>NC_137770.1:186584356-188996856 GCF_963455305.1 Plecotus auritus
ATGAAAATCCAGTCAAAAAAGTAATGCCTTTTGAGGGAGGGATTTCTAGGGGTCCTTTGAGACATGTTTCAAGAAGAACCTAGACACAGACCTTTTACCCTTCATAAAATTAACTTAAAGTATATCATGGACCTAAATGTAAAACACAAAACTATAAAACTCCAAGGAGATAACATAGGAGAAAATCTAGATGACCTTGGGTAGGGTGATGGTATTCAGATAAAACACCAAAGATGTGATCTATGAAAGAAATAATTGATAAGTTGGACTTAATTAAATTTAAAAATTCTGACTCTATAAAAGATGATGTCAAGAGAATGAGAAGACATACTGGCATAAAATATTTGCAAAACACATACTTTGATAAATGACTGCTTATCCAAAATATATAAATTCTTAAAACATAACAATAAGAAAATAATCTGATTTAAAAATAAGACAAAGAACTAACACAAAGAAGATATGCAGATGGCAAATAAGCACCAGAAAAAAATGCTTCACGCCATGTCATCAGAGAAATTAAAATTACAACAAGATATCACCTATTAAAATTACCAAATCTTGAACACTGACAACACAAAATGCTGACAAAAGATGTATAGCAACAAAAATTCTCATTTGTTTTTAGTGGAATGCAAAATGATATAGCCACTCTGGAGCACAATTTGGCAGTTTATTACAAAGCTGAATATACTGTTACCGTAAGATCCAGCAATCATGCTCAAAGAAGTTGAAAACTTGTGTCTACACAAAAACCAGTACACAGTTGTTTATGGCAGATTTATTCATAACTGCCCAAAACTAGAAACAACCAAGATGCCCTTCAATAGGTGAATCCTATCTAATGAAAGAGTGATATGCAAATTGACCATACCTCCACTACACCCACAAGCCATGCCCACCAGCCAATCAGGAGCAAGCAGGCAAATTAACCCAACCAAGATGGCTGCAGCCACGGAGAGAACAGGAGGCTTGGGTTTCCTCGGCAATGGAGGAAGCCAAGCTTTCCACCTGCCCTGGCCTGCCTTGGCCTCCACTTAAGGCTACAAAGTTTCAATTGTAGAAGATAAATACCAGATACCAGGGCCTCTGCTTGGGTCGCCAGGGGACGTGGCTGGCCTGCAAACCACCACAGGCCCCTCACCCAGGCCGCCCCACACCCCAAGGGAACCCCCACCCTGATCCGGGACACCCTTCAGGACAAATCAGCCGGCCCCCAACTGTGCACCAGGCCTCTATCCTATCTAATCCTCCTATCTAATAAAAGAATAATATGCAAATTGACCATCACGCCAACACACAAGATGGCTGCCCCCATGTGGTCAAAGATGACTGACCCCATGTGGACACAAGATGGCCACCACAAGATGGCCAACAGGGGGCAGTTGTGGGCGATCAGGCCAGCTGGGGAGGGAAGTTGAGGGTGACCGAGCCTGCAGGGGAGGGCAGTTAGGGGTGACCAGGCCTGCAGGGGAGGGTAGTTAGGGGCAAACAGGCTGGCAGGGGAGCAGTTAGGCATCAATCAGGCTGGCAGGGGAGTGGTTAGGGGCAATCAGGAAGGCAGGCAGGCAAGCAGTTGGGAGCCAGCAGTCCTGGATTGTGAGAGGGATGTCCAACTGCCCGTTTAGTGGGATCGGGCCTAAACAGGCAGTCAGAAATCCCTCAAGGGGTCCCAGATTGGAGATGGTGCAGGTGGGCTGAGGGACACAACCCCCCCCCATGCATGAATTTCATGCATTGGGCCTCTAGTAGATAAATAAAATGTGGTATATCGAGACAATGGAATGTTATTAAGTGCTAAAAAGAAATGAGACGTAAAGCCATGAAAAGACATGGAAGAACATTGAAGGCATATTACCAAGTAAAAGACCATCTGAAAGGGCCACATACTGTATGATTCAAACCATATGACATTCTATAAAAAGGAAATACTAGGGAGACAGTGAAAAGGTCAGCAATTGCTAGAAATTAGGGAGCAGGAAGGACATATAGGCAGAGTATAGAGGATTATTAGGGAAGTGAAAATACTCTACATGATACTATAATGATGAATACATACTTTTATACATTTTCCCAAATCCATAGAAAGTACAACACCAAGAGTGAACCTGAATGTAAATAATGGACTTAGGGTGATTATGAAATTTTAACATGGGTTCTTCCATTGTAACACGTGGACCACACTGGTGGGGGATGTTGATAATGGGGAAAGCTCTGTATGAGTAGGGGCTGGGGTATGTGGAATCTCTCTGTACTTCTCAATTGTGCTATGAACCTAAAAGTGCTCAAAAATAATCTTTAAATATGAAAAAATATATTAATGGCTGGAAAAATATTTCATACTTGTTGAATATGAAATAGTTATTGTCTTTGTGTTATAAGCAACATGCCTGTCTTTGAAATATAATGACGTCGAGGGAGAAACAGACAAAGCCATAATGTAAAGTCTTTAACATATCACTCTCAAAAATAATTATACATAGCTTAGATTAATAAGTATACATAGTCTATAATGACAGTATTACACTGTTATGTAGCATTATAACAAAAATAGGTTTCAGAAATCTTTATACCTGATAAAAAGGATAACTTTCATTCTTTTTTACAATCTCATGGGTGTTACAAAAATCTCTACAACTACAAAGAAAATTTCTAAAAATTCACAAAAGTAGAATTTCAATTCATTACATTATCTGGGCACAGTAAAATTCTAGTTTAACAAGGAAATGACAAAAAGTAATAAAATAAATAAATAAATCTCTCCAATTCTTAATAAGCACTCTTCTAAATAATTCATAAATTAAGACAGAAAATAAAAACTGAAAAAAAATTAGAAGGCTATGACAATTTTTACTTTCAAGAAAGCTATCTTTTCAAATAATAGTTATTCTTTGGATACATTGTTTTCTTGAAATTCTTTGTGAATACAGATTACAAATGAAATATTGTTCTCTATATCTCCCCTTTCTTAAAAGCAGATTTTGACAGTATAAAATATTATATCATCTGTAATTACACTTCCCAGAGGCAATAACTTTTTTCAATTCTATTTTGTGCTATTCTGGCAGATATATCCTTAACTCTGAATAAAATAATTATCTTTTTTTAATCTAATAATTTTTTACATTACTTATTGTCTCCTCTCTTTGAAAGATCAAGGTTTGCTCACATTACTCTTGCTTCTTGCCTTTGTCATTTTTTACAGTTGATGTTTTATTTTTAACTCCTCTGTAGTTACTTAATAATTTTAAGCAAAATTCTTAAGCCATTCTTTCTTATAACAATAACAATAACTTTAGATAGGATCTAAACCACACACTCTACAGTGGAAAAGTATGATTGACCCTACCATTTCATTTGCTCTCATCTCAAACTTCTGTGTAGATGCCTTCATTATGATGATGTCGAAAGGACAGTAACATTACATTTAATTCATCTGTTCTTAGTCAAAAGTTTGATCAAAATGTTCAAAAACACCAAACTGTAATTGTATTATTATGTCTTTGTTCACTCTTCAGCCAAATAGTGTACTAGAATTTACCTTTCCTTCTCATACCATGTCCCTGTGACTCTGAAAACATCAAGTGCAATGGATTCTCTATTTTTAAATTGTTTTGACAACTCAAAATCAGGCCACATTTTACTCTGCTCAATATTAAGATAATTTATTGTACATATTTTGGGTTTTTTTCTGACATTTTAAATATTTTTTGTTGTTGTTACTAGCAAAATTATCTATTCTTCTGCAACATATCCTCAAAATTATCTAGGCTTTTAGAGATAGAGACCTGTTGCTAAAATTTATAACCTTGTTGTGTTTCTCTTTTGTGCTATTGAGTTTTTGCAAATGTTTGGTGGTCATGGTCTGCATTATAAACAGACAATTAATTTGATTAATGTTGCTACTACTGGATTCTATTTCCTTATATATATCTCTTCCTCTAAGCTTTTCTCCTTGAAAGGGAAAAAATGCACTCTCTGAGTGCATGAGAAAGATATGTGAATTTGCAGGCTTTATTTTAGAAGACTCATGGGCAGTAGCAGACACCACATAAAAAAAAATTAATAGATTTGTATTTGCTTCTGCCAGACATCTCGGGAAACTATTAACTGGGGACCACTTTCTCTATTTTCAGTAATTAATTTTTTTTCTTTGTTTTTCTTGTTGACTCTTACAGATGTCCCCATTCTTCCCCCACCCTTTGCCCACCTCCACCCAGCAGCCCCCCCCCCCCCCCCCACTTAACCTCTAGCCATCACCACACTGTTGTCTGTGTCTATGGGTTATGCATATATGTTCTCTGGCTAGTTTTGATAAGGGCTTTTTGAGCCTCACAGCTATTATGAATCCAAAACTCTACTGAGAAAACTGGCTCCCACTTCCACTGAACTCACTTTCTGTGTATTGTCTGACTTCTAATTTCTTTGTTTAACTTTTACTTTTTGTGTCATTTAAGTGTAGTTCTTAAAAACAGCTAATTATGTTCTTTGTCTATGTTCTTATGTTAGACAGGAGAATTTATCTAATCACTGTTTAAACTTGCTGCCATCTTATGTTGCATTTACTTTGTTTATGTTTTTTAATGTAATTTATAACTTGAATTTTGAGTGTTATTATAATTGTTTATTACATCATGGATCTTCTGTTAATGAATTCCCCATTAAGAATTATATTAAATTTTGGAGTGGCAGCCTCAATAATTATTTTTCTGGCCCCTCTGTTCATCACTGTTTCTTGAATAAAAAATTTTCATCTTCCTTGGTTTGTGATTATCTTTTTCTGATAATAAATCTTCAAAACAAGTATATGGGTGCTATTACTAGATAAACAAGGGCTATAGAAATACAACTATGCTACTCTTACCTAAAATTCATGACTCTGAATCATACATGGGCTTTTAATGCTGGTCTGTGATTATACTATTTCCCTATTCTATTCGCTCCCCTATTCTTCTAGATTTGTTTAATCCAAGAAGGCAGCCACTATCTTCATGTCCACATGTGGGTATTTAAGTTTAAATTTAAATTAACTAAAACAAAATAAAAAGCTGCACTAGCCATGTTTCAAGTGCTCAGTTGCCATATGGTGATAGTGGCCATGCTGCTAGGATGAATAATGGCCACACCCCAGTTAATCCCTAGAACCTGTGAATGTGTTACCTTAAAAACCAAAAGAAGCTTTGCAAATGTGATTAAGGTTCAGGACATTGAGACAGGGATAGTACCCTGGATCACTCAGGTGAGCCCAGTGTAATCACAAGGGTTGTTATAAGTTGAAGAAGTAATGAGATGATCAGAGTATAGATGTGAAAATAATTCAACAAGCCTTACTGGCTTTGAGTTGCAGAAAGGTAGCAGGCCAAGGAGTGTAGACGGTCTTTGGAAGCTAGAACAGGTAGATTCTCCTTTAGAACTTCCAGAAAAAAAATATAACTCTGCTGACATCTTGATTTTAGCTTAGTGAGACATGCTGGACTTCTGACCTATAGAACTGCAAGATATTAAATTTGTATTATTTAAGTCACCAACTTTGAGATAACTTGTTATAGTAGAAATTTAAAACTAATACAGCTACTATACCAAATAGTGCAGATCATTTCAGGAAGTTGTATTGGACAGCACTGATTTATAAGATTTTAAATAATTCAAGATGTGGTAAATGGACTCTCATTCACTTTTTGTATTCTTCTCTTTTTCATATATGCTCATTTTCTGGATGATCTCTAGCCTAATAACTTTAAATAGATAACTATAAAACTATTGTTTCCAAATGTTTGTCTCCAGTTTGGATCTCTCTTCTGAATACTAGATGTGTGTGTGTGTGTGTGTGTGTGTGTGTGTGTGTGTGTGTGTGTATCAAGATATCAAGATATGACGTCTTCAATGAGGTGAATAATAAACATCTCAAACATATCATATACAAAACTGAAAATCAGATTTTCTTCTCTGTTCTCTTATTCACCTACATCTCACCTTAGTTAATGAAAGTTATGCTATTTTTAATTTTACATAAAAAACACTAGAGTCATTTCTGACTCCTTATTTCTCTCACAACACTCATCAAACTTGTAGAAATCTTGTTGATTCTACCTACAAAATATTTATTGTATCTAATGATTTCTTATCACTTCCATTGCTACCAACCTGTTCCAAGACACTATCATTTTTAGTCTAAACTACTGTAATAGCCCACTCTATTAGTTAACATCCAGTGGAATAATAGAACTTAATGTGGAGGATTAATAGAAGCTGATTAATTATGAAAACATTCATCTAAAACAAACAGAAGAGGTAAGATCATCCCAACATTATTTACTACAGGGAGCTGCTACCCTACCCCTAGAGGTAGTAATACTGGAACCTAAGAACCAAGATCACTCAACCGAAGTGGAAACCAGAGTGATCTGCCCAGAATGTGCAGCATGGAGCATGTGCAGCAGCCACTAACAATACCACCAAAAGCAAATGAGAGAAGGGAGAAATATCCTCATTCTCCCTTTTTCCTGCCTTTACCTTCAAAACAGTGTTTCTCCTTAACTAAATTCAGCTTGACATATGCTAGCAAAAGATCCTGGGGAATATACTTTGCAAGGATTAGACCTCTAATATATATATATATATATATATATATATATATATATATATATATATATAATATATATATATATTATATATATATATATTATATATATATATATATATATATATATATATATATATATACAGAGAGAGAGAGAGAGAGAGAGAGAGAGAGAGAGAGAGAGAGAGAGAAAACAAATTTGGAAGAAAAGAACACGTTTCCAAATTTGACTCCCAGCTTCCATTATATAGCTCTCTATTCACTACCACTCTCCAACACATTCATGTTCTAGTCCAATAGAGCAGGCAAAATGATCCTTTAATAAATAAAACAAATCATTTCAATCTTTTGCTCAAAATTCTATCATTGTCTTCCCACATCTCAAATTATAGTCAAACTCATTATAGCAGCCTAAAACATCTACATTCCCTCTTTGATCTAATCTCTTCCTTTTTCCCCCTAATTCAGTTTTCTCCAGCTACAGTGATCAGCTTGCTACTATTCCAAAAGACACCAATAACCTGCTTAATATTATCTTTCCCCTGCTATCAGCTTGGCTTACTCCTATACCTGCTTCAGGTCATGCTCAAATGTCATGTTTTTAGGCTAAAGAATTACCCTTGGGCATTATAGCAATATGTTGACAATAGTTAAATACTGCAATGTGAAAGAATGGAACTGGGAGATCTATGTAGTACCCACTGCTTTTACTGATGCTGTTGATTGCTTGACTATATTAAACCATGCAAATTTGATTCATCTGTGTTATCATCAATAATTTCATCTCATAAATACATTATATTATCAAAGTAATAACTGTAAAATGAATAGTACAAACAGAAATGAAGATGACACTTCAGAACCTTTTTGTTGTTGATGTTGTTCAATACAATTTATTTCATGGTTCACTTCAGCATAGTATCCTGCTTGAACAAAATAATAATAGAGGAGAATGCAGTATAGAGAGAATGCAGTAGACTAAAGCAACGATTTCATAATTATACCCAAAACAAGTGCTATCTGAATAAATCATAGACTTGACAGATCTTCAACATAAAGCTAATCTAGCAGAACACTCTTGAGTGTCTGTATGTCTCTCTCATATTTTTCTCTCTTTTAAAGAAAAGGTTTATTAAGTTCTGCCTGAAGCATAAAGTTGCATGCTCTACATTTCAGAAATACTTCTTATTTTTCCTCAATAAAAGAGTAACAATGAAACAATATGTGGTTTAAAAGTTAAGTATGATGACAAAGCAGAAATCAATAATCCACATAAATAATCTCTTACCTGAATGCCATACTAGCTAAGTTGCTCCCCTCAACCAAGGTCAGTTTTTCCAGTTTTGACTTCCAATCTTCCTGTCCAGCAGCAAGTGTGGTAGTTAGTAAAAATGGCCACAATCCTCACTATTTTCTGTATGCATGACCTTTTCAATGTGACTTTCAACTCCTCCCATCGAAGATGAAGTCTATTTCCTCATCTCTGTACATGCATACCTCGTTTTATTGAGTTTCACTTTATTGCGCTTGACAGATGTTGCTTTTTTTATAAATTGAAGGCAAGATCCTCCACTGGCAAAAAGATTATGACTATCTGAACTGCAATACTTGTTTTATTGTGGTCTGGAGCTGAACCCACAATATCTCTGAGGTATGCCTATATCTGGGCTGGCCTGGTGAAGAAAATGTGGAAGGAGTGACAGTGTGCCATTTCCAAGCTTAGATCTCAAGAGGCCTTGCATGTAACACTGTCTTTCAGAACCCTGCTATCATCATGTGTACAAGGCCAGGCTAGCCGCGGGAGATGAGTGAAGGCCACGTGAAGAGAAGAGCAGTCTCCGCTGAGGCAATCCTGAACCAACCAGCCCCAACCAAGCTAGCAGCAGACCATTCATTCACAAGTGGTTACCCAGAAAACCACATAGCTGAGCCCAGTCCACAATGCCAATTTGTAGACATGTGAGCTAAATAAATACTTGTTTTAAGCCACTATATTTTGGGATTAATTGTTATGAGGCAATTATTAGGTAGCATCTTTCTTGCTGGCAAATTAAAAAACAAAAGTATTGATTTCATCTTGAATTACAGCTTGGGTTTGAACTGTAAAAGCAGCAGGTCTTTTTTAGTTTCAATAGGTTAGATAAAAGAACTGACTTGTTCCCCCCTGAATCTCCTCCCTAGAACACAATACTAGATGCAGGTGGCTGACACCAGGGCACTGAGAACAGGGAGTCCATCCCCTTGGAGCAGAGCTCCTGTCAGAGCTAAACTGCACTGCCAAATCTGCTCAAGACGCCAGTAGAAAAACTTCACATGTAATCATCATTACATTAATGTGTTGCTTTTATTTCTAGCTTTCGCTTGATTGACTCGCCTCTTTTGTGAACAAGGAGGCTAAAATTCTTAGGCACAATTTACCACACAAACTGAAGAAAGAATTCATAAATCAAACACTAGAGCTAAGACTCAGCTATTTTGACAATATTGAGTTAGGCATCTAACTAGAATATAATTGTTTCTGTGGCTACAACTTTGGGAGGCTAGAAGCCCGGATACATCCTGAGAATAAATGAGCTGTGAGAATCCAAACCTCAGCAAGAAGAGCCAGCACATATAAAGCACACAAAAATAAATAATGAAGTAAGATTTGAAAAATAGAATTAACAATCTTCATTTGAAAGAATTTCTGTGTGGAAAAGCTTTTTGCCCATACATCCTCAAGTCTAATGGTGTTTCCTCTGCCCTTGTAAACCCCACAGATCTACCACTTGACATGCACCCACCCACCCATCCCAGGCTCTTTCCTGCTTCTTGCCTATTTATCATTAGATTTTCATTTTAAATGCTGTTTTTTTCTTTAAGAAAAGCCTTATTGCCTTCTTTAATTAATTTAATTAATTTATGATGGTAAAATTAGTTATCTGATTATAATTCCATTTGAACAAACCAGCTAAATCAGATCCCTTCAAAAAACCTCAAGAAAGTCCCACCCACTGGCTCCCATTTATGTATCATTGGACACTGTCACCTGACCACTCTTGGCTTAAAAGACAATTGACTTTCTCTACCAAGGTGAAAACTCATTTTGTAATATAACATAGCAAAATTGATTCTTAAAGTACAAAAAAATAAAATATAATACAGTTATACATACATATAAATATGTGTGTATAATGCACTTTTCTCAAATTTGGGCACCCTGTAGTCTATCTGTGATCAAAAAGTATCCAACTGAAAGCAATTGAGTTGAAACGTGAAATTAGTTTCTTTAAAAAATTTCAAAAGGGAAAGGGGAGTTATTACATTCATACAGACAGTAAATTATATTTAAAATAATATAACTTTTAAATAATATTTTAATTAGCTGTACAAATCTAGCCACCACAAATGCAACCCACTAATTTATCCATTGTTTAAAGTGTGCCCACATCCCCTCTCTCTACCTAGTATTTTCTATTTTTAGTTTAAAAATGATTTATTCTGTAAATTTTCTACAAATTCTCTTAGTTTTTACTACCCATTATGCTGATCAACACTTACAAAAAAAAAAAAAAAAGCCTTAAGCTTAATAAAGAAGACACAGAATCTTTGTCTTTACTATCTCAATTTTTATATTTTTTATTGATTTCAGAGAGAAAGGGAGAGGGAGATATAGATAGAAGCATCAATGATGAGAGAATCATTGATTGGCCACCTCCTGCATGCCCCACACTGGGGATGGAGCCAGCACCCCGGGCATGTGCTCTGACAGGGAACTGAACCGTGACCTCCTGGTTCATAAGTCGACACTCAACCACTGAGCCATGCCGGCTGGGCTGTCTCAACTTTTAAAATTGGGCTGAGTTGAATAAACCAGTATGAACTTAGAGGCCAGCTCATTTACTCTTAGAGCCTTTTAGTCAAAGCATACCTAATTTTCAGAAATAGACTTATCTTTGGCTTTGTGAATTACCATTCTGTAAATCACATTTACTCTCTTAGAAACATGGTTGAAAAAAATCCAAAATTGGAGAAAAATTATTGCAAAGCTAAATGTTATAAAACAAATGTCTTTTTTTTTTAAGCACAATTATAGATTCACTTAGTAGAACCGCCTTAACCTCTAGCTCTCCTGGCTCTTTCTGAGATGATGGTCACCTCAGCTTAGGTCAATCTTAGACACTTAAGACCACTTTATATTTTTAATACATTTTTATTTATTTTAGAGAGGAAGAAAGAGGGAGAGAGAGAGAGAAACATCAATGATGAGAGAATCATTGATTAGCTGCCTCTTGCATGGCCCATCCTGGGGATTGAGCCTGCAACCCAGACATGTACCCTGACTGGGAATCAAACCGTGACCTCCTGTTTCATAGGTAGATGCTCAACCACTGAGCACACTGGCCAGGCAAGACTACTTTCATGTAATGTGTAAAGTGGAACAACTTTTTTCATCAGACCATAACATCATCTCTCACATATGCGTTTTTAATTTTATAATATGCTAAATTAGACTTTTGCCTTTTGAATCAATATAGTTTAAAATAAGAAATTGAATCTGAGAATAAAACTTAAAGAATCTTAAATGTCAGTTAGTAAACATAAAACCAATCTGTCCTATTTAGGAGGCGGGAAGTCTGAGATCAGGATGCCATAGTAGGCTTTTGGTGATGACACTCTTCTGGCCTGCAGACTACTGACTTAAAATTCTTCCTGTCTCCCTACACCTCACAACCACACTGGCAAAAGCCTTTCTATCCATATATCATGACCATCTATCAATAAAAAATTACAAGGAATACTAAAACACAGGTGAAAGAGAAAGAAAGCAGCAGAACCAGACTCAGATATGGCAGGTTGGTTGAAATTACCAGGCTGAAAATTTACAACTGTGGTTAATATACTAAGGGCTCTAATGGATGAAGTAGACAGCATGCAAGAAGATAGGCAATAACAGCAGAGAGATGGAACTTATAAGAAACTAGAGGCCCGGTGCACAAAATTCGTGCATGGGGGGGGGGGGGGCGCATGTCCCTCAGCTCAGCCTGCATCCTCTCCAATCTGGGACCCCTCGAGGGATGTCCATCTGCCCGTTTAGGCCTGATCCTGGACCCCAGGATCAGGCCTAAACGGGCAGATGGATATCCTTCTCACAATCCAGGACTGCTGGCTCCCAACTGCTCACCTGCCTGCCTTCCTGATCACCCATAACCACTTTTTCCTGCCTGCTTGGTCACCCCTAACCACTCACCTGCCTGCCTGATCACTCCTAAACACTTGCCTGCCGGCCTGATCACTCCTAACTGCTCACCTGCCTGCCTGATCACCCCTAACCACTCGCCTGCCTGCCTGATTGCCCCTAACCACTTGCCTGCCTGCCTAATAGCCCCTAACTGCCTCTGTCTCAGCCCCCACCATGGCTTTGTCCAGAAGGACGTCTGGAATGACGTCCAGAGGTTGTGTGGCATTCCAGTCTAATTAGCATATTATGCTTTTATTATTATAGATTAGTAGACTAAACATGGCTAAGGAAAGAATCTCTGAGCTTAAGGATATCTCAATAGAAACCTCCAAAACTGAAAACCAATGAGAAAAAAAAATACTTAAAAAAAAAACCCAGAATATCCAATAGCTCTGAGACTATTAAAAAGGCAGTAACTCATGTGTAATGGGAATACCAGGAGGAGGAGAAAGAGAGGAACAGAGAATTATATAAATAATAGTAACCGAGAATTTCCCAAATTAATATCAGGTATCAAACCACAGATGTAGGAAGCTTAGAAAATACCACATAGGATTAATGCCAAATAAAACCACAGAGCTACACTTAGACATATCATTTTGAAACTTCAGAAGATCAAAGATAAAAAAATCCTAGAAGAACCAGAAGAAATTAAAAAAAAAAAAAAAGCATCTTACATGTAAGGGAGCAAAGATAGGAATATATTACACTTCTCAGAAACTATGCAAGCAAGAAGAGTGTAAAGTAAAACATTTAGTATTGAGAGAAAAAAAAAAATACACCAACCTAGAACTAAATAAATAGAGAGATATTTTTTGTTCATGGACAGGATAACTCTATTGTCAAGATGTCAGTTCTTCCCAACTTGATCTATAGATTCAATGCATTCCCAATCAAAACCCTAACAGCAAAATCAGCGATTAGAAAATTTATAGCATTTAATGCATATATTAGAAAAGAAGATACGAAATAAATCATCTAAACTTCCACCTTAGAAAACTAGTAAACGATGAACAAATTAAATGCAAAGTAGACAGAAGAAAAGAAATAATAAAAATTATAGCAGGAATCAATAAAATTGAAGATAAGAAATTAATAGAGAAAATCAATGGGAGCAAAAGCTGGTTCTTTGAAAAGAAAAGTAAAATGGACAAGCTTCTAGATGGGCTAAGAAAAAAGAGAAAGGACACAAAGTACTGACATCAGAAGTGATCCTATAGACGTTAAAAAGATATTACAGGGATATAATAATAACTCTATGCCAACAAATTTAATAACCTAGATGAAATAGGCTGTTCCCTTAAAAGACACCTCTGCAAATACACACACACACACACACACACACACACAACAGACTATCTGAATAGGCCTATATCTATTAAAAATTAAATCAATTATTATGCTGTGTTATGCTAGCAGAAACCTCATACATCTCATGTGTGAGGGCAAGGAACATCTGTACCTTCTTCCCAATTTTACTGCAAAACTTCTCTAAAAAATATATCTATTGAAAAAAAGAAATTTCAGATGAGCACCTAATTTCTTTGAGATCAAGTCTAGATACATAGATAAAATAGGGCATTAATGAAGCCTGATACACTATTATAGAATCAGAGTAAGTAAAATTTGAAGAAATATGTAAATATAAAATACATAAAAAGGTAGAGATGGGCTTGACATTGGATGTTTAAAGGAAGAAAATATTTTTATTTTAAGTATAATTAAACTTGTCCCAAACAAATCCTAAACCAGTATTATAAAGGTGCTTAAGAGCACCTTGAAAATGGAGTGATTCCATGGCACCTGTACATGTTCATTCTTTCAGTCAAAGCATACTCAGCCAGTTTGAGTTTCTCTTTAATGGACTAAATTACATATATTTAAAAAAAAAAACACGAGAGAAAATATTAAAGTGCACTGCATGTGATCTAGGAAAGTATTGTTTTGTAAAGCTTCCGTTTTATATGTATGTATTGTTTCCTGCTTCAAAATATATGATGTATTTCTTACTTTAAGTTCAATACTTGAAAGCTACTATTCTAGTCAGGTTTGTATAGTATTGGAATAGAAAGATTGATGCTGAAGAAAGGTAGCTACTATAACGGATTTGTTTCTCCTAACAGTTTGGGATACAAACTGTTGTTTTTAATATATACAAACTAAATGACTCTGAACTGCCAATCAAGACTCATTATGTCCCATCCATCTTGTCTACAATTTCCTGATAAATAACAGAATCCAGTGCTGTCTTTGCTGAAGTTATTTGTCCTTGTTAGCATCATCCCACTCACAGAACAGCAGGTAATGTGATCAGCCCTTTGCCTGGAGGAGAGATCTTGCCTATTTCTGAGTTTCAGTGCTGTTTCTGCGGGAAAACCGTAATTGACAAATGAGCCACAGTAGCAGCGTGAGGTGTAAACTACCGCTGCTGGTCTGGCAGGAGCTCCTCAGGGTGCAGGATGAGGGTGGCAATGCCTCTCCTCCCTCGAGTTACGTTAAGTAATGGTCATTCCATGCCACTCACGCCTGAGTCCGCTGTTAGAGAATTTACAGGTACAGCATTTTCAATTCTCCTTTTCTACACACAGATCCATTTTCTCCATGCAAATGGATGGCGATGGGCAAGTTGGATGACCTGCGACATCCACATGCTGTGTGCTCAAAAACATTCCTTTCCTACTGCCTCATTGAAAGGGTCCTGCTCGTCTAATGTCCAAAGACTCGCTCTTACTACTTTGTGATGCTGGAAATTAGACATGACCGTAGCCTAGGGCGATCATCATTGGAAGAGGGGGAGGCAAGGGGCTTCCCAGAGATTCAGTGACAGTACTGCTCTCTCCTGGCTTGTCTCCAATATCACAGCACCTCATTCCCCAACAATGAAACCATTCTTCCAACTACAAACTTTTTTCCATATTTTCAGACCTGGGTTCATAGAAAATCCCTATTTCTACTTCCTGCTTCCAAAAGAGCAAGCTCTACCTCCTTTCCTGTCACAGAATTACTGGCTATTGGATATCCTTTCTTTTACCCATTCATCTGAAGTGATTTGGATTGTAAAGGCATTCTCTCCGCTCTTTAGTCTTACCCTTAGCTCTCTGCAGTGTGAGAGTTATTTCTATACCTGAGGCAACATGTGTTGTTGAGTCTTATCTCAATCTTCAAATTATACAGATTCAAAGTTAAGCCCTGAATCTAGTACTATAGATCTATATAACTTTGGGAAGCTTGCTTAGCTTCTCTAAACTTCAAGTGAGGTTATTTATACTTAAATGTTAAAACTATAAATATACTAAAAAATTGAGTTTCTTTCATTTTATATTTTGTCATCCAAATATGAATAGTTGCTAGAAGCTCAATAACTAGTTGATCTGGCTTAATTTTTGTTAGAATAATCATTTTTTTCAATTAATATCAGGCTTGATAACATCTGTCATTGGGAAATTACCATTTTTAATTTCAGGGGAATGTCAGTCAGGGAACTCGTTTTAAATTTTTAGCAAAGGTAAAGTCATCAAAGATTTGTTTGAGAATAAAAAAGGCAGTTGAATAAAAAGGTGTAATGTTTTATAAAATGTCCAATAAGAATATATGTTTATGGAAAAAAAGACTGGAATATACTGTGCTTTGAAGAGTGACTGAGAAGAATTATTCCAATAAGAATGACAATTACTAAAAATACCAATCCTCGTTGTTATATTTCTGCCTAATCTCCTGAAAACAAGATTTTTATTTTTTTAATCAGATGGCTATTTTCATTTACTGGGTGAGTTGTCACAGTTATTACCTTTTTGGACTTTCTTCCCCGCCCCCCCCTCCAAAAAAAAAGTGCAATCTGTTGGATTATGTTCTCATGTCTCTCCTGGAAATTGTATAATAGAGGATCACATGGCTCACCTTGACCTGAAGGTAGAGGGTGGTAAAAGTAGTTGTTTACATTTTTTGCATTATGTAACGGATGGCCGTAGCTAGTGCTAGCGTTATCACATATGGAATATGCTGCTTTGTAAGAATCTTTTGTATCAGAATTAGAACATTAGGAGCAAATGCATCTGTCCAGTACTACATAATGCTGATCAAAATAGTGTTAGTTCCCATAGGACCTGGAAAGAAATTCTAACCCATTTCTCTGAGTTTTTGTAGTTTTTTTAAAAATGCATAAGAGAAGTTATTTTTCAACTTTACAAATCTCTTTGCCATAGCCTGAGTACTAAAATTTCACTTTTAAAGATTTATTTGCAAATCATAAAGATCTTCAGGTTTCATGTATCTTTAGTTAAAATGCGAATAGTCCTTCTGGGCATAATACATTGACTTTTATCATCACCCAACACCTGTAACAATTCTTCCCCATAGAATTAAAAAGGATGTGGACAAGGGACAAGTAATTGTGATGACAGGTATGTAGGAGTGACAGCATGAGGACTGTAGGCACTTGGGGAAGTGAGTCTGAAAAAGAAAAGTTACATGAATTGGGAAAGAAAAGCCCAAATCAAGCGTCATACTGGATTAGGGTTTTTGTTTATTCTGAACATAGAATTTCCTTGAGCTTTGTGAAATAAACCATACCTTCCCATCCAATACCATATCTGCATGTTTTGGCTGTGATTTTCTCTCTCCTTGTTAGTCTACCATCTGATTCTATCTACTTTCTCGCTTCCAGATTTTTTTTTTCACAGTATCTGATCTATTATCAAAACCCATTCTTGTTTTGCAGGTTTATGCTTCATAAATATGTTACCTTTCTGTTACATCAGTAGAACTGCTGACAGGATGGGGAATGAATGTATGCGCTCAGTCTGTCATTTTGAGTCAGGCCACTGATGGTTTTTATTTACTCAAGTTTGTATTATTTCCATCAGGCCTTTTAAACCACACGGGTATTGGAATATTCACTGTAAATCTAGAAACCAAGCATTTGTATTTACCTCTCAATATAAACATTTTTCTTTCCATGGGAGAATTATTGATTGGTTTTATGCAAAATGAAATTTTTAAAATCAAATTTATATCAGAAATAGAGGGTATATAATATTTGGTTCATCTCTCCTCCTACCTAACAATAAATTTATATTTATTTATGCTCCAGAATGCTATCGTGTACCAGTGTAAGCCCTTACCAGTAAATGTGGGAGAAGGCTAACTTGTTTTCATTAGTAAACTGCCAATGTAGGTGTGTGTTTTTCAAATGCCATAAGTAGTCCAATTAGATTTTCTGATTCATAGAAATGAAAAAACAAACAAACAAATGAAAAAACACAATTATAATGCCCCCAGTATTATTTCCTAAGGCAAATTTAGTAATAGAGAAAGATTTTCAGTTTGCATGCAGGCAGATAATCTAAAGTGTGTGTGGAACAACGTACCCAATGATTATCTGCTGAATTAGCAAGAATCAATTGAAACAAATGTAAAATGTAAAGGAGACTAAGGATTTCAAAAGTGAAAACAATATACAAAAGAGATTATACAGCTTTTGTCTTTCATTTCTATTCCATTTTGTTTGATTTTTTTTTAAGAAAAATTTTCAAGGATCTCAATTATATTAGCTCTAGGAAAATGTTTTATATCTCTTCAACTTCAATAGCAGGGCTGCAGAAAGGGAGGAATTAATGAATTTACAATGAAATGATATATTTTTTGAAACATTTCCCCTTTGTATAATTTTACATTTTTCAATATTTCAGTCATTCAGAAAAGTACAGAGAATAATATAAAAAATACCTATGTACCCACCAACCACATTGAACAACTATTAGCATTCTGGAATACCTACTGCATATCTCTTTGTCTTTTAATGTGTAAAAGGTTAAGAGAGGACAGTGAGTGGGTTCTGTCTTCTCTCCCTCAAGAGGCTCATTTCGTTTCTGTTATCTAAAGGATAAAAACTTCCTGGCAGCATTGGGTGCTTCTGACCTGAGGCCTGCCAGGCCTGTAGGTTCTGTCTCACTTATCACTGTGTTTCACTTCCATTTCCTCAAAGATCCTTGTCTTGCCTCTGAAAATAGCTAAGTCTTCATAATTATCACTTTTCACGTTAAAGGTATTACTATTTATGTGTTAGGAGAGAAAGAGATCCTCAGAATGTATACTTTGTGTTTGTGTGGGTTGAAGTACTGGGAAAACAATTTTCAAATTGTATCACTGAAATATATTTAAATATATATAATTTTTTATGTCTATATATATGCATATATTTTATATATTTTTTTTAATATATTTTATTGATTTTTTACAGAGAGGAAGGAAGAGGGATAGATAGTCAGAAACATCGATGAGAGAGAAACATCGATCAGCTGCCTCTTGCACACCTCCTACTGGGGATGTGCCCGCAACCAAGTTACATGCCCTTGACCGGAATCGAACCTGGGACCTTTCAGTCTGCAGGCTGACGCTCTATCCACTGAGCCAAACCGGTTTTGGCTATTTTATATTTTTAAGGCTGATAACAAAGTTCTCAATTTAATATTTTAAATTTTATTTTCTTACTTCATTATTTGAAAAACATATGAAGTCCCAGAAGCACTTACCCATTTTCAAATGAGGAAATATGTGTTGATTTTATATCTTTTGAGGTATTTGAATACAAATAAATTGCAGGACACTCCCAATAAAATGTGAAAGATTCTACTTATTTTCATATTTAGCAATTAATTGCTTATTTTTATGGCACTGAAAGTGATATTCTCACTGAAATAAATGGTGCCATCTACTGGTTGAACTTTTGTCATAAAGACGGAGTCCAGTGAAATGAGAGTTTGTTGGGATTTCACATTGCACCTAATTTGATTCTCTGCTTTCACCCTCATTGAAGAACTAGAAGTAAAACTTTGACCCAAAACACTTAGCTGTTTCAGTTCAATAATGGTACCATCCTTATGAGTGACCGAGGCCACGGGGATTGGAACTAGCTATATGTGAGTGGGTAAACAATATTTTTTTTTAAATAGCACATAAGCTTTCTCTAATTCTTTTAAAATTATTTTCTTCAGTGGAAAACCTCTATTGAAATGTAATAATTTAAAGGTACTGAGTAGTCTTTAGTATTATTGTAACACTAGAGGCCTGGTGCACGAGATTCATGCACTGGGAGGGAGGGGGGTCCCTCAGCCCGGCCTGCACCCTCTCACAGTCAGACATCTTAATCCCAGTCCGGGACCCCTCGCTCCTTACTGCCTGCCTGCAGTGGAGGTGGGAGAGGCTCCCGCCACCACTGCTACGCTCCTGACCCCGTCTTCTGGCTGAACGGTGCTCCCCCTGTGGGAGCACACTGACCATCAGGGGGCAGCTCCTGTGTTGAGTGTCTGCCCCTGGTGGTCAGTGCGCATCGTGGCGACCAGTTGTTCCACTGTTCGGTCTATTTGCATATTACGCTTTTATTATATAGGATTATTATATAGGATAAGAAGAAATACTTTAGCTTCTGGAATAAGGTGGCCAGGTAGAATGATATGCATGTTATTACATCCATCCTTAATGACTTCCCCTTCTAGAAGGCTGGCGCTGGGCCTGGGGCTGCTTGGTATCGTTGTCAGCTTGAGGCTCAGTAGTGAGTGAGAAGGAGGAAGCAGGTAGCATGAGAAAACAGCTAAGTTAGATGGCAATGATCTATCCCAAATAAAAGCTTAGTTTATAGGTTAATGTGTTAGAGCTTTAGAATGCAATGGTAACTTTCCTATAAAAACAATGCCATTAAATATCTATTTAAAGATAGGCTTATCCAGTCAGAGAAAGACAAATACCATGTAAGTTCACTTATATGTGAAATCTAATAAACAAAATAAACTAACAAACAAAATAAAAACAGACTGATATCGGGGGGGGGGGGGGGGAGAAGGGGGACTGGGTGAAAAAGGTAAAGGGATTAATTTAAAAACAAAACAAAACAAAAAAAAAACACAACCTTATGGACAGACATCAGTCTGGTGATTAACAGAGGGAAAGGAGTGGGGAGAGGTAGAAGAGGGTAAAAGGGGGATAAATAGTGATGGAAGGAGAATTGACTTGGGGTGGTGAACACAGTAAAACATACAGATGATGTATTATAGAACTGTATCCCTGAAAGCTATAATTTTATTAACTTATGTCACCCCAATAAATTAAATAAAAATTAAGTGGAACAATTATAAAAAAGGATAGGCCCATCATATCACATTGGATTTCATTTCAGCCAGCAGACTCAAATCCCACACCTTGATAATTACCTTCCAGGGTCTGCAACACCTAAAAGCACTTCCATTGTTCATTGAACCCTAAGATTATAGGAGACCTTAATATTTAGATTCATCAATGATATCTTTTCTAAACAACAAGTGCTGGCGAGGATGTGGAGAAAAAGGAACCCTGGTGCACTGCTGGTGGGAATGCAGACTGGTGCAGCCACTGTGGAGAACAGTATGGAGTTTCCTCACAAAATTAAAAATGGAACTCCCATTTGACCCAGTAATCCCACTTCTAGGAATATATCCCAAGAAACTAGAAACACCAATCAGAAAGGATATATGCACCCTTATGTTCATAGCAGCACAATTCACCATAGCTAAGATTTGGAAACAGCCTAAGGGTCCATCAGCAGATAAGTGGATTAAAAAACTGTGGTACATCTACACAATGGAATACTATGCTGCACTAAAAAAGAAGGAATTCCTACCATTTGCAACAACATGGATGGAACTGGAGAGCATTATGCTAAGTGAAATAAGCCAGTCAGAGAAAGATAAGTATCACATGATCTCACTCATTTGTGGAATATAATGAACAACATAAACTGATGAACAAAAACAGATCCAGAGACAGAGACATCAATCAGACCATCAAACTTCAGAGGGAAGGAAGGGGAGGGTGAGGGGGAGATAAGAGATCAACCAAAAGACTTGTATGCATGCATATAAGCATAACCAATGGACACAGACACTAGGGGGTTGAGGGCATGTGCTGGGGGTTGGGGGTGGCTGGGGAGAGGGCAATGGGGGGAAAAGGAGACATATATAATACTACATGCAATACTTTAAACAATAAAGAATTAAAAAATAATAATAATATCTTTTCTAGGCAACAGATCCCTCATTACAATCCCCAGATATAATCAGCGGCAGTTATCTAGAGTCATAACTGAAAGGCTGATCAGCAATCAGTCAAATAAATCTCAGATTAGAGAATCTCTCAGACCCAATGTCACTTTTAACATAGGTGTTTTAAAACTCAACTTCCTAGTAAAGCAAATCCTAATTTTATTTTCAAAATTATTTTAGAAAGCAAAATTATGCATGAATTTAAAAGAAAAAATTAAAAATATTTTCCCTTAGTTCATGATCATCAGGGTTAAAAGTCCTAAATGTGCATGGTAAATACAATATTAAAATTAGCTGCCTTTGCAGTTAAACCTTGATAATTCTGATCACTTAATCATTAAAGACATAGATTGATATTTGAAGAAAAAAATCATTTCATAATTTTGGTCTTCTGAAGATGATAAAGTTTAACTTGCTGTATTGTTAAAGTTGACTAAAATATGAGGTAAATATTAATACATAAGAGAAATATTTAAAGAACAAAGGTAATAACTAAATTTCTATCAAATGCTAAGGAAAGAAATGTATTAAATGCCTGATAGGATAGCAAATGAGGGTCAGAACATTCAGACTCGATTTTTCCATCCAGGGGAGCAAATGTGAGTAGTGGAGATTGAGGCTGAGCAGTCAACACTGCCTAGTATCACAGTGGGACTCATTTGGCTGAGCTGCACAATTCACAATCAGGTTTTTGCTATCCAGGCTAAAGAGCCCCCACAGACAACTTGAAATTAAAAGTTGGTCCAGAATAGTATTAACTCAAGTGATACGAAAGCTGGTGCTGTCACTACTCAAGCTAAGCAATCAGCATAATGACTGTCCAGGTTTTTCAGTAAAATCATTTTCCATATGGTGATGAGAGGTTTGGCTGACAGTGTGAGGTAGCACTACAGCTTCTAGAGATAAATGTAATAATCATAAACACTAATGGAAATTATAATGGTAAAAAGGGAAAGAAAAAGGGCTTTTCTCAAGTAATATGTATAAATGTTTGTGTCAGCCACAGAAAGCCAATGAGAAATCCTTATTTGATGACACTATAATTTTTCTTCATCAAGTGAAATTAAAAATAAAGTGGTTAAGGGTCTATTATTTTTAAATGATGCAAATGAAACATAATATGGGATAAGCCTTTAAATAATATTTCTTTGAGGTATCGGGATGTTGGCAAATGAGGTTGTGAGTTAGAGAAACTATATTTCTTTGGTTTCTAACTAGTTTCCTTGATTTTACAGCAACTAAATTCTTACTATGAGCCACCCACCAAGCACAACTTGTTGCTCTTCACCCTTGTTATTAACTGAGTTGCATGCCCCCCAATTTTATATATTGAACCACTAACTCCAATGTGACTATATTTGAATATTGGGTTGTTAAGAAGGTAATTAAGGTTAAAGAATGTCATACCATAGGTCCCCAATTCTATAAAACTGGTCTCCTTATTAGAATAGTCACCAGAGCTCAATCTCTTTCCCTACATATGCCAGAGCACAGGCCATGTGAGGAAACAGTGAGAAAGCCATGATCTACAAGCCAAAGTGAGAGTTCTCACCAGAAATCAAACCTGCAGACACCTCAGTCTTGGGCTTCCAATTTCCAAAATCATAAGAAAATAAATGTTTAAATCGTCTGTGGTATTTTGTTATGGCACTATGATCAGACTGCTATAACAAAATACCCCCCCAAAAAAAAAATCCCATGTTACTGTAATTATGCATAAATAACACAAAAGGTAAAGTATTAAATAAAAACTCCTTGGAAAAAATTCAAAATTCTTCAAAAAAGTGATTAACACTTAATCTGGCTACTTCTACTTGTTCTCTTACTCCTCCTCCTGTCCCCCTTCCTGCTTCTTTTTCATTTTATTGTTATTGCTATTATCATTATTACTAACATAGAGTGCAATGAACTTCAATAGTGGTTATATTAGCTCTGGAGTCCCCTCCTCAGGTTTTAGAAATGTAATAAGTGGGAACTAATTTTTGTAAATCATCTACTATGGACTAGTCTATGTTTTTGATACATGATATATTGTCCTCAACTTTCAAATTGTCATATCTATTTTAAATATAAGTTAAGAAAAATAAATTCTTCCAAGTTTTACACTTAGTGCTTGGAAGAGCTAAAATCTACACATTTATAGGTCTTTGTAGATCCTACGGCCTGTTCACTATACAATTATGCCTCAGGAGCACAATTTGCCCAATGCTCCAAAAAATAAAATCAGTTGCCCAGTTTCCAAATTTGTGTGCGTTCCCTGATCTGTTAGCCCATTTAGTTAGAAGGTGGCATTAATGAGTTCCAGTGCAGAAGTCAAATTCTTATTAGCTTTATTATCCTACATGACCACAATCTTATCAGAAAACCATCTAACTTTTTTTTGTTGTTGTTGTTTTTAAACAAAATAAGTGGAAAATGCAAATATCAACTAGTTATATTTCTATAAGAATATTTAACTTCTTAATTGAATATGTATTTTAAATATTCTTGTGTCAAAAATGCCATGCAAAGAAAGAGAGTATCGGAGAAACCAAGATGGCAGCATAGGTAAACACCTAAAACTGCTGCCTCACACAACAATTTCAAAACTACAACTAAAAGACAAAACGGACATCATCCAGAACCACAGGAAAGCTGGCTGAGTGGAAATTCTACAACTAGAAGGAAAGAGAAAAGCACACTGAGACTCAGAGGAGCTGCAAAAGGCTGAGGTACGGAGAGGCGCGCATGGAGAGGACTGGCGACTGAGTGCGTGGCTGGCTTTCTCAAGCGGGAGGGAGACGAAAGCTCCTGACAGCGCTGAACTCCAGTCCAGGGCGAGACCCAGAGGACCCAGACTCATACGGGGGAATCTGGACTGTCAAGAAAAGAGAAAAGCACACTGAGACTCAGGGGAGCTACAAAAGGCAGAGGTCTGGAGGCGCGCACGTGCGGAGGCGACTGACTGCTGAGTGCACGACTGGCTTTCTCAAGCGGGAGGGAGACAGAAGCTCCCGACTGCACTGAACTCCAGTTCCAGGCGAGATGCTGGGAACCCAGACTCATTCTGGGAGAAACTGGACTGTCTGGCAGTGGGCGAAAATCGAGGGCGGCTTTCTCTCAGAGGTGTTTGCAGCAATTATCACGGGACACTGAGACACAGGAGCCTATTAGGGCAGGGCTGATGGGAAGCCAAGGCTGTCTGCTCTGCCCTGAGACTCCGCCCCATCCAAGCTGAGCACAGAGGCTTTTGTAATTTTGCAAGTCTTGTCTCATAAGGGTGTCTCCAGCACAGAAGTTCTCCCAGCATAGACACAGCTGATCCTCACAGCCAATTGGCCTGGAGGTCAATTCTTCCCAGTGATACCAACAACAATCAAGGCTTAACTACAACAAGGCTGTACACACAGTCCACAAAGGGGTGCACCAAGAGTGCCAATGTCAGGTAACTGGGGAGGCTGAGCCACTGGGCCCTATATGACACCTAGCACACAAAGCACTCTATCAACTCAGGGAAGCAGCCAAAATGCAGAGACAAAGAAACAGATCACAAATGAAAGAAATGGAGGAAAGCAAACAACTGGATATAGAGTTTAAAACCACAGTTATAAGGTTTTTCAAGAATTTTCTAGAAAAGGCTGATAGATTTAGCAAGACCCTTGAGGATATGAAAAAGGACCAACTAGAAATTAAGCACACACTGACTGAAATAAAAAATATTATACAGAGATCTAACAGCAGACTAGAGGATCGCAAGAATCAAGTCAAAGATTTGAAATACAAAGAAGCAAAAAACACTCAGCCAGAAAAGCAAAAAGAAAAAAGAATCCAAAAATTTGAAGATAGTGTAAGGAGCCTCTGCGACAACCTCAAGAGTACCAACATCAGAATCATGGTGGTGCCAGAAGAAGAGAGAGAGCAACATACTGAAAACCTATTTGAAGAAATATTGACTGAAAACTTCCCCCACCTGGTGAAAGAAATAGACTTACAAGTCCAGGAAGTGCAGAGAACCCCAAACAAAAGGAATCCAAAGAGGACCACACCAAGACACATCATAATTAAAATGCCAAGAGCAAAAGACAAAGAGAGAATATTAAAAGCAGCAAGAGAAAAACAGTTAATCACCTACAAGGGAGCACCCATACGATTGTCAGCTGATTTATCAACAGAAATATGCAGGCCAGACGGGAGTGGCAAGAAATATTTAAAGTGATGAATAGCAAGAACCTACAACCAAGATTAACCTACCCAGCAAAGCTATCATTCAGAATTGAAGGGCAGATAAAACGCTTCACAGATAAGAAAAAGCTAAAGGAGTTCATCACCACCAAACCAGTATTATATGAAATGCTGAAAGGTATTCTGTAAGAAAAGAAAGAAGAAGAAAAAGGTAAAGACAAAAACTATGAACAACAAATACATATCTATCAAGAAGTGAATCTAAAAATCAAGTGAATAAAAAATCTGATGAACAGAATAAACTGGTGAATGTAATAGAATCAGGGGCATAGAAAGGGAGTGGACTGACAATTCTTGGGGGGAAAGGGGTGTAGGGGGTGCGGGAAGAGACTGGACAAAAATCGTACACCTATGGATGAGGACAGTGGGGAGGAGTTAAGGGCAGAGGGTGGGGTGGGAACGAGGTGGAGGGGAGCTATGGGGGGAAAAAAGAGGAACAATTGTAATAATCTGAACAATAAAGATTTATTAAATTTAAAAAAGAAAAAGAAAAAGAGTATCAAATGTTCCCTTAAATATATAATAATATGTCTTTAAAATAATCAACATTTTATTGCAAATTACAGAATTTCTTTCTAATATTCATTTTTTGATCTTTTTAATGCTAAGTTATCAATTTCTCTAAATTGATTTTATTTTTTCTAAAAATACTAGATGTTTTTAAAAATTCTTTCACTAAAGAAGAATGTAAAAAAAAAAACCCACAATAATTCTGCAACCAAAATTTTTCATTTTATGTTGATAGATTGTGATTAAGGGAAAAAGAAAAAAATAAATCAATTGTTCCTTCTATTTTAAAAATAAGAAATTATTAAGTTTAAGAGAAAATGTTCTATAATATCTGGCTTTTATAGTTTATTTAAGTTTTGTTTAGAAAAAAACTTCGTGAGTTGTAAAATATAATTTTATGTAAAATAATTAAACATTTAGATATTTATGTTGAAATATTGATCATAAGTTCAAAGCTTTCAACAATACCTGAACTATATAAGCTGTTGTATTTAATTTAATTTAATTTAATTTAATTTAATTTAATTTAATTTAATTTTGTGGAATGTGCAGAAGGTTTGGTTCTAAAATAATTCGGTGATAATGAATGTCTCTCTGATATAATGTAACAATTATTTTCTGGATATTGCTTTAGGGTTTTTGTTTTGTTTTGTTTTTATATTTGTTTGTTTGTTTGTTTTTTCATTTACTTTTAGATTTTTCCCCTATTGTCTTATCACTCCTGTTCCTTCTGAATGGCTTTATGGTTGTGTTGGTATAGGCAAGGAACTGAAAGATATCAATTGCTTTTCTTACTTGCAAACTAATGAAAGACATACTAACTCCTTGCACTTTATTATAGCACCTAAGCAATACCTCAAGAGAAGCTGTAAGTTCTATGGACAATGAAAAAAAGCCTGGCCTTGACTTAATAAACACAAACCCAAAGTATAAACTAAAACTAAATTATATTTAGATTATCTATTCAAGTATTTTTATCTCAGAACTTAAATTTTATTAAAAATGTTTATCAAAAAAATGTACAGCATAGGGAATATAGTCAATAATATTGCAATAACTCTGTATGGTCTTAGGTGGATACTGGAAATATCAGGGGAAATATTCTTAAAAGTATATGATTGTCTAATAACTATGCTGTACATCTGAAACCAATGCAAAATAATACTGAAAGTAAACTAATATTAAAACTTTAAAAAATATATTTTAATGTTTATAGATTCATTTGAATATGTTATCATCCTATTACAGCAGAAGCCACATTCCCACATGAGTTAGAATAGGTCAGATGGCAAGATCTAGAGCATGAATGCAGTTATAATGAGTTTGCACTAGATGTATGGAAAGCCACATGCAACAGAATGGGGTGAATCCATTCACTGTCTGTATTGAGCCTTCTAAAAGTAGTCTATTATGCCCATGGGGCAATGACTTCCAAACATTGCTACAATACTGAGCCATATCAAGCTAGCATTTAAACCAATTCAGGTCAATGATCAGGGTGAATGCAACCTTTTAAAAATATTCCCTGGTCAAGCAACTACAAAAAGCAAGTGTCAATTAGTAATCACTTAGAACTGTGCTTTAGAAATGGCTGTCAGTGAATTTTATAAATTGTCCAAGTAGTGGTTCTAAGAGAAGTGACAGTAAAGCTTTTACCAGTATTACTTCAGAACTAATAAGAATTATTTGTACCTTTTCAGGATAACGATATATTGATGTTGCATAGGTTAATACAAAGTTTCTTCTTTTTAATAGTTGTACATTAAGTCTTTAATTTTTTATTGAATTTATTGGGGTGACATTGGTTAATGCAATTATATAGGTTTCAGGTGTACAATTCTATAATACATCATCTGTATATTGTACTGTTTGTTCACCAGCCCAAGTTGTCCCCTTAAAATAAAGTTACAATCACTCATTATAAAAATTCTTTAATAAGTTAATTCTATAACTTTTAGTTGACTTTAAAACTTTTAAAAATCTTAAAATGAATGCAAAAGAATAATACATAGTAAGCAAACTAAAATAGAAAAACATTCAAGTAATACACATTGGCCTCAGGATATATATTTCAAGTCAATCAGGTAAATATCTTTTAAGCCCCTGGTGTGGTGTTGAGGAATGTACTGGTCTAAGTAATTTTGGTTAATTCTGTCTTGGAGCAGTATCCTTCAATTCTTGTGTTGATTTGAGGGACTATTGTCAAAAGATGGATATAATTTAGGGATGCACCATAGTTTGGTTTTGGCCTCTGCATTTGGCCAAAATCTAATATTGGGATTCATAATCGGACTTATCTAATGAAAGTCCAAATGCCTACTGCAACATTATTTCTGGTATAATCAACATGTGTGTAATCAATGTGATCAAACAGGTTACCATCATATATAAGCAAATAAATTCAGTGATATAAACAAGGAACAAGAATATATACTTCAGCCCTCCAACACCTCTCCCCTCTGACAGCTATCAGCCTGTTTCTTTATCTATGAGTCTTCTTCTATTTTGTTTGTTAGTTTATTTTGCTCATTAGATTCCACATATAAGTGAAATAATATGGTACTTGTCTTGCTCTGACTGGTTTATTTCACTTAGAATACTCTCCAGATCCATCCATGCAGTTGCAAAGGGTAACATTTCCTTCTTTTTTACAGATGAGTAGTATTCCATTGTGTAAATGTACCATGAGGTTTTTTATCTACTCATGTACTGATGGACACTTGGGCTGCTTCCAAATCTTGGCTATTATAAATAACTAGAGGCCCAGTGCACAAATTCGTGCATGAGTGGGGTCCGGCCAGCCCAGCCCCAATCAGGGCGGATCAGGGCTGGGCCTGTCAAGAGGAGGAGATGGCAGGAGGTAGGCTGGCCGGCCTGCCCAAATCAGGGCCCAATCAAGGCTGGGCCAGCTGGAGGGAGGGGCCTCAAGCAATTGGCCAGCGGGGGGCTCTGCCCCTGATTGGGGTTGGGGGGTGCCAATCGGGGGCCAGCAGCCTGGGGAGGGGCCATGGGTGGTTGGCCAGCCAGCCCGGCCCCTGACCGGGGTAGTGGGGGCCAATCTGGGGTGGGGCCTGGCAGGGGGAGGGGCTACAGGAGGTTGGCTGGCTGGCCCCGCCCCCTATTGGGGTGGGGGGGTGCAATCAGGGGCAGTGTGGCTGGGGGGGAGGGGCTGTGGGCCTATCGTGATGGGATGGGCTGATCATGGGTGGGGCTGGGGGGGAAAGGGTGGGAGGGGCATAAATCTAGCCTGGGGAAATACAGAGTGGTGGTGAGGTGGGCACAGTCTTGGTTTAGGCAACTTCCTTGCTCTCCTGCTGGCCTTGAGACCAGTGCTTCTCAAGCTACAACATGCATGTCAACACTTCTGGGGATCTTCTGGAAATGCAGCTTCTGACTGAGCACTGTGAGTTTGGCAGGCCGGCCCCACCCTCTGATCCAGCAGGTTAGCTGGCCACAGTGGGTGTCATAGCAACTGGTCCCTCTGGTCGTTATGGCATTATGGTCACTGGATTTTTATATAAATAGATGCTTCAATGAACACAGGAGTGCATATATTACTTTGAATTAGTATTTGGGATTTCTTCAGATATATTCCCAGAAGTGGAGGGATTAAGGGGAAAAAAAAAAAAGAACTCATAGAAACAGACAATTATCTGTATTTGCAATGGAAATTTATTATAAAATACAAGAATGCAAATATCTTGTCATTAGTCTCCTGTATGTTTCAAACCCCAGGGAAGTGCTGGTCATCTGTACAAATTAGAGAAATTATAACCAGAAATAAAAAGAGGGTTATGAGCATGACTGTAGTACAGCATTGTTATTTATTTCTTTCTCTTGAGACTTCTAATTTGTTAGGAAATCATGAGCTGGTGTGTTTTTTTTCCAGATTCCAGCTTCAGATTCTAATTAGAACTAGTGTCTTATTTGTTTTCATTCAATGCACCAAAGTAAATGCTGAGCAAGACACTTTAAGGCAAAAACAGAATTTATCTTTTCATTACCTTTATGTCACTTTTTTTAAACTTACATCTTCAAAGTAAATTGGCCACTGAGTATGAACTAAAAGATTTTAAGCAATCCAAAAGTTCAGTAAATTAAAGTTAAGATAGAAAGAGTCATAGTCTCACTACGTATCTCTTTTGGGGCACTATGTGCCATTTATGAAGCTAAATTTTATATATATGTTATATATGAATATAGGTTCAAAGGGTTTTATATATGTATATAGGTTCAAAGGGTTTAACCAAATTGCCTGTAGTTAATAAGTTAACCGTGAACATGAGGTTTGAATATTTGAGAGTTGTTGTTTTTTTACCTCAAAGTTCATGTAATAGCCATGAAATGAGGGCAGAATTAGCTTATTGGTACCTGAATAACTAGACTGAGAATAATGTGGATCCCAAGTGAAACAAGTGGGCTGCCAGGAACCAAGCATCTCCCCAAGGCATTCAGCCGCTGACCTTGTTGAGACAAACAGTGAGGGCCAGAGGGCCAGTCCAGTGATCAGAGTGCTTTCTTATGAAATTCCTATCTAGTTTGACTTTCTGGTCTTTGACTCCATTGCCAATTTCTATCCAGTATGATCCCTTCTTTTGCAATGGATTCATACTTTCTTTCACCCTTATCAGCTACATTTTGGTCCCCTTTCCCTGGAATATCTTGAATCACCTGGATTATAATTTGAGTCCTAGTGCTGTTCACAGGGTTTTAGAAATTTGGATTCTCTTATAATATTCCTAATTTTTATGAAGAATTTCCTGAAAATGAGAATTCCATTTCTACTTCTCTCCCATGCAGTTAATTAAATCAGGATTCTGGGGATGAAGATAAAATGCCCTATTCTGGATTCTGATCAACAAAAGAACAGGTTCCTTTTAAAATTATACTGGAATGTCTCAATCACATATACAATTTTACTCCTGTTTTTTGTTGGTTATTTTTGGGTGGTTTTTTTTTGTGTGTGTGTGTTTTCAGAAATCAAAGAATTGAGTAAAGTTAAAATCAGCAAATATCTCTATGATGATCCAGAGAGGAGAAGCATAATGTAGGATAAAAATTAAAGGCCTAGCCGTAACCAGTTTGGCTCAGTGGATAGAGCATCGGCCTGTGGACTGAAAGGTCCCAGGTTCGATTCTGGTCAAGAGCATGTACCTTGGTTGCGGGCATGTACCTTGGTTGCGGGCACATCCCCAGGAGGAGGTGTGCAGGAGGCAGCTGATCGATGTTTCTCTCCCATCGATGTTTCTAACTCTCTATCCCTCTCCCTTCCTCTCTGTAAAAAAATCAATAAAATATATTTTAAAAAATTAAAGGCCTAGTTTTTAGTCTTAAGACACTCAACTTACGTAAGTTGTTAACGTCATTTGAGAAAATGATATAAGTGATCGCTAAAGTCTTTAAAAGTCATAATATTATATGACAATATGATTCTAACTAGCAAAAGGCAAATCTAAAGATTAGAAGTATAAAGGAGTGGGCTGACCAGGCCTCTTAAGTAAGTGCACCCAGGTAATATTATATGTGGTATACTTATAACCAGGTCAATCTTATTTTATTTACCCCTTAAGTTTCAACTTGACATTTTAAATTGCTTTGCTGTTCTTAATGACTAAGAATGGAAAATATTAAGAAATGCTAGCAAAGATCTTTTAATGCTTTAGGTGGTTATAGCAGAAAAATCTACTAAGAGAAAATGTTTCAGAGTCTTGAACTTGAGTCCCAAGCAAATTAGATCACATGTGATCCCATTTATGAGTTTAATTTTAAGCAGTTTAAGATGAACTTTTTATTGATTAGAAATATAAATTTTATTACACAAATGAAAATCATTTAAATTGAAATAAAATTTACCATCCTATATAGTAAAACCCTAATATGCAAATTGTCTGAATGGCGGAATGACTGGTTGCTATGATGCGCACTGACCACCAGCGGGCATATGCTAGCTCCTGTATTGAGTGTCTGCCCCCCAAGAGGGAGGCAACCAGTGGCAGCAGTGGGAGGCAGGGCTTCCCAGCAGGTGGCGCCAGGCTGCCAGCCAAGGCAAGTGCCAGTGGGGATACCCCAGTTGCCCCGCCTGCAGTTGCCCCACAGATCAGCCCTGATTGCCAGCCAGACCTAGGGACCATACCCTATATATTGGGAACAATCTCTTAGATTTAAAAATTAAAACCTGGCAAGGCTACTCTAACACTGAAAAAAACAGGATGATGCAGGGATGACATGCATGGACTCTGGCTTGCACATTTTGTGGTCAGCTCTGATTCTGACACGTATAACTGTATGACAAAGCCAATTAACTTCTCTCTGCTTCAGTTTTTCCACCCATAAGATGGGGAAAATGGAACTACTGCCTCACAAGGATCATGTTATGTACTACTTTTTATAATCAGGGCAAAAAAAAAAAAATGTAGCTGCCCCTACAACAGCAAGATGCCTTTCACCTGCATGAAAAGTATGGTCACTGGTGCATGCAGCGTCCCGGATTGCGAGAGGGCACAGGCCGGGCTGAGGGACTCCCCTGCCCGCCATGCATGAATTTTGCGTACCGGGCCTCTAGCAAAATGTAAACGTAAATGACAATTTGAGGTATGTTTTGTAATACATATGGCAAATAACAAAAGATAACATTAAGCAAATATATAAAATATATAGGTTAAAATTCATGAAAATGTTATATATTTAGTAATTGAAGAAATGAAAATTTTAAAGCAAAACACTATATTTTACTTCTCAGTTTGGAGAAGTTTTAAAAGCCTGAGAATATTAGGTCTTAGCAAGGATGTAAGAAAACTAATACGTTCATATTCTGTTGGAAGAAATGCAAACTGGTACCATTTTTCCAGTCAACATTTTGATAGCATGCATTACTCTGAACTAGCATACTCATTGAATTAATAATTACACTTCTAGTAAGATATACTAACTACATGTGTGTGACAATATTTATGTACAATAGTTTTATTGCAATATTATCTATAATCTGAAAAATTGGGGGAAAGAAAACAAAGATCCAAAAATAGGGTTGGGTTAAATATTCTAGTGTACACCAGAATACTCTGCACATAGCCAAAAAAATCCTGATGATGTAGTTTTATATTTATTGATATTGAACTAATTTTATGAACTACTGTTAAATTAAAAAGCAAGTTTATTATTATTTCTATTATTACTATTTTAATTCATTTATTCATCCATTCAGTAAAACTCAAGGAGCAGGAGTTGTTCTCGGCACTAGGGTTGTAGCAGCGAACTAAATATTCCAGTCCCTGCTCTTGTTCATGGAGCTTACATTCTAGTAGGGCCAATAAGTAGTAATCGTGTAAATAAACAATAAGTTCACTAAGATAAAGTAAGGTAAGAGGTATAGAGAGTAACAATATGGGATGTGGTCAAGAAAGGTCTCTCTGATAAGGTAAAACTTGGAGCAGAAATCTGAAAGAAATAAAGAGCTAGTCATGTTGATATTGGAGGACGGATGTTCTAGTTCAGTAGATAAAAGAGCAAGTACAAAGTCTTGCAGGAAAGCACATGGTGGTGTATTCAAGAACAGCAAGGAGGCCAGCCAGTGTGACAGTGAGCAAGAGGACAAATGGTAGGGAAAGGCAAGGAATGCTATCGATTATAAAGGCCTTCTGTGGCAAAACATAAGGATTTTGACTATTGGCAAATCAGTGAAAAATATTAAACATTAAAATATCAAAATTAAAAACAAAAAGACCTCATATAAACCAATAGCAAGATAACAAATATCTAATTTTAAAAGGGGGAGATGGTCTGAATAGACATTTTCCAAAGAAGGCATACATATGCCCACAAGTACATGAAAATGTGCTCAACATCACAGCACTAATTATCAGGGAAATGTAAATCATAACCTCCATGAGATATCACTACACAACCAGCTCAAAATGGTCCTATCCTGTTTAACAAGATACTGAGTTGCTTTTCAGAGACAATAAGACCAAAACTGCAAGTCATACAGCCGAACCATGTGCAGAGGAGAGAATTTTGACCACCAGCTGCACCCAAAACCAAAGTCTCACCACCATCCCCCAAACACACACACACACACACACACACACACACACACACACACACCCCAAAGGATCAGGACATGACTGGAACTCTAACACTGGAACCCTTTCAGAAGCCAAGGATCTACTGTCCAGAAAGATCCAGAGTTGGTGCCCCTTAACTATAAATGGCCAAGATCCAAGGTCCTACAATTAAAACTTGCCCCACCACACTTCGAAATACATGTTCCCCCTAACCCCTTAAAATCCCTTAACTTAGTACAGCAAATAAGATGGACTGGAAGCACCATTAGGTCTCCCATCTCTCTGTTGGCACATTCTCTATCAATAAACCTTTCCTTACTCTAGACTCGATGTTTTGAGTTTTGGACTTTCAAAGCACCAGGCATGTAGACTTTCGTTCAGTAATACTCACACCTGTTAGAATGACTATTATGAAAAAGAGTAAATGACAAATGTTGGCAAGGATATGGAGAAAAGTGAATGCTGGTACATTGTTGGTGGGAATGTAAATGTAGAAACTATGAAAAACTGCATGAAGTTTCCTCAAAAATTTAAAAATAGAACTACCATATGATGTAGCAATTCCATCTCTGGGTACTTATCTAAAGAAAACTAAAACACTAACTCAAAAATTTATGAACCCCCAATGTCATTGCAGCATTATTTACAACTAGAGGCCCAGTGCACAAAATTCGTGCACGGGTTGCGGGGGGGGGGGGGGCGGTGCAGGTACCCTCAGCCCAGCCTGTACCCTCTCCAATCCAGGACCTCTCGGGGAATGTCCAACTGCTGGTTTAGGGATCGGGCCTAAACCAGCAGTCGAACATCCCTCTCACAATCCTGGACCGCTGGCTCCTAATCACTCACGTGCCTGCCAGCCTGGTTGCCCCTAACTACTCCCCTCCCCCGCCGGCCTGATCGCCCCTCACTTCCTCTGCATGCCAGCATGATCGCCCCTAACTACCACCCTTGCCGGCCTGGTCACCCTAACTGTCCCCCGCTGCTGGCCAGGTCTCCCCCAACTGTCCCACCTGCTGGCCTGGTCACCCCACGCAGCCTACTCTTCAGTCATTTGGTCATCCCTCACTAACCCCCCTGCTGGCCTGGTTGCCCCACACAGCCTGCTTGTTCAGTCGTTTGGTCATCCCTCACTAACCCCCCTGCCAGCCTGGTCATAGGCAGCCATCTTGTGAGGGTGTGAGGGTTAATTTGCATATTATCTCTTTATTATATAGGATAGCCAAGGTAGAGAGCAACCTAAGTGCCCATTGATGAATGTATAGTAAAGAAAATGTGAGAAATTTTTATTCAGCCATAAAGGAGGAAATATTGACATTTGAGATAATATGGATAGATCTTGAATACTATGCTAAGTGAAATAAGTCAAAGACACACACTATATAAAATCACTTATATGTGGAATTTAAAAACCATATCTGAAAGTTGCTGAGAGGGTAAATCTTAAAAGTTCTCATCTCAAGAAAAAATATTTGTAACGTTTGGGGACAGATGTCAACTAGACTTATTGTGGTGATCATTTTGTAATATATACTAACATCAAATCATCATGCTGTACAACTGAAACTAATATATATAAATTATACCTTAAACAGTAGAATACATTTTTGTGCCAATTACCTCTTTTCCTGTATTATGTATATAGTTTAGAGGCAGTGGGAGTAGTGGTGAAGATCACTGACTGGATTCAAATCCTGGCTTTTCATTTATGAACTATGTGACCTTCAGAAAGCCACTGTACCTCACCAAGCCTCAGTGAACAATGGGAGCAACTCTATTCACCTCAAGGGAAGGACTGAATCAACTAAAGTATGCACTCAATAAAGCTCAGCAAATCTCATTGTCCTGCTAAATGTCTTTGGAAAAGGAACTCTTTGGTAATTCTGGAACTCACACAATAACCAGTGAAGAACTGGGACCATATGACTCTGTACCTTTCATTACATACTTAGAGCTGCCGCACCCTTGCTCTCTCTCCTCTACTGCCTCCTATTTTTTACATCTAGCAATTGTGGTTCTCCTATAAGATAGGACCTCTTTGGGTCAGTTTGTCACCATCCAATATCGCATCAATTCACCTCAGATGCAGGTGGCCTTTTTTATAGTCAATCTAAGCATCTTGTTTAAAGTGAACAGAAAAATACATCAAACCCCAGTTTGGAGACTGTATCTTAGTTCTGTGGTTTAGCTATGGTAATATAAACATTGCCTTTGGGCTTAAGACTTTAAAAATATATATGAAAATGGGATTATATCTACTTCAAAGAATTTTGGAGAGAATTAAATGATGCAAAATGCTATGCCTGCCACATAGTGGTTATTCAATGAATCACAGTGGCTGCATAGTTGTTGATATAAATATTATTATCATGATTGCTATTATCACTTTTGTAGTCCCGGTACTTAGCAATCCTAGAGCGATATCAGCATGTGAATGAATGTATGTAATTATAGTCTTCCTGCTACTCAAGTGGTGTCCTCTAGGTCTCTGAGGGACAGCCATGTTTCCCACTGGACACATGAATGTGTATATTGGTAGTATCCATAGAACAGATGCATAGTTCCAAGTGGCAACTATTTGTAGCCTCAGCCATACTGGTGAGCCCTTGAAAATGCAGCTGGTTCAGCCCCTTTATTTATTTTATTTATTTATATATATATATATATATATATATATATATATATATATATATATTTTATTGGTTTTTTTACAGAGAGGAAGGGAGAGGGACAGTTAGAAACATCGATGAGAGAGAAACATCGATCAGCTGCCTCCTGCACACCCCCCACTGGGGATATGCCTGCAACCAAGGTACATGCCCTTGACCGGAATCGAACCTGGGACCCTTCAGTCCACAGGCCGACGCTCTATCCACTGAGCCAAACCAGTCAGGGCTGGTTCAGCCCCTTTAAATAAAAATGACTAGACAAAGAAAATTGGAAAACAGATTTATTTATAAACCATCCTACGTAGACACAAGGCACAGTTTTGTTTTTGTGACACACCAGCAACTCTTTAAATATTTACTGTCAACCTGGGGAATTCATGTGTAGACTACAGGCATATTTAGGCCTTTAATATGCCATCTCAGCAGGGACCACTTAAGGCTGCCCATCTGGAAGATAAAACTTAGGAGCCAATTTTAAAACATTTTTTTCAAGGACAAATAAAACCCTTTCTAGCTGATTTTTACCATGACATATGAAAGCAAACCCAGGGCTTTTGTACTTCGGAGTTAACACTTAAACCAGAGAGATACTTCTTTTCCAGAACACCTGTAGCAAAGTGCTTCGGAGTGAAGCCTAATTTAAATTTGGTTCTGTAAAGCCAGCCAGAAAACAGTCCATGAATCAGAGTAGAGAGATATATTTTCCTATTATGGCTCCAAAAGCAGTAAAAAAAAAATGCAGTTAGAATTTTATTCTCCTCTCTTCTCCTGAGACTTAATGGATACTTTAATGTGCTGAGTCTCTGCCAATCGAATAAAAGTTCTCAGAATTTTACCACATAAATGTCTATGTGTAGTGAGGCAATGTTAATTTTCTCTTTAAATTATTGCTTTATCAATTTTTATAATGTCTTGTGTCATAGAATCTAAAATGCCACTCAGACTCATAAGAATCAGTTCACTCAATTAGTCTTTCACAAATACATCTGTTATTTGAAGGGCTATTCTTCCTTCCTTCCCTCTCCACCCCCTTCTCCCTTATTCTCTTCTTCCTCCTTCTCTTCCTCCTCCCTCCCTCTCCCCACCTTTCCTTTCTTCCTCCCTTCCCTCTTTTGCTTTTGGATTCTTAAGAGCTAGTAAAGTTAGTGTTCAAGTGTGAACATCTCTAAAAAGTTAACCCCCTTTCCTCTTCTGATAGTTTGAATTATTCTTTCAGAAGCTATATTCAGATTGCTTTTCCATAAAACAAAGTTATCAAAAAATGCTATGTAGTACTTAATGAGAGTTTTAAGTGACATGTGTGGGATAGGAGGAATAGGGAGAAAGAGAAAGAGAATAGAGTAGGAGCAAAAACAAAAGTTGATTGAGAGAGAAACAGAGAGATCCTGAAAGGTCCAATGAGACAGTTAGATCACCGACAAAATCCCAACCAAATCCCAGAGCATGATCACAATGTGGCCCCCAGCACCTTCACAGTCAGTGCAAAAATACTAATGAGAAAAGCTGGTCTATCTAAAATATTTTTCTATAATCTGAATTTTTAAAAAGTTTTACTTTGATCCAAAATCATCTTTTCAAGAATTGAGAGGGGGGAAAAAACATGTTATATAACTCTATCTCTCTCTTTTCTCAGTCTTTTGAATATTACTTTCTTGAAATTAATGCTGTAATTCAGTAGCCAATATAAATCAGATAAAATCCAGGGCAGAGAAAGTAGATGGCAGGAATGTCCCTCTGAATGCTCTATTTTTTTTTTTTTTTTTTTGAATGAAGTCTGATGTTACTGGAACAAAGAATAAGATCTGAGTTTTCTGCTTGCACTATATGGGATATATACAGCTTCCCCATGTACCTATGTACTTGGGAGTTAGGACAATTACCCAGGGGAACTAAGTAAAGAGGTCTCCACTTACATATTACCCCAGGTTTTACGTAATTTGAAAACACTGATCATCATTTGCTGAATTTTTTAAAATCCAGTGTGTCAGTTCCTCCAATGTACTTGCAATTAGAGAACCATATACAGTTATACCCTGCATAACATGTTTCAGTCAACAACAAACTACATATACAATATATCATCCCATAAGATAATAATGAAGCTGAAATTTTTCCATTGCTTAGTGACATCATAGCCATAGTAAAGTTGTATGCAGTGCATTACTCATGTGTTTGTGGTGATGCTGGTGTAAACAAGCCTAGTGTGCTGATACTTGTATAAAACCATAGCATGTACAGTTACATACAGTGCATAATACTTGATAATGAAAATAAATGACTATGTTCCTGGTTTATGTGTTTAGTATAATATACTTTTTATTGTTAGTTTGCTGTGTACTCTTTCTAATTATTAAAAAAAAAAAAAAGCTCACTGTAAAAAAATATGTTGTTATGCGGAAGGAAGCAGCCTCATACTTCTTGTGTTTACCATGTCTCTTCATTGCATCGTTTTCTCTTGTGCTTGATTTAATCTCAGGTCGTTTTGTACAGCAGCATGCTACACAGGCTTACAGCCTAGGAGCAATAAGCCATACTTACTGTGGTAGCTTTATCAACTAGGCTTGTGTAAGTGCACTCAGTAATGTTCGCACAACAGTGAAACCACCTAAGGACTCATTTCTCAGAATGTTTCTGTGCCATTTTAGGCCAAGCGTGACTGTAACTGGGCAAGGGTTACTCTTAACTGGAGGGGAATCCTTTGGGAGAGCTATTTTCAAAGAGCTCACGTGACTAGATTCCTCCTTTACTACATTTCTTGCAAAAAAATATGTTTGAAGTGTGTCTAAGTCTTTTTCTCCCATTGTTGTTACTTTTTTTTTTTTTAAATATAAAATGGTGAACTGTGGTTCAGTGTTTTCTAATGATTATTTGGACATTGCTGTAAGATTATAGAAACTAGTGTCTCTCTATCTTAAAATTGTGAGCTGACAGTTATAAGCCTTGTGGTCCACCTCTGTTTGGACCCAGGCTCCTAGTACACAGAGGAAGTTCATTCATTTTTCTACAAAACAATTTCTAGAAACATGTGGGTTTTCCTAAATAGATTCAATTTACATGAGTAAGAAACTTCTATTGTGTTTAAGCAACTCTTTTATTGAGTTTTCTGCTTTAATCAACTGATTCTAAATCTGATTCAGCTGATTATCAGAATAGACAGTGTTACCTGGGGAGGTAGCACTTGATTTGAGTCTTGAACTAGATCTTTAGCCAGATGGAGCTTAGGTTGGGAAAAGGGAGGTTGTTGTGACTTAAAAGGATGGAGATTAAAGGGACATTATCAGCAGAATAAACACTATGATCAAATGTACTGCAAGTGCACACAAACTTAAATCATTAAGGTTTTCTAAGGAGGCATCCAAAAGTGGTTGTGGTGGATATCTATACTCCACCCTCCTCTCCATCTTGCTCTGTACCCCAGAAGTTTAACCTCCCTAAACTGGATCAACAAACTTCTTTGTCTTCTGGCTTCTGGTTGGACTTAGTCAATGGGAAGCATCAGCAAAATAATCAGAATGAAGGAAGAGAGCAAGGTCAAAGTATGTATTCCCTCAGCTTTCTTCCTGCAGGCCCACTGAGTGGCCACCCAATAACTGCTCTGTTTCTTTTGTTCCTTTAAACCTAGGGGTGGTAACAACATCCTGTTACCAACCCAGAGGATATACACTCTCGTGATTCTCCTACATCTTGCTGATACTTTTGTAAATGGTCCCTTATGAAACACTCCTCAAATAAATCCAATTTCAGTATGTTTTTTGTTTCCTGACCAATAAGAAGTTCTACTTGCTTTATTTTGCTAATGTAGAGCACTTATTAAAAACAGTAGGAACAAGCTACTCAGTAAAAGTACTTATAGCTCAAAATACTTGACAGGATTTTGTGAACGAAGCAAGAGTTTTTTGAGAATGATTGAAATCATCATAGGAAAATTGTGAGGATCCTTATCCTCTGGGTTCTGACTCCTAGCATATGCCTAGGTCCAAATACATGCTGTCTGTGATGGAGTGTCACTTTACCAGTTAGAAGACTTGTTGAGTCCCTGCTAATACCATTGTTCAGTTTGTTTCAAGAATTAAGTCTTAACCAAATGATTTCTACAGAGACTTTGCTTCCCTCTCTTACTTCCTCCTAACTCATCTGCTCTGCAAATCACTTGCTGTATGAATAGTTTCCCTGTAAACCTTCAAAATGGCATTCTTCTCTTTGCTCAGAACTGTAGCTATATTTCTGTTTCAACTTCTCTACCATGTTGCTGGTGAGAAGGAAAGGGCTTTCTTTTCATTCTTAAAATAACTTGGAATTCCTTTTTTGTGTGTCTATCAATAGATGTTGGTTTTATTTCTCCATACTTTCATTTCAAATCATTTTTATGAAGTATTGTGATTGAAAAACAAATCAGTACTGAAAGGCCTACTTTCCACTTTGCTCTTCTCATTTTGTCTGCCAGCTCCTAGTGTAGTCTCAGGGTGGGTATAGCAGTGCCCACAGTACCTGCCTAAGTAGCAATGTCCAGTAGCAAAACAGAAAGGGAAAAAAAAATTATCATGTGCCCTTTAAGATCTAGAAAATCTTTTTCAGAATCCCCAGCCATCTTCTCCTCACATATCCTCACTGATCTGAATTAGGTTACATGGTATTCCATAATCAATCATTGTCAATAGGCAATGAAATTATCAAAATTGGCTTAATTAATCCATAATTATTCACTAAACACAATTGGCTTATCAATATTTCTGCCCTGGGGCAGGAACCAGCCTTCCCTGAAGCATTCCCTGAAGCAGAGACACTGACAACTGTGGGGGGAGGGGGAGTTCCATTAGTAGCTCTTAAGTAGCAATCACCAATGTCTGTGAAAGTGACTGAAACATCTAGAAAACTATGAAAATGCAAGGGATTATACTTGAGAAAAGAAAACACCAGCAGTAGTAGCAAGATTTAAAGTAATAATTAAGTAGAGGGAAGAAAAGAATTCCTGGATAGTAGCTGTGCTCATTTCCTAGAGCTCTTTAAGTAGCATTTTATCTTTTTTTTTTTTTTTTTTTTTGGTAGAAGGGGGAGGTGGGAGTGGGGCAGGGTTGGGGACAGCGATGGGGGGTGGGGAGATGGCAGCTGGGAATATTTATGTCCTGCATCAAGAAAGAACTTAATTTATTCTTATTTAATTTCTTGTCCTGAAAGACATTCTGCAACTCATCCAACCATGGGTCAAAGTATAATCCAATTTTACCACTGAGCTCATTGATGAATTCTTATCTTAACAAGATTAAGACTTTAAAGCAGAAACTTCTCCGATGTTTCCAAAGGCAATAGCTTTTTACTGATATTCTTCTGCAACTGACCATTGCTTATCTTGTTAAGCTGCCATTTGTTCTTTAAAAATCTTTATCACCCTCACATTCTTAGTTTTCGTCCTTTTCACAAGCAATAGTGCTTTCCATTTGCCCTTTAGCTGACTGAAAGGCCAAGCTGGCTGTCTCCTTGAATATGTGTGAAACTATATTCTGAAACATTTTTAAGATAGTATAAATATTACAAGGAAAATGTATAATGTAGGGCTTTCCTAATATCAAAACCATGAATCATAATTCTAAATTCATGAGTAAAGTATACTAAAAGTAGAGCAAAACCTTATATGCAAGTATGAACATATACTTTCACCAAAAAAACGTAAATATTTCGTAAAAGCTGTTTTCCTTCATTTATCTTTTAGTGAGTGGCAGGTGGGAAGATTGACCTTCTCAAAGGCTTTCCCAAAAGCCTTTTTGGTATGTGTGAGTATCAGTCAATTTATAGATCCATCTCAAAATAAGGAAGCCTGGATTCTCTGGAGACCTGGCCCAGTTCTGAAAGAAAAGCTTAAAGTAGCATGTCTGCTCATGAGTAGAGGTTATCTAATATTAGCTTCTGTGTGATGGAAAACAAATTGCCCTAGATGTTAATCACTGCATAACAGATTGACCTTCTGATGCAGAAAATAATTTCACATTAAGAGAAATGCAAAATTAAATTTCATCCAGATTAAATTTTTTATTTTCCAATTAAATTATTCTTTTCAATGTTTTCAGAAAAATCTTGTATTTGGATATTCTGATTTTCTTAGAAGTTTGAGATAATGTGAATGATCATGTACATTACCATTATTTTAATGTCAGAAGATGGTCAAAAATATGAGTGCTATCTATATATATAAAAGGCTAAGCAACCATCTGACGGGTGCTATGATGCACAATGACCACCAGGGGACAGACACTCAACACAGGAGCTACTGAGCTACAGTGACTTGGCAGCAGTGGTTCTCAGGTAACGCACCTGGAACCAGAGAGGAGGGAGCCCGATGCATCACCCGAGAACTGTCCTCTTGCAAACCGGGACCCCGCTGGGGATATCAGAGAGCCAGTTTCAGCCCAATCCCTGCAGGCCAGGCCGAGGGACCCTGCCTTACTCCACAGATGTCCTTCTAGCCGCAGTGTTGCCCCAGGTGTGGCCAGCCAGGGAGGGACCACAGGAGTTTGGCTCCAGGGTGTGTCTGGCCCATCTCGCCCAGCCCTGCCCCACTGGCCACCTTCTAATTAATTTTCTTTCAATGTGCATGAATCCATGCACCAGAGCACTAGTATCCTATATAATAAAAGTCTAATATGCTAAGTGTCCAGTCATTCAGTCATCCATTCAGCCAATCAAAGTGTAATATGCTAGTGATATGCTAAGGCTGCTCAACTGCTCACTATGATGTGCACTGACCACCAGGGGGCAGATACTCTGACCAATAGGTTAGCTTGCTGCTGGGGTCTGGCTGATTGGGACTGAGTGAGACAGGCCAGAGATGCCCTGGAGCCCTCCTGCAGTCCCTCTCCAGCTGGCCAACCTCCCGCGTCCCACCCCTACCCTGATCGTGCACCGGTGGAGTCCCTCGGCCTGGCCTGGGCCCTTTCACAATCTGGAACCCCTCAGGGGATGTTGGAGAGCCAATTTCAACCTGATCCCACCCAATGCAGGAGCTGTCCCCTGGTGGTCAGTGAGCTCCCACAGGGGGAGTGCCACTCAGCCAGAAGCCGGGCTCATGGCTGGCGAGCACAGTGGCGGTGGTGGGAGACTCTCTCCCCTCCATGGCAGTGCTAAGGATGTCCGACTGCCATGGGAAGCGGGTCTAAGTTGTCAGTCAGACATCCCCCAAGGGCTCCCGGACTGCAAGAGGGCTCAGGCCAGGCTGAGGGACCTCCCTCTTCCTCCGAGTGCATGAATTTCATGCATCGGGCCTCTAGTAAAGTATAAGGAAATATTTCTGTTCATATCCAGAAACAATTCTCTTGCCTAAAATAAATTTTGGAAAAATATAAAACAAATAAAAAGCAGAACCTACTGTCTTGGATCTGAAGGAAATCAGTGGGAAGATTATAGTAATTTGTTTAAACATATGCATCTAAGTTAGACTACCTGGGTTCAAATACCAACTCCATCATTTTTTGGATGTGGAATATTGAAAGGGTCTGTAAAGTCTCTGTACTTAAGTATTGTAATAATAACAGAAATGAATTGTTGTGACCATTAAATTAGATAGTATAAATTAAGTACTTTAGGAGCACATGGATCAGTGTTAGGTATTATTAATATCATCTCACTTCAAATCTAAGATTTCCTTTCAAATCAGTTTTTATAATTTCTAACAGGGTTAAAGGTATTCCATTCAGAAAGCGCTTTACATTTCTTGCTTAGTATAGCCATACATTCATTGTTTTACAGGAAATAGAAATCAGTAGATTAACCCCACTCTATCAGTAGGTTTTATTAAAGTCTTGGTAGACAGACCCTGTACCAGACAGTAAGCAGAAATGAGGGATGACACCAAGGAAATAAGTACTTTGTGAGCAAAGAGTTTACATTTCAGTTTGACTAATACAACTAATATACATGAAAACAACAGGCAATAAACTAGAATTATAATCTAGAAACACATTTTATATATATTGCACCTCCCCCATGATTTAATAATTATCGGTTGGTATCTGTGTCCCCTGAGATTAAAAGTTATTTGAGGGCAGGTATGAGGTCGTGCTTGTCAGAGATCTGGGTATAGATCTATTTTATAAAAATTGGGATTACCTAAAATCTAAATTAGCAGTCTAAGACATTTAAAAAAAAATTTTTTAAGTAACAGAAGATAGTTGTTCAAGCCAAGAAAGTAGCATCAAATCCCTCAATTCCTTCATTCCCTTGCCTCTTTTCCACTAATCTATAGTGCTAATACCACAGTCCTGGCTAAATCTAACTCTTTGTCAACTCTGCCTATACCTAAGAAGTTAAATGTAACTGAGGATAAACATACAACTAAGCTTCCTGGTCTCAGTTTAAATGAAATAGCTGCCAAGGGGCCCTTAAAATGCTGTTCGGGCATCCTTTTATCTATGTAGTGGAGGCCCAGCACACGTGAAATCGTATGCAGTTAGGGTCCCCAGGCCTCCATCGCTGGCCTCTGCTGCCCTGAGACGCTACGTGAAGCTCCCCACCACAGGACGCTCCACAATGCTCCACAAGGTTCCCTCGGCCCCGCCCCTGCTCCGCAAGGCTCCCCCCACCCCTTCACTGCTCTGCGAGGCTCCCCCCACCCCAACACTGCTCTGCAAGGCTCCTTCTGCTTCACCACTGATCCACTAGGCTCCCCACCCCACAACTGCTCCACGAGGCTCCCTCCACCCCTTCACTGCTCTGCGAGGCTCCCCCAACCCCAACACTGGGGGAAGACCGAGAGGTGCTCCATGCACTTCATGGAGAGGGGTCGTCCATTCGGTTGTGACGGCACCTGGCTATTTATATATTAGAAAGGATTGATTTCAGAGAGGAAGGGGGAGTGAGAGAGAGAGATAGAAACCATGAATGATGAGAGAGAATCATTGTTTGGCTGCCTCCTGCACGCCCCTTACTATGGATTGATCCTGCAACTTAGGCATGTGCCTTGACTGGAAATTGAACCTTGACCTCCTGGTTCATAGGTCGATACCCAACCACTAAGCCACATTGGCCCGGCAGGTATCCTATTCTTTATCCTCCATGTCCATTTATCCTCCAGCTGTCCTAAAAAAAGCATGCAATTTTACTATTTTCCCTTCTCTTCAAACTCTCAATACCTCCTCCCTGTTCTCATTTTCAGCTTATGATCTTTTGTCTTACTATACCAAGAAACTGAAAAAGTCAGAGGGAGATGTTCACAGATTTCTACCCCTCTGTCTAACCACCTATCAGTCTCAGAACCTACCACCACCCTTTCTTCCATCCAGTCACTACAGGTGAATTTTTCATCCTCCTATCCCACAGCCAGTCTCTCTACTAGATCTCACATTTTCTCAGCTCCTTTAAAACATCACATCAGCAAGTCTCCCACCTCTCCATCATTAACTTTTTTTATTCTTAATCAATCATTGTTATTCTCATTCTAATATAGTGTTATTTCTCCCATCTTAGAAAAATTTTTTCATATCTCCACTTTCTTTGCCAACCACTACTCTGATCTTTTTGCCCCCTTGAAAAAGTTGTCTAATCTTTCTTTTTCCAATTTCTCTCCTCCTTTTTCTAAACCCACTCCAGTCAGGTTTTTTGTTCAGACCATGCAACTAAAATCATTGTTATCAATGTCATCAATGACCTCCTCTTTGCTCCTCATTGGTCTTGCTCTTATATAATCTATCAGTGATATCTGACTCAATTAACATTCTCTACTTCTAGAAAAAAGATATTAACTAGGCTTTCAAAAATCTATAGATTTTTTATCCTACCTCATTTGACTTTTCCTTCATGGCATCCTTTTTTGGTTCTTCCTCTCTCAATGTCTTAAAGTGCTATAATGCTCCAACCCCTCTTCTCTATCTATACTCCCTTGATGACTGTACCTAATCCCATGAGTTGAATACCCTCCAGATACTGATAGGTACAAAATTCCAATCTTTAGTCCAGTCTTCTCTTTAGAATTTAATACCGGAAGCCACTCAGAGTATATTATCAACTGGCCACAGTAATTGATTTAGGGATAAACATGTAAGGTAAGCTAGTTCAATAAGATGAGCCTTAGCACCTGTTCTGAGAATTTTAGTACATAAATTTGCATGTTCTCCACTGGGTATAAGGATTTGGGGCCTGAAACTCCTATAGTTGATATTTAGCAGAAACCCACTCTATGTCTGAGTTTGAGGCAACATAAAAGGGAACCAGATCCTAGAGATGGATTCTGATGACTGTGTTTGAGTCCTAGATGAAGTCACATGTCAAGACAGAACTGCTTTAGGAATATTCAATTCCATGCAGATAAAATTTCCTTTTTGAGTTGTCATTTCTGTTGCTTTAAAATACATGCATCTTATCTGATACACATATATCAGATATTATTATCTCCACCTTATATAAGAGGAGAATCCATGCTAAGATGCCTACATGATTTCTCCAAAGTCGTTCATCTATTAAGTGGTGGCACCAGGGCATGATCCAGATAGTCAAATTTTAGATTTCACATTCATAATTACAACTCTATGAGTGGGAGTTTGGAAATATTGAAATTCAACACCCTATGTGATGTGTACCTCTAATGTGTGTGTGTGTGTGTGTGTGTGTGCACGAGTATACACTTTCACTCTAATCACTACATTAGAACATTAATCATATGATCTATTTCCTAAGAAGATACTAAAGAGCTGATTCTCATTCATCATTTAGCTCTGTTTCCATTGAAATAGCCTGGAAACAAAAGCAACTCTACTTTTTGGTCCATATCCTCAATTTTAATTCTATTCTTCACAAAAGAGTGGACATAGTATTCTTACCTATGAATTTTATGTTCTATATTTTTAGATTTGCAGACAATAACCAAAAATCTGATTACATAATGTCTAAATATTATGAGATAGACCTATCTTTCTACCACTGAAATGATGTTGTTGCATGAAGAGGTCACTAAAATGAGCACAGAATGAGGTTCATGCACTGACTCCAGTGTGTGGCATCGGGCAAGGTCTTCAGTGCACTGGAGCCCTTTTCTCCTCTGTAATGTGTGAATCACAAATATTTATCTTACAGGACTTGTGGTAATGATTAAATGTGACAACCAAACAAACCTGACATATAATGGACCCTGAACAAATAATAGTGCCTTTTTCCCTTTTGTTTTAAAAAATCTGTTGGAATATAAATCTCAATATTAGCAAAAAAGATTCCCAATCACCATTTCATAGCACATTTGTTTCAATAAATGTTGATTTCAACAAATGTAGCATGGTATATCACATGATGTCCCCACCCCACAGTTGTGTGTGTGTGTGTGTGTGTGTGTGTGTGTGTGTGTGTGTGTGTGTGTGTTTTAATAAGACATTAGCCCTGTTGACAGGAAGCATTGGAGTATACTGATGTTGAGCCACAAGGAATGGCTCAGGGATGCCCTGGGCAGAGAGAGAAATAAGTCCAGAAACAACTAGAAATAACACAAGGATAGATTAGCAAATTTGCCTCTATTGACATTATCTAGATGTACCCTGCCCATTTCACAAAGGCACTTTCAATCATGCACTAGGGAGAATTCAAGTTGACATTGTTTAGTATCCTATAGAGCAAATGGGGAACTTACTGCATTTGCTATCTGATCTCAGAATGGGAGTGTTTTTCTTTAAGAATTCTCAAAAGGGAGTGATTGATTGATAATTGAACTCTCCCTGTGGTGTTGGTCAAGTGGAAACAGTGCACAGAGGCTTCAAAGAAATGAAAGCAGCAAGCACAGAATAGAAGCTTTTCTGGATGTGATGAGAAGTGTCTCTGACCCTTTAAGTAACAAAAGCCAACCGTTTAGCGAGAGCCCTGGCAGAAGTCTCTGAAGAGAGCAAAAGAGAGTAGGTGCGGGAAGAAGTCTTGCTCCAGCTTGAGGATCCTCATATAATGGTTACCTTTTCAGGGTAGCACTTTTGTTCATAAGAAATATTACATAACTAAATTAGAAGAAAATGGTATCGAACAATATATTTATAAAAAATTGCTCAGCCTGAAAAAGAACTGTTTCAATTCAGCAAAAGTATTAAGAACTGCAGGGTGAGGCAAAAGTAGATTTACAGTTGTTCATATGAAAAGTAATACAATAATTAATAAATAATGTAAGAATAAACTGTGTTTTGTGTACTCACAACTGTACACCTACTTTTGCCCCACCCCTGCATTAGAGTAAATGGATAATTAGGTAGGCAGTAGAAATTCTCTGTAGGACTGAACTTGGTAAAGACAAAATAGAGCTTCACTGAAGAAATTCCTACTAAAATCAAAACATAGATTTATAGAGGTAGTTTTGTTGTATCTTCAGTTTTGTTGTATCTTTGCCTATTTCTTCTTACAACCAAAATTAACCTGCGTAGTACTTCAAACAAAAATCAATAGTGCTATTTTAATCATTTCTATTCCTGAAAAGGAAACCATATACCTTCATTTTACTTCCTAATTCTTTTCTAAAATTTTAAATAAATATATTGAGATAACATTGGTTAATAACATTATATAAGTTTCAGGGGTATAACTTTATAATATGACATCTTGTATACATTGGATGCTCATCACTTGGAAGTCTAGTCTCCTTCCTTCACCACCATATCTTTGACCCCCTTTTACTCTCTTTATCCTCCCCCTACTCCTTTCCCTTTGCTAACCACCATTCTGTATCTGAGAGGTTTTGTTTATTGCTTTTTAAAAAATATATCCCGCATATTAGTGAAATCATACAATTCTTGTCCTTTCAGTCTGATTTATTTCCCTCTTCTGAGTATCTACCTGAAAAAATCAAAAGCACTTATTCATAGAGATGTATGTGTCCCTATGCTCACTGTAGCATTACTTATTTGGCTAAGACATGGAAAAAACCTAAGTGTCCTTTGGCAGAAGATTGGATAAAGAAGATGGGGTATACAGGGTATATACACTGGAATACTACACATCCATAAAAAAATGAAATAATTCCCTACACATTCATAATGATGATGAAATAATTCTTAGCACAACAGTGGAGAGAATAGAGTACGGGAATAAAGTACAAGCATGGGCTTTGCCATAAAATGGGATCATTGCTTGGAAATTTATGGAAAGAGAAGTGTAAAATTTCAGGAAAAAAATCAGGTTATAAAGGTGATAAAGAATGTTTTAATTTAAAAACTAAAAAATAAAAATAAAAATAAAAACTGCAGTGTGTGAGTGCTGGACTAGAACAAGAATTACCCAGAAGGATACAAATGTGTGTGTTTTTCGACTGAATCACTGTGAGAAAACTGACATAAATCTCAATGGCTCTTTGTCTACCTGTATTCCATTGGGTTGCTACTATAAGGTTTTTCACAATGAAACCATTAATCTACTAGAGGCATGGTGCACAAGATTCGTGCACTCGCGGGGTCGGGGGGGGGGGGGGGGGGTTCCTCAGCCTGGCTTGCACCCTCTCGCAGTTTGGGAGCCCTCAGGGGATGTCTGACTGCCAGCTTAGGCCTGTTCCCTGGGGAGGAAAGCGAGCCTAAACCATCAGTCGGACATCCTTAGTTCTGCCATGGAGGCAGGAGAGGCTCTGGCTTCTGGCTGAGCAGCACTCCCCCTGTGGAAGCACACTGACCATCAGGGGGAAGCTCCTGCATTGAGCGTCTGGCTCCTAGTAGTCAGTGAGCATCACAACGACCAGTCATTCTTCAATCCGGTTGATTTACATATTAGCCTTTTATTATATAGGATGGTGCCAAAACATTAACCCTACCTATGTTTCATTACACATGGGGCATTTCTGAATATTATTAGCAATAGTCTATCAGAAAGTTTTACTTTTATGAATTTACATTTACTCCTCTGTTTATATTCTTCTTTTTTTAAATTTAATAAAACTTTATTGTTTAGATTATTACAATTGTTCCTCTTTTCCCCCATAGCTCCCCTCCACCCAGATCCGACCCCACCCTCTGCCCTTCCCTTCCCCCCACTGTCCTCTTCCATAGGTGTACAATTTTTGTCCAGTCTCTTCCCGACCCCCACACCCCTTTCCCCCCAAGAATTGTCAGTCCACTCCCTTTCTATGCCCCTGATTCTATTATATTCACCAGTTTATTCTGTTCATCAGATTTTTTTATTCACTTGATTTTTAGATTCACTTGTTGATAGATATGTATTTGTTGTTCATAATTTTTATCTTTACATTTTTCTTCTTCTTCCTCTTCTTAAAGAATACCTTTCAGCATTTCATATAATACTGGTTTGGTGGTGATGAACTCCTTTAGCTTTTTCTTATCTGTGAAGCTCTTTATCTGCCCTTCAATTCTGAATGATAGCTTTGCTGGGTAGAGTAATCTTGGTTGTAGGTTCTTGCTATTCATCACTTTGAATATTTCTTGCCACTCCCGTCTGGCCTGCTTAGTTTCTGTTGAGAAATCTGCTGACAGACATATGGGTGCTCCCTTGTAGGTAACTAACTGTTTTTCTCTTGCTGCTTTTAATATTCTCTCTTTGTCTTTTGCTCTTGGCATTTTAATTATGATGTGTCTTGGTGTGGTCCTCTTTGGATTTCTCTTGTTTGGGGTTCTCTGCGCTTCTTGGACTTGTAAGTCTATTTCTTTCATCAGGTAGGGGAAGTTTTCTGTCATTATTTCTTCAAATAAGTTTTCAATATCTTGCTCTCTCTCTTCTTCTGACACCCCCATAATTCAGATGTTGGTATGTAGAACTTGTCCCAGAGGCTCCTTACACTATCTTTATATTTTTGGATTCTTTTTTCTTTTTGCTTTTCTGGTTGAGTGTCTTTTGCTTCTTTGTATTTCAAAACTTTGACTTGATTCTTGCGATCCTCTAGTCTGCTGTTAGATCTCTGTATAATATTTTTTATTTCAGTCAGTGTATGCTTAATTTCTAGTTGGTCCTTTTTCATATCCTTGAGGGTCTTGCTAAATTTATCGGCCTTTTTTAGAATATTCTTGAAAAACCTTATAACCGTGGTTTTAAACTCTATATCCAGTCGTTTGCTTTCCTCCCTTTCTTTCATTTGTGATCTGTTTCTTTGTCTCAACATTTTGGCTGATTCCCTGAGTTGATAGAGTGCTTTGTGTGCTAGGTGTCCTATAGGACCCAGTGGCTCAGCCTCCCCAGTTACCTGAGGTGGACACTCTTGGTGCACCCCTTTGTGGGCTGTGTGCACAGTCTTGTTGTAGTTAAGCCTGGATTGTTGTTGGTATCACTGGGAGGAATTGACCTCCAGGCCAATTGGCTGTGAGGATCAGCTGTATCTATGCTGGGAGAACTTCTGTGCTGGAGACACCCTTATGAGACAAGACTTGCAAAAGCCTCTGTGCTCAGCTTGGATGGGGCGGAGTCTCAGGGTGGAGCAGACAGCATTGGTTTCCCATCAGCCCTGCCCTAATAGGCCCCTGTGTCTCAGTGTCTCATGGTAATCGCTGCAAGCACCTCTGAGAGAAAGCTGCCCTCAAGTTCCGCCTGCTGCCAGACAGTCCAGTTTCTCCCAGAATGAGTCTGGGTCCCCATAGTCTCACCTGGAACTGGAGTTCAGTGTAGTTGGGAGCTTTTGTCTCCCTCCCGCTTGAGAAAGCCAGCCGCGTACTCAGTTGCCCGCCCTCTCTGCACACTTGCCTCGGTACCTCTGACTTCTGCAGTTCCTCTGAGTCTCAGTGTGCTTTTCTCTTTCCTAACAGTCCAGTTTCACCCCGTACGAGTGTGGGTCCTCAGAGTCTCACCCGGAACTGGAGTTCAGCGCAGTCGGGAGCTTTTGTCTCCCTCCGAATTAAGAAAGCCAGCCACGCACTCAGTTACCAGTCCTCTCTGCATGCGCGTCTCAGCCTCCTGCAGCTTCTCTGAGTCTCAGGGTGCTTTTCTCTTTCCTTCTAGTTGTAGAATTTCCACTCAGCCAGCCTTCCTGTGGTTCTGGATGATGTCTGTTTTGTCTTTTAATTGTAGTTTTGAAATTGTGCGAGGCAGCAGTTTAGATGTTTACCTATGCCACCATCTTGGTTTCTCTATATTCTTCTTATTTAAGGTAGAAATAAGAGAAGTGTCCCCACTCTGCCATATAATAAGCTAATATCTTACATTAAATATCCCTTTAGAATGCTGTGGTCTCAATAGTAGTCCCAGTCTGGCATCCCTGAAGGCCTGGCTAGAGCCACAACTTGAAGAGCAGTGAACTGAGTTTTAGTCTGATTTCCTGAAAGTAGATGAAATATTTAGCAACTGATCTGAAGAGAGCTGCTGTTCTCACCACAGCTCCCAGGAGAAAGTCAAAGCATGCCCTGGCTCTATTGCTAAGGAATTTCATCAGTGTCAGAACAATATCAGTCAATCAACTTGAAAACAGCTCTTAAATGGTAACACATCATAATTAACAGATATTTTTACTGAGCTCACTATGAACAGGATACCACTGAAAGGAGTTTTAGGGGTAAAATAGGAGTTTTTATGGGTAAAATAGGCAGGTTTAGGAAAATTTTAGAAATTAAGGGGTCCATGGAAAAAGCACAGGGCTACAGAGCTGACAAGGGACCTGGGAGCAGCAGAAGTTACATTTCCATAGGACAAGGGAGTTGGGAGCGGCAGAAGTTACATTTCCAAAAGACAAGGGAACTGAGAGTAACAAAAGGTACATATTTACAGAATAAAGGGAAGGAAACCCATTATTCAAAGAAAGAGGAAGAAAAGCTCAGAGGGAATAGGAAAACAATAAGGGAAAAGAAGGAGGGAGCCTCACATACCTCACATGAGGTTTGACCTTTAAGCTCAGGAGTTGCTACAGTGACCAAATCAGAAGGGGCTAGTGACCAATCAGAGAGGATATCAAGGCACAAAGATCTGCAGCCTTTATAAACCATAGGGAAAAGGGACTCAGTGGGTCTGTTCTTGTTTCTCAATAAAATTTCACCTTTGCTATACCACCTTTCGTCCATGGTTTCGTTCTTCGACTCCAACAGACGCAGGGGTCCTCAAACTTTTTAAACAGGGGGCCAGTTCACTGTCCTCAGACCGTTGGAGGGCCGGACTACAGTTTTTTAAAAAAAACTATGAACAAATTTCTATGCGCACTGCAGGCCCGGGATGAGTCGGCTGCTAAGCAGGACAGGCAGTGGCACCCGGCGAGCCGGATAAATGTCCTCGGCGGGCCGCATGTGGCCCGCGGGCCGTAGTTTGAGACACCTGGTTGTTACAAGAGCCTGGAAACCATCCTGCTCAGGGGAACACCACACGTTTCCAGATCAAATTTCCCGTTTCACCATGTTAGGTAACAGGGCTACAAAATGGCTCAAGAATCTAATACCTAGCTGCAAAATTCCTCATTTCTACTCATTTTAATGATAAAGTCCCTGCATGAAATTTTCTGAAAGGCTTTCTCTTCCCGTATACATTTCTAAACCACTTTTTAAAGGCAGCCATTATTAAATTGGCAGGAAAGTTAAATGGGAAAACATTTACTTTGTACATTTCCAGGAATACTATATATTGACTCTATAAAGGGAAGCAATAAGGCTGGGAATTAGCCATTTCACCACCATGGGATCAGAAATAGAGTGAATATCCAACATGAAAATAATTTATGATATTTGCACTTACTGTATTTATGTCATCACAGTACATACATTTCCCTTAAAATAATTAATCACTATTTACATTTTAAGGTACATATATGACTCTCACATCAATTTGAACTGGGCCAAGAGTAGACATTAAAAATTGCACTGGGACTAGAAACACAGATATTTAACCACCCATTTAACATACGCCAGGGATAAGAGGCAGGGGAACAGTTGTACTGTTCTTAATAATGCAAATGCCAATACAAAAACTAATTTTAGATTTTGTCATGTACAAAACAGTATTAATCCCTTCCCATTAGCAAGCATGCACCGAGTATCCAAATCACTAGTCAGCCCCATCCTATTATGTAGAGCACAATTTGCAGCATCTAATAAAAAGAAAAACTAAATTAAAAATTAAAACACCTGCGGCCAAACCCCTGGGTATCCAGAAAACACATGCTTCTTTAGGTGGCACCAATCTAGTGATTATTTAACCTTTGCTATTTGAACCCAATATATTTCTTGAACTTTGAAAGTAAGAATGAATTCTATTCTATTCATTAGTATTCACAAGTGCTTCAAAATGATACAGAAACAGGAATAATAATAGCTAACATTTTGTGAGCATTTAGCATAAGGGAGACACCAGGAGGAGCACTTTACATACATTATCTCGTTTCATGCTTACCAGAAATCTGTGAGGTAGATAACTGTATTAAGCACAACCAGCTTAACTAACTTTCATTAGATCACATAGCTAATAAGTGATGGAGCTATAAACCCAGGCAGTGCCTGACCTTTTAAACTCTGCATCGTCTGTCTCACAAAGCTACTGAATGATAAGAAATAAGTTGGTTCCAACTAGGAAAAGTGATTCTGTTCTAAGAATTCTGCTTCTGTACCTGAAGCATCCAGCATTTAGATTAGGTCCATCATTTTCAGAGAATAAGTCCTTCTTAAAATTTCACCTGGAATGAATAAATACTTTAATCCATCTGCATCGATGAACCTATGCTCTGAGAAGAGGCAACTATCTTATGTAGAAACCAGAGGCCCAGTGCGTGAAATTCACGCACTGGGGGGGTGGGTGGGGGGTGTTCCCTCAGCCGGGCCGGTGCCCTCTCGCAGTCCGAGACCCCTCGCTCCTAACGCCTGCCTGCTTGCTGCTCCCTACCACTTGGCTCGCTGCTCCTTAGTGTCGCCTCGGAGGCTCCTGCCACCACCGCTGCACTCGCCAGCCGTGAGCCCGGCTTCTGGCTGAGCGGCGCTCCCCCTGTGGGAGTGCACTGACCACCAGGGGGCAGCTCCTACGTTGAGCCCCCTGGTGGTCAGTTCATAGTCATCAGTCATTCTACCATTCGATTGATTTGTATATTAGGGTTTTATTATATAGGATAGGATATTGAATGTGAGCTGTAAATGAAAAATAAAATTTAAAAAAGAGCCAAATAAAATTTTAGATCTGAAAAAATTTATATATATATATATATATATATATATATAGAGAGAGAGAGAGAGAGAGAGAGAGAGAAAGAGAGAGAAATATCCATGTGACAGAGAAATACCAGTAGGCTGCCCCTACACCTGCTGACCCACTGGGATCTAACCTAAACCTAAGTATGTGCCCTAACCTAGAACCCAACAGGAAATCCTTTGGTGTACAGGTTGAGACTCCAACCAATTGAGCCACCTGGCCAGGGCAGATCTAAAAAAAATTTTTTTAATGTACCTCCAGGCCCTGGTGGGTGTGGATCAGTAGTTAAGAGTGTCTTCCCACGCACCAAAGGGTCATGGGTTCGATTCCAGGTGAGGGCACATACACAGGTTGGGGGTTCCATCCCTGTCGGATTGCTTGGGGGACTGATCGATGTTTCTCTTTCTCTTTCCCTCTCCCTTCCTCTCTCTCTAGAATCAATGAGAAAAACATATCTTTAGAGGAGGACTTAAAAAGAAAAAAATACTGGGTTGGTTCAGTGGATAGTTTTTCTGCAGGCGGACTGAAGGGTACCAGGTTGGATTCCGATCAAGGGCACATACCTGGGTTGCAGGCTCAATCCCGGGCTCTGGTCGGGGATTCAGCAAGAGGCAACCAATTGATGTCTCTCACATTAGTTTTTGTCTTTCTCCCTCCCTTCCACTCTCAGTAAAAAAAAAAAAAAAAAAAAAAAATCAATGCAAAAATGTCCTTAGGTGAAGATTAACCAAAACAAACAAACACCCATCCCCAGTGTGATTATTGAAGGAGCATATGAAGTATTTGTTGAATGAACGGGAAGGGATGGGACTTCGCTTTCTGTTTTAGCAACTCTGCAAACCAGAGGGTTTATTTTTTATTTTAATTTTTATTGATTTATTATTTTAGAGAGAGGAAGAGAGAGAGAGAAACACCAGTGTGTTGTTCCACTTACTATGCACTCTTTGTTTGCTTCTTGTCTGTGCCCTGACCAGGGATCCAACCGCAACCTTGCTGTATCAGGAGGAGGTTCTAACCCACTGCGCTGCGGGGTGCCTGTCAGGGCCCCTCAACAAAACCCCTCTGGGTGCCCTGGCCCCCGCTGTGGTCTGGATCTCCTCTGCAACAGCAAAGGTTTGGGTTCTATTCTGTCAGGGCACCTACTTAGGTTTCAGGTTTGATCCCCGGTCGGGGCTGACTGCTGCTCAGGAAGTGACCGAGGACCATTGAGGTCCGTGTGCTCCAGTCATTTGGCGGGGACCTGGGGTTCCATTGCCGACCTGGCCGACTCTGATCCCCACTACCCCCGGTCCTCCATCGAGGATGATTTCAACTATGGCAGCTGCGTGGCCTCGGCCAGCGTACACATCCACACGGGCAGGTCGCCCTCTCCGCGGTTTGCCAGGCATGGCTGCAAGCGCAGTCACCCCGGAGGAGGATTTCTGGACTCCCAGGGTGAGCGGGGTCCTAGAGAGAAAGCATGTTGCTCCGCCTCCCTTCAGGGCTCCCGGGCCAGAGTGGAGCGCCCGTCCTGAGCAGGGCTCAGAGGGGAGAGCCACCCCAGGGAGGCCTCCTAGATGGGTACTGAGAAAACAAAACTGGAGCCCTTCCTCCTTGAACCCCGTCATTTTCGGTGTAGAAAGGGACAGATGAAAGCCTCAGCAGCCTTACTGGGGCATCTTTAAATGAAGATGTTATTTTTTTTTCAGTGAAAATAAGTTTATTGTGTAATCATTGTGATTACACAATAACCTGCATTGAGTTATCTGCTGGGATGTTTGTGCTTTAGGGCATGTGAATGCATTTTATTTTATTTGATGTAGCCTCACATCCCCCGGCCTCCAGCAGCACGCAGCCGCAGCCACGCCCACCGCTGCTGAAGGTCATTAACCTTAACTGTGAGGATGTCCCGGATAATTTGCATATTCCTCTATTATTATATAGGATGAGCATAGAAAGGAAGTGTCCGGAGAGTGTCAACTCCTGAACAGAGACATGCAGGTAATAAGAGTGTCTTTGTTATTCGTGATGGGCCCCTTGACTACACCTGATAGTTTATGCTAATGTTATGGCTTAGGGTGGGCAGGGCCACCTCTATAGTCTTAGGATGAGGGCTGGCCATGGCAGAAAGACAACCATGTCATTAATTAGAAGCTTGGAACTTTGAGCCAGGTGATATATCAGGCTGACCTCCAACCAGGAGGGGCTGGAGACCTAGTTCAACTACTTGGGCCATAATTCAATCAGTGCTTGCCTACATAATGAAGCTTCAATAAACTCTCTGGACATCAAAGTCAGGCAACCTCCTTGGGTTGGCAATAATTTATGTGCTTATTTTCACACACTACCAATGTCAAGAGAGTAACCATGTCCCTGAGGACATGGGAGCCTTGAGTTTGGAACTCCCAGTTCCAGAGTCCCCCTTGTGTCTCTTCCTTCAGCTGGTTTTAATGTGTCTCCCTTTGTTATAATAAAACTGTAGTCTCGCCCTGGCCAGTTTTTCTCAGTGGTTAGAGTGTCAGCCTTTGGATACCAGGGTCATGGGTTCAATTCCTGGTCAAGGGCACATATCTGGGTTGCAGGTTTGATCCCTGCCCCTGTGTGTGAGAGGCAACCAATTGATGTATGTATCTCTCTGGGCCATGATTCTCTTTCTCTCTCTCTCACTTGCCAGGAATCAATTCCAGCATGTCATAATTACAAGAGTTTCACCAAAAGGTTGGTGAAGCTTGGGAGCTCAACAAGGGCTGAGCCACACATGTAATTACCTGTTGGAATGGTAAAAAACATCTCCCCCAAACCTGAATAGGATTGTCTGCTGCCAGACAGTTCATGGCATCTTAATCTGCATGTTATTGCCTCCTGTTGGCCAAACACCTGAACAGCTGTAGGCTATTCCCCAACCTGACAATGCTTCTGTAAACCCTATCCTTTGAAACCTTACCCTTTGAAGTGTATATCTCCACCTTGCCTTAGGACAATTTGTGTTAATAAATAGCACGGGATCCTGAGTCAAGGGGTAGTCTTTAGTTCCTTTAGCTGAAGCTCCTTTGACCCCCAATGCCTTTCAAAACTATCTTTCATCTTTGGACTCCTTATTGAATCTACGCGCAGCTCCTTTCTCCAGATTGCTGAAAACCCATTGTAATGCTGGGACAAGAACCCCGGTTCTCTCTCTCTCTATCTCTCTCTCTCTCTCTTTCTCTGCCCTTCTCCCTCCCTTCCACTCTCTCTAAAAATCAATGAAAAAAATATCCTTGAGTAAGGGTTAAAAACAAACAAATAACAACAACAACAACAACAAAACCTGTAGTCTTATGTATGGTCTTTTCCTGAGTGTTATGAGTTGTTCTAATGAATTATTGAGCCTGGCAGTTTGATAATCTGGGGGCAGCTAGTCAGAAGTGAGGGTGACTCTGAGGACCCCTGAACTTGCAGCTGGCATCTAAAGTGAAGATAGTCTTGTGGGGACTATTCCTTCTGACTCTGCAGTTCAGTACACTCTTTACAGTTGCTATCAGAAGTCTTGAACAGACTTGGCCATCCAGAGGACTGTGTCCTTAACCTTAACCTTAACCTTAACCTCCAGTTTGGCCTCGCTGCTAGTAATACCAAACTTTTTTCCATTATCTATTCCCCCAACTTAGCATTCCTTCAGGACTCAAAGCTAGAAGTAGAAGATGGGGCCTGGTCCCAGAAAAAAGAGCTTCTTTCGGTATCCTGCCAGCTCTGGTGTCATTTTTTTAGCTGCTATTTCCAACTCAGTAGTTGTCCCAGAGGAAAATAGGACTACAGTTATGCTTTACACATTATCATCTGGCATTGGGACTCTCAGCAGTTTGTGTGATTGCATTCTCTGGCTCACTGATACTGACTTTTCCTGAGGTGCTGTATTACTTTGTTCCTCCAGGCAGCCTTTTGGGAAGAGTCCTTACTTGGTTTAAGATGAAAAAGACATCCTTTCCACTCCCTTTATTTATTCTTGTTGAAATCATTTTCAACTGGTCCATTTTCACTCTTGAATCAGCTAATGCTGGAAGAACCCATTTTATAATTTCTTGGCATGTCTGGTATATTGTGTTTTTATTTTTCAGCTGGTAGCAGTGTCAGTTAGTGGTCAACTAATAATCAGAAAATTTCCTTGAATGCCTTGCTCCTGTGTTTTCTACCCTTTGGTACGGGGATCCATGTGTGAAGGTATGCTTTTAATCTTTACTCAAAACCTATAACTTAAGGGGAGCTTGTTTTTGTTTTTTTAAATAATCCATTCAATTTATATTCAGTTTATCTCCCTACTTAAAATTCTATCATGCTGAGTATGAAAGCAATACTTTAGACGTATTTGAATTACCATAGCTGATGAAACCCTTGGCACTCTCATCAGCAGTGTGAAAGGCATGTTATCACTGTTGAGGAATCCCAATGGCCAAACTGATTTTGAAAAATTAACTTTGGATTGACTCAAAATACATGAGTGTAGTAATCTTTGAGAATTTAATGTGGACATTTGAACTGATAAGGGGTTCAGAATAAATAATAATTCAGTCTAACATCTGGCCTAACACAAATTTTAATTATTTTTCAAAAAGCCATCTTCAAGGTAATTGGAGAAATTACTGGCCTTAAAGATAAGAAATCAAATGGCCATCCCAGGTCTCATGCTAACAGGAACCATACTGAGAAATGTTGGCTTTGGAGCAGAATTAGAGAAGACTGGGAGTAAGGCCTTCAAAAGGAGCCTCTGTGCCAATATGCATTCTCTAAACCAGAATGTTTGTATTCTCACCTTAGCTTCTGTGTTATGGACTTTCATGCCAACGAGGTCTCACATGTTCAATGGATCTCCCTCTCAGGATCTGGCATTTTGTATTGAGTGTAACTACATTCACCTTCCACCCATGTAATCGCTTCCTTCTATCTTTAAGCCATCTAACCCAACCATTTATTATTTTTAAAATTATGTATATCCCATGGAACAGATGTCTTTTGAGCTTCAGGTTTCCCCCCGTGAATGAATTCCCCTAAGGCTGCCCATCTGTGCTCCTGGGATGTTGATAGACTGGCTTTGTAATATACTCACTAATTGCCTCAGGATTAAGTAATATCAAAGAGGTTGATGGAATGTTTATTATTACAAAGAGTATATTTAACAGTTTTATCTTCCTTCACATATTACATCTATTCCTGATGATACAAGAAAATATATATTAAATTATTTTTGTTTAAATCCTAATACTTCCACATATATTAAAAAGAAAGAACCAAAGATATGAGTAGGCAATTACTAGTAGTTAAAAATGCAGATTATAGTAAAACAGTTATCACAGCTCACCCATCATACTGCTAGAAATAAAACAGCAATAACACCCACTACTGGCAGGCATATAGAAAAGAAGGTGAACATGTGAATTGTTGCAGGCTTTTTGGAAAACCATCTGGCGGTATCTATTAAATATTTAAAATGTACATGTCTGTAAGCCCAGCCACCTCACTCCTGGGAAATTACCCCATAGAAATAAAACATCAGTGAGTGAGGCTATTATATAAGGATGATTATCCCACATTTATCATGGCAAAAGGCTGAAACAAAGAGAAAACTGCTCAGCACAAGAACAGTGTAAAAGATTGTGATGCATTCCTACCACGGGATATTATATTTAGCCATAAAAAAAGAATGCACTAGAGCCCCACCAAATGAACTGGAGGAGTTTCAAGGACATCATCAACTTGTAGAAACATGTGTATAATATAATCCTACTTTCACAGAACAAGCGACGACTACATTAAAACTTCATATCTATGCATGATTCTGAGCATGAATATATATATATATATATATATATATATATATATATATATATATATATATGGAAAGGTACCCATGAGGCTTATAACATGGATCACCTAGAGGGGGAGAAAAGGATAGGAATGAAGAGGAAAGAGAGAAGTGTAGAAAAACAGTTTGAAAGTTAAAGTATTCATTAAAAAACTGTGTATTTGTTTTGACCCAAATGTATAACATTAACATGTTTCTGTGTTTATGCATAAGGAGATCCACTGAAGAAAATACCAAATGGTAAGTATGGTTTTTCATGGCAGAGTGTGTTCAGGTAATTTTTTTATATAGTTTTCTGAATTTTGAGCTTCCTAAATGAGTATCTATAATGTATATACTATGAAACATTTACCTTGTGAAAAAGAAATGTCAGGATTAGAATAATTTTTCCATATCTATTCTGTATAAATTGAATGCTCCAACACCATTAAAAAAAAAAGATGAATGTAAAGCAATTTTCTGTGACCTGTGCACTGTGTCCTATTTCATCCACTCTCCTCACTCTGGTTGCCTGGACAACAGTACTTGCTTATTTCCCTAGCCCTCTCTGGTGTTCTTGAACCCCTGGTTCTAGCTGCAGGTCTGTCAGATTGAACCATCAACTTCTTAACTCTGGCTTTTTTTATCTATAACTAGAGGCTCAGTGCATGAAATTCGTGCACTCGGAGGGGGGGGGGGCGTGGGGGCCAGCCTGGCCTGTGCCCTGTCACAGTGCAAGAGCCCTGTGATCGATCGCTCCAAAGAGGTAGGCCCCAACCACCCATCTGGGGCTCCTCGATGGATTGTCCCAAAGAGGTAGGCTGGAGCTGGGGGTCCCGCCTCTGCGCCATGAGGAGGCGGGAGGCGGGACCCCAGAACCCCCAGGCAGGCCTTTGTGTGCGGAGCTAGGAGGAGGTGGACCCCCAGGCAGGCTCTGTGCCACACACGCAACGTCAAGCCCAGCCCTGATCACCTGCACGTGCCCGCTATGCGAGCAGCCGTCTTGTGATGGCATGATGACCACCTAGGCTTTTATTAGTAAGGATGTGGCTTGCTACCTACACTTGCTGTGATTTCACATGGTAATTTATAATCTAATTGTCACTTTAAATTTCTTGACCAATTTTTGTCATAATAACATCATTTCACTCTTGAATGCTGTCTACCAACTCAGCAGCAGTCTCATTAAAAAAAAAAAAAAATACACACATTTTCTTGCCATGGACATTGTATTTAACTAAGTGAACCTGAAGCATCCATAAATGGAGAAGAGTCTATGAATGAAACTCTATTGGCAACAGATGCAAGATTTGAGAGTGCTTACTAGTAGTCTAGGAGAGAGAAAAGCTAAGAAGGGATTATATATGGATAAAAAAAACTTAAGTGGAAATGGCAGATAAGAGAACAGTTGGGACAGATATATGGTATAAAGAATAGCAGAATTCAAGACAGAACATTTTCACAATGATGGTGATTCTATTTGACCAATTATATACATGAAATACATGCTTAGAGCCATTCTGTATCAACTTATGTATTCCAGGATATTCATGCTTTTAATTCCCTGATTTCTATATAATCCAAGCATTATTTAAAATGCCCCATTAAATTCATTAACATTTAAGGGTAATGACAAATATAATGTTATGCTTTACCTTTCTCTATAAGCTGTTTGTGATTTAATATAATATATTTCATATTTTAGAAAATTAGAAGTAAGAAAAGAACTTGATACAGAGGTTTCTCATCAAGTGGAAAAATCATATTCTAGGTGACTATATCCTAAAGGTATAAAGTGTGAAGAAACAGAAAAAGAAAAGTTGAGGAAGTTCTGAATTTAATAAACGTTAATTTTTTTATATTAGATTCTAGGGCTGAAATTTGAATAAAAGGAGGGAATTATAAAATAATTTTTGCCAAAGATAGTCCATGAGGTTACAAGGTTTAACTAAATGTGCCTAGGTGAGACTCTTTTAAAAAGTCTCCTGTCCTATCCCAAATCCTTAAATTAAAACTGACTTCAGCAAAATGTGAAAAACTTATAACTTTGAGGTACTTACTGAACATTACTTGCCCATGTGCAGCCAATTCTTATTACAATTTATTATCCTTTGCTCTTCTGAAATACTTAGACATACTGTTATTTAACTTACAAAAGTATCCAATTATTTCTATTTCTGGAAGAGCACATAGCATGAAAGATAATTTTCAAAGCCAGAAACATGAAACAGACACAGTTTAGTTTAAATGATCTTTTTTTCCCCTTCCTTCTCTATAGATGCAGAAATATATAAATATGGGGAGAAAAGAGACTGGTTATAAGGGGAAGAAACAGAAAGCAATTATGTATCATTCTGGGAAAACTATATCACTAAAAAAGTTTAATAATTCAAAAAGCTTCTTTTCACAGTTCAACCATCTTTTCTGGCCTCCATATACCTTTTCAGTTAATTCAGACTAGCTCACAATTTCGAATTCTGCCTTTATCAATCTGTTCTAAAAGTGATTATAAAAATAATTAAAATATATCTGCTTGTGAAGTCTTGTAGAAATCAACAAGAGGATAGAAGTCAAGCAAACATTTTTTGAAATAGATTAGAATAACTGATAGAGGACACCTGGTGGTGTCCTAACAAACCTGCATCAACCATCAGATTAGCTAAACCAATTGCAAAAGTCTCAAAATTTCCTCCATCATTTTACTCAATCTCAACTTTACCTTTATGCCAACTCTCTTCCTCACTTTTCTCCTTTTGGTGTCCTGTTTCTCTTACCCTATTCCTGCTTTAGATTTTCCCTATTCCTTCTTTTTGCCCCCTGTTAAAAATTCATCCTACTTAGCTATCTAATTTCCGATCCCCTACACCAAATCCATACACACTTCTCTCTTCTCTTTCTTCACTATCCAATTTTTTTCTCTCTTCCCCCTATTTTTTTGTTTGTTGTTGTTTTTTGCTTTGTTTTCATTTTATGTTTTTTTGTTTTATTTTGTTTGGTTTTGCCCTTATTTCTCTCTGTTCTATTGTTGTTGTTTGTTTGATTGTTGATTAGATTGGTTTTATTGTTTGATTGTGTGATTATTTCTCTCTTTTTTTTTGCTTCTGTTTTTCCTCTTCTCACTTATTATTAGTTGTTTGTAGTTTGCATTCATCTCTGGGTGTTAGTTGTTTGCATTTTTTTGGATTAGTTGTTGTTCTATTGAGTTTTCTCCTTATATAAATAGTTTTTTCCCCTTCTGTTTTATTCTCATTTTTTTCTCTCTTACTTTTTTTCCTTTCCACAATATCATATTTGCACTCTCTGTCTTTTTTTTTTATCCCCTAATTCTCCTTTCTCTGGTGGTCACCTTTATTTTGGGTTATTAGTATCGTGAATACATTTGTGTTCAGTGCCTTGTGCGTTGTGCCTTGTTGTGTTGTATTTTGTGCCTTTAAGTCAACGCAAGAGAGAGAACTACATAACCAGACACCCAGAGAGGAGAGATCATGGGGACACAAAGAAACAGCCCGCATACAAAAGAAAAGGAGGTATCACCAGAAAAGGAAGTAAATGAAATGGAGGCAAGCAACCTGTCAGAGAAAGAATTCAGAGAAATGGTCATAAGGTCGCTGAAAAGTTTAGAAGAAAAATTCAACAATATGTGTAAGAACCAAGAGGAAATGAAGAACCAAGAAAAATGAAAAATGACATCACTGCAATAAAGAACTCAATAGAAAGCATCAAGAGTAGACTAGAAGAAGCAGAGGACCACATCAGTGAGCTAGAAGACAAGGTAGGAAAAAATACCCAAGTAGATCAGCTTCTAGGAAAAAAAAAAAAAAAAAAAAAAAAAAAAAAAAAAAAACAGGAGGAGAGCCTAAGGGAACTTTGGGACAATATGAAATGAAACAATATCCACATAATAGTGGACCCAGAAGGAGAGGAAACTGAGCAAGGAATAGAAAACCTGTTTGAAGAAATAATGACAGAAAACTTCCCTGATATATAGAAGAAAAAACTCACACAAGTCCAAGAAGCTCATAGAGTCCCAAACAAAATGAATCCCAAAAGACCAACACTAAGGCACATTATCATTAAACTGGCAAACACCAACAAGTAAGAATCTTAAAAGTGGTCAAAAAGAGACAGAAATTTACCTACAAAGGATCCCCCATCAGACTAGTGACTGATTTCTCAACAGAAACACATCAGGCCAGAAGGGAATGGAATGAGATATACAAAGGCATGCAAAGGAAGGGTCTGAATCCAAGAATACTGTACCCAGCAAGGCTACCAATCAAAATTGAAGGTGAGATCAGGAGCTTCACAGACAAAAAAGGACTAAGGGAGTTTATTACCACCAAACCAGCAATGCAAGAAATGCTAAAAGGTCTGCTGTAAAAAGAAGAAATAGGAAGCAAAGAAGGAACACAGACATGAAGAATAAAAATGGTGACAAACAAGTACCTATCAATAATAACTTTAAATGTAAATGGATTAAATGCCCCAATCAAAAGACATAGGGTAGCTGAGTGGATAAGAAAACATGACCCATATATATGCTGTCTACAGGAAACCCATCTCAGAAAAAAGGACTCACACAGACTGATGGTGAAGGGATGGAAAAGGTTTTTCAGGCGAATGGAAATGAAATGAAAAAAAGCTGGGGTAGCAATACTTATATCTGACAAATTAGATCTCAAAGTGAAGGACATAACAAGAGATAAGGAAGGCCATTTCAGAATATTAAAGTGAGCAATCCAACAAGAAGAAATAACTCTGATAAACATATACGCACCCAATACAGGAGCACCCAAATACATAAAAAACTTCTGGAGGATATCAAGGGAGAGATTGGCAGCAATACAGTCATAGTAGGGGACTTTAATACCCCACTAACACCACTGGACAAATCCTCTAAACAAAAAAATCAGCAAAGAAACATCAATCCTAAATGACACACTAGAACAGATGAAATTAATTGACATCTTCAGAACATTTCACCCAAAAGCCACAGAATATACATTCATCTGAAGTGCACATGGGTCATTTTCAAAGATAGACCATATATTGGGACACAGGCAAAGTCTCTTCAAATTCAAGAAGATAGAAATCATATCAAGCATCTTCTCAGATCAGAATGGCATAAAACTAGAAATCAATGACAATAAAAACAATAAAGAAAATCAAACACCTGGAGGCTAAATAGCATGCTATTAAACAATGACTGAGTTACCAAAGAAATCAAAGAAGAAATGAAAAGCATAATGGCAACAAACGACAATGAAAACAAAACAATCCAAAAATCTATGGGACACAGTGAAAGCAGTCCTGGGAGGAAAGCTCATAGCTCTACAGGCCTACCTCAAAAAACAAGAAACAATGGTAATAAATTATCTAACCATACAACTCAAAGAGTTAGAGAGCAACAAGAAAAGCCCAGTATAAGCAGAAGGAAGGAAATAATAAAGATCAGAGCAGAGATAAGTGACACAGAGACCAAAAAAACAATACAAAAGATCAACAAAACCAAGAGCTGATTCTTTGAACGGATAAACAAGATTGATGAACCTTTAGCCAGACTCGCCAACAAGCAAAGAGAGAGGACCCAGAAAAACAAAATCAGAAATTAAAGAGGTGAAGTAACAATTGATCCCACAGAAATACAAACGATTATGAAAAAATACTATGAACAACTCTATTCCAACAAAATGGACAACCTAGATGAAATGGTCATATTCTTAGAAAAATACAAGCCCCCAAAACTCAACCAAGAAGAATCAAAAAACCTGAATAGGCCAATAACTACTGAAGAAATTGAAACAGCGATCAAAAATATTCCAGCAAACAAAAGCCCTGGTCCGGACGGCTTTACAGGGGAGTTCTACCAAGTATTCAAAGAAGAATTAAAACCTATCCTCCTCAGACTATTCCAAAAAATTCAAAAGGAAGGCACACTTCCAAGCTCTTTCTATGAAGCCAGCATTACCATAATCCCAAACCAGATAAAGATACCATAAAAAAAGAGAACTACAGGTCAATATCCTTGATGAACATAGATGATAAAATCCTCAACAAAATTCTAGCAAATCAGATTCAGCAATACATAAGAAAGATCATACACCATAACCAAGTGGGATTTATTCCGGGGATGCAAGGATGGTACAATATCCGCAAATCAATAAATGTGATACATCACATAAACAAACTGAGAGACAAAAATCACATGATCATATCAATTGATGAAGAAAAAGCATTTGACAAAATCCAACACCCTTTCTTGATAAAAACTCTCAGCAAAGTGGGAATAGAGGGATCATACCTCAACATAATAAAAGCTTTATATGACAAACCTACAGCCAACACCATACTCAATGTACAAAAACTAAACTCATTTCCCCTAAGAATGGGAACAAGACAAGGATGCCCACTTTCACCACTCCTGTTCAATATAGTACTAGAAGTACTAGCCATAGCGATCAGAAGAAGAAATAAAAGGCATCCAAATTGGAAAAGAAGAAGTAAAACTGTCCTTATTCACAGATGACATAATACTATACATAGAAAACCCCAAAGACTCCATCAAAAAACTACTAGACCTAATAAATGAATTTGGCAATGTAGCAGGATACAAAATTAACACCCAGAAATCTATGGCCTTTTTATACACCAATAATGAACTCACAGAAAGAGAAGTGAAAAAAAAAATCCCATTTACCATTGCACCAAAAAAATTAAGATACCTAGGAATAAACATAACTAAGGACGTAAAAGACCTATACTCGGAAAACTACAGGACATTGAAAAAAGAAATAAAGGAAGACATAAACAAATGGAAGAACATACCATGTTCATGGATTAGTAGAATCAACATCATTAAAATGTCCATACTGCCTAAAGCAATCTATAGATTTAATGCAATACCTATTAAAATATCAATGGCATATTTCAAAGATCTAGAACAAACTCTCCAAAACTTTATCTGGAATAAAAAAAGACCCCGAATAGGCACAGCTATCCTGAGAAAGAAGAACAAACTTGGAGGGATCAATTTCCAAGCCATGGTTCACAAAACTGCCTGGTACTGGCACAAGAACAGACATATAGACCAATGGAACATAATAGAGAACCCAGAAATTGACTCAAGCCATTATACTCAATTAATATTTGACAAAGGCGGCAAGAGCATACAGGGAGTCAAAACAGCCTCTTTAATAAATGGTGCTGGGAAATGTGGTCAGATACATCTCAAAAATGAAACTAGATCACCAACTTACACTATACACAAAAACAAACTCAAAATGGCTAAAGGACTTGAATGTAAGAGAGGAAACCATAAAAATCCTACCAGACTCCACAGGCAGCAAAATTGCAGACATATGTCGTAGCAATATCTTTACAGACACAGATCCTAGGCAAGTGAGACTAAGGAGAAAATAAACAAATGGGACTACATCAAAATAAAAAGCTTCTGCACAACAAAAGAAACCATCAACAAAACAACAAGAAAGCCCACTGCATGGGAGAACATATTTGCTGATGTTATCTCCGATAAGGGTTTAATCTCCAACATTTACAGGGAACTCATACAACTTAACAAAAGGAAGATAAAAAATCCAATCAAAAAATGGGCAAAGGACCTAAATAGACACTTTTCGAAAGAGGACATTCAGAAAGCCAAGAGACATATGAAAACATGCTCAAAGTCACTAATCATCTGAGAGATGCAAATCAAAACAATGAGGTACCACCTCACACCTGTCATAATGACTATCATCAACAAATCAACAAATGACAAGTGCTGGTGAGGATGCAGAGAAAAAGGAACCCTTGTGCACTGCTGAAGGGAATGCAAACTGGTGCAGCCACTGTGGAAAACAGTATGGCATTTGATCAAAAATTTAAAAATGGAATGTCCATTTGACACAGTAATACCACTTGTAGGAATATATCCCAAGAAAACAGAAACACCAATCAGAAAGGATATATGTACCCCTATGTTCATAGCAACACAATTTACAATAGCTAAGATTTGGAAACAACTTAAATGCCCATCAGCAGATGAGTGGATTGGAAAACTATGGTACATCTACACAATGGAATACTACGCTGCTATAAAAAAGAAGGAATTCTTACATTTGCAGCAGCATGGATGGACCTGGAGAGCATTATGTTAAGTGAAATAACCCAGGCAATGAAAGAAAAATACCACATGATCTCACTCATTTATGGAAAATAAAGAACATTATAACCTGATGAACAAAAAGATAGATACAGAGGCAGAGAAGCATAGAACAGACTGTCAAATTACAGGGGGAAGGCTGGAGAGGGTTGGGGTGGAGGAGGGAGGTAAGAGATCAACCGAAGGACTTGTATGCATGCATATAAGCATAACCAATGGACGCAAGACACTGGGGAGAGGGGTGAGGGCATGTGCTGGGGTGTAGGGGAGGCCAGGGGAAGGTCAATGAGGAAAAAAAGGAGACATATGTACTACTATTTGTAATACTTTAAACAATAAAAAATAATAAAAATAAAAATGATTGTTTGATTTCTATGTGAGAATTTGTCCCAAAGAGAACAAAATTGTATTATTAACAGTAAACGGAGGAGAAACCAAGATGGCGGCATAGGTAAGCACCTAAACTGCTGCCCCGCACAACAATTTCAAAACTACAACTAAAAGACAGAACGGACACCATCCAGAACCACAGGAAAGCTGGCTGAGTGGAAATTCTACAACTAGAAGGAAAGAGGAAAGCTCACGGAGAAGGAGCGGCAAAGAGCTGAGGTACGGAGACATGCACACGCAGAGAGGAAGGGCGGCGGAGTGCCTCGCTGGCTTTCTCTGGCGGAAGGGGGAAGGAAGCCCCGACTGCACTGAACCCCAGTTCCAACTGCACGGAACCTCAATTCCGGGCGAAAACCTGTGGACCCAGGCTCATACAGGGGGAGTTTGGACTGTCAGGTAGAGAGAAAGGTACACAGAGACTCGGAGACTCAGGGGAGCCGCAGCGTCAGGGGTCTGGAGGCGCGAGTGTGCACAAAGACTGACTGAGGAGGTTACCACAGGCTATCCCTAGTGGAAGGGAGTCAGAAGCTCCTGACTACACTGAACCCCAGTTCCGACTGCACTGAACTGCAGTTCCGGGCGAGCCCCTGGGGACCCACGCTCTTACGGGGGAAATCTGGACTGTCAGACGGAAACTCCGGAACCGCGAAAGGCAGAGGTCTGGAGACTCGCGCGCAAGGGCAGGGCTTACAGGAAGCCAAGACTGTCTGCTCTGCCCTGAGACTCCACCCCTTCCAAACTGAGCACAGAGGCTTTTGTAATCTGGCAAGGCTAATCCTATAAGGCTGTCTCTAGCACCGAAAATCTCTCAGTGTAGACACAGCTGATCCTCACAGCCAACTGGCCTGCAGGTCAATTCCTCCCAGTGATACCAACAACAATCAAGACTTAAGTACAACAAGGCTGTACACACAGTCCACAAAGGGGTGCACCAAGAGTGTCCACCTCAGGTTAACTGGGGAGGCCGACCCACTGGGCCATATAGGAAACCTAGCACACAAAGCCACCCTACCAACTCAGGGAAGCAGTGAAAAATGGGGAGACGAAGAAACAGATCACAAACGAAAGAAATGGAGGAAAACAAATGACTGGATATAGAATTGAAAACCACGGTTATAAGGCTTTTCAAGAATATCCTAGAAAAGGCCGATAAATATAATGAGGCCCTCAAAGATATGAAAAAGGACCAACTAGAAATTAAACATACACTGACTGAAATAAAAAATATTATACAGAGAACCAACAGCAGACTAGAGGAATGCAAGAATCAAGTCAAAGATTTGAAATACAAAGAAGCAAAAAACACTCAACCGGAAAAGCAAAAAAAAAAAAAGAAAAAAGAATTTAAAAAGTTGAAGATAGTGTAAGAAGCCTCTGGGACAACTTCAAGCGTACCAACATCAGAATTATGGGGGTGCCAGAACAAGAGAGAGAGCAAGATACTGAAAACCTATTTGAAGAAATAATGACCGAAAACTTTCCCCACCTGGTGAAAGAAATAGACTTACAAGTCCAGGAAGCGCACAGAACCCCAAACAAAAGGAATCCAAAGAGGACCACACCAAGACACATTATAATTAAAATGCCAAGAGCAAAAGACAAAGAGAGAATATTAAAAGCAGCAAGAGAAAAACAGTTAATTACCTACAAGGGAGCACCCATACGACTGTCAGCTGATTTCTCAACAGAAACTATGCAGGCCAGACGGGAGTGGCAAGAAATATTCAAAGTGATGAATAGCAAGAACCTACAACCAAGATTACTCTACCCAGCAAAGCTATCATTCAGAATTGAAGGGCAGATAAAGAGCTTCACAGATAAGAAAAAGCTAAAGGAGTTCATCACCACCAAACCAGTATTATATGAAATGCTGAAAGGTATTCTTAAAGAAGAGGAAGAAGAAAAAAGTAAAGATAAAAATTATGAACAACAAATACATATCTATCAACAAGTGAACCTAAAAATCAAGTGAATTAAAAATCTGATGAACAGAATAATCTGGTGAATATAATAGAATCATGGGCATAGAAAGGGAATGGACTGATAATTCTCAGGGGGAAAGGGATATGGGGGGTGCAGGAAGAGACGGGACAAAAATCGTACACCTATGGATGAGGACAGTGTGGGGGGAGGTAAGGGCAAAGGGTGGGGTGGGAACCGGGTGGAGGGGAGCTATGGGGGGAAAAAGGAGAAACAGTTGTAATAATCTGAACAATAAAGATTTATTAAAAAAAAAACTCAAAAAAAAACAGTAAACGTAGTAAGAGACTAGATTGTAACTATTTCCACCACTAGAAGAAATGTTAATCATGTGACAAGACAGAGTGTTAGATAACACTACAATGCCAATCATATTGCAATATAAATGTATCAAATCAATAGGCTGTACACCTTAAACTTACAGTGTTAGATGTCAAGTGTATCTCAATTTTACAGTCAATCAATCAATTTAAAAAATATATAGTCTGGCTGGGAATTTTGTGGAACCTGCAATCACACAGTAGATAGTCGTATAATAATAAAAATTAAAAAAAAAAACTTTCTTCCTTTTTAATTGCTAGATTAAAGTCAACTATTCTTCTTGTTGGAAAGGACAAATGCACTCAGTAATTCAATAAAACAATGTTATCAGTTATTGCATGTTGTATCAATTGTGCCTATCCTGAACTAGACATTGTTCTAAGTACTGGGAACATATAATGAGCAAGTCCATCCGGTACTGGAAGGTAGAGGAAGCAGACATGGCAAAAGAGAGGATATGAAATGCTAAAGGTACTGAAAAAGAAGGTTGTACAGTGAGAACACAGAGGAAAGAGCCACCAATTGTATTTGTTGGGGCAGTGAAGTTAAGAAATGCTTCAATACAGGAGATGTTTTGTTTGTTATCTTAGACCTTGTGTGATCTGCCTTGCTGGATGCCCCTGGCTCCTCTTTCTGGGTGCATTTGCTTTGCTGTCTGACCATGGAGACTTGTCATAAATTTTTCTAGGCCTTCTTAAAACTCACTTAGCAAACTTTCACTCTATTCCAAGTGTGTGTGTGTGTGTGTGTGTGTGTGTGTGTGTGTGTGTGTGTGTGTGTGTGATTGACTTTAGAGGGAGGAAGGAAGAGAGAAAGAGAAACATTGGTGTGGGAAAGATACACTGATAGGTTACCTCCCATACGTGCCCTGACCGGGAACTGAACCTGTGACCTTCTGGTGCACGAGATGACACTTCACCCAACTGAGCCACACCAGCCAGGACAATAAAATGTATTTTTTAAAACTCATGTATTTTGAAATGGAAAAAGCAGGAGTCTGGGATCCAGACAAATAGGACTCTGGTCACATCTCTCTAACAGTTGTGAGTTTTGCTGAAATCATTGAAACTCAGTGTAAATTTTATTTTATGTCAAATGAATGTTTGAAAGATGGTGCTGTTTTAAGCCCTTTTAATTTAATTCTAAACATTAAATCTCTCTTTCTCTCTCTCTCTCTCTCTCTCTCTCTCTCTCTCTCTCTCTCTCTCTCTCACACACACACACACACACACACACACACGATGTCTAACCTATCTGAAATGATTTTCAAATATCTACACAAATCCTTTTTCAGTCCTCCTCTCTCTCAAAACCAGAACCTATCTTCCCTCCCCATGAGTATGGGCCAGACTTGGTGACTGACTTCTGACAAATAGAAGGTGGTGGGAGTGACAGTGTTGACCTCCCAGATTAGGGAAAAGGCATTGCAGCTTTCGCCTGACCTTCTCTCTCAGATCACTCATTCTGGGGGAAGCCAACTCACATGTCATGAAAACACGCAAGCAGCCCTATGGAGAGGCCCATATGACAAGGAACTGAGGCCTCCACCCAACAGCTATGAGTGCACCATCTTGACACTCCTCCTTCCCCAGTCAAGCCTAAAGATGACCGCAGCCCCAGCCAACATTTTGACTACAACCTCACCAGAGACCCTGAGCCAGACCCACACAGCTAAGCTTCACCATAATTCTTGACGCACAGAAACTTTGAAATAATAAAAGTTATTTTAAGTTTCTAAATTTTGTGATAATTAGCAATAGATGACAAACACACTATTCAAGCCATCTCCTCTTTAGCTCATGACTCAACCCAAAATTTCTGCCATTCAAACTTCAGTAGACAATAATGTAGATGCAGACATCTGAACATTTCTTTTTTCCACCTCCATCCCTGCCATGAGAGAAAAATCTTTTTTTTTAATTTAATAAATCTTTATTATTCAGATTATTACAATTGTTCCTCTTTTTTTCCCCCATAACTCCCCTCCACCCAGTTCCCACCCCACTCTCTGCCCTTACTGCCCCCCGCACTGTCCTCATGCATAGGTGTACGATTTTTGTCCAGTCTCTTCCCGCACCCCCCACACCCTTTCCCCTCAAGAATTGTCAGCCCACTCCCTTTCTATGCCCCTGATTCTATTATATTCACCAGTTTATTCTGTTCATCAGATTTTTTATTCTTGTAAAAGCCTCTGTGCTCAGCTTGGATGGGGCGGAGTCTCAGGGTGGAGCAGACAGCATTGGTTTCCCATCAGCCCTGCCCTAATAGGCCCCTGTGTCTCAGTGTCCCATGGTAATCGCTGCAAGCACCTCTGAGAGAAAGCCACCTTTGAGTTCCGCCCGCTGCCAGACAGTCCAGTTTCTCCCTGAATGAGTCTGGATCCCCAGAGTCTCGCCCGGAACTAGAATTCAGTGTAGTCAGGAGCTTTGGTCTCCCTCCCTCTTGAGAAAGCCAGCCGCGCACTCAGTTGCCAGTCTTCTCCTCATGCGTGTCTCAGTACCTCTGCCTCCTGCAGCTCCCCTGAGTCTCAGTGTGCTTTTCTCTTTCCTGACAGTCCAGTTTCTCCCCAAATGAGTCTGGAGCCCCAGAGTCTCGCCCGGAACTAGAATTCAGTGCAGTCAGGAGCTTTTGTCTCCCTCCCTCTTGAGAAAGCCAGCTGCGCACTCAGTTGCCAGTCCTCTCAGCATGCACTTCTCAGTACCTCTGCCTCCTGCAGCTCCTCTGAGTCTCAGTGTGCTTTTCTCTTTCCTTCTAGTTGTAGAATTTCCACTCAGCCAGCCTTCCTGTGGTTCTGGATAATGTCCTTTTTGTCTTTTAGTTGTAGTTTTGAAATTATTGTGCGAGGCAGCAGTTTAGGTGTTTACCTATGCTGCCATTTTTGTTTCTCCTCGAGATAAAAATTTTAACATTCACCCTCTCTCTCTTAGCCTTTCTTTGCCTAAGAGTGTTATTGCTAAAAGGCCCCGTTATGACTTGTAGTTTATAAAACTCTTTTAACTACATATTCAAACTCTTTACAGTTTAAGGAAGCAAATTTGGATCCTCACAGAACATCACCCCCTCACAATCTCTTCAGCCCTTTTCTGCAGCTTTAAGTGAAGGTATGCACTCTCCCCAACCCAGGATAAACTCTCACACATCCGTAACACTGTCACTCCATACAATTCCTGATCAGCTGGTCTGACTGAAGAATCCAGACATAAGACAAGAGGCCCAGATAACTTTATCCTTGTTTTTGCATGTACACAGGGACTCTTTTGTAACTACCAGAAACCTTTAGTCACCCAGGTCATTATAAACACTAAACTTTAATGGCTCTGGATTACAAGGAAAAAATGGTGCTGTAGACAGAATAAGATACGTGTAACCAGTGGTCCTATCATTGAGTCACAGCACTGATTTACTTTCTATCTGACTGCAATTTATTAAACTGCTCTGAGCTTAAATTTCCTTGCCAGGAAAATGAGAATATGGCTATAATAATTTAGGAATATGTTGAATGTGAAAAATTCTTTACTTAAAAATTGGTCAGATTCCCAGATTTAAGAGACTTCTAACATTGCCCAATTAATTTTTTTCAATACAGTAAAAGTGCAGTGTGGCAGATGAAAAAAGCCCAGAAAGCTCAATTTCACCTGACTAACATAACCGTGGACAAGTTGCTTTTTTCTCTCAGGCCAGTCTGTCTTCATTTGGAATATGAGGTAAAAGAGAATTTTAAGATAGTTTATTGGATGCTAATAATTATAAAATAACACAGTTTAATGGAGAAGAAAGAATTTTAAAACTAAGAAAAATAATCAGCATATATTTCAATTTACTGTATTCAGAGAAAGAATTTTTACTTTGCATTCATTTTATGTAAAACAGTAATCATGAAAATGTTCTTATTTTTCTGGTTTGATAACTAGCCAGATGGTATCTAAAAAAATCGTTTTCTTTGTAGCTTAATAAAATTGAAATGAATCTTGAAATCTCTGGTGCTTTAAAATCAATAATTTAGAATATGAAGATCCTAGTAAGGCTATTAAACTCTATGACTTTTAAATGTTAAAATCACCAAAGCACCTTTAATTTTACTGGTAATAACATATACAATCTTTTATCCTGGATATTAAACATTCATGTTAAATTACAATAAATAGTCATGCTGAACCATAAACCATCTGATATTGCAAATGGTCATTTATGTTGTCATTTATGTACCATTGTTAGATCTGATAGGATAATGTTTATGATTTATTAAGTAATATGTCACAAGAAAATGTTCACTTCTGCACTATTTCCATATTAGTCACAATAGATTTTGCCAGGGCATGATAGAGTATAAATTATTTCTCAAGTTGAAATGACCCTACTACAATGCCCTTGGCTAAGGAAGTCATTGGCATGCACTACAGAAACAAGCTTGTCACACACACACACACACACACACACACACACACACACACACACTTGGTATTATATACAAAGAAAGAAAGAAATAAAAAGAAATAAACATCAAAGTAGACAGTCTTCTGACTTACAACAAGCACAGCAGAGACAGATGGGAATTTGCAATGAGATGCATAGGGAAAGGTTAACTCCTTTAGAGTAAGCTAAATACTTTCCCTTTACTTACAAGGAAGCACAGTTCAAAGCCAGGTTAGCCAGGGAAATTTGAATTTTAGAATTAGAAAGCAGAGATCTTTTAGAAAAAGCTTTTGTTTTCAATGGATGAGTATGTGACTAATAAATATGGAAGGCATCATTAATTTTATTTAACTTTTAATCACCAGATCTTATGAACCATATAAAGAATTTTAATATTTTTAGAGCTGTGAATATGTGATGTGTGTGTAAGTACAGTACAAATAGCTATTTAGACCTTCAGAAAAGAAATTTGTTTTATCAGGTCTTTCAACAGTAGAGAGAGAAGCACTGTTATATTTGTGATAATGTCACCTAAGCACTATATAATTTCGTTTTAGTTTACAACATATTTCCACAGGCACTATTTTACCTGTTCTTTACAACCTTAGTAGTAGTTTATTTCAGAAGATAATCAGGTCTAAAGAGCACAGAATAACAAAACTTGTAAGTACCAAAACAAAGGCTTGAACCCAGGATATCCACACTCTCCATCAAAGTCAGAGAAAAAGTAAAAAAAAAAAAAAAAAAAAAAAAAAAAAGCATATAATTGAAGAGTTTCCCTGGTGTCTTAAAAATTATAGTAAGTTATTTCTTCCTACCTATTTAAATTACTCATCTTCTTATTCTTTTTAAAAAATATTTTTATTGATTTTTTTTTACAGAGAAGAAGGGAGAAGGAGAGAGAGCCAGAAACATTGATGAGAGAGAAACATTAATCAGCTGCCTCCTGCACACCCCCCACCGGGGATGTGCCCACAAAAAAGGTACATGCCCTTGACTGGAATAGAACCCGGGACCCTTGAGTTTGCAGGCCAATGCTCCATCCACTGAGCCAAACCAGCCAGGGCTCATCTTCTTATTCTTGTCCCATCATTGTGACTACCTGAAGCTTGAAGATATGACTCACTCATTCACTTAACAAATATTTTTGGTGTTTGCTATATGTCCATAAATATGTTAGTTACTGTGAATATCTATGAATAATACACCATGCCTGACTTTAGGTCGTATTTGCTTATCATCTACTAAAGAACAGAATTAAATCCTTCTGTCTTTACTACCAGGGAGGAAGTTCAGAATTCCTCTAACTCTTACCAAAGATGCACCCAGAATAAAAGCAAATACACTAAGGGCCTGCATGCCATGGGGTTAAAACAGTCTGTGATGTGCTGGGTTTAAAAGTCAAAGTTTACCTGTAGGTTCTTATTCACATTCCCTCACACCCTCCCTCCCCATTTTTACTTTCTCTTTTACTCTTCACAAATATCAATCAACACCACTATTCTACCACATCTGACCAAAGTGAGTATATGTGCAGTGATCAGGGTCTTAGGAGAAATGTCCTCCCAAGGGTGAAACTTCTTCTCTGGAGCAGCCTCTAGTGGTGATACTTGGAACTGGAAGGGATCTTGACAGTTTCTTATGGAGTAAGTCAGTGTCTCATATTGATGAGGTCTGAGTGAGATTCCTTTCTAAGTCTCAACCTGGATGATTTAGGAATGCCAAACTGTAGGGGCAGATGCATGTATGGGTCAAGTTCATAGAGTGCACAGAAATCTCAGCTTATAATTTCAACTAGAGGCCTGGTGCACGAAATACGTGCACGGTGGGGGAGGGTGTCCCTCAGCCGAGCCTGCACCCTCTCCAATCTGGGACCCCTCGAGGGATGTCCGACTGCCCGTTAAGGCCCGATCCTACTGGACATCCCTCTCACAATCCAGGACTGCTTGCTCCCAACTGCTTGCCTGCCTGCCTTCCTGATTGCCCCTAACCACTTCTGCCTGCCAGCCTGATCACCCCCTAACCACTACCCTGCCAGCCTGATTGATGCCTAACTGCTCCCCTGCCAGCCCGATTACCCCTAACTGCCCTCGCCTGCAGGCCTGGTCACCCCTAACTGCCCTCCCCTGCTGGCCTAATCACCCACAACTGCCCTCCCTTGCAGACCTGGTCCCTCCCCTGTTGGCCATCTTATGGTGGCCATCTTGTATCCACATGGGGCAGCCATCTTGTGTGTTGGAGTTATGGTCAATTTGCATATTACTCTTTTATTAGATAGGATAGAGGCCTGGTGCATGGGTGGGGCTGGCTGGTTTGCCCTGAAGGGTGTCCCGGATCATGGTGGGGTTCCCTTGGGGTGTAGGGCCTGTGGTGGTTTGCAGGCTGGCCACACACCCCGGCGACCCAAGCGGAAGCCCTGGTATCTGGGATTTATTTATCTTCTATAATTGAAACTTTGTAGCCTTGAGCGGAGGCTAGGGCAGGCCAGGGTGGGCGGAAAGCTTGGCTTCCTCCATCACTGGGAAAACCCAAGCCTCCTGCTTGCTCAGTGACCACAGCCATTTTTGTTGGGATTTATTTATCTTTTATAATTGAAACTTTGTAGCACTGAGTCGAGTCCACTGTCGGCCAGGGTGTGCGGGAAGCTTGGCTTCCTCCATTGCCAGGGAAACCCAAGCCTCCTGCTCGCTCCATGGCTGCAGCCATCTTGGTTGGGTTAATTTGCATACTTTCTCCTGATTGGCTGGTGGGCATGGCTTGTGGGTGTAGCGGAGGTATGGTCAATTTGCATATTACTCTTTTATTAGATAGGATGACAAAGGGCACAATGCTTATTTTCAACAAGTCGACCTGATTTCAAATCTGAATCCTCACCTGGCCAGGCTGGTTCCTTTCAACTATGCCACAAAACTCTGCTCTGCCAAGGGAGCATGGGGTCTGCCAGATATTTGACGGCAAAAGATGGGAATAAGGAAATATAGAAAGAAAAATGTAAATGACTATGTCAAAAATTATCCTCGCCAAAACTGGTTTGGCTCAGTGGATAGAGCGTCGGCCTGTGGACTGAAGGGTCCCAGGTTTGATTCCGGTCAAGGGCACGTAACTTGGTTGCAGGCACATCCCCAGTGGGGGGTGTGCAGGAGGCAGCTGATCGATGTTTCTCTCTCATCGATGTTTCTAACTCTCTATCCCTCTTCCTTCCTCTCTGTAACAAATCAATAAAATATATTAAAAAAAAAATTATCCTCTCTCACTAGTCTTTGCAGAAATAGAATTGGACAGTCAGAGTTTTGTACTGCAAAACACTAGTGTGTCCATGGTCTTGATGGGCTGCAGACTCCATGGAGTGAGCTGGATCTAGTTTGTATGGGGAAAGGGAGTTCTCACTGATACCGAATTTTTGGACTGGACACCTGGATTCTTTGTCCACCAGAATCAAAGAATGAATCCACGGACAGAAAGTGGTATAGAAAAGGTGGAAATTTATTGAAGAATAAGTACAGACTCCCACGTGGGGAAAGGAAAGAGTCCCACAGAACGGACTCCCATGTAGGGAGGGGGAAGAGTTCCACTGGGTTCCTTTCCCTGTGGCTTATCAAGGCTGCAGATCCTGGTGCCTGATATCCCCTCTGATTGGTCAATATTCCCCTTCAAGTTGGTTACTATAGTAACTCCTGGACTCAAAGGTTGAACCTCACATGTGACATTTGAGCCCCCAAGAGTGTGGCATTTGTTATGACAGTCCTAGCAGACAAATCCATTAAACCTGCCCATATTTATTTGAAGAAAACTTGTAAACAGAAGAGAACTAGAAAAAAGAGAAAACTCTTTTGTTTTAGCTTTATTAGATTACTAGAGGCCTGATGCACGAAATTTGTGCAAGAGTAGGCCTTTCTTTCCCCGGCTGCCTGCACCGGCTTCCCTCTGGCACCCAGGACCTGGGCTTCCCTTGTAGCCCTGACTTCATCTGGTCTAATTAGCATATTACCCTTTTATTATTATGGATCATTCAAATCTTTCCATTTGTTTGGAGTCTGTACCTATGAACTTAAACCTTTTTTGGACAAACCTCTCGTTAAGTGGTGTACCTATGTAGGGGAGGGGTTTGAAAGTGCACTCTCATACAGATAGCCTCCTCTGTAAAGCAGCATCCAAACACTACTACTTTATTGGAAAATTGGGGTGTCTATAGGTGGTATTTACTGCAAACTCTGTTTTCCTGAAGTTAAATTTTCTCTTTAGGGCTTGCTTGTAAAGGCTTTATTTAGAGCACAGCCTATACACTGTTGGGAACAAGTAAAAAAGCCAAGAGTTTGACCTTTCTATTGCCTTGAAATTTCCAATTCCTGTTCTTCCTCTATTATTTATCTAACTCCAGATGAATCCTAGGGCTTTTATTCTTTGTGTGTGTTGACCTTTCCCAAGCCTGAACCTTCAGATGTCATAGGAAGTACAATGACTTATGCCATTGACTCTTCCTCAAAACCTTGCTTTTCCCAGTTTTGTAGTCTCCCAGGTGCTAATACTTTCTCTTATCATTACATCAGCTCACACCTCCTTGTGACTTCCTATTTTCTGCCATGACATAACCAAAGTGATCCTCTGAATTTGACTCTTAGTTTTGGATAAAAATAAAATATGAAGGGAAACACCTGGATGTGCCTCAAGTAAACCATTCTACCCTCCAACGACTATCACTATCACCAGCTTGAAACTGCCTATGACCTTAGTGATGAAGAAGGAATTTTAGGGGGATATAGGCAGGCTTAGGGATTTTTTTAAATTGGGGTCCATGGAAAAAACACAGGGCCACAGGCTGGGAGAAGGTACATTTCCATAACACAAGGAAGCCAGGTGCAGTTACATCTCCATAAGACAAGGGAGCAGCAGCAGGTGTATTTCCATAAGACAAGGGAACTGGAAGTAGTCAAAAAAGGTCTATATTTACAAAATAAAGAGAAAGAAGCCCAAAGGGAATAGGAAAACAATAAGGGAGGAGGCGGAAGAATGTAATGTAGACCTTGTCTCCTTGAGAGACCACTAAGAATTTCAAGTCCACAAGTTTCCATTTACTAATACAGTTCATATAGTTTTCAATGTGTATTTAATTACCTTGGGGCAACTTCCAAAACTAGGTGATTCTCACTCTATAAATCATTATATGTCTTTTTTTAAAAAATCTTATAGTATTTATTTTCTGAACATTGTGTTCCCCTATATTTCTCGAAGGCAGAATAAAGGTTTAAAATCAGAGCACTAATTTTTTCCCCTGCCGGGAACCAATTCCAGCATGTAATAATTACAAGAGTTTCATCAAAAGGTTGGTTAAACTTGGGGAGCTCAACAAGGGTTGAATCAAATGTAATTACCTATTGGAAGGGCTAAACGGCACATCCCCCAAACCTGAATAGGATTGTCTGCAGCCAGACAGCTCAGGGCATTTTATTGCCTCCTGTTGGCCAAACACCTGAACAGTTGTAGGCTGTTCCCCAAACTGACAATGCTTCTGTACCTTACCCTTTGAAGTGTATTATCTCCACCTTGCCTTAGGACAAAGTGTGTTAATAAATAGCACAAGATCCTTAGACAAGGGGAAGTCTTCAGTTCCTTTAGCTGAGGATCCTCTGACTCCCAATGCCTTTCAAAATTATCTTTCGTCCTTGGGCTCCTTAATCATCTACGTGCAGCTCCTTTCTCCAGATTGCTGAACCCTTTTCAAGGCTGGGACAAGAACCCCGGCATTTCCCCATCTCTTTTATGTTGGCTTCCCGCCTAGGCAGAATTAATTGCTCAGGCATTTTGCTCAAACTGTTAATATTGCACTTATCACATTGTGTTACTGTCAGACTTTTCCTGCCTCTGCTTTTGGCAGGATCATGAGCTGCTCAAAGGCCTCCCATTCTCCTTATCACCACTAGTACTAAAATGCCACCTGGCTTCTAGTAGGCACTCAATAACGGTTGAGTTCACTTGAGCAGGCTCAGAAGAAAATAAATGCAGCCAGCTTCTTTTGCTAGATAGCCCTCAATTAAAAGGGGGCTGCATTTTAGAAGGCTAGCAATAAATTCTTTTTCTAGGTCACAAAAATATTCAAACTATTTCTTCTACAGGGGAATTCAAATCACATAAAAAATTTAATAAGCAAGGAAGAGATGAAACAGTACAGAGACAGTGTACCTAAACTCTATGTTATCAGGAACCTTAGTGCTTTGGAACTATTGGCCTCAAGAGACTCTGTAGCCTTTTGGTAAACTGAGGATAATAATACCAACTTTAGCTGCATCCCAAGGCTGATATGAGAAGTAAATGATTAAAATATTCCTAAAAATCCTTTGAAAGCTATAATATGGCAAACAAATAAAAATTATTCTATCTGCTGAAACTTAAAAATTTGGAAATTTCTAGCATTTCTATGACTCTGAGATCTTGTCATTGTTTCAGTATTGCCTTTGGAAGCCTGTCTCTGCATGCCGAGACATATACCCAGAGTCACCACCAAATAAATCTAGTCTCCTACCTTCCTTTTTATTTATTAATTTATTTTATTATTTTTTTTATTTAAAAAGTACCTTAATTCGTACTGAAATACTAACCAGTTGGTACTGCCATCTAGTGACTTATATAAACCAGTCAGCTAACTCCATAAAACAGCTGTTCAGATGTTTAAATAAATCCACTGCATAAATATCCAATTCTCTGAAAGATACATTTGCCTCCCATTTACATAAAGCTTTTTAATCAGAAAGGTGCTATTGAAAGTTCTTTTAAAAAATAACATGTCACTAGTACCTTGTTGCATAGCTGCCTTGCAGGATTATAGCATTCATTATTAATTTTGCAAAGTGTTTTAACTATTTCCAGCACAGACCTCAATCTTGATATCTATATTAGCAGCATTTCTTTTTCTTCATCAGGAGATGAAGGGATGCTTTGGTGCCCTCAAAGATAGAATTATTCTGGATTTACTTTAACATTGCCAGTATATCTTTGCTCAAGTATCCAAATACTTGACCCTCATTGACAGGGATCAAGCAGTTGGAACCAGAACAAACTGCCACCAATCTTACACAATTTCTCAGACCATTGTCAATAGAAATGGAATGGGAGGGTGTGCTGTGTCCTGTGACGTGCTCTCTGAGGTCAATGTATTGTCATTGATGGTTTATACAGAAATGCCAGGATTCAGTATATGACATGAGGCCTGCAGCCTGCATGCCATTTAAGACATGTGGCTTAGGACATTGATCCTGACACAGCTCATAATGAGAAAAGCAATTTTTTCTTTTTCTTTCTTTTTTTTTTTTTTTTTTTTTGCCCCAAACCTCATAAATTTGGAGTCTACTTTTAATTACACTTTTCCTATATCACACTTTTTACTCAATGATAGTTAAAAACTTATTGTATAATTTTCTACATTATTACCAATTTTTCTAAATGTAACATTGTACCATTTCCTCTATTTTAAAGAATATGGCAACAAAAAAAGGAAAAAACAAAACCTGGGTTCCCAAATGCTTATGAGATTGTGCTTTGTTTTTTGTTTTTTTACTCGGATTTACCAAAGAAAGTCAGGTCCCTCTCCCTTGCATGCTTTTAGCAAGCACTCTGTCTTACTGTTGAGCATTATTTATCATAATAGTAATAAATTATAGTTAAACATCTGAAACATCTGCAACCCTGCTAGAATGTAGGCAATTCAAGAGCGGGGATGGAGAGCACCTGCCTGGGCCCTCTCCCCCTCCCCAGAGTCTGGCACAGCATCTTCCTACAGAGTAGGCACCCAAAAGAAAATCTATTAAATGAAAAAAGAAATGAACAAGTGCTTGAAGATTAAATCTTAAAATTATTTCTTCTATACATCATCCCTGCAAATTATAAACCATACCCAAAAAAATCTAACCCTATCATTTTTCTGAATCTTAGCTTTTTCACTGATCTATTATACCTATCCTAACCAACTGATCCCTTTGTGCTCAATTTCCCAACTTATGAAATCATAATATTATAGTGAAAGAGTGATCCTTTTTTATCTTTCTTCTATTAATTATGTTTTATTTCTGTTTTATAGCTTATTGCCTTGGCCAGACTTAAAAGAACAATGTTAAATAACAATGATGATGGAAAGATGAGACACTTGGGTTTAAAGACCAGTGTGAAAGGCCATTTGAAATACACTGTTTCCAAAGCTGTGTTGTCAAAGTTCTTTCTGAGGAGTGCCTGTCTAAGGAGCTCTAATATATTTCAAAGTCCTAAAGTCTAAGATCAAAATGAGAAAAACTGAATAGAGAAAAAGCATAGTTCCTTTTAAACAAGCTGCTATTTTAATCTTTAAACCCAATAAAATATTTGAGGGCTGGCAATTAGTTGAAAAGCAGAGATGATTCCATAGCCTTCTGAGGTAATAACTTGCAAGAAAGCCCAAAGATTCAATGTTTTAAGTATTCTTATCTTATTTGATCAATGTAATCTTAATCTTTCTGTTCATTTTAATGATGATGTTAACAGTAGGCTCTTCAAATCCTTTGATATAATGCTAATTATCAATTTCTAAGTCATGCTCAGCAGATGCCCAGTCCTATATTTATAGATATAATTATGTGAACTATCTCTTTAGCAGTCAAGGCCATAGATGTAAAATATAGGTTAAAATAGTGGTGTTTAGAAATAATTATTTTCAAAATCTAGGGTTTCTTTTCATGATTTTTAAGCCTACCCAACAATAAATGCTTTGCCATTATCAAACCACTCTTAACTTTTTCTCCCTCCATATGTTCTCTGGTATTTTCCTAATGTTCTATAAAAGACTTACCAACTTTTAATAATTCTCTCTTTGTCAATTAATCGTCATGAGGGAGACCAGTTCTCAGCATCCCCTCACAATCACTCACCACTTACAGGAACTGCATGAGATTCAAATTCCTTCACAGCTCAAACACCTTGGTCCCTGCTCAATGGTATACAAAGTAGCCATGAACCAGAGAGGCCAACTGCCAACACAAAGGTTAAATTTGAATCGCTGATGTAGAACCATCCTCAGAGTGACCAAAGGCTGAGAAGGAAATCTTTCAGTCAGGGAGGGAGCAGCCATTTCTGTGGTAGAAATAGGTATGTATTATGCATACAAATTCATTTTCTTGCTCAAATGTCTGGCTACACTAAATTTATGGAATTTCTTATTCATTATTAAAGTCTCTCACATAACATAACCTCTAAGGGAATAATTTTATGGTGAAGGAAATACAGCAATGTGTCTTGTCAGAGGATTTTCTACTATTGAAACAATAGAATAACATCAGCAAGATGGGCAACTAGGAGATCCTATACCTTGTCCCATCCACCAACACAATGGCTTAATTTCTAGGAAGAAATAGCTCCTAGAGAGCTTGAGATTTCCACAGTCTTCACCAATGAGAACCCCTGCTTCTGGAGCCCCCAGGAGCCCACATTGTCACATCTTCCTGGAGCCAGAGCTATTGTACTCCCTACCCAACCACACCACTGTGCACTAACCCCAGTCAAAATCTCTGTGCAATCTCAGGACCCAGTGCCACCACACATTCACCAGACCTGGAACCACCATGTGCACCTGGCCTGGTGCCCACATGTGCCCCTAGACCAGACACTGCTATGCTTCCCCCAGAACTTGTATCCTTACATTCTCCTGAATCCAGCACCCACAGAACCTGTGTGTCCTGAGCTCAGTACCATCACATATCCCAACCGTTTAGCACTCTCACACCTACCCATGGGTGAAAGTCTTACCCTACTAAAGCCAGTGCATAGAGTCTGGAGAACGTGATTACTTCTAATGAGAAGCACCAATGCAAGGTTACAAAGACACTGAAAAAATCAGGAATATATGACACCATGGAAGGAACACGATACATTTCTAGTAACCAACCCCCTAAAATGGAGATATATGAATTGTCTGGCAAAGAATTTAAGATAATCACTTTAAAGAAATTTAGGGAGCTTCCAGAGAAGACATGCAACTCAATGAAGTCAGGAAAACAACACATGGAGAAAGTTCAACAAAAAGACAGAGGTCACAAAAAATATGTATCAGAATTCAGTTTCTAGGTAGGGTTCTCTTTCTGGCTTGAAAACAGGCCCCTTCTTGTAGTGTTCTCACAGGATCCTGCTTCTGTGTCCATGTGGAAAGAAAAAAGTGCCCTCAGGTGTCTCCTCTTCTCTTATGAAGACATCAGACCTATCAGATTGGGGCCCCACCCTTACGACCTCATTTCACAATAACTACCTTCCTAAAAGCCCTATTTCCAAACACAGCCAGATAAGAAGTTGGGGTTTCAGCATATAAATTTTAGGACATAATTCATACCATAACATTCTTCCCTCGGGCTCCCCAAAAGTCATGTCCTTCTCACATGAAAAATTCATTCACCTCAAAACAACAGCCCCAAAACATTTTAATATAAACATTTCAGCATTAATTCGAAGTCCAAAATATCCTGTAAATCAGGCATGGGTGAGACTTTAGACATAATTCATCCTGAGAAACAATTCCTCTCCAGCTGTAAATTTGTGAAAATAGACGAGTCATGCACTTCCAAAAATATAATGGTGGGACAGGCATAGGCTAGGCACTCCCATTTCAAACAGGAGAAATAGGAAAGAAGAAAGTGGAGGGCATGGGGGAATGGGTCCCAAGGAGTCCCAAAGCTAGGGCAAATTCCAATAGACCCTAAGGTTAGAGAACAATCTTCTAGGCTCAATAATTTGCTCTCAGGCCCCCTGGGGCAATAGCCTCACTCCCATGATCCTGAGGCTGTGGCCCTGACCCCTTCAGCCCTTTGCAAAAACAAAAAACAAAAAAGTGGGCCAACCCTCTGAAACTAGGGAAGAAACAGCCTTACTCTAGGCCTGGGGTGCTAGTGGTAGCCCTGATAATCTTTGAATTGCCTTTACAGTCATTCTTCCCCTTTTTTACATGATATTTCATACTCTCTGCTGGATTACTCAGTTGTCCCATCTGTAGAATCCTAGATGCCTCGAAGCCTTTCTTTATTTCATGCTATTTCTGTTTCCTTCTGTTCAAACTAGCAGTGTCCCTAAAGGCATCTCTATTCGGGTATTCTGCTGAGATTATTGATAGAATAGAATCATGGGTAATCTCTTTATGGAGTGATTGTCCAGCTACCCCCTTGGTATTCTCTCCAGAACATGTTTTGTGGGAGGGTTTTTTGGCAGAATGAATAGGCTGAGAATTTTCCAAATCTTCAAGTTATGATTCCTTTTTGCTAAACAATTCTTTCAATGTATCTCTCTCCTCTCCCATTTTACTATAAGCAATGAAGAGAAATCAGGCCACACATTCAACACTTTGCTTACAAATCTCCTCAGCTAAATATCCATCACTCACAAGACTAAAGACAAAGGAATTGTACATAAGCACTGTACTTAAATTGAGGGAGTTTTTTCCATGGGGGAACACGTTAATAATTCTGAAGCCACAATTAATGGATAGTGGAACTGAACAATCAAGTAAATAAATGGCAATGGTAGGAACCAGGTTTCTCATGGTTGGAGCGGGTAGTTACAGACAAGCAATAATTCATGTGGTAATGACTTAGAGGTCTAGACAACAGTATAAATTCATGTTTAGCTTATGACAAATGGTTACATAAAACAATATTTATGGATATGTGTATATCCATAGGTTAACATACACACATATATTTTGCTCTGTCAGCTGAGAGGACCTAAAGGAAATGACACCCCAGTAGCAACAAGTATACCTAGTACCCAGATCTTGGTTCTTAGAACCATTCTCCAATAAGAAAGAAATTAGGGTTCCTTGGAGAAATGACTAATTCTAGGACTGGGGCAAGAAATACACAAAACGAGCCTTTTGAGCAACAAATAAGTAAGACTGTGTTGGATTATAACACAAAGTAAAAAATAAACATCCATAAATTCATATAGATATAAACAAGTGATTAAATATATAAATAAGGAAGACTGACAAATCACCCTTTCAGAATAATTAAAAGTAATTTATATAGGTTCTTTACCAGATACTGCCTTCTTGAGAAGAGGGAGTATTAATTCTCTACTCCTTGCATGTGTGTGGCTCATGTTGACTTCCTTCCAAAGACTGCAGTCTGAAAAGAGGGAAAAAAGAATAAGTTTACAGTGGAGAAATCTAATACACACTACCTCAGTCAGGTGACCAAGTCAACATTAATTGTGACAATTCATGTGGATATGGGTACCATAATACTAAGATATGATGAGAATCGCACTTAATCTCTGTTGTTTTCTGCTCAAAAAAGTCTTAATTCCAGTCTCATAGCAAGAAAAATGAACCAATTCCAACAGAAGAACATTTTACAAAATAGCAGACCCTCAGCACTCCTGACAGCTGTCAAGGTCATCAAAAACAAGGAAATCACTGAAACAGTCATAGCCAGGAGGAGCCTAGGAAAATATGCTAATGAAATGCACTATGGTGTCTTAGCTGGGATTCTGGAATAGACAAAAAAGGCACTAGGTAAAAGCTAAAAAAAAAACTAAATGAAGTATGGACTTTAGTTTAAAATAATGTACCAATAATAGTAATTTAATTATGACAATTGACCCAGACTAATATAAGATGTTACTAATAGAGGAAAATGAGAATGAGGATATGGGAACTCTGTACTATGTTTGCAAATTTTTGTAAATCTAAACTTTACAAGTTTTTGTAAATTCTAAAATTAAAAAGTTGATTTAAAAATAACAACTATCATTAGATCCCTTTTCTCAAAATGAAAATATGTCTATGACAGACAATTAAGCTTAAAACACAGATTTTAAAAGACATTGTCATAAACATTAATGACAACAATAATTAATATTTTCCATCAAAATTCTTTAGAGGTATTTATGAATGACTAGAAATTCCTATAAAATACACTTAACAGAGGTTTCCAATTTACTATGGCCTTGCCACATAAACTCAAACCTCTGCCACTCTGGGTAACATTTTACTCAAGGTTAACATACTTAATTCATGTATGCATTTGTTTTAAGTAGTTTTATGTATCTCATTATCTGCACTAATGATAAAGATATAGGACATTTAAAAATGTATGCTCTAAACTCATACATAAAGTTGTGGCATAATAATTCACTTCTTTTCATTATAAATGAAGAAAACAAAATCTTCATGGTTTGAATTGTTGCCCTTTGTAACAGGAGTTAGGTCTGTCTTATTAACATACACCTATACACACATCTGTGCACCACCTATAAATATTGGTAACTTGAATGTTAGCCACATAGAGTATCAGCAAATCCACAATGAGTAAGAAATCAATAATTTCATCAGGCCAAAATCCAGTGTCCCCCCAAATGCTAAATGTCTGATATATGCAGATAAACCTCTCAAAAAAACATAAAGTACTAAGTCATTTATATAGCTATGTGGTCACTTAAACTTTTGAGGGACAGGGTAAGTGGACAAATGAATAAATTAAGCATAAACATTTTTAATACTCAAAATCACTGATCATTGAACAACTTGAAGACATAAAAATGTATCTTACTCAAACTTTTACTTTTAGAATTTCTAATTTCTCAGTAATTTGATGAAACATAGGTGTTATTTGGTGATACAGCTACATATATTTTATCAAATAGCAAAAGATAATATGAATAGGAATATAAAATTATGGAATAGAAATTCATTTTAGTTTGTGGTTAGCAAGAAACTAAGCAAAGATTATGCAGAACAAAAGTAAGAAACAATACAAGACATGTATATAGTATATCAAATAGAATGAGACTTACTCAATTGTAGTAATAACTTAGACATAACATAAAGATAAATGCAATTATCAATTACCAGTACATACATTCAGATGACGATAAATGGGTTTACTTATACTTAGAAGGGGCTTTTCCAATAATGCTTACATATGATTAATTGGCTTGCTCATTTGGGAAGGGGAAGAAAATAATTCAAAAGTGAGCCAATCTTTTCTCCATAGAGTCAAAGATCACAATTATGGGGAAATAAAAACAGTTTTATGGGGAAATTAGCATAACTCTCTCAGGCTTTGTCTATCCACATCCAACTATTTTAGGAATTGTTGAAATAGTCAACAATTCAAACAGGAAGCTTCCCTTGCACTCAAGCAGTTGATGGAATTTGAGACTTTTTATTTTGTTTATTTTCATAACTATAAACTAGTAGTATATAAAATCATGAAACCTAAAGATCTCAATTATACTAAAATTACTTGGCATTATATTAGGCAATTTCTAGAGTATTAATTACCCCCTTTCTCACACCTTAATTTTCCAGGTGCTGTTCTATGTTCTTCAGCCAACAGATGGGTCATACTTAGAAGACTTAGTTCTATTGGTGAGTGGGGTCTTGGTTAATTTTTTTTGTCCTTAAATCACTTTAAACTACCCAGGGTTTGTAGTGTGCCTCATTTTTACTAAACTAGTCTTTCTGTTAAACCCACTAAGCTCTCTTCACATGCCCACAGTTGTACTTCTGTTGTGGCTTTCTTTTGTGACCTCTGGTCTCCACCACTGGGATTTGATTGTTGTCTCTGTCATATAAATACATTAGAAAGCTTCATCCTGCACATAAGACATGCTTCCTTGCACTTGTACCACACGGAATAACCTTCAAAAATCTGGTTATGTAATAGTCAGAATTCCTGCTATGACCAGTAGAGAAGAAAACAAGACTATTAACTTTTCTTTTATCTCAATACCATCCTGAGACTGGGTTGCATGGTTCACAACTATACAAGTATTGTAATTATTTGTCATTAAAACTTTATTTTCATGCTCACTTCAGTAGCACTTTTACTAAAATGGAAACAGTACAGAGAAGATTAGCATGGCCCCTGTGCAAGGATGACGTGCAAATTTGTGACACGTTCCATATTTTCTTTGTGTTTTTTTAATATATTTTAATTGATTTGAGAGAGAGAGGAAGGGAAAGAGATAGAGACAGAAACATCGATGAGAGGGATACATCATTGGGCTGCCTCCTGCACGACTCCTACTGAAGATCAAGCCTGCAACCCGGGCATGTGCTCTGACCAGGAATTGAACTGCTGACCTCTTGGTTCATGGGTAAATGCTCAACCACTGAACTGGCCTGGTGTGTTCCATATTTTGTGCAGTGTCCCAGTAAGCATCCTCACACTGTTTGTTGATTAACACACACACACACACACACACACACACACACACACACACAGCCACTTAATTTTCCAAAAGAAATGAGATGATCCTTATTTGATTCTTTAGCAGTGCTACCTTAGTTTACATGACAAACAGTGCATGCTAAGGACACTGGCTGTGCACCAAAAATTTGTGTTCTGTTCATAATACAGAGCAGTTTCTGGGATGCAGATGCTCAAATCGGGATTATAATCTCCAGCTAACCTTGGATTCAGATGTGTCCCTGTGGCATCCTACACCCAAGACCTGTCCTAAAACTCACCATCTCTAGTATCCTGTGGGAACCAGGCTAGGTTCTCAACAGAAGAGTGAAGAGGCATTTAAGCTGGGCTCTTACCAATATATCAACTTACAGTGAAAATAGGCCACAATAAACAAAAGTCTATTTTAGGCAATCATTCAAGATATTCTCTTACACTTGATTACTAACTCAATAACTTAAATAATTTCTTCATAGAATCAGCTCCTGGCTCCATAGCATCCTAACACTCACTTGTGATTCTTGTCAGAGCTAGTTGCTGTCTACCTACTACTACTGATTTCTTTGGTACCCCTGGATGGGATGGTATTCTTTTAGGACTCTATGAGGTATTTCCTGGTGCTGAATCCCCTGTCCTTTAAAAGAATCAAACCAATCTCCATATATTTTTCAAAGAACAGAGTAATGTGTGGAGGGGCAGTGAATTGAAAAGCTTTGCTACAGAAAATGATATTTAGCATGTAAGGGCATTATTCCCAGAGAAAAAGATCAGCATGATTTTATTTTTATTTTTTTAAATTTAATAAATCTTTATTGTTCAGATTATTACAATTGTTCCTCTTTTTCCTCCCCTTGCTCCCCTCCACCGGTTCCCACCCTACCCTCTGCCCTTACCTCCCCCTCACTGTCCTCATCCATAGGTGTACACTTTTTGTCCAGTATCTTCCCGCACCCCCCACACCCCTTTTCCCCCGAGAATTGTCAGTCCACTCCCTTTCTATGCCCCTGGTTCTATTATATTCACCAGTTTACTCTGTTCATCAGATTTTTTATTCACTTGATTTTCAGATTCACTTGTTGATAGATATGTATTTGTTGTTCATAATTTTTATCTTTACCTTTTTCTCCTTCTTCCTCTTCTTAAAGAATACCTTTCAGCATTTCATATAATACTGATTTGGTGGTGATGAACTCCTTTAGCTTTTTCTTATCTGTGAAGCTCTTTATCTGCCCTTCAATTCTGAATGATAGCTTTGCTGGGTAGAGTAATCTTGGTTGTAGGTTCTTTCTGTTCATCACATTGAATATTTCTTGCCACTCCCTTCTGCCCTGCATAGATTCTGTTGAGAAATCAGCTGACAATCGTATGGGTGCTCCCTTGTAGGTAACTAACTGTTTTTCTCTTGCTGCTTTTAATATTTTCTCTTTGTCTTTTGCTCTTGGCATTTTAATTATGATGTGTCTTGGTGTGGTCCTCTTTGGATTCCTTTTGTTTGGGGTTCTGTGTGCTTCCTGGACTTGTAAGTCTATTTCTTTCACGAGGTGGGGGAATTTTTCGGTCATTATTTCTTCAAATAGGTTTTCAGTATCTTGCTCTCTTTCTTCTTCTGGCACCCCCATAATTCAGATGTTGGTACTCTTGAGGTTGTCCCAGAGGCTCCTTACACTATCTTCATATTTTTGTATTCTTTTTGCTTTTTGCTTTTCCAGTTGAGTGTCCTTTGCTTCTTTGTATTTCAAATCTTTGACTTGATTCTTGCAGTCTTCTAGTCTGCTGTTAGGTCTCTGTATAATATTTTTTATTTCAGTCAGTGTATGTTTAATTTCTAGTTTGTCCTTTTTCATATCCTCGAGGGTCTTGCTAAATTTATTGGCCTTTTCTAGGATATTCTTGAAAAACCTTATAACCGTGGTTTTGAACTCTATATCCAGTCGTTTGTTTTCCTCCATTTCTTTCATTTGTGACCTGTTTCTTTGTCTCCGCATTTTCGCTGCTTCCCTGAGTTGGTAGAGTAGCTTTGTGTGGTAGGTGTCCTATAGGGCACAGTGGCTCAGCCTCCCCAATTACCTGAGGTGGACACTCTTGGTGCACCCCTTTGTGGGCTGTGTGCACAGCCTTGTTGTAGTTAAGTCTTGATTGTTGTTGGTATTACTGGGAGGAATTGGCCTCCAGGCCAACTGGCTGTGAGGATCAGCTGTGTCTACGCTGGGAGAACTTCTGTGCTGGAGACACTCTTATGAGACAAGAATTGCAAAATTGCAAAAGCCTCTGTGTTCAGCTTGGATGGGGCGGAGTTTCAGGGCAGAGCAGACAGCCTTGGTTTCCCATCAGCCCTGCCCTATGAGGCCCCTGGGTCTCAGTGTCCCGCGGTAATCGCTGCAAGCACCTCTAAGAGAAAGCCGTCCTCGAGTTTCGCCCGCTGCCAGAAAGTCCAGTTTCTCCCCAAATGAGTCGGGGTTCCCGGAACTGGAGTTCAGCACAGTTGGGAGTTCCCGTCTCCCTCCCGCTCTAGAAAGCCAGCCACGCACTCAGCCTCCTGTGCATTCAGCAGTCAGTCCTTTCTGCGCGCACGCGCCTCCCGACCTCTGCCTTCCGCAGCTCCCAAGTCTCAGTGTGCTTTCTCTTTTCTTGACAGTCCAGATTCCCCCCGAATGAGTCTGGTTTCCCAGAGTCTTGCCCAGGACTGGAGTTCAGTGCAGTTGGGAGCTTCCTTCTCCCTCCTGCTTTAGAAAGCCAGCCACGCACTCAGCCGCCTGTGCACACAGCTGCCCATCCTCTCCGCGTGCGAGTCTCCATACCTCAGCCTTTTGCAGCTCCTCTGAATCTCAATGTGCTTTCCTCTTTTCTTCTAGTTGTAGAATTTCCACTCAGCCAGCTTTCCTGTGGTTCTGGAAGGTGTCCGTTTTGTCTTTCAGTTGTAGTTTTGATATTGTTGTGTGAGGCAGCAGTTTAGGTGTTTACCTATGCCGCCATCTTGGTTTCTCCAGCATGATTTTAGATGGCTAACAAAGGAAATTCAGACTCTTGAAAAAAATAGAAATTAGCATTAGAAAGCCACAACCTTTCCTAGATTGGAGAAACAAAGAGAAAAGTGGTTTTCCAGGGTCTCAAAAGTTAAGGTCAAATGACAGCAGCTGGAGTCAGGGAAGGCCTGCTCAGAGGGAGCTGGAAACAATGAGGAGACACAGCTACTGGCAGAGAAGCTCTTCAAAACAGAGAGAAAGAAAAAAAAACAGCCTGGTTGCTTCCTCCCTGCCTCCAATCACCCACCAGTACCTGCCGACAGCCAAAGGTCCTAGCAGAGATAAGGTGAATAATGAAGCTGGGTGCAGAGGGCCTCCAATTAACATTGTTGCAGACAACCCAATTTGTGGATGGCTCTCACTTCATGGTGGCCAAAGAAGCTGTGTCTCTTCTTGGGTCACATCTCTTACCGGCAGTCATTGATTAGGTCTCATCCCATGCTTTAAGGTTTTCCCCTGAGGCTGACCTGTGGTCACATTCCTGAATTTTGAAATCCACAGACAAATCTGTTGTGTAAATATGGTTCAGTGATGAACAATTGACTAGTTCATCTACCCCTAACTACTCACAGCCATAATATAAGAGAAACTAGAGACATTATAACCCATTTTCTTTATAAGATGCTATCACATGTGCCCTTTCTTTTGTTTCTTTTGTGCTAGCAGGGAGGTCACCTAGAGTTTCCCTTAAAGTCTTTCTTCTTAATCACCTGAAGTCATTTTACAACAGACTAGATTGTAGCTCTCTTCAAGCCAACGAAATAATAAAATAAGTCTTTTTATATGAAGGACTGGTACCTGTATTAGAAGATATCAAAACTTTTAGTTTGCACATCACAAATTACTGGGTAAACAGATATGTAGCAAAGTAATTAAGGAGTAGCCTTCTAAGTATCTAAAAATTATGTTTTATCATAAAAAAATTTATGAGGGGAAAAAATTACTATATTTTTTTCTAAAAATAAAGAATGGCAAAAAAAAAATAGTACTTGTGTATCAACACTTATGAAAACATTCTTTAAAATTTTTCAGGAGATACCATACCTCATCTAAGACTAGCTATGTAAAACTTAAATCCTATCTATTCTGCCAAAACATTGCGGTAATTTAGCTAAAAGAGGATTTTTATCATGTAGAAAAAACAATAAGAATTTGGCTGAATTTCATTTAAAGTGATGTTCCAATAATTCCATCAATTTTAACAGGTGAGGACACAATTGGATTAGACCCTATTTGATAGAGCTCTCAGGCAACTGGTAGAAAGAGAAACCACTGCTCTTTAGAACTCTTCCTCAATGCCAGAAAATCCACACAGATAGGGTTGCAACAAATAGGAGGTCACAATTTTAAAAAGAAAATCACAGAACACATAAGAAAATAAGCCACCACGTTTATGAGTCAGAAAAAAAACACATACTACAAACCTAAAACCACAAAGATATCTGATATTGTTGCTGTTTTGATAATGAATACAATTAAGTGTGTTGACTATGTGAGAAGAAATAAAGAAGAAAGCTGAAACCATTGGAAGGAATATAATTTGATACATTTTAACCTAGGTGTTTTGACATTATTTGTAGAAAGCTTAGAAATATTTCTACCAATATTGTAGAAAAAAAACCAAAAGTCTCAGAACTAAGAATAGCAGGTAATAAAATCACAGAGAAACAGAGTTGGAAAATAATGAGAAATTACAAAACAGGAATTGTGGTAGAAGGTCCAATCAACTTCTAACTGGAGTTTCAGAAGAAAATATTTGACACAAAGTAAAAGCAGCATTGCTGGAAGAAATAATGCTTAAAAATCTCCAGAATTGTTATAAAACAAAAGTCATCAGATTGGGGAAGCATAAAATCCTAAACAGGATAAATGTTTTAAAAACTTATATCTAGATACATTAAAACCACTCAGAATGCCAAAAGTAAAGATAAAAATCTTAAAACAATTCAGAGGACAAAAATTACATTAGCCACTGGGAAATAGCAATTCGTTTAAAACTGATTCTCCAACAGCAGCAGAAAATAAATCCATGTTCCAGTAGTTATAATAAACATAAGTGCAGTGACTCAAGACCAGATATAAATTAAATAAGTAAGCAAACACAAATAAATCAATGCAGCTCTGTCTTATTTATGAGAAACACCTACAACATAAGAACACAGTGATTTTGTTATACAGATATATCAACACAATAAAGTTGATATAACTGTATTACTATACTAGAGGCCCAGTGCATAGGATTCGTGCACTGGTGGGGTCGTGGCCTGCGGGGATGCCCGATGTGAGAGCGCTGCTCATCCTGGTCAGCCAAGCAGTTGTGGACCCGCCCTCTGAGTGGCTACTCCCTGGTCCGGCATCTTCCATGGAGCCAGAGCACGCACCTCCCCAGGGAACCTGGTCAGGGCCAGGCTCAGGGACAATAGCACTGAGAGGCGGCAGAGTCGGCCTCAGGCCCGTGGCAGCCACGAACCAGCCTCCGGGGTCAGTTCTGTGAGCCCGGTGGCAGCGCTGCATGGCCTGAGGATGTCCGGAGGAGGCAGCAGGGAACAAAGAGGAGGAGGAGGAGGAGGAGCCTGGGGTGAGGAGGCTATGATCTGCAGCCCAGGTTCCTGCGTATAGGCCTGGGGTTTACAGTGGGAGCAGTCGCTCATCCTGGTTAGCCGAGCGGTGCTCCCACTGTGGTAGCACACTGACTGCCAAGGGGCATCTCCTGCATTGAGCATCTGCCCCCTGGTGGTCAGTGTGTGTCATAGTGACTGGTCGACTGGTCATTCTGGTGGTTCCACCATTCGGTCACTGGATTTTTATTATATAGGATTAGTCAGAGTTCTTCATAGAAGCAAAACTAACAATATATGGAAAGATAGATATAAGAGATTTATTATAGAAGGCCATGAAATCCACAACCTGCCATCTGTGAGCTGGAGAACCAGGAAAGCCAGTGATATAATTCAGGAGCTCTGAGGAACAGCAGATGGACATCCTGGCTCAAGAAGAAAGAGCAAGAATTGGCCCGTCCTCTGACCTTTTGTTCCCTGTAGCCGCCAGTGGATCCGATGATGCCCACCTCCCTTGATGAGGGTGGATCTTGTCCGGCAGTCTACTGGATCAAAGGTTAACCTCTTCCAGAAACACGCTCACAGACACAGCCAAAAATAATGCTTTACCAGCCATCTGGACTTCCTTAGCCCAGTCAACTGGACATAAAACTCACCATCAAAATTATTATTTAAAAACTGACAAAGAGAAAATAGATTTTAAGATTGAAAGTGATGCCAGAGGTTGAGAGTCATTGTAATAGAAATTTCAGTTTATCAGGCAAAAATAACCATTTAAAATCATCATGCACTTAATAATCTAGCTTCAAACATTTAAAAATCAACCAACTGTTGTCATATTGGTACATTGTAGATTCCCTCATTCTTTTGTGTATTTGGACATATATGGAACCCTCTACACAACAATTATGTAGTCCCACATTATCTTCAAACTTATTTTTGGAGCATGTACAGAAACCAAGCAGATATGAAAACAACAACAGAAAAGACTTAAAATTTTTTTCAAATAATTTAGCTAATACAAAATATGTGGAGTTTCTTATAATTTGTGTCTTAATATTACACAACTCTTGTGAGATAGTGGTATAATCTTGTACAAATACTTTGAAAATAATTTGGCATTATCTGCTAAATTTGAAGATAAACATGCTTCTTGACCCAACAATTCCACTCTTAGATATATTTTATATTTTATACATGTGTGCCAGAAGACTCGCATAGAAATATTCATAGTTGCATGATTTGTAATATCAAGAAAACTAGAAATTACCCAAATGTCAACTGACAAAAGAGTAGAGAGATTATGTAGTACTAGGGTCCCTTGGCCTGGCCTGCACCCTCTCACAATCCAGGACTCCTCGGGGGATGTCAGACTGCTGGTTTTAGCCCGATACTCACAGGCCATGCTGAGGAACCCCATCGGTGCACAAATCCATGCACTGGGCCTCTAGTCCTATCTAATAAAAGAGTAATATGCAAATTGTCCATCACTCCAACACACAAGACGGCTGCCCCCATGTGGTCAAAAATGGCTGCCCCCATGTGGACATAAGATGGCCACCACAACATGGCCAGCAGGGGAGAGAAGTTGTGGGCAATCAGGCCAGCAGGGGAGGGCAGTTGGGAGGGACCAGGACTGCAAGGGAGGGCAGTTGGGGTGATCAAGCCTGCAGGGGAGAGCAGTTGGGGGGAACCAGGCCTGCAGGGGAGGGCAGTTGGGGGGGACCAAACCTGCAGGGGAAGGCAGTTAAGGGTGACCAGGCTGGCAGAGGAGGGCAGTTAGGGGTAACCAGGCCTTCAGGGGAGGGCAGTTAGGGGTGACCAGGCCTGCAGGGGAGGGCAGTTAGGGGGTGATCAGGCTGGCAGGCAGAAGTGGTTAGGGGCAATCAGGAAGGCAGGCAGGTGAGCAGATGGGAGCCAGCAGTCCTGGATTGTGAGAGGGATGAACAACTGCCCGTTTAGGTCCGATCCTAATAGGATCGGACCTAAACGGGCAGTCAGACATCCCTCAAGGGGTCCCAGATTGGAGAGGGTGCAGGCTGGGCTGAGGGACACACCCCATGTGCATGAATTTCGTGCACTGGGCCTATAGTATGCATATAAGATCTTTGGTTATTCTCTTCCCACCCTCCCCCATCCCCGCTTCCCTCTGAGATTCATCTGTCTGCTCCATGCTTTCATGCCTGTGTGTTGAGCGTCTGCCCCTTGGTGGTCAATGAGCATCATAGCTACCAGTTGAATGGTCACTTAGGCTTTTATATATATAGATAGTTACTTAATGAGATACTGTATAGAAATAAAATAACTCATAATGACAGTCATCCACATGTATAAATCTCAGAAACATGTTGAGTGAATAAAGAAATATCAGAAAAATACTTATAGTATAATAAATTTCATAAACAAGCAAAATAAAGCATCCTATCTAATAAAAGAGAAACATGCAAATTGACTGTATCTCTGCTATGCCCACAAGCCATGCCCACCAGCCAATCAGGAGAGAGTATGCAAATTAACCCAACAAAGATGGTGGTTAATTTGCATACACAGGCACCGAGCGGCCTGGGTCCCGGGAATATCCTCAGGACTCAGGCCGCTCCTAGCCTGTAGGCCTGCACTTAGGCCCTAAGCAGTAGGGGTCCCAGAACACCCCCTGGCCACTCTGGGACTATGGGTGCAGCCGCTTGCACATGCTCCGGCGTCTAGCAGCAGTTTGGGTCCACGCCCCCAGCCCAGTGCCCATGATGGGGGCGCTGGCTGCTGGCCTCTAGGGCTTGCGGAGACCCTGGCGGCCGCCACTGCACGCGGCCCAGGGGTCCCCACATGCCCCCCAGCCCATTGCCCATGATGGGGGGCGGGGGGAGGCTGGCTGCAGGTCTCTGAGGTGTGTGGAGACCCTGGAGGCCACCACCGGGTGGCGGGGCACCCCCCTAGCCCAGTGAATACAATGCAGGGGTCGCATGAGCTGCAGAGGAAACACCATTTTTAAAAAATTTTATTGATTTTTACAGAGAGGAAGGGAGAGAGATAGAGAGTTAGAAATATCGATGAGAGAGAAACATCGATCAGCTGCCTCTTGCACACCCCGCACTGGGGATGTGCCCGCAACCAAGGTACATGCCCTTGAATCAAACCTGGGACCCCACTGAGCCAAACCAGCTAGGGTGGAAACACCATTTTTAAATATATATATATATATTTTTTATTGATTTTTTTTACAGAGAAGAGGGGAGAGGAATAGATAGTTGGAAACATCAATGAGAGAGAAACATCGATTAGCTGCCTCCTGCACACTCCCCACTAGGCATGTGCCTCCAACCAAGGTACATGCCCTTAACAGGAATCAAACCTGGGACCCTTCAGTCTGCAGGCCTATGGTCTATCCACTGAGCCAAACCAGTTCGAGCGTAAATAACTTTTCTGACCGCTCATTGGCTAAACTCCTGTGTTGAGCATCTGCTCCATGGTGGTCAGGGAGCGTCATAGCGACCAGTCGTTCCACCATTCAGTCGATTTGCATATTAGTGTTTTATTATATAGGATAGCCAAAGGTAGAAACAACCCAAGTAAGCATCAACAGATGAATGAATAAATAAAATGTGGTATATACATATAATGAAATATTATTTAGTCATAGAAGGAAATGAAGCTCTGATACATGCTATAACATACTAGTATAACAATGAACCTTAAAAACATGCTAGGTAAAATAAGCCAGACAAAGAAGGACAAATTTTGCATGAGTCCTAGAATAGGCAAATTCATAGAGACAGAAAGTAAAACAGAGGTTACCAGGGACTGAGGAAGAAGGAAATTTGGGAGTTATTTTTAATGGGTCAGAGTTTATGTTGGGATAATGAAAACGTTCTGGAAATGGACAGTAGTGATAGTCAGCATTGTGAATGTACTTACTGCCACTGAATTGTAAAATGATAAATTTTATTACATATATATATATGCACACTCAGTAAAAAATTAAAAAGGGGGCAAAGACTCTTCATAAAAAAAAACAAGAATGATTCTGATTGAGAAGTACTGACAAGGAATAATATTCCAGACATATTAAGTTTTAAAAGCAAAAATTGTGTGTATAGACTAGTTTACACTTTTAAGGAGAAAATATGGGGGCTTCCTATACAAATCTGTACTCACACATACACACAGATGTATACAGAGTGTTTCTGAAAAGATAACAAAGAAACTGATAACTGTGGTTTCCTACGAGGGGAAGGATGGGGTCTAAGAGATTCATGTTGGATCTTGAATTTACTTAGCACTTATGTATCACCTATGAAAAATTGGTTTGTAATTACAGACTTTTATCAATAGAGTCATAGGTATTTTAGAAAAATTAAACTGTAAGAAATACATAGATTGAGTAGATGGGGGAAGACCAGAGTTTACAACACCAGTTAAGTGATTGTTTATATACTGCAAATGTGACAATTGGCATCTGAACAAAAGCTCTGGTACTAGAAAGGAAATTGAAAAATATATTAAGTATTGATTTATTAAATATAAGAGATAAAGAAGAAGAAAAGATAACTCTAAATTTGGGGCTCTGGTTGATAAGTCATTAATTGCCAAACCCTTAGTTACTATGAATAAATAATAAATAAAATTACCTACATCTATAGATTCATTCCTCAAACATTTATCATGTGTCCATGTTCTGTTGCCAGGCACTGGGATACAGAGATGATCAGAAACAGCCCCTACTATCAAAACACAGTTTCTGGGGAAGATAAGTGTGAATAGAAAAGTACAGGATAATGAAATAAACACTGTGGTACCTCAACAATCAGTGTAGAGAGAACACAGAGTAAAGGAAACTCAATTTGCCAAGAGGACTGATAAGAGGATTCAAGAGGAGGTCCAGTCTTAGCACTGTTCTAAGGAGTGATCTAGAAACTTCCTAAACAAACACAAGAATATTAGGTAGAAGAATTGGGCCTGGTATTTTTCAGGGTATGTGTGTATGTCAAGTGCATAAAAAGGTAGGAGAACTTTAAGACCCTCAGATCCCATAAATCAACATTTCCAAAATAAGTTCATGATTTTATCCATAAAAACCTGCTGCTCTTGCTGACTAAATAATTGAGTTTTAGGCATTACAGTGCTAAGTATATCCTTTTGTGATTTATAGTTTTGATTATTTTGTTTTCTGTGCCAATGCCAGCTTCCTTACTAGGTAATATATTCTTTTTCTTCCTTGAGGCTTTAAACTTCTAATAGTTAAGTTGGGGCAATAGGAGAGGTAAGTGAGGTGTGAGAATAATTATGCCGTATTTATGATTTCAAGCAGGCTGAGGAAGAGGGAGATTTGGGGGAAAAGGATGTGGGCTTTTAAAAAAAATACCTCCCTGAAAATAGAAGGCCCCAGTCATGTGTAAGGGGTTATTAAGAGCCACCAATGTGCCTGTCTAGGCTCAGTGAACACAGTGGTGAACATGTCCGTGGAGTCTCAGTTTTCTGCCTCATTGATAAGGCTGATTTCATTACTCGCATAATGAAATCAATACATAGATGACACATCAGTCAATAGTTAAATTAACATAGAGACATAGGAAAACACACTCAATGGATGATTGCTGTGTGCAGCATAAGCATTTTATCATGCCTGACAGTTCTCAGCCACTTTTTCGCTTCTCACCCATTTTTTTTTCCTCTGTGGTGCAAACAGTATACTAGTATACTAACACCGATGCAGGATAGAAATCAGTTAAAGTACTGATGAAGTACTTATGATGAAGACCTAGTTGTTGCAAGTAATACCCCAATGATCCTATATAATAAAGAGGTAATATGCAAATTGACCCTCACGCCCTAGCACAAGATGGCCGCCCCCACAAGATGGCCAGCAGGAAAGGGTAGTTGTGGGCGATCAGGCCAGCAGGGGAGGGCAGTTGGGAGCGACCGGGCCAGCAGGGGAGGGCAGTTGGGGGCAATCAGGCTGGCAGGGGAGCAGTTAGGGGGTGATCAGACTGGCAGGCAGGCGAGCGACTGGGAGCCAGCAGTCGGACATTCCCCGAGGGGTCCCAGGTTGTAGAGGGTACAGGCTGGGCTGAGGGACACCCCCCACCCTGTGCATGAATTTCATGCACCGGGCCTCTAGTAATAACAATAAAATCTTATATAATAAAAGGGTAATATGCAAATTGACCAAACGGCAGAACAACGGATCACTATGACACACACTGACCACCAGGGGGCAGATACTCAATGCAGGAGCTGCCCCCTGGTGGTCAGTGTGCTCCCACAGGGGAGTGGGCCTAAGACTGTCAGTCAGACATTCCTCAAGGACTCCCAGACTGCTAAAGGGTGCAGGCTGGGCTGAGGGACCCACCCCCCCAGTGCACAAATGTCATGCATAGGGCCTCTAGTAATATTGATAATCCTATCTAATAAAAGAGTAATATGCAAGTTAACCATCAATCTGCTACACCACAAGCCACGCCCACAAGCCACACCCACCCGCCAAACAGGAGTGAGTATGCAAATTAACTCAACCAAGATGGCTGCGGCCACGGAGAGAGCAGGAGGAAGACTTGGGTTTCCCCGGCGGTGGAGGAAGCCAAGCTTTCCGCACACCCTGGCTGGCCCAGGCCTGCACTCCAGGCTACAAAGTTTCAATTATAGAAGATAAATAAATCCCAACAAAAATGGCGGCAGCCACGGAGCTGGAGAGAGCAGGAGGCTTGGGTTGCCCCTGGTGATGGAGGAAGCCAAGCTTCTGAAGCCCTGGCCTGCCTTGGCCTCCACTGAAGGCTACAAAGTTTCAATTATAGAAGATAAATAAATCCCAACAAAAACGGCTGTTGCCACAGAGCGAGCAGAAGGCTTGGCTCCACTCCAGGCTACAAAGTTTCAATTGTAGAAGATAAATAAATCCCAGCTACCAGGGCCACCACTTGGGTCGCCAGGGGGCATGGCCAGCCTGCAAACCACCACACGCCCCTCACCCAGGCCACCCCACGCCCCAAGGGAACAAGGGAACCCCCACCCTGATCCGGGACACCCTTCAGGGCAAACAAGCTAGCCCCCACCCATGCACCAGACCTCTATCCTACCTAATAAAAGAGTAATATGCAGATTGACCAGCACTCCAACACACAAGATGGCTGCCCCCATGTGGTCAAAGATCCTGCTCCCATGTGGGCACAAGATGGCCGTCACAAGATGGCCAGCAGGGGAGGGCAGTTGGGAGGGACCAGGCCTGCAAGGGAGGGGCAGTTGGGGGCAATCAAGCCTGCAGGGAAGGGCAGTTAGGGGTGACCAGGACGTCCGGGGAGGGCAGTTAGGCATCAATCAGGCTGGCAGGGGAGTGGTTAAGGGGTGATCAGGCTGGCAGGCAGAAGTGGTTAGAGGCAATCAGGAAGGCAGGAAGGCGAGCAGTTGGGAGCCAGCAGTCCTGGATTGTGAGAGGGATGTCCGACTGCCCGTTTAGGCCCGATCTCACCAGGTGGGATCGGGCCTAAATGGGCAGCTGGACATCCCTCAAGGTGTCCCAGATTGGAGAGGGTGCAGGCTGGGCTGAGGGACACGCCTCCCCTCCCCCCTGTGCATGAATTTCGTGCACCGGGCCTCTAGTAGATAATATTTGAAAACTTACACCATTCTAAGTGCTTAGTATGTGTTCATTTTAAATATTCACTGCAAACCTTTGAGGTAGGTATCATTAATATACTTGTTTTTAGGGATTAGAAAGCTGAGACACAAAGAAGTTGGATAAATTGCCAAGGTCATATAGCAAATAAGTGACAGAGCTGGGATTTAAACAGAAATAGTCTGGCTTTAAGGCCTGAAATGTTAAACATGGCACTATGAAACTCTTGGCTAATGTGCTACTCTGTGCCATCAAATGAAAGATGGATGTGACCTTGAGAACATTATGACAGAGCACTTTAATTGGTAAACAAATCTGTACTGATGGGATCATACAGGACCTGTTACAATGAACAACATTTTTTATCTCCTAGCTTGACCATGGAGATACTAGCTTTCAATCTTTTTTCATAAGTTTATAAATTAATTGCCTCATACCTCTGTAATCCCTGAAATCAAGACTTCTTTCTTATGAGAATACTAGAGGCCCAATGCACGAAATTCAGGCAAAGGGCTCGGCCCTTGCAGCCCTGGCTTCGTCTGAAAGGTCGTCAGGAAGGATGTCTGGAAGGACATTCAGAAGGTGATTCGGCTGTCTGGTCTAATTAGCATATTATGCTTTTATTATTATAGATTGAATATGCTACATTTTTGTAAATAGTCAGAACTGAGACATATTAGGGATCTTTTAGAAAGAAATAAGTAGGAAATAAAATTTGGAAATAAATAATTCACATGCTTTTATTTATAAAACACTATAAGTTAGCCCTGGCCAGAGTGGCTCAGTTGATTGGAATGTTGTCCATTGTACCAGAAGGGCACGGGTTCAATTCCCGGTCAGGGCACATACCTGGGTTGCTGGTTCAATCACCAGCCAGGAGGTGGAGAATGTATGTATTTCTCTCACATTGATATTTCTCTCTCTTTCTCCCCACCCCCTTCCTCTTTCTCTAAGGTCAATTTTCAAAAAAAAACTCTATAAATTATATTCTTTCTTATTAAAGCATAAAACTATGGGAACACCAATTTGAAGAATCTTAGTCTCCTTACTCTTATCCTTTCTGCAATCGCTGTCATTATTTTGGGTTGGTGGTCCATAGGCAGTGGTAATATCCCTTCGAATTTTAAACTTGTGACAATCTTGGAAATACCTGCATATATTTATGCATATTGTACTTTTTTTTTCACTTTTCTTCTAATATTTTCTTTAAAAAAAAAAACAACACACAAAAAACAGCCCCTATGCCTTTACAATAGCTTGTTAGACACTAAGGTGTTACAATGTTTCAAAAATGCCACATGTCATGATGGCATTTTATAAATGGCACATTTGCTCCAGTGCCTGTGTTTAGCAAAGTAGCTCTTACAATTCATGATTCTCACCAATGCAGACTGGGAAAGGGATGCTGTCACCAATAGGTATTCATTATATTTCAAGAAGGCCATTTTAAGTCAAAGGGAAGAGACCAATTTCATGATACTTTTCACAAAAGAGAATGTCCTTGGAGATAGATGGCTGACATCTATAAAATGGATGCTATAATTAAAATTGTAATCACGGGTTTTTGATTTTCTACATATGCCACAAGCTACATTAATTCACAAGGTGGAACTTCAAATTAGCACAGCACTGTAATCACAATCAGAGGGTTATAATTCAATGTGCTTGCTAGTGAAGGTCACTAAGTGAGACAAATCCAGATTCTTTCTGCTACTGCTGTCCTTTAAATGATTAACAACAAAATTGTAATGTAACAACTTTAACTAAAATATTGTCTGTAGTGATTTAACTACCCCAGAATCCTAAAGACATAAGGTGGGATGAACATAGCTAAGTGTGTAACATGCTGATTTTTAAACCCTCTTAAAAAAAGAGCAGTGCAGAATTTTGTATATATGTATAATTTATATAGACTTATATTACATATGTAATATATAATGTACATAATGTATAATGTACTTTATATTTATATTATATTTAATATCAGTATATTTTGTTACGTCTCTATGTTCTAACACACTGCCCCAGTGGAAATATGAATGAAAGGAAAATGCAGTGACCATGAAGATGAACACTTCCTTTGGTTTTTTTACTTGCTTTGTTTTTGTTTCTTCTCTGTTAGCAGAAGAGTATTTTGGAGGAAAGCCAAACTGTTCTGAGCTATTCACACTATTTAACAGCTTTATAGCTTCCAGTTCCAAGCAAATCTTTTTGAGAACCCTCTGCCAGACTCATAATAGGAATGCTGATTCAAAGGGAGTGACAAAAGCTTGCCTGCTGCCAGAAGTGTCAGAGAGGAAAGCACAAAGGAGGAGGTGCCATGTAAGAAAAATAGTTCTCTATTCCAAGACTGAATAGTTACATTTCTTAGTCCAGTATGAAACGCTTTTCCATCTTTCTTCATCCGGCTAGTTTCCTCCTTTCCTCGAAACAATTTAAATACATTTTAAATGTGTATTTTCCTTTATTGCAGCACTTACTGCATTTGTTTTATTTTTACTTTATTTTATTTTTTGTCTCTCTCACTCATGAGTGCATAGGCATTCTTTTTTAAAATATATTTTTATTGATTTCAGAGAGGATGGGAGAGGGAGAGAGAGAAAGATCAATGATGAGAGAATCATTGATCAGCTGCCTCCTACACACCCCACACTGGGAATCCAGCCTGCAACCCAGGCATGTGCCCTGACCAGGAATCAAACCGTGACCTCCTGGTTCATAAGTCAACGCTCAACCACTGAGCCACACAAGGCGGGGCAAGTGTATAGGCAATCTTATCATGAATTCCATGGAACTAAGCATAGATAGTAGTGCTTGTATCAGAAAACTCTGTTATCGCTTCATGTCCTGGCAGGGCCTCCTTCATTCCAGATAGGGGATTCGGCCAGCTTCCCCCATATATAATCTATCAATGCCTCATGTTTGCAAGTATCACACACCTTCCTGACCCAGGACTAAACCACCAAGATGCATCTGGCCCCCAACATGAAGAAAACTCTTGGATGAACTGGATGAACCCTCCCAAGTGGTAGGATTTGAGTGCTGCAAGGAATGGACTATTATCCAACACTTTTCTGTACCACTTCTTTGAAGTTCTATTTCTCATTCCACCCATTCATTCAATAAACCAAATCCACTCAGGTTTAATTTGCCAGTACTCACCCTGGCTAGTGCTACATAGTTCGCAATTCCTGCCCTAGAGCTTACTGATGCTCCAGTATGAGTTGTTTCTCCAGTAAATCTTCTCTAAAGTGTGACCTGTTTAACACCTGTGGGTTATCCTTGGTCAATAGAAGGCGGAGTTCCATAGATGAATGTTTATCTCTTTCATACCTGGAGCACTCAGTTCTGAGGAATATTCACAAGGTTCCTCAAACAGTCCTACGGAATTAAGCATCAGTTACCGGCAATGATGGGCACCTTGATAATGCACTTATTTTACTCCACTAATACCTCGTTTCTGCTCCTAGGTTCACTTCTAAGTGGATTACTGAATGCATACTTTCACCTCAGACTCTGAATTGGGGTCAACTCAGGTGAGCAAACCGTGCAATATATATTCATTGAATACACAAACAAGTTAATATTGATTATTCTCCAATTTCCCTCCTCAGTCCATCTTTCTTCATTTCTCTTTCTCTGCTCAACCTTAAAATGTCAGTATTCTCCAGACTTCTTTCATTCTCTTCCCTTCTAGCACATGAAATTACCCTGAGCATCTGTATACACACCAAACCTGTAACTAATCTTCATTCTGACTTTCTCTCTCTTACCTGGTGCCCTCTCATAAACCCCAGAAGTTTATGTGTGTGCATGTGTACATCGACAAATAGTGTATATACTTACACATATAATTCCCACTGCTATTCCACTTGCATGTACCATAAGCACTTCAGATTCTATATGGCTAAAGAAAAAATCATTACCTTCCTTCTGAAATCTACCTTTCTTTCTGTGTTTCCTATTGAGGAATGGTAGTACCATCTATTCAAATCCACCAGTGAAAATGTCTAATCTTTCTTGATTCTGATCCATCATTAACCATATCCAATTACTTATAAAGTCCCATCTATTCAGTTACTTCAACGTAATGTAAATTTTCCCCCACTTAACACTTCCACTACTACTCCCTTACATTAGAATGCTCACACAGCTGTGATAATTTGTTTCTCCAATGCAGTCTCACACCTGTATTCTGATACTGTGATTTTTAAAAAATTCTTACAATTTTCTTGTTTCAACTCTTTAGTGGTAGCTCATGGCCTTCAGCCTAAAGCTGAAATCTCTTAACAAAGATCCTTCGTCATATGGACCCTGCCTACTTCTCTCATTCTTTATCTTACTGGTCCTACATTTTGTATTAATTATATAAAACTCCCAAACAAGCTATGCTCTTTTCAGTCTGAGTCTTTATATGTCAGGTGTGTTATTTCTGTAACAACCTTCTCTCTTATCCATCCAACCTACTATCTGTCAAGAAGTAACTTAAATCTTTCTTTTAAAAGCTTTCATCATTTTCCCTCAAAAGGCCAAGGCTGAATTGGGTGCTACTCCTTATTGCACACTCCCTTTAATTCTTTACCATTCAATGTCTTCTTTTCTGATAGCATTATTATAAAGTGTATTCGTTACTGATTTTCTTAATTTTCTTTTGGACAAGACATGCCTTTGGGTTAAGGACTTATCAGCTTTATACTTTTGAGGTACATCAGAATGTCCTAATATAATAACTCCTCAACATCTAATAAATAATATCATCAGTGATTAAAAAACACACAACTATTCATTGTGTAACATCTTCAAAAGTACACTCTATGGAAGACATATTTTTTCACCATTTTCTGGAAAAGAACAATGTAATTTAGAGGAGGTGGGAGGCCTTCTCAAGCACACAGCTGGAAAATAGCAAAGGCATTTTACAAATTTTAGTCTACATCATGGGTGGGGAACATCTGGCTCTCAGGCCATATAAAGCCCTCAAAATCACTTGGTCGGGCCCTGCCAATGCATTAGGGGTGTGTTAATTAAATGTCTGACCAAATATGGCAGGCTAATTTTTAGGTTAATAATTTTGTATGGCCGGTGAATGTTACAAATATCCAAATGGCCCTTGGTAGCTATAGTCAACAATAATGTATTGTAGACTTAAAATTTAAGAGGGTAGATTTCGTGTTAACTGTTCTTACCACAGTAAAAAAAATTCTTTAATTATTAATCAAATAAATGGTTGTTAAATGGGTTTAAACTAGATTTGCCTGATTTCAAATGCTATGTCCTTTTAACTAAAAATACTGCTCCCCTGAAAACAATTTTGATTTCTGAACACTCTAGTCTTATCAATGCTTGCTATTTCTCTAAAGAGAATATATTAACAGAGGGGACTGGGTAGGATATATGAATCTTAGAAAATGTTGAAAAGAGATAACATAAATTTGGTCATGTATGTATCCAACTCTCTTTTCTGTATGAAAATATTTTATTTAGTATACAAGAGCTTTCCATTCCCTAGGGAATATTTATTGTTGTTATTGTTTTGTTTTATTTTTTTAAAATAATGTTATTGATTTTTTAGAGAGAGGAAGGGAGAGGGAGAGATAAAAAGATCGATGAGAGAGAAACATCGATCAGCTGCCTCCTGCATGCCCCTTACTGGGGATCAAGCCCACAACCAAAGTACATGCCCTTGACCAGAATCGAACCCAGGACCCTTCAATCTATTGGCCGATCCATTGTTCTATCCACTGAGCCAAACTGGCTAGGGTTGTTTAATTTTGTGTTGTGGAAGTATTTTGCCAGGTCTTAACAGTTCCTGGACAAAATGTTTCTTTGAAACTACCTAATAACATTTCAGAATTTTTTATTTGCCATAAAATCATTAGGTTTATAATTGTATTACTTCAATGTCTAAAAAACAGGAAGGTATGCCCTAGATAAGGGAAACAAGTGCTCTCATCACTGAACATTACATATTTTATGATAAATAAAGAATTAACATGTTTTAAATAATCAATGTCTCACTAATTTATTTAGTTCGTGAGATTTTGAGAGGCCTATTCATAGAGTTTCTGGACCTACAAAGCTGAGGACCTGTACCTATATGTGACCTAGATTCCCTGTAAACAAGGCCACCTACTGGTGTTTTCTATGAATTCTCTAGCTCGGCTTTGCACTACATCTTACACTTTCACTGATTTAAGTTGAATCTATTATTTTATTGATACTTTGCTTAATTATCCTCAATTCACAGGTATATCATTCTTCCCAAAGAATCAATGTTTGGCAGCTAGAGACAATCAAATACAATGCATGCCTCTAATAAAGTGGGAGTGATCCAAAAATGAAACAAATCAGAAACATTAATCAATAAGGCTATGTATTCCAGGCCATCAGCTAAGATTTTACATATCTTATTCAAGTTGATAGAAAAGTAGATTAAAATGTTCTGTTATATATTATTTTTATTAGTAAAAAGTACTAAAATACTGTGATTGGTAAGATCAAAGAAGACACTTAGAGTGGGACTAAATTATTTTAAAAATCACAGTATGTTAATAAATATGTTAAAAAATAGTTAAGTCCAAGACCTATATGCACTCTTAACTGTGTAAGCACAGATAAAATCATGATCCAAATCAGCCTCATGAAAATGACTGGTGCTCTGTCTGGAATTTCCAGTCCCCAAAGTGATAGGGAAAACTCATAGCACATCTGGAGGAAAGCCCTGACCTTGCAACATAGTCATCAGCTCTATGATCTTGGTTGTGTAGCTAAACCTATCTGAGGGTCAGATTTTTTTAAATCTCAAAATGGGGATAAAGCACTTATCTCTCAGGGATTTTTAAGAATTAAAGAAGATCATCCATATGTCTATTGTGACAGAGTTAATAGAGTTATATTTCCTCCTGGAAACACAGATAAACTCTATTTTCCAGCCTCCCCTACGGTGAGGTAGGGCCATAGGTTTAAATTCTGGGCAATGGGATGTTGGTGTAAATAATGTATGCCATTTACAGTGGAGCCTTCTAAAATATCCACAACCCTCCCACCTGCTGGAGAGATGACCTTAAGACTTTGAAGAACATAGAGTATTCATCATCAAATTTGGCAGCTAAATTACTGTTTTCCCCAAAGACCCTCATTAGACTATGAAGTGAACAGAAAATAAATTTTACTATGGCTATGGTTTGATAGAAGTTAGCTGACACTGTCAAATATTACAGAAATTCTGTTATGTTCTTTTTCCACTAATAATAGCTTCTGAGTAGCACAGAATTAAAGAGAAATCTACTGTCTGACAATCCAAGTACCATTTGATCTGGCTTAATTAATTTATTTCACAACATTTATTGAATCCTGATATGCCAAGGACACTGGGAATAGAATGGTAAGTAAATGGTAAATGTTAAGTAGCAAATATTCTAGTGAATGAAACAATCAACAAGCAAATAGACATACACACACATACACAGGCACATACACAAGTTTTATATATATGTGTACAGGTAATAAATTCCATAAAGAAAAATAAATAGGATAAGAGCATATAGTATAATACAAGCCTACTTTAAAGAAGGGGTGGTTCTGGGAAGTCTCCTTGAGAAGTAAATTGAAGTATGAAAGAGAAGGATGAATGAATCACCCCAAGCAGAAGCAATTGCAAATGCAAAGCCTGGGAAGAAACTTGCTTGGCATCTTTGAGGAGTATCAAGGATGTAAGAGTAACTAGAGGCCAGAGAGCAAGGGCTAGAGTGGTAGGAGCTGAGGCCACAGACTGAGATGGGCCAGATCATGTAAGAACAAGACAATAACAGAAACTTCAGATTTTATTTGAAAACTTATGGGAATGAATGAAGAGTTGAGGCTAGGGAAATTATATGACTTAAAACTTTTTAAATGGCTATTGTGCAGAGAACAGACAATAAAGGACAAGAGTGGAAACAAGAAGAACTCTTAGGAGGCCCGTTGGGATAGCCCACATGTGAGGTGGTGCTGCCTTGGACTTGTGTGATTGTGATGGAGGTGGTGTGAAGTGGAGGGTGTAGAATACATTGTAAAAGTTCAGCAGACAAGATTGATGGTGTATCAGATGTGGAATATGAGAAAAGAGAGGTCAAGTTTTGCTCACTAAAAATCAATAACAACATATCGTCGGGTGAGGATTAATAATAAGAATAATAATAATAAATAAAGAGCTTAATGGTGGAAACTAAATAATATAAACAAAGGAGATAACACCCCTACCTTCCAGTTCCTATGGGAGGGTGGCCTTGTTCCAAGTTGCAAAACTACCTCCTGTCATAAAGATAGGAGGAATTCATTTTCCTTAGATAAAGCCCGTTAGTTAACAGCAGATGGTCACTCCAATTTCCAGGTAAATCTGGGATGAACTATGTGTGATAAATGGTGCTGTCAAGTCCTCTTACCTGAGGATTGGCTATTGTTTCTCTTCAGAACCTATATGTAAGAAGCTGTATCTGTTTAACTCTATAAAAGGGTGAGATTTCTTTCTATCTTTTCGATCTCTTAGCAAATGCCCTGTGATGTGCTCTATATTCTTATGCTGATTCAATAGTAAAATAGTTTTCTTTACTACCTTCATATTAGTGATTCTTGGAGGAGCAATTACAGCTCCATGGGTCTCCAAAATACCCTGGTGCAAACAAACAAATAAAAAAGCCATTGTGTTCTCTTACCTGAAGATTTTATCACAGACCATGTTAGGGTGGATGTCCCTGCCCCTAGCAATAATGCTACCAAATGCTACTCTTTGTGGAGAGGCTTTCTGGGTTGGGAGACCTTATTTTTAATTATATTTTCCCAACAGTACAAGAAAAATGACTCTATATATGAACCCAGCATTTATCAGGCCAGCACGGAGATGAGCAACATCAGCAGGTCTCATTACAGAATTTCTATACTTTCCCCTCGTCTCTGAGTTATCTTAAACTTGGTCTATAATCACTGTTCAGATGTGTAATGGGTAACTGCTTTTAACAGACTGTGGTAAGGCTGTTAAAAACATTGCCCGATGTGATTTTTCTTTCATTTTCCCTTCATCTGACATTCCTTGGTCATTCTTGTTCCTCCCGGTTTACCCCCACTGAAAACTGGCTTCAGTCTGAGCCTTCAATCTAAACAGCTGCCCTCAGCTCCTGCATGTTCCTTCTTATCATCCTTGTCTACAGTCCCAAATTACGGCCACGGATAGAAATTCTCACCCCCATGCTTCAGAATTAACTTCATTTCAAGTAGCTCTTCCTTGATGCCAATTTCAGGTTGAGAATAACCTGCACAATGAAAGAGATGCTATACCCAGGTATTCATGTCTTCCTTCCAAGGATGGCAGAAGGTCCAAGGTAATTCCACTTTGCCTCGGGTCATCTTTTTTATCCACAGGCCAGGACTATATAAAGGTGGCAATTATCAGTGCGCGTCAGCTGACTTAGTCTCTTGAGTTTTAGCATCCTGTTTCCAAACTGTCACCAGTCCTGTGATAGCCCGGGTTTGAAATGTCAGTGCCACTCATTGAAAGATCTTACATGGCATAAGGTACAGTAGGTGATGTTCATTAGCGATGACCCTGTTCTTATTTCCCAAATGTGATTCCCAGATGTAAGTAACCCCAGAACATGAGCTCATTTAATTGGACTGTTCTGTTAGGAGGTGACTCACTCACAAAGGGAGGAAATAACATGTGAGTGCTCTTTCAGAATCTACTGGCTTCTCAGTCACACCACTCCAGAGTGATTTCAGTGATGCCTACAGCTGCTTTTGTGCGCAAGAAATACTTCTTAATTTTGATGGAAGCCTCACTTGACAGCCTCATCAGGAAAAAATATGTCCTTTTTCTGCTATTAGTAACAATAGTGACAGAGTTGTGTCACAAATAAGTCTTTTCACTTTAAGAAATCACATCAAAGTCATAGTTCCTCTTTTTCTGTTCCATAATACAGAATAAATTCTATAAACAAATCACAACATTTTTGAACCATATATCAGTGATTCCTGGACTAGCAGGGGTCCTCAAAGTTTTTAAACAGGGGGCCAGTTCACTGTCCCTTAGACCGTTGGAGGGCCGGACTATAGTTTTAAAAAAAACTATGAACAAATTCCTATGCGCACTGCGGGCCCGGGACGAGTCGGCTGCTAAGCAGGACAGGCAGCGGCACCCGGCGGGCCGGATAAATGTCCTCGGTGGGCCGCATGTGGCCTGCGGGCCGTAGTTTGAGGACCCCTGGACTAGAGATTACAGCTCTATGGGTCTCCAAAATACTCTGGTATAAACAAACAAACAAACAAACAAGCCATTATGCTCTTTTACCTGGAGATTTTCAGTGCATCCACACATTAGGGTAGATGTCCCGGCCCCTAGCAATAATGCTACCCAACCGGTGTCTGGGTTCACTGAACCACTTTAAAGTCAACACAACAAAATTGTTGTAAGAAATCATCCCTTGTGGAGAAATTGGAACTTTGTGCCCTGTTAGTAGGAATATAAAATGGTACAGCTGCCATTTAAAACAGTCTGGAGGCTCTTCCAAAAATAAAAAATAGTATTAGTCTTTAACCCAGCAATCTCATTTCTGGGTATTTACCTAGAAGAATAGAAGAAAAAGAAAATAATTTGCATCTGCATTCCAGGTCCATGCAGCATTGTTCACAATAGCCAAGATGTAGAAGCAACCTCAATGTACATCTGGAAATGAATGGGTAAACAATATGTGGTACATACATACAATGGAATATTATTCAGCAATAAAAATCAAGGAAATTCTGTCATACTACAATATGGATGTGACCCTAGGTGAAATAAGCAGTCACAGAAGGACAAATACTGCATGATTCCACTTATATGAAGTATTTAAAGCAGTGAAACTCATCAAAGCAGAAAGTAGAATGATAATTGCCAGGGGCTGGGAGGAGGGAGAAATGGGCTGTCGCTGACCAGTTGTATATGTTTGTTACACAAGATGAGATGCAATTACTAAAATTACAACAAAAATCTAATAATTAAAATATGCAATAACATTTCAGATTTATTTTGCATTTGACATGGTCGTTCTATATTATGATATCCATCTTGGCCAATTGCTTATTTTAATATTTGACTACTCAACTTCCAGCCAAAATGTATGTTTAATATACCTCTAATAAATTTGATAAAGACTGCTTTCACTTTTTAAGATGCCAGATTATTTTATTTAGAAAAAAAATGTGTTCTACATTCTTATATTTAAAAATTATATAATATTCCTAAAGAATTGTTTCCTGATCAGAACTTTTAAGTACTTTGAAAAGCACTTATTAAGATTTAAATAATTACCCCTTTTAGAATCAGTGTAAGCTTCCAGATAATTTCAAAATAGAAAAAAAAACAACCAGATATTTGTCTTATTATTTGGAGTATGTACACTGATTTCAGAGCTTATATAGAGTCACTTTTTGTTTTGAAACTTTAGCTAAAATAACGTCTTTCCACTTTTTATAGGCTTTGTGGTTTGTATACAGCCCTATTTTTACATTTTTTAAATGCAGGCAAAAAGTGGAAAATTCGATTTTGAGTGTATGGCTTTACTACATAAATATCCAATGCTCACCAAATATGGATGAAAAAGAAAGAAAGCAGCACAGAGCACTTGGGAGCGAATGGCATGTTTGTGCAATGGGAAGGAGGCTGCTGGGCGCAGTTTGCACAATGAGCCCTGGATCACTCCCTCGTCAGGAGCAGGTGCACATGGATAGCAGCTTACATCCAGTTTGAAAGCTGTTATTAAAAACAGCTGGAAAAATATTTCCTGAATCTCAGGAAAGAACCTGGAAGTGAGTGTCTGATGGAGACAAATAATACGGAGCGTAAAGGGGAGGGTATTCCACTGAAGTATGAACATAGGAACTTTGCCAGTTGAAACAGGAAGCAGAAAGAGAAAGGAAGGGAAAGCTTCCTGGCATGAAGCAAGACTGTTGTACAACATGAGTTTTATCTTCCAAGTGAAAATGTAATTAGTAGGTGAAGAGCTAGCTGACCCTAAATTTAACAGTTTTACTGACCCAGAGGGAGATCTCAAGTTCTAACTACACTTGACAAATTGTTGTCCAAGAAGTTGCTCATATTGAAGATTGTAAAAATGGCTTAGAGGGTTTGCATCTCATGATAGTGTCACAGACAATTAAGTATACAAAAATACCTTTTGTTTTTAGTACTAGTAGCTAATAAGAGGAAGACTATTTGGTCTTGGTCTTGCCCTTGCCAGCATGGATATAGCTCTTTTCTGGATAAGGTGTATTGGCTCTTTTTAAAAAATAAAATTAAATATGAATTCCTACTCTACAAAAGAAACCTGAACTTGAATTTCTTCTTAGGAGCCAAACAAGCAAGTGGAAAGCTTTGAGCTCTAGATGGTGGCATAATTATATGTTAACAACTTTCTTAAAATGAGTATTGGCCCACAATTTGTTTTAGGGGTGGTTTTCTGTGAGGTTTCACCACAACCTTGCACAGTTACATGACTGGAATGTGAAAAGGCCAGGGCATTTCTGGCCACCCAGGTGTCAAATGTGAGTGTCATCTTCTTGGTAGCACAAATCTGATGACATCCCTATGACCCCAAGAGGAAAATCCTCCTTCTCTATAGGGTGTATTCACACTGTCAAAGTAGATGCAATCAGAAATGCTAAGGGTATTTAGTCCCTAAGATGTTGCCTTCCAAATATTGTCAGTTTTCCTATCTTTGTTACAGCCATTTTAATTCTTTCACTTTTCAAATGCTATGCCTGCCTCTGCCACCACATTCTTTGAAATAAGTGAAGACAAAGACAGCACACATATAATTCTCATAAGCAGTCATGGATCCAGAAATGCATGCATAGATTAGACACTGCCTATCCAAGCAGTAAAACCTTTCCCAAACTCCAACCTAAAACACCTTGTTCAACTGCTTTATTGTTGAAATTAGGATTCACTGCATGGAAGTGCAGAGGCAGAGCAGATCTTCTATGGCAGAGAACAGTATAACAGGGAGCTCTCTGCAGGGTCTCCTAAAGAATGCACCTTAAGAAAGAATCAGTATTTAGCTGTCATTCACTCAGAGGTCATCACCAAGAAAACTGTCACGGTCAGAGAGGAAAAGAACAACCCCAATTAAACAAAAGTCATTTGACGACCTTCTTCTCCCATCTCACGTCTCTATCCTCAGTACACCAGAAGAGAAGGAGTTTCAGAAAGGGGAGGGTGGGAAATGGTCTCTGAATCAGACCATTTCACTTCCCAACTCCAGCCCCTATGAGCCAAAAGCCTAGTTAATTGGATAGAGGCTGACCCATACTGGGAGTGACCAGAAAGCTTTGGCATTTCTCCCAAGATATCACCAAGGAATAGAAAGGGAAAATTCTGCATCAAGAGCAGTGTAAATCTACACTTCGTTATGTACTGAGTTATGCTGATAAATTCAGACATCATGTCAGAAGTAACTTTTATTCCTTCACAATCATGCTTCAGATCTCCGTTATTTAATGAAGAAAATAAGCAATGTTTCTAAATATGAGACCCAAAATGACTAAAGGTGTACCTTAATAAAATCAAGAAGTCATAGCATAATTAAACCAAGGGTCTTAAAATACAGTTGGCATGCACTGTTTAAATCTGTGTGTTTTTCTATTCAATTTCCATGGAAGTAATGAGCAGTCTCTTCTATGTATCTGCTGCTTACCATAAAATAATCCTATGGTTCTTTTACCCCGGGAACACGAGAACATGAGCAGCAGAGAAAGCCTGGCTGAACCTTGGTTTAAATAGCAGCTCTATATTAGCCATGGGAGATTGGCCAAAATAACTAACTACTCTGTGCCTTGGTTTCCCCATCTATAAAATGTGGAAAATAATATTTACCTCATTGTGTTGTATAAAGATTAAATGAAAGAATATATGCATATTGCTTAGAACAGTGCCTGGGAGATACTGGGAAGCAATATTAGCACACAATGGTCAAGGGTGCTCTTAGGGAGCCAGCTTCTGACACTTACCAGGTTCGTGACTGGGGGCAAGGTAGTTATCACTCTGTGTCACACTTTCCTCATCTGTAGAAGTGAGACAATGACATACCTACCATGTCGGTTGCATTAAGATAAAACATTTAAAATACTTATAATAGTATCATACTCAATTGATTTGCTGTATTACTCAACACCAAGTCAATGGTTAGTGTTAGTATCTGTTATAAAAATTGGAGTTTTATTTTTATTAGGAAACGTGTGTTTTTAAGAAATAGAAGCTAAAAGCAAAATAAAATGTCCATGGGAAATGGCATTATCCACAGCACTTCAGCTTCACTTCTATCCAGCCTCGCCTCTGGGCACAGGGGCGGCACCAAAGCTGAACCCTGGAGGGTGGGAATTAGAGCTGCTCTGTGCAGCTGCCTCCTCTTGCTGTTAGCTGCCACCCAGGGGTGCTTCTTTCAGAGCTTGTAGAGAAGCGGCATTGCAGATGAAAGGACTAGATTAATGCTGCCCTGTGGGAAGGAGACACTCTCGTGTCTTCCAGCTTTCATCTTAGTTGTGGACCCATTTCAGCTTTTCCAGATCATTTAGCCAATTTCAGGCTCACCCTTCCTCCTGGTCACTACCCCCAAATCTCTTCAATCCACGGTTAGCTGTGAGAATGCTTCAGCCTGCAGTTGTTGCTCAAAGGTTTCTGCCAAAATGAAAAACACTAGATGAGAAAGGGTTTGAGAGCATCCCTGCCCCATCCAACAACCTGAAGTCAGCTCACTTTCAAGCCCTTTCTAAGGAGGTCGGGCAATGCAGGTGTGGGGCCTAAAGGTTCAAAGTGTGCCTCAGTACAGGTGAGTAAATTATACACAAAGAAAGGAAATGTCATCCCATTTCTAGACAAAACATTAAAATTCTGTAATGAAAACAATGTACCAACATGGGAACAGGGATGTCTCGGGGTGTCAGGGTAGCAAGCTAGAAAGTTTTTCTCTGAGTCTCCATTTCTGTATTTTCTAGAATGTGTGATTCTTTTATGACAGAACATTAAGTTAATTATTTATTAGTAGTGGTGATCAGTCTCCAAGATGGTCCTCAATGATCCCCACCTTCTGGTATTGACACTCTAGTGTGGTCCACTCTTACATTGTGCCAGGGTTGGTTTGTGTGACAACAGGGTATGGCAGAGATATGTCACTTTCAAGGTTAAGTTATAATAGACTGTGGCTGAGAGAAAAACCTGAGGTAAAGTGAATCTAAGTGTGGGAGAGAACCCTTAAGGTTCAAGTCATTTTGTACCAACTTAGGAATTTTATAAGAGGCCACCCAAAATTGGGTGCGTCTATAATTGCCGGAGGCTAAGACCAACAAGTAGTTAGCACAATTATGCAAGAAATCCCCTGGAAGGCTAATGGACCTTGATATTCAGCAAGGACTGAAAATCAGCATAATATTGCCCTGCTTTTGGCAGAATGGCTGAAGGCAATCCCCTAACCTGATAATCCTTTTACTGTTTTTCCAAACTTTACCTTTGATATGTCTGTTTGCTTTACTAAAGGGAAAATGTGTATTTTAGTAAATAAAAGCTAATGGGTCCGGGGTTTCAGAGAGCTTCTCCACTAGAGGGAAGTTATCTGCCTGGTTCCTCCATGCCTTCTAAATTTGTATTTCTTGTCTGGTGTATCCATTTGTGTACTGCCCCTTTCCCAGATCCTGAATCCTTGCTGCAAAAGGTTGCAGCATTTCTGGCACCCCAATGAGGGACATCTGAAGAAGAAGATTCGCTGGAGTGAAAAATGAAGGAAGTTCACCGGAAAGATGGGAGCACTGAAAAGGTGGGGGAAATCACTGCATACAAAGCCCATGCCAGCTTTGGAAATTGTGAGCCGTAAGTGGGTGGGAATGTCTTTTATTTAAAGCCAGGCTATAATCGAGTAAAAGGCAAAAACATCATTGTAAATTTTTAGTTTGTATCCTCAAGGATAAAGAAATTAAAATGTCAAAAGGTACTTTCTTAAATCAGGCTCAAGGAAAACAAGTGCCCTTATCATCTTTAACTAGGCAGGCTCATGTTCAAACTGCATTATGCCTAATTTGTATTGGGGATCAACAGTCTGTAATACCTAAGGCCCCAGATCCTCCGCCTCTAGGGTGGAAAGGCTCAACAGCTAGAGAAAATGGGGCTAACAGTCATTTTACAAAAAGACTCCTTAATGCTTTGTCTGAAAATTACCATATGATGCCTTGGGACAGGCAGATTTTAGCTAGAATAACTTTAGACACCAGTCAATGCTATGGAGAGCAGATTAGGATAAGCTCCATGAAAAGAACTGTGATTTACTAAGTCTTATCTATATGTTATGGGCACTTGTTTGTTGATTGTTGTCTTATCTGTCCTTGTTGTTTGGTTTAATTTGTTTATTGTTAGTCTATTAAGCATGCCTTAATTAATAATTTAATTTAGTAGAAAAGAAACAGTAGATGGACAGGCCATTACTAAATATCTAAAAAAGGCCCCAGCCCATTAATTACTAGTCTTTTGGTGATCCTGTAAAATGGATGCCCACTCTCAAGAGTGCTATTAAAAGTCTCATTTTCTCCATGTTTTTATTTCTCAGTCCATCATTTAAAACTTGGATAGATGAGACATTTCTCACAATTTAAGGGATGCGTCTGGGATTTATGTACCCATGAAGAGAAAAAGGCTAGCTTAAGAAAAGGCGAGCCCCACCCAATTTTGGGTGGCCTCTTGAGCCCCATTTCTTTATGGATACTATAGAATAAACCAAAGACTATTTTTCTTTAAAAGATGGTGAAAATGACACAAGGAAAATATACAGGCTGGGTTTAAGCAACAAGATTAGTGTTTCCATAAATTAAGGGTAGTTCTTGAATAATAATAGACTGCATTCCAAGGTTAACATTAAAGTCACTGAACATCAGTAAGTTATCTCTGTTACAGAATTTGCCAAAGAAAATGCCTTGGATAATAATAATTGGCTTTAATATCTCAAAATTGTTAAAACATAAATAAATAGATATAACTAAAATGAAGAATTTGTGGTGGAGCTTTTCAGTGATAATTACAGGTATACTGATGGTGTGGGTCCAGTTGCTGGGGAGGGGGGCGGTGGGCAGGCAGGGAGACTGGCTGTGCTTTCTGTTGGAGGAGGGGCCGGTTGCATTTCCTGCAGCTGTAACCTTAAATGTTATCTCTAAGGAAAAATGTGGCAGTTTTACATTCAAGTGGCTACAGGCCTGCTCCCTCCTCCCCCTGCCTTTTCCTTAAAAATGTGAAGGTATTACTAATCTAAGAAATGCTAAGTATTTAACTTGCCACCTAAAATTTAAGGCTTCTAAAAGTTAAAAGTTCAAACTAAGTTGGGAGAAACTATATGGTTGTAATGACAAAATGCATAAAGTATAGAAATTCATTTTTAAGAAAAATAATTCTTGTGTTTTCTCTGGAGAAATTAGTAGTTCAAAACATATTATAGTCCTTATGTGTACTATGTGTAGTAAAATTTCAACCTAAAATATAATATTTTATATGGTCTGATTAAAAAAGAATTAATTTTATGGTCTGAACCAAATTTTTAATATAAAAACCAGTTTAAATTTAATTAATATCTTTGGGTTATGTATATTTGATAGTCTTTCCAAGTTAAGTTTCAAGACTTTAACCTAGAGATAGCTTTGGGACATTTCTAGGGTCCAGAAATGATTCAAGGATTTATTCTCTTCTTAAAAGAAATACTTTTGAACTAAGTTAGGCTGATCTAATATACTTGAAATCATGTGGAAAGCTTTATCAAATAAAAATTAATAACTGTGTTCTATTTATATACATATATCTTAAATATATTAAAGGTTTCAACCTCTAAGCTTGGCAGGAAAAAGTTGCTGAATACCTTTTTAAGCAAAACCAGATTATTCAGCAGCAGAATTTTAAAACAAGAATCCTCAAACAGCCTGCTCTTTAGATAGGCTGGGGATGGGGTGGCATCTGTACTTCATAGGTCAAATGTATAAGTTTACTTACTTTACTTTTTCAGTAAAGATACTTACTTTAGTTACTTAATAAATTAGCTTTTTGCAATATAATCAAGGTCTCACATAAACTCAGTTATATGAGAAGCCAATATTTTATAAGCAATTGGGTCTAACAAAATCCAATGTAAAATTTGCATATATATGCAAATGAGCACTAGCCAAAAAAAACAAAACACGCTGTTTAAAAGTAAATTTTAAGCTTAATGAAAAGGAGAAATTTTAAAATCTCTTCCGCTACTATTCAAGCATTAAATCTCACCATTAATGAGCCACCATAAGTAAAAAGAGAGTTACTTTTACTTAATATGTATGCATTGTAGTATTGGCCAGCATACCTCTCTCCTATTGTTATTTCTGAAAAGCAACCAAGTTTGTTGCTCTGTTTAAAATAAAGAAAAAGGCTTTTAAAAGAAACTCCCTAAAGGTAGCCTAGAAATTACTCTGGGAGAAAAAAAAAAAAAAAAAAAACACAGAAAAAGAGTCCCTTCAAATATCTAGAAAACTGTAATTAAAAATCAATGTATTAGGCCTTAAAAAGAAAAACAAATAATTTGCATGTTATGTCTGCCTCAAGGGCCTCTAAAATCCCAACTTGTAAAACAAAAAAGGAGGAATAGTGAAGAAATAGTAAGTAAACTACATCAAGCCTTAATTACTTTAAATTTTTTTCACTTGTAATGCTAATGGCAAGACACCCAATGAATTACACTGGTGTCAGAATAAACCAAAGGAAAATGGTCTGGTTAAATGGAAAGATCCAGAGTCTGGTTTATGGAAGGATCTCTTTATTAACCTTTGGTCGAGGATATGCTTGTGTATTTCCAGAAAACTCCTCCAAGCCCATGTGGAAACTTCAACAATGGATCCGAGAGAGGAATTGTTCACCCTGTACCTGTGGCTGCAGACTATCAACTACTCCAACCACAGATAGCAGTAGCCCCAAGCAACATGCTGACAAGACAGAGGAGAAACAGTCCAAAGATGGGGGATGGTAAAGACACCTTGCCATGCTAGCAGTCATCAGCTGTGCATCAATGCAGGTTGCCCTGGACAAAGCCAAAGAAGGTCGGACCTGCATTGTCTTTGCCCACCGTTTGTCCACCATCCAGAACTCAAACATCATTGCTGTCATGTCACAAGGGGACAATGATTAGGAAGGGGACCCATAAAGAACTAATGGCCCAGAAAGAAGCCTACTATGGACTAATTCCTTAAATATCTGACAATAATTTTTAAAAGTCTTAAAAGGATCTGAGCCCTGCAAATGGCATACACCTTTATAAATTTATTAAGAAAACAAAAAGGGGCCCTAACCTGTTTGGCTCAGTGGATAGAGTGTCGGCCTGCAGACTGAAGGGTCCAGGTTCGATTCCAGTCAAGGGCATGTACCTTAGTTGCAGGCATATCCCCCATAGGGGGTGTGCAGGAGGCAGCTTATCGATGTTTCTCTCTATTCCTCTCCCTTCCTCTCTGTAAAAAAATCAATACAATACATATATAAAAAAACAAAAACAAAAAGAGGGAAATGCCAGAGGCTAAGACTAACAAGTAGTTAGCATAATTATGCAAGAAGTTCCCTGGAAGGCTAATGGACTTTGATATTCAGCAAGGGCTGAAAATCAGCATAATATTGTCCTGCTTTTGGCCGAATGGCTGAGGGCAATCCACTAACCTGATAATCCTTTTACTGTTTACCAAACTTTACTAGTACCTTTGATATGCCTGTTTGCTTTGCTAAAAGGCAAATCTGTATCTTATATAATAAAAGCCTAGGTGGCATCACGCCCTTTTGCGATGCCCTCGCGCAACATCATCACAAGATGGCTGCCCTCACATTGTCACAAGATGGCCACCACAAGATGGCCAGCAGGAGAGGGCAGTTGTGGGCGATCAGGCCAGCAGGGGAGTGCAGTTGGGGGTGAACAGGCTAGCAGGGGAGGGCAGTTGGGGTGATCAGGCCAGCAGGGGAGGGCAGTTGGGCACAACCAGGCCTGCAGGAAAGGGCAGTTGGGGGTGACCAGGCTAGCAGGGGAGGGCAGTTGGGGGTAATCAGGCTGGCAGGCAGAAGCGGTTAGGGGCAATTAGGCAGGCAGGCAGGCAAGCAGTTAGGAGCCAGCAGTCCCAGATTGTGAGAGGGATGCCCAACTGCCAGTGGGATCGGGCCTAAACCGGCAGTCGGACATCCCTCAAGGGGTCCCATATTGGAATTTCGTGCACCAGGCCTCAGTTCTAGTAAATAAAAGCTAATGAGTCCAGGGTTTCAGCGAGCTTCTCTACTAGAGGGAAGTTATCTGCCTGGCTCCCCCATGCCTTCTAAATTTATATTTCTTGTCTAGTGTATCCATTTGTGCACAGCACCTTTTCCAGATCCTGAATCCTTGCTGCAAAAGGTTGCGGCATATAACTTTATTGAAAACTAGACCAAAGGAGTGACTCCAAATGGAAAGCATGGAGTTATCACTTTCCTGCTGCTCTGACAGCACGAGAAAATCATTCTTTATCTAGAAGGGCCCTCAGACTCTCTGCTAACTTGTACATGTGAACATGGCATTTTACATACAATACCAATATTTTACCCAAACTTGTCTATAAGGCTAAGGCAGTTTTTTTAATGCCATTTATTTCCTTGGGGAAATAATAGAAATAATCATCCATTTTCTTCTTTGGCTCCACCCTGAATACCTTTCCATGTGGGTCTGTTTCCCATAAAAGCAAACAGCAGAGGAGAGGATTGGGACTTTTTAATATATTGCTGCTTGTCTAGTCATTTCCAGCTCCTTATTTCTCAGGAAATGTAAAAAGAAAAGAACATACATCCGTTTGGAATGACCAAAACTTTTCATTTTTTATCATTGGACATATCTTCTATAACCAGAATGCCTGGAAGCAGTCCTTGTGAGAGGGTTGTGCAAACACACACACCTTCACAGTCACACACATTGGCAACATCAGAGCCACTGTTGGTGACCTGTCAACATTTCACCTGGCAAGGCCCACAGCAAAGGCATTGCCTCCTAGAATCTGTTCCTGAATGCTTAATTTTTCACTTTTCCCCCCAATTATTTTATCAGTACATTTCTTATTCTGCCTTTTATTTGTGTTGTTTATATATGTCTTTATTACACAAAGATGGATTTTCCAATAATTGTGCTAGACCTTAGGAATACAATGTTAAGGATGCATGATTCCTCGTAGGGAGCTAGAATACCCTGCAAGGGTCTCACCATCCTGGAAAAACAACCCTTTCCCTTCCCTACCCTTTTCATTAACAATAACTGCAACACATTTCAAAATATCTCACCCCTGTAACTGCCAAAGAAATCAGTATCTAGAAGAAGATTAGGATTAGATTCCATTACTCATACTCACCATTATTTCTCCTTGTAAGAACTTATACAGACTAACCTCATCACATTCACAACCTTCTTTCTTAGACTCAAGAATTCCTGGTTTTCCAGGTTTATATCGCCTTCTGCATAGCTCCTGACCTAGCTCACTCAGCCCCCCAGCTCGGCTACCCTTTCACTTTCACTGTGCCCTCTAGGATGGCATCTACAAGAAAGTTTGTATCCTCAGGTTCCCTGAATGTTCCTGTAACATCCTTGCTTCCACTGACACTATACTATGCCCTGAGGACACTACCCTTCCCACAGGCTTGAAAGTGGATAATGTTCTTCCTCTTCCCACATAAAACTAGGAGCAAGTAGGGTTGGAAGCCTCCTGGCTCCCCATCATGGCTTCCAGATTAATGTTCCTCTTCTCACTATAAAAAAAAATACTACGTGAAACATATGTCACCATTAAATCACCTTCCGAGGCATGTGCCATTTACCTGGTCACTTTCTATATTCATTGAAAATGTTAGCACTTGCCTTCAAGTGCTTATTCCTACATAATTCCTGTTATTGGTCATGATGAGTTTAACATCCAAATTTTATCAATGATTCATCTAAACTTCTAGCTGTCCAAGTTCTCAATTCTTTTTACACCAATGTCTTACATTTCACTTTATGCCACTTACATCCATGGTTATAATCTAGACAAGAGGGTTGGCAAACTATGGCCTATGGCCAAGTCTAGCCCATTGCCTGTTTTTTTGTACAGCTTGCAAATTAAGGGCGGATTATATAATTTTAAGTGGAATACGCCCATGTTCCTGTATTTATACATTGGCTGTGACTGCTTCAGTGTTAAAATGGCAGAGTGAGTAATTGAGACCAAGACCCTATAGCCTTCAAAAGTAAAAATATTTACTATCTGATCCTTTACTTAAGAGTTTCCTGATCTATGCCCTAGACAAACTGCAGATCGCGAGCCACATGCAGCTCTTTGGCCCCTTGAGTGTGGCTCTTCCACAAAATACCATGGCCTGGGCGAGTCTATTTTGAAGAAGTGGCATTAGAAAAAGTTTAAGTTTAAAAAATTTGGCTCTCAAAAGAAATTTCAATCGTTGTACTGTTGATATTTGGCTCTGTTGACTAATGAGTTTGCCAACCACTGCCCTAGACCTTCTCATTGTCAATAACTACAACACAAAATCTCAGTTTCAAAAGTCCCCTCTATGATGGTCCCTACTTTCTTTCTGGCTTGAACACTCTTTAACCACCCATTCTCTGACTATAGCATCACTTTTTCCAACCTCACTTCTCTCATTCCCCAAGTTGGGTTCCACAATCCATTAGTACATTTACTCCCTTGCACAGAGCCTCAACTTCCATGCCTCACTTCTATTCCATCTATCATTTCAGCCTGTTATGGCTACAACCATACACCTGGTTAAGTTCAACTGTCTGACAATTCTGTACCTGCCCCTGAGGAGCTGAGTGTAGCTGGAGAAAAGCCACAGCCATGCTGTCCAGTTTATGCCAATGTACTGGTTTACTATAATAATAAAAGGGTAATATGCTAATTAGACCAGACGTCTTCCGGACATCATTCCGGACGTCCTTCTGACGAAGCCGGGGCTGGAGGGAAGCCAGCCTGGGTCCCAGTTGCCTGTGGGCAGCCCGAGGGCAGCCAGGGGAAGGAAGGCCTACTCTTGCATGAATTTTCATGCATCAGGCTTCTAGTAGTAAATATGTGGGAGAAATTGGGATATATAATGTTGAGAGTGCTTTAATAGAGAAAGAGAACCCAGACTAAAAGCTGATGTAAGTCTATGATTCTGGCAGGTCTAGGTAGAATTAAATGAGCTTCCACAAATAAGGGTCTTATCTACATTCAAGGGCAAAGCAGATGCTTTTTAATGGAAGAAATAACACCCCCCCCCCATCAATTTGTGTTTATATTCACTTGCGGGGGGCAAGGGGGAGGGAATAATATTTGTCCTTGGGAAATGTGCTATTTTGAATAGATCAACTGGTAAAGAAACTGGGGAACTGATAGAAACATCAAAAAAGAAACTACAGAATCATTGTCAGCCCTGCTCCCTCCAAGGTTATCAAACCAGCAGTGTGAGTCCTAGTGACGGCCAAGGGAGCACAGGGCTCCATAAAGTAGACTGGCCGCAGGTCTCAGGTCAGGACATTTCATGGTGTAGATGGGGTCCAACAAATAATGCTTTTATTCCTGATTAAAATAATTGACTTTTCCTGCATTGGGAAGTGTTATGGATTGAATTGTGTCCTCCAAATTCATCTATTGAAGCCCTAACCCCCAATGTGATCATATTTGCAAACAGAGCCAAAGGTAATGAAGGCCAAATAGGGGTCATAAGGGTGAGGCCCTAATCCTATATGTCTGGTGTTCTTATAAGAAGAGGAAGAGACATCACCACTGTGCACAGACAAAAAGCCATGTGAGGTCACAGCAAGGTCTCCTTGTAAGGCAAGGAGAGAGGCCTCAGGAGAAACCAAACCTGTCAACACCTTGATCTTGGACTTTCAGCCTCCAGAACTGTGAGAAAATCAATTTCTGTTGTTTAAGCCACCCAGTATGTAGTATTTTGTTATGGCAACTCTAGCAGACTAATACAGGAAGCAAAGTGCATTTTCAGGACGGGTGCTTGGGAGGCTCAGGGGCACACCTAATAGTGGAAGAGCCCATTTATGAAAGCAGGAAAGAGTTGACAAAGGAAAACATCATATTAGTCAAGTTCTCCCCATCCTAAATGAACCCCAAATTAAACTAGCCTATGCAAGTAGATAGATCAGGGGTGGGAAACATCTGACCCACGGGCTGTATAAGGCCCACGAAATCATTTGGTCTGGCCCTGCCAAGGCAACCACAGGTGGGACTTGAAATTCAATAAATCTAGGAGCTTTTTGCATAGCAACATAAATTTATATTAAGTAAATTAGATTAAGCAAATGATATTATAAATATCCAAATGGCCCTTGGCAGAAAAAAAAGTTCCCCACCCCTGAGATAGATGATAGAGAAATTTATGTCAGAGTTGTAAAGCTATTGGAGTAGTTGAAAGACTCAAAGGAATAAAAGAAAACAAGTGAACCCAAAAAAGGTCTGGGATTGCAGGGAACTGGAACTGGGGATTTATGCTACACTTTTGTCTTTACTTCTCTCAGTGGGTCCAGTTCACTGCCCACAATGCGAATAACGTCATCTACAGTAAGGTGGAATGGGGAATACAAATCCTGGATCTAGTATCTGCCCTGGGTTTACCTTTTCTTAGCTTAGTGACCCAGAGGAAAGAGAACTTCTCTCTTCCCTCTTGGTCACAGAAACTCCCAGAGAAGAAACTGAATTGTCCTGTCTTAGATCACATGTCCTTTGATAAACAACTCTAGTTTTGGGGATGGAGTGTTACACTTAGTCAGCTTGTGTGTTATGAGTAATGGTAGCTAGGTGTTTTCAGTACCTTGGTGGTTGAAAGGGGTCAGGGTGGGCAGGATACTCTATGGACATTATTATAATCACTACCAACGGTGGTTAAGGAACATAATCCAGAGCAGAGGCTGAGGGTGCATGTGCTCTTACCAGAAGAAGGGGAAGGGATTAATGACAGACCCTACCCCCCAAAAGAAAGCCATGAACTCTATTTTCTTCATGAAGATCGAGATTTTTAGGTGCTTTTCCCTGTGTATTCAAGATAAAATGTAAGATAGAGAGAATTTTAAGATACAATAACAACAATGGAACATACATTATGAAGATAAATGACAGGCCTGCTTAAACTTCATAATACCCATTGATTCTCTATATAATGGGATACTAAACAGTTTTCAGCTATTACTTGACTTCTATCAAAGGTGGGATTACTTGAATATACATAAAATCCTGGAACTCTTAATTGGCATATCTCGCTTGGCCTTAGGGGCACACTAGGGGTCAATTTCTGTGGGCAGGGTGTGTGGAACATTTTGAAGGAGGGGAGAGATGCTCTAACCCTTTTTCATAATGACTGTTCAATCAGAAATCAAGAGTCTTTAGGGGCATCCTGCTGCCTCATTGGAAACATTAAGGGCAGTTTTTCATTCTAATCAGTAACATAAATACTAAAAAGCAAGCAAATAATAACTTTTAGACAGATTCTCCTGGAAATTCACAAATATTACACATCTTTTCTTTTCTTGAAAAATGTATAAACTATCTATAAACGATCAATTGGGTATAGCCACACACAGCTTTGCCGGACCTTACTGAGGAACACTAACTGCCGTCTATCAATACTCTGTCCCTGAAGGAAGAACTATCATATGAGAATGTCAAGTCTTCCGACCATGAAAGATTTGCTGTAATTCCCTTCCGAAATAGCCTTTATTCTTCAGAAAATAAACCCACATATAACTGTGCAATGTGGTGGGACTGAGTAGAGAGCTTAGCAAAAGAGAAGGGGACCTGCTTCCTTCCTTTCTCCCTCCTGATTCCAGAGCACCAGCTAACGGGGGTGGTGTGCAGCAGTACAGTCACTGCAAACTGCAACAAGACAGGGAACCCAGTGATCATGGAAAGCCATCTGCAAAGGACACACTTCAGATGTTTCACATCTAACCTTCATTAAGTTTAACCACAGTAAGTGAAAAAACACAAGCACCCTACAGGGGGAAGGCAGAGGTCTTGACAACAATTAGAGAATTATACATGAGCCTCACTTTATCAGAATGTTCTTTAAAATGTGCTTGAGATTTTTCAAGCATTCAATGTTTCATGCCCTAGGGTTGGTCACTTTAAATAGAATATTAGAATCATTCCTTTTTTGTGAACTGAAAAAAAGCCTTTTCATGATAAAAGTTATTATCTTCTAATGTTTGGTTTTATAAATTTAATTGTCTTTAATATATTGAGGTTTCTTTAAACAAGAAGCAATGGTAAATATGTTGAGGGGCATTTGAAATAAGGAAACTAATCAGCATTAGTTCAGATATAAGTAGAATAAAGCAAGACCAGGAAAGGTCAGTAACTGAAATGGAAATTATTTTACCTGACATTTCCATACTCAATGACTATCACTGTTGCCTATTTAAATTTACATTCCTTGGATAGAATTATGAAAATAATTACTACCTCCAAATCATGACTTAGAAGGGGAAAAGTCACCCTAATCAAAACTCCACTTTTGAAAATAGTTTAATGCCAGGGGAGAGGCCAAAGAACAAAATTTAAAACTGTATAAAGCCAAGTTTTAGGTATATGTAATAAACTTGCTGTGTATGTGAACAAGTAGCTGTTATGTCACTTAAGAAAAATATTCTCAATTCGAAACAAGGAAAGGGAGTTTTGAATCATTGTTTTACTGCAGTCCTCCCTACCCGCCCCCTTCCTCAGGAGCCATAGCAGTAGCAGTGGGGGGGGGGGGGGGGGGGCTCAATAACTATGCATCTGATAGCCCCAATGCCTAACTAGTCCCTTCCACCTTATTCCAGATGAGAATCTGTGAAAACAGTCATCCTTGCCACTCCAGTCAAGTACCCATGAAGAACTACTCAGAGATCTCATATGTTAATAGATTATGCATCACTGTGTTAGCTTTGCTTTCCTTTCAACTCTGCTATGTCATTGATTCGCCTTAAACTTATCTTTTATAGCCTCAAAGACTTTTCGGTTCCAGTTTGCCCACAGCTACGTTTTCCATATTTTTTTATTTCCTCAAAAACTAATATCCTTTAGACATCATCATTCAGTTTACTTCCAAGTGGATCATGACCAAAATAATGATTTGATTTTTTTGCCTGTAAATATACAGAATATTGAACATAGGGGAGGAGGGGCTATTTAAATTGGGAAGAGAGCAGGGTTATAGAAGTTATGGCATATTTAATTTTGTGGGATGACTATACATCAGTGTTACTATTATAGCATGGTGTGTATTTATATAAGCTAATTTGGAGATAATGTCAAAGTCTGAATTTGAGTCCTACACTAAAATGCACTTTCTAGCCCTTTATTAAAAAACTTTATTAAAAAGCATGACTTTGGGAGACATTTAGCATTTCTGTACTTCAGTTTTCTCGTTTGTGCAGTGAGAACATTTGCTTGGTTATTTCTTTTTTTTCTAAGATTTTTAAAAATTTATTTTAGAGAGAGGAAGAGAGAACAGTGACAGGCTGCCTCCTGCAACCCAGCAACCCAGGCATGTGCCCTGACAGAATCCAACTGGCAGCATAGGATGATGCCCAACCAACTGAGCCACACAGGCCAGGGCTGCTTAGCTCTTCCTAAGGGCCCTTCCCAAACTAAAATTTTATAATACTGCGATCTACTCCCATCACTTCTTTCATACTTCATTAAAGTGAAAGTCCCTTTAGACCCATAGCCAACTTCATTTCTTATTGAACAAGAATGGCACCACATCCTCAAGTCTGCTCTAAATAACTCTTAAAGAAAAACCAATTTTTTTAGACTCTTGAGTCCTGATTGACTGAGACCTTTACATCCTAACAATAGCTATTTGATACAGTCACTGGATAAAGCATGGCTCTTCATTGATGTAAGTGTCTTCGAGTTCAGCCAACCAAAAAATCCATTTGCTTGAGTAGTCTTAGCACTGAACAAGGTCTCATCCCAAGAGAATAGTCTATTGTAACATAAGAGAACATGTTGGGTAATCTTTTGTTAAAGTCTTTGTGAGTTCAAATGCTTCAACCAATTACTTGGCATGGGGCTGGGAATGGTTTAGGTAGATTTATGTTGTTTTTTTTGTTTTTGTTTTTTTGTGTTTTTTTTTAATATATTTTATTGATTTTTTACAGAGAGGAAGAGAGAGGGATAGAAAGTTAGAAACATCGATGAGAGAGAGACATCGATCAGCTGCCTCCTGCACGCCCCCTACCGGGGATGTGCCCGCAACCCAGGTACATGCCCTTGACCAGAATCGAACCTGGGACCCTTCAGTCCGCAGGCCGACGCTCTATCCACTGAGCCAAACCAGTTAGGGCTAGATTTATGTTTTAAAATATATATACTGTAGTTATCCCAAACAAAAGCAGCAGCCATTAAAGGAATGAACAATATGTCAACATTGCAGTAAAAATGCTGATGCTTGTTCTGTATTTCACAAAAATCCACATAGTGGGAGAAAGAAATATATAAGTGAACTTCTATATAATGATGTGAAACTTTTATATCTTAACAGCTATAGAAGCATAAAATAAAGTTATTATTCTGACTATTGGTCAAATGATTTAGTTGGAATTGAGCTACTTTATGGTAAATGGAGTTCTATATTTTAAGCAGAGAAATTCCTAATTGGAGATGCATATATGAGGCCCCACAAAAAATATTCCAAACAAAATTGTAAGATATCTATATAATGAGGATTTTTATTTACAAGGCTTTTGACATTTTAAAAACATCTGAATATCACTTTTAATGGTTAATTATTGCTATTATTAGCATCTAGCCCCATCTCTTTCTCTAAAAGTTCAAAATGTATAATGCTAACATTATAAAATTTTAAGCTTTCCTTAATGAGGAATGTAAAATTACTTTCACTTTTTAAAAACTGACTCCTATTTGTTCTTTTTTTAAATTTTTTTTCTTTATTAAGGTATTACATATGTGTCCTTATCCCCCATTGCCCCCCCCCCCGCTCATGCCCTCACCCCCCTGGTGTCTTTGTCCATTGGTTATGCTTATATGCATGCATACAAGTCCTTTGTTTGATCTCTCCCCCTAACCCCCACTAAACATCTCTTCTCTGAAGTTGTTTTAAATCCATTTTCCCCTGGCAGATTAATCACTAGCACTCCACTTTTCCTTTAAACAGAAAACTTGAGTATACTTTTAACATGCATGCTTCAATTGTTTGCAAATACGCAACTTTCACAATGCTGTCTTATTCATATCTGTGTCCATAATACCAACATGGAGCCTGGCACACAGCAGCTATCCATATCCAAGTGATTTGGATATATCACTTCTCAGAAATAAAATAAGAACCTGTTCCCTTAAAAAATATTGTTGAACTGGTATGAACCCTGAGGCCCAGAGAGAGGCTGCTTTCACAGACCACACAGCTCATTAATGACAGTGCTTACACTAGAATTCAAATTCCCTATCCTTAGCATGGTGCCCTTCACATAATTCATAAATATTTAAGGAATTCATGAATCATTAGCTTAATAAATCAGTGATTCCTAGGAATTTTCCATTAAACTATTATGACCAATAATAAACATAGCCTATCTCATTGTTTTATCATTTTTCTGGCTACTTGGCTTGAATGAGGAAAATATTAAGGCCATGAGATTAATACACACAACATGAAAGGGACCAGATATTTCATGTGCATATGATTATTTTGGTTTCATAGAGACATACGGTAGTTTATATCAATTATATAAGCAAACCTTTATTTGGTAACAAAAAATCTATGGGTGATATCTAATGGTCTAAGCCAGTGATCAGAGAACCAACTTTCTTACCAAGTTCAGTACAGCTATCCAAGGGTTTGTTTTTTTTAATTAATCTTCTTGGATATGGGTCAGAGCATGTGTTACAGATGTTTATGGAAGGTTGAATGGCTTATTTCTTACTCTGGAAGCAGGGAGGTAACCTTTCTATTGAATTGGACACTGAGGAATTGCCCAACTTATCTCAAGAATTGAGTATACTTTGGATATATCATTTCTCAGAAATAAAATAAGAACCTAGTCTTTTGGATAACCACAGGCCTTACTCTCCCAGATATCTGTGCATATATTATCTTACCAAAGAGGCCCTTTCTATTGACCTTTCATATAATAGGACCACATTCTGGCTTTCTCCCTTTATCCCCTTACCTTGCTTTTCCTGCACCTATTGTCACCTGATGTACTATATACTAACCTCATTCTTGTCATTACATATGTATTTACAATATGTATGTGCTATCTACATTTTACACATTTAAGTTTTTTGAATAATGAGTGAGCAATATCATAGATACATCAGTGACTTCACATGCAAGGCACTAAAGTGCTTTATGTGCATAAACTCAATGCTTTTGGCAATTCTAGAAGGTGGATCTTTTTGCTATATTTCATTGATTTTGACATAGGCATTTTTCACGTTTCTTCATATCTTCAAACTATAAAAATTGAAATTAGGATAATTATGACCTCAAACAGTTTAGAAATCATGTGAGTTTGGACAATATAAGAAGGAAAGGAACCAAAGAATCTGACACTATATACTCCAGCCTGGATTCACAGTTTTAATCAGATAAACAGGAGGAATTAGTCCAAATGGAAGGTAAGTTTAAATTTGGAGATGCAAAACAAGCAATTTTCCCCACAAAGAACTAAACATGAGTCATTTTTAATTGTAGGAGACAGCTGCATGCCCCACAACCCCTGGTTTGGGGAACAGATAAGCCTCCAAAAACAGTCCACATGACAGGAAGTAGACACTGGTGACTGCATGTGGGTGGGCCCTCCGGGAGCGCTAATAATTCCAACAGCCAATATCTGTCTAAGGAAATAGACAAAATTCAAGATCCACTGAGACCCTTATGGATGTCGAGCATAACCTTTGGTGATATCTCTTCACAAACACATGTTAACATGATGCACAACAGCCTTTCCCTTGGCTCTCCAGAGGGCCTGAATGGCAAGATTACCATGTGCACAGTGTCCCCAGTGGATGACATGCTGTCAAGGCTTTCCTCATTACAGCCCTGCCTTTATGACACAAGAACAGAAAAAGGCCATTTTCAACCATCACCCCTGTTGTTTTGTAGGCTAGTCACTCGATTTCCAAACAGAGCTCTCTCCATAAAAGCCAATTTATAAAATTGAAATAATGCATACGTATTTATTAATATTAAACCTTTCATCTAATACAAATATATATTAATGACATAATCCTCACTGGGGGGGGGGCAATTTCTACTAGACACTTTTATGAAGTAAGAATAAAGGTTTATGAAATACTGCTCTTAGTTTTTATCAGTTTTATGCTTTTTAAAAAAGGAACTTAGCAAGTAATTGCTGCATCTACACAGCAATGATGGTTGATGTTGAGAATGTAGCCTCCAACATGAATATGTTAGCCTGACATACCTCTTTATTCACTAGATAAGTGCTGGCTTTAACAGGCAACACTGGGTCAGGAGGAAGATTCTTGCTGCAGCATTTAAAATGTTGACTACAGCTTTAAGCTGCTGATCGGAGATACTGTTAGCTAATGACTGCAGCTAACATTTATTGAATGCTTCCTATTTGCCAGTGGTTTTTTTAAAAGACATTGATAATTTTATCCCACTTAATCCTCAGGTCAATCTTCTGAAGTGGTATTACTGTTCTTCATTTCACAGATAAGGAACCACGGGATTATGGAATTTAAGGAATTTATCCAGATGGTACAATTACACGAGAACAACGGACAGGTGCCTCTCCCAGGAAAAGGAATATGGGGGCAGGTGTAGGGTTGGGGAGTGGAATTAGAGACAAAGGAAAAATTCGCTCTAATTTAAACTGGTAATCGCGTCTCGGCCTTTTGGCTAAGATCAAGTGTAATTTAAACTGGTGAAATCCATATGTAATACCTGTCCTTAAATCTTTTACAGAAGTAAACCTCAAAGAGATACATGTATTTTCCTTTTTTAAAAACTCAGTGCCCCTCACTGGTCAGGTATTGCATGTGGTTTTTGTGTTTGTTTTTTATTGATTTTTAGAGAGGGATGAAAGGAGAGAGAGAAAAAAAAAACACCTATTTGAGAGAGATACATCCATCTGTTGTCTCCCGTAGGCACTCCCACCGGGAATCCAAACCCGCAATCCAGGTATGTTTGAACCCATGACATTCCGGTGCATGGGATGCTCCAACCAACTGAGCCACACCGGCCACGGCCAGGTATTGCATGGCTTAAAAATTCTTGCGGCTCACTGCACACAGGTTGAAAATTGCTGGTGTAGGCTTATCCTTAAGAGGAGATTTAGAATTTCTAAAGCTTTATCAATGCAACGCCTAAATAAGTGAAGAATGTGTTTTTTGACAGTGCTATGCACATTCTTTATTTCTCCCCTTTGCTTTGCAGTCTCTACAAAGCATGTTACCTGACCTGACAAGTAAGTCATGGCGCCATTTGAGATTATGTTTATCTTAATTCAATTTTATTGAGGAGTAAAATATATTCATTTTAAGTGTACATTTCAATAAGTTTAGGCAAATGAATATATCCATGTAACCACCACACTGTGGAAGGCAATGAACATTTTCTCATTACCCCCCAAAATGCCTTCATGCCCCCACCACCCTCAGACCCAGGCAACCATTTTGTTATTTCGGCTACTCTGGGAAGCAAATGCCAAGCCAGGATTAGCCATGAAAGAGGTTTAGGGGAAATGATGTGAATGATACAGGGAGAGAAGGCAAGAAGGTGTGGAGAGCCTGCAGAGCAAAGCAGCTCTGACCCTGTGAACGGAAGGAGGAAGGCAGGAGAAGAGGTAAAAAGAGATTCTCACGCTGCAAAACCCAATTCCAGGAACGCTCTGGGCAGGCCTAGGGGGTGTCCTCCAGGCAGCCTCCCACTGGAGGAGTCCTGGGTGTTTTAGGAACGGGCCCCAATCGGCACCTCCTCTGTGCCTGGCCATTGGCTAGGGATCTCATTTCACTGTAGGATGTTTCACAATGTGTTTATCCATTCACCTGTTGTTGGATGTTTGCATTATTTCTAACTGAGGTTATAAATAAAGCTGCTACAAACATGTCTGTGTGTGTAAACGTAGGCTTTAATGTCTCTTAGGTAAACACATAAAAGTTGGATTGCTGGGTCATATAGCAAGTGTAGTTTATAAGAATCAGCCAAACTTTTCTCCCCAAGTGTTTGAGTCATCTACCTTACAAGATGTCCAGCTGCTCCCATCTTCTCCAACACATGGTTTTGCGAGACTTTTTAAATTTAGCCCTTGTAGTGAGTGGGTAATGGTATCTCACAGTGGTTCTAATTTGCCTTTCCCTGATGACCAGTAATGAGGAGCACCTGCCCATATGTTTCTTGGCTAAGGTTCCTAGGAGTTTCACATATTAGAGTATCAGCTCAAAATGATTTAAATCAGATCCATGTGTGAGTGCAGATTCCAGGTGCAACCTGTTAAGTAAAGCTCCTGATTTTCTGATTTATCACTGTTCTCTGAGGGAAGAATAGTAGATAATCTTTAAAAAAAAAATAACTCAAGAAGGCTTAAGCCATTGCTTTGAATATATATATATTCACACTGACTTAAAATACATATTTTTCTCACCTAACAGAAGTTAACAGTTGAGTACTTTGAATCAGAAGTTCAAGAACATTAGTGCTGAAGTACCTGAGATCCTCTTGTCCTCTTCAAGGTCCCAAGACGGTTGCTCTGACTTTCACCATGCCATCCCCATTTCAGGAAGGCAGAAAGAGGAAGCAAGGGAAAAAGGTGGTTACCAGCTGAGACAACCCTCTAAAGAGCTGTCCTGGAAGCCCCTCCCACTGACACAATCAAAGCGCATTAGCCGTGAAGTGGAGGCTGGGAAATGTAGCTTTAAACAGGGCATATTGCTAAGATCAAAAATATAAGAATTCTTCCCATGCCAGTGTGGCTCAGTGGTTGAGCATCTACCTATGAGCCAGGTTCTATTCCTGGTCAGGGCACATGCCCAGGTTGCTGGCTCAATCCCTAGTGGGCGATCAATGATTCTCTCTCATCATTGATGTTTATGTCTCTCTCTCACTCTCTGAAATCAATAAAACTATATTTAGAAGTATGTATATAAAAATTCTGTTACTCAGTAAGGTCAGAGTTAATATTAAGTAGGCAAGTTGGAGTTTTTGCAGTCTCCATCCGCTCACACTTGAAGGTCTTAAAAGAACAATCATAAATTACTGTTCTCTATTTGATCACTTTTAATTTACTTCCTTTTTATGATTAGTTTTTTATTCTTTTTTAAAATTTATCTTTATTGTTGAAAGTATTACAGATGTCCACTTTGTTTTTTGTCATTTTTTCCCCATTGACCCCTCCTCCTTAAACTCATCCCTCCCAAACCTTGGCCACACTATTGTCTTCTTAATATATTTAGCTTCTGTCATCTAACTTCTCTAAAAATGTCTATATTTAAACCTTTATATATATTACCCTGTATATATATATATGTGTGTGTGTGTATAAGTATGTATGTATGTGTGTGTATATATTTATGTTATATAATCCCCTTCTAACTTGAGTATTTATCTATAGTTAAATCCCTTTTTTTAAAATGTCTTCCTTGCTTTATAAAACATTATGCTGATTACCCAGCCACTGTCAGTCTGCTTCTTTCTTCTCAGTCTTCTTTCTTGACTCACTGACTCCTTTCTCTTCTTATTTATATACATTCTCTCTGGCAATTTTATTCACACCTATTGCATCACTTTTAATATGACCTACCTCCCACCAGTACCTTCTTTTAAGTCTCAAACTTGGAGGAACCAATCACAAAGGAAACGAATATGATGTTATTCAGCTCTGCCTACTCGGATCCCCATGGCTTTACCCAATGGGAAAGGGATAGAGTGAAGGTTTGGAGAAGCAACTGATGTATACACAATAAAAGTCAAAGATTTAATGAGGATATTTTAATTACTGCTTAGTAAACTTTATCAATATTAGGGAGCATGTTACTATCATATAAAAAGAGCAGAATATAGTAAAAGAAAACATCACATTTACACATCCATCAGCATATTTTGATGTGTCTAATGGAAAATATCATGACTAATTCTAATGTGGATCTTGTAAAATTCCAGTGTTTTTTCAAACTAAAAGTACTTATGTTAAATAAAGCTCAATTGTCCAATTGGTGGGAGCACTAAAAATATTTCTAGAAAAAAAAAGTTTCTCTATAAATTGTTAAATATTTATGGGTCAAAAATATTATTTTTATAAATTGCCCTTATTCTTTTGGCTTGCCTTTAAGACCGTGTAAGGAAACCACAAACGTAATTTGCTCCATTAGCTCTTTTGTTGTCATAGTCAGAATACTCTTTACATATGGAAAGAAATAGCAGCAGAGCACTACATTTAAGGAGAAAGAGTCCTAGATTAAAACAAGCAGCGCACCACAAATGCAACCCTGTTTTGTTCCTTTTTATTTCAATAAATAGCTTCCTCTTACCCTAAGAGGAGTCCTCAGAAAAGCAAGCTATATGGGCAGTATTTGGCGGAACTAAACAGGAAGGCAGTTTTTGGCTTCTGGAGAATCAGATACTACAGATGTGGCTTTAATCTTTTGTAGGCAATATTGGGAATTCCTAGACATCGGCCATACTTATTCCAAAGGAAATGCCAAAATGTATTCCAAATACAAATATGTGATTTTATTTGGATTATCTACTTTTATTCATCTCCAATAGCTTGGAAAATTGAGCAAACTGCTTGTGAACTTCTTATTCACAGCTAGACAAAACATAGCTTCTGCTGAATTATTCATGCTAATTGCAGAGAAGGAGAAGAAATGTCATGAATAAATTAAATTTACAGATGAACAAAAATAGCTGTATTTCCATAGCATATTGCATTTATCATTGAGATAGAATATTTCACAATATATCAAAATTATTTATAATGTTTTGTCTTTTAGACTCGGAGTTTTGGGAGTACCCAAAGATAAGGAATTGAGGCAGACATTGGTGCTATAGAAATTATTGGTCCGGACAAGTTGCTCATCTCAAGGAATTTAGTGTTTTATGGAAGTCACAGATAAGAATACTAAGGTTTAGCCGAAACCGGTTTGGCTCAGTGGATAGAGCGTCGGCCTTCGGACTGAAGGGTCCCAGGTTCGATTCCGGTCAAGGGCATGTACCTTGGTTGCGGGCACATCCCCAGTAGGGGGTGTGCAGGAGGCAGCTGATCGATGTTTCTCTCTCATCGATGTTTCTAACTCTCTATCCCTCTCTCTTCCTCTCTGTAAAAAAATCAATAAAATATATTTAAAAAAATAAAAATAAAAAAAAAAGAATACTAAGGTTTACAAAACAGTAAGACAATTGAATAGGGACATGGGCAGAGGGAGAAAGAGCTTGGAGGAATCAAGAAATTCCATGAATAGGTAATATGTGAGCTGCATATTAAAGAATGAGTTAGACAGCTGATGAGTAAGGCCATCCTATATAATAAGAGGGTAATATGCAAATTGTCCCCTCCACCAGAGTTCCACCAGAGTTTGACCAGGGGGTGGAGCTAGCACACCAACCACCCCCTCGGCCCTTCCCCCTGGCTGGCCCCTAATGCCCCTTCCCCCCCCCCCCATCGGGGTGGGTGGGCCAGCCGGATCCTATGCGTGCACAAATTCATGCACTGGGCCTCTAGGAAGAAAAATAAAGAGACCTCAGCATTTACAAAGAAAACCAGTGGAAGCCTGGGCTTGGCTGCTTCCACAATTCATTGGCATCACAAGCAGTTAATAGCAGTTAAGATTAAATGCCATGTAAAGAACAAAACCATCTAAGGAATTATTTTTCAAAAGTGTAGATTACTGAATGTCACAACTGATCAATAAATATGAGTACTAGAGTTGACTCCAAGAATCTGCATTATCAACAAATCAGATATTTTAAACGTTCACTAAAATTTGACAATTACTATTTATGACATTAGATATCCTATATAATAAAAAGCTAATATGCAAATTGTCCCCTCGACCAGGAGTTCAACCAGGAGTTCGACCAGGGGGCGGGCCAGCCAGACAATCTCCGCATCCCCTCCCCACCAACGGCCCGACCCTATCGGCTGTGATAGGGGCGGGCCAGCTAGACCCCACCTGTGTACGAATTCATGCACTGGGCCTCTAGTACACTAGAATCACCTAGGAAGTCTTAAAACATGCCAATGCCTAGACCCATCATTGATATCATAACCCAGGCATCATTATTTTTTCATAGCTTCCTGGGTGGTTCTGATGTATAACCATATTTGAAAACCACTGGTCTAGAGAAATGATCAAGTCATTGTTTTTCTTCCTTTGTGCTGATATGTCTCCCCAATGACATTTTTATCCAAAAAGTCACAGCCCATTTCTCTAAGTACTAAAACCCATTTTTACTAGTGCCATAGTAATAACAATCTGGTTTTTGTGTTTGTGTTTGCCAACAATTTGAAATACAGCTTATAATATGTTAAAACCACCTAATTATCCCTTTATCCAAAGCACAATCAGGATAATTGAAAGAATATTAGAGAAGACAAAATCTTTAGGGAGACTGTATCTATCAGTCTCAAGTATGTATTGAGATTAAATGCTCCAAGACCTCTATTTCAGGTGGTTCCAGAACCTTAGCTTCATGAATGTATTTTGACAGTGAAATATGTCTTTCTACATTGTGAATTTTACGGTATAAATGGTTTCTTTCATAGGTGTTTGTTATAAGATAGTTAAGGGATACATTTACAGCATTTACATTTTTTTTCCACTTTCACAGAGATATAATTGACATACCACATTGTATTAGTTTAACATGGACAAGGTAATGATTTGATATATCCATATATTAAAAAATTATTACCACAATAAGTTCAGTTAAAATTCATCACCACACAGTTACAAATCATTGTTCTTATGATGAGAACTTTTAAGGTCTACTGCCTTAGCAACTTTCAAACATACAATATAGTATTATTCACTATAGTCACCATGCTGTACATTATATCCCCAGGACTTATTTGTCTTATAATTGCAAGTGTGTACCTTTCTACCAACTTCACCCATTTCTTTCATTTCTGGCAACCACCAATTTGTTCTCTGTTTCTAAGAGTTTTGTTTTGTTTTTTAGTTTTTAATTGATTTATTTTAGAAACAGAGGAAGGGAGAGAGAGAGATATCAATGTGTTGTTCCACAATTTTTTATTTATGTCCTCACTGGTTGATTCTTGTATGTGGCTGATCGGGGATTGAACTTACAACCTTGGCATATCTGGACGATGTCCTAATCATCTGAACTAGCCTGCCAGGGCTAAGAGTTTGTTTTTTGTTTTTTAGATTATACACATAAATTAGACTACATAGTATTTGTCTTTCTCTCTCTGACTTATTTCCCTTAGCATAATGTCCTCAAGGTTCAGCTACGTTGTCACAAATGGTAGAATTCCCAACATTTTTATGGCAGAATAATAGCTCAATTTACACACACACACACACACACACACACACACACATTTTGTTTCCCTTATTGGCTATTGTAAATAATGCTGCAATGAACATGGGGGTACAACCCTCTCTTCAAGATAGTGATTATGTTTCCTTCAAATATATACCCAGAGTGGAATTGCTGCATCATATCGTAATTTAAGTTTTAATTTTTTGAGGAACCTCCATACTCTTTCCCCTAGTGACTGCACTAATTGACATTTCCACCAAGAGTTCACCAGGGTTCACTGTCTCCACATCCTCGACCAGCTTTGTTATCCCTTCTTTTTTATAACAGCCATTCTAACAGGTGAGGTGATATCTCACTGTGATTTTGATTTGCATTTACAGTATCTGATCATCAGTGATGTTGAGCACATTTTATGTATTTGTTAATCACTTTATGTCTTTTTTTGGAAAAATGTCTATTTGGTTTCTCTGCTTTTTTCTTGATTGGACTATTTGGGTCTTTTTTTGTTTTGTTTTTGGTGGGGTTCTTTTTGCTACTAAATTGTGTGAGTTCTTTATATGTTTTAGATATTTGCAAGTATTTGCTCCCATTCCATAGATTGTCTTTTCATTTTGTTCTTTTCCTTTTCAGAGGTATTAGATCTCATTTGTGCATTGGCTTGTTTTTTCCTAATGCCCATCATCAGCTATACCTCCCTATTTTCTTACCTAGAGTGAAACCATTGCAGGGAGGTCCTTTTTATTTTTATTGTTGACTCTATGACAGATGTCTCCCTGCCCCTCACACTCCCACAGCTTTGCTTTCCTCCACCCTGCTCTGCCTCCCCTAGGCCTTCACCACATTATTGTCTGTAGTGAAGGTCCTTTTTAAATGGACCCTTACCACTCAAATCTGTACCCTTATCACTCAAATATGTACTGTATGTTCACTACCTGTTTGGCAATGCATTCCCCAATTGTTAAAAAGAACCAAAGGAGGCAAACTCGGTGACTTAATTTCCAGCTATACCAGAAAGTAGAAAGAATCTGACTAGTCTCCACATGCTTTGGGTACAAAAATGGGGAGAAAGATAAAAACATCAGTAAGATGGTTGTAAGAGGACAGCATCCATTTGTTGGCTGAAATAATGGAAGTACCAGAATTTTTAGTTCATGTTCATCAAGTAACAATGGCAGATGAGGACAAGAGAAAGAAAAAAGCAATAAATTATTCTTCTTTATCTTTTGCTGAAGATAGTTTCCAGCTGTTTTGTATATTTGCTGTAGAAACTAAGTTTGCTGAATAAAACTTTTCTCAAAGTTTGAATAATCTGAAAATTATATGTGGCTTATACTTGTCCCACTTTTTTTTTTTTTTTTTGATAGCTAAAATTTCCATTGTCTGCTCTGCTTCATTGTGGACATGCATTCTCATTTTCTCATTTCATTTAAAATGATCAAGTTGTCTTTCATGTTAATTAGCTTTAAAGTGTTACAGAGAACCAGAATAAATCAAGCAATGCTCAAAGAATTTGGAGTTACATTTATTACGCGCGGGTCCAGAGGAAAATGTCTCTCAAATTCTGGGCCCCAACATGGAGGAACTTTCCCTATTTATATGTTTTTACCTTCTTTGTCTCCCAAATATGGGGTGTTTCTGGCCCCCTTTGCAAGTTCTTAAAGAGCCCCTATGTGCTGGGGCCTTGAGACCTCAACCAAAGGCCTGGCCTGGTGCCAGCACTGATAATTTTGTCCGGGGAAGGTTTAATGCCTCTCTGAAGTGGGAGTAGTCTCATTTTCCTTATTATTTAAGCAAGCAAGCATTTACGAAGCCAAATAGCAGGGTTAAAATTTCAAACAGCAGTTTTTATATAAGATGGATGCTTCAAAAGAAGAAAAAATATCTCTGGTCATGAATAACCATCTCCAAATGGACATTATTTCATTAGCTTCATGCTTTGGAGACATAATGGCTGTTTGTTATGGAACAGCAAAGCGGGTAGAAATTAAATCCCAATGGGCCATTTATTAAAAAGGCAGTATAAAGTGTCCTGAAAAGCAAAGTCCTTTAACTAAATTTAATGATATTTTTTCCCATAAAATTGCCCTAATGTTGCTCTTGTATTTCAAGCACATGTCCATTTTAATTAATTTCTAAATTCTTTACTCAAAAACCAATATCTTAAAAGGAAAAGATTAATGCTGATTAGACCTTATGAAAAAACAAACCTAAAACATCAGCCTTGATGTTTCTAATAAAATGCTATTGAGACCTGTACATATATTTTTGTGACTGTGTTCAACATTCTCTAAGAAAATAATATGTGAAAAGCCGGTGATGGCCACTGAAATATCAAATTTAATTATTTCATAGACACTAGTCATTTTTAAAGCAAGTGTTCATTCATTTAATATTTTGAATTCTGAAATAACACAAACTTGACAAGTTTACAATAATTAACTAAGTCCTTTAGACATGAATTCTCTGTATTCTAAACACCCTTCTGAGGTGTAATTCCTTTTTTTTTTTCTCTGCTGGAACATACAGGTGTTTGCATGGTAGCTGGCTCTATTTTATTCATATAAGGGGAAAACCTTCTATCTAAAGACCATAAAGAAGTCTGGTTATGATGAGGAGGAAACTGGTCTTGCAAGGCATGTCAGGCCATAAAACTGTAAACAATGCACTGCCCTGAGGGGGGGGGGGGCGGGGGGAGAAGGGTCTTTATCGCTGGCCCCAGGACAGATCATCGGATATGGCCTGGGGACCCCCAACACCTGGGGGGCTTCCTATAAGCCCAAGAAAGGGGGTGAACCAGATCTGCAAGACAAAGACCCCAGAAGGTTATAAAAAAGTGAAGCCCTCTGTGTGTTTCTTCACTCTGATTTGGAAATTATTCCCAGAGTCCACTAGTATTAATAAACGGGGTCCCTCCCTTTCTCTAGGAAGCGTGCTTGGTATTTCTTTGGTCTTCTGTAACAATGATGTTTTGAATAAAAATGTATTCATTCAACAAAAATTTTCTCAACTATTTTCATATTCCTGGCACTATACCAAACCCTCTGAGAACAAATGTGAATACACCAGACATGCTCTCTGCCCTTATAGACTTTGAATACTACTGCTATTACTTTATTCCTAAAAATATAATGACTGTGTGTCATTTTTATGCTAGTTGGATTCATCTCATATTAAGTAATAAGGTTTTATAATATCTCATTTTTACCATTTCAAAAACACACACAAAAAATATAGGAAATTTTAAACATGGTAATAACCTAAGGCAGGGGTCCTCAAACTACGGCCCACGGGCCACATGCGGCCCGCCGAGGACATTTATCCGGCCCACCTGTCCTGCTTAGCAGCCGACTCGTCCCTGGCCCGCAGTGTGCATAGGAATTTGTTCATAGTTTTTTTTTTTAAACTATAGTCCGGCCCTCCAACGGTCTGAGGGACAGTGAACTGGCCCCCTGTTTAAAAAGTTTGAGGACCCCTGACCTAAGGTATACACTACTCATGAAATAGTGATCAAGGCATCATAAATTTTACTGAATTTGTAATCACTATATTTATAATATAATTCAACAATAAGGTATCTGATAAGATGATAATTCTGTTTATATAACCACACTTCCTCAAAATCTGGGGTTGTATCTGTTGGGAAGTCTTTAGAGAGACCAAACCTCAGCCCAGAGGTTCAAGATTTTTTTTTTGTTTCCAAGAATATAATGATATCATATAAATAAGTGGAGGAGGAAAGGCATCTCTTCCACTCCCCTATAAAAGTATGATTTATTTTAACCTCCTGAGATTGCTCCCATTTAGAAAATATTATGTAAATTAAGTAAAAGGGGACTTTGAGTAATTAAAAAAACATCCCGGAAAGCAGTTTTTTATTCTGAGATTAATTTTGTATACAGCCATATTTAAATGTAGAGTTTAGTTATTTTAATACCTAATCAAAAAATTCAAGAATGCCCTAGAAACTGCTTGGTATTCCACTAAATTTTAGTTCAGCTCAACCTTTCAATTCACCGTTACTAAATCAGTAAAGAATTCTGCTGGTTGTCAAGGAAACTATAATATAGAGAGGACTGAAAATGGTGATAATCTCATTTCCCATAACCCTGTAAACAAGAGATAAACTAAATAGAGAAAGCACAAATGTATTCACGATCCCATTGGAGAAAATAGGTTTGAAATGATCCTACAAAAAGGTTCTTCAAAAAATGAGACATGTTTTATAATAGGAAAAAAAGAAAAGCAAGAATATGAAGGATTCTTTAGAGATACTGGGGTAAATGAGGAAATAAGTGGAACATGAAAGTATGGCATACATTTATTACAAATGCAGGAGGTATTTTTTTCCTTATCTAATTTAAAAATTGGAATCACAGCCTGTAATTCTGCCCATATTACTTCATCTTCATTATACCATGAGACAATTTCATTCAATAAAGCAACTTTCAGGAAGGTTTAATAAAAACAAAATCTCAGCAGGAGCATTTTCATATTGTATCAAATGGTCCTAGAAATATCCAGAGCTATCACTTTATTAAAATTCTTTAATTAACTTAAATGTGCAAAAGTTTCAGTTTCCTATTTTCCCATTTTGAAGTTATAAAATGGGGGGCATGGGAATGGGGGAGAGGATCTTTGACCAAAAGATAGAGGAGGAGGAGAGGACGGCAAAAGCAAGTGCTGGCAATTATATTAGAATTTTAGCATGAGTCATTCTGATCATTTAAATTTTCAAGTAAAAGTTCAGAGTAGAAATGCAACAGGAAAAAGTAAATATGCAAAATATTGATAGAAAAGAAACCAAAATCAAGTTTTGATTATTTGACAATTTAGATCCAAATGGATCCCACATAGATAGCTGTTGTAACAACAGTTGTCTACTGTATAAGATATAAATTAGGTTTCAGTTATATTCAACTAAACACAGTATTACATACACTTTCCATGATCCTGTTTCACACTGCTGATATCCATCTCTATAAACACTACTAAAACTAAGGCTCTGGAGGCCCAACGCCTGCTGCATATTTCTCCCAGGCTTCTCAGACTTTCCCTTCACAAGTAGCCAGCAGAGAATTAATAAATGCTCCCAAAATAGAAGTAAAATAGACAGGAATGGGTTTAATATTCTTCAAGACTGAGTAGGGCAGTACATTTTTAGTCTTTAATTCTTTGTTCTAATAGAGTGATGGGACTCAGGACACACAGCCCCCACACGTGGCAGCTTGCAATATTGAACATTTTAAGCTGAAGGAGTTTAATAAAACAGGAGAAGCAGGAAGGCCAATCTGACCCACTACCACCACCACCGCCGCCGCCGCCGCCGCCGCCGCTTCCACCGCCATCACCACACGCCCCTGTGACTACCCTTCGGGAATAGGTTACAAAACCCTCTTTTGAGAGGGACCCTACCTACACCCAGAGAAAAGGAGCACCCTTATCTCAGAAGACAAAGTAATACCAAGAAGGATCTGAACAGGTTGTGCTAAATTTTTTCCAACTTAGTACACTTACCTCATATTCTTTGACCTATCATATTTCTATAAACTGTCCACTCTTTATCAAACCTAACATAATGATACCGAATTTTTGGACAGGAACCTGATCCTTTGTCCACCGGAATCGAGAATGAATCCACGGACAGAAAGTGGTATATCAAAGGTGGAGATTTATTTATTGAAGAACAAGTACAGACTCCCACGTGGGGGAGGGGGAAATCCCCGTGGCTTATAAAGGCTGCAGAGCCTGGTGCCTCATATCCCCTCTGATTGGTCAATATTCCCCTTCCAATTGGTTACTATAGTGATTCCTGAGGCCCTCCTCCCCCATAGTCCTTCCATTCCTTTGGGCTTTCTTCTTTTCCATCTGAATGAAGGGCTTCCTTCTCTTTATTTTGTAAATAGAGACCTTTCTTGGCTACTTCCAGTTCCCTTGTCTTATGGAAATATACCTGTTGCTGCTTCCTTGTCTTATATAAATACAACTGTTGCTGCTCCCTTGTCTTAAGCAGATGTAACTGCACCTGGCTTCCTTGTGTTATGGAAATGTACCTTCTCCCAGTCTGTAGCCCTGTGTTTTAACATGGACCCCAATTCTAAAAAATCCCTAAGCCTGCCTATATTCCCCTAAAATTCCTGCTTCAATAAAAATACTCAGTTTTAACCATTTCTTCAGGTTTTCGTTTCCATATGAAGGCAGCCATGTCACATGAGAATTATATTAAATAAATGTTTAGGCTTTCCTCCTGTTAATCTATCATTGTCAGTTTATTTTTAAAACAGCCAGACACCCTAAGAGGATCAAGGAAAACTTTCTCCTCTCCTACAAGAGATATATTTTCCTATCTTCCAAAACTGACTTTTAAAGTGTCCTTCTCATTGAATGGTTCTCATTTAAAACTAGAAACCTCTTAAAGGTCGTTGTTAACAGAGCTATCAAGAAGGTTTAAAGATTTAAAAGGAAAGTTTAAACCTATTTAGGTTACTTGGAATTCCTTTGATAGATTTTCTTTAAAAAGAAGAAAGCAAAGGGAAGTGGAATGATGTAATGTGCATAGGCTTTCTCTAGGCTAAAAATGGCCCTTTCCCAAAGAAAGTCTGATGTTCCACCTATTTTCTTAACAACCAGTCTAAATTGCTATGTGAAAGATGACAACGTGAAGTATGGTAGCAACCATACTTGGGTAAAAATTGCTGTTTAATATTTTAACCTTGCAGTTTTGGGTTCTGTACTCATTTAAAAGTTAATTTGATTTTCTGAACTTATGTATGATTGAATACTCCCTTGATGGCAGTTTGAATATCCCATTGATTGTGATCTCACTGGTCATCGAAGCACATTCCTCTGGGACCCAGGACAGACAGTGATGCTAAATTGTCTCAGTAGCTACAGATAACTGAATTTCGTTTGACTCAGTGGTCCCGGAATCTGGACAGCACAATTATTCTAAATTGTCCAGGTGGTCCCAGATAATGCGTTTCTGTTGATTCAGTGATTCGTAGATACTTTAGATAACTTGCTCAATTTTTGCTTCTGTAAAGAATGCTTTTTGCAAAACAGGTTCCTCATTCCAGACCCAATGATGTAATCAATACCTTCGTGATATTCTGCATATAAGCCAGAAATGGCAAGCTGTTAGGGGCTGCGAGGTCTGGAGCGCTTTTGCTCCCTCATATGCTGCTAGCTTTTAATAAATGACTCCATAATTCGACCTTTTTTTGAGGCGTCCTTTGTAAGATGGGGGTTACACTACAACAAAAGGAGCTGCCTTGTTTCCTCAATACCCACCTGTATGCTCCACATCTCAGCACTCACCACAGCTCAGTCTCACTGGTGGTCATACCTGCTGGATGAGCATGAAAGGGAAGGACTCTGTTGAGTTTATGATGAATTTGATGCCCAGATACTGATACGGGATTTTTGGACTGGAGCACGCGGTGTTCCCCTGGGCAGGGTGGTTCCTGTGCTCTTTGTCCGTTGGAGTCTAAAAATGAATCCACGGATGGAAGATGATACAGCAAAGGTGGAATATATTGAAGAACAAGTACAGACTCCCACGTGGGGAGGGAGAAAGAGTCCCACCCAGTTCCTCCTTTCACGGTTTATAAAGGCTGCAAGTCCCCGTGTCCTGATATCCCCTCTGATTGGCCAATATTCTCTTTGATTTGGTCACTATACCAACGCCTGAGCTCAAAGGTCAAACATGACATGGAACATGTGAGGCCCTCCTCCCTCATTGTTCTCCCATTCCCTCTGGGCTTTCTTCCTCCTTCTTTACTTAGTAAATATAGACCTTTTGGCTACTCCCAGTTCCCTTGTCTTACGGAAATGTGACCTCTCCCAGCTCTGTAGCCCTGTGTGTTTTCCATGGGGCCCCTTAATTTTTAAAATTTCCTAAACCTACCTATTTCACCCCTAAACATTCCTATTTTATCCCCAAAACTCCTTTCAGTACTAAATTATGTTTTTCAGTTTTGTATAGTTTCAATGTTTTTATAGAAAAAAGGAGAGTAGAGTAATTATAAATCTAAGTCATAGTAATAATAATCATAAAATCTGTATATTGCTCACTATTTATAAATTAATTTTACAGACATTTTCTCTTCTGATCATCATACAGATGAAAGTAATTGACAGTATAGAAACCTAGATTACTGAATAGATAGTAATAGAAGGATAATGAAACCAAGGAGAAATGAAGAGATTTTTCATGTACAAGCTGTTGAACAAAGCAGAACAAGATCCTTTTAAATATAGGGAATGTTTCCAGATGTTATTTCACTCAGTTGCTTTAAAGAACAGAGAGCGTTGGGTCACAGGCAAAGATCAGCGATGATCCTAAAACATTGCAATGCAAAGAAGAGCCAAAAATGAGTTACGTATTTCCTAAAGCTGGAAAACATGCTCTAAATTAAAAATATATTATTAGTCACCGTCATGAGACCAAAAATGTAACTGCTAAAGAAACAAAATGTTCTTGCTTCTCCCTGAATTTCCTGTGTAATAAAACCTAAAAGGCAATGATATGTAATTCCTATGTATCCAGAATGTTTCATCAGAGGACTACCAAGAATCGTGCAGACATTACAGATGCTACTTTAATATGAATTTTATATTTTAAGAGGACTTCCTCATGGATGGAAAAAAAAAGAATAGAAGTTATTTCAGTATTTGAAGGAAAATATTGGAATAATACTATTTTGCCAGAATCAGCAATTTGGCAAATGCAGGTCTCACAGAACAAAACAAAACAAAACAAAAGCAATTTTGTAATCAAACAAGTTGCCAGCATGAAACATCTGTCACTTCACCCTTAACCCTGGACTCTTTCTCTATGACATTTTCAGGTTCAATATTTCTATTAAGCTGTAAATCACCTGTTTTTTCAATACTTTCACTTCACTAACAATATTACTGCAAAACCAAAGAAACAAATCTCACAAGATCCTTACAAAGGCATTTTTACAAAGATTTCCCACGTAAATTACATTGAAATTGATTCCCCAAAGCTTGAAACTTCTCCATTTGTTTATCCCATCCTGTTTCCCTGTTTCTAGTCTGTCCCACAGACTGATACCTTGTTCGGCTTGCTAGATCTCTCTTTTACTGTCTCATAGCGATTTCCCGAGACTAGTGTGACTTTGAAGTATGGTAGCAACCATACTTGGGTAAAAATTGCTGTTTAATATTTTAACCTTTCTATTTTGGGTTCTGTACTCATTTAAAAGTTATGATGGTTTGAATATCCCATTGATTGTGATCTCACTGGTCATCGAAGCACATTCTTCTGGGACCCAGGCTACAGATAACTGAGTTTCGGTTGATTCAGTAGTCCCGGAATCAGAACAGACCCTAAATTGCCTCAGTAGCTACAGATAATGCATTCCTGTTGACTCAGTGATCCCAGAATCTGGACAGCACAATTATTCTAAATTGCCCAGGTGGTCCCAGATAATGTGTTTCTGTTGATTCAGTGATTCGTAGATACTTTAGATAACTAAGTTGCTCAATTTCGCTTCTGTAAAGAATGCTTTTCACGAAACAGGTTCCTCATTCCAGACCCAAAGATGTAATCGATACCTTTGTGATATTCTGCCAGTTTAAGCCAGATGTGGCAATTTGTTCGGGGCTGAGAGGTCTGGAGTGCTTTTGCTCCCTCGTATGCCGCCAGCTTTTAATAAATGACTCCATAATTCAACTTTTTGAGACGTCCTTTGTAAGATGGGAGTTACACTACAACAACTTGAGTAATGGAGCTGTATGATAACTTCTGACTGAGATTCTGTCATTTACGAGTAAGGAATGTTCTCGATATGATCAATTAGAATTAATCATTGCAGGTCTCAGTTCTCTTTAGCTTTTTCTTTTCAAAGCCCAAAATTAAAATTAAACTCATTAGGAAAAAAAGCAATCATGTGGCTTTTTTTTTTTCCCCACAAACAATCATTCCCTTAGGGTGCTTTCTCAGAGAGGAATAAGGGAAAGGGCCCATTTGCAGGCAGAACAAATGATGATGGCTTATAATGACCATGACCATAAGCACCAGCCCATGGGTCTAGGGCTTTGAATAAATCAGGTTGGGCCTAATGTGACACAGGCAGTAGGTCCTAATAGGTAGCAGGCAGAGGATCTAATGAGAAATGCAATAATTTCTGTCATGACTTTCCATTATTATGGGGCTTGCTTTCTGTGGTACTGGCTTATAATGGGCTCCAAGAACTCTCTCTTATGCACATGCTTGTGTTCTCTCATATCTAAACTTGGGGAATCACTAGATGGTACAGAGGAAAACCAAGAAGAAAATTACAGCTGAAATAGGTGAAGAAGACCTAAGCAAATAGGCAGTCTATTCTAGTCTATTTGAGTAAGTAGTCTAAGCCTAAGAGATTAATAATTATTGTTGGGAGGGTTGTTGGCAACATTCAACAAATCTTTTTCTGCATAAAACGTTTCCTGAGTAGAATTCTGAGTTTTATAGCAGATATTTATGAAATTGATGATATCATCTTATCTTCTCAATTTTTACATAAGGAGAGAAAGAATATCACTCTTTGATCCGTAAACTGTAATATTCTAAAGACAGTTTTGTCTACACAAACAAAACAAAAAATCATATGGCTTCAACCAGTCTTTTGAAAAAAGAGCAAATTAAAACAATGTTAATATTTTTAAAAAACAATTTAAGACTAGTATTGAAAATTGATTGTTTGCTTAAAATAAATTGTATGTTCTATAAAGCAATGATTGATTTTGTTAGGTCATTGGGGGAAAAAACTTCAGAAGAATTAGTTCCTTAGTATTTAGTGTTAGATATGAAATATGTTAAGTTGAAGCAAAAAATAGCCTAAAATTCAGAGTGGTACACACTGTATTGAAATTTACTGTACTTCCAATTGTTCCAATTATTAGCAAGCTTTTATTTTTAGTTACTCCCAATGAAATTACTTAAGACAGTAACTAATAGTATATTTGTAGCAAGTGTTTAAAAGTTAATGAGATTATAAAGATAATTTTTATCACATGCCTTCCCTACAAAGCCAGTAGATTAATAACTAAATAGGAACGTTACCCACAGCTTGGTTGTCAGGAAGAATTATGTAAACTAATTAAACAAAAGACCTTAGAGGGAAGTGGTCTCAATTTACAATTGTGATAAAAAGGAGGGGAGAAAAGATTCTACAAAGGAAAAAATAAACAGATTCTTCTATGTGCTAACTATTTTTCTTTATAATAAATACATGATAACTAAAAAAGGGGGGAGCTAATAAAATGTTTTCAGAGAAAAACAAAATTGAAAATAAACATATAAAAAATTAGTAAACAAATTAATAAAAATAAACAAATTTTTGAAAACATTTTATACCTAATAAGTTTGCAAGATAAAAATATCTATGCTGGTAATAGCATAGATAATTGATAAATATTTATGTAAATTGATAGACATTTTAGAAATCATTTATACTATGTGTTCCAAAATTATATAAATGTTAGAATGTTAGTATCCTTGATGCAGTAATCTCTCACTCCAGGGAATTTTCCTAAGTATTATAAAAACATGTATCTATACTCATTGCAGATTTATGGTAGCAAAAAAACCTAGATATTTAGTAACAGGTAATGATTAGTTAAATTTTGGCTTATCAACTTGATGGAAAGGTACTGGGCAATAATGAAAATGTTATTTATGAGGATTCTGTAGCAACATATCATATATAAGATGTCCCCAAAAAGTGTATTCACACACTTTAAATACTTATAAAGGTTGTGTTTGTTAAAAATACATTTCATTTTCAAAACTGAGCTATTAGCTGCTAAGTTGTGCGCACATTTTTGGGGAACACCCTGTGAAAGTGGCTGTTGAAAAACTGCATAGCTGCAGAGAATAAAAAAGATTGTGGAAAAGTTAAAAACTTGGAGTGGGAATATTACTAATTCTAAATATAATATTTGTTCACATATTGTTCTAATGTATGTGGCTAGAAAGTTAATAGAAGCAGAGGCTTCTATTGGAATTCAATAATTTCAAGATAGGAAAATATAAACTTTTCTAACTAACCCTGCTATGCAACTTATTTCAAAACAGCACTCATCAATTACATATGTGCTGTGAAATTATGTTCAATAAAATATTTGGTCATTGCCAAATGGTATGTACACGAGGTTTAACTGGATTTCTTAACCAAAATAATTGGAATGTTTGGGATTCTAGAGCAAGAAACTGAGGCCTGGTGCAGGTGGAGGAAGAAAAGGCAATACAGGCAGAACCAGACAGCTCTAATTAGACATCATCTCTAGGTGCTTAATAGGGAGAAAGTAAAACCAATACCAGAATGCTTCTCTACATCATTTATAATTTTGTCCTACATAATATCTTCTATAATTTTACCTGTATGAGTATGTGTAAAAATTGCTGTAGGAATTTCATTAGAATACAAGCTCACCCTGCCTGCACAGATCCTTTCATTACTGTCTAGAAGGCCCAAGTTAATGATTTACCTCTGGATATTACCCATAAATATCCAAACCAAGCATTAGAACAGAGGTCAAAAGCTAAGACCGTGGGGGCTATAACTGGCTTGCAAGTTTCTGTTTGAGTGGGCACGGTGTTGATAAAAGTTTGATTTGGACTGTCTTATGGTGTAGTAAGCAATCTGGACCAATTCATACATTTTTTGTTACTTGCCTGGATCCCAGAGTTGATACATTTGACACAGAATTTTAGGACCCAGAACTAGTGGGATATTGACTGTGATCAAAGTCTTGTGAATAATCCCATCATGGGAACCCTCCAGGCCAGGGCTCCCTAATTTATTGATAGCTCAAATTCCCCTTCAAGGCTGGGGCTGTGGCTGCTGAGTTTGATTTCCTCAAAGCAATGTGGTTGCTGAGTTTGGAAGGCGGGATGGTCTCACTCCTGCCCTTACTTTCTTTAGTCCAAGGAGTGAGATACTTTGTAGCTGTTGTCTGAAATCAAACCATTAGTGCACGTTTGGAATTAATCAGCATTTGGTCAGTTGCGGAGCGCGGGGAGCCCTAATCCTATTTCTCTGCCTCCTACCGAGAGAGGTAGCTTTCCGCAACCCTTAATTACTATCAGGCAGTAATATCCAAACATAATGATGTTGGCATTATTGATAGTATAAGGAGAGTCCTCTGCCCTTATTTAAAAGAAAAATATGACCATTTGAAACATTTTGCAATTAGGCATGCATTTTATTTAACATCTTTCACCTGAGAATCTCAGAGGTTTATAGAAATTAGCTGGTTAATGTTGAATGAATGAGGTATTTTTATTCTTAGAGCCTACAGACCACATACAAAATCATAAATAAAATTTCAAGATATAAAAGGAAAGACTAGAATAATAAAAAGATATTAAATGCATTGTCCTTTCAGGGGCTTTAAATCTGCCCAGTAGGAGGGAACATTGCATTTAATAGATAAACGCATCTGTGGGGCACACACTATGATAAAGCATGTGCTCTCCCTCTGGCATCTTTTCACAACTGGGTTCAAATAATAATCACTTTCCTGTGTACTAAGAGCATCTGTTACTTAGGCATCTTTAACTCTTTGGTGACATCTACTGTGCCAAGGGGGAAATGCTGTGGAATCATTATCCAGAGAGAATCTAGAATTTATTTCATTTTATATTATTTTTGTACTTGCAATGCTACAGCTTCTTGGATAATTCCCTTCACTATAACTCAGCCTCATTAAAACAATTTAAGGATATTAAAATAATTTTCATATGCAATGCCTCATAAAGGCTTAGAAAAACTGGTCTGTGCTGACAAATTCTAATTTAATTTTTTGGTAATTTAAAGAGGTCATTTCAATTTAAAGACTTCACTAAACCTCTGTTCAAATATTAGAAAAAACATTAAAGTTTATTTTTATACTGAATATTTTTATTTAGACTTTAACTGAAAGCAACCTTAAATCATGATGATTATATATGATTTTTACAGTTAGGCCAATGTCTCATCTCCTCGAATAACTTAGAAAGTTTTATAAAATGGTGGTAGAGCCTGGCCGGTGTTGCTCAGTGGTTGAGGGACAACCCATGAACCAAGAGGTCACAGGTTCTATTCCTGGTCAGGTCTCAAGCTCCAGCCGTGGGCTCTATCTCCAGTAAGGGGCATTCAGGAGGCAGCCGACCAATGATGATTCTCTCTCATCGATGTTTCTTTTCTTTTTTTTTTTTTTAAAGTTGATATTTAGATTCATTTTCTTATATTTAAAGACAACTACTTCTGAAAGTTGATTAAAATGTTTTTAATATTATAGTAGTAATATTTACAGTAGAATCTGGATTTTAAAGGAAATCAAATCTCCTAATTGGTTGTCAACTTTTTCTGTCCTAGCTATACAAAAAGCACAATTGCCTGGTATGCACTGGAAATAAGCATCATTTATCCTCCTAATTATGCTCTACCTGTTCCACAGCTGATGGTTTGCAAAAGTCAAACATTTCATTTCATAGTGTATGATCATAACTTGGAAACTCTTTCATAGGTATTTGATTATTCAACAACAAAGTAAATTTTTTTTATTAAGTATCTATTATATACAGGCACTTTCACAACTGTGACATGTGACAAAATGGAATAGTTTCCAAAGAAAACCTCAAAATAGGAGGGTCCCATATTCCATACACAACCTATTCTCACCTACTGTGGTAAGAGGTGAGAGGAGAGGAGATCTCCCCCATTGACCATGGTTTCCCAATCTCAATTCTTTTTTTTTTTGTAGAAAAGCAAGCAAGAATTTATTAGTCGCAGCAAAACCACACTCAGGACAGTGAAACTAGGGCGAGCATAAAAGAAATAGCAAGAGAGCCTAGGCTGGGCTGCTTTGGCTCACTGGCAAGTCGGAAAGGGGAGCCGTGGAGACAGGTTCAAAGGGTTAGCCTGGGACGAGCTGCCACTGCCCATTGCTCTCCTGTTACAAGTGTCCTGGAGTCCCTTGGAGTTTAGGAGAGTGTGCCTGTGGGGGAAGGAGAGGACGACGGCTTGGGAGTGCTCCCTGGAGGGAGAGCATCTGATTTTCCAATTCTTCAAAACAAAACAAATAAAAACTTTATTTTTTCAATCTGTCCATTTTAATCCAGTGAATAGACGGTCATTTCAAGTTCACTCTAAAACAAAAAGCATATATGGTTGAGTTAAAAAAAAAAAAAAAGCTAGTCTCTATAATATTACATGAACAGGATGAAACTATTAGGCAATTTCTTCCCCATTGTGATTTCTTATCCAGTCCTCAGTATCTTTTTATTTGTAAAGTAATGACCCCAAGGTCCAATAAGCTGCTTAAGAAATAGCTCAGGTCAATTAATTAATCTGTCATTTTAATAATTATAATCATTTATAATTACACTAGAGGCCCCATGCATGAAATTAAAGCACTTGGGGGAAGGAGGTTGGTACCTCAGCCCAGCCTGCACCCTCTCGCAATCCAGGAGCCCTCGGGGGATGTTTGACTGACGGGAGTGGGCCTAAGCCAGCAGTCAGACATCCTTAGCACCAGCTGTGAGCCCAGCTCAGGGCTTCTGGCTGAGTGGTTCTCCCCCATGGGAGTGCACTGATGACCAGTGGGCAGCTCCTACATTGAGCGTCTGCCCCCTGGTGGTCAGTGCGCATCATAGAGACTGGTTGTTCCGCCATTTAGTAGATTTGCATATTAGCCTTTTATTATATAGGATATGTAATTATTAATTAATTATTTTCTAAATATTTATTGACAAGGTTGGTATGCCCTGTGAACAATAAAATATATACTCTTTCTCAAGGGTTTGCAGCCTAGAAAAAGGATGCACCAACAGTTAAAACAGAATGTGCTAAGTAACAATCTGAGATGTATAGCAATGAGATTAGCCTTTAAAAGGCAAGAGTACTTCCAGCCCCAGAACAACGCTCCCCAACTGGCGCAAGCACACGGGTTCAGAGGAGCTCTACACTCCACCACGGAAAGGTCAGATTTCGCCTGGGATAAGGTGAGGTCTCTGGTCCCGGAGGGAGAGAGGAACGCGCGTTTTGCGGGAGCTGGAGGACCAGGGAAGTCTGTGCCTAGAAAAATCCGTGGCTGTAGGGGCTGGCGTGATCTGTGATTGTGGAAAGGGGTCCTCAGAGCTGCTAAGAGAAGGGCACTCTAAAAAGCAACCCATTTTGATCTGAAGTGCAGGGACACCCTAAGAATTTCAGGCAGTCCAGACTTACGCGCAGCCCCTGCGTTCCCTGGGTGCCTGGGCTTACGCGGAGTCCCGGAGTTCGCACAACTGAGCTTTTTCCTCTTGAAATTCTTGCCTCTGATTACTAAGCCCAATACATAGGATCACCCAGTTGGGGACACCCTGGGAGACTGCAGGGGAAGGTTGTTTTTCTGGAACCTGGGGATCGGAGCTGGGCGTGACCATCAGAGAGTCAGCTCTGAGGCAGACCACTCCCACAGGCCAGTGGCGAGTGCGGGAAAGAAGGCTCTAACACTGCCTAGAGAGGCCATAGATAGACCCGGAAGTTAATCCAGAAACACTGCCACCCAGGGGCTGAATCACAAATTGACTCTTGTGTAATCAAAAATAAAGGAATACGAGAAATTAAGACACACCGCCTGCTTAAAATCAGGACTGGCTTACAACACCGAAGAGCAGTGGATCGCAGGGAACTGCAATACTGTCTGGACTGAGAAACAGGCGTGCCAAACAGAAAAACAGAGGAAGTGAATGACCTTCACTACTTCACATTTTATTTTTACCTTTTATTTTTTTATTCTTTTTTATTTTCATTTTTTGCATCTTTTAATCAAGAAACTTTTTTTTCTCTTTTTTCATCACTTGATTTTACCTTTTTAATTATTACATTTTTATTTTCAATCCGTATTATTACTACTGCTATTTTATCTTTTTTTTTTTTTTTTTAAGTGTCATTTTATTTTCTCTTCATTTTATTTTGGGATTAGGGTTCTACATTCTATTTCTATCTTTCCTTTAGCATCGTTTTACTCTATCTCAACTCTACCTTTAGGCCATCACTCTCCTCCTAACCTCCCCCTTTTCAGTGTCCTGTTTATCTTACCCTTTTACTGCTTTAGATTCTCCCTATTCTTTCTGTTTACCCCTTGTTAAAATTTCACCCTACTTACATATCTAATCTCCAATCCCCTGCTCCAAGTCCACATACACCTCTCCCTTCGCTGTCTGAGCTATCCATAAACTTGTCCTTCTCTCTGTCCTTTTGTTGTTGTTTGCTTGAATGTAGATTATATCCAATTTTTATGCTTTTTTGTGAGATTGTTTTGCTTATTCTTCTTTTGTTTATTTTTTTGTTTGTTTTGTGCTTCAGCTTTCCCTTGCCTCACTCCATATTAGTTGGTGTTGTAGTTTGTACTAATCCCCAGGCACTTGTTGCTGGCATTTGCTGGGATTAGTGATTGTTCTATTGGAGTTTTATCCCCAATATATATAGTCTGTTCCCCTATCTCTCTTAGTCACTTTCTTGTCTCTCTTACTTTTTTTTTTTTTCTTTTTTTTCTTCTCTTTACTTTCCCTTTTCCCAATTTCATTTTCACACTCCTTTTTTCTTTTTTTCTTTCTTTCCTTCTTTTTTCCTCTTCTTCTTTCTCTCCTATCACCTAATTTGCCTTTTTCTGGTGGTCACCTTTATTGGAGGTTATTAATATCGTGAATACATTCCTGTTCAGTGCCTTGTGAGTTGTACCTGGTAGTGCTGTATTTTGTGCCTTTAAATCAACCCAGGAGAGAGAGAACTACATAACCAGACACCCAGAGAAGAGAGACCATGGGGAGACAAAGAGGCAGCCCGCATATGAAAGAAAAGCAGGCATCACCAGAAAAGGAAGTAAACGAAATGGAGGCAAGCAACCTTCCAGAAAAAGAATTCAGAGAAATGGTCATAAGGTGGCTGAAAAGAATGGAAGACAAATTCGACAATATGAGCAAGAACCAAGAGGAAATGAAGAAGAACCAAGAAGAAATGAAAAATGACATCGCTGCTGTAAAGAACTCAATAGAAAGCATCAAGAGTAGACTAGAAGAAGCAGAGGACCGCATCAGTGAGCTAGAAGACAAGATGGAAAAAAATACCCAAGAAAAGCAACTTCTAGAAAAAAAAATTAAAAGGCAAGAGGAGAGTCTAAGGGAACTTTGGGACAACACGAAACAAAACAACATCCGCATAATAGGGGTTCCAGAAGGAAAGGAAGCTGAGCAAGGAATAGAAAACCTCTTTGAAGAAATAATGACAGAAAATTTCCCAGATATAGGGAAGAAAAAACACACACAAATCCAAGAAGCTCACAGAGTCCCAAGCAAAATGAATCCCAAAAGACCGACGCCAAGGCACATTATAATTAAACTGGCAAACAACAACGACAAAGTAAGAATCTTAAAAGCAGCAAGAGAGAGACAGAAAGTTACATACAAAGGAATCCCCATCAGACTAGCAACTGATTTCTCAACAGAAACTCATCAGGCCAGAAGGGAATGGAATGAAATATACAAAGTCATGCAAAGGAAGGGGCTGAATCCAAGAATACTGTACCCAGCAAGGCTGTCAATCAAAATTGAAGGTGAAATCAGGAGCTTCACAGACAAAAAAGGACTAAGGGAATTTATTACCACCAAACCAGCAATGCAAGAAATGCTAAAGGGTCTGCTGTAAAAAAAAAAGAAATAGGAAGTGAAGAAGTAACACAGGGGCAAAGAATAGGAATGGCGACAAATAAGTACCTATCAATAATAACTTTAAATGTAAATGGATTAAATGCCCCAATCAAAAGACATAGGGTAACGGATTGGATAAGAAAACACGACCCATATATCTGCTGTCTACAAGAAACCCACCTCAGAAAAAAAGATGCACACAGACTGAGGGTGAAGGGATGGAGAAAGGTTTTCCAGGCAAATGGAACTGAAAAAAAAGCTGGGGTAGCAATACTTATTTCTGACAAATTAGATCTCAAACTGAAGGACATAACAAGAGATAAGGAAGGCCATTTCATAATACTAAAGGGAGCAATCCAACAAGAAGAAATAACTCTGGTAAACATATATGCACCCAATACAGGAGCACCCAAATACATAAAAAAACTCCTGGAGGATATCAAGGGAGAGATTGACAGCAATACAATCATAGTAGGAGACTTTAATACCCCACTATCACCATTGGACAAATCCTCTAAACAAAACATCAGCAAAGAAACATCAATCCTAAATGACTCACTAGACCAGATGGAATTAATTGACATCTTCAGAACATTTCACCCCAAAGCCACAGAATATACATTCTTCTCAAGTGCACATGGGTCATTTTCAAAGATAGACCATATGTTGGGACACAGGCAAAGTCTCTTCAAATTCAAGAAGATAGAAATCATATCAAGCATCTTCTCAGACCACAGTGGCATAAAACTGGAAATCAACTACAATAAAAACAACCCAAAGAAATCAAACACATGGAGACTAAACAGCATGCTATTAAACCATGACTGGGTTACCAGAGAGATCAAAGAAGAAATAAAAAACATCATGACAACAAATGACAATGAAAACACTACAATCCAAAATCTATGGGACACAGCGAAAGCAGTCTTGAGAGGGAAGTTCATAGCTCTACAAGCCTACTGCAAAAAACAAGAAACAGGGGTAATAAATTACCTAACCCAACAACTCAAAGAGTTAGAAAAAGAGCAACAAGAAAAGCCCAGTGTAAGCAGAAGGAAGGAAATAATAAAGATCAGAGCACAGATAAACGACATAGAGACCAAAGAAACAATTCAAAAGATCAACAAGACCAAGAGCTGGTTCTTTGAAAGGATAAACAAGATTGATGAACCTCTAGCCAGGCTCACCAAGAAGCAAAGAGAGAGGACCCAAATAAACAAGATCAGAAATGAAAGAGGTGAAATAACAACAGATCCCGCTGAAATACAAAGGATTGTTAAAAAATACTACGAACAACTCTATTCCAACAAACTGGACAACCTGGAGGAAATGGACATATTCCTAGAAAAATATAACCTTCCAAAACTCAATCAGGAAGAATCTAAACAGCTCAACATGCCAGTAACTATGGAAGAAATTGAAGCAGTCATCAAAGAGCTTCCGGCAAACAAAAGCCCGGGGCCAGACGGCTTCACAGGAGAGTTCTACCAAACATTCAAGGAAGAACTAAAACCTATCCTCCTCAGACTATTCCAAAAAATTCAAGAGGAAGGAACACTTCCAAGCTCCTTCTATGAAGCCAGCATCACCCTAATACCAAAACCAGATAAAGACAACACAATGAAGGAGAATTACAGGCCAATATCCCTCATGAATGTAGATGCCAAAATCCTCAATAAAATTCTAGCAAATAGGATCCAGCAGTACATCAGAAAGATCATACACCATGACCAAGTAGGATTTATCCCAGGAATGCAAGGATGGTTCAATATCCGCAAAACAATAAATGTGATACATCACATAAACAAATTGAGAGATAAAAATCACATAGTCATATCAATTGATGCAGAAAAAGCATTTGACAAAATCCAACACCCTTTCTTGATAAAAACTCTCAACAAGGTGGGAATAGAAGGATCATACCTCAACATCATAAAAGCTATATATGATAAACCCACAGCTAACATCATACTCAATGGGCAAAAACTAAAACCATTTCCCCTAAGAACAGGAACAAGACAGGGATGCCCACTCTCACCACTCCTGTTTGACATAGTACTGGAAGTATTAGCCACTGCAATTAGACAAGAAGAAGAAATAAAAGGCATCCAAATTGGAAAAGAAGAAGTAAAGCTGTCCTTATTTGCAGATGACATGATATTGTACATAAAAAACCCGAAAGACTCCATAAAAAAACTAACAGACTTAATAAATGAATTCGGCAATGTAGCAGGATACAAAATTAACGCCAAGAAATCTATGGCATTTCTATACACCAATAGTGAACTTACAGAAAGAGAGACGAAAAAAGCAATCCCATTTACCATCGCACCAAAAAAATTAAGATACTTAGGAATAAACCTAACCAAGGAGGTAAAAGACCTATATGCGGAAAACTACAGGACCCTGAAAAAAGAGATAGAGGAAGATGTAAACAGATGGAAGAACATACCATGTTCATGGATTGGTAGAATCAACATCATTAAAATGTCCATACTACCCAAAGCAATCTATAGATTCAATGCACTCCCCATTAAAATACCAACGGCGTATTTCACAGACCTAGAAAGAACTCTCCAAAAATTCATCTGGAATAAAAAAAGACCCCGAATAGCCACAGCAATCCTGAGAAAGAAGAATAAAGTAGGAGGGATCTCAATACCAGATTTCAAGCTGTATTACAAAGCCACTGTCCTCAAAACAGCCTGGTACTGGCACAAGAACAGACATATAGATCAATGGAACAGAATAGAGAATCCAGATATCGACCCAAACCAATATGCGCATTTAATATTTGACAAAGGAGGCATGAGCATACAATGGAGTCAAGACAGTCTCTTTAATAAATGGTGTTGGGAAAATTGGACAGATACATGCAAAAAAATGAAACTAGATCACCAACTTACACCATACACAAAAATAAACTCAAAATGGGTACAGGACTTAAATATAAGACGGGAAACCATAAAAATACTAGAGGAATCCACAGGCAGCAAAATCTCAGACATATGCCAAAAGAACTTTTTCAGTGATACTGCCCCTAGGGCAATGGAAGCCAAACAGAAAATAAACAAATGGGACTACATCAAAATAAAAAGCTTTTGCACAGCAAAAGAAACCATCAACAAAACAACAAGAAACCCCACTGTATGGGAGAACATATTTGCAAATGGTATCACTGATAAAGGTTTAATTTCCAACATCTACAGGCAGCTTATACAACTTAATAAAAGGAAGATAAAGGATCCAATAAAAAAATGGGCAACGGACCTAAATAGAATCTTTTCGAAAGAAGACAGAAGGAAGGCCAAGAGACACATGAAAACATGCTCAAAGTCACTAATTATCCGAGAGATGCAAATCAAAACAACAATGCGATACCATCTCACACCTGTCAGAATGGCTATCATCAACAAATCAACAAACGACAAGTGTTGGCGAGGATGCGGAGAAAAAGGAACCCTCGTGCACTGCTGGTGGGAATGCAGACTGGTGCAGCCACTGTGGAGAACAGTATGGAGTTTCCTCAAAAAACTGAAAATGGAACTCCCATTTGACCCAGTAATCCCACTCCTAGGAATATATCCTAAGAAACCAGAAACACCAATCAGAAAGGATATATGCACCCCTATGTTCATAGCAGCACAATTTACAATAGCTAAGATTTGGAAACAGCCTAGGTGCCCATCAGCAGATGACTGGATCAGAAAACTATGGTACATCTACACAATGGAATACTATGCTGCCGTAAAAAAGAAGGAATTACTACCATTTGTAGGCACTTGGATGGAATTAGAGAACATTATGCTAAGTGAAATAAGCCAGTCAATGAAAGAAAAATACCACATGATCCCACTCATTTGGGGATAATGAAAAACATTATAAACTGATGAACAAAAAAATAGTTACAGAGGCAGTAAAGCATCAAACAGACTGTCAAATTACAGTGGTAAGGTTAGGGAGAGGTGGGGGAAATAAGAGATCAACTGAAGGACTTATATGCATGTATATAAGAGTAAGCAACGGATACAAAACATTGGGGGGTGAGGGCATGTATGGGAGTGGGGTGGGGGTGGGGGGCAATGGTAAGATATGTACACATATAATACCTTAATAAAAATTTGAAAAAAAAAAAAATAAAAAAAAAAAAAAAGAGTACTTCCAGCTGAGGGAATCAGAGGAAAACGTATGGAGATCAAATATGAGGAATGTGTGCATTTTCAAAATGCTGGTGTGGGTATTCTAAGCAAGGAAGAATTCAAGAGCCTGACCGGCTCAGGGGCAGGAAGGCCTGGGCATGCGCCTGACACTCAGTGGCCCTGACTGACACTGGGCGGCTGGGAATGTCAGCTCATTGGAGTCTCAGTGGCTCCAGAAGGAGGAACTAGACAGGGTCTGAGCCATCTCACTAAGGGCTCTGACTTGCAAACTAAAGAGTTTGGATGTTTTACCCAGGATAGTTGAGTTCCTTTTCCAGATGCCTGGTTCATGGAAGGGAAGTGACTTTCCAGTAAATGTTTTAGCTTCATTGCAAAGCTGTTGTTCTGGATTGGGTTTTCCCCAGTTTCACTCTTTCTATTCTTTTTATTTCTTACTGAGCTTAGACTAAGGTTTTTCAGCTAGTTATTAGCCACAGTTCTTTCACAAAATTACAGATACAGACAACCACCATTTTGCCATGGTAAGTTATTTTTTATGGTCACTATCAATTTTTAAATACATATTCCTTTCCCAATATGTTCTATCATGTTCAGCCTTGGACTTCTCCTCACCACTTCTGGTAAGTAAAAGAGCATTCTGGGAACATATCCATCATGTTCTGTGACCACAGAAGTAACCACATAGAAACAGGCGGAGATGCAGCAGGCAACATCAGCCAGCTTACTTTCTGTCACCAAACTTAAAAAGAAGAGAAATACCTCACAGTTTGAAATCATACTTTCTGTGACCTGTCAATAACAAAATATAAATAGCATATTAGAAATGCCTAATATATAAGTACAAAAACATTCAGTGCTAATTAAATTCAGTTGACAACTCTACTGCTATATATATATATATATATATATATATATATATATATATATATATATATTGAGATTCTGCTTAGAATTTAATTTTCATCCTAAGTCTAGAAATAACTAACCATTTTTTTACTAGAGCAAGTTTTGAGTTCTCAACTCTACCCAACCAAGTTTTGAGTTTATAGTCTATGAGTTCATAATTTTTTTTTCATTTTATCATTCTTCTTCTTCTTCATTTTATCATTATTCTTCAGCATATTAGTAAAATTAAATCAACATCTTTTTTTTAAAGTTTACAGTCTCTAACTTCACACAATCCATGGAAGAAAAATAAGACAAGTTCAACTGACAAGAGTATAGAGATATTTCACATTTCTATACTGCTTTTATCAGGCAACTTAATTTCAGCTCTGTACAAATCTATGGTACGTAAATAGATTAAATGGCTACAAAGAGGCCATGGCTCTTTCTATAATCCAATTATAATCTCTACTGGAGGCCTGGTGCACAAAATTCATGGGGTGGGAGTCTCTCAGCCTGGTCTGCACCCTTTTGCAATCTGGCAACCCTTGGGGGCAGTCAGACATCCCTCTTGCAATCTGGGACCACTGGCTCCTAACCACTCACCTGCCTGCCTGCCTGTTTTCCCCTAACCACTCGCCTGCCTGCCTGATCACCCCTAACCGCTGGCCTGCCTGCCTGATTGCCCCTAACCACTCGCCTGCCTACCTGATCACCCCTAACCACTCACCTGCTTGCCTGATCACCCCTAACCACTCTGCCTGCCTGATCACCCCTAACTGCTCCTCTGCCTGCCTGATGGCCCCTAACCACCTCTGAATGCCTGCCTCATCACCCCTAACCATTCACCTGCCTACCTGATCACCCCTAACTACTCTGTCTGCCTGCCTGATTGCCCCTAATCACTTGCCTGCCTGCCCCAAACTGCCTCTGCCTTGGCCCCCGCTGCAGTGGCTTCATCCGGAAGGATGTCTGGAATGACATTCGGAAGGTCGTTTGGCTGTCTGGTCTAATTAACATATTACACTTTTATTGTTATAGATAATATACAGACACTCTAAACTGGTTTATCCCCACCTGCTTGATTCTCCCTCACTTAGATTGTCAGGACTGCCATCTACTGGCAGAGCAGGTTGCACCTGCGATAAGAACGACCATGTAACTTATTGACCAGACCAGGACACTTTTTTGAAAGTGAAAAGAATACTTTTTCTTACATAGTTATCATAAACTATATGTTTTTATCTAAAAGTAAAAATCACATGCCTGTATAAACTAACACAAAAATTGTAAAACTTCATAGTCATTTCCTGAACATTAGAAGATAACTTAAGCAGAATAAATATTCTGCTAAATGACAGACATTGCAAGGGTGGGCAAACTTTTTGACTCGAGGGCCACAATGGGTTCTTAAACTGGACCGGAGGGCCGGAACAAAAACATGGATGGAGTGTTTGTGTGAACGAATATAAATTCAAAGTAAAGGAGCGGAGGGGAGAGCAAGAGAACCCTCTGCTCTTTCGGCTCCGCGGGCCGGATAGAACAGCCGAACGGGCCGGATCAGGCCCGCGGGCCGTAGTTTGCCCACGGCTGTCATAGGGTCTTATATTGTTCCAGTAGATTTGTCCTCAAGATAATAAGTGCCACAGGGGTCAATAATGGCAAAGCCACATGTCTCATGTAGAACACTGTCTGATAAGCCAAACTTGCAATATGTAAAGTAGATATCTGTGAAACTTTCTAGACTAAATGTCTCACAAATTAATGGCATTATTGGTTTAAGGCAGTGGGAGATCAGAGGCCTCTAGCTAGGACCTTCCTTGGCAATTCTGACAAAAAGACAGTGTTTCCAGCCAGAAATAGGACTTAAAAGAGGGAAGCAATATCTTAGAGTAATAAAACAAAACAAAACCTAAGTCTTTCCATGTTGCTTAGAATCGTGGTCCACAATCACAAGTCCTGATTCTTATTTCAAGAGACACCAAAGCTGTCCCTATTATTGCTCTAATTTAAAAATGTCTGAGGACATTCTGCTCTACAATCAACTGAAGTGTCCTACAACAGTATTGCACCAAAATGGCATTCACAGTTAGTTCAAAATAAGTTGAAAATTGTTAACTAAAATATTTAATAAATAGATCTTTTTAAAAAATCTTTGGCTTTTGAATACTTTTTTGAGAATTGTAACCATTACAGACAGGAGGATATTAAAATTTATCCTTATAAATGCAAAGGACAAATTAAATGAGAATATCATTGTCATAAACATTTAATTTTAAAATTTTATAATTGTACTTCAGAATATCTCAACTTGGAAGCAAAATTTATGATGAAATTAAATTGGGTGAAATATTCAAAAGAATGAAAAAGAGACAATGCATTTGATGGGTTTTGTCTAGTAAAAGTATTTGCTGAAGAAAGGTGCCCTGAAGATAAGCAAAAGAAGTAACTGTGAATGTATTTGGATGAAAATATTCACACATTTCAAGTTGAAAAACATCAAAATTCAGAAGACTCTCCATTTAACAGAATTTATACTGAATTGAACAAGTATATAATTCTGGGTTTCATCCTATCAGGAACTACTGCATAGTAGCTGTGTGACTTTACCCTATAAAATTCACCTTTTCCCTCTGTAGAAAAGGGCTTGTAATAGTACTTACCTCACAGGTTTTTTTGTGAGGCTTAAGTGACATTATGAATATGATGGATTTATCCCAGAGACCAGCATAAAATATGTGCTCAGTAAATTCAGATGTTATTAGTTGTATTACTATCATCATTTCCTCTCCTTTAACTCTATAAAGAGGAAAAAATTATGGGACAAGCTATGTATCTTAATATCACAATGAGAATAAATGGGGGGAGGAACCACTTAGTAATCAAATTATAATTTAGAGCTGTGTAAAGAAGAGATGTTATTGACTATATTCCTTATGCTGTACTTTATTATTTTGTAACTAGCAAATATATTATTTTTAATATATTTTTATTAATATCAGAGAGGAAGGGAGAGGGAGAGATAGAAACATCAATGGTGAGAAAGAATCATTTATCAGCTGCCTCCTGCACACCCCCTACTGGGGATGGAATCTGGAACCCAGGCATGTGCCCTGACCAGGAATCAACCTTGACCTCCCAGTTCATAGGTTGATGCTCAAACTCTGAGCCACCCCATGCAGGCCCAATTTGTACTTCTTAATCTCTTTACTTTTTAACCCAGCCCCATCAACTTCCCTTTAATTTGGCAACCATGAGTTTGTTTCCTGTATCAATGAATTTATTTCTGTTTTGTTTATTTTGATTTTTAGATTACATATATAAGTGAAATTATATAGCATTTGTCTTTCTCTGTCTGATTTATTTCATTTACCATTACAACTTCTAGGTCAATCCATATCAATGCAAATGGTAAGATTTCATTGTTTCTTAGAGCTGAGTTATATTCCATTGTATGTTTGTACCACATCTTCTTTATCCAATCATTTATTGATGAACATTTAGGTTGCTTTCATATCTTGGCTCTTGTATAAGGTAAAGTTGGGCACTAGACCTATTGGGGATCACTTCATAAATTAGATAAATATCTAACCACTTCATTGTACACCTGAAAATCATAATTTTAAAGTCATTATAACTTCAACATCACTGATGACTTTAAAATGTATCTGTCATAAAACCTGAAAAGACCCCTGGGCTGAATTTTTATGTCTCTTAGGCTTCTCATCTTAATTGAAAACATTAATTATTTAGTGTTTTTTTTTTTATTAAAAGTTGACAAAGTTGGTAACAATATGTGAATTGTTAACATTATTAAAATCCTGAACATAGGACTTGTTTTCCTTTTTATTTAACTTACTGCATTGACTCTGGTTAACAAAATGATACCGCCTCCAGGTGCACAATTCCACAACACTTGAACATGGGACTTTTTAAACTTTACATAAATCATGGTAATTGCTAAATTATAATTTTGACCCATACATTTCAACATTGAATAAACCCAAAGTGAAACTGAGTTAATTTACATTTTAAGCATGAAGAAAGCAAGTGTATAGTTATAAAATTTTTTGAAATATTTAAGTAGTATTTCTGAACAAACAAAATAAATTATTTTTTACACATAAAGTGGACAACTGGAGAATGACTCAATACATTTTTCAATCAAAAAGGTAAAATCTTGTTTTTTATCCATAAGGTAGAACCTTGATTATATTCACACTAAATATTTATTCTCCTTTAAAAAAATGAGAAATGGGAAAATTACAAATCAGTAAATTATGTATGCTATGATGTTATTAGAGTACAGCATTTGGAATTGGCAATACTAAACATAGGAATGAGATATTGGCCAATAATTGCCAAATAAATAAATAAATACCCTTTTAGGCTAGCTCCATACACATCAATTTAACAACTTGGACCTTTTTAAAAATAAAAAGGTAAGTGTGTGTGTGTGTGTGTGTGTGTGTGTGTGTGTGTGTGTGTGTAGGCTGGTTTGTAAGTAAAAAAAATGGAAGCTAAATGCATTGTATTGGATATGCTAATTGTTCAAAGTATCACTTAGCCAAAGATTCATTTTATAATCAGCTTTATACATATGTATAAACACAAAGCAAAATATTTAAATTTCATCCAGACAGCATTTCTACCGAGTTTTCTTGCTCAAATATATGAAGAACAATCTCTCTCTTTTTTATTTTTGCTAGATAGCTTATTCCTTACAACAATGAACATGGCGCCTTCACAAATTATATTTGCAACGTGTTTTCAAGCAAAATTAAAGTTTTGTAAGTATGTCATTAAATTCTAAAATACTGCGTAAGGCAGATGGGAGCCACATGTTAGCAATGCATTATAGACGGCCTTTACCCTGATTTCCATAATGGGAACCTCAAAGTACCAACCGGGACGGACTCCTGTGCTTTTGATCACTGTTTCTCAGCTCTCCCAGTGCCTTGCTCCAATTATTTGCACTTTATGTCATGCATTCTTCCCTGTAACCCACAAAAACATTCAACTCTCCCCCATCCTAAAAAATCCCATTCTCTTCCATTCTATTAAACATATTTCCTATATCCCTACCAAAGTTCTTGGGAAATACAGTGCGTTTTACTTTTTATTATCCTATCCCATTGAGACAGAGACTGCTAACTGCCTCTCCAGTATCAGGCTCTTGTTCCTGTTTCCAAATTTCTCCTTCCATTGTTTTGAGATAGTCATGTGTTTCCTTGCTTTGATAATAGCCACGTATAGTACCTTTAAAATACAGATTTGACACTTCCATGATTATATAAATTTAAGTATGCAATCAAAGATCATCTATACCTTGTTTTTAAAAAAATCAATCAGCGGGGATTTTAGATGTTGAGAATAGGTAGGGAACGTGTCCCAGAATCCCATTAAGAATATCACCTGCTGTGGTAAAGGGAAGTCAGCGCAAATGATAGAGCATAGATTTCAAATTGCATGCATTTTGTTGTGGATATATTCATGTGTACAATCCACAATGGGCATAATTTTCTCTTAGAGGATAATTATGTCCCTGAGATGGAGCTCTAAGGGAATTCTTCTGTGATAAAACAAATATTTGTAAATATTTCCATTCATTGTTTTCTACAAATGAAAGTGACACAATAATATCCTATGTCCGTGATAATTCCAACTCTAGTGCTTTCAACTGGCAGCCTCTTCTATAATAGGTACATATTCTGTTTGCTATTTTCAACCTCACATGTGCCTCTTTCAGCCATTTGAAGTTGAGCGTAGTCTGTCATTTTTCAAAACCGTAAAATGGCCTAGAGAACATCTGCGAGGGGCTGGTTCATAATAACTGAGCTAGTAACTGCCTCATTTAGTAAATTCTGTATGATTAGGAACTTAGCATGTGATCTTAAGTCAAGGGTACTTTGATTTAGAAAGAGACTAGTTTAATTTTTGCCTTATCGCTAGTCTATTTTTACATGTTAAAATTATAACTACACATAAAATTTTCATTATGCATAATAGTTAAGGTATACAAAATTATGGATAATAAAATATGTTTATTTACTGGGTGTGTTTGAAATTTCTTTACCAAGGTATAGATAGTCTTTGATTCCATACTTTTTAAAAGTTCTCTATTGTTTAAAGTATTACATATAATATTACATATGTCTCCTTTTTTCCCCATTGACATCTCCCTGGCCATCCCCACCCCCCAGCACATGCCCTCATCCCCCTAGTGTCTGTGTCCATTGGTTATGCTTATATGCATGCACACAAGTCCTTTGGTTGATCTTTTACCCTCTCCCCTGCCTTCCCTCTAAAGATAAATCTTAAAATTCATATAGTCTTGGAAAAGTTAACTGTGGAATTAAACTTGGTGTATGTAGTATCACTATCTGAAGAATTAAAATACAACATAATTGTTTCATGACCAAAATTACACTGACCAGAATTCAGTCTTTTTAAACATATAAATTAGATAATATATTTTTAAATGTTGCTGAATGTTATCCCAGGGGAGATAAAGAGGGTACCCACTCCCTCAACCATCCAACCAGAGCTATTCACTCAATAGGGCTTTCAGGTAAAATTTTGTTTGAAGACTAAGTTCTGCCGACTTAAATGGTAAGAGTTATTTGAAAAAATTGAAGGAGATAATATTTTGGTAAATTATTTTTTTAATTGATTAAGGTATTACATATGTCCATATCTCCCCATTGTTCCCTCCACCCCACTCCCATACATCCCCTCACCCCCCCACACACACCCCAGGGTCTTGAGTCCATTGGTTATGCTTATATGCATGCATACAAGTCCTTCGGTTGATCTCTTACCTCTCTCCCGCCTCCCCAGCCTTCCCGCTGTAATTTGACAGTCTGTTCAATGCTTCTCTGCCTCTGTATCTATCTTTTTGTTCATCAGGTTATAATGTTCTTTCTTTTCACTTAGCATAATGCTCTCCAGTTCCATCCATGCTGCTGCAAATGGTAAGAATTCCTTCGTTTTTAAAGCAGCGTAGTATTCCATTGTGTAGATGTAGCATAATTTTCTAATCCACTCATCTGCTGATGGGCACTTAGGCTGATTCTAAATCTTAGCTATTGTAAATTGTGCTGCTATGAACATAGGGGTGCATATATCCTTTCTGATGGGTGTTTCTGTCTTCTTGGGATATATTCCTAGAAGTGGCATTACTGGGTCAAATGGGAGTTCCATTTTTAGTTTTTTGAGGAAACTCCATACTGTTCTCCACAGTGGCTGCACCAGTCTGCATTCCCACCAGCAGTGCACGAGGGTTCCTTTTTCTCTGCATCCTCGCCAACACTTGTCATTTGTTGATTTGTTGATGATAGCCATTCTGACTGGTGTGAGATGGTACCTCATTGTCATTTTGATTTGCATCTCTCAGATGATTAGTGACTTTGAGCATGTTTTAATATGTCTCTTGGCCTTCCTTATGCCCTCTTTGGAAAAGTATCTATTTAGGTCCGTTGCTCATTTTTTGATTGGGTTGTTTATCTTTCTTTTGTTAAATTGTATGAGTTCCCTGTAAATGTTGGAGATTAAACACTTATTGGAGATAACATTGGCAAATATATTCTCCCATGCAGTGGGCTTTCTTGATGGTTTCTTTTGCTGTGCAGAAACTTTTTACCTTGATGTAGTTCCATTTGTTTATTTTCTTGTTAGTTTCCATTGCCCTAGGAGCAGTATAGGTGAAGAAATTGCTTCGGCATATGTCCAAGATTTTGCTGCCTGTGGATTCCTCTAGTATTTTTATGGTTTCCTATCTTATGATTAAGTCCTTGATCCATTTTGAGTTTATTTTTGTATATGGTGTAAGTTGGTGGTCCAGTTTCATTTTTTTGCATGTATCTGTCCAATTTTCCCAGCACCATTTATTGAAGAGACTGTCTTGACTCCATTGTATGTTCGTGCCTCCTTTGTCAAATATTAATTGAGCATAGTGTTTTGGGTCGATTTTTGGGTTCTCTATTCTATTCCATTGGTCTATATGTCTGTTCTTATGCCAGTACCAGGCTGTTTTAAGAACAGTGGCTTTGTAATACAGCTTGATATCTGGTATTGAGATACCCCCTACTTTGTTCTTCTTTCTCAGGATTGCTGCAGCTATTCGAGGTCTTTTTTTATTCCAGATGAATTTTTGGAGAGTTCGTTCTAGGTCTGTGAAATATGCTGTTGGTATTTTAATGGGGAGTGCATTGAATCTATAGACTGCTTTGGGTAGTATGGACATTTTAATGATGTTGATTCTACCAATCCATGAACACGGTATGCTCTTCCATCTATTTATGTCCTCCTCTATCTCTTTTTTTAATGTCCTGTAGTTTTCTGGGTAGAGATCTTTTACCTCTTTAGTTAAGTTTATTCCTATGTATCTTAATTTTTTTTGGTGCGATGGAAAATGGGATTGTTTTCTTAGTCTCTTTTTCTGTAAGTTTACTATTGGAGTATAGAAATGCCATAGATTTCTTTTTTATGTTTTTATTTTATATTTTTATTTTATTTTATTTTTTTAATAAATCTTTATTCAGATTATTATAATTGTTTCTCCTTTTTCCCCCCATAGCTCCCCTCCACCCGGTTCCCACCCCACCTTCTGCCCTTACCTCCCCCCCACTGTCTTCATCCATAGGTGTATGATTTTTGTCCAGTCTCTTCCTGAACCCCCCATACCTTTCCCCCTGAGAATTATCAGTCCACTCCCTTTCTATGCCCCTGATTCTATTATATCACCAGATTATTCTGTTCCTCAGGTTTTTAATTCACTTGATTTTTAGGTTCACTTGTTGATAGATATGTATTTGTTGTTCATAATTTTTATCTTTACTTTTTTCTTCTTCCTCTTCTTTAAGAATACCTTTCAGCATTTCATATAATACTGGTTTGGTGGTGATGAATTCCTTTAGCTTTTTCTTATCTGTGAAGCTCTTTATCTGCCCTTCAATTCTGAATGATAGCTTTGCTGGGTAGAGTAATCTTGGTTGTAGGTTCTTGCTATTCATCTCTTTGAATATTTCTTGCCACTCCCGTCTGGCCTGCATAGTTTTTGTTGAGAAATCAGCTGACAGTCGTATGGGTGCTCCCTTGTAGGTAATTAACTGTTTTTCTCTTGCTGCTTTTAATATTCTCTCTTTGTCTTTTGCTCTTGGCATTTTAATTATGATGTGTCTTGGCGTGGTCCTCTTTGGGTTCCTTTTGTTTGGGGTTCTGTGCGCTTCCTGGACTTGTAAGTCTATTTCTTTCACCAGGTGGGGGAAGTTTTCGGTCATTATTTCTTCCAATAGGTTTTCAGTATCTTGCTCTCTCTCTTCTTCTGGCACCCCCATAATTCTGATGTTGGTACGCTTGAAGTTGTCCCAGAGTCTTCTTACACTATCTTCAACTTTTTGGATTTTTTTTTTGCTTTTTGCTTTTTCGGTCGAGTGTTTTTTGCTTCTTTGTGTTTCAATTCTTTGACTTGATTCTTGTGTTCCTCTATTCTGTTTTGGGGTCTCTGTATAATATTTTTTATTTCAGTCAGTGTATGTTTAATTTCTAGTTGGTCCTTTTTCATATCTTCGAGGGTCTTGTTATATTTATCGGCCTTTTCTAGGATATTCTTGAAAAGCCTTATAACCATGGTTTTGAATTCTATATCCAGTCGTTTGCTTTCCTCCATTTCTTTCGTTTGTGATCTGTTTCTTTGACACTGCATTTTCACTGCTTCCCTGAGTTGGTAGGGTACATTTGTGTGCTAGGTTTCCTATTTGGCCCAGTGGGTCGGCCTCCCCAGTTAACATGAGGTGGACACTCTTGGTGCACCCCTTTGTGGACTGTGTGTACAGCCTTGTTGTAATTAAGTCTTGATTGTTGTTGGTATCACTGGGAGGAATTGACCTCCAGGCCAGTTGGCTGTAAGGATCAGCTATGTCTACGCTGGGAGAAGTTCGGTGCTGGAGACAGCCTTATAGGATTAGACTTGCCAAATTGCAATAGCCTCTGTGCTCAGCTTGGATGGGGTGGAGTCTCAGGGCGGAGTAGACAGTCTTGGCTTCCCATCAGCCTTGCCCTTGCACGCATGCGCGCGACTTCAGACCTCTGCCTTCCCCGGCTCCCGAGTCTCTGCCCAAGATTCCAGATTCCCCCCACAAGAGCGTGGGTCCCCAGGGGCTCGCCTGGAACTGGGGTTCAGTGCAGTCAGGACTGGGGCTCAGTGCAGTCAGGAGCTTCTGACTCCCTTCCACTAGGGAAAGCCTGTGGCAACCTCCGCAGCCTTTGTGCGCACTGGCACGCGCGCGCCTTCAGACCTCTGCCTTCCCCGGCTCCCAAGTCTCCGCCCGAGAGTCCAGATTCCCCCCGTAAGAGCGTAGGTCCCCAGGGGCTCGCCTGGAACTGGGGTTCAGTGCAGTCAGAACTGGGGTTCAGTGCGGTTGGGGGCTTCCTTCCCCCTTCTGCCAGAGAAAGTCAGCCAGGCTCTCAGCCGCCCTTCCTCTCTGCACGCACAAAGACCCTTTGCCATACCTCCAGTTCTCTGTGAGCTTTTCTCTTTTCTTCTAGTTGTAGAATTTTCACTCAGCCAGCTTTCCTGTGGTTCTGGATGGTGTCCGTTCTGTCTTTTAGTTGTAGTTTTGAAATTGTTGTGCGAGGCAGCAGTTTAGGTGCTTACCTATGCCACCATCTTTGTTTCTCTACATCTGCCATAGATTTCTTGGTGTTAATTTTGTATCCTGCTACATTGCCAAATTCATTTATTAAGTCTACTAATTTTTTGATGGAGTCGTTAGGGTTTTCTATGTACAATATCATGTCATCTGTGAATAATAACAATTTTATTTCTTCTTTTCCAATTTGAATGCCCTTTATTTCTTCTTCTTGTCTGATTGCTGTGGCTAGTACTTCCAGTACTATGTTAAACAGGAGTGGTGAGAGTGGGCATCCCTGTCTTGTTCCTGTTCTTAGTGGAAATGGTTTTAGTTTTTGCCCATTGAGTATGATGTTGGCTGTAGGTTTGTCATATAAGGCTTTTATTATCTTAAGGTATGATCCTTCTATTCCCACTTTGCTGAGAGTTTTTATCAGAAAAGGGTATTGGATTTTGTCAAATGCTTTTCTGAATCAATTGATATGATTATGTGATTTTTGTCTCTCACTTTGTTTATGTGATGTATCACATTTATTGATTTGCGGATATTGTACCAGCCTTGCATTCTTGGAATAAATCTCACTTGGTCATGGTGTATGATCTTTCTAATGTAATGCTGGATCTGGTTTGCTCGAATTTTGTTGAGGATTTTAGCATCTATGTTCATGAGGGATATTGGCCTGTAATTCTCTTTCTTTGTGGTGTCTTTATCTAGTTTTGGGATTAGGGTAATACTAGCTTCATAGAAAGAGTTTGGAAGTATGCCTTCCTCTTGAATTTTTTGGAATAGTCTGAGAAGAATTGGTTTTAGTTCTTTGAATGTTCAGTAAAACTCACCTGTGAAGCCATCTGGTCCAGGGCTTTTGTTTGCTGGAAGCTCTTTGATTACTGTTTCAATTTCATCAGTAGTTATTGGCCTATTCAGGCTTTTTGAATCTTACTAATTGAGTTTTGGAAGCTTGTATTTTTCTAGGAATGTGTCCATTTCATCAAGGTTGTCCAGTTTGTTGGAGTAGAGTTGTTCATAGTATTTTTTTTACAATCCTTTATATCTGTGGGGTCAGTTGTTACATCACCTCTTTCATTTCTGATTTTGTTTATTTGGGCCCTCTCTTTTTGTTTCTTGGTGAGCCTGGCTAGAGGTTCATCAATCTTATTTATCCTTTCAAAGAACCAGCTCTTGCTTTCATTGATCTTATGTATTGTATTTTTTGGTCTCTATGTTATTTATTTCTGCTCTGATCTTTATTTTCTCCTTCCTTCTGGTTACTGTGGGCTTTTCTTGTTGCTCTCTTTCTAGTTCTTTAAGTTACAAGGTTAGATAATTTATTACCATTGTTTCTTGTTTTTTGAGGTAGGCCTGTAGAGCTATGAACTTCCCTCCCAGGACTGCTTTCCTTGAGTCCCATAGATTTTGGATTGTTGTGTTTTTATTGTCATTTGTTTCCAGGATGCTTTTAATTTCTTCTTTGATCTCTTTGGTAACCCAATCATTGTTTAATAGCATGCTATTTAGCCTCCAAGTGCTTGATTTTTTTTCATTGTTTTTATTGAAGTTGATTTCTAGTTTTATGCCATTATGGTCTGAGAAGATCCTTGTTATGATTTCTATCTTCTTGAATTTGAAGAGACTTTGCCTGTGTCCTAATATGTGGTCTATCTTTGAAAATGTTCCATGTGCACTGGAGAAGAATGTATATTCTGTGGCTTTGGGGTGAAATGTTCTGAAGATGTCAATTAATTTCGTCTGATCTAGTGAGTCATTTAAGATTGCTGTTTCTTTGCTGATTTTTTGTTTAGAGGATTTGTGCAGTGGTGTTAGTGGGGTATTAAAGTCCCCTACTATGACTGTATTGCTATCGATCTCTCCCTTGATATCTTCCAGAAGTTTTTTTTATGTATTTGGGTGCTCCTGTATTGGGTGCATATATGTTTACCAGAGTTATATCTTCTTGTTGAATTGCTCCCTTTTGTATTATGTAGTGGCCTCAATTATCTCTTGTTATGGCCTTTACCTTGAGATCTATTTTATCAGATATAAGTATCGCAACCCCAGCTTTTTTTCTCCTTTCCATTTGCCTGTAAAATGTTTTTCCATCCCTTCACGCTCAGTCTGTGTGAATTCTTTGTTCTGAGGTGGGTCTCTTGCAGACAGCAAATATATGGGTCATGTTTTCTTAACCATTCATCCACCCTGTGTCTATTGATTGGTGCATTTAATCCATTCACATTTAATGTTATTATTAATAAGTACTTGTTTGTTGTCATTTTTGTTCTTACTGTTTGTGGTTCTTCTTGCCTTTCTGTTTCTTCTTTTTACAGCAGTCCCTTTAGCATTTCTTGCATTGCTGGCTTGGTAGTAATAAACAGTCTTAGCCCTTTTTGTCTGTGAAGCTCCTGATTCCGCCTTCAATTTTGAATGATAGCCTTGCTGGGTATAGTATTCCATAGTATTCATCACTTTGTATATTTCATTCCATTCCCTTCTGGCCTGTTGTGTTTCTGTTGAGAAATCAGTTAATATTCTAATAGGAGATCTGTTGTAGGTAACTTTCTGTTTCTCTCTGGCAGCTTTTATGATTCTTACATTGTTGTTGGTGTTTGCCAGTTTAATTATGATGTGTCTTGGTGTCGGTCTTTTGGGGTTCATCTTGTTGGGGACTCTATGTACTTCTTGGACTTGCATAGTTTTTTTCTTGCCAATATCAGGGAAGTTTTCTGTCATTATTTCTCCAAACAGGTTTTCTATTCCTTGCTTCTGTTCCTCTCCTTCTGTTACCCCTATTATGCGAATGTTGTTTCGTTTTGTGTTGTCCCAAAGCTTCCTTAGGCTCTCCTCTTGCTTTTTAAGTCTTCTTTCCAGTTGCTGCTGTGTTTGTGTGTTTTTTTTTTCCTACCTGTCTTCTAATTCACTGATGTGGTCCTCAGCCTCTTCTAGTCTACTGTTTAAGCCTTCCATTGTGTTCTTTATTGCAGCTATGTCGTTCTTCATCTCCTCTTGGTTCATTTTCATGTTGGTGACATTCTCATTCAGCTCCTTATAGTTCTCATTGAGTTGTGTGTATTTGTCATCCAGCCATTTAAACATCCTTATAACCATTACTCTGAATTCTTTCTCTGATATGCTGCTAGCCTCAGTTTCATTTAACTCCCTTTCTGGTGATTCCTCTTTTTCTTTCCTTTGGGGTTTGCTTTTTTGTCTTCCCATGATTTGCTGTAACGTTTTAATTGTAGGTCCGATTGGTTTCATACCCAGGTTCTTTTGGGGATTGTGCTACTGGTGTGATCGCTCAGGTCTCCTGGGCTTGGTAATCTAGTGTAGCTCCCTACTTGAGCTATTTGGATTCTCTTGATGTAAGCCTGTGAGCTGTAAAGGTACAACTTCGATGTCTAGAAGTCAGCAGCCGTGGAAGGGGGTGTCCCAATTTTCGCTGTCTTGCACTCTTTTTTTAAAAAAATATATTTTATTGATTTTTTACAGAGAGGAAGGAAGAGGGATAGAGAGTTAGAAACATCGATGAGAGAGAAACATCGATCAGCCGCCTCCTGCACACCTCCCACTGGGGATGTGCCCGCAACCAAGTTACATGCCCTTGACCAGAATCGAACCCGGGATCCCTCAGTCCGCAGGCCGACGCTCTATCCACTGAGCCAAACCGGTTTTGGCTGCCTTGCACTCTTGATTGAAATCGCGCATGCCCAGTGGGGGCTCGCAGTGGCACCTAGGAACCGTCTGTTGGGGTGATGGGTCTCAGGAGGCCTGCACTCTCAAAAGGTGTGACTGTGATGTCCAGAGTTCTGTAGTTGTGGGGTGAGCAGACTAAGCTTTTGCTGCTGCACCTGTGGTGGATAGGCGCATGATCCCAGTGGTGGCTCACAGGGGTACCCGCAGTGCGTTTGCCAGTGAGGGACACTGAAGTACTCTGAAGGGCCCTGGCACTGAAGCCGCATAATTGAGGCGTCTGTGTGCAGGTGTCCAGGATGAGTGAATTCAGAATTTCTACTGCCAGGGGGAGTGCATCCCTGTTTGTCCAAGATCACACCCAGCAAGGACTCACAGCAGCTCCCACAAGTGCCCTTTGGAAAGATGGGCTCAGGGTGCCTGCCCGTTGGAAATGCGTGCGCAGACTGGCAGTGCTTTTGCCGGCACAGAGCTCTGATGCACTTTGAGGGGCCCTGGTGCTGAAGTTAAGCAGCTGGGGTGTATGTGGGCAGTTATTCAGGAAAAGGGAATTCAGAATTTCTACTGCAGGGCAGCGCACCCTTGTCTGTACAGAATCACACCAGCAGGGCTCACAGTGGCTCCCAGGTGCTGCTTCTGGAGTGGTGTGCCCTGGATGCCTGCACGCTGGAAACGTGTGAATGTGGTGTCTGGAGTTCTGCCACTGGGGAAGGGAAAGATGCACTTACTGCTGCAGGAATGGTGCACCTTTGGAGGTGGAGGTCCCAGGGTCGGCAGGTCTGTGGCTGGGGTAGCAGGATTTTGGCTGGAGTGGCTGCTGGGTCGTGGGCAGTGTCAAAGTCCTGTCTCTCGTGGTGGTGCTGATGAGTTCCTAGAAAAGGCTGCTGTCCCCTTCAAGATGGCGTGGGCTCCTTGCTGGAGTCCTGCAGTCGGGGAGTGCCCACAGCGGTGGTAGTCTCTCCTTGTCCAAGAGAGCCTGGTCTGCCAGCCCCTGCTGCTCCTGCGGGATTTAACTGTCCCTTACTCACTCACACACACACCACACACATCCACACACTCTCCTTTCATCCCCTAACTCACTCACTTCCTCTCCCTCACCTCCGTCCTGCCAGCTGCCATCTTTTTTCCCCTGAAGGAGATAATTTATGTAAAGGAAAGTTGCACTTTACTCAGTAAATGTTACCTCTCTTTCCTCCTTTACTTGTCCTTTCCACTCCACATGCCTCTCTCTTTCCCTTTATCCCACCATTCACTAATAGATATTATCATGCCCCAAATAATAATATTACATATAAACAAAATAGAGAAATAGCAATATTTAATATTGAAAAAACATCTGCCCAAAGATGGCATATAAAAAAATCCTTTGATTTGAAATAGTTTACAGATTTTATTCCTGGCATTCTTTCATGTTCCTCTGCAAATGCTGAAGAGCCAAATTTGAATTTCATGCCATAAAATCATTCAGATAGACATGATTTTTAAGGTTTTAGATACCATAACCATGTCTTAGATTTCTTTTTTCTTTAAAGGATCAGGTAAATATTTGGTAAATATTTTACCAAAATATTTTTGTGGGACATAAAGTCACTATTGGAACTACTCAACTCCACATGAAAAGAGCCAGAGACAACACATAAACAAATGGGTGTGTCTATGTTTTAATAAAACTTTATTTAAAAAAAAAACAGGGATCTAACCAGTAGGCTGTAATTTTCTAACTTTTTAGTCTAAAATGTACTATTATATACACACACATGCATGCACACACATCTATGCAAAATTCTTTGTGTATATTTTGGTTACATAATGTATCTTCCATGTGAATAAGAATAGATTTCTAATCATTTGGTCTTTCTAACAGCTCAAATTTTCTATAAATCAATTATTACTATATCAGGCCTAAATGCCAAATTATCACATTAGAGTTATGAATATGCAATCCTGATCTTGAAAATTTTTTAAATTATAAAAGAAATATTTATTGACAATGAATACTATTAAAGATGTATCTCAATAGGAAGCAAGGATATAAATAGTGCATATGTGTCAGTTATTTTGACCTCTCAGCATTTATTTTTCTCAATATTATTTTTATCACCTTTTTGTTTCTGGTGTCCACCAACCATTATGGAAGATGAGAGAGCCCAGATCCTCTTCTATTTCTTGAATTGATCAGAGAGAAGCACTACTAGAAACTCACCCCAGCATTTGGACTTTGGGTGTCTGACATAGAACATGCAAAGGACAATCACTAAAGCTGTGGTCTCAAACTTTATCACGCATCAGAATCATCTCAAGGGCTGATTACACCGCAGATTGCTGGGTCCCATCCCCAGAGTTTCTCAGGTCATGCTGCCACTAGTCTAGGAACCATACTTTGAGAACCACAACACTAGAACAATGAACAAAGCCAGGAAATGGAGGAGCATCACCAATGAAACAGATGGCTAGGATTGGACTTTAAGATTACAACTCATCAAGATCCCTGACTTTGGTCCCTGGCTATGAAGCAAATGTCCTGGAAGCCTCTAAACTTTTAATGGAGATTTATTGCCAAATAAACAGTGATTTCTTAGGCCTTGTGTGTAATCTCTAATGTCCTTAACTAATAGGAAATGAGCCTCTAAACCAGGGGTCCTCAAACTTTTTAAACAGGGGGCCAGTTCACTGTCCCTCAGACCATTGGAGGGCCGGACTATAGTTTAAAAAAAAAACTATGAACAAATTCCTATGTGCACTGTGGGCCCGGGACGAGTTGGCTGCTAAGCAGGACAGGCAGCGGCACCCAGCTGGCCGGATAAATGTCCTCAGCAGGCCGCATGTGGCCCGCGGGCTGTAGTTTGAGGACGCCTGCACAGCACAGGAAGGAGGGTGAAAAACTTAGTGCCCATCTAGGAAACAATAGTAGTCTTATATCTAGGCATAGATACGGTTGCATATTGAAACAGAAATTTGTTTGCAGGAGTCTGACTTTCTTAAGGCCAGAAATCAATTTACTCAAATGTGAAACTTTCTCCAGGACTTTTCTGCCTTCCTTGTTCCTGGTATTTAGTTAATCTCTGTGAAGTCTTGAATTAATCAGTAGCTACATTTAGCATTTTCTACTTTCATCTACCTATACCCTAATTGTAAAAATGATTGAACAAAAGCTGACATCATCACATCATTGCCAGATTCTGGGGTGAGGGAGAAATGGGGAGATGTTGTTCAAAGGGTACCTTTTAGTTATACTAGTTGAATAATTCTGAGGGAGTCTAATGTACAGCATGATGATTATAGTTAATAAAACTGTATGCTTAAAATTTGTTAAGAGAATATATCTTAAGTGTTCTCACCACACACCAAAAAAAAATAAAAATAAATAAATAAGTAACTATTCAAAGTGATGGATATGTTAATTAGCTTGATTGTAGGAACCATTTCACAATGTATTTAATATGTATATTAAATCAGCATGTGGTACACCTTGAATATATACAATTTTTAGTTGACAATTAGACCTCAATAAAGCTGGGGGAAAGAGAAAAAAGGACAAATGAAATACATGTGCAACACAGAGACCTTTGGACACACACATTATAGAAGAAAAGCAGAATAAAACCACCAATAAAAAAATCCAGCAATAATCTTCTTTGTATATATGTCTGTACTTTGAAGAGATGTCTATATATATATAAAAGCCTAGGTGACCATCCAACTGGTAGCTATGATGTGCACTGACCACCAGGGGGAAGATGCTCGACGCAGGAGCTGCCGAGCTGCCATGACTTGGCAGCTATAATTCTCAGGTGACACACCCAGAACTAGAGAGGAGGGAGCCCAATTTCGCGGTGCATCACCCGAGAACTGCCCTCTTGCAATCCAGAACCCCTCGGGGGATGTCCGAAAGCTGGTTTTGGTCTGATCCTTGCAGGCCAGGCAGAGGGACCCCACCTATGCACGAATCTGTGCACTGAGCCTCTAGTTTTATTATAAGTGCCTAAATAGTGCCTGGAAATATTTTTTATTTGCTTCCAGATTGCTTCTTATTTCCTGTCAAATTCAAAACTGTTGTTATTTAAATACACAATGATGCCTGATCACTAGATCTCAGGCAGATTAGAGCCAATAAAGAACACCAACACTATACATGGTATCTTAAAATAGACTAGCAAATAATTGACACCTTTAATGATGTTATTCTCAAATTTAATGGTTTTGAATTGAACATTAAAAAGGACTCAGGCCGAAACTGGTTTGGCTCAGTGGATAGAGCGTCAGCCTGTGGACTGAAAGGTCCCAGGTTTGATTCCGGTCAAGGGCATGTACCTGGGTTGCGGGCACATCCCCAGTGGGGGGTGTGCAGGAGGCAGCTGATCGATGTTTCTCTCTCATCGATGTTTCTAACTCTCTATCCCTCTCCCTTCCTCTCTGTAAAAATATCAATAAAATATATTTAAAAAAAAAAAAAAAAAGGACTCAGAACCAAACAGGAAATACCCAAGAACTGAGCTTCTTTCAATTCTGCTGACTCTGGCTTTCAAATTTTGCAATGATGGATTGCACAAGTTTCCACATCTATACTCCCATGTCCAATATTTCCTTTCTTTCTCACAGGACCACTCATCAGCCACATGTAATTTTTACAAGTAGTTCTACTCTTAAGTGGATTTATTTTCTTCCATCTAGCAAAGGCACTATACATTGTAAAATTGACTATAATGGAAAAGATTAAGTAGGCCTACGGAATCATCTAACTTTCCTGATTCACAAACTAGAGATCTTTTGTAGTTTAATTAACTTGGAGTAGGTGCCAAATATTTTATTTAATTGTTATTAACTTGAGGACAACTTAGCATCATCTCCATTAGAAAGCAGGCTCATAAAAGAACCACAGTTCTCATTAATGAATAATTCTTCCCTGAGATTACTCGAAGTATTTGACATTAGGACATTATTAACTTTTAACAATTGAAATAGTTTGTTTCTTTCTTTTTACAGTTTATATTTTTACTTATTAAATGCTATTGTTGTTATTGTTTTTAAATACACCCTTGTCATCATGTTTGAGGTTTCTGCAATCAAGTGCTCATTTGGTTAGTTGTCTCCTTCCCTTTTCTCTGTTTGAAAATGAATAAGTGCTTTTATTTCACTAGCTTATACATGAAATTTCACACCTAAGTAATTATCCCCTCCTGAAGGTATTTTTTTAAAGTTTTAATCATAATTAAAAATATCCTCACTTCATTTGCATAAGCCAGTAATTCATTCTAAGTGAACTCATAATACATATGTCATTAAACCCATCGGTAAGAAACTTAACACAGAAAAGGTTAAGTACAACAGGATCTTGGTAGAGCAATGATTTTATGTGTTTATTGTTTTGCAAATAAATTCACCCAAGCCTTTTTTTTTCAATTTTTTTTCTCAGCCATTAGATTTCTGAGTTTTCTTTTTGACCGCTAGAGGTCAACCATACCTAGAGAACATGCCGGTTTTTGTTTTACTGTTTGGGAGCCTGCCTGAATATATCCATCTTTTCATGCATTGATTCATTACTTCACTAGGCATTTGCTCAACACTGTTTTGTGCCATCATGTTACTACTTTCAATGGAGGAGGAAGTTATGGAGTTTCTTTGTGTGTTTTTTTAAAATATATTTTATTGATTTTTTACAAAGAGGAAGGGAGAGGGATAGAGAGTCAGAAATATAGATGAGAGAGAAACATCGATCAGCTGCCTCCTGCACACCTCCCACTGGGGATGTGCCTGCATCCAAGGTACATGCCCTTGACTGGACTCGAACTAGGGACCCTTCAGTCCGCAGGTTGACGCTCTATTCAATGAGCCAAACCGGTCAAGGCTGGAGTTTCTTTTATGTGCCTCTTTCCCTATTTTACCTTGTATATAAGACTCTCTAACTCCTATCTTCCTATGCCCTGTTTTATCAGGCATCCCTCACTCTCTCTTTATCTTCAATTTTTACCTCTTTTTCTTCTACATCCCCTTAGCATTTAAACTTGACAATAAGTTTCCAGGATGAAATATTTCTTTACTTTGGTCTTCTGGCTACTCATCTAAGTCTCATTATCCATTTAGAGATGAGTTTTTGTTTTGTTTTTTTAATATATTTTATTGATTTTTTTACAGAGAGGAAGGGAGAGGGATAGAGAGCTAGAAACATCAATCAGAGAGAAACATCGATCAGCTGCCTCTTGCACACCTCCTACTGGGGATGTGCCAGCAACCAAGGTCCATGCCCTTGACCGGAATCAAACTTGGAAACTTTCAGTCCGCAGGCCGACACTCTATCCACTGAACCAAACTAGTTAAGGCTAGAGATGAGTTTTTACAAGGTGTTTCCACTGTCACCTCCCATTCCTCCTCTCACTGCAGTTGCACGCCATTAAAGCTTCCCTAGCAAAACATACACCTTCAATGCTTTCTCCCCACATCAAATCATTAACTGAGTCCTGAGGTCCTACATCTTCAATAGTCCTAGAATCTAGACCACGTTGCCTCCCATTCATTCAGGCCCTAATAATTTCTCAATCTAAATTACCCACAACCTCTCATGACCTTGTGGCATAGGCTTGTTTCCCTCCAATTTCTGTACCCCCACCACCAGTGATCTCACTACAGGACATGGACCATGTCACCACCATGCTAAGACCTATCATTCCCTGAACCTTCAGAAGCCCAAGTCCCTAGAAGTGAACAACAGTGGCCGGTCACAGGCCTCCACTTATACCTCCTCTGCATCCTTGCAATCTCTCCCTTTCCCCATTCACCCCACAAATTTCCAGCTTGTTTCTTTGATTTCATTGATTTTTATACCCACATTTTTGTTCTGTATTGAATTTCATCTTTTAGAGTACTTTCTTCAAGAGCCCCTGGGGAACTAACAGTCTTTGTATATCTTAAAGTAGCTTTATTTCATTCTCACTTTTGAATGATAACTTCTCTGAAAACAGAATGCTAGTGACAGTTGTTTTTCCACACTCATTTGAAGATAAGATTCTAATGTTTTCTAACATACAGCATTGCTAAAGAGAACTCTGCTCTCACTTCAGCTGTAATTCTTAGTAAATGACCAATTTTTCCTCTCTACTTGGTTTTTCAATTTTCAGTTTTTCCTTAATTTGTGATTTGTTTTTAGAGTCACTAATTAGAACACAGTATGATTGTGTGTGTGTGTGTTTTAATCCAAGGGCTCTAATCATTTTATTCTAGAAAAAATCTGAGCTTTTATTTCGCCCCATTCTTTATATTCTTCTTCCTTTTATTCTAACTAAATATGTAGAAGTTGATCACTTACTTTCTCTTACTCTCCTTACTCTGGGGAGTGGAAATTCTCTGCTTCTCTGGAAACTCACTTTATTTCTGTTGGGAGCTATCTTCCATGGCCCAGCACTGCTTTGTTGATATATATGTCTAATGTGGGGGTTCAGTATTAGGTAACTAACTTGCCTACAGACATGAGCATGTTCTTTCACTAGCCTTATCAGTAATAAGGTGATGTTTTGTCCTCTGCTAAAACTTAGCTTTTTTTATCAATTGATTTGGGCCTAAACCAGGTAAGGGGAGCTATTTATTGGTGCCCCATCAAAAATAACGCATTTCAGCAAAAGATAGTAGTCCATGTCATGGTGACTCAAAGCATTCTTTTCTGCCACTGTCATAAAGTAGCAATGGATTCATTCATTCAACAATTATCTATTGAGCATCTAAGTGCTAGGCCCTGAGTGTACATCAGTAAACAAAACAGTCAAAATGAAGTTCACATTCTAGTGGAAGAGGAAGTGGGAGATAAAAAAATATTAAGTGCTAAGCGGGGAGTAGGAAGGAAGAGTGAGGAGGCCAGTGGGGTTGGAGAAGAGGACATAGAGGGAAAGAGAGAGGAAGTTCATGGGATGAGAGGTCAAAGAGATGACTGGAGGGGGAAGCAGGTCATGTAGAATAGTGAGGGTTGTTGTAATGATTTGAGCTTTCATTCAGTGATGTGGGCTGCCATGGCAGGATTTAAGCAGAGGAATAACATTAGCTGGCTTACATTTTCAAAGGATTGCTCTTGCTGCTGAGAATGAAACTAGAGGGAGCAGTATAAGAGCAGGAAAATAAGTTAGGGGACTATGGCAACAATCTAAGTGAGTGGTGGTGTCTTGGAAGTTGGGGGAGGGGAGTAGAAATAATAACAGACTGCCAATTTCTGGATATATTTTACAAATGAGCCAAGAGGAAGTTCCAATGAATTGTTAATTGGATAAAAAACAAAACAAAACAAAACAAACTCTGCTACTAATTACTTTCCAGGGTAAATGACTCTTCAGAAATACTAAAAAACCCTAGTGACCCCTGTCTCTGTGGGGACCATATTTCAATAATTTTAAATGGAACTTTTACAGTTTAAGTTACTCCCAATGTGATTGGGAAGTGAAATGGGGTCGAGAAGAACTCAGACATACCACTGTAGAGAAATCATGTCAAAATCTTTATTCTCAAGATATCAATAGACACTTCTTAGAATAAGAATGTGTAGAAATATATAAAACATACAGCTTTAATAAGAAGCTGTATCAATAAGTCAATGTCCAGCCTCATAGCCATAGTAACTGCTCAAAGGACATCGTCTGTGTATCACATTTAGAGTCTACTAAAAGGAGACTATGCTTTGATATTTTGTAAAATTCTGTTCAATTTAGATCTTTATATGTTGTTCAGGAATATGCGGAGGTAAATCATTCCTCTTCTTTTTATATCTTTATTAAGCTTTCATGTAAAGGACCAAATGAGGTTCCAACTACTAAACAGAAACACATTAAATGATTGTTTGTCTCAAAGTTACAGGCCACTTAAGTCATGTACAACCTGATGAACTCAACCCACAAGTAATTATTTCAATAAGATTATGAAATAAAACTTCACAGACATTTCTTGAATACTACCAACTTTCTCATACTCTACTACCTGAGGTAAGGCTGGGAAACTATCAATGTACCAAGGTAAGTAATAAAATGTTTGACCAATCATCTATATACATCTTAATTATCCAAATGTAACACGGTACAGCAAGTCAAAAAATATCATTGTCTTCATAGTCAAATATCATAAACATTTGTTGGGAACAAAAGGAAAATGCAAATTTCTATTTGCTATTTGCATAAAGTTATCAAAATTAGAACATGAAGAGAAATAATCTATAGTCACAAATGTGTATGAATAATGTAATCTGTCCTCCCTTTGACAGTTGTCATCCATGTCAATGCCATATCATTTCCTTTTATCTGCTATCATTTTGTACTTGAAGAAACATCTCTTCATCAAGGCATGAATGACCGTCACTCCTACCTCCAAAGGCAAAGGTTACAAAAGTGAATGTCAGCATCTCCCTAAATGAACAGGAAGAATGTCAAGGACCTGCTTTTACAACATAGCAATCTGGGGATTTTTTCATTCAGAGATTCTATTGTTTTTTCCACTGCCATCTGTAACAAAACAGGGAAATGAGGTTTTAAAAAAATCAATGTCAAATGTAAACAAATCATTTGGGCTCCACTTGGCTCCATAGTGTTTTATATTTACTTTGCAGATGTAACCTTTCCAGGCATTGGCCAATTCCTGTGTGATAAATAAAATTATCTTTAAAATTGGAGTATGATGTCACCACAAACATGGTATGATGGAAACTAAGATACAACCAGTGCCCATTTATCCAGAATGACAGGAAGATGGATAATTGAATAGTCTCATTAGGTAAGAATTATTGTACATAGATTACCAATTTTCCAAGAAATAGAGTAAAAATAGAATATCTTTCAACTATCTTTAAACTAAGAACAAGTTAACCCATTTAGTTCATAACAGTAACTATGGCATACTAATATTTATGAATATAAATTTAGGCTGCTAGCTTTTAATTGGACCTGAAAATTGTTCATTTCAACAAATCTTGCCATAATTATATCATTATATTTGTCTTTCTCACAAAAGAGATGTACAAGTGTACATTTTTATAACTCTTGTAAGTCTGAGCTTTTAAAATATTTTATTTAAGAGACAGGAAGGAAGGATAGAAAATCACAATAATGATAATTCTTATATAAAAATAATAGAGGAAAAGGCACATTTTTTTCAAATAACTTTCAATTACTAGTCATTTAGTGCAAATAGGAATAATTTAAAATATTTAAAAAATTCTGCTTGAAGTTGCAAAAAATTATTTAAGCTCTATATCCTTGTCCTGCATTTACTTTTATATTGTAGTAAGAATAAACCTTCTAATAAAAAAAAATAGAATTTGTACCATAATTCTGAATAACAGATATCCTGGAAATACTATATTCTGCTTTTGTATACATTTCAAATTCAAAGATCAATCTTACCTTTCTTTTGTGCATGTTAAAATTTCAAATTCTGTATTCAATGAAAGGATGTTTTGGTAGGAACCAAATGCTCTCTGCTCACCTGAGATTATGCTAGCCTCCTAAGCAGCAAAAACATCCTGTTTTTTCTTGTCTTTGAAGGGTCTATAGCTTTCCAGGAATGCAGGCATTTTATGGCACAACAGAGCCCAGCAAAGTCCAGCAGGAAGGAAAAGACTAAGGAGATTCGGACACCAAAAGCATCCCTGCCCACTAGGCATCATAGACATGAATGTGGAGAAGATTCAGTGTGAGTCTGTAAGACATTACCTCCCTAGATCCCTTCCCATCTCCTTTCCCTGAAGTCACCATCCTCTGATTGCTGTGCTGCTAACAGCTGAACCTATGACTTTCAGATGCTCCCCCTTGTGTACTGGAGTTACCTTACTGCAAGTGCCTGGATGCTTAGGTGTTCTCGCCATCCCTGACCCCTCCCACAGACTACCAGGTCTACCTGCAGCCAATGACTGATTCCTAGGAGGATACAAAATCCCAGCTCCTTTGCCTCCAGGTAGAACAATCTCTGAAATGTAATTATATTCCAGAGCTCCCCATGGGGTCAGACAGTCTGAAGCTGCACCTGAAATCACACTATTGCTTGTATTTGTTGTTGTTGTTGTTTTTTCATTTCTCCCCCCACTTGTTTCTCCAGGGAGCGTTCCTTTATAAATCACTTGCATCAGAATCCTTAACTAAAGTTCTACCAGGGAGACCTTGATCTACAACACTGGCAAAGCTCAGTATCCAAGAGTCCCAACCACATTATCTCAGTTCAGGAAAATAGGTATCCCAGATAGAAAGTAGAGGCAGAAACAGGGGGTGGGGCAAGTGACCTTCAGAATCAGAATCTGGGGCTAGAAGGCAGCATCAGTGAGTTTTAATGGCCACTATCGAACAGGACTGATATTCAGAGGAGAACTCAATTCTGGAGGATAATGGGACTTTTGCAAGATATAAGAAGAGGCACATGGGAGGAGGAGCCAATACAGAAGACTCATTATAAAAAGTGAGGCAAATGTTATAATTCTGTTATGCCTTTTTCTGTCATTCCACCTGCAATAGCTACTTACCAATCTCCCATTATCCCCTTCTGCTGAATCTGAAAATTTCAATTAGTCTTTGAAAACAGTCCTGATGTCTTCTCCTCCTCTATCTAAAGCTTTTCCAGTGCCCATAACACAGGCCTAATCACTCTTTCCTCTCTGCCCAATATTATTGTTAATGTTTCTCTTTTTTCTCCTTTTATAGATTGTGACAGGAAAGGGTCTGTCTTATAGATTATTTTATCCCTAGAACCCATCATTTTGTCAAAAGCACCTCTGATGAATTGACAGGAACAGCTCATAGAACAATGCCAAATCTCAATTACATGACTGGGGTGAAGCTCAAAAGCAGAGTGGGGCTGCTCAAATAGATCCATCTAAGCTGGGCTGGCAAATAGAATAGAGGCTGCTAGTTGAGGACTAATAGCACACCTGAGGGGATGGGGGAAGGTGGTAACAGGTGTAGCGCAAAGAAACAGACCAGGTTAGAGCGCATTTATTTCTAGGTTTATGCCCTTTATATCCCCAAATTGAGGAATTACATAAACATCTCATTTTGTTCTTTTACACAAGAAAGATCAAATTTATTTTATATTTAATCAACTCAATATTAGGATCCTATCAAGTAAACAGTTATATTTTTTCCTTCTTCTTTCTATCTTCTACAATTCGATGTTATGTTTGTTTGATGGTTGAAGAACTGAGGTTTATGTCCTATTTGCTACCCAGATTTATTAAAGAATATATTAAAGAAATAAAATTAAGCCCTAACTGGTTTGGCTCAGTGGATAGAGCATCGGCCTGCGGGCTCAAGGGTCCCAGGTTCGATTCCGGTCAAGGGCATGTACCTTGGTTGTGGGCACATCCCCAGTAGGGAGTGTGCAGGAGGCAGCTGATCGATGTTTCTCTCTCATCGATGTTTCTAGCTCTCTATCCCTCTCCTTTCCTCTCTGTAAAAAATCAATAAAATATATTAAAAAAAAATTAAATTACCAATTAAATTAATGATTTTAAATTCTCTGTGCATTTTATTCAGGGCATCATTTTCCCTATAACTTTAGAAAATAGATGGTTAGTTGTATTCAGAATCCTATCAGTGTTTTAGTATATTGATTCATATAATTACAGTTAATTAACTTACTAAAAAATAAACTTTATTGAATTGTAGTTAATCTATAGTTCAACAGGTATGGAAACAAAAATAATTTTAGTGCACTTGGATTTCTGTTTTATAAACTCACTGCATTTAGTAAAGATGGTGTTGTAAGACTTAAACAGCGAATTTTGTTATAATTGTCAAATCAAACGATAGTCTCTTAGTTGTAGAGACTTAGTTTTCTTTATCCCACTATCATGATTTCTATTCCTAACATTGTCACTTTTCAATGTTAAATGAAACAATAAAGACAAGTAATCTATAACACATAGACACTGACTCTTACTGACACCAAAATGGCTCATTTTGAAGTACTTGAAGCCTGAAGTATATTCTGAGAGAACATACGTATCGAACCTATGCATTGACCATTTACCCATATTTCTCCCTGCCAAAGGGAGTCCTGTTACATTTCATCCTGAATAGGTTCCACCTCTCTGTCATATTTGGAAAGTGCCAGTGAATTGGTGCTTGCTTCAGCTCATCCCTAACATGCACACCAGATCCACATTTGTTGATCCTTCTCTTTTCAGTGTCTTCCTCTCCTATGACATAGTGAATTCATTAATTCAGTGTTTCATTGTTTTTCTGTGGCACTATTTCCATTGCCTTTTTACCAGATTTCCTGCCTGTAGCCTACTCCAGATACAGCCTAAAAGGTTATACCCACTGAAAAACGTACCGTGCTTCCCCATTGCTTTTTGTCAGAGTAAGCATGTTGACACCTTTCTTGGTTTAAGCTATTACTTTCCCTGAGTGCTGCTCTCATAGTAGACCACTTACCAGTAAGTCTCTAAGACAGCAAGCATTTCCACACATTTTTGGCTTTATTTATTCCCACAACCTATAATACTCTTTCTACCAATAAGATTCATATTCATTATTCAATGCCCTTTTCAAATGCCATCTTCTTCATTAAATATTTTCCTATAAGTTTTTCAATCCTAAGTTGTAATCATCTCAAGCATCAGGACTGTGTCTTAATCAATTTTGTCTTGAGTATTCAATACTTAAATCAACATTTGGCTTATAAATAAGGTCAAATTAATGTTTCTCTGAAGAGTTTTCTGAATCTTCTATCTTATCTATATATATATATATATATATATATATATATATATATATATATATAAAAGCCTAAGTGACCATTATGACTGGTGGACTGAATGACTGGTCAACTGGTTGCTATGACATGCACTGACCACCAAGGGGCAAATGCTCAATACAGGAGCTGCCCCCTGGTGGTCAGTGCACTCCCACAGCTAACTTCCTGGGGCTGGCCAACCTCCCACGGTCCCTCCTTCTGGCTGGCCAGCCCCGGGACTGGGCAAGATGGCCCTGATCGGCCCCAATCGCCGGCCAAGCCAAGGGACTCCACCTGTGCATAAATTCGTGCACCGGACCCTTAGTAAAATTATAAAATCCAACTTACAGTCTCCAGTATGATCATCCTTAAAACTAAACTTCCAAATATTGTCAGAATGATTTAAGATTTAAATAACCTTGTCATTTCAATTATTAAAATGTTTCAATGACCCTGTGTCATTCATTCAAGTCATTAAGTAAATATTCTTGGAGAACCTAGTATATGATAGGCACTTGGAATAGAAGAATAACAGAATGAACATCAACATTGACTTCATGACAATTACAGTCTAGTACAAGATCCAGTTAAAACACATGCACTTGCATGCACAGAATACAAATTATCCTAATACTTAGAAGAAAGTCAAGACATACAAAAGAGGAGTCTGGACTCTTGGGCAGAGACTCGGGAGCTGGGGAAGGCAGAAGTCTGAAGGCGTGGCATGCCAGTGCGCACAAAGGCTGCGGAGGATGCCACAGGCTTTCCCTAGTGGAAGGGAGTCGGAGGCTCCTGACCGCACTGAGCCCCAGTTCTAACTGCACTCGACCCCAGTTCCAGGCGAGCCCCTGGGGACCCACGCTCTTGTGGGGGGAATCTGGACTCTCGGGCAGAGACTCGGGAGCCAGGGAAGGCGGAGGACTGAAGGCGCGCGCGTGCCAGTGCGCACAAAGGCTGAGGAGGTTGCCACAGGCTTTCCCTAGTGGAAAGGAGTCGGAGGCTCCTGACCGCACTGAGCCCCAGTTCTAACTGCACTCGACCCCAGTTCCAGGTGAGCCCCTGGGGACCCACGCTCTTGTGGGGGGAATCTGGACTCTCGGGCGGAGACTCGGGAGCCGGGGAAGGCAGAGGTCTGAAGTCGCGCGCAAAGGCAAGGCTGCCGGGAAGCCAAGATGTCTGCTCCGCCCTGAGACTCCACCCATCCAAGCCAAGCACAGAGGCTATTGCAATTTGGCAAGTCTAATCCTATAAGGCTGTCTCCAGCACCGAACTTCTCCCAGCATAGACGCAGCTGATCCTTACAGCCAACTGGCCTGGAGGTCAATTCCTCCCAGTGATACCAACAACAATCAAGACTTAACTACAACAAGGCTGTACACACAGTCCACAAAAGGGTGCACCAAGAGTGTCCACCTCAGGTTAACTGGGGAGGCAGACCCACTGGGCCATATTGGAAACCTAGCACACAAATTTACCCTACCAACTCAGGGAAGTAGTGAAAATGCGGCGTCAAAGAAACAGATCACAAACGAAAGAAATGGAGGAAAACAAACGACTGGATATAGAATTCAAAACCACGGTTATAAGGCTTTTCAAGAATATCCTAGAAAAGGCCGATAAATATAACGAGACCCTCGAAGATATGAAAAAGGACCAACTAGAAATTAAACATACACTGACTGAAATAATAAATATTATACAGAGACCCAAAAACAGACTAGAGGAACACAAGAATCAAGTCAAAGAATTGAAATACAAAGAAGCAAAAAACACTCAACCGAAAAAGCAAAAAGCAAAAAAAAATCCAAAAAGTTGAAGATAGTGTAAGAAGACTCTGGGACAACTTCAAGCGTACCAACATCAGAATTATGGGGGTGCCAGAAGAAGAGAGAGAGCAAGATACTGAAAACCTATTGGAAGAAATAATGACAGAAAACTTCCCCCACCTGGTGAAAGAAATAGACTTACAAGTCCAGGAAGCGCACAGAACCCCAAACAAAAGGAATCCAAAGAGGACCACACCAAGACACATCATAATTAAAATGCCAAGAGCAAAAGACAAAGAGAGAATATTAAAAGCAGCAAGAGAAAAACAGTTAGTTACCTACAAGGGAGCACCCATACGACTGTCAGCTGATTTCTCAACAGAAACTATGCAGGCCAGACGGGAGTGGCAAGAAATTTTCAGTGTGATGAATAGCAAGAACCTACAACCAAGATTACTTTACCCAGAAAAGCTATCATTCAGAATTGAAGGGCAGATAAAGAGCTTCACAGATAAGAAAAAGCTAAAGGAGTTCATCACCACCAAACCAGTATTATATGAAATGCTGAAAGGTATTCTTAAAGAAGAGGAAGAAGAAAAAAGTAAAGAGAAAAATTATGAACAACAAATACATATCTATCAACAAGCGAACCTAAAAATCAAGTGAATTAAAAACCTGAGGAACAGAATAATCTGGTGAATATAATAGAATCAGGGGCATAGAAAGGGAGTGGACTGATAATTCTCAGGGCGAAAGGGGTATGGGGGGTTCATGAAGAGACTGGACAAAAATCATACACCTATGGATGAGGACATTGGCGGGGAGTTAAGGGCAGAAGGTGGGGTGGGAACTGGGTGGAGGGGAGCTACGGGGGGAAAAGGAGAAACAATTGTAATAATCTGAATAAAGATTTATTAAAATTTTTAAAAAAAGACATACAAAAGAGAACAAAAAGGAATATGGACCTATCTTACTTGTCTTTTAATCTCCTTATCTGAGAAATTACCAGAGTTATTGCCAAAACTTAGTATATTGAACCAAATAGAATTCTTCCTGTTCTGCTGTTATACAACATCAAATGAATGTCAGGGAAACTCTCAAGAGGCCTAATCATAGTTCAATTTTTAGTTCATCAGAGGTGAAAAGTTTTTAACATTGCTCATATGGATATAGACTAATGTATCTTCTATGCAAACATCCATATGCTTTTTTGTGAATCTCACAATTTAAATATATGTGGAAAACAGATAAAATGTAGAACAGAAATAAATAACAAGAGAGGATAAGCACAGAATAATAAAAAATCGAGAGGGGAAAAATTATAAAGGGATGAAGAAAATTGGAGTGGACATACAGAAAAGTTTCTTTAATTATACTCATACACATTAAAATTCTGATCCAATAGCTGGCATTCTTTCATGTTCCTCTGCCAATGCTAAAGAACTAAGTTGAATTTCATGTTATAAGATTTTTAAAATAGGCATAATTTTTATGATTTGTATGGTTATAGATATCATAACCATGTCTATTAATACAATTGGTGTTTTATAAAAATTTATTTATGAGCTATATAGTTACTATTGGAACTACTTTGTATAGCATGAAAGAAGCCACAGACTATTATGTGGGTGTGTCTATGTTCCGTACAACTTTACTGACAAAAACAGGCATCTAACATATAGGCTATGATTTGCCAGCCAACCCATCTTAGAGTAAAACACACTATTAAATACACACACATACATGCACATCTATGCAAAATTCTTTGTGTATATTTTGATTATATGTCTTTCATATAAAGATATGTATTATTCTAGGGTTCATTCTGCATTAAATTATCTATAAAACATGATGCATACTTTATATTGTAATCTTCATCCCTCACTTTTCTTGAGACAGCATCAGAATTCGTGTATATATTAATCTTTCATTTTTTATGATCCTCAAATTTTGGTATTCAATTATTCTTTTTATAATTTTTGTAATAATATGGCCTTAATGAAAATAACAAGTTTGATGTATTTGTGTGTGTATGTGTATTATTTAAGCTAATCACTTTCCCCTCACTAGAATATAGCTCCATAAGTTTAACTATTACTGTTATTTTGTAGAAACAGTTTCTGCCACCTAATCTTTCATATTTATTGCTTTCATCATAGGTAGTTATGCCCAGGAGGTAGGCCAATATCAACCTTTTCCTACAGAAATGTACTTCTGAGCATTTACTAATATCCCCTTTCCAGAAGATACTGCAGACATTTCTAGGAGAGTTACTTTAATGGGAAATGTGTTATGCCTTTTTTTCCAGATAGAAAATATTAAGAGAAAATATGCACTTAAATGTCTGAAAAAGAACAGTGTCTGGCCATTATCTTAGGTTCTATTAGTTTTCCCAATTGAGAGTGCTATGGGAACTCTGCAGATGATCCCCTTACTTTCTTTGCAGTTTACATGAGTTAGTGACCATGGCCCTTTAGCCAGTTTATATGGCAGGACTAGAGGATAAGCAACGAAACTTTTATGGCTATAAAGATGGCTGGATATTTACAGAATGAAAACCAAGATTGTGCATGCAGAAAAGAGAGAGGGAGTTCTGTTTTCCCATTTACAGAAACAGGCACAAAGCCAAATTCATGTTTGTGTTACATGGTCATTAAGTCTGAGGTCACAGAAATGAAGTTGACAGCAAAATTATAAGCAAAATTCACTTTTAGATACTCATCTCATAGCCTTTACTCACCAATCTATGTATGCAGCTATTTCTGTGTTGGATGTGTTCATCTGATCCTGCCAGTTCTACCCACTGGAACTCCAGATGAAGCCTGAGCAATCAATGGAGGAATTGTCCACAGACAGGATTCAGGAAGGTAGCAAAGCAAGGTGGAGCTTAGGGCCCCCAGAAAGACAGCAGGCTTGAATTGGGCCTTTGATATTACCCCAATTAAGCCTGACTAGCATGACAGCAAACCACATTCTTGTCCTGATTTGTATGTAGATTGAGCTATGTCTCTTCTTACCACAAGTCAAAGAGCACAGGCAGTCTTTTCTTCAGGTATGGCAAATAACTGGTTGATCAAGTTTAAGAAAGAAAATTAGAGAGAAAGAGAGAGAGAGAGAGTAGCATGGCCTGGCGACCTCTAAATTTAGCAGCCATACTAAATGTATTACCATCTTTTCTGTTTCAAATTTCCTTTCCACTTGCATTCTAAGCAAGAGTACCATATTTAGCAATGCCAGCTAAATTTGAATTTCAGATAAATATTAATAATGTTGTAGAAGTATATACCCTGCAATAGTTGGGATAAAGTGTCACTAAGAAATTACTCACTTTTTGTCTAAATTTAACTGGGCATCTTGCATTTTATCTGGCAGCTCTAATTCTTAGTAAAGCATGGACGATGACAGAGATGACATTTTATATAGGAATATTGATTATTGGATGGATAAGTTGGCACTATAGTCTTCCATGCTGTGGCTCATTATAGACTGAATGAGAGTAGTTTGTTATTTCTCATGTAGACATGTATAATTAATTCAGACTAACTGGGGAAGGCCAATCTGAAATAGTAAAATATTTTTAAGTAAATGATACAATTTAAGGAAAGAAATACAGAATCTAATAAATTAATTACCAGATACTGAAAAAATAATTATTAAAAGAGTTATGGGGAATAACTTATTCATGAGAGTGATAGAGTTTATTCCCTTGAAGAAAATGGATAGTTGTCATTTAAAGCTCCTTGAGGGCTGGACAGCAATGTAGAAATAAGAAATAATAAAAAGATTAGATCAAAGGAAAAAACTCTCTTCTTGAAACTAACACAAGATAATAATAACAATAATAACCAACATTTTATTTAACATTTACTATTGTTCACATTTTTGGGTTGCACGTTTATAGGCATCACCATCTCTTTTTGTCTTTTAATTCTCATGGTATCCCTATGAGAAAAATACTCTTACAGTCTCTGTTTTATAGAAAGGACATCAGGACTTAAGACTGATTAAGAAATTCGCACAGAGGCTGGTCAAAGTTTTAATCTACATTCTATTGATGCTATAAAATTTCATGCTCCTAACCATTAAGTAATATCAACCCTAACAGGTAAAAGACCAATCTAATGTATATTTGAAAACATGAACTAGGTTGGAATAAAATAGTAATTCAAGGTGGCAAGACTCAGAAATCGAAGATATACATGCACAAGTATAGAAAATTTAAATAAAGAAGACATTAAGAATCTTTCAGTCTGTTTCTGACCTAACTGGAGATGATTCTGACCATAAGGTAGCTAGAATTTTGTGCTAGGGAAGGTTGCTCCTGTGTAGTTTATGAAAGCTCCCTAAATGAATTAGATGCAGACTCCTAGTGGAAAACCAGTGGTTTGGACAGATGTACCCCACTAATAGATACAATTGTTTCATTAGGCCACCATATGGTAGAAATAATAATTGAGACATAGGATTGAATGTCATAGAAATGGCATTGTTGTCATTAATTAGGATTATGGAAATTGGCTTCCAATTTGGGTGGATACCAAGTACTCATTGGGCATGGGTAGAGCACATGTCAGGAAAACACCTTTTTGTAAAAAAGAATACTTTATTGAAGTTTCTACTGGGTTAGTCAGCTATACAGTGTCAGGAGGAAATAAACATTTGAATATCCAAAAGAATTAAGACAAGAGAGAAATAAACATCTAAATATAATAGTATCCCTTTCACTCCTGGGTTCAAACTTGACTGAGAGAAAGCCACATAGAATGGAGAGTTGGATATCTACACTAATAAAAGAGAAATATGCAAATTGACTGTACACACATGATGCCCACCAGCCAATCAGGAGTGAGTATGCAAATTAACCCAACAAATATGGAAGGTTAATTTGCATATGCAGGCACAGAGCGACTGGGCAGGGTGGGACGCCTGCTATGAGGTAAGGGTGGGGGGCGGGGGGAGCTACAGGAGCGGCACTCGGGCCAGAGCAGAGAAGACTAAAGGCTCCGGCCGGAGCGAACACTGAAGGCTCCAGCCAGAGCAAAGACTCTGGCTGGAGCGAAGATGGAAGGCGGTGGCCAGAGCAAAGGCCTGGGTCTCAGGTGCCGGAGAAAAACTGGTGCCAGCAGCCAAGGGAAGGAAGGCCTGTTGCACGAATCTTCATGCAACGGGCCTCTATTTCAAATATAAGCTTTATTATAACAGATTGGATTGGAGAGCATGACTTATCTAGACTTACAACCACAACATGCTGTATGATAGGGGGGCAGTAGGAGGTCCAGGGCAACATTGTTTTGCACACTGAATGGCAATAGACATGTGAAGCTACATATTTCTGAGAGCTGACAGTACAGGGCCAAAGCTATTGAAATGTAATGATATTGAGTCACAGAAGAAGGAAAGTCAGTCTTGATGGCCTCTAATTTCATGTAAAAGGACTTAGGTCATTGAGTATGAATAGGGGATTTTGAAAAAGTCTGGGACCACTAACTTCTAATCTATTAGCAATTCAAGAAGTCACCAGGGGCTGAATTTTTAAAAGGCCCACTGAAAAAAACAGTGAATGTTCATTGGAAACTAGTAGAGGGTGACTTAGTGTAACTATGGAATCCCTCATCAGCACTAAAAACCCTAGGGAAAAAAAATGAGAAAGTTGTAGCTCACAAGAGGACATAGCTGGGGTATGGGTGAGAGACTCTAGCATGCTAGATGACCACTACCATTGCAAGCCTTCTCTGAGCTAGGGAGAGGCCCTGTCCATTAGTGCAGGCTGCATATCTGTTCACACTAAGAAGAAAGAAGATTCTAGGAAGATAATATGCACCGTTTGAGACTGACATTTTTATTACATAACTAGAGGCCCGGTGCAGGAAATTTGTGCACAGAGGGAGGGGGGTTCCTCAGCCCAGCCTGTACCCTCTCGCAATCTGGGACATCCCTCTCACAATCCAGGATGCTGCATGCACCAGTGACCATACTTTTCATGCAGGTGAAAGGCATCTTGCTGCTGTAGGGGCAGCTATATATTTTTTTTTTTTTGCCCTGATTATAAAAAGTAGTACATAACATGATCCTTCTGAGGCAGTAGTTACCATTTTCCCCATCTTATGGGTGGAAAAACTGAAGCAAAGAGAAGTTAAGTAATTGGCTTTGTCACACAGTTATATGTGTCAGAATCAGGGCTGACCATAAAATGTGCAAGCCACAGTAAATGCATATCATTGCTGCATCATCCTGTTTTTTCATTGTTAGAGTAGCCTTGCCAGGTTTTAATTTTTAAATCTAAGAGATTGTTCCTAATATATAGGGTAGGGTCCCTAGGTCTGGCTGGCTATCAGGGCCAATCTGCGGGGTGACTGGTGGGTGGGGCAATTGGTCCCCCCTCCCCGCCCCCGCTGGCACCTGCCTTGGCTGGTGGCCTGGCGCTGCCCGCTCACCAGCCCTGACTGGGGGCAGCTCCTGAGTTGAGTGTCTGTCCCCTGGTGGTCAGTGCACATCATAACGACCTATCATTCCACCAGTCGTTCTGCTGTTGGGTCGATTTACATATTAGGGTTTTATTATATAGGGTATTAATTAGGATATCTGAAGCAAATCAGTCAGGTATAGGTTTAGGTATCCTTACTTAAATTTCTGAACTCTGGTCTTCCCTAAATGCCGAGGTTCTTGTCCCAGCATTAAGAAGGGTTCAGCAATCTGGAGAAAGGCTGTGTGTATATTAAGTAGGAGTCCAGAGACGGAAGATAATTTTGAAAGGCATTGGGGGTCAGAGGAGCTTCAGCTAAAGGAGCTAAATGTTCCAAGTTCTTCGTTCTTAGTTCTTCCTTTTTTCTTTGTCTCAGGACCCCTGCTTTTTATTAACACAATTTGTCCTAAAGCACAGTGGAGATAATACACTTCAAAGGGTAGGGCACAGAAGCATTGTCAGATTGGGGAATAGCCTACAGCTGTTCAGGTGTTTGGCCAACAGGAGGCAATAACATGTAGATTAAGATGCCCTGAGCTGTCTAGCAGCAGACAATCATCCTATTCAGGCTTGGGGGAAGTGCCTTTCCAGCGGTTCCAGTAGGTGATTACATATGTGACTCAGCCCTTGTTGAGCCCCAAAGTTTCATCAACCTTTTGATAAAACTCTTATAATTATGACATGCTGGAATTGGCTCCTGGCACCTAAATAAGTTGACTATTAAAATAGACTCATTAAATCAGACATAATTCCAAATCAGCTTAGGTGATGGAGAAGGATGGGAGGTTAGAAGTTGGAGGTAATTCTGAAACAGATTCCTCTCCCTCTGTTATGTAACAGTTCTTTTTTTAAATCTATTTTTATTGATTACAGAGAGGAAGGGAGAGGGGGAGAGAGAGATAGAAATATCAGTAATGAGAGAGAATCATTGATCAGCTGCCTCCTGCAGTTCCCCTACTGGGGATCAAGCCTGCAATCTGGGCATGTGCCCTTGACCAGAATCGAACCCAGGACCCTTCAGTCTGCAGGCCAATGCTCTATTCACTGAGCCAAACCAGCTAGGGCAACAGTTCTTGAATCTTTTTTCTGTTTTCCACTGTTTTATAGTAGAGTTGATTAATTAATAAAAGTCTTTTTAATTTATTCAGAATGGCATTGATTAAATCTTGAAATGAAAAAGAAAATCAGCTCATTCATTATTATTGTTTAGTGTTCCAGTTATCTATTGCTGTGGGGAAAACACACCCAAAACTTAATGACTTAAAACAAAATGATTTATTTTGTTCCCAAATATGCAGTTTAGGCAGGGCTCAGTGGTGGTATCTTGACTCTGCTCTAGTGAGCCTCAGCTGGGATGGCTCCAAGGCTGGGGTCTGGACCCATCTAAAGATTTGGTCACTCCCATGTTTCCCAGTCAGTGCTGGCTGTTGACTGGGACCCTAGTTGGGATTGTCTATCAGAACATCTACACGTGGCCTCTCCATGTGGTCTGGGCTTCCTCACAACATGGTGGCTGCATCGAGAGAGAAGAGAGAGAGAGAGAGAGAGAGAGAGAGAGAGAGAGAGAGAGAGAGAGAGAGAGATGGAAATTGTATTACTTTTTATGACTGAGCCTCAGAAGCATCAATTCCACTTCATTTTATTCCCTGGGGTGGTCAGAAAAGTCTACTCAAGTTCAAGGGAGAAGAGAAGAGAAAGAGACATGCTAAGTCACTTGTACCACATTCTTTACATCTAGGCAATCACAAAGGTCTGCCAAGTTTCAAAGGGAGAGGAAATAGACTCTTCTTACTGGGGAAATGGCAGAGTGCTAGAACACCTGGTTCTGGGAATATTGCTTTGGCCAATTTTGGAAAATACAGTTAGCCACATTTAGCAAACTTCTTTTCAAGACAGTAAAGTATGAAAAGTAAGGTCCAATTTCATTTAGTTACAGATAAAAGAAAATCTAAAAGCTTTCTCAAATGGAAACAAAGAAGTAGGTATTTTTACCTTTCTTTTGCAAACCACAATTTTCCTGAGGTTTTGCGTCAATGGGAATTTTATTCTAGCAGTCAAAGGTATGCTTTGACCCTAGAATTTTACAGTTGCATCTCAGAGCAGAATCTGAAGATATACTTAAGGGAAATGCTCTTCTGCTTGAGCTTATTTTAGATATAAGTAACAGATAAGTCACTAAGTAGCTTATGGTTATGTTTTCATTGATTTATCACTCACCACATGCTCCTATCTTTCAGGCAAAACTAATGTCTTTCCATGGAGCTGATTTGCTCTATTATACCTCATGGAGGAAAGAGTTCTTTGCTGTCTTTTTTACTCTGACAAGGTAAAGGCTATTATCCTGATCTTGAGAAGTGACTAAGATGCTCACTTGGGAAGATTCATTAACTTTTGAAGCTATATAAATTCTGTGTATGAAATTACATCCACTCAAGCATTATTACCTGAAAAAATTAATGCTCTCTCTCTCAGCATATAGAATTTTCTGCTAAGACCCAGGCCTTCCAGTATACACAGGTTGCCACAAAACAGAGATCATGGATCCATTCTGAGGAGTTGGGCTCAGGAGCAGGAAACCGGTCACATGACTTCTCAAGTGCCTAAGCATTCTTGTCCACTTTCAGAATTAGAGGATGATTAAACTATATTTCATGGATCTAGACTTTCATTCACACCATTTCCTCCCCACTGATAGAGCCCTACTTCCAGTTCAACCATCAGAACACCAAAAACCCACCACCAGCCTCTCCAAGCTTCTCCAACATTAAAATTACTTTTGGTCTATCAGAGTGAGCCTAACATCGTATTTAATTACTAACGTCTTAATTTAATATAGGATTTTAGATATTGTCTCTTTTCTTTTGACACAACACAATATGTAAAGAGTAATTAAACATATTGTTTAATTACTCTTTATTTTCCTCTCCCACTGGAGATATTCATAGTCTTTATTCCTCTGGTACCCAACATAAGGCCTAGCAAATAAAACTCGGTTTTCCAACACTAGCTTCCTGTCAGAATCCCCAAGGGCACCAACCCCTGAAACTCACTCAAGACCAATTAAATCAGAACCCCTGGGGAAAGAACCCAGGCATCGGGCATCAGGATTTTTAAAAAGCTTCCCTGCAGAATCCAGTGGTCAGGCAAGGGGAAGAACTACCAGCACAGAGATATCCAATGATGTTTCCCTGAATGAAGTTTGTCTAGTAAGTAGTGACTTCCCATTATAGATTCTTGAAGTGTCCATATTCTACAGAATGTAAGACTCCTAGTAGGTGTACTCAATCCATACTTTCTTTCTTCCTCAGTGAGAATAAAGTACTTTGTATATAAATATATTACAAGCCATTCTACACAAAGGTTTTTCTACGAAAAAAATTTCTGATCTTGAAGGGGAGATTGGCTGTGATTGGAAGCCTAGCCTTACCTTCAAACGGGAAGAACTCAGATACCTCCTGGGACCCTACAACCACAACACCCAGGGACCAGCTGCGAACCCACAAACACCGGGTCTCAAGCAGCGCAAATACGTGGACTCAGACAAGACCTCCACTTTCTCACAGAAAGGTCAGATATCACCTAGAGAAAGGTGAGGTCTGTGATCCAGGCTGGAGGGAGAAACGCACGAAGCGGGTTCTAGAGTTTCAGGAGTCTGTGCCCCACAAGATCCACGGCTGTTGGGGTCAGCATAGGCCGTGAATGTGGAAGGGGATCCACAGGGCTTCTGGCAGAAGGGAACTCTAGAAATCAACCCATAGCTGGGCTGGGCATAGAAAGGCAGCCCGAAGTTCTACCAGTATACCAGCTGCGCAGTGCCAGGGGAAAAAGACATGCTCAGAGACATGTGCAGAGTCACACACAGTGCCGGAGGAAAAAGTCGCAACTTCGCGTGCTTACTCTGGCTTTTTTTTTCTCTTTAAATCCTTGCTTTTGATTACTAAGCCTAGTACACAGGATCTCCCAATTAAAAACACTCTCAGAGACTGCAGGGGAAAGTGGTTTTTGTGGAGCCTGGGGATCAGAGTGGGGAGAAATTATCAGAAATCCAGTTCTGGGGCAGTTCATTCCCCCAACCCAGTATTAAGTGTGGCAGGGAAAACAAAATCTAAATACTGAGTAGAGAAGAATTGCCCCGAATGTCAATACAGAAACACTGCCACCCAGGAGTTGAATCACAAATTGTCTCTTGTGTAAATACAACTAAAGGCAGGCTGAGAAACAAAGAAATACCACCTGCTTGAAAACAGGATTGTGGCTTACGACACAGAGGAGTGGTGGAATGCAAGGAACTTCAATACTGTCCTGACTACCTGACAGGAAACAGGCCTGCCAAGCAGAACAGTAGAGGAAGTGAATGACCTTCATACTGCACATTTTTATCTTTTATCTTTTACTTAAGAAACTAATTTTTTTCTTTTTTTCTCACTTGATTTTACCTTTTTAATTATTATATTTTCATTTTAATTAGTATTATTACTATTATTTTATCTTTTTTTAAAGTTTCATTTTATTTTTTCTTTATTTTATTTTATTTTCTTTTATTTTATTTCGGGATTCGTGTTCTACATTCTATTTTCATTTTTCCTTTAGCATCATTTTACTCTATCTCAACTTTACCTTTTGCCAACACTCTCTTCCTCACTTTTCACCTTTTTTTTGGTCCTATTTCTCTTACCCTTTTCCTGCTTTAGATTTTCCCTATTCTTTCTTTTTACCCCCTCTTAAAAATTCATCCTACTTATATATCTAATTTCCACTCCCCTGATCCAAATCCATACACACTTCTCTCTTCTCTTTATTCACTACCCAAATTTTTTCTCTCTTCCCTTTTTTTATTATTTTTATTTTGTTTTGTTTTATGTTTTTTTTTGTTTTATTTTGTTTTGTTTTGCCCTTATTTCTGTCTGTCCTATTGTTGTTTGTGTTGATTAGTTTGTTTTGTTTGTTTGTTTGTTTGTGTGATTGTTTCTCTTTTTTTGCTTCTGTTTTTCCTCTCCTCGTTTGTTATTAGTTATTGTTTGTATTTGCACTCATCTCGGGGTGTTGGTTGTTTGCATTTTTTTTGGATTAGTTGTTGTTCTATTGGAGTTTTCTCCCCATATCAATAGTTTTTTCCCCTTCTTTTTTTTATTTTCTTTCTTTTCTCTCTTACTTTTTTCCTTTTCTCAATATAATTTTTGAACTCTTTTTTTTTTCCTATCCCCTAATTCTCTATTCTCTGGTGGTCACCATTATTTGGGATTATTGGTATAGTGAATACATTTGCGTTCAGTACCTTGTGCGTTGTGACTTGTTGTGTTGTATTTTGTGCCTTTAAGTCAATGCAGGAGAGAGAGAGCTACATAACCAGACACCAGAGAGGAGAGATCATGGGGACACAAAGAAACAGCCTGCATACAAAAGAAAAAGAGGCATCACCAGAAAAGCAAGTAAACAAAATGCAGGCAAGCAACCTGTCAGAGAAAGAATTCAGAGAAATGGTCATAAGGTTGCTGAAAAGGTTGGAAGACAAATTCAACAATATGTGTAAGAACTAAGAGGAAATGAAGAAGAACCAAGAAGAAATAAAAAATGACATCACTGCAATAAAGAACTCAATAGAAAGCATCAACAGTAGACTAGAAGAAGCGGAGGACTGCATCAGTGAGCTAGAAGACAAGGTAGGGAGCAGGAGAAACCAAGATGGCGGCATAGGTAAACACCTAAACTGCTGCCTCGCACAACAATTTCAAAACTACAACTAAAAGACAGAACGGACACCATCCAGAACCACAGAAAAGCTGGCTGAGTGAAAATTCTACAACTAGAAGGAAATACAAAAGCTCACATAGAATTGGAGGTACGGCAAAGGGTCTTTGTGCGCGCAGAGAGGAAGGGCGGCTGAGAGCCTGGCTGACTTTCTCTGGCGGAAGGGGAAAGGAAGTCCCCGACCGCACTTAACCCCAGTTCTGACTGCAGTGAACCCCAGTTCCAGGCGAGCCCCTGGGGACCCATGCTCTTGTGGGGGGAGTCTGGATTCTCGGGCGGAGACTCGGGAGCCGGGGAAGGTGGAGGACTGAAAGTGCGCGCGCGCCAGTGCGCACAAAGGCTGCGGAGGTTGCCACAGGCTTTCCCTAGTGGAAGGGAGTCAGAGGCTCCTGACTGCACTGAGCCCCAGTTCTGACTGCAGTGAACCCCAGTTCCAGGCGAGCCCCTGGGGACCCACGCTCTTGTGAGGGGAGTCTGGACTCTCGGGCGGAGACTCGGGAGCCGGGAAGGCAGAAGTCTGAAGGCACGCATGTGCGCGCAAGGGCAAGGCTGACGGGAAGCCAAGACTGAGACTCCACCCCATCCAAGCTGAGCACAGAGGCTATTGCAATTTGGCAAGTCTAATCCTATAAGGCTGTCTCCAGCACCGAACTTCTCCCAGCATAGACACAGCTGATCCTTACAGCCAACTGGCCTGGAGGTCAATTCTTCCCAGTGATACCAACAACAATCAAGACTTAATTACAACAAGGCTGAACACACAGTCCACAAAGGGGTGCACCAAGAGTGTCCACCTCAGGTTAACTGGGGAGGCAGACCCACTGGGCCATATTGGAAACCTAGCACACAAATTTACCCTACCAACTCAGGGAAGCAGTGAAAATGCGGCGTCAAAGAATCAGATCACAAACGAAAGAAATGGAGGAAAACAAACGACTGGATATAGAATTCAAAACCACGGTTATAAGGCTTTTTAAGAATATCCTAGAAAAGGCCGATAAATATAACGAGACCCTCGAAGATATGAAAAAGGACCAACTAGAAATTAAACATACACTGACTGAAATAAAACATATTATACAGAGACCCAAAACAGACAAGAGGAACACAAAAATCAAGTCAAAGAATTGAATTACAAAGAAGCAAAAAAACACTCAAATGAAAAAGCAAAAAGCAAAAAAAAAAAAAAATCCAAAAAGTTGAAGATAATGTAAGAAGACTCTGGGACAACTTCAAGCGTACCAACATCAGAATTATGGGGGTGCCAGAAGAAGAGAGAGAGCAAGATACTGAAAACCTATTGGAAGAAATAATGACAGAAAACTTCCCCCACCTGGTGAAAGAAATAGACTTACAAGTCCAGGAAGCCAACAGAACCCCAAACAAAAGGAATCCAAAGAGGACCACACCAAGACACATCATAATTAAAATGCCAAGAGCAAAAGACAAAGAGAGAATATTAAAAGCAGCAAGAGAAAAACAGTTAGTTACCTACAAGGGAGCACCCATACGACTGTCAGCTGATTTCTCAACAGAAACTATGCAGGCCAGACGGGAGTGGCAAGAAATTTTCAGTGTGATGAATAGCAAGAACCTACAACCAAGATTACTCTACCCAGCAAAGCTATCATTCAGAATTGAAGGGCAGATAAAGAGTTTCACAGATAAGAAAAAGCTAAAGGAGTTCATCACCACCAAACCAGTATTATATGAAATGCTGAAAGGTATTCTTAAAGAAGAGGAAGAAGAAAAAAGTAAAGATAAAAATTATGAACAACAAATACATATCTATCAACAAGTGAACCTAAAAATCAAGTGAATTAAAAACCTGAGGGACAGAATAATCTGGTGAATATAATAGAATCAGGGGCATAGAAAGGGAGTGGACTGATAATTCTCAGGGGGAAAGGGGTATGAGGGGTTCATGAAGAGACTGGACAAAAATCATACACCTATGGATGAGGACAGTGGGGGGGGGAGGTAAGGGCAGAAGGTGGGGTGGGAAATGGGTGGAGGGGAGCTATGGGGGGGAAAAGGAGAAATAATTGTAATAATCTGAATAAAGATTTATTTAAAAAAAAAAAAGACAAGGTAGGAAAAAATACCAAGCAGAGCAACATCTAGAAAAAAAACTTAAAAAACAGGAGGAGTGCCTAAGGGAACTTTGGGACAACACGAAATGAAACAATATCCACATAATAGGGGTTCCAGAAGGAGAGAAAAATGAGCAAGGACTAGAAAACCTGTTTGAAGAAATAATGACAGAAAACTTCCCTGATATAGGGAAGAAAAAACTCACACAAGTCCAAGAAGCTCACAGAGTCCCAAACAAAATGAACCCCAAAAGACCAACACCAAGGCACATTATAATTAAATTGACAAACACCAACAACAAAGTAAAAAACTTAAAAGCGGCCAGAGAGAGACAGAAAGTGACCTACAAAGGATTCCCCCATCAGACTATTGACAGATTTCTCAACAGAAACATATCAGGCCAGAAGGGAATGGAATGAAATATACAAAGTCATGCAAAGGAAGGGTTTGAATCTAAAAATACTGTACCCAGCAAGGTTATCAATCAAAATTGAGAGTGAAATGAGGAGCTTCAGAAACAAAAAAGGACTAAGGGAGTTTATTACCACCAAACCAGCAATGCAAGAAATGCTCAATGGTCTGCTGTAAAAAGAAGAAATAGGAAGTGAAGAAGGAACACAGGCATAAAAAATAAAAATGGTGACAAAAAAGTACCTATCAATAATAACTCTAAATGTAAATGGATTAAATGCACCAATCACAAGACATAGGGTAGCTGAGTGGATAAGAAAACATGACCCATATATCTACTGTCTATAGGAAACCCACCTCAGAAAAAAGGACTCACACAGACTGATGGTGAAGGGATGAAAAAAGGTTTTTCAGGCTAATGGAAATGAGAAAAAAGCTGGGGTAGCAATACTTATATCTGACAAATTAGACCTCAAAGTAAAGGCCATAACAAGAGGTAAGGAAGGCCACTTTATAATACTAAAGGGAGCAATTTAACAAGAAGATATAACTCTGGTAAACATATTTGCACTCAATACAGGAGCACCCTAAATACATAAAAAAACTCCTGGAAGATATCAAGGGAGACATTGACAGCAATACAGTCATAGTAGGGGACTTTAATACCCCACTAACACCACTGGACAAGTCCACTAAACAAAAAAATCAGCAAAGAAATATCAATCCTAAATGACTCACTAGATCAGATGAAATTAATTGACATCTTCAGAACATTTCACCCCAAAGCCACAGAATATACATTCTTCTCAAGTGCACATGGGTCATTTTTAACGATAGACCATACATTGGGACACAGGCAAAGTCTCTTTAAATTCAGGAAGATAGAAATCATATCAAGCAACTTCTCAGATCACAATGGCAAAAAACTAGAAATCAACTGCAATAAAAACAATGAAAAATAATCAAACACCTGGAGGCTAAACAGCATGCTATTAAACAATGATTGGGTTACCAAAGAGATCAAAGAAGAAATAAAAAGCATTATGGCAACAAACGACAATGAAAACACAACAATCCAAAATCTATGAGACAATGTGAAAGCAGTCTTGAGAGGGAAATTCATAGCTCTACAGGCCTACCTCAAAAAACAAGAAACAATGGTAATAAATTACCTAACCCTACAACTCAACGAGTTAGAAAGAGAGCAACAAGAAAAGTCCAGCATAAGCAGAAGGAAGGAAATAATAAAGATCAGAGCAGAGATAAACGACCTAGAGGCCAAAAAAACAATACAAAAGATCAACAAAACCAAGAGCTGGTTCTTTGAAAGGATAAACAAGATTGATGAACCTCTAGCCAGGCTCACCAAGAAGCAAAGAGAGAGGACCCAAATAAACTAAGTCAGAAATGAAAGATGTGAAGTAACAACTGTTCCCCAGAAATACAAATGATTATGAAAAAATACTATGAACAACTCTATTCCAACAAAATGGACAACCTAAATGAAATGGTCATATTCTTAGAAAAATACAAGCTCCCAAAACTCAACCATGAAGAATCAAAATACCTGAATAGGCTGATAACTACTGAAGAAATTGAAACAATGATCAAAAATATTCCAGCAAACAAAATCCCTGGTCCAGATGGCTTTACAGGGGAGTTCTACCAAGCATTCAAAGAAGAACTAAAACCTATCCTCCTCAGACTATTCCAAAGAATTCAAAAGGAAGGCACACTTCCAAGCTCTTTCTATGAAGCCAGCATTACCCTAATCCCAAAACCAGATAAAGACACCACAAAAAAAGAGAACTACAGGCCAATATCCTTGATGAACATAGATGATAAAATCCTCAACAAAATTCTAGCAAATTGGATTCATTACGTTAAAAAGATCATACACCATAACCAAGTGGGATTTATTCCGGGGATGTAAGGATGGTACAATATCCACAAATCAATAAATGTGATACATCACATAACCAAACTGAGAGACAAAAATCAGATAATCATATCAATTGATGCAGAAAAAGCATTTGACAAAATCCAACACCCTTTCTTGATAAAAACTCTCAGCAAAATGGGAATAGAGGGATCATACCACAGCATAATAAAAGCCCTATATGACAAACCCACAGCCAACATCATACTCAATGGGCAAAAACTAAACTCATTTCCCCTAAGAACAGGAACAAGATAAGGATGCCCACTTTCACCACTCCTGTTTGACATAGTACTAGAAGTACTAGCCATAGCGATCAAACAAAAAGAAGAAATAAAAGGCATCCAAATTGGAAAAGAAGAAGTAAAACTGTCCTTATTCACAGATGACATAATACTATACACAGAAAATCCCAAAGACTCCATCAAAAAACTACTAGACCTTCTAAATGAATTTGGCAATGTAGCAGGATACAAAATTAACACCCAGAAATCTATGGCCTTTTTATACACTAATAATGAACACACAAAAAGAGAAATGAGAAAAAATCCCATTTATTATTGCACCAAAAAAATTAAGATACCTAGGAATAAACTTAACTAAGGACGTAAAAGACCTGTACTCAGAAAACTACAGGACATTGAAAAAAAGAGATAGAGGAAGACATAAACAAATGGAAGAACATACCATGTTCATGGATTGGTAGAATCAACATCATTAAAATGTCCATACTACCTAAAGCAATCTATAGATTCAATGCAATACCTATTAAAATACCAATGGCATATTTCAAAGATCTAGAACAAACTCTCCAAAAATTCATCTGGAATAAAAAAGGACCCTGAATAGCCACAGCTCCTGAGAAAGAAGAACAAAGTTGGAGGAATCACAATACCAGATATCAAGCTATATTACCAAGCCACGGTTCTCAAAACTGCCTGGTACTGGCACAAGAACAGAAATATAGACCAATGGAACAGAATAGAGAACCCAGAAATTGACCCAAGCCATTATACTCAATTAATTGACAAAGGAGGCAAAATAGTCTCTTTAATAAATGGTGCAGGGAAATTTGGTCAAATACATGCACAAAAAATGAAACTAGATCACCAACTTACACCATACACAAAAGCAAACTCAGAATGGCTAAAGGACTTGAATGTAAGACAGGAAACCATAAAAATCCTGTAAGATTCCATAGGCAGCAAAATTGCAGACATCTGTCATAGAAATATTTTTACAGACACAGATCCTAGGGCAAGAGAGGCTAAGGAGAAAATAAACAAATGGGACTACTTAAAAATAAAAAGCTTCTGCACAGCAAAAGAAACCATCAACAAAACAACAAGAAAGCCCACTGCATGGGAGAACATATTTGCCAATGTTATCTCCAATAAGGGTTTAATCTCCAACATTTACAGGGAACTCATACAACTTAACAAAGGGAAGATAAAAAATCCAATCAAAAAATGGGCAAAGGACCTAAATAGACACTTTTTGAAAGAGGACATTCAGAAAGCCAAGAGACAATGAAAACATGCTTGAAGTCACTAATCATTTGAGAGTTCCAAATCAGAACAACAATGAGGTACCACCTCACACCTGTCAGAATGGCTATCATTAACAAATCAACAAAGGACAGGAGCTGGAGGGGATGTAGAGAAAAAGGAACCCTCCTTCACTGCTGGTGGGAATGCAGACTGGTGCAGCCACTGTGGAGAACAGTATGGTGTTTCCTCAAAAATTTAAAAATGGAACTGCCATTTGACCCAGTAATGCCACTTCTAGGAATATATCCCAAGAAAACAGAAACACCATTCAGAAAGGATATATGCACCCCTATATTCATAGCAGCACAATTTACAATAGCTAAGATTTGGAAACAGCCTAAATGCCCATCAGCAGATGAGTGGATTGGAAAACTATGGTACATCTACACAATGGAATACTACGCTGCTATAAAAAAGAAGGAATTCTTACCATTTGCAGCATCATAGATGGAACTGGAGAGCATTATGCTAAGTGAAATAAGCCAGTCAGTGAAAGAAAAATACCACATGATCTCACACATTTATGGATAATAAAGAACATTATAACCTGATGAACAAAAAGATAGATACAGAGGCAGAGAAGCATCGAACAGACTGTCAAATTACAGCGGGAAGTCTGGGGAGGGCTTAGGGTGTGTGTGTGTGTGGGGGGGAGGTAAGAGATCAACCGAAGGACTTGTATGCATGCATATAAGCATAAACAATGGTCGCAAGACACTGGGTGGGGGTGGGGTGAGGGCATATGCCAGGGGGTAGGGGAGGCCGGGGGAAGATCAAGGGGGAAAAAAAAGGAGACATATGTACTACTATTTGTAATACTTTAAACAATAAAATAAAATTAAAAAAAAATATTTCCTAGAGTACAAAAGTTTAGGTAATAGTTAAGCTGATACAGAAGAAGAAATTAAAGATTCTCCAGATGTTATCATGGCCAACATGTGGTTAATTATGAAACAGAATAATTGAAGCTATTGTTTTCAAATTGTGTTTAGAAGAAATGCGTAAGCCAAATTCCATATTTTGTATATTTTTATGTACCTCAAATAAGCTATATACTGTAATTTAACATTTTGGTGATTACTAACATATTAAATTATATTGGTGGTTAAAATTACTTTTGTGGTGCTTCTGCTATACATATGTATCACACACACACACACACACACACACACACACACACACACACACACATCTTCCTTGGAATTCGGATCTGCCCAGGTCTGCTCACATAAAACTGTGCAAGACTGTTTATTATTAAACCATATGTGTGCTACTCTCAACCATATGCTGGCAAGACTTAAGAACACTGGCTTAGGAACAACCTTTTGGCCAAAAAGAAAAAAACAGCTGTACAGTAACAAGTGAATGCATAACATATCACATTGCATTAATGTGTTGTAAATAATTACTTTTACATTTTAGGCACTCCTTTTCAGACTTTTACATTTATTATAGGGAATACAATAATACAATGTTATTGGTGATATAATTTTGACAAAAATTTTGACAAAAATATATCAAATACTGTTCTTCCAAACTTCCAAATTAATTCAATTGAGAGGTATGATATTCTAAATGGATCTGTGTTTCTTTTTTAACACTGATTATTTATCCTTTTACAACTACAGGTTTTTAATTCAGTATACCCAACTAAAAATGTATGAAATAAATTGTATGCAGTTGCTGATATATCACATTTATTAACCAAATGCAATTTTTATATATAAGTATTTCAGATAAGTTTTCTTAGAAAGGTAAAATAAATGTGTTTTTTTTTAATGAAAAGCTTAAAAATATTACTGAGTTAAGAGACTGGAATGAAATGTTTGTCAAATCTCTCCTTTCCATCCTCATCACAAAAATGTTGCTTCTGTTCAACATGGTCTCTCACCTAACAACTATTCCAATAATCTCACTGCTCACCTTGTCTCCAGTATGACCACCACATTTCTGCTTCCCATTACCACCTGGATAATCTTTCTAAAACTTTGATGTGATCATGTCACTTCCCTGATTAAAAACCTTCAGTGACTCTCCATTACCTACAAGTCAGATCTGAGCGCAGTTAGCATGGCATTCAAGACCCTTCATGTTTCCTCTTCTAGGTTCCCCTTCCCCCCGACAAGAAAAAATTCATCCAGGTCCTCTTAGCTTTTACTTCATAGGACTCCTCCACCACATCACTAGGACTGATACAGGCCATTTCTCTACCTGCAATGTGTGTATCTCTCCCCCTCCCCCCTTAAGCTTAACTAGAGAATTCAAATTCATTCTTCAAAACCCTTCAGAGCAACTTCCTCTGTGAAGCTTTCCTTGACCTTCTCTTAAACCCTTTCATTTATACGAGTCTGTTTCCTTTGCTAAACCATGAACTCCCGAGGAGCTGGGACTAGACTATATCTAACTCAATTCAGTATAATAACCCCAGCAAAGTTTATAATGCTTAGTATACAGTAGTACCCAGTATCAGTTAAAGCAAGCTATATCATAATTCTTGACTGTCTCTGCTACCAGTCATTATGTGGGTATTTTAAAAATCAATTCTCAGTATAAAGCAGATCTAAAGTTCTGTAACTGTACGCAACACAGTTACAAGTATACTATTACTGAGTGTTCCTTAGAGTTCCTAAGAAACTAAAGACAAGCACCCGAATCAGAGGTCACTGCTTGCTACTTTTGAAACATACGTGGCTGGCTATTGTAATGAGAAATACATATACATACATACACACACACACACACACACACACACACACACACACACACACACACACATATATATATAAAGTAGCTTCTGCTAGAAGAATAAAATTACCCATTTGAGAATTGAGACTGTAAGTGTGCATTTGGTATTTCAATAAAGTTCTATAGTTTGTATGGAACTGTGTTTTCTGAGAAAACTAAACCTCCTCCTTAATAATGTCTAATTTTCCCAGATACATCTAAGGGAAAATAGGAGTTGCCAGAAATATATACATCAATGCTGGAAATTATGTTTAAAATTGGAGCTAATTGAGGTTCCTTCAAGCCTTTTATATGGCAAGTATAACATGTGTCCATGGTACACTTTATAATCACTACACTTCAGAACCTCAGAGTGATAAAAAGGAAGGAGAGTGGTAGCCTTCCCTGCTTGGCCATATTTTCTGAGGATGTCAACTTATTAGCCTAATTAGGAAAAATAACAATATGTCATGTTAATGGCTTGCAGCCACATCAACCCCAAATCATTCTCCTGCCCTTTGATGAGGGGGAGGGACAAGGAGAGGGGGAGTGGGAATTCAGTATTCCTTGTTACTAAATAAGGTTTGGCATCAAAATGTGCCAAGTTTGGCTTGACTCTTAAGGGCTGTGGAATTAATACATTCTAAATCATTCTAATGTAGCTCTCAATGTATTTTTGTTCCAGAGCCCTGGGCAGCTTTTAGTTCAGCATAGAGGATTACTCCATAGGCTCCTAAAGCATCACTGGCAATTTTAGGGAGTGGCGAAGATTGTATTTACCAGAAGCTGCCTCCAAATATGCAGTATAATGAAAGGAATACTGCAAAGAGCCCCTTGGGGGAATTGGTGGAGGATCCCTGTCCCCTCCCTCCCCCCCCCCCCCCCAAAAAAAAGAGTATCCTGGAATAACAGATGATTTAGGAGGGTGAAGCAAAGGAACTGCAGGGCTTCATTTTGGTTCCCAGGGGATTAACTTTGAGAACTGCCTCCCAGCGGCCTCCTTCTCTGTCTTCTCTGGAGGAGGAGTGCCCACCCAGCCACATGGCTACCTGGGAGGAATATGGTGCTTAGTGAGTTGTTTAACTTCTCATTGCCTTTGCTCCATTATCTGAGAATAGTAGAACATTCTGCAGAAGTACATTGAGAGGATTAAATACATACAGTATAATACATAGAACATGGAGCTAGGGGGAAATGGGGGGGCGGGAAATGGGAGACATCTGTAATACTGGCAACAATACACTAAAAACAATTTTTAAAATAAAATAAAATAAAATAAAATAAAATAAAATATATAGAACAGATAGCTCAGCACAAGTAAGTGCTCAATGATGGTTACCTTCAAAACTTCAAAATATTAGTTCAAAATTGTGCCACATTAATCTCTAGCCAGGGATGACCACAAGCCTGGATGTTTATTTAGCCTTGTCCTTGGGACTTTTGCATTACCACTTCTATTGTATTTTATCATTTTTAGACCTAAGGGTACAAAGTAACTATACATACATTGTGTAGTTCACAAATCTGGAAAAAAATTAAATGGATTCTTTCTTGGAAAAGGTCAGCCAATTGTGGTTAAAAACATGACAAAACATTTCTTCTTGAGAATACATCCCTCCCTTCTCAACTTATTTGTCTGGAAAACACAGTCCTGAAGGAGCTATTGAATTCTGTGAGGTGCTAATTTCAAAGTCTCAACCTGCTTTTCTGATTCTTCCAGTAGAATTCCTTACGAAACCCATGTCCCTTTATGACTGCAACCCAAACCTACCTCTGTAAATGGCAGCAAGCATCTCTCACTTTGGGGATCTGTGTCTTTGGTTTCTCAGTAACTCAGAAGACAGCCAACACTAATGTTCTCTTTACTTGTAACATTATTACAACAAAGCCATGAAGGCTGTAGCCTTAGCCAGTCATGTAAATTGAAAAACACTTGCAAAAAAAATAGGTGCCTGGCAAACAAGATAAGGTGCTCTCAGCAATCATTTTGCAAAAGTTGAAAATATATCTACTAGTATTAAACAAGATTATCTATCTCTTGCTTTAGAGAACATAGTATATTTATCTTTCCATTATTTAGAAGGACCCTCAAAAGCAAAATGAAGTAGATATTTGGTATTTAATTGGAGATTGCATTTAAAAAAATAAAACAAAACACTATTGCCTGCCAGGTGTTGTGTTTTGCGTTGAATATACCACAGCAAACAAAAATAGACATGAATCCTAACTTCATGAAACTTAATCAAAGCCTGTAGTTTCAGATTGACTGTGCCTCAGAAATACCCAGGAAGCTTGTTTGAAATGTAAGTGCTCAGGACTTGGATTCTGATTCAGACAATCTGGGGTAAATCCTAAAATCTGGATTTTTTTTTATAGATTCAGCATCATGCCATGCTGATGCAGATCATCCAAGAACCATGCACTGAAAACACTGGAGTAGATGATCCAGGCAACCTTGTTAAGAAAAAAAAATAGGTTTGTGATAAACATGTTCCACAGCAGTAATTTATGCTGAAGGGACAAAGGAGATAAGCATCAGCCTTCCCCATCACCTTGCAAACACAGAAAAAGTGTGTCTGTAATTGTGGGGGGAGGTTCCATTTTACGGGGAAATTTTGCGTAAGATGCAAGCTTTGTGGTTATGCAGGCTCTTTCAGACATGCTCCCTTCCAGCTGTGACCAAGTCTCTCAGGACTCCCCAGTACATGTTCAGCCTCTTTCCCAAGCCCCTCTGAACCATGCATAGAACAAGCCAACTGAATCAACACCAGCTATATTTACCGCAAGTGGAAGACTATCACTACTTGAGATAGCAGCAGGGAATTCTGACATCTGGTAGCTCCAGATGATTAAGAAAGGCATTGGGCAAATCCATTTAGGTGAAGCTTCGGAAAGGCAGCTGCTTTCTGGGGTCAGGATTAAATGAAGCTGGTGTGGCAGGCTTGCCTGCCAGTTTGCAAAACTGCTCCTTAATTCCCCAAAATGTCCATCCCTAGAGACAACTACACAAAGTAACTTGTATTCACAGATACTATCCTATCTAATAAAGAGGGAATATGCTAATTGACCCTCACACTGTCGCAAAGATGGCGGTGCCCACAGCCAATAAGGAGGGAATATGCTAATTGACTACCACACCCTCAAAGATGGCTGCGCCCACAGCCACAAGATGGCAGTGCCCAGTCCCCTCAGCCCCGCTGGGGCGGCAGGCACATGGCAAGGCTGGGCCTGCCCCCAGGCGGGCCCGGCTGCTCCGTGCACCTGCCTCCGGATTCCCCCAGTCCCCGCAGTCCCCCAGCCATCCAGGGCCAGCCCAAGGCACAGGCAAGCCTCAGATGGCGGCTGCCCGAGGCTCAGGTAACCAGGGCTGGCTGAGGCTTGCGCTGCCAGCAGTGGCAGCAGCAGAAGTGTGATGGGACGTCACCTTCCCCTGATCACCAGGTCACCTCCGCCCCTGACCCTGAGGGCTCCCAGACTGTGAGAGGGGGCAGGCCGGGCTGAGGGACACCCGCTCCAGTGTATGAATTTTCATGCACCGGACCTCTAGTTTTATATAAATAGACTAGAGGCCCAGTGCACGAAATTTGTGCACAGGGGGGGTGTCCCTCAGCCCAGCCTGCACCCTCTCCAATCTGGGACCCTTTGAGGGATGTCCGACTAACCACTCCCCTGCCAGCCTGATAGATGCCTAACCACTCTGCTGCCAGCCCGATTGCCCCTAAGTGCCCTCCCCTGCAGGCCTTGTTGTCCCCAACTGCCCTCCCCTGCTGTCCCAGTAACCCCTAACTGCCCTCCCTTGCCAGCCTGGTCGCCCCCAACTTCCCTCCCCTGCAGGCCTGGTACCCCCCAACTACCCTCCCCTCAGGCCTTGTCCCTCCTAACTGCCCTTTTCTGCTGGCCTGGTCACCCCTAACTGCCCTCCCCTGCTGGCCTGGTCCCCCCGAACTGCCCTCCCCTGCAGGCCTGGTCACCCACAACTGTCCTCCCCTGCAGTCCTGGTTCCCCCCAACTGTCGTCCCCTGCAGGTCTGATCGCCCCCCCCCCCCCCCAACTGCCCTCCCATGCAAAACTGTTCCCTCCCAACTGCCCTCCTCTGCCAGCCCGGTCACCCCTAACTACCCTCCCCTAAATGCCTGATTGCTCCCAACTGCCCCCCCCCCTTGTAGGCCTGGTCCCTCCCAACTGCCCTCCCTTGCAGGCCTGGTCACCTCTAACTGGCCTCCCCTGCTGGCCTGATCGCCTACAACTCCCCTCCCCTGCCAGCCATCTTGTGTCCACACGGGGGCAGCCATCTTGTGTGTTGGAGTCAATTTGCATATTACTCTTTTATTAGATAGGCTATGATGTAAAATTGAATATTTAATCATAAATTATCTTTCTTTTCTGAAGGTTTAAAATACTGCGGAACTCTGAATGGATTTCAGCTGTAATGTTTCTTGTGGAAATTTTAGTTTACTTATCCTGTTGGGGCAGCTGCCAAGACAAATAATGTGCCCAATAGTAGTGATTTTTTAGTAAGGCACGGAACGCAGCCTTTTTGTTATTTTAGTAAGGCAGCCTGTTCAATGATCCTAAATGATCCTGAACAATCCAGCATGATCCTTTCAGGAACCACAAAAATTCCCATAAAATTCCCCCCCTTTGAATTAACACATTGATGTCTCTGTTTGAAATACTTATAGTACCTTCTATACCTGCAAGCTCAAGCTTCACAGAACAGCAAAAGGGTCTGGAGCTGAACATCAAAGAAAACATTTTGTGAGGCAAGAAAACAAAATTTACATCCCAGTAGACATGAAGCAAACTTTAGCCCAGCTGATAAAGAATAGAAATTAAGGAGGAAATTCAACCACTGCCTGATGGGAAAAGGGAGGAGTGGAAAGGAGTTCTGGGTTTTACCCACATGACCTTGCACTCTGTGTCCTTAGGGTTTGCCTACTCTTCACTCTAGCATTTATTCATTCCTTTAGCAAGTATTTCACCAAATGCCCACAATGTGTTCTGTCCAGTGCTTGGTGCTGGTATTCAAAGTGAATAAAGCAATCTACTCCCACACAATGCCCTGCTTTGCCTGCATTCCTCAAAATTAGCAGCTTGTGCTAGAAGATTAACTATTTAGGAGAATGAGGAAAGCATGACTATGATGCCACCATCTTTCTGAAATTATTTTACTTGTTCAGGTATCTTATCTATTGTCTTAATGCTAATTACCAAGAATTCACTTCAGGGAGTTGCAAAGAAAAAAAAAACACAGATTAAAACCATTAAGTAATTATGAAGCAATTTAATATAGTTCCAAGTAGTTTAAATAAGGATATTTAATACCTTCAAAGACAGTTTCAACCTGAGTTTTCCCATTACCCAAATTATTTCTTGACATATTCTTAGTTATTCGAGAAGAATATTAAATCTTTTAATGCCACTAATGTGCCAATACTGTGGAATTAATGCATTATAAAACATTCTAAAATGTCAGTGATAGATAATTTTGAAATGCAAATTATGCAAGAGTGCTTATTTATTTTAAAGTTTGTCTCATCTATGATGGATCTTAAACCAATTTAAAGAGTTCAAACAGTCTTTTGCAGGTCTTGTTTACTTACTTTCATTGCTGCCTCCCATTGAGAACTCTCCATGGAAATTATTTTCAAAGTTATCTCAAAGTAATAGAGAGATCTAGAAAGGCATTTATATATTATCTCCTTATACATTATTTAAGTTACCTACTATCTCAATTCTCAGGTATTAATTACAATAATTATTATTTGCTAAATGCCAAAAATGTGCCAGGCATTATGCTAGCCCCATCTTGCATGAGCATTTACTCATTGTCACATACAGCAGTTCTTTCAAGCAGGTTTAATCCCATTTCACAGTAAACCAAGGTTTAGTTAGAGAGGTAGAATTTGCAAAGCTAGTGAGCAAAAGTGACAGATCCAAGACAGGAGGACAAGACTCCTAACTAAGTCTGTCCCCCCATCCAACACCACCATATAAACACCTAAATAAAGTCTTCTATTTGTTCTCAAGGACATAAGTAATTTTGCTAAGTGTCCAAAGCCACAAGGAAAGAAAGAACCTATAGTATCTGCTTGTCATGTATAAAAGTCGATATGGATAATTAACCTGTTCATTTTAGTATTCAATTTATGTGGTGGGGTTAAAATATGGCCTTTTGGCTTTTGAATATTTTAAGCTGAAACAAGTTTGATAAAACAGCAGAAGCAGGAAGGTCACTCTGACCTCCCCTCCACACTCCGTCTGAAACAGGTCATAAAACCCTTCTGTGAGATGTGCCTCCCTATACCCGAGGAAAGGAACGTCCTTAGCTCTGAAGACAAAGAGACGCCAAGAAGAATCTGAACAGGCCTTGGTACGTCTCCCCAATTTACCACACTTACCTCCTACTCCTTAACCTCTCATATTTCTCCGTAACTGGCCACTCTTCGTCAAACCTAGCATAAAAATAACCAGATCTATTTCTTTCAGTCTCCATTTCCTTATGATGCTTCCGATGTCACATAAAACATATGTTAAATAAATTTATATGCTTTCTCTTGTTAATCTGTCTTTGTTAGTTTAATTTTCAGACCCAGCCAGTGACTCTAAGAGGGTGAAGTGAAACTTCTTTCCTCCCTGATATGTTTACTTATTCTTTGGCTATTTAGTCTGTCAAATTATCTCAAAAGATAAAAAGGTGCTTGTTAAACTCATTTGATCTAAAAATACAAGAAAAAAAAATAAAGTAGGGGAAGGGAGATTAAGAATACAGGAAGGCAGTGGCACACGGCAGTAGAATAGGCAGAGTTAACCTCATTGAGAGAATGAGATTGGAGTGATAATGTGAAGGAGGTCAGGTAGTTACCTCCTCTGATATCTGGGGGGAGAGTTTTCTAGGTAGAGAGAACGAGTAAACTGAGCTTGACCTTGGTGTCTGGCTTAGGTACTAATATTGCTGACGTATAGTTAATGATGGAAAGTATACTGGTAATGGTAATGAAGTCAGAAATAATACGGAAGAGTGAACTGAATCATGTAAGATTTGTAGTTTTCTCTGGTGGCTTCATTTCTCAATGAAATGGGGAGATATTGCAAGATTTTTGAGCAGAGGAGTCATAAGCCATGACCAATGTTTTAACAGCTTCGCTCTGACTACCCTGCGCTAAAGGTCAAGTATTTTAGTAATTCAGTTGAGATGATGGGATTGCTGGGACCAGGGTGGTCACATGGGCAAAGGTAGGATGTGGACATCTGCTGAAGACAGAACCCACATGAATCCCTTGCAAACAGACTAGAGAGTGTCTAAGAGAAAGAGAGAAATCAAGCATGACTCCAAGGTTTTTGCCTGAACAATTCAAAAAATAAAGTTGTCATAACTGACATGTGGAAATCTGAAAGTATTTGGGGGATGAACAAGAATTCATGGACATATTGAGTTTAAAACGTCTATTACATATCTAAATGGAAATGGCAAGTTGGCTGTTGAGTGCCTCACCCCTCAGGGAAAAAAAAAAAAGGAAACAAAGAAAAATTTGTACCTGAGAAATTCCAAAGCCCAGGAGAATAGAATGGGTATCAGATTTAATTTTATTTAGAAAAATATATTTATATGCCCAAATTTTATGAAATAATTCATACTGACTACATGTTTTTGTTACTGAAAGAAAACATAAAACCGAATGTCTTGTCTTGGCAGTGCAGGTCTCCAAGCATTGTTTTTGATATCCACTGTGGCTGAGGTCTGGGCACTTGGCGATGTTGCTTATGAAGATAGTGAAAGTTTTTCTATGGATCTATTTCTCTATACAGAGAAAGTATCATATTCTTATTTTTAGGCGATAGTAACTTGTTTTGATGACTAGTGCTGACTATGATTTGTGCTTTGATTATTTTGGATGGTGGCCTGAAATTTTTCTGACAACAAACCTTTAAAAGAAAATAATTTACTGTCTCTCAACAGTTAATTTGGGCACATCGATTTTTTTTTTTTATCTACCCACTTCATCATACTTGATGTTTTTTTTTTTTATTCTTCTTTTTAAAATAACACTCAAAAATTATTTTATCTGATAGATTGAGGAAATAAAGATGTGAAAAGATAAGTAAAAACCCAATTCAGTAAAAGAACCTAGTGCGGTAGGAGAGATTGTCTATATTAACGAAAATCTCAGCTTATTACTAGATGCATGCATTATAAGCTTATTACAAGTCTCAAAGGTACAATAAGCCCCAACATAATATTAGAATGAATATAAACAATCCCTTTAATATTATATAACCCTTCACAGAGCCAAAAATATTTCCGGGAATTTTGTTGTTGCTCTAAAGCCTAGGGAACATTTCCTTATATGAAAAAATAAAAACTCCGAGTCTCTTCCCTTCTCTGAGAGGTCTTCTAGCCTAGACAAAGATCCATTAAAAATCAGGCAGTTCCACATTTTTAACACATGCATAAATGAAAGCTCAAAACCATGTGCTGAGAATGTTTAATATAATAAGTAACCTATGTTAGAACATTTTCTACAAGTGACCGTGTGTCCTGCATTCCCTGAACTTCTTCAGTCCCTGTGGCCTGGAACAGCCTTACATAACAGGCATCTTTCCCAGGAAGCCTGTGTTAACATCTGCGGAATAAATGACTGAGTAAGAAGAGGAATAAATGGATGTCCAAAATGTCCATCAAGTTAAAATGTTAAATACCTGCATGTAGCAATTTATTTTGGTTGAGTTATTTTGTTTACCTATATTAGTAAAATTCCTCTTTATAATCTTTATACCATTTGTAGGTTTGCCTGGGGAAGGATCAGATATTACCATTTTAGGTCCTTAGAAATACAAAATTGGGCATCAATGAGCATTCCCTGAACTGATAAAAACGTATATGAAAACTGAAATATCTCTTGAAACAGAAAAGCATGGAATCTATTATGTATAAAATACTGAACTAGGCATTTTCTAAACTGGGGAAATTCCTAGAAAACTGAATTGTATTATAGAATGTGCCCCAGGAGGGGTAGAGTTGGGGACAATATAGACTAACACCATCCAATGGAAACATGATGCCAGACATGTCATTTCAAATTTTCCAGGAGCCGTACCAACAAAATAAAAAGAAACAAGTGAAACTGATGGTAATGATATATTTTATTTAAGTGAATATATCCAAATTATTACACTTCACATTTAATCAATAACAAAATTATTGAGATATTTTATATTTTTTGCAAGCTAAGTCTTCAAAGTCTGGTCCAAACCACATTTCGGTTTGGACTAGGCATACCTGGTGCTCGATAAACTCTTGAGGCCAGTGACGACCATAGTAGCAGCAGAGACAGAGACTGGTACTTTTTCTTCTATTCTGCATGATTTCTTTTTCAGAGAGAGAAAGAGAAATATAATCCTCAATTTTGTGGGTTTGTTTTTATTTAAAGTGTTATTATTATCTAAAGTATTAGACAATAAGGACTCCAAAGTCTAACTGAAGTCACTGGGAAGTATCGCAAATGTTAACGATGCCTGACACTTAAAAGTTGGAACCCAGGGGAAGTAGAATACAGAGAACCAATGGAATGCATATTTACAAACTGTGATTAACATCTGCAGAACTGCCTCACACTTAATCCCATGCTTCTTGATGTCATTAGCTAAAGATGCTCTGGTCTTGACTCTGGGCTTTCTGCAGTGTCATAGAGGAGAATGAACATGGCTTTGAAACCAAGTAGACTTATATTTGACTAATACTTTCACCTCATTTTTTTTTGTAAAATGGAGCTAGAAACACCTAGGTTGAGAGGTTGATTTTTATCATCTGTAATAATATAGGTAAATTACTCTTTTCCCTTTACCAATCTACCTCAGCTTGTTCTCATTGCCTTTTATTTGCTCTCCTTGAATTAACTGCTATCACTTGTCAGCAACTCTAACTCTCCTTCTTGGGCATCAGCACCCTTTCAGACCATGCCCAGCACTGGATGGGGAGTTCCTAGCGTGTGCTACCACCACAGCTCTCATCACGCAGGGCTATTTTCTCCAACGCAGTAGGATAACTGCTAAGACAAGAATTCCACATGAAGAGGCAATTACCCAATTTCTACTTTAGCTATACCTTCTCCTTATTTTTTCCATTCCTGTGCTTATTCTTTGATATTATTTCACTTCCAATTACCACCTACTTCATTGGGGAGCATAGAATGAAAAGTTGTGAACATGAATCAGTCTATTTTTAATATTAGCAAGATCATTTGAAAGTACTATAGGATAAAGGGTGCTTTACCTGGTGAGAAAGTAATTTCAGTACTGCAGTGGTACGGGAATGTGTCTCGTGGGAGGGGGAACCACTGAAAGGATTTGTAAGATAGGGCTTACCCAGGGGCAGGGGAGATGGCCTTCTATCCAGCAGAGTAGAAGTCCTATCACCACAGGCCTTTCAGGAATCAGCATAAGAAAGCCTGAGTGTCACAAGAAACACAATTCCCACATCTTCAATCACCTTAATTAGGTTTCCCAACCGTCTCCATGACAAAAATTTGTCTTAAATTTATATGTGCATGCCGTGTATGTGCGTGTGTGTGTGTGCGTGTATGTGTGTATGTGTTATGGTTGGAGTAGGAAGAGAACTTGCCAGTTTTATACAACATTCTTTGAGTAAATGTGTTGGTCTAAATTAAACATCTATCATAATAAAAGCATAATATGCTAATTAGACTGGACGTCTTTCTGGAGGGAAGCCCGGGTCCCGGGTGCCAGAGGGAAGCCGGTGTCAGCAGCCGGGGGAAGGAAGGCCTACTCTTGCACGAATTTCATGCATCAGGACTCTAGTATTAACATAACTGTGAATAAAAAGTACCATGTAAAATGCCAAATATTTCTAGGATTTCAAAATAGGATAAGCCTCTTATATTCCAGGCGGGGGGTAGGGGGAGAGGGAGTAAGTTAGACATTGCCATTGATAATAAATAATTGGCTTTTCAAGTCCAGTTTTAGCCTGTGATTTATTTACTTGTTTAATGAACACTGGGAGATTAAAGAGTTCCCTAGATCTTGGAGTCCAGCCAGGAGGAACAAATCTTACCCACATAGAACAAATTGCAGGCAATAATACTAAGTTTAAAACCGACAGCAAAATTTGTACATCAAGTATAAACTTCCAGATTATTTTTTAGCCTGAATTGAGCTTAGATTGAGAAAACTTTAGTTTTAGTACTGACTCTGCTAGCTACTAAGTATATAATTTACATAGTATCTCTGAGCCTCTTTTCTTAAATTATACAAATTGGGATAATAAACTGTGTTTTCTCAGCTCCTGCAAATTTAACATTCTGAAATTTCAATTATGTTTCCCAAAAAGGTGTTCATGAGTTTATATTTTAAAACGTGAAAATAAATATCTGATACAAAATTTCAGGATGAGGACTGGAGACTCAATTGTATCAGAGAAATTAAAACTACATGTTTCCTCCACTAACTTAAAGTTAGGGCATTCCTATGAACCTTTCGTAAACCAAAATGACATAAATCAAAGAAGCAATTACTTTAGAACATGTCTTGCACAAAATAAATCCAGATAAAGCACAGAAGCTCACAAACTCACAAACACAGTTCAAAGCTGTGATAGCTTGGTGCTGAGATGCTGAGCGTAGTCCCCAGGGAAGGAGCTTAGCAGGGCCACGCTTCCTGCTTGGGTGCATGGTACCTCTATAACAGCTCACTGCAAAACAAAAATTAAATGCTATTTTCACTTTTCACCTTTTTTTTAAAAAGTGTAAATCCTCTTTGAATTTTTTTTTTTTTTTTTTTTTGGTTAGCAAAAACAGGTACTAATGTAGTTTTTTCACAAAAGTGGCATAAAGCAACCTTTCAAAAAGTGAGGGAATATTTGTATTAAGCATCAAAATTTTCAAGGTTCTTGGAGGCCAAAGCAAACAGAAAAAGAAAATGAGTTACAACTCTTATTGTCTGAAAGAGGTGGGTTCTCCTTTACCTGGGAAAACTCAAAGAAACACTTTTTATGAATTCAACACCAACACTGTAGATAATGAAATTTCTTCTTCGTATTCTCATGTTGTTGTAAAATTTCCATATAAATTCAGAGAAACCATTCATGATCTGACTTTCAGGTTTATCAGGCCAGGAAGAGATTATGGTTGGGATTTTCACAAGCAACAAAATGAAGGTAGCTTTTAATGATTTCAGTTTTTCTGAAACCGGTGGCGTTGAATGACAAATTGGCCATATTCTAGTTCCCCATGCTCTATAAATAGCCATGAAGGAAATAAGAGAGAAGCTATTTATACATTGAGAACAGAGGGTCTCCTGGCTGTCATCACTGTCCGCTCATTCAGTTTCAGCTCAGCCAGTATGAAAATGTGTCCTCACTGAGAAAAGAACCTGAATCAAGGTAGGTGTCAGAAGGACAGTAACTGCACAAATACTGAATTGGAGTTTGATACTGGCAAGGCTCATGATATAAACTTCTCTTTCTATTATTTTGGCGTTGTGCTTCCTCTAATCTTATACTCGAGATGAAAACATAACTAAGTGACAAAACCCAAGCTCAGTGTTTGTGAAGCTTTTCAGTTGGAAAGTTTTTCTACTCCCATTATGAACAGAGAGAGCCAAAAGAATATCTAAGAGTTGGGGAAAGGCCAAATTTCAGGTGTAACTGAACAGCCCATGAGGGGTTTTGGTTGCAGGCCAAAAAATATATAATGAAAAATGCTTTCCACACTTTTTAAAAGGCTAACAATCCAAAATACACTGACACCTTAAATTATGCCTTCCTACTAAATTATCAAATTTCAGTCAAGTACCAAGTACAGTTAGTCTTGTCTAGCCAGTTAACTTATCTCCAGGTGTCTTATATTTCAGTATTGATATGAAAAGGATCCCACTATATCTTCAGCATAATTTTGTTTTATGCTGCAATCCAGTAAAGTCTAAATAAGTCAAATTTACTGTCTAGAAACTATGATTAAGAGAAATTACTTGGGGGAATTCCCATCTCTAACCTAAATGGAGTTACCATAGACCAGACTTACTTTCCCATCTGAATCAACATTAGAAAACAAAGTATATAAAACAATGTTTTTCAAAATGAAATATCAAGAAGTGCAGGACAATGATTCCTGAGAGAGAAAAAAAACAAAAGAAGTGGGCCCTATAATAGCCTCAACTGATAGCCCGGAGAAAATGTTCAGCCTGTAGAGTAGGGAAAGGGAATTTAGGTTTAAAAAAAGCTCAGTGGTCTCCCTTGAGTTGAAGAGATAGAGTTGAGTGTCAGAAGAGATTAAAGTGGCTAGAATTCACAAAGCAGACTACAAGAGAAGAGAGAGAGAAAGAGGGGAGAGAGAGAGAGAGAGAGAGAGAGAGAGATTCAGGTATTGTTAAGGATTCCTCTCAAGTGTTAAGCTAAGTGCATATGTGCATGAGAACATTTTCTGAGGCTGGAGAAATAATCATAAGGAGCAGAGGGACATTCAGAGCTGGGGACAATTTTTGTTTGCACAACCCAGAGAGAAAAATCCTCATAACCCATGGTAAATCAGGTAAAGTGCTCAGAAGGATATTTACTTGGTGGCAGACAAAATTAGCCCTAAATCAGAAACTGCTCTGATCACACCTAACAAGCCTCACAGGTTCAAACTAATTCCAAATAATTTACCTGCATTTCAGAACATAGCTTAAGGATACATTTAGGAGTACAAAACAAAAATAAAAAAGTCATTACCTAACAAGGTAAAAATCACAATGTTTGACATCCAATAAAAAATTACTAGGCATATAAAGAAACTAGAAAATATGATCCTATATAATAAAGAGGTAATATGCAAATTGACCATCATACCCTTGCACAAGATGGTCACCCCCATGTGGTCACAAGATGGCCACCACAAGATGGCTGGCAGGGGAGGGCAGTTGTGGGGGGACCAGGCCTGCAGGGAATGGCAATTAGGGGCGACCAAGCCTGCAGGGGAAGGCAGTTGGGGGCAACCGGGCCTGCAGGGGAGGAAGGACAGTTGGGGGGAACCAGGCCTGCAGGGGAGGGCAGTTAGGAGTGACCAGGCTAGCAGGGGAGGGCAGTTAGCAGTGACTGACCCTGCAGGGGAGGGCAGTTGGGGGCAACCAGGCCTGCAGGGGAGGGAAGTTGGGGGCAACCAGGTTGGAAGGGGAGGGCAGTTAGGGGTGACCGGCTCGCAGGGGAGGGCAGTTGGGGGTAACCGGGCCTGCAGGGGAGGGCAGTTAGGGGTGACCGGGCTGGCAGTGGAGGGCATTTGGGGGTGACCAGGCCTACAGGGAAGGGCAGTTGGGGGCGACCAGGCCAGCAGGGGAGGGCAGTTAGGGGCAACCAGGCCTGCAGGGGAAGGCAATTAGGGTCTACCAGACCGGCAGGGGAGGGCAGTTAGGGGTGACTGGGTTGGCAAGGGCAATCAGGCAGGCAGGCAGGTGAGTGGTTGGGAGCCAGCAGTCTCGGATTGTGAGAGGGATGTCCCACAGGGATCGGGCCTAAACTGGCAGTCGGACATCCCCCAAGAGGTCCCAGATTGGAGAGGGTGAAGGCTGGGCTGAGGGACACCCCCCTCTAGTGCATGAATTTTGTGCACCGGGCCTCTAGCCCATAACAAAGATAATAATCATTCAATAGAAACATACCAACATGATAAGATGATAGAGAGTTATTGAAACTACGTTCTATATGTTTAAGAAGGTAGAAGAGCACATAGTACTTAGCAAAGTTCTGAGCCCAAAAAGTAATAGGGTCATCACCTTGCACTATTTTCAGTCTTTGTTTTATATTTTTTTCCACCAACCAAAATCGTTAAATTAAAATATGTGAATATACAGAGTCCTACTTTTTGTCACCAACTATCTTTTGTCTATATTATGCAACACTTAAATAATTTCTAATGATAAAATTGTCTTAAGAAGCAGCTTTCCATGTAATTCTTTTTCTTTAAGAGGTTATTGGCAGCACATACTCATAGTACAGCAAGTTCTCACTTAACATTGTTGATAGGTTCTTGGAACTATGGTAAAATGATGTGTATTGAAACCAAATTTACCATAGGCTAATTGATATAGATATATAAATAAGAGTTAAGTTCCTATAACATCTCATCAAATTATAACAAAACAACATTGATCAAAATGACATTATTTGAGGGCCTACTGTATTAATTATTTATACAATGATCAGGATAAATCAACACTTTTTTCTCAGTAAATCATGCATGTGTCATAAGGAGAAAACACTTCATAAACAGTTCATATAGTACCATGATCTTTGGGCTCTTCTTATTCTGACTCATGAGACCCTCTTTTAGAACCTAAATAGCTGGATTGCAGTATGAATAGGTATGCCATAGACTAAGAAAAACAGCAGCCCATTTGGGAGGTATAAAAAATGCCAACCAAACTAGCATGAGAGATTGGACTAGGGGAGGAAAAAAATAAAAAAAGACAGGAAGGAGCACTGAGTCACACGCTAAAGTCAGAGAGTGTAGAGTTATCACCAAACGAAAGACCATTATAAAGCTAGTCAATACAAAGGGCTGGTTTATACCAAGGATTTACTATGTGCTATAAACTTTTATTTAAATTTTTAAAAATTTTAATCTTCACAATAGACCTATTTGCTAGGTGCTGTCATAAACTTATAGATAAAGGAAATTAATTACCTGAGGTTAAATAGATTGCCCAAGGTCATGAAGCTAGTAACTGATGGAGCTAGGATTAAAACCATTGCACATCTGGAATCAGAGCCTAGACCTCAAGGCACTAGACTATACTACCTCTTGCTAGAAAAAGCCAAAGGTACAGGCATTTAAATAGTGATCAGGCTGGAATGAGGAGCAGGCTGAACTAAGGGGATCCTGGAACAAAGTTCTAAGAACATGTCTCCTCTCCTACTGCCTATGGTTTGTCTTAAAGTAACCATATTCACAAATTATTTTTTGACAGAGCAACACAAATCTACTAACCCTTCCCCTGAGCATGCTTTCTTAGAGTATTATCTAGGATCAAGATGATGCAGCTCTCACTTTTCAGAAGGGCTTATTCATAAGTCAGTGACACTTCTTAATAATTGCCACGGTGACGATATTGATAGTAATTATTATTTTTTAAATATGTTTTTATTGATTTCAGAGAGGAAGAAATAGGGAGAGATAGAAACATCAATGATGAGAGAGAATCATTGATTGGCTGCCTCCTGCACACACCCCACTGGGGATCGAGCCCGCAAGCCGGGCATGTGCCCTTGACTGGAATCGAACCTGGGACCCTTCAGTCCGCAGGCCGTCGCTCTATCCATGGAGCCAAACCGGCTAGGGCAGTAATTATTATTTTATTGAGCACTTAATATATGTCAAGAACTGTGATTCACTTGTACAAAATAGGCTATAATCCTGCCTTATTTTTGAGTAGTAATTGTGTGTGTGTGTGTGCTTGGTATACTTGAATATGTGTGTGTTTATGTGACATGAGTGAATTTTCAAAGTTAATTAAAAGAGTTTTTCTTATGGCCAATGGAGAATATAGCCAGCACTGATTACACGCTAAAATCAATACTATATGCAATACATAGTCTTTTCAACATTACAACGTAAGTTTATAAATTTGCCAAAAACGATGCAATTATACTCTTCTATAAAAAGGGTGACTTCTGAATACAGGGATATTTATCCCCTGTAATACACTATTCTCCTGAATAGTAGAAATAAACAGGAAAAGGGAAGAAATAATATTTGATATGTTGGCTTAATGTATTTTAGTCACCTATAATGATAATTTTATACATAACATTTTCTTATATTGATAAATTGACAAAAATAAATTTTGTGGAAGACTGAGTCCACAAAGGTTTTGAATGAAATGATATTCTTACAAGTCCAAGTGCCATGGTCCTCACTAGAGTTAGCAGACTCTATCAGCTCCAGTTTGCCTACCTCTTATTTTAATTTTTTGTTCAAGTCTTCTGTTCACCATCAAGTCATTACCTCTCACATAGACGATTGTTTTGTTTCTATCCTACCTGGAGGCTGCCAATGATTGATGTGAGAGTCACTAGGGTCTGTAGTGGCTATTGTTCCCATATTGTTGTTCAAAGAGCCAAGACAAAGCGTCTTTTACATTAACTCTTCTATCTAGGCCCAAGCAAGTGTTGCCTAGTTCTTTCTTTGTCTCTGAGACTTGAAGGAAATACTTGTCTTGTTTAATTTTTCCCATTGAGCTTCACTGTTAGGGCTCAGGTACTACAAATCTCTGGGTCTGTGTTGGGGAATCATGATATGTGTGTGTCATAAAGAACCAGGACAGAAGGCATTAGGAGCTGTACACAATCATACCCCACAGTTTCCACACAAGTCCATGGCCTTGAACCTCTCTTATGAATTCAGCTTCTTCTTTAGTGTGAGTTCCTTTCCAGGAGGCTTCACATAGTCACAGATTAGACTTCTGAGATGTCTGTCCCTCCAACACTGCCTAAACATGTCTAAATTCTAAAATGAACCCATCTCAGATGGAAACAAAAATATGCCACTTACCCATTTTCCTACAGCTCTTAAGTTTTTGCATAGTTCGAGAATCATGAAACCTATAAACTGGAAAGAAAATTAGATATGCTAGATATTGTCTTTTCTAACTTAGGTCAAGAAAGGTTAAATATCTACATTGTCTTATGGCTTTTTCTACAATACACTGGAATAACTAAAAAAAGTTAGATGTACCATTTTCTAAATCAAGACATAATTGATGTTCCCTAAAGGCAGTTAGACTCTCCTAGAAACCTTTAAATGTTTTATTCTGGCAGCCTATAATAGAACATTTAGAAGTGCAACATTCTTTCAAGTAAGAGCTTTGCTTAATCATAGCATTTATTTGACCATGAAATCTGCAACATTTCCTTAATTCTAATTGTTGGTCCTTTTGTAACTGTACAATATTTCTCTTTTTTATTTTTAAAATTACACTTATTGGGGTGACATTGGTTAATAACATGTACAATTCTATGATACATCATCTGTATATGGCATTGTGTACCCACCATATAAAGTCAAATCTTCTTTTAAATGTTCCTCATTATCTAGCCCACTACTCATTGAACCTTTATGCTCTGGGCATCTACTAGGAATAAGGAACTTTATGGAAAACAAAGATCTGTAAGAAAGAGATCCTCTCTCCAGGAATTTAAGTCTAGGAGGAAAGACAACATATAAAGACAACTAATTGCAGAAATTTTTATGTTTTCCTCTCTGTTGTATCTCTAACATCTAGAATAGTTCTGCATTAGTTTCCTGGGGCCGGTGGGACAAGTTACCACAAATGAGGTGGCTTAAAACAACAGAAATTTATTCTCTCACAGTTTTGGTGGCTGTAAGTCCAAAATCAAGATGTCGGTGGGCTTGGTCCCTTTGGGAGGATCTGAGAAAGAATGTGTTCCATGCGCCTCTCCTTGCTTTGGGCACTGCTGACCTTGTAGCTGCAGCACTCCAGACGCTGCCTCCATTGTCACCTGCCTTCTTCTCTGCATATCAATGTCTCTGTTTCTCTTTGTCCCCAAATTCCCCTCACCTTATAAGGACACCGATCATTGGGTTTAGGGCTCCAACTTCAGATCCAGTATGCCTGCATCTTTGCACCTGAAAAGATCCTAATTCCAAATAAATTCACAGGTTGCAGGTAAACATTAATTTGGGGGAGATACTGTCAATAAACCCTACTACAGTATGTAGCACGTAACAACCACTCGATAAATATTTGTTAAAAAAAGAAATCGTGCCGAAACCGGTTTGGCTCAGTGGATAGAGCGTCGGCCTGCGGACTGAAAGGTCCCAGGTTCGATTCCGGTCAAGGGCATGTACCTTGGTTGTGGGCACATCCCCAGTGGGAGGTGTGCAGGAGGCAGCTGATCGATGTTTCTCTCTCATGGATGTTTCTAGCTCTCTATCCCTCTCCCTTCCTCTCTGTGAAATATCAATAAAATATGTTTAAAAAAGAAAAAAGAAAAAGAAATCGTATAATAGAAAATGTTATAAGAGAAGCAGCGATTTTAAAAAATCACATTGGGTGTTCTTGGGTCACACTGGGCCTCGCGCCCTCTGGACTGGGCGCCTACTCCTCCCCCCTCCCCCCCCCCCCCCCCGTCCTGCCCCGCCCCCTCGCGGCCGTCACCTAGGAAACCAGCCGCGTCCCCCAGCCCACCCGGAAGCAGGTTTCATGGCAGCGGCAAAGAGAACAGACGTGGGGCTGTTGGTGGGGGCCGTGGATCAGGGCACCAGCTCGACGCGCTTCTTGGTTTTCGACTCAAAGACAGCCGAACTGCTCTGCCATCACCAAGTGGAAATAAAGCAGGAGTTCCCAAAGGAAGGATGGGTGGAGGAGAACCCTAAGGAGATTCTGCTGTCCGTCTACGAGTGTATAGAGAAAGCATGTGAGAAACTCCAGCGGCTCAACCTTGACATCTCCAACGTCAAAGCGATCGGCATCACCAACCAGCGGGAAACCACCGTGGTCTGGGACAAGATCACCGGCGAGCCGCTCTACAACGCGGTCGTGTGGCTTGACCTCAGAACCCAGTCTACCGTTGAGAATCTCAGCAAGAGGATTCCCGGCAACAACAACTTCGTCAAGACCAAGACGGGCCTCCCCCTGAGCACGTACTTCAGCGCCGTGAAAGTCCGTTGGCTTCTGGACAACGTGAGCAACGTCCAGCAGGCCGCGCAGGAAGGGCGGGCTCTCTTCGGGACCATCGACTCCTGGCTCATCTGGAACCTGACCGGAGGCGCCGAGGGAGGTGTCCACTGCACGGATGTGACAAATGCGAGCAGGACGATGCTTTTCAACATTCATTCTCTGGAATGGGATCAAGAGCTCTGTGAATTTTTTGGAATTCCAATGAGCCTTCTTCCAAATGTCCGGAGTTGTTCTGAGATCTATGGCTTGATGAAAGGGGGGACCTTGGGAGGTGTGCCCATTTCTGGGTGTTTGGGCGACCAGTCGGCTGCCTTGGTGGGACAGATGTGCTTCCAGGATGGGCAGGCCAAGAACACGTACGGGACAGGCTGCTTCTTGCTGTGTAACACCGGCCGCAAGTGCGTGTTTTCTGAGCACGGCCTTCTGACCACAGTGGGCTACAAACTCGGCAGAGACAAGCCCGTGTGTTATGCCCTGGAAGGTTCTGTTGCCATAGCGGGTGCTCTTGTTCGCTGGCTACGAGACAACCTTGGAATTATAAAGAGCTCCGAGGAAATTGAAAAACTTGCCAAAGAAGTGGGGACTTCCTATGGCTGCTACTTCATCCCAGCCTTTTCAGGGTTGTACGCGCCTTACTGGGATCCCAGTGCAAGGGGGATCATCTGTGGGCTCACGCAGTTCACCAACAAGTGCCATCTTGCTTTTGCTGCCTTGGAAGCTGTTTGTTTCCAAACCCGAGAGATTTTGGATGCCATGAACCGCGACTGCGGAATTCCACTCAGCCATCTGCAGGTGGACGGAGGAATGACCAACAACAAGGTTCTCATGCAGCTGCAAGCAGATATTCTGTGCATCCCCGTGGTGAAGCCCTCCATGCCGGAAATAACTGCCCTGGGCGCCGCCATGGCCGCAGGGGCCGCGGAAGGAGTTGGGGTTTGGAGTCTGGACCCTGAGGATCTGTCATCCTTCATAATGGAAAGGTTTGAACCCCAGATCAATGCCGAGGAAAGTGAAGTTCGTTATTCCATCTGGAAGAAAGCTGTGATGAAGTCAATGGGTTGGGTTACAACTGAGTCTTCAGAAAGTGGTGACCCTAGCATCTTCAGTAGTCTACCCTTGGGCTTTTTTGTAGTGAGTAGCATGGTAATGTTAATCGGAGCGAGGTACATCTCAGGTATCCCATAAATAAGACCATGCCACGGATTCCAACAATGCAAGCTCTTTATCTAAGGAGAGACTCCAGCGGTTCTGCCTCGAAATGCGATGACACCATTCATAGACTCTGATTTTATTTATAAGCCACTTGCTGCATGACCCCCAAAGTACACCTGTGGCTCAAAATAAAGAATATCCAGCAGAAAGGAAAAAAAAAAATCATATTGGTGTTTCTGACTAGTGTTTAAAGTTCTCCATAATTTTCTTAACCCTATAAGTAAATCTTATCTCTCTCTATACTCAAACATAAAACGTATTTGTCAATTGGTCTAATTTCCTCCCTGACCTTCATGTTCCCATTCCTGATCTCCTACTTACATATATGCAAGACTTATTACTGCTCACTCAAGTTCATTTGTTTATGCTGTTTCTTTCGCTTCTATGTTGACTTCTTCTCCAGCCATTCACCTCCTATTTATTTTTAAATGTTATGATCTGAATGTGTCCTCCCAAAATCCATATGTTGAGTCCTAACCCCGCCAAGTGATACTAGGAGGTAGGGCCTTTGGAAGGCGATTAAGTCATATGGGTAGAATGCTTGTGAAAGGGATTAGCTTATAAATGAACTTTCAGAGAGATCCCTAACTCTTCCACCAGGTGAGAACACAGTGGGAAGGAATTGGCTATAAATCAGAAGGAGTGTGTCTCACTTGACCAGAACTCTGAGAAATATGTTTCTGTTGTTTATAAGCTATACAGCCTATGATATTTTGTTATAGAACCCAAACCATGCTAAGACATTGTCCAAGGCCTATTAAGATGTTATATCTTTCAAGATTACCTCATGCCCCCACTTATTTCTCTAAACTTCTAAAAAACAATTGCATTTTTTTTCTGCACCACTTGAAACTTGTTACCTATTTAGGTGTAACTATTCCCAAACTCAGTAGCTTACAACAACAGCAGGATGTAAAGATCCAAGATGGCCTCACCTACATGTCTGACAAGTTGTACTGATGTTGGTTAGAGCATCTTCATCTTTCTCCATTGGCCCCTCATCCTCTGGTTGGCTACCAATTTCCTTCTGTGTCAGTCCCAGGGCAGATTGTTATGGTATAAGCTGTGATGCCCCTCAAGATGTAGACTCCAGAACTCAACATAGCATCATTTCCACCATATTTAGGTCATAATAAGTCACAAGGCCAGCCTAGACTCAAGGGTCATGGAAATAGTCTCCAACTCTTGGTGGGCAAGCAGCAAAGTCACACTGCAGAGAAGAATGGGAGGAGAAGAGAAAAAAAGGCTATAGTCATCTTTGAAAACAATATACAATACTTGGGATATAATGACACTCTCTTTTATTGCTCTCCAGTCACATGTGTTTTGGTGTGATTAGTTACCAAATTCTGATATAAGTTCCTGGAAATTAAAATTCAAAACACATAGTTTTCTTGAAATTTCTTAAATGCTTAATACAGATCTGGGCATATATTGTTCTTTTAATTAATATAATATTTATTATATAGCACTTTGCTAAACACTTTTAAGTATGTAAAGTCATTTAATTCTAAGTATGTTAAGTAATTTAATATTTTCACAATGGCTGTATGAGAGAGGTCTATTTTTAGCCCCATTTTACAAAGAAGGAAACTGAGGCAAGGTGTGGTTAAATGTTTTCTCAGGGTCCACAACTGCCAAGTCTTAAGTTGATAATCAAACCCAGGCACTCTGCTTCCAGGTTTCATGCTCTTAAGCAATATTCTTTATTTGTATTGATGTTATGATGATACAAATTACCATCATTATTCTTATACCTGCGCAAACATATTTAACTTAAAACTAAGAAAATATTTTAACACCATTGGTGTGATAAATAGAAAAATACAACTGATATATTTTTAGACAAGAAAGGGTTTGTATAAAATACTGAGTTCTTTTTGAAGAAAACATAGGCAAATCTAATAATCAGACACCTGAAGTTAAACCTCTCTTTTTTTGTTCTTTATTTATTTTAATTTTTTTTTTATTTTTCAATTATAGTTGACATTCGATATTGTATTAGTTCCAGGTATACAGCATCGTAGTTAGACAGTTATGTAACTTACAAAGTGATCCTCTGATAAGTCTAGTACACACCTTAAGCCCCTCTTTTCTTTCTCTCTTCCTGGTCCTCTAAAATCTCCCACAATGATGTGAACACTGGGCATTTTTTTTTTTTTTTTGGTGTATTTACAGGAAAAACTTCCAGTTAGTCATATCCTCAGTAAATAATATCTTATCTGCGTTTTGGTAATATCCTCTTTGCTGTTCACAGCAGAGATTAGCACATGTCACAAATGAGACCCATACCCATGTGGGTCAGTTAACATGCCACCATTTGTCTTCTCTGTACAAGCAGGATTTAGGATGAGACTAAAGGAGATCGAATCCGTCAATTACTGCTTCTGGGAAAAACTCCAAAGTGTATGCATTTACAGTGTGACCATTTTTAGCGCCTCCATATACTAGGTATGCTGTGTATTAAAAACTTGAGATGGCAGGAAACCCAGAAAATGTAACACTTCTGTATCTTCTTCTTTTGCAGGTATTCAATATGACATGTGCTTTTCAAGAAAAGCATAGTCTTGAGATGCTAGATATCTTTTTAATAAATATCCTATTCTTTCTGTTGCTTCTAAATAACTGTGAGCACCCTGGAGCAGTTTTCCTTGTGATTTTTCACCTATAAGCAAGGGAATATGTAGTAAAAAAAACCTAAGTAATTTAAAATGTTTAATGCATGGCATGGACTATTGAGAATCTAGACATGATCTATTTGATGGTACTTTAAGCCATGGATTACTCAAGCAGACAAAAATCCCTTGACAAACTAAATGAATTGGGAAGAGCCTTTATTTATTTATTTTTATTTTTTTAATATATTTTATTGATTTTTTACAGAGAGGAAAGGAGAGGGACAGAGAGTCAGAAACATCGATGAGAGAGAAACATCGATCAGCCGCCTCCCACACACCTCCCACTGGGGATGTGCCCGCAACCAAGGTACGCGCCCCGGACCGGAACCGAACCCGGGACCCCTCAGTCTGCAGGCCGACGCTCCATCCACTGAGCCAAACCGGTTTCGGCGAGCCTTTATTTATTTTTAAAATATATTTTTATTAATTTCAGAGAGGGAGAGATAGAAACATTACTAATGAGAAGCATTGATCAGCACCTCCTGCATGTCCCCTACTGGGGATTAAACCTGAAACCTGGGCATGTGCCCTGACTGGGAATTGAACCATGACCTTCTGGTTCATAGGCCGAAGCTCAACCACTGAGCAACATCAGCTGGAATTGAAGAGCTTTTGGAATTCATGGCAAAAAGTTGGTAAATGTCTTTCTGAGTCGGACATGGACAGGATGTTGTCTAAGTCTCTTGGCATGGTGTAGGTGTGTTCTCAATAAAATCAGAATCTTCCAGAGGATAAATTCTGGTACCAGTAACAACGTACAGATTATTTAGAAAACAAAGAAACCGTGGCCAGAGGAAGAAACATGATTTTCTTAACCTTATATTCATGCAAATCATGACCCTATCTTTGGGAGGGAGAACAATTTTCCATGGTAATTATGTAATGAGAATATAACTTTATTTAATACTTTGTTATATATACCACAGTCATTTAAGAGATATGTAAAGAATGAGAATAAAATCTTATATTTAAAGAGTTTATAATTAGTTGGAGATAAGCAAGACACTGAGCAAATTAAAAATCAATAAAAGGCAATGTCTAAAGGATTCGTAAATTGAATGGTGTAAGAGTACTATAAATTCAATATTAGTATAAAATCTTATAGGAAAACCTACTTTTTAAATCATGTATTTAATATTTGCAAGCATAATATGGAATATTCCAAAGAGAAATAAACTTTTAAAATTTAGCTTTACCATTAAAGGTCTTACTTAATCTCTTCACTCTTAACTAACAGCATCTTGATTGCAACTGTGACTTGGTATGCACATGGTCTAAATACCTACATACAATTCCTAGGGAGGTGTTCCTGACTCTGCTCTTAACCCAGCTAATAGAAAGGGTTCATTGAAAATAACTAAAACCATAATATGTAACAGGGATTATATGTGGTTTTCTTCTTTTCAGTTAATGTATTATATGTTGTTATATACTACTATATCATATCTATTAAGCCAGAAATCATATATTCACTATATGTTCTTTAAAGGCAGAGGATGTGTCTTGTTACCACCTAGAATCTAGAGCTTTTAAGTATACTGGTTAAATAAACAAGCAAAAGGATAAGTGGGCTTCTAATATTAACTCCTCTCCAAGGAACATATTTATGCTCATAGCCACTTGTTCTGGTGCAATACATTTTCCCTTTTTCTTGTGTTGACTAATTTCTATCGATCCCCCAGCATGTGGCCCACACTGCTATTGTCTCACACCATACAGCGCTGGGTTATTGATTTCCTGCATCAGGACTCTTATAATTATTTGCAGAAAATTCTAGTCTTTGCTGATGTGCTTATTCAAAGTTTGCTTTAAGTATAGAACCATTATCAGTTCATTGTGAGGGAGGCTCTGTTACTTTCCAGTATTTTCTACAGCAAAGTTTGTTTGTTTGTTTGTTTGTTTGCTTGTTTTTTTGTAACTGCAAGTCAATACCCATCAGAGGATTAAGAAATTAATCCAGTGGGTTGGGACTAGCTATTTTGGAAAGGAAAAAGGAGAAGGGATTAAAAAAAGAGAAGAAGGGAGAGGAGGGGAGGGGAGGGGAAGGGAGAGGAGAGGAGGGGAGGGCAGTATGAATATTGCCTTATAGAAAATTTTATATTTCTTACTTAGGACCATAGCAAAAAAATAAATAAAATAAAATAAAAAATTGAAAGCCACTGTCTACCACTACTCTCCATCAATAACTTTTAGCCATAGGGTGATTTATTTTACTATTTGCATGACTTCATAACTTTGGCTTCTTTAATTTGAGTTTATTGAGCTAGTGTCCAGCTTTTCTGAATTCTGCTCATTTGCAGCAATGGCACTTACATTTGTATCTTTTTATTTACAAAAATGACTTCCAGAATATGGCCACTTTGAGAATGGTCTCCTGAGTTGTACAGGCCACCTAGATGGAGAAGCTCAGATGATTTGCTGTATAGTACTTAATAGATGAATGACACTAGCCCTGGACAGGTGACAGAGTAAATATATTGTGTTAGACTATCTCTGCCCTTGTGCACAAGCCTAACCAGTATCTACTTGCTATCAGTTGGACTAGGAGTCTGAGCATTTGCAGCATCCTATAAAACTGGGAGGTCTCTAAAGATGAGATGATCAATTCAACATTATATGTCAAAGCTCTACAAGCTAAATTGTATTAAATTAAAATTAGGATGTCCCTGCTAGAACTAAACAGCAGGTTCTCCTGAGCTCCCAATAAGAAAAAGATCCCAAATGAGTTGCATGTGACCAGTTTATGTACTGAAATGCCCTTAAGATGTGACTCTAAAGTCACCTTATAGAAATTTTTGTACTTCTTACTTAGGACTATAGCCAAAAAGGTGGTGGTGGGGGTTCTAAATACTGAAGTGTTGGGGCCTTGTAATTACTGAGATGTTAAGAATTTTGGGGGGGAAACCAAGATGGCGGCATAGGTAAACACCTAAACTGCTGCCTCGCACAACAATTTCAAAACTACAACTAAAAGACAGAACGGACACCATCCAGAACCACAGGAAAGCAGGCTGAGTGAAAATTCTACAACTAGAAGGAAGGAGAAAAGCTCACAGAGAATTGGAGGTACGGCAAAGGGGCTTTGTGCGCGCAGAGAGGAAGGGCAGCTGAGAGCTTGGCTGACTTCCTCTGGCGGAAGGGGGTTAGGAAGCCTCGGACCGCGAGCTGGGAAAGGCAGAAGTCTGAAGGCGCACACGGGCCAGTGCGCACAAAGGCTGCGGAGGTAGCCATAGGCTTTCCCTAGTGAAAGGGAGTCAGAGGATCCTGACTGAGCCCCAGTTCTGACTGCAGTGAACGCCGGTTCCAGGCGAGCCCCTGGGGACCCACGCTCTTGTAGGGGGAGTCTGGACTCTCGGGCGGAGACTCAGGAGCCGGGGAAGGCGGAGGACTGAAAGTGCGCACGCGCGCCGCGCCGGTGCGCACAAAGGCTGCGGGGGTTGCCACAGGCTTTCCCTAGTGGAGGGGAGTCAGAGGATTCTGACTGCACCGAGCCCCAGTTCTGACTGCAGTGAACCCTAGTTCCAGGCGAGCCCCTGGGGACCCACGCTCTTGTGGGGGGAGTCTGGACTCTCAGGCGGAGACTCGAGCTGGGGAAGGCGGAGGACTGAAAGCGCACATGCGCGCAGGGGCGGGGCTGACAGGAAGCCAAGACTGAGACTCCACCCCATCCAAGCTGAGCACAGAGGCTATTGCAATTTGGCAAGTCTAATCCTATAAGGCTGTCTCCAGCACCGGGCTTCTCCCAGCATAGACACAGCTGATCCTTACAGCCAACTGGCCCGGAGGTCAATTCTTCCCAGTGATAACAACAACAATAAAGACTTAATTACAACAAGGCTGTACACACAGTCCACAAAGGGGTGCACCAAGAGTGTCCACCTCAGGTTAACTGGGGAAGCAGACCCACTGGGCCATATTGGAAACCTAGCACAAATATCTACCTTACCAACTCAGGGATCCAGTGAAAATGCGGGGTCAAAGAATCAGATCACAAACGAAAGAAATGGAGGAAAACAAACGACTGGATATAGAATTCAAAACCACCGTTATAAGACTTTTTAAGAATATCCTAGAAAAGGCCGATAAATATAACGAGACCCTCGAAGATATGAAAAAGGACCAACTAGAAATTAAACATACACTGACTGAAATAAAAAATATTATACAGAGACCCAGAAACAGAATAGAGGAACACAAGAATCAAGTCAAAGAATTGAAATACAAAGAAGCAAAAAACACTCAACCAAAAAAGCAAAAAGCAAAAAAAAAAATCCAAAAAGTTGAAGATAATGTAAGAAGACTCTGGGACAACTTCAAGCGTACCAACATCAGAATTATGGGGGTGCCAGAAGAAGAGAGAGAGCAAGATACTGAAAACCTATTTAAAGAAATAATGACCGAAAACTTCCCCCACCTGGTGAAAGAAATAGACTTACAAGTTCAGGAAGCCCACAGAACCCCAAACAAAAGGAATCCAAAGAGGACCACACCAAGACACATCATAATTAAAATGCCAAGAGCAAAAGACAAAGAGAGAATATTAAAAGCAGCAAGAGAAAAACAGTTAATTACCTACAAGGGAGCACCCATACGACTGTCAGCTGACTTCTCAACAGAAACTATGCAGGCCAGACGGGAGTGGCAAGAAATTTTCAATGTGATGAATAGCAAGAACCTACAACCAAGATTACTCTACCCAGCAAAGCTATCATTCAGAATTGAAGGGCAGATAAAGAGCTTCACAGATAAGAAAAAGCTGAAGGAGTTCATCACCACCAAACCAGTACTATATGAAATGCTGAAAGGTATTCTTAAAGAAGAGGAAGAAGAAAAAAGTAAAGAGAAAAAATTATGAACAACAAATACATATCTATCAACAAGCCAACCTAAAAATCAAGGGAATTAACAACCTGAGGAGCAGAATAATCTGGTGAATATAATAGAATCAGGGGCATAGAAAGGGAGTGGGCTGATAATTCTCAGGGGGAAAGGGGTATGGGGGGGGTTCATGAAGAGAATGGACAAAAATCATACACCTATGGATGAGGACAGTGGGGGGGAGGTAAGGGCAGAAGGTGGGGTGGGAAAGGGGTGGAGGGGAGCTATGGGGGGAAAAAGGAGAAATAATTGTAATAATCTGAATAAAGATTTATTTAAAAAAAAAAAAAAAAAAAAAAAAAAAAAGAATTTTGGCTCACAGAGTACGCAATTCTGAAGAGACAAATACACCTACTTCTATTTGACAGGTGGGGGGAAGGGGCTCAGATCCTGGCATTGGAGACAATCCTCCCCACTAACCTAGCTCCATGGAACAGTGTTGCTCCTTAAAGATTTTGAAAATTAAAAAAAAAAAAATATTGCCAACTTGCTTTTACTGACAAAAAATGTTTTATTAAATGAAACAAAAGGATTCAAATAAAAGATCAAGGTGACCTCTCCATGTGGTAATATACAGGTGGAGCATTCCTCTGGCTCCATGTCTACTCAGAACCACTGCTCCTTACTACCTGTTCCATTCATCCAAAGTAAATGTTCAGAGCACTTACATGTGCGCAGTGCTAGGGGCCTGTATCTGCCCTCAAGGATCTTGCTCTCTAGTATGAGATATAGATACTAAATAAGTAAACCACTATATACTTACAAATAAATACTAAGAAGTAGGGGATTCCACTGTGTAAAGGGCCCCCTGGGAAGGCACCTGAACATCCTATATTGGCCCCTCTTGCCCTTTTGGCCAAGAGGGACCCTCTTCTCACAGTCCAATTGCCCTCAGCTGTTGCCTGAGCTTTCTGTTCATGCTGAGGTTGAAGCCTCGTAGTGGCTGGTACCATGGATCTGTCTCTCACCCAGTGGGGTGAGCTGGGCCCTCCCTGGAGAAGAAACCTGGGTTCCCCAAGATATGTGACCAGTGCCAGGGCCCTGCCAGCAGGCGAGGGGATCCCAAGGCAGGTACTGGGCATGGAGGCCATGGGGGCATAGGCTACCAAGGAGACAGAACTGAACCTCACATCACCCTGCTTGGCTCCGGAGGATAGCTGGTTAGCCAGAGACGGGTAAGATTCCTCAGGGAAGGAACAACCTAAGACAGGCACAGTCGCAGAGAGGCCATCAGGAGAGAACTTGGGGGTCAACAGAGGTGAGGCACAGACCCTCACCCCCCCAACTTTGCAGGGGCCTGAACCCTCACCCCTTCTGAGGGAGGTCTCCTGCCCCCATGGCTGCTTCGCTTCCCATGCCCAGCTCAAATCGGGACCCAGGTAACAGAGACTTGGCCGACAGCAGCTGCCCTCTCACTGCAACAAGACTTGTTTGAGTTGTCTTGTACCCATGGTGTGGGGAAGTGGGTTTTCGATATCTAAATCCAGCCTAGCACCAGGAATGCTCAGGGCCTACTCAAGAAGGCAAATAATCCTTTCCACTAATATTTACAGGGTAAAATAAGGTTGTTGTTAGAGTATTAAATTTGACAGTAAAATAGCAGTCAAGTTCTCAGACTAATTTAAATTGGCTAAGTGAAATAAGCAAATATTCTAGAAAAATTAATGGTACTGGACAAAAAGCTGTTCCTAAAGCGTTAACTAAAATTTTTATTGGTAGTTCATCTCATGGTAAAATTGCGTAACATGTAATGAACCTAAAGCAGTCATATTTTAGTGCAAAAAATTATAATTTAAAAGCTATCAGGACTACAATATAAAATTTCCAAAAGCCTTCTAATATTTAAATCAAAAAAGGGGGGATAGTAGAAGAATATCATGTAAAGAAAAATATCCTGTAAGTAAATTACATCTAGAAAATTTTTACTTTAGAAAATTAACTTTCATTTGTAATGCTAACAGCAAGACACCCATGAAAAACACACATGGTGTCAAAACAAGCCAAAGGAAAATCGTTTGGGCAAAAAATGAAAAAGGATCCCAAGTCAAATTTATAGAAAAGATTCCTTTATTAACTTTTGGTCGAGAATATGTTTGTATATTTTCAGAAAACAACTCCAAGACCATGTGGATTCCTGCAACAGAGAGGAATTGACAGGACTGCTCCAGCCATGAAGACAGAAGAGAAACAGTCCAGAGATGGAAGACGCTGACAAAGCCTTGCCATACTAGCAGTCAGCAGCTGTGCGTCGCTGCAGGTTGCCCAGGACCAAACCAGAGAGGGTCAGACCTGCATTACCACCATTTGTCCACCATCCAGAACTGAAATATCATTGCTGACATGTACCCATAAGGAAATGTTTGACATTGAAATTGGGACTCAAAAGAAATGCTGGCCCAGACAGAAACTCACTACAGACTGATTCATTTGCCTCTCAGCATAACCATTATTGCTTGTCTCATTTTCGGTTCTTATAAGTGTATTTCTAGTATCACATGATCTCACTCATCTAGGGGAAAAAATGAACAACATAAACTGATGAACAAAAACAGACCTGGAGACAGGGAAGCATCGATCAGACTGTCAAACCTCAGAGGGAAGGTAGGGGATGGTGGGGGTAAGGGGGAGAGATCAACCAAAGGACTTGTATGCATGCATATAAGCCTAACCAGTGGTCACGGACAACAGGGGGGTGGGGGCATGCGTGGGGAGAGGTTTGGGATGGGAATGGGGGGATGAGGACAAATATGTGATACCTTAATCAATAAAGAAATTTTTTAAAAAAGAAAAAAAAAGAAGTAGGGGAACCATGGTGCTATGAAAATAATAGCAGAGAATGGAGGCTACTGTGAATTAATTCATGATAGATTATATTTAACCTGAAACCTGAATGATAAGAAGCCATCTATATGAAGGTGGAAGGGGAATCTTAGGGAAGGGGGTTCCAGGCAAGAACTGAAAGAACTAAAGCAGACACCACATGAATGGCTGGGCTAACCACTGGGGAGGGTGGAAGGAGAGGAAACTAGAAGAATAGGTAGGAGGTGGTAATTCAGGGCCTAATAGGCTCTGGCAAGAAATTTGGATTTTTATTCTAAGTGCAATGGCAAGCCATTAAAAGACTTTTAGCAGGAGAAAAATCTGGTAAGATTGAAATTTTTAAAAGCCCACATTCAGTGAGTGGTGGTGAATGGGTTGGAGATAGGGACAAATGACCACGAACGATCACAGGGAGGCCACTTAGGCAATTTTAGTGTCTAGATGAGAGATGATGATGACTGGGCCTGGAGCTATGATGGAAGAAATGGGCAAATGACTTTGAAAGTAAACTGTCTGAACTTTGTGATAAATCATATTTCAAAAAAGAAAATAAAGGGATCAAGAATGGCCCCCCAAATTCTGACTTCAATATTTTGGTGGATGATTGTTGGCATTCACTAAGATAGGAATGTCTAGGAGAATCACAGGTTTGGGGAGAAAATCAAAAGTTTTCTCTGGGACAGGATGACTTGAGGTGCCTGAGCAACTTCAAGCAAACGTGAAAAGTAGGTAGGCACTTGGAGAGCAGGGGGAAATCTCTAAAAGGAGCTCTGCTGTGATCATGCTGATGTCTCTACTTGCCCCATACAGTTGCCTGGAGCCCCAGCTGCCCCTAACTGGGGAGAAGTGGTCACCAAAAGGAAACTCGACATTTTATTTAATCAAATCACACACACTGTTGCATTTGACTTGGCAACTCCAACGTGAACTGCTGCCAAGTCAAATTTTTATCCAGGTAATCAGCTGTATCTATTGTTACCACATCTGCTTCCTGCTTTGTTGTAAATAGAAAAATTACCACAAGGTAGAACAATAGACAATATCAAGAATGGGAAGCAACTGGTATCAGTTGTTCCAATAGTGAGAAGAACCCATGAGAAAGGAAAATGATGTAAAAAAAAAAAAAAAAAAGTCAGAGAGGATGAAGATGTAAGATAAGGGTGTACCTCTCCATTTTAGAAGTGATTGTCAGATTATCAGTGGGTTGGCATTAAGAAGAAAGGAGTTCCAAGGCTGTGTGATTGGTGTGAGGTCAAGGCAAGCAAGAACAAGGGCCAGTTGGTGCACTTCAGAACTCGCCAGTAAGCCAGACTCCCCTGTAGTATGTTAATATTTAGGGACATCTGTATTGATCTCCCCAAACCATCTCTTTTTCAGTGGGGCAATAAAGCATGTGGACAACTGATCAAAAGGAGCCAGTTGGTGGTTTCAAGCTTGCATTTGACTTATAGCTGAGTAGAAACATTCAATATATTTCTTAACTCTTGCCATGACCCTACATCGTCATCCCCATTTTACACATTAGTAAATTGAAAATTACAGAGATTGAGAAATGTGTCCAAGGTTATACAGCTAGTGAAGAGCAGAGGAAGCATTGAATCCAGGTTGATCTGATTTTTATACTGTGATGTTACTAATGAGAATGTGTCTCAAATAAATGAGCTGAGTAAAAAATTGAAGAATCGATGAATTTTCTATGGTTTCTCATTTTAGTAGCCTACTTTGTTTTAATATTAGTAATATCTACTTTCCACTCATTAAAAATATACCACAAATATTTTCTCACTCTTTTTTAAATTAAATTTCAAAGACACATGACCTGTACATTGCATTGTGTGCCCACCACCCAAAGTCAAATCATCTTCCTAATATTATTAAAAATTTACAAAAGCCAAATACATACATGAAAAAACAATTCTGTCCAATGGGAAAAATACATCAGTCAAGGGAATAAATAAATAGGAAAACATTTTTTTTAATTAGGTGATAGCATGGTTCTTTGACATCTACAGTGAAGTATAAAATGTACACATTGTTAATTTTTAGAAGTACAGGAAATTTGACACTTATTTTTCAATAATTAAGGATTTCATAAGATGGAAGTGAAGAAACTTCAAGATGCTAGCTCTAGGCAATTTACATTTCATTCCTATTAGTCTATTTGCCATCTTCTGAACTCACAATGTACTCTGATGCCTTTCTTCTTGCTCAAGCTATTTCTTCTCTCCATAAAGCCCATTGTCTCCTTTTTCTTCATAACTTCATGTACCAAGATCTCAGGCATCCATGATGACTGGTCAAATGCAGCTTCTCCCATGATGATTTCTGCTAATAACAGAAGAACATTTCCATTATTTTGACACCTCATATTACTTTTTAAAACTTTGTATATGTTTATATTTATTCCATACAACATTACAGAAAGGGTATGAGGTGCTTTAAATGTATAAAAAATAGATTGTAAATAAGTTTTTACAATTGCAAAGAAAACTAAAGGCTGAAAAGTAAAAAAGAAGCAGAGACGGATTATATTACCTGATATTTAGGCCTAGCCATTTAGGATATTGATGCATTAATCCATTTGATTCTTAAAACAGTCCTACAAAGTGGAAAGGGTAGGCATAAGTAACCCAATTTTGCAGATGAGGAAAATATTAGCTCTCTTTACAAAGAGCTAAAATGATCTTCCCAGGTAAAGATTGGCTGGGACCTGATCTAAATTTCCTAACTTCTAGTCTAGCACTCGGTTTCTAATGCCAGGGTGGGAGAGACCCAGGGAAAGCAGGGATGGCCCACTGAACACCTTTTTGGCCCATCTTGAGGTTCTAGACCCTCTGCTGCTTGCTGACTCCCCAGTGCCCCTGCCAGAGCTCATGCCATCCTGCACTCCTCCACCTCTCTCCCACTGAACCTCAAGGAGACTGCTTTCTTAATTAGCATAGCCTTTATTATGAAAATCACCCACTCCAGTTTTCTGGTCCCTCTGAGGCTAATTCTTGGCCAAATAAGGACAATGAGCTGAGTGTATACATTTAGGATTAGACACCTGTATGTTAAGGCAAATCATGAACCAAAGGTCATAAATATAGGGAATGATGTTTTGGTCTCAATAAAATACAGATCCTTCTCATAATGGGGCTGGCCACACCCAGGGTGTGCTGGGCGCGTGAGGGGAGGCACCAGTGGGCAGTAGGCTTCCATCCCTGCAGCCGCTCCCATAAAGGCTCGGGGCCCACCTGTCAGAAAAGGCTGGACAGGGGTGTCCTTGGCCTCTACTAGTTTGGTTAGATGCCTCTGACTCTGCTTCGAACTCTTCTAGATTTTAGAGAGGCTTTTTTTTTTTTTTTTTTTTGCGTTTTCTTACAAACTTTTTGCTCTGCATAAATATAACATAAGTAAATAAATATTGTGTTAAAAACCAGTTAGGTACATTGATACAATGGAACACCACTTGGTCTTTAAAAAGAAGGAAATCCCACTTTTTAAAAAATATATATTTTTATTGATTTCAGAGAGGAAGAGGGAGAGAGAGATAGAAACATCAATGATGAGAGAGAATCATTGATGGGCTGCCTCCTGCATGTGTGCCCCTGACCGGAATCAAACCTGGGACCTTTCAGTCCACAAGCTGACACTCTATCCACTGAGCCAAACCCCGTAGGGCGGAAATAACCACTTTCCACAACATGGAGGGACCTGAAGAGCACCAGGCCAAGTGAAATAAGCCAGTCGGAGAAAGACATGCACCACACAACCCACTCATCTGTGGATCTAATGGACAAAGCAAATCAACAAACAGAATAGAAAATAAAAAATAAACCAATTGTGTTCTTTCCATTTGAGGCCATATTGTATTTCCCCCCTTATTATCATTACCTATCACAGAAATGGCCGTGTAGATGCCTGTCATGATCGTGTCTGCATCTCGTGATGAGATAGCAGATGCCTCTTGCAACAGTACCCAGTTAGGAAGCTGCCTCTGGTGATAGTAGCTGCCTGTCACAGTAGTAGCTGCCCAGCTGGGTAGCTGCCTGTCACAGTAGTAACTGCCTCACAATCTTGTCCAGCCCAGTAGTTGCTTGTCATATTACTTGTCTTGACTGTCTCCTTAATTTGAAAGCCTCTTAAGAGCAGAAGCTATATTTTGTGCATCTTGGTGTCTTTCCCCTTTCACCCAATGCTAGGCATGCTTCATCATAGACGGTATTCAAAGAGTTCAGCACGTGAGATCATCACATGAGAACCTGAAACAGTCTGAAAACTAGAATAGACAGCAGGATTTTTCCAGGAATACTCTCAGATTTTCTCATTGGAATTAGTATCATTGCTCTCCTGCAAAAGTGATATTGCCTTGAATGTCCTAAATTATCCTAACCTAAGTTTAACTTGCTCTATCAGTAGTCCACAGATAAATGCATTTTGGAGCAAGAACTCAGAGTATCTCCTTTAGGTTTATAGAAAAACGTTTGAAGCGATAACCAGAATATAGAAGGCAACGAGTTTCCACTGTTTATTCTCAGAACTATTCCCATTTCTTTGCTATTCCTCTTCCTTTTAAAGATAAAGAGCAAAGTCAAAATAAATCAACAAATTATTGATTAAAGATATAAAATGATAAAAAGTAATGGCTATAGCAACAACCATTCCAACTTAATAAACAAAATCATTACTAAGAATCTGACAAAATTCTTTGTGAATTAGAAATCCTATCCTATCTAATAAAGAGAGAATATGCTAATTAACCATCACTTCGTCACAAAGATGGCTGCACCCACAGCTGAGGCCCATAAGGGGCCTTAACAAGCAATCACAGGGACCTGAGGCTACGCCCTCCCTCGCCCTCCCCCACCCCCTTGGGGCTTGACAGGGCACCTCAAGGTGAGCTTCCCATCCTGGTGCTGGGCTAGGGGACCTCAGGCTGCTCCCCCTGCCCCAGTGCCAGGCTGGGGGACCTCAGGCCACACCCCCCACCAGGTGGGGCTTGACAGGGGACTTCAGACCACACCCCCCACCCCAGCACCAGGCCAGGGGACCTCAGGCCACACCCCCCACCCCAGCACCAAGCCAGGGGACCTGAGGCTGCACCCCCCGCCTCAGCGCCAGGCCAGGGGACCTCAGGCCATGCCCCCCACCTGGTGGGGCTTGATGGGGGACCTCAAGGTGTGCTTCCAGTCCTGGTGCTGGGCTAGGGGACCTCAGGCTGCTCCCCCCACCTCAGCCCCAGGCTGGGGGACCTCAGGCTGTGCCCCCCAACCAGCGTGGCTTGACAGGAGACCTCAAGGTGCACTTCCTGTCCTGGTGCTGGGCTAGGGGACCTCAGGCTGCTCCCCCGGCCCCAGCGCCAGGCCGGGAGACCTCAGGCCACGCCCCCCACCAGGTGGGGCTTGAGAGGGGACTTCAGGCCATGCCCCCCACCCTGGCACCAGGCCGGGGACCTCAGGCTGCACCCCCCACCCCAGCACCGAGCCAGGGGACCTGAGGCTGCTCCCCCCTGACTGGCGGGGCTTGACAAGGGACCTCAAAGTGCACCCCCAGTGCTGGGTTGGGGGAACTCAGGCCACGCCCCCTGCCCAGGGGGGACCTGAGGCTGCACCCCCCTGCCGATGGGGCTTGACAGGGGACCTGAGGCTGTTCCCCCCTCCCGGTGCCGGGCTGGGGGACCTGAGGCTGCGCCCCCCCCGCCTGGCGGGGCTTGACAGGGGACCTCAGGCCATGCCCCCCACCCAGCGGGGCTTAACAGGGGATCTTAGGCCATGTCCCACACCTGGCAGGGCTTGGCGGGATACCTCAAGGCACGCCCCCCACCCCAGTCTGGGCTGGGGGACCTCAGGCCACCCCCCCCCCCCCCCGTCCTGGCGCCGGGCCAGAGGACCTGAGGCTACACCCCCTGCCTGGCAGGGCTTGACAAGGGAGGGACTAGCCAGGTCTGGATCTATCCCAACGAGGTGGGGGGGGGGGGGGGTCAGCCGGGTCTGTGTCTCACACGATTTTGAGGCACATGTGGGTGGGCGGGGACTTGACTCTGGGTCCCGTGGTGTGCCCCAGACTCTGACAGGAGGAAGGTTTTCATATACATTTTACTAATTTTCTTTCATCTCTGACACTTCTATAATAGAGAAAGGGCAAATAGCAATATTAAATTATTTCCTCTAATGAATCCCCTTTTAATGTGCATGAATTTTGTGCACTGGGCCACTAGTATAATAAAAGGCTAATATGCAAGTTGTCCCCTTAACCGGGAGTTCGACCAGGGGGCAGTGTCAGCCAGCCAACCGCACAAGGCCCCTCCCCCCGGAAGGCCAGACCGATCAGCCCCATCCGGATGGCCTGGTCGGACCCCACCCATGCACAAATTTGTGCACCGGGTCTCTAGTCATTAAATAAAATAGACCACATCCTGAGTGGCAAATGAGATTTAATTCAGTATTTATTCCTAAGAGTGGCTCATAGGTGAAGATCCTTGAAGGCTAATTTCCCTGGTCAGAATGAAACCAGGTGCAGAATCCTGACCCTAGAGACTTTCAAATCTAATGGTAACAGCACTCCCAGAATTGGTGGGCACCCTGGGACATCACGACATGGCCAGTGGAAAGAAAAGCTAAGTGGAGGACAGTAATGGGAGTAACCACTGACATGCATTGAGCACTTACCATGTACCAGATGCTGGGCCAAAGGCTTTATTTGCATCGTTTTATTAATTCCCAGAACAATTTCACAAGGCAGTTCTCACTTTCACTCCTCCTTTGCATTTAAGGAGAATGAGGTTTAGAGAGGTTATGTGGCTTTTTCAAGGGCGGCATCTAGACGGCGGTAGCACCTGAACTAACCCACCAGTAGGTTTGGTGCCCAAAGAAGTTGGCCTGCAATTAAAATCCTTATTTCCAGTCAGGATCAGTTACAGTGTCAAATACCTAAGTGAGTTTCTCACAAGAGCAGTACTCACACAGCAGCAGGGTGAGGATGGCATCAGGGTCTCAGGGGGGTTGTCTCCTACAGAACTCAGTTTCCTGGGAATGCAAGTACTAAATGGGTTTCCACAGAGCTAGTTATGCACCCCAAGTTTCCCAAGCAGGTTTTACCAAGGAATTGGAGAATAAAGCAGAAGTGTTTGTGCCCCTGGCCTCATCCCCTCGGCCCACTCATAATTTTAGCTATAGCATCCCACCTCATGTGCTCTTTCCACTTTGCTAATTTTGGGCTTTTTCCTGAAGCCAAAAAGAGCTCACTTAACCTGCTCACAGCAGCCCAGAAGTGCAGAGAGTAATTGTCCCCAGAGACAGTCCTCAATCATTTGGGGTGAAGGTTACCCCAGCATCCTATGGGAGAAGCTGCAATCCTGAGGCTAATTCTCAGACTTCCTCAGAGGGCCCCAGAGAGCTGGATCCCCAGTTGCTAATAGCTCAATGATATATCCTATACCTGTTGTGCTTTCTACCATATCTCACTTTCCTGTCCCTCACTCCTGACTCTTGGGATCACTTCCCGTAAAGTAACTGCATAAAAGTTCTTAACAGAGGATCAGCTTCAGGGGAAACCAAAACTAAGACAGATGGCCAACTAAGAAACCAAGAGAGAAAACATGCCTGAACGCTGGGAAAACGCAGCAGGCAATGAGGGAAATGGCTGTAGAAGAGTAAGTGCCACAGTTTGGGTTCCAAGCCACCAACACCCCTCATTTGGACTACAGCAGTAGTCTCCTCACTTGTCTCTCTGTTTTTCGTTTTTCGTTTTCCCTGACTACTAATTCTCCTCGCAGAAGCCTGAGTGCCCCTTTAAAATGAACCATGAACTTACACATCCACTCAAAATCCTCCAGTCTTCCAATCCCATGTGGAAGAAAATCCCCAATTCTTCTATGGCCTACGGGCATGTATGATCTGGCTCCAGGATGCTTCCAAGTTCGTCTTCTGCTGCTGTTCCCAAATTTCACAACGATGGAGAGATTTTCCACATTGTCCTTTCCAAATCAATAATTCTTCCACCCCCATGACGTCCTTTACTCTCTATCCGCATACTCTACATACTATTTATCACTATTTTATACAGCCAGTTCTTGCTATTCATAGCAGTTATGCTCTATAAGGTCACCATGAATGCTAAATTAGCACATAGGGGACCATTGTTCCTAAGGGAAATGCAGAGTTAAGTTCTTGTAAGTCTCTGGACACAACATTTCACCACCTGATCGAAATATAAACTTGCTTTATGTGTGCTTCTGTTTAAAGACATATTGTTTAATGTATAAGGTTGAGGTATTAACATTAAACTCATAGCCAACAATTATATGACTCATGCCTGAAAGAAGCCTATCTAACATACATATTTTCTCCATAAGGCACAACATAGCTTTGTTGAGCTTAGGAAGTCTAGTACGTAAGCACAATCCTTAAAGTCCATTGGAAACAGAAAAATGACTCCCCTCCCCCACCAAAACCCGCAAACATGTAAAAACTAATTAGACCATAAAAAGGATGCTTGTCTATAGTATAAGAGCAGAAATAAGAAGACCATCACCTTGTTTGACTTTATCTGGGAACATACATATAAGGTAACTCAACTTCTGGCCATTCTGAACATAACTGTGAATGACTGAAAAAGTGCTGCAAGCATTTATTTACGGGGGGGGGGGGGGGCGGTGTGGTAACAAATACATTTTAGCAAGTAATCAAATTCACAAATACAGAACCACAAATACTGAGGATAGATCATATTTATTTGTTGTATTATCCATCTCCTCTTCTTGACATTTAAACTCTCTAACAGAGAAAACGTTTTCTGATTTTTGGTGTTTTTTTTTTTTTTACTTTTTCCTCGGCATATAATCCATCAGTGTCCACTAGAAATGTAATGTGAGCCACAAATGAGTTACATGTGTAATTATAAATGTTTCAGTAGCCACATTAAAAAAAAACATTTAAAATTACTTTTCATAATGTATTTATTGACCATAATATATCCCAAATATTATTTCAATATTGACTCAATATAAAAATGTTGACATGACATTTTAAACTTTTGTGTTTATTTGTTCCAGTGTATATTTTATACTTAAAGCACACTTCAATTTGGACTAACCACATTGCAGGTGCTCAATAGTCACTGTGGCCAGTGGCTCCCACATCAGACAGCTCAGGTTTAGAACAATGACTAGTACATAATAATGTCCTAAGAACTATTTTTGAGTGAATTAATTTATTCATTGCTTTTTAACTCCCAGACTCTGTACCAATAAAGATACTTTAGATCATTTAATTCATACAACCACTCTTTCGTTAGTTATTGTTATCCTGTTTTTACAATTCAGTGACTGAGATGCATTAACTTGCCCACAATCACAAAGAATTCCAAAACAAGGACTTGAGTACCCGGCCATATAATGAAATCTAATGTCTCCAAATATGTCTTCATTAAAAGATACTAATAGAGCTCTACTTAAAGCATGAGTTAAAAGATATCTGACAATGGGAGAAACCACATGGTTCTGGACGTATTTCAGGTTTGGCTAAAAATAGTGTGGATTTTTTTACTTTTTTAAGAACCAGTAAAATGCTAATTAATAGAGTCATTACACACCTGGGCGGTTAAGCACACTGTCCTGCAAGAGCCCATCAGCTGCTCTTGTCACTGGCCAGAGGCTCATTGGGAAGGCCAGCAGCACCCCTGGCTAGGCTTCAGAGCATGAAGCATCAGGCAATCTAAGAGGTTTCATGCTGTTGCTGGGAGCAATATCGAAAAAACGTTTTTATCCTTCAAAGCTACATGGCTCCCTTCATTTTCCTATTGTGTGGAAGAACTTTTGCTATTTTTCTTATTTATGAACCAAACATTATTGCATTTTTACAAGCATATGCCATAAAAGGATACTGTGTAACACCCACTGAATGACAACATAATAACCAATTCATCATATTTACCTTCCTATGATTCCAAAGAGGACTTAGGGTGGCTTAATCAATTAATAAGAACAAGCCATGACTGATTAACACAAACAATTTAGTCTTTCTGCTCATATAAAAATTGGCAAAATTAACCAGAGGTAATTTGTGAAAGAACAAAAAATAGAGACAAGAGGAGGTAACCAATCAGTCAGAGCAATTGTGGAATAATAAAGCTCATTTTCATTCTGTAAAAACCGAAGAACCCTGAGTATCAGAGTGAAAGTTACAAATCACGTTTTCAGTGTTCCTAAAGCCAGACATTGGTTACAGCTAATGGTGCACCATCATCTCCCCTCGCCTGCAGGCGGTACCCACACACTCGTACAGAAAGTAATCTGAACACGCCAGCCGCTGGAGAGGGCAGCGGAAGCCTGGCCTCTGATGTGGACTCCCTGTATTCTGTTTTCCTACAGTGATAGAGCTTTGAAACAGAAAAGTACTCGGCACTATTTTTTTTTCTAACCTGCCTATTGTCTCTGAGCGTTTTCTGTTCTTTAAATAGTCTCTGAATGTGGAATTCCCAAGACATAAACCACACACATGCATCACATATCATCACAGAGTAACTAGAGTTGAACCACCTACTAGTATGTCTATTACAGTTCAACATATTCTAACATGGGAGAGGAAAAGCCCCCATCTTCTCTGAGAACCTCATGACGTTGGAGGGAAATTCATAAGAAACAAACCGCTGGAGTTGCTTCTGTCTTAATACCAGTGTGAGAATTATGCATTTGTGGGGGAGGGGAAAATTAATCTAATATTGATTGCATTTTGATTCTATTTGTTTTGAATATCCTCCGTATCAAACTAAAAGATAAATCTCATGAGAGTTGCTTTAAAAATTCAAATTTGTAGAAGGTAGCAAAATAAATGTCATAATGTGACTCTAAGCCAATTGACAATTCTGGTCAGGAAACAGGAAGTAGAACATAATCCCAACAAGAGTAATAAAAGTGTTCCTCCAAAGGTCAAATAGCATAGATGGAAAGGAAGGACAGACTAGCTCAGCCTGAGGACACAGGGAGGGGGGATGAAATTAAGCAGCTTTAGAAGGATCAGCTCCTAAATCTTCAGCAGCTTTGGCAGCAGGATGACTCCATAAATTGGCTGCTCCACAGAAAACCCCATCTGAATTCCCTAATATGAAATGACGTTGGCGATATACCTCACTTGGTAATGTGTTCTGACACTCCTCACCTCATAAGACCTTGTATAATAGCTTTCCTAAGTCAAATTCTACCAAAGTTATTATGGTCACTGTGATGGTTCATTTTATGTATCAACCTGACAGGACAAAAGAATGCCCAAATAGCTGGTAAAACATTATTTCTGCGTGTGTCTGTGAGGATGTCATCGAAAGAAAATTAGTGTTTGAATCCACAGGCTGAGTAAAGATCACCCTCACCAGTGGGGATGGGCATCAGCCAATCTGTTGAGGACCTGAATAGAACAAAAAGATGAAGGAAGGGTGAATTTGCTCTCTCTGCTTGAGCCAGGACATCCATCTTCTCTTACCGTTACATGTCTATGCTCTTGGTTTTCTGACATCCAGTTTCAGATCAGGACTTACATCACCAGCTCTTCAATTCTCAGGCCTTTAGACTTGGACTGAATCACATCACTGGCTTTTGCAGTTCTCCAGCTTGCAGACAGCCCATTGTAGGTCTTAGCCTCCACACCCATGAGGGCCAATTCTTATAATATATCTCCTTTTACAGATCTATCTATCAATCCATCCATCTATCCATCTATCTATCTACCCATCCTATTGACTCTATTTCTCTGGAGAGCTTTGACTAATATAGTCACTATTCACATAGCTGAGATTAGAGAAGCTGTGCTATGAATATAAAATATAGTTCCTTCACAGAAAGACTTCCGTTCATTGAACACATATTTATTGAAATGCATATGTGCCCAGAACTGTTCTAGAGTCAAGCATGCAGTAATTTATGCACCTAATAAAGCTCTTCACATTCTTAAACTGTATTTCTAGTTGGGGTGTTGTGGCAGAATGCACGGGAGAACGATCAGCCAGCACTCTGAGGGAGGAAACTTTAACCTTTATTTCGCAGATCTGCTAGTCCAGAGGAATTCCGGATCCAAAGCCTGAACTGAACTCATGGGGAGGCTCTGACCTATATAGCTCCTCCTGTGGCGGGCCCCTGAGGGTCCCTGCAGCTTCACCCAAGTCAGTCTTGGCAGGGCCTTGGGGGCATGCTCCTTAGCTCTGCCCAAGTCAGTCAGAGTGGGGAAGTAAGACTACAGTTTTAACCAGATACTGAACTAGGTTGCAAACCCCCGCCCCTGCCATTTTCCTTTTCAGGGGAAGATAGGTATTAAATAAAACTAAATGTAAATAATATAACTTCAGACAATTACAAAGCATGGAAAGAGTTGGAATGAGATGGTGAAGGCTTGGGTGTAGCCCAGACTGGCTAACATTATTTTCCATTCCCTCTAGAAGCCTTGAGGTCTCCCACTTTGCTGTAGGATGAAATAGTGACATCTGATCTAACTGGTACATGAATTCTTGAATGTCTGTATCAAGCCTATTAAAATGCTGACACAAGTAGCAGTAAGATTCAGGGCAAAACTGATTTATCACAGCATTGTAGAGAGGGGGAATATGCACGGTAAGGGACTAGAGTGTGACTGGTACTTGTATTCTAAATAGGGTGGTCAAGGAAGGCTTCTGAAATATTAATACTTATACAAAAGCCTTGTGGTGTAAAACTCGGGAGGAAAAGTGTTATGGGCAGAGGGAAGAATCTAAGCCCAGATGGCGTTTTGGATATTCAAGGAACTGTACGAAAGTCAGTGTGTTTAAAATATGGTAAGCAAGGGCAATCAGCTATAAGAGATGAAGGCAGAAGGTTGGCAGAAGCAGATCACATAGGATCTTAAAGACCATGGTAAAAAAAAGTTTGGGATGCAGTGGAATGCAATTAGAGGGCATTAAACCTGGAGTAAGTAACGTGATTCGAAATTATTAAACTCTTCAGAGGAAGACAGGACAAAAGGAGGATATAATCAACTATCAGTTCTGTTTCAGGTTGACACAGGTCATGGAAGGAGAGAAAATTTAAACAGGGAGCAGGTAGGTTGTACAAAAACAACAGAAAAGATTCAAGGACTATCTGACATTGTTAACCCAGGTCAAGTGAGAGGACTATTATGGAACAGACATGCTTACCTGTAGTGATCAGGGAAGATAAGATAATGGATTATCAACATGATAGAGCCTGCTGAGTCTTGTCAAACCTACTGACCATTACTCACCCCTTTATGTGAGAAGAAATGACACCCCCAGAAGAGACTAAAAAAAACACAACAACACATTTTAGTAACTATGATACCTTGGGGTCAGAAAATAAAATGTTTAAATGAAAAGTATTGATTATCTTGTTACCCCTCTGCTGTAGCCATGGTGGTATTTCCTTGGATCTTCCTTCAAGAGAGCCTGCTTCCAGTTTCTGAACTGATGCCACGCCTTAAGGATCCACTGCAGAGGCCACACTCTCCCCAGGCAACTGCCAGCCAATGACACACACAGTGGGAGCACTGGGGCTTGGCAAATTCTACCCACATGGAAATTCTCTAATGAGCAATCTCCACTGTGATGGCCAAGATGCATTCAGATAGGCCCCTCAGTCTGAACCTCTTTCTACCCAATGCTTCTCCCTTTACCTCTCCTTTTATAAGATTCAGACCTGGATTGCCATCTAAAGTAATTAATCCTGCTCCCTCTCTATAACTTCTTCAAGGTGTTACCTCCAATAAATCTCTTGTAGTCCTAACTCCATCTTGGCATCTACTTACCAAAGGACCTGAACTGATGTGTAAGCTGGCAAGCTTCTACTAAAAGTTAGACATAGAAAAGAGAGAAAATCATGTTTTCTGTGAGCATAAATGTGGCCTCCTGGTGAAGAGCCCACATGCCTTGTCTACAGCACCAGTATTTTGTTCCTTTGACACAATTACAAATACTAGGACAGATGCACCTTACCAAATGTACTAGGAGTTACAGTAGCTTTTAGAAAACATGTCTGATGCATTCAGAGAGATCTGAGAAGGCAGGGACTCTAATGGAAAGAAGAAAGAATCTTTCAGGAGAGAAAGAGTTAAAATGAAGACAATGAAAAAGAAACTGGAGAAAATAATACAAAATTCCTCAAATAAAACAGCAAACCTTAAATCTGCATTGGTTACAATAGAAAAGAATGTTAAATGAAGAACACTGAATAAATGATGCTAAGAACCAACTTAATAGAGAAGAGAGAAAATAGAGATATGGAGAGGCAACTGACAAATGTTTGGTGTTGCTGAAGAACAAATATGAACAAATCCTAATATATAAAAACCCAGGGTGCATAACGACCAACCGAAGGCTCGACTGAACACCAGTAGTCAGTCCTGCAGTCAGTGCTGGGTTGCTGTGGTGACCCAGCACTGACTGCCTCCGGTGCGGGCATGGCGACCCAGCACTGACTGCCAAGGGGGCTGCAGATCAGGCCCAGAGAGAGGCCCGAAGAGAGAGGCAGGGTCTGATCTGCAGCCTCCGTGGCAGCTGTTGATCAGCCATTGCTTCTCTCTTTCTCTCCGGGCTTCACCAGCAGCCATGCCTCTGTTTCTCTCCAGGCCTCCGCGGGGGCTGCTGATCAGCCCGCCTTTCTGATCAGGCCCAGAGATAGGCCCAGAGACTCTGACTGGCATAGAAACCAACCAATCAGAACCAAAACTGGGTGAAGTGTGAGGAGCCCATGGCTGCCTAGGTAGTGGAGCTTTTGAAGCTGACTGGCATAGAAATTGACCAATCAGAACCAAATTGGCCGGCAGGGGAGGGCAGTTAGGGTTGATCAGGCAGGCAGAGGCAGTTAAGGGGGATTAGGCTGGTAGGGGAGAGCAATTGGGGGCAAGATCAGGCCAGCAGGGAGGGCAGTTGGAGGCAAGATCAGGCTGGCAGGGGAGGGCTGTTGGGGGCGAGATCAGGTCGGCAGAGGAGGGCAGTTAGGGGTGATCAGGCAGGCAGGCAGAGGCAGTTAGGAGCAATCAGGCAGGCAGGCAGAGAGGTTAGGGGTGATCAGGCAGGCAGGCAGAGGGGTTAGGGGCAATCAGGCAGGCAGGCAAAGGCACGTAGGGGTGATCAGGCAGGCAGGCAGGTAAGCGGTTAGGAGGCAGCAGTCCCAGATTGCAAGAGGGATGTCCGACTGCTGGTTTAGGCCCAATCTCTGTGGGATCGAGCCTAAACTGGCAGTTGGACATCCCCCAAGGGGTCCCCAATTGCAGAGGGTGCAGGCTGGGCTGAGGGTACCCCCCCCCATGCACAAATTTCATGCACCGGGCCACTAGTAGAAATATAATAATAATAAAGAAAGAAAAATGTTGCTAAACTAAGCAAAAGCAAAGAAAGGTTTCATGAAAATTTAATTTTAAAGTGGATATATTATGCCAATTTAATTGCAAGGAGAAATAAAAAAGTTAATCATCCAACCAGAAGGGGGGAAATGTTTACCTAGTAAAGCACAAAAAATCAGGTTTGCTTCAACCTACTTATTTGCAACATTGACTAGGAAAAAGAAATTCCCATATTTGTCTTTATCATTCCATACTGTCCTTCTCAATTGCTTTCCTCCGTTGATAGCTTACTGGCCACATTAAACTGAGTGCAATGCTCTAATCTACCATGCTCAGACCACTAACCAAGACCACTTGGATCCCCCCTTATCCTCAATGCTCCTTGGAATTCATTCTATAAGAGCTGGAAGTCCATTCAGCCTCCCAGACCATTACATGACTCTGCAGCCCCTGAGCAGCCGCATTTCCACCAAAGGTCACCATTAGCTCACTAACTGCTTCCTTTACCCCACACATACCAGAATGAAAACACCAACACAAATATAGTCTCCTATTTCCTATACAAGAAAAATACTATTAATGTATTTAGTAAACCCCCAAAGTTAAAAGAAGGAAATAAGATAATTAAAAATAAATACATGTAGTGGCTCATTGTCATCTAAACTATAATCACTCTAACCAGCAATTATATAAACAAATAAATTTACATGAAGTGGAAATTATCTTTGTCATATAATCTAATAATAGAGAAATATGCAAATTTGTCTGTTACAGCATCATGTCATGACCGGATCAGCAGGCTGCAACCCCACCCTCTGCTCAGGCAGCTTCAAGGCTGAATAGGATATGATAGGCACAGGAATGGAAAAGGGAAGGAAACTGCATGTGGAAGGGGGTGGCGACTGCAAGGGGGTGAAGCAGGTGCACCTGGCAAGGGGTGGGGCATAGTCAGCATGGAGCAGGGAGACCCTCCCATAGGCGGGGAGGCACCCATGGTCCAGGACGAAGTGGAGGATGGTCCAAGGCCTCTGGGCGGAGGCGCTCCTGCTTTGCAGCAGCAGCGCCTGGGCTGTGCGGGTCTCAACCACCCTCGCTGGGCCGGGTCTCCCAGGCAGGAAATGGGAGCAGGACAGCAGCAGGGTGGCCAGGGAAGGGGGGCAGTGAACACCTGGCCGGGGCTGAGCCCTGGGCTGGGAGTTAACAACGCCCCCCCCCCCCCCTAAACAGAAGCTTTAAGAAGGGGAGGAGGGAGGGAAGAACTTTATAAAGGAGTCAGTAGAGAGCAGAGTTAAAGAAGGAAAGAGGATGTGTGAGTGAACTGTAGGAGCTATAATGAAAATCAAGTACAGTTTTGTACTGGGGACAGATTTTAAAAGTAGGAGTCAGCAAAGAAAAAAGATAAATGATAGTGAATAATTAGGCAGGTAGATAGATATTAAAACAGTGGAAGTAAGTAGAGAAGGATGTGAATGAGAGAGAAAGAGGGAGGGAATAAAAGTTTTAAAGGGGAGTCAGTAGAGCTTAAAAGGAGAATGGGAAGAAGGAAGAAATGGGGGAGGGAGCAAAGCAGGTCTGAGGGAGGAAGTGAAGAAAAAAATTAAGGTGGACAGGAAGGAAAAGGAGAGGGAGGGCAGGGATAAAGATAAAGGAAAGAAGGAATGTGGGGAGGGAGGGAAGGTAGGAGAAAGATGGGAAGAAGGATGATGGAAGAGAAGTAGGAAATAAGGAGGAAAGAAAAGTTTATAAATGATTCAGTAGGAAAAAGTATTACATAAAGGAGAAAGAAAAATTGTGTGAGAGGGAGAAGCCAATAAGGAAGTCAAATACAATTGTGTGTGAAGGAGATAAGATTACAAAAAAAAGTTAATAGGGGCAACCAGGCTGGCAGGGGAGGGCCATTAGGGGGATCAGGCAGTCAGGCAGAGTGGTTAGGGCAGGCAGGCAGGTGAGCGGTTAGGAGCCAGAGGTTCTGGATTGCAAGAGGGCTCCCAGATTGGAGAGGGTGCAGGTAAGACTGAGGAATGCCCCTCCTTCCATGAATTTTGTGCACCAGGCCTCTAGTTTTTAATAATATAAAGGAATATGTTATCTATTCTCAGAGCTGCTCTTGAAAGTGGATATTGTGGCAAAATTTTTGGAATTAATTTGGTTTCATTCGTCAACAACATTTCACTAATAAATTTTACCCCTAGCCATCACATCTAATGAAATAGTGTAAAATACAGCCAATACCAGTATTTAGGCATAAAGATGTTCATTGTTGAGTTGTCATAGTAAAAAAATTGAAGCAATGTCAATATCTAAAATAAAAAACTTTAGGTAAATAATTATCCATAAATGCAATGGAGTATTGTATAGCCTTTAAAATAGTATTCATGAGAAATTTAAATAACAATGAAAATGTTTTAATATTATAATCTGTTGTTAAGAGAGGCAGCAGGACATAAAGCTACCTAGTTACCTATGTTTGTCTAGGTATGTGTGTTTGTATATACATATTGTATATTTTATCAGTGATCACTGTTGTTCTCAATTATAAAAGAAATACACCAGAATGTCATCTAATGTAGAAACACAACAGACTTTCTTGTTTCCAAATTTGTAGTATTTTCTGTACTCTCAAATTAATAAGAAGAATGTGCTTATTCCATAACTGAAATTTTATATTTCCACTTATTTATTTCCTAAGGTTCTTGGCTATTTCTAAAAGGATAATACTGAGAAAGTGCTTATAAACTAGAGGTTGTAGACTGGTTACCTATAGGTTCTATTTGGACCACAGATCTATTTTTGTTTGGCCCATAATTTGTTTTTGTAAATTGATTAGTTACCAGTATTGAACTGTATTAAAAATCCAGACATCTGCTCTACTAGAAAAGTAGAAGATTTCCTAATGCTGAGCTCAAGTTCCCAAGGGGCAGCAAGGGCTGGAGCTGAGCAGCAGCTGGTCCTTTGAGGTGGGGCATGAACTTTACTCACCCAGCCTGCTTCTCCCATTCACATTGCTTGCTCTGATCCTCAGAAGCACTTGACTTTGCTAGGAATACTTTGGAGATGTAAAGTTCTGTTAATACCAGAGGACTCTACATAGTGAATGCACCTCCCTGCCCCAGAGCAGGGAGCTCAGTTGTTTGGCAGCCTGGAGTGGGAAACAATGCCCGCAAATACTCTGCAGTGGAGCAGGTGCGCTCTTCCCACTTCAAGACTTCCAAGCTGCTCTGCCGTCTGGCTCTCCTCTCAGTAATCAGTGTTTGTTACACATCATCAACATCGCCAGTTCTAATCTGTGCCTAAGCCACGGCCATCATAGCTGGATTCTGATACTCTGCTGCTTCTACTTCTTTACATTCTCTATTTCTGATTTCATAAGTTTCCAAAACCTTCTGAAATGCTTTTCAATTTTATGTAAATAGACTTTTACTAGGATGCATTTATATTTTTCATACCTATATTTATATTTTTACGTAAGCAGGCTTTTATAGCTCTCCCCAGCCCATAAAAGCACTTTTTCCTTTATATTAGACTGTTGACTTATTCATTCTACAAATAATGACATTATAGTGTTGGGAAATAGCAGTGGACAGACAGAGAAGCCCCTACTGCCCCACCTCTACTGCAGTTCTATTTTAGTAAGAAAAGACAGATAACTAAGAAATGAACACATAAGGTCATTTTAGAGAGTGATACACACTATAAGAACAAAATGAAACAACATGACATGATAACAACTAAAGCACTATTTCACATTGACTAGATAAAGACGACCTCTCTAAGATAGTGAACTTTGAATGACAAGAAGCAGTAAGTTAAAAGAACTGTGAGGAGGATATTATTGCAGGGCAAGAGAAGAGCCATTATGATGGCAATAAGTGGGAAGACAGCTACCAAGGCAGAGTAGCAGAAAGGGGAGGTGGGCAAGACCAGTTCAGTTCAAGAAGGTGGCACCTTGCAGGCACTGCTAAAGGATTTAGATTTTCTCCTAAATGCAATTGGAGGCTTCTGAGAGTTTGCAGGGAGGCATTTAGGGAGGCCATTCAGGAGATTGTTTGTAATAGTCCAGTGGAAGATGATGGTGGTTTGTACCAGGGTAGGATTCATGAATTTTCTCAACTATAGTCATTTTATCCTTGGTCCTCTGATGCCGTTTCTTTGCTATCAAAGAGTGTACAATTACCCCAGAAGTAGAAAGTTATAGAAGACTGGGTTTTGAATAGCTCATTTCACTTTACTTAAGGGAATAAATTACTGCACATCCTTGGCTCTAATATGTCATTTATTGAAGATGCACCATTATTTTATGCACTTCTAAGAAACAAATGTGCCAAATTGAAAAATGGCACAAGGCTTTCTTATTACATAGAAATTTTGTTTCACACTTATTGAAGGAGTCCTTTCAGCATTAGTTGGACATGATTTTTTTAAAAGTTGATTTTACTTTTCTGTATATGCAATAATTTTTCATTGTAAAGCTAAAGCACAATATATTGTTTTCAAAGACATTTTAAACAGCAATTAAAATCAATGTGTGTGATACCAATAATGCACATAACTCAACTGAAGTGGCCATCCTATATAATAAAAGATTAATATGCAAATTGACCATCACTCCAATACACAAGATGGCTGCCCCATGTGGTCAAAGATGGCTGCCCTCATGTGGACACAAGATGGCCGCCACAAGATGGCAGCAGGGAAGGGCAGTTGTGGGTGATTAGGCCAGCAGGAGAGGGCAGTTATGAGTGATTAGGCCATCAGGGGAGGGCAGTTGGGGGCGATCAGGCTGGCAGGGGAGGGCAGTTGGGGGTGACTGGGCTGGCAGGGAAGCAGTTAGGCATCGATCAGGCTGGCAGGAGAGTGTTTAGGGGGTGATCAGGCTGGCAGGCAGAAGCAGTTAGGGGCAATCTGGCAGGCAGGTTGGTGAGCGATTGGGAGCCAGCAGTCCTGGATTGTGAGAGGGATTTCCGACTGTTTGTTTAGGCCCAATCACACCTAAACAGGCAGTTGGACATCCCTCAAGGGGTCTCAGATTGGAGAGGGTGCAGGCTGCGCTGAGGAACCACCCCCCTCCATGCATGAATTTCATGCACTGGGCCTCTAGTCACAATATATAAAGCTATTTCTATAATTTTGTATTTAAAGCCAATAATAACCTTATCCTAACTGTGCCTGAGCCAGAAATAGTCAGAAGATACTACCATTTATAAAACACACCCTAATTTTAGAGATGTTAAAATATAATTAAAATGTGCATCTTAAAACTGATGATGTAAAATAGTATTAAGAAATTTTCTTAGTAAGAAAAATTGTAAATAGGTCTAGAGGTGAGCCACTTCATTTATCACTGCTCTAGTCTGCAATGTATCTTTTCAATAATCAGACAACTCAAAAAAATGTCATTTATCAAAAATTTCACACACATAGAGGCTTATACAGGGGTGGGCAAAAGTAGGTTTACAGTTGTGAGTACATGAAACAGTTTATTCTTGCATTATTATTTATTAATTATTGTACTATTTGTTTGTACTACAACTGTAAATCTACTTTTTCCCACCCCTGTATGAATGTCCATGTATATTCCTATCATAATTTAGAGTTCTAAAAGGTTAGACTGAAAAATCAATTTTTCTCTTCCTCGCTTAGTTCAGTACCCAGTTGCGCCCCTAACTCAATATCTTTCCCCACCATTTCTCTTTGCATATGTCCTGTTTTAAAACTGTTCAGGCTCATCAGCTAAGTTCCCCACTCTGTTACCAACTTTAGCTTGGAGGACAGATAGCCCCAGTTTGGAGTCTTGATGTTTCCCACCCTTCAGATCACTCTCAAGTCTTGTTATACATATACCTAATTATCTTAACTGGGCCAGAACTGACAACACTCTTCTCAGATCTCCACTTACTTTTGGAAAACAAGCCTCCTTAACTGCTGAAGAACTCCAAATTTGCATGGGATTCGGGACACCTTCGTAACAACAGTGCAACTCTCTCCACTACTAGAGAACAGATGTAGGACAATAAGTCTGGTCTCTGAATTCAGGGAGAAGGAAGGCGGTGCAGGGGAGACACAGGTGTTACTGAAAGAGAAGTCACCAAAAGTCTAATGAAATGTTAACATTGTAGATGAAAATTGGGAGGAAAAAACAATTTTGGGTGCTCATCAGGCTTACCTTCATCACTTCCAACCCTGGCTCCTGAGAAGTTTTCTCTCTGGGAGGAAAATAATTATGGTTAAAAATATATACATCACTAGTGGCCCACACAAGGCTTCCGTTTGTTTGTTGTCTGCTTATTTTGGGAGGGGATGCCTCTAAAAGAGCTAGACATAAAATAAGGGGAAACTTTTCCCTGCTTGTGAAAGAGAAGTTAGCTGAACAAGGGAGACCCATAGGTGGTCAGCAAGAAGCTCTGTAAGAGTCTACTCAGTGCATCAGGAACATGGGTGTGAGCTGTGGGTTTTGTTGTGTCCCCCAAAAGATATGTTCAAGTCCTTGCCCTCCACCTATGATTGTGACCTTATTTGGAAACCGGCTTTGAAATGTAGTCAAGTTGAGATCATACTGGATTAAGATGGGCCCTAATTTAATAACCAGTGTCCTAAGGAGAGAACAGTGTGGAGCAGAAACAGGGAAAACACTACGTGACTATAGAGGCAGAGATAAGAGTAGAAGAAGGCCAACAATTCCCAAGAACCAGCAGAAACTAGTGCCTTCAGAGAGAAAGTGGTCTTACCAGCACCTTGATTTTTAACTTCTAGACTCCAGAATGGCGAGGCAATAAATTTCTGTTGTTTTAAGCCATCCAAGTTTGTGGTAATTTCTTATGGCAACCCTGGGCATCTAGTACAGAATGTAAGGAAATCCCTGCTCCAAAGTAGGGAGTCTAACAGGAACCTTGGTGGCACCAACAAGACTCTCACTGCACAAGATCCATCACCAGAGCACGGCAGCAGCCCTGCAGGTGTGGTCCAGAGTTGGGGGTAGCCAGTGTGGAGAGGCACCCTAGAGGGGCAAACCTACAGCAAACGTGGAGCAGCAAAGTTGCAAAATGACAGGGGGACGATTTAAATACATGATAAACGACTTCTGACTTCTCACCTCCCCGAAGAAGACTTTGGGGACCAACTAATTTAACTTACATTCCTTTCTTTACCACATTAGTATCTATTTTAGCACCTGCCTTTTTACTTAGTAAGTGCCAATTTGTAATATTTTTTCTCTTTCCCTCTCTTCTTTTAGACTTTAAATTCTATAAGTACAAATGTCAACTCTGTCTTGTCCATTATTGATCTACAACACATAGGAAAATGTCTGAAAATTAGTATGTGCTCAAAAGATATATATATATATATATATATATATATATATATATATATATATATATACTATCTAATAAAGAGGGAATATGCTAATTGACCATCACTCTGTCACAAAGATGGCTGCATCCACAGCTGAAGCCAAGTTCCCATAAGGAGCCTTAATGAGCAATCAGCAGGGACCTAAGGCTATGCCCTTTCCCGCCCCTGTGGGGCTTGACAGGGGACCTCAGGCTGTGTCCCCCACCTGGTGGGGCTTGACAGGGGACCTCAAGGTGTGCTTCCCATCCTGGTGCTGGGCTAGGGGACTTCAGGTTGCTCCCCCCGCCCCAGCGCCAGGCTGGGGGACCTCAGGCCATGCCCCCCACCCTGTGGGGCTTGATGGGGGACCTCAAGGTGCACCCCCAGTGCTGGGTCAGGGGAACTCAGGCCGCACCCCTGTCCAGCGGGGCTGGACGGGGGACCTGAGGCTGCGCACCCCCTGCCTGGCGGGGCTTGATGGAGGACCTCAGGCCATGCCCCCCACCCAGAGGGGCTTGACAGGGGATCTCAGGCCGTGTCCCCCACCTGGAGGGGCTTGATGGAGGACCTCAAGGCACGCCCCCACCCTGGTCTGGGCTGGGGGACCTCAGGCCACACCCCCCATCCTGGCACTGGGCCAGGGGACCTGAGGCTACTCCCCCTGCCCAGCAGGGCTTGACAAGGGTGGGACTGGCCGGGTCTGGATCTAGCCCAATGGGGGGGGGCGGGCACGGCTGGGTCTGGGTCTCACGCGATTTTGAGGTGCATGTGGTTGAGCGGGAACTTGACTCTGGGTCTGGTGGTGAGCCCCAGACTCTGACAGGAGGAAGGTTTTCATAAACATTTTACTAATTTTCTCTCATCTCTGATACTTCTATTATAGAGAAAGGGCAAATAGCAATATTAAATTATTTCCTCTAATTAATCCCCTTTTAATGTGCATGAATTTCGTGCACTGGGTCACTAGTATATGTGTGTGTGTGTGTGTGTGTGTACACACACACACACATACTAGTGACCCAGTGCATGTTTGCTTGCTCATGCCCATGGACAGGCATTGTTGCAGCTGGTCTTCATGCAGTTATTTGGGTTCCAAGTTAGTTGGAGACAAATAGGTCACATGGGGCTGTAGTTGCTGGAGACTGAGGGAGAGCACAGGCTGTGGGCACCAGATCAAGTGGCACCCTGTCCTCCTGGAATCAGAAACCTCCACTGGGGGTTGAGGGACTATCACCTGCCCCATGGTCCTGCCTCCTGGGATCCTGCCCCCCTGAATCCCTGATGGGCTCCTGTCACATGGAGTTTGCTGTAACCTGCTTCAGGTGAGTTTCTGTTTAGAGGCTGTTTCTTAGGCTCTGTGCCTTTCTTTCTCTACATAGCCTTTGGTCGTTTTTCAAGGTATTTCTTGAATGAATGAATAAGTGAATGAAGGTGCCCATCCTCTTGGAAGATCTGAGAGAGACACAAGAAAAGATAGCACTTCTGTTGTAGGTCATGGCAGGTAGAGTACTATTAACTCACAATATAATGGAGCCTGGATGTTATTGGCTCATTCTGTTCAAGTCCAGACTGCTCCAACCATTTCTGGAGTCCGATTAATCTGACACCAGGCTTTCAGAAGGACATGTACAAAATGGATCATGACTAGCAGTGAATGCTAAAACAGAATGATGTAATGGGATGCCATAAGGAAAAGGGAAATTTTTTGAGAAATAAAACTTATGGGACTATGATAATTATCTTCAAATATGTGAAAGCCATTAATGTAGAATATAGAGTTGTTTTATTTTAGCTTGCTTTTTGTTCCTGTTTCCGTAGTGTGCAAATCAGGTATCAATTAGTAGAATTTATAAGAAAGCCAACGATGGAAGCATTTTCAGGAAACTAAATATAGTTAGTGAAGTGTGTATATCCTTAAAGATATTTTAGTCGAAGCTAAATAACCTCTTGTCAATGGTAATATAGAAAGGATTCAAGTATCCAAAAGAGCAAGATAGAGATTGGATTAAATAGTTTCCAATCTTATGAATTTATGCTTCTGTGAACCTGGACTTATAAAGTTTCTAAGTATACTTGGATTGTTTTATTAAAATCTACAAATGGAACCTGGAGTATATATATATATTTTTTTACTTCTATCACATTTGTTTTGAAACAATTAGTGTCATATCAGTCAATAGCATTTTTTAGTACTTTTCTACTCCCACACTTACAAAAATTTGATTATTTGCCTCTAGTAACACAATTTTAATGGAGTTCTTTTGTACTGTGCTGTTTTATTGCCAAATATGTCATGAGGTAGTTACAAAGCAAAAAGTACTTCAGGTTTATTTTAGAGAGGACACATTGAGGTAAGGAAGCAATCCATTTAATAAATGAAGCCACACTGTAGTTTAATGACTTATAAACATGGCTTAGCAAGTATTAAGTGGGGCTGGGATTAGAATTTGTGTCTGCAGATCTACTACACAGCACAAGGATTCTTTGCTTGGAGAAGAGGGAGTTTGGCTTCCTGATTTGCCAATTTCAAGAGCTCACCAAAATGATAAAGTCTCAGGAAAGAATGGCAATAAATTTTAATTTACCAGTTTTAAGACACCTCATCTGGAGGATCCTGAAAGTAAACCTGTCTTGGCAAAAAATAAAATCAAGGTGTTCAGAGAAATGATTAAATTTCATCTAATGCAAACCAGAATAACAGAATAAAAGTGATGAATGCCCTAATTATCTTGAAATGAAAAAAAAAATAGTGCATTGTAGTAATATAATAAATTTGGGATATATTCTTTGTTGACATCCACATTTTATTACTTGGATGAAATGTAGCTTATATAACCACACAATGCTTGGTGGAGAGAAAATTATAAAAATGGGTGCAATGTTATTTGAAAGTTTTGACATTTCAGAGCTGTTATAAATGTAAGTCATTGTTGGGGTTTCTTTGTGTGTCTCAGTTCCCATTTAATTGGAAAGGGACTCAAATCCTCTTCACTAAGACATGCTTGCTATTTTAGCACATAATTGTACAGTGCCTTGCTGATGAGGAGGAAGAAATTGGTGGTAGGCAAAGGCGGGTGATAGAAATAAAATATGTAAAAAGCCATCCACAAAGTTTACACTTATCAAAAATGTTGATTCGTGAATCATATCCTGGAGATCTTTTCACTTTAAACAAAAGTCCTTTCTGATTCTAATTTTTTTTAAGTGCTGTCAATAGAGAATCATTTCCCTAATAGAGACACCCCCTCAATGCTGCTTTTAACAGCCACCATGAAACAATTGTGGTATCAATCCTACCCTACTCAGCAGCTAAGCCACAGCATCCATTATCTGATTAGTACATTTCAAACAAGATTAGACCTTAGTAATTCAGTCAAAATGATTTATCACATAGAAACAATGCTGGACCTAAGTGAAGTGCCAACAGCAGTTACTATAGCTTTCTAGTAATAACCACAGTAAGGCTCATGTCACTGGGACACAAAAGGTTATTTTGTTGTCGTCATTTCCTAAGTGAGTTCCTTAGCTACTTATGATTCTCATAGGGCCACACAGTAAATCTTTGGGGTTGAAATGATAACTGATAAGACTGCTGAGTCATATTTGTGTTTATTTCAAAAGCAATTATGATGATTTATGCTTAGGAAGAAAATATAATAAAGGGAGACTCTCCCATCCCTCACAACCATAAATTTTAATTGCTTGTTATTATTTTGATTCAAAGCACAATGAAAGAACCTACGTATTTTCTCAAAGCTCAGTGTACATATCAAAATCTAAAATAACATGTTAAACTATTCTCTGAGGCAGATCTTTGGTCTGAATACACAATTCAATAATGTGATTAGGTCAAGCTCATTAGCTAACCACCAGCTCAGAAACAAGACCTTTAGTTGTCAGTAGCAGAGATTCTTCTTATGTGAATATTAACTGTTAGATCTATTTAAATTTTTGTTTGGATTCAAAATGATTTTTTTTAAAAAGACCTCCCCTGTGCTTGAGCCATTATATTTGATGTAGCAGAGAAATAGGTTTTTAAAAATATGACTCATTCATTTAGAGAATATTACTGAGTGACTGCTATTTCTCAGGAATCATTCTACTTATAGTATTAAGGATGGAAATATAAGCACCCTTGAAGGACTCAGAAGTCTAAATACAAGAGAAATAAGAAATCCTAGAAAAGATGAATATATGTTGTCTTCTAGGAGCACAAAACTATAAATAAAGTTGAAGACAAAGTGTGGTAGGCAGTTAGACAGATATGTGCAGAGCCAGGACAAATGGTCAGGTACAGGTCACCAGGGTGGAAAGCCCCAGGTGCCTAGTGAAGGACAATTGTAGGGTGTGACCTCGCTCCCAGAGTGATCTTTCCTCCCCTAGTTTATCACCTGGTCATGCAGTTTGTTTGGGCCCCCTGACCTTTCCTCCCTCGAGGTAACAGCTACGCTTCAGGTTGTATTTCAGCTCCAGGTCCAGAAAAGCAGCAAAACCAAGCAATGGCATGGCTGCCTCAGGAGCAGCTGCACTGACTAATGACCCCTGCCTGGTGCTGGCCAATCAATCAATGGAAACCTAGACCCTGAAAGGACACACCTGGAAAGCTTCTGAATATTCTATAGATATCATCCCTGGGGACCTCCCCTAAACTATCCACCCTTAAAACGCTCTGAATGAAGGACCCCATGGCTCTCCCTCTGGGGAGCACACCCACACCTGTCCCTTCTCCCGCACCTTCCCCATTCCCCAGGTGTGTTATCTTCCTCACTCCCAAGCTCCAAGGGCCCTTTCTTTGCCTCTATAACTTGTCTCCTAAGCCCATTTCTTCTGTGAATTAATTCTTCCACCTCTGTGATTTTATAAATAAACTAGAGGCCCAGAGCACAAAATTTGTGCTGGGGTGAGGGGTCCTTCAGCCTGGCCTGCACCCTCTCCAATCTGGGACCCCTTGGGGGATGTCCAACTGCCTCTCTCAATCTGGGACTGCTGGCTCCTAACCACTCGCCTGCCTGCCTGCCTGCCTGCCTGATTGCCGCTAACCCCTCTGCCTGCCTGTTTGATCACCCCTAACTGCTCCCATACCAGCCTGATCACCCCTAACTGCTCCCCTGCTGGCCTGATCACCCCTAACCACCTCCACCTCGCCTTGCACCTGGGATCCAGGATTCCCTCCTCTGGCCAGCCGCAGGCACCCAGGACCCAGGCCTGCTTTGCCTGGGCCAGCCGCAGCTGCAGGCACTGGCACCCGGGACTACAGGATGGGCAGCTTGTTCCTCTCCTGGGCCATAGGCACAGACACAGCCATTGGTGCCTGGGACTGCAGGGCCGACAGCTTGTCCCTCTCCTGGGCTGAAACCTGGCTGGTCCCCATTCCTCTCTGGAGAGCTCATTTGTGCCTGGCTGGTTCCCATTCCTCTCTCCCCAGTGTTGAGTGTCTGAACAGTTACAGTGTGTTGGTGTGAGGGCATGACGATGTGAGGGTGTGACGACCATTTGCATATTAGCTCTTTATTATGTAGAATGATCTCTTATAGTTTGAGTCTTGGCTCTGAATTCTTTCCTAGTCAGAACTCAGTACCAACGTTACTGAACCCAGGTCTGGTCCAACCCCACCAGTCTAGCACCTCATGCCTTTCTGCTGCCTACAACAAAAGTATTGAATACTAGAGACCCAGTGCACAAATTTGTGCACGGGTGGGGTCCCTTGGCCTGGCTGGCAATCAGGGCCATCAGGGCCATCAGGGCCGTCTTGCCCAGTCCCGATTGGGGTCGATCTCGGTGGGAGGGACTGTAGGAGGTTGGCCAGCTGTGGGAGGTTGACTGTGGGAGCGTACTGACCACCAGGGGGCAGCTCCTGGGTTGGACATCTGCCCCCTGGTGGTCAATGCATGTCTTAGTGACCAATCGACCAGTCATTCGGTCAGCTGGTCATAACAGTCACTTAGACTTTTATATATACTAGTATAGATAGGCTGAAAATGGAACCAATTACCCCAAGTCTCCATTTCATTGGAGGTGCTGCTATGGACATATTATTCCAGGAACTCTCAGTATTTATTGATGTCTTGGTCAGCTTGGGCTGCCATAACAAAATACCATAGATTGGTTGGCTTAAACCAGTGGTCGGCAAACTCATTAGTCAACAGAGCCAAATATCAACAGTACAACGAATGAAGTTTCTTTTGAGAGCCAAATTTTTTAAACTTAAACTTCTTCTAACGCCACTTCTTCAAAATAGACTCGCCCAGGCCGTGGTATTTTGTGGAAGAGCCACACTCAAGGGGCCAAAGAGCTGCATGTGGCTCACGAGCAGCAGTTTGCCAACCATGGGCTTAAACAATAGAAATTTATTTTTCACAGTTCTGGAGGCTTAGGGGTCCAACTTTGAGGTGCTGCAAAGGTTGGTTTCATCCTGAACCCTCTTCTCTCAGCTTGTAGGCAGCTGCTTCTTTGCTGTATCCTTAGGTAGTGGAGAGGAGACATTCCGGTGTCTTTTCCTTGTCTTATAATGACACTAATTCCCTTATGGGGCTTCTACACTCATAACTTTATCTAAACTTAATTACCTCCCAAAGACCCTATGTCCTAACACCATCACACTGGGAGTTAGGGCTTCATTATATGACTTTGGGTGGGACATAAACATTCAGTCCATAACAAGTGGTCTAACATGTGGACATTAGAAGTTAGAAGAGGATAACAAAAATACTGCATTAAAATTAAAAGGTGGAAAGTATTTTTTCAGCTTTTGGGAAATAGATGCTATCTGAAGAATTTCTGGCAAAAAAAAAAAGCACTCTATAAGTAAATGTAAAAGAGTAAGTGGAAATTTTGGAATATTTACCTAGATACTTCTGAAGAATAAATTTTTATTTTGAGAAAAAGTGGTTTTAATTATTCAAGCATAAAAATACTTATTGTTCTAAGTCCTTTGGGAAAAAACAGTCAGATATATGACAAGGGTTTTCAGCACAGAAAACTTATCTCATTTGCTTCTAATCATAGCATACAACACAATATAAATGATGGATCACTCAGTTCTAAATTGTTGACTCAACATTTCTGCTTCAAGTTGTCTGTCTTTATCTTTCCTCCTTCAAAAAATCACATTAAAAATGACATCTTAAAAAATCCTCAGCAATCCTGTCAATCCAGGGACTGTGTCATCAGCACAACAGAACAGAAAGGCATTTCTGATGAGAATCAACTAATGCAAAAAGGCTAAATTATGAAATAACATTAAGTTCAAAGAATGAGTCCTAGAAAAGTGCCTTATGGGTCTCCTTGTTGGTTATACCAGTCCCCAGCTTCCAGAAGGCGACTCTGAGCACTGCCTTTCACAAGGAGAGCCCTTTAAAAACAGCAGCCTGAGATAGAGAAGCAGGACTGCACAGGTGGCCCAGTGCAGCTGGAAAGGACCTAAAGCCCCTGAACAAAAATGGTATGTAACAAGTATTCCCTAAAGGAAAGTCAACCTTTTGCTACATGAACACATATTCACACACTACACACACACACACACACACACACACACACACACACACACATGGAGTGAGATCTTGTCATCTGAATCTGTATTCGCTGCCAAGACAACATAAACTTTCATTGAACACTGAAATATTCTCCTTTTGCCAATAGCAGTCTAAAAGATCAACTATAGATATAATAGACAATGAATATTCAGCAAACATTTGAGTAAAATCAACATGAAGGAAAGCTAATAAAATCTATAAACAAAAGAACTTATGCCCAAGTAACCAAGGAGCATTTGAAAATAAACACAACTAGTAACTTCTAAAAGATTCAAAAGAATAATTCATCCATGAAGAATGAGGCTAACAGAAAAAAATTTTTTACTAAGACAATAAGTGGGATGAATAGAAATAAAACGCAGCTGATCCTAGATATTACCCCCAAAAGCAGTGTGAATAAGTAAAGAAATAAAAGCTAAGTGATGAAAAGTATGATAGAAGAGTTTGGAGACAAGGCATAGATATAGATCCAAGAATTCCAACATCCATAGGCCAAGTGCTTCAGTGCAGAATCACAGGAAGCACAGAGAGGAGAGAATAGGAAGAAATAAAGAGATGACACTAAAATGCCCTATTGTTCAAAAATACTAGGACTCTAGTTCATAGTTTGAATGGCTTCAACAATTCTGGTCAATAAAGCAAATCAAGTTCATCTCCAAATTGGTATAAAAGAATAAAGGAACAAGACAGTTTGACAGATAAACTAAATAAGAGGGCTTGCCATCTCAGATAACAAGATATAATAAGCTGGGGTCATTAAGGCAGTGTGGTGTAGGACAGGGAAAGAAAAACAGTGCTGCGGAACCTAGCAGAGGGCCCAGAAACACACAGAGTGTCGCTTTGGGAAAACTTTGTATATAACTAAAGCAGTGACAATCAGTGAAGAAGGAATGGACTGCTCAGTAAATGGTGCTGGGACTATTGATTTAGCCATGTGGGAATAGGCTCCCTATCTCACTTCTTACAAAGATAAAATCATTCCCATGGGGATAAAGGACTTAACTGTGAAAATCAAAACTTTAAACTTGTACAAGTAAATTTGGAAAGATCTGCTAATGAGGATATGAAAAATGGAAGGTCGTGGTTTGAGTGCAATTGGCTTCACCACAGTGGAGAGCAGTCTGGCAGTATCTATCTAAAATGTATTCCTAACAATTTAAGTTGAAAGTGTGCATATCCTAAAACCCAGCAATTCTACATCTAGATATTTCCCTTAGAAAAACATACATCTATTCTCAAAAAGACATCAATTATTTAAATAGTAAAATGTAGAAAATAATAAAATAAAATGAAATTTGAAAACTTAAACAAGTTTAAAGTTTTGATTATCCACACATGTGGATATCTATGAAAGTTTTCTCGGAGAAACATATCAAACTATTGCCACCAGAGATGCCGTGATCTAGAGTGGTGAAAGGGTAAATAGTCAAAGAAACTTCAACATTTTACTCTGTGTGTCTCCATTTTTTACAATGTGAACATATGAGTTTGAATTACTTTGTAATAAAAAATTATGAAATATTCAGGGGTTGAAATGTGTCTCTCAAAATTCCTATTTTGAAGTCCCAACACTCAGCACCTCAAAACATAACTGTATTCAGAGATAAGATGTTTAAAGAGGTGATTAAGTTAAAGTGAGGCCCTAATCCAATATGACTAGTGTTCTTATGGGGAAAGGAAGAGACACTGGGGCTGTGAGAACCCAGATGAAAGACCATAGGAGGTCACATAAGAAGGCAGACATCTACAACCCAAGAGAGAGGCCTCAGAAGGAATCAAGCCTGCTGACACCTTGATGTTGGATTCTTGCTTCCAGAACTGTGAGAAATAACTTTCTGTTGGTTAAGCCACCCAGTCTGTGCAATTGTTTTATGGCTGCCCTAGTAAACTAATACACATGCTTGGGACAGCATTTGACTTTGCCTGTGCAGCGATAAGCTTAGCAGAAGATTAGTGGGAGAATATTATGTGTGTGGCTCTGTGACCTGTTCACTTTTTATTTTTCTTTCCTTGGATATAATTATCTAGGCAAATAAATGCCTTCCAGGACAGTATGGATCATCTCTAAAACTTATTAACCCTTGCAATATACCATTTAAGTGCATTACATAAATTATCTCATTTGTTACAATAACCTTTTGTAATAGATGCAAATTTCATTCCCATTTTATAGACACAAACACTAAGCTTAGGGAGGTAAGTGAAGTCCAGATTCAAACCCAGGCCATCTGGCACTAGGACTTGCTTTTGTAACCACTGTTTACTGCAGCTCCCAGACTCCAAAATCACATCCAATTCTTTTCATCTTTTCTCTGTTATGCTTGCTGCCTCTGGAGCAGTGGGATATAGTCAGGATCAAATCAGTGTGCTATCAAATCACTTAAACCCTCAAGTTTAATAGACTCCAACAAAATTAAAAATGAACTGGCCATGCACCACATTACTAATTTACTCACTGACCAGTAATAATTATTCCTTCAAATAGACTGTATGGTATTGAGTTAAGACACCCTGTCAAATGTTGTTTTGGTATTCTTTTCTTTTATTGACTACTCCGGTAGCCATACTTCATTCAAGTGACAGTAAGTACTACCTTACTTATCTCTTTTGTTACAGAGCATCAATATTGCTCCTTTCCCTAGCCCCACATCTCAATGTGATTGAATACCTACTGCTAGCCTTGACTGAAAGCATGATAAATGATAAGATATCAAATTCTAGAAAGTCACAAATTTTTGAAAATACAAAAAAAAAACTCATTAAATTTAAAGAATATTATTTTAAGGGGTTTTTCTTTCCCTCCATTAAATTGATCCAAGCATCAGTTTCCTCTCTTTTCCATTGTTACATTGTTATTCTCTTCTACTTTAATTGGGGGGGAAAGAGTTTTATCTAGTATATGTTTCTGAATTAGTTTTTTGGCCAGCTAGATGCATAGATAGATAGATAGATAGATAGGTAGATAGATAGATAGATAGATAGATAGATATAGATAGAGAATTACATTCTCTAGTCACCTCTTTTAGCTTGTTGGGGTCACAGATCATTTGGGGCCTACCCTGAATCCTGGACTATAATTGGATCTTCTCTCTGGACATCAGTGGAGAGATAACTAAGAGATGTGCCTCGTGTTTAGTTACCGACATATCCCTTTATTGTCCACATCATTATCAGATTATAATGGTGTATCAGAATTTACTGAAGGATTCAGATAAATACATTGAATATAAATACAGAAAAAAAAATTTTAACTATACATGTGATTTTATTTTTTAACTAGAGGCCCAATGCATGAAAATTTGTGCACTTTGGGGGGGGGGGTCCCTCAGTCCGGCCTGCTCCCTCTCCCAGACCAGGAGCCCTCAGGGGATGTCTGACTGTGGCTTAGGCCTGTTCCCTGCAGTCTGGCCTCCCTCTGTGGGAGGTGATCCATGGGCTGATCAAGAGACAATGCTGGCTGGCAAGTGGTTGGCCCTGCCCCCCATTGTCCCACATCTGCCAATGGCCTCCCTCTGCAGGAGGTGACTTGCAGGCCGAACTGGGGGATGGCGCCAGCTATGAGCTGCCGCCCTGCCCCTTGATCGCCCCTCCACCATCGCTGGTCACCACTGCCGCCCCCCGATCGCCGTCCCCTCCCTCTGCCCGCTGGCACCCGCCTTGGTTGGCTGGTGCTGCCCACTTGCCGGCCCCGCTGCCTGCCGACCAGTCGTTCTGCCATTCGGTCAATTTGCATATTAGGCTTTCATTACATAGGAGAGTCCAAAAAATAAGCATTAAAAAGCACAGGCCTTCTCCATTTGGTCTTTTGAAAATTGAGTCATGCTCCCCTAGCCTCAGGTTCACAGCAGTAGAATAACACTCAAGTCTCCAAATCTTGTGAGGAAATTCACTCTCTACCTCAAGGTTGGTTTTGCTTTTAAACATGCCCCTATCATCAAAAAACTTATGGATAATAGATATTCCCCACCAACACATTTCCCAGAACCACGATCATTTGGTCCAGACTAATCTCCGGGGTGGCCAGAGATGGTTCCAGACAGTCCAGAGGGCTTTCGGTCACTTTATGTAAAATGAGCAGTCAAAGATTTTCCTGGTATTCTGGAAGCATCAGTGTAATCAGACACATGCAGCTCTTCCAAAGATAAGCATTCATTCTTAAACAGAGTAGAATCTAGTTCCATATTTAGGACTAAAAGCAATTTCCTAAGAGCAACATATTCTGCGCAGGCCCAAAACACAATAGAAGTCTGGCTTTCCACTATTGAAAAGAATTCCAGCCCTGTCCAACACTGATTCTCTACTTTTGGCTTGTTTATTAAAAAACACAACTCCAAGCCATTCAGTCATTGGTCCCTAGAAAAAGAAACGTTGACACTTTCCACTTCTCTATACCGTATACATATTCACATTGGCATGCTAGTCTCTGTAACAGAATGAGGATTAAATACTTATGTCTCCTGAGAACACCCAGGATGGCAAGATGGCGAGTGGTCCTTTCTTCTAAATAGAGAAATAAAGATGGCTGTATCATGTCTTTCTAGTGTGTAACCGACATGTGTTTTGGTTTGTTTTAAAGACTGATGTTTTCTGTTCTTGGATATATTTATACAATTCTTTAATAATTTTTTAATCTTGAATGATCTCAAGGTGTTTGTTTTTTAACTAATTCCTCAGATTTACAAATAGTATAGAATTAGGATAAATTTCCAAAAGACCATCCTATCTAATAAAGAGGGAATATGCTAATTGACCGTCATTCCCTCACAAAGATGGCAGCACCCAGTCCCCTCAGCCCCACCGGGGCACCTGCCTCCAAGTCTCCCAGTCCCCTCAGCCCCTCAGCTGCCCAGGACTAGCCCGAGGCACAGGCAAGCCTCGGATGTCTGCTGCCCAGCTGCCCAGGGCCAGCCCAAGGTGCCAGCAAGCCTCGGATGTTGGATGCCCAGCCGATGCCCAAGGCACAGGCAAGCTCCTGATGGCGGCTGCCCAGACGCCCAGGCCACCCAAGGCTTGCGCTGCCAGCAGTGGCAGCAGCAGAGGTGTGAAGGGGCTGTTGTCTTCCCCTGATCGCCAGGTTTCCTCCTGCCCCTCAGGGCTCCCGGACTGTGAGAGGGGGTAGGCTTGGCTGAGGGACCCCCCGCTCCAGTGCATGAATTTTCATGCACCAGGCCTATAGTTTTATATAAACAACTACTTCTCTACGGAATGTAAGTTAAATTATGAGCTTCGCTCAAGTAATTTCTTTCCTTACATGTTGAACAGGTTGATATTTTCAAAGAAAATAGAATAATGACCTCATAACCAAATTGCATCTCTTTCTAAAGAAAGAGATGTTTGTAGTTTCTAATAGAATAACCTCTGTCATCCTCTCTTCCCTCTGAATTCATCTACTTTCTTAGCTTTATTATTACACAGACGATTTCCTTGGAAATGGTATTGACAGTTATTTATAACACATGGTTAATTTAGGAGATGATTAGAAATGTGTATTTAGAACAACTTATTTGCATGTTTAAGAAGAGTTGAGGTTTCTAAGCATGTCACTATTATTTTAAAAATCAAGAATAAGATAATTCAGGATGGAGAACAAATTCTCCACAACTTGAAGATTCTCCTGATTGAATCAAATGGCCTAATTTGTGGATAGGCATAAGAGTAAGCTCCATAAGGGCAGGAATCACTCTTTTGCTTGCTGATAGTCCAAGCGTCTAAGATAGGCCTGAGTTAATTAGCAACAACTACTTGTTGAATGCTTTAATTAATTAATTAAAGATCAAAATTTTGTATTTATATGAAGAGAATGAAACTGAAATGATTTGCCATTCCACTGCCATACTAAGGAGTAAGGTCCTATTTGTAGAATAATTAAATTATATTATATCTAGGCCTTTGTCCTTCTTCTGCCCTCACATACAATTAGAGACAGATATCACAATAGGTTGTTCCTTGAATAGAAGAAGAAGCAATAATAAAATTGGAAGAATTGGGGGCACTGTGGACTTGAGGGGTTGATTTGGGGACTTTAAAATCCTCTGTGTCTTGTACTTTTGATGATTTTAATTCAATACTCACTAAATAATTATGGAATACTGAGTGTGTGCCAAGCACACTTTTAGGCACTGAAAATATAGCAATGATTAACGTAGATGAAGATTCTTCTTCCATTCAATTGAGATGGATGGGACAGAGACCAATAAGAAAAAACATAGAAGAATATAAAGAATGATTAATTGATTTGTGATTTCAAATGGTGATAACTGCCAGAGAGTAAGCTTTACATGGAATAGACTGATGTGTAGAGAGTGACAGGTGGGGTGCATACACATATGAGAAAGGCAAGGCAGGGAGAGCTTCTTGGTACTGCAAGAACTGAGATCTGAGTGATGAGATAGACTCCGGAGGGGGAAGATATGGGAAATGTTTTCCATGCAGAGGGAGAGTAACTGCAAAGGCTCCCAGACAGAAATAATCTTGGCGGGTTGGAGGATCAGATCTTCTGCCAGAGTCAGCAGAGGATAGCAAGCCAGGAGGAATGAAATAGGTGGGGTGAGAACAGAAAGGAAGGGAATGCAGCCATGGAAATATTGTTTTCCCAGTTCATTGGGAAGCCATTGAACATTGTAAAGCAGGAAAGCGATACAGCCTGACATTTCAAAGATTATATTAGTTGTTTCATTTTGTTTTTCCTGTTGGTGCTTTAACTTTTGCCTATAAAAGTATCTTAAGCTCTAGAGACATAAAGAAGTAAGGCCAACACCCAGGAAGAAAGAAGAGCTAAGAAAGGCCACGAAGAAGAGTTCCTTACAAGTTTAGAATTCTTAAGGATTACCAAGAGCACTTGTTTAAAATACAGATTCTGAGGCCTGCTCCTAAGAGATACTGATTCAGGGGCCTTGTGTGGAACCAGGAGTTTGAAATTTGAACAATTACCCCAGATGATTCAGATCTAAGTGCCCTACACTTCACTTTGATGTGGTGATCATTTCAAGTTTAAGAGAAAAGGGTTAAAAGATTTTTAGGTTGACCAACCCCACTCACCATTAGAGGAACGCAGCAGGGTTTGGTCAAGGTGCTCTGTCCAAAAAACAACTGGACCCTCGATGAGAACTGGATCCCTGGTGAAAGTTTTCAGATCTTCCTTTAAAAGAAAAAGACAGAGACACAGTGTATAAATACTCTCAAATAGTAAATAGTAGTCGGTTTCTGCTGACCCATTGCTTTAAGCAGTGCATCGAATTAAAGCAACTCATTTATTCAGTGACTCAGTTTGCTAACCTGCCCCATGACTTTCACGCTTCCATCCTTGTCCCAGTTCCCTCCACAACTGTGATTACAGTCGTCATTGCTGCCTAAGCTCTGGCTTCTCCTCCTTGAGTCACTACAAATCTCATCACTCAGGGTTACAGTTCTTTGGTTCCGGCTTTTGCATCTCTCTTTCAGAAATACACACAGAAGCTACTGTAGATAATGAGCATTTGGACTCTCCCCAGTTTTTCCTTCTCATGAGATACACAAGCTGACTTTTCTGATCTTTTTATAATTCTGAAGGGAGACACACCAAAAAAGCCACTTTGCATATGCACTCAAGGGCCACTTTAGAACTGTACCCACTTCATTCTGCAACTGTGGTAGCAGAGAGTCAAACCCCAGAAAAAAGAGAGCTGAGCATGGGGTTCACTGCAGAATTCCACACACTGTCATGAGATGTGGTCTAAAAACGTTGCCTTAAACATATGGCTTCAAGAGGGCTTGGCAAGTTTCCTGTGTCACTACTAGATCTGGATGCCACAGGCAGAGAGCCAGGCCAAACTGTGGCATATTGTCTACACCTGTGGGACAAGCTGGGCAACAATATATCTTAATAGCCTATAGGGTCGAGGGTCCAAGCTTCCCACTATAACATTTAAAATGGAGCCAATGCAAACAGAGACCATCTGTTGCCCATAGCCAAGAAAGCATGGCCTGAGAAGTGGGGTGGGATGGGGCTAGTGAAGCTATCATCCCACTGAATCTCCTGGGGACCTGGACATATGCCAGGATATTTCCTGCCTGCATGGAAGGAAGGAATTGTTACACCCATCACTTCGCTTCTTCAGCCTTGAACTTGATTCTTTCAGCTGAGAACAGGAGCTGGACTACTCAGCACTGGCAGTCTGAAATTCCTATTTTTTTTTTAATTTCTTTATTGATTAAGGTGTTACATAGGTATCCTTATTCCCCCATTACCCCCCTGTCCTCCCCACTCATGCACTCACCCCCCTGTTGTCTGTGTCCATTGGTTAGGACCATATGCATGCATACAAGTCCTTTGGTTGATCTTTTCCCCTTACCCCCACCCTCCCCTACCTTCCCTCTGAGGTTTGATGGTCTGATCAATGTTTCTCTGCCTCTGGAATTATTTTTGTTCATCAGTTAATGTTGTTCATTATATTACACAAAAGAGTGAGATCATGTGATATTTATCTTTCTCTGACTGGCTTATTTCACTTAACATAATGCTCTCCAGTTCCATCCATGTTGTTGCAAATGGTAGGAATTCCTTCTTTTTTAGTGCAGTGTATTATTCCATTGTGTAGATCAGGGGTCCTCAAACTTTTTAAACAGGGGGGCAGTTCACTGTCCCTCAGACCGTTGGAGGGCCGGACTATAGTTTAAAAAAAACAACTATGAACAAATTCCTATACGCACTGTGGGCCCAAGACGAGTTGGCTACTAAGCAGGACAGGCAGTGGCACCCGGCGAGCCGGATAAATGTCCTCAGCGGGCCGCATGTGGCCCGCGGGCCATAGTTTGAGGACGCCTGGTAGATGTACCACAGTTTTTTAATCCACTCATCTGCTGATGGGCATTAGGCTGTTTCCAAATCTTAGCTATGGTAAATTGTGCTGCTATGAACATAGGGGTGCATATATCCTTTCTGATTGGTGTTTCTAGTTTCTTGGGATATATTCCTAGAAGTGGGATCACTGGGTCAAATGGGAGTTCCATTTTTAGTTTTTTGAGGAAACTCCATACTGTTCTCCACAGTGGCTGCACCAATCTGCATTCCCACCAGCAGTGCACCAGGGTTCCTTTTTCTCAGCATCCTCGCCAACATTTGTCATTTATTGATTTGTTGATGATAGCCATTCTGATAGGTGTGAGATGGTACCACATTGTCATTTTGATTTGCATCTCTCAGATAATTAGTGACTTTGAGCAGGTTTTCATATGTCTCTTGGCCTTCCTTCGGTCTTCTTTCGAAAAGTTTCTATTTAGGTCCATTGATCATTTCTTGATTGGATTGTTTATCTTCCTTTTGTTGAGTTGTATGAGTTCCGTGTAAATGTTGGAGATTAAACCCTTATCGGAGATAACATTGGCAAATATGTTCTCCCATGTAGTGGTCTTTCTTGTTGTTTTGTTGATGGTTTCTTTTGCTGTGCAAAAGCTTTTATTTTGATGTAGTCCCATTTGTTTATTTTCTCTTCATTTTCCATTGCCCTAGGAGCAGTATTAGTGAAGAAGTTCCTTCGGCATATGTCTGAGATTTTTCTGCCTGTGGATTCCTCTAGTATTTTTATGGTTTCCAGTCTTATGTTTAAGTCTTTTATCCATTTTGAGTTTATTTTTGTGTATGGTGTAAGTTGGTGGTCTAGTTTCATTTTTTTGCATGCATCTGTCCAATTTTCCCAGCACCATTTATTGAAGAGACTGTCTTGATTCCATTGTATGTTCATGCCTCCTTTGTCAAATATTAAATGGGCATAGTTGTTTGGGTCGATTTCTAGGTTCTCTATTCTATTCCATTGATCTATATGTCTGTTCTTGTGCCAGTACCAGGCTGTTTTGAGAACAATGGCTTTGTAATACAGCTTGATATCTGGTATTGAGATCCCACCTATTTTGTTCTTCTTTCTCAGGATTGCTGTGGCTATTCGGGATCTTTTTTTTATTCCAGATGAATTTTTGGAGAGTTCGTCTAGGTCTGTGAAATATGCCATTGGTATTTTAATGGGGATTGCATTGAATCTATAGATTGCTTTGGGTAGTATGGACATTTTGATGATGTTGATTCTACCAATCCATGAACATGGTATGTTCTTCCATATGTTTATGTCTTCCTCTATCTCTTTTTTCAGTGTCCTGTAGTTTTCCGAGTATAGGTCTTTTACCTCCTTAGTTAAGTTTATTCCTAGGTATCCTAATTTTTTTGGTACAATGGTAAATGGGATTGCTTTTTTAGTCTCTCTTTCTGTAAGTTCACTATTAGTGTATAGAAATGCCATAGATTTCTTGGCGTTAATTTTGTATCTTGTTACCTTGCCGAATTCATTTATTAAGTCTAATAATTTTTTGATGGAGTCTTTAGGGTTTTCTATGTACAATATAATATCATCTGTGAATAAGGACAGTTTTACTTCTTCTTTTCCAATTTGGATGCCTTTTATTTCTTCTTCTTGTCTGATAGCAATGGCTAGTACTTCCAGTACTATGTCAAAATTCCTATTCTTGAAAAAATAAACTCTGGCTACTGATTCAATGGTGGTACTGAAACAGGGTCTTAGACCCATTTCTACACAAATTTTCCAACCTGGATGTCTCCACCTTTCTAGGTATATTTCCTTTTTTGTTCATGGATCATCTAAGTTCTTTGTCCTAAGTAAGAGTACAGAGGAGAAATGAGAGAGCTGAGTTATCAATTAACTACAAAATGACTTAAGTTTTTTAATATTAACAAAGTCATTTGTTTTCGTGGGGATTTTCATAAAATTATCTGCATATTTATTAGGATTTTGCCATTTAAAAACTGGTTTCTCTTCTTAAAAACATGTACCTAAGCCTGTTGCAACATGGTATTGACCAAAATTACAGAAATTCTGGCTTGAACCACCTTCATGCAGGTCTGAGGGTGGCCCACCTATAAGAGTGTTCAACACATGCCCAGCCAGCATGGCGCAGTGGTTGAGCTTCGATCTATGAACCAGGAGGTCATGGTTCGATTCCCTGTCAGGGTACATGCCAGGGTTATGGCTCGATCCCCAGTGAGGGGTGTGCAAGAGGCAGCCAATCAATGATTCTCTCTCATCATTGATGTTTCTATCTCTCTCTTCCTCTCCCTTCCTCTCTGAAATCAATAAAAATATTTTTAAAAAAAATAGATTCAAAGACATAGAAGCATGGAATAGACTGACGATTTTCAGAGGGAAGGCAGGGATGGAGGGCTGAGAGATTAACGGGGGAATTTATATGCATATATGCATAGCCCAGGACACAGGCAATAGTGTGGTGAAGGCTTGGGAGGAGAGGGTGCAGGGCCTCGGGGGTCAATGGGAAAAACAAAACAAAACAAAGGGGACATCTATAATACTTTAATCAAAGATAAATGTTTTAAAAATAAAAAATAAAAATCAATGGGAAAATATCCTCGGCTGAGGATTAACAACAACAACGAAAGTATATATGTATATATATGATTTATTATTTATAAAAATAAACTATACTTAACTAAAAAAAAAAAGACCTGCATTAGTATCATTTTTACTAAACACATGAAATCCAAAGAGTATTTTTACTTTTATAAAAATGTCACCACCGTACTAATTAATGTAGGTCTTTTAGAAAAGTGAAGTATAGCCTAAGGCAAACTTTCAGAAAGCAGGGGATACCTGTACTGTGGATAAGCTCTTATTTCATTAGATTTTACAAATGGAATAATACACCATTATTGTTAAATGTTTTTCATATGAGATTTTAGTGAAATTTATTTATTACATATACATTTTCTAGGTATTGCTTTACAACAGCAAATAATAATGTTGCCTTCACTCTTCCAAAATGTATGTAAAACTTCTTTCTATTTCAGTCTTAACACTTTAAACAGAACTTACAGAAAGTTGTTAAATAATGTCACTGTCAGCAGAAATATCTATTTTTAAACCCTTCCATGTGGCAAAATGGCAATTATTTAAACGCTTCCTAGCTCACTTACAATTAAATTGAAAATCAGAGGAGAAATAATCCTAAAGGAAGGATGAAAGATGGGAGAGAGACAAGCATATATAGGAATCAGCGTATGGAAAACTGAGAAAGAAGATGCAATTGGAAAATCTGGGGTCTGATAAAATTTGATCCTAAATGAGTTATTGGGTCCAGTCTGTGCTCCTAACTGTTGCACATGAATGAGGATTCCAGACCCTTCCCTGAAACCAGACCTTGAGAAAGAGAGAAGTAAAGATGCATGAGAAAATTAACTATAGTCTCCTGAGTGGAATATAAAGGTAGGGTGGCAGGTGCTAAAGAAAGGAAAGAGTGGATCATATAAAACAATTTTTGTCTTCCTCATGATTTCATTTGTGTAAGAGTATTGAGTTCACATTTTGATCTCTGAATTCCTATTTTGAAGTAGAAGCAACATTTTGTTGTCACTATCTTAGGCATGATCAATTTAATTCATTAAGGGAATGGAAGGAACAGTTTTTCTGAGGAATTTGTGATAAGACTAATGAGGAGGCTTAGAGTCAAAGCAACAAATAATTGAGAGAGATAGAATGAGGTTTTTCCATAAGGAAAGTTTAAATTTTTAAAATGTAATCAATGTATTGGCAGAATTTACTGGAAGAGGGGAGGGGAGGTCATTAGAATTGACTACACAGTCACACTGAGATACACTTTCATAATAAACTAGGGGCCCAGTGCACGAATTCGTGTACCTTGAAAGGAATTGTGGGCTGCAAGGCTGCGGGTGGGCACAGGACAGGTCTTGGCTCATCCTCCACGCCCCTGCCTGGCCCCTCCTGCCATGGTCCCAGGTCCCCTGTCTGCTGGCAGCCCCGCTCCTGCAGCCACTGCTCCCACGTGCTGACAGCGCTGGCCCCACTCGCACCCTATGAGGGCTTGGAGTGATTGGGGCGGTACCAGGAGCAGGTGCGAGTGGGGCAGGTGCCATCAGCCAGTGCAAGCTGCAGCTGCTGTCCCAATCGCCCCTCAGGAGCAGGGGGAAGTGAAGAAGCCCTCAGGGGTGATCGGGGCTGTCAGCTGCCACTCGCACCTGCTGAAGGCACTGAGCGATCGGGACCAGTGCCGGGTGCCGGCAGCGGGTGTGAGAGGTGGCTCCAGGGCCCGCAGCAGGTGCCAGTGTGGCCAGCACTGGCAACAGGTGCAAGAGCCTGGTGGAACCTCAGCACGTGGGAGCAAAGAATTTTTAGTAACCACCAGAGGCTCGCCCGGTGACAGCGACCAGCCTTGGTTGGCTCACCTGCTCCACCATCCCACCACGGCCGATGCCTGCCATGTTCCATGCGCGTCCCCTGGTGTTCAGCGCACATCATAGCAACCAGTTGTTCCGCCGTTCAGTCTATTTGTATATTAGGGTTATATATATATATATATATATATATATATATATATATATATATATGTTGAACTTGCAGGTAGAACCTCTGACTCTAGATTTTTTTTTTTAAGTTGAGGTTATTCTTCTTGAAAGGAAAGATTCAGAAAGATGCTGCCCACAATTGTCAATTGTGAACCTCTTCTTTATAGGAAAATGTTCTTTTCCAGTCAGTTACTTTTCTATCAGAGAATTTAATTTTAGGGGGCAGGGTTAGGACAGCAAGAGCAATGAGTGGAAAGAACATGTCTTTTGGAAGCAAAATAGCATAAATCTGCCCTTATCACACTTAATAGTTTGGCCAAGTAATTTGAAATTCTGCAAGCCTCAGTTTACTCATCAGTAAAATAGAAATAAAATTATCCATATAATAGGGTAGTGTAAAGATTAAGTAAAGTATATAAATTTTATCATTTGAGAATAACTAGCACCCTTAAAGTAAATTAAAAGTGTTGGTTCTCCTTTATTGTTATCTATATAGCATTTTGAAATATGTTGTAACTTCAATATTTGTACTTTTTAAGCCTTTGTTCACGACCTTCTTAGCAGTAAGGAGTGTCCATTGCCTCAAAGAAGTTTAGTATCTTTATGCTGGGATGAGAGCATAAACAAAAAATTTATGTTCATTTCTGGATTTCCATAAAGGCATTTGAAGTCCATTTTTTAATCAATAGTCCTCAACTCTTGGCTTTTCATTGTAACTTCTGGGCATTTGTGATTAAAGAAAAAAGGTGTTGTAAATCCCAAAAGTTTCTCTTTAAACATCAAGGAACAAAGCTTGGAGGTCAGAACATAGTGTTTTCACTATAAGCCATATGACAGGAATGTGCAGGATATGACACAAGTGCATCCCTGACATCCAGGAGATTATAATCACTGGAACATATGCATTTTGTATTCCAAGTACTTTAGATATGTTAACCCACTCATCTTTATAACAACATTTGTACAGATAAGGAACCTGATGCTCAGAGAGGTTGAGAAACTTATCCAGATTTGCACAGCTCATAACTGATGTCTCTGGTATTCCATTTTATGTGAACTGGCTCCAGTCTGTGATCTTACCTGTTGCATCTTAGAGCTATAAAAGTTGGTCCTGGGCTTGAGAGGAGGTGCTTGGAGAACACTGGCAGGAACAATTTTAAATCCAAATAATTAGAGGGGGTAGATAACAACAGTCTCTGGTCATTTTTAGAAATTCCAAAGCAGAGGAAGCAATGGAAAAATGGCCTCACCCATCCCCCGACCCCTGTACCCTACCATGGCATGGGAGCAGTAGACACAGTGACATGGAGCAGTTGTTCAGAAAGAGGACGTGCAGTAGCATGCTCTCTGCTTCCCATGCCCTCCATGACCTGCATGCCAGCAGGGTACCCTGCATGTCACTGGGGTATCATCAGGTGCTCCTGGAATTCACAAGTGGGGAGGTGTGCTGAAATGTGCATGCTCGGGAAACACTGGCCCAGAAGGTGGATGGGGTCTGGACCAGGAGAATGCAGAGATGCTCCTTTGGGACTGGAGTCCAAGCCCCCATCATGTCAACATACACTGTTCACCAGTCACAGGGCATAAGGAGGGCAAAATGGGTTTCATAGGTCCTGATGCTTTAGGGAGCCCGGCGCGAAAAAAGAATACAACATGATAAATGCAATGCTAAGAATGAAAGTGAATGTTTCTTTAAACTGAGAAAAGAAAACAACATATATACAAAAGCTAAATACAAGTATCATTAAATCTAGATAATAACAAGTTTTACAATTTAATTATTTGTTTATACCTCAATAACATATTTTTCTACATTTTGGGCTGCAGACTCTTTGATCACCTCTTGATATGGCAATTATTTTGTAATACATTCTATCCTATCTAATAAAAGAGTAATATGCAAATTGACCATCACTCCAACACACAAGATGGTTGCCCCCATGTGGACACAAGATGGCCACCACAAGATGGCCAGCAGGGGACGGCAGTTTGGAGGGACCAGGTCTGCAAGGGAAGGCAGTTGTGGGCGATCAGGCCAGCAGAGAATGGCAGTTGGGAGGGACCAGGCCTGCAAAGGAGGGCAGTTAAGGGCGATCAAGCCTGCAGGGAAGGGCAGTTAGGGGTGACCAGGCCTGCAGGGGAGGGCAGTTGGGGGTGACCAGGCCTGCAGGGGAGGGCAGTTAGGGGCAAACAGGCTGGCAGGGGAGCAGTTAGGCATCAATCAGGCTGGCAGGGGAGTGGTTAGGGGGTGATCAGGCTGGCAGGCAGAAGTGGTTAGAGGCAATCAGGAAGGCAGGCAGGTGAGCAGTTGGGAGCCAGCAGTCCTGGATTGTGAGAGGGATATCCGACTGCCCCTTTAGGCCCGATCCTAGGATAATAAGGATAATAAGGATAATAAGGATAATAAGGATAATAAGGATAATAAGGATCCTAGGATCGGGCCTAAACAGGCAGTCGGACATCCCTTGAGGGGTCCCAGATTGGAGAGGGTACAGGCTGGGCTGAGGGACACAAACCCCTGTGCATGAATTTCATGCACTGGGCCTCTAGTAGTGAAAATAAAAAGGTAGATAATTTCCTCAAGGAGAGTTGATTGACATTTATTTTCTGTAATTGATAGTTGGAAAGCATAAATCAAGTGGCCTCATACAGATGTGCCTGCTTTTTTGCCTGTGCCCTACAAACACAAGAATTCCAAGTTCTATTTTGCATAATTTCCATCAGAAAGAAAATATAGGAAGCATTTATAATTGTATATGCTGCATTATTGCATGTATCCCTGGCCTGAAAAGTCTCTGTATCAAGTTGTCAATGAGAACTAAATCCTCTGTTTACAATTGCACCTTGTGGTAACTGAAGACTCTTCTGTAGGCTTTTTCCCAGGCCATTTTCTCCTGCATTCCCACACGTTCCAGTGCTAGGCATTGTGGGCCCTGGATCCTAACAACGCCCAGCCCTGCACATTTCTGAGGTGGTGCAGCAGGTGACAGGTATATTTCTAGAAGGCTGGCCAGCATATAACTTAACTATTCACAAAAGTGATTGGAAAAGTAAGTATCACACTAAATACAAATTGAATGTATCCCCATGTCAACTTCCACTTAGTCAGAGCTCCAAAATTACTACAGCCACTCCAAAGCCACTTTACCCAAGGAACAGTTTTGATGGAGTGAAAATCAAGTGGCAAGCAACAGTGGTCTTAACTCTGTTAACATCTTTTACTTCTGTAAGTATTATGAAATCTGATCATCTGAATCCATCACTGTGGCCCCTTCCAAGGGCTCAGAAGAAGCCCTATAAATGAGAAGCCCTGAAGTCTGAGCTTCATGAACTGTGAATTCCACTCTGGGTAGGAAACACCTCAGGAAGACCAAGGAGGACAGGAAGACAGAACAAGGACCAGTGACCTTTCCCAGGGCTCTGGTTGTCATCCTGGGAACAGGAGAGGGAGCAGAAACACTGACTTAGCCTGGAAAAAAAAATGAAGACTTAAATTGAAAGTGATAAGAAAACTTGAATGGGCAACTTCTAGTTCTTCCCCATTCCTGACCAGAATTTGGGGGCTCATGGGCAAGTTGAGTTCAGTTCCAGAAAATAAAATTACATTTCTGTGTTTCTAAGCAGTGACTTTAAATATAAAACCCACGACATAGGAAAAGGAAATGAGTGAAACAGAGAAAAGCCAAGGAATTTAACCCTCTGTCCTAAAAGGAGTGTAAGGGATTATAAAATGCTAAAAAAGGAACAGATAACAAATTGGATATCTTTAAATAACTTTCCGTGGTAACCTCTAAATCCCCAAGGTTCTAGAAATTTTGACCAAGACACGGACCCAGAATGAGCTTATCTTGTCTTGGGTTGAATATGACATGAACTACTGATTGGGACAGGTTTGGAAACACTACCTGGTAATTGGCAGGGACACTTACCTCTACTTTTATCCTTCTCTCACCAGAAAGTGATAGACACAGCTGAAACAGAGTAGTTCATCAAAAAACAATGCAAAGAAATAACTTCAGTGATCCCTGCTATGGACTGAATTGTGTCTCTCCACCCCAAATTCACATGTTGATGTCCTAACCACCAGTGCCATACAATGTGCCTGTCTTTAGAGATGGGGACTTTTAAAAGGTAATCATGTTAAAATGAAGTCACATGGGTGGGCCCTAAACCAAAATGACCGGTGTTCTTATAAAAAGATAAAACTGAGACACAGATAACATAGACAGAGGGAAGACCACGTGAGGACACAGTGAAAAGATAGCCATCTTTGAGCCAAGAAGAGAATCTTCAGAAGAAACCAACCCTGCCAACACCTCGATCTTGATCTGGCCTCAAGCAGTGAGGAAATAAATCTCTGTTGTTTAAACCACCTAATCTGTGGTCCTTCGTTATGGCAAACTAATACAATCCCCGACTGAGGTCTGGGCAGAATGGAAGGTTCCCTTTCTGTTCATAAATAACCTTGATATTCATGAAAAAAAAAGTTTTAATACTTTCACATCTGTATCTACCATCTTTACCAATTTTTCTCCTCTGGGCACTACTAGGCCATTCTTACAGGGAAATGTCTTAAAAATTGATATTGTAGTAGGACCTATATCCTTCCTGTTGGGTATCTTAAGCACACAGTGTGAGTCCTGGGACTAGTGACAATGCCCATGTAAAAAATGTCTCTTTCTCTGTGATTTCTCTTGCTTTCTCTGGCAATTTAACATTTCTCTGGGAATTTAACATTTTTACCTTTGAGGTAAATTGCTGAACCTATATTTGAGTTGGGATTGTGTCCTATCATTTTTTTTCTCCTATTATTTCTGTAAAATATACGTGTGCACATGCATTTGTTTGTTATATAAAATATCAACACTTCCTTTTAGTGCTGAAAAGAGTTGTCAGCATTTGAGGATGGGCACATGTTTTATATATTAAATAATGGTGGGGGGGGAGTTAACTCATGTTCTATATTTTACAAGCTTTTGTGTAAAATGAAGTCTCTTTTTCTAGTAGAGAGTCACCATTTAAGCAGAGTCCGTCATGGTTCCCTGTTGAGGTGTGTACAAGTGCCATGGCAACGGTGAAGATTCTCCTTGGAAAGCACCTGGAAGGCCGGGGTGTGTCAGGTCTGCTGTGTTTCCCCTGCATGAGCTTCTGCTCCACAAAGCAGAGTGTGGTAGGCTGAAGAATGGCCTCCCAGAGAAGCCCACATCCTAACCCCCAGAGCTGGGAATATGCCTCCAGAATGGTAAAAGGGACCTTGCAGGTGTGATTAAGTGAAAGATCTTCAGATGGGAAATTGTCCTGGATTACCAGGTGGTGTGATGTGATCGCAAGGGTCCGACTAAGTAAAATGCTACACTTTGAAGATGGAGGAAGGGACAACAAGCCAAAAACACAGCTGGAAAAGACAAGGAACTGGATTTGCCCCTAGAGCCTCCAGAAGAAACACAGCCTTGTCAACCCAATTTAGCCTCCTGACCTCCTGAACCCTAAAAGAATAAATTTGGGTTGTGTTAAGCTACTAAGTTCTTGGTGATTTGATACACCAGTAATAGGAAACTAATGCTCAGTGTGAACTGCAGAACCTTTCTGCAAGCCCAAGCCCTTTCCTGGTACTGAAAACATTAGGAAAAGACCCTCAGTTCCACTCACTATTGGAACTGAAATAAAATATGCCATAAGTCTGGCCCAATAACTAGCTCATGGGGAAAAATGTGATGATTTTGTAGCCCTTGAATTCATAGCACTTCCTGTCTGCTCCTCCTTCCCCAGTCTATGTGGACCTCTTGAGCACTGAGCTCCTGTCTTGACCCCCACTGTCCTGTCTTGACCAAGGCCCCTGGCTTTCAGAACCCTGACCACCTAACTCTTGTAAACCCAGCCACAAGGCACACTAGGAAGAAGGATCCCATACTGACACAGAGCAGGGTCTTAACAACGTGGAACAGAGATGCTAAACCACTTTAGAAAAAAAAAATCAACATCCTAAGCCACAGGGCTGATTGCAAGTTCTTAAGGTCTAGTCGAGTGGAAGGACATAAATTATAGCTAACATTTTTCTGAGTGCCCAAATTTGTGCCAGGAACTTTATGCACATTATATTTTAATCCTCAGACAACACCTATGAGGGGGTATTTTAGTATCTCCATTTTACAAATGAGGAAACTGAGGATTCAGAAAGATAATTAGTTTGCCTAACGTTACACACCTGGGACTTGAGCCCCAGGTAGTCTAACTCAGAGCATCTGCAGACTTCATGCATTGAGGTCATGCATGGAAGTATTTTAAGGCTACAGGAGTAATAGAGTCAGCACTTACCACCTCCTGGGTGAAGGAAGCGTTAGGAAGCTAAGTAAGAGTGTTAGTGCCCCAGATAATAGGGATGGAGTTCTGGGCAGGTCCCCAGCCCCAGAGAAGCAAAGAATGAAGGCAGAAGATCATCCACAATAGGACCTGGCGCAGAATGAAACTGCAGCCCTCCGCTCACCAGGGAACCCAGGTAAACTAAGTTCCTCCCCAGGACGTTGGAGGGGTGGGGTGGGTTGGGGTTGGCAGCCAACTTCCTCAGACTTCACTGACAACAAAGAAGGAAGTCTCCACTATAGTTCAGTACTGGTTTTCATTGACTTGGGATGCAAGAGGGGCTGAAGCTTTGGGTGTTAGGCCACTTTTACTGGCACAGGAAAGGGCTGGATGGAGTACCAAGGTTGATAATGAGGTATGTGGTAGAGTGGCGATGATGATGGGCAATGGAGCCCCTCTGTGTGGGCTCCAGTTCTCCCTGTTGCTGGCTACAGTAGCCCCTCTGTGTGGGCTCCAGTTCTCCCTGTTGCTGACTACAGTAGTACTTAATCTCTCTGGCCTTGGTTTCCTTACTGCAAAATAGGGATAATAATAGAACCTAAATGGGAAAATACGTGTACTGTAAAATGTTTACAACTGTGTATAGGACATAATAAACTTGCATTATATAATAGTTGTTCTCCCCTGCCCCTTGGAAAGTTTCTTACACCCTGCCAACCCCTCATTTACATGTGGAATTTCCTTTACCAACAGGTGCAGCAGGCAGGATCAGGTTCAATTTATCCCCCTCACCCCGCCTCAGGTTCCCTCAGATTCCAAACATCTGTGCTCACACATCTCACTTAGGTAGCACTCTCCTCCAGACTCCTCATTAACTAAGGCTGGTCCTGGATAACAGAACTGATCTCAACTCTCGGATTTGGGAAACTTGAGCCAAGGATTTGACAAAGTGCAAACTCTGGACTGCTTCACATTTCATGGTTATAGAATGTGCTAAGACATCCCAACAAACCTCAGGGAACATGGATTTACCTATCACTTTAGAAACTCTTGGAGAGGAAGGGTGCCCATGTGCAGGAGAATTTCCCTGTCCTTCAGCATTAAAAAACAATCTGAATAATAGTACACATTATCTCGTGCCCTTGCTAAGATGATTTTGGGACATAAGGTCCTTGCACTCTGCCTACTAACACTGGAAAAATAAAAGCTCCCAAGTAGCTTAGATGCTCATAAAAATCTCTCCCAGAAAACATACAGATAGGCATGTGCTTGAAATTTTGCCCATAATCACAGAAGGTTCACAGCACCCCTGAAACTGGCTGTGGACCCCAAGTTAATTCCTAATTGTCAGTTACAAAGCATTTTCCTTTGTATTATCATCTTTAATTTTGCCTGCATTTTTCTACCTCCCCAATTCATTCACACTTAAATCCTAATTTTAACAACCACATACAAGCACGTACATATGCATTCTGCATCTTGATTTCTAACCAAATATCAACCCAAGAAATTCTTAGTGAGCAGCTAATTATAGGCTCAGCACAGGATTACTGCACAGATAAAACAGTAAGAAACATTCCCTGTCATTCATAAGCTTATAGACAGTCCTATTTATCAGTCCTATAAAAGGGGGATTGAGAAGAGAGATATATAGGTTCAGAATCTTATCCACCATGGCTAATAACATGAAACTGGACTTAATGGAGAACATCAGTGAAAGAATATCTTGAAAGGGTGCAAATTTAATGTTGGCAACATTGTTAGTCTGACTTCACTTTGCTTTGGTTTATGTTAAATTAAAATTAATTTCAACTAGCACCTGTATATTTAAAGCTTTTGGGGTCTTCCTCAGAACTAAATTGATAAAAAGGCCTAATGGCTTTAGAACAAATTGATCAAATTTTCATTTCAAGTCTGACATTTAAAGCAGAGAGTTACAAGTAGCTTATTGGCCCTTAAGGAAAACTTAGATGTAGACGTGCTGTAACTTCAACTGTTCTTCTGACAGTGAGAAAGGTGGAGATTTATTAAAATGATGATGACCATAATGATATCTGCCATTCACTGAGCATCAACTATATGCCAAACACTGGTGCGTCCCTCACATGCATTATCTCTAGTCCTAGCAACCACTCTGAAAAACAGGGACTATTTCTTTTACGTAGGAGAAACGTGGAGTGATTTGCTTAAACTTACACAGATAATGTATGGAAGTATGCACATAAATGTGTAATATTTACATGAAAGATAAAAGTCACTTTGCTTTATTTGCATGAATGTTTTATAATGTAACATTATTTAAATAACACCTACTTTTGTTTTCTCCTATTCCTGCAGCGTATCTATCTTTAAATATCAAATCTCTATGTAGTATTTCCTCTAAGTTCTGAGAAATAATGGTAGACATGTATTGTTTCTGCTGCCAAGCATTCACACCCACTTTGAGTAATACCACCTCTATCAGCCCTCAGTCCATGTGAATAAGGTGGGCCTGACCCCATCTCTTGGCTCCAGAGCTGAGCATATGAGTCATGCCTAGCCAATAAGAGCACTGCATTATCCTAACTCTGAGTAACCAGTGCCAAGCAGGGCAAATGGGAATTCTCCCCCAAACTTCTGTTGGAATTTTTGAGAGAGAAAACCTTCCTTTCACTGGAGTTGTTAGCATAATAGGACCAAAGCCTAGAGACAAAGAAACAACCTGTCTGAATTTGTAATTAGCACAGGGGAATGGAATGTTACGTGTTGAAGAAAGGCAAATTCCTGGGTCCACCAGTGTCTGAAGCCATCTGGGTTTCTCCATTTAATTATCAAATGAATATCTTTTTTTCCCTTATCTGAATTTCTTTAAATCAATCAAAACACTTCTAATATAGAGCATAATCTCATTCTGTAATTTCTATTGTTGGTCATGTTTTTGGAAACACTAAGACAATAAGAATTACTTAGCAGATTCTGTGGTCGGCAGAATAATGACTTCCCTCCCCCCACCCCCGCCCCAGATATGCATGTCCTAATCCCCTGAACCTGAGAATAAGTTATTTTACATGGAAAAAGACTTGACAGTTATAATTAAGGATAAGGACTTTGATAGTAGATGGCCCAATCTAATCACATAAACCTTTAAAACCAGAAATGGTAAGCAGAAACAGGTCAAGAAATGAGATGTAAGAAGATGAGAAAATATTCTAATCATAAGAGGGACTCTACTTGCCATTATTAGTTTGGAAGCTGGAGGAAGCAGGCCATGATCCAAAGGATGTGATGTTCTCCAAAAGCTGGGAATGGCCCTCAGCAGGCAACAAGAAAACAAGTACCTCTATCCTACAACCCCAAGGAACTGAATTCTGCCAACAACCTGAATAAGTAGGAAATGTATTCTCCTCTACAGCACTCCCAAAAGGAACAGAGCCTGCTGGCATCTTGATTTTAGTCTAATGAGACCCCACACCAGACCTCTCACCTACAAACTGTAAAGTAATAAATTTGTTTTCTTCAAGTTCACTATGTTTATGTTAATTGTTACAGCAGCAATAGAAAACTAATCTGAATTCTGGTCACTATATTTGCCTTGGAGAGTCTGGGGAATCAGACCATAACACCAACATTTATATTAGCAGGATTCCCTGGGGTTTGAGGCTGAGGGGATGCTTTGGGCCTAATCTGCAGGTCCATAATATGAACACACCCACACAGAGATGGGAGTAGGAGGAGAGGCCTCACAAATATAACCGAAGGAAAAGATCAGATCTTAGGGTGATAAAACATGTGCCTCATTTTGCGTCACTGAGCAATCATTGATGAGGCATATATTTGCTATGCTACCCTTTGGGTTTTGGCAATCATGTTCAAAATTCCTTATACAGCATTAATAAGAACAAAGTAGCATGGTTGAACCCTAGAGGCCTAGAAACCACAAATCAGTGACAGAGAAACTTTTCTCCATCATGGTTAGTAAAAACAGCAGAGGTATTGACAGCAAGGGGGAAAAAAGTGATATGAATGAGAATAACAGCAGCAGCCCTTACAGGCCTGGAATGATCTAGGCTTCTGCAGCAGCAAAGTTATAGCAGCCACTGAGGAAAAAAACACGAAGTCCCAGAAGCCTCCAAGTAAGAGAGGAAAGAAAGTGCCATGGTCCCCATGAGTATGCCAGGGAGGGGCAGAGGAATAAAAAGAATACTACTGCAATCATGATACAGGTCCTCAGTGCCCCATAGCCTGGCAATGTAAGGGTTACCGTGCACACTGGTTTTATATTTACAGAACCTTCTCAGAACATTCCAAATGAGCTCATGTCCATATTTTCAAGAATGTTGCTGCCTTCAAGATAATGCCTTGGAGGCATCTCAAGGTCCATTTTTCAAGGCTATTGAGTATATTAATAATAGTTTTGTGCTGAGATGGCATGACACCAAGGTTTCAAACGTACGACTCACTGGTGCTGATTTGACTCAAGGAAGAGAAAGCTGGTGCCTTCCATTCTCTGTTCACCTGGCTTCAGATGTCTTCTGAAAAGAATGAATCAGGGAGTTATTTAGTCATAAACCTCTTGAGATAGAATTGAGAGAAAGACACAAAGCTTATAAAGTAGAAATCTTAAGAAATATTTTCTTCATTCAAGGAAAGTGGCATTTATTACTAAAGCAGCCAAGCTAACCTTCTGTCTTAAGTAAATCACCATTTTCTTTCTTTCTTTTTTTTTTTTTTTTGTAATACGCTAGGATTACACTCTTTAAATGAAAGGTTATATCATATGAAAGATTATCCTATGTTTGAAAAATCCAAAGAATATTTGAATTACTCATTAAACTATTTAAAAATACCAGGGCCCTATGTATAGACAATTCCAGCTATTTGATATTACATGGGGTCAAAAAAGACAGAACAATAACAATAAAAACAAGAATTCATTAAGGCCTATGCTTACTGTACTAGTATGCTGCGGAATCACAAGGAATTTATAAGGGATAATAACATTTTTTAAAAAGTCATAGCCTCTAAGTTTATCCATGTATTCTTTTATTATTATTCATACATAGCTACAATGTCTTTATCCATTGATGACTCAGTTGAGCTAATCTCATGTAATCTAAAAAATGGGAGCTAGTGGCCTCTCAATATACACAACTTGGAGGAAAGGGTTCTAGTTCACATTTGTTCTAGGACTCTGAGCTTGGGAAATTTTAAAGAAGACAACTGGAAATAGTTTTTGCTGTAGAGCTATATTTAGTTTTTATTTGTTTATCTTCCTTGCTGCTTAATTGAAATGTAAACATAGAATAACATGATTTCTAGTTTACCAATCTACATCTGCTAAACAGAAAACAACGGGATGTCCTTTCTAACCTCTAGGGTTCTCTGATCTAGGAAGGGCAGTTAATTGCATTCAAATTATTCCCAGTTGTAAAGAACTTCTTTCCTTTGAACATTCAGAGCAATTGTTTTTTTTGTTGTTGTTGTTTTTTGTAATTCCCAGAAATAGCAATCTGTAAAGTTAATAATATAGGTAGCACAATGTGGGTTTTTCTGCCCTTTGCTTTTCTTAGCAAATAAAGGCAAGAGTTTAAAGATATATTCAGCAATATTGCTCATTAAACTCAGACTCTTAACACTTTCAAACAAACAACGATTATGTGGCTAAATCCTGTTTTTCCATGAATTGTTCTGATTCCTGGGTTTACAGTAAGTTTTTCTATATAGCAGGAGACTGGATATTTAAAACATTTTTAGAAATTGTGTTCATCTCCTTACTAGTCAGCCACTCTCTCCATTTGACAAAAATAAAAATTAAAATTGAAACCCTAATACAGAACACAAACAAACAAATAAAAACACACAGGAATTTGGATTCCATCAAATCCTCTCATTTTATCTTTGCTTGAGTAATGGTAGATGAAGTATCTAAGGTGACTCAGAGAATTGAGAAGTGGAAAGAACCTTGACATTATCTGTTTTATAGTCTTTCCCCCACACCCCAGAGCCCTGCTCTCTGGGCAAGGAATATGCCTGGTTTCCTCTCCACTGAACCCCATTGCAAAAGAGGAAATTGAGGCTCAGAGAATGATGACAGTTATCACTTGATCAGCCATTAAGAGCATAGGCCTCCTAACTTCCCGTCCAGTTTTCACCCAAGGTCCCTGGAGGATGAGAAGGGTCAGAACAATAATCCAAATAATGATATAATAAGATGTTAAGGCTAGAAGAAATGTAGTCATCTCATCAAACTCCAATATTTTCTAGATAAAAAATATGATAATTAGATAGATTTTTATTTGTGTGAAGCCATTTGCATTGCCGGAGGAAAAACTGAACCCAATGGTGTTGCTTGCCCCATCATCACCACCAGAAATCAACACTCTCTGTAGTGGGACCTGGAAAAGTGAGGCCAAATCCTGGGACATAAGTGGCTCTTTCATCACTCTCTCTCATAGATGAGTTCTGTGTAGGTGACTTTCTTCCAAAATGGAGTGAGTTAAACTACAGAGTGTCCCCAAGAAATGTATATACACTTTAACAGCTGATAGCTCAATTTTGAACATGAAATGTATTTCAATAAACACTGCCTTTATAATTCTTCAAAGTGTGTGTATACATTTTTTGGGACACCCTATATTTCAAAGGTCCAAATAAGGAAGTTGCTCAAAACATTCCTAAATTCCTTGAATTAATGATGGCAGACAATTGGCCTTTGAAAGGAAACACATTCACCTGCCTCTCACTTCTTCCTCCTTGTTATACATCAAGAACAGAGCCATGTTCTCTCCTAACTTGGGGTTGAATGTTAGAATTACATTCTAGATACTCCAATAAAAAATTGAAATTATCAGGTGCCATTGGAGTTCCAGTATGTCATTTTTTTAATCTACAAAAGAAAACAGGTCCTAGAGGAGAAGCAGTACTTAATGGATCAAGAAAAGACTTGCTTACAGTTGTACTTTTTACTTAAGCTATTGCAATGAACTGAATGTTTGTTTTTCTCCTAAATTCATACACTGATATCCTAAGCCCTAACATGATGATATTTAGAGATAGTGCCTTTAGGGAGTTAATTGGTCATGAAGGTGCATCTCTCACAGGTGGGATTAGTTCCCGTATACAAGGGACCCCAGAGAACTTGTTTGCCTTCTTGTCCCCTATGAGGCTACAGTAAGAAGGCAATTGTCAATGACCAAAAAAGTGGGCCTTCACCAGACATTGAATCTCCCAGAGCCTTGATCTTGGTAGGAATCCCCAGCTTTGAGAACTGTGAGAAATAAATGTTTATTGTGTAAGCCACCTAGTGTATGGTATTTCTGTTATAGCAACCTGAACAAACTAAAACACCTATAGTCTACATTCCATTACTAGACTTTCAAACTCAGCAGAGCATTTGGGGACCCTGGTGAGATAAGCATTTGAGTGGGTTTAAGATGTTTGAGCAAAGGAAAACTTGAAGATGGAAGCTTGACACTTCTTAATCAGAATAATATTCAAATCCAAAAAGTGAAGCAAAAATACATACTAACTCTGGGATAGAGTGGGAGAAGGAAACAATAAGATTAAAAACGTTTTAGAAATACTAAGTAAGATAGAAGGAATGTAGGAGGTGATGAGGGTGATAGTGTGGTTGGCAGGGGTGGAGTTTTAGCATAATTTTAAGTGTATACCTAATAAGATTTAAACATGAGCTGTCAGAGAACTAGTTTCTAGGTTAGAGCAAGGTATATATAAAGACTCAATAGGATCAGAAATTTATTACTGTCTCTTAGCTTCTTGTAAAATATTACAGAATTATGTTGACTCGCCCAGCAATAAAAACTGACCTACCCTTACCATTAATGTGGAAGTTAAATCTTGTCTAGGGTTATTCAACAATCTTGTAACACTGAGATATTAACCAAGTAGACTTAAGCTTTATGTTGTTAGTGAGATTAATGATTGAGTTGGTTTATATATTCAATAAATGCAAAATCAGGGTTTCTGAATCCAGTGTCTTCCTCCTACTCTAGTGATGAACTTAATTCTCATCCTAATCCTGATAAGAGTAGCATATTTTTTTCTCAAAGACAGTAATGGATTAGAATGGACTAAAGATAAATAAAGAATACATGCCTGTAACCCAGAAGTAAGAAGTGTATTAGATCTGTTTCCTAGGACTCAGCTGTGAAGCAACATATAAAAGAGGAAATCTTGTTACTATTCACGCTAACCTTTATAGGCCTCATCACTATTGTAATTATATTGGTAACAACTACACTGAAAATTCCTGTTTGCTGTAGAGCGATAGATAGGTAGATGATGGATGGATGGATGGATGGATGGATGGATGGATGGATGGATGGATGGATCCATAGGTAGATATAGGCAGGCAAAGATATAAATATGTCTGTATCTATGTGATGTTTGTATACTTTATTATTTTGATCAAATTTTGGTTAATTGAAGTATTTCTAGACTTAAGAGTTTTTAAATATCCATTACCAGGCTCATATACGACTATCTGTAATCTGGGTTTTTTGGTATTAAAATATCTTGAAGTTACAAAATTAACCTATGTTGCCAGAAAGAGAAGAAAAATATGAGAGTGAAAGACAGAGACGCAAACAAATACCCTTGCCCTGTCTCTCTTTATTCTCACAGAGCATGCCTACTCTGAGGTAACTTTCATTGTCTTTTCGCCTTTGTGTGGTGTTCAGCTCAGGTTTAGATTGAGTTCTGTAATCTCAATGCACCTAATAGTTTTTAATGCTATTTTGTAGCCATCGGGAGATCGAAATGTGTGCCACATGTCCCGAGGCTTTTGTGTGTGCATAAAGTTCTAAAATTTTCTATCAAAGAGATGTCTATATTTTCAGAATCCCTATGAAAGCTTAGATTTCTCTGACATCAGATCAGTAGAACATCTAAGGAAATAGTTCATCGGTTATAAGGCCAACATAGAGGATGAGGAGTCTAACCCTTCCCATGGTTTGAATCTGGGGAGGGTCCTAAAAGAAAAATGTTTTAAAACATTTGATCTCATCTACCTTAACCTCTGTAGTTAGTAATATTACTCAAACAGTCCAGAATACCATTACTATGTAAGGTTGTTCTTTACTCATTTTTATATTAACAGAATGTCCCAGAATCATCTTAGCAAGGGAATGGGACATAATTTATACTGTTACTCAGAATTTTTTAAAGATAACACATGAAATATAAGTTATCATTCCATACTGCATATTGGTTATTTTGTTGCTAAGCAATACACTCTAACATCATTAAAAGTGCTATAGGAAATCAATGTGTATTTTATTCTTCTCCCTTCCATAACTGTGTTTTACACAATGCCATTTCTGGGCTTTTTGCCTACTACCAAGATTCTTCCTTAATGAGCCCTGAAGCATCTACTTGTGCAGAAGCTGCAGTAAGGTACAGGTAAGTAACTTTTAAAGAACATTATTCTGTACATGAAATACCTATAAGAAAGCCTGCAGAGGATCACAAACAGTAAGCCATTTGGTCAGATATTTGGAGAAGAACACACATCACACAAGCAACAGTTACTGAGTTCAGTTGAGGATGCAAGATAAATATGATACAATTCCTGCCTTCTGTGGGTCAAGTGTATTAATATTGTCTTATGAAGAGTTCAAAAACAAATTAGCACTTGTTATAAGTAGAGATTAAGGATGAACTAGGAAAGAATCAGTGGCAAGAGTCATAGTTAAAAAGCAATGTGGACAAATCTTTTCAACCCCATGAGAAAACTCTGCTGGGCCTCATCACATAAGTCAGCAGTTGGCAAACACTTTCTGTAAAGAGCAAGATAGGAAATACCTTGGGCTTTCCAGTCCATACAGTCTCCGTCACAATTATTCAATTCTGCCATGTTCCAATTAAACTTCATTTACAAAAACAAGTGGCAGGCAGATTAAGCCCAAGGGCCAAACTTTGCTGCCTCTGATATAAATTATTATGGTTTTAAACTGACATCATATAATAGAGAAGGAAATAGAAGGATATGTAGATTTTATTAGAAAAAAACAAATTTGATGTTAATAAACATTTGATTAATATGACAAATATTTTCTAAGCATGTACTGTTATAGGCATGGCATTAGATGTAATGGATAAGAAAATGGATAATATATGAACTCTGCCTCAAGGTACTCATAGTCTGTCATACAATGTAATAAGATTACACTCTGGAGTCACAGCTTTAGGGAAATATTGTGTCCTGGAATAAGCAAGTCACGCACATGGGCTCAGTAAAGTACCTCCATTCAAATCACTTTAGTCCACAAAGCACACTCATGGTTCAGTGAGCTGAGCTGAGATGGCAAGCTGCAAAACTGCCAGTGAGTCTTGGCAATGTGAAGGTAAGAGCGCTTGATGAGTTTGAATCATGTGGATGGAAATGTAATTTTAAAATCGAGGCAGATCAAGGCTAAATTGTTACTGGCAGTTGAAATCATGCTTATTCCTCTAAGAGGAACAACGGAAGTTGGAATGGGACATGAAACTTTAAATGCAGAAATAGCATAAGGATATTGATATTTTAGGTAAGCATATCTTCTACTTTAAACAGGATGTGTTCTGTGTGCCCAAAACCACCTTTATAGAAAGAGAAAAGGATGTATCACTGATGTTGCCATAGAGTTTGCCTACATGTCACATCTGTGGTTTTGATGAAGGAAGGCAGTACCAATCCCACTCCTGATGAAATTGAAAGAAAAAGAGAAATATCATTATGATGATCTAATCCAATGATTTTTTTAGGATTTAACGAGTTTACAAACCCTTACAAAATGTAATGAAAAATAGAGATAACATTCCCCGAAGAATGTGTGTTTATATATACAAAAAAAATTTATGTAAATATAGAGGATCAAAAATTCACTGACTCTTATGCATGGGTTCCACAGAAGTCTGTGCACAAAAAGTTAAGAAATCCTGCCTACAATACGCCAAATCATTTTCATAGTTGTCTTAGTTGGTCCTCAGACAACTGAAAACAGCAGTTGACTAGGGTCCTATTGTTACCATTTTAGAGACATAAAGAAACTAAGGATCACAGAGGCTAAGGAGTTTGTTTCAGATCACAGGCTAGAAAGTGGTGAAGCTGAGTGTCTGCACACCCTGCTCACTAGTGTAATTGAACTTACATGTGCCTTCATGCTGCTGCAGCCTATCTGCAAATTGTTGAGAAAGAAAACAAAATTGTTCTTTTATAAACAAATTCTATGACATTCCAACTGAAGCTTTACCAAAAAGGAAATAACTTTTTGACTCTTAAATGTTGAAAAAACGTGGTAGGCTGAAAAGTGTGCTGTTTCTCCCCAAAGATATCCAAGTCCTAATCCTCAGAACCTATGCATACGTTACTTTACATAGTAAAAGGGACTTTGTAGATGTGACTAAGTGAATAACCTTGTGATGGTGACATTGCCCTGGATTATCCTGGTGGGCACAATAAAATCACATGAATCTTTAAAAAAAGGACAAGGTAATATTTGACAAAGGAGGCAAGAGCATACAGTGGAGTCAAGACGGTATCTTCAGTAAATGGTGTTGGGAAAGTTGGACAGATACATGCAAATAAATGAAACTAGATCGCCAACTTACTACACCATACACAAAAATAAATTCAAAATGGATAAAAGACAAGTAAGACGGGAAACCATAAAAATCTTAGAAGAATCTATAGGCAGCAAAATATCAGACATATGTAGTAGCAATATCTTTACTGATACATCTCTTAGGACCGTGGTCGGCAAACTGCGGCTCGCGAGCCACATGCGGCTCTTTGGCCCCTTGAGTGTGGCTCTTCCACAAAATACCACGGCCTGGGCGAGTCTATTTTGAAGAAGTGGCATTAGAAGAAGTTTAAGTTTAAAAAATTTGGCTCTCAAAAGAAATTTCAATCGTTGATATTTGGCTTTGTTGACTAATGAGTTTGCCAACCACTGTACCTAGGACAATGGAAACTAAGGAGAAAATAAATGGGACTACATCAAAATAAAAAGCTTCTGTACAGCAAAAGAAACCATCAACAAAACAACAAGAAAGCCCACTGCATGGGAGAACATATTTGCCAATGTTACAACAAATAAGGGTTTAAGCTCCAAAATTTATAGGAAACTCATACAATTTAACAAAAGGAAGATAAACAATTCAATCAAAAAATGGGCAAAGGACCTAAATAGACACTTTTTGAAAGAGGACATATAGAAGGCCAAGAGAAGGCAATGTGCCCAGTTTGATATTAGAAAATAATATAATACAAAGATTTGGTTCTCATGGAACTCAGAGTTTATTAAAGGAGACAAATAAATAAAAACACAAATTATGGCATAGCATTTTAACTATAACAAAGATCACTACCAAATATAGATGTATCACAGAGGGAGAAGTAATTAAGTATGGGGATGGGTTGTGTGGGCAAGGATTCCTGGAGGAAGTGATAGCTAAACTGGATTTTGACAGATGAATGGGAATTTTATAAGTGGCTATAAGGAAAGGGCGTTTTAGGCGAAAGATAGAGGAGGGCTCAAATAAAAGCAAAGTCATGGTGTTGTGGAACAATATATTAGTGTGTCATAGAAGTTACTATTGTAAGAATGGGAAATGTGAATTTAGGGAGTAATAAAAGATGGCATGAGTAGGAGAAGCAGTAAATTGAGGGTCTCTTATCTAATCAATTGAACAAGCCAACTTTAAAAGTATTTCAGAAGGGAAGAATCTAAACATTTGACATTAGGGCATTGATTAAGTACCTACAGAATATTAAATATGACAAAATAATGATGATGCAGAAGATTATGTAGTGTGAGGAAAGAGGGAGGGGAAAAGGAGGAGGAGGGAAAGGAAGAAAGAAAGAAAAGAGGCAGGGAAGGAGAGAGGGAGAGAGAAGAGGAGGGCGGAAAGTACACAGAAACCTAATATGGCTTGCTGTGGTCTTCCAGAAATCCAGATGCAGTCAGAAAACATCAAAATGGAACCTTAATGTGAGTCTTCACTCTCTCTATACTGATTCTCCATGAAAAGAGATGATTCTAGAGCCTACCTTTCTTCTCTCTTATTAATAGAACCTTACTCTTGATTGGGGCACCAAGATATCTAGCCTAGAAAAATCATGGCAAGTCCATTCCTCCTTGCTAGGTGCTCAGGTTTACAGCCTCCCTGGGTGATTTGGTGACCAAATTCTGGCCAATGACTTGGAAGTAGGAGAGTGAGTTCTGGGAAATGTTTTTTCTTTCATGAACAACAACAACAAAAAAATAGAGATTCCCTTTTCCACTGGAATTATTTTCTCCCTATTGTAGAGGATAAACAAACAAACAAAAACCTTTTCCCTCTACCTTCCTAGGTTACTGATCAGGGCATAACAAATTAGACAAAAGACAGGATAACAAAAGAAAAGGAAACAGAGTTTATTAACATGTGCAGCCTGCCTAGATGCAGGAGAAACTAAGTAATGAGTAACTCAAAAGGGTGGTCAGAATTTGAGCTTCTATAGCATCTTAACAGAGAACAGTAAACTTGTAGAGAAGTGATAAGATGAAGGAAAGGAGGTATAGGCTTTGAGGGTTGGCAAATTGTGGGAAGGGGAACCTCCTGGAAGACATGGGTTATTTGAGCAAGATTTCTTTCTAGACCCCTCTTCATGCCGACTTCCCATCTTCCCCGGAAGAGAGGATTGTGGCTGGCCTCGTTTTTCTCAGAAGTTCCTGCTTTTAGTCAGATAAGGGAAGCTCTAAGAAAGCTTCTTTCTGCATCTGTTAAATCTCATTTGCCTCCATCTCAAAATAATCATCATGCCAAGGTGACATATTTTGTGACGGCATATTCAGATTTCCTATACTGTCTTGACTGTGGTTTGTAAGGGCATGATTTTTAGAGAGATGGCCACCATCTTGTAACTATGCCCAGATTGTCTATTTAGAGTCCAGTATTGGGCAGAATGCAGGGATATAAAAGAAATGGAAGTTATGGTTTCTGAGTCTAAAAGTCCTATAATACAGAGTGTCACACAATGAAATAATTGGAGAACAATTACAAAAAACACTCAGTGCCAACTAACGTAGAACTGATGGCGGCCCTCCAGAATCTCCTATTGGTAACTCCATGCTGCCAATGCTTCTTGCCAATGCAGCTAAACTGATGAAGCTTTCAGAAAAGATGTGACATTTAGAGCAGATTCTAGACTCAAATTCTTATCTTTTTAAAATACACTTCTGCCCTTGTTTAAACAAGACTTCACTCAGAAAGGAAACAGTATCAAAAAGGCATTGGGTTTTAGTCTTGGTAGGACATAGTGGTGGTCATTTAAACATTTGGCATTTTGGTTCCTGATTTGTAAATTGGGATAATGGTTCATTCAACAAATATTTACTGAGCACTTAACAAGTGTTGGGCACTGCTTTAGACAATGGGATACAAAAGTGAACAAAGTCCGGCTTATAGACAGTAGACATACAATAAACATATATTCTATCAAGAGGTAGTAGTAAATCCAGTGGGAAAAATGTAAAGTGGGATAAGGAAGATGGAAGGAATAGCAGGTAAGTGGGGAGGAGATTTGCTATTTTACAAGTAGTGGTCAAGACAATCTCTTTGCGAAGTGCCTTGCACTTCCTTCCCCACGTATTTGCACTTGCCTGCTTGTCTGTCGGCAGAAGAGAGGAAGTCAAATGACTGAAAACAAGTAGAAAGCACTTGTTTTTTTTATTTGTTTGTTTTGTTTTGTTTTAATCTTTATTGTTCAGATTATTACCGATGTCCCTCTTTTTTCCCCCCATAGCTCCCCTCCACCCAGTTCCCACCCCACCCCAGGCCCTCACCACCCCACTGTCCACATCCATAGGTACTGCATACATGCATATAAGATCTTTGTCCAATCTCTTCCCACACCCCCCCATACCCCCTTTGCCCCAAGAACTGTCAGTCTGCTCTATTTCCATGCCTCTGATTCTATTATATTCACCAGTTTATTCTGTTCATCAGATTTTTTATTCATTTGATTTTTAGTTTCACTTGTTGATAGATATGTATTTCTTGTCACTTTGTTGTTCATAATTTATCGTTATCTTTTTCTTCTTTTTCCTCTTCTTAAAGAATACCCGTCAGCATTTCATATAAAACTGGTTTGGTTGTGATGATCTCCTTTAGCTTTTTCTTGTCTGTGAAGCTCTTTATCTGACCTTCAGTTCTAAATGATAGCTTTTCTGGGTAGAGTAATCTTGGTTGTAGGTTCTTGCTATTCATCACTTTGAATATTTCTTGCCACTCCTTTCTGGCCTGCATAGTTTCTATTGAGTATTCAGCTGACAATCATATGGGTACTCCCTTGTAGTAACTAACTGTTTTTCTCTTGCTACTTTTAATATTCTCTCTTTGTCTTTTGCCCTTGGCATTTTAATTATGATGTGTCTTGGTGTGGTCCTATTTGGATTTCTCTTGTTTGGGGTTCTCTGTGCTTCCTGGACTTGTAAGTCTATTTCTTTCATCAGGTAGGGGAAGTTTTCTGTCATTATTTCTTCTAATAGTTTTTCAATATCTTGCTCTCTCTCTTCTTCTGGCATCCCCATAATTCAGATGTTGGTACGCTTGAAGTTGTCCCAGAGGCTCCTTACACTGTCTTCATATTTTTGGATTTTTTTTTCTTTTTGTTTTTCCAGTTGGGCGTTTTTTGATTCCTCATATTTCAAATCTTTGACTTGATTCCTGGGATCCTCTAGTCTACTGTTGAATCTCTGTATATTATTCTTTATTTCAGTCCATCAGTGTATGCTTAATTTTTGACTGGTCCTTTCCCTTTTTTTTTTTTTTTTTTTTGGCATTCTCACTAAGATCCTTGAAGGTCTCACTAAGTTCCTCAGAGGTTTCTAGAAGATTCTTGAGTAACCTTATAACTGTGGTTTTGAGCTCTATATCCAGTAGTTTGCTTTCTTCCATTTCTTTCGTTTGTGACGTGTTTCTTTGTCTCCACATTTTGGCTGCTTCCCTGTGTTTGTTTCTATGTTTTGGGTAACTGCTAAGTCTCCTTGAGTGATAGAGTGGCCTTGTATAGTAGGTGTCCTATAGGGCCCAGTGGCTTAGTTCCCCAATCACCTGAGGTGGACACTCTTGGTGCACCCCTTTGTGGGCTGTGTGCACAGTCTTGTTGTAGTTGAGCTTTGATTGCTGTTGGTATCACTGGGAGGAATTGACCTCCAGGCCAATTGGCTGTGAGGACCAGCTGTGTCTACAATGGAAGAGCTGCTGTGCAGGAGACACACTTATGGGACAGGACTTGTTTCATTGGGGCTTTGGTGCTCACTGAGTCTGCCCCTTGATTGTGTCATTTATGGATGTGAAGAGTTGTAATCTGGTATAGTTTCACACTGACCACTGGGTACACTGGCTCTTGGATCTCCAAGGAGGTGCAAAGTCAGCCAGTGCCTGGGGCCACCCAGCAGGAGCTACAGAGAGATCTTCAGATTCTTCCTCTTTGTATCAGGTTTGGAATTGCCCAGTTGAGGCCCAGCTGTGAAGCAGGGCAGGCTGCTGGTGGTGCCAGCCTTGGGCCTTCTTTTGATAGCTTTGGGGCTCCCTGACCCAGCTGCAGCTTGTTTGACAGCTTTTAGGCTGAGAAAAGGACAGGCCATTCATATACAAAAGCCACTGCGCACAGCTTGGGTGGGGTTGTAAATAGGGTAGGGTGAGGTCTCAGGGAATCTCCAGGGCGGAGCAAACAGCAATGGCTGCCAGTCAGCCCTGCACCGGGGAGGTCCCAGCACAGGAACAATGACCGTTGTGAGCACCTCCATCTGGAAGAAAGCTGCTTCCCTGCCACGTTCCTGCCCCGATGCCAGATAATCCAGTTTTTCCCTGTATGTGTCTGGGTCCCCCAAAGTCTCGCCCAGCACTGGAGCTCAAAGCAAGCAGGAGCTTGTATCTCCCTCCCAATTAAAAAAGCAGCAACCTGGGTGCCAGCCCATTCTGTGCCTCTGCACCTCCTACCAGTCTCAATGTATTTTCTTCTTTACCTCTCTAGTTGTAGTACTTCCACTCAGCCAGCTTTCCGTGGTTCTGGATGATGGTTGTTATGTATTTTAGGTGTAATTTTGATATGGTTGTGGGAGGCAGCAAATATAGGTGTTTACCTATGCCACCATCTTGGTTCTAGAAAGCGCTTATTAAATTACTCACCACTATGTGAACCTAAGGTATCATCATCATTATTATTGAGAATTAAGTCTAAATTCCTTAGCTTGACATTTAAGATGCTTCATAACATGACCTTTCAACCTATCTTTTCAATTTTATCCCCACTCCCCCATATAAATTTAACTTGCAAATAAAAATTTCACTTTATATAATTCATTTGGCAATAAATCATGTACCATCCCATGTTGCTTCTCCTATTGTTTCTTCTCTTTCAGTCCTGCATGATTTCATTTTTCACAAACCCTGTGTCCCCAATGAGAGGATAAACTTCTGTATGACAGAGTCCATAAGTACCTTGAGCATCAAGGCTGTTTAATAATATTGATGGATTTTGTTTGACACACTGGTTTAGGTTCATCATCACTTTGGAAACTCTCACTCTGGAATTTGGTGTCATAATCAATTTTGCATGAATTTTGAATTGCCTTACTTATCATGGAGCTATGTAATCTTTGAGAAGCAAAATTTTGAAAAATTATGTATTGCTAACAAACACCTTTAACTGTGGTTAGGACTTCCCTATGGATTATCTCAGTGTCATTCAGACCAATAAGCAGCTCCTAATCCTATGTGCCCTTTTCAGGACTATAATCCCATGCATCCTGATGGCCTTTTCGTGACCTTGGGAGTATTTCTTGTCAGTGTACATTTGTTGTTATCTCTTGAATGATGTTCAAGTAAATTTTTCCATTGAAATAACTTCCCAGAAGTCTGAGAAATCAAGCAGAAGAGAAGAATATGTAAGGCACAGTAGAAATTATAGGATAAATCTAAGAGAGGTTTTGGAAAACATAATAATGACCTTCCAAAAATAGCTATATCCTAGTCACTGGGACTTATGGAGATGAGATGATAAAAATAGAGGTTAGAGTGATGGAGTGATGTGGTCACAAGCCAAGGAGTGCAGGCTGCCTCTAGAAGCTGGGAAGAAACACACACACACACACACACACACACACACACACACACACACACACAAATAAGGAAGAAACAGATTCTTCCCTCAGAGCCTCCAGAAGGAATGCATGGCCTTGCTGACTCTGATTTTAGTCCTGTAAGACCTATTTTCAGGGTTTGAAACTCCAGAATAGTAAGATAATAAATTTATGTTGTATTAAGCCACTAGATTTGTGGTAATTTGCTACAGCATCAGTAGGAAATGAATACAGTGGTAAAATAAAAACAGCCCTGAACTAGAGATTTGTCACAATCTGGCCTCTGCTGCAGGCATAGTAATTGTGTAATCTCAGGAAAATCACTCTACTTCAGTTTCCTTTCCTGTAAAGTGAAATTAGACCTGCCTTACAGTGTTGTTATGAAGTTATCATTATTCATGTGAGCACTTTGTAAAGTGTTTTGTGTTATACAAATGTTAGGTGTACTTTGACTTAAGGTTTTCTTAATGAGGGGAAGAACAGGAATGAAGACATTTGTCTTTAGTGTATTAATACCTTAAATTTACACTCTAACCCAGCCGTGGGCCAACCACGGCCCACAGGCTGGATCCGGCCCGTTCGGCTGTTCTATCCGGCCTGTGGAGCCAAAAGAGTGGAGGGTTCTCTTGCTCTCCCCTCCGCTCCTTTACTTTGAATTTATATTAGTTCACACAAACACTCCATCCATGCTTTTGTTCCGGCTCTCCGGTCCAGTTTAAGAACCCATTGTGGCCCTCGAGTCAAAAAGTTTGCCCACTCCTGCACCTCTCCTGTAACAAACATGCTGTTTTCCGAGTGGCCTACTGCAGGGATGGACATCTGGCACACTTGTCTCAGACTTCCCCGCAGCAACCAAAGTGAACATGGCTAATTGGTTGCAGAATCCTTTGCTCAAGAGTCAAGACACAGCCTGGGAGACCTTCTGAACCTACCGGCAGGAGGCTGCTATCAATCAACTAGAGCTGGCTGGCAAGAAGAAACTTAGAAAGTTTGGTCCCTTGGCCAGCAGCATGGACATCACCTGTGAGCTCATTTTGAAATACAGATCCTCAGGCCCGTCCTGGAGCCACTGAATCAGAATCTGCATCTTGACAAGATCCCTGGGTGTGTGTCCCCTGTACTAGTTGAGAGGATATATTTTGGGGTGGTTTGAACTCCTGCTGTACAAGTTACTATTGTGTGACCTCAAGCAGTGTCTAAAGCATCAAAGCCTGTTTTCTCATCAGTAAAGTGGAGAATAATACCCACCACGTTGGTTTGTTGTGAGAATTAGAGAGGCTGCACATGTAAGGCATTTTGCACAGTGCCTGCCAACAAATGCTCAGTTAATAATAGTTCTTTTCATTGTGCCATTTTGCACCATCTACAGCTGCTAACCAGACTACACATTCATTCAGCATTGCTTGAGCCTCTCAACAGGGCGGATTTCCAAAGCCATCCACGCCCACAAAAGGCAGGAGGAGTGTGGGGAGAGGAACAGAAACACGGTCAGAAATGCCTGTCCCCAAATACCCAGGATACTGTACTTTTTGCAACACGTATCAAATGCCAGGTGGTCTCCTTACTTTCAGATCTTCGCTGAACTTGGCTTTATGAGAAACCTGCTAGAGTCTAGACAGCCATGGAGTCTGGTGACCCGTGGGAGAGAGCAAGGGCCAAAATTCCTGCTGAGTCGCTCTGGGCCCATGCCTCTATCTTAATTTCCTTCTGAACTTTCCGTCTGCCGCTGGTTTCCATGCAGCAGAGCCTTAACCAGCCAGCCCCTGCCCAGCTGCCCCCTGGCGCGCAGCTGCAGCCGTGGTGGCAACCCCTTCCCGGGGTCGGAGGACTGGGCGGGGGGTGCGGTGGGGCGGAGCTCGGCGTCCTGCTGTTGCTGCCTTGGCCGCCTCCTGTGAAGCTGCCGCCCCTGGCTCGGATGCTCAGGCCCCGCTGCACTGCCCTGCGTGGACAGACGGGTGCACACCGGACCTGACGGATGAGCAGCCCGGCCCCTGAACTGCCACCTCCCCGTTTGGCTCTGTGCCGGGTGGTGGCGACTGCAGCCTGGCGGTGGGGGCGGCCCCGCCGTCTCCGCAGGTTTCTGCGTGGTCTCCGCCGGCTTCTGCGCGCCGCCTCTGCTCTTTGCATAGTAATTTCAGTTCCTGCAAGCACCCTGCTCGCTCCCGCTCCCGGAACAGGTCTCAGAAGAACCGCCGCTCCGAGCACACCGGAGCCATCCAGCCATCCGTGTAGCGCGGAGAGCCGCTGCTTGGGAAATGCGATGGGAGCCCCCACCTCAGCCAAGGCAGTGGCCCAGCCGCGCTGAGAAGAGCCAGGCGAGAGGCAGGTAGGTGACCGACCCGGGCCGCGGGAGGAGCCGCCCCCCACCCTGCACCTCCTCCGCCCAGTGTCCAACCCCCGGGAGACCGGAGCAGAGTTGTGCTTGGTACTGATGGGGGATTGATTCGGTCCCACATTACCTGGTGATCTTTTGCCTGTTGCTCTTGTCCCCATCCCATTCTGCGCTCCAGGAGGGTCTGTCTTTCTCCCAGGTGATGAATTTCTCTTGCAAGGTCATTGCTCCCTTAGGCTCTGTCTCTGAAGGTAAATGGGAAAAGGCGCTGCAGTTCTTGTTCTTGGGTGGGGGGTTTTATAATCAATGGGTCTGCACACTGTGAATATCCCAATAGGTAGATGTGGTGTGTGTGTGTGTGTGTGTGTGTGTGTGTGTGTGTGTGTGTGTGTGTATACTACACTGGTATGTTTCTTATTTTCCTGTGCTTATTCTCTTTAAGGTCAAAACACTATTGTTGTACATAAAATATATGCGTTTGTGTGTGTGTGTATACAGACACCTTTACATGTATATAGTCTCTCTTGAGATAGGCTGAGAGAGAAGAAGGGCGGGCAGAGGTTGATAAAGGGAAATCTCTGTAGAGACCTGTTCAGTGTCTAGAGGTGAACTTTGGAACCAGATTAAATCAGGGTTGAGACTAGAGGCTATAAATGGTTCTTTGGAGATGAATGTTAGAAAAGAGCTAAAGAACAACTGTCAGCAGTCCACACAACAGATCTTCATGTTATCCAGGCAGATCTGAAAGACACTGGTAAAATTTCAGACTCAACAATGGACAGTGAAAGGGGAGTGGGGAAAGAGGGGTACTTAGACACTGGAAAGTGAATTTTGTTTGGGTGGTGGGAAGGCAGCAAGACCCTGGCAGGTTTAAAGGGCCTTCTAGAGGGGCACTCGGAGAAATCTCTGATCGAATGTAGGCAGTTCAAGGTTAGGATGATGTGAATGTCCAGCAAGCAGCAGAGGCGGTGGGGAAAAGGAAAGGGTTTGGAGGAGGAGGGGAGAACTGAAGCTCTGAGAGTCACCTAGAAGCAACCACCATTTATTAAGGCATCTCTTTCTTCATATTAAATCAATACCTTGGATATGTTCCATCTAAAAATTTTTCACAAGACATTAAAGATCCCTTGGTCCATGTTTGCATTTTGTTTTTGCAAGGAATCTGGGTCATGGTGGGACTGGAAGTAACTGAAGTGTTTACAACACCAGCAAGATTTGGAGAGAGAGTTGATTAAGGCTTAGCTCCATGAAATATTTACACATCTGTTACGTGGGCTTTTGTTTGCTCTTGTTGGTGCTGCTGCATATTTCACTTGGATAATGATTTGAGTGTACTTCTCCCAATGTGCTTATTTTCCAGTTATAAACTATTGTTTCTTTTCCATTGTGTTCACCATTGGCCTGCCCTGAGTAACAACTGTGGAGATAAAGATACATGAGTCACAGCATAAAGGCAAAAAATATTTTCTGTTGCTATCTGCAAATGACAGTAGTTTGTATTATAGAATGTGCTTTTGAAGTAGAACCATGAAGAACATTGTTTTAAGGTTTGTGGGTTTTTAGTAGGGGGGATAGGTTGTTGATTCATAAACAGAAAAATAAGTAGTAAGTGCCATTGCAAATCTAGATGTTATTTCATTGGAATTTATTTTGGAAACAGTGCAGAGGAAGTCGTAGAGACCCAGGTAGAGTGTGTTGTGGTGTGGTGAGGCTTTACCTAATCACTAACTAGCCTTTCATAAAAATGACAAGGACAGAAATCTGAGGTGCATAGCTTCATATGGGAAGTGTAGGATTGAAGCAAGATATGAATCAGATCAATCTGTGATGGAGGTCAGGTGGGTTCCAACAAGCTGTTTTTAAAACTTGGATATTTTTTAATTACCTCAATATACTTACCCATTGCACTTAATTATTTGTCACTGCAACATTTCTTTGATTGTGCCTCGAAAATACATAAAAGAATATATTAGATACAGCTATCCTTCACTGTATGGACTTTCAGTCATGAAACCTGCAGCTTATGGGGAATATCGTTCATGGAATCACAAAATCATAACAAGATTGGCCTCAGAGAGTCCAGACATGCAATTCCAGTCCCAGCTCACACTTGAGCTTGTTCAGTGGCAGCCGACATTGATTTATATGCTCATTCATTGATTCATTCATGCATTCAACATACATTTCTCCTGAACAAAACATGGTCCTAAATTGTGGGATTGAAGAGTGAACAAGACACAGTCTCAGCCAGCAAGCCTTGGGAGAGAGGGAGTAAAGCTAGTTGCTAGTTAAGTGCTGTGTCAGGGCGAGCACAGGGTGCTTGGGAGCGAGTTGTGGAGGTGGAGAGGACAAGGACAGTTCCCAAGGACCTGAAGAATCAGAGGAGCTCGTCTGGTAAAGAGGAGAGAGAAGGGCAGTCCTGGTACAATGACCAAATATGCAGAGCGCCAGGAAGAACAAGTAGCTCTAGGTAGTTGAAAAGCTGTGAGTAGGTAAAGATGGGAAGATGCAGATAGAGAAGGGAGCAGATCCATCTTCAGGGTGAAGTCCAGAAGAGCCGCTAACTCATCGGTTCAGCCAATCGTTTGATCTGGAGAAGTTAGGTAAATGCATTCATATCAAGGCTCTATGTTGTTCACATTACCCAGGTTTATATGCTTCAAATGTCTAGAAACTATATTTACCTTAATTTATAAAAGTCTGATTAAAAGGGAAATGTGTCCTTAAGAAAATCACAATTTTCTGTGCCTCAATTTTTTCATCTATAAAATGTCTACTACCTATTTTGCACACTTTAACAATGAAAAAGAATGAGAGAATGGAGTTTTGATTTTTATAGAAGTGAATTTTATAGAAATGCAGGGGATTTTATTTTTATAACAGCAGTGCTCAGGGCAAAAGGATAAAATAATACCTGTATATTCCAACCATTTCATTGTCCCAGATGATTCCAAAAGAGAAACTGAATGAAGAAAAATGTAGCTTAGAAACAGAGGCAAAAAAAAGCCCAAAGGCCACATGCAATTTAAAGTTATTTTTTAAAGTGAGGAAACATGTACAGTACTCCCCTAGTAATCAATAAGTGCCCTTCTAGAAAGAGTCACAACCCATTGTGACGTCAGTTTACTGTGTATGATAGCATTTCATTTTAAAAAAATAAATAAAGTAAAACAGAATAGAAGGATAAAGTTCTCTGAGCGTTTAAATTAAATATATATTTATATGTATGAACACACTAGACCACGATGCAAAAATGTATATCTTATTTTGCATCATGTTCCCCAAAATCTAAAAGCTACTGCTTTCAGTGAATTAAAAAACAGATGCTTCCAGTTTTCAAGACCCCAAGAGTCAACTAGAAGATTAAATACATAAGCATTTATACAAAATTCTGAATAGTAGAATTATCGGGATAAAGGCAAGACATTATGACTTACCAGTAAATTCATGGCAGTAAAGTTAGAGGAGACTGAGAACCTTAGGGACTGAATTAGTCTACAAAGCTTTAAGGAGAAGGTACAACTTGAGCTAGTTTATGGAAGATGGACAGATATGGGTGGGCAGTGAGGAAGAATTGATGATATAGAAGAAGGAAGTAAAGAATGAGGTGGCATAATGTGAGGCTTGTTTAAAAGAATCATCTAGGGCAGTGGTCGGCAAACTCATTAGTCAACAGAGCCAAATATCAACAGTACAACGATTGAAATTTCTTTTGAGAGCCAAATTTTTTAAACTTAAACTTCTTCTAACGCCATTTCTTCAAAATAGACTCACCCAGGCCATGGTATTTTGTGGAAGAGCCACACTCAAGGGGCCAAAGAGCCACATGTGGCTCGCGAGCCGCAGTTTGCCGACCACAGATCTAGGGCCATGGCCAGGTAGCTCAGTTGGTTAGAGAGTTGTCTGGATACACCAACATCGCAGGTTCGATTTCTGGTCAGGGCACATAGAAGAATCAAGCAGTGAATGCATAAGTAAGTGGAACAACAAATCAATGTCACTCTCTCTCTAAAATTTTTTGAAAAAATCATTTAGAAAATAAAAAAATGAATATCAAATTATGGGGAGAGAATCGCAGCAGAATTTTTGTTCAGACTAAAATATTACTCAAGAGTTGCTATTTATTTTATATCTAAGATTTCTTTTCCTAATACATCTACTCTAAGAAAATCTGGACAGAATGGCCATAACATCATAAATCTGTCATTTCCTGCCATCTTTTTATTTCTTTCACAATAATTTCCAGGCTTGGCCTGTTTCAGCTGAATTTAATGGTTGGACTATTGAAATTACATGAGGCACCATATTGATTAGTTCATTTCTTAGAACACAAGTACAGTCTTTAGCACAGGAGGCAAGGGTGATCAAGTTTTAAATTGAGTGAATCCTTCAACAAGTCTCCTTTTTTTGTGTGAAAATCATTTTTTTATTTCAAACCTAAAGGTTTGAACTGTGTTTTTAAACAAAAGGTAATTTTTTTTTCAATTCAGTTGGGCATGCATTTCTTTTTTTAATTTAAATTCTTTATTGTTTAAATTATTACATATGCCTCCTTTTTCCCCCATTGACCTCTCCCTGGCTGTTCCCACCCCCCAGCACATGCCCTCACCCCACTACTGTCTGTGTCCATGGGTTATGCTTATATGCATGCATATAAGTCATTTGGTTGATCTCTTACCCCCACTTCCCCTGCTTCCCTCTGAAGTTGCATGGTTTGTTCAATGCTTCTCTGTCTCTGGATCTGTTTTTGTTCATCAGTTTATGTTGTTCATTATATTCCACAAAAGAGTGAGATCATGTGATATTTATCTTTCTCCGACTGCCTTATTTCACTTAGCATAATGCTCTCCAGGTCCATCCATGCTGTTGCAAATGGTAGGAGTTCCTTCTTTTTTTACAGCAGCATAGTATTCCATTGTGTAGATGTACCACAGTTTTTTAATCCACTCATCTGCTGATGGGCACTTAGGCTGTTTCCAAATCTTAGCTATGGTAAATTGTGCTGCTATGAACATAGGGGCGCATATATCCTTTCTGATTGGTGTTTCTGATTTCTTGGGATATAGTCCTAGAATTGGGATCACTGGGTTAAATGGGAGTTCCATTTTTAATTTTTTTGAGGAAACTCCATACTGTTTTCCACAGAGGCTGCACCAGACTGCATTCCCACCAGCAGTGCACGAGGGTTCCTTTTTCTCCCCATCCTCTCCAGCACTTGTCGTTTGTCGATTTGTTGATGGAATCTCCTTTTTTGAGTGCCTCTCTGGTACAAAGCCCAGTGCTAGGCACTCACTGCCTTCTTAAGATGAACTAGACCCCTTCTTACCCATAATAACAAAAGGAACACCAGATTGCATTTTCTCTTTTGGGTTGTTTGCGGTACTGGTCCATCATTTTAGTTAAGGACAAACGGTCCCGACTTTCAATGATTTGACTTACGATTTTTCTACTTTATGATGGTGCAAAAGCCAGATGCATTCGGTAGAAACTATACTTTGAATTTTGATCATTTCTTCGACACCTATTGCACAGTGTGATGCTCTCTCATGACGCTGGGCGGTGGCAGTGAGCTCAGCTCCCAGATCACAAGGGTAAACTACGGGTACTCTACAATGGATTCATTGTGTTAGAGGGGTTTGACCAACTGTAAGCTAAGGTAGGTGCTCTGAGCATGTTGAAGGTAGGCTGAGCTAAGCTATGATGTCTCATGGGTAAGGTATATTAAATGCATTTTCAACTTGTGATATTTTCAACTTACTATGGGTTTATCTGGACGTAACCCCATCTTAAATCGAGCAACATGTGTATTTAAATAAGTAATTAACATCAGTGTTTAGCTGTAGCCTAATAGATATTTTGCAGAGACCAAATCAGAGAAGAAAGGCTTTACCTGTGTTTTTGAAAACCTTTGTTGAGCCTCTTTCAGTGCTTCTGTCTCTCCTATGAAATAAAATGTTATGATATTTATATCCTTTTAAATAAAGCTATACCTTTACTGAAAAACAGTGCCAGTTAAAATAGAAACTCACATGCTTAAATTAGTTGAAGTGCAGTCAAATATGGAAATTCACTTTTTTATGAAGATGTCCTACTCATCTTTCATCTTCCTTCTCCACATCTGAATGTTTGGATTAGTGATAATCTAACTTTTTTGCATAAGAATCAAGACTGAAATAATAAAAACATCTCGAGACTGCATTTAAATTGAAAAGATGTTTATTAAATTTCATGGGGAAAATGCAAATGCTTTATGATTTAGATTACTTACTGTCTTGAATGTCGGTGAGGAAATTTTTCTCAGAGCTTTGTAGCCAGGTATATTGAAGTTGGCAACAAAGTAACAGCTTTCTAACTTTTCTATGTCTGTAGTTAGATTGTTGTTTTTATTTTGAAGGTTAAATGCTATGACCTTCACTGGAAGGTTAAGTGTTATGACCTATTAAATCTAAGTTCCAATCTAGAAAGTGGGGCTTAAAAATGTATATTTTGCAATGATCCCAAAAGCATTGCAATAGTCAGAGGTGGATATCACTGTTTACTCCTGCCTTTATTTACAAGGGAATAAAAAGGTAACAGATGAGAACCAGGCACGTTAATTAACTTGTCCTAAATAACCGTTAGAGCTGGGGCTAAAATCCAGACCTCTTAGCTGATTATCAGCTCAGGGGAGGAAGAGCAGGACCTGCAGAGAGGTGGAGCATCTTGTGAGTGATGGGGAAGGAAATCAAAAGGTTCATGCAGCCCTTCTTCCAAAACTGAGAGTAAATGCAGTGACTCTTTCTAAATGACAATGCAGTGATCTCTGTCCCCAGGGTCTGATGTGGCAGAAAAATTGTGGGGATCAGCTGTGTGATCTGAGGCAAAGAACTTTCTCGGCTTTACATGCCAAATTCCATTTTAAAATGGTAATTCTTGGATCCTAAACCCAGTGACTACCCAAATCTCCCCTAGGAAGATTGCTTTAGTATGTAATCATGGCCTGTGACACTTGCAGAACTAAGCAAACCCTAGAAAAGAAAAAAACCCTCAAGGTGAGACAGTAAAAATCTATAGTCACAGGCACCTCCAGGGACCTCAATGTCATTGCTAATTCAGTGGACAGCTGGACAGAGAGCTCCAGAGCTCCTTAAAAAAATCACATTTGCATCTACTGATTTCTGGGGGGAAGGAGTTTCAGAGAATCTTTTTTTAAATCCTGAATTACAAATGGTTTAGCAAAGTGGGAAATCCAGTTGAGGGGGAATCATCAAGATGTTTTCTGTGGGTAGATTCTTGATTTTTTTTCAGGATATTGATTTTTAAATAGCCTAAAATTAAAACAACCATTACTATATCTATGAGACACTCTTCTCTTTCATTATAATGTACAACTTTGGGTAAATAAAATTCTTGAGCGAGTTCAGTGTCTGTGTTCACTATATTTTCTGAGTAATCAGAGCATCTTTTTTGTTTCAATTCGTGTCATCAATTTTTCTAAAATGTAATAGCCTGTGCCTATGTGTCTGCCTTAATAAGTATAATATGGCAGATATCATCAGGGTTCAGAATTTTGCATTGCCTCCGGGTTCTTATTCTGAATTATGTCTGTGCAGGACAGGGCTGCTGAATGTAATATAGGAATTTTTATTATTTTTCTTCTATTTTATACTGATATGAATATGCTTTCTTATGATACACTTTGTAAAAAATGTGCTGTTGTTCAAAAATGCAAAGGACATTTGATTCATTGAGGGTTCCGCTTTGTTGACTTTGGTCTTTGCCTTTGCCATTGTATCATTTCGGAATGCTCATTTCTTCACCCTACGTTCTCAAGCCTCTCCAAACATGGTTTAAAGCTCAATTATTTCTAAGATTCTTACAAGCTGTTTCCAACTACTGTTTTATATATAGTATGAATTTTTAATGTATACTTAGTTATATTGTTCTCTAAGCATGCCTTTCTTTAAATCCTATAAATTACTTCTTCTGGAAAAAAATGCAGGTAAAAATGTAGTAACTAGAATTTTTATCCTAACAAGAATTTAAATCAGAGTGGAGGTTAATAAATGGATGTGCATTTTCCCTGCATCCTTGAATGAGTGAAAATTGCTTATGACAAATGGGTGTGGAGGATTGGTCTTGTTTTCATGTTGGACATATTCTGAAAGCAGTCAGAGAACAGAAATCTGTCAATGTCAGGTCAGGGGCTAAACCCTGATTAAGGGAGTGAAAAATGCCTGTGAAACCTCCTTTCACATTGGGGATGATTTCTTGCATATATATATATATATATATATATATATATATATATATATATATATGTAGTCAGAGCAGAAGAGGCTTTGCCATGAGCATCTCAGAGACCTGGTGCACTTTACTTAACCTGCCAGGAGCTCAAGTTTGACGATGTAGGTATGAGATCAGAAATTGGAAACTGGCCATCTATAAGCCCAGCAGGAAGATCGTGTTTTATTTGGCCTGCAGATAGTTATTTTTAATTAAGCCAATAGTTAAAAATCATAATATCTATTATTAAAAGAAATGAAACACCAACCCATATTCGTTAGGCCGGAGATGAATAATACTGTGTGCTACCTCTTTATTACATTACAGTCTCCACTACTCCCTACTGTCTCTCTGACATTGAGGCTTCATATAAGTCACTTGTACCCAACAGCTTCACTTACTTGTGTTAGCTACCTAGAACCCATAGGTATTGAATTCGTGAATCAGGACTAGATGCTTTCTCAGTTTCATTGAGCTCTACAATGCTCTGACTGTGTTCTTGAAATTGACCTTACTGTACAAAGTAGAGAGATCATTGTACTGAATGTCGTTAACTTCCATAAACTATGGTGAGAGTATAAAACTTTTCATCATCAAAATAATATAGATTCTGTGAAAGGTTAAATGAATACAAACTGAGTTGACCGGGTCTATTAGTAAGAGAATGGTGGGATGTTTTGCGTATTTGCATGCTTGCTTACATGTGGCCAAAAAATATAAAGGCAGAACAGTTTTTTGTTTCTTTTTAAATAAATCTTTATTGTTCATATTATTACAGGTGTTCCTCTTTTTTTCCCCCCATAGCTACCCTCCACCTGATTCCCCACCCCATCCCATGCCCTTACCCCCAGCCACTGTCTTCATCCATAGGTGTAAGATTTTTGTCCAATCTCTTCCCACACCCCTCACACCCACTTCCTCCTGAGAATTGCCAGTCCACTCCTTTTCTAAGTCCCTGATTCTATTATATTCATCAGTCCATTCTGTTCATCAGATTTTTTATTCACTTGATTTTTAGATTCACTTGGTGGTAGGTATGTATTTGTTGTCATTATGTTGTTCATAATTTTTATCTTTACCTTTTTCTTCTTCTTCCTCTTCTTAAAGAATACCTTTCAGCATTTCATATAATCCTGGTTTGGTGGTGATTAACTCCTTTAGCTTTTTCTTGTCTGTGAAGCTCTTTATCTGCCCTTCAATTCTGAATGATAGCTTTGCTGGGTAGAGTAATCTTGGTTGTAGGTTCTTGCTGTTCATCACTTTGAATATTTCTTGCCACTCCCTACTGGCCTGCATAGTTTCTGTTGATAAATCAGCTGACAGTCATATGGGTACTCCCTTGTAGGTAACTAACTGTTTTTCTCTTGCTGCTTTCAAGATTTTCTCTTTGTCTTTTGCCCTTGGCATTTTAATTATGATGTGTCTTGGTGTGGTCCTCTTTGGATTCCTCTTGTTTGGGGTTCTCTGTGCTTCCTGGACTTGTAAGTCTATTTCTTTCACCAGGTAGGGAAAGTTTTCTGTCATTATTTCTTCTAATAGGTTTTCAATATTTTGCTCTCTCTCTTCTTCTGGCACCCCAATAATTCGGATGTTGGTACGCTTAAAGTTGTCCCAGAGGCTCCATACACTATCTTGGTATTTTTGGATTCTTTTTTCTTTTTGTTTTTCTGGTTGGGTGTTTTTTGTTTCCTCATATTTCAGATCTTTGGTTTGATTCTTGGGGTCCTTTGATCTACAGTTGAGTTTCTGTATATTCTTTATTTCAGACAGTGTATGCTTAATTTCTGACTGGTCCTTTTCCATTTTTTTGGCATTCTCATTAAGGTCCTTGAAGGTCTCACTAAGCTCCTCGGAGGTCTCATCAAGTTTCTCGGCAGTTTTTAGAAGATTCTTGAGTAACCTTATAAATGTGGTTTTGAACTCCATGTCCAGTAGTTTGCTTTCCTCCATTTCTTTCATTTGTGACATGTTTCTTTGTCTCCACATTTTGCTGCTTCCCTGTGTTGATGGAGTGGTTTTCTGTGGTAAGTGATCAGTGGTTCAGCCTCTCCTATCACCTGAGGTGGACATTCTTGGTGCACCCCTTTGTGGGCTGAGTGCAAAGTCTTGGTGTAATTAAGCCTTGATTGCTGTTGGTACACTGGGAGGAATTGACCTCCAGGCCAATTGGCTGTGAGGACTCGCTGTGTCTATAATGGAAGAACTGCTGTGCTGGAGACACGCTTATGGTGCAGGACTTGTTTCAGTGGGGCTTTGGTGCTCACTGAGTCTGCCTCTTGAATGTGTCACTTATGGATGTGAGTAGTTGACATCTGGTGTCGTCTCACACTGACCACTAGATACACTAGCTTCTGGATCTCCAATGGGGTGCAGGTCAGCTACTGTCTGAGGCCACCCAGCAGGAGCTACAGCGAGAATTACAGTTTTCTCCTCTTTGCTTGGGGTTTGGAGGTTTTGGAGCTGTCTGACCAGAGCTGCAGTTTGTTAGGTTAAGCTGCAATAGGGCAGGCCATTTATATGCAAAAGCCGCTGTGTGGAGCTTGGGTGGGTTTGTAGATTGTGCGGGGTGGGGTCTCAGGGAGTCACTAGGCTAGGGCATGGCAAAGAGCGATGGCTGTCAGTCAGCCGTCTCTGCGTCTCCACGTTTCCAAGTCCCCGCATCCTGTGCCCCAGCGCAGTAAACAATGATTGTTGGGCACACCTCTGCAAGAAAGCCACCCTCACTTTCCGACCCAATGGCAGACAGTCCAGCTTCTCCCTGCAGGAGTTTGGGTCCCCAGCGTCTCCCCAGAGACTGGAGTTCGGAGTAATCAGGAGCTTGTCTCCCTTCGGGTTGAAAAAAGCAGCGCACCCAGTCACCCGCCGCCAGCCTGATTCGTGTGCCTCCGTACCTCAGCTTTTCAGCACTTGTGCACGTCTCAATGCTCTTTTCTCTTTCCTTCTAGCTGTAGAACTTCCACTCAGCCAGCTTTCCCGTGGTTCTGGGTGATAGACGTTTTGTCTTTTAGTTGTAGTTTTGAAATTGTTGTGCGAGGCAGCAGTTTAGGTGTTTACCTATGCCGCCATCTTGGTTCTCCTCTCCCAAGGCAGAACAGTTTTAACAATAATTATTTATTCTTTAATTTGACCAATGACTACAATTTTACACTGGATTGCTTTATGAATTTGTTGTTGTTGTTGTTGTTGTTGTTTTGTGAATTTTTAAGTGCACCATGTCTTTATTTTATGTACAACTCTTCAGGTATACATCAAGCTTGCAATTGCCTCCTGAGAACCCAAAGCATACCTCAGTCTTCCAGGTAATGGTGCATTCTATTTGACAGGCCTGGCAGTTGAAACAACCTGTCAGAAGTAGTATTGATTCACATCCCAGTCTGTGGCTGTGTCCGTACAGCTGAGAAATGCACATCTAACGATGGCAGTTAGCTGTGCTTTCAACCCATCATGGAAGCTCGTCAGATCACTGCGCCCCACAGTCCGGCCTATTGTGTGGAACGGTTCAAATGGCCAAAAGTGAGGTGACTGGGTCAGGGCCGAGGTACGCATGTTGTAAATGAAGGCAGATGCCCTTCGGAGAGAACAAGATGGGAAACTCAGGCAGATCTCTAAAGCAGAGAAAAGTCTTCATAGCTCTCTGAAATCTCTCCTTCTTTCTCAACTTCTGCTGCCACTTTCCTTTTCATGCACCCTTCCCGCTGCACACCACCCCCACATCGTACCGCCTACTTTACTTCTAAAAACATCCTCACATCTAATTATTAATCCTAAGGTGTCGCTGCGTCAGCAGCTTCGCTCCAAAAAAGACAGTACTGAGAGCAGTGTCAGGGGAGGCCGGCAGAGGACACAGTGCTCCGTCAGTGACGACGCCGCCTTCAGAGAGCGTGCGCCCAAGTCAGGTCACATCACCTGAAATGGATTGATAATACATAAAGCACCATAGGCGTTAAAAAATTCTTTAGGGATAAAGCAAATTTTTTCTTAGTGATTTTAAATAACACGCATCTATTTAGTTACACTGCAACTTTCATGCTCTCTTATGAAGACACTGTTCTCCTATTCCCCTGGGGGTTATTCTGATGCTTAGAATTGCAATGGTGGGTTTCTAAAAGATCGCCCCTCTGGGGTTTGTGGCTTTTGTGAGCGGTGAGTCTAAGCCTCGTGAAGGGATGATAAAAGTTAATAACCCGAGCTGGATTGAGAGTACATCAGTACTTCTGCTTTGCAGATCAAGGAAGAGCATGCCTCAAAATGGAAGTAGACATTTATTTAGGAGATGAAGTAGAGAATGGGAAAGGTGGTTGGCAGAAGGCCCTGATTTAGGGAAGATGCGTGCTTGGATCATTGACTAAATTTGTAGGTACTTTGAGTACTTGATATACAGGGGTGGGCAAAAGGAGTTCACAGTTGTGAATACACAAAACACAGAGTTTACTCTTGCATTGTTATTTATTAATTATTGTATCATTTGTCAGATGAACAACTGTAAACCTACTTTTGCCCCACCTTGTATATGTTTAGATCCTATACTGTGTGCCAGGGATTTAAAGTTGAAAAAAGTTATTGGAGAGTCTGAACTCTCCAGTAATTCCCAGACACAGTACTAGGTGTACTTATGAATAAATACAGCGCAGCCATGGCGGGGGGGGGGGGGGGGGGGGGGGTGCTCCTTTACTGGTGGGGATCCTTGGGAATTCCCCTGGCGGCCTAAGCACCAGACTCCTCTCTCTGTCCCAACCAGGCACCCCTGTACCTTTCTCTTCCTTCCTGTAGGCTCGAGCAGTTCAGCGTAATTTCAGTTTCTCTTCACAGCTTCACCACCTGCTCGCCACACCTGGGCTCCTTCCTTCCCAGCCAGGCCACCTTGAAAATGAGAAGAGCCTTTCTCACACTACACTTCCTTAGTGTCATTGAAATAAAAATATGGACACATGTATTTTCTACTTTATTCTGCTGAAAACAACTAAGAAACAGAGGGTAGTAAAAATTACCAAGATGGGGCAGATTTCAGATTAAAAAGTCTTCTAAATTTCTGCTGATGGGTTGGTGATTTACTATAGGAAATTTCTACCCCAGGCGTATACTTCCTCAGTGTAACTTCATCCTTCCTCCTTTTTCTATTCAAAGAAAACATCTACCAATATAAGTGAGGTGAATGAGGGTAACATTATTATAGAAATTACTTTATGATCTAGATTAGCATAATCGATAGAGAAACTGCTCTACATTACTCTCTTAATAAATCACTTGTCATTGGTACTTTATCATTGCTCATATATGATTTGTGACACACTAGTGTATTTGAAGATGGTTTAAAGGCTACTTTTAGATTATTGCTTAGATTCTCAGGGATCACCTCCAACCTTGAGAGATAATCTTGAATCAGATCATTATTGAGTAATGTACCCATTTCAAAGTACTGAAAATACCCAGCTGTTTTCATAGGTGCTCAGTGAAATATTCCAAGCCCTCATGCTATCTTTTCTAAGGTGGTTCTCATCACTTTTTCCTAGTCTTCCTCTCCAGGATTAGGGCCCTCGAAGTTCAAGTGGTAATCCGTGTCTCTGGAATGACTGGTGAATGATTGCATCTCTGTGTATTTATTCCAACTCAGAGGTGAACTTCCTTGCCTTGCTGCCCAGAAGGTAGCAGCACAGGGGAAATGTGAGAACATAAGGATATTTAGATTACAGAACTAATGATGATGAGTAGAAATGAACAAATGACAGCCAAACACTTGGAGAAAGAGGAAGTAAAGTGGAGTAAAGGGGGAACAAGAAATAAAGGAGCCAATCATGGTGCTTTGCCATCCGGGTTCTAGGGCACGAGAGAACTAGAATACATTTCTCTTTATCCATCTGCCTCCCATTGTAAGGAAATGGGTAATGGAGAGACTGTAGATCTGTAGAGTTAACAATCTCCACTTTCAAAAATTTCATTCTTTAGACTTCTCTTGCAATGGCTTCATACTAAAACAAGCCATGTCCCTGTTAACAAATCTATGTGGTTTGTGCTATTATTTTCCCAATATTAGAGATTAGGAAGCATATTAAATAACTTGACCAAGGTCCCAAACATAGTTATTGTCTAAGCTGTGCAAATTCAGAGTTGGCCAACTTGAAAGGCCACATGCTTCACCATTGTACTATAGTACAATATTATTAAAATTAGTGCTATGAAGCCCTGGCTGAGTAGCTCAGTTGGTTAGAGCGTAGACCCTATACACCATGGTTGTGGATTTGATCCCCAGTCAATGCACATACAAGAATCAACCAATGAATGCATAAATAAGTAGAACAACAAATCGATGTCTCTCTCTCTCTTGCTCTCTCACTCTCTCGCTCTCTCACCCTCTCGCTCTCGCTCAAAATCAATCAACAAATAAAAATTTTAAATTAATACTATGAACACTGGGTCAAAATAGTCAGGATTTTATAGACTGATTTATCCTATCTTGGATTTCTTATTGTGTTGCTTAAAAACCAAATGTGAAAGCTTCTGATTCAGTGATAAGTCATTTTTTAAACAAAAGGTAAGTTCAAGGACAATTTAGGTTAAAACTTTATAAATCATTGTATAGGCAGTGCAATTGAAAACAAAACATTTTATCAAAATATCCAGATGACACATATGTTCAGCAAAAAGTATTTCTTTCTCAAAAGAAAAACCAACTACATATCACAAAGTCACATGCACTTACACATGTACATACACACATATAACAAGAAAAACCAGGCATGGGTCTGTGTTTAACCTGTGGACTTTGGACTTAGAAACTATTTATAGAACTAGTGTTTCCGGATTGATGTTTTAATCATGGACTTTCATTTACTTATGAAAGTTGAGCAATTCCTTATTATAGCTCACAGCTAAGTGTCCTAGTTACAAATTGAAGGCTAAATAAAAGGTAATCTATGAACAGGAGGCCCGTTTGAATCACATTCCTTCTTAAAACTAGTTTCTAATAAACTAATGGTACTTGGAAGGAGGATGAATATACATAGCTCTGTCCATTTTGAAAATGAAAATCCACTAATTGTTTTTAAAGCTATGACTTCTGTTGTGATTTTTTTTAGTTTTTTGATAAGCAATTGCTTTTATTCTAGTAAAAAAAACTGACAAAAGAAGCACTAGTCTTATTTTTTTAATACATTTTTATTGATTTCAGAGAAGAAGGGAGAGGGAGCAAGAGATAGAAATATCAATGATGAGAGAGAATCATTGATCGGCAGCCTCCTGCCTGCCTCCCACTGAGGATCAAGCCCACAACCTGGGCATGTGCCCTTGACCAGAATCAAACCCAGGACCCTTCAGTACCCAGGTCAACGCTTTATCCACTGAGCCAAACTGGCTAGGGCACTAGTCTTATTCTGGACTCTTGTCATCAATCTGGAATATTTTTACCTCTTTGTCTTGTTCCACAATCTGAACTCTTTGTTACAGTGGGTGGCACAGTAGAATTCACTGCTTTTCAAAAATGTAGGAAATTCTCATCAGTGATCTGTGAGATGATTTTAGTATATAGATTTATTTTTTATTTTAATAGTTATGATTTTATTTTAATATAACATAAGAATAAATTTAAAAGTCTATTTAAAAATATTCTTTATAAAAAATATATTACTGTCATGTCAAACCTAATTTTACAGATAACATTTCTTAAGACGAGGCTAGCATTTTTAACTAGTGCACCAGTTACAGCCAATTGAATGAAAAATATTAAGTAAAAGATGGTTTAGATAAGAAGCACATTAGGCAAAAATCATGAAAGAGGTACACAATGTCACAATCTGTGGAAGTGACACAGGAAATTGTGTCATTGCCCTAGGCACCTCAGCATCTCTAGAAATGAGAGGGTTAGTCCAAAAATCCCTCAGATCAATTCTAGCTCTAATGGTCAAAAATTTTTTAACAGTTCTGCATTTTATTCCTTCTATCTTAGGCCTATTTTCTGAATATTAGGTCTCTTTGGCCTTTTCCTAACTTAGAGAGAACCTTCTTATCTCCCCTTTACCTTCATCACTGCCAAGCATTTATGCATTCATTCATTCACACATGTACTCATGACACAAGCATCCTATGTTGAACTTATATACCAAGAAAGATGGGCATGCAGGAAAGATTACAGAGTTTTGTACCTCTGACTTCTGTGTTAAATGTCTGTGATTCCCATTGAAGCTAAAGTCCTTGAAAGCCCTGGACTGCTGCCATAATCTTTTCTTTGTACTTCCTGAATGACTAAGAGATCTCCAATGGAAAGTCCCTCCATTGATAAAAACACATTCAAGGCTTATATTACAAATTTAAAACATATGTGGTACAAATCCTGAATGGGATTATACATGAGAATGGACAAAGGGGTTTCTATGTTTTGTAACTAGAAAGGTCTAATTCTTGGGCCATTTTGAATATAAAGGGGGGAAAATTAGCGCTGTCATTATTTTTGAGTAGAGGGTAATGCCTCTGTAGGTCAATTAGAAGTTTTAACAGGTCTGAGTCAAATGGGGAATTTTAACACTTACAGGGTTTTTAAAAATCAGTTACATTGAAGGAGGAATTACATTTCAATGGCCTTTATTGTTTTTTATGTAATCTACTGCCCACAAGTGGTTAAGGTATAACTATTATTATGAATATTTTTTCTTGGGAATTTGTTCTTTAGAAACAGCAAAAATTTTGTAAAGCGACTGAGTGTGGTGAGTATGAATTGTCACAATCATCTATGTAATGTTAATAGAGCTGTTTTATGCTTGCCAGTAATTCATAATAATTTTCTATAGCAGTAAAAAGGATATAGCTGTGGTTTCCTGCTGGAGTTTCCATACAACAGTGAGAAAAGCATCAGAGGATGCAGTTGGTTGTGGTTGTTTGCTCACACACTGCTGCTCTTTTCTCTTTTGTAAAAAACAGGAAGCTGAAATTTGTTCTTTACTTAGTTCAATTGATGTTTAATAAGGACTTATCTGTGTGCCACTATGGGAGGATGTAAAGATGAAAAGATGTATCCTTGATTTTAAGGACCATAAAATCTTTATATTAAGAAGCATTAAAGAGGTGTAAGCACTCATGGCAGTATTTATCTATTTTCAATGCACATACATTATGATAAAAATTTATTAACTAAAGTTGTTTTCAAATTTTTAATGTCTGTGTTTTTCCATGAGTAGATAGAACTTTCTAAGTGTCACATTCAAACATTTTGAAAAAACAGCTAGTTAGCTCCAGGGGTTTTGAGCTCTAGTAATTGCACCAAAGTTCAAATTAACTTGTTAGTTTTTCTCTAATTATGGACCAAACTCCTAATTTCCCAACCCACTAGTTACGAGAATTGGGCAAAAGAGCATATTCCAAATCCCTTTCTCAAAAACAAGGTAAAGTAAAATGACTATTACATTTGAGACTATCATATTTTTTTCAAAAAGGAAACCATGCACACACAAAAATAATATTTATAACCAAGTACATATTCTGATCATAGACTTATGCAAAAGACTTAATGTAAGCCACATCAGTTTGGAAAACAGAACCACTATGATTATTTACTAGAGGCCTGATGCACGAAAATTTGTGCACTGGTTGGGGAGGGGGGTGTCCCTCAGCCCAGCCTGCACCCTCTTGCAGTCTGGGACCCTTTGGGGGATTCCGACTGATGGTTTCTGGCTGAGTGGTGCTCCCCCTGTGGAAACACACTAACCACCAAGGGGCAGCTCCTGCATTGAGCATCTTCCCCCTGGTGGTCAGTGCGCGTCATAGCAAGCAGCCGTTCTGCCATTAGGGTCAATTTGCATATTACCCTTTTATTATATAGGATAAGTTTTAAACCTCTCATAATTGTGGGAGCTCGTAAAGAAGTATATGGAAAGCAGTTGCTTTTGTATCTGATGTTGGGCCTGAAATCATCGTAGGTTAGCAGAGCTGGCAATGGGAAGAAAAGCTGAATGTGAAATGGAGCTGAGCAGGGACTAACCAGAACCTGCAAGACAAACCAGAGACTGTGTTGGATTCCTACCTCCTCCAACCCCAGTGACCTGGGAGAACCATAGGAGGAGCTGGCACTATTCACTGGAACACTATTCATGCACCAGGCCAGAAGCTGGAGATGGGGATCTGGTGGGAGGCAAAGGACTACAGCCTGACTGCCATCACCAAGGTGAGCTGGGAGATCAGCACACAGCACCTGCTGCACCACACTACCCTTCTGAGCCTAGTAACACAGCTCCTTCCTCTGCCTTCCACATCTCACACAAATTTCCCTGATAGAAAACTGTAATGAAGAACCATCTAAGGAAGGGAATTCTGGGAATGGGTTTCCACCTGAGCTAAATTGACACCTAGTACAAAATCACCACAGAAACTAGCCAATAGAAAGAGAAATGTCTAAGGCCAGAAAGCCCCTTGTTTTGGAATTCTGCAAGATTCCTTTCTGCCACAGGACTCAGAATCCAGTCTGCCTATTGGTTATGTTTAAGACGTTTTCTTCTATAGATTTATACAGATTTTTCTCCTGTACACAACTTTAAGTTGTCTGTTCACTTCCATTTCAGAACTAAAAATTCAGAAGGAATATCTATTTTTGAAAGTTCCAAGATTCATGTCATTTAAGCCACTGAACTCATCTCTTCAAAATATATATCATCTTGAGGTATAAAAATTAATGAGATTAACTCAACACAGGGCTGGGTGTTGTAACGATGAACATATTTTCTGCCACAATAGATTCCAAACTCCATTTTTAGACTTCTGTAGGTGCTACAGAAGGTTCATATAACGTTAGAGAAAAGCAAGAGCTCAGTTAGAAAGCAGCTACCTTCACAGTGTTTCTTTTGTTTATTTATTTTGTTTGAGACTCTGGCTTACCAGGATGTATGCGGTGGTCCTGTATGAACTGGTGAGCTTCCAGGGGTGGAAGCATTCAACCAGCATTGTAACCAGAAGTCCTGCAATGACTGGGAGGTTGGCCGACAGAGCTTCCAAAACTCCTTTCATTTGTTCTCTGAGTCTTTGTCAGTGACTCTCAGCCTCCTTTTTTTGCCCAGCTCACTTGATAAATGATGTTTACAGGAGGGTCCTCCTGTAATCCCCACTTTCTGTCTCTTACCTCTATAAGCACATTGAAATGCAAGTAAGTGGCAAAAAAACAAATAATTCCATTTTAAAACTGGTCAGAAGAACTGAATAGACATTTTTCCAAAGAAGACATACAGGTGGCCAAAAGGTGCATGAAAATGTGTTCAATTGCACTAGTCATAAGGGAAATGCAAATCAAAATTATAATGAGATATCATTTCATGCCTATTAGAATGGCTATTATAAAAAAAAAATGAGAGCTAACAAGTGTTGACAAGGATGTGAAGGGTACCCTGGTTGTTATAAATATAAATTGGTGCATCTACTATGGAAATAGTATGGAGGTTCTTCAAAAAAATTTTAATAGAACTACTATATGATTCAGTAAGTCTATTTCTGGGCATTAATCGGAAGGACACAAAAACATTAACTCAAAAAGATACCTACATTCCCATATGTACTACAGCATGATTTACAATAGCCAAGACATGGAAGCATCCTAAGTGTCTAGCAACGTATGAATTAATAAATAAAATGTGGTCTATATATTGGAATGTTATTCAGCCACAAAAAAGAAGGAAGTCTTGCCATTTGTGACAACAGGGATAGACCTGAGGGCATTATGCTGAGAGAAATAGTCAGGTAAAGAAAGACAAACACTGAATGATCTCACTTATATGTGGAATCTAAAAAGAGAGAGAGAGAGAGAGAGAGAGAGAGAGAGAGAGAGAGAGAGAGAGAGAGAGAGAGAGAGCTCATAGATATAGAGAACTCATAGATATAGATTGGTGATTACCAGAATGTTTGGGGTGCAAAATGGGTGAAGAGGGTTGAAAGGTACAAACTTCCAAATATAAAATAAGTCCTGGAAGTGTAATGTACAGCATGGTGACTATAGTTCATAATGTTCTATTGCATATTTGAAAGTTGCTAAGAAAGTAGATCTTAAAAGTTCTCATGATCCTATCTAATAAAGAAGGAATATGCTAATTGACTGCCATGCCCTCAAAGATGGCAGTGCCCACAGCCACAAGTTGGTGGCGCCCAGTCCCCTCAGCCTGGCTGGAGTGGCAGACATGTGGCTGCTCCGCGTGCCTGCCTCCGGAGTCCCCCAGTCCACTCTGCCTCCCAGCTACCCAGGGCCAGCCCAAGGCACTGGCAAGCCTCGAATGGCGGCTGCCCAGCCGATGCCTGAGGTGCAGGCAAGCCTCAGATGGCAGCTGCCCAGCCACCCAGGGCCGGCTGAGGTGCAGGTAACCAGGGCAGGCCAAGATTTGTGCTGCCGGCAGTGGCAGCAGCAGAGGTGTGATGGAGCATCACCTTCCCCTGATCACTGGGTCGCCTCCCATCCCTGAGGGGTACCAGACTGTGAGAGGGGGCAGGCTGGGCTGAGGAAGCCCCCGTCCAGTGCATGAATTTTCATTCACCGGGCCTCTAGTATAAAAATAATGTGTAACTCTGTGTGGTTACAAATGTTAATTGGACTTACTGTCGAGATCATTTTGCAGTGTATTATAACTATCAAATAAATCACTATGTTGTATACCTGAAACTAATAAATATTATATGTTATTTATAGCTCAATAAAAAATACAAGTTAGTATTCTAATTTGTAAAATAAATAAGTTATAATCTCTTACTCAAGTACTAATAAGAAAAAATATTATCTTTCATATAAACACAGGAAATCCGGTACTCAAATTTTTCAACATCCAAACCATATTTTTATAATTTACTCCTTGGTAAAGCAAGAACAGCAAAATCTACAATTTAAATAAATAGCCACAAAGGCAAATAAAAATGGAAATATCCCTGAAAATGAGAAAGTACATAGTTTTATTAAAATTTATTTGATATACAACAATTGATACAACTAGACAATGCTCTATTATGTTTTGGATGCATTAGTGTCAAGTGCAGAAGCATTTATTCCAGTAGCATGTATTATTTGCCTGTTACAAATTTCTGCACTTGGGGTGGAATGGCAATATGTCTATACATACAAAGATGGCAAAGATTTCTTTCCACGAATGACTCTGTAATCTAGTGGGAAAGATAATATGAAGATCCAAGTGGAAAAAAAACAGGAGGAGGAAGTGTGGAGTGGGCTTAATATGGAAATGGAAATACTATGGTTCTAAAAAATAAAGTTTCAAAATTCTATCCCACACTGACTATCTAGAATGTCAAAGACCAAAAAAAAATCATAATAATAGTTTTTTTTTTAAACTGACAATACCAAGTGTTGGCAAGGATGTGAAGCAACTGGAGTTCTCATATGTTAGTAGTGGGTATACAAAATGGAATAGCCATCATGGAAAATATTTTGGTAGTTTCTTATAAAGTTAAAAATTCACTTACCAGGTATCCTGGCAATTCCACTTCTGTTTGCCTGAGTAAAATAGAAACCTATGGTAACACAAAAACCTATGTATGGCAGCTTTAATCATAATCGCCAAAAACAGGAAATACTCCAGATGTTCCTCAAATAGGAAATGAATAAACAATGGCACATTTATGCATGGAATACTACCCAGCTAGAAAAAGGAATATACTATTGACACATACAAAAACACAGATGACTCTCATATACATTATACATTACACTAAATAAAGAAGCCAGGCTGAAACAAATACTTTCATATTTATAGGACATTCCAGAAAAAGTAAAACTAGAGGTGGAAAGCAGATGACTGGTTAAGAGTGGGGGAGAGTATGACTGCAAAAGAATAGTCAAAGGGAATTTCTTTGGGGGGTGATTGGACCGTTCTGTTATCGTGATTGTGGTTCTACAACTATGAATTTGTCAAACTAATACAACTGTATACCAAAAAGAGTAAATAAAACTGTTCATAAATTTTCTTAATTCTTAAAAAAAATTCAACCCAACCTAGATTCATGGTCCAGAATTCAGCCTTCTCCTGGTTCTGGGGTCAGAAAAGTAGGCCATATGGAGAAGATGCTAATTCTATTTCCTGTTTATTGACACAGAAAAATGTGCAAATTGAACAGATTTGTACTCTGATGTCCAGAGATCTTGGGCTAGTTTTGACCTTGAAACTCTCTTTAAATGGACGGAGGCAAGTATCAGGGGACCCTGGATATAAGCTGAGAGTGCTATTGCCTAAAATAATGTTATGTTAACCATCTGGTGTGTGTGTGTGTATGTGTGTGTGTGTGTGTTTGTATGTGTGTGTATATGTGTGTATATGTGTGTATGTGTGTGTATGTATGTGTGTATGTGTGTGTATGTGTGTATATGTGTGTATATGTGTGTATGTGTGTGTATGTGTGTGTGTATGTGCGTGTGTGTAGTATGTGCTCCCTTTGTCCTCCACTCTCTGTGTGTGAATGGGGGTGCGGGGGAGGAACATGCTGCTCTCTCTCGCCCCAATCTCATATTCAGAGACTCTGAGAGAAATTGTTTATTTCAATATTATTTATTGAGGTCTTATTATATGAGAGGTACGGTACATAGTACTGTGAGAGCTAAATATTGAATATTTAGAGTCTCTACCAAAAATGGAGATTACAACCTAGGGTGAGAGATAAGACATGTGACTCAATACCTATAATTCAATCATGTTCTGATGACATCTGCAATAGAGGTTTCTCACTATGCTGTGGTTGTTGAGAGAAGGAAGTTGTCACTTTCCACAGGGAGCATCAGGGAAGGCTTATTTTGCAGAGTGTGGCCTTTTTTCCAAAGCGTTAAGAATCCAGTAGATCCTAAGCTCTTTGAGAAATGATCCTTTCTGTCTTTATTCACTGATTTTCCCCAGATCTAGCCCAATTCCCAACACACTTTTGATATATTAATGTTTTGAAATTAATTAATGAAAGAAAGAAAGCACAGATGGCATTTTCAAAGGCAGAGCAGAGGAATGCAGGCAAATGTTTGAGACACAACTGAGTGAGGACAGTGCACTTTGGCTGGAGTTTTGGAGTGTTGTGGGAAGCAATGTTCCAAAACTGTTGAAATCAAACTGTAGGAGGTCTTCAGTGCCAGGTTAAGTAATTTGAACATTTTCATTATAGAAAGGAAGCCACTGAAGGATTTGGAGCTGACAGTGATGTGATCAGATCTGTGTTTTAAAACAATGTCAGTTTGGCAGTGATTATGAAACAGTGCCTATCGGGGATTTTATGAGCAGTATTGGAGCAAAGTAGACAGACTGTGCCCAAAGCACTGTGCTAGTTCCAGCATGACTTGGGGAAGGCAGTTGTTGGAATATTGCACATGGAAGACAGGAGTCAGAAACCCTGGGATCAAGTCCTAATTCTGCTTCTAAACTGTGGGATGTATCACCTAAGTTTCTAAAGCCCCAGTCTTTGTATCAATGAGGTTAATGTGGAAATTATAAGAAACTAGAGGCCCGATGCACAAAATTCATGCACAGGGGAGTGGAAGGGGGGCCCTCAGCCCAGTCTGACATCCCTCTCACAATCCCGGACCCCTCACTCCTAACCGCCTGCCTGCTAGCTCCTTATCGCTTGGCTCACCGCTCCTTAGTGCTGCCACAGAGGCGGGAGAGGCTCCCACCACTGCCACTGTGCTCACCTGCCGTGAGCCTGGCTTCTGGCTGAGTGGCACTCCTGCTGTGGGAGTGCACTGATCACCAGGGGGCAGCTCCTGCACTGAGCATCTGCCCCCTGGTGGTCAGTGCGCATCATAGCGAGTGGTCATTCTGGTTGTTCCGCCTTAAGGGTTGCTGGGCTTTTATATATATAGATATAGACTAGGGGCCCAGTGCACGAACTTGTGCACCTTGAAAGGAACTGTGGGCTGTGAGGCTGCAGTGGGCACAGGGGCAGGTCTCAGCCCATCCTCTGTGCCCCCGCCCGGCCCCTCCCACCGCAGCCCCCCGGTCCCGTCTGCTGGCAGCCCCGCTCCCACCACCACCACTGTTCCCACACGCTGATGGTGCCACCCCAATCGCACCCACTGATGGCGCGGAGTGATTGGGACTGGCACCAACACCAGGTGTGAATGGGCCGGCGCCGTCAGTTGGTACGAGCGGCGGCTGCTGCCCTGATTGCCCCTCAGAAGTAGGGAGAAGTGCAGAAGCCCTCAGGGGCAATCAGGGCTGGCAGCTGCCACTCACACTGATGGCGACAAGCGATCAGGATCAGCGCTGGGCACCTGCAGCAGGTGCGAGTGGTGGCTTCAGCACCGGCTGCAGATGCGAGCAGGGCTGTCGCCGGCGGTGGGTGCGAGAGGTGGCTGCCAGCCCTGATAGCCCCTCAGAAGCAGAGGGATGTGGGGAAGCCCTGAGGGGCGATCGGGGCCGGCACTGGGTACTGGCATTGGGTGCAAGCAGTGGGCGGGACCGCGGTGCGCAGGAGCAAAGAATTTTCAGTAACCACCAGAGGCTCGCTCCAATGACAGCGACCGGCACCCCACCTTGGTCTGGCACCCCCACTCACATGCTCCACCATCCCGCCGCGGCTGACACCTGCCATGTTCTGCACTCTGCCGCCTGCTGCCAAAGCCCACCATGTTCTGCACACACACCCTGGTGGTCAGCGCATGTCATAGCAACTGGTTGTTTGGTTGTTTGGTTGTCCCGCCATTCGGTCTATTTGTATATTAGGGTTTTATGTATAGAGATAGTATTTGCATATATTAGGGTTTTATATATATTGATAGTATTTGCAGGAGCTTTTTATGTTTTAAAGAGCTACATAAATGTAAGAGGTATTGTCATTTGAGTCCTGGTTATTGGAAAGGAAGTTGCAAATATTTCTGGCAGAGGTGTGACAGGAATTGGTGACTACATGATTATAGGAGCAAGGGAGCCAAAGCTGTCAAACCAACCCCAGAATTTTAAGTCAGACCTGACTGGCAGAGCGTTGGTGCCATGAACAGAAGTGGGGATGTCTGGAGGGAAAGTTCATTTTGGCAGAATGATGTTGAATCCTGGCCTGGACACTGAGTTTGGGATCCTGGCATGGTACCCAGGTCAGACATCAGGCCTGCAGTTACAACATGGAGCAGAATGGGAATGTGGGGACAAGGTGATGCCTGGAATTACAGCACCATTAGACAGCATGTGAAAGAGATCTCCAAGGACAGGAAAGGAGAGAACCCAAGAGAAGAACTCCTGGTAAAACCCGTATGTAGGTGTCAGAAAAGAAATAAATTTGATCTAAGGCTACACAGGGACCATCCAAAAGCAGAAAGAAAAATCAACAGAAGAGGAGAGGGGATCAATGGTGAAAACAGTGCCAGGCATTAAAGGTGGATAAGGAATAAAATTCAGTTTCCTCATTTTAAAATTGAGATCATTACAGTATACCTCCTTGCTGGCTTGTTGTGGAGAGTCACTAAGAGACAGTACTTAGTGCAATATTTTATACATAGCAGGTTAAAAATAGGAGCTATTTCCCAGCAGGTGTGGCTTAGTGGTTGAGGGTCGACCTATGAGCCAGGAGGTCTCGGTTCAATTCCCCGTCAGGGCACATGCCCAGGGTTACAGGCTCAATCCCCTTTAGGGTGCATGCAGGAGGCAGCCAATCGATGATTCTCTCTCATCATTAATGTTACTGTCTCTCTGTACCTCTCCCTTCCTCTCTGAAATCAATAAAAATAATTTTTTAAAAATAGGAGTTATTATTCATATTGTTGAAAATTAATTCTCATTTTAAGTTGTAACCCAGACCTTGTAAGTTTTGTATGCGTGTGATGTTGCCTTTTTAAAAGATAAATAATGGGCTCAATTTGCTGCATAATAACATCTCCTGACCTTTAAAGGGTAAAATGTATTTCCACCCCGGTTTTAGAAGATCTCCATACTGTTCTGACAGGAGCTTATTATTTTTTGGTAACTCTCATGAGGCTTCCCTGTGTGGAAAAACAAATTTTTCCCATCTAGGCCAAAGCTGAATGATAGCAAGGTACACAGGATAGGAACTTGCTCATCTGCTTCCCTCTGCTCTCATGTGGAATGTATCAGTTACATGAAATTAATGCTAAAGTTCAGTCCTGAAGGTGGCAGTGAAAGCTTAGTGGACCCAGAAAATCATTAGTTAAGGGAAAAGGAACTTAAAAGAATATGGGTTTGTAAGCACCCTTTTTCATTATCTGATGATAAGTGACCAAGACATCATAGAATAATCACCTAATCTACTTGTGTCACATTGGTTATTTTTAAATATTTTATCTAAGAGGCTGAGCATCTCTGCTTGGATTCATCTAACAGCCAGTTTGCTTTTCAAAGAGGAAAAGAAAAAACAACCTCCCTTCCAGGATCACATCTTGTGTTTCATCTCAAATTGGCCACCTTGAAAATGCTTGCAATTAAGGAAACAGAGGAAAGGCGGAAAGGCTAGGGGTATCTGCAGTTACTCTGGGGGAAACTATCCAAAGCAAGGGGCAGGTTCGTGATCTTGTGGCTCTAAAATTTGATGACACATTATTCCATGTGTTTAAATGATTAATCAAAACATGTGGGCCCTCGCTGGTTTGGCTCAGTGGATAGAGCGTTGGCTTTCAGACCAAAGGGTCCCAGGTTTGATTCCGGTCAAGGGCATGTACCTTGGTTGCAGGCTCCTCCCGGGCTTGGGCCCTGGTCAGGGTTCCTGCAGGAGGCAGCCAATCAATGTGTTTTTCTCACGGTGAAGTTTCTCTGTTTCTTTCCCTCTCTCTTCCACTCTCTAAAAGTCAATGGAAAAATATCCTCGGGTGAGAATTAACAAAACAAACAAACAAACGAAAAATGTGTGGGAACTTCCAAAGAAATTGATAAACTTTTTTGTCATCATGTGATATAAGCTTGCCGGCTCAACACTGAAACCAGAACAGATTTTCTTCTGTATTTGTAGCAATCAGTAAAAATCAAAATTATCATGGGAGCAGCCAAGTAATCTCTCTTAACTTTAGGATTTAGTATAGTTTTCTTAATATTAAAAAATGCTTCTATACATACATTTGTACTCTTTCATTCCATGTTTCAGTTAATAAAGTCATTCGTCACTCATTTCAAAGTATAGAACTTTGAAATCATTTATGCAATAAAATACAATTTCTGAACCTGGCATTGAAGCCTATTCATAATAGACTTGGGTCTAGAAACATGTTTCCCGATGAGTATCCCATCCCACACCCCACTCACACCCCACTCCCAGCTCTTTCCCTTTAAATAATCTCCTGTCTTTGAACCTTTGATTGGGCTCTCCCCTCTGCCCCAAAGGCTCAGCTTTTTTTGTTTTGTTTTTTGTTTTGTTTTGTTTAAAATATTACAAATAGTAGTACATATGTCTCCTTTTTTCCCCATTGACCTCCCCCTGGTCTCCCCTACTCCCCGGCACACGCCCTCACTCCCCCCAGTGTCTTGTGTCCATTGGTTATGCTTATATGCATGCACACAAGTCCTTCAGTTGATCTCTTACCACCCCCACCCTCCCATGTCTTCCCACTGTAGTTTGACAGTTTGTTCAATGCTTCTTTGCCTCTGTATCTATTTTTGTTCATCAGTTTATAATGTTCTTTATATTCCACAAATGAGTGAGATCATGTGGTATTTATCTTTCACTGACTGGCTTATTTCGCTTAGCATAATGCTCTCCAGTGTGGTACATCTACACAATGGAATACTACTCTGCTGTAAAAAAGAAGGAATTCTTACCATTTGCAAAGACTCAGCTTTTAAAACCCAACTCAAATCTTTACCCTGCACTAGGAAATAGCACCCAGCCTAATTTGATCACTTTAGATGTATTAACCACAGCAAACTAACCTCTAGTAACCTATAGTCCTAAAATTTCAATAGCTGAAGGAAATAGAATTACATGTTTATATTTTTAAAAACCTTTACCTTTGAAAAGCTACTTAAGGTCCCTCTAGTGTTCATTGCATATTTGCCCTCTTGTACTCCCAGAGCACTTTCCTGTATGTGTCTAGTATGAGAATTGTTTTCAGGTGTGTATCTTTCCTAAAATGTTCAATTTTGGCCCAGCTAGTGTGGCTCAGTGGTTGAGCCTTGACCTATGAACTAGGAGTCACTGTTCAATTCCTGATCAGGGCACATGCCCAGGTATTGGCTCCATCCCCAGTAGGGGGCATGCAGGAGGCATCTGATCAATGATTCTCTCTCATGATTGATGTTTCAATCTCTCTCTCCCTCTCCCATCCTCTCTGAAATCAATAAAAATATATATATTTTTTAATTTTTCTAAATGTTCAATTTTGGAGTATATCAACAGCTTTTATTTATCTTCATATTGTATAGCCACCCCCCAAAAAAACTTAGCACAATGCCCAATACATAGGAATTCTAAATAAATGTTTACTGCACATAGTTCAATTTCCCATTGAATTCAATAGTGAATTCTTTAAGAAACTGAGACTAAAGAAAAAAAAATTTTTAAGTTTATTTTGTAAGTATTTTTGTGGTTCTACCTTCCAAATCTTTGTGAGATTAACAGTTGGAGTTTTGTGTGTGTGTGTGTGTGTGTGTGTGTGTGTGTGTGTGTGTGTGTGTGTTGTATCTAAGGTACTTACTGTATTTAACATGAGAGAAAGCACTTATCTTCCATCTCAGTACTTGGTGATATTTTTGTTTCCTAATCATTTCAAAAGTCAAGAAGTTCCTGGAACAAATAACAAGGAATAAAAGAAAAATGGGAAATTGATGTTTAAAAGGAGATGTACAGATGAAATGGAAATATATTGAAAATGGAGTCTCATTTTTAAAACATGAAGAATAAAGACAAAAGAACTTTTGAATATGGGGTGGATACGCAGATAAAAAGAAAGTATATCTGATGTGATAATGACAGAATATAGGAAAGCACCCATAAAAGGTGAATTTGGCTGAAAGGAAAATATCAAAGCTGTTCTGATGCAAACCCCAGACAGAGAATAAGAAAATCAAAAAGCTGAGTACAGATTTGGGGGGTCATCATCGCACAGTGGCTATAATGAGCATCATTCACCTGATACTATCATCTGCACAGCTTTAACAAGATGATCAGCAAAAACCACAGTTTCATTGAAGCAAGGTGGGCTTTTGAAATGAACATTTTTCATATTTTGTAAATTGGTGCTCCTTCTGACTTCTCCCTTTCACGGCTCTTGTTAAAACATTCAGAGAATGTAACTACTCAAGCATCCTGTCCTCTTTAATTTTTATGTAAAGATAGGGTATCCCAAAAAAATGTGTACACACTTTGAAAAATTGTTCATTCCAATGGGTTAAATCTGAAAAGAAAGAAACATCAATTGAGCTGTCGGGAAAAAAAGTGTGTATACGTTTTTTGGCATACCCTGTATACATGAGGAAAACATACTCTTTCTATTCAAAAAAAATAGTGCGATTGAGAAGAAAAGAAAATGTCAAAAAGTTAAGGAAAAATATGTGTTCTGCAAAAGAAAAAGGGATAGAGCTGAGGCTATAAGCAGCTGATGAAGTCAAGCTAAAAGTGATTAATCTAAGTGAAAAACTCATGTATCCCTTCTTTCTCCACTGAAGATAAATGAAGCAGCTGGAGCAGCAGATTATAGATTTAGGCAAAGAATGAACATTCTAACAAGCTATTTGTCCATGGCGATTCCCTCCTAAACACCAGTTCATCCATCATTCTTCTTGAATAGACAGATTTACTTTATTTTTTAAATTTATTTTTATTATTTATTTATTTTTTGTGTTTTAATTATAGTTGACATTCAATATTATATTAGTTTTGGGTGTACAGGACAGTGTTTAGATATTTATGTAACTTGTGAAGCAATTCCCCCTGTAACTCTAGTACCCACCTGACACATAATTATTACAATATTATTAACAATATTCCCTATGCTGTACTTTACATCTCCTGACTATTCTGTAACTACCAATTTGTAATTAATCCCTTCATCTTTTTCACCTAATGCCCCCACCCCATCCCCTCTGAAAACTCTCAATTTGTTCTCTGAATATGAGTTTGTTTCTGTTTTTGGATTGCACATATATGTGATCATATGGCATTTGTCTTTCTCTGACTTATTTCACTTGGCATAATTACACTGATTTACTTTATATACTTTCCCCATCAGTGTCAATTTCAGTTTATGTACAGGTGGGCCATTAGTAATTTCCTTTAGGAATAATTATAGAAAAAGGACAGAGTAAGAGACATAAATGAGGACATTTGTGAAAATAAAAAGTGATGGATAACAGTAGAGAATTGAGATTTTTTTGCAGGGCAGCCTGAGATTTCCAACACATTTTCAGAATTAAAATGTCAAGTTATGGACCAGGATCCTGTTTATTCTGTGATTACGGAGTGGATGGGTGAGGAAAAGACACTAGGTCAGTGGTTGGCAAACTGTGGCTCGCGAGCCGCGGTTTGCTGCTCTGTTGACTAATGAGTTTGCTGACCACTGTCATATACTACCCTTTACCTCTTTGCACACAATATGCCTCAATTGCCTAATCCTCACAGCTTCCAACTACATGGTAACATTTAGTCTAGTCCAGTGGTTGGCAAACTCATTAGTCAACAGAGCAGCAAACAGTGGCTCGCGAGCTGCATGTGGCTCGCGAGCCGCAGTTTGCCGACCACTGCACTAGGGAATGGGCAGTGTTCTTGAGTAGAAAATACACCTAGTGGTGAGTTTGTATTAGTAAGAAAGCCCAAGTAATTCTACTATCACTATTACTAATAGTACTGCTGTTGCTAACTCTGTGCCAAGCTATCTTCCAAGAATTCACTGCAACCGTATGAGGTTGATGCTATGTTCATCCCTGTGTTAAAAGTGTTGTAAGTCCCCGGAAGTAAGGAATTAAGTAATTTACCTGAGGCCACACAGTTCTAAATGACCAGCTGGGTTTGAGTCCAAATCTGATCCCAGAAGCACACTCTAACCACCATGCTTATACAGCCTCTCCTGCAAACAAGTGTTTTCAGAAGGTAAGGGACGTGGTCATTCTGAATGGCTAGTGTGTACTCGAATGTGTTGTTTTCATTCTCCTTCCTCTGCTCATTCTGTTTCCCTTGTCTTGATGGTCTCATTCCACATGGCTAACTCTTCATCCTTCAGGCCTCAGCCCCGGGGTCATCCTGCTCTGCACAGCTTTCCAGAACCCTCCTCAAGAGGTGGGGTCCTTCTCGTCGCAGCTTTGCTTCACTTCCACTCAGAGGCCCTGGGTGACCCCTCTCTTGGATGCATCAACAGTGCGCTCTCATAAAGCCTGCACCTCGCTCTCCCAAGGGGCTCACCACCTTGTCTTCTAATCATTCTTTTATGACTCTGCCTCACCCCCTAGATAGAAACTTCCTGATGGTGAGGACTAGTATATCCACCATGATATTCTCAGTGTCTCAGACATAGCAACTACTCAAATGTTTGATGAATGAATTAATGAGTAAATATACATGTTAAAATGTCATGTGTGTAAGTATGTTATTTCCACTTTTCAGGCCTGATGCTTTACAATCTCTCCTTCCCCTTATTCCTCATTAAGCTTGGAGCTGTTCCTGAAGCCCACCTTGTATGTACCAATATCTGTGAGATTACTTACACACTGTTCCTGATGCTTTTTCCTTCCCAGTATTGTACCGGTTCTCTACTGGTCTCCAGGAAGGCTTCCCAGGTTGCACAAGTTGGAATGAGTCTTTCTCCTGTGTTACTGTTGAAATCTCTGGCACTGAAATTGTCTTTCTCCCCCAAAGATGCCAGATGCTGAAGGCAAGGATTGAGTCATGCTCATTTTTGTGGCTCTCTAGAAACTACCATAGGCCTGGCTCTAGTATATGTTTAAAAATTTGGGATAGCCAAAAAATAATATGTTGCATGTTTAGTACTTCAGGTTCTTTATTTAGTTACATAAGAGTTGAGTGACTAAGAAAAATAATGACTGTGATGGCCTGCTTTAATCTCATCTCATAGCCTTCATTTAAGCATGAGGTCTTATAATCAAAACACAAAAGTCCTTAGCTCGTCTGAACATACGTAGATGATGTTCTTATCACTATTAGAAAAAATATCCCCCATTACCATCTGAGGGTAATATAGTTGCATGTGTGGCAAATAATCAGATTAATGAATTCTTAAAAGTAAACAAGTCCAGCTTGTTATATCTTTATTAGGTGAATTTCCAAGGACTTTGGGAGGATTTTAACATAAACTCTGAGACTGATTCATAATTCCCATGATAACAACATGGAACTAGCCCATTAAGCCACTTCAGGTCATGAGGAGATCATTTCTAGTGAGTAAAGTGCTGATACTTCTGACAAGTGACTTCTCAGGCTAACATTCTACACACTTAGGATTGATCCTTTTTTAATGAGCTCTTGTAAACCTGTGGGTGTATAAAGGATTTAGACCACTAAAGCAAGTGAGAAATCACAGCTGCTCCATGGTCAGGTTAACAAGCCATGATGTAAACTTTCCTGACTTCCAGTTATTTTACATGGTATATTTTATTACTTAGAGATTCATATAATATTTACTTCTGTTATAAACTGCTAGTCAAAGCAGTAAAAAAATACAAAGCAAACAGTTCATGATTTGAAATAACACGAACACAATTCTCTTCATTGCTAGTGAATAAAATGAACTTCAGTAATGGAAACATCTTTTATGTTAAAGTAATTTTGTTGGCAATGCCTTGGGCATTATTGGTCTAATGTGAGATCTTATTTTCCCATTAACTTATATCTACTCTACTTGATGATTTGCAATACTCCATTTGAAGGAAATAAAAATCACACTCCTTTTGAGGCATGTTAACATTCACCAAATGTTAACTGCACATCTTTTTTTTTCTTGCCATTTTTGTGCAGGATACTGGGGTTGCCAGGTAGGCATTCATTCTACTCTCTTGAAGCTTACCGTCTAACAAAGAAAAAACAATGATGACAGCATCGCATGCATTATAATAGAGATATGCATAGTTAGAGTGGAAGAGGCATCTGAATTAGGGGTTAGGAAAGGCAAGGCATGGGAGTGGAAAAGCATAAGGAAGGTTTCCCAGAGGAGATGCTGAGCTGAATTGAGGTTAGCAAGGGAATAAAGAGAGAAAGGGTACATTAGTTTCCTAGATCTGCCATAACAAAATACACAAACTGGGTGGCGGGCTTACCACAACAATAATTTATTTTCTCATTGTTCTGTAGGCTGGAAGTTTAAGATCAAGGTGTTGGTAGGGTTGATTTCTTCCAGTGGCTCTGAGGGAGAATTTGATCCATGTCCTTCTCCTAGCTTTGATGGCTGCCAGCAACCCTTGGTGTTCCTTGGTTTGTAGATGTGTCACTCCAGTCTCTGCTTCTGTCTTCACAGGACCTTTTCCCCTGTCTGTGTCTATGTCTAAATTTTTCTCTTCTTATACCAGTCATATTGGAGGTAGGGCCCACCCTAACCCAATCTGCTCTTGATTATATCTACAAAGACCCTATTTGCAGTTAAGCTCACACATTCACAGGTTCTGGATGGGCCTGAATTTTAGGGAACAGTATATAACCAGTACAGAGGGCATTCAAGGAACAGGAAGCATCCTGGATGGAGGTGGATCAACCACAGGTCCTTCTCAGTGGTTGGATTGAAAGGCAATGGGGATCCAAAAGAGTTAGGAGGCTTAAGAGGTAACAGGAGCCTCATCACAAAGAGCTTGTGTGCCAAGCTCAGGAATTTGAGCTTCCTCAGGAAATCTGTGGGTGTTACTGAAGGATTTTGATTCTGAGAGTTCCATGATCATATTTGCATTTTAGAAAACCCTCCAAAAGCAGTGTGGAGAATTGAAGAAGGTACAGATTGGAGGCAGAGAGATTATATAGAAAGTTCTTGAAATAATTATGGCAAGAAATGGTAAGTACCCATATTATATCAGCAGTAGGAAGACTAGAGAGGAGGTGGTAGATTGAGATATTAAAGAGGAAAGATGTAGCCGTAGCCGGATTGGCTCAATGGATAGAGCCTCGGCCTGTGGACCAAAGGGTCCCAGGTTTGATTCTGATCAAAGGCACGTACCTTGGTTGCAGGCTTCTCCCTGGCCCAGGCCCTGGTTGGGGCACGTACAGGAGGCAACCAATCAATGTGTTTCTCTCACATCAATGTTTCTCTCTGCCTTTCCCTCTCTCTTCCACTCTCTAAAAGATCAATGGAAAAATATCCTCAGGTGAGGATTAACAAAAATGAAAAGATAAAAAATAAAAAGGAAAGATGTATAAGACTTGGTAGTTAGTTAGATATTAGGGATTAGAAGAGAGAGGAAAGAGTGGCTTTGAGGTTTCTGGCTTATGTGAGGGTATGGAGGTGATAGGCTCTGAGATTACGAAGAAAGGACATGTTTAGAGGTAAGTGGATGAGTTTTTGGACATATTTAATGTGAGGTATCACTAACACATAAGCGGGAAGCTGCTATTTTGAAGACTGATAGACAGTTCTGGCTGGAGATGGATTTCAAATTCACGACGTATAAGTAATTGTATTCCCCAGGATGAGTATAAAGTGAGAGGAACAAGTCTGGGAAATGCCAATGTTTAGGAAATGATCTGAGGAAAAAGAACCAAAATATGGCAATAAGGAGGAGACTTGTTGAGAAAAGAGGAAAACCAAGTGAGAGCACATCAGAGATAAGAGAACTTCCTCAAAGACAGAGTGCTCAGAATGTCAAATGCTGGAGAGAAGTCAACAAATATGAGAAGAGGAAAGTGTTTACAATCATGTACTAGTATCACTTCACAATGGGGATATGGTCTGAGAAATAGGATGATTTTATTGTTATAGAACATTACAGAAAGTACTTAAGTAAGCTTCTGGTATAGCCTACTAGTCACCTATGATACAAAATGCTATAGTATACTACTGTATGAATACTGTAGGTAATTGTAATAAAATGGTAAATATTTGTTTACCTAAGCATATCTAATAATAGAAAAGTTACCGTAACAATACAGTATAAAAGACAGGGCACTTGCTATGAATAGAGCTTGCAGGACTGCAAGTTGCTCTGAATGAGTCAGTGAGTGAGTGGTGAGTGAATGCAAAGACCTAGGACATGATGTGCACTACTGTAGACTTTATAAACAGTAGTTATAACACTTAGGTCACACCAAATTTATAAAAAATATTTTTCTTTTATAATAAAATAAACTTAGCTTACTATAACTTTTTACTTTATAAACTTTTTAATTTTTTAACTCTTTTAATGACATTTAGCTTAAAACTCACTTAGCTGTACAAAAATATTTTCTTTTTGACATCCTTATTCAATAACTATAACTATAACTATAACTATAACTATAACTATAACTATATATATATACTAGAGGCCTGGTGCACAAAATTCGTAAATGGGGGGGGGGTGTCCCTCAGCCCAGCCTGCACCCTCTCCAATCTGGGACCCCTCGATGGATGTCCGACTGCCCATTTAGGCCCAATCCCACTGGGATGGGGCTTAAACGGGCAGTAGGACATCCCTCTCACAATCCAGGACTGCTGGCTCCCAACTGCTCACCTGCCTGCCAGCCTGATCACCCCCTAACCATTCCCCTGCCAGTCTGATTGATGCCTAACTGCTCCCCTGTCAGCCTGTTTGCCCCTAACTGCCCTCCCCTGCAGGTCTGGTCACCCCTAACTGCCCTCCCCTGAGGGATGGTCCCCTCCAACTGCTCTCCTTTGCAGGCCTGGGTCCCTCCCAACTGCCTTTTCCTACAGGCCTGGTTGCCCCCAACTGCCCACCCTTGCAGGCCTGGTCCCTCCCAACTGCCCTCCCTTGCTGGCCATCTTGTGGTGGCCATCTTGTGTCCACATGGGGGCAGGATCTTTGACCACATGAGGGCAGCCATCTTGTGTGTTGGAGTGATGGTCAATCTGCATATTATTCTTTTATTAGATAGGATAGAGGCCTGGGGCCAGCTGGTTTGCCCTGAAGGGTGTCCCAGATCAGGGTGGGGGTTCCCTTGGGGCGTGGTGCGGCCTGGGCGAGGGGCCTGTGGTGGTTTGCAGGCCAGCCACGCCCCCTGGCAACTCAAGCAGAGACCCTGGGATCTGGGGTTTATTTATCTTCTACAATTGAAACTTTGTAGCCTGGAGCGGAGCCAAGCCTTCTGCTTGCTCTGTGGTGGCAGCCATTTCTGTTGGGATTTATATATCTTCTATAATTGAAACTTTGTAGCCTTAAGCAGAGGCCTGGGGCGGCCAGGGCTGCAGAAACTTGGCTTCCTCCATTGCCGGGGGCAACCCTAGCCTCCTGCTCTTTCCAGCTCCGTGGCTGCCACCATTTCTGTTTGGATTTATGTATCTTCTATCATTGAAACTTTGTAGCCTTGAGTGGAGGCCTAGGCCAGCAAGGGCAGAAGGAAAGCTTGGCTTCCTCCATTACTGGGGAAACCCAAGCTTCCCTCCTGCTCTCTGTGGCTGTAGCCATCTTGGTTGGGTTTATTTGCATATTTGCTCCTGATTGGCTGGTGGGCATGCCTTGTGGGCATGGCTTGTGAGTATAGCGGAGGTACGGTCAATTTGCTTATTACTCTTTTATTAGATAGGATAAAAAGTATATATATATATACTTTTTAAACATTTTTGTTAAAAACTAAGACACATGGGGGGATAAGGACACATATGTAATACCTTAATCAATAAAAAAAATTAAAAATTAAAAAAACACTAAGACACATTCACAAACATTAGCCTAGGCCTACACAGGGTCAGAATGATCAATACCACTCCCTTCCACCTCCACTCTTGTCCCAGGGAAGGGCTTTGGGAGCAGGAACACAATGGAGCTGTCTTCTCCTACAATAGCAGTGTCTTCTTCTGGAACACTTCCTGGAGGACCTGCCTGAGGCTCTTCTTGAAGAGGTGTCACTCTTCAGAACTATGTCTGTGGTGCCTTGCTTGGTTTGTGTGTTTTGTTTTGTTTTTCATTATAGATTTGTTTATAAGCAGATAATAAACTATGAACATTCTTCTCTATTCATGAAAAAATTTCAGTGTTGGATCTTATGTTTTTAAACTTTTAAGGAGCTTTTTGAGGTCTGCAAAAGCTTCTGCTAACCCCTTCACTGTAAATTTTCTTAGGGGGAGTTCTTCTTTAGCTTCTCCTGCCTCTTCTTCAGTTATGCATTCTTATTCCAGTTCCAGCAACTCCTCATTAGTCAAATACTCAGAAACCACCTGTAGGAGCTCATAAACTTCATCCTCATCTACCCCTAGGTTAAAGTTGTTTGCCATCTTAAACACAGCCTTGTTGATTTTTGCAAACTCCTCATTCTCTGCAAATCCTTTGTAGTTATAGACAAACCTCTTGAGTATCTTCCAGTTGCCATTCCTGCACTCCTTGGCAACATCACCCAAAGCCTTAGCAAGGTTCCTGAGGCAGTCATAGATATTGTAATATTTCCAGAATTCCATCAGAGTCCTCTGGGTGTCCTCCTGGGTTGCAACCATAGCCTTGGCAAAGGTCCTCCTCATGTTGTAGGCCTTAAAAGTTGATATAGCTCCTTGATCCATTGGTTCAAATAGGTGGTATCTGGAGGGAGAAAAGCCACTTTGATGTTGGGATAAAGATCACCAATAAAAAGAGGGTTTCCAGAAGCATTATCAACAATAAGCAGGTATGTTGTTCACCAAACAGTAATTCTCCATTTCATTGGCATAGCCATTGAGGAGGGCATCTTGGAGGAGGAGCTGAGTCACCCATGACTTCTTATTGCTTCTGTAGTATACTGGCTTAATGGAATGCTTGAAGACCCTGGGGTTCTCACGGTGCCAGATCACAAAGTTTTCCATTTGTAGCCTGCAACATTGCCCCCAAGCAAGACTTATTCTGTTCTTAAATGCCTTGAAACCTAGCACTGACTTGGTCTCATTATGGGTGAAAGCCCTTCCAGGCATCCATTTCCAGAATAGAGAGGTCTCATCCGTATTGAACATTTGCTCTGGCAAGTGATTTTCCTCCATAATCAACTTATCTAGAGTTTTCTAAAATTCTTCAGCTGCCTTCACATCAGCACTTGGGGACTCAACACTCACTTTCACTTTATGTAATGAATAACGATTCTGGGAATAATTTAAATCACCCAGAGCTAGCAGTAAATTTAATGTCATAATTGAGTGTGGTCTTCTAACATTGCAAACAAACTTTTGCTTTGACTATGATCATCATGGTGCTAAGAGAGATAAACTTCTGTGTCTGGTCTTCAATACAGGCCATTAGAAGTTTCTCCACATCTCATATAGGCCCTTCTCGAATTTTTATTATTCTTGTTGCCTTCAATGGAGTAGATCCTTTTAACAGCTTCTATCACTTTGTTCTCATTCTACAAGATCAAAGCTATGGTGAAATGGGACATGTTTGACAGACAAGCAATAACCATCACTGATTTTCCATCTTCGTAGTCCTAATCACTGTTAATTTCATTTCCAGGTTAAATACTTAATTTATCCACTTACTGGCAACATTAGCAGTGAATTTTGTACACTTAGGGGCCATGATGAACAATACAACACGAGTTTAAATCAACCGTGAAAGAAAATGATGCAATCAAGAGACGCAGTAAGCACAAGATGTATAAGGCTCCTGCCAGCATAAAACGGCATACCATTTTACAGTAACCTTTTTTAATAAGTAGAAAGAGTACACTCTAATGTAACTATTTAAAGTAGAGTATAGTAAATACATAAAATATTAACATAGTCATTTATCATTATCTGTAGTGTACAGAATTAATGTACTATCCTTTTATACAACTGACAGCACAGTAGGTTTGTTTACACCATTACCACAAACACTTGAGTAATGCATTGTGCTATGACATTTTGATGGCTATGACTAGGCAGTAGGAACTTTTCAGCTCCATTATAATCTTACGGACTTACTGTTGTATATGTGGTTCATTGTTGACTAAAACGCTGTTATGCAATGCATGACTTTACTTGTTTTGGCAAAATCCAATCATCGATGACTTTAGTAAGGGCAGTTAGTGGAATGGCAGGAGGGACAGAGGAAGAAACAAGGTGATAATAGATTTGGGAGTGACTGTGCAGGAAAGAAGGGGTGTAGAGAATGTAGATTGTCTTTCTAGGAAGTTGGATTGTGAGGCAAATCAGAGATATATAGGAATCAATAGCTACATGATGAGAGGTTTGAGCATGCTGTGAGCCAATTCAAGTGGGAAACATGGGCTCTACATAGTGGCCTCGGGGTAGGGTATAGGAGGGGAAAGAAGTAGGGACACTTCTTCCAAATAAAGGAGTCTACCGAGAACATATTCTTAAGGCAGTTAAGGGATTTTTCACACAGTTGCCATTGTGAACTTTTTTTAATATGAATAAAAATAAGGACACATATGTAATACCTTAATCGATAAAGAAAAAACATATTTTCTTCATGCTTTATGTAATGGAATTGTTTTTGTTGCCCACCCTTTCCATTTTCATTCCCCTTCCTTTTACAACAGCACATTTATCTCCTCTTGGAAAACTGATTCTTCCCCTCAGTGTGCAGCCTTAGTAGAATTCTCAGTCAAGGTGTCTTGCCCTCACCTAGGCAAGGGCCAACTGAGCCTCTCTCCCAAGATATTGAATCTGGAGACCTTAACTGATACTGGGGCTTCAGAATGTGGTGGGGTTATTAGAGTTCATTTATCCCAGTGGCAGTTCTTTTCTATGCCCTGCTTCTATCTATAACCTACCCCTCAATTCTATGGCAACCCATATTCTTGACTGTGGTATCTTAGATTCTGGAACCACAAAACTTGGGTTCAAATTCAGGTTTGGACACATACTAACTGTGCAATCTCGAGCAAGTTAGTTAACTTCCATGTTCTTGGTTTCCATATCTATAAAATGTGATTTGTAACAGTGCCTACATATAGTCATTTGTCACATGACAACATTTCAGTCAATTACAGACTACATCAAAAAACTAAATAAATGGAGAGATATTCCATATTCATGGCTAGGAAGACTCAACATTGTTAATATTGTTAAGACTCAAAGTTCATCCCAACTTTATCTATAGACACAATATAATCCCAATCAAAATCCCAGAAAGTTATTCTGTGGGTATCAACAGATTCCAACCAACACGATACTGAAGGACAACAATGTTGGACGATTGATGCTACTCAAGTTTAAGAGTTCAAGACTTATTATAAAGTTGCAATACTCAAGAGTCTTATATTGGTGAAAGAATAGACAAATAGATCAATGGAAAACTTATATGTCATCAGAGTCTGGAAATAGGCCCACATAAGTACAGTCAACTGATCTTTGACAAAAGAGCAGAGGCAATGCAAGGAAGCAAAGATAGTCTTTTTAGCAAATGTGCTGGAACAACTGGACATCCACATGCCAAAAAAAAAAGAGAATCTAGACACTGACCTTACACATTTCACAAAAATTAATTAAAAATGCAATATAGACCTAAATATAAAATGCAAAACTATAAAACTCCCAGAAGATAAGATAGAAGAAAACCTAGATGACCTGTGGTATGACAAGGATCTTTTAGATACAACACCAAAGACATAATCCATCAAGTAAAGAATCAATAAGCTCGACTTCATTAAAATTAAAGACTTTGGCTTTCAAGAGAATTTGAAGACAAGCCACAGACTAGAAGAAAAATATTTGCAAAAGACATATCTAATAAAAGGCTATTATTCATAGTATACAAAAAACTCTCAACACCATGAAAACAAGCAACCCAATTTTTTAAAAAATGGCCCAAAGATCTTAACAGATATTTCACCAAAGAAGGTATACAGATAGCAAATAAGCATATGAGAATATGCTTCACATCATATCTCATAAGGAAAATACAAATTAAAACAATGATACATCATTATATGCCAATTAGAATGGCTAAAATCCAAAGCAATCGTAACACCAAATGCTGGCAAGTGTGGAACAACAGGAACTCTCATGTATTGCTTGTAGGAATGCAAAATGGTACAGCCACTTTGGCAGACTATTACCATGTGATTGAATAGATGTGCTGCTTTGTATTTTGTGAAAGATGAATGGTATATTCAAAGTCTTTTTTTAGTATTAAAAAATACCTGATACTTATTTGCTGTGAGGCAGAAAGACAAAATAGCTCTGAGCTCCAAGACAGGTCAGACTGTTTATCTCTTTTCTACTAATTTAAGCAAGAATTTCCTGGAATGCAATTCTCTTCAGGCGGGGTAAGCTCTCAGAATCTTCTCTGAAAATACTCTGCCTGGCCTAGCTCAACTGTAGACATTATTCATTATGGACCGGAGAGCTCCACATAAAAGTGAGCCACTGTTAAGATCAGAGAGGCAGATTGGGGTTTTGTTTTTCTTTATGAAATATGTCAGCAAATATTAACCAGTCTGATTAAGATCCCAGATTGCATTACAGTGACGATGTTACAGTTCGTCATTACTGGTGACGTGGACAAGGAGGCACACAAAGGTCTGTTTCACTAAGGAAGGAATAAAGAACAACCGAGAAAGGGGTTGCTCAATCATTTTTCCTGCTGCTCTGTGCTGGGCTGGTAGGAAATGAGTGAGGAGGCAGGAGATTGGCATTCTGCTCCTCCTCCAAGAATGGATGCAATTTATTATTGTGTTGCCAGGGCACAGACCTGCCAGAGCAAATCTTATCCAACTGTCAGGGAGTCATTCTGAAGAAGAAAGAGGAAAACTATCCTTTTGCCTTTTGCCTCTGTATTTATCCCTTTTTTTCTACAGATTCCAAAACACTCAACTAAACCTAAGGTCAAAGAATGTGTTAATTCTGTCTAGCATTGAGTGGCTGCTGGCTCTAGGCAGGATGCTATTATTTTATTACTAGAGGCCCGGTGCACAAAATTCGTGCAGGGGCAGGGGCAGGCAGGTCTCTCAGCCCAACCTGCACCCTCTCCAATCTGGGACCCCTCAAGGGATGTCCGACTGCCCACCGGGATCAGGTCTAAATGGGCAGTCGGACATCCCTCTCACAATCCAGGACTGCTGGCTCCCAACTGCTCGCCTGCCTGCCTTCCTGATTGCCCCTAACTGCTTCTGCCTGCCAGCCTGATCACCCCTTAACCACTCCCCTGCCAGCCTGATTGACGCCTAACTGCTCCCCTGCCAGCCTGTTTGCCCCTAACTGCCCTCCCCTGCAGGCCTGGTCACCCCTAACTGTCCTCCCTTGCAGGCCTGGTCCCTCCCAACTGCCCTCCCCTGTTGGCCTGATCGCCCACAACTGCCCTCCCTTGCAGGCCTGGTCCCTCCCAACTGCCCTCCCTTGCTAGCCATCTTGTGGTGGCCATCTTGTGTCCACATGGGGGCAGGATCTTTGACCACATGGGGGCAGCCATCTTGTGTGTTGGAGTGATGGTCAATCTGCATATTACTCTTTAATTAGATAGGATAGAGGCCTGGTGCATGGGTGGGGGCCAGCTGGTTTGCCCTGAAGGGTGTCCCGGATCAGGGTGGGGGTTCCCTTGGGGCGTGGGATGGCCTGGACGAGGGGTCTGTGGTGGTTTGCAGGCAAGCCACGCCCCCCGGCAACCCAAGCAGAGGCCCTGGTATCTGAGGTTTATTTATTTTCTACAATTGAAACTTTGTAGCCTGGAGCAGAGCCAAGCCTTCTGCTCCCTCTGTGGCAGCAGCCATTTCTGTTGGAATTTATTTAACTTCTATAATTGAAACTTTGTAGCCTTAAGCAGAGGCCTGGGCCGGCCAGGGTGTGTGGAAAGCTTGGCTTCCTCCATCGCTGGGGAAACCCAAGCCTTCCTCCTGCTCTCTCTGTGGCTGCAGCCATCTTGGTTGGGGTTAATTTGCATACTCGCTCCTGATTGGCTAGTGGGCGTGGTTAGTGGGCATGGCTTGTGGGTATAGCGGAGTGATGGTTAATTTGCATATTACTCTTTTATTAGATAGGATTGACTAGAGGCCCAGCACATGAAATTCGTGCACGGGTATGGTCCCTAGGCCTGACCTGCAATCAGGGCCATCTGCCCCAGCTGCTTGCAGCCAGCCCTGCCCCCTGTCACCACCCAGCCTCGGCTGCCCATTCACCGTCAGGTGATCGGTGCCTGACAGCCAGGGGAAGGGACCGAGAAGTCGGCTGTTCCTGCCCGCTCGCCAGCCCCGCCCCTGCCGTGGGTGGCCATCAGGTGATCGGAGCCTGCCTGCTGGGGAAAGGGACCAAGAGGTATTCAATGCACCTCATAGTGACTGGTCCAGCGGTCGTTCTGGTTGTTCTGCCATTAGGGTCAATTTGCATATTACCCTCTTATTATATAGGATAGAGGCCTGGTGCACCCGGGGCGGGGAGGGAGGGGCCAGCTGGCCTGCCCTGAAGGGGGCCCCAGATCAGGATGGGGGTGTCCCCGCTGGGGGGCGGGGCCAGCCTGGGCAAGGGACCTGGGCAAGGGACCTCGGGTGGTTTGCAGGCTGGCCATGCCCCTGGCTTTGTCAGGAAGGATGTCCGGAATGATGTCCAGAAGACGTCTGGTCTGCCCGGTCTAATTAGCATATTACCCTTTTATTAGTACAGATTAGACTATCTTGAATAGCAAAATACAGACATCATCAGTAAAACAATTTAAATTAGATATTCAGCTTTTGTTCTGTTGCAGATCACAAGGTCAACCCTGTCTTGTATTTGAGCTGTCTTCTCAAAGACACTGCTTTACTTAAGTTAGTGCCTTCCACCCCACCCCCATGTGTGGATACACACACCGGCCAGTGCACCACACACACACACACACACACACGCACACACGCACACACACACACACACACACACACGCACACACACACGCACACGCACGCACACACGTGCACACACGCACACACGCGCACAGCGTTTGCCTGGCCCCTTACTGGAAAATGTAGACGTCACCAGGACACAGTACTTGCCAAAGACAGTGAAGCTCCTCTGGCCACATCTGTGGCTCCTATGCCTGTCCTGCTTCAGTGGTTGTATTCAGTGCCAACCCCAGCCGCCCATACCTGCTTCATTTGTCTGTCAGTAACTGACTTTTCCCAGGTCAGCCTGCTGGTCTGCACTCTCCCATCTCAGTGCTGATCTCTTTAGCTGTGAAAGGTGATCAGGAAGGAGGGCAGCCCTGGAAAGAGGGAATTGAGAGAGATATAACTAGGGACAAGAGTAGCACCTTTTTACCCTCCCCCTTCCCTACCTCATAGCATCAGCTCAGGAGGTCCCAGTGCCTGCCTGGTCCTATAAATACCTGACTTGGATTCCTCATGAGCTGTTGCCCACCCCAGCTCCTTACACCTCTGTTCCCTGACTCACTGCCCACTCTCCAATTCCCATCCAGGCAACCAGCATGGTGCCCGTGGTTGGGTGTTAAGGGAGTGCTGGTCTAGATTGCTTGCCAGGTGAGAGAGGGAGTGTGTTTCTTCAAGAGCTCCTTACCACAGGAAGCCAACTCACTGAGTTACCTGTGGCTGTGATCACCAAGGAGCTACATGATGTTAGATTCTCCGTGTGTGTTTTATTGAGAGTATGTCTGCAGTGGGTGTTGATAATACCCTCTTTAAGATGTGTTTGCAGCCATGCTTTATGGTCCAGACATTTTGGAGTAGAGCCAGAATCGTTTTCTCAAGAAAATTTTGGCCCTGTGAATAGAAGTCCCTTTGGCAGCTGAGATGGCCTATTATCCAGGCAAAAGGCTCACCAAGACCACCTGATATTTCACAATAGGATGTAAATACCCACTCCATCTTGGCTGGCTTTTATATGGAGCCATTCCTAATTAACACAGATTGATTCAATAGAGCTAGGAAGAAGGAAGCACAATAATAACATGTAACTTCTATAAAGCTTCCCAGATAATTCTGATGCCCAGCTAAGTTTGGGATCCACTAATCCAGGCCAAGCCTCTCGTTTGCCATAAGAAGATACTGAGGCTTTAAAACTTCAAGCCTTGGATCTTCTAAGTAGCAGAGTTCTTCCTAGTGCCTCATGCCACGTTCCTGCACATTTCCCTTTGGAAATGTCTTCAAGGACCCTATGAAACTGAACATGATTACCATCAAATAATTAATCCTCTGTGCAAATATCAACATAGCCAAAAAGGCAAGTAACTTCTTAGTGCTGTTAGGACCTCATAGACCCTCAGAAAGAGACACCCCCCCCCCCCCCCCCCCGCCGCCAGACTATCCTTGAAGAACTTCTGAAGTGGACAATCACTTTCCTAGCTGTTATCCCACACCTTAGTAAGAAGAGCAGCATCAACACACAAAAGTAAACATGCATTGTCCTGGCTGGTGTGGCTCAGTTGGTTAAGCATCACAATCAATGTGTCTCACATCGATGTTTCTCTCTCCCTCTGTCTTCCTCTCTCTCTAAAAATCAATAAAAACATTTTTTAAAAATAAGTAAAATTAAAATAAAACATGCTTCACCTTAATATGCGAAAAGAATGGAGAGTTTGTTTAAAAAAAAGTGCTTCTATAATCACTAGGCTCATTTTTTTAAATTAATATATATTCTGACCATTATAGCTCTGTTGCTATAAGTCTATTTTACTCTTAGTTAACTTTTCTCACCACTTGCTAAAATTCTCTAAATCATTGTAATATTCTGATTAGATATGAATATGACTTTCTGGAGATTTAAATCCCAATTTATAGTGATTATTGGATTAATGTTACAATGGGAATTACCCATTAACTTGAATTTGGGACTTGGGAACAAATTCACTAAATTGATAGATGGTGAAAATTCATAGATTGCCACATAATGATTTTACTGAATCGTTTTTAAATTAAGAAAAATAAATGATTTATCAAAGATGTGATTTTCTCCCGCTTTCTTGTTTTCAACGTTTCCAAAGCCCCATGTGCTAGGGACCAGAGGACCCAAGGTGATACGTGGTTACCTCACATATGGAGCTCCGAGGCAAGCACCCTGTTTTTCAATCTGTGAGTCACCATGGTTATTAATTTGGTGGATTTCAGTCACCATTTTAAAATGGAATTAAATGGAATAGAAAGCATCAGGGGATAAGTATTGTTTTAGTAACATTTTATTTTAGTGGACTAGATAAACAGTTGGATATGAGTGGTGTGTACTGGGTTACAATTTTTGTACATTGAATTGTGTCCAAAGTGCTTGAAATTCACTGGTTTAGATATTATATTGACAGAGAAAACTTCTGATATCTTAAATATTTTATGGAAGCAAAAATCCCATGAATCATAATTGTTTAAAACAATTAGAAACATCACATCAGAAAAGTACCAACAAAATTGGGGGAAATGGAAGTTTGAGTTGAATACCCAAAGAGCAGATGAGAATGTGAAAAGAAAATTTTATTTTCATAAACTTTAATATGGTAAAAGTGCTATGATAATCATGATTGCCATAATGGTATGAGTAACCTTGAAATTCCCAATGGAAATTCCTTATGGGATTAGCCAAGGTGTGTGTGGTATGGTATATTGTGACCCATCTCAATAACTGAAACCAGAAATTGCCATCCGTGACTATGCCTCCCCCTTTCTACCCACCTCCCATAGTCTTTTGTTAGAAACCTAATTTTTACAGCCTTCTCACCAAGATATAGACTTTGTTTTCTCCATCATCTTCCCTAACCAGTTAGAATCCAAGTTCTAGTAATTCTTTTATCAAAAAAATATATTGCATCCATGTCTTTCTCTTTCTACTGCCCTTCTCACTGCTTGTCCAGACTATTACTTTAAACACCTGTCCATCTCTGTTACTTTGCTCTCCCTATATATCCCATATATCTCATGTACTGCCAGCTGGTCTTTGATACTGCCATTCCTATCCTATGCATTTCATTTCTATCCTAGCCCTTCCCAAACAGAAATATTTTGAAGTCAACTTTATTATTAGTTATTGACTTTGGGCAAATGAAATTTTCTGAGCTCCTGTTTTATCAACTATGAAATGTGAGTTAAATGAGTATTACCCCATAGCGTTATTGTGGGTTTTAAATAAGATAATGTATATGAAATCCTAGGACATAAGAACATGTAGAGCTTAGTAAGTGCTCAATAAAATGTTTCTACATCATAACACATCATTAACCTATATGATGCAGTATACCCTCTTCAAGACACTACTTAATTTTCCTTAGTCTAAAATAATGTATTTGTAATATTAGTGAAAGCCTTCTGATTCACAGTCTGACCCATCCCTAAGCATTGTAGCCTCTGAAATGTTTGTCCTCTCCCTCAGTTGCTACTTCTCTAATGCATACTCATCCTTTTTGGCTGTATCAGATTCCAACTTCTACATTGTACTTCTTGTCTTCTTTCATCCACGTGGCCCTTAGCAATATATGTGATTATTGTTTCTCCTATGTGTATTTTGATGCATGAAATTTATAGGAGAGATGCCATAGCAAACATAAAAGTGTAAGTGCCAAATATAGTACAATACATACAGGAAAAATATATTTGAGCCGAAACCAGTTTGGCTCAGTGGATAGAGCGTCGGCCTGCGGACTGAAGGGTCCCGGGTTCGATTCCGGTCAAGGGCATGTACCTTGGTTGCGGGCACATCCCCAGTGGGAGGTGTGCAGGAGGCAGCTGATCGATGTTTCTCTCTCATCGATGTTTCTAGCTCTCTATCCCTCTCCCTTCCTCTCTGTAAAATATCAATAAAATATATTTAAAAAAAAAAAAATATATATATATATATATATATATATATATATATATATATATATATATATTTGAAATAATAAGAAAGAAGTGACCCATTGCTGTTTCCAGACTCAGTGAGGTACTGTGTTTGGCAACTTTTATAAGTTAATTTGATTCTAGGTAACTGACCTTTGTTTTCTTAGCGAAAAAGCAAATTGCAGGAAGACACTTAATAACTGGATTTTATGTGGACCTCGGAGTTATCAGTGTTAATCCTTCTTCATCCCTGAGAGATAGCTTCATCCCACTACCAGATAGCTTCGTCTCTGTTTTTCTCACTCCCACCTCTTATCTGTTTTATGGTAAATAAAGTTACCACATTTCTCCCCTCACTTCCTTTATAGTTTTTTTTTTTTTTTTGTCACTTTGTATTCTGTTTCGGTGACTTTAAAATGGTAATTAATCAACACATGTGGTGAAATATTTTCTACCTAAATGAGAATTGAAGTTACTCAAACTAAGTGAATGAATACGCAAGATTTACATGCTATTTAGTAAATTAATCCAACATTTCTAAAATAAATTTTAAATGAAAGGGACATTTATTCCCTTACTTGTTCAAATATTTTATTGAAGGCTGGGTACAATGGCACTCTTCTACTACAGAAAAATACTCCTGTCTTTCTGAAAACATTTTTTAGGACCAATTATATGTTAAACTACATAATGGGAGACTGGATTCTCCTGTAATGCCTAATAATTTTCTTGAGGATAAAATGAGAATCCCCATTAAATAATCGACAGTATTTTGTTTTTCCCAACACTTGAATAGGCTTGAATAGGCATTTTGTCCTCTATAGGAGAATATGGTCCTAAATAATGGGTATCTTAACCTTAATCTGACTAAAATGTTATTTAGGCATAATCATCTCTTGTATCCTGCCTGCTCTGATTAACAATTTCTGAAATATATTTCACCGTTTGGATATTAAGCCTTAGAGATGATTCATTATGAAAAGAATGAATACAAACCACACTAGCCTTTTGGAGGAAAAAGGAGAAAGACTGGGCAGATGGGGTTGTTGTGGGGTGGGGTTAGACATTTTAACACAGACCTAGTTCTAGAAAGGTGCCCTGAAAGAGAAGGTTAGTGATGTACTATTGAGGTGCTTTCTAGCTCTTTGATAGCTGCTCCACACATTCAGCACACTGGCCTGAAAAAAAAGTCATTGTTGTTTAGTTGAAGTGCTAATCTAATTTGTAGAGGAAATCCAACAGAACTATTATAACAGGAGAAATGAGAAGCAAGAACCACTTACAACTGTCATCTTTGAAAAATGTAATTTGTACCAGAGTGTGCAATATTGTTTTGAAAATCAGAAGAAATGTTTCCCTCAAGGAACCAGTGACTAACCTAGAAATTGTTAGAGATCCCTTCAGGGTGGGAATAAATCCTGCCATTACATTTTTCGTGAACCTTGATGGCCATGTATATATATCGAGCAGACCTCAAAATCACATGTGCTTTTCCTTTTTCTCCTTCTCACTGATAGTCTTAAACTTTACCTTACGATCATTTAAGGACTTAAACAACTTCACTATTTTTCTTACATTAATAGCCAATTTTTCAAAAGAGGTATAAGTATTTAAAAACTGACTCTCTGGGAGAACAACATCTGAGTTTGCCAATTTCTGTGGTGTAAATATTCCCGCCAAGGCCAATTGCAAGTTACTTATATGATGTTACTGATTACGGAGCTGGAAGATCACAATCAGTTGTGAGCCAGCTCCAGCACACTACTGGTTGTAGGCATGCTATTCCCTATCTTTCACCATGTATGATCCTTAGTAGTGGCTCCAGAATCTCCATATAAAAGGGAATTAGCAGTGGTAAAAGTAGCTGCAGCTCCTAGGCCCATGCCATTCAGCCACCCTGAGCACAGCGACCCATTAGAAATCCTCTAGTTTAGCCTTGTTCCCTGATGTTGAGTCATTTGGAAACGTCCCCAACATTCTCTGAATCACTGTGATTTGAAATATTGGGATCATCTTTGATTCCTTCCCTAGCCTTGCTTCCTACATGCCACCAGTCGTTAAATGCTGCCAATGCCACCACTGCCATGGTTTTCATATTTCTTTTCTTTTTATATTCTTAATCTAACAGCGCTGAAGGATTCTTCCCTACCTCTGGATTCTTCCCTGCGAGTCAGTGACATTTGAAATCTACTTCTTTTGTAAACTTCCTAATAGTTTCATTGGCCTGTTGGCAAACCTCTAGTAGCTTCTTACTGCCTAACAAAAAGGCCCAAATTTTAAACAAAGCCGTTAAGGCTTTTCTGTTTCACCCAATCTAACATCTCAGCTTTTAGTTCCCGGTAGCCACTTTTATGTAACTACATGCCAATATCAGTTATTGTACAAATAGCATCCAGTCTGAAAAGTCAGGCACATACAGGCGTGTACTAACTGATAAGTATTTCTTATGACTTAATTTTAAAATATTTTCATGCTCATGAGCACATTATGTTTAAATTTTCAGGACAACCCACCCTCCCCTGAGTAAGTGTTATGTTCCACTCCCACTGCACCATTCTCTTTGTGGATTCCAGTGAATTCCTCCTCCTGTGCACTTGAAATCATTCCTATTATTCAGGGTTGGGTTCAAATGCATGTAGCACTTATAGACATTAAAAACCAGCAAGAGGAGATAATACTTCTTAAAACCAGAAGTAAAAGAGAAGTGACTAGCATCTAAATGGCTCAAACCAGAAACCAGAGATTGACTGTGGCCCCAGGAGGGAAGTATGTCCGGGACCAATGAGGAGCAATGATAAGAACTCCTAGGAAAGGCATGTGAATGCCACTGAACCAGCGCCGTCTCACAGCTCAAAGTCGGGGTGGTTATAAACCTTCTAAAGTTGGTTAAGTACTCTAGAGCAGCAACATATAAGACTACCTCCGCTGGGCAGGATTAACCCCAGATATCTTCCCAGATATCTAGTGAGTCTAACTGTATGCTTGGGACCCACGTGCAGAACTGGTTTAGACAATGTAAAGAGCTAATGTAATATCTGAAAACGCAGAGAGTGCATCAAGGTAAAACAAGATCTGCAAGTGCAGCTTCAGAGAGGAACACCGTTCCCATTTATGCAGTCTGAATATTCTTAGCAATGGGAAACGCAGGTTTTAACATCTTACCTAATAATAGAGAAACATGTAAATTGACCGTACCTCCGCTACGTCCACAGCCAATCAGAATGAGTATGCAAATTAACCCAACAAAGATGGAAGTTAATTTGCATACATACCTGGGTCCCGGGAACCTCTTCAGCACCCAGGTCACTCCCAGCCGGCCATCGGGTGGAGGCTTTAGACTTGGGAAGGGGCCGAGCCTGAGATCGGAGGGACAAGGGGAAACCCCTTCCCAAGCCTAAAGCCTGGGGCGGAGGCTTTAGGCTTGGGAAGGGGCTGAGCCTGCCATCAGAGGTGCCGGGAGGGAACCCCTTCCCAAGCTTAAAGCCTGGGGCGGAGGCTTTAGGCTTGGGAAGGGGCTGAGCCTGCCATCAGAGGTGCCGGGAGGGAACCCCTTCCCAAGCTTAAAGCCTGGGGCGGAGGCGTTAGGCTTGGGCAGGGGCTAAACCTGGGATTGGAGGGAAGGTGAAAAAATCAATGGAAACATATCCTCAGGTGAAGGGACTGGAGTCCGTGTTGATGAAAATACCTTGGCGGCTGCGGTGACTGGCAGTGGCTGTAGCAACGGAGTGATGGGGCTGGTGCCTTCCCCTGATCAGCTCAGTCACCTCCCGCAAAGGGAGGCCAGACAGCAGCTTAGGTCTGCTTTTAACGGGGAGCGGGCCTAAGCCATCAGTAGGACATCCCTTGAGGGCTCCCAGTACATGAGAGGGGGCTGGCTGGGCTGAGGGACCCCTCCCCAGTGCATGAATTTCATGCACCGGGCCCCTAGTGGATTATAAAATGGGAAATCTCGGGGCTCTAAGGTTCAATTTGGTAGGAACCTTGTTTCTTCATTCTTACTCTTCTTTATGTGTTAAGTGTTTTGTTTTGTTTTTGCTCTATTTTACACAGTTGAAATAAAACTATGTTTACTGGGTTTTTAAAAATTCAAAGGAATAAAGTTTTAAAAATCACCCATAATCCCACCATATATTAACTCACCAATATTTTAGTATACTTCCTTCTAATATGTTTCTACATATATATTTTCTCTACATATTATTTCAGATAACTATTTCTTGCAGCCCATGGCATCATAACTCATTGATACAATTTATAAAAAATTAGAGAAAAATAAGGAATTATAAAAATTATACATATATTCCTAAGATTCTTCTTTCAACTTAAAATATTTGTATTTGCATTATTTGCTAGCCTTTTGATACAGGGCAGATGCTTTCTTGAGACTAAAACCACTGGTTGACATTTAACATCCCCTTTCTTTCAAAAACTCATAATGGACTCTCAATATTTTTCTGCTTGTTTTTTTTTACAGTGAAACAAAACATTCCTAATTAAGAATTAAACTGTCAATTGTTTATAATTATTTCCCCTTCTACAGCTGTCTGACTCACTCCTAATACAATAGCTACAATTTTTTTTAGCAACCCATCTTTGTCAAGTCTTACCAAAGCATTCAACGTATTTTCAAGCAACAAAATCGCATTTCCCTTGTTGCATCCTTTGAAGGTAATGGAGTTGTAGTCAAATTATGTGGTCACAAGAACAAGGACAACTGGCATGAACAAGTTCAGCAAGAGCCACTGACTCTTGGTTTCCATACAGCATAAGTGGTAGGAGCAGAACTGGGCAGGCCCATCTGAGAGGGATCTATCAGCCACCAAGTCCTGGGCTTCAGCAGTAAATCTTCCATTGGGAATGGGAAGCTCAGTCGTCAGGTGGAAGTTATTTAGAGAGCATCTACTCTATAACCCTATGATGAACTTTATTGTTCACAAACCTACCAGTTATTTTGTTGACTTCCTTAGGCTCAATTCCCAGAAGTAGAATTATTGGTTCAAAGGCTATAGATATTTGTAATGTTCTGGAATTGTTCATCGATTTGTGCTCCCATAAGCAAGCCTGAGGATGCCATTTTCACTCCAACCTTGCAACTGTTGAACATTATTTTTAATCTTTGCCGATTAAATAAGCAAAAATCTGGTGTTTTGTGTTAATACACCTGAATATGGTATTATATAATAGGGTGGTTTTCAACTCTGCAGGCTTGTAAGCTTCACCTGGGGAGATTCTTAAAAATTTTTGTATCTTATAATTTTAGCTACAAAGTATATTACAAAAAAATGGCATTGATTTGTATTCTTGCTTTATACTCTATTATAAAATATTGATAAATGATATTAGGCCTATACCAACAAAAATATGTGGTGGGGGGAGAGGGGAGAAGAGAAAGAGGAAAAAAGGGAAGGAAGAAAGCAAGGTAAGTCCAACAATAGTATAGAAAATAAGCATTAGCTGAAATGTTATTGGGAACATTTTAATGTTTTGCCTTTTACGAAATTATAGCAAGCTGAAATTTTAGTCTCAGCATAATTTCCTAGCCACTATTATTATTTATATATATAATAATAAATATATATTATTTTTATATATTATTTATATATATTTACTTATATATTTATATATATTAATATAACCAAATCTTTAATTAAATTGAGGAAAATATAAGAATATTTATGGTGTGAATATAACTCAGTTTTTGGAGGGGTTTTTTGTTTGTTTTTGTTGTTGTCTTTTCATTTATCTTTATTGTTGAAAGTATTCCCATTGACCCCCACGACCCTGAGCCCTCCCTTCCCAGGCCTTCACCACACTATTGTCTGTGTCCATGGGCTATACATATCCTATATAATAAAAGGCTAATATGCAAATTGTCCCTATGGGCTGGAGTTCAACCTACTAGGAGTTAGATGTGCGCTGACCACCAGGGGGCGGCACTGAACATGGCAGGCATCAGTGATGTGGTGCTGGCAGTGGGTGGCAGTGGAGGTGTTGCCAGCCTGGATGGGCCCCGACGAGACTGGGACCACGGTGGGATGGTGGAGCAGATGAGTGGATGGCACCAGGCCAAGACAGGTGTGAGCAGGGGCCCCAATCGCCCCACTGGTCGCCCCACAGATTGGCCCTGATCACCAGTCATACCTAGGGACCCTATTCGTGCATGAATTTCATGCAACAGGCCTCTAGTATGCATAAGTTCCCCAGTTAATCTCTCCCCACCCACCCACCCACCCTCTCATGCCTTCCCTCTAAAATTCATCAGTCTGTTCCATGCTTCTAAGTTTCTGGATCTATTTTGTTCATCAGTTTATTTTATTCATTAGATTCCACATATGAGGGAGATCATGATACTGATCTTTCTCTGACTGGCTTATTTATATATAATTCAGTAGTTTGAACTACACTTATCCATAAAACATCCAGAATGTATGGTTACCTTGCCTATACAAGTCCTCAAGGAAAAACCTATCCTTAAATGCAATCAGCAAAAGCTAAATGAAATCATAGAAACCATGGCATACTGTGAAAGCAGGCTAAAATGAATAAGGCAATATTCAACACAAGTTTCCTCAGAGCTTAGTAGGAGCCATTCAGTGTCTAGGCACTTCCGGTACATCTATGAGCACAAGTAGACAAATGTTGCCCTCTCGGAGCCTGCCTTCCAGCAGGGGATGACGTCAATGTACAATACTCACAGTAAGTGGGTAAATGTTTTGGTATTTTAGAAGCTGATTAGTGTTATGAAAAAGAAGTGACAGAGAGTGAAGTCAGAGGACATCCAATTTAATAGTAGCTTGATCTGGAAGGACCTCATTGAGGAAGTGACACTTGAGTGAAGACCTACAGAAGCCCTGTGAGATGCCTCCACCTTGTTTCTCTACCCTCCCCTGCTGCTCAGCTCCTGCTGCCATGCTGAACTCTTCACTCTGCCCACAAGTTCCTGCCTTTGCCCTAACTATGCTATCTGCCTGGAGAACAAAGCATACCGCAAAATGTGAGAAGCACCCTGATGTTGGTAAAACAATTAAAAAAAAAAAAACTGCTGTTGGAGATGAGAGATAGGACAATTGCTTGTTGTTGATGTAAACAGAAAAGGCTGAGGAAAGAATTCTCTTTCAAAAATGCTTTTCAGATTTACCCCACTTGCTGGCTTGTCTTTTATCTGCCTACATCATGAATTCCTTTTAACCTCCCATTCTGTCCTCTTGGAAGCAGTAGAGTTTGGGAATCAGACTCACCTGGTTTTGAATTTCAACTTTTCATGTGCAACTTTGGCAAACTGGATTTCTTTGAGCCTCGGTTTTCTCATCTATAAAACAAGACAGTAATTCTTCTTTGAAGCTTGTAAGAAAAAACAGTAACATACAAGACCAGGCAAATGACAATGAGGGAGGATACCAGTCTTGAAAAAGTAATGGATCAGATAGTGAAAGACATTTTTTAGACCATGCTAAGGAGAATGTAATAGAGAACCATAACAATTATTTTGCACAGATAAGGGACATATTAGTGTGTTTTAGAAAGATGACATTAGCAACAACTCTTCAGAATTGACCTTGCAAGACCAAGTGGTATGATATTGCCGTGTTATGATCAATTCAGTTAAGCCTGGTGGTGACAGAAAGGGTAGATTTGATAACTAGCAATTAAAATATGTTTCTAAACTTTATATCTAGACATTCAGTCAATTCTCAAAATATAGACAAAATAAATAAATTATTCTTAATCATTTTTATTGATGTCTTACCCCAATTTCATAGAGCTTGGCTTTTCCTTAGATTTACTAGTTGAGGGGTGTATGATTTGAGGACCAACTTCTAGAATTGCCAAGAATAGAAAGCGGGGGAGAGAAATCAACTGATAAACAGGAGTCAGAGAGTCTAGGAAAAAGCAATTTAAGTAAACTATTTTGTGACCCAACAGATATCACTTTAAAAAGAATTTCTCAGCTGTTGACTTTGAAAAATAATTGCAGTGCCTAGCTTTTAGCTTGTAGATAACCTAGACCAGTGGTCGGCAAACTCATTAGTCAACAGAGCCAAATATCAACAGTACAATAATTGAAATTTCTTTTGAGAGCCGAAAACCGACTTCTGCGCATGGGCCACGAAGTTTCAATCGCACTGTACGTGCACGCCTGCACATGGTATTTTGTGGAAGAGCCACACTCAAGGGGCCAAAGAGCCGCAAGTGGCTCACGAGCAGCGGGTTGCCGACCACTGACCTAGACGGATAAGAAAATCATGGTTCCCTTTTACTAGTCGAATGGCTAGGCTGACTCCCTTGCATAGCAAAGAGCAGAGGGGAAGGGTGTGGAAGGAGAAACCAGCATAAATCCATCACCATTGCTAGAAGAGCTTGAAGGTGCACACATATTCAGTTTTGCCAGAGTGAGGACCACCAGCTTTTAAATTTTTATTTTTTTAATTTAATAAATCTTTATTGTTCAGATTATTACAATTATTTCTCCTTTTTCCCCCCATAGCTCCCCTCCACCCGGTTCCCACCCCATCCTCTGCCCTTACCTCCCCTTCCACTGTCCTCATCCATAGATGTATGATTTTTGTCCACTCTCTTCCTGCACCCCCATACCCTTTCCCCATGAGAATTATCAGTCCACTCCCTTTCTATGCCCCTGATTCTATTATATTCACCAGTTTATTTTGTTCCTTAGATTTTTAATTCACTTGATTTTTAGGTTCACTTGTTGATAGATATGTATTTGTTGTTCATAATTTTTATGTTTACTTTTTTCTTCTTCCTCTTCTTAAAGAATACCTTTCAGCATTTCATATAATACTGGTTTGGTGGTGATGAACTCCTTTAGCTTTTTCTTATCTGTGAAGCTCTTTATCTGACCTTCAATTCTGAATGATAGCTTTGCTGGGTAGAGTAATCTTGGTTGTAGGTTCTTGCTATTCATCACTTTGAATATTTCTTGCCACTCCCTTCTGGCCTGCATAGTTTCTGTTGAGAAATCAGCTGACAGTTGTATGGGTGCTCCCTTGTAGGTAATTAACTGTTTTTCTCTTGCTGCTTTTAATATTCTCTCTTTTGCCCTTGGCATTTTAATTATTATGTGTCTTGGTGTGGTCCTCTTTTGATTCCTCTTGTTTGGGGTTCTGTGTGCTTCCTGGACTTGTAAGTCTATTTCTTTCACCAGGTGGGGGAAGTTTTCAGTCATTATTTCTTCAAATAGGTTTTCAATATCTTGCTCTCTGTCTTCTTCTGGCACCCCCATAATTCTGATGTTGGTACGCTTGAAGTTGTCCTAGAGGCTTCTTACACTATCTTCAACTTTTTGGATTCTTTTTTCTTTTTGCTTTTCCGGTTGAGTGTTTTTTGCTTCTTGGTTTTTCAAATCTTTGACTTGATTCTTGTGTTCCTCTAGTCTGTTGTTGGGTCTCTGTATAATATTTTTTATTTCAGTCAGTGTATGTTTAATTTCTAGTTGGTCCTTTTTCATATCCTTGAGGGTCTCACTAAATTTATCGGCCTTTTCTAGGATATTCTTGAAAAGCCTTATAACTGTGGTTTTGAATTCTATATCCAGTCATTTGTTTTCCTCCATTTCTTTTGTTTGTGATCTGTTTCTTTGCCTCCGCAGTTTCACTGCTTCCCTGAGTTGGTAGGGTAGCTTTGTGTGCTAGGTTTCCTATATGGCCCAGTGGGTCGGCCTCCCCAGTTAACCTGAGGTGGACACTCTTGGTGCACCCCTTTGTGGACTGTGTGTACAGCCTTGTTGTAGTTAAGTCTTGATTGTTTTTGGTATCACTGGGAGGAATAGACCTCCAGGCCAGTTGGCTGTGAGGATCAGCTGTGTCTATGCTGGGAGAAGTTCGGTGCTGGAGACAGCCTTATAGGATCAGACTTGCAAAATTGCAAAAGCCTCTGTGCTCAGCTTGGATGGGGCAGAGTCTCAGGGCGGAGCAGACAGTCTTGGCTTCCCGTCAGCCCTGCCCTTGCGCGCGCGCCTCCAGACCTCTGCCTTCTGCGACTCCCCTGAGTTTCCACCTGACACTCCAGATTCCCCCTGTAAGAGCGTGGGTCCCCAGGGGCTCGCCCGGAACTGGGGTTCAATGCAGTCAGAACTAGGGTTCAGTGCAGTCAGGAGCTTCCGACTCCCTTTCGCTAGGGAATGCCTGCAGTAGCCTCTGCATTCAGCTTTCTCTGCGAGGACTCGCCTGCACGTGCCTTCAGACCCGCCGCTGCTCCCCCGGGTCTCCCCCGGGTCTCCGAGTCTCCATGTGCCTTTCTCTCTACCTGACAGTCCAGACTCGCCCTGTATGAGCCTGGGTCCACGGGGTTTCGCCCGCAACTGGGTTTCAGTGCAGTCAGAACTGGGGTTCAGTGCAGTCGGGGGCTTCCTTCCCCCTCCCGCCAGAGAAAGTCAGCCAGGCACTCAGCCACCCTTCCTCTCTGCGCGCGTCTCCGTACCTCAGCCCTCCTTTGCTGCTCCTCTGATTCTCTGTGAGCTTTTCTCTTTCCTTCTAGTTGTAGAATTTCCACTCAGCCAGCCTTCCTGTGGTTCTGGAAGATGTCCGTTCTGTCTTTTAGTTGTAGTTTTGAAATTGTTGTGCAAGGCACTAGTTTAGGTGCTTACCTATGCCGCCATCTTGGTTTCTCCCAAATTTTTATTATTTTTGAATTGGCAATATATTCATATAGTTTAACATTCAGAAAGCACAAAAAGATGTAGAGTGAAAAGTCTTCCATGTATCCTATCCCCCACACTCCCAGTTCCCTCCTCTGAGAGCAATTTCTTATTTATCCTCCCAGAGATATTTTATGTGTATACAAGCAAAAGGTATTCATTTTTCCCTTTTTAATACAAATGGTAACCTATTAAACATACTGCTTTGTATCTTAGGGTTTTTTTTATCATTATCATTGGTTTCTGTGGTTGTTTTTTTTTTTTTTTTTTTTTTTTTAGTTGTTGTTTTACTTAATATATTTTGGAGATTGTTACATATCAGTACATAGAGAGTTTCCTCATTATTAAATACAGCTGCATAGTATATTATTAGTATTTATGGAAGTAACAAACCCCTCCCTATTAATAGGCTTTGTATTTTTGTAGCTAACCCTCTCCCTATTAATAGATATTTAGATTGCTTCTAACATTTTTTTATTTCATACAATGAATAGTCTTAAGTAGAGTTGCTGAGTCAAGCTGTGTGTGACCATCTATCTGACAAATACTGCCAAATTGTTCTCTATAAAAGCTGTACTAATTTGCATTCTCACATATAGATTATGAAGAGCACTATCTTTGACTTGAGAGCTGAAAACTGTATCATCAGTTGCTATCTAGGTGGAGTAAGTTCAAACTCTCTTACATCAACTCACAAGTTGTCATTCTAAGGGTTTTTCTTTCTATCAAAAGTGAATATACTCATCTCCTAGATCAGTTGTCGCCTGGGGACAATTTTGTCTCCCAGAAGATATTTGGCAATGTTAGGAGACATTTTTCTTTCTCTTTTAAGTCTTTATTGTTGAAAGTATTACATATGTCCCCTTTCCCTCCCCCCCCCGACCTCTCCCAGCCTACCCCCACCCCCCACCCCAGGCCTTCACCACTCTATTGTCTGTGTCCATGGGTTATGTATATATACATATAAGTTCATTGGTTGATCTCTTCCCTCCCACCCGCGCCCCCGTCCCTGCCAGCCCTCTGAGTTTTGACAGTCTATTCGGAGACATCTTCCATTGTCACACCTGGGGTGGACATCTAGTGGGCAGGGGCCGTGGTGCTGTGAAATGTACACCCCTCTTTCTCTCCACAAAGCATTGTCTGGTCCAAATGTCAGTAGTGTGGAGGTGAGAAAATCTGCCCTAGAAAACCTCTTGATCACATTAAATAACATCTTACAAAGCTTAAGATTCCTCTTGATCACATTAAATAACATCTTACAAAGCTTAAGATTCTCAAGTAAAATAACAAGTCCTCTCTCTGTGTTTCATAGCACATTTGTATTTTGTTTCTTTTACCACATTTATATTGTACTGAAATTAAATATTTGCAGGAACTGTGAGCTCCTCCAAAACATGAATGTGTATTAATTTATATTTGTATCCTGAATATCGGGCACAAAGAATGCACTTAATTATTAAATGAATGAATAGAGGTTAACAGTGCTTCGTAAGTGTCTCAGTGTGACGACTTAGGGGATTTATTTATTTTTTAATCAGAGACTATTCTTTTGGAAATGTCAAATGAATAAGAAATATTTGAACTTCTATAATAAACTGTAGTTTATTACACAGTATCAGTCACTTAATTGTATACTATCTTGCTCATGGGGAGCTTCAGATTGAATTTGTCTTGTCTCATCCAATGGATTGCAATCTCCTTACATGCAAAAAATCAAAACTTTTAAGTATTTCCTGACGACTTAGTGTTTTACAGACTATAAAGCAAGGAGAGTGATAGGTTGTTTAATTCTCTTTCTTTTCGTTTCTTTTTTAAATCACAATTCATAGGCCAAACCCAAAGATCTGGACCTCACAAAGAAACTATTCATTCTCAAGAGCAGAGCCCTCCCCCCTTTTCTCTCAGACACTCAGGTCCTCCTTACAAGGAGCAAAATAGTAACCCCGCAGAGGGTCCAGACCAAGCTCTGAGGAATCTATCTGCTTCATAACTTTGCCTTCTCTAGGTTTCCCTGAGTTCTCTCGAAGTGAAAGAACCCCAACTGACCAGCTCCCTGTGTACATTTATATCCATCACATCCATCACTGCAAGTACCGACACCAGACACCTTCCCAGCATTCAACACGATTAAGGACCCAAGTGTGGGAACCGGAGCAGGGACTGGCTGGTGCCTGACATGAGTGAAAAGCAGAAATGACTAACAAGCTTTCACCTGAGGCCAGGTAGCAGGCGTCTCCGCTTAGGTGCCCACCTCTCTACTTCGGAGCCACCTTTGCTGGAAGAAAGGCAGGTGGAGCAGAGACCTAATTTTGCTGAGAGCCCCATGGTGTGGGGTGGAGTGTGGCAGCCAGGGAAAAGAGCAGCAGATCAGCAAGGTCAGAGAGGAATGAAGCAAGGTCAAGAATACTTTTTCTAAGGTTGAGTGGCGCTAAATATATTCTGCAGAAAATTGGGATGCAGGGCAGCTTTGATCATATTTAACACAGGGTTGTAAAATGCAAATGCAAAAAAAAAAAATTGCCAGTGTAGAAATGCTTAGTCTATTTCTAATGGCTTTTTAAATCACTGATTAGCCCTGAGATCCTTGTGCATTTCTTTGCAATTAGGATAAGCTTACAGTTGTCCTTCAAGCCTCAGTTGCAAAAGAAGCAAAACATTCTAATATCTGTCAGGTAGACCAGGTAATTGATAAGAGCCAGCTTGATTGGAGAAGGTTAAAAATAACAAAACTATATTAATCATTTCTTCTCTAGAAGAGTTCAATTTTTTTAAGAAAATAACTTATTTAGGCACTTTTAAACAGCAGCTTTGATATTTAGCCATGAATTATCTCCACAGGTAGGCAAATGGAGCTATTGAAGGGTTATTTTTTACCCTTACTAAAACCTGAGTCTTTATTTTGCTGAGAGAAAAAAACAAAAGTCCACATTTCCCACCTGATCCAAAATAAATAGAGCTCATTATTGTGTTAATCTTCAAGTTAGCTAGAAGTTTCTTCTGTCATATAAATGATAGTCTTTAGGTGGGTGTGGGAGAATGTAAACTTATTTAAGTGTTGGACGGTGTAAAGATGGGCTCTCTATAAAACCTATTGCATAGATCCTGCCTTCTTAGATAAGTGATGTCAAAATAATAATTCATGATTGTGTATTTGTTATCTTCCAAAAACCATAGTAAGTATCTAATTTATTTCATTTAAGCTTTATACCAACATTTCGAGGCAGGATATTCATGTGTGGTCATGGAAAGGTTTCCAAGCATGAACTCCCTAAAATTAACTGCAAGCACATAGGTGTGTGCACTTCTGCGTTTCTAGAAAGAAGGTTCATAGTTTCCATCAGCTTCTCAGAAGCATCTGGGACCCTTTAAACATCCACACTGGATTCATCATTATGAAGAGCAGCCACTTCTGTCTGGATTATCTGTATTAGCTTGAATTTGTAAAGGCAAAGCTATGTTTTTTTAGTTTTTTGTTGTTTTCCTTATTGTCTGATTATGCTTCTTGCCAGGTCATGAAGCTTGTCCCCCCGCCCCCCCCCCCCCCGCCCCACACACACACACAGAAATGCCCCTGCCTCTCCCTCGTGTAAAATTGGTTAATAATATGGACTCTGGAGCCAGAGTATCTGGTCTCTACCACTTCCTGCTTGCGTGACCTGCCTCGGTTTCCAGATCTGCCAAGTGGAACTCAGGGAGGTACATCCTCATCGAGTTATTCTGAGGATTAAATAAGTTTACATGGAGAACAGCGTCTGGAACTTAGAAAGTAATAAATAAGTGCTTGCTGTACCATATGATTCCAATCTGTTGTGAATTTAGAAGCCGTCTGTTCAACTTGTATTTTACAAAAGAGGGAGGATATATTTGGGGTCTTCGTGCTTCTCAAAGCCCTTTTCTATTTCTTGGTTTTTGTCCAGTCCTGCTTACAATGGAATTCAATGAGATAACAGGCCATGCATTCATTTCTCTAGAACAGTGTTGAACAAAAGAAGAACAGGATAAGGAGAAGGGACGCCGATCCTGTCTCATGAGCCCTCATTAAAGTAACCATTATAACTGAACGTCCGCAGGACACTGTTCCTGGCACTCAGCAAAGCAGCCTTCTTTTCTCTCCAGCCATTCTGATTTGCGTTACACTCAGTTTGAGAGGAAGAACCAATTTTTCTGCTAACAACTTTGAAAAGTGCATTTGAGGCAGCTATTAGTGTGAGGGTGTGATTTTTTTAAGAAAGTAGGAACTGCTTTTTGTAGCCTGTGGGTGCTTCCTAGGGTTGAATCGCCTCTCCTTAAAACTACACTGCCAGGACCTGCTGGGTTCAGAATGCAAATGATCTAGGCAACAGTTCCCAGTTAAAGGGAGCAAATAAAATGGAATGGAACGGGATGGCAGACAACGTTTTTTAATAGTCTCTTCTCTTGCCTCACTGTTCTCTCAGGGTCTTTGCACCATCCATCTGAAGGCTAAACGCTGCTGTCAGATGGCTGGAGACGCCTAGGTGCCTGTAACACTTGCGTAACATTACTAAGAATATGATGACATCTGGGAGCCCTTGTCCTAGCAAGGTGGCAGGCCTGAAGTGGGCAGAGGTAATTGCTGCCCACAGGACTACTGCCATGACCTGCAGGGATCAGCATCCTGCCAGTCCAGGACTGCCAAGCCTCTCTCCAGCCCTTCTGTCCATCGCTCTTCCCACCAGAGCAGCTTTGGTGCAGTCACAAAGGGATGGGATTCCCTGCTGCCTGTCTTATTAAGCGTGGGTGTCTGTTAGGAAAACAGGCAGTGTGGCATAGTAGTGGAACCCACTGTTTTCAGAATGAGCCCTGGTGGTGTCAGCCTTCAACAAGCCGGGCCTTTCATAAAGTGACCAGTTGTGAATGTCATCATCGTCGGTGTTAATGCCATCCAGGCTGCCCTGCATGCGTACTCACACACACACACACACACACACACACACACACACACACACACACGGGTAGGCAAAAGTAGGTTTACAGGTGTTCATATGGAAAATATTTTAATAATTAATAAATAATATTACAAGAATAAACTGTTTTGCATACTTGGAACTGTAAGCCTACTTTTGCCCACCATGTATTTTTTGTTTTGTTAATCCTCACCCAAGGATATTTCTTCCATTGATTTTTAGAAAGAGTGAAAAGGAGGGAGGGTGGGAGAGGGAGAGAGAGAGAGAGAGAAACATTGATGTGAGAGAGACACATCAATTGGTTGCCTCCCACACATACCCTGACCAGGGCCAGGGAATGAATCTGCAACCCAGATATGTGCCCTTGACTGGGAATCAAACCCGCCATCCTTTGGTGTGTGTGTGGGGGGGGGGGGGGGCCCTAGGGTTATACTGTGCATTAGATATGTAGGATTATTTACTGCTCATTCCAAGTTTGTACCCTTAAACATCATCTCTCCTATCCCCCCGAGTCCTCCCATCCCCATATAACTACCATTTTACTGTTTTTATGAGCTTGGCTTTTTTAGATTCCACATGTAAATGATGTTACACAGTATTTGTCCTTGTTTGACTTATCTCACCTAGCATAATGCTCTCAAGATTCATCCATGTTGTCAAAAATAGCAGAATTTCCTTCTTTTTCATGGCTGGATAATATCCCATTGTGTGTATATGTCATCTTTTCTTTATCCATTCATCTGTTGATGGGCACAGAGATTGTTTCTATAGCTTGGCAATTGTAAATAAGACTGTAATGAACATGGTCGTTTATTTATCTATTTGATATACTATTTAAAACAGTTTAAATATCTGATCAATTTCTCATCTAAAATAAATACATATGCCTTAGTACAACAGTTCAATTATGAGGGTATAAAGTCGTGAAATTATAGTCCGCCATAAAATGAAATACTAAACATACTCACCTCCTGAGATCGTCTTGACACCTATCACATTAGTTCTAACTAAAGTCTTCCTTACCATTTTAAGAAGTGTCAGAATCAATCTTTAACACAGATCAGTGCTTAAATATTGAGACTTTTAAGGAGACTAACACTTACCAGGTGCTTAATATGACAAGACGCTATTTGTTCTAAAGGCTAAACCTGTTCCCTACAACATTTCAGTGAGGCAGTCCTATGACTGTTATCCCCTATTTATAGATTAAACTGAGGCTCTGAGAGGTTATTTGCCAAAATACGTAGAGTTAGAGTTAGGGAGTGGAACTGATACTCTAACCCAGGGATTCTGGCCCCTGCTTCCATGTTCTTAAATGCAATGCCAAACTGCCTTCAGAGGACCAGAGGTTAGGTTGGGAATTCTCTCTGTCAGTGCTTTTGGAGCAAAGCTCTCAAACTCAGCTGTCCACAGGAGCCCAGGTAAGTAATGTGAAGGAGTGGAACAGGGCAGGTGGGGAATGGGCCTTCCAGGGGAACAGCCCTTATCAACGCCATCTAGTGTTACTTTCTGGAAATGCATACCTTCCAAGTTTTTAAAGAGAGAAATCTGGATTTTTATGAAAGTTCTCTTCAATTCAAAAAGACAAAGAAAGAAAAGAAAAGGGAAGAAAGGGAATGGAAGTTAAAACCATGCAGGACACTCTCCTACACACACACACACACACACACACACACACACACACACACACACACTCAGACACCTGCAGGAGGAATTCAGTCAGTATGTGGGCCACCTGTTTTCAACCTCTAAATTTTTAGAAGTTAAATCTTTTATTGGACTCTGGTTGATATTTATTTTTTACTCTGGTTGATTTTAAGACGTATTCTCATTCTAAACTACTGAGTAATTACACTTTTTAAATGTCTTATGTGTCTAATTTATTGGAGGCTAAGGATTTCTGCTATTTGGTGGGTGAGGGAGGGGAAAATGCTCAGGGTGGGGTGAGGAGGGGGAGGGTTGTGGAGGGAAGATTGTCTCAAAACGTAGGCAGTCTCTCCCAAGCACGTGGAGATGCTGTGGAAATTACACCAGCGTCTATGTAATCCAGTGCTGTTAACTTCCTATCTGCTCATAAATCAAGAGATTCTTAATTACAGGTGTTAATCTGGGCTTTCCATCTTTATTCCTTAAATGATGGATAAATTAACCTCAATTAACAAAGCAACCAAAGGAAAACACCCTTTCAAAGTTAAACGAGTACAATTAGCTATCTGTAGGATAATGGTAGTAAGTTCAAGGACTGAGTTTTATGAAATCCCTCATCTTTTTCTAAATCTTTCAACTTTCAGTTGCTGAACTTTGAGCAATTCAAAATTTATAGTCCTCTTGGCAAACCAGGTTTCTTGGCTCTAGGCCAAGGTATGATATAGGAGGCATTCTGTATTCCTGGCTTTATGAGACCTTCCAGCTTTTTGTAGCAGGTGTCCAATGTACTTATCTTTAATTGTCTAAACCTACATTGCAGATACATAAAATTTAATAAATAAGATACAACTATTTTCTTACTTCCAAACACAGTACTCTTTTATTGTGTTTTCATTTCTATTTCATGCCATAGATTTAAATTTACTATTATTTTGAAGTTTGGTAGGACATTAATAGTGGCTATTTTGGAAAGAAATGGGATCCATTAATACCTCTTTAAAATACATTTTTATTGATTTCAGAGAGAGCAAGGGAGAGGGAGAGAGAGATAGAAACATCAATGATGAGAGAGAATAATTGTTTGGCTACCTCCTGCACACCCCCTACTAGGGATCAAGTCTGCAACCCGGGCATGTGCCCTGACCAGGAACTGAACAGCAACCTCCTGGTTCATGGGTCGACGCTCAACCACTGAGCCACACCAGCTCGGTCAATTAATACCTTTTTATGCACAAGATCCTGCAGTGTCCTGTGAATGGAAAATAATCAATAAGCTTGTCCCGTTCCCTCCTGAGGCTTAAAGTACTTTGGGATAAATAAGGCATTTATACAAGGAACAACAGTACAAAAACTGCAGTAAAAGCATAATACAAAGGACACATATTAGCATAGCTATAGGCTTTTTAAAAGAGAGAGATACTTGCATGCCTCAATAGTTAAGAGTGTCGGCCTGTGCACCCATGAGTTCAATTCCTGGTCAAGGGCATGTACCTACGTTGCAGGTTGATCCCCACTCTGATCCCCCACGCTCCCCCTCCCACCACCACCACCCCCGTTGGGTTGGGTGCAGTAGGCAACCAATCTATGTGTCTCTGTCACATCAATGTTTCTTTCTCTCTCTCTCCTTCTCTTTTCCTCCCATCTTCTCTCTCTGAAAATCAGTGAAAAAAAATATCCTCAGGTGAGGATTAACAACAAAAAATAGAGAGAGAGACTTTATGATTTGAAGGCTTTAGAGGCCTTCAGAAAGTAAAGTAAGTGGGGTTTAAGTGGGACCATGAAGAATAAATAAGCTTTTTCAGGAGAGGGAGGGCAGAGAGTGGAAGGAAGGGTATAATAAAGACAGATAAAAAAGAAGGAGAGAGAAAGATGTGGTTGGGGCACAGCAAGTGAATAGAGAATTGCAGTAAGGAAGAAATGGAATATAAACCTCAGGTGGGGGGACTGTCATACTTTCAACAAGATACATTTAAATATAAATAAAATAAATAAACAAACAAAAACTGAAGACGTGGCCTGAATGAGCAGGAAGTAGTAAAAACCAAAGATGGGGAAATATTCAACCCATTATCATTAGTAATAAAGTTAGCAGGAAGAGCTGATTTAGGGGAGAAGATAAGTTGGATTCACTGCTAGATTTCATATGATTATCGGTCAAACAAATAACATTAAACTAAGAGATAAAATTATGTATTTTCGAAATCTGGGCCCAACAAAATTTGCCTTTGCCTTATTTTGACCCTTTATAGCATGAGTCAATAGTGTGCTATTTGATTTATTATCTATCACATGCAAATATGTAAGGTTCTTGAATTTCGATACAACAGAGGTCCTCTGAAATAATATAATTTATTTTTCCAATGAGTTAATTGGGAGTCCAGAAAGATTAAGTGATTAGCCTGAGGTCATAGACTCTATGAGAAATAGAGGTAATACCAAAACATAGTCATCCACTAGTTTCTGAAACTGCTTTATTCACATTACCTGGTTATCTTTTTCTTAAATAAAAAAAAATGTTTATGCATAAAGGCACACAAATAAATTTTTAGATATACTTTTTAAAATTTAGTATTTTCCCACCTCTGGGTACCTCCAACTCTCTCTGTCTCCAACTCATCACACTCCTTCTATTTAATACCTAATATGTCTTCTTCTGAATATTTTTAGAATTAATATAATCACATACAAACATATCTGTACACACACACACATACAAATAGCACATACATATGTAGTGTTTTAGGTCACTGCTTTACAAAAATAAAAACTTATATACTCTTCTCTGTACCTTGCTTTTCTCATTCAACCATACTTGGGGAAATCTCAAGTGAAAAGTTATAGCCTAATTAATATTTTTTTTGGGGGGGGAAGGTTAGCTTTATTTTTTTTTTAAATCCCCATCTAGGGGTATGTTTTTATTGATTTTAGGGAGAGGAAGATAGAGGAGGAGAAAGAGAGAAACATTGATGTGAGAGTGAAACATTGATCAGTTGCCTCCTGTACACACCCCAACCGGAGATTGAACCCACAATCTGGGTATGTGCCCTGACCAGGAAACAAACCCAAACTTTTTGGTGTAAGGAACAATGCTCCGACCCCCTGAACTACACCGGTCAGGGCAATGGTTTCTTTTAATGGTTGCATACTGTTCTACAGTAGATATATGTCTTGATTATTTTTGCTATTCCCCCATTCATGGAGATCAACTTGTTTCCAGTTTTTGCCTCTACAAATAGTAAACATACTTGTACCTAAATATATATATCCTGGTATTTTGTTTCGATTGGGATCACTGGGTCAATGATATGTTTATTTTTAGTTATAAACATTAAACTGCTTTCCTAAGAAAGTTGTAACAATACACATTCATACCTACAGTTAATAAAAATACTTTCTTTAGCTAGGTGTCTCCCCAGGCTATAGTGTTATAACTGTTTTTTAAATTTTTTTTAAGTGCAGTTGGTACAAAGTAAAATCTAATTGTCACTTTTTTGCATTTCTTTGACTACAAATGAATGTGATCATCTTTTCATAAGCTTGTTGGTTGTTGTACTTCCAATTTTGTAGATTGCATTTTCATATTCTTTACTCATTTTTGCAATGAGCTATTTTGTCTCCTTATAAATTTTTAAGAGCTTCTACTGTATTATATTTTTTCCTGTCTCCTAGAGCTACAAGCATTTTTTTTTCAAATCTATTGTATTTGTTCATAGTATCTTTGCCACACAAAATTTTTTTATTTTATTTAGATAACTATGCTTATATTTTTCTTATAGTTGCTGTATTTTCTGCCTTCCAAAGGAAGTTTACCATCCCTGTCCCTAGATTATTTTATGGTTCCTAGATTCTTTTATAAGACATTTATTTATTGATTGATCTATCTTTTTGTTTTTTGTTTATTTTCTATTTTAACCTTTAATCCATCTAAATCCACCTAGGATTTCTTTTTGGAATTGGTGTAAGATAAAGACCTAGTTTTCTTTTCTTTTAGATGAATAAATAGTTTGACAGTCCTTTAATATTAAGTAATCCATCCGTTTGCCACTAAATTGAAATGCCTCTCTTGTTCTACATCAAATCCTCATTTATATGTGGATCTATTTCTAGATATTCTATTTCACACGTCTGTTTAGGCCCTATACTCAATACTTATTGATTTGATCACAGTAGCTTTACAGGATTTTCAAATTTTCTGATATCTGGTAAATCAGATTACACAAATGATTTTAAGGTAGTTATCAAATGCTTAGGCAAATACATTAAAAACATATTTGCTAGACAGCAGTGGAATGCAAAATCAAACTAATATATCAAAATAACACCTGTATAGTTTAAAAAAAATTCCAAAATCTACTTTCCATGATCTATGTATTTTTATACGAACAGATTTGGAGAGGAAAGATTTTTAATGCACTTATGAGTCCTTATACAAGTAACAGGTGTGTCTTCAATCCTTAAATTCTATGTCATATTAATAGTTCTGTTTCCTTGATTCACAGATCAGTCCTTCAGAGGAATCATCCCTGATCGTGTTTTCACTCTGACCTACAACAGCTTCCCAGTGGGACCACTGCTCAGGGGAGAGCTCTGAGGTTTCCCTGAAGAGAAATTCCATGGGGACTGTACCTGACCCTCTAATAATAGCTAAAACTTCCCTGATCACAGCTTCTGGAAAAGAAGACGACCTAGGAGAGGTACCGGCTGCCTCACCTCCGCCTCAACCAGCCCTCCTGTGTAAGAACACCGATGGCCTTTCCAGCAAGCCTCCGGAACCCGCCCTCAGCCCCAGGGCAGCTTCTGAGGCCCTGATGCAGGTCTGTGAGCATGAGGCCACTCGGCCAGACATGTCTTCTCCTGGCATCTTCAATGAGGTGGAGAAAGCATCTCCCACACTCAACTCCCCTGGCAATACCCAGCAGCCAGGAAACAGCAAGCCCACAGCACCAACCCCGTGTTCTGCAGCAGTCAAGGATCTCATACACACAGCATGTACCATGCCAGCCAGTCAGCACACCCACCAGGCCATCCCAGGGGACCAGCCCAATGCCAGCGCCGCCTCAGGATCTGAAGATGCCCTGGGGAAATCACAGAGAACCTCAGATGGAGAACAATCTGAGACGCCGAGTTGTCCTGTGGGAGGCACTTGTAGCAGCAGCCAAGATCAAGTGCCCTGTGATTTTCCTTCTCAAGACACTATCCCGGGAATCGTGCAGACTGCAAACCCAGCGCCCAGGATGCTCAGTCACGCCTCCCCTCCTGCAGGCGGGCCTGAAGGGCAAAGGCAGGGAGCCATTTCCGACTCCAAGACGAGGGCCTGTGACTCTCCAGCACGAGAAGACGGATGTTCAGGGAACACACAGCCCTCTGCCACCACCTCAGACACCCAGGCTGTGAGTTCTGTGACACCTCAACCATCCCACCTCACTAGCAAAGGTTCGGCGTTGCCTCCAGAGCCAGAGAAGACGCTGCTAGCAGCACAGCATCAGGTATCAAGGTTCAAAGAAGCAAGTACGATGACCAATCAGGCTGAAAATGAGATCAAGGAAGTTCCCAACAGGGCTCAGCAAGATGCGGAGGTGCAGGCCGTGGCCAGTGTCGAGAGCAGATCCGTCTCCACCAGCCCCAGCATCCTCACTGCGTTCTTAAAGGGAACCCCTGCTCCTGAGCGTTTGGAACAAGAGCAGCTGCGTGTCGTTTGCCACGGCAGTGGGAGCCCCACGTTGGAGCTGTCAGTCAACAAGCTATCCCCCCAGGAGTCAGGGCAGTGCCCGGGCATCATGCCAGAGGTGCACATCCAGGCAGCTGCAGCTGTCTCCACAGCGTCCCAAGGGGACAGTAGATTGGTGAGCCTGCCAGGGGAGGTCCTCCAGACCTCATCAATCAATGAGGCATCCAGCAATGTTCAGGATACATGTACTGAGGATGGGAGGTCAGCAGGGATGACCCCAGGGAGGGCGGAGCCCACCTCTCAACAGCTTTCTACTAATTCCAGCTCCCTGAAAGCTAGCCTCACTGACCAGATTTCCACCAGTGCAGGAAGTCAAGATAAAACCAGTCACGGATTGGGGACATTGGAAAGCAGGCCATCGGAGCTTGCAGTGAAAACCACAAGTGGCCACAAAACAGACCCTGATGGCAAACTCTCCGACTCCTGTGGCCCTGCCAGCAAAACTGAGCAGTTCGGGGGCTTGGACCCAACGGATAAAGGAGATGCAAGAGAGAAGAAGCCTGCATCTCTTCCGATAGGAAAAGAACAAGAATCTAAAGGCACGAGTCTCCTGGATGGGAAAGCAAGGGCAGAGGCCAAATCCCTACTGCTCAATCCTAAATCTCAAGAAAGTGGAGGCTCAGGGTCAGCAGCCAGTCCCATACCCTCCCCAGTTAGAAATAACCAGGAGGGCGCCGGGGAAGAAAACAGGCCGGCCAAACCGGCCACCAGCCTGAGCCTGCCGTCTGAATCCATGGGAGACTCCAGCCCTGGTTCGGGCAAGAAGACCCCTTCTCGCTCGGTCAAAGCCAGCCCGCGCCGGGCCAGCCGGGTCAGCGAGTTCCTCAAGGAGTTCAACGTGACCGCCCAGGTGGGACTCACGCCAGGAGAGAAGAAAAAGCAGCTCGGCGCCGACTCCAAGCTGCCGTTGAAACAGTCCAAGCGGGTCAGGGACGTGGTGTGGGACGAGCAGGGCATGACCTGGGAGGTGTACGGCGCTTCCCTGGACCCGGAGTCGCTGGGCGTCGCCATCCAGAACCATCTGCAGAGACAAATCCGGGAACACGAGAAATCCATCAAAGCGCAGAGCAGCCAGGCCCGGAGATCCATTTCCTCGGAGACTTCTTCGAATAAGAAGCTCAAGGGCAGGCAGCACGGCGTTTTCCAGTCCATGCTGCAGAACTTCCGACGCCCCAACTGCTGTGTCCGCCCTGCCCCGTCCTCTGTGTTAGATTGACAGCGAACGCGTGTGGGAGCCCTTGTACACCTTGAGGGTCTGCCTAAGTGTCCCTCCAGGTCAGAGCTTACTTGGCCCCCCCCACCCCTACCCCCAGACCAAGAAGAGAAAGGGAGTATTAACTACAGGAAATTGCTACTAAGAATTGTTGGGTCCTTTGATTGGAGCTCCATAAATTAAAATATCTTTTCAGTTCGGGTCACACAAGGGAAATGAAGACATTTCACTGGGAAAGAAAGAACAAGAGGAAAGCAAGCTTCACTGAAAGTTCTCCACCTCAATCAAGAGGAAATAAGATTCACTGGGTTTTCCATATGTTGTTGCTTAGAGAACCAGCATTGTCATTATACATGTGTCATTTTGTGTCAGTGTCTCAATTGAACGCACTATGGTATTTCCATTAAAACCCCGGCTTTGTGTTAAAAATACCAGAAACGCTATGAGCAAAACCACCGTTACACTTTCTGGTCCTATTGCAGCAAGAATGCTGTTACCATGCAAAATTTAAGTAGCTGATAAGAAACTATAATGGAAAAAAAAAAAAAGTAAAACAAATTTGACTCATTCCTAGGCCAGAGGACATGAAGTAAAAGCATTTAAATGCATAAGATACCAAATATGAATTAATATTTGTAAACATCTACAGGTAATCATTTTTGTAAACCTTGTTATACCTCTTCATAAATTTAAGAAAGTTATAGTAGGGAAATTAGCTATGCTTTTGAATATGAATACTGCCCACATAACACATGAATTTATATATACAGATTTTCCAGCACCAAAGGCAAGACGCATCTCTGTGATTCAGACTAGATTAAATTCCTATTTCCTTACCCCAGAGGAAGTACATGCGCTGAATTCTTGAACAGAGTCATCAAGTTATTGATAATACTAAATTTTATGTTGTACAGGTGTTCTCCAAAACCATTCTGCTGAAATGTTAAGATTCTGGTAAGGAATCATAAATAACCAGTTAACAAACACTCTTTTCTCTGTATTGAAAAAAAAAAAAGGAAAATTTCCTGAGTAACAAAAACAATGGGTTTAATTTAGACTGCAGTAAACAGAACGAAGTTTGTGTGTTTCTTTTAATCTGGTTCAGTAACTTCCAATGGAAAACGTAGTCAACAGCAAATAGAACACAAGCTTCCTTACAGTTTTGGGATGTAGACTAATATCATGTAATTGCTTATGTTCCTAATCTATAGCAATAAGGTAACCGCTGCAAATGTTGATTTTAAGAGGAATACTATCATATCTCATTCTTCAAACCCAATAAATGAGAGGCTTTTACTAAAACACAGTTTGAGCTTTGGTCCTGGAGAACATAGGCACCTGTTTGAGCTCAGCCCCTACCTGCTTCCAGAAATGGACCCTGTCCATGGGATCCATGAGTGTCTTGCAGCACTGGGCTAGGATGACCAGCAGTGGCTTGAGAATTGGGGTAGTGAGGAAGAGGGGAGTGAGCTAGGGCCCTGGAAAGGCTTCCCCTCCTGGATTCATGGGAGGGAGATCGCTGCTCACCACCTTGCATTTAGAAAATCAGATTGTTAGGTGTTGAAGAGGCACTGCTTGCCTTCACTAAACTCACTCTCCTAGATGAGACAGATGGCCATGTATTCTCCCTCCGTAGACTCATAAATGCCATTTTTGCATGAACTCAAAGTCCCCGTTTTGGCTTTTTTTTTTAATTCTTTTTGGCAGATGCTGAACATATTGGAGGAAATCATACTTGAACTTGAACACAAACTACACTGAACACAACCTAAATTAGTAATAGCCATTGATTTCTTCCAAAACAATTGGACTGTATACAAGCCCTGCATAGTAGACCACATCACAGCATTCTCAGAGCCTGAGAATGGTACTTCACAGTGGTTGTATTTGGAATTCATAATGAATTTTTTCATGATACAATTTTTAGTTTCTTAACAGTTGGCCTCTATTAAGAATGCTGAATGAAGTAGAAATTACCATCAAATTAGCAATCACATTATTATTTAATGATTAGAGGTTTGGTCTAAAACTCTTTTGGCCTTAAATATCCATTTGTAGTAATGTTCATGTCACTGCTGTCAGAGATGCCTTTTCCAGTATGTAATCTCACTCCTGTCTCTCGCTCACATTGTTGTCTCCCTCACACATTGTTGCACGTGCTGTGTACACACAGAGAACACCCTGTGTACACAGTGGCAGCTGTCAACAGCACCCACTGCAGCTGCGTGGGCCCCAGGTAATCCTCTGTGCAAAGTGGCTAGAACAGGCTGTTCCTGCATTAACATAGGAGAAAAGGAAGAATTCAGCATCTGGTAATAATATTTATTTTCATGTGTTTGGAGTAACCACATGACTTATAAATAGTTAAATGAGGCAGAGGCCTCAAAGAGTTGTAGGCATTTGTTACACATTAAATAAATTTAAAATTAAATTAATTAAAACTAAACTTGGCGGTGTAGTTGTGCCTCTCAGTAAAACTTAATGTTTGAGATAGTAACTTTAACTGGTTTTCTTTGGTGCTGGCACTACCCCTGACTTTTAAATCTTTAATTCTTTATTATTTATCTTTACTTCTGCCATACTGTAGAAATTGTCAGAAAATATTTCAAAAGCTTTCTTGTTTTGTTATTTATTGAATCTTATAGAAGGAACAGCTTTTAAAAACAGTAACAGAGCCCGACCGGTATGGCTCAGTGGCTGAGCGTCAATGTATGAACCAGGAGGTCACAGTTTGATTCCCGGACAGGGCATATGCCCAGGTTTCAGGCTTGATCCCCCCCGGGGGGGGGGGGGGCATGCAGGAGGCAGCCAATCAATGATTCTCTCTCATCATTGATGTTTCTATGTCTCTCTCCCTCTCCCTCTTCTCTGAAATCAGTAAACATAGATTTTTTTTTAAATAGTAACAGAAATAGATCATCAAGTGGATAAATATGATAGGAGCCTGTTCAAGACAACCATGTTTTTACATTATGATACTCTAACAATAAAACCTTGATTTGAAATTTTGCCTTCACTTTAGTCTGTGACACAGCATAAACATTCACTATGTCATTCATGACTCCTTAGGTTCACTCAATAAATGGGGTTGCAAAAAAACTTCAATGGCAGACTCTGTGAACTTGTTTGGCTATTCCTTACCTGCAGGACACACATTGGGTTGAAAGCTGTTTGTTTTTTTTCCTTAATTTCTTTGGTTATGGTTTGATTCTTCTTAATGCATTTTAATTGTTGAAATAAATGAAGCAAGTGTTTTATTAAGTAAATAAATATAAAATATTTCTTGAACCAGTAGTAAAAGAAAGATGAGCTAGAACACAGAGTCTGGAAGATAATGAAACATTTGAAATGTTAAGAGGCCATGCAGCTTACCCAGTAAATAATAGATGTTTTAATTTAAATCATGATTTTCCTATTTTTATGATGACAAGAAAATGTCATCCCTTCAACTGTCATATGTTTATCTTTAGTGCTTTTCTAATTTTGTCTTTCTTGGTTAATGGTTTTAATGCACAGATAAACTACTTCACATATAGTAAGTTCCTAATCAACCTCTGTGTGTTTTGGATCTGTGGCATGAGTTGAACATTTTATTAGGTTAAAGCTAACCAGAAACCTTTTTGTTTGCATCCAAAATGATGTATTTATACCCTATATGAGTATTATTTCCTACCTTAGTAAGTTCAGACATATTGAATATCATTTGATTTTTTATGTTTTTTTTAATCTTTAGAATTATCTGATACTCATTATTTCAGATACCAGTGTTCTCCATGCTATAGGTTAAATATCAAAATTTAAATGAGTTTGACTGAATATGCATGTATAACACATAACCTGGAGCTTGAATTTTGAAACTGAATCTTAATAGGATTGAGCTTGTCGTCTTAAAATAGAAAGCCAGAAAGAAGTTCCTATCATTCTGGAATACCTGTATATACCACGTGAAAAATATACTATGATATGACTTTAAAATGTGTTTACAGGGGATCTATATGAGTATGCTATTAATGTAAATTATTTGGCCTTGGCTGTATCTGCTCTGTTTTACTGCCTAAATGTGAAAATGTTCCTCCAACATATTGTACATGTGTTAAAAGATTTGTCCACTTCTAGTACCATATAACTCACCACATCCCTTGTCTACTTTTTAAGAATCAATATAAAGAAAAACAGTGCATTAGAATAAGGTTTGCAAATATGTACATGTGTTTTTACTGAAAATTAGGCACTTGTAGCCTTTCGTAGACCTCTACCTGTCTGATTGATCAATCATCTACAATGCTGCCATGGAGATGATGCTGTTTATTCTCTCCTGCTTTCTCCTAACTGGTGTTTGAGAAATGAGGCCTGTGAATTTCCCTTTGTGATAATTATACAGTGAACTCAGCAGTATCTTGATGAATGAGCTGACCATCTTGTCCCCACCCCTGTTTTTTCTATACAGTAAATCAGAAATCTTGTCCACATTTGCTTCAGTATTTACTATTTTATATCCGTATCTGAGTATTTGTTTTCTGTTAGCAATGTTCCTTGTGTGAAGCCGTTTTGGTTGAATCTCTCCAAATGCTGGTCAGCTGCTGCCACTTGGCAAATGACAAGTGATATGCAGAATCTCCTGCCCATCCTTCCTAATGAAATTCTGCAACTGGCTGAGTAATTATAAATGTCATCTGTGCAGACGCATGGACTTAGGATGGCTACAAAATTTTAGACATTTTTGCAAAAAAGGAAAAAATAGTTTTGTAAATATTGAAACAGATGCTCATGAACTTTATCCTAGTCTTGGGGAAAAAACTCTCCTTGGCTACAGAAATCAAATAAACTTGATTTGCAATGACCAAGGACCTAGATGAAGTGGATGAAGGTGGGAAAATTCTGTCTCACAAGTAACCAGAGGTCATGACAACTACTTTTAACTGTGAACACTCACCAGCTAACCTACTCACTTGCCACAACCAAAAAACCTCTCTAAGTAAATCCAATACATCTGTATATATGTGTAGATAGAAATAACAAAATAGCCTAAAAAATTACTGTTGGCTCTTAGGTAATCAAGGTGATGATCATTTTAAAGGACATTTAAATAACCATGGGCCTTGATGAAATGACTGTAGAGGCCAGAATGGTGCAACAAGATGTTATTTACAAGTTTGGTGTGTGTGTTTTTTTTAAGTCCCAGATATCTCAGAAACTAATCACGAGAATAAAGACTGTTGAATATGAAATCAAAGCCAAGCAATAATGTGCCAAAAAGAGGCAGTTATACCAGCAAGTGCATCTACTATGGGCACACCACTATATAGTCATGGTCTGCTCCATGAAGACTGTAACCCACAGGATAAAAGATGTAAAGGCTTCATTTCTCCTTTCTTACTGGAAAAGCTTGATTATGAGCTTATTAAAGAGGTACAACACCAGTGAGCATTACTAGGGATATGGTTAGCAGCCAAGACAGAAAAGGAATCAGAAAGTCTTGCTAGCTTAAAACTCAAGACAGCTCCACCCGGAAACTTGGAGAAATGGAGAAATTAAACATATGGTAATTACTCTTCCTGGACACTTGCATGTAAAGCAATTGGATTAATTCTGCCTCGAGAATTGCCCACCTTAGCAATGAAAAAAATGGTTTTCCAAATGTAAAGTAACTAAAACATGAGTACTCATATCAAAAGGGGCCTCAAATAATGCCTTACAGAAAGAAAATGATGTTCCAGATGGGCATTCCTAAATACTACTTCTTCATCAAGTATCTTTTTGGGTTCAAGCTCAACTCCACTGGCTGCAAAACAGTCGGAATAAAAGTCACATAATTTGCACTTCAGAAAAAGGTACTGATGCTCAACCAGCATGCTGATAATTATGATGATATGCCAGTGATTTAAGTGTGTTAAGGAGAATTAAATGGGAGAGAAATGCTGACTTCTCTTTTGATTTCTTAAGATGTGGATATGTCATCCACTTATTTCTGGGGTGAAAATTATAGCTTGCTTTTTGACATTGCTGCTAGCATTACTCTTTATTACTTTCAAAATTAAATTGCCTATTCTTTAGAAAAACTTTTAAGCAGTTACACAATTTTTTTTTTGATTCTTATCATTGCTTTTAATATCAAGTAAAGACTATGTATAGAGTAAATATATTAAATGAGTAAAAAAGCTTATCCGGGTTTATCAGTATGTTTTAATGATTTTTAGATTAGATTCCTTAACATTTATTTTAACTGCATTTTTGAGTGAAATTATTTTTCATAATGTTTTCCATCATGTCTTAAAGTGATATTGATAAATCAGGAGATTGCAGTATTATAGTCATACTCCTGAATCCCTAGAGGAGAGGAGAGACTAATTCTTGTTTTAAGGGCATCTTGAGATACCTTAACTGAGGTTGAGAAAGGTCAATGGGGCCTGAAAACTCAAGAAAGAAATATACTAACAATTATTAAATGTCTAAATGTATTTATCTCTGCTGTACTAATATGTTGTGAACAATATGTTGTGCATAATACTGTAGCTGGTCGTGGTATGTCAATACATTCTGTAGGTGTGTATGGTCTGCGAGTGGTTGGTTTTCTATTTTTATGTGTAGAAAAAATAACATGCCGTATCCCATTTTAAGGCCAAGTTCTGTCATAAGATAGGCACATGTACAAAAGTGAATAAAGACAACAAAAGTGTGCATGTGTATTCAGTAACAGTCCTTTCATTTTTGAAGATCAGAAAGGGCTGTTGGTTTTTTTTAATCATCTTCGAAAGTAGATTACATAATTATCACAAAGACTGAATATAGTAATCAGTACATTGGCATGTTACTAAATATGCCAGGGCTAATTCACCATGCCATTAGTCACAGGTAAGGTCAGTTCTTTGACCACTGGGATGATTTACATTCCTCACACATCCTCTCCATGTTAAGTGTGTGACTAGGATGTACATACTATGGGTGTGATTGTGTACATACCTCGTATGAATTATCTAAATCCTCAAAGCAGCTATAGGAAAGCAGGAAGAAGAAACAGCTGTTCAAAAGCCTCAAAAGGGCTAATCAATGTGTATTTTTATTTTCTACACATAAAAATGTGTACACCACATACTGTAAATAGCTTGCAGACATAAATGCATTTTATTCATACTAGTATATTTAAGTAAATCACAAAACAACTCATTAAAAACTGCATTTTTCTATGGCTGTTGTGTTTGACACATACAGGTATTAGTATCGGGTCAGATTCTCCATTAAATGGTGTTACTCCCTGGTAGCAGATTTGGAAAATTAGGAAAGCTCCACTGGGCCACAAAAATCTACTTAGCATCTTACTGAGGCACACACTGTTCCAGAGCAGCTACAAAGGTTTAATACTGTTTCTTTAAGCACCTAATTTTATATCTGAAAATGACAAATCCTGGGGAAAACCAATTATGTTTTGTAGACTCTGTTTGTACATTTATTAGTGTATTTATTTGCATAGGCTGATAAAAGCCCTACATTTTTTTAGAGATATATCCCTAGATTTCAAGAGTATAATAATCACATGAAGTGAAAAATGATTGTAAACATTCTTTTTTTTTTCTTTAAGATCAGCCAAACGATGTTTAGCAACACCAAAGAGAAGTCTAGAGTAAAAAAATTTGTTTTAATTATAGATGATGTTGGTAGGACAATTGGATATGAACAGTTGTGAGTTCTTTAAGATGGATTCAAATAAATTACTATTATTAATAATAGGTGATACTGTGTGGACTTGATAACAAGATTAGAGTCATTAACCAGCAAATGTCAACACTGGACAACATTTTTCAATTTGTCACAATTCCAATCTGTGAACTGATGTTGTTTGAGTTTCTCTCATTTCTTCTGAAAGGAAATACACTATTAAAATAAAAAAGTCTGATCTGGTTCCTAAAACCTAATATGATTTGACCCCATTTCCTTGACACTAAAGCTTATGTTGACTAAGTATTTGGTTTAAGATATGAATGGAAAATACCAGAATTTCCCATTAACAGAGAATTCTGCATGGTAAATTACAAATATAACCACTTCTCAGTAGAAAGTTAATGATGCCATTTAATACATATTTGTATTTTAGAGAATGAATGTGCCATCTTTATATGTTAGATAAAAATAAAAGGTTAACCAACCATAAGAACACTATAGTTACAACTATAGCTGGCTGTGTTTTTTAACTAATAAAAACATACTTGTTTATAAGAACAGCATACCCGAATTCTTGATTTTTTGTCAATATTTACTGTTGCTTAGAAGATAAATTTATGTAATTATTTTGGAAAATGTGTATTAATTTAAGTGCCACCCCCAAAAATATAGCTATCAATGTGAAAATCATTCATGTTTGTAAATACTCAGCTGAGAAAGACCAAAAGTGTAGTGTAGGTTAAATTACTGAAGATATAGTAATACCAAAATAAAATTCCATTTATGAATGTGCCAATATTAACATCTAAAGTTGCCTCCTCACCCTACCCGGTTTGGCTCAGTGCATAGACCATCAACCTGCAGACTGAAAAGTCCCAGGTTTGATTCCCGTAAAGGTCATATGCCCAGGTTGCAGGCTCAACCCCCAGTGTGGGGGCATGCAGGAGGCAGCCAATCAATGATTCTCATCATTGATGTCTCTTCCTCTCTCTCTCTCTCTCTCTCTCTCTCTCTCTCTCTCTCTCTCTCTCTCTACCGTCCTCTCTGAAATCAACAAATATATATAATTACCTCCTCATTATGTCTATATACAAAAGTCATAAAACGGTTTATTCGAGAAAGTCCCCATCCTCCAGAAATTGACCTACCAATTAAATTTTATTTCCTAGAAGAAAGATGAAATGTTATGATTTATAGAAGGATAGATCAAGACTTTGGAATTATATACACTTCCACCTTCATTTTGGATTTTATTTTTGAATGGATGAATGAATGAAATTCAACTGATGACTTAGTTTTACCCTTTAAAATTTTCAAATATTTTTTGCATTTCATTTTCCATAATAAACATAACATAGATGAAAATTTACTGTGTTTTTTGTCATTATTGTTACTGATTTTGCCACTGCTGTTGAAATTGTCCTTTGAACCCTAGGTGTTTATAATCAATTAATTTTCAATGTGACACACTTCTACTAGGAACCTGCAGTGGCGCTGAAGGTAATTTTACAGTGAAAGCAGAATTTCCATCGAATCAACAATACATACCTACAGTCATCAGAAGCAGTGTGTGTGTGTGTGTGTGTGTGTGTGTGTGTGTGTGTGTGTGTGTACATACTTTTGCTCTTTTTTGGTGAGAATGATGAGAGGTTCACATGCATGAAAATACTGGAAGGGGTGAAAATGACAAGGCCCATCTACTCTTGTGGTGGCATGGACCATCTGTGTTCAAGCTTATATTGTCTCATATCTGGGCTCAGCTGCCTCTTTTCCAGGACCATTCAGGTGTGTGCTGTGGATATCCAGCCTCTCTGTCTACTCCTCGGCAAAGTCAGGATCCTGCTGTCTACATTCTAGGAGGTAGAAAGCCCAGCCATGCCTTCCAATCCAGCTTAACTATTAATAAAACTAACACTATAATGGGACCCCTTTTGCCTGCATGAGTCTGACTTCAATTCATTGAAGAACTGTAGAGTAGGATGATTACAAGATTTATGAACCCCAAATCTCAAAAAATGATTTAGTGAATTTTCTGTGAACTTTCAACAGTAGTTGTTTTAAAACTTCCAAGGGCCATACACTCCCTCAATTACTCTGTGTGTATAAATACACACTGTTTCAGACTAAAATAGTGTCCTAGGGCTGCCATTATCTAACTCATATACTTAGACATTCATTCTTGGCAAAACTCAACCTCAAATGTTTCCAAAGATATGAATGCTATTCGTGGAGAAGTTAGATCATGCAAGAGTCCTCATGGGGGCTGTGATTGTTTGTCTTGGGCTGGTAGCTGATTATGTCCCACCAGCAGGTGTTTTTCCCATTAGGTGCCATTTCCAGCCAACTGTTCTTACTCATCCACATCTTTCCTGTTGAGTAGTAAACACAAGAAGAGCCTACTTAGCATAACTGGGTTTCACTGGACTTACTGTGAACTCAAAATACTCCTTGTTTCTTGTGAAGTTTCTGCCTTTTGTGACCCACACAGGATCTCTTGCAATCTACCACACATCCTTAATGAACTCAAGAGTACAACACTCTTTATCTTCCTCACAACATTCTTTAATCTTTCTCAAGACCATCCACGACTGTCAGTGAGCTAAATTACAGAGTTCTAAAATCTTTAGACCCTTAGAATGATCCAAATGTTCTGCAGCCAGTTTTTCTAAATATATCACAGAGGACTCACAATAGTCAAAATTCAAATTGTCAGAATGGAAACTAAAAGTGCTCAAAGAGATTTATGGTGGGAGTATCGGCAACTCAGAGATATTTTCCTACATTTTTTTTATTCCTCTTGACACCTCTCAATCAAACTGCATAGGAACATTGGCCTGCTATTCAGAACAGGAAAAAACTAAGCAGAATGTCATTGTCAAAGATATTATAGGTGTTTAAAAGCAGGATAAATTTCTTAAAGAGCTGGAAAGTATTTGCTTGTTATCTGTGCTCTTTTTGTCCAAAGTCAATACAAAGAATAGTAGCTATGTGCCAGACATTCTTCTGGTCATTTCCACATATGTCTCAACCTTGGCAGGTATTGTATATAAATGCAAACTGTTTTTCCATCAGTTTGTTTTTTTCAGTGGTAGGTACTTCAGACATATGAATTGGATGTTCAAAGAAATATATTAGTAAATACTCAGGGTTAGAACAAAAGAATCCTGAATTCAAATTTCAACTTTAAATACATTTTTATTAATTTAAGAGAGGAAGGGAGAGGGAGTGAGAGATAGAAACATCAATGATGAGAGAGAATCATTGGTTGGGTGCCTCCTGCATGCCCCACACTTGGGATTGAGCCACAACCGGGCCATGTGCCCTATCCAGAAATCAAACCGTGACCTCCTGGTCTATGCTCAACCACTGAGCCACACCAGCCACACTCAAATTTCAACTTTAAAGCTAAATTCATTGGCAAAATTATTTAATGTTTTTGACCCTCAGTGCATTCATCTGTAAATTTCAGATAACAATACATACATTGGAAAATTGTGTGATTGAATAACAGATCCTTCCCCTTCTCCTTTGAGTTCTGTGTTCTTATTTGCTTGAACATTATTGATCTATTATAAATAGACTGGCATTCTGCCATTTCCTTCCATTTAGTAACCTTTTTTATAAATCTAGGTAAATACTAAGAAAGGTTTTAAATATGACTGTGAGATACCTAAACTGTGACTTTAAATGTATTTCCCTTTTTGTTTAAAGCATGAAGATAATACATTCAAGCATTTAGAGTTGTCAGATCTTCAAGAAGTAAAGACTTTTATTAAGTTTAATTTGTCACACCAAATATGATTTTTAAAACATATAGTTAAATGCTAATACAATATTACTAATTCAAAAAAAGGAAAACAATTGGTAACTAACATTTAAAATTTACATATGATAAAAGGTTCCATATGCAAATGGAAGTCATATAACTGACAAAACAAGAGAATCTATAAAACTAGGAAGAACACCTACAAATCAGTTACAAAAAGATGAGCAATACAACAGAGATTTACTAAACTGTATAAGCAAGCATCATCAATGTATGAAAACATGCTCCACTTCAGTTACAAACCTTTATCCCTCACAGTTGAATCCTGTGGGAGGAGAGACCTTCTGGATTCATGGGGCTGAGTGAGCAGCTTTATGTCCAAGAGCTGGAAGAGAAAACCTCGCCTACATTAAGAGATCTACAAGTAGAAGATCCTGGTGATGTGTGTGTGTGTGTGTGTGTGTGTGTGTGTGTGAGAGAGAGAGAGAGAGAGAGAGAGAGAGAGAGAGAATACCTCCACACATGTCCATGAGCAGCACACATGCACATCTAAGGGAGAAGAAAAAGCTGTGGGAAAAGGGTTCTCTAAAGAATCTAGAGAAAACCCGGGAGAACAGGTTAGATGTGAACACCTGCCAGAATAAACTTTCCAGGTTCCCTGTTCCTCCCCATTATCTTCAGCCAGATTCGTTGGCAGAAACAGAATCTCTAAGAAGTGGAGAGAAACAAAAATCCAAACGGCATTGTAAAAAAGCTGGCATTTTACCATTTTCTTCCATTTACTAAAGTTTTTATGGATCTGGGTAAATACTAAACCCCTTCCCTATGTATTTGGGTCTGTGGGGCTGATTAGGAGAGCACTTTCATTTATAAGTAATTGAATAATGATTATTAAGTGACACTGGGCATTTTCATCTATATATATAAAAGCCTAAGCAACCGAACAACTGGTTGTCCAGTTGCTATGATGCACACTGACCACCAAGGGGCAAACACTCAACATAGGAGCTGCCCTCGGTGGTCAGTGTGCTCCCATAGCCAACCTCCCACGGCCCCTGCCCCCTGACGGCAAACCCCCTCAATCATCCCTGATCACCAGCCAGGCCAAGGGACCCTGCCTGTGCACAGATTTGTGCACCAGGCCTTTAGTTTGAAATAATGAGACTGCATTTGCAATTTTGAATGACCTGTGCCTATTGAATCCAGGGGGAGGCCCCCCGAACTAAAATAGATGATGTCACTAATGATGACTTTGCCACCTGACATATAGTTTTGTGTGGACAGAAAATAATAGAAGTTCATAAGACTGAGCCATGCTACCTGCTTTGCCCCTGAAGGCTTCTGCATTTGCAGCTCCTGCTAGAGGCTCCAAAGTTACCTTGGGGCTTAGAAGTCAGCAACATCAGACCTTCTCGAGGTTGTGAAGGGAGAGCCCCAGGTGATTCCACCATGGTAGGCAGAATTCCTAGGTGGCCCTCTAGATTCCAGGTCCCTGCTGCACACACACCTTGCACCAGTTACTCAATCAGCCACTGCTGTGAGGTGATTTTGCAGGTGTAGTCATTCAGATCCCAAATCAGTAAACTCAAGATAGAGAGATTATCTGCATGGCCCAGACCTAATCACGTGAGCCTTCAAAAGCTAGTTTTCTCCAGCTGGCCCCAGAAGAAGTCTGAGAGACGCACTCCAGCCAGCCAGGAAGGAAATAAGCAAGCATCCATTCTGTGAACTGCAAATGGAGGCTGCCCAGCAAGGAATTGCACACACCCTCTAGGAGCTGAGAGAAATCTTCATCTGATAACTAGAAGAAAAACAGCAACCTAGCCCTCTGACCTCAAAGAAATCAATTCGGCCAACAACCAGTAAGCTTGGAAGAGGAGCCCCAAATGCAGGTAGGAACTGTAGCCCTGACCAACACATTGATTTTAGCAACTCAGAACCCAGAGCAGAGAATCCAGATACACTGGACCCATACTTCTGACCAACAGAAATTGTATTGTGTTAAGTTGCTAAGTTTCTGTAATTTGTTGCATAGTAGTAATGGGAAACTAATACAACATTCAATTAGGGATCTGAAATGGCCAAGGATCAATTTTGCAGGCAAGGACTTGTCTATTTTTATGCTACCCAAACCAGGACACAGGAACCCTCAGCAAACCCATTTTCCTGAAACATCTGATGGTAGTTTTCATGGGCAGGCACTTAAATTACTTTAATATTGAAGCAAATATAAATTTATAGTTGCTCTTGTCTGTCCACTCTTCGTCATTCTGCCCCGTGCACATGGAGGCTGACTCGTACAGGCCAACTCCGCAGGCTCCCTGCCAGGCTGCTGCCCATTGCTTTCAATCTCTCAGAGGTGCAGTGAGGAGAGTGACTTTGGAGCATTTGTTTCTGGATCCCTCCACACCGGGGTACCATGTGTTGGCTGTGTCACACTCAGCAAAGCCGGAGCTGCTACCAGGCAAACCATTAGGATGGGTCCTGGTCACCCATTTCCTACACTCCCCAGGCCTCTACGTTATACCCTTCACCCCAACTTGCCACCAGACCCATGGTACTGTACTGATACTTGGTGATTGCCCTAAAGCCTACTTAAACCCATAACATTCTCAACTAACAAATTTGAAAATACCAACAGTTTCCTACAAGAATCTGATAGAGAAGTCAAAGGACAAATCTACCATCTTTAAATGATACAGCATGAGACTTCAGGTAGATTTCTTTCATTTGACTGGCTTCTTCCAACTCTGCCCCTTTACCTTCCAGTATTATTAGTTTATTATTCTCACCTACCTTTGGGAATAATACTGTATAAAATTTGAAGATTATTGTATGGTGTAAATTATGTAGATAATATGCACATAAAATTTTCTTTACTACATGATAGTGTCAGTTTCAGTAAAGGAGAAGCCTTCTGGTGTGAAACAGGCACTGGGTTGATATCTTCAGGTATAGTGCTTATATCAGGGTTCCTAGGATAAACATTTAATAAAAGCATATGCCTCAATTTTCCCATTTACAAAATGGGACAATTGGTATGACTTGTTCTATGCTCATAATTAAATTTATTCATTCATATATACATTAGTAATTTTTTCTAGACTGTTACTATTAATGATAGTGAAGGTACATTGAATATTTAGTACACACTAGACATTATTCTAAGTTTCTTATATACATTACTAGATGCCCGATGCACGAAATTCATGCAAGGGCCTTGGCCCTCACAGCCCCAGCTTCATCCGGAAGGTCATCCAGAAGGACATCAGGAAGGACATCTGGAAGGTCGTTCAGCTGTCTGGTCTAATTAGCATATTATGTTTTTATTATTATAGATTTTACTACTCTTCACAATAAGCCTACCATGTATTATCATTATCCTGCCCATTTTACAGATGAAAACTGAAATGCAGAGAGGATAAGTGCCTGTAGCTAGTTAGTGATGGTACCAAGACTCAATCAAACCCACTCAAGCCTGGTCTCGTCTTCTTACCTAACTAGTTCACTATGGCTGCCTTACTTGATAAGAAATGCTAATGACAAAAAAGGGGGATTATCAGGATGGCAGATACTACTTCAATAAAACCTAATGGTTTTCTCATTATGACCGAACTTATTCTTCTATTAACCCTTACAAAGTTTTATTAACTCAGGCTACTAGAGTATTATTTTGTTGCATCACTAATAAAGTCACAATTCTTCCCAAATCAAGGGTGGAATATAAAAAAGGTGGGGAAATTACATCTAGAAAAAAATGACACTCGGCTCAAATATATTTTCTCTAGTGTGTATAATGGAAGGAAAAAATAAACAGGTGAAGATATCAAAATGTCCATTCATACTCTATTCAAATCTTCTATTCATAATAACAATTAATTTTATGCAAAAAGATAGAGGAATACTTACTGAAACTATATGGAATTACTTTCCCTTTTCTAGGAAAAGGAGAGGGAAATAGATATGGGTGTATGAAGGCATTATTTTATGTGCAATCAGAAGTACAGTTGCATAAATTGACTCAAAGCAATTTTTGTCTCATAGCAAATGAGATTGTTTTCTACCCCCACAGAATTTTAATAATTAATTAAATTAAATTTTTATGAACTTTATGAATGTAACTCATAAAATATATGAACAAGCCTTGAGCATATTTTAAAATAATTAATAAAATTATTGGAAGGTATGAATTTTTCATTGTTGTCTCCTTTATGAAATAATCAAGGCCTGGTATAACTTCTTTTTTCCCTAGATGATGAAATGTTCATCTAAAGATACTAACTCTAGTAACATTGGCCAAATTATGAATCAACACATTTGAAGTAATTAAGAATTTATAAGTGATGTAATCATTTCATTTTGAGAAGGTTTTTTATTTATTTCCAAGGAGATCTATCACAACAGAGCAGGAATCATCAACATGTTTGATGTAGATAAAGAGTGCAAGAAAGCTACAGATACTCTGTATTAATACTTCCTGTCTGAGAAAAATGGGAAATACTTAAGAAATAAGCATAGACTCATGATTTGGCAGATAACTTCTCAGTTGTTTTTTTTTTAAAAAAAAAGCAGAGGAAGATCATATCTCATTCTAAGAACTTTCCAGCTCCACCTATCATTGGGAGAAATTTTTCTACACTAGGTCAAATGTCAACCAGAACCTTATTCTAAGAACCCAAAATAGATTTCAGCAAAATGACATCAAAAGAAGCATTCTTTTATTCTGTAGATGAAAATTAAACACCTGTACTAACTTAGCACATGTGTGACAAGCAAGTATTCAAAATATGAATGACCCACAACTCTTACACTTCAGAAGTTTCAGGATATGTAAACCACAAAACAGCAATATCAGAAGGGCCACAACAGAGTGATTATCAGTTACTATAGGAGCCCAAGAGATGAAGCGCTGACCCCTGCCTATAGCATTCAATCAAGAAGATAAAGAATGGAAAATAAGGAAAAAAAAATTGTAGAGAATTTCAGGTTATAAATTTGCACTCCTGTGTGTATTTATATTATTCTGTATTATATTGGTAAATTTTAATGTATTTTTAGTCACATATTAATTGTGAGATTGATAGTTTTAGCTGCTGCCAGTAGCATGAAAAATCATTCTGTGAATGTATACTGAAAAGAAAAATAGTATAATATATTATACTAGGGGCCCAGTGCACGAATTCGTGCACCTTGAAAGGAACGGTGGGCTGCGAGGCTGCAGTAGGCACAGGGGCGGGTCTCAGCCAATCTTCCTTGCCCCAGCCCCTTGGCCCCTCCCACCACAGCCCCCAGTCCCCTGTCTGCCAGCAGCCCCACTCCTGCAGCCGCTGCTCCCACACGCTGACGGCGCTGGCCCCCTCGCACCCGCTACTACCCCGATCGCCCCTCAGGAGCAGGGGGAGGTGGAGAAGCGCTCAGGGGCAATCAGGCCCAGCAGCCATCACTCGCACCCACTGATGGCACCAAGTGATCGGGACTGGCACCGGGTACCAGCAGTGGGTGCGAGCGGCGGCTCCAGTGCCAGCTGTGGGTGTGAGTGGGGCCAGCGCTGGCAGTGGGTGTGAGCACCAGGCAGGACCATGGCACACGGGAGCAAAGAATTTTCAGTAACCACCAGAGGCTCACCCCGATGACAGTGACCAGCCTTGGTCTGGCACTCCTGCTCACCTGCTCCACCATCCCGCCATGGCCAATGCCCACCACGTTCTGTGCACGCCCCATTGGGGTCAGCGCACATCATAGCGACCAGTTGTTCGGTTGTTCCGGTTATTCCCCGTTCAGTATATTTGCATATTAGCCTTTTATTATATAGGATAAAATATGTATATATAAAATATGAGGAGATGATATATGGTGAGATATGAAAGGAGAGATAAACCTCCTTTATCTTAAACCTCTAAATCATGTTTAAAACCAGTAGTTGAAGAAGGTATATCTGATCCAAAATAATTTTAAGTACTTTTTTTTCTATGAAACATGTGGGATCCATTGTTTCCTTTCACTTTTATGTATTGTGTTTGTGATCTTTGAAACATCAGAATAGCAAAGAATGCCAGATATCACTGCACGATTTTTAAAAAATGGCCTACCACTTCCAGTATGTTTATTAATACAAAAACAATAAACTGCATGATATTCTTGAGTGGAGAAGTCATGTGGGTCAGCACCAACTGTGTGAAACAGGAGTGTTTACTACTTATTATGCTCAGCATGGGGTTCTCTACTGTAATTCAGCCCTAGGTGCTCAGTATGCCCCCCTAGGAATGGAGGGGTGGGGGAGACATCAGGAATTGGGTATATGAGGATCTGAGTCCAAAGCAATGTAGTGACTGAGCTCATGTAATAGACAACAACAATTCATGTTAGCAGGCCTGTTGAGACAACAAAGCTCCTCACTGTCCGTGTCTTGCTTGTTGTTGTTAAACCCCAACATGAGATGCTAAGGAGCAACAAACATTGAATGAGAAAGGATGCCAGGAATCAAAAACTCTCTAACATGTCCTTTCAAGTTCTTGAGAGATGGCACAGTTATTTTCTAACTTCAAACTAAAGGTCAAAGGTTGCACAGTACTAGCTCATGACACTTATCTCCTATGTAATGCATGAAGAAAGGCAATGTTCCTGTGGCCTGGCTTGCTTTCTCAGCCTTTACTTCCACTCTGGGATATTGGAGAGTTTTCAAAATGAAAACTCTCTCAGTCTAATTTAAAAGGGCCAGGGAGGAGTATATCTTCTCTTTTCACTATTTGACTCTTTAATCTATACATTTCAGGGAATTTCTGCTCCCATCACAGGAATTGGATTTAATATCTAAGTCCTCTGAGCCTACATGCAGCCTATAGCATAAGCTGGCACCACAAAAATGTCAGAGTTTGTAGCTATTAACACCATTCCTACCTCAATGCCCCCTACACCTGGGCAGCAACCCCTATGTTTCTCCAGGAGACAGAGAGGCAGAAACTGCATCCTTTTTATGATCTAGCATTCCGTTTTCTTATTTTTAACTACAAAGTTTGTTAACAAAGAGTTATAGACTATGGACCTGAATAAATTATTGTAGGGAAGAAAAAATAAATTTCCCTCTACCCTTCTGAGTTCTTAGCTGAGACCCTTTAGTAAAAGACAGATTAACAAGAAAAAAAACAAACAGAAAGTAATTAACATGTATACCTCATGTTACATGAGAGAAACCCAGGGGAAAATGAGGAATTCTTCGAGGTGGCTTAAAAGTCAGGCTTTAATACCATCTTAATAGGGAAAGGGGAGAGGAAATATATGCCTTTTAAGGAAGAGTAAATGATATTTATGAAAGATGGATGGCCTCTTAGAAGAATAGCTGGGAGGTATGTTAGTTTGTGACAAAGTTTGTTAGATATGGTGTTGACTTCCAGTCTCCTCTCCTGTGATGAAATTCCTATGGATTTAAACCCTTAACTATCAAGAATCACTAGCAAAATAACTATTTGAATAATAAAAAGCCTTCCAGGTTTTTTAAGTCTCTTAAATGGGGGAGGGGGTAGTCTCATAAATTTTCCACCTTTAATCATCTATAATTTTCCTCTCTTGCAAGAAACTTTTAGTTAAGTAAACATAACTTCAGTCAAGCCTTGGTCAAAATCATATTGAATTCTGAATGGGTATATTCCAAAAAGAGAGTTGATCAAATTTGACAGCAGGGAAGCAAAAAGAAAATTTATGTGGATGGACTTCATTTCCATGCCCTACATAAGAAAATGTAGCTAGGTTTCCACCAAGGTCCTCTCCAGACCTCAATAAATGTCCTTCCTCTCTATGAATTATTGAAGACTTCCCCTGCATAAGAAATAGAGCTGCCGTATGCCATACCCTGGGATCCTTAGTCAGCTCAGACCTGGAGGTGAAACCCAAGGATTGAAACCACTGGTTGCCTGAGAAAAAACAAGCTGTGACTGCCCTCTGTTGGAAAGGCCTGGATGACCAGCCTCTCTGAGATTCTTTGGTAGGACCCAGATGCCAGTTCCTCTCCAACTCTCCCTCCAGCCAACTAAGGCCATAAATATTCTCTCTCGAGTAGTTGCTATAACCTCTACTCTACCAGCCCCAACTCTTCTGCGCTCTGTATTGTGGCTTCTTAAGTAGCGTTAAGTAAGTAAGCCTTGAATTTTTTACTTTCCCTAATTATAAGCCAAGGTGACATCCTGCCACAAGCTTGAGACATCTCTCTCCCAATTCTACCCAAAACATCAAAGTACTTCATCTTTAGAGTGGAGATGAGTGAACTGGGCTCCTGTATACATTTGCTGAGTTACCTTCCTATAATACACGGCTATGGGCTATTGGTATTAAAAATGACCAGAAGGATGAGTACAAAAACAGAAAAACACTGGATTAGAAAAAGAATGCTTAGTTCTAATACTAGCTTTATCACTCCGGGACTCATTTATCTATATCTGAATGAAAAGAGATGCACTATATTACTATTGCCATTTTAAGGTCTTTAGACTCCCCAGAAATTCTAGCATGTGCTCAAAAGAATCTATAAACTACAAGGGATCTATGCATGGATGGCAATGCATATGCTAACTATAACATCATATTTCTAAAGACTTTAATTCTAATTAATCATTTTAAAAATGTAATTATTATTTTGGCCTAAATTAATATTTGTTTTATTAATTTGTAGATTATTACTTACATAATTCAAAAATCTTGGAACCTCATTTTTCTGTGGATTTAATGACTTTACATTATCATTTAAACCAAAATTTATCTGATTCATCATCTTCATCACTATAACTATCAGGTACCTCCTTAATCCTCTCTCCCACAATTACTTCTGAGAATACCCGGGGAGTTACACAAATGCCCACAAACCAGTGAAATTCTATTCTTGTCCTCCTGTCAACTAGATAGTGTCTGCTATCTGTAAATCCATCTAAGTTTATAAATATCACTCAACAACTGGTTGCAGACACCTTCTAGGGATGTCTGCCAAGCCCATGAGTTGTCTCCTTGATAATCCAATGCTGCAAAACCCTTGAGTTGCTGCTGACAAGCTCATGTGCCCTTTAGTATTTACTGCACTTAGGCTAAGCCAGATTCAGCACAGATGGAGGAAGAATGGCTTCTCTATATTAAGTTCAGATACAGCCTTTGACACTTTCCAAGTTGAGAGTCCACATGCTCTCAATCTATCTTATAATCGCTGAAGCCTGACCCCATCTCCTCTTCATTCTTTGAAGAGGAAAAGGGGGAAACTATTCTCCTCTCCAGACTCTGTCCTCTAAACAAATTTGTTCATTCATTGGCACATCAGATCTCTTGGTGAACAAATTGACTCAGTAGAGTCAATGGAGGAAAAGGTAACAAAAGAAAATTTTGGTGGTGATAAAATTTCAGGACTGGTGCTTAAGCACAGGCCTTCTGGCACCAACTTGTCCCTACCAGGAATGTGGGAGTTTTCCTTATCTGATTTTCCTGGAAAACTTCTTCCTTATCACCATTCCTACTACCACCTCCCACCAAGCCAATACTTGTTCCCAATCCTTTCCTCTCTTGTCCTAACAAGCATCACATACGTTATCTATGAAGTATGATCTTTATTGTCTATTTTTTTCCTACTATCAGATGTCACCAAAGAGCAGTTTGAGAGGTTAATATTGATCTCTTTATCTATATATATAAAAGCCTAAGCAACCTTTATGACCAGTCGACCCAATGACCTGTCGACTGGTCGCTATGATGCACACTGACCACCAGGGGGCAGATGCTCAATGCAGGAGCTGCCCCCTGGTGGTCAGTGTGCTCCCATAGCCAACATCCCGCAGTCCCTCCCCAACTCCACCCGCCAGCCAACATCCCATGGTCCCTCCCCTCCTCCCCGGCCACCCGGCCCTGAACAGCCCCTCCCACCCCCCCCCCCCCCCACACACACACACAGCCAGCCCCAATCGCCTCAATAGGGACTGGGTGTGATGGCCCCCATCAGCCCCAATTGCCGACCAGGCTGAGGGAACCTACCCATGCACGAATTCATGCACCAAGCCTCTAGTATATTATAAAAAGATAATACTATCTACAAATTTATTGAGTACTTGTAATACATGCTTTAGAGATATCTTTTTCATGTCATACTGTGATAAACACATTTCTTTTCCTATTTAGAGGATAAGGAAACTAGAGTCATTTGTTCATAGCCAATAAAATGGCAGAGTACAGATTCAAAACCAAATCTGTCTGTCTGCAAACCCAAACTCTAAATCCACTCAGAAACAAACTAAGAACAAGGAAGAACACAAAAAGAGGCCTCTGCAACCGAAATAAATTTCATATCATTCATGCACTGAAGCTTATTAACTCATCTCCACAGGAATCCCTCAGGCTCTTAATCAGAGCCTAAATATTCAGTCTGAAATAATCATAATTCTAGATGATCTGTTTTCTAAATCTGTTAGATAGGAAACAGCACGTTGAAAGCAGTGAGAAGAATAAAAGATGTCATTAACAGATTCAGAAAAAAACAGACTATAAAAGTCTCACAAAAAATTTCCAGCAGGATGGGGTAATTTAGAGGAAAATAGTTCTACATTCCAATATCAGATTAGTGCAAAGTTGATGTTCATAAATTCAGGGGAATCTTTTTGTCACCCTTATATCCCACTTATAATAACCCCATTAAACCTCCCAAAAGACAAGAATGAGAAGCTAAATGCTCTCACTTATATACTTTTTAAACTTAAATACAACTTTCTGCATTAAATATTCTAGTACACGGTTGAAAAATAGTTGGTTTTACCCAACATAAGAATTGAATTTATGAAGCCATTCAAGATTCATTGGTAAAGACTGTACACAATATAAATTTATTTTTGCAAGGCTCAAGAAGCAAAACAAAAAATGCATTGTTTAAGAATACATGATAAGATGATTTTTAAAATGCAATCTATAATAATAAAAGCATAATATGCTAATTAGACCAGACAACCTTCCAGACGAAGCCGGGGCTGCGAGGGAAGCCTGGGTCCCAGATGCCAGAAGGAAGCCGGTGCTGGCAGCCGGGGGAAGGAAGGCCTACTCTTGCACGAATTTCATGCATCAGGCCTTTAGTACATTATAAAAAACTATTTTTAAATGCAGTGGAATAATGGTTCTAAAATTTAAGATAGTGCTTCCCTCCAGGAGGAAACAGAGATGAATAAGCAAATAAACAATTTAAAAATGGACAAAGGGTTTGAAGAGACATTTAACCAAAGAAGCTATACCAACAAACTGTACCAATGAGCCATTAGGAGTGTGAAAAGATGCTCAACATCATTATTCATTAGGGAAATGCATCTCAAAACCACATTTTTCACCCACTAAGATGGGTAAGTAAAAAAGACAAACAATGACAAATGTTCAAGGATATACAGAAACTGGAGCCCTCATACCCTGCTGGTGAGAATGTACTAGTAAAATGATGTAGCTACTTTGGTGAAAACAGCTTGGAAGTTTCTTAAAAAAGTTAAACAGACTTCTAATATGACTTAGTGATTCCACTCTTAGATGTCTACCCAAGAGAAATAAAACCACATTTCCACACAAAAACATGTACACAAATATTCATAGCAACATTATGCACAAAAGCCAAAAAGTTGAACTAACTCAAATGCCTATCAAAGGGTAATTAGATAAACCAAACCTGGTATATCCAGAGGGTAGATAACTATTCAGCAATGAAAAGGAATGAAGTACTGATACATGCTACACCATGAAGGAACCTCTAACCTCAGTGAAAGAAGCCAGATACAAGAGAACACCCATTGTATAATTTTATATTTATATGAAATGTCCTAGAAAGGCAAATATATAGAGAATGAAAGTAAATTAGTAGTTGACCAAGGCTGGAGGTGAGAATAGAGAATGACCAAATAGACACAAAATTTCTTTTTAGAGTGATGGAAATGCTCTAAAATTAGATTCTGGTAGATAATGTACAACTCTGAAAACATACTAAAATTCATTGAATTGTACATTTTAAATGGGTGACTTTTATGATATGTAAATTATGTCTCAGTAAAACTCTTCTTTAAAGCACAATAGATTTCAACTTTTTCCTCTATAACATTTTAATAGACTATCCACATTATTCAAAGTCATGAATTTTTTCTTAATTGAAGCAACACCTAACTATGCTGCTCATCTTCTCGTTCGTATAACTGTCAGGTGGAAAAAGAGAGGCTTAATTACCCACAAATTACTCTCATTATCGTTCCTTCCAATTTAAACAACCATAGTGTGGTTATGAGTCATGTCACTAAAAATGTGCCAGTTTGCAGTCCCACCAACAACAGGAAGTATTGACAACTGGTGACCTTTGAATCATTGTCTGTGATAACAGTGGCCGTTCCAGCTTGCAGCCTCACCTCTGCATCGGGTCATGCCAGGATTTGTCATGTTTTATGTTAGTCAAAGAAAGGAAGTTGACAGTAGCTCTTTTATTTAAAAAATATCAAATTTTCTTGATACAACATTAAATTATGTATATTATATATATTATCTATATAATCTCTATCTACAGAGCAAGATGGCAAAGTAGATGAATATGGCTGGAAAGCATCAAATCTGATAAGAAAAAAGAAAATGAACTTAGAGACCTATTTGCTCTTCCTCTGAGAAAGGCCTCTTGGTTCCTCACATAGAACTTGGCAAGGTTCAAGATTTCCTGTCATTCATATTTCTCCAGAGACTCGGGTAAATGTTTCTGTCGTCGTTGTTTTTAATGGAGACCTACTCTTTACATTTATGTCAAGTGTATTATTACTCTGGAGGGTTTGTGGTCGTTGCTTTTTTTTTTTTTTTTTTTTTAATATGGCTGTTTTGAAAGTCTTTTAGAAGACCTAGGATGAACTTTAATGGCTTTGTTTATCCTTCTTTGTAGAGTAGGTTCTCTCTAACCTGCAAAATGAAAAGTTATTTGGGGAAACACAGCACAGACTGGCATATTTATCTCAGCTCTGTGTGGTATGTTGCAATGAGGCCAGAACTGTCAGACCAAGACAGAAAAGCCATTGAGAGTGCATTAGCACTGCAGTGCGCACAGCCTCATTTTCTATTACTGGTGATGCCGAAGGGAAATAACAGCAGTGCAGCAAGGGAACAACACGAATTACCTCCCTCTTTAGTTATCACTTTCTGTTCAACCAGACAGAGCTGACTAGCAGGAAGGGAAACAGCAATGGAGAATTTTCCACTTGTTAATAATTTAGGCTTAATAAAGGCTAATGATCATCTTAGAAGTGCCCTGGGCTGTATTAGTTTTCATTGTTCAGGGACTTTCCTTTTCCTGGAATATCTTCCTCTTCTATCTTCTCCTGATAAAATTCTATTCCTTGGAGACTGGAACAGAAAAAGAACATTAATGAGAAAAGTGGGAAAATCTGAATAAAATCTATAGTTTACTGAAGAGTATTGTAACAATGTTGATATACTACTTTTGATCATTGTACCAAGGGTATGTAAGATGTTGACATGAGGGGAAATGGAGTGAAGGGTAACAGAGAATCTTCTGTACTGTCTTGGAAACTCATCTGTAAATCCAAATATATTTTACAATAAAACTACTAAAGAAAAAAACCCTTGGAAAGGTTGCTAAACTTAAAACAATATAACTCTACTCCTCAGGTAAGAGCTGAACCAATATCTTCCCCATGATGTTTGCGTTTATCCCCCACAGTGAGAAGTGAAACGTTATATTATATACTCTTGTGGCCCTTTGTTTGCTTACAGCACATATAACATTCTAACTTTTATCATTGATGCACATGTTTAATTTCTTCTATTGTGAAAGCAGAATGGGTTAGAACCAAATATATATATGTTTAAATCCTAGTTCAACCAACCATGGACAAATGACTTAAAATCCCTGAACCTTAGTTTCTCCATCTAAAAAGGTGATAATATCCCAGCCAGCATGGCTCAGTGGTTGAGGGTCAACCTGTAAACCAGGAGGTCACAATTCGATTCTTGGTCAGGGCATATGCCGGCAGTGGGCTCTATCCGCAGTGTGGGGTATGCAGGAGGCAGCTGATCAATGATTCTCTCTGATCATTGATGCTTCTATCTCTCTCTCCCTCTCCCTCCCTCTCTGAAACCAATAAAAATATTTTTTAAAAGAAAAATACGTAAATAAAATAATAAAAATTAAAAGGTGAGAATAATAAGTTAACCATTGATGAGTTTCTACTAGATGCATAAAATCTGTGGACAAAACTTAGCACATAGCAGATGTTCATAATATGCATTTATATTATGGTTCCCATTACCATTGCTGTTAGACTAAGTATCATGGCATCAGTGACCTTCTTGTTCACAGAAGCCTGAAATGTGGATGCTCAACAATGGATTAGTGATTTTAAGTGGTATCAGAATGTAATTTTTCAGGTTGATATGTTTGTCTAACATTCTCATTTTACTCCACATTCTGCTCTAAATTATAATTGTCCTCTTTATATTGCTTTTAATTCTCAGATGTACACATTTATTCTATTACTGGAGGCCCGGTGCACAGATTCGTGCACCGGTGGGGTCCCTCAGCCTGGCTTGCAAGGATCGAGCCAAAACCAGCTCTTCAACATCCCCTAAGGTATCCCGGATTGCAAGAGGGCGGTTCTCAGGTGACGCACCCCAGAATCTGGCTCCCTCCTCTCTGGTTACAGGTGCATCACCTGAGAACCGCAGCTGCCAAGTCACTGCAGCTCGGCAGCTTCTGCATTGAGTGTCTGCCCCCTGGTGGTCAGTGTGCATCATAGCTACCAATCAGCCAGTCGCTTGGGCTTTTATATATATACTAGAGGCCCGGTGCACAAAATTTGTGCATGGGGGGATTGTCCCTCAGCCTGGCCTGCACCCTCTCCAATCCAGGACCCCACGGAGGATGTCCAACTGGCAGTTGGACATCCTCCAGCAGTTGGACATCCCTCTCACAATCTGGGACTGGTGGCTCCTAACCGCTCACCTGCCTGCCTGCCTGATCACCCCTAACCCCTCTGCTTGCCTGCCTGATGCCCCTAACTGCTCCCCTGCCTGCCTGATCACCCCTAACCACTCTGCCTGCCTGATTGTCCCTAATCTCTCTGCTTGCCTGCCTGATAGTCCCTAACCATTATGCCTTCCTGTGATTGCCCCTAACCACTGGTCTGCCTACCTGATCGCAGCTAACCACTTGCCTGCATACCTGATCACCCCTAACCACTCTGCCTGCCTGCCTTATCACCCCTAACTACTTTCTTGGGGGTGGGGACAGCCTACCTGCTTTCCCCTAACTGCTGGCCTGCCTACCTGATCACACCTAACCACTTGCCTGCATACCTGATCACCCCTAACCACTGGTCTGCCTACCTGATCACCCCTAAACACTCTGCCTGCCTGCCTGATCACCCCTAACCACTCTGCCTGCCTGCCTGATCACCCCTAACTGCTTGCTGGGGAGCGGGGCCAGCCCGGCAAGGGGCCGTGTTGGTTCTGGTCTAACGGTCATTATGGTCATGATGCTGTGATGGTCTCTGGCCTTTTGTTATATAGGATAGATATCTAGCCCAACCCATTGAAGTTTCTTATCAAATTACATGAAATAGAAGAAAAGATGGGCTGGTTTTTTTCCCTACGAAGTGATTGAGTAAACCCTAAATGTTTCCCTTTTCTATTTCCCTTTTTAAAGCCAGACTTTACCTCTCACACCAACTCCATAGCCAATGTCACATTCTTGGGCCTCTCAGTGCCCTTTGAGGGACCCTGCTCAAAACCTTCAGTGCATTTACTGTTTTTTAATGTCCTCATTACAAAGCACAAAGCAGACTTTATGTACTCTAACCCTACTCACACCTACGTGCTCTGGGACTTGAAAAAATGGATAGTGTTGAAGTAAAAATAGATGCCATTTTTACTTACTTTTCATATGAATATTCTGAAAATGTTTATTGGCATAAGTTCAGTTATTGTCTCATTTCTCCTTTCTTTCATAAAGGGTGATTGATTGTTTAGTACCTTCTGGACACTAAGCTAAATACTGAAAATACAAATTTAGAAGAAAAAAAAAAGAAAGAAAGAAAACACAGTTCCTACCCTAAAGGAGCTCATGTTCTCTGGGAGGCAAACTTATAAACAGCTCATTATACAAAAATGCATTGTGGAATATGCAATAAAAGAGATGTCACAGAACATTATGGGATCATAAAAGAGCATTCAGTCTGGGGAAAAAAGGAGCATCATGACTCTAAACCAGCTGTGGGCAAACTACGGCCCGTGGGCCGGATCCGGCCCATTCGGCTGTTCTATCCGGCCCACGGAGCCGAAAGAGCAGAGGGTTCTCTTGCTCTCCCCTCGGCTCCTTCACCAGCAGCAGTGTTAACATGGCAACGTCGGGAAACACAGCCGCAGCTCCTTCTTCTGAGTGGGTGGATTTATATCCGCCCATTCAGTAGAAGGAACAACCTCTCAATCTTCCAGAGGCTCCTTGTAACGCCCGCGGACGCGTCCCCCGACATCACCCTGGGAATGCGCAGACACGTTATCGTGGTGATGTAGGGAGACACGCCCCTGGAGAGCACAGTATCAGAGCATTAGCTAAAAAGGAGACCAACAACACTGTTCCCACTGAAGTTGATGTTTTAAAGACCAAAAACCTTTCAACCCAGTCTACATTGCCATCTACATCTATGTCCCGGGCATAATTTGGAAGTTGCACTAAAGAAAATGTTTAATTTACTGTTTACACATTTTGTTCTTTTCTATTTGTTTTAGTTTTAAATTATTTTATTATATTTAAGTTTAATTTGAAAGGCTTTTGTACCTTTCCTTTGTTAGGCAATTTTATTTTGCCTTTGCCATCTTCAATATAAGGTATGTTATTGTGCTATGATTCCTCCATTTTTTGAAGTTTCAAATTATAATAATTAGTGTTTACATTCTTCTTGTTAAAATGTTTGAAATGAATAAAACTATTGAAATTAAAAAAAAAAGACCGTGCCCTTTTATGTAATGATGTTTACTTTGAATTTATATTAGTTCACACAAACACTCCATCCATGCTTTTGTTCCGGCCCTCCGGTCCAGTTTAAGAACCCATTGTGGCCCTCGAGTCAAAAAGTTTGCCCACCCCTGCTCTAAACCGTGTTCTAAGCCTTAGCTGTCACGGAAATCCCCTGGGGAGCTTTGAAAGGACTGATTCCTGGGAGCCACTCACATAAATTCTGTTGCAATTGGCCCCAGGTGTTGCCCAGGCATCAGGCCTCCTGTCCTAAAGAAAGAGTAAGAAATTAGCAGGCTGAGGACAGGGAGGGTGGGGCAGGGCATAAAGAGAATGCATGTGAAGCAAAGAACAGCATGAGCAAAGGCACTGAGGCCAGAAAGAGCTTGGTGTGTGATGGTGAAGACAGGTTTGTGAAAGGGCCCTGTTGTCAGAATGCTTTCATGGTTATAGGAGCAGTGGAGGGTAAGGAGGTAAGAGAAGTGAGCAAGGAGGCCATGTGCTACTTCCAGGATAACAGATTTGGGGCAAAGAAATGACATGATCGGATTTACATTGTAGATAGCTTTCTCTGCTAGCTGAGTAGAGAGGGGATTTTAGACAAGACTGGAGGCAGGGAGGTGAATCAGGAGATCTAAATGAGACATGAGTGAGGCCGGACACTTGAAACTGCATTAGGAAGAGAATACTAAAAGCTGTTTAGTAAGTTGTATTAGCTGGTCTCAGATATTGTTTGGATGTGGCGAGAGAGGCAGAAGAAAAAATGTGGTGAACAGGTGGATGGAGATTAATACCTACTGAGACAAAGAGGATAGTAATGGTAGTAGGTTTCAGAGGAACTATAATATGCTCAGTTGGAGCACAGTACATCTGAGATGCCTGTGGAGTGTTCAGGAGGAGATATTGTGCTAGGCCACCTGGTCCAGGTTTAAGGATGGATGAGAATATTGAGTTGGACTCATTCAAGATTGATACTCTTGAGAATATGCTTGTCCCAGCCTCATCTGTAGCTTATTTTTTAGTAAATGTACAATATATATCCAATGAATGCTGTTAAACTAATAATGAAAATCCTATCTAAAAAGAGGGAATATGCTAATTGACCCTCATGCAGTCACAAAGATGGCAGCGCCCACAGCCAATAAGGAGGGAATATGCTAATTGACTTCTCCACCCTCAAAGATGGCGGCACCCACAGCCAACAAGGAGAGAATATGCTAATTGACTGTCACACCCTCAAAGATAGTGGTGCCCACAGCCACAAGATGGTGGCACCCAGTCCCCTCAGCCCTGCCAGGGCGGCAGGCATGCGGCAAGGCCAGGCCTGCCTCCCTCCAGGAAGGCACGGTCACTCCGCGCACCTGCCTCCAGAGTCCCCCAGTCCTCTCAGCCCCCCAGCCACCCAGGGCCAGCCCAAGGTGCAGGCAAACCTCAGATGGCAGCTGCCCAACCTCCCAGGGCCGCCCAAGGCTCAGGTAACCAGGGCCGGCCGAGGCTTGTGCTGCCAGCAGTGGCAGCAGCAGAGGTGTGATGGAAGCATCACCTTCCCCTGATCACCGGGTCACCTCCCACATCTGAGGGCTTCCAGACTGTGAGAGGGGGCAGGCCGGGCTGAGGAAGCCCCCCTCCAGTGCATGAATTTTCATGCACTGGTCCTCTCATAGTATATATAATATTAGATAGTTGCCTGTCTGTGTCATTCATTTAAATTACAAAATTGGCACCCCTTTGCATGTCTTTGATTGGCCCAGTCCACCAGTTCCTTTGTGAGGGAGATTAGATTAGCAGCAAGCATGATTTTCCACCATTGTGAAGATGAAACAAAGTGACCAACAACAAAGTAACTTCCAAGGACAATAATGACAGCAACTACTGCAGTGCTCAGAATCTGAAATTTTTAATATCCTTAGCTAATGATCACTGTGTGCTTGGCAGACTTTTCCTCTTCTCCTTGACCAGAGGGCAGAGGAAACAATTGACCTTAATTCTTCCAAAAGAAAAGCTCTATGTACTAAATATGCTACAAAAAAATATATATATGTAATTTTTAAAAATTTATAATATGGCCCTAGCCAGTTTGGCTCAGTGGATAGAGCACCAGCCTGTGGACTGAAGGGTCCCAGGTTCGATTCTGGTTAAGGGCAGATGCCCGGGTTGCGGGCTCGATCCCCAGTGGGGGGGCATGCAGGAGGCAGCTGATCAATGATTCCCTCTCATTATGGATGTTTCTATCTCTCTCTCACTCTCCCTCTCCCTCTCCCTTCCCCTCTGAAATCAATAAAAACATATTTTTTAAAAATTTATAATATGGACATCATTGGTGAGCTTTATACACAGCAGTATATGAGTGCCTATAAGTTACATTCTTGCTCAGCACCTAGTCAGAATATTATTCCCAAATTGGGTTTATTATAATCAAAGTTTGTGTGAAGAGGCACCAAAAATAGTTCAAGAACCAAGAGAATATATAAACAAAGAAGTAATGCCACTGACTGCCATTCACTGGTTATCTTGCTGTGTTGCCTGGTAAGTTTGTTGCATATTGAGGCTATTGTTTGTCAAGTGTGAGCAAAATCTAAATAGAACGATCCCATTACTTTTAAGTGTGCTTAAAACAAACATGCATAAGTACTTTCATTTCATTATTAGCAAATATGCATCAAGAACTCATATTTTAGCCTGGCCTGAGTGGCTCAGTTGGTTGAGCGTCCTCCTGTACACCAAAAGATCCCTGGTTTGATTCCTGGTCAGGGCACATACCTGGGTTGTGGGTTTGATTCCCCGTCAGGGTACCTATGGAAGGCAACAGATTGAAGTCTTTTTCTCCTTCCTTCCTTCTCTCTTCTCCTCTCGCTCTTCCTCTCTCTAAGTATGTCCTTGGGTGAGGATTAAAAAAAAAAAAAAAAAAAGAACTTATATATATATTTTTTAAATATTTTTTAATTGATTTTTTACAGAGAGGAAGGGAGAGGGATAGAGAGTTAGAAACATCAATGAGAGAGAAACATCGATCAGCTGCTCCTGCACACTCCCTACTGAGTATGTGCCCGCAACCAAGGTACATGCCCTTGACCAGAATCGAACCTGGGACCCTTCAGTCCGCAGACCGACGCTCTGTCCACTGAGCCAAACCGGTCAGGGCAAGAACTTATATATTTTAATACCAACATTATAAGCCATAGTAACCCAGATTTCTGCATCTAAAAATGCATAAAAAGGTAGGTGGCACAGAGTGCTTGATAAAATAGTTGCCTTGTCAAAGACTCCTTTTATTCTCTTTTCATATGCACAGACACCCGCTTTATATTTACTTTTCAGCATGAGCAGATAATGTGGTACCCTGCTTGCCTTCGGGCCAAGTAACTTGTCTAACGAGACAAACATCTACTTGGCAGATCATCAAAGGTCACATCAGCTTAGCCATACTGCAAGAATCCTTTTTTTACCAACAGAATTTCCTCTTGCTAGGAAAAGATTTAAGCAAATACACAGCAGGGTCAGAAGAAAACACTTTTTTCCCACAGATAACACGCTAACTTAGTTGCCTAAGGCAATGCAAGAAAACACACCCTCTTTACCTGAGTCTGTTTGCCTCCACGGTTTCTTTGGGAAGAGGGGAGAAAGCGGTGCCCTACTGCTCAGTCGTGTGCAGCCGTGTTTTTCCACGAGCGGAGGAAGTGAGGAAGCTGTTTCTCTTTGAGTTTTAAGTTTAAAAACTACTTCTACATAAAGGGTATCAAGATAAAAGGGGAGAGAATGTTTTCATCAACCCTCTTCAGGTCTCGGGCTGGGTCTGAAAATTAAACTAACAAAGACAGGTGAGCAGGAGTTAAGCATACAAATTTATTTAATAGAGTTTTAAGTGGTACAGGAGGCTTTATGAGCAAAGTGTAGCAAATTGGGGGAAACTTTTGTTTGCATTCTCCTTGGAGTCCCTTTGTCTCCTTTTCTCTGGGTATAGGGAGGGCACCTCTCACTAGAGCAGTGGTTCTCAACCTTTCTAATGCCACGACCCTTTAAGACAGTTCCTCATGTTGTGGTGACCCCCAACCATAAAATTATTTTCGTTGCTACTTCATAACTGTAATTTTGCTACTGTTAATGAATCGTAATGTAAATATCTGTGTTTTCCAATGGTCTTAGGCTCTACAGCAGCGGTAGGATTCATTAACAGTAGCAAAATTACAGTTATGAAGTAGCAACGAAAATAATTTTATGGTTGGGGGTCACCACAACATGAGGAACTGTCTTAAAGGGTCGCGGCATTAGAAAGGTTGAGAACCACTGCTAGAGGATTTCATGACCTATTTCAGGAAAGAGGGTGAGAGGGAAGGTCAGAGTGGCCTTCCTGCTGCTGGTGTTTTCTCAAACTCCAGCTGAAAATATGTCAATAGGCCACGGTGCTGTATTTTGGGGTAGCATGTCCTGAACCCTGGCATCATAAAAGGAAATTGTCTTCATACCCATTTCACCTTCTCCACAAAGAGGAATTTTTTGATTCAGGCTACCTTGGAGAGGGGGAAGAAGAAGAGGAAAGGAGAAAGGGAAGGGAGGCGAGAGAAGGGGAGAGGGGAAGAAAGGAAGGAAATGAAACAGTAACAGGGCCATTCTTTTTTTTTTAATTTCTTTATTGATTAAGGTGTTACATATGTGTCCTTATTTCCCCATTACCTCCCCCCATACCCCCCACTCATGCCCTCACCCCCCTGTTGTCTGTGTCCATTGGTTAGGCTTATATGCATGCATACAAGTCCTTTGGTTGATCTCTTGCCCTTACCTCCACCCTCCCCTACCTTCCCTCTGAGGTCTGATGGTCTGACCGATGTTTCTCTGTCTCTGGATCTGTTTTTGTTCATCAGTTTATGTTCATTATATTCCACAAATGAGTTAGATCATGTGATATTTATCTTTCTCTGACTGGCTTATTTCACTTAGCATAATAACAGGACCATTCTTGCTTATTTCTATAATACAATAAGGAAAATAGAATATCTGTATGCCCATATATCATCTCACTTAAGCCTCACAATAACCCTATGAGATAGGTACAATTTTATTTTCACTTAACAAATGAGCAAACAGGCTTAAACAGTTTAAGTGTCCTGCTCAGGGACATATGCCTGGTAAGTGAAGCCTGAATGATTCTAGAACCCATATTATCAACTATCACAAATACAGCCTCTTTAACAAGAAACATTACATCATTCTCTAAGGTCGTGGTGTATCTAACAACATATCCAGCTCATGAAAGGTACTGAATAGACATTTACCAATTCAGTGACAAGTAAGCAATAGTTTCTTAACACAATCATATTTTTTCTAAAAATATTTGTCCTCAATATGACTCCCAAATAGGTGTACCCAAAATAATATTTTGTCAAAGAAAACCTGACAATGTTGCCAGTGGATGTGGGGTTCTTGCAGTGTCGTGAGGAAAAGCATTTCCAGGGACCCATTTCTAGGGATGATTTATTCAGGAAGCAAAATTAAAGGAGTTCCCCAATGTCCCATCCCTGTCCGTCTTACCAAGAAAATCAGGGACAGAAATAGACTCAATGTCCTGAGAGTCTGTGCCATATTATAGTTCAGTCCAGCATCCGGCTAGCTTAGCTTGTGTTTCCGGTTGCAATCAGTTGCTCTGCTGCTCCTATACTCATGCTCTAATCTGTAAAGACTACATACTACATGATTGCAGCTGTAAGACATTCTGAAAAAGACAAAACTAAGAAAATAGTATAAATATCCATGGTAGCCAGAACGTAGGAAGGATAAATAGGTGGAACATAGGATTTTTAGGGCAGCAAAGCTACTCTGTATGATACTATAATGATATATGAATCGAGTTTCATCGATTGTAATAATTGTACCACTCTAGTAGGGAACATTGATAGTGGGGGACTCTGTGCCTGTATGGGTACAGAGATTTATTTATTTCCATATTTGATCCAGCTATAGACAGGGAGGCAGATGCAGATGCAGATACTGATATATAGACATAGCGTGTGTGTGTGTGTGTGTGTGTGTGTGTGTGTGTGTGTGTGTGTGAAACTGTTCTGCAGGGGATGATTATTTTCTTGCATCTCTCTGATGGCATTTTCTTAAAGTTTAATTTATCAACCCTACTTCCAAAGGTGTTTGATTTCCTTTTCTGAAATAGTCAGGTTTTGACTATTACCTAGAAATTCTCATTCTTTCGCTTTCTCTCCTTCAGCTGTGATAAAGTTATAAGGGGCCTAATTTGGGAGAGTAGTAATTGTCCAAACACCCAAGAATTATGCCTGCTACCCAAAATCATGGAGTCTAAACTATGTTATTAAGAAGTTAGATGGCTTGGTTTTTCTTACTTAACTACTATACATTCACTTTTGTAGGCTGCATATGTTAACATATAGTTAATAGTTATTACTGAAAAAAAAATTTAGGATTTATTTCATTTCCCTTCATGCATATTGGGACTCTGATACTGACAATTTTTCTTTTCTTTTCTTTTTTTTTAATATATTTTATTGATTTTTTACAGAGAGGAAGGGAGAGGGATAGAGAGTCAGAAACATTGATGGGAGAGAAACATCGATTAGCTGCCTCCTGTACACCTCCCACTAGGGATGTGCCTGCAACCAAGGTACATGCCCTTGACTGGAATCGAACCTGGGACCTTTCAGTCCGCAGGCCGACGCTCTACCCACTGAGCCAAACCAGCCAGGGCTGATACTGACAATTTTTCTTCCAGTTCTGAGATAATGGTAAAATTGGGGGATTCACTAAATGTGGTTTATATAAAGTGTTAAAGAAACAAGTATAAGAAAAGTGGCACTGGTTGATTTTCATTCAAATAGTTAAAATCCCATTGCCAAAGTTCTTGTGAGCTATTTCAGTTTCTAAACACAACTTATTAAACAATTCCATTCACATTCTCCAGACATTGTGCCAAGCACCGTGCCTGGGCCTTGGAAAAGAAAGACGACTAAGACTCAGTTCATTTCCTCAAGGAGATGAAAGTCTAACCAAAGAGAAAACACATACATAATTAACTCATCTTAGAAAAATTAATGTGTAAGAGAGTATTCAATAGAAGTAGGGGTTGTATTTAATTAAGCATGATCATATTTATAAAATTAAAATAACTTATTTTCAGTTTCTTCAAGGTTTTGCTCAGATGAGGCCTACACTGACCACTCTACTCAAAAACTGCAATCCAGCCCTGGCCGGTTTGGCTCAGTGGATAGAGCATCGGCCTGTGGACTGAAGGGTCCCGGGTTCGATTCCGGTCAAGGGCATGTACATTTGTCGTGGGCACATCCTCAGTGTGAGGTGTGCAGGAGGCAGCTGATCTATGTTTCTCTCTCATCGATGTTTCTAACTCTCTATACTTCTCCCTTCCTCTCTGTAAAAAATTAATAAAATATATTTATTAAAAAAAAACTGCAATCCACATGACCCCTTATTCTGTCCACTTTTCCTTTTATTTAATAATACTTGTTACCGTCTAACATATTACATAATTTAGTTATTGATTATGCTTATTGTTCACTGTCTCCATTTACTAGAATGCAAGCTCCACTAGGGCAGTGATTTTAAGTTGTTCACTGACACAGCCCAAGAGCCTACAACATTCCCCGCAGATTGTAGGTGTTCAGCAAAGGTTTGTTGAATGATTGACTGAGTGAATGCTTTGTAATTTAGATCTATTAGACTGTATTATATGTATACTAGAGGCCCGGTGCACAAAATTCATGCACTCAGGGGGGTCCCTCAGCCTGGCCTGCACCCTCTCGCAGTCCAGGAACCCTCGGGGGATGTCTGAGTGATGGCTTAGGCCCGCTCCCTGTGGGAGAGGCTCCCACCACTGCCACCACTGCACTTGCCAGCCGTGAGTCTGGCTCAGGGCTTCTGGCTGAGCGGCGGTCCCCCGTGGGAGCGCACTGGCCACCAGGGGGCAGCTCCTGCATTGAGCATCTGCCCCCTGGTGGTCAGTGTGCATCATAGCAATCAGTCATTCTGCTGTTTGGTCAATTTGCACATTAGCCTTTTATTATATAGGGTTAGCCTATAGCTATAGAGCAGGGGTCCTCAAACTTTTTAAACAGGGGGCCAGTTCACTGTCCCTCAGACCGTTGGAGGGCCAGACTATAGTTTAAAAAAAAAAAACTATGAACAAATTCCTATGTGCACTGCGGGCCTGGGACGCGTCGGCTGCTAAGCAGGACAGGCAGCAGCACCCGGCGGGCCAGATAAATGTCCTCAGTGGGCCGCATGTGGCCCACGGGCCGTAGTTTGAGGACACCTGCTATAGAGAGATTAGATTCTATATATGCTTTCTATAATGTATATATATATATATATATGGATTAGACTATATAATCCTATATTAGATCAGAACATAGATATGTGTGTGTGTGTATAATATATATATATACATATATATATGTATATATATATATATATATATATTAGACTACATAGTAATATATTACATAATACAGTTAATCCATCTGATATTATATAGCTAAACTTAACTCTAAAATACTAGTGGAAGGAGACAGTTGTTGGTATTCATTGTGAACCTCGTTTTCTTGGCCAGCGTAAGCTGGTATTCAAGTAACTGTTGAGTAACATAAAGTGAAACTTTAATCTCCCTTAAATTATTTATTTGATCCATTGATATATACATATGAGTCCAGGGGCACCCTGGGCTTTAATTTTGGCCTCCCAAGAGCTCAAGTACTTAAACAATATATGCTTTGAACAGTGATACACCACTACACATCTGTTAGAGAATTGAAAATTCAGAACACTGATAACTCCAAATGCTGGTGAAGATGGGGAACAACAAGAATTCTCATTCATTGATGGTGGGAATGCAAGATGATACAGCCACTTTGGAAAACAGTTTGCCTGATTCTAACATAGCTAAGCATACTCTTACTATATAATCCAGCAATTGTGCTCCTTGCTATTTACCCAAGTGAGTTTAAATTTTTATCTCCACAATAATTGTGAATGGATGTTTATAGAAGCTTATTCATATTTGTCAAAACCTAGAAGCAACCAAAATGCCTGTGGTAGGTGAATGGATAAATAAACTGTGGTATCTCTATACAATGGAACATTATTTAGAGCTATAAAATAAGTGAAAACTCATGAAAGAAATAGAGAAAACTTAAATGCATATTAATAAGAGAAAGAAGCTAATCTGAAAATACTACATACTATATGATTTCAGCTATAAGGCAGTCTGGAAAAGACAAACCTAAGGAAATAGTAAAAAGATGAATGGTTGTCAGAAGGCAGATAGGAGAAAAGGATAGATAGGTGGAGCACAGGGGAATTTTAGGGCAGCAAAGCTACTCTGTATGATAATGTAATGGTGAATACATGTGAAAATTCATAGGATGTACAACACCAAGAGTGAAGCCTGATATAAACTAAGATAATGATATATTAATTGAGGTTCATCATTTGTAACCATTGTACCACTCTGCTGGGAAATATTGATAGTTGGGGAGCCTGTGCATATGTGGGGACAGAAGATATATGGAAATTTTCTCTGTACTTTCTGCTCAATTTTGCTGTGAATATAAAACTTCCCTAAAAACTAATGTCTATTAATTTAAAATACATCTATACTAATAAAAGCCTTGGGGGTGATCAGGCCAGCAGGGGAGGGTAGTTGGGGGCAATCAGGCTGGCAGGGGAGCAGTTAGGGGGTGATCAGGCTGGCAGGCAGGCGAGTGGTTAGGAGCTAGCAGTCCTGGATTGTGAGAGGGATCGGGCCTAAACCGGCAGTCAGACATCCACCAAGGGGTCCCAGATTAGAGAGGGTGCAGACCCGGCTGAGGGACACCCCGCCCCTGCCAGGGCATGAATTTCGTGCACTGGGCCACTAGTATGGCTATATGTATATATTTTATGTACCAGGGAGACCAAATCAAAGGGAAGGAAATATTTGAAACTCTTGCTTTATTTTTAAAATAGGAAAATATAGTCCAAATTTATGTTGATGGAAGAGAAGGAAATGAACATTTGTTAAAAACCTATTTATACAATAACTCTCTGTACTACTTTTACAACTTTTCTATAAATCTAAAATTAGTTAAAAATAAAATGTTTTTTAAAAATCTATTATATGCTAGGTAATGCATGTACTAACCCTATGGTGTAAATATTATTCCCATTTTACAAAGACGTAAGTGGAGGCTTGGGATGGGTGAGTAACATGTCTGAGGGCTGCTAGAAAATCATTGGGCCAGAATGCCAGCTATCATGTCTGCTATTGGAGCTCTAGTATATTCCTTCCCCCGTGTCTTCAGAGCAGCACTGTAGACACAGTGCCGGTGTGGAATGCTAAGAAAGCTATACTGGAATTTCTAGTTTCTTTTTTTTTTTCATTCAAAGAGGTGATTAATAGAAATGGAAAGATCCTTGAAGTATTCCTAGACTTTTATCCTCTGTAGGTAGTTGGGGAGCCTGTGCATAATACTCTATTTATTTCACCTGTACAGCAAAAGCAGCTACTTTCATTTTCTTTACTTTTTATCTACTTGTAAACAATTATGTGTACAGTAGTTATATCCTCTTTATTAAAATGTGTCAGATTTGAAGAGCATGTTTTATGACAACCATTAACAGTGAGCATTCCTCTACTATTTCAAATAGCACCTTTAACCTATTCCAGGAATTGTTTTCTTCTGTTCCCCCTAAACTCATTTGTAGGTCTGTAAATCTTTCATTTATTCATTCAAATACCATTCTGTGAGCACCTACTGAATGCCAATCATGGTAGTTTTCAAATTTTTTGAAATAACCATCAAGCTATTCCTGTATCTGACAGTTTGAATCATGTCAAGACCCCTCTGAATTTTTAGATGATTGATAATAAAGTAGATATAAAAAAGGATTCAATTGTACAGGCTTTCTCAAGATTTTTGAATGTTAAATGGATTGGCAGTCATCTCAAGAAATCTTTATTTCAGTAGCAACTTCATAATAGAAGAGTCATTTGTCTTGGAAGGTGCAATAGGTTATGTTGAAAACACTCCAGTGATTGGAGAGAGTGTGCATCCGAGTGTGGAGGAAAGTTCCAGGGAGATTCTAAAGCCTGTTTCAGCACCTATACTAATAAAAGGGTAATATGCTAATTAGACCAGACGTCATTCTGGATGTCTTTCCTGACAAAGCTAGGGGCGTGGCCAGCCTGCAAACCACCCACAGCCCCTCGCCCAGGTTGGCCCCGCCCCCCAGCAGGGACCCCCACCCCAATGGGGGCATGGATGGTCTGAAAACCACCTGAGGCTCCTCACCCAGACTGGCCCCGCCCCCAGCAGGGACCCCCACCATGATTGGGGGCATGGCCGGCCTGCAAACCCTGCAGCCCCTGCAGCCCCTCACCCCAGCCAGCCCCACCTCCCAGCAAGGACCCCCCCACCCCGATCCAGGGCCCCCTTCAGGGCAGGCCAGCCAGCCCCCACTCATACACCAGGCCTCTATCCTATGTAATAAAAGGGTAATATGCAAACTGACCCTAATGGCAGAACAACCAGAACGACTGCTGGACCAGTCTCTATGAGACACACTGACCACCTCTTGATCTCTTTCCCCGGCCGGCAGTCTCCAATCGCCTGATGGCCACCCACAGCAGGGGCAGGGCCAGTGAGCGGGTGGGAACAGCCAACCTCTCGGTCCCTTCCCCTGGCCATCAGGCACCGATCACCTGACGGCAAACGGGAACCAGGGGTGGGCGGCAGTGGGGAGCGGGGCCGGCTGCGGGCAGCTGGGGAAGATGGTCCTGATCGCAGGCCAGGCCTAGGGACCATATCCACGCACAAATTTCATGTGCCGGGCCTCTAGTTTGGTATAAAAACCTACATTGGGTAAAGCGCTTTATATGATGTGGGTGTTCAATAAGACAGAGGCAGAATCATACAGATGAAAGGTACCATTGAGATCAAAGTAACTGATTATGATTGAGTTCTTCCCTCCTGAAAACACACTGAGAACATACATTAGCAAAGTGAGTTTTCACACATTTGTTACCATCAGAGTGACATCTGCTTCTTGGGCGTAAGTCAGGAGTTTCCAGGGTACTCCTGTAATTTAAGAAATGATGCCTTATTTCATCGTCCATTAATAAAAACGATTTCGCAGCAGTCTGACATCACTTTCTACAACTTTCTATGAGTTAAGTGACAAAAGCCATTTGACTTTTTAATCAGTATTATGAATTTCCATCTCTCTGAAATCCCAGCTGTTAAAAATCTCTATTTTATTTCACTAATCAGTGATACATAAAGGTAATGTTCTTCCCCAGAAGTCTTATTTTGTACCAAATAGAACTAACTTATTGTTCTAACTCAGCCATGAGACAGGATGAACTAATGAGGTATAGAGCTCTGTTGGCTTGTGTGAGTCATGGGCACTTTCAAGTAAAGGGAAAATCAAGAGCATCTCTGAAGACATGCTGGAGGGAAAGGGAAGAAGTTCATGTTAAAAGCCCTGAACCCAAAGACTGTATGTAAAATGTTACAAAATTCATTCAATTTAATATTCTGCTTATTATTTTTGTAACACAAAGGCAGCTAAATTTCATCTCATGGTTTCTAATGTCATGCCGACAAGAGTGCATACTCCTCAGAGATAAAATGCGCCAACCAGGAGTGTAGAGCCAGTTACCTCTGCCTGGCACAGAGGCACACATCATTGTCCTGCCCTGCAATCCTAGCGGCATCCGATTGCTATCTAAAAGACAATTACTTGTCAGAAAGGTTTTAAGCAGAAGGTGACTAAGGTAAATACACTTGATGCTGCTAATGTTCTTTAAAAATTTTGTTTGTTTGTTTACATATATTCTAGGCTTCAACCTCTAATTAAAAGGTGGTCTGAGCCCAGCTAGTGTTACTCAGTGGTTGAATGTCAACCTATGAACCAGAAGGTCACGGTTCAATTCCTGGTCAGGGCACATGCCCAGGTTGCGGGCTCAATCCCCAGTGTGGGGCGTATAGGAGGCAGCTGATCAATGATTCTCTCTGATCATTGGTGTTTCTCTCCCTCTCTGAAATCAATAAAAATATATTTTAAAAACAAATAAATAAAAGATGACCTGAGTATTTTATTTAATAACATTTCCTCTGGGCTTGACACTGTTCTGTTTTAATATTAACTTTACACCTTACAAACAACTCAATTTGATAAATACTGCTATCCTAATTCCCAATTTACAAATGAATAAATCAAGCCACTGAGAATTTAACTTATCTGCCCAAGGCCACACAGCTAAGAAATAACACAGGAGAATTTGGACCCAAGAAGTCTGGCTCCAGAGCACAGAACCATGTACTGACTTGTTAATCTATGCTGACTCTCTCAGACATACACGTTGTGTATTATAGATGCAACATATAGTTTATATCACTTACCATGTGCTCACTGGGTGTCAGGTGCTATGCTAAACTCTTCATGTCGTTTTCTTCCTGTCAGCCCTATGAGATAAGTACTACATTGAACTGATGAGGAAACAGGCTCAGGAAGGCACAGTCCTTTGTTCATTCTCACCCTACTAGTGAGTGGCAGGGATGAGACCTAGCCCAGGTCCGGCTGTGTCCACAGCCCATAATATAACCACTCCAATGGGGAGTTTGGCTACTAATCGCTAAGAACAGGGTCAATGAATACCTTGATGAAATATGAAGGGCTAGGTCTCATGTCCAAAATTTAGGCTAATTGTGCTTTTATGATGCTTTTTCTAAAAATCTTGACAGTGAAGTAATTCTAGAGTCCCTTTACTTGATCAATGCCCAGCCCCTCCTTTTATTGATGAGGACTTGAGACCCAGAGAAGTTCAGGAACTCTCTCAAAATCATGGATAGGAAAAGCCAGAACCACTCTCTGTTCAAGCTTTGTTCCAGAATTCCAATGCACTTTAGGGGCACGGCGCATCCTGACTCACACAGAAATTTGTATTAGGAGTGGATATAATTATATCTGTTTCTAAAATTCTTTTGTTATCTGTGTGGAGCTCAGCAAGTCTCCCTCGTTTGCTGAGATGATCTTTTGGGCTGTATTATGATAGCTTAGAGGTCACTTTATTGATGCTTGCTGAAACATTTAATGATTGCACAAAAATACTATGTTTACACGGTTTCCTGCTTTGTAATGTATCCTGCAGTCCTATTCATCTTTAAAGAGACTATTACATTAAACCAAACCAAAAAGATACGATCCTCAAACAAAGCCTATAAATCCTCCCTACTTTTAGTTGTGATTCAATAAGTCAAAAAAAGAGCTTTTATTTTGCCCTAGCTGGTTTGGCTCAGTGGAAAGAGCATCAGCCCATGGACTGAAGGGACTGGATTCGATTTTAGTCAAGGGCACTATCTTGGTTGCAGGCTTATCCCTAACCCTGGTCAGGGCATGTGTGGGAGGCAACCAGTCCATGTGTCTCTCTAACATTGATGTTTCTCTCTCTGTGTCTCTCCCCCTCCCTTCCACTCACTCTAAAAATCAATGGAAAAATAGGCGAGGGTGAGGATTAACAAAACAAAACAAAAAGAGCTTTTATTTGGAGACAATTACCCCTTTTTCCCCCATTCATTGTGTGACCCAAGTTCATTTCTGTGCCAATTTCCCACATACCTCTGAAGTCTCTATTTCCTCCATGTATACTTTGTGATTCTGAGGTTGTTGCCTTCCTGTTCTCAATCATCTCTGGGCCATCTGCCATGTTCTGCTGTACCTTGACCCAGTGTTCTAGCCTAGGTGGGGAGAGTGGATGCAGGAGAGTCCATGCTCAACATGGAGATTTCTGTAATCCTTCAGCAGTCAACAAAGATGGGAAACAAAACAAAGGCAAATCTACCAAGACTGTAACAAAGAAAGACAGAATTCTCCCAAGTCAACTACTTGATTTTCTTTCTTTAGGTTTAAGAACATGGAGGTTTGGTTTGTTATGACTGGGACAATGGAGTTCATATTTATAGCTTTGGAGAATCACAGCTTGAGCCTAGGTGGTATTTTACCGTTTGAATTTCCAGATGTCAGAATGACAGAGAGGTAATTTATTTATGGTTCAGATTGTAGCAGGAGGTGAGGCTGGGGGAAAAAGGGTAGATAGATAAGCAGGAGGAATTTCTCAAGGCAAAGGACTGACTTATTAAGACCTCCAAAAGTTTTGTGGAGAGATGGTGGTAGATGGAAAAGAAAAAAATGAAGTGGATGGCCCGGCTAGTGTGGCTCAGTGGTTGAGCATCGACCAATGAACCAGGAGGTCATGGTTCGATTCCCAGTCAGGGCACATGCTTGAGTTTCAGGCTCAATCCCCAGCATGGGGCATGAAGGAGGCAGCTGGTCAATGATTCTCTCTCATCATTGATGTTTCTATCTCTCCCTTTCCCTTGCTCTCTGAAATCAATTTAAAAAAATGAAGTGGTTGCTCAAGAAGAAGAAGGCAGGGCAGGGATAGAAGGCATCAGCCTCTCTCCTCGAGGCTAATGAAGATTCCATCAGCCTCTGTGTCTCGGAACTATTGGGGTTCTTGATGGTCCCCTTCACTGTCCCCAGCACCGGGCCAGTCTCAGTGAGGAGACATTTCTCCCCTGAGCCTCTTACAGTACGGCGAGGATGTGGAGAGTTTGAAGACAAGAGAGATTCTGTCCCTTTTGGTATTTTATAAGTGAACTTGTATTGGGGTGATTCTGTCTTCAGTATGTCTCTGACTGCCTAAAATGGGATGGGCGGGCCCCTCAATCAGATGGCATTTGTCAGAGTCACAAATTACCAGCACAGTGCCTCACCAGGGGGGTGCCTCATGTTCCCTCTGCAGAGGTGTCCCTGTTTAGGAAATGTGAACTGAAGTAACCTTGCAAGATGAAGTTCTCACATATAACAGATATTTGCTCTTTTGCTGCTTCTTTTTTAAAACTTCAGAGAATTTTCTTCCTCCTTCACACATTCTTACTTATTACTAAGAAATCGAGACTCTTAAAATGTCATTGTCAGCATTTTCAGGCTATGATTTTCCTGTCTGATTAACAAAGGCCTCTTCTTGTACTTTCCGCTTTTAGAAAGGTGCATGCACTTGATTTCTTCTTCTTGTTCCCATGAAGCTTCCAACCTTAACTTCCCACGACTGATTTTCTGAACTTGACCTTGGGATGGTCTAGATCAGTGGTCGGCAAACTCATTAGTCAACAGAGCCAAATATCAACAGTACAATGATTGAAATTTCTTTCGAGAGCCAAATTTTTTAAACTTAAACTTCTTCTAACACCACTTCTTCAAAATAGACTCGCCTGGGCCATGGTATTTTGTGGAAGAGCCACACTCAAGGGGCCAAAGAGCCACATGTGGCTCACGAGCCGCAGTTTGCCGACCACGGGTCTAGATGAAATTGAATGCGTCTAGATAAGCTGGTGGTAAGGGCCCTTTTGTTGTGTATGGAGAGCATACACAAGCAAAAAGGATCATTTTTTCTCCACCTCTAATTTCTTATTTTAAACGCATCTCTTCTTCACCTTTCAGAACTGGCACATAGTATTCACCGGATGGTCTTCTTGCTTTAGTTTGGAGCTAACGCACTGGCCAAGAAGAGTCAAGTGGAAATTTTGACTAAAACTAAAGTCTGGAATACTTTAGGGTAATAACAGCTCCCTTTCTTGAGTATGTGGACGAAAGGGGCCACATGCTGACTTGACAAAGCTCAGGGGAGGCCTGCAGGGCAGTCTTGCAAACTCAGAGACCTCAAGTAACCACAAAGGATGGTCTGAAATTAAACTTTAACTAAACGCAGTTATGGTGGGCAGTTACGTCCTAGGCTGGTATCTTCACTGACAAGGTCAACCTTTGCCTTAACTGAGCCTATCTGTCTTTTTGCATCTATGATAACATACCCTTGAAATGTCTGGGTAACTTGTAACTTCCCCTTTTCTGGAGCCCCTGGGGCACAACCAAATGTGGTGGGTGCCAGGACAGATACCACAAATTCCTTCATTATCATGTTAATTGTTCCTGCACCCACCTAAGTATGTGTCCCTCATTTTACTTTTTATCCAATCTCAGGGGTTTCCTCCACGCCGCCGCCGCCGCCTCCCCCCCTTCACCGCCCCCCCCCCCAGTTGCTTTATCCCACCTCCTTAATCTACAGATGTAACCCGCCATTCTCTGGAGCATTATCTCAATTCCTTGAGGTTCTGCTTCCCGGTATATGTCAACAGTTTGGCTCAAATAAACTCACAAAAATTCTTTACAGGTTTCAATGGTTTTTTTACGTTAACAAGCACTTAGTGGGTCAAAGTCAATGAGATGAACGTTTTACGTATTTTATCTCCTTTAATCCTACAGCACCATGAGGTAGGTAGCCCATTTTTCAGATAAAAAAAACAAGGCTCACAGATTGTCTTTTGCTCACAGTGGTCACACAGGTGATATGTGAAGGAACAGGATTTAAATGCATAACTGTTTTATTCCAAAGCATTTCACTGCAGAACATGCGATTCTGCCTCACGTATAATGCAGTTAGGTAACATGTTAGGACTATCAAAAGGAATTTCAGAAGTAAAATGCATTTTTTCCTCACACAGCAATACCCTATTTTAGAGGAGAGAATGAATTGGCAAGATTTCACAATTTGCTAAGACTATCAGATTAAAGAACTAAATAATATAGTGTTGAAAGCTCTGTCTCTTGGTATTATATGAGTATTCTAGAGAAACTTCAAAAGCCATGGGTGCTAATGGCTTTTCTGTTTCAGTAAATGCTTACTCTTTCTACCCTGTTTGACTGAGCCTGTATAGAAAATGCCAGAGCTGAAGTGACATCACTGGCACCACATAGGCACCCTTTTTTCTTTGCCAAGTCCCCTAGCTTCTGATAACACTTGTGTGAGTGTGTCTGTTGAGTGTGAGTGTGTCTGTTGAGTGTGAGTGTGTCTGTTGAGTGTGAGTGTGCTGCTGAGGTGGGTGGAGAAATGACAAGTTGGGTTCATTAGCATCTACCAGGTACTGGGCACTGTTTTTTTCATGTTCTCTCACTTAAATGCCACATCGGCCCTATGGGCTGAGTGACGTTATAGTTGAGGAAACTGAGGCTTGGAGAAGTCAGGTAGCCTCTAAGTGGAAAAACTGGAACTCAAACCTAGGATTATCTGTTGTTGATTAAATTAGTATGAGATATCGTTCATAAAATAAGATTTTAGGTTAGTATTTACACACTGTTTTCAGAATGCGAGATTCATAATATCAGGCAAGATTTTATTTATTTGTTATGAGGAGGCCATACTTAATTGATTTTTAAAAATTCATTACAGTACGCCCCCCCTTATCCGCAGTTTCACTTTTCTCAGATTCCATTATCTGCAGTCAACCACAGTCTGAAAATATTAAATGGAGAATTCCAGAAACAAGTAATTCATCCGTTTTAAAATACATACCCTCCTGAGTAGCATGATGGAATCTTGAGTCATCACACTCCATCCAGCCTGGGACGCAAATCATCCCTTTGTATCCACACTGTACTCACTCCTTACCTATTAGTCACTTAGTAGCCCTCTCCATTATCAGATGACTGTTGTGATATCACAGTGCTTGGGTTCAAGTAACCCTTCTACTACTTAATAATGGGCCCAAAGTGCAAGATGCTAGCAATTATTCAAATTTTCAAGTGATGCTAGCAATTTGGATGTGCCAAAGAGAAGTCATAAAGTGCTTCCTTTGAGTGAAAAGATGAGTACAATACAATAAGGGATTTGAGAGAGAGAGAGAGAGAGAGAGAGAGAGAGAGAGAGAGACCACGTTCACATGACTTTTATTACACTGTATTGTTATAATCTTTCTATTTTATTTTTTTAAGAATAGTTTATTGATTTTTTAGAGAGAAAGGAAAGGAGAGGAAGTGAGAGAAACATCAGTGTGAGAGTGCAACATCGATCGGCCGCCTCCTGCACATCCCCTAGAGGGGTTCAAGCCTGCAACCCGGGCATGTGCCCTGACGGGGAATCCAACCAGCCACCTCCCGCTGCATGGATGACACTCAACCAAGTGAACCACACCAGCCAGGGCCTATTTTATTTTTAGTAAGTGTTGTTAATTTCTTACTGTGCCTAATTTATAAATTAATGTTTGTCATAGGTATATATGCAGAGGAAAAACAGTATATGTAGGGTTTGGTACCATCTATGATTTCAGGCATCCGCTGGGGGTCTTGGAACATGTCCCCTCATATAAGGGAGGACCACTGTACCTTGTTTTCAAACATAATGCTTTGCTTTTAAAGCTCTAGGGACCCTTGTTTAAGCTTTAATTCAACAGTTTACTTGAAACATGAGCATAATACTTGGAGCTTGGCACTGACTTACAAATTTAAACACTAACAAATGTGTTATTATAAACCTGGCTGTTTGTTTAGGGGAGCTGTGGACATTTATAAACCACTTGCTCATAAAAAGAAACACCGCTTTATGTGACAACACTGAAATATGTGCCGTAGAGAGTTCCACTCTTGCCGCCTATTTCCAATAAACGAAGGCCTCTGCTCATTCATGTTTCTCTTGATAGTTGTAAAAAAACCATTCCCCTCCAAGCCTCGAGCGCAAAGGGACAAAATAATTGGCAGTTTTGAGAACAAAAGAACAGTTTGAAACCATGTGTCTGAGAGTGGACTTGCAATATCAAAGAGTTCCTACTGGACAAATTTGAGATGGGACAAAGGCACTGGAAGGAGAGAGAACATGTGTATTTATGCTACCACGTCATTCCAAAATTTGTCATTAGACCTCTGAAGGAAACAAAAACTGATTTTTCTGTCCCCATTTTACATTATCTGTGCTCTCTCATAAAAGGAAGCAATTTTGCCGTTTCGAGGGTTATTTCTTTTGAATGCTCCACAACTATATTGTACACAAATTTCACAGTAAATGTGGCAAGAGAAGGAGGCTCAGGCCTGAAGGCATGAGGACAGAGTTCTAATCCTAATTCCCTATGAAAGGTCAAATGTAAGCTATTGTTGTGGCCCTCAGGTGTCACAGACCTGACCATCATACACACCTACTTCCCTGGCATCTTCTAGCTTCCTTCTCCGTCAAGGGGAGTAAGCCTCTACAGCAAGCATGTTAAATTCAAGGCCTGCAGGCAGCATGCAGCCCACAAAGAATATTTTTGCAAGCCAGCCAATATAATGGTATGTAAGAAACGTTTTAATAAAAATTTCATAACTTAATTTTTACAATATCCTGTTATACATAATTATTAATAATGAACTACAACGTTCGCCAATGATTGATTACTATAATCGTGTTGCATTCATTTCCCTTACGTGCCTTATGCGCAGACGCACCATTTCTCTCCACTAATACCAGCAGCGGATATTTTAGCAGCCGATTGCCACGTCATTAGTCTTGTGCTGACTTGTTTGGTGTGCGCAATAGGAAATATTTCACTTTCGGAGAGAAATAGGTTTATTTGCATTGTGCTTATTAATTTGTGCAGTTATTCAGTGTCTGGTAAGTTAATGTTCAAGAAAAAATATTAATTTTTATTAAAATGTTCTATTATTTTATGTTTACGATTACTCATTTATTTCAGCCCTTTGTATTCAGCATGTCTCTATCGAAACAAACCTATGTTTCTATGAAAATTGAAGCTTTTGTTGTTTTGCAGCCCACATAAACTTAAACCTTGTTTATTTGGCCCGGGTTAGCCTTTGAGTTTGACATCCTTGCTCTAGGGATCTAGTTCCATGTTTTAAGCCTGTGGATTTTTACATCAGAAGTCCTGCCTTAACTCAGGGAATGATTCGGAAAAGTAGAGTTGTTAACTAATGGTCTTTTTCATGAGAGTGTCTATAGTGATCTTGGAACTTGCTCAATGGATATCTATACTATTACTCCTGTCCCATTAATTCCACAGAGTCTAAAAGATCCAACTAAAGGTTACATCTTGGAAGAACATTAAGAAATCAGTTCTTGATCCATTAAAATGCATTCTATTTTGGATGCTGCATTGGGGCCACTGGACTCTAGACAACCCATTCCTCCCGGTATCAAAAGCATCAGAGTTCTCGATGGGAGAGGAATAGAAGCACGCGTCGGCCAAATCATAGCTTGTTTTGAGGCGGGTGTTGGCATAGATGATATGTGTGAGCATCTGTATGCCACATTGATCTGCTATTACCATTATAGAGGAGATCTCAACCTAATGGTAAAGAGTCCGTTTGGCCAATATCTCATAGCGGACAGCTATGAATTCTCTACAATGCCACCGGACTTACACACACAGTCTCTCCTTCACATAATGCGAGCCATTGGTTGCTCGGTAGCCTTGGTCCAAATCATCAGGGATCTTCCGGTGCCCAACCCTGTTGGCAAACAAGCTGCCTCTTTTGTGGCATATTTAAGTCTGTTCCTACCCAAACTTGTGACAGGAGGGAGCGCCTGTTCTCAGAAGGCAGAAAAGGCCTACCAACAATTAGTGAATCGAGGTATAAATGTAATCTCTCGAGATTGGATGGCACCTATGGTGATGAGAACCGCTTATCGCACACTTGTCACTGCTTTATCATACGCTTTAGCCTCATCTACCATGAGCTTCATCAACGGGCTGGCACTGGCGCTGCTAAAACAATCCTAGCAGGAGCTGTTGAGCAACCACGATACTCTGGGCTGTTGATGGTAAAAAAACGTTCTGACCTATATGATCACAAACAAGGAAGGAGACATCAAAATACACCCACTTGCCCGAGATAAACGGACAAGAGAGGAGCTGGCTCGTTGTGAATATGGTGTAAGGAATCTGCAGAAACATGGCATCTGTGCTCCATTTGCTCGAGTTCTTGGGCTTCCCGGAGTGACCCAAGCAGAACACAGGCAATTCCCCCCTTTATTGCCATTGCACTTGGGGTCGCATCCGTCCATCAAAGCACACTGCAGGGGTTAGTATTGAAGCACGGCGTCAGCCCCTGAAGGAAGCAGCCCGCCAAGCTGAACTAGAGCTGCAGAGCATCCGCAGCCCAAGGGAATTGCCTGACGCGGAGATCCCGCCGTCAAAGAACGAGGGGTACTACTTAAGTTCCCTGGGAGAAGTGAAAAAAATCAATCAAGATCAAAGACAGCGGGAAGACAGGGCTCGGGCGGAACTATTGAGAAGACTTACAGGAAGGGAAATAGGCCAAGCCCACAAGATGAACATCCACTAGGCCGAGGAGAGATGCCTCCAAGCGACGAACGTTCACATTCTCCATCACTGCAGCCACCAGTATCTTATCAGCCTCATGGGCCGCCCTATTCAGATTTACCCATTTGGAGACATGTCCACCAGCAGTGAATTGGGGAATCCTCTCCACCAACACCTCGCCTGGTTAGAACACCACGACCGCCCTCCAGGGATACCATGCCTGCTCTGAAGACTCTGAACCTCCTAGGGTTGATATCAATGATTACCACTAAGACAGCTCCGGACATAGAGCCCCTGAAGGACCAGAAGACTCAGTTGAGGTAGCAAGCATACAAGAAGAGGATAGCGAAATTATAAATGGGAAACAGCATTCCATCCCTGAATTTTTTGAGGGTGAAAGAACCACTGAAGAGCCACCAGCGGGGGCATCCGAAGCCATTGGGCCTAGATATATTTGAACAACCTTATGAGAGCATATTAGATACACAAGAATTTTTGCAGATGACGGGACCAATGATAGTAGAGATACTGCAGGGTAGATCACACCCAGTAGGACTGAGAAATATCATGGGACAAATTCTTACTTATCCAGACAGCTTCCAGAAGCCTGCAGTATGGGGGAGTCTGCTACCTCTAAACAAGTGATTTCGGCCTTAGGGAAATCCGGCTCAACAGACAGACCACGGACATGCTGAGCACTGGTCTTCGCCAGCGTTTCTGCATTTGGCATACCTGTGTTCGGACCTTGGACATTCAGGAATAATGATAATGATTGTATCGTCCGTCTCACTATATGCCTTGCAGTATGTACTTGCCTTGCTGCGAAACCAAACCAGATAAACTGTGAATCTCCCGATGAGAATATTCCTGAACCTCCATCTTTTGTGCCCCCGCATTTTGGATGATATTTTTATAGAATCATTTTTACCTTTATTTTTATCTTTTTTAAGTTTTTTATACATTATCATATGAAGAACATAAAGGAAAAAAAAGATTACATCTTGCAGTAAACTAGATTTAGAAAACAAGAAAACCTTGGATTAACATTGGATGATACACATATACTCCAAAAACTACCTCATAAGCAGTAAAACAAAGTCTTCCCCCGCCCCTTGCCCCGTTTGCCCTGTGAACCGTGCCTGGAAACAGTGCACTGACCGTGCTGGGTGTTTTAAATATTGCTTTGGTAACGATATGGACCCTTGGCTTGCCTGGACCAAAAGTTCAAATTTCCTAGTTCATCTAGAACTGATAATGGACATCAGGAGACTGGTTCTGTGCTACATAAACTTTCTAAACGCTTAATGCTAATCTAGAAATTAGAAGTATTGCTATTTACTGCAGGAATTATTCTTTTCAAGGACCCTGGAGCACATGTCTACTGGTCAGGAATACCCTCTCTCGAAAAATACTGTAAAACGCTGTGATAGTCTTCAACTGTAACTTGCTTCTTCCTGGGCATTAAGAAACTGCTACATTAACATTATCCTGTGGATAACCTGATTATAAACTGATCTATTAGCTTTGAGTTTTGGGGTTGTTTTCTTTGTATATGTCCAAGATAATTTAAATGTATGTACACACACACATCTCACAAAATCTCTATAGTAACATTATTTATAATAACTAAAATATGAAAACAACCCAAATTTCCATCAATTGACAGATGGCTAAGTTAAAAATTTGTATGTATTGAAATATTATTCAGTAATAAAAAGAAATGAAGTATTGAAACACGCTACAACATGGATAAATTTGAAAATAGTTTGTGAAGTGAAAGAAGCCAGTTCAAAAAGACCATATAATGTATGATTTAATTTATAGGCACAGTTCATTATACACAAATCTATAGAAGCATAAAATCATCAATAGTTGCTAGGGACCAGGAAGGAAGAGGAATGAGTGATTGCTAGTAAGTACTGATGCGTATGTGTGGGGAGGGGGATTAATAAAAATGTTCTAAAATTTAAAAGTGGTGATGGTTGCAAAACTGTGAATATACTAAAAACACTGAACTGTATGCTTTTAAAGAGCGACTTTTTTGGTATATGAATTATATCTCAATAAAGCTGTTACTAAAAATTATATTGAATAAATCTATTCTCAATTCCAGTTTCTAAAATACTGTTAATCATTCTTCACTTGTTTCCTATTGTCTCCAGTAACTTATGTAAGAAAAAGAATTGTTCTCAAATAGGCTAACTTGGAATTTACCACCAAGCAAAGTTCTCCCTAAGTGTGGCACCAGTGGCAAGAACATCATGTTATAGAAGTACTTGAAGCTAAACATGAGGCATATACCTGCCTACACATATTTGTGTTCTGGTTCAAAGCTAATGAAACCTTATGTGACTCAAATGCCCCAGATCTCCTACCCTAGATAAAAACTCAAATTAATCCAGTAGCAATAGTAATAATAAAATGAAAAAAAAATAAAAAGAATATGAGTTAAAGGGAAAAAGCTAAAGAAGAGGCAAATGCAAGAGATGAAGTCACAACTCAAGTAGTAGAAAGAGACTTAATGTTGCCTTCAGGGGTATATGTTTCAGGACTCTTCTTCTCTAAAAGAATAAACTAGTCACAGAGAATGTAAAGTTCTTCCCAATTACACAGTGAATAGCCTCAAAGGTGGATCTAGAACCCAAGTTTCTTTTTTTTTTAAATAGATTTTTATTGATTTCAAAGAGGAAGGAAGAGAGATAGAAACATCAATGATGAGAGAGAATCATTGATCAGCTGCCTCCTGTATGCCCACACTGGGGATCAAGCCTTACAACCCCGGGAATCGAACCATGACTTCCTGGTTCATAGGTCAACTCTCAACCACTGAGCCACCCCGGAACCCAAGTTTCTTGATCACTAGTCCAATACTTTTTTCTGTCCCACTATCATTTAACCTTTTGGGTCCTCTGCCCACATAGTAAGGGACTGAAGCCGACCAACAAACAAGTAAGCTTGGGAGCAGATTCTTCAGCCCTAGTGGAACCTCAGATGACTGCAGCCCATTGGACAGCTTGACCTCATGAAAAACCCCAAGCTAGAATCACCCTGTTAAGCTGCTTCTAGATTCCTAACCCACAGAAACTTTGATTAATAAATGTTGGTGGCTTTAGCCTGCTACATTTCAGGGTAATTTGTAGCACAGCAATAGATAATTAACACAATATTAATACAATATTCTCCCACACAGAATCAGGCTGACCTGTGCGGCCGTGGAATACTGCGGCAATAATGGTGTGAGCCTTCTGAAGGTAGGTTCTAAAAGTTATTGCAACTTCTGCTTTGAACCTGTGGATCATTCACCCTGGGGAATGCCAGCGGCCAGGTCATGAGCAGACTCAGGCAGCCCTGTGCAGGAACCACCTTGCCTGCACCACCTGTCACCAAATGAGAGAGCAACCTCAGAAGTACAGACATGCATTGCGTAGTGATGTTTCGGTCAACAACAGACCACATATATGACAGTGATACACCAAATAGACTAGGTGTGTAGTAGGCTATACCATCTCTATGATGTTTGCAAAACTACCAGATCACCTCACAGACACATTTCTCAAAATGCATCCTTATCGTTAAGTGGCACATGACTGTGTATCTTCCAGCTCAAGTCAAGCCTGCAATGATTCCAGCCCTTCGGCCTTTGAGTCCTCCAGCTGAGGCCTGCACATGGCAGGGCAGAGAGTAGCCATGCCAACTGTGTCTTCTCTAAATTCCTGCCCCACAGCAACCATGTGATACTAAAAGCAGGTTTCCCCTGCTATCCAAAATGAGAGCGCTCCTATGAAATGATGTAAAGGGAAGACATTATTACCATCCATTTATATGGGGAAAAGGAGCATTCACAGACCCCACAAAACAGCCTATCAAATTTTACCAAATAACACATAAAACCTAAAATAACACTGACATGCAGTAAAAGCAGGAATGATATTATAACTACACACTATGCTTTCTACACCCATCAATCCACTCTAATAGACTTACCATTTCATCCATTACGGGATGCTGACTAAAAAGACCACTCTGCTACTAGTAGAACCAATAGTAACTTTGGCAGATCTCAAAATTCTTTTGCTATGCATGTAAATACTAGTGCGATTGGTGGACGCAGGCAAGCTCAACACACTCACCGTGTCTTTATTTCATTCGCCGGGATAGACACAATTACATCCCGTTTTACTCTAAGAATAGCGTAACAGCCTTAGGAGCTCTCTTAGGCTTTTCTGATACGTTAGTACACATCTTGCTAACAACTGCACAACATAAATTGAATTGACGCACAGATGCTCCCAGACGCAGTTCAGATCTGTGGGGCTTGATGCTGAGATGCTGAGTGTAGCTCCTGGGGAAAGAGCTCGCAAGACCACTCTCACTGAGGAGTGCCCCCTGCCTCTAAAGAGCTCCCTGAAAAACAAAAACAGAATGCTGTTTCACTTTTGGCCTTTCGTTGTAAAGGGGAAAATTATTTTCAGAGTTCTTTCTGTTAGGAAAAACAGGTACTAATGTACCTCTTTTATAAAGCGAGGTGGAGTAAAGCCAACTTCCGAAAAGCAAGTGGGGAATACCTGTATTGTCTTAACCGACTTAGTTTTGAGTGATTTATTGAGTAGTAATAGGTAACTAGACAAATGTATTGACTATTTAGTATCTTCTAATTGCATTTTTTTAATGCTTTTTCATGTCTATGTAAGTATATTAGTACCTTTTGAAAAATGTTGATTTAGATGTGCAAACAGCTATTTCCACGCTCCTTTTCCTCTGACCAGACTCTCTGTTGATACTGTGTAGTGTGGATATCAGAGAGAATTTGTAACAACAGCAAAGTGTTGCAGCATAAGCGCATAATTGTGATGTGTAGCCGACTGAGTTTTTGGTAGAAAGAAGCTTACCTAATGTCTTGAAATGGGGGTGAGGACATCCCTTTCATCTGTGCATTCGCCTCTCATCGTTACTCTCATGCTTTCTGTCCTGGCTGCATCGGCTGCGGAGGCACCTGAGACTAGTGTAACTAGAAAAAACTTCTCTTACACAGTCAGTTCACAGTCTCCCCACGTTAGGCATCGCCTCCACCTCACTCTTGCCCTTGGCCTGTGTGGTGCTGCTGACCTGCTGCATCTTTGCCATATTATCAAGTCACTCTGCAGCCTCATAACAGCATCCACTCTCTCCCTAAAAATAGGGACCCTCTGTCAGGCACAGCGGCTCTCAGTCCTCAGCCCTTCCTCCCACATCTCAGTGGGAATGGAAATTGTCTTGCTTCTCTTCTGCATGCTCTAGGGCTGAGGGGCTCTTGTGGGGTGGGGCTAATTGGCTCTGTGAGTCTTCTCCAGCTGTCAGAGTGCGGCACAATTTTATAAAACCTACTTGTTTATCCGAAGACAGTAGCACTCATTCTCTATCCAGGAAGAAGCCTGGGGAAAACTCTTTTTTCAGATTTTAGATGTTCTATTCAGCTAATAATGGGAGGCTTAGTCATCATCAAGTTAATCTTCCACCTTGTAGGTAAAAGTAATAACACGAGCAATTTGTAAATTCATCCTGTGTGTATTCAATATGCAGCAATGCTTTTCAATGCCTTTAAATACCTTCTTACCCATGCAGGTCTACAAGTGTACATAAAATTTTTTTATTATAGTAAAGCATGCCTATTTATATCTTCAACAGGACTGCATGCCATACATGGCAGTGTACCATGTACCAGTCCACACAGCATTTAGTATGAAGTTATGATCATGTTTCTACCCAAAGCCAGCCGTCATGGAGGGGCAAGGGGAAGAGCTCAAGGCGTCCTGAAAAAGCTTAGCAATTTAGTTTATGAAAACAATAAAGGAAAGAATGAAGAAAATATTTAAGAGTCCTTGCAGATCTCCATAGCCAAGGTCTCCCACTGAATTGGGCCTCCAGGGACTCACCAGCTTTGAGGATATCCCTCAGGAATAAACTCTCAGTCAGGGAAAGCTGCACGGAGACACAGCGGCAGTTCTGATCACCAGCACTGAGCTGGCCACATAAATCATTTCCTCCCTCCTTTCTCTCCCTGTCTGCATCTGCCACTGTTCATTCCTTCTTAGCAGTATAAAGAACCGTGAGGAGCAGAGCTTCCAGACTTCTTTGATTCAGATTCCCCGGCTCAGCCACTTGTTAGCCATGAGATCTTGGTCATGCACCTAGCCTTTCTTTGTCTTAGTTTCCTCATCAGAAAATAAAATGAGTTTGCTATTAATAAGATCTATCTCCCTCGGTTGGTATAAAGGGGACTAAATAAAATCGTATTTGTTAAATCTTTAGAATGCTGGGACATGATAATTGTTAGCTATTATTTTTTCATTATTCTGCCTCTCCATTCTGTACTTGTCTATTTGGGCCGCCATAGCAAAATACTACAGACTGTGTGACTTACACAATAAGGATTTATTTCTCACAGCTCTGGAGGCTGGGAAGTACCAGATCAAGGTGCCAGGAAGGTGGGTTTATCTGAGGCCTCTGCTGCTTATAGGTGACTACCGCCTTGCTGCAAGCTCACATGATCTCTTTGTAGGCAGGGAGGGGAGTGTCGAGAGCAAGTGCAAATGCACACACTGGTATCTATTCTTAGAGAGACATTATTCCTATCAGGGGCCACCCTTATGACCTTATTTAACCTTAATTACTTCCTTAGAGGCCCCATCTCTTAAGTATAGCCTACAGTGGGGATTGGGGCTTCAACATGTAAATTTGGGGGAGACACAAACATTTATCTATAACATATTCCTCCCCATACCCATACTTAATTTCTTCTTTTACCCTCACTTCCTATATCTAAAGTCAAAACCAGATTTACTAGAAACATTCAGTACATGTCACACGAGCCAACATATCTTATGCGATGGATGATGTCAATTGGGACAGGTTCTTCACAGTTCCTACCTTTTGTTAAAAGATTAGCCAAACGTTTGTGTCTAGTTAGTAACAAAGATTAGTTTGTAACAGTTACCCAGTCTGTAACCAGTGCTGCATAAAGCACTACTCCAAACTCAGTGGCTGAAAATCACCAGCACTGAGCTCACCACATAAATCACTTGTTGCTCAGGCACAGGTCCAAGGCTTAGGTGCATGATTCTTCTGGCCTCCATGGCCCCTCTCCTTTGGCAGGGAGTAGACTGACTGTTGGTGAGGTCTCATGTTTTCTGGGGTTTACCTGGCCGGGGCAACTCAGCTGTGCTCCCCAGGTCTATGTTGCATGTCTCTCACATCCTTCCAGCAGACTGGCAGGGCGTGCTCTCTGATACAGAGCAGATGTGAAAGAGCCAGTTCCTAGTGCTGGAAGCAGACAGCGAAAGAAGTGCTCAAGGTGTCCTACAGCTGAGGCTCAGAAGCTTCTGCCATTGTCCTGGCCAAAGCAAGTCACGGGCACAGTTCCTGCTCAAGAGATGGAGAACCAGACTGTGTCTTCATGGGAGGAACGAGGGATTATAGCCGTTTTGCATTCTACTCCACCATCTTGCCACTTCCACCTCCCCTTCCTTCCTTTTTCACTTAAAAATTTTTTCACAAATTTAAATTAGAGCAACCATGTGATTATAAATGGAGTAAGTTTTACGAAATTCATCAATTCCCTTTTGGGCACATAGACCATACTTGTATAAATGAGATCATTGTGCCTGTAGCAGGAAAAGTCTTTTTTCTTTGTAAGGGTAGTTTGTTTGGGGGGAGTTTTTTGGATTTTGTTTGTTTTATTTTTATTGTTGACATTATTACAGATGTGCCCTGTTTTCCTCCCTCTTTACCCTCTCCTCCTACCCCCCCCCAAGTAATTTAACTTAATTTCTTGTTATATTTCTCAAACTGAGAAACTTTTTTATGTGTGCTATATATCTCACAAAAAAAGAGCATACAGTATGAACCAGAACGCTGAAAAGTGTCCACAGCTATTTTTGAAAATGCATTACATTCTTAATTATATTATAATTTACACTTAGCATCTAAATATGGCCAGGAATGAGGGAATTTGATTTGGGGAAATTGAACTATGATGTGCTGCCACCTTGTGTACTATGCCTATAAGCACCATTATTTTCCATTAGCATCTCTAGAATACTAATCAGAAAAAAATACTGTAATGAAGGGAGACATTTTGTCCTTGCTCAAGGCAGGGTTTCTTAATCCTTTTGGTGCCCATGGGACTCTTTGGCAACCTATGGACTTTTTTTCATAATGGTTTTTAATGCATAAAATAAAATACTAAGTCTAGAAAGGAAACTATACTGAAATACAATGATCAAAATACCATTTAAATGACAAATGTGTAATAGACTAATATGTGTTTCCCAATTAACACATTAACAAAATCTATTGGAAAGTCTAATAATTACTACAATCTTAAATTAGTAAATACTAGAAAGATATTTTGAGATATTGGCAACACTACTAATTTGATATGAAAATGTGTGTCACAGGATAATGCCATTGTGTTTTATGGTCTATATTCTTAATTGAAGAAAATGCTAGAAATTAGTAGAAAAAGTTGTTATTTCTTCAGTTTATGGACCACTGATTTCTAGCCATGGGCTGCTGGGTAAACAAAGGCTATAAATTAATCATTTCTGCCCCCAGTGTAGTTAACACTTTGATCACTAAACAAGGAAATAATAGACATCAAAATTTCAAAAATATATCTTCAAGAACCTACAAATACATGAAAATGTTCACTGAATAAGGTATTTTTAAAGAACAAAACACTAGTTTTTCTCTCACAAGTATTGCTTTTCTATATCATGCTGTAATGAACATTTATCTGATATATTTCTAATAATTTTATAATCATGTATTACAAGGATAGGCCTACAAAATACATGTGTGGTTTTATTTTATTTCTAAAGGAACCAATGAGATAATCTGGATTCTAGTCCAGGATTTGTTTTACATCAATTCAGTGACCTTGTACATTTCTTCACCTCCCTCTCTCTGTCTCTTCCTTCTTTCCTCCCTTTCTTTCTTTCCTTTGCTCTTTCTTCCTTCCTCTTTCTTCCCTCTCTCCCTTTCTTCTCCTTCTTCTTCGCTCTCTCTCCCTTCCCTCCTTTATTTTATTCTTTCTTCAGCAAACATTTACTAAGAGATGAGTATGTGCTAATAACTGGGCTGAGTAGTGTGGGTAGTGATCTCAGGGACCTCTTAGTTGGTCATAATAAAGCATGACCTGGAGAAAGATTTACCCTGTAGCTAAAAAAATCTTAAGCTTCTGTGTACTTTGTTTTCATGGTCCCAAGGAGACTTACCAATGGTTTCACATGTTTAAATGGTTTTGTAAAATGTACAAACTGAGAAAATTAAACCACAATCAGTTAAGACCGCTGTCTCTTTCAGTTCCTGCTTCCCCTCATGTTCATCACTTTCAGGGTGCTTAGGCATGTTGAGATCCTGCCAAACAGAAGTTGAATAAGGAATACACTTAGTTTGGGTTTCATGAGATCTATTTATGTGCATATTTATTTCCATGCATAGAGTAGTTTCTCAACCTTGTGGGTACACATCAATACATATTTAAGAATTTTATTTAGTCATTTTTAAAATACGTTTGTAAATTAATTTTTGTTTGTTGTTTAGAGAGAGAGGAAGGGAGAGTGATAGAAAGATGGAAGCATCGATGAGAGAGAAACATCGATCAGCTGCCTCCTGCAAGCCCCTTACCGGGGATTGAGCCTGAAACCCAGGCATGTGCCCTGACTGAGAATCGAACCCGGGACCTCTTGGTTCAACACTCAACCACTGAGCCACACCAGCTGGGCTATTTAATCATATTTTGTTTTGCATATTTATTAAGAAGTCCACATCAGATTTGTGATTTTAACTTCCAAGAAGGTAGTAGCCAAGGATATGTGACTGTGAAAGTTCATTACATAGGCCTTTCCGCACCCAGATAAAATTCTTTGAAGTGATGCTTGTATGGTTTTGCCCACTTGGGGTACCAGACTCTTATCTAGACTGGTCAGAATCCACTCCATTGAAGTATCTCTTTATATAAATACCTAACATTGTCTTTGGTGGCTTTAACACATGGCTCTATGAAGTTAACAAAATTTGTTGCATAACAGAAACACCATTCTGCAATGTTTTGGCTTTGCCATGTGTCCCTTGTCTAGGCTGACCTCCATTCCTAAGAACTCTTTCCTGTGTGTTTCTGGTTATGGTGAGCCTCCCAGAGAGATTCTCATGTGAGATTTAAGAGTTGAGATGCAGTAGCATCCATTCCGTTGCTCACACACATTGTCATTCATTTCTTTCTCTCCTCATTGGTGAGAAGCAGCAGCCAAACCTGCCCCTGCTTTATCTTCTGCAAGACCCTCCTTCAGCTCCTCCAAATCCTGGGATTGCTTGTGTGTTTGGCTCCATGATAAAGGGTCCCAGCTTCTGCAAGACACCCATACCCTCAAAATCAGAGACAGACCTGACACGGGTTTCAGTCTCTGTTTGTGGGCTCCTGCTCATGCTTATGGTTCCATCCGTCTTCTCTTCCCTCCTACCCTGTGGACTTAAAAAGAATTTTTATTTTATTTTATTGATTTGAGAGAGAGAGACAGTTCTAGAAAAACATCAACTTGTTTCACTTATTTATGCATTCATTGGTTTCTTCTTATATGTACCCTAAGCAGAGCTCAAACTCACAACCTTGGGGTATCAGCATGATGCTCTAACCAATTGAGCTACAAGGCCAGGGGTACCCTGTGGACTTTAAACTCTGGTATCAAACATGAGGATGACAGCTTTACAGAGACTGTTTTCCAGCTCTCACAAATGTAGCAAATCTCTGATTGTTATAGATACACTAGAGGCCGGTGCACGAAATTCGTGCATGGGGGGGGGGGTGTCCCTCAGCCCAGCCTGCACCCTCTCCAATCTGGGACCCCTCAAGGGATGTCCGACTGCCCGTTTAGGCCCAATCCTGCCGGTATCAGGCCTAAACGGGCAGTCGGACATCCCTCTCACAATCCAGGACTGCTGGCTCCCAACTGCTCGCCTGCCTGCCTGCCTTCCAGATTGCCCCTAACCGTTTCTGCCTGCCAGCCTGATCACCCCCTAACCACTCTCTTGCCAGCCTGATTGATGCCTAACTGCTCCCCTGCCAGCCTGTTTGCCCCTAACTTCCCTCCCCTGCAGGCCTGGTCACCCCTAACTACTCTCCCCTGCAGGCCTGGTCCCCCCAACTGCTCTTCCCTGCAGGCCCGGTCACCCCCAACTTCCCTCCTCTGCCGGCCTCGTCACCCCAGCTGCCGTCCCCTGCAGGCTTGATCGCCCCCAACTGCCCTCCCTTGCAAGCCTGATCCCTCCCAACTGCCCTCTCCTGCTGGCCATCTTGTGGTGGCCATCTTGTGTCCACATGGGGGCAGGATCTTTGACCACATGGGGGCAGCCATCTTGTGTGTTGAAGTGATGGTCAATCTGCATATTACTCTTTTATTAGATAAGATAGAGGCCTGGTGCACGGGTGGGGACCAGCTGGTTTGCCCTGAAGGGTGTCCCGGATCAGGGTGGGGGTTCCCTTGGGGTGTCAGGCGGCCTGGGCGAGGGGCATGTGGTGGTTTGCAGGCTGGCCACGCCCCCTGGTGACCCAAGCAGAGACCCTGGTATCTGGGATTTATTTATCTTCTACAATTGAAACTTTGTAGCCTTGAGTGAAGGCCTGGGCATGCCAGGGTGTGCATAAAGTTTGGCTTCCTCCATTGCCAGGGGCAACTCAAGCCTCCTGCTCTCTTCAGCTCTGTGGCTGCCACCATTTTTGTTGGGATTTATTTATCTTTTATAATTGAAACTTTGTAGCCTTGAGTGGAGTCCAGGGCCGGCCAGGGTGTGCAGGAAGCTTTGCTTCCTTCATTGCTGGGGAAACCCAAGCCTCCTGCTCACTCAGTGGCCGCAGCCATCTTGGTTGGGTTAATTTGCATACTCGCTCCTGATTGGCTGGTGGGCATGGCTTGTGGGTATAGCAGAGTGATGGTTAATTTGCATATTACTCTTTTATTAGGTAGGATACCCTCATGGATTTGCTTCTCTAATTGAATCCTAATGAGCTTATACATATTTATATACAATAGACTATAGTGTCCCTATAATTAATTTCCAATCTTTCTCACTTGAGGAAGGAATAATTGTGCTTAACAAGTATAGTTAAAGGATAGTCTCTCTTTGGATCCTGTCTGCACCCCCCAGCCGCAGTCCAGGACTCCGTGTACCCTGTTGCTCCTGTCCCATAACATCCATGCTGGAAGGTCTTCAGAGACAGAAGCTCTCAGTGTCCTCCACTTGAGCCCTCCATTCTCTTATTCTCCTAGTTCCGCATGCTCTTGGGCATTCAGCATCTTCCTCAAGCTGTGGTATCAGGAGGGTCATTTAAAAACCTTAAAGAGTCACACTGAGGATGAAGGCGCCCACTCTGCAGCTCTGAGACGTTCCCCATGTTACACCACCAATCACGGTCTGGCAGCAGAAGCTCAGGAGTGCTCATGCTCCTCACTGTTTCATCACTTCATGCTCATTATCCTGTGGGTTACAGCAGCTCCCATTGTTAGGCCAGTATTTCCAAAAAAATAGATACACTAGGCCAAGTTATACCCATAAAATACAGTATATATCTTTAGAATAGTATTAAGTAGACATATATTTCCAAGGCATGCTATACAATGTTAGTGGGGTGTACTGACTCAGGGTCAGTTCCAAACTTACTTATAAAGGTATCAACAAAGACAGAGCCTTTTATTTCCTATTTCCATTGCACGTCCTTAAAAAATAGCGTTTGCATAATTATTGAATGTAATAACTCAACTATCATCTCCCATTGAGGTCTTCCTCAATTCCTCCAGAGCTAATGTCTTCTTTGTTTAGTACATATCATTATAACAAAACCACAGTGTATGGTGATTGGATGTTTGTCCACCCCATCTACAAGACTATTATCGCCTCAAGGTAAAAAAATCATACTTTATTCATCTTTACCCAACTGATGCCTAGCATAGTAATGAGTTTCAGTAAACATTTGTTGAATGAATTTTTAAGTTATTTTTTATCTTCTCTAAATGTGCCATGCTTGGGAAAAATGACTCATAGTTACTTTTATATGTTACCAAATATCTGGATGGATATTGAAATCTAACAATTAAAATGTTTACTGCCATTTCTGACCCTCTGGATCAGTGCTATCAGAATTTATTGCAATGGTGGTTATTATGAACTTGAAATGTGGTCAGCACAACTCTGGATGTTGGCAAATATGTAAACATTCCACAGAGGTAACCTGTATTATGGCTTTGAGTCTTTTAAAAATGCCACATGCCCTAGCCAATTTGCTCAGTAGTTAGAGCATCAGCCCTCTGACTGAAGAGTCTCAGGTTCAATTCCAGTCAAGGGAACATACCTCAGTTGCAGGCTGGGTCCCCACCCTGGTCAAGGCGCATGTGGGAGGCAATCAATCGATGTGTCTCTATCACACCAATGTTTCTCTATCATTGTCTCTCCACCTCCTTCCTCTATCCCTTCCACTCTCTCTAAAAATCAATCGAAAAAATATTATAAACTTTACCAAGTGATACCTCCTTTCCACAGTTAAATGTTTTTTTGTGAGGTTTTTTGTTTTGTTTTGTTTTGTTTTTTGCAAGTGAGGATTAGCAAGGCAAATAATGCTACAGACAAAGCTTTACCAGTTCCTTCTCTCTGAAAGTCAGCTTTTTGAATCTGAACTGAGTAAAGACATAGAGGAAAAATACATCAAGAACGGATATTGATAAGATCATCTTTAAAAAAAAAAAAAAAAAAAGAAGGCCTTAAAGTTCAGTAGCATCATTGCTCTTTGGCTGTTTTTAATAACCTTTACAATGTTCCCATTTACTTATTCTATGTTCTGTTCTATTTTAAAACATTTTCCAAAAAAATCCTTTAAAGGATCTAATAAAATGGGATAAAAGATAAGGCTGTTACACCAATGTCACCTATATCACAAGTTCATAGGAGTTTTTCAGGGAAGTTTATGACTATGAGTGGGCAAATATTTTATGCAGTACGATGTATCTTTATTATAAAATGAACATGCTACTGTTGATAAATAATCTTCATTTTAACTTCTCATTAGAAAAAGTTTTTCTGAGAGCCATTCTGTTAAAATAACTAGGCACAGTTTAGAAAACACATTTATACACAACTATTAGACATAAAGTCAATGCCTGTTGTTTTTTTGGAGGGAGGGGGGGTTATGGGGAAGGGGCATTTTTGTTCTTTTCCACCAAAAGAGAAAACAAATCTCTATAGAAATAATTAGTTTATTCAGGATGCTTGATGTCTTTTAAGTGTTTAATACTTGCAAAAAAAAAAAAAAAACACAAAAAAAATTTAACTATGGAAAGGAGGTTTCACCTGGTAAAGTTTATAAGAGGAGGACTGGAAAGTTGATGGTATAACTGCAGTTTTATCATACTTTATGTTATTGAAGGATCCAGAAGCCAGTTGGCAAGTTTAAATTTTTTAAAGAGTTTAAATTTAAAGATGCTAATTTTAACATCAAAAGAATTAGCTAGCGGAGAAACCAAGATGGCGACATAGGTAAACACCTGAACTTGCTACTTGCTGCCTCACACAACCACTTCAAAACTACAACTAAAAGACAAAACGGACATCATCCAGAACCACAGGAAGGCTGGCTAAGTGGAAATTCTACAACTAGAAGGGAAGAGAAAAGCACACTGAGACTCAGAGGAGCTGCGGAGGCAAAGTGCAGAGGTACAGAGGCACGTGTGCATGGAAAGGGCTGGCAACTGAGTACGCAGCTGGCTTTTTCAAGCTAGAGGGAGACACAAGCTCCTGACTGCTCTGAACTCCAGTTCTGGGTGAGACTCTGGGGACCCAGAATCATACGGGGAGAAACTGGACTGTCTGGCAGTGGGCAGAACTCGAGGGCGGCTTTCTCTCAGAGGTGCTTGCAGCGATTACCAAGGGACACTGAGACACGGGGGCCTCTTAGGGCAGGGCTGACAGGAAGCCATTGCTGTTTGCTCCGCCCTGAGACTCCGCCCCATCCAAGCTGTGCACAGAGGCTTTTGCAAAGGAATGGCCTGGTCCTTTGAAATATAAACTTAACTAACAAACTGCAGCTGAGTCAGAGAGACCCAGAACATCCAAAAGAAGGCCCAAGGCACCACAGCAGCTTGCATTGCTTTACAGTTGGGCCTCATCTGGGCACCTCCAAACCCCAAACAAAGAAGAGGAATCTGCAGATCTCTCCATAGCTCCTGCTGGGTGGCCTCAGGCAGAGGCTAAATTAGCACCTCCTTGGAGATCCAAGAGCCAGTGTACCCAGGGGTCAAGTGGGACCATCCAGATTACAACTCCTCAGATCCATAAGGGACACACTCAGGGGGCAGACTCAGTGAGCACCAAAGCCCCACTGAAGCAAGTCTTGTCTCATAAGGGTGTCTCCAGCACAGAAGTTCTCCCATTGTAGACACAGCTGATCCTCACAGCCAATTACCCTGGAGGTCAATTCCTCCCAGTGATACCAACAACAATCAAGGCTTAACTACAAGACTGTGCACACAGCCCACAAAGGGGTGCACCAAGAGTGCCCACCTCAGGTAACTGGGGAGGCTGGCCACTGGGCCCTATAGGACACCTAGCACACAAAGCCACTCTATTAACTCAGGGAAGCAGCCAAAATGTGGAGACAAAGAAACAGGTCACAAATGAAAGAAATGGAGGAAAGCAAACGACTGGATATAGAGTTCAAAACCACAGTTATAAGGTTTTTCAAGAATTTTCTAGAAAAGGCCGATAAATTTAGTGAGACCCTTGAGGATATGAAAAAGGACCAACTAGAAATTAAGCATACACTGACTGAAATAAAAAATAATATACAGAGATCCAACAGCAGACTAGAGGATTGTAAGAATCAAGTCAAAGATTTGAAATATGAAGAAGAAAAAAACACCCAACCGGAAAAGCAAGAAGAAAAAAGAATCCAAAAATATGAAGATAGTGTAAGGAGCCTCTGGGACAACTTCAAGAGTACCAACATCCAAATTATGGGGGTGCCAGAAGAAGAGAGAGAGCAAGATATTGAAAACCTATTTGAAGAAATAATGACAGAAAACTTCCCCCACCTGGTGAAAGAAATAGACTTACAAGTCCAGGAAGCGCACAGAACCCCAAACAAAAGGAATCCAAAGAGGACCACACCAAGACACATCATAATTAAAATGCCAAGGGCAAAAGGCAAAGAGAGAATATTAAAAGCAGCAAGGGAAAAACAGTTAATTACCTACAAAGGAGCACTCATATGATTGTCAGCTGAATTCTCAACAGAAGCTATGCAGGCCAGAAGGGAGTGGCAAGAAATATTCAAAGTGATGAATAGCAAGAACCTACAACCAAGATTACTCTACCCAGCAAAACTATAATTCAGAATTGAAGGGCAAATAAAGAGCTTCACAGATAAGAAAAAGCTAAAGGAGTTCATCACCACCAAACCAGTATTATATGAAATGCTGAAAGGTATTCTTTAAGAAGAGGAAGAAGAAAAAGGTAAAGATAAAAGTTATGAACAACAAATACATATCTATCAACAAGTGAATCTAAAAATCAAGTGAATAAAAAATCTGATGAACAGAATAAACTGGTGAATATAATAGAATCAGGGGCATAGAAAGGGAGTGGACTGACAATTCTTGTGGGGAAAGGGATGTGGGGGGTGTGGGAAGAGACTGGACAAAAACCGTACACCTATGGATGAGGACAGTGGGGGGGGGGTAAGGGCATGGGGGGGTGAGAACTGGGTGGAGGGGAGCTATGGGGGGGAAAAAGAGGAACAATTGTAATAATCTGAACAATAAAGATTTATTTTAAAAGAAAAGAATTAGCTAGCCAACTAGCCTCACAGTGACTACATTTTAAAATTCACATTTACAGAGCATTTTCTTGATTATTTAACTGTAGACTTTTTGAGTATATTGAGTTCAATTTTTGAAAGGCATAAAGCAGTACCACAAATGTGAAGACAAATTAAAATTCAAGGGAAGTGGAGGATAAAAAATATAGAAAATGGAATTTGTTCTCTACTTGACAGTCATGATTTGGACCTATAGAATATATTTGCTAGAAGTCGCTTAATGTATCTGTTCATACAGACCTGGGTTTGGTTTTGCTTTGTTTTTTTAATATATTTTTATTGATTTGAGAGAGGAAGGGACAGGGAGAGATAGAAACATCAATGATGAGAGAGAATCATTGATTGGCTACCTTCTGCACTCCCCCTACTGGGGATCAAGCCCACAACCCCAGGCCTGTGCCCTTGACTGGAATCAAACCTGGGACCCTTTGGTCCGCAGGCTGATGCTCTATCCACTGAGCCAAACCAGCTAGTGCCAGACCTGGGTTTGAACCTTGGTCCAACACTTACTAGTTAGTATTCACGGACAGACTCTGTGCTTTAATTTCTCTATCGGTAAAACGTAATCAACATGACTTTTTATATGGGAAGTATTTAGAACATTACAAACTCAATAAATATTAACCTCAATTATACTAATATTCAGGTCTCTCTCTTTTAGTTTATTTCCTAAAATGTAAATCTTGATATATGTGATCTTCAATAGTATCTTTTATTGTTTTGCACATATAAGCTATAGCAAGATAAATCAGGACAGTTGCAAGCCTGCAGAAAGGGCAATTTTAAGAAATTGCTATTATGAGTCAAACTAAAATTTTACTCATTGCCACAGAAGTGTCTAAGAACATATTCAAAAATAATTAGGAACAGTAAATTTAACAATGATAGCAAAGTAACCATTTACTAGTGGAGCACAATAACAATTGTTAATATTATATTACAACTTGAAGTTGCTAGTGAAGTTCTCATTAAAATTTTTAAGTTTGTTTTTTTTTAATTACAAATAACAGGGAGAGGAGAAGAGGGAATCTGTATTCTACTTCGGAATTCTTGTAGAAGATGAATCACAGGATGGAGAATCGGTAGTGACAGCTGGAAAAAAGAAAAGCAAGCAGACCAAATCTCTATGGCTGCAGGAAGAAGGGAATATATGAAAAGCTGACCCCAGATAAAGAGGATGACCCAAATGCTTAATCAGGAGGGCCCATATGTGACCTGCCAGGGAGATAGGAAAGATGCCCAGTCAGAAATCCTAACAATCCTAGGATTAGACAATAAATGGAAATGCCCATTGGAGTTAAACAAATCTAAGTCTAAGTCTTGGCCCTACTATCTGCTAGCAATTCAACATTAGGCAAGTTTATAAACTCTCTAAACTTCATTTTCATTACTGCAAAATGAAAATAATAATTACAGTTTCTTACAGGTGTTTTTACTTTTGCATTAAAAAGGACAACACCTGGCCGAAACCGGTTTGGCTCAGTGGATAGAGCGTCAGCCTGCGGACTGAAAGGTCCCAGGTTCGATTCCGGTCAAGGGCATGTACCTTGGTTGCAGGCAAATCCCCAGTGGGGGTTGTGCAGGAGGCAGCTGATCGATGTTTCTCTCTCATCGATGTTTCTAACTCTCTGTCCCTCTCCCTTCCTCTCTGTAAAATATCAATAAAATATATTTAAAAAAAATAAAAAATAAAAAAAAAAATAAAAAGGACAACACCTGTAAAGTGCTTAGCACAATTTCTGGCTGAAAGTAAATCATTCTATATAATAAAAGCCTAGTATGCTAAGTGCCCAACTGTTTGACCAGTTGCTATGATGCGCACTGACCACCAGGGGGCAGAGGTTCCAACCAGTAGGTTAGCTTGCTGCTGGGGTCTGGCCAATCAGGACAGGGTGAGACGAGCCAGACATGCCCTGGAGCCCTCCCGCGGTCCCTCCTCAGCTCCAATCGTGCACCAGTGGGGTCCCTCAGCCTGGCCTGCACCCTCTCACAATCCAGGACCCCCCCCCAGGGGATGTCGGAAAGCCGGTTTGGGCCCGATCCCCACGGCCAGGCTGAGGGACCCCACCTGTGCACTAATATGTGCATCAGGCCTCCAGTATATAATAAAAGTGTAATATGCAAATCGACCAAATGGCAGAACGACCGGTTGCTATGATGCATACTGACCACCAGGGGGCAGATGCTCAACCCAGGAGCTGCCCCCTGGTGGTCAGTGCGCTCCTACAGGGGGAGTGCCGCTCAGCCAGAAGTCAGGCTCACGGCTAGCAAGCACAGCGGTGGTGGCAGGAGCCTCTCCTGCCTCCGCTGCAGGTGGGCGTTAAGGAGTGAGGGTCCTGAACTGCAAGAGCCCCAGACTGTGAGAGGGATATCTGACTGCCAGCTTAGGCCTGATCCCTAAGCCAGCAGACAGATGTCCCCTGAGGGGTCCCGGACTGTGAGAGGGCACAGGCTGGGCTGAGGGACCCCCCTTCCCCCACAGTGCATGAATCTCATGCACTGGGCCTCGTTTGATAATATTTATTTGAAGAGACATCTTTAATTACTGTAGATAAACAGATATTAATTAAACTATTAATTACCAGGGAGAATCTGCAAGCTAATAGCTCTAGACAAAGTCATTTATTAAAGATGTTATGCCTTTTCTCTGTTTTTAAATCTTGGTGGTTTTTCTTAGATTCTCTTTTATTTTGGTTTGTTGATCTTTCTCATGACCTCCTCACCCCGAACTTCCAAAGTCAACTATGGTAGGAAACGAGGTTGTACTAAAAATGTCTATGTGCCTCTAAAACCCAGGGGCAGTCTCCACTTGATGTCTCATTTAAAAATATCCCATCTGCCTTAGCCACCCTAATGAAGGCTTCTGCTTTGGAAAACAGTATAGGCTTCACGTGCACTGGATGCAAGATGTAATGCCGATAGCAAGAAGGGTAAATCATATATACAACCACAGTCAAGGTAACTGGAAAATAAGCATCCTTCCCAATGAACAGTTATCACTTTAGTGGGCCACTACTAGTATGCTGCTAGCTATGAAAAGGACATAAAAAGATCCCAAAAAGCTGATATTTTAAGTGTGAGTTAAATTGTGTTTAAATCCCTGATGATGTGATGTAGAAAGGAAGGCTGTAATAAGTACAACTGTGAGACTGTGCATTGGAAGTCTAAGTCACTTAACCTCTCTTGACCTCTCCGTTTCCTCCTCTGAGAAAATAAAGTAGTTGAACTACCTGACCTGTTAATTCCATGCTAAAACACTGTGTGTTTCTCTGACTGTGGTGAGCACTTACAGAGCTAAAGACAGCTTAATTTAGAAGAGCATTTATTTATCAGAATATAAAAATAGATAATTTTAGAAAACAGCAGTGGTGGTTTAAAAAAAAAAAGATATTAACATATACAGCCCTTGAAAAGTATATTAGTAAGAAGATATAGAATGGGGGGGGGGGGAGAATTAGGCCCTAACACCTTGTTGTGACCTTGGTAAGTCTCCCATCAGCTACTTTTTCATTCACTGATTAAAAATAATTTTATCCATTCATTTACACCTAGAAATTAAGCATTCATTTCTTCAAGTCCATAGTGTATGATCTTCAAGAAAAAACAAGGAGGGAGAAATGATTCATCTGTTGCCTCCTCAGATTTTAGTTTGATACCAGGAACAATAATCAGAAAGTGGATAAATCTATATGATACTTGTATGCATTTCCTAGGGCTTCTCTGACAAAGTACCAAAAGCTCAGGTATCTTAAACCAATGAAAGTTTATTGTCTCACTGTCCTGGAAGCTAGAAGGTGGAAATCAGCTATGGATTTCCAGGGCCAGAATCTTTCCTTACCTCTTCTGGCTTCTCGTGTTTTCAAACTATCCTTGGCATCTCTTGGCTTTCAGATGCATCAATCCAGTCAAACGGCCATTTTCACATCTTCTTCTTTCTGTTTCTGTGCCCCAGATTTCTCCTTTTTATAAGTCATACTAGAGGCCCAGTGCACGAAATTTGTGCACAGGGGAGGGGGGAGGGCCCTCAGCCCAGCCTGCACCCTCTCCAATCTGGGACCCCTCAAGGGATGTCCGACTGCCCGTTTAGGCCCGATCCCGGTGGGCAGTCAGACATCCCTCTCACAATCCAGGACTGCTAGCTCCCAACTGCTCGCCTGCCTGCCTTCCTGATTGCCCCTAACCACTTCTGCCTGCCAGCCTGATCACCCCCTAACCACTCCCCTGCCAGCCTGTTTGCCCCTAACTGCCCTCCCCTGCAGGCCTGGTCACCCCTAACTGCCCTCCCCTGCAGGCCTGGTACCCCCCAACTGCTCTCCCCTGCAGGCCTGGTACCCCCCAACTGCCCTCCCCTGCAGGCCTGGTCCCCCCCAACTGCTCTCCCCTGCAGGCCTGGGTCCCTCTCAACTGCCTTTCCCTGCAGGCCTGGTCACCCCCAACTGCCCTCCCCTGCAGGCTTGATCGCCCCCAACTGCCCTCCCTTGCAGGCCTGGTCCCTCCCAACTGCCCTCACCTGCTGGCCTGATCGCCCACAACTGCCCTCCCTTGCAGGCCTGGTCCCTCCCAACTGCCCTCCCCTGCTGGCCATCTTGTGGTGGCCATCTTGTGTCCACATGGGGGCAGGATCTTTGACCACCTGGGGGCAGCCATCTTGTGTGTTGGAGTGATGGCCAATCTGCATATTACTCTTTTATTAGATAGGATTGGATCAGGGTCCACTGTCATGAACTCTTCTTAACCTCATTAAATCTCAAAGACCCTATTTCCAAATAAGGTAATGCTCTGAGATATGGAGGAGCGGGGATTAGAATTTCAATGCATCTTTTTGGGGGAACAGAATGCAGCTCCTAACAATATATCTCCCCCTGCAAAGTTTTGTCAGGGACCAGGAAGTAAAAGAAATGTCAGACAGGGCTGTCATCACTTGTATAAACAAGATACAGCTAACCAGAACATCAGGAAATTTAGAAATACTGATTAAGATGGATTTTTGCTTAGCTGGCTGAGTTAGTATCTTGGCAATAAAATGTTGTAGGAATAAATATTCATAGTCATGATAGCTTGAATTTATTTTAGATTTTACTAGTTTCTGGACACTGTTCTAAATGTCTAACCTGTATTAATACATGTAACCCCTTCCATAACTCTGCAAAGTAAATATTATTATCATCCCCATTTTGTAGTTGAGAAAACTGAGGCACAAAGAGATTAAGTAACTTGATCGAAACCATACAACTATTAAGTGACAAAACTAGGATTTGAATGCAAGGAGTCTGGCTGCAAAAGCTGTGCTGCTTGTTGATCACTATGAACGGTCACTGCTTTTATACTTTAGTAGTGAAGGAAGACGTATCGCCATGAAGCGACTGAAAAACAAACATGTAGTCTTGCCGGGCCAGTGGCTCAATGGTTAGAGCATCCTTCTGTGCACTGAAGGGTCACGGGTTCAATTATTGGTCAAGGGCACATACCTGGGTTGCAGGTTCAGTCCCTGGCTCCAGTCAGGGCTTGTGTGGGAGGCAACCAATTGACATGTTTCTCTCACATCTATCTCTCTCTCTCTCTCTCTCTCTCTCTCTCTCTCTCTCTCTTCCTCTTTCTCTCTGTCTCTCCCTCCACTTCCTCCCTCCCTTTCTCCCGTCCACTCTCTCTTTCTCCCTTCTACTCTCTCTAAAAATCAAAGGAAAAAATATCCTTGGGTGAGGATTAACAACAACAAAAAACAAACAAACAAAAAATGGTCTTTTGTGCACATTAGAAGTAAAAAATGTGAAATAGAAAAAGTTGAAGGACTGAGTAAAAAGTTGTTTTTTAAGGCTATATTGGCACATTTAGTAATAGATTCCATTCCTTATGGTTCTTTGAGCAAATCTTATTAAGAAAATGTCTGACCAGCTATTTTATATTAAAGATATTAAAAGATAATTCTTATAAAGGATGTCAAATAGAAATATGGATGTCAAACACCTAAGAAATAGACCATCAAGTTATTGGTATGTTAATATAGGTTATTTGATATCTAATTTTCATAGAATCTCTAACTATAAACTATATTTTTCAATTAGAAAAAACAACATGTATATGTTATAATGAAGAAGAAATGCGTTTCCTAAAAATATGAAGTGGATTTTGTTTCTACAGGATTTTTATTATCCTAGAGAACACAGTCCTTTTGGCCAAAAATTTCTATCTAGTACTCTTGGTAAAATAAAATTATTTTTTAAATGGTTATATACTTTTAACATACAAACATTACTGTTTATTGATTTAAATAGTCCTTTTAAGTGGTCTTAAAAATGGGTGTATCATTATAGCCTCAATGCTTTAAAAAATGTATCCTAGCTTAAAATTGCAATTACAACTCTCTTGAGCTTTTAGCTTGTTTAAAATTTTTTATTGGGCCATTATTTTCAAACTAAACAAAAATACGTTAAGTTATAAAAGGCCTTCATGCTGATCATGTTAAAGTCAATTTTTAGCCAGTGTGCCCAAAGGTTGTAACCGCGACTGGAACTGAGAGTCCCCGATGTGCTGAATTGCACGTCTTCTCCTTGTAATCAGCAGTTTGTGTCTGGTTCCTGTGTTTTGTACACTGATGCACTGCCAAACTGCTGTGTTGTCATTTAAGACAAACTTGGGTTAAATTTAACTGTACTAATCTTTTAACTTCATTGTTGTTTCTGTGGTAAATGGCATATTACTTTCCACTGGAATACTTTTATTATTAGTTCAGACATGCTTTGTAAGCCATTGTAATTCATGTTTGAATAGAACGTCCCTCGCTTCTTGGCCTGTTGGCTAAGATCAAGTGTAGAAAGTAATGCCAGATGGAAGGCAGTTAAGTTTTGCATGCAGGGTCCATGCCACAGGCACAGAGGGAAACCTCTCAATGAACATTGACTGTGAAGGCAGGACATTGTTGGCAGAGATCAGTTTTAGAAACTGGAACATGTCAACCTCATGAAGATGGTCACAATAATTGTCTAGCTGAATGCACATGATAAGAGATATTTTTAGAGAAGCCATATTTTAAACCCACAAGTGCTTTCTGAATTATATTCTACACTGATCATAGCCAAAAGGCCTAGAAGCAATGAATTATATTTTAAAGGAAATACTTAATGTTGAACTCTGTATATTTTTATAGCTCATTATAAGTATTTTATTGTTGCATTGCTGACTGATTTAAACATGTAGATCTGTTAAGAAAGTATTATAAAATGTATTGTAACATGAATACATTTCCAGGTAAGTCAGTTAGTGATTTCCTGAGTGAAATAGCTTCATTATTTAATCCCAAACAAATACCATCTTGTTTTATATCAGGAAAAACTTCCTATTTCATTAATGTTGAGGCATGAGGTAACCACATTAAAGGCTTATTATGTAAGTCTTTATGTAGATAAAATATTTTTTTCGATAAATGATGTCTTTGTTCATAAAAGAGTTTTCTGTCAATTAGAAATAAAGGTCAGCATATAAAAATGTGTTCATAAGATAGAATAGGTGGTCCAAACATCATTTGAGGTTTTGAGTCTTTCATTTTTCTCTGACTGGTAGCAGACGTAGTCTAAAAATATAAACTGAAGTAAATCCTGAAGTAATGTTGGATCAGAAGGGGTAACAGGGAGGGGGAATATTTTTTTAAAGTGAGAAATACAATTATGATTAAACTAGAGGCCCAGTACATGAATTTGTGCACCAGTGGGGTCCCTCAGCCTGGCCTGTGGGATCCGACCAAAACTGGCTCTTCAACATTGCACAAGGGGTCCCGGATTGCCAGAGGGCACATGCCAGGCTGAGGGACCTCACCGGTACACGATCAGGGCCAGGGAGGGACACGGGAGGTTGGCCAGCCAGGGAAGGACTGCAGGAGGCCTCCAGGGTATGTCCAGCCTATCTCATTCAGTCCCAATTGGCCGGATCCCAGCAGCAAACTAACCTACCAGTCGAAGCGTCTGCCCCCTGGTGATCAGTGCATGTCATAGCGACTGGTCGACCGGTCTACTGCCTGCCCCCTGGTGGTCAGTGCCCATCATAGTAAGTGGTTGAGCGGCCTTAGCATATCATTAGCATATTATACTTTGATTGGTTGAATGGACGACTGGACTACTGGACACTTAGCATATTAGGCTTTTATTATATAGGACTAGGGGCCCAGTGCACGAATTCGTGCAGCCACGAGGCTGTGGTAGGCACAGGGGCTGGTCTCAGCCCATCCTCCGCTCCCCGACCTGGCCCCTCCTGCCGTGGCCCCCAGTCTCCTGTCTGCCGGCAGCCCTGCTCCTGCTGCCGCCATTCCACATGCTGATGGTGCCAGCTCCACTTGTACCCCCTGAAGGCGCTAGCCACGGGTGCGAGCGGCGCTGGCGCCGTCAGCAGGTGCGAGCAGCAGCTGCTGCTCTGATTGCCCCTCAGGAGCAGGGGGAGGTGGAGAAGCCCTCAGGGGCAATTGGGGCTGGCACCGGGTGCCGGCAGCGGGTGCAAGTGGGGCCGCGCCAGCAGCAGGTGCGAGCACCGTGTGGGACCTCGGCACATGGGAGAAAGAATTTTCAGTAACCACCAGAGGCTTGCCCCAATGACAGCGATTGGTGCCTCGACTTGGTCTGGCGCCCCCGCTCACCTACTCCACCATCCCGCCACAGCCAGCACCGGCCATGTTCTGTGCACACCCCCTGGTGGTCAGCGCACGTCATAGTGACGGGTTGTTTGGTTGTTCTGGTTGTTCCGCCATTCGGTCTATTTGCATAGTAGCCTTTTATTATATAGGATTACCATCATTGGTAGATTTAGGATTTTGAGATAAGCAGACTTATAATAGATTGCCAGTATACAAAAAGATTTTCATTAGCATGGATAAATCTGTGGGATTATAAAGTTGAAATAAAAGTGTGCACTATTGCCTGGCTGTTGTGGCTCAGTGGTTGAGTGTTGACCTATGAACCAGGAGGTCATGGTTCGATACCCTGTCAGGGCACATGTCTGTTTGTAGGCTTGATCCCCAGTTGGGGGCTTGCAGAAGGCAACCAATGGATGATTCTCTCTCATCACTGATGTTTCTATCCCTCTCTTTTCCTCTCTGAAGTCAATAAAGACATTTTTTTAAAAAAACAACTAGGCACTATTTTTAAAAGTTCTAAGAACTATTTGTCTAAGTCTCTATCAAGTAAACAGCAATGTTAGACCAGTGTGATTCTTGAGTAATTAAGTTTATTAGGTGCAATTGGTTAATAGGATCATCTAGGTTTCAGGTATGGATTTCTATGTTACAAAATCTGTACATTGCACCATGTGCCCACCACCCAAAGTCAAATCATGTTCCATCACCAAATATTAGGCCAGACATGTTTTGACAAACATTTTTACCTAGATGTCCAGAAAACGTTGTGAGTTGATTGTCAGCATAATCGTCTATTTTGGATGAGTCAGTAGCAAGTACAAAATATTCTTTCCAGTTCCTCCCCTATGGCCCCTAACATTTTGTCTATTCTAAAAGTTATGAACTTATTTTAGAAGCAATGCAGAGCTATTTAATGGTTGGCCATTGTGATCATATTCTGTTAAGCATTTGAGTTAAATAAGCAGTGATCCCCTCCACCCCCTGCCTCAGAGTACAGAGGTGAAAAAAAATCACCAAGTCCTGTCCTGCCACTATAAAACCTAAAGAAGTTATTCAGCCCCGTTAAGCCCTAATTTACTCATCAGTAAAATTAGGATAATAACAATGTCTATGTTGTTGAGTTATTATAAAGACTAAATAAGGTAAAGAAACTGAATTAATCAAAGCATTATGCAATACATTACCTCATTTTAAGTGTTATTTTTTGAATGATGTGAATCAAAATACCTTGTGTACCTGGAGCCTTGACCAGAATTGAACCTGGGACCCTTGAGTCTGCAGGCCGATGCTCCATCCACTGAGCCAAACCAGTTAGGGCTGTCCAATATGCTAAAGAAAAAACCCTATCTAATAAAGAGGGAATATGCAGGGGAGGGCATTTGGGGGTGACCAGGTTGTCAGGGGAGGGCAGTTGGGGACGATTGGGCTGGCAGGGGAGCAGTTAGGCGTCGATCAGGCTGGCAGGGGATTGGTTAGGGGGTAATCAGGCTGGCAGGCAGAAGCAGTTAGGGGCAATCAGGCAGGCAGTGAGAAGTTGGGAGCCAGCAGTCCTAGATTGTGAAAGGGATGTCCAACTGCCTGTTTAAACAGGCAGTTGGACATCCCCCCAGGGGTCCCAGATTGGAGAGGGTGGAAGTTGGGCTGAGGGACACCCCCCCGCCCCCAGTGCACGAATTTCATGCACTGGGCCTCTAGTAGATATAATAATGCAATAACAGCTGTCAATAATTGTCACAGAAATAGGAATGATCTTTTTCCATGAATATTATGAATAATATGTTTACCTATAAGTAAAAGGCCAAAGTGAGAGGCAACAAGCAATTTTAGTTAAAAAAAAAAAAAAAAGAATAGCTATTCAGGAAGCCCTGACACAGGCAGAAACCCAAATAGTGTTCCAAGCTGGAGAAAGGGAAGGGGAACAATGACTTCAACAGAAGGAAGGCATTGCTACTGGTGCAGATAAGCTAGCATAGTGACACTAATTCTAATCGATGTTTTTATTTTTTAGTCTGTAATCAGCAGTCCTGCAGTCATAATATCTGCTTCTTTGTTCTCCCTGCAAACAGTGCTTTGGGACACAGTGTTGCTTTAGACTCAATCCAAAGGTTATCTCACCCTGCTTAACCATTCCAAAGGTTTGAGGCATTAAATGTGCAAGGTGATTTCTCTGGGATGGCAGCTCCAACCCCATTGTAAAGTGTTTCCATTTATTATTAAAATTATTTTTTTACAAACTTATTGGCCTAGTTTTTTGGTATGGCCCTCTCTCCCCACAAAAGACATCAACAGTCACTAAGTTGGTAGTGTAGGCAGAGAAAATTTAGCCTTTTTAAATTTTTATTTCCTATTTGATTTTTAAATCATATTTAATTGTGTGAGTCCAAGTCCTCCAAGACACCAACACAGGTTTAAACAAGCAAGGACTTTATTACAGAAACATCTTTGAGAGATCATGGGCAAGGAGACTGGGAAGACTGGGAGAGCCATCAGATCATGAAGCACAGATGACCCTGTGTCAGGAGAGAAGAAGGGAGGTTGGGTGGAAGTCTACATTCCCTTATGTCCAAGGAGGGGTCAGCAAAGCTGTCAGAGTCTTTGAACCAAAATTGGCCAACAGAGGGGTTTGCTGACACCCAGGTGTGGGCTTGCCTCCGCATACCTGCTGCACTCAGTCACCAGCGGGGAGCACACTGTGGGAAGAGCAGCCTTAGCACTAACTCAGTGATCAGTTCAGAGCACAGCAGCTGGGGCGTTTGCTCAGTTAAGTTCTCTGTGCTTGGAGGTCTGCAAGGCACATTCTCAGGGCCGCCACATCCAAGACCTAAACGTCCATAATAAACATTGACTTCACAAGTAGTTAATAATGTAAGCTATGTGGGGTTTTTTCCCCTTATTTAAAACTAAAATGACTTCTTTTTCCAACTTTCTTGACAAAAAAGAAGTTAGGTTTAGCTTACCTTTCTTAAAATCAGTATCTTACTTCCCCTTTCAAATATTATAAATATGTAACATGTATAATTTCATAAATTATGAATATATGTGGCAAACCTTAAAATTTTCTGTTAAACTTATGTGATTTAATTTTTCTTGAGGTAGGCTTTGTTGATTTAATTTAAATAAAATTTCTAAATTGATTTAAAGGCTCATTACATACAGAGGAACAAGGGTATGGATGGCATATTTAAACATGAAAATTACTGACAATGCAATTAGTAAATATACTAAACCATGAGCCAAAAGAGGATGAATAAAAATATATCTTAAGATAGATTTTAATAGAGAACCCAGAAATCGACCCAAACCACTATGCCCCATTAATAATCGACAAAGGAGGCATAAACATGACCTACTCTATTACTCTTTCATTATATAAGATTTATGTGTACATATTTTTTATTTTTGAAACTAGAAATAAAGAATAAAATAACTTGGTTTTTCACTCCGCCACTGGTTTCCCGCCAGCAGCCAATCTCCGTCTGCAATTATGGTGGAAGTGATGGAGTTGCCCAAATCACACATAAACACCAGCATGCTAGCTCAGGCCATCAACTGGCCTGTCTGCTTCATAGGGAGGCTGGAAAGGATTCATCCCACTGGGAAAATGTTCATTCTTTCAGATGGAGAAGGAAAAAGTACAACCATTGAGTTGATAGAGCCCCTTGATGAAGAAATCTCTAGGATCATGGAAGTAGTTGGAAGAGTAACAGCTCATCTTATGTCCAGTTTAAAGAAGATAACCATCCTTTTGATCTTGGACTTTACAATGAAGCTGTGAAAATTACCCATGAGTTCCCTCAATTTTTTCCTTTGGGGGTTGTGCAATATGATTGATCTTGATTGCAAGTAAGCTACATTGAAGACTATTAAAGGAGGTCCCTGATATTTGTGGGATAGATTCTTCTTATTTTTAATATTTAATTTGTTCTCTTTTTTTATATCATTTACTTAACTTTATTAGATATTCCAGTATGCCATTTTTAATGGAACTGGTATATTGACAGTTCTCTCCTACCTCCTCATAAAGAATCATTTCACTGGCATGTAGTCAGATCAGATGCAAAAACAAAGCAGTTGTCTGACTTTAGTTTTCCGTTTTATTAATAAAAGTTTAAATAAAAAGAATAAAATAGCTTGAAACTCCTGCTTGTTTTTCTCCTGCACAGTTAGCTAATTCTGGATCAAACTTGAGATAAACACAAATGTATTTCATTTTCAACCAAAATGAGATAATTTTCACCCTTTTTCTCATGATGATCGTTAAACAAGTCAAAGCTTGCTCACATTTGTAATGAGTGGAAAACTGCAGTGAAATGTTTGCTGCTTTCCTATGAATGGCAAGATACTCTTCCTTCACAGAAATCCACAACTTGTCTAGCAGCAAGACCCATGAAGCAATTTAACTGCATTATCAGACATCAATTCACAGAATCCCTGTTCTCCTCTCAGTCAGGTTCTCAGGCTCAGCAGAAGATTCAGAGAGAGGGTCTCTCACCCTTGTGTTGAGAGAAAGAGAAATACTATTCTGTTTTGTTCTGTGGGTCTTCCAAGTAGTTTCCATAAAGCTGAAGTCTTATGAATATTATTCTTTACTCTCAAGCCCAGGTAACAGTGGGAATATTTCAAGATTTCCTGTTGCAATCAATACATTTTTTCCAAAGGCTCATATTTTTAAAAATTGAAGAATCTTGTCACATGAAGTTAAACTACTTTCTCCATCGCCTTGTGGATACTTGTTCAACTGGTTCATCTAACACAAAAATGCCTGCTAAGTAGCTAATTACTGCAGCCTTCTTTTTCAAAACACTCCACAAAATCTGGCTACCGCGTCTTAAAAATCCTTCATAATTCACCTTTTAACTAAAACACACTGTTGCAAACTGTTCCCCTGCTTCCCCACATATTTCTATATGGAGCAGCAGGTTTACGTGATCATCATCCAAATGATAACACAATTTTAAAGCACAATTCTGGAGTGAACTTGTAATTATTTAATAAAGTTAATCATTTTGAAACATCATTTATTTTAGAACTTTTTAAATTTTATCTATAAGAGTTTTTGACATCAGCATCTCTCTCTGAAGAAAGCAGTATGTTGTAATAACTTTAGATTCAAGGGGCTCAACAAAACCCAAGCACAAGAAGCATGAATAAAATTATATCAAGGCACATTATAATCAAACTTCTTCAAACCTGTGATAAAGAGAGGATCCAACCAACCAGAGGAAAAGGCTCATTACATACAGAGGAACAAATGTATAGATGACATCATATTTTCATCAGAAACAATGCGAGTGAGAAGAGAGTACAGCAAAATCTTAAGGTAGTGAAAGAAAAAAAAAAAAGTCAGCTTAAAATATCATAGCTCCCAAAATATCTTTAAAAAATGAAGGCAACACAGTTTTCAGACATACAAAAGCCAAATGATTTAATTAGCCACAGGCCCCATATTACAAGTAATGATAAAGGATGTTCTTTGGGCCCGGCCAGTGTGGCTCCATGGTTGAGCATCAACCCATGCACCAAGAGGTGACAGGTTTGAATCCTGGTCAGGGCACATGCCCAGGTGTGGGCTCAATCCCCAGGAGGGAGCATGCAGGAGGCATCTGATCAATAATTCTCTCTCATCATTAATGTTTCTATCCCTTTCTCCCTCTCCCTTTCTCTCTCTGAAATCAATAAAAAACTACTTTTTTAAAAAAAGATGTACTTTGGTCAGAAAGAAAATGATACCAGATAGAAATATAAATCTATACAAAGAAATAAAGAGTATTAGAAATGGTAAATTCATAGTTAAACATGTAAAGTTTTTCTTTAATTTTTTTACTATAAAATCTGTAATTAAACAAAACTAATGACAATGTAGCATGTGGTTTAGAACATATGCGAAAGTAAAATATGTTACGACAATAAGTGCAAAGGTAGAGAAGAAGAAAATGAAAGTAAACTCTTGAAATGTTCTTATATTATACATGGAGTGATATAACATCATTTGGAGATAGACTATGGTAAGTTAAAAACATCTATACTAATAAATCCTAGGTGGCCCTTGCACATGATGTCATCACAAGATGGCCGCCACAAAGATGGCCACCACAAGATGGCCACACACACAGTGGAGGCGGGTCCTGGCGGAGCAGGTGGGTTGTGACAGGGGAGGGCAGTTGGGGGCAATCAGGCTGGCAGGGGAGGGCAGTTGGGGGTGTTCGGGCCAGCAGGGAAGCAGTTAGGCATCAATCAGGCCAGCAGGTGAGCAGTTAGGGGGAAATCAGGCTGGCCGGCAGGTGAGTGGTTAGGAGCCAGTGGTCCCGGATTGTGAGAGGGATGTCCAACTGCCGGTTTAGGCCCGATCCCTGTGGGGCCTGTGGACATCCCCTGAGGGGTCCCAGATTCGAGAGGGTGCAGGCCAGGCTGAGGGACACCCACCTCCCGCCCCCCGCCCCTCCGTGCACGAATTTCATGCACCGGGCCACTAGTATACCATATAAACAACTAAAACTAAAAACCAAAGAACTATAGATAATTAACAACCAATGATATGAAACAGATTCAGAAATTATATAATCTCCAAAAAGTCAGGAAAAGCAAAAAAATAAAAAACAGGAGACCAAAATAGCAAAACTTTATATATATATATAAACAAATACTTTAAAGGGAAATTATCTAAGTAACCCAATTAAAAGAGATGGTCAGATTGAATTAAAAACAAGATCCAGTTATGATGTAAATAAGAAACCCACTTCAGATATAAATACATAATTAAATAAAAATTAAAAGTATGGGAAAAGATATTCTATACCAACACTAATCAAAAGAAAGTTGGAGTGAGTATATTAATATCAGAAAAAGCAAATTCAGAAGCAGAAAATAATATCAGAGACAAAAATGTCATTTCCTATGGATAATGGGGTTAATTCTGCAAGATCACATAACAATCCTAAACATATGTACCTAATAATGGAACTTCAATACACATGAAGCAAACAGATAGAACTGAAAAGATACACTTAAAAAATCCAGAATTATTGTTGTAGATTTTAGTATGCCTCTCAATTATTGATAGAACAGTAGACAGAAAACCAGTAAAGGATAGAAAATATGAACAATACTGTCATACAATTTAATTAAGATTTTTAAAACATTCCACCCAACAGCAGAATATACATTATTTTCAAGTATACACAGAATATTTACCAAGATAGACCATATGCTTGGCCAGAAAATAAGTCTCAATAAGGTTAAGATGGTTCAATTCATACAAAGTTCTTTGAACAAAATAGAACTAAATTAGAAATCAGTAACAGAAAGATCTCTGCAAAATCCCCAAATATTGAAGACTAAATAATACACTCCTAAATAATTCATGGATCAACAAAAAAATCAAAAACCAAATTAGAACTTATTTTGAATAAAATGAAAATTGAAAAGAGTGAAATTTCTGAGATGCCAATAAAGCAGTGCATAGGGGTAAATTTATAGCACTAAATGCTTATATTAGGAAACAAGCTCTTAAATCAATAACCTCAGCTTCCACAATAAGAAAATAGAAGAAAAGGGAGTGAATTAAACCCCAAATAATCAGAAGAAAGGAAATAATAAAGGTCAAGGTGGTAATCAATAAAGTAGAAAAACAATAGAGAAAATCCATGAAATTAAAAGCTAGTTCTTTGAGAAGATCAATAAAATTGCTAAACCTCTTTCCTGACTGTTAAAGAGAAAAAAGAAGAAAAACACAACTTGACAATATTAGGAATAAGAGAAGTGACATCATTAGACATTTTACAGCTATTAAAATGAAAATATAATTAACTACTTTATCCCAATAAATTAAAAAACATAGGTAAAATTTTGCAAGACACAAATTGCCAAAGTTCACTCAAAAACAGATTGATAAGGTGAATAGTCATATATCTATTTTAAAGATTAAATTTCTAATTGAAAACCTTCCCACAAAGAAAACCCCAAATGACTTCACAGTGAATTCTACCAAATGTTAAGAAAAAAATACCAACTCTACACAAACTTTTCCTGAAAATTGTAAAGCAGGGACTATTTCCCAACTTATTCTATGAGGCCAGCATTGACCTGATATCAAAACCAGACAAAGACCTTAAAGAAAGAAAGAAAGAAAAAACAAACAAAAAAAAAAACTAGAAATTAATGTCCTTCATTAACATGGATTCAAAAATTTTAAACAAAAATTTTAGCAAATACAACAATGCAATAAAAGTATAATACACCAGTGCAGATGCAAGAAAAAAGGGTCCTCACACTTTCTATCTGTTTGATTGTGGCAGCCAAGATTGAATGGGGGAGTACAGTGAAAAAAAAAAAAAAAGTATAATACATTATGACTAAATGAGGTTTATCTCAGGAATGTAATGTTTTAATTTTTGAAATCATTCAATATAAATCACCATATTAAAAAACTGGAAAAGAACATACAATAATCTCAATAGACGCAGTAAAACCATTTGACAAAATCAAACATTCATTCCCCACTTTTTAAAAAAAATTTTCATCAATTGAGAGAAGAAAAATTTCTCAACCTGGTAAAGGACATCTCTAATATCTTATAGCTAATATTATACATTAATGGTAAAAAGACAAAATGCTTTCCCTTTAACCTCAGGAATAAGTAAAAAATTTCCACTCTCACCAGTTTTATTCAATGTTGTTCTGGGGTTTTAGCCAGTGCAATTGGGCAAGGAAAATAAATAAAAGGCATCCAGCTTGAAAAGGAAAAATTAGAGAGGAACCAAGATGGCAGCATAGGTAAACACCTGAACTTGTTGTCTCGCACAACCACATCAAAACTACAACTAAAAGAAAAAATGGATATCATCCAGAACCATGGGAAGGCTGGCTGAGAGGAAGTTTACAACAAGAAGGAAAGAGAAAAGCACATCTAGACTGGTAGGTGGTGCAGAAGTACAGAAGAGTGAAGGTACAGAGGCGCCCAGAAACGGGCTGGCAACTGAGTACGCTGTGGTCTTTTTCAATCCGAGAGGGAGATACAAGCTCCTCATTGCTCTGAATTCCAGTACTGGGCGATACTCTGGGGACCCAGACTCATACGGGGAGAAACTGGACTGTCTGGCATCGGGCCGAACACGAGGGCGGCTTTCTCTCAGAGGTGGTCGCAGTGTTCATTGTTCCTGCAAGGGGCCATGGGACACAGAGACCCAGGGACCTCTTCCGGGCAGGGCCAACGGGCAGCCATTGCTGTTTGCACTGCCCAGTGATTCCCTGAGACCACACCCAACCTAATTTACAACCCCACCCAAGCTGTGCACAGAGGCGTTTTCATATGAATGGCCTGGCCTTTTGCAACCTAACCTTACGAACTGCAGCTGGGTCAAAGAACCCCAGAGCTTCCAAAAGACAGCCTAAGGCTTATCAGCAGCCTACATTGCTTCACAGCTGTGCCTCATCTGGGCACATCAAACCCCAAACTAAGAGAGGAAACTGCAGCTCTCTCTGTAGCTCCTGCTGGGTGGCCTCAGGCAGGGGTTGACTTAGCACCTCCTTGGAGATCCAAGAGCCGGTGCACCCAGTGGTCAAAGTGAGACCATACCAGATTACAACTCCTCAGATCCATAAGAGACACACTCAGGGGGCAGACTCAGTGAGCACCAAAGCCCCACTGAAGCAAGTCCTGCCCCATAAGGGTGTCTCCAACACAGCAGTTCTCCCATCATAGACACAACTGGTCCTCACAGCCAATTGGTCTGGAGGTCAATTCCTCCCAGTGATATCAACAGTAATCAAGGCTTAACTACAACAAGACTGTGTACACAACCCACAAAGGGGTGTACCAAGAGTGTCCACCTCAGGTGACTGGGGAGGCTGGGCCCTATAGGACACATAGCAGCACACAAAGCCACCCTATCAACACAGGGAAGCAGCCAAAATGCAGAGACAAAGAAACAGGTCACAAATGAAAGAAATGGAGGAAAGCAAACGACTGGATATAGAGTTCAAAACCACAGTTATAAGGTTACTCAAGAATCTTCTAGAAACTTCCAAGAAATTTAGTGAGATCCTCAAGGATATGAAAAAGGACCAATTAGAAATTAAGCATACACTGACTGAAATAAAAAATATTATACAGAGATCCAAAAGCAGACTAGAGAATCCCAAGAATCAAGTCAAAGATTTGAAATATGAAGAAGAAAAAAACACCCAACCAGAAAAGAAAAAAGAATCCAAAAATATGAAGATAGTATAAGGAGCCTCTGGGACAACTTCAAGTGTACCAACATCCGAATTATAAGGGTACCAGAAGAAGAGAGAGAGCAAGATATTGAAAACCTATTTGAAGAAATAATGACTAAAAACTTCCCCCACCTAGTGAAAGAAATAGACTTACAAGTCCAGGAAGCGCACAGAACCCCAAACAAGAGGAATCCAAATAGGACCACACCAAGACACATCATAATTAAAATGCCAAGGGCAAAAGACAAAGAGAGAATATTAAAAGCAGCAAGAGAAAAACAGTTAGTTACCTACAAGGGAGTACCCATATGACTGTCAGCTGATTTCTCAACAGAAACTATGCAGGCCAGAAGGGAGTGGCAAGAAATATTCAAAATGATGAATAGCAAGAACCTACAACCAAGATTACTCTACCCAGCAAAGCTATCATTTAGAATTAAAGATCAGATAAAGAACTTCACAGATAAGAACAAGCTAAAGGAGTTCATCACAGCCAAACCAGTATTATATGAAATGCTGAAGGGTATTCTTTAAGAAGAGGAGGAAGAATAAAAAGGTAAAGATAAAAATTATGAACAACAAAGTGACAACAAATACATATCTATCAACAGGTGAATCTAAAAATCGAGTGAAAAAAATATGATGAAGAGAATAATCTGGTGAATATAATAGAATCAGGGGCATAGAAAGGGAGTGGATTAACAATTCTATGGGGGAAGGAGGTGTGGGGAGAGACTGGATGAAAATCGAACACCTATGGACAAGGACAATGCGGGGAGGAGGTAAGGGCATGGGGTGGGGTGGGAACCAGGTGGAGGGGAGCTATGGGGAGAAAAAAGAGGAACAACTGTAATAATCTGAACAATAACGACTTATTTTTTTAAAAAAAGAAAAGGCAAAATTAAACTATCTTTATTCACAAATGACGTGACTGTATGAAACTTATAAAAAAAAGCTACTAGTAATAACAAATAAGTTCAGCAAGGTTGTAGGGTACAAGCTCAATACACAAAAGTCAGTTGCATTTCTTTATACTGATAATGAACAATTGGAAATTAAAATTACAAATCAATAGCATTAAAAATGTTTAACATTTAAAGATAAATTAATCAAGATGTGAAAGACCTGGACACTAAAAAGTATAAGCATTGCAGAGTGAAATTAAAGAGGACCTAAGTTAATGAATCAGAAGACTTAGTGGTGCTCAGATGGCCTATAACTTTAATGCAATAAACAGGCTTCCTTTTTTTTTTTTTTTTTTTTAAGAATTTGGCAAACTGATTCTAAAATTCATATAAAAATACAAAGGACCTACAATAGCCTAATTTTGAAAAATAAGAACACATTTAGGGGGCTAGAACTATCTGATTTCAAGATTTGTTATAAAGCTACAATATTGACATGAAGATAGACACCAAGATCAATGGAACAAAAAACTAATCAAGTTCCAAAATCTGTATACTCCTCCAATTGAATATGGGTCTATATCCATCCAGTCCCCCTGAATTTGGGTGGCCATATGACCTCTTCAACCTATGGAGTGAAGAGGAATAACACTGTGTGATTTCTGAAGACTGGTCAGAAAAGATCAAGAAGCAGCCACCTAGTTCTCTTGGGATGTTTGCTCTAGAATCTAGAGGAAGCCAATCACAATGTAAGAAGTTTGATAGCCTGATATTGCCATGTCTTAAAGGCCACATGTAGGTGATCCATTTGACAGTCCAGCTGAACACCTAGCCAACAGCCAACCTCAACTGCCAGCCAAGTGAGTGAGCTATTTTAGACTCCAGTCCAGATGAGCCAAGTTATGACTACATCTGACTTCAAATGCATAAGATACTTGAGAACTGCCCTGCTGATCCTATCCTGAATTCCTGACCCATAAACATACTTTATTCAAATAAAATAATTATTTTAAACCATAGAACTTTATGGTAATTTATTATGAAGCAATAGCAGCAGAATCAGGGAGCCTTCAGTGAAAGTCATATATCCCCATCACCATATATAAAGTTTTCCTAGGGATAAATCTGCCCACTTAGTCAATGCTTCCTCGAAGCTTTTTAGGGTTTCACTCAAATATACTAGTAAATAGCTATCCAAAGATAATAATACAATGGAATAAGGAAAAAAAAGAGGACCCCCAAACATCAGAGGCAACACACAAAATAAGCGGTAACCTAATTTATTTTAAAAAATCATATTCTCATCTGGCCAGAGTGACTCAGTTGGTTGAGCATCATCCTGTGCACCAAAAACATTTGGGTTTGACCCCCAGTCAGTGCACATACCTCAGATGCAGGTTCCATCCCTGGTCAGGGTACATACTGGAGGCAACCTTTAGATGTTTCTCTCTCACATAGATGTTTCTCGTTCTCTCTCTCTCTCCCTGCCCCCTTCCTCTCTCTAGTCATGTCCTCCAGTGAAGATTAAAAAAAAAAAAATCAACCCTGGCCAGTTTTTCTCAGTGGCTAGACGCAGCCGTGGGCAAACTACGGCCCGCGGGCTGGATCCGGCTGTTCTATCCGGTTCTCTTGCTCTCCCCTCCGCTTCTTTACTTTGAATTTATATTAGTTCACACAAACACTCCATCCATGCTTTTGTTCCGGCCCTCCGGTCCAGTTTAAGAACCCATTGTGGCCCTCGAGTCAAAAAGTTTGCCCACCCCTGGAGAGTGTCAGCCTGAGGACTAAAGGGTCCCGGTTTGATTCCTGGTCAAGGACACATACTTCCATTGCAAGTTCTCAGGCTCCGGTAGGGGCCCAGGCAGGAAGCAACCAATCAATGTGTCTCTCTCACATAGATGTTTTCTCTCTCTTTCCCCCCCTCCACTCTTCCTTCCATTCTCCCTAGAAATCATAGAAAAAATATCCTCAGGTGAGGATTTAAAAAAAAGATCATATTCTCATAAAGGTGAGAAAGCAATCTGAATATATAAAGAGGTAATACGCTAATTGGTCCTAACGGTGTCACAGTCACGACTGCTAGGGAGGAGGCTGCCTGCGTGTGCACAGCAGGGCGTTGCTCCCGGAGATGGGGTGGAAGCGGGGAGGTGCCCGGAGGAGGCCCATGCCCAGGAGGGCAGGGGTGAAAGCCCATAGGACCCCCACCAGTCCTTCAGCATCCACCGATCGCACTCAGAGCGCCCCGCCGCTCACCTGCCTGGGGAAGGAGCACAGTGCAGCAGGCAGGAGGTTTCCACGCTCTCCTCCAGTGCCATGATGGGATGGAGCTGCCGCATTGCTCCAGAGACAGGGCGGAAGCGGGGAGGTGCCCAGAGAAGGCAGGACCAGCCCAAGGTGACTCAAGGGACTGAGGGTGGGGCTGGAAGCAGCCGGAGAAGGCCAGAGGGGTTGCGGGGCTGGGCCAGGTGCACTGGAGCTCTGTGTGGAGAGGTTTGGGTGTCAAGGCAGGGCGGCGGGTGGGTGGGCGGCCCACGTGATTTCGAGTGCTGGGCTCCTAGTCTGTACATAAAAAAAAATAAGAACAGCGTTCTATGAAAAAAATTAGTCTGTATTAGTTTCCTATTGCTGCTATAAAAAATTATCACAAACCTAGTGGCTTAAAGCAACACAAACACCATATGGTTCTAGAAGCCAGAAATCCAAAATCAACCTAACTAGACTGATTCCTCCTGGAAACACTGGAGGGAGATTCCACTTCCTTGCATTTTTTACCTTCTAAAGGCCTCCTCTATTCTTTGGCTCATGACCCCTTCTTTATATCACTCAACCTCTTGCTTATATCTTTACATTTCTTACTAATTCTAATCCTCCTGCCTCCCTCTTATAAGGACCCTTGATAGTTCATTATTGAGTCAACCCAGACAACCCACGACAATGTCCCCATCGTAAGAGCCTTAACTTCATCACATCTACAAAGTCCCTTTTATCATGTAAGGTAACATATTCATAGGTTCTGGAGATTAGGATGCAGATATCTTTGTAGATGGAGACAATATTGGAAGCCACCTAAAAAGTGTTGAAAATAATTGTTGAATCTAGGAATAGGGACCCAGGGATAGAAAAGGGAAGGGATTGCTATTATAAATCTTGCAATTAGTCTTTGATTTTTAAAACTAGGCCAGTGTTTTACTTTGCATAAATACATACTAATTTAATTAATTTGCATTAATAAAAAATTTTTACATTTTATACATATACTAGAGGCCCGGTGCATGAAATTTGTGCATGGGGGGGTCCCCTCAGCCTAGCCTGCATCCTCTCCAATCCGGGACCCCTTGGGGGATGTCCGACTGCAGGTTTAGGCCTAATCCCGGGGATTGGGCCTAAACTGGCCGTCGGACATCCCTCTAACAATCCTGGACCACTGGCTCCTAATCGCTCACCTGCCTGCCTGCCTGGTCACCCCTAACTGCCCCCCACCTGCCAGCCTGATCGCCCCTCACTGCCTCTGAATGCCGGCCTGATTGCCAACTGCCCCCTTCTGCTGGCCTGGTTGGCCCTAACTGCACCCCCTGCTGGCCTGGTCACCCCCAGCTTCCCCCCCTGCCAGCCTAATTGCCCCCAACTGCCCTCCTGCTGGCCTGGTCACCCCCAACTGCCTCCCCCTTCCCAGCCTGGTTGCCCCACACAGCCTGCTGTTCAGTAGTTCGGTCATCCCTCACTAACCCCCCTGCCAGCCTGGTCGCCCAATGCAGCCTGCTGTTCAGTGGGTTGGTCATCTCTCACTAACCCTGCTGCTGGCCTGGTCATAGGCAGCCATCTTGTGAGGGCATGAGGGTCAATTTGCATATTACCTCTTTATTATATAGGATATATGTATATATATATGAGGCCCAATGCACAAAATTCATGCAAGAGTAGGCCTTCCTTCCCCTAGCTGCCGGCACTGGCTTCCCTCTGGCACTCGGGACCCAGGCTTCCCTTGCAGCCCCAGCTTCGTCCTGCAGTCGTCCAGAAGGACATCTGGTCTAATTAGCATACTACACTTTTATTATTATAGATACCAAAACATTAACTATGATACAAAGAGGCTATAATAGATATTTTTCTTAATTTTTACCTTCATTATTATCCAAAGTTTTATAATAAACAGAGAATCAGTTTAAAATGGAAAAATTAATTGTTTTTTAAAACTGTATTTATGTTTTCAACATGAATTCAGTTTATAATATAAATGAATAGCCACATGTTCATCTCTGTCATATAAAAATACTTTAAAAGCTGAGGTACCAACATACTACTAGAATACGTTTTTGTTTCCTGAGAGAAAATTTTAAAAATAAAACTATTTCATTTTTCTAGATAAAGAAGACTGGTAGTGTATTAGCAATAACTATTGCTATGACAAATACAATTATTTAGAATTTAGAATTTTTCAAGATTTATGAAGAAGTGACATTTTATTTCAAATAAAAGTAATTTGCCAAAACCGGTTTGGCTCAGTGGATAGAGCGTCGGCCTGCGGACTCAAGGGTCCCAGGTTCGATTCCGGTCAAGGGCATGTACCTTGGTTGCGGGCACATCCCCAGTAGGGGGCGTGCAAGAGGCAGCTGATCGATGTTTCTCTCTCATCGATGTTTCTAACTCTCTATTCCTCCTCTCCCTTCCGCTCTGTAAAAAATCAATAAAATATATTTTAAAAAAAAAAAAAAAAAAAAGTAATTTATTTTCCAACAAGGTAAACACAACAAATGAAAAGCCCTCCCATGTATCCTTTTATCTCTTACTGTGGTGCAGTGTTTCTTCCTTTTCCGCGTCCAGCACGGAAAGGGAGAAAGACAGGTTCCTGAGGGGAGGAGCTGGGGGTTAAGAAATTAGAGAAAGAAAGAGACAAGAGACAGAAATAGATTCAAGCTGGGTGCCGGGTGGCTTCCTGTCCTCTGATAGAGAGACAGTCACACTCACCTCAGACAACACAGCATATTTATTGGTTTCCAAAAGGGATTTTATAATAAAAAGGAGTTTCGGGTGTGCCCAAATCCTATTCATCAGGATCTGAGTAAGCTCCTTATTTTGGGTGGGTCAAGGTCCTTTTTGTTCCTCATTCCAAGACATGGAATCAGTACTGATAACAGGATTCTGCCAGTGCCCTTGGACTCAGCTGATAAGAATTAAAAAAGTATCCATGTGCCTTCCCAGACGGCTCTCTACATCTTACAGTAAGTGTATATTTAAAACATAACATGAATAAAAAGAGCCACTGGAGGGTGAAGAAATGATTTTACTTATTTTAATTCATTTGCCACAAAAAATTTACATCGTCGTTATGATCAGGAGCTCAATAATTTAAAGAGTTTTATTTTTTCTAGAAATCTATTTTAGATATGAAGTTTGCCAATTTTTATTCAGTAATGGCTTTTATGCAATTTATTCCGGGTCACAAAATGAACTGCAAAGTAGGGCAGAGGACTGAATCTGTCAGAATGGATTGGATGCCCGTGTGCAGAACACTTTATAGCACCTCTCCGGACTCAGGTGAATAAAACATTTTTGCAAGAAACCTGGTCTCAGAAGCTACATGAACTCCTTTTTCACATAGGAACTTTCATGATACTGACAACAGGCTGCTTTTCTTAAGAGAAAAAATATTATATGGGAAATTGTTCATCACTGAATATGTTATACTGGATTTCTTTCTTATTACTTTAACATCAATATTTAATAAGTATTTATATAGAATAAGAGTCTAGTTATACAATAAAAAATTAGTAGTTTCATAATAAAAGAACTAAGGTTTAGGTTCTCACAATGTAAGTGTACAGAACATGCAATACATCAGTTAATCCTTTATGAGAAGTTACAAATTTTACATAACAATTCTGGGCAAGTTATAGTTATTAGTATGTTCAGGACACAAGTAGTAAAATAGATCAACTCTAAATGTGGTCAATATTTGCTGATAAATTTTTATATAAAAGTGTACTTTCACTTTTTAAAAAAATATTTTTTTATTGATTTCAAAAGGAAGGCAGAGAGAGATAGAAACATCAATGATGACAGAAAATAACTGATCAGCTGCCTCCCGCATGCTCCACACTGGGAGAGAGCCCACAACGTGGGCATGTGCCCTGACTGGGAATCAAACCCGATCTCCTGATTCATAGGTCAATGCTCAACCACTGAGTCACACCAGGCAGGCTACTTGCACTTTTTTATAAGTAGCTTGTTTGGCTCAGTGGATAGAATGTCAGCCCACAGACTGAAGGGTCCTGGGTTCAATTCCAGTCAAGGGCACAGTTGCAGGTTTGTACGGGAGGCAACCAACCCACGTTTCTCTCTCACATTGATATTTCTTTCTCTCTGACTGTCCCCCTCCCTTCCACTCTCTCTAAAAATCAATGGAAAAATATCCAGGTGAGGATTTAAAAAAGGACATAAAAAACTAAACATTGAAATATTTACAGGACAATATTTGCACAGTTGTGTCTTCAAATGGAATGACATCATGTCATCCTGTCAACTGGAAATATTATTGCTGAAAAGTTAAGTTACTGTTAAACAAGAAACCAAAGCAATTATCTTTAGACTTTTAAGTCAAAGAAATTGTGGTGAAAGGGACTTCTAACGTTATATTTATCAGAGAGGAAACTGATATCCAGAATGGTTCCGGGACTCCCACAAGGTCATGCAGACAGTGGAGGGTTAAAGCAGGGCCACAACATAGGTCTCCTATGTCCCAGGCCAGAGTTGTTTCTCTTAGAGAATTCTTTGTGATCATCCATGCAGGAAGACCAGCTGCTATTTTGAGCGTTTCAATTTTTTTATTCTGCAGGAATCTCCCACTATTTGCAAGATATTTAACATTCCTATTCCAAGCCTATTATATGCCATAGCACCTGCACATTCTTTTTTCCCACAACTTTATTGAAATGTAATTAGCAAATAACACTGTGTAAGTTTAAATTATCTGCACATTCTTAAATGCATTCTAGAATGACAGCATTGCCCTGGTTAAGTAATGCCACATGCTTCAGAAGTTTGTGTCTTCGGACATGAAGAACAAGAGTCCCAGGTGTCTCATGACATTCTTCTGCTTTCATTCGGCAATTCCCTAAGTATGCTGGGTCTTCCCTTGGAGCTATGTGGAAGCACTTCCTTGTGTTCTTTGTATTCCCATTGCCAATGTGTGTTTCGAAGTAAAAAATGAACACTACTGGGGAGTGGTCACCAGAAATAAGACCTTTTATTCCCCTTTATTTTTATACCCCTTGTGGATTTGTTGAGGAATACACACAAATATGACATTATAAAACATCTATTAAATACAAGTACACTGAATGATTCTGACAGGCATCTTACATGGAAAAGTTAGGAAGTTCACTTGTATGTTAGCTATCCAGTCGTATCCTTTAAGTTTTAATAGTCCTCAGTAAAAAAGCTAGGTCAAATAATAAAATATTCTTTTATAGTTATATAAAGTTATATAACCCCAGTTTGACTATATAATGTGAAAAATTACTCTCTCTGTGTGTATTTAATTTACAAATACATACTATATACTATGACCCAGACATTGTTCTAAGCACTTTACACATATTTATCCAATTAATCCTCATACCAATCCTTGAGGTAGGTCATATTTTATCCTCATTTTATAGATGAGGAAACAGACATGGAGAGTAAGATCATACAGCTAGCATATGGCAGAGCAGGAACTCAAATCCAGGCAGGCAGAATCCATCGTCCATATTCTTCACAACCTCACTCAGCTGCCTCTCTGCAGCACAAGGATTATGTGAGGCCAGAATATTGTGAAATGTTTAGGATTCTGGCCAATCATATGAAAACCCAAAGCGGCCACTTGCCAATCAGATGTTGTCTTGCTATATCTGACGCTAAGTCTTCTAGTCATCTTTTCATAGGAATTTCATTGAAATCTAGTTTTCTCAGGACCTGATTCTGTACCCTCAAATATCCAAAGGGGTGAAAAATAAATTAACCAAAAGAACTATATATCTGTCTTCTCATTTGTATTAATATAAGATGGTTTCACATATGTGAATTTTTATTTTTAACAGTTAAGCTTGAACAATACATAATAGCAAGGTTAGAATTCTCTCTTTCTTAAATTACAAACCTGTTCCACATTTTAGGAAACTCTTTAGATGCTCCACATCCTCTTTCTACCAACTAGTGGTTTGAGCAATCTCCACTAAGGGTAAAGGTTGATGATGAAGAAAACCTTGAGCACAATTCTAGGTCCAAAGAGAGAAACTGTCCTTTCAGGTTGAGATTTCATGTGTCTAAAAAAAATTAGTTCTTTCTCATGGAAGCCTGAATATTATCCTTGCTACACAGAAAATAATTTTGTATTCATTTACATACATATGGTTCCTCTTTAATTATAATCCATCCAAACAATATTATTTCTATTGTGGTATACAATTGGAATTCCATTGTGAGTGATATAATAAAGTATTGATCTTATATTCCCATGTCCTAAAACAGTGCCTGGAATATAGGAGGTACTCAATAATTGCTGAGTAAATAAGTAACAGGAGAGTAGCAAATAGAAGGGAGAAATTGGCCATTGTGTCAAAATACACAAGTAAATTACGCTTCCATACTTTTATTATATTTGTCATCTTTTAAACTTGTTTATATAAAAATAAAATTCTGGTTGATGACATTAGATTTCAAATATCTACTATTTTAAGGGACAAGAATGATCATGAAAAGATCATATAAATCTGTAATTGATGAGTAATTAAAACTTTTTTGTTCTCTAACACTTTCTATTAATATTTTACTTCAATTGTTATTACTCTACCTACACCTTTACATTAAAGAAATGCTATTTTCTTCTAAAATTTAAGGGTCAATATAAACTGACATAACATGAAAACCCAATTCTTAGTGCTTATTGATTTTTCACTGACTGACAATACATTAACCATTGTAGATGGGAGCCAAATATACATTAGCAATGACCCTTGCTTTATAAACTTTAGGCTATGCATGAGTAAAATATTAACTGAAAATGAGAAGAAAGGGTATGAAAACGGAGGATCTAAAAATGAAAGAAAATACCAAATTTAACCCTTCAATATTTTTTTCTAGAGCTAACGTTGACCAATTCTTGCCCAAACCGTCTTTCTTTTGCCAACAAGTAGCCTTCTTCCTCCTAAAATACAAGGGAATGGTAGCTCAGTTTTATTTGAAAACCACCCCTCTCCCATTCTCAGCATGTGGTTTAGAAAGAACAATCCCTGCTCAAGGCTTGGGGGCCCTGACTGAGTTAAGCCAGGCAGTGGGACCCAGCCCACTGGCCACGGTTCTAGCCTCGAGACACACCTAAGTTATCAGAATCAATAAGGGATGAGAAGACATTTCCTGGGGGTGGATTTGATGGTACGAGTGCATGGGTCTTAGAGCTCCACAATAACTTTCTGTGATGAGAGGAGCCAGCCTGGGGCTAAAGCTGACTACAGGGAATGCTGACTCCAAAGACAGATCCTAAGAACATGGTTAGAGTCTTTAACACAAGCCACACCTAAAGCCAGGCTTCCCTCCCAGTGGTTCTCAACCTTTCTAATGCCGTGACCCTTTAATACAGTTCCTCATGTTGTGGTGACCCCCAACCATAAAATTATTTTCGTTGCTACTTCATAACTGTAATTTTGCTACTGTTATGAATCGTAATGTAAATATCTGTTTTCCGATGGTCTTAGGCGACCCTGCTAGCGGTTCTCAACCTGGTCACGACCCACAGGTTGAGAACCGCTGCTGTAGAGCCTAAGACCATCGGAATAGAACTGGCCACCCTTTGGTCCACGGGATGACACTTAACCAACTGAGCTACACCAGCCAGGGCCACACTCCTCCTTTTAAACCAGTATGGTCTGGAATATGACACCTGTATTATAAAGACTCAATGAATACAACATCGCAAGTCAGGCCAATTTTCAAGCAGAAGCATGATGTACAGAAAATGTGATAGTCATTCTGAAGTACTTTATAAAATAAGATGGGAGAATAATCAGTAGAATTGAGAAACATAATTAGGCTGTTAATTTTTTATTTGAAAATGCTTTGACTTACTAATTTTGAAGAGCTAAAATGGACATACCTATCCGATTTGTCTAAAAATTGCACTGTGCTTTTTCAACATTACCTGACTTTGAACTACTTCAAAGTAGTGGATAGAATAGATGTTTAACTCTTTGCACTACAAACTAAAAAGATGAATTAAGTTTCTATAGATCTATGAACTCCAACAGTGGGCTTCATCCCCTTCCCCTGGCTCTCTGAGAGGGCCTACACTATGTGTTGTTGTTTTTTAAGGAAAAATAATTCAAGCTGAAAATTGAATGTCCTACTTTACACTTTTTTATTTTTAAGAAGAAGTGATGTTTGAAGTTTGCAAAATGAAGCTTGTCACTTTTGGTTCTGTTCAAATCCAGTTCCCCTAGTTCAGTGGTCGGCAAACTGCGGCTCGCGAGCCACATGCGGCTCGCGAGCCGCGGTTTGCCGCTCTGTTGACTAATGAGTTTGCCGACCACTGACCTAGTTGAATATGAAGTTAGGATTAGGTTATTGTTAAAATTGTTGTAAGTAAAATTTATGATTTACAGTAAAAAAAAATGTCTTAATATAATGTTACTTTTCAAGGTGATTGGTTAGAATGTGCTTCACGTGCTCTCCATTTCTCTTGCACCATTTTTCTCCATTGCCATGACATGCTGCTCAGGGACCAGGGGATCACAAGGTGGAGCCATTTGGGTTTTCCTTTCCTCGTTACCTCCCTTCAGTTCTGCTTGGTTCTTATTCCTATTCTTTTCCCCTCCTCTTCCCACTCTGCCTCCCTTTCTGCCATCTCCCATTTTCCTTTAGTCAAAAAGAAAGAAGTAGAATTGTATCTGGGAATAATGAAATGCACTGATGGGAAAAGGCATTCCCTCTTTTTCCTTATCACCATCACTGTAGTTACCACTGAAAGCTTTCAGAAATAGTCTGCTCTTACCATTCTTATTTTTTCATTTCACATTATTTAATATTTTAAAATGGTAAACTATCACCTGAATATAGAAAAGCACATAAAAACATATACACAGTTTATTTACTGCCATTAATTCTTCAATTGATTGTTTGGATTCTGCCCCCATCCTTCCAATAACACTGCTCTGAAAAGGGTCACAGTGACTTAATTGCAATTACTATATTGATTACTGTATTTTATTTTTCCAAGTTCTACCTCACTCCTTTTCTAATCTGCTTGATCTTTTTTTATTGTTTCCTGTCCCTTGCTCCTCTTTTAAAGCCTGTCTTTATGTAAACTAAACTTCGCTATGTTTGCATTCTATACCGATAATTTCAATAAGTAGAGGCTGAGTGGGTCTAATACTGTTCTCCGTTGTTTCTGCTGGCTGTCACTCAGGGTGCCTTGTGAGCTCGTTCTTTGCACCTTCATCCATGGACATTTGTTGAGGCCTGTGTTGAAGTTGTATTCCTTCAGGGAGGATTTGGGTCTACTCCTACCAATCTCTTGCAAGCACAACCACCTTAAATCAAATTCTCAGTTTGATGGTCTGGGGACCACACAGAGTAAATTCATACTGCAAATCTATGTGAAGTCAGTTCATGCTACAAATTCTCAGGAAAAATATTTCTATTCCGCCCACCCAATGCCATGGTCAAGGAAGGAAAGTTTTCTCACTGTTCCTCCTGTCCTGCAAGTTTATTTCTAATTCCCTGTCAATGATGATGTAGTCTTTTGTGGTTCTAACAGTATGGAAATTTTCTCCTATCTCTCTGATTTTATCAAACAATATTTACTGCAATTGCTATAAATGATACTCTCCCACTATTTTATTGTAAAATTCCTGAAAATAACATTTTTTTATCTTAATTATCTATATACTGCTCAGTATGGTATTGACTCATTCTGTCAGCCAATATTTATTGAACACATTTGTGTCTGGACTATTCAGATTCTGGATATATAAAAATTGCCAAAGCATTTAAGGTCCCTGCTGACCTGGAGTTCACTTGTTAGGGTACAGTTATAAGTATTCAAAAGAGTATTTGTGAAACAAATGAACCATTCAAGTAGCAAGAGGAAGGAAGAAAAGGAAACTGTCAGCCACAAAAGAAGATGCAGTCACATTTACCGAAATAGCAGCAAAAAGGACTGAGATAGTTAAAATGAGCCTCCTATGGAGAGCATTCTAGAACCAAATCTAGGTTCAGAGGTAGTGCCCAAGATGAGAAAAAACTGGTTTAACTGGAGTACAGAAGCCAAGAAACAGGAAGCTAAACCATCTCCCAACAACCCAGGCTAAACAATCTCCCAACAACCCCGGCAGTGTTTTTGAACAACTTGCTTTTATCACAGCTCTGCTAGGTGGGCCCACATCACTTAAGAGTATTAACAAATAAGGTAAAGATGATGACAATCACTCTAAGGGGTACATCCTCCTTCAAGATGCTCCCTCACAGGACAGGGACCTGCTCATCTCTTTCTGCATTTCAATTCCCTGCTTCCTCTTCTATTCTTACTTCTTCAAACATTTACACTTTTACTTCTCCCTTCCTATGTCTTCTTATTCTCCATTTGTTTTCCTCTAGGTTACACTGGAATTTGCTGAGTGATAAGGGTCATAATTGTTTTAATGAGATAACTCTTGTTGGGCTCCTTCAGGAGGGAGCTGATTGCTTTGATCAGAAGCTTGGAACTTTGAGCTCCACCTCCCAACCTGTAGGGAAGGTAGAGGGGTTGGAGATTAATAATCAATGACAAAATGATTCCAATAATTGTACCTACAGGATGAAACTTCCCTCATAAAAGCCTAAAAACCCTGGGGTTCAGGGAGCTTCCAAGTTGGCAAACACATCCATGTGCCAGGAAGGTGGCACACCCAACTCCATAAGGACAGTGTTCCTGTGTTCAGGACCCTTCTGGGACCTGGGTGAGGGGCACACTGTCTTTATCCGAAAACTGCCTATCATCATGGAAAGATTAAGAACCTTGTTGCTGAAACAATAGAGTCTGGAGGTGCCCACCCTTTGCAATCCTCTGCCCACATTGCCTGTAATCTGTAACCATTATACCCATTTTTATTGCTTTTGCATACCCATTCTTATTCCTTTTGGCTGCTTCCCCATGCCTGTAATACCCATTTTTATTCCATAGAGCAGATTTTTGAGGATGACCTGCTGCTCTCCCATACTGCCGGCAATATTGGAACAGAAAATAACTCATATACAATTCAAACCTGTCTCTGCTTAATTGGCTCAAGTAGCAACAGGCATCCTGGACCCATTCGTTGTCCGGTTTCAAATTCAACTTTTAAGTTTATTTTTGAAGCCAAACAGAATTTTTAAAAATCTGGGTTCTCTGTCATCTTAAATTAACACATCAAGTTTATGTGCATAACCTCAGACATTTCTCATTAAGAAACAAAGAAGTATCTTTATATAAAACTTTGTTTTATTATATAACTTTTTAAAAAAATTAATTGCTTCAGTAGATGAGAAAAACTGCCTTCAGTTTACTTGGTCTTGTTTTAGGTTCAAAAGTAATTGTGTTTTCTTTGTAAATAAGTTCCAGAAGATCAACATATTCTGAAATACAGGAAAGAATTAGGTATCATTTCTATTCGTCTTGGAAGAAATTAGATGTGATTTGATTACAAGTATAGCTGTGAAGATTTCTCTTGACAAAAAAAAGCACTTTTGGCAGAGGTTATTTTATAGGTTAATGAGGCTGAGTCTTGCAGTCAGTATTTCTTTTCTAACTTAAAAAAAAACAAGTTGAATGTTACAAAATCTCACTGATAAATATTTGTATAGTAACTCTAATACATCATATCTCCCTGAGATTTTATTAGTCACAATTAAAATCCCCAAAGATCAATGTTCAAAGTTCTAGGGATATTCATAAATTACAACCTTATACGTTTCATTATGCATTAATAACACCTTTTGTTTCTGGTTTTCCAAATTACACTACACAAATATGTTCTTGGCATGGGCCTGTGAGCCAAGCAGGCTTGGAGCTTGGGGCAATCTGGATAAGGAGAAACGGTGAAAAGCCGGGACTCTGGCACCATGCCCAACACCCCCACCCCCACCACACACACACACACACACACACACACACACACACCCACGCGCGCACACACACACACACACACCGATATTTCTTTTCTTTCCTTTCCTTTTCTTTTCTCTTGTCCTCACCTGAGGATATTTTTTCATTGATTTTAGAGAGTGGGAGAGGGAGAGAAGGAGAGAAACATTGATATGAGAGAGAAACATCAATTGGTAGCCTCCCAAACGCATCCCATCGAGGGCTAGAAGCCTGCAACTGAGGTACGTGCCTGTGACTGGAATCCAACCCAGGACCCTTCAGTCCACAGGCCAACGCTCTATCCACTGAGCCAAACCGGCTAGGACAAGCAGAGAGATTTCTATGGGGAAAAGATGTTGGCCGCCCTCGTGATCTGTGGAGACACGGCTAGATCCACCCTTCAGCCCCAGGCCTTCATAATGACTGTGCCTGTCAGTTGCATGGAGCTTCATTCAAGGATTTTCTGAGCCTGATTTATGGTGATAATTCAGCTGCCTGGGGAATAACACTAGTAGATGCAATCTCTGGAATAATAGCCAGCACATTTCTGGATGCTAAAAGTGATTTTAAGGAAGGCCTTGGCTAAGTGCCTCATGGATTCCTGCAGCCTGGCCCACAGCTCCCTGCAAGGTTGAGATCTCTGTCCTTGTCTCAGACAGGAATGTCTGGTTGGGTCTCTGCCAGCTCCGTTTGGGGGCTCCCGCTGAAAGGGGTGAAGTACTGTAGGTCACAAGATTGGTGTTGAGGATCACCAATAGATATTGATTTGTGGAACACCCAGGATTATGCCTGGCACGCAGCCAATATTCAGCACATGAACTGGGAGTAATCCTTGTCCTCTAGGAAACAGAATTTCAATATGGGACTTCCCACCTGGTTTGAGGAGGCAGGTGCTGGGCTCTAGGATGAAGATGCATCAAGATTGCATTCTAGCCCTCGGAGGCTCACTGTCTGAAGGGAGCCACGCCCTTGGTCAGTAGGCCACATTGTCTGGAGCTGGGAGAAGCAAGTTTTACTCCCTTCTTGGCCCCTGATGACTGTATGACCTTGAGCAGATCAAATCCCTGCTCTGGTAGCGAAACCATCTAATTGCTCTTCTAAACTGGGACACTTGACAGTAACAGAGGCACTATAACACTTACTCTGGGATGACCAATGGAAACCAGAACATTGCTAGGCAAACCAGGCCGAGTGACCCCAGGACACCTGTTAGATGGGGACGACATTGCTAGTGCTGCTGGTGCTGCTTGGTGACAGGGCAAGTCTGCTCTTCCATTTACCCCCTGCATTTGCACAGGCAATTTGCATTTCTGCTTCAGGGATATGAACACAAGTGGGCCTTCAGCTGCTTGGAAGAACCCATTTCTCTTTGAGCCCAGTTTTCCCAAACTGCAGCTAGAGCAGGCCCCATCTGTTTTTTGGTTTTTTTTTTTATGGATGGGCCGGTGTTGATTGACAACATACACTGTAGCCCTAGGAACCTGGGGGGCTCGAAACTGCCCTCTCATGTATACAGACACTCCAGCCAACATTTCCAGTGATGAAGCAATGCCTTAGACCGCAACAAGGGTGCCCAAGGCCCCTGGAGGCCTGCTCAGAGTCACTGGTAGAGAGGGCTGTGACACATTTTCCAGGCCAAGCCTGGAGACCAAGGGTTCTCACTGAATAGGGTTGCTTAATAATTGTTTATAAGTGCTTGGAGTGTGTCTATTTAATCTGCAACCCTTTTACATGTGAAGAACCTGAGATTCAGAGCAGTCCATAAAGCTGCCAAGGTTATCTAGGGAGAAAGCAGAGAAGCTGGTGTTCGCATGCCAGTCTTCTAGCCTTCAACAACCTTACTCCTGCTTGTGTTTCTCAAAGCATGCCAATGAGGTATGCAAGGTGATTTTAGTTTACAGATAGTAAAGGTGAACAAGAACAAAACCACAGTTGTCACAAAGACCTGTGATGTTGCAGATATCATTGCTTAGGATGTAAAGTATACTGTATATTTAAATGAAAGAAGGTCAACTTTGTGAAAATACTAAAGTGTTTAGTGGACATAGCCCACCTTGAGGAGGGCTAAATTTGGAGTGCAGGTCCTAGCTTTGACTTGTAATACTTTGTGTTGGGTTCAGAGTGCCTCTGAGCCTGTGACCTAAGTCCTGCTTCATGTCATCTGTGCCTTTTAGCCCACCATGGTCCTCCCAGGACAAGGGCTACAGTGTTATAATCTGCTTGGATTGACTGAGATTACTGATCTGAGCCCTACCAACGCTATTATATTTATTGAGCACTCAAAGTTTCCCAGTCAACCCCTGTATTACTCTGAGGTTTTAGTATGAAATAGTAAATATCATGCTATGCGCTTTTTTTTCAAGTGTACTTAGTTGCCAAACACTTTCCATTTGGTCTGAGATTTGTTCGCTTTCAAATTCTGAAAAAATATGCACTTTAGAGTAATGGTTCCCCCCAGGCCAAGCTGAGGACCTGTCCTTGAGAATTCTAGCTATTTCTCACCCACATGGCTGCTCAGGAGGCATTCCTGCTGATGGGGGCTCAAAGGTCATGAGTTCTAACTCTGTTTGACCCTCTAGACACCTCAGGGTCCCGGAGGCAGGACCTGGATCCCTGACTCTTCAAGAAGCAGTCGTACTAGTGATGGGGTTTGGGACAGAGACGGGCCCATAATCATGACAAGTCAGCAAGTGGCTGCAATGCAAGTGACAGGAAATCCGCTGAGATCAGCCCCTTTCTGGGGGTCAAAGCAGGATGCCCAGCAACGCCTGGCACCTTCCCCTCTCTGGGCAGAGTGCTTGCTCTCCAAAGCCAGAGACTGCCCAGCGACAGTCCCATTCCACTTGCCTTAAAACTGGAGAGAGGAATCTCGTATTTGCACTTAGCAAAGGATTTTAAAACTTAAAAAGAAAAGGTGCATGACCTGTCACTTTGTATAAAAATAGCAAAAATGATTACTAAATGTTTTTTGTACTTTCTGGTAGTAAAAACACATAAAATAATCCTGTTTTAACTACTGTGTAAAAAGCCTGTATCATATATACCTTGGACTTTTGTAAATAAATGTTTGTGCACTCTGAAAAAAAATATGCACTTTTATAAATGGTAACCAATAACCAGAATCTGTGGTTATCATCTTTAAGGAGCACAAAGTTAAATGAGAGTACATTATTTCTGTGCTTCTCAAACTAAGATACATATAAGGAGCATGAGGTAACCTAAGATAGCATGATTCACCTTCCTAGAGGATATGAATTGTATACTCATATATTACAATACCTGGAAGAGGAAAAATTCTTGTATTACAATTATTTATGGAACTAGAATACAGCGCTTATGATAAAACACAGCATCAAATCCCTTCAATGTCATGATTGAAGTGCGAAGTTTTTGAAAAAAGCAGAAAGTTCTGTGAAAAGCACAGCAGTATTTACATACAGACATACCTCATTTTACTGTGCTTCATAGATGTTGCATTTTTTTTTTTACAAACTAAAGGCAGAACCCTCCACTAGCAAAAACATTATAACTCACTTTATTGGGGTGGTCTGGAACTAAACCCACAATATCTCCAAGTTGTGCCTATATGGCTGGGACTAATTACTATGACATTTCTTTTGATCTGATTTTCTACTGATTGTGTTACTTTAGTTTGATAAAATATTTCAAGTGTCCTGCTTACTGCTATCTTACCTATTTTAAAGGTATTTTATTACTTAGGTGAATTATGCCAATATTAGTAACATAGACTTTATGAACAAAGTTAATATCTATTTTATTAGCAGGAGCAAAGAAATTACAGTTCTATTCTTATTTTCTTTTAAAATTCAACTGAAGATGTCTTATATGTACCTGCATACCTTATTGGGTCTAGCATATGGTCAGAAAATGATTTCTAAATTGGATTAACATTTCATTTTTCAATGAGATAAATACTATTGTATTTCAACAGAAACTAGTTACTTGACTCTCTTTGATCTTACTTCCCCATCTAAAGACTTTTCCCAATGCAACAATATCATGGTTGAGATACACATTAGATCTGTTCAGCATATTTCTGAAACTCCTAATTTCTGCAACTCAATAATAGTAGCCAACACTCAGAGTTGACTTATTCTGAGTCATGACCTGATCTAAGCCCATATATTAACTCATTTACTCCTCACAAAAAATCTCCAGGGAAGGTATTTTCCCTATTTTACAGAGATTAAGTAACTTGCCATGGTCACCCAGCAGCTGATGCTGTTCTCCAGTGCCTTTCACATGTTCTATTTAATGTCAGTCCATTGTTCATGGGGTGGGTCCACAAGTTATGAGGCTTATATTCTCAGTATTTCTCACAGAAAAACAGGCTATATGAAAGAAAATGGCATACTTTGTAAGCTTAAAAGTGTTACATAAATATCCAATAGCTTATTAAAAACTAGTGAGATATCTATACTAAGGAAAGATCAAAATGACAGATGGTAAAATGTAGCCCTTACCTCTTCTAATCATATGGTTTGGGAATTGAAATCTATTTTTTTCTACTATGAAGAAATTCTCCCTACTGTCAGTGGAATAAAAGTGCAGTGCAAACCTTGGGGACATCTTAACCTATTTCTTCTTCCTTCATTATACTCAGAAATGGCCAATCTGAATTGTTAGGTGCCCAAATACTGTTGGTTTAGAATGTCATATTTAAGGCTTTAGACTATTTTCCTTTAGTTTTCTGCTTTCACTGTGAAATACTTCAAGCATAATCTTTGATAAGTTCTAAAATTTTCAGCAGGTTGGAAAATCATAGAAATGGAAAGTTACCCCTAACATATTTCTTTTAATATTTTTAAAAATATATTTTTATTGATTTCAGAGAGGAAGGGAAATGGAGAGACAGAAACATCAGTGATGAGAGAATCATTGATCGGCTGCCTCCTCACGCCCCCAATGGGGATCGAGCCTGCAACCTGGGCTTGTGCCCTGACCAGGAATCAAACCCTGACCTCCTGTTCCATAGATCAACCAACATTCAACCACTGAGACACATCAGCTGGGCACATATTTCAATTTGGAAACTGAAGTTCATAGAAAGTCATAAAAATTGATTTTAAGTCAGATTTATTGATTGCCTATAGTGTGCATGGTCCTCATTAGACACAATGAAATTCAGGCACAAAACAGACACAAGATCCCTGCCCTCAGGAATCTTATGATCTAATTAGTAGAACACAGATTAGAAACAAAAGACAGACAAGTTACATGTCAATGCTCACTAGAATTGACATTAAAGAGCAGTAATTTAAGTAATTCAAAATGGCATCTAATCCTAAAATCATTTATAAAATGTATTTGGCCTTCAAATCCATAGCACTTCAAGCAAGATAATTAAGTTCCACTGCAGATAAAGTCACAAAGATGCAAATACTCTGAAACCCTTCAGAGCATTATTAATGATTTTTGTTATTGTGGATCTTCTGCTTTCTTCTTATTATCGTTCGCAGCCTCCGTAATACCAGTTTATCAGACAGAAGCATGTCATCTTGTTGTTCTAGATAATCCAGTAAATTTTCAGTCCATTCAAGTGCAGCTTTATGGCTAATGTGCTTCTCTGGATTCACTTCTGTTTTTCTGGTCTTGCTGGGAGGCTTTTGCTCAGCAGGCTTGGACTGGTCCTCAACACCTTCACTGTCACTTAGCACCTGACAGCTTGAATCACTACTCTGAGAGTCAAACCATTGGTCAATATTCTCAATGTCAACGTGTTCACAGTCTTCTGTATTCTGTAAAACCGTTGCTAAATTAGCTGCTAAAATGGCTCCTTCATCCATGTTCAGACCTGAATTCTCTTCATTGCCAGGTAAAAGTTTTTTCCAAGCTTTGGTTATAGTACTTGATTTCACCATGTTCCAAGCTCTTGATACTTCATAAATTGCATCCAACACTGTCAAGTTCTTCCAAAACATTTTTGGATCAATTCCTTCATCCATGTATTTCTGGAGAAGCCCTGCTCGGTAGTATCTTTTTACCATGGCTAGAACTCCCTGGTTCATAGGTTGAATTAGACTTGTGACATTTGGTGGCAGATATTTCACAATTATTCTGCCATCATCTGAACTCAGCGATTCTTCATGTGGATGTGCTGGAGGAAAATCCAAAAGCAGCACTGCTTTTTCTAGAAGCCCCTTGGATTTCAAATGCTTCTGTACCTGTGGCACAAAGTATTTTTCAAACCACTGTCTGAAAACTGAATGTTCTATCCATGCACTTTTCTGACTGAAATAAGTGACAGGAAAGTTTGAAAGATCAGCTCCTTTGAATGCACGGGGTCTTTTTGCTTTTCCCACAACACAAAGATTAAGTTTGTGTAAACCTGTGGCATTTGCACAACACATAATAATGATTCTTTCTCTGCTTGACCTATAACCAGAAGTATTTTGGTTAGTTTCAAGAACTAATGTCCTGGATGGTAAACATTTCCAGAACAGCCCAGTTTGGTCAGCACCATAAATTTGCTCTGGTTGTAGATTCTCTCTTTCAATAAATTCCTGAAAGTTACCACAAAATTCACTGGCCGCAGTTTCATCTCCTTTTAATTTTGTTCCTTGACTAGCAGCCTTTGGAATACCATGGCGCTGCTTAAATCGAGTTAGCCAGCCAGATGATGCACTAAAATCACCTTCCATCCCTAAAGCATCAAAAAAGAACTTTGCTTGTTTTGCACAAATTGCTCCAGACACTGGAATCCCATCTGTTTTCTGTTGGTTAAACCACTCTATCATAACTCTGTCAAGTTCCTCATATGTTGATGACTTCATAGATTTACGTTTGGATACCCCACTTGTAGGATCTGAGTTGTTTGCATAATTTATTATTCTATCTTTATTCTTTTTAATATCGCGAACTGTGGATTCACCAATTCCATACACCACAGAAAGTTTTTTGAAAGAGATGCCTTCCTCAAGTTTCTTAATAATGTCAAGCTTGTCCTTAATTGTCAACACCACACGCTTACGTTTCCCCAACATTTTAATGTCTAATATATTAGACAATTACTAGAACAAGATATTTAACGACCTTGACTTGAACAAAATGAGACTAGAAAATTGGGCTTTAAAAATCCCTTTTCTGTCTCCCTAGGACCTAGACGGATAGTGTGCTGGCCAATTTCTAGGCAAGGCCTATATGATTCTCTTTGCTGTTTTAAAACTTACAAAATCCCTCAACAAGGACTAGCTCCAATTAACCCTATCTTCTTTCTTCCTCCTCATTTAGTTTAAGTTTTTTCCATGAACTACAGTCTCGAAGGAGATTACAACCAATGCTGTATCAGCAAGTTCTCTCACAGTCTTATTGCGTAGTCAATTCTTCTTGTCATCATTACAGGTGAGGTTATAAAAGACTATGGCTCAGGTGGGATATTTTGGGAAATGTGCTGGCAAAGAAATAGTTTAAGAGAGGGCTTGCATACTTGACCTATGGGAAAATGTAATGGGAAAACTCATGCCCTGACTGTTCTTTCTCAGGCAGCACACTCTATGGAATGCTGCCTCTTCCAGGCAAGGACTGTTACAGGTTATGCAAGTGAGTGGTTATGGAAATCATAAGCAAGCAAGGTAAGGCAGGCTGGACAGAAGTGAGCAGTGCAAATAGGGCAAAGGTAGATAGGCAGAAAACTGTACATTAACACGACACAAACTTATAGCTAATGTATTTAACAACCAGAAAGGGAAAAGGGTAGACAATAGGTGGTGTCACGTGATTATAGAAATCATCAAAAACTTCGTTGGTGGAAACCAGGACTCATGGTAGAGGGTATGGGGTGGAAGGCTCAGTGATGATGTTATACAATAATCCCGGTGAAGAATGGTCCTCGGTGGGCCAACAGAAGTACTGCAGTTCTTGTGGGGGGCTGGAGAGGTATTCGGAGCCTCAGAAACCTAAAGGAAAATACCAAAAAAACATTTTTTTCCCCAATATCAGGGTCTGTGGCATTATCCTGAAACTATGTTGAAAAAATTAGCGTCTCCTACCAATGTGATGGCTAATAATGCTTTAAGGCATTATCTAAAGTGACAGAGAGCGGGACCTGAATTGCCTACCTCCTGAAATTAAGAGGTCAGAGTGAAGCGGTGCAAGCGAGGGCGTCTCTCCGCAGGGCGAGCTCGAGCGCGGGACGTCTTTGCTCACGCGGAGGGAGCCCGGGTCCGTCCGTGGCCACTGGCGACCGGGTGTCACCGCCGCAGCCAGCGGGCGAGCGAGCGGCTGCTTGGCCCAGGGGACGCCAGTCCTCGCGCAGGGGGCATCGCTCCCCGCTGCCTGCGCAGCGCCGAGAGCAAATGGAGTCTCTGGAGGGAGATGGACACGGGTGGCGCGGCGGCAGCCCGGAGCAAGCGTCGCCGGAGCCGGAAGGCGGGGGATTAGGGTGCGCGCGCGCGCCCCCGCAGGAACGTTGTGTCGCCGAGCGGGCGGGGCCTGGGCGGGCGAGCGCGCGGCCGGGGGCGGGGTCGCTGGCAGCGAGCGGGGAGGGGCGGGGCCGGGGGCGGGGCCGGGGGTGCGGTCGCTCGCGAGCGGGCGAGCGCGCGCGGCTGGGGGCGGGGCCGGCGGCTGCGGCGACTCTAGGTGCTGCGTGGGTTTCGCTGATGGCCCGGCTTCTCCAGCCCGCCAACTGCCTCGCGGACCAGCAGGCGGCGGTAGAGGCTCACCGTATTTCGGCCCTCCTCCCAGGGGGCCGGCTCTGAAAGCCAGGCTTCCTCCACATTCAGGTGGAATACAATTTGTACTCTTGGAGGGCTCGCGAGAAAGCTGAGCATCCTCAGGTGCTTGGAGCCGGATGCAGATGGGGTAGGGCGAGCGCACGTGGAGCGTGTTTACAAATAGAGGCCGCAGCGCCTGCGCCTCCTAGCGCTCGCCGGCCCCGCTGAAGGAGCTGGAGCAAAGGTCGTGAGGCAAGGTAGGAACGAGTGGCGGGGGTGCAAGGAGGCTGGCTCCTGGTGGGGACCGGGTTCGCAAAAGGAGCTGGGGCTTACACTCTGCACCACCCACCCGATGAAGTCCTGGGTGGCTGGGGCGGAGCGGGTTTGGGGGGCGATCAAGCTGGCTATGAGTCTCTACTCTGGTGGGATGCTCTAGGATTGAAGACATAGTCTCTGTAGAAGCGGACCTTGTGCAAAACAGACTGCACTTGGGAGACTTGTGAACTGCTCCCTCGTGACTTTCCTGCCGCCCGTTTACTCCCCTTGCTTCTCAGCAGTAATAAGGGGATTGGGTTTGACAAAAAGTCCCTTGATATGTTTGAAACGTTTGGAGCTACCATACGTTTTTATTTTGGCATGTTAAATGGAGCGAATGCCATGCCGGCACCTGTGCACTAATAATCCCAGCGACGAGTGCCTTCTCCATTCTCACGGACGCGGTTGCCTGCGGGGCCCCCTCAGCCTTCTCAGGAGAAGGGAGCGGCTGCCCCCTCGTCCTGCAGCACCATTTACCTAAGAGCCACGGCCTTTCTTTTTTGAAGAGGTGGAAAAGTTTCACCCAAGTTTCTCTAGCATCAGAACATAAAGGACTAACCGTTTTCGTTAACAGAGTAGCATAGTAATTTCGTCATTTATTTGCGAAGACCATATTGAATGTTTCAAAGGGGAACTGACATGAGCATTCATACTGCAGAAAAGAAATGTTGATTCTAAGCCTAGTAACTAACGCTCCCGCCCAAATTGCTCAATTGCCTTCCTCAAAATCACAACTTTCTCCGATTAGGCATTTTGAAAAAATCTTTGATCGCCTAGCTATGCTGTGAAGTGGGTTTTGACAAATGCCTGTTTTGGGGTGGTTTTTTTTTCTGGTTAATTTTCCTCTCCCGCCTCCCCATATACTCCAGTTTCTGCAGTCTTGGTTGACTATTTTGGGTAAAATACAACTTCATGCTAGCTATATATCACTTTTTAAAGTTTGCCTCTTTGCCTTGATATTTGTTAAGAAGCCTGAAAATCTGATACAATCAATGTATCTCCTCCATAAGGGAAGAGAGTTGTTTACTGACTGCTGACCGAAGGCCGGTAACCAGATGTTAGCAGCCTGTCTTTTGCCCTACCCTTCCAGCCTACTGAGGTCACTCTGGCCCATGATATGTAAATAAAATAACCCTGCTTCTTATCTCTGTCTCCCAATATCTTTGAGGTTTAATTTTCTTCCAGATATCACTTGCATTGTTTCTCTGTTTTTGCTGAATTTCCCAGCCTGCTGGTGTCTTGTCTCTTATCGCTGTTCCCTTACATCACCTTGTGAAAGTTCAAATTTGGAACACAGCCCACCTTTCTTGATTCCTCAAAATACCATTTCATGCCAGGCAGTTGTGTTACCAAACATTTAATAAGACTTTACCCAAGACAGCTGTGTCTTTACACAAGGTAGTTTTGGCTAACTTCCCTTTCTGTTGGAGGGCGAGGGTGGGGTCGCAATGTGGCAAATTTCTATTAGAGTACAAGATGGGGGGGACCTTAAACTAGAATTCGGGGCATCTTTGTTTTATGAAGACGTTTGTTAGCCACAGAGAGCTTCTTGTAAGTTTTTCTCTTTAGGTGATAGTCTCTCCTTTTCCCCCAGCATTCTATATCAGGTCTCCTTTCTCCTTCTCTCAGCTGCTTGTGCATCTTAAGATTCTTTTTCTTTTGCCTAGCAGTTTTGTATTCTTTATTTTTCTTCTAGCTGTCCCCTTATCATTTGCTGTGGTTTATTCTCTAATCAAAAGACCTTTCACTCTTTGGGCAATTCGGCCACCAGTATTTCTTTCCTTCTCTTTTAATCCTTGCAACAGTACTATGAGGTAGATGATACTTCTATTTATGTACAAGAAGACAAAGCCTAAAAAAGTAAATGAATTTATCAAATGTAGGTGGCAGAATGAGACTGAACCAAGTCTATGAGGCTTAGTCTATGAGGCTTTAAAGCACCATGCTCTGCCTACATTATCATAATCAAGGTATTTTTGGCATTAACCTACCAAAGAGGCATTCTAGTAGTGAGAGCACTTAAGTCTGAAACAACATTTATCAGGCTAAGCGCTTAGTTCATTGAAATGTGGGTTTCCTGAAAACTACTCCCACTCAACTAAAAGTAGCTTATGTTTCTCATGATTACAATCTCCAAATTCCCCTTTATGCGGAGAAAATGTCAATACAAATACATTATGTAGCCTCACTTTTAGTATCATTCTTTATTCACAATAATTTTGTAATAGAATAAGACATCTCTAAATTCTTCATTTTAAATTCTTAATTGCTTTTTTTTTGTTTTGGGGGTTCCATTTACTTGAAAAATGAATGATTTTCACACATACACAAAAAAACACACACATTTGTTTTCACCTGCATTTAAAGAACATAAAAATTTGAGGGGCATTTTCCAACTAAAATACTTAGATTTTGGGGAGGATGTAGGGCAAACAGGATGTGTAATTTAGGGCAAGCAGCTGTCATCAGCATAATGAAAGCTTGTTCTTTGAAGTCTCCTTTAATGAAAAGGAGACAGTTACTTTGTGCATTGTAGGCAAGAGTCCCAACTATTCATTTTTTAATATAAAAAATACCTTTTAAAATGGTTAAAGTTAGAAACATTTATCCACTTAAAAATTTCTGGGCACAAATGAAAGATAAGATTATTCACTGGAAAATCCCATATATTTTCTAAAATGTTAACAGGATATTGGAAGATATTGATTGATGTCTTATACTCTTAAGTCATGTAGATGCCCAGTAGGGGACTTTTAAACTTGTTTTCTGTGTTTCACTGGTGGCTGGCAGTAGGTTTTCAATTGACTGGCAGCATAAACAAAGATAAAAGGAGTTCTTTAGAGAATAGAAAAGACTTAATAGGGTTGAAAAAATAAAAATCGCTGTTGGAAATGTTTAAGAAAAAGTTAAACTTGGTTCCTAAAAAACGTGTGGAAGAAACCAGTTAGTTGCTGATAGATGTCAGCAGTGCAGGTGGGAAACTTGAATGGAATGTACATACCTGCCTTACCTTTCCAAACCTGCCAAGTTCCCAACTGTTCTCTAAAGCAGTCCTCAGTTCCATCAGTTTGGTCAACTCAGGTTTCCTGAGAGCCCCTTGTGCATCGGACCACTCACTGTCCCAGTGCCAGCACCTGCGGCATCATGCTTGTAGGCTCTTCATGCTCTTCTGTTAGCCTGGAAAGTCCTCTCCTTCCTCTGTTAATCTGTACATCCTTCAAATTCCAGTTTGTCCAAAAAGCTGCATTTCTCAAGGTTGCTCCTCAAACTTTATAGGTCAGAATTATCTGGGGTCCAACATAGAAATTCTGGAGTGCACTCAAGGGATGAAACCCAGGAATCTTCTTAGTGAGTGTCCCAATTGATTCTAATATGCTAAAGTTTGAAAACCTTATTTCTTGACTACTATTTTGAATGAGATTCCTCACTCATAATGTATCCTTTGGGGAGGGAGTTTTTCTTCTCACTCCTCTCCCCTTCTTAAATTATATACAGTATTTGAAGGAAAATATGAAATGCAGAAAAGGAAAATAATAATACCAACATTCAGAGACAACTACTCTTTTGGTGTATATCCACTGTCTTTCTTGTATCAAAGTAATTATAATTTGTGTGTATGTGTGCAAATATACACTGAGTGTCCAGATTATTATGATCTCTGAACGCATAATAATCTGGCCACTGAGTGTATTTGTATCTCAAATGGGTACCAAAAGTATTCTAGACTTTTGCTGGAGATCAACCACCTATTTGCCCTGAGCTTTCTATCAGCCAATGCAAAGGGGAAAACTGATCAGGTGCACAATTTATATTATCTTTGATATCAAATAAATGAGGTACTCAAGAGAAGTACACTGAGTGGCCAGATTATTATGTGTTCAGAGATCATAATAATCTGGCCACGCTGTGTATATATATTAAGAATGTGAAGTCAAAATATACATAATTTTATACATGCTCTTATTAAAAACATAGTATAAATATTTTGTGATATCGTTTATTCCCATCAGCCAAATACCACCAGGAACACACATATTGCCAAAATTGGGCTTATTACTGCAACAGGGGAGAGCTTTCCTTTGGAAAACCATGGAGTCTCTAAAAAGAGGGAATCAGGTGGAGCTTATTAAAGATTTGGGTAAGGTGATTTTAGGGAGGTTTAAAGAAAGTGAGAAGTCTATTCTGGATTGGGTGATGTCAGCAAGCTGGGACAATTTGGCTTTTGGGCATCTTAATTTTTATCTAGGAAGCTAGTGGAACAGAGAGGCTAGAGCTATCATTGGAGAAGAAGTAGTAGTCACTGCTGCTAGCCAGGAGAAAATGATGTTTGCTCATTTTTGTGGTTGAAAGCATTCCCTCCTTCCTTCTTGTGAAGTCTTTATTCAGGATTATAGTGACTTTTTAAAAAAAAACAAACTGTTTTTTATTGATTTTTGGAGGGTAAGGAAGAGAGAGGGATGATAGAAACATCATCCATCAGCTGCCTCCTGCACTACCCCTACTGGGGATTGAGCCCACAACCCCTGCTGGAGGCTAAAACCAACAGTAATTAGCATATTATGCAAAAAAGACCCATTGGAAGGCCAATGGACTTTGATATTCAGCAGGGCTGAAAATCAGCATAATATTTGCCCTGCTGTGGGCTCAAACCTGATAATCCTTTTACTATTTACCAAACTTTACCTTTGATATGCCTGTATGCATTCCTAAGGGCAAATGTGTGTTCAAGTGAATAAAAGCTGACAGGTCCAGGGTTTGAGTGAGGTTCTCCTCTAGAGAGAGGTTTCCACCTGGCTCACCATGCCTTCTAAATTCATATTTCTTGTCTAGTGTTTTTATTTGTGCGTGGCCCCTTCTTCAGATCCTGAACCCTAGCCGTGCTGGATGCGGCATTCTGGCGCCCAAATAGGAATCTAGAGAAGAAGATTTGCCTGAGCGAAAAACGAAGTGAAAAAGGAAAAGTGGAAATTCACCGGAAAGGTGGAGAAGTTCACCATGCACAAAACCTGTACCAGCTTCGGAGCTGCGAACCGTAAGTGGACGAGGAACATCTTTCATTTCAGCCATGTTATAATGGGGAAGAATTAGAGTAAAAGGCAAAAGCATCATTGTAAATTTTTAGCTTGCATGCTCAAGGATAAAGGAATTAAAGTTTCAAAAGGTACTCTCTTAAATCAGGCTCAAGGGAAATGAGTGCCCTTGTCATCTTTAACTATGTGGGCTCTTGTTCGAACTGCATTATGCCCACTTTGTATTGAGGATCAACAGTCTGTAACACCTAAGGCCCCAGATCCTCTGCCTCTAGTGTGGGAAGGTTCAACAGCTAGAGAAAATGGAACTAAAAGTCCTTTTACAAAAGGACTCCTTAATGCTTTGTCTGAAAATTAGCATATGATACTTTGGGACAGGCATATTTTAGCTAAAACGACTTTAGATGCCAGTCAATGCTATGGAGAGCAGAATATGATAAGATCTGTGAACAACAGGCTGAGATCTAGGCTGCGTTCTGGCTGTAAGTCCCAGGCAATATAAAACATCTGAAAGATCCATGAAAAGAACTCTGATTTATTAAGTCTTGTCTATGTGTTATGGGCGCTTGTCTGTTGATTGTTGTTTTATCTGTCTTTGTTGTTTGGTTTAATCTGTTTATTGTTAGTCTATTAAGCATGCCTTTAATTTAATTTAATAGAAAAGAAACAGTAGATGGCCAGGCTATTACTAAATTTCCCCAGAGCAAACAGAATGTGGGGGTGGGGAGAGAGAGAATATGAGTAGTACACATGGCCGATAACACAGGTTCTAGGAAAATTCCCTAGACAAAGGGAGGTAACTAAAAATGGTGCCAGCCCATTAATTACTAGGTCTTTTGGTGATCCTGTAAAATGGACGCCCACTCCCAGGAGTGTTGTTAAAGTCTCATTTTTGCCATGTTTTTATTTCCCAGTCCGTCATTTGAAATTTGGATAGATGAGACATTTCTCACAATTTAGGGATGCGTCTGGGATTTCTGTACCCATGAAGAGAAAAAGGCTAGCTTAAGAGAAGGCGCGCCCCGCCCGATTTTGGATGGCCTCTTGGCCTAAGGCCCCATCTGTTCATGGATGCTATAGATACAGTGGTTCTCAACCTTTCTAATGCCGTGACCCTTTAATACATTTCCTCATGTTGTGATGACCCCCAACCATAAAATTATTTTCGTTGCTACTTTGTAACTGTAATTTTGCTACTGTTATGAGTCGTAATGTAAATATCTGTGTTTTCCGATGGTCTTAGGCGACCCTGCTAGCGGTTCTCAACCTGTGGGTCGCGACCCACAGGTTGGAACTGCTCCTGTAGAGCCTAAGACCATCGGAAAACACAGATATTTACATTGCATAAAGTATAGAAATTCATTTTTGAGATGCATAAAGTATAGAAATTCATTTTTGAGAAAATAATTCTTGTATTTTCTCTGGAGACATTAGTATTCAAAATATATTGTAGTCCTTATGTGTACTACGTGTGGTAAAATTTCAACCTAGGACATAATATTTTATTGACCTGATTAAAAAGGAGGATTAATTCTATGGTCTGAACCAAATTTTTAATATAAAAACCGGTTTAAATTTAATTGATGTCTTTTAGAGTAATTACAAAAAGTGTGTCGATAAATGTCAATTTAAGAAATGCTGGCTGTTTACTTTTAATTATCATTGGAAAATTAAGGTTTAAATATGTATGGTTTTAATAATAGAAGGCAGGACATTTTAAGGAAAAGGAGGAAAAAAGATCTATATAAGTTGCTGAAATTATATGCATCTTAATGACAAAAAGAAAGAATATTAGAGTAGAAATACTTAATAGAAGGTCTAAGGCATGGGTATGCATTTTTTGAAGGACATAGAAAGAAGGTTTGAAGGCTAATTTGAAACTATGAAATTTGTGAAGGTTATGTATGTGATGAGAAGGAAAAAAGTTTTGAAAGAGAGAAATGAATTCTAAAGTTAACTATTTGCAAGAGTTGTAAAGGAGTCATGAAATCTCAGGGAAGTTTAAACAAAGGCTAGACCACTACCCTTATCTCCCCTGCCTAGGACTGAGTAAATGATTAATACAGAAAGGGAGGGCAAGCCAAGGTTGCTGAATTCACCTCTTAAGCAGATTAGAGGGGGATAGGGGGGGCGGCATCTGTATAAGTTGCTTACTTTACTTTTTCAATAAAGATGCCTATTTTAATAAGTTAGCTTTTCACAATATAATCAAGGTCTCATATAAACTCAGTTATATGAGAAGCCAATATTTTATGAGCAATTGGTTCTAACAAAGTCCAAAGTAAAATTTGCATAAAATATGCAAATAAACACTAGCCAAAAAGGATGCTGTTTAAAAATAAATTTAAGCTTAATAAAAAGGAGAAATTTTTAAATCTCTTTCATTACTATTTACAAAGTAAACTAAAGGTTATTATTCAAGCATTAAATCTCACCATTAATGAGACACTATAAGTAAAAAGAGAGTTATTTTTACTTGAAATGTATGCATTGCAGTATTGGCCAGCATACCTCTCTCCTGGTTTTTCTGAAAAACAACCAAGTTTGTTGCTCTGTTTAAAAGAAAGTAAAAGTTTTTAAAAGAAACTCCTTAAATGTGGCTTTGAGATTGCTCTAGGAAAAAATACAGAAGGAGGTGCTCTTCAAATGTCTAAGAACTGTAATTAAAAATCAGTGTATCAGGCCTCAAAAGGTAGAAATACAAAAGGATTGCCTTAAGATCTTAAATGACTTTCAGAAATTACTAGGGGAAGTGTATGCAAAGACCTACAGAATCATTTTCTAATTTCATGGCTCGCATGTAACAGCAGTTTACAACCATCTAAAAAATATAAATGCCAAGCGGTTTGGGGCCATCTGGTAAATCCTATCTCCCCTAAACCAAGGACACTTAAAAGTAAATAATTTTCATTTTGCCTCCCTAAACAAATCTTATGTCTGTATACTCAAAAAGACTGATAGCAGAAATCCAATTAGTGTCATTTACTGTCCACACCCAAGGACAAATGAAGTTAGAAAATAAACCTTATTTCTGACTGATTTAAATTGGCAAAGTGAAATAAGTGAATATTCAGGGGAACTTAGTTGTCACCTACTGAAAAATAAGTTACTACAGTTTTTATATTACATCCCTATTATTATACCAAAGAATACTAGGCAGAAACCTATTCCTATAGCATTAACTGTTTTTACTAATGGTGAAGCTGCTTATCATGCAATGAATTCAGACCGAGTCATCCAGACCAATCATACTTCTGTGCAAAGAATTGAATTAGAAGCTATCAAGGCTGCATTGAAGGATTTCTAAGAGCCTCTTCATATTACTGATTCTGCCTATGCTGCTGGCCTTGTAAATAGAATTGAGACTACTCTATTAAAATGGCTCAGTGACCAAAGTCTATTTACACTATTTAAGCAGGTGTCATTTCTAGCAATTTTGTAAAAAGTGGAAAATTCAGCACATTATGGGAATACCATACAATTCCCAAGAACAGGCAATTATAGAATGCCAACATCAGTGGCTAAAATCCCAACTGTAAAACAAAAAGAGGGAATAGTGGAGAAATCTCCTGTAAGTAAACTACACCAAGCCTTAATTACTTTAAATTTTTTCACTTGTAATGCTGATGGCAAGACACCCATGGAATTACACTGGTGTCAGAATAAGCCAAAGGAAAATGGTTTGGTTAAATGGAAAGGTCCCGAGTCTGGTTTGTGGAAAGGCTTTGACCTCTTGTTAACATTTGGTTGAGGATATGCTTGTGTATTTCCAGAAAACTCCAAGCCCATGTGGATTCCTGCAACATGAATCTGAGAGAGGACCTTGCACCTGGAGCCTCATCCTGTACCTGCAGCTGCAGACAATTGACTGCTCCAGCCACAGATGGCAGTAGCCCCAAGCAACACACTGAAAATAAGAAATGGGAGGAGAACGAGACAGAGGAGAAACAGTCCAGAGATGACCTGGGGATGGTGAAGAAACCTTGCCACGCTAGCAGTCATCAGTTATGCAATGGTTCAGGTTGCCCTGGACAAAGCCAAAGAAGGTCGGACCTGCATTGTCATTGCCCACCATTTGTCCACCATCCAGAACTCGAATATCATTGCTGTCATGTCACAGGGGACAGTGATTGGGAAGGGAACCCATAAAGAACTGATGGCCCAGAAAGGAGCCTACTACAAACTAGTTCCTTAAATGCCTGGCAGCAATTTAAAAAGGACATAAAAGAACTCAATCCTTTTCATTGAATCTCCCTACATTTGCTTTTTAGCATTACCACTACTGTCTGTCTCATTCTTGTTCTTATATGTTTAATTCTAGTCTGCAGATGCGGAATGAAAAGTCTTAAAAGGACTCAAGCCCTGCAGACCGCATACACCTTTCTAGATTTATTAAGAAAACAAAAAGGGGGAAATGCTGAAAGCTAAAACCAACAGTAATTAGCATATTATGAAAAAAGACCCATTGGAAGGCCAGTGGACTTTGATATTCAGCAGGGCTGAAAATCAGCATAATATTGCCCTACTGTTGGCTCAATGAAAATTGCTGAAGGCAATTCCCTAACTGGTAATCCTTTTACTGTTTACCAAACTTTACCTTTGATATGCCTGTATGCATTCCTAAAGGGCAAATGTGTATTCAAGTGAATAAAAGCTGACAGGTCCAGGGTTTGAGTGAGGTTCTCCTCTGGAGAGAGGTTTCCACCTGGCCCCCCATGCCTTCTAAATTCGTATTTCTTGTCTAGTGTTTTCATTTGTGCACGGCCCCTTCTTCAGATCCTGAACCCTAGCATAAATGGATGCGGCAACCCCTGCATGTGGCTTGATCAGGAATTGAACCCGTGACCTCTTGGTTCATGGGTGGAAACTCAGCACACCGACTAGACTAGAGTGATCTTATTTTTATCTTCATGAAAAGCCCTCCTCTAATGTCTATGAAATTATTTAGATTCCTCAGGATATCTTGACTATCTTGTTCTGAGCTTTCAACACTTTCTCAAAGGACCAAGGATTCAAAAAAGTTTAAATAATCATTGATAGGTTAGCTCATTCAGGCTTGAAGTGATTGCTCTAAGTTATCTAGGTAGATGCATCATGATGCAATTCTGCCTTAGTGAGACTCTCTTACGCTTAAAGAAGAGTTATTAACACCTGGCTTCAATCATTCTAGGTTAAAAAGTCCTCATAATAGTGTTTTTCAAGCTCAGCTTTGATCAATTTTAGAACTTTTCATCTCCCAAAAAAGAAATCCCGTATCATCCTACTCCCCATTCCCCACTCCCCACAACCCTCTCTCCTGTTTTCCAGCTCTTGGCAACCACTGACTCCATAGATTTGCCTATTCTAGTTATTTCATATAAATGAAATCATACAATATGTGACTTCGTGACCAGCTTCTTTTTCTTAACATAATGTTTTCATGATGCATCAATTTGTAGCATGTATCAATATATCATTTCCTTTCATTGCTGAGTAATATTGTTATACTAGAGGCCCGGTGCATGAATTTGTGCACAGGTGGGGTACGGTTGGCCTGCCCGATGGGGGCCAATTGGGCCAGGCTGGCCAAGGAGATGGGACACAGGAAGTTGGCTGTCTGGCCCCGCCCCTGATCGGGTCAGGGGGCCAATCGGGAGCAGGGCCAGCCATGGGGAGGTGCCACAGGCGATTGGCAGGCCAGCCCAGCCCCCTGGTCAAACTCCCAGTCAAGGGAACAATTTGCATATCAGCCTTTTATTATATAGAATGGATACCTCACATTTTCTCTATTCAGCAGTTGATGTTGAATCAGCATTTAGGTTGTTTCACTGTTTGCCTATTATGAATAATGGTGCTGTGAACATCCATGTACAAGTTTGTTTTTGTGGGCAGATAGTTTCATTTCTCTTAGGTACATGAGATTGGAATAGCTGGGTCATATGGTAACTCTATTTAACTTTTTGAGGAGCTATTTTCCAAAACAGTTTACATTTTTACAAGTGTATAAGGCAGCCGTGGGCAAACTACGGCCCGCGGGCCGGATCTGGCCCGTTCGGCTGTTCTATCCGGCCCGCGGAGCCGAAAGAGTGGAGGGTTCTCTTGCTCTCCCCTCCGCTCCTTTACTTTGAATTTATGTTAGTTCACACAAACACTCCATCCATGCTTTTGTTCCGGCCCTCCGGTCCAGTTTAAGAACCCATTGTGGCCCTCGAGTCAAAAAGTTTGCCCACCCCTGGTATAAGGACTCTGTCTTAGTCCATTCAGAGTATTACAGACTGGGTAGCTTATAAACAACAGAAATTTATTTTTTAGAGCTTTGTCTGAAAGCTGGGTAGTTCAAGATCATGGGTGCCAGCAGATTTGGTATGATGGTTGGTTAGGACCCACTTCCTGGATCATAGATGGTGCCTTTTTGTTGTGTCCCCCCACCGTGGAAGAGGTGACAGATTTCTGTTGGTCTCCTACAAAAGAGCACTAATTACATTAATGAGGGCTCCATCCTCATGATCTAAGCACTTCCCAAGGGCCCTACCTCTTAATTTAATCACACTGAGCATTAGGATTCTAACATGAATTTTGGAGAGACACAAATATTCAGACAAAAGCAAGCTCCAGATTTTTCACATTTTCACCAATACTTTTATCTGTCCTATTGATTTACTAGAGGCCCGGTGCACGAAATTCGTGCACTGGGGGGTGTCCCTCAGCCCAACCTGCACCCTCTCCAATCTGGGACCCCTCAGGGGATGTCCGACTGCCGGTTTAGGCCCGATCCCACAGGTATCAGGCCTAAACCGGCAGTCGGACATCCCTCTCACAATCTGGGACTGCTGGCCCCCCCAACCGCTCACCTGCCTGCCTGCCAGCCTAATCACCCCTAACCACTCCCCTGCCAGCCTGATCGACACCTAACTGCTCCCCTGTGGCCCGATTGCCCCCAACTGACCTCTCCTGCTGGCCCAGTCACCCCCAATTGCCCTCCCCTGCTGGCCTGATCACCCACAACTACCCTTCCCTACCAGCCATCTTGTAGCGGCCATCTTTGACCACATGGGGGCAGCCATCTTGTGCGAGGGTGTGAGGGTCAATTTGCATATTACCTCTTTATTATATAGGATAGCCATCCTAGTGGGTATGAAGTGGTATCACTTTTTGGTTTTGATTGCATTGCCATAATGGCTAAGTCAAGCATTGATTTGTATGCTTATTTACCATTCACATATCTTTTCATTTTTTGAGAAATGTCTATTCAGATCCTTAGTTCAATTTTTAATTGGGTTATAACACAGTTACCATGTTAAATGTTAAATGTTCCAATTTACTGTTTCTCCACTGGTTTTTCTGGAGAAGAGACATCCTATCTAATAAAAGAGTAATATACAAATTGAGCATCATTCCAACACATAAGATGGCCGCCCCCATGTGGTCAAAGATGGCCGCCACAAGATGGCCTGCAGGGGAGGGCAATTAGGGGTGACCAGGCCAGCAGAGGAGGGCAGTTAGGGGAGATCAGGCCAGCAAGGAAGGGCAGTTTTGGGCAACCAAACTGGCAGAGGAGGGCAGTTAGTGGTGACCAGGCCTACAGGGGAGGGCAGTTAGGGGCAATCGGGCCAGTCAGGGAGAAGTTAGGTGTCAATCAGGCTGGCGGAGAGTGGTTAGGGGGTGATCAGGCTGGCAGGCAGAAGCATTTAGGGGCAATCAGGCAGAGGCAGGTGAGCGGTTGGGAGCCAGCAGTCCTGGATTGTGAGAGGGATATCCAACTGCCCGTTTAGACCCGATCCTAGTGGGCCTAAACGGGCAGCCAGACATCCCTCAAGGGGTCCCAGATTGGAAAGGGTGCAGGCTGGGCTGAGGGACAACCCCCCCCCCCCCCATGCATGAATTTCTTGCACCGGGCCTCTAGTCCTATATAATAAAAGGCTAATATGCTAAGTGTCCGGTTGTCTGATTGGCCGTTCAACCAAAGCATAATATGCTAATGATATGCTAAGGCCACTCAACCGCTCGCTATGACGTGCACTGACAACCAGGGGGCAGACAGTCGATTAGTCGACCAGTTGCTATGATGTGCGCTGACCACCAGGGAGCAGACACTCTGACTGGTAGGTTAGCTTGCTGCTGGGGTCCGGCCAGTTGGGCCTGAGCAAGACAGGCCAGACATGTCCTGGAGCCCTCCTGCAGTCTCTCCCTAGCTGGCCAACCTCCTGCGTCCCTCCCTGACCCAATCCTGCACTGGTGGGGTCCCTTGGCCTGGCCTGCGCCCTCTCACAATCCGGGCTGAGGGACCATCCCCCCAAGTGCACGAATTTCGTGCACCAAGTCTCTAGTAAGAAATAACCAGCAGAGCCCTAACTGGTTTGCTCAGTGGTTAGAGTGTCAGCCCAAGGACTGAGGGGTCCTGGGTTCAGTTCCAGTCAAGGACACATAACCTCGGTTGCAGGTGGGTGGGAGGCCGCCATTCAGTGTATCTTCCTCACATTGATATTTCTCTTTGTCTCTCCCCCTCCCTTCCACTTCCTGTAAAAATCAATGGGGAAAAATATCCTCAGGTGAGGATTAAAAATAACAAAAGAAATAACCATCTGAGAAGTATCTGTTTATTCCAACTGATGTTGAAAATGCTGCTTAGGTATACTGTCACTTAAGGATTCATGTGATAAATTCCTGCTATCTTTAATGATAAAGAAAAATTATGATTTTCAGGTGCAAATTTAGCTTCAATTTATCTGACACAAGAACTGAATATGGCCATTTTATTATTGACGTTGTGCTTCATTGCTATATACCTAATTCATTTTGAATTTCAGTACTTTTTTTACCCAATGATGGTATTCTTTTTAAAATTTTAATGTCTTAATGACTCTCTTCTTATATGATAGTTATTGTTTTGGAAGCATGTAAACAGAAAATAATAGCATAGTCATTGTTTTGGTAGCATGTCATCAATAAGATTTAGGTACAACTTAGTGATAAATCTTATGGATTCTTGAGAGACAATCTCAGGTTTGTACTTGTGATTCCACCTGCTAACCATGGAATTTCTGGCTAGTTATATAAATCTTTCACGTATGGAAAGTGGGAATAAAAATTATACTGATTTTGGTTTTGTTGTAAGGATGAACCAAATAGTATATACAATAAATTGCTTTGCAGAGTACCAAATACTCTGCACTAAGCACTAAGTAAAAACTAGCTTATGACTTTATTTCCTATTATTTTAATTAGATGAAAACAACTTGCATTCTCTTAGCCTCCTAAAATTGGAGGCTTTGAAAGGAGATATAGATAGCTAAAAGACAACTGTGGTCGGAAAGCCTGGATTAATTCATACACATTTAATGATGTATAGTTTTTGTAAGAGTGTATGATAAACCTTTTTGTAATTATAAGGAGAGTCACAAAACCACCTTAGGATTGTCTATTGAAAATTCTCAAACAACCCAAAACAGATGCACACATAGTCTTTCTTTCCTTTAATCTTAACCACAGTTTATCCCACATACTATTTCTGGCAGACTTTTAACCCCATCATAGGTATCTGAAGGGGAAGGTAGAGGTATAAAATGAGAATTAGATGCAAAAGACAGTCTTCAAATAATTATCCTTTTGGAAATATGTCTGAAATATATTTTAGTTTCTCTTTGTTCTCTTTTATTAAATGTAAAAAACACAAAGATTGGAGAGAGTAGTTTACCCTTCTGTTCTCTCTCTTTATTGTATCTCTCAACCTAAACCCTGACATCTCAATTCTGAAAGGTGGTAGTAGTTAAGTATCTCCTTTTCCTTGGATTTTCATATTTTTCTCTTGCTTTGAGATAGATAGGTAGGTACACATCCCCCCCACACTTAACGCTTGCAGTTTTATCAGTTTTGTTTTTCCCCTCTCCCTTGTCTTCTACTCCCTGCCCTTTTCCTTTGGGGCTGTACTGGTGGAACTAGCCAACAATTGGGAAAGTCCCTGTCAACAGTGCACTGAAATTGATGTGCAATTACATGGGTGTTTGGTGAGGATGAATTGATGGGATTATTAAATCCACCATTCTGAAGCTGACTGGACTTTTAAAACTTTACTTCAATTGGTAGCTTGTTTCCAATAATGTTAGAAAGAAAAAAAAATAGTCTGATTTGTTTAACAATAGTATCTGTTACTACAACATGGGAGTTAATTATACACTGACCTTGTTTATTTCTTTCTTTTTTTTTAACCAGAAGGTTATTTTAGTTCATTTATTACTGTTATAGTTACAGAAGAGAGTTTTCTGATATATCTTTCACATGAAGTATTGGGACTCGAACCTTTCTTCCATTTTTAAATTTTTTACTTTTATGAGATGAAGGATTCTCTCCTTCTTGCATAGTTTGAGACTCTGATATAAATGACTAGGAAACTGATTTACCTCAGGCTGTAATAGTTAATTGCTTGGCCAGGAAATTTCATATCCCAATGGAAGGCAACAAACATTGTTATATATAAAATAGACATTTAGCAGCAATTCATGCCTAAATATTAAACTATTTAGGTTTACTATTACTATGCAGCTAGTGTAGTAATGTTGTTATTACAATGCTACATAAATGCACAACAATCCTATAGCAATGCCCCCTCCATATTTCCTAACAGTCCATGGTAGCCTAGCATATTGTAACTCATGAGTTTTAAGGCTTTTAGGATTATAAATTATATCCATTTTAAAACTTCTACTGGAGAGGAACATATTGTTTTCTGTAGATGGCAGTGTATTCTCTTAGTAAATGTTTGATTGTTAATCAGTGAAGTTTTGAGTTTCTATTCTGTTTGTACATATTTCCAGCTGTGTGTAATCTGGCAAGTAATTTGATTTCTCTGAGTTTCACATGTTTTTTCATTATAAAATGGGAATGATGACATTTATATCCTAGCTTTTTTTCCATGTTGATTGAATGAGTTAATGAAAATAAAAGTGCTTCATAATTAATATTTTTAAAAATATGCTCTTGTGCTACCTCTTCTGCTCTAATAATATTTTTTAAATTGGAATATTGATTTACTATTTACACCTTGTAATTGACAGTGATGTTCATAACATGTCCTTACAGTTAGCCTAGTCACAATTGGAAATCAGGTGTGCTCCAAACTGATCTTAATTTAATGCACTTGTGAAAACACAGGTCTCAGAGAAGCAGGGGTGTGAAACCTAACTTTGTCCATTATTGGCTGTGTAAGCCTGAATATCTCTTGGGCCTCACTCATGGGTGAAGTGTACACGGTGGAGTTGTTGTGATAACTAAATGAAAACCTATGTGAAAGCCTTGGCAATAAACAGATGTTAGTGACTGCTCCCTGTACACCTTCACAGTGTAGGTTTGCAAGGTTAGGTTTGCAAACATCTCTTAATTCTAGTTCTCAGAATTATTACTCAGTTAATAAAAATATTTCCTTATTTGCTGTTGACTTTTTTTTTAGGTTGTTTTACTTTTCCTGTCTGAATTTTTTAAAGAGTGTAAACCATATTATTTATCACAGTCTTGCAATGGGTCAAACACTGTGCCAGAAAAAAAAAAATTGTTTTTAGATGCTAAAAAGTAAAAAAAAAAAAAAAAAAAAATTAATGGGCGAGATTCTTATTTTAATTGCTTTACCAATTTCAACTTAACCTTTATTCAGCAGTAAGATTAGAAGAAATTTGGTGGAACCTTCCTGATAAAAAGAGTTTGAAAATAAAGGATTCAGGTATTAAGGACCATAAATATATCTTCCAATGAGCAGTGTTTCCAATAAGCTTTTTTACTAATTTCTCTTTATACTTTTTTTTTTTTGCTTCCAGTTTTATTGAAATATACTTGACCTACAATGTTGTACAAGTTTAAGGTATATGATATAATGATTCGTTATATGTGCATACTGTGAAATGATTACCACAATAAGTCTAGTTAATGTCCATCACTTCGCATAGTTACAGATTTTTTTCTTGTGATAAGAACTTTTAAGATTTACTCTCTTAGAAGCTTTCAAATATATAATCCAGTATTGTTGACTATGGTCACCATTCTGTACATTACATCCCAGGACTTATTTTTCTTATAACTGGAAGTAGCACCTTGCAACCATGTTTACCTGTTTTTATTTTATTTTATGTTTACCCCACATTTATTGTTCTGATTCTTTTTTCTTTTCCAAGTCTCTGAACTTTTTTCTCTGAAATCCCTTAGAAATCATATCCATGCTCACCCTTTTCAACTCTTTTTCTGATGACACTCATATAATCCCTATTTCTTGTCCTAACTTTTAAGTGAGTCTCAAAGTGCTTCCAGGAGCAACCCAAGGCTTATCACCACACATTTAATTAGTTGTACAGAGACTGTGTTATGAAGCTTGCAAGGACATAGAATAAGATATTGCCCTGTTCCTCAAGGAGTTCCCAATCTGGAAATACAGATTTGCAAATAACAATGCCATGTGTAAATGTTATACTCATGGTTTAAATGAGGCATTTGTACACACAGCGGAGTGACGTTAGTTAGGAATGCTAGTGGCATTAGTGCTCAGCATTCAAGTATATGTATGAGTTCCCCAAGTAGAAAAAGGAGATGATGACATTTCTGTCAAATACAAGATCATAAGCAAAGGTTCTGAAGTGGAAAAATGCATACCTTATTTAATTTGTGAAACAACAATGTATTAGTCTTCCATTGCTGTTGTAACAAATTACCACAAACTGATTTAAAACAACATAATGTTATTAACTTACTGCTCTGGAGTTCAGAAGTCTGAAATCTGTTTTACTGGGCTAAAATCAAAGCTCTTCTTAATGCTGTGGGGGAGTCCTGCCTTTTCCAGACTCTAGAGGGCACCTTTATTCCTTGGTTTATCACCTCTTCCTCTGTCTTCAAGCCAGTACCCTTGCATCTTCAAATCTCTCACACGCCTCTGAACTCTGACCGTCCTGCCTTCTTCATATCAGGATCCATGTGATCATATTTGGCCCAGATAATGCAAGATGATCTCCCCATCTGATATTTTTTTAAATTTAATCACATCTGTCAATTCCTTTTTGCCATTGCAAGGTAAAATATTTACAAATTCCAGGCTGCTGTGAGAAGGGTGGCTGTAACTTAAGGTATATATGTAGAGAAAGCTAATATGGAATTTGGTTTTGAAAAATCTTGAAGCCATGCTAAGGAGTTTTGAATTTAGTCTACAGGCCAGCAATGTTTATTTAAAAAAAGATTTACAAAGCCCTAGCTGGTTGGGCTCAGTAAATAAGGCATCAGCCCATGGACTGAAGTTGATATGGGTTCAAATCCGGTCAAGGGCTCATACCTCGATTGCAGGCTCGATCCCTAGCCCCAGTCTGAGTGTGTGCCAATTGATGTGTCTCTCTCCCCCTCCCTTCCACTCTCTCTAAAAAGCAAAGGGAAAAATATTCTTGGGTGAGGATTAACAGCAACAACAAAAAAGGCAGATGCTCACTTCAGTATGCATATACTCAGAATTCAAATACAAGTACATGGATGACCATTGACCCCTCAAAACCCATTTTAGGAGCCCATAGACCTACAGAGAAAGAGAATAATCAGGAAAGTAAAATAATCAAATCTGTCTCAGAAATGTAGTGGTGTAGTTGTACCTAAGGACTGCTGATGAGGTCCAGCATTTAAAGTGTGTTTTGTTTTTTTAATTTTAAAAATGGCTATGGGAATAGAGAAGAGATTGATTTGAAAAGCTCTTCAGAGGTAGAATAAATAGGCTATGATGATTAAAGAAGCCAAGGGAAGCTGAAGCCACTTTGAGGTGTACATGAAATGACCCTAATGTACACACCCTGCTGAAATGTTCTCCCATTGTGACTGATTTCTAGTGTGTGCCTAAAACCAAGTGCAACTTTCTGCTCAAATATGTTCTGTTTACCAGCTAATTAATTTCTACTATTAACTGAGTAACCATATAATACATAGTCCAACCTGGGATAATGCTTTCCTTTTAATTCTCAATCAAGGATATGTTTTTATTAATTTTTAGAGAGAGGGGGTAGAAGAGGGAGCGTGAGAGAGAAACATCAATCAGTTGCCTCCCATACGTGCCCCTACCAGGAATTGAGCCTGCAACCTTTTGGTGCACATAATGACACTCCAACCAACTGAGCCATCTGGCTAGGATTGGGACAACGATTTTTATAATCATATAAAAAATACTTAAATTTACTTAGAACATACAAATCTAAAAGTTATATTTCTTTAAAGCTTCCTTTGTCAAAGGCATAATCATTTAAGTAATACAATTTTAGGAATGAAAAATGAGAAAGAATTCAAAATGACATTTGAAAAGAGAAAAAGCCTCACATTTCTAGTGGTTCTGGATTTATGCAGCAAATTTTTTTCTTTCATGACTGAATCACCACTGATGGCATCTCAATGTTGTTGTCCGGATGTTGGGATCATGGAAGAAAATTCAGCACGTGAGAGAGGTAGACAGAAACTCCCTTGGTAGATAGATATTTCCTGGTACAACTTAAGGATGTGGTGCTCCAGAAAAATCGCTGGCGGAGGGAGTGTTTTGGGGTGGTTTCTCAAGTCCTCATCTCATGAGCCCACAGGACCCTGCACTGGAGGTAGAGGTGGAGGAATGAAGCCTGGATTCTGGCAGGGAGCAGAGGGGAATAAAAAGATCTTTCCAATGAAGATGTACTTTTTGCTGATCTTGGGCTTTTAGGATCCTGCCGGAGGGAGTCCTTCTGATACTCTGACAGTAGTCTTTGCTGGTGTACCTTGTTTAGACTCGGCTTTCCAGAACACTTAAGAGTGAAAGGGGACACTATTAATAATTACACTAAGTTGGCAAGCATAAATCCGAAGTGTCCCAGGCAGACTGTAGTTTAAAGTTCCCTGTTTACTAGGCACCACGTCAGTGTCCTGGAAAACAAACTTTAGAATCATCCTTGACGCTTCTCTTATCTTGACTAGGATGGCACCTCACTTGCCTCTTATTTAAAGTCAGTTATCAGTCTTATGAGTTCTTTCTACAAAATTTATGTGACGTGTCTTTTGCTCTCTAAATTCAAAGACATCTTCATCTCAGCTGGCTTATTGTAAACAGGGTCCACTTATCTGTAATAAGTCTCCTTCCCATTCTAGCACATTCTAGTCAGACTTTCAGATTAATTTGTCACTGGTTTTCTTAAGCTGTTCATTCCACTTAGGAACCTGCAATCGTCCCTGACTGCTTGAGGTCCAGCATGGACTTTTTTATTTTGCTGTTTAGAGCCCCTTGCTTTTCATGCAGATGTCTGTCTCTGTGCTCATCATGCAGACCTGCATTAGAATGCCCTCTCCTTCCTCTCCATCCTAACCCATGACTCCTAAGTCAGCTCAACACTTCCCCTCTTGCAGCTCTAGCTCCAGCCACTTCCATTCATCACATTTTTTCCTGCCTTTGAATTTTCAAGTGCTAATGGCACACATTTCAAATTTGATTATACAATTTAGTGTATTATATTTGCTAATGGAAAGATTAAGACTCTAGTGCTTTCAGAGGCCATTGGGTAATCATAAATTGTGAATAGGTATTAAAGTGTTTGTGTTGATTGCTGAGCAATAGTAATTCCAACCTAGGTAAGTGGCCTTTCAAATCACTATGCAAATGAGACAAAATGGCCAAACAATACCTTCACAAAATTTTCAAATTGTGTCTGAGTTTTTTTGTTTTACATGTACTTCATAGCTCAAGTAATACATCCTTCTCCCAACACCCCCCTTTGCCATAATTCTTTGAACGGTAACAGATATACATTGTGCATTGTATGAGTGCTTGTGAAATTAAAAAATTAAATGATGGCTTTAGCAAACTTATTGGGAAAATAACTAAAATTGTTTTCAAAAGAAAATGCAGCTGTTCTCTTGTTTCCCAGGCCTGAGGTTGGGGTGATCATCACATCACAGATATAGTGCTTCCTACTCCCAAATCAGCCCTCTTCCCCAGTTCTTAGGGTCCTGGGTTCTGATTCTCTCCTGCTGAGACTGGCATAGTGGATATCCCCTGCTTTGGCTTCCAGGGGAGGATAGGCAATGGAATTGAGCAGTCCATTCTCAGCCAAGGCCATGCTGAGAGTTAAGGTGGGGCCAGAAATAGCCAGTTAGTGAGGAAGTAAGAGTAATACAGGTCAAATAAGGGGCTTAAATAATGACCCATAGAATTGGGGTGTCTAAACTATAGGTTGTGTCAAAGAATAAAAAGACCAATAGTACCTGGAATAAAGAAGACAAAGCTGAATTTACTGACCATTATAGTAAGGGAAAGCTCTGCTGGTCAGGCACAGTCTTTCTGAGCAGAGCAGACTGCTGTGTTCTATAGGTCTTTGGGAAGTGGGAAGCTTGAGTTGACAGGCTTTCAGGAGTATTGATATCATCAGAAGGAGAGTGATTACTCAAATGAGATAGTTATTGATAGGTTGGCACTCAGATACAAGTTCATTGCAGTGAGTGCATTCTTTTTTTTTAAATATATTATTGATTTCAGAGAGAAAGGGAGAGAGAGAACGAGATAGAAACATCAATGATGAGAATCATTGATTGGCTGCCTCCTGCACACCCCCCACTGGGGATCAAACCCACAGCCAACTAGGGCATATGCTCTGACCATAATCGAACCATGACCTTCTGGTTCATAGGTGGAGGCTCAACCACTGAGCTATGCTAGCCAGGCGCAGTGAGCACATTCTTGATTGGCCAGATGTGATGAGTTGTTATGATGGGCTGACTTGCAAAACCAATTGGCTGATTAAGGCAGGTTGCTGACTGACCAGGTTTCAAAATGAGTTATGCTGGCTATTTGTTTCCATGGCTACAGAACAATCAATCTTCTCCTAAGAGTGTGGTAATTTTTCCTGCTTAAGTGGGATGGGAATGCATCTAGAATTCAGAACAGAGATGGGCTCATCAGATTTAAACTGGACTTTTATAGTGAACTCCTTCAGAAAATAATTAGGAGAAAGTAAAAATAGCCTCAATCCCAGGTAATGGGGCAATTCTAACAAAATAGATTAACAAACCCAAGAATGACCTATTTTCTTCTATTTTTCCAAGGAACCAAAGCACATAGACTAGTCTTCAACTCTCATGCCCAATAATGTTACTGAGTAGCCTAGATCGATGGTCAGAAAACGTTCTCCATTAAGGCTCAGATGGTAAGTATTTCTTAGGCTTTGCAGGCCAAAGGTTCCATCTTTGCACCTACTCAACTCATCTACTGTAGGGCCAAAGCAGCCATACACATTATGTAAACAAATGGTGCGACCAAGAGTAGCAGGTTATGGCCTGTGATGATCAGATTTGGCATATAGCTGTAGTTTGCTGACCCATGGCCTAGAGCAGTGGTCGGCAAACTGCGGCTCGCGATTCCAATAATTACAGGCTGTTGTTGTTCCTTGTGATTAAGCCCCTATCCCAGTGGTCGGCAAACTCATTAGTCAACAGAGCGGCAAACCGCGGCTCGCGAGCCGCATGTGGCTCGCGAGCCGCAGTTTGCTGACCACTGGCCTAGAGCAAGTAATCTCTCAATTGCATTTACTGTCAGCAATTCAAAACCCAAAATATCTGAGCTCCCTGACAGGTCAAGAAAGAGTGTACATAAACACTAAGTAGTTGCTGATTAACTGACTTCTGATATCCTCTCTGGTTGGATGTCATTCATTCTGGGCCAGGCTGGGGTTCTTATTGAAAAATAGCTCAACCAAAGGACTTGTATGCATGCATGTAAGCTTAACCAATGGACACAGACACTGGGCGGGGGGGTGGGGTTAGGGCAGGAGTGGGGGGCAAGGGAGGATAAGGACACATATGTAATATCTTAATCAATAAAGAAAAAAAATTGCTGGGATAGGTAGGGCTAGAGCCGAAGTAGAGACTGAGTTTGGAAGAGAAAGCTTCCAGTGTCCCATTCCCAGTAGCAGGCTATGGTAGTAGTGGGTCTCACTCAGGTGGTTCATGTTGTTGTTGCCTCCCCACCCCCATGATACTTGCTGGTCCCTGCTACATGGCTAACCATAATATGTCTATAGGCTCTTGCTTTTCTTCTAGTATTCGTAGTAGTTACTCCAGCTAAAGAGAATTTGTCTTTTGCAAACTGGTAGCTCTGCCAACTGATATCAGAGGAATTGACTTGGAAGCATTTTTTACTTTTTTGGAGGCTAGAGGATAACCTGGCCCTTTCTCCTCCATCAGGCTTCCCAGGCAGTGGGTGATTTAAATGACAGCATCCCAGGGGCCTGACCATCAGTTGGGAAGTCGCCTTGACACCTTCTTCCAGGTTGCCCAGGGATTTTCTTGAAAATAGGACATGTTTTGTCCTGCCGTAGTATTGAAGCATTTCTGGGAGTAGTCATGGAGTTAGTCCACCATAGTGGACTTTCAGAAAAGCACTTTTTAAATTTTTCTTTTTTTCTTCTGAGGGAAAAGCAATAGCTAATAGCACATTTCTTAACTGTGGCTTTCACATCTTAAGATTCTTTGTAAGCCATTACTCAGGAATATCTATACTAATAAAAGGGTAATATGCTAATTAGACCGGGTCGACTGGACATCTTCCAGACGTCTGACTTCCTTCCGGACAAAGTCACTGTGGCGGGAGCTGAGGCAGAGGCAGTTAGGGGCGATCAGGCTAGCAGGGGAGCAAGCAGTTAGGGGCGATCATGCCGGGGGGGAGCAAGCAGTTAGGGGTGATCAGGACAGCGGGGGAGCAAGCAGTTAGGGGGCGATCAAGCCAGCAGGGGAGGGCAGTTGGGGGTGATCAGGCCGGCAGGCAGAGGCAGTTAGGGGTGATCAGGCAGGCAGGCAAGCAGGCAGGTGAGCAGTTAGGAGCCAGTAGTCCCGGCTTGTGAGAGGGATGTCCCGACTGCTGGTTTAGGCCTGATCCCTGTGGGATCACTATATTCTTTTATGATTGTTCCTAAACTGGCAGTCGGACATCCCCTGAGGGGTCCCAGATTGGAGAGGGTGCAGCTGGGCTGAGGGACAACCCGCCCCCCCCCCAGTGCACGAACTTCGTGCACCGGGCCTCTAGTACACATGTAATAGCTCAGAGAACTTTCTGAGATTAATTGGACTCCAGTATCCTTTACATTCATTCTGGGGTCAGGAAAAGATTTGCTAACTCTAATTTCAGGTATATTCCATGGAGAAACAAACATTGTTTGAAGTGAACAGTGTCTTTTAGTAATTTTTGTTAAATGGTCTACTCAGGGTTTCTTTTTGCAAGTGAAATCTAGCCATCACAGAGAAGAATAAGGATAAAAATTGGTTAGGGACAGTATTAATTTTACTTTGTAATAGTATACAATAAATGATGAAAATTAGAACTAGATTTGTCCTTATGTTATTCTTATATAGTAATATACAAAACAGAAATAAGATATACATATAACTTTTGGAAACAATAGCAAGAGGTATAATTTTTGGTGTTCTAACTTGTTCTAACATTACTGAATGTTTTTGAAATTTATCATGAAGAATTGATTAGAAAGTAGAGCAGTAACATTGAAAAGATGGATAATGAGAGGTTATCTTTATCAGATATTTAATTGTAAACATATAGTTATTCAAATATTATGGTAGTGATATAAAACTGGAAAAAAAAGCAAAATAGGATATATTAGCCTGAAAAATACCCTGGTGTGTGCATGTATGTATGTGTGTGTATATGTATGTGTGTGTATATTAATTTAATAGATGGTATACATAGTTTAACAAATGAGTAGGAGATGAAAAATTTGCTTAACAAATATAGTATATTAGTTAGGATAAAGACAAACTTGGTTTATATAGGTACACACAGGACCTTCAAATACAGTAGCAAATTGAGCTTTATTTCCTTTCCATGTAAACATTCAGTTGGTCTAGGCTTGTAAGGCAGCTGTACACTACAAGGTCATTCAGAGGTCTAAGTCCCTACCACGTAGTTACTTCGTCATTCCCTGGGACACTGCCCTTCTTCTCTGTGGTTGAAGCTAGGTTTCTGACCCACCTGCATTCCAGCTTGTGATGAAGGGGAGCAGAGGCAGTCCCATTAAGCACATGACAGCGAAGTTGTACTTATCCTATCCATTCCTGTTCTGTTAATGAGCAAGTACATGGTTACATGGCCCTGTCTGTCTACCTGTATGAAAGGCTGGGAAATGTAGTCTCTCACTGGATTATGGGCTCAACCACAACTAAGAAGGAGAATGAGCCCTAATATTAGAAACAGACATTGCATCTAGAATTAACTCACACTGGTGAGAGTTAACAGTCTGGGCCACAGTAGTTATATGAAAAATAAAAATCAATCTAGATCCTCATCTTTTACTTTATTTTGAAATAAATTTCAAATAGATATACAATCAAACCACATAAGCATCTAAAGTTATTTGCATAATACCTGGCAAATGATAACAAAAATAAGTGCTTTTTATGGATTAAAATGTTTAATCCTTACAATAGTCCTATGGAAGAGACTTCCACTGATCACACTGTCCTTGATAAATAGACAAAGAGAATAGACAAAGAGAATTGATCAAAGAGAGTTCAGAAGAGAAACTATACAAATAACTGAAGAGGATTTTTAAAATACGTTTAATATTATAAAACAAAGAAATACTTTTAAAATTAGAAATAATTTTCACTTATTAGGACATATTTTATAAAACACTCAGACTTGGGTAGGGTGGGTTGTAGAAGATACACTGCCTGAGCAAGTGCATATCAGGAGCCTGAGCCAGGTTCCTGTTCTCTGTGACCCAGAGCTTTCACACTCAGGAGTCTCTACTAGAAAAAAATCAGGATGAGGACAAAGCGTTACTAATTAAACACACAAAATCAGAAACCGTGTAAATGTCTAAAAATGGGAGGATGGCCCTAGCTGGTTTGGCTCAATGGGTAAAGTGTCAGCCTGTGGACTTAAGGGTCCCGGGTTCGATTCTGGTCAAGGGCACATGCCCGAGTTGTGGGCTCAATTCCCAGTAGGGGGCGTGTAGGAGGCAGCCAATCAATGATTCTCATGGGTGTTTCTATCTCTCCTTCTCCCTTCCTCTCTGAAATCATAAAATATATTTAAAATAAAAAAAAATTAAAAATAGAAATGGTAGAATGACTAAAGAATGCAATATTACACATGATTAAAATTATATATAGTGTTTAGCAATATGTGAGCATGCCTCTGGTGCAATGTGAAGTGCAAAAAAGTTAGGATAGAAAATTATCAGAAATTATGTTTTAAAAACACATAGAAAGGAGACGGCATAGATATGTTAAATGTTGCTGGCTGTCCGCAGTTATTCTCCTTCACTTCATCTTCACTCCTTTATTAGCACCATTGCGTTTACTAACCAAAAAGATGTATTTACTTACTTTTGTTAACTTTTTATTCCTTCTTTTCCCATTGAATAATCCAGGAGAGAAGGTATCATGCCGTATCATTTTCTGTACATGATACAGCATAGTGCCTGGCCCAGTATAGGTAATAAATAAATACTGATTGGGTTATTATCTCTAGATGACCTAACCTTTAGGCTTTTACTTTTCATCGTGAACTGGCAATTTATATAAAACCCCAAGCGACCATTCAGTTGGTCGCTATGAGGCGCACTGACCACCAGGAACACTGGTCAGCTGACTGACAGGCGCCAGATGCTGGGCTCATGGCTGACGAGTGCAGCTGGAGCTGTGGCACGAGCCTCTCCCGCCTCCACGGCAGTGCTACTGAGCTGCAGCAGCAGGTGCAGCGGGGCCAGGATGAGTGGGAATGGCGTGGCTCCTCCCCGCTGCCTGCCGCTTTGTGCTCTACTACATCCCTCAGGGGATGTCGGACTGCCGGTTTTGGCCCAATCCCAGCGGGGGGGGGGGGGGGGGCAGGGGCGGGGAGGGGAAAGGAGAGAGGGGAGGTCCGGATTGCCAGAGGGTGCAGGCCAGGCTGAGGGACCCCACCGGTGCACAGATCCCTGCACCAGGCCTCTAGTACTTATATAATCAGAAAAAGAAGACAAAATTTTAAAGTATTAGAAAAAGTTTGTTTTATGATCATTTTCTTTAGTAATCAGCCTAGTTTTTTAATGGGTGAATAGGAAACAGAAGTGATAAAATCTGTATTAAGGATGAAGTAGAAAATTTTTTTACATGTTTTCTTTTTAATTTTATTTTTTCCATCACCTTTTATCCCCCTAATACTACTTCTTCCACCTCCACCTACCCCCTACTTTTTTAAAAAATACGTTTTTACTAATTTTTAGAGAGAGAGGAAGGGAGAGAGAGAGACATAGAGAAATATCGATGAGGGAGAGAAACATTCATTGATTGCCTTCCACTCCCACTACCATCACCACCATTGGGGATTGAGCCTGCAACCTGGGCATGAGCCCTGACTAGGAATCGAACCGGCAGCCTTTCAGTGCACTGATGACACTCAGCCAACTGGGCCACATTGGCCAGGGCCACCCCCTACTTGTTTTGTTGTTGTTAATCCTCACCCGGGAATATTTTTCCATTGATTTTTTTTTTTTTTTTTTAGAGAAGTGGAAGGAAGGGGGAGAGACAGAGAGACACATGGATTGGTTGCCTCCTGCCGCAACCGGAGCCTGCAGTCGAGGTACATGCCCCTGACCAGAATTGAACCTGAGATCCTTCAGTGTTCAGGCCAGCACTCTATCCACTGAGCCAAACTGGCTAGGGCACCCCCCTACTTTTTTTAATGGAGAAGAATATGTCCATTCTCCCACTCCATTTGTATGGCCTTGGGATTGTGTCTTTCTACCTTGTGGAAGCAGAGCCTGCGAAGTGTTTTGTGTGTATGTAGAGAAATAAAATGGACTCATGTCCCCTGGCTTGCTCAACACAATTTGCTATGTTGGCTCTGCTGTAGGCTGTGTTGGTTGGCTATAGATACATGAGGAAAATTAGATTTGAAGAGAAGTATTTAAGTGGGAGCCAATTTTGGTTTTCCCTTTTCCTTCCACCGCCTGCCCTTAAAAAACAAATTTATTACGTCTTTGTTATTGTGGCAATTTAAGTCTTTTAAAGTTGGTTCAAGTGAAACTTCGCATGTGCTGTTGGTCAGCATTGTCTTAAGTGTGCCAGCAAAAAAAGGACTAGACTGAAAAGTAGCAAAAAAAATATATAAAAATAGAACAGTTTCTTTCTGGCTTATATGAAATGGTATTTTAGCTACTGGTTCAAATATTTAGAACTTATAAAATCTGTCATATTTTCTATGACACAGCTTGTGGAGTAGGAAGTTCCTGAAAGAAGCCAGTTTTCCAGCCAAAGTCACATACGTAGAATTATGGGTGTCTGGAAGCATGTTGTTTTATGCTTATCACCAGTATATGTGAATAAGACAATTTGAAATTAATCAGAAGCAGTAAAGTAACAGCTACACAAAATAGAACATTTTCACGTAGGACAAGTCTTACAGAATAGAGTGGAGGGAAGATTTTGATAGAATTTCACTGGTTTGTAGGGGGCCACAGAAGTGAAATCTGCCTCCAAAAAGGAAGGAATATGCCTGCAGATGGAAACCTGAATGTAAATGTGTGAATTTTTCTTAGAAATGAGTCGCGACAAGGAAGCAAGTTGGTGTTTTCGCTTTCGGCACTGTTAGTTCTATTAATGAATACCACTAGCTAACCAGCATTTTACAAACGGAAGAAGCCTGTCTGGGTGGCATCTAACAAGTCAGGTTTAAGAAAAGATGTCAGGACTTAAGACCATGTCACATGACTCCCTCCCCTTGCCAATACTAGAGGCTGTGGATCAAATTTCAACGGCAGGCAGTCCTCCCAGCCATGTGGGTTTAACCGAAAGAGAAGCAAAACCACACTTCTGAAAATGTTAGGAGCTGCTCTGCGCTGACGGCGGGGCCTCCGGATTGGGAGCTGGTTTTCAAATCAAAGCATATCCACTGGGCGGAATTTCAGTATTTTGCTGTCATTTTGATGTTTGCATCTGGGCTTCATCAGTACTACGAGACACTTCTACGAGGATGGGGGCAGGAGCACTCGCCATCTGTGTGAGTACAGGCCGCCCCTGTCTTCCCTGGACCCGCCAGGCGCTGGAGAGGCCTCTGCCCTCCTGGTTTTGTTGAGATGTTTGTGTGACTTTGTTTTCCTTCCTAGGAGGTGGGGGCAGATTCGTTGCTTAAATTCTTATCTATTACTCAGTATTTGAGGGCATTCAGCATTCTTGTCCACTTTCCCTTTCCCAAAAAGGTGAAGGAAATCGCTCCCTGAGTTTATTCGGTTAAGTCAGCTTCATGTAAAGTAGAGCACTCTCAAGCATTTTAGGCTGTTTTGTTCTGAAAGAGTTAAAAATGAATTCTCAGTTGTAGTTATGGGGAAAATCTTGTGGCTAGATTGAGAAAGAATTAAAATAAACATTAATTTATTACCTCTGAGGATGTGTACGACATCTTTGTATTCACTTTCTTGTTTTCATTTAGTAATTCTGGAATTTCTGTTTCAGCATGGTTGCTGAAAGTGGTGGTGAAAAAGCTTGGTTAAGTAAATGTTTGTGACGCTGTAATCAACTGAGAAACTTCTAGTTGCTATAATACAGTAGCATCAACAAGTAACACTGATAAAAAATCCATGGGGGAAAAATGTGTATATTTCTATGGCTGAAATGCATGAACCCCCAAAGAAATTCTGTTGGTGTATACACACAATCTTTTGCAATAACCAAGTATTGTTAATTATGATTTACAGAATGTTATCATTAAAATTTTTATTTTGATATGTGAAAAGTGCATGAATAGTTGTATTTAAATTTCAAGTTCGTGGTGTATGGGGGAGGGGCATTTTATTCCTTAGAGGTACTATGTGAGAAATACTTACTCTTTATTATCACCTTAACTGCTCCCTGTGTTTCATCACAATTAGGTCAAATCCTTTTTAAAAAATTTTTTCAGAAAGACCTGCAAATTATTGTAGGTTGTGATGGCATCCTAAAATATTCAGAAATATCTAGGCAAATTTTGACGCGTAGGCCCTGAATGGTCACCAGATGGTGCACCAGCCCCACAGATTGAATTTTCTCAGTAAACTGCAGTGTGACTCCATGCTTAGAACTTTTCAGACTTCCTTTTCGCTCTGAGGCTTTTAGTATCCAGCTGGTTATCTCTATATCACTTCAAAGAGTTCCCTTCAAAATCTGATGCTTGTGTTTTTATTTTTGCGTGTGGGTAAAATAACTGAGCTTTTACTATGGACACTGGTCCGCATTTTTCCAGCTTTGTAAAAGAAACACGTAAGGGCCAGAAATGTGTCCAGTGAGGCAGCAGACTGACCTTTTGTCATGAAATCAGCAGTCGTTTCTGATTGTCTGATTGGATCCTTCCTTCTTGCCCTGCTGCATACATTGATCTTACCTTGACTGTAATCAGACTGACCCGTGTATGAAACTCCATATATCCCTTCATTTCTATCCAAAGCATGTGCAAGATTTCACTTAAGGTTGACATAAAAACCATACTGTTTAAAAGATTATTCACTCTGATGTGATTTATATGAGTGTCTGTTTTACTGTAGGAGGAATTGTAACGGTATTTCTGCAATAAAGATAGATGTTAAAAAACTTTTTTCAAAAAGTTTGTGGCAGAAAAGTGAGAAGTCACATGTATAAATGCATGCATATGGGCTCATACATTTTTCTTAGTTTGGGACTTTCTATTTGGTAAACATATCTTATGTGTAGCTGCTTCTCTGGTATCCTGCTGCTGAAGATAGTCTCAGACAAAATAGTAGAGTACCAAATATTTGTGGAGTGTGTGTGTATGTGTATGTACATGCATGGATTTTTGAAGTGGGACACAGACGGGTTTAAAGATATTCATTTCCTGTATCCATCGACTAACCAACTTTCTCTTCATTTGTTTTCCTCAATCCTACATTGGTAGTGCTGTTAGTGAAACTAGAGTTTGTCACCGACTTTACTTATATTGCTACTCAGATGTACAAAGCAAGAGGTAGGTTCTTTACCTGGAAACATCTTTTTTCTCTAGGAACTTGACCACATTCTGAGGAAATCGACAGTCATATCTCATTCTATTGCACTTCACTTTATTGTGCTTCACAGATGTGGCTTTTTTTTTTTTAATGGAATGCAAGACCCTCCACCAGCAAAGAGACTACAACTTGCATTATTGTGATACTCACTTTATTGTGGTGGTCGCGAACAGTACCCACAGTATCCCTGAGGCGTGCCTGTATTTCATCTTTGGAAGTGACTGTTATTTCTTCTTTATCTGTCTTAAAATCTGTCTCCAGATAACCACCACTCGCTTTCTGGTTATGTCGTCTGAGCCTTGTGGCAGCTCTTCTAAAATCTAGAAATGTTTCAACCCCTAGTGTTCCCTTTTGAGTTTGTTTCAAGTTCTTCATTTCTTCCTCTCATAACATTTCTTCCTCACTTGTTAAATTCAATTAGAATTTTAATTTAAAAAATTTTAAATTTCTCTGTTGCTACCAAAAGGATGATTTTCTTAAATATCCTCTGCCCACTTCTCCTTTGCCTCTTAATAGGTAATCTGCGTCAGGAGGGCTCCAATGATTTTTTTCTTCATAAACTTGCCCTCCAAGGTAATGCACTCACTATTAGGTGTTTTCTTTTTTTTAATATATTTTTATTGATTTCAGAGAGGAAGAGAGAAGGAGAGAGAGAGAGAGAAACATCAATGATGAGAGAGAATCATTGATTGGCTACCTCTTGCACATCCCCCTACTGGGGATTGACCTTGCAACCCAGGCATGTGCCCTGACCGGGAACCGAACCATGACCTACTGGTTCATAGGTCCACGCTCAACCACTGAGCCATGCCAGTCGGGCAGAGTGTTTTCTTTTTCCTGGCGCTTCCTGGTATCTGCTCCTTTAGTCTCTTCTGAACCTTCTTTCTCCTCTTCCTCTAAGCAAGTGAACCTTGTTCAGCTCCCTCTCAAAGAGTACTCTGTCTTTAAGATAATACATATTTGTAAGAGATTTGAAAGACCTTCCACTGCTGGGTGCCTGCTGGTCCTGTGCAGACTCCTTCCATTGCTGGCGGGGTGTCTGCCATGAGCTTCCTGCCCCATCTTCACCTTCAGCCGCACTTACACACAAACTGGAGTTTACAGTATTTCTGTTACTTTTCTTGTCTTCACCCTCTTCTTAATCTGTGTGGTTTCAAAAGAAGTGATAAAATTCACCAGATTTTTATTGGATTTGTATTTAATAGTTTCCTCAACATTTCAATAGTAATAAATAACATAAGGACTTTTCTCCCTTTTTTTTTTCTAACTTTTTTTTTATTGATTTCGAGAGGAAGGGAGATGGAGAGATAGAAACATCAATGATGAGAGAGAATCATTGATCCGCTACCTCCTGCACACCCCACACTGGGGATCGAGCTGGCAACCCAAGCTTGTGCCTGGACCAGGAATCGAAGCATGGTTCATAGGTTGACGCTCAACCATTGAGCCACACCAGCCGAACTTTACTTTTTAATCATTTTAATCTGAGTTGTAGAAATTAGTTGGACTTAATTTGTAAGTGCAATACAGGTGATCCAAGATATTTTTAAGTATATATTTGCATAGAGAAGTCAGTATCTTAAAAATTGTATTTCATTAAAACCTAGCTTTTCAATGAATGTTTAAAGATTCTCAGATCTTAATTTTCCAGAGCCTAACCTCTTTTGAGATTATCATTTTTTAAATTGAGGTATAATTGACACACATTATATTACTTTCAGGTGTACAGTATAATGATTTGATATTGTATATGGTGCAAAATGGTCATCACAACAGTTGTAGTTAAAATCTGTACCATACCTAGTTACAATTTTTTCTGATGATGAGAACTTTTAATTTACTCTTTGCAACTTTCAAATATGCAATACAGTATTAACTGTAGTCACCATGCTCTGCATTCATCCCTGTGACTTATTTTATAATTGGAAATTTGTACCTTTAACCCCCTTCACCCATTTTTACTCACTCCCATTCCCCAGCCTCTGGTCATCACCTATCTGTTCTGTATCTATGAGCTTGATATTTTATTAGATTCCAAATATAATTGACATCATGTGGTATTTATCTTTCTCTGTCTGACTTAATTCACTTAGAATGCTCTTGAGGTCCATTGAGGTTGTCACAGATGGTAAGATTTCATTTGTTCTTATGGCTAAATAATAATCCATTACACACACACACACACACACACACACACACACACACACACATACACTCATACACCCATGGTGGGCATAAGTAGGTTAACAGCTGTGAGTTTGCCAAACACAGTTTATTCTCGTATTATTATTTATTAATTATTGTATTATTTTCCACTAGAGGCCCAGTGCACAAAATTCGTGCAGGGGGAGGGGTGTCCCTCAGCCCAGCCTGCACCCTCTCCAATCTGGGACCCCTTGAGGGATGTCCGACTGCCCGTTTAGGCCTGATCCCAGGATCAGGCCTAAACGGGCAGTCGGACATCCCTCTCACAATCCAGGCCTGGTCCCCCCAACTGCCCTCCCCTGCAGGCCTGGGTCCCCCCGAACTGTCCTCTACTGCAGGCCTGGTCCCCCCCCCCCACCAATTGCCCTCCACTGCAGGCCTGGTCCCACCCCCAACTGCACTCCCCTGCAGGCCTAGTCCCCCCCAACTGCTCTCCTCTGCAGGCCTGGCCCCCCCACTGCCCTCTCCTGCAGACCTGGTCCCCCCCCAACTGCCCTCCCCTGATGACCTGATCTCCCCCAACTGCCCTCCTCTGCTGGCCCGGTCACCCCTAACTGCCTTCCCTGCTGGCCTGATCACCCACAACTGCCCTCCCCTGCAGGCCTGGTCCCCCCTAACTGCCCTACCCTGCAGGCCTTGTCCCCCACAACTGCCCTCCCCTGCAGGCCTAGTCCCCCCCAACTGCCCTCCCCTGCTGACCTGGTCTCCCCCAGTTGCCCTCCTCTGCCAGCCCGGTCACCCCTAACTGCCCTCCCTGCTGGCCTGATCGCCCACAACTGCCCTCCCCTGCAGACCTGGGTCCCCCCCCAACTGCCCTCCCTTGCTGGCCTGGTCACCCCCAACTGCCCTCCTCTGCTGGCCTGGTCACCCCTAATTCCCACAACTACCCTCCCCTGCAGGCCATCTTGTGGTGGCCATATTATGGTGGCCATCTTGTGTCCCCATGGGGGCAGCCATCTTTGACCACATGGGGGCAGCCATCTTTGACCACATGGGGGTGGCCATCTTGTGTCTTGGTGTGATTGTCAATTTGCATATTACTCTTTTATTAGATAGGATATGAACTACTGTAAACGTACTTTTGCCCCCCGCCCCCCCCCCCCCCCCCCACACACACACATATACCACATTTTCTTTTTTAAATATATTTTACTGGTTTTTTACAGAGAGGAAGGGAGAGGGATAGAGAGTTAGAAACATCGATGAGAGAGAAACATCCATCAGCTGCCTCCTGCACACCCCCTACTGGGGATGTGCCCACAATCAAGGTACATGCCCTTGACTGTAATCGAATCCGGGACCCTTCAGTCCGCAAGCCGACGCTCTATCCACTGAGCCAAACCGGTTAGGACCCACATTTTCTTTATCCATTCAACCATTGATGGACACTTATTTTAATGATTACACCCAGATGTCAATTTTAAGAGGGAATTTTTTCCCTTACAAGTGGGGTGTATGTGATCTTTGATGCTGTGAAAATCCTGTTCAACCACAGCCTTTCACCTGATGTTTTAGTATTCATTGATAATCCTTGATGGAATCATTTGTTACATGGTTTATGGAAAGTGGCAATTTTCTGATTCTCTTCTTTCTTTGTTTAGCTGTGGCATGCTACTGTAAAGAGGACCTGTAGTTTTGAACCCCTTTCTCTCACTGTTTGTAGTATCACTGTGGGTTCAGGGATTTTTATTTACACAATATGTTATAATCAACTTCAGTTGTTACTCTCCGTGCTCCAAATGTCCCAAATTTGGCCCATAGGAGTCCGTGTAAGCTGGCCTGCCCACAGGTCTTTTGGACACACCCCATTAGTCCTTGAGGGTTTCATTGCTTTCTGGAACCAGATGCCTTAGGCTCATTTAGTGCTTTCCTTGCACCCCTTTTATCTGGTGGTGGAATGGCTTTCTATTCCACACATTCCTGGTTAGACTTATGAGTCCTAGCCCAGTTCCAACGAATTTTAAAGCATGCACTGAATTTACCCAGCGGTGTAATCTGATTGTCCTTCAAAGTACCTTAAATTCGTGGTACTTACAGTGAATTCTTGGAGGATTGCCTTCAGGAAACACAGACCATTGGTGTCAGTCGTGTAAAATCGATTTTGTGTTAGGCTGTGCAGAGAGCTGCACCTTGCGCTGTGCCCCTTGGGCCCTCCCTGAACCACCAACGCTGAAGGTTCGGGAAATGCAGGGGTATGTCATGGTTGAGAGGCACTGGAGCCAGAGCACCCGAGGGTTACATTCTAGCTCTAGAAATTTCTAGTCCTGTCAACGTAGGCCAAGTTTTCTTTTCTTTGTGCCTTAGCTTTCCTGTCCCACTGGGAATAGTAAGTGTGCCTACTGATAAGGTTGTTTGAAGATTTAGAGATGATAAATTTAAAGCACTTATAACAGAGTCTGGCACGAAGTCAGCACTTGGTTAATGTTAGCTGTTATAAAACTTCCAGGCTTCTGCAATTCACTCTGTTTATTAGATGGATAGAAGTGTTTTCTATTCGGGATCGAATATCAGAAATCTTGATGTTGCTTCTGAGCATATCTTACTTTTTTTTAAGGAGACCAAGAAACATGTAAATAAACTTCCTTCACTGCAAGAGTAAGAATTTGGTTTCTCAGTTCTAGCAAGCGTGCTGGACTCCCCAGAAACTGTGTTTGGATTCTCCCCCCTTCCTGCTTGGAGACGCTTGGAGCATGGGCCTCTGCCCTCACATTGCCTGCAAGTGACTCCTGGCTACACCACATCCTTGATGCAACCTGGAGCACATTTCTTGGCTCCTCTGTGCCTTTGTAAAATGGGGATCACAAAGGTACCTTCCCGTCTTAGTGTTTCTTTATTAGGATCTAATGAGTGAAAGCATCTGAAGCTGTGAATGACGTAGTCAGTAAACACTCCATAAAAGTCAGCCATTGCTACCATTCTGATTTTATTTTTTCTAAAGCTTTGGATTTTTATCTGCTTGATTATTCTTTATTTTTTTAAAAAAAACTACTTTAGATACCAGAACTGGTGAGCAAGAATTTTTCCCGGGGTCTTGTCTCATGGAATCCAAGAATGAAGCCTCAGATCAGAGGCATTCAAACAAGGCAGGAGTTTATTGCAAACAAACACGGGCTCCCCTCTCAGGAGGGAGAGTCCAATGGGTTGCTCCCCAAAGCATTCTGCTCTTCCCTTATACCAGCTAAAGGCCCGTTCTTGGTCTGTCTGTGCTGTGCCGTTCTCTGATTGGTTCCTGGCCTTTTTGCAACATTTTGTTTTGCACTTGCAAGAAAAAACATCCTTGTTTCAAAACACCCTGTTTTTCTGCTCTCCATCCTGTTTTTCTGCCTCTCCTGTTTGATGCAAAACACATTTTTTGTTTGTTTCAGCTAGCTCCTGGATTCCTCCTTCTTCCACCCCTTTCCCTATCTACCTAATTCAATTGCCCTTTAACTCCTTTCACTTTTATCAATTGGTGGTGGTGGTGGTGGTGGTGGTGGTGGTGGTGGTGGTGTGTGTGTGTGTGTTACTGAACAGAAATAGAGTGGATCGCCACATGGAAGGCACAGCTGGAAAACCGGGGTCAGAAAGGACAGCTAAAGGACAAAGCAACACCAGTGATTTAGGTGGCAAGAGTTAATCTAATGCTTAGTTAATGTACCCATCCTGTGAGCACTATAGTTGGAGTCAGTTAGCTCCAAACAGTTCAGTGGCCTTGCCCGGCTGGTGTGGTTCAGTGGTTGAGCTTCTACCCATGAACCAAGTGGTTCCTGGTTCGATTCCCAGTAAGGGCACATGTCCTGGTTGCAGGCTTGATCCCCAGTTGAGGGCTTGCAGGAGGCAGCCGATCAATGTGTCTCATTGATGTTTCTATCTCCTCTCTAAAATCAATAAAAATATTTTTTAAAAAATAAAGAGTCAGCGGTCTGCAGGAGAAGGGGTCTGATTGGCCTGGTAGAGACCCCGAGCCCAACTTTTGCTAAAGGCAGGATGGCCGTTTTCAGTGGCAGTCTCATCAGAGCTGCTCACGACAAGGGTGGAGTCAATCCCAAAAAAGCAGTCAGGATTTATTACAGGAAAAAAAGTGGCATGGAGACTGGGTGGTCCCAAATCATCAAATATTTGTACAGTCATAGTGCATGCATTATCTTAGCTTTCTAGATGATTTTTTTAAAATATATTTATTTTTACTTTTTTTTTTTGTTTGAAGTATTACATATAGTAGTACATATATCTCCTTTTTTTCCCCATTGACCTTCCCCCAGACTCCCCTACCCCCTGTCGCATGCCCTCATCCTACCCCCCCAGTGTCTTGTGTGCATTGGTGTGCTTATATGCATGCATACAAGTCCTTCATTTGATCTCTTTCCCCCCGGCCCCAACACTCCCCAGCCTTCCTGCTGTAATTTGACAGTCTGTTCGGTGCTTTAGTGTCCCTGTATCTATCTTTTTGTTCATCAGGTTATAATGTTCTTTATTTTCCATAAATGAGTGAGATCATGTGGTATTTTTCTTCCATTGCTTGGCTAATTTCACTTAACATAATGGTCTCCAGGTCCATCCATGCTGCTGCATATGGTAAGAGTTCCTTCTTTTTTATAGCAGCGTAGTATTCCATTGTGTAGATGCACCATAGTTTTCTAATCCACTCATCTGCTGATGGGCATTTGGGCTGTTTCCAAATCTTAGCTATGGTGAGTTGTGCTGGTATGAACATAGGGGTGCATATATTCTTTCTGATTGGTGTTTCTAGTTTCTTGGGATATATTCCTAGAAGTGGGATTACTGGGTCAAATGGGAGTTCCATTTTTAGTTTTTTGAGGAAACTCCATACTGTTCTCCACAGTGGCTGCACCATTCTGCATTCCCACCAGCAGTGCACGAGGGTTCCTTTTTCTCCGCATCCTCGCCAACACTTGTCGTTTGTTGATTTGTTGATGATAGCCATTCTGACAGGTGTGAGATGGTACCGCATTGTCATTTTGATGTGCATCTCTCAGATAATTAGTGTCTTTGAGCATGTTTTCATGTGTCTCTTGGCCTTCCTTCTGTCTTCTTTCGAAAAGATTCTATTTAGGTCCGTTGCCCATTTTTTGTTGGATCATTTATCTTCCTTTTATTTAGTTGTATAAGTTCCCTGTAGATGTTGGAGATTAAACCTTTATCAGTGATAACATTTGCAAATATGTTATCCCATACAGTGGGCTTTCTTGTTGTTTTGTTGATGGTTTCTTTTGCTGTGCAGAAGTTTTTTTATTTTGATGTAGTCCCATTTGTTTATTTTCTTTTTAGTTTCCATTGCCCTAGGAACTGTATCAGTGAAGAAGTTCCTTCAGCATATGTCTGAGATTTCTCTGCCTGTGGATTCCTCTAGTATTTTTATGGTTTCCCGTCTTATGTTTAAGTCCTTTATCCATTTTAAGTTTATTTTTGTGTATGGTGTAAGTTGGTGGTCTAGTTTCATTTTTTTGCATGTATCTGTCCAATTTTCCCAACACCATTTATTGAAGAGACTGTCTTGACTCCATTGTATGTCCATGCCTATTTTGTCAAATATTGCATAGTGGTTTGGGTCGATATCTGGGTTCTCTATTCTATTCCATTGGTCTATATGTCTGTTCTTGTGCCAGTACCAGGCTGTTTTGAGAACAGTGGCTTTGTAATACAGCTTGAAATCTGGTATTGAGATCCCACCTACTTTGTTCTTCTTTCTCAGGATTGCTGCAGGTATTCGGGCTCTTTTTTTATTCCAGATGAATTTTTGGAGAGTTCTTTCTAGGTCTGTGAAATATGCCGTTGGTATTTTAATGGGGAGTGCATTGAATCTATAGATTGCTTTGGGTAGTATGGACATTTTAATGATGTTGATTCTCCCAATCCATGAACATGGTATGTCCTTCCATCTGTTTATATCTTCCTCTATCTCTTTTTTCAGTGTCCTGTAGTTTTCCGAGTATAGGTCTTTTCCCTCCTTAGTTAAGTTTATTCCTAGGTATCTTAATTTTTTTTGGTGCGATGGTGAATGGGATTGCTTTTTTTAGTCTCTCTTTCTGTAAGTTCACTATTGGTGTATAGAAATGCCATAGATTTCTTGGCATTAATTTTGTATCCTGCTACCTTGCCGAATTCATTTATTAAGTCTAATAGTTTTTGCATGGAGTCTTTAGGGTTTTTTATGTACAATATCATGTTATCTGTGAATAGGGACAATTTTACTTCTTCTTTTCCAATTTGGATGCCTTTATTTCTTCTCCTTGTCCAATCACAATGGCTAATACTTCCAGTACTACGTTGAACAGGAGTGGTGAGAGTGGGCATCCCTGTCTTTTTCCTGTTCTTAGGGGAAATGGTTTTATTTATTTATTTTTTTTTTTAAATAAATCTTTATTCAGATTATTACAATTATTTCTCCTTTTTCCCCCCATAGCTCCCCTCCACCCATTTCCCACCCTACCTTCTGCCCTTACCTCCCCCCACTGTCCTCATCCATAGGTGTATGATTTTTGTCCATTCTCTTCATGAACCCCCCATACCCCTTTCCCCCTGAGAATTATCAGTCCACTCCCTTTCTATGCCCCTGAATCTATTATATTCACCAGATTATTCTGTTCCTCAGGTTTTTAATTCACTTGATTTTTAGGTTCGCTTGTTGATAGATATGTATTTGTTGTTCATGATTTTTCTCTTTACTTTTTTCTTCTTCCTCTTCTTTAAGAATACCTTTCAGCATTTCATATAATACTGGTTTGGTGGTGATGAACTCCTTCAGCTTTTTCTTATCTGTGAAGCTCTTTATCTGCCCTTCAATTCTGAATGATAGCTTTGCTGGGTAGAGTAATCTTGGTTGTAGGTTCTTGCTATTCATCACTTTGAAAATTTCTTGCCACTCCCGTCTGGCCTGCATAGTTTCTGTTGAGAAGTCAGCTGACAGTCGTATGGGTGCTCCCTTGTAGGTAATCAACTGCTTTTCTCTTGCTGCTTTTAATATTCTCTCTTTGTCTTTTGCTCTTGGCATTTTAATTATGATGTGTCTTGGTGTGGTCCTCTTTGGATTCCTTTTGTTTGGGGTTCTGTGGGCTTCCTGGACTTGTAAGTCTATTTCTTTCACCAGGTGGGGGAAGTTTTCGGTCATTATTTCTTCAAATAGGTTTTCAGTATCTTGCTCTCTCTCTTCTTCTGGCACCCCCATAATTCTGATGTTGGTACGCTTGAAGTTGTCCTAGAGTCTTCTTACACTATCTTCAACTTTTTGGATTTTTTTTTTTGCTTTTTGCTTTTTCGGTTGAGTGTTTTTTGCTTCTTTGTATTTCAATTCTTTGACTTGATTCTTGTGTTCCTCTATTCTGTTTCTGGGTCTCTGTATAATATTTTTTATTTCAGTCAGTGTATGTTTAATTTCTAGTTGGTCCTTTTTCATATATTCGAGGGTCTCGTTATATTTATTGGCCTTTTCTAGGATATTCTTAAAAAGTCTTATAACCGTGGTTTTGAATTCTATATCCAGTCGTTGGTTTTCCTCCATTTCTTTCGTTTGTGATCTGATTCTTTGACCCCGCATTTTCACTGATTCCCTGAGTTGGTAAGGTAGATATTTGTGCTAAGTTTCCAGTAAGGCCCAGTGGGTCTGCTTCCCCAGTTAACCTGAGGTGGACACTCTTGGTGCACCCCTTTGTGGACTGTGTGTACAGCCTTGTTGTAATTAAGTCTTTATTGTTGTTGGTATCACTGGGAAGAATTGACCTCCGGGTCAGTTGGCTATAAGGATCAGCTGTGTCTATGCTGGGAGAAGTTCGGTGCTGGAGACAGCCTTATAGGATTAGACTTGCCAAATTGCAATAGGCTCTGTGCTCAGCTTGGATGGGGTGGATTCTCAGTCTTGGCTTCCTGTCAGCCTTGCCCTTGTGCGCATGTGCGCTTTCAGTCCTCCGCCTTCCCCAGCTCGAGTCTCCGCCTGAGAGTCCAGACTCCCCCCACAAGAGCGTGGGTCCCCAGGGGCTCGCCTGGAACTGGGGTTCACTGCAGTCAGAACTGGGGCTCAGTGCCGTCAGGAGCCTCTGACTCCCTTCCACTAGGGAAAGCCTTTGGCAACTTCCGCAGCCTTTGTGCGCACTGGCACGCGCGCGCGTGCGCACTTTCAGTCCTCCGCCTTCCCCGGCTCCTGAGTCTCCGCCCGAGAGTCCAGACTACCCCCACAAGAGCGTGGGTCCCCAGGGGCTCGCCTGGAACTGGGGTTCAGTGCAGTCAGAACTGGGGCTCAGTGCAGTCAGGATCCTCTGACTCCCTTCCACTAGGGAAAGCCTGTGGCAACCTCCGCAGCCTTTGTGTGCACTGGCCCGCGCGCGCCTTCAGACTTCTGCCTTTCCCAGCTCGAGTCTCCGCCCGAGAATCCAGACTCCCCCCGTAAGAGTGTGGGTCCCCAGGGGTTCGCCTGGAACTGGGGTTCAGTGCAGTCAGAACTGGGGTTCAGTGCGGTCGGAGGCTTCCTTCCCCCTTCCGCCAGAGAAAGTCAGCCAGGCTCTCAGCCGCCCTTCCTCTCTGCGCGCACAAAGCCCCTTTGCCGTACCTCCAATTCTCTGTGAGCTTTTCTTTTTCCTTCTAGTTGTAGAATTTTCACTCAGCCAGCTTTCCTGTGGTTCTGGATGGTGTCCGTTCTGTCTTTTAGTTGTAGTTTTGAAATTGTTGTGCGAGTCAGCAGTTTAGGTGTTTACCTATGCCGCCATCTTGGTTTCTCCCTAGGGGAAATGGTTTTAGTTTTTGCCCATTGAGTATGATGTTGGCTGTGGGTTTATCATATATGGCTTTTATTAGGTTGAGGTATGATCCTTCTATTCCCACCTTGCTGAGAGTTTCTATCAAGAAATGGTGAGAGAACCAAGATGGCGGCATAGGTAAGCACCTAAACTGCTGACTCGCACAACAATTTCAAAACTACAACTAAAAGACAGAACGGACACCATCCAGAACCACAGGAAAGCTGGCTGAGTGAAAATTCTACAACTAGAAGGAAAAAGAAAAGCTCACAGAGAATTGGAGGTACGGCAAAGGGGCTTTGTGCGCGCAGAGAGGAAGGGCGGCTGAGAGCCTGGCTGACTTTCTCTGGCGGAAGGGGGAAGGAAGCCTCCGACCGCACTGAACCCCAGTTCTGACTGCACTGAACCCCAGTTCCGGGCGAACCCCTGGGGACCCACGCTCTTACGGGGGGAGTCTGGACTCTCGGGCGGAGACTCGAGCTGGGAAAGGCAGAAGTCTGAAGGCGCGCGCGGGCCAGTGCACACAAAGGCTGCGGAGGTTGCCACAGGCTTTCCCTAGTGGAAGGGAGTCAGAAGCTCCTGACTGCACTGAGCCCCAGTTCTGACTGCACTGAACCCCAGTTCTAGGCGAGCCCCTGGGGACCCACGCTCTTGTGAGGGGAATCTGGACTCTCAGGCGGAGACTTGGGAGCCGGGGAGGCAGAGGTCTACAGGCGCGCACGCGCGCAAGGCAAGGCTGACTGGAAGCCAAGACTGTCTGCTCCACCCTCAGACTCCACCCCATCCAAGCTGAGCACAGAGGCTATTGCAATTTGGCAAGTCTAATCCTATAAGGCTGTCTCCAGCACCGAACTTCTCCCAGTGTAGATACAGCTGATCCTTATAGCCAACTGGCCTGGAGGTCAATTCCTCCCAGTGATATCAACAACAATCAAGACTTAACTACAACAAGGCTGTACACACAGTCCACCAAGGGGTGCACCAAGAGTGTCCACCTCAGGTTAACTGGGGAGGCTGACCCACTGGACCATATAGAAAACCTAGCACACAAATCTACCCTACCAACTCAGGGAAGCAGTGAAAATGTGGCATCAAAGAAACAGATCACAAACAAAGAAATGGAGGAAAACAAATGACTGGATATAGAATTCAAAACCACGGTTATAAGGCGTTTCAAGAATATCCTAGAAAAGGCCAATAAATATAACGAGACCCTCGAAGATATGAAAAAGGACCAACTAGAAATTAAACATACACAGACTGAAATAAAAAATATTATACAGAGACCCAACAACAGACTAGAGGAACACAAGAATCAAGTCAAAGAATTGAAATACAAAGAAGCAAAAAACACTCAACCGAAAAAGCAAAAAGCAAAAAAAAATCCAAAAAGTTGAAGATAGTGTAAGAAGACTCTAGGACAACTTCAAGCGTACCAACATCAGAATTATGGGGGTGCCAGAAGAAGAGAGAGAGCAAGATACTGAAAACCTATTTGAAGAAATAATGACCGAAAACTTCCCCCACCTGGTGAAAGAAATAGACTTACAAGTCCAGGAAGCCCACAGAACCCCAAACAAAAGGAATCCAAAGAGGACCACACCAAGACACATCATAATTAAAATGCCAAGAGCAAAAGACAAAGAGAGAATATTAAAAGCAGCAAGAGAAAAACAGTTAATTACCTACAAGGGAGCACCCATACGATTGTCAGCTGATTTCTCAACAGAAACTATGCAGGCCAGATGGGAGTGGCAAGAAATTTTCAAAGTGATGAATAGCAAGAACCTACAACCAAGATTACTCTACCCAGCAAAGCTATCATTCAGAATTGAAGGACAGATAAAGAGCTTCACAGATAAGAAAAAGCTAAAGGAGTTCATCACCACCAAACCAGTATTATATGAAATGCTGAAAGGTATTCTTAAAGAAGAGGAAGAAGAAAAAAGTAAAGATAAAAATTATGAACAACAAATACGTATCTATCAACAAGTGAACCTAAAAATCAAGTGAATTAAAAACCTGAGGAACAGAATAATCTGGTGAATATAATAGAATCAGGGGCATAGAAAGGGAGTGGACTGATAATTCTCAGGGAGAAAGGGATATGGGGGGGTTCAGGAAGAGACTGGACAAAAATCATACACCCATGGATGAGGACAGTGGGGGGGAGATAAGGGCAGAAGGTTGGGTGGGAACCGGGTGGAGGGGAGCTATGGGGGGAAAAAGGAGGAACAATTGTAATCTGAATAAAGATTTATTTAAAAAATAAAATGAACTCAGAAAAAAAAAATGGTATTTGATTTTGTCAAATGCTTTTTCTGCATCAATTGATATGACTATGTGATTTTTATCTCTCAATTTGTTTATGTGATGTATCTCGTTTATTGATTTGCGGATATTGTACCATCCTTGCATCCCTGGGGTAAATCCTACTTGGTCATGGTGTATAATCTTTCTGATGTACTGCTGGATCCGATTTGCTAGAATTTTGTTGAGGATTTTGGCATCTATGTTCATGAGGGATATTGGCGTGTAATTCTCTTTTATTGTGTTGTCTTTATCTGGTTCTGGTGTTAGGGTGATGCTGGCTTAATAGAATAAGCTTGGAAGTGTTCCTTCCTCTTGAAATTTTTGGGATAGTCTGAGGAGGATAAGTTTTATAGTTCTTCCTTGAATGTTTGATAAAACTTTCCTGTTTAGCTTTTGTTTGCTGGAAGATTTTGATGACTGCTTCAATTTCTTCCATAGTTATTGCCCTATTGAGATGTTTAGATTCTTCCTGATTGAGTTTTGGAAGGTTGTATTTTTCTAGGAATATGTCCATTTCCTCTCCAGTTTGTTCAGTTTGTTGGACTAGAGTTGTTCATAGTATTTTTTTTTTAACAATCCTTTATATTTCTGTGGTGTCTGTTGTTATTTCTCCGCTTTCATTTCTGATTTTGTTTATTTGGGTCTGAATCCAAGAATACTGTACCCAGCAAGGCTATCACTCAAAATTGCTTCTTGATGAGCCTGGCTAGAGGTTCATCAATCTTGTTTATCCTTTCAAAAAACCAGCTCTTGGTTTTGTTGATCTTTTGTATGGTTTTTTCTTTTCTTTTTCTTTTTTTGTCTCTATGTTGTTTATCTCTGCTCTGATCTTTATTATTTCCTTCCTTCTGCTTATACTGGGCTTTTCTTGTTGCTCTCTTTCTAACTCTTTGAGTTGTATAGGGTTAGGTGATTTATTACCATTGTTTCTTGTTTTTTGCAGTAGGCTTGCAGAGCTATGAAATTCCCTCTCAAGACTGCTTTCGCTGTGTCCCATAGATTTTGGATTGTTGTGTTTTCATTGTCGTTTGTGGCCATGATGTTTTTTTATTTCTTCTTTGATCTCTCTGGTAAACCAGTCATTGTTTAATAGCATGCTATTTAGTCTCCATGTGTTTGATTTTTTTGGATTGGTTTTATTGTAGTTGATTTCCAGTTTTATGCCACTGTGATCTGAGAAGATGCTTGATGTGATTTCTATCTCCTTTAATTTGAAGAGACTTTGCCTATGACCGAACATATGGTCTATCTTTGAAAATGACCCATGTGCACTTGAGAAGAATGTATATTCTGTGGCTTTGGGGTGAAATGTTCTGAAGATGTCAATTAATTTCATCTTGTCTAGTGATTCATTTAGGATTGATGTTTCTTTTCTGATTTTTTGTTTAGAGGATTTGTCCAGTGGTGAGCGTGGGGTATTAAAGTCTCCTACTATGATTGTATTGCTGTAAATCTCTCCCTTGATATCCTCCAGGAGTTTTTTTATGTATTTGGGTGCTCCTGTATTGGGTGTGTATACATTTACCAGAGTTATTTCTTGTTGGATTGCTCCCTTTAGTATTATGAAGTGGCCTTCTTTATCTCTTTTTATGTCCTTCACTTTGAGATCTATTTTGTCAGATATAAATATTGCTACCCCAGCTTTTTTTTCATTTCCATTCGCCTGAAAAACCTTATTCCTTTCACCCTCAGTCTATGTGCGTCTTTTTTTCTAAGGTGGGTTTCTTGTAGACAGCATATATGGGTCATGTTTTCTTATCCAATCTGTTACCGTATGTCTGTTGATTGGGGCATTTACTCCATTTACATTTAAAGTTATTATTGATAGGTACTTGTTTGTCGCCATTTTTATTCTTTACCCCTCTTCGCTTCCTATTTCTTCTTTTTACAGCAGACCTATTAGCACTTCTTGCATTGCTGGTTTGGTGGTAATAAACTCCCTTAGTCCTTTTTGTCTGTGAAGCTCCTGATTTCACCCTCAATTTTGATTGATAGCCTTGCTGGGTACAGTATTCTTGGATTCAGACCCTTCCTTTGCATGACTTTGTATATTTCATTCGATTCCCTTCTGGCCTTATGTGTTTCTGTTGAGAAATCAGTCGCTATTCTGATGGGGGATCCTTTGTAGGTAACTTTCTGTCTCTCTCTGGCCGCTTTTAAGATTCTTACTTTGTCCTTGGTGTTTGCTTATTTAATTATAATGTGCCTTAGCGTTGGTCTTTTGGGGTTCATTTTGCTGGGGACTCTGGAAGCTTCTTGGATTTGTGTGGGATTTTTCTTCCCTATATCAGGGAAGTTTTCTGTCATTATTTCTTCAAACAGGTTTTCTATTCCTTGCTCAGTTTCCTCTCCTTCTGGAACCACTATTATGTGGATGTTGTTTCATTTCGTGTTGCCCCAAAGTTTCCTTAGGCTCTCCTCCTGCTTTTTAATTTTTTTTTCTAGAAGCTGCTCTACTTGGGTATTTTTCCCCACCTTGTCTTCTAGCTCACTTATGCGGTCCTCTGCTTCTTCTAGTCTACTCTTGATGCTTTCTATTGAGTTCTTTACAGCAGTGATGTCATTTTTCATTTCTTCTTGTTTCTTCTTCATTTCCTCTTGGTTCTTACACACATTGTCGAATTTGTCTTCCATTCTTTTCATCCACCTTATGACCATTTCTCTGAATTCTTTTTCTGGAAGGTTGCTTGCCTCCATTTCGTTTACTTCCTTTTCTTTCATATGTGGGCTGTTTCTTTGTCTCCCCATGGTCTCTCTTCTCCAGTTGTCTGGCTATGTAGTTCTCTCTCTTCTGCATTGATTTAAAGGCACAAACTCAACACAACAAGGTACAACGCACAAGGCACTGAACACAAATGTAATCACGATATTAATAACCTCAAATAAAGTTGACCTCCAGAGATAGGCGAATTAGAGAATATGAGAGAAAGAAGAGAAAAAAAAAGGAGTGCAAAAATGAAATTGGGATAAGGAAAAAAACATAAGAGAGAAAAGAAAGGAATAAGAAACAAGAGGGGAACAAACTATATATATGGGGAGAAAACTCCAATAGAACAGCCACTAATCCCAACAAATGCCAGCAACAAGTACCTGGAGATGAATGCAAACCACAAACAACAACTAATATCAAGCAAGGTGAGGGAAAACAGAAGCAAAAAGCAAGCAAAAACAAAAGAAAAAGAAAAAGAAAAACAGTCTCACAAGCAAGAATAAAATAAATCGATATAATCAACAGTCAAGCAAACAACAACAAAAGGACAGAGAGGAAAAAAATTTTTTTGGATAATGAAGAAAGAGAAGAGAGAGGTGTGTATGGACTTGGAGCAGGGGATTGCAAATTAGATATATAAGTAGGGTGAAATTTTAACGGGGTAAAAAGAAGGAATAGGGAAAATCTAAATCGGGAAAAGGGTAAGATAAACAGGATAACAAAAGGGGAAAAGTGAGGAAGAGAGTGATGGCATAAAGGTCAAGTTGAGATAGAGTAAAATGATGCTAAAAGAAAGATGAAGATAGAATGTAGAACAGTAATCCCAAAGTAAAATAACAGAAAAGAAAATGACACTTTAAAAAAATAATAAAATCGTAGTAGTAATAATACTGATTGAAAATAAAAATGTAATAATTAAAAAGGTAAAATCAAGTGAGGAAAAAAGAAAAATATTAGTTTCTTAAGTAAAAGATGAAAAAAAAAATGTGCAGTAGTGAAGGTCATTCACTTCCTCTACTGTTCTGTTTGGCACGCCTGTTTCCTAGTCAGGACAGTATTGAAGTTCCCTGCGTTCCACTGCTCCTTAGTGTTGTAAGCCAGTCCTGATTTTTAAGCAGGCAGTATGTCTTTATTTCTTATATTCCTTTATTTGTGTTTACACAAGAGTCAATTTGTGATTCAACCCCTGCGTGGCAATGTTTCTGGATTAACCTCCAGGTCTATAGGTGCTCTCTAGTTTAGATTTTGTTTTCCCTGTGGCACTTAATACCGGTTTGGGGGAGTGGGTTGCCCCAGAGCTGGTTCTCTGATGGTTATTCCCTGCTCTGATCCCCAGGTTCCAGAAAAACAACTTTCCCCTGCAGTCTCTTAGAGTGTCCCCAATTGGGTGATCCTATGTATTGGGCTCAGTAATCAGAAGGAAGGATTTAAAGAGGGGGGAAAAAAAAGCCAGAGTAAGTGTGCGAACTCCAGGGCTGTGCGCAAGTCTGTGCTGTCTTTTTCCCCTTGTGTCGAAGCTGTCCTTTTGTGCCCAGATCAAAATGGGTTGCTTTTTAGAGTTCCCTTCTATTAGCAGCTCTGCGGATCCCCTTCCACATTCACGGATCACGCCAACCCCAACAGCCACGGATTTTTCTAGGTGCAGACTTCCCCAGGTTCTCCAGCTCCCACCGTGCGCGTTTCTCTCTCCTGCCGGGACCACAGATCTCACCTTATCTCGGGCGAAATCTGACCTTTCCGTGAGGGAGTGTAGAGCTTCTCTGAATCTGCGTGCTTGTGCCACTCGGGGACCGATGCTCTTGGGTTCGTAGATGTTCTGTGGGTGCCATAGTTGTAGATTCCCCAGGCTTTTCAGGTTTCCGATAACATCCACTTTCCCCTTCAAGATGGTGCAGTCTCTGCATCCGAGCCGGTTGCTCCACGAGGGAACCCAGCAGCAGTGGGGCCTGCCCCGTCATGGGAGCCCCATCCAGCAGTCCCCACAGTCTCCTGGAGTATAGTTGTTCCTCAACTCACCAACAAACATTCCCCATGCGACTGCACACTCTCCCTTTGTTTTCTCACTCATGCACTATCTTGCAGTCTGCCTTCCCATTGGCAGCCATCTTCTCCTCTAAATGATTTTTGATAAAAAAAATAAAGGCATGAGTGAGATCATCTGATATATATATTTCTGACTGGCTTATTTCGCTTAGCATAATGCTCTCCAGGTTCATCCATGCTGTTGCAAATGGTAGGAATTCCTTCCTTTTTATAGCAGCATAGTATTCCATTGTGTAGATGTACCATAGTTTTTTAATCCACTCATCTGCTGATGGTCATGTAGGCTGTTTCCAAATCTTTGCTATTGTAAGTTGTGCTGCTATGAACACAGGGGCACATATATCCTTTCTGATTGGTGTTTCTAGTTTCTTGGGATATATTCCTGGAAGTGGGATCACTGGATCAAATGGGAGTTCCATTTTTAGTTTTTTGAGGAAACTCCATTCTTTCTTCCACAGTGGCTGCACCAGTCTGCATTCCTACCAGCAGGGCACAAGGGTTCCTTTTTCTCTGCATTCTTGCCAGCATTTCTCATTTGTTGATTTGTTAATGATAGCCATTCTGACAGGTGTGAGATGATACCTCATTGTCGTTTTGATTTGTATCTCTCTGTTGATTAGTGATTTTGAGCATGTTTTCATATGTCTCTTGGCCTTCCTTATGTCCTCTTTCAAAAAGTATCTATTTAGGTCCGTTACCCATTTTTTGATTGGGTTGTTTATCTTCCTTTTGTTAAGTTGTTTGAGTTCCCTGTAAATGTTGGAGATTAAACCCTTATCAGTGATAACATTGGCATATATGTTCTCCCATGCAGTGGCGTTTTGTTGATGGTTTGTTTTGCTGTGCAGAAGCTTTTTATTTTGACGTAGTCCCATTTGTTTATTTTCTCTTTATTTTCCATTACCCTAGAACAGCCGTGGGCAAACTACAGCCCGCGGGCCAGATCCGGCTGTTCTATCCGGTTCTCTTGCTCTCCCCTCCGCTCCTTTACTTTGAATTTATATTAGTTCACACAAACACTCCATCCATGCTTTTGTTCCAGCCCTCCGGTCCAGTTTAAGTACCCATTGTGGCCCTCGAGTCAAAAAGTTTGCCCACCCCTGCCCTAGAAGCTTTATCGGTGAAGATATTTCTCTGGCATATGTCTGAGATTTTGCTGCCTGTGGATTTCTCTAATATTTTTATGGTTTCCCATCTTATGTTTAAGTCCTTTATCCATTTTGAGTTTTTTTTTGTGTATGGTGTAAGTTGGTGTTCTAGTTTCATTTTTTTGCACATATCTGTCCAATTTCCCCAACACCATTTATTGAAGAGACTTTGACTCCATTGTATGCTTTTGCCCATTTTGTCAAATATTAATTGAACATAGTGGTTTTTGTCAATTTCTGGTTTCTCTTATTATATTCCATTGGTCTATACAGTACATCTGTTCTTGTGCCGGTACCAGCCAATTTTGAGAACAGTGGCTTTGTAATACAGCTTGATATCTGATATTGAGATCCCACCTACTTTGTTCTTCCTTCTCAGGATTGCTGCAGCTTTTCGGGCTCTTTTTATTCCAGAAGAATTTTTGGAGAGTTCATTCTAGGTCTGTGAAATATGCCGTGGGTATTTTAATGGGAATTGCATTGAATCTATAGATTGCTTTGGGTAGTATGGACATTTTAATGATGTTGATTCTACCAATCCATGAACACGGTATGTTCTTCCATCTGTTTACGTCTTCCTCTATCTCTTTTTTTAGTGTCCTATAGTTTTCTAAGTACAGGTCTTTTACCTCCTTAGTTAAGTTTATTCCTAGTATCTTAATTTTTTTGATGCAATAGTAAATGGGATTGTTTTTGTGTTTTTTTAATCTCTTTCTGTAAGTTCACTGTTGGTGTATAGAAATGCCATAGATTTCTTGGCGTTAATTTTGTATCCTGCTACATTGCCGAATTCATTTATTAAGTCTAATAATTTTTTGATGGAGTCTTTAGGGGTTCTCTATGTACAGTATCATGTCATCTGTGATTAATGACAGTTTTACGTCTTCTTTTCTAATTTGGATACTTTGTATTTCTCCTTCTTGTCTAATTGCTATGACTAGCACTCCAGTACTATGTCAAACAATAGTAGTGAAAGTGGGCATCCTTGTCTTGTTCCTGTTCTTACGTGAAATGGTTTTAGTTTTTGCCCATTGAGTATGATGTTGGCTGTAGTTTTGTCATATAAGGCTTTTATTATGTTGAGATATGCTCCCTCTATTCCCGCTTTGCTGAGAGTTTTTATCAAGAAAGGGTGTTGGATTTTGTCAAATGCTTTTTCTAAATCAATTGGTATGACTGTGATTTTCATCTCAATTTGTTTATGTGATATATCACGTTTATTGATTTGCAGATATTGTACCATCATTGCATCCCCGGGATAAATGCTACTTGGGCATGGTGTGTGATCTTTCTGATGTACTGCTGGATCCAATTTGCTAGAATTTTGTTGAGGATTTTGGCATCTATGTTCATGAGGGATCTTGACCTGTAATTCTCTTTCATTTTTGAGCGAGTGGAAGGCAAGGAGAGACACATTTATGTGAGACATCGATTCATTGCCTCAGCATGTACTCCCCGACCAGGGCCGGGATCATGCCTGCAATGGAGGTGCATTCCCTTGACTAGAATCAAACCCAGGATCCTTCAGTCTTTGGGCCCATACTCTAGCCACTGAACCATAACAGCCAGGGCTGTCAGCTGTTTTTAATTCTACATTTGAGACTAATATTCAAAGTTTCAGTAATACTGATTACTTTTTGGCTGCTTATTCACCAGATATACCTGATCAACTGAAATCTTCCATGTGGTCAGTTAAAGGAGATTATTTTTAAACCCACAAGAAAAATATTGTTAGCTGTTACAAATTTGGCTTGATTAAAAAGTGCATAATTTCCTTGATAACTGAGTAAATAGTTCTTACTCTATTACTGCTCTATAGTAGCTAACACTATCCCATATTTATAATATTAATATATACTAAATGAATATTGTAACTTTATATTTGTTTCATTTTCACAAGGGAAATCTGGCTTTCAAATATGACCTCTTAAAAGATGCAGATATTTCAAGGAAAGTTGGTCTGATCCTTCAGAGTATAAGATTAAAAATCAAATTGAGATTACAGGGAGCCAACTCAAAATCAGGGTTGTAGAATTAACTTTGTGTAATGGTCTTGGGTCATATACAGCATTTATTGTACTATCCATACTAATAATAGAGGAATATGCAAATTGTCCAGGATGCCCATCACAGTAACAGTAACAACCAGCAGGCTGTGTGGGGCGACCAGGCCAGCAGGGGAGGACAGTTGGGGGTGACCAGGCCAGTGGGGGTGGCAGTTGGGGGCAACCAGGCTGGCAGAGGAGGGCAGTTGGGGGAAACCAGGCCGGCGGCGGGGGGAAGTTGGGGGGTGATCAGGCCAGCGGGGGGGGGGGGGCAGTTAGGGGTGATCAGGCTGGCAGGCAGAGGCAGTTAGGGGTGATCAGGCCAGCAGACAGAGGCAGTTAGGGGTGATCAGGCTCACAGGCAGGTGAACAGTTAGGAGCCAATGGTTCCAGATTGTGAGAGTGATGTCCGACTGCTGGATTGGAAAGGGTGCAGGCTGGGCTGAGGGGACCCCCTCCCCCTTGCACAAATTTCATGCACCAGGCCTCTAGTGTTATTATAATTGTACACCTATAACATTAATGTAAATCTAAATTAGGGAGAGGAACACAGACTTAGAATAGGATGAAACTCTTACTAGTTCTGTGACTTACCAAATTACTTAACACTCTGATCTTTGCTTCCTCAACTCTAAAATGCAAGTAATATTTCTACTTTTAGAATGTCACAGCTACATAATCTTGCCCTTATAATACTTTTGTTATTTGCTACATTCATTCTTAAAAAGTGAGTTTCCTCCAATCTGCTCTCTGTCTCCAAATAAAATTGTTTGCATTTTGCCATCTTTCTTTTCAGTGTGTAGACTTATAGATACACATGCTTTTAAAAGATCAGTTAGTTATATTAAACCATGTTAAAATTTATCTCTTATGACACTTCCTTGGGGGATAAGTTTCTACTAAATGGGAAAAATACATTTGTATGAATTTTTTTGTTGTGTTGGTAACTTGAATTAATTGAATGTAAATTGCATTTTATATTTATAATATGAACAGTCTTGCTGGAATTTTTAAACTTGTGACTACCTAAAATGATGCTGTTTCAGAGATGTGGCATTTTGAACCTCAAAGAGAATTAAGTTGATTTTATGTGACTTAAAATATTGCTGAGTTCTTCACAGGTATAATCAAGTCAGAAATAAATGTTTACTCCACATTTTTATATACATATCTATCCTAACATATCAAATTAAAGCTACCTTAAAATGACATCTAGATAAATTTTTATCTTTAGAAACCTTTTATTGTTTCAGGATCTGCATGAAGTTTCAGTGTTCGTACAAATGTTTTATTTGCCTTTTAACCAGTCACAACCCTGGGTTACTGTAGTAATATATCTTAGATACTGCACTGTATTGCTCCCTCCCTTAGCTACAGTTATGTTGTGGCTTTAGGTTTCTCATTATTTTTCACTCCTTTTAACCATGATGTCAGTGGTAACACTGAGCCATTTGTAACACTGAGCAACACATGAGAGATGTTAGAGATTTTGAGTTGGAATAAAAATAAGTGAAGACTGCTGCTATCTGTTTTCAAACGCTTACATTTTAATCCAGGTGTTTGTGTTGTAACCATGCAACCTCCTGTGGTAAAAATGACTGACTGCTCTTTTTTCTTATGCTCTTTTAAGCAAAGTAAAGCCACAGTTCGGCTGAAAGAAGACATGAAAAAGATAGTGGCAGTGCCACTAAGTGAGCAGAAGAATTCTACCTATAAAAAGTTATTTGGCGTCAGCCTCCATGACCTTCAACTGCAGGGACTCACTGAGAATGGCATTCCAGCTATAGTGGGGAATATAGTGGAGTACTTGACAAAGGATGGTAAGTCAAGTCTTGTTTTAACTATGGTTTCCACAGTTCTTACATACAACATTAAGTAATTACTATGAGCAATCACTTTAATTATTGAGGTTTCTAGTTTGGAATGGTTTCTAGTTTTAAGTGCTGAAATACACTGTTCTGATACTAATAGTTCAATTGATAGTCAATACATTTTAAAGGAAGAGAGAACTCTTTTTGGTTTCTGTCAGCTGAGGTCAATCATGAATTCATTGGATATCTTGATTGCCTTCCTAAGCTCAGTGGAAATAGCAAAAACCAAAAACAACAACAACAAAACTAGTATATGTAGCCTATTATGGGATGTTTTTTACTTTTGAAGTGATAAAATTAAGCATGTAAAACCATTGAAGAGTAACATAGTACATTGCATGATAAAAAGATAAATTATATCTCTTCATTTTTGAGAGCTATATTGCCTTATAGTTATAATTTTATTTAAAACCTGGATAATTTGAAAAAAATTATTTCATATTCCCTCCATTCATGCTTTCAAACTACAGCAGTATGATAAGAGAATGGCAAACTATATAATAAATATCAATACACTCTAAAAGATTTGGGAGGGAAATATTCCAAGGGAGAACTTGAAATTTTCATCATTTTCTACACTGAAAAAGCCTTTCTGTACTAAAACAAGACTAATTACAGAAGAGAGTGTAAAGTTTGTGAGGAGTTTTAAAAGTTAAACTTGAAAGTTCAAAGAAATTCTGTACTTTTGCAGTTTGCTTCAGTCCCCATATCTTCCCATGATTACAGAGCCACTCCCCCTGCAAAGAAGAATCCTTCATTGCAAATGCTTGAGAAGCACCTTGTATTTGTTCCTCTAAAGAACATGTATCAACTTCTGACAAGGACATTTCAGACCTCAGCAGGCCAGGTGTTTTGTGTTAATTAAAAAACAGCTATTTGCTCTGGTATTTACTAGGTATGTCAATGACAGAATGATATTTTGTTCTGAAAACTAAAGACACAATCTTGCATTTTTACCTTGTAGAAGTAGGAGAAGATAAACCGTAAAAGGGTAAGATTCTTATAGAACAACTCTGGAGTTAAGTCCTTTAAAAAGTTAGACACGAAAGGTTTATAAGCAAAATGGCAGAAAGCCCTAGCTGGTTTGGCTCAGTGGATAGAGCATCGGCCTGCAGACTGAAGGGTCCCGGGTTCGATTCTGGTCAAGACCACATTGTCCGGGTTGCAGGCTCAATCCCAAGTAGGAGGCGTGTAGGAAGTAGCCAATCCATGATTCTCTCTCATCATTAACATTTCTCTCCCTCTCCCTTCCTCTCTGAAATCAATAAAAATATATTTTTTTAAATGGCAGAAAGGATGGAACTGGAGAGCATTATGCTAAGTGAAATAAGCCAGTCAGAGAAAGATAAATATCACATGATCTCACTCATATGTGGGATATAATAATCAACATAATTTGATGAACAAAAATAGATCCAGAGACAAATGGCAGGGGAGGGGGGGTTAGAGAGCAACCAAAGAGGGGGCTTGCCCAGGGTGGGAATGGCTGGGGGGGGGGGGGGAAGGGAGTCAATAGGGGAAAAAGGAGACATATGTGAAACTTTAGATAATAAAAAAAAAGATTCATTCACTGCAAAAAAAAAAAAAAAAAGGCAGAAAGATGGTACCTGAACCAACAAGAGCTTTAATGTTATTAATATCAGATATTTATTAAGTTAGAGATTGTTAGAACTCATTTACATACTCAGCATCAAGTAAAACTGGATCAAACTGATTTAGATACAAGTGGACCTCCAAGTAATTAATTTAATCTGTTGAAGAATACAGAATCCTATTCCTGTTTATTTGGAGGCCAAAGTGTGACCACCTGAAATATTTTGGTTTTGTCATAATCAGTGTTCTGATCTTTTTCCTAACAATGACTGGATAATAGCCGTTTGAAGTTAGAGTTATGTAAAATCATATTACATTTGTAATCTACACTAATAAAAGAGTAAGATGCAAATTGACCATACCTTCATGATGCCCACCAACCAATCAGGAGTTAGTATGCAAATTAACACAACAAATATGGCAGGTTAATTTGCATACGCAGGCGCCAAGCGGCCAGGGGCAGGGCGGGACACTTGTGTCATCACCTTGGTGATGACGCAGGCGTTCTGCACTGCCCCAGCTGCTCCAGGCCTCTGGGCAGCGTGGGAAGGCGGAAAGGCGGCTCCGGCAGGAGCAATGGCGGTACTGCCATCCAGGGTAAGGAAGGCCCATTCTTGCACAGATCTTCATGCATTGGGCCTCTAGTATTTAAATAATTATCGAGTAGTTAAAATACTTACATGGTTCAAAATACAGGAAGATATACAGTAAAAAGTCTCTCCCTCTAAACCCTGTCCGCTGGTCATTCATTTTCACTCCCAGAAACAATATTCTCCTCCAAGAAACTAGACTAGTTTCTGATATGATATGGCAAACATATCTATTTAATATATGTTTATATTGTTTTGTCCATTTAACATAAATGTAAGACAACATGCACACTGTTATGAATCTTTTTAAAAATTACTTAATAATATTTTGGAGATTGTTTCATATTGCATAAGGAGCTTTATTCATGAGAAACCAAGATGGTGGCATAGGTAAACACCTGAACTTGCTTCCTCGCACAACCACTTCAAAACTACAACTAAAAGACAAAATGGGTATAATCCAGAAACACAGGAAGGCTGGCTGAGTGGAAATTATACAACTAGAAGGAAAGAGAAAAGCACACTGAGACTTGGAGGAGGGGCGGAAGTGCAGAAGTGAAGTGCAGAGGTACAGAGGCGCGCAGAAAGGGCTGGTAACTGAGTACACTGTTCTCTTTTTCCATCGGGAGGGAGATACAAGCTCCTGACTGCTCTGAACTCCAGTTCTGGGCAAGACTCTGGAGATCCAGACTCATACTAGGAGAAACTGGACTGTCTGGCATCGGGCGGAACTCGAGGGCGGCTTTCTCTCAGAGGTGCTGGCAGCGATCATTGTTCCTGCACGGTGCTGTGGGACACAGAGACACGGGACCTGTTCTAGGCAGGGCTGACAGTAAGCCATTGCTGTTTGCTCCACCCTGGTGATTCCGAGACCCTGCCCCACCCAATTTACAATCCCACCCAAGCTGTGCACAGAGGCTTTTGCATATGAATGGCCTGCCCTTTGCAATCTGAAACCTAATGTACTGCAGCTGGGTCAAAGAGCCCCAGAGCCTCCAAAAGAAGACCCAAGGCTTGACAGCAGCTTGCATTGCTTCACAGCTGGGCCTCATCTGGGCACCTCCAAACCCCAAACAAAGAGAAGGAATCTGCAGATCTCTCTATAGCTCCTGCTGGGTGGCCTCTCTCCTTGGAGAACCAAGAGCCAGTGTACCCAGTGGTCAGAGAGAGACTATCCAGACTACAACTCTTCAGATCCATAAGAGACACACTCAAGGGGCAGACTCAGTGAGCGCCAAAGCCTCACTGAAGCAGTCTTGCCCTATTAGGGTGTCTCCAACACAGAAGTTCTCCCAGCATAGACACAACTGATCCTCACAGCCAATTGGCCTGGAGGTCAATTCCTCCCAGTGATACCAACAACAATCAAGGCTTAACTACAACAAGACTGTGCACACAGCCCACAAAGGGATGCACCAAGAGTGCCCACCTCAGGTAACAGGGGAGGCTGAGCCACTGGGCCCTATAGGACACTAGCACACAAAATCACGCTATCAACACAGGGAAGCAGCCAAAATGCAGAGACAAAAAAACAGGTCACAAATGAAAGAAATGGAGGAAAGCAAACTACTGGATATAGAGTTCAAAACCATGGTTATAAGGTTTTTCAAGAATATTCTAGAAAAAGCCTATAAATTTAGTGAGACCCTCGAGGATATGAAAAAGGACCAACTAGAAATTAAGCATACACTGACTGAAATAATAATATACAGAGATCCAGCAGCAGACTAGAGGATCGCAAGAATCAAGTCAAAGATTTGAAATACAAAGAAGCAAAAAACACCCAACTGGAAAAGCAAAAAGAAAAAGAATCCAAAAATATGAAGATAGTGTAAGGAGCCTCTGGGACAACTTCAAGCGTACCAACATCAGAATTATGGGGGTGCCAGAAGAAGAGAGAGAGCAAGATACTGAAAACCTACTTGAAGTAATAATGACAGAAAACTTCCCCTACCTGGTGAAAGAAATAGACTTACAAGTCCAGGAAGCGCAGAGAACCTCAAACAAAAGGAATCCAAAGAGGACCACACCAAGACACATCATAATTAAAATGCCAAGAGCAAAAGACAAAGAGAGAATATTAAAAGCAGCAAGAGAAAAACAGTTAGTTACCTACAAGGGAGGACCCATAACCGATTGTCAGCTGAATTCTCAACAGAAACTATGCAGGCCAGACGGGAGTGGCAAGAAATTTTCAAAGTGATGAATAGCAAGAACCTACAACCAAGATTACTCTACACAGCAAAGCTATCATTTAGAATTGAAGGTCAGATAAAGAGCTTCACAGATAAGAAAAAGCTAAAGGAGTTCATCACCACCAAACCAGTATTATATGAAATGCTGAAGGGTATTCTTTAAGAAGAGGAAGAATAAGAAAAAGGTAAAGATAAAAATGAACAACAAAGTAACAACAAATACATATCTATCAACCGGTGAATCTGAAAATCAAGGAATAAAAAGTATAATGAACAATATAAACTGCTGAATATAATAGGATCAAGGGCATAGAAAGGGAGCGGACTAACAATTCTCAGGGGAAAGGGGTATGGGGGATGTGGGAAGAGACTGTGCAAAAATTGTACACCTATGGATGAGGACAGTGCGGGGGGATGGGTTAAGGGCAAAGGGTGGGGTGGGAACTGGTGGACTGGAGCTATGGGGGGGAGGAAGAGGAACAACTGTAATAATATGAACAATAAAAATTAATTAGAAAAAATGAATATTATATAAGGTAACTAATAAAATCATTTTGCATATTGTGTAAAAAAAAAAAAGCACTTCATTCATGTAATTCTTTTTGCCCCTGCACACTTTTCTACTATACATGTCATTTCTTTAAGCAGTCACATACTGATGGGCACTGATTCTTCTTTTTTTTATTCTTTATTGTTTAATGTATTACATATAGAATTACATGTCTCCTTTTTTTCCCCATTGATCTCTCCCTGGTCACCCCCACCCCCCAGCACATGCCCTCACCCCCCTAGTGTCTGTGTCCATTGGTTATGCTTATAAAGATTCATACAAGTCCTTTGGTTGATCTCTTACCCCGCCCTGCCCCATCCCCCCTCCCTTGGCCCTGCATTCCCTCTGAAGTTTGTCTGTCTGTTCAGTGCTTCTATGTTTCTGGCTCTATTTTTGTTCATCAGTGTATGTTGTTCATTAAATTTCACAAATGAGTGAGATCACATGATATTTATCTTTCTCTGACGGGTTTATTTTGCTTAGCATAATGCTCTACATGTCCATCCACGCTGTTGCAAATGTTAAGACTTCTTTCTTTTTTACAACAGCATAGTATTCCACAGTTTTCTAATCCACTTTTCTGCTGATGGGCACTTAGGCTGTTTCCAAATCTTAGCTATTGTAAATTGTGCTGCTACGAACATAGGGGTGCATATGTCCTTTCTGATTGGTGATTCTGATTTCTTGGGATATATTCCTAGAAGTGGGAGAATAGACCCTTATCGAATATAACATTGGCAAATATGTTCTCCCATGGAATAGGCTTTCTTGTTGTTTTGTTGATGTTTTTTGTTTTGTTTTGTTTTGTTTTTTGCTGTGCACAAGCTTTTTATTTTGTTCATTTTCTCCTTAATTTCCATTGTCCTTGGAGCTGTATCTGTAAAGATATTGCTACGACATATGTCTGATATTTTGCTGCCCATGGCTTCCTCTAAGATTTTTATGGTTTCCCATCTTACGTTTAAGTCCTTTATCCATTTGAAGTTTTTAAAAAAATATGTATTTTATTGATTTTTACAGAGAGGAAGGTAGAGGGATAGAGAGTTAGAAACATTAATGAGAGACAAACATTGATCAGCTGCCTCCTGCACACCCCCTACTGGGGATGTGCCTGCAACCAAAGTACATGCCCTTGACCAGAATCAAACCTGGGACCCTTCAGTCTGCAGGCCGATGCTCTATCCACTGAGCCCAACCAGTTAGGGCTTAAGTTTATTTTTGTGTATGATGTAAGTTGGTGGTCTAGTTTTCTTTTTTTTGCATGTATCTGTCCAATTTTCCCAATACCATTTATTGAAGAGACTGTCTTGACTCCATTGTATGCTCTTTCCTTCTTTGTCAAATATTAATTGAGCATAATGACTTGGGTCAATTTCTGCATTCTCTGGCTATATCATATGTCTGTTCTTGTTTCACTGCCAGGCAGTTTTGAGAACAACGGCTTTGTAATATAGCTTGATATCTGGATTTGTGACCCTCCTACTTTGTTCTTCTCAAGATTGCTGTGGCTATTCAGGGTCTTTTTTTTTTAATTTTATATGAATTTTTGGAGTTTGTTCTAGGTCTGTGAAATATGCCATTGGTAACTTAATGGTGATTGCATTAAATCTATAGATTGCTTTGGGTAGTATGGAAATTTTAATGATGTTGATTCTACCAGTCCATGAACATGGTATATTCTTCCATTTCTTTATGTCTTCCTCTATCTCTTTTTTCAATGTCCTATAGTTTTCTGAGGACAGGTCTTTTACCTCCTTACTTAAGATTATTCCCAGGTTTATTAATGTTTTTGGTGCAACGGTAAATGGGATTGTTTTATTGTTTCTCTTTCTGTGAGTTCATTATTGGTGTATAAAAAAAGCTATAGATTTCTGGGTGTTAATTGTGTATCCTGCTACATTGCCAAATTCATTTATTAACTCTAATAGTGTTTTGATGGAGTCTTTAGGGCTTTCTATATACAATATCATGTCACCTGCGAATAATGACAGTTTTACTTCTTCTTTTTCAATTTGGATGCCTTTTATTTCTTCTTTTTGTGCTATGGCTAGCACTTCCAGTACTATGTTGAACAGTAGTGGTGATCCCTGTCTAGCTCCCATTCTTAGGGGAAATGGTTTTAGTTTTTGCCCATTGAGTATGATGTTGGCTGTAGGTTTGTCATATAAGACTTTTATTCTGTTGAGATATGATCCCTCTATTCCCACTTTGCTGAGAGTTTTTATCAAGACAGGGTGTTGGATTTTGTCAAATGCTTTTTCTGCATCAATTGATATGACTGTGATTTTTATCTCTGAGTTTGTTTATGTGATGTATCACATTTATTGATTTGCGGATATTGCAGCATCCTTGCATCCCCGGAATAAATCCCACTTAGTCATGGTGTATGATCTTTCTAATGTAATGCTCGATCCAATTTGCGAGGATTTTGTTGAGGATTTTAGCATCTATGTTCATCAGAGATATTGGCCTGTAATTCTCTTTCTTTGTGGTATCTTTATCTGGTTTGGGGATTAAAGTAATGCTGACTTCATAGAAAGAGCTTGAAAGTGTTCCTTCCTCTTGAATATTTTGGGATAGTCTGAGGAGGATAAGTTTTAGTTCTTTGAATGTTTGGAAAAACTCCCCTGTGAAGCAGTCTGGCCCAGGGCTTTTATTTGCTGGAAGTTTTTTGATTACTGATTCAATTTCCTCCATAGTTATCAGCCTATTCAGATTTTTAATTCTTCCTGATTGAGTTTTGGAAGGCTACATTTTTCTAGGATTATGTCCATTCTAGGTTGACCAGTTTTTGGAATGGAGTTTTTCATAGTTTATTTTTGTTTTGTTTTGTTTTGTTTTTTGTTACAATCCTTTGTATTTCTGTGGAGTCTGTTGTTATTTTGCCTCTTTCATTTCTGATTTTGTTTATTTGGGTCGTCTCTCTTTGCTTCTTGGTGAGCCTGGCTAGAGGTTCATCAATCTTTTTTATTCTTTCAAAGAACCACCTTTTGGTTTCATTGATCTTTTGTATTGTTTTTTTTTTTTTTTTTTTTTTTTGAGGGGGGCTCTATTTCATTTATTTCTGCTCTGATCTTTATTATTTACTTCCTTCTGCTCACTCTGGGCTTTTCTTGTTGCTCTCTAATTCTTTAAGTTGTAGAGTTAGATAATTTATTACCATTTTTTCTTGGTTTATGAGGTTGGCCTGTAATGCTATGAACTTCCCTCTCAGGACTGCTTTCACTGTGCTCTATAGATTTTGGATTGTTGTGTTTTCATTGTTATTTGTTTCCAGGATGCTTTTAATTTCTTCTTTGATCTCGTTGATCACCGAAACATTGTTTAATAGCATGCTATTTAGCCTCCAAGTGTTTGAATTTTTTTAATTGTTTTTATTGTAGTTGATTTCTAATAGTATGCCATTGTGATCTGAGAAGATGCTTGATATGATTTCAATCTTCTTGAATTTAGAGAGATTTTGCCTGTGTTCCAATATGTGGTCTATCTTTGAGAATGTCCCATGTGCACTTGAGAATAATGTATATTCTGTAGCTTTGGGATGAAATGTTCTGCAGATGTCGATTCAGTCCATCTGATGTAGTGAGTCATTTAGGATTGCTATTTCTTTCCTGATTTTTTGTCTAGAGGATTTATCCAGTGATGTCAGGAGCCATTTTTATTCTTTATGCCTGTGTTCCCTCTTGCCTTTCTATTTCTTCTTTTTACAATAGTCACTTTAGCAGTTCTTACATTGCTGGCTTGGTAGTAATAAACTCCCTTAGCCTTTTTGTTTGTTTGTTTGCAAAGCTCCTGATTGCCCCTTCAATTTTGAATGATAGCCTTGCTGGATAGAGTGTAATTGGATTCAGTCCCTTTCTTTGCATCACTTTGTTTTTTATTCTTTTGAATTTTATTTTATTGTTTAAAGTATTACACATAGTAGTACATATATCTCCTTTTTTTTCCCCCATTGACCTTCCCCCAGCCTCCCCTAACCCCTGTCACATGCCCTCATCCCAGCCCCCACCCCCCAGTGTCTTGTTTCCATTGGTTGTGCTTATATGCATGCATATAAGTCCTTCGTTTGATCTCTTTCCCCCTGGCCCCAACACTCCCCAGCCTTCCCGCTGTAATTTGACAGTCTGTTTGGTGCTTTACTGCCTTTGCATCTATCTTTTTTTTCATGAGGTTAAAATGTTCTTTATTTTTCCATAAATGAGTGAGATCATGTGGTATTTTTCTTTCATTGCCTGGCTTATGTCACTTAACATAATGGTCTCCCGGTCCATCCATGCTGCTGCAAATGGTAAGAATTCCTTTTTTATAGCAGCTTAGTATTCCATTGTGTAGATGTACCATAGTTTTCTAATCCACTCATCTTCTGGTGGGCATTTAGGCTGTTTCTAAATCTTAGCTATGGTGAGTTGTGCTGCTATGAACATAGGGGTTCATATATCTTTTCCGATTGGTGTTTCTAGTTTCTTGGGATATATTCCTAGAAGTGGGATTACTGGGTCAAATGGGAGTTCCATTTTTAGTTTTTTGAGGAAACTCCATACTGTTCTCCACAGTGGCTGCGCCAGTCTGCATTCCCACCAGCAGTGCACAAGGGTTCCTTTTTCTCTGCATCCTCTCCAGCACTTGTTGTTTGTTGATTTGTTGATGGTTGCCATTCTGACAGGTATGAGATGGTACCGCATTGTTGTTTTGATTTGCATCTCTCGAATAATTAGTGACTTTAAGCATGTTTTCATATGTCTCTTGACCTTCCTTCTGTCTTCTTTCGAAAAGATTCTATTTAGGTCCGTTGCCCATTTTTTGTTGGATCATTTATCTTCCTTTTATTTAGTTGTATAAGTTCCCTGTAGATGTTGGAGATTAAACCTTTATCAGTGATAACATTTGCAAATATGTTCTCCCATACAGTGGGCTTTCTTGTTGTTTTGTTGATGGTTTCTTTTGCTGTGCTAAAGCTTTTTATTTTCATGTAGTCCCATTTGTTTATTTTCTCTTTAGCTTCCAATGCCCTGATGAGTTTCTGGCCTGATGAGTTTCTGTTGAGAAATCAGTCGCTATTCTGATGGGGGATCCTTTGTAGGTAACTTTCTGTCTCTCTCTTGCTGCTTTTAAGATTCTTACTTTGTCCTTGGTGTTTGCCAATTTAATTATAATGTGCCTTGGTGTCGGTCTTTTTGGGGTTCATTTTGCAGGGGACTCTGTGAGCTTCTTGGATTTGTGTGGGTTTTTTCTACCCTATATCAGGGAAGTTTTCTGTCATTTCTTCAAACAGGTTTTCTATCCCTTGCTCAGTTTCCTCTCCTTCTGGTACCCCTATTATGTGGATGTTGTTTTGTCCCAAAGTTCTCTTACGCTTTCCTGCCTTTTATTTTATTTTCTTTTTCCTAGAAACTGTTCTGCTTGGGTATTTTTCCCTACCTTGTCTTCTAGCTCACTTATGTGGTCCTCTGCTTCTTCTAGTCTACTGTTGATGCTTTCTATTGAGTTCTTTACAGCAGCGATGTCATTTTTCATTTCTTCTTGTTTCTTCTTCATTTCCTCTGGGTTCTTACACATATTGTCGAATTTGTCTTCCATTCTTTTCATCCACCTTATGACCATTTCTCTGAATTCTTTTTCTGGAAGGTTGCTTGCCTCCATTTCGTTTACTTCCTTTTCTGGTGATGCCTGCTTTTCTTTCATATGTGGGCTGTTTCTTTGTCTCCCCATGGTCTCTCTTCTCTGGGTGTCTGGTTATGTATTTCTCTCTCTCCTCATCCCAGGCGAAATTTAACCTTTCTGTGAGGAGGCTCAGAGCTCCTCCAAATCCGCGTGCTCGCGCCAGCTGGGGGCCGGTGTTGCCGGGTTTGCAGCTGTTCACTGTGTGCAGTTGTTGTAGAGTCCCGGGATTTTCAGGCGTCCAGCAACATCCACTCTTCCCTTCAAGATGGCGCCGTCTCCACATCAGAGCCGGTTGCTCCGGGAGGGATCCCAGCAGCAGTGGAGGCTGCCCGGTCAGGGGAACCCTGTCCGGCAATCCCCAACAGTCCCCTGGAGTATAGCTGTTCCTCAACTCACAAACAAACATTCCCTGTTTGACCACACACTCTCCCTTTGTTCTCTCACTCACACACTGTCTTGCAGTCTGCCTTCCCATCGGCAGCCATCTTCCTTCTCCTGCATCACTTTGCACACTTCAATCCACTCCCTTCTGGCTTGATGTGTTTCTGTTGAGAAATCATTTGATAATCTAATGGGAGATCCTTTGTAGGTAACTTACTGTTTCTCTCTTGCAGCCTTTAAGATTCTCTGTCATTAATGTTTGCCATTGTAATTAAGATGTGTCTTAGTGTGTGTGTTTGTGGTTTCATCTTGTTTGGGACTCTGTACTTGTTTGACTTTTTTCTTCCCCAGATCAGGGAAGTTTTCTGTCATTATTTCTTCAAATAGGCTTTCTAATCCTTGCTCCTCTTCTTGTCATTCTGGCACCCATATTATCCATACGTTACTTCATTTCATGTTGTCCCAAAGCTCCCTTTGACTCTCCTCTTGCTTTCTAATTTTTTTCTCCAATTCCTGTTCATATTGGGTGTTATTTCTGTTCTGTCTTCTAATTTGTTAATTCAGTCCTCAGCTTCTTGTAGTCTACCATTGAAATCTTCCGTTTTTTTTTAATTGTAACTGTATTGGTTTTTATTTCCTCTTTATTCTTACATAAGTTATTGATTTTCTCATCCATCCACTTTATGAACTGTATGGCCCTTATTCTGAATTCTGTTCCTGACATATTACATTCCTCCATTTCATTTAGTTCCTTTATTAAAAAGTGATGCCTCCTTTTCTTTCCTTTGGGGGTTGTGTCTTTGTCTCCCCATTTTTGCTGTCTCTTTCTGGCCCTGGGCTCCCTGATTGGGGTCTGAGGTGTTGAAGCCCCTAGGAGTCCAATCGTCCTGGACTTACTAGCTCCAGGGACTGGGTCTGCCTTGAGTTTCCTCGACTCCAAATTTATCCCCTTCTCACATGATTCTGGTTCCTCAGTTATCCGTTTCTCAGTGTTGGCGAAGGCAGGTGCACAGTTTCTCTGGCATACGACTCTCTGTGAGGCCCCAGAACCTCTGGCATGCATTTTGCTGTGCAGACCCAGCCACTAATGCTGGATGGTACCCTAGGTCCCTTGCAGTGTGGTCCTGTGACCTCTGGCTGAGCACACCAGGTCGCACCAGCAGCTCTGACCCAGGATGGGGTTAGGGCATACTCCAGGTAACAGCTCTGTCTATGCTGGGGGCATAGCACACACTGGGCTGCGGCTCTGTCTATGTGGGGTGTCGGGTGTGTACCAGCCAAATGGTCTGTCTGTGCTGGTGGCGGAGCGCACTCTGTCTGTGCCGGGGGCAGGGTGCTCGCCAGGCAAGGGCTCTGTCTGGGCAGGAGTGTAACATGCACCCGGCTGTGGTTCTGTATTGGCATCAGGCGCGGAGTGGTGAGTGGGGTAGCCGTGGCTTGCACTCACAGCATGGGGACCTGAAGCGCAGGATCCCGGAACACTGGGTCTGGGCTCTGGCTAAGAGGCACAGCTCGGCGGTCTCTCTGGTCTGCACTCACTGCAGACATCTAGGACCCGTGTCGTGGTACTGCGCTGCTCAGTGCTAGGGCACCGCGGTGATTCCACGCGGGTTATGGCCTGCAAGAAGCTCCTTGCACAGGGGTGCTGTCCAAGGTCTGTCTGGATTTTGGTGTTGCAGCATTCCTGGCCTCCATTTCTTCCCTCTTCAAGATGGTGTGGATTCTCTGCCAAAGCCAAGCTGTCCTGGGGCGCCCACGGTGATAGCTGGGATTGCCCTTGTAAGAGAGCTCGATCTGCCAGTCCCTGGGACTCCTGAGATATCTATCTGTCCCTCACTCACCCACACACACACCACACACATCCACAGACACCTCTCTCACTTCTTTACTCTCTTCCTCCCTGCAGTCCTGTGGGCCGCCATGTTTGGGCACTGATTCTTGCCGGTCTCTTGCTGTCTACAAAAATTCAGTGACTTAAAAAAAATTTTTTGGCATATATGGAAATTTCTTTACACTTAACATTTTATTATTTTCTTTAGCAATGTGTTTTATTCTTTTTTAAGTGTGTCATTTCAAGCACTGTGAGTGTACTCATAGGGTAACTTTCTAGAAGTGGACTTCTGAGTCAAAGGATATGTGCATTTATAATTAACTCTAGAAAAGTTGATCCAGTTTATATTCACATCATCAGAATAAAAAAATTTGGGTAAAATTTGAATTAGAGATTCATTTTCTTCTTCCCTTTAGCATGTCCTTAGTTACTCTCTAATAGAGTATATTCAGGTAATTCAAACTAAATGTTTTAGTCAGCAAAATCAGTCATTCTTAACTAGGGATGTGAAATAGAATCACTAGTCGTATCTTTTGCATGGGCGGTACCTCTGGTCTACTGAATCAGAATCTTGACTGGGACAGCTAGGGGAGGTTATCTACCCATCATTTCGAAAGGTTGTATAGTTCACTAATATTTAGACAACCAGGAATCCCTTATTGCATTTGAAATTATCATGTTACTAAACCAAAGAGCCTATGTAAGTTTGAAGGTGGTATACGTTTGAGGGCAAGATACTTCTATTGGTTTTATTTAGTTATTTTGTAGCCTTTTTCAAGTTAACAAGTATTCATTTTACAATGGTGAGTAGGCACTCTATCAGGTATGGGATATAGGGAGATTAGTCATGATAATTTAACCAATGGTAGATACTGTGGTCATAGTTTGTTTAATTAAATACAGACATTTAACAACTTGACATGAGGGGAACTCTTACTATAAAGGAATTTGGGACAGAAGTTTATTAAGGCCTATATCAAACAAACTTTTTTACTTTAAAAAATACATTTTTCTTTTTTTTTAGATTCAAAGGAAAATCTTATCAGTTATAAGGTATATCATCTTTAAACTATTCTAAAATAACTAGTCTTGCTGACAGTGTTACTAGATACCTTCTCTTTAGCATGAAGATACTGTCTGATGTCATTTTAAGTGGTGTAGGATTCTGCACTCACCACCAGATGTCAGAATATGCTTACATATTGTTATACTGCTTTCTGGGCCAAAGTGTTCCAATTAGGCAAATTCTGACTTCTGGCATGTTTAGTTTCTAATGATGATATATTCACACTATTTTGTAAAAATATTTCAATTGTACAAAAAAGTAGTTGTCAGTGGTGTACATGTTAATTAGGTTGTATGATCATTATTAAATTGATGTTCCATGATGCTTAATCCATATCTCCTGAAATCAAATCTAACAACATTTCAGAAATGTATGAGAATAATGCCACTAAGCCTTCTAGATATCCCCTTCTTCTGAACATTTCAGTTGTAATTATCATTTCGTAAAAATTTAGAGTAGGAAAATTTAGAGATTATTTAGTCGATAAGCCTCATATGTGCATTAGATATAAGTTCAAAAGGGGTTTTAAAAAAAAACCTGTTTTGTCCGTTCCCCTCCCCCGCCTCCTTCCAGAGTGGATATAGCCATGACCAGGGGTAAACTTCTCCTGCTTGAAAATTATTAAGTATTCTAAAAGTTGTTTGGGTGAGAGATGTTCCTGAGGGAAGAGTTGTGCAAATAAATAGAGACAGAAATGAATGGTTGGGAAGCATTTTAACTTCGATTCCTTCCATTTATAACTTATCTCCACTGGTAAGGTCTAGTGGGATCAGGAACCTTGAAAACCAAAGCCAGTTCTTGGAACTGGGTGGTTATTTTGGAATAACTGGAAGTATATTTATCTGAGGGAAGGGTCACAAAACCTTGTTGGAAGAGAAAACCTAAGGTCTGTGAAATCTGACCCAGGGGGCATTCGCTAGGCCAAAAATAAGCTCAGGAGCTAGGAAGATACAGGACTAGGATGCAGAATTCTGAATTTTCAGGATTTGGGCCTTGACCAGGAATTGGATTCTCCTTTATTGAGTGCTCTGCTTGGTGCCAGTATACATTTCTGTGTTACAGATGAAGCTTTGTGGAGTAGAGGAAACAGACCTGTGTTACAGATGAAGCTTTGTGGAGTAGAGGAAATATCAGTTACTATTGGAAGACTTTAGCATGTCATTAAAAATGATATTTTGCAGCATTAACTAATATGATATGCCATTCCTTTTGTCTGATACTGAATAATAGATTATCCCCAAACATAGCAGAGTAAAACAACAATGTTTATTGCCTCACGGGATTCCAGCACAGCTGTTTCTTTTGTCTTAGGGTCTCTTCTGCAGTTGTGGTGTTGGCTGAAGCCACAGGCCTATCAGGACTTGACTGGGGAAACGTTCACTTCCAAGCACATGCACATGGCTGTTGGTAGGATTTAGTTCCTTGTGGGCTGTAGACCTGAGGTTTTCAGGTCCTCCTCGCTGGCTGTTGTCCAGAAACTGCCCTCAGTTCCTTGCCACGTGGACCTCTCTGTAAGGCAGTAACAAAATAAATAGCAGCAATTCATCAGAGTGAGCAAGTAAGAAGAGCCAGAGAGAGAGAGAAAGAGAGAGAGAGAAAACACAAGCAAGCAAGATGGACACCGAAGTCTTTTATAACCTAAATTCAGAAATGAGATTAGAACCCAATCATTGTTTTGCTACATTGTATTGGTTAAAAGCAAATTACTAGGTCCAGCCCACACTCAACGGGAGGAGATTACACATGGATGTGGATAACAAGTGGTGGGGATCATTGGGGCCATTTGAGAAGCTGCCTACCACACAGAGTGACTGGTATCTCCTCTGATTATGCCCTGGCCATACTGGTTGTTAAGTATTTTTAACATCATCTCTGGTTTCACAAATTTTCGTCAAACTTGGAGCTAAACTTTATGTCATCTTTTGATATTTACGTTCTTCAGAGCAAAATAATATGTATGTAAATACAAAAATATAAACATCTTACTAGACTTCAAATTCCATAAAGATAATGGTAGTGTTTTTTCTTTCTCAGAGTTGATTTCTTTAGTACCTAACCTAGTGCAAAGTACTCATTAATATTTGTTGACATAAAGGGTTCAGAAAATGTGTTATCAAATTACAAAGAAATTAGCATCCTTTTTCTCCCCTCCCCTTCTCTCCCCTCCGTTGTGTTTTGTTTTTTATTTTTGTAACACAGAGGGAGAAAGGCAAAGGAAAAAGATCCAACCACATCCCACAACAGCTTCTGAGGTTCATGTGGAATTGTTTTGAAAAGACAATTTCAGGTCTATTTCAGGAAAACCAAGTGCAAAGACCTTAAAATGAAAACTTCCCATCTGTTTGTCACACAGGGATCCAACAAGAGATACTAAACAAACCAGTTTGGAAAATGCCCCTTTAACACAAGGGGGCAGGCTCTAAAGATCCTTTTTCTTTAGAAAGAGTAAGACAGAAAAAAATTTATCGGAGGCAGGGAAGATGGCGGCTGGCAGGATGGCAGTGAGGAAGAGAGTATGAGTGAATGAGGGAGCAAAAGAGGAGTGTGTGGATATGTGGTGTGTGTGTGTGTGTGTGTGTGTGTGTGTGTGTGTGAGTGTGAGTGAGGGACAGCTAGATCCTGCAGGAATTTTGGGGGCTGGCGGACTGGGCTCTCCTAGACGAGAGCCCCTGCTACAGCTGAAATAACACCCTGGGGGGCCAGCTCTGACAGAAACCATGCCATCTTGAAGAGGCCCAGCCTCACTACCACCCAGAATGGCCTCAGACACCACCCCGGAGCCTACAGGCACTCCGACCAAAGACGGGCTACCTCAGCTGTAGACCCACCAACACCAGGACTCCAGCCTCCCTGGACATGGGCTCCTGTGAGTCCCAAAGTGTGTCCCCCACCTGCCAGACCACTGTAGTTCCTGGTCACCGTGCGTCCCGCTGGCCAGCCTCAGACTGTGCTCACTGCCTGCCAAGCCTGCAGTGTCGGCCCCAGGCACTGCGCATCTTGGTGCCTGGACCCTTCTGTGAGAGCAAAGATGGGGAGATAAAGAAACAGCCCCCAAATAAAAGGAGTCGTGACAAAATGAAACAGAGGCATGTAATATGTCAGAAAAATAATTCAGACTAAGGGTCATACAGTTCCTAAACAGGCTGGATGAGAAAACCAACAACTTATGTAAGAATTAAGAGGAAATAAAAAGCAATACAGCTACAATAAAACCATGATGGAAGGTTTCAACAGTAGACTACAAGAAGCAGAGTACCAAATGAGTGAATTAGAAGATAGGGCAGAAAAACACACCCAATCTAAGCTGCAATTGGAGAAATAAATTAGAAAGCAGGAGGAGAGCCTAAGGGAGTTTTGGGACAACATGAAACAAAGTAACATACAGGTTCTAGAATGACAAGAAGAGGAGCAAGGATTAGAAAGCCTATTTGAAGAAATAATGACAGAAAACTTCCCTGATCTGGGGAAGAAAAAAGTCACACAAGCACAGAGTCCCAAACAAGATGAACGCAAAAGATGCACACCAAGACATACAGTAATTGCAATGGCAAACATTAACAATGAAGAGAGAATCTTAAAGGCTGCAAGAGAGAAACAGAGAGTTACCTACAAAGGATCTCCCATTAGATTATCAAATGATTTCTCAACAGAAACACATCAGGCCAGAAGGGAATGGAATGAAGTATTCAAAGTGATGCAAGGCAAGGGACTGAATTCAAGAATACTCTATCCATCAAGGTTATCATTCACAATTGAGGGGGAAATCAGGAGCTTCGCAGACAAAAAATGGCTAAGGGAGTATGTCACTACCAATCCAGCAATGCAAGAAATGTTAAAGGACTGTTGTAAGAAGAAGAAATAGAGAGGCAAGAAGGAACACATGCATAATGAATAAAAATGGCTATAAACAAGTAGCAATGAATAATAACCTTAAACATAAATGGACTAAATGCTCCAATCAAAATACATAGAGTGGCTAAATGGATAAAAAAAAAAACATGACCCATATATATGCTGTCTACAAGAGACCCACCTCAGAACAAGGTACTCACACAGACTAAAAGTGAAGGGATGGAAAAATATTTTCCAGGCAAATGGAAATGAAAAAAGCTGGGTAGCAATACTCATATCTGACAAAATAGACCTCAAAGTGAAGGCCATAACAAAAAATAAGGAAGGCCACTTCATAATACTAAAGGGATTGATACAACAAGAGGATATAACTCTGGTAAACATATATGCACCCAAAGCAGGAGCACCCAAATACATAAAAAAACTTCTGGAAGATATCAAGGGAGAGATCGATAGCAATACAATCATAATAGGGGACTTTGTAGACAAGAAATCAGCAAAGAAACATCAATCCTAAATGACTCACTGGATCAGATGGACTTAATCGACATCTGCAAAACATTTCACCCCAAACTATAGAATATACATTCTTCTCAAGTGCACATGGGACATTCTCAAAGTTAGACCACATATTGGGTCATAGGCAAAGTCTCTCCAAATTCAAGAATATTGAAATCATATCAAGGATCTTCTCAGATCATAATGGCATAATATTAGTAATCAACTACAATGCAAACGAATAAATTCAAACACTCGGAGGCTAAAGAGCATGCTGGTAAACAATGATTGGGTTACCGAAAGAGATCAAAGAATAAATTTAAAACATCCTGGAAACAAATGACAATAAAAACACAAGAATCCAAAATCTATGGGACACAGTGAAATCAGTCCTGAGAGGGAAGTTCACAGCATTACAGGCCACTCTTAAAAAACAAACAAAACAACAACAACAAAAACACAAGAAAAACTTGTAATAAATTATATAACTTTACAACTCAAAGAATTAGCAGCAAGAAAGGCCCAAAGTGAGCAGAAGGAAGGAAATAATAAAGATCAGAGCAGAAATAAATGACATAGAGACCAAAAAAAAAAATACAAAAGATCAATTAAACCAAGAGCTGCTTCTTGAATAGGATAAATAAGATTGATGAACCTCTAAACAGGCTCACAAAGAAGCAAAGAGAGAGGATCCAAATAAAATCAGAAATGAAAGAGGTGAAATAACAACAGACCCCACAGAAATACAAATGATTGTAAAAAAAACAACTCCATTCCAACAAACTGGTCAATCTAAAAGAAAGGGACATATTTCTAGAAAAATATGACCTTCCAAAACTCAATCTGTAAAAATAAAAATAAAAATCTGAATAGGCTGATAACTATGGAGGAAATATAATCAGTAATCAAAAAACTTCCAGCAAACAAAAGCCCTGAGCTAGACTGCTTCACAGGGGAGTTTTACCAAACATTCAAAGAAGAACTAAAACCTATCTTCCTCAGACTATTCCAAAATATTCAAGAGGAAGGAACATTTCCAAGCTCTTTCTGTGAAGCCAGCATTACTTTAATCCCAAAACCAGATAAAGACACCACAAAGAAAGGGAATTGCAGGCCAATATCTCTGATGAATATAGAAGCTAAAATCCTCAACAAAAGCCTTGCAAACTGGATCGAGCATTACATTAGAGAGATCATACACCATGATCAAGTGGGATTTATTCCAGGGATGCAAGGATGGCACAATATCCGCAAATAAATAAATGTAATATATCACATAAACAAACTCAGAGATAAAAATCACATAGTCATATCAATTGATGCAGAAAAAGCATTTGACAAAATCCAACACCCTGTCTTGATAAAAACTCTCAGCAAAGTGGGAATAGAGGAATCATATCTCAACATAATAAAAGCCTTATATGACAAACCTACAGCCAACATCATACTGAATGGGCAAAGATAGGGATGCCCATTCTCACCACTACTGTTCAACATAGTACTGGAAGTGCTAGCCATAGCACAAAAAGAAGAAATAAAAGGCATCCAAATTGGAAAAGAAGAAGTAAAATTGTCATTATTCGAAGATGACATGATACAAAGAAAACCCTAAAGACTCCATCAAAACACTATTAGAGTTAATAAATGAATTTGGCAATGTAGCAGGATACACAATTAACACCCAGAAATCTATGGCTTTTTTACACACCAATAATGGATTCACAGAAAGAGAAACAAAAATAATCCCATATACCATTGCACCAAAAAAAGAAGCTACCTAGAAATAAACTTAACTAAGGAGGTAAACGATCTGTCCTCAGAAAACTACAGGGCATTGAAGAAAGAGACAGAGGAATACATAAAGAAATGGAAGAATATACCATGTTCATGGATTGGTAGAATCAACATCATTAAAATGTCCATACTACCCAAAGCAATCTATAGATTCAATGCAATCCCCATTAAGTTACCAATGGCATATTTCGCAGACCTAAAACAAACTCTCCAAAAATGCATATAAAATTAAATAAGACCACGAATAGCTTCAGCAATCTTGAGAAAGAAGAACAAAGTAGGAGGGATCACAATTCCAGATATCAAGCTATATTACAAAGCCACTGTCCTCAAAACTGCCTGGTACTGGAACAAGAACAGACATATAGACCAATGGAACAGAACAGAGAACCCAGAAATTCACCCAAGCCATTATGCTCAATTAATATTTGACAAAATAGGCATGAACATACAATGGAGTCAAGACAGTTTCTTCAATAAATGGTGTTGGAAAAATTGGACCGATACATGCAAAAAAATGAAGCTAGACCACCAACTTACATCATACACAAAAATAAACTCAAAATGGATAAAGGACTTAAACATAAGGGAAACCATAAAAATCTTAGAGGAAGCCACTGGCAGCAAAATCTCAGACATATGTCTTAGCAATATCTTTACCGATACAGCTCCTAGGACAATGGGAATTAAGGAGAAAATGAACAAATGAGACTACATCAAAATAAAAAGCTTCTGCACAGCAAAGAAACGATCAACAAAACAACAGGAAAGCCCACTGCATGGGAGAACATATATGCCAATATTGTTTCTGACAAGGGTTTAATCTGCACAATTTATTGGGAAGTCATACAACTTAACAAAAGGAAGATAAACAACCCAATCAAAAAATGATCAAAGGATTTAAATAGACCCTTCCCAAAAGTGGACATACAGAAGGCCAAGGGACATATGAAAACATGCTCAAAGTCTCTAATCATCTGAGAGATGCAAATCAAAACAACAATGAGGTACCATTTCACACCTGTCAGAATGACTGTCATCAACAAATCAACAAATGACAAGTGCTGGCAAGGATGCAGAGAAAAAGGAACCCTCCTGCACTGTTGTGAGAATACAGACTGGTGCAGCCACTGTGGGAAACAGCATGAAGTTTCCTCAAAAAATTAAAAATGGAACTCCCATTTGATCCAGTAATCCCACTTCTAGGAATCTATTCCAAGAAATAAGAAACACCAATCAGAAAGGATATATGCACCCTATGTTCATAGCAGCACAATTTACAATAGCTACGATTTGGAAACAGCCCAAGTGCCCATCAGCAGATGAGTGGATTAGAAGACTATGGTACATCCACACAATATAATACTATGCTGCTGTAAAAAAAAGAAGGAACTCTTACCATTTGCAACTGCATGAATGGACCGGGAAAGCATTATGCTTAGTGAAATAAGCCAGTTGGAGAAAGATAAATACCACATGATCTCACTCATTTGTGGAATATAGTGAACAACATAAACTGATGAACAAAAATAGATCCAGAGACAGAGAAGCATCGAACTGACTGTCAAGTCTCAGTGGGAAGGCATGGGGGTGGGAGGGGTGGGTAAGAGATCAACCAAAGGACTTGTATGCATCCATATAAGCATTACCAGTGGACATAGACACTAGGGGGGTGAGGTCATGTGCTGGGAAATGGGGTAGCCAGGGAGAGGTCAATGGAAAAAGGAGACATATGTAATACTTGAAGCAATAAAGAATTTTTTTAAATAAATAAATAAATAATATTATAATAGCTATGTAAGGGCCAGTGCGGTATTTGAAATATCAGGGGGACCACTCTGTAAAGTATATGTTTGTCTAACCACTATGTTGTACACCTGAGACTAATACAGAATAATATTGAATGTGAAGAATAATGGGAAAAAAAAGATGGAAAATTGTATGTTGTATGTTTTTCATCACAATGAATTTTTTTTTTTTAAATTATCAATCCCAGCTGGTGTGACTCATTGATTGATTGTTGACTTTTAAAACAGGAGGTCACAGTTCAATTCCAGGTCAGGGCACATGCTGAAGTTGCAGACTCGACCCCTAGTTTGGGGACGTGGATGATTCTCTCTTATCACTCATGTTTCTATCTCTCCCTCTCTCCCTCTCTGAAAGCAATAAAATATATTTTAACAACAACAACAAAAAAGACAATTTATCAGGTAAGAGAAAGAAGTAAGGGCTGATATAAACAAGCCCTTCCATCTAAATAATTCTAATAGGCGTCAATGCTATGTCATTGCTGAAGTTCACGATTGGTTCTCAAAGAAGAGTGGCAAGCTGAGCCCTTGGGTTACTCTTTCTTAGAATGATTGTTTCTGACACTTCTCACATTCCTTCACGGTCTGGCTCACTTGTTTATGTGGTGTCATCTCCTCAAACGCAGCACACTGTGCTGAAAGTCATTATCTTCTGCCTAAACTAGCCATCACCCCTTACCCCACTTCGCCTTAATCTTGACAGTGCTTTTTCCCCCTGGATTTCTTGTTTTCAAACCTTACCTTTCAACTCTTACTCTTCCTTACTTCCCTTTTGTACCAAGGTACCAAATCACCTTTATACGCTCCTTTCACTTCCTTCCCACCATAAGTTCTGTCTGATTGCCTGACAGTTGAATATAGTTTCCAGAAGGCAAGTTCTCTGCCCTCTGCAAGTTCTCTGCCCTACTTGTTAGCTAGGAGGTCTTTCTTAAACCTTGATTATATCGTGTTCCCCTCCTGTGCTCCCCGACCCCCCACTTTTTTAAAAATGTGCCCCGATGATAAAGTCTGCAGTCTTTAACTTGGCATTCATGGCCCTATCCTGTTTCTTCTGTTTATTACCCCATCACTGTTTGACCTAAACATTCCACATTTTTATCTGCCTACCTGTCTCTGCTTCTTAATTCATATATTTGTTCTTTTTGTCAGGGATAAATCAAGGTTTTGTGTGTTCTGTTGCTTAATCCTTTTGGGGCCCCCTTAAGAAAAAGAATACAAAATTAAAAATACTAAATTAGGGACAGAGCCGTGGAAAGGACCCAAACAAATGAGGGGCCCTAAAACTTAAACTGCATTAGTTTCACATATGTCAGTCCCAGCCCTTCCATCTTGCTTATATTTTAGCCAAAATTATGCAAAGGAGCCAAAGGTTTCCTCCATGAAGCTTTCGGTTGACCCCAGCCAAGACTAATATCGCCGGTTAGCTAAAGGCAAGGATCTTGTCTTTTTTTTTTTTTTTTTAAATATATTTTATTGATTTTTTACAGAGAGGAAGGGAGAGGGATAGAGAGTTAGAAACATCAATGAGAGAGAAATATCTATCAGCTGCCTCCTGCACACCTCCTACTGGGGATGTGCCCGCAACCAAGGTACATGCCCTTGACCGGAATCAAACCTGGGACATTTCAGTCTGCAGGCCAACGCTCTATCTACTGAGCCAAACCGGTTAGGGCAAGGATCTTGTCTTATACTACTTTATAGTCTCATAGAGTCTTATACCTTAAATTTAGTTATTACTAAAGAAATACTACTTCTTAATTAAATTATTACAAAATAATCACATAGAGTTGAGAAGTTTCTTACATACATGTTATTTTTTTTAAATATTTATTCTCAAAATGCTAAGCTGTTATTGGGGCTAAGGGTTAGTTTCTGTTATGTACTATATAAGGTTATATGAATGACATTTCTTTGTAGAACCGTATATGTTCTGTGGTTATATATGTCCTAACATCATTTTTAGAGGTCAGCTTTTGTAACAGTTACGTATACTCTTTTTGTTGGTATGTTGTAGACAGAGGATGTATTATTTTAGGAAAACATTTTTACAAAAAATGAAACTTGTTTATTATATAGTATTCAAAGAATCCTGTCCTGAGAGTTATTTATTTTTGTTGTTATTGACTTTTAGAGCTTGTATCTGTAAGAGACCTCTGTTTATTTCCTGTGTGTCTACCTCACTGTTCCAGGACTCACCCAGGAAGGCCTTTTTAGGGTGAATGGCAACATGAAGGTGGTGGAGCAGCTCCGCCTGAAGTTCGAGAGCGGCGTGCCGGTGGAGCTCCGGGAGGACGGCGACGTGTGCGCAGCGGCCAGTCTCCTAAAGCTCTTCCTGAGGGAGCTGCCCGAGAGTGTGATCCCCGCGGCCTTGCGGCCTCGGTTCATTCAGCTCTTTCAGGGTTAGTGCAGTAAATCCTTTCATGAATTCAACAATTTCACTTTCCAGTTAAAACTAAACTTTTAGCACTAGCCGATTTGGCTCAGTGGATGAGATCTTTGGCCTGCGGACTGAAGGGTCCCGGGTTCGATTCTGGTCAAGGACACATGCTCGGGTTGCTGGCTTGATCCCCAGTGTGTGCGGGGGGCTGTATGTACAGGAGGCAGCCAATCAATGATTCTCTCTCATCATTGATGTTTCTGTCTCTCTCTCCTTCTCCCTTCCTCTCTGAAATCAATAAAAATATATATTTTTAGAAACGAAACTTTTAAATATTACATATTTTAATTTTAAATATTTAAACTGGAAATATTAAAATGAGCTTTTACATATTTGTCATCTCTCTGTAATCACCATCTTGCTATTTTACTCTAGACCCCCATCTTCTACCCTAAAATAATACTAAACTGATTATGAATACCATTACTAAGTGGAATTCCTAAGATTGTTGGTATAGGAATACTTCAGTAACATAATAATAAGCCCTTATGCTTTGGGGCCAAAGAATTCTTTTGTGACTAATGATTGCTATAGGAGTGAGAATACGGCATTAAATCTGTGTAGGAAATAATAAGTGAATTGTATTTGGTTAGTGACCTTTGAAAATGACAGGTCACTTTTTTTCTCATAAACAAAATTGAATCCTAAGATAACTGTATTAATTCTTTGAGGTAAAATTGATTTATGATTGTAGTATGAAGTTATTTTAAATGAAGAAACTTTTTTATTTTATTCTCACTTATGGATGATTTTAGTGATTTTGAGAGATAAAGGAAGGGAGAGAGAGAGAAACATCAATAGTCTGCCTCTCATACTCACCCCTACCAAGGACCCAACCCACAACCAGGCATGTGCCCTGACTGGGAATCAAACTGGCAACCTTTTGGTGCAGGAATGATGCCCCACCAACTGAGCCACACCGGCCAGGGCATAGTTTTTTATTTTACTAGTATTCTCTCATTCCTTGAAAACCTCTGGGGCTAGATCTGAGATGTTTCATAAAGTATTAATGGAGTACCTGCTAGTTGTGTACTAAGCTGCTGAGTAGAGGGAATAAGGTATCAGGTTGTGTAAGCTCTGTAAAAATAAACTTCTCTCTTTACTAATTCAGGTGGAAAACAAAGAGTTACTCTTACTGAGGGTGCTCTGGTCACTCTAACGCTGGAGGTGTCCGTGCTCGTTACAGACTCACTGAAAGCAGTTATGGTATTCTCATCTCCCCCTTTCTACTACACATTGATATCTAATGAAATATTTTTGCTATAATTTCCTTAATAAAGACTACCCTGCTTTCATGTTTGTCCTCATAATAACAGATTAGTTTTCCAGATATTCTGTCACAACTCAATGCCAGATTTCTTTCTTTCTTTTTTTTTTAATGTTGTTATGGACCTTCAGATTATATCCTGTATAAAGAGCAAGCTAGCTCCTAATTGAATAGCTTAAAATTCTTAGATCAAGATCCTATTTTCCATGCTAAAGAGGATGGAATTCTGGAGCCTCAACTAAGTATTTTTCAGACATTTGAGCTGAAGAGAGTCTGGACGCTGCCCCAGCATCCCTGCAGTGGAGCAGACTTTGGTTTTTTGGACAACGGGGCCTCTGTGGAAGAGCACATTTACATTTTCACTTTCTAACAGATTATCAGCTTTAGGAGCTGTCTGGTATCAATCAGAGATTATTATTACGTTTTTAGTTAGCAAACCGGAATATCTGCACACCAGGTATTTATCGAAAACTACCTAAAAGTTGATTTCTGTAAGAACGTTTTGCTCCTGTCACAGGCCTGGTGTGGACAATTTCTAGTTAAGAGATCATCTTTTTCTGTTTTCATGTGAAACTTATCTCTGATTGCAAGGACTCGCCTTCCTTAATTGAGGTTTTTAAAGTAATTATCTCAGTTTGGCTATATTCCATGTCTTTGATCCTTTATCCTTATCTTGGTGGGCCAGTAATATATGTTTTCTCTTTTTATAGTCTCAGGTGTGTTTGGGGAATAGATATGAATTGCAAACAATAAAAGACTTTAGGATAGGATTGATTTAATTTAGGATTAACTAGAAATCCCTTTCTGTGAATGTTCCCTACTGAAAAATCTGTAATATAAATGCAAATATTCCTATCCCATAATTGGATATGGAAGGGCCACCCTGGCAAAGGGGGTTTGTCAGACTGTCATGAGTGGAAATTAATAAATTAGGAAGTTTTGAGACAAGGTTGAATTAGCACCAAGGAGAGCTGATGCAGACTATACTTTGACAAGCCCCAAGGCAGCTATTATTCTTCAGGAATTCAAATCTTTTCTATCTGTACCTAGGGTGGGGCCTTTACTTTTAAAATGCTTCAGCCAGTCAGACCTGATCTTTTGTCCTGAAAGGAAGAAGCAGTCTTCCACTTTCTAGGAACCTTCTGTGGCTGACTAATGCTCCCTCCCTACCTTCAGGTGAATTTGGGAATTAGCCCAAAGACTCATGCTATTAGCTTGGTAAGATGTATGCCCTTTGTGGGGTCCTTTTTTTTTTTTTTTTTTTTTTGTAATCTAATTTTTCTTTTATTGTATTTTTTTATTTTAAGAAAAACAATTTTAAGTATAAATGTTTATCTCAGCGATCCAGCTGGGTTTTTTTGTTGTTTGTTTGTTTTTCATTGATTTTTTACAGAGAAGAAGGGAGAGGGATAGAGAGTTAGAAACTTCTATGAGAGAGAAACATCCATCAGCTGCCTTCTGCACGCCCCCTACTGGGGATGTGCCCGAAACCAACGAACGTGGGACCTTTCAGTTTGCAGGCCGACGCTCTATCCACTGAGCCAACCGGTTAGGTCCAGCTGTTTTTATTTAAGAAAAAACAGAGATCCTGATGTGGCATCCAGACAATTGGTCAGTTAATACAAATAATGGAAATGAAGAGGAAAAGTTATTATGGGGCCATGATGAGTAAAATGAATGTCAGTGCTTAGGAGATGGGGGATTAAGGCTAAAGATATGAATTTCATAGTCATCTACATAAACTCATCAGTCTTCATACTTCACATTTTGAATATCATAGCTGTAAAGAGATGACAGTAAGCTAATTTTATGTATCTTTCATCGTGCTTTAAGTGCCTATTCTGTGCCAAGATTGTGCCTAGATGCTTTATGTGTGGCTTCTAAACCCATTACAGCTACTACTACAAATACAGTTAACCTTGACCAATGCAGGGTTAGGGGCACCGACCACCTGCACAGTTGGAAATCCACATACGGGTGTTTTTTTTTTTTAAAAAAATATTTATTGATATGAGAGAGAGAGAAACATCAATTTGTTGTTCCAATTATTTATGCCTTCATTGATTGCTTCTTATATGTGCCCTGACCATAGATCGAACCTGTGACCTTGGCATATTGGGAGGATACTCCAACCAACTGAGCTACCTGGCGAGGGCTCCATGTATAGCTTCTGACTTCCCCAAAACTTAATGACTAATAGCCCACTGTTGACCGGAAGCCTTACCAATCACATATGCAGTCAGTTAACACATTTTGTATTTATATGTATTATATACTGTATTCTTATAATAAAGACAAGACAAAAAAATGTTATTAAGAAAATCATAAGGAAAAGAAAATACATTTACAGTATTTACCAAGGGGGTTGGGAGGAGAACACGCATAAAAAGGACTCATGTAGTTCAAACCCGTGTTATGCAAGGGTCAATTGTATTTCAGTGAATAAGGAAAGTGAAGCTCAGTGAGGGTAAGTTAGTTACTTTATAGCAAATTGGGAACTGCCTCGCTGCAAAGCCCACACTTTTCCCAGCATATATTGTGCATTAGTCAGCTTGGGCTGCCATAGCAGAATGCCACAGACTGGAGGTCTTAACCAAGAGAAATTTATTTCCTCACAGTTCTGGAGGCTCCAAGTCCATGATTCAAGGTGCTGGCAGGGGTGGTTCCTGGTAAGATCTCGCTCCTTGGCTTGCTGATGGTGCCTTCACTTGGCATTTTCTCTGTGTGCACGTTCTCCTACTGTCTCTCTTTCCCTTCTTAGAGCCCTACTTCTATGCCCTCATGTAACCTTAATTGTCTTCTTATAGGCCCTATCCCCAAATACAGTCACACTGGGGGTGAGTAGGGCTTTAACCTGTGCATTTTGTAGGGACAGAATTCAGTGCATAACACTGTGCTTTTAAAAATGTATGACACACCCCTCCGGCATGGCTCAGTGGTTGAGCATCGATCTGTGAACCAGCAGGTCCCAGTTCCCGGTCAGGGCACATGCCCGGGTTGCAAGCTCAATCCCTAGTATGGGGCATGTAGGAGGTAGCTGATCAATGGCTCTCTCTCATCTCATCAATTACATTTCTATCTCTCCCTTCCTCTTTGAAATCAATAAAAATATTACAAAAAATGTATCACAGTTTAAAAAAGAAAAAGACAAAAATGTATCACAATTTGGTAAGTGTACAAATAAAAATTAATTAGTAAAGAGCCTACAGTGGATGCTACTTAGGTGGTCTCTGGGATAGAAATTATTATTACAGAATTGATGTTTTTGTCTTGGAAATCTTTAATGGCTAGCACAGCTAAGAGTAAAGAATGATTCTAAAATCCGTGGGAAAAATTTTACTGGGGTGTGTTTTCTTAATTTGTATAGATAATTTTTTATGTTTTTAGTTTATGTTTTAACATTGATTCTCTTTGAGAATTTATTACTTGCAGTGACAATAGATTACCCACTGTTTAGTTTAATGTCTAGCAGATGTTTTATTTATATAGTTTAAATCCTAGCAAGTATTTTATTTATATAATCTCTTGATCCCAGCACCAGCCCTAATGTGATATAGGCCCATTATTTCCTAGCAGATTTTCACTGATTCTCATTTTTTCAACTGGTTCTTCACTATAGCCCTTAGCTGCCTGGGGTATCCAGGAATCCAGTGATACCCAGAGACTAAGCCTCAGCACTCCTACCTGATAACACACTTGCCCAAATGCATGAGTGGCGGTAAGCTCCCTGGAGACTGACAGGCTTTGGAACAGTGTCTCTCTCTTCAGTCACTTGCATTCACTTCCAAACGTCTTTGCAGTCTCATCTACTTCTGTCTTCGCTGCTGTTTTTGTTTGCCCTTGGGTGCTTATGCTTTTTGAACATTATTTTATTGTCATTATAATGAAATCTTGGGAAGAATATGTGATCACTCCTTCTTTAAATGAACATTCTCCTTTGCCTCCCCCGCCCCATACTTGATTTTAAATGGAACATAATTTTATAATAGCTGTACAAACAATATGTGAGAATAAAGTACCTGTGAGTTTTAGTTTATGAGTGTTTGATAATTTAAACAGTAACTGTTTTTCTTAAGAAAAGCACCCTAGTAGTAGGGCCATTTTCATGAGTACAATGTCCAATTGTAAAGAAATCTAATTTAATAAGCTGACTTGTGCTTGAGCCTTGAGTTCTGCTTTTCTTCATTATGTGAGGAATTCACTCAGAAAGTTTGAGTCAAGCTTGTCTTTTATCCATACTGCATATCATGATGACACTTGCATTGTTTGCAATCAGCTGAGTGGTTTTTACCTTGCAGATGTTGGCTAGTTATAATGCTAATTAAGTCATCACTCTTCGGATAGTATGAGCTCCTTAGGAAGTACATGACATATTCCCTACCCTACGTTAATTTCTTCTTACTGAGAAGTTCCTTTTCTTTTGAAATTATTCAACCTTCACAAATTTCTGTGTCTATGAAAAACAGAATCATTATATTAAACTCCAACTTTAAGCCCTTTTCATTTTCAGTTTGTGCCTTTTAGGCATTTTATAAGCAATAGCAAGTATATAAACTATTCTTTTCTTCTGGATAAAGATCTAAATGTAGAATAGAATTAAAAGGTTGCCATTGGCATTTCTTCCCAATGTGCCAATCATTCAGATTGTGAAACCTGCACTGGAATGAGTTGCAGATGTGGTGCCAGGAAGCCCAGGTTTCCACATGTGACTCCATACGTTTTGATGACATTCCTGTTGGTTCTGCTTCTATCAGATCCACGTGACAGGAAAAACCTTATTTGTGTTTATGATACTCTGTGATCTCTAAGATTGTATATCCTGATAACTAGATGATCTTTTCTGTACAGAGCACATATATAAATCTTTTTTTTTCCTTTGATGCTGTGAGATAGTTATAAGTAATGAGTGGGATTATGCAAATTCTGAAATAGAAGCCATGGCTAAGCAAAATTCTGCATTAAAGCTGGTCTTGAAGTATGTGTGCGTGTGTGCATGTGTGCATGTAAATTTGTTGAAGTCTTTCATCTATTGTCCTCTTTTCAGTTCTCTTTATTCTTGACGATTATACCTTTAAAAAATATTTTATTGTCATTTTAGTGAGTTATTAGGAGAAAAGTAGATAAACTTATCTTCAGCTGTAACTTCTCTGACTTTTTTTCCCTATACTTGATTTTAAAGCAAACAGAATTTCCTTTTAAGAGGTTCATTGAGATATAATTTACACATCATAAAATTGACCCTTTTGAAAGTGTATGATTTAGTGATTCTTAGTGTATTCACAGAGTCCAACTATCACCACATCTGGTTTTAGAACATTTTTATCATTTCAGAAACAAACTGGAAGTGTATTAGCAGACACTCCCCATTCCTTCCTCCTTCTCCCCTCCACCCCTCCACTTCCCCCAGCCCTGGGCAATCTGTCTATATAGATTGCCTATTATGGACATTTCCTATAAATGAATCACACACCATGTGGTTTTCTTGTGACTGGCTTCTTTCACTTAGTATAAGTTACAAGGTCCATTCTTGTTGGAACATATATCAGCACTTCCTTCCTTTTTATGGCTGGTTAATATTCCCTTGCATGACTGTACCACACTTTAGTTATCCATTCATTCATTGATAGACTTTGGGCCTTTTTTACCTTTTGGCTATTATGAATAATGCTGTTATGAACACGTATTTACATGGTCTTATATGGACATAACCTTTTGACTAGCTGTGCTGTTATGAACACTTACCTACAAATTCTTACGTGGATATGTGCTTTCATTTCTCTTGAGTAACTGCCTAGGAGTGGATTTGCTGGGTCAAATGGTAACTTTATGTTTAACATTTAAGGAATAATTTTCCAAAGTAATTGAAATATTTTACATTCCCATCAGTAATGAATGAGAGTTTTAATTTCTCTACATCCCACCAACACCTGTTGTTATCTGTGTTTTTTATTTTAGGCAATAGAATTTTGTAGTAGCAGGAAGATTATGGGCCTGCAGAGGAAGAAGGGAGAGGAGACCAAGCCCCTTCAAGGCCAAGGGATAAGGTCTATTAGGGAATTTTGGAATTAATTATTATGAACTGAGTGAAATCCTCAATAAATTCTGCATTTTTCATTCATGCTTTTATGTGAGGAGTATCTTATTTGGATTGAGTTGGAAGAGAGTACAGCCAACAAATGAATTATTTTTTTTAAATATGCAACTTGTGCTCGCTTCGGCAGCACATACACTAAAATTGGTAGGATACAGAGAAGATTAGCATGGACCCTGTGCAAGGATGACACGCAAATTCGTGAAGCGTTCCATATTTTTTTTAAAAAAAGGTATCCAACTTGTATTAATAGAAGGTCAACTCACTTAAAAGAAATATTGAAAATTTGCTTAAAGAATATCAAATTGAAAGTATGTCAAATGATTAGTTTGCTAACCAGCCATAAATCTGTCCTAATTCCATTCAGCTGCATTGTAAATACCTACTTTTCTGAACCCCTGGACATAACCAATTTTTGCATTGAGTCCATAAACAAATTTGAAGACTAAATGGAGAAAGAAGAGACCTTCAAAATAGACTTAAATAACTCTGGGCTTAACTCTGGGTTTCATGGTTTAACTCAAAGGACACCAAATCAGTCCACTTACAGCTTGAGCAATGTCAGCTGAATCGCAGGGGAAGGATAAGTGGTGACATGTTTTCCCTATTAACTACTTAGTAAGATGTGTGTCATTTCCCGCCCCCCCGACCCCGACTTAATATAGCACTATATTCCTAGGGAAAGCCAAGCAGCTAAGTTTTATTTAGCCAGGATGGTGCCTTATTGTTCAACATTAGCATGTTTTATATTCAGAGGCTCCCCTTTCTGTGTGCTGTGATTGTTTTTCCTGTTCTCCTGTGTACTGGCATCCCACATAAACACGTTCTTCAGCTGTTAAATGCTTGTCTAACAGCTAACCTAGATTTGATCTTCCAGTTTGGAGATTTAGATAGATTATTTTATATGTTTCTTATATTTTTATCTGTGCCACCTGTTTCCCCTGACAAGCATTCAGCACTCAGTAAATGCCCTCAGAACAGATTTAGCTGACCTACTATTTACGTATCATCAGGAGTTAGTTTTTGTTATAGGACTGAAATGTAAAGCCTCACTAATTCTCTGTTCGGCCTGCAGACCTTTGCCTACATGTGACTTTAAGCAAATACTAATTGTGTGGGTCAGCATGCAGATTCATTCTGGGAGCAGGAGTTGAGTGTGGATACTGGCTAACTTAGCAATACACACACTTCTTCATCTTACAGAATCTAATCAGAATGGTAAGATTGGTATTTCATTAATAGTGTCTAAGAAAAGACTGTAATTAATTTTTATTAGTCACTTTATCATCTCACCCTTTGAGAAATTTGTGTGAGGCCTCTGAGAAAGAACTTTGTCATGGGCAAGGGTTGCGAGAGAGCTATAAAAACATGGAAAAGTACAAATTCCATTAGTTGTAAGACGTGATTATGAAGCTTCTCGTCACTCTAAAGAAGTGATTTTACTTCTGGAGAATGAAATGCAGAGGCAGTTTGTGATTGTTTTTCCCATGCATATTTAGAAAGAAATGTAATCACATTTTTTATTCTCACACTAGAGGCCCAGCGCGATTGAAATCTCGTGAGGAGGCGCCCCACCTCCCGCCGTGCGAGGAGGCACCCCGCGGGGGGTGGGGGGGAGACCGGGACCCGCACCTGACCCGGGCAGCGCTGGCCTCCGTGTTGTGTCTGCTGGGGTGGGGACAGGCGCTCCTGTGTGTTGTGTCTCCTCTCCGCTGCTCCTGGGGCTGGGGCAGCATGCAGTCCCCTCCCGCCCATCTGCACGCCCAGCTCCTCCTGAGCGGTTGTGATGCCTGGCTAATTAGCATATGCCCTGTTTATATAGATATAGATATTTTAGAAAACATTTTTTGCCCAACATTCTTGTAGGCTTTTATTAAAATGTGGTTCACCACACACACATCCCAGGACCTAAGAAGCTATAATGAATTAGGATTCCTACCCACTACTATTCATCAATTTTGCTTATTTGTCGATTCAGAAAACATTTAAAAATATTGACATGTATGAAACAGCTAATTCTGTTAGAGTACATTGATCAACTCATGTGCTCTGAGGTCAGACTGCCCGTATTTGAACTGCAGTTGAGCTCTGTGGTGGTTGTATGGACATGGACAAGTTTTCATCTCTGTTTTAGTCTAGTTGTCTCTAAGTGGGATGTATTAGATTCCTGTTGCCACTTTACCACAAACTTAGTGACTTAAAACAGCAAGCATACGTTTATTATCTCACTAGTGGGGTGTGAAGGCTCAGCTAGTTTCTCTATTCCAGGTCTCACAAGACTAAAATCAAGGTGTATGTCAGCCTGAGTTCTTACCCGACCAGGCTCATTCAGGTCGTTAGCAGTCTTCAGTGCCATGTGGTTAGGACTGAGATCCCTGTGTCCTTGCTGGCGTCTCCTTAGTTTCTAGGGGCTGTCCACATCCTTGGGCTTATGCCCTCTCTTTATCTCCAAAGTCAGCAACAGCTCATTTTTCTGCCTAATGGATTAGCAAGTTTTCATAAATCCTTTTGTGAGGCTTAATGAAGAAATAAAAAACTACTTCAGTAAATCTGGCGCCATGAGGCTAAGTATTTTGCTTCTTTTAATGACTGACCTTCTCATGGCTTTGAGATATATCATGGTAGAGATTAGCATTCAGTTTTATTTTTTTCTCATTGGGGCTAAAATTGTAAGTACAGTATAACTTCATGGCCAGTGAAAAGTCAAAGCACGTGACAAGCACTAGGATAAATGTCCAGATTAGAGTTAGGTGTCGTCATGTGATGTGGGTCCAGCATTACTGATTATGCTTATAATCTTTTTTAACCAGAGCAAGTACTAGTCACATGGTTCACTGGTTGCTGCTTACTCTTGAACAGAAGTTTTTATGGTACCGTCTTCTTTAAGTGCTGACTAATTTTCTCTGTGTACTGTGTATGTGCTGCTAGTTGAATGTTTGTGTCTTTGCTTGAGAAATGGGTCAAATTTAGCCCAAAATGAATGAAATCTTTTAAGAAAACTTGAATAATTTGAAGTGGCACTTTTCCCTAAAAGAGATAGTTAGTTCTTGTCCTAGGTAAAGGTTGATGTTAAGGAAAATAATGGCTATTTCAATTATTAACCATTATTCCATCTGCAAAGTTTTCTTAAACTTTCCAGACCCATGAATTAAAACTTTCCATGAATTAAAACATTGTAATTTTTATTCCAATTCATAGAAACAACTTCAGGTTTCAAGTAGTTAAAATATTTTAAACAGCTTCAGAGATACATGTACTTCCATGTCTGAGGCCCTTCTGTGGAATTTCATTGCTGAGTATCCTTAGTCTCCTACCACCAAATAACCCTTTTCTTATCATTTAAATAACTCTCTCTAATCAAATTCCGACTTAACACTTTGAACCAGCTAATAGATTAAATTATTCCACATTTCTTTCAGATATATTTAATTCCTATACTGTTTTGTCTTACTGTGTCTTAAAAGTGCGTCATAAGTGTGTATCAATCTATTAAAGCTATCTTTTTTTTTAATCCTCACCTGAGGATATTTTTTCCATTGATTTTTAGAGAGAGTGGTAGGTAGGGAGAGGCAGAAAGAAAGAGAAACATTGCTGTGTGAGAGACACATCGATTGGTTGCCTCTCACACATGTCCCTGCTGGGGTGGGGAGCAAACCTGTAGCTTAGGTACCTGCCCTTGACCAAAAACCGAAACCACGACCCTTTGGTGCATGAACCGATGCTCTAACCACTTACCAACACTGGCCAGGGCTAAAACTATTTCTTAACCACTTTTTATATGCAAGGAATTGATTGAGGGGTTTTAAAAGACATTTAAAACTCAACCTCCAACTCTGAGCTCACATTTGCCAGTTTGTGGATTTTTATTTTTTAACTTAAACTGCCTACAAACATCAGACACATTCTCAATGAGGCCTTCCTAACAATCTTATTTATAATTTCAATCACCATCCCTCACCGGGCTGGTACTCACAGCTCCCCTAGCCCTATTACTATATTTATTGTTTAACATCTCACCCACTAGACTCTAAGCTCCATGAAGGTAGGGGTTGGTTTGTTTTGCTTGCTGCTGCATCACAAATGCCTAGAATTTTGCCTAGCATAGAATAAACCACTCAATAAAGACCTCTTGAATGATTGTTTCATACATGTGTTTTACATAGATAAATCCACTTACACATGTAGAACAAACAAGACACGTTTCAACTTTATCCAGAATCTGCGCATGACTTACCATCTCACTGCTATCGACCTGGTCCAGGGCCAGCCGGCTTTTTCTTTCCTGGACTGTCACAATGGTCCCCTACCTACTCTCCCTGCTTTCGACTTTGCCCCTTAGAGCCTAGATTCAGCACAGCAGCCGGAGTGGCCCTCTAAAGTCACATCCCCCCACAGCTCAAAGCCCTCACTCAGGGTGACAGTAGGGAGTAGGGGGGAGGCCATGGCTTAAAATAAGACTGACCTGCCCTAGTCCTCCCCGACACTGTCTCCTGACTTTATTTCCTACCACTCTCCCACCTATACCACATGGCCCAGGCCCCAAGGCCCCCTCAGGGCCCCCTTTTCATTGCTTAGAATGCACTTCCCTCTTTCCTTCAGCTCTCTGCTTAGCGGTCCCATATTAGAGAGGCCTTTCCTGACCCCCTGACTGTGTCACATGAAATAACATTCCCCACCCCTGCATAACTCGGCTCTATTTCCCCTCACCTTGCTTTATATTTCTTCATGGCGCTTATGTTACTGTTTGATTGTCTCTCCCCTTGGTTTGAATATGTTTCATAAAAGCATGAGGTTTCTTTTGTTCAGTGCTGTATCTTCAGCGTTGTCAGACACATAGAAAACACCTGGAAATATTACAGATGGTGTGCAATAAGTATATATCATGAATTAATGTGTATAAAAATAGAAGCACTGCTAATGCTTTTTTTTTTTAGTGTGAAAACTCGAGGGAGCCATTGTAATTACCAATATAAATGCAAGAACATGAATAAATAGGTAGTATTTATTATATTTAGGTATCAGCAAATCAGAAGATAATGAAAGTAATAATAAAGTAATTATTATGAATTGTGTTTCTCGCAAACATGAAAAGGCATCTGCTTATTAGGCACATTTGCACCCAGACTCCCAGACTCAGTGCTATGCTGGGCATTCTCCTACAAGCTTCTCCACAGGAGTCGAGCCGTGATGATTCTCTCATGTAGGAAGTCTTGCTATAATGGTGCCATTTACCACATATTTCTGGAAGGCAGTACAAACTGCAGATTCTCAGTATGTTAGCACATAGTTAATCAGTATGAAAAGAGGTGAGAAGAAATATGCTAATAAAGAAAAGCCTTTACTGCACTGTCAGTATCTTTAAAGAAAGATTCAGGAGGTACTTTGTGACTATTGAAGGTTCGAATGTGGTACGCAGTTGTAAAACCACTGAAGTAGAGGACACTCAAGATTCTCGCCCAGTGAGTGAATCAGTGAATCCATCTTACATCAGAGGAAATGGAAGTTTGGGGGCATAGAATGAGACAAGACATATTTTCCTCAATTACTTTTGTTTTTTGAGAATATGTTTAGTGATTCTTCCATTCATACCATAAAGGATTTAATATTATTTTAATAAGCTTGAGAGTCTCTGAATATATCTGTTTTCATTCCCATTATTTGTCCATTTTATTTCCTTGGGAAGATTATTTATTGCATTTCAAAAATTGGAAATAAATGATGAAAGTGCTACATTTTTAAGGATGTTATTGTCATAAATTCATAACTATTTGAGAATTTATTTTATTTGACGAGGTGTCTTCACATGCAAGTGTTTGAGATTTCATTTCAGACAGAGGCCAGCGGCCCATTCATTTTCAGGGCTGTTAAACGTGAATGAAGCTTAGTAATAAATTGCTTCCAGCAATAACTTTTTATAAAGACAACTCAAACATAAATATGCAATCACAATGGAAGCAGGAAAATGATGAGCAAGGAAGTCAGGATGGTGTAAAGCACAGTTTTAAACAGAGAAAACACACCCATGAAAACATCGAGACTCACTTTGGATTTGTCACTTTAAAAAAAAAAAAAAGGCAAAATAAAATTACATTTTCTCTTCATAGTTATTTATCGCTCTAATATTCAGGTATGAGAAATGGTTAGTCCTTAATTAGTTTTTAATCACCTCCAAATTTAATTATTTTCCTTTCTTGCTGCTAGTCAAGTAAATCTTGACTTTGCTAGTCAAGATCTTTGTGCAGTGGGAAAGAATGTCATCAAAGCAACATACTACGTGGATTATCAAAGTATTTGAATATGATTTCATTTTTAAAAGTAAATTAAGTTAATATGAAAAGCCTCTATTACCAAGAAATCTATTTTACCCTAAAAATTAGTTTATTGGATCATATTGTTTGTGGTCAGTAAGAAATAATAATTCTGATTATAAGTAGAATGTTCTCCAAAATGGTTCTAACAAAGATGTAAATCTACACATTTCTGGCATTGCTGTTCAGTAGCATCACTTATTCTAACATTCATAAGAGTGAAATGGGCTCCTATTAATGGCATTTCATTTCAACCTCAGTGTGGTCATAAAACCACACCTCAATAGAGGTAAAGTAAAAGGAGTTATTAATACTTACTTATAGCATTTAGTATGCGTCAATTACTCTTCTAAGTACTTGACAAGTATCATTTCATTTAATCCCCATCACAACCCTGTAAGATAGTTAATATTACCATTTACAAATAAGGAAACAGAATCTAGTAAACTCTAAGGTTACATAGGTACAGCAGTCTAGTCTCCCCATATTCGAGGAGGATACATTCAACACCCCCTCCTCCCCAGTGGATGCCTGAAACCTGCAGATAGTACCAAACCCTATACAACTATGTTTTTTCCTATGCATATATACCTATGGTAAATTTATAAATTAGGCACAGTAAGATATTAACAACAGTAATAACAAGTAATAAAATAGACCAATCATGCTATACTGTAATAAAAGTTTTGTGAATTTGGTCTCTCTCTCTCTCTCTCTCTCCAGTAATTTTTGTATTTTTTAGTCCAGACTTATTTCTGTGTAATGTTTCCTCTCTTTCAGTAAATGGCTTAGTGTTACTCATTACAGGGGGTCGGTCCCCTGCTAAAGTCTGTAGGCTCCATGCTTCCTGGTGCAGCACTGTTGTTGTCCACTGGAACATGTTTTCTGTTCATGTCTTCTACCCTGAAGACATTTAATGCTTTCCCATCTTAACTGAGCACTTAATGTACTGTGGCCATCATGTTTGGAGTTTGAGGTGCAAGGGAATACTAGCATGAATTCCTTTTCACTTCTTCACAAATTCAGGAATGCAAGATTTGTTCTTACTCTACCAGTAGATCTTAGCAACCTCAGCATACGATTTTTCTTCTTAAGTCAAGAACTTGCATCTTTTCACTTAAAGGAACCCATTTCATGCAGTGAATAAAGCTCTTAGTTTTCAGCATGTCTTGAATAAGTTAGGAATTCTTTAACATTACAAATAGTTAAATGCTTAAGGAGTATAGGAAAAGCAAAAGTGAGTGCTTTTTTTTTATTTTGTTTTGTTAGTCCTCACCCAAGGATTCCATGGATTGTAGGGAGAGTGGAAGAGAGAGGGAAAGACAGAGAGAAACACATGTGAGAGAAACACATCGAGATTGGTTGCCTCCTGAAAGTTCCTCCCCAGGCCCCTGGCTGGGGAGGAACCTGCAGCCAAGGTACGTGCCCTTGATCAGAATCAAAACCGGGACTTTGGTCCACAGGCCGACACTCTGTCCACTGAGCCAAACCAGCTAAGGCCAACAGTGCCCTTTTTGATGGCCTATCTCAGTCTTTAGGATTTTTTTTTCTGAATAAAGTGTTAGAATTTGAATACCTGTGTATTTTTGTTATTGTCACTGTGAAATATGCCTGAGTACATTTTTTATTTTTCTTTTCAGATGACAGAAATGATGCTCAGGAGAATAGCTTAAGAGCCTTAATAAAAGAGCTGCCAGACACGCACTACTGCCTCCTCAAGTACCTCTGCCAGTTCTTGACAAAGGTAGCCAAGCACCATGTGCAGAATCGCATGACTGTCCACAATCTCGCCACTGTGTTTGGGCCCAATTGCTTTCAGTAAGTTAGTGGAGTTTTGCTTTAAATATTATCACATACCCCTTTTCTTTGAGCATTGCCTAAAATGACTGGAATGTATACGCATACTATTTCAAACCAGAAAGTCAACCAACTTCTGTTGGAGAAGTTCCATTTTGCTATTGGGCATTTTAGCCTCATTGTTTGTACCAATTTTTAAGAAAGCAGATAATACCCTCTATGAAACCATCATTTGTAATATTTCAAACAACCTTATTTAAAACTAGAGGCCCAGTACACAAAATTCATGCACGGGGGGGCGGGGGGGGGAGGGCCCTCAGCCCAGCCTGCACCCTCTCCAATCTGGGACCCCTCGAGGGATGTCCGACTGCCCGTTTAGACCCTATCCCAGTGGGATTGGGTCTAAACGGGCAGTCGGACATCCCTCTCACAATCCAGGACTGCTGGCTCCCAACTGCTCGCCTGCCTGCCTTCCTGATTGCCCCTAACTGCTTCTGCCTGCCAGCCTGATCACCCCCTAACCACTCCCCTGCCAGCCTGATTGATGTCTAACTGCTCCCCTGCCAGCCTGTTTGCCCCCAACTTCCCTCCTCTGCCGGCCTGGTCACCCCTAACTGCCTGCCCCTGCAGGCTTGACCAGCCCCCAACTGCCCTCCCTTGCAAGCCTGGTTCCTCCCAACTGCTCTCCCCTACTGGCCTGATTGCCTACAACTGCCCTCCCTTGCAGGCCTGCTCCCTCCGAACTGCCCTCCCCTGATGGCCATCTTGTGGTAGCCATCTTGTGTCCACATGGGGCAGTCATCTTTGACCACATGGGGGCAGCCATCTTGTGTGTTGGAGTGATGGTCCATCTGCATATTAGTCTTTTATTAGATAGGATAGAGGCCTGGTGCATGGGTGGGGGCCAGCTGGTTTGCCCTGAAGGGTGTCCCAGATCAGGGTGGGGGTTCCCTTGGGGCGTGGGGCAGCCTGGGCAAGGGGCCTGTGGTGGTTTGCAGGCCGGTCACGCCACCCCGGCAACCCAAGCAGAGGCCCTGGTATCTGGGATTTATTTATCTTCTACAATTGAAACTTTGTAGCCTGGAGTGGAGCCAAGCCTTCTGCTCCGTCTGACGGCAGCAATTTCTGTTGGGATTTATTTATCTTCTATAATTGGAACTTTGTAGCCTTAAGTGGAGGCCTGGCCTGGGCTGGCCAGAGTGTGTGGAAAGCTTGGCTTCCTCCATCGCCGGGGAAACCCAAGCCTCCCTCCTGCTCTGTCCATGGCCATAGCCATCTTGGTTGGGTTAATTTGCATACTCTCTCCTGGTTGGCTCATGGGCGTGGCTTGTGAGTGTAGTGGAGTTATGGTTAATTTGCATATTACTCTTTTATTAGATAGGATTCTGTAACTAAGCTTTACTTTCACTAAAAAAGAGCATTTTAAAAAAATCTAATCTGAAACATTGATTAGCAGAAAGGGGAGGAAAACGATGTAGTGCATAATTTCTTTAATAGTGATAAAGTTCAAAACATTGCTAATGGATGGAAAATTACAAGCAGAATATGTCAGTGACAGAAAAATGTAACCTCAGCTACATTTATTTATTTTCTAGGAATAAACTAGCCTAGGAATAAACTAGTTTCTGTGGTGGGCGCTACATCACTAACCACAAGACTTTTTGTAAAGCTTTATATTTTATTTTCCCTTAAAGCTCTTTAAAGTATGAAACATGATCTTGCAATCCAGGGACTTTGCTTTTCACTCTCCTATTAATCCCTGCTGATATAAAACACATTCCTTCTAGTTATAAGGAGAGAGAAAAAGAGAGGACACTTCTCACACTTTAAAGCTCTCAGAAATTCTCAGGAAGTTTTTTGTTTTTCTCTTAATAGTGTATCTGCTTATCCACTCCATTAGTCTGTAGAACCATTCAGCTGCCCAGAACTAGTAATTTTACATCGGGAGAACCACTGTCTAAATATAAACTCTGGCTTAGATCATAGTGGCTGCAGGCTTCAGGACCTTTGCAGCCTACCAGAGGGAGGAGTTCTGCCTTAATAATGATCCCCTTTGTAACCTTAGATATTTAAATTTTAAATAACAGTATTTCATAGGATGTGTTAGAGTCTCGTACATAAATGTCTCAAACACAGGCTCCACTAATTCTTCTCTTACTCAGGAGCTCTATGGTAGTAAAAAAAAAAAAGCTGTATTTAATTTTACATTTATCTGCAGAGTAAAATTTGGTGACTTGCATCTAAGAAATAAAGGTAAGTAGAAAATATTACTCAGCAATTTTGAAACCCTAAGTTCTAGAAGAGGTGAAAGCAGATTATAAATAGAATGCTTATTTAATAACATACAGATGCACATATCATTACTGGCTTACTGGATTGGGCTTGATCTGGAATTTCTGATAACCTGCTTCAGTTAGTCAAAATATCAAATAAGTGATGAGTTTTTATTATAGAGTCTACTAATGATTATAGCTTAAATTTTTTTTTTGCCCTAGCCAGTTTGGCTCAGTGGATAGTCTGCGGACTGAAGGTTCCCAGGTTCGATTCCAGCCAAGGGCACATGCCTGGGTTGTGGGCTCGATCCCCAGTAGAGGGCATGCAGGAGGCAGCCAATCAATGATTCTCTCTCATCATTGATGTTTCTATCTCTCTATCCGTCTCCCTTCTTCTCTGAAATCAATAAAAATGTATTTTAAAAAATTTTTTCTTGTGATAAAATATACACAACAAGTCTGGTGGGTGTGCTCAGTGGTTAGAACATCAGCTCTTGCACCGAAGCATCATGGGTTAGATTCTCAGTCAAGGGCACATCCCTGGGTTTCAGGCTCAATCCCCAGTCCTTGTCAGGGCGCAACTGGGAGGCAACCAGTAAATGTGCCTCTCTCACATCAATGTTTCTCTCTCTCTCTTCCCTCCTTCCCTTCAACTCTCTCTAAAATTCAATGGGAAAAATATCCTCGGATGAGGACTAAAACACACATACATATACTGTATAACAAAATTTACCATTCTAACCATTTTTAAATATACAGTTCAATGGCACTAAGTACATTCCTATTGCTCTGATCTATTAATTGGTATGTATTTCTAAACTTACGGATGTAGACATCACTACCAGGTCCTTTTCTCATTGAAATAGGCTATACTAATTATAACAGATAGTGTTTATTGAGCACTTAGAAAGTACTGTACTGTCTCATTTATCTAATTGAGTCTAAAGAGGTAGAAGTGGTTATTTTTTTCTTGGAGTTCCTTTAACTACATCAAGGAAAAGTAGACACTTCAACTCTAGTGACCACAGTTAGTCCGTATACAGTATGTTATAAAGATGGTCAGTAGAAAGCTGCTATTCAAGGACAAGTCTCACCATGAACCACTGAAAGACAAACGAAGGCAACACTTCTCTTAATAACTAATGTGAATACTCTGTATAGTCAATAGGTGAGGAAGATTTATTTCTAATAGATATGGGAACATCCTCATGAAATAATTTGTATAAGAATATAAAGTTTTAGATACAAAATAATGTCTATGAAATATATAACCATATAAGTGAAAAGAAATACACAAACAATATATGATTGTTCGATGTTCTGGATTCCAGGCTTCTAGGTGACTCTTCTTTTTAAAAAAATATTTTTTATTTATTTTTTAAATTTTTATTGATTTCTGAGAGAGAGTGAGTGATAGAAATATCAATGATGAGAGGGAATCATTGATTGGCTACCTCCTGCACCCCCTCCCCCAATTGGGGACCGAGCCAGCTACCTGGGTATATGCCCTGACTGGGAATTGAACCATGACTTCCTGGTTCATAGGTTGACGCTCAACCATTGAACCACACCGGCTGGGCTCTAGGTGGCTCTTAATTATGAGGGTTTCAACATGTATATCCAGTTACAGGTTTATTAAATTTAGATGATTGGGTAATATTATCATTTTAAAATATTCAAACAATAGAAAGTTATGTAGAATAAAAGTAAAATATCCTCCATTAGTCCCTCCCATTCCAACCTCCTCCCTAGAAATAAAATCAGTAACCAGTAGGTATATATCCTTCCATCCTTTCTGAACACAGCAATAATCTATTTTTAAATATAAATTAGATCCTGGTGCATAGGTTGTGAAGCTTGATTGTTTTTATGGTAGAACTTGAACTTTTAATATCAATATAATTTATACTTCATTCTTTTTAAAGCAGTGGTTCTCAACCTTCCTAATGCCGCGACCCTTTAATACAGTTCCTCATGTTGTGATGACCCCCAACCATAAAATTATTTTCGTTGCTACTTCATAACTGTAATTTGGTACTGTTATGAATCATAATGTAAATATCTGTGTTTTCCGATGGTCTTAGCCTCTACAGCAGCGGTTCTCAACCTATGGGTCGCGACCCACAAGTTGAGAACCGCTAGCAGGGTCGCCTAAGACCATCAGAAAGCACAGATATTTAAATTACGATTCATTAACAGTAGAAAAATTACAGTTATGAAGTAGCAACGAAAATAATTTTATGGTTGGGGGTCACCACAACATGAGGAACTGTATTAAAGGGTCGCAGCATTAGAAAGGTTGAGAACCACTGTTTTAAAGTATTGAATAGTGTGAAATTTGCTCTAGTTTATTTAACTATTGACGAGCACTGAGGTTATTGTCATTTAAAAAAAATAAACAGGTACTATATATGGTGCCAGGTGGGTACTGGAAATACAGGGAGAACACTTTATAAAGAATATGATTGTCTAACCACTATGCTGTACGCCTGAAACCAATACAAAATAACATAAAAAGTAAACTGTAATTGAAAAAAAAAAAAACAATTTAACCATCAATTAAAAAATGGTTAAAAACAAAGCAAAAGAGTTGCAGTGAACCTCTTGAGTGTGACTCTATGTACACACGCAGCTATTTCTTTAGAATGATGTCCTAGAGGTGGACCTGCGCCATGGAGGAGTTTACACTTTTTATAATATATTATGGCAATAATATAATGATGTTTTTATAGTATAAAATAATATAATGATGTTTTTATAGTGTAAAATAATATAATGATGTTTTTGTAGCATATACTGTGTCATAGTAATAAGTATTTTTCTATGAAAAATTCATCAAACTTTAGACTGTAAACTATATATTTTCTGTATCATTTTTTCTAAAGAATTTTGTAATATCCCAGTTTCTGTTTTTGTATGTGTGTGTTTTTTGTTGTTGTTGTTAATCCTCACCCGAGGATATTTTCCTCATTGATTTTTAGGGAGAGTAGAAGAGAGAGGGAAACACAGAGAGGAACATCAATGTGAGAGAAAGACATTGATTGGTTGCCTCCTGCACGAGATCTAACCAGAGTCAGGGCCAGGGCCAGGGAGGAGCCTGTAACCAACTTCTTCAACTTAGTGCTTGTAACAGAAGCATATGTTATGACTTCCTAAAATTGCCCTGGAACTACCTACCTCCCAGACTAATCTGCTACCAGGAACTGACCTTCCACCTGCCTTGGGAATGCTGGGTCCTTCTCCTTGGCTGCTGCCTTGCAGCTGAGTCAACCAGCCACCTGCTCAGAGTTTCTGGCTTCCCCAGTGACTTTGGATGCCATACTAGGATCTCAATTCCTGACAGGCTGCCAGAGGGGCTAGATATGAACCTGGATGGGAGAACAGTTAAGTCCCTTTGATGAAGGGAAACAGGAGTCGGGGAACGTAGGCACATCTCTTCTTTCTCCCGCCAGTGAATCCATCTGCTGAATTCCAGACTGCCAAACCAGGCGTCTGTCAAGCAAACTGTTGTGTGTCATTGGGGTTCTTTTTTGAAATTACTATTTTGCATCCCTACTTGCCTCCTTTCCTCACAGCGATAATCTATTTTTAAATAGATTGCTGCCCATTATTCCTTCTCCCAAAATAATACACCAACATCCTTGTCCTTGACTTAGTCTCTGTTTTCTTGTGAATCTGCCCTAAGGCAATGTACACCTGAGGACATAATAGGAGGAATCTATTTTCAATACAGGAGGAAATCTATTTTCTTAAGATATGCTGAGGCATGTTGTACTTTAAGAATTTAAAGTATAAAAAAGAAAAAAAAAACAAAAAAAAATAACAAAAAAAAATAACAAAAAAAAACAAACAAAAAAAAGAATTTAAAGTATAATGTTGGCTGTGCGTGATTTTTCTTTTCACATGCTGACTTTGGAAACTAATTTTCTCATAAATAGCAAGTCCATGTGTCAACCAATGGTCTGTGGTGCCAAATCAATGCCAGCGAGTCCCCAATTTGAGGAGCGGTGAAGAAGGAAACTTTATGCAGTGCAAAACAGCTCAGTTATGATACAGCACGACTGTAGAGCAGCTCTGGGGCCTGGCCCCTCTCTGGCTAGACAGCTTTGCTCTGCCCCCTTTGATGGTCTGGTCTGCTCTGCCCAGTGCTTGTCTGCTTTATGCTGCACTGTGCTGCTCCACTCTAGTCGCCCCATTTGCTTCACGCTTCTCTGGTGAGGCATCTTGGGTATTTCAGCTCAATCAGGGAGACACGGTCTTCCTTTGGTAGAAGGGGAAAGTAGGCTCCTGGAGCCAGAGAAAAGCTGGACAGAAGTCCTTGCCTCTGTTCCCTGATTGGTCAGTCCATATGCAAATGAGGACTCCAAATTCTCACAGTGTGGTTGGTCCAAAAGGCACTGTCCTGATTGGTCAGAATAGAGCCACTCTGATTAGCCAGAGCTGTGTAGCTCCGATTGGACAGGAAAGCCTCATGTCTTATTAGTTGAAATAGGGTTCCAGAAAAGCCTTTGTAAGGCTGGCTCAGATGGCAGAAACACTGCAGCAGACAGTCCAGCCCTGGCTTCTTCATGAAGTGCAGTTTGGCTAGAGGCCCCTGCAGAAATGGCTGCTTGGGTCTGTTTTTAAACCTTTGAGCCCAGTTAGCCACCAGGAGCCCATCTTAGTAGGTGGCTTTTTCCGCCTCAGGATTCACAATTGTAAATATTATACTTTCCAATATTATTACATGACTCCGTCGAAATTGAAATTTCCTTTGACAAAACACTGTTCAAAGCTGAAATTAATATTAGAAAAACCTAGATATTTGTATATACTGTTATTTAGAGTTAATTTAAAAATCTGTTTGTTAAATGACATTGAAGAAACCAAAGACTCCCTAATGACTTTTAGCTCAGACTTTTTTTTGTTTGTTAATATTCTTGACACTTTGTGTTAAACTCATTGGGCATATTTAGTTTCCATCATTTAGTAACACTAATAACCACATTTTAACATTCAATAATTAAACTAATTGCTGTGATAGTAAGCCATTATGATCAAATTCTTCATTTTTTGTTATTTCTTTGCCTTTAGTCTATAGCTTTGTAAATTAATCCTATCCCTTCAAACAAGTATTTCATTGCTAAACAATAGGTAATCATTAATATTATAGGTATTTCCAGAGCTTAAAAGAGATAAATCAATTTTTTATCAATTTTTTATTTTGGGTGATAAGCCTTCCATGTATGCTTCTATCCAAGATCTCCATTTTTGCCTAGTGTCCACATAAAAAAAGTTTGTGGCTTATTTTTGTTAATCCTCACCTGAGTGTTTGTTTTTTTGTTTTGTTTTTTTTTATTGTGCTGAAAAAGATATACAATTTTCTATCTTTTTTTTTTTTCAATTATAGTTCACATTCAATATTATTCAGTCTCTATGCGGTCTCCACCTTCGGTCCTTGGGTGTCAGGGTTCTCTCCTGTGAGTTTTCCGTTGATTATTCAGGAAGCCTTTCCATATTTCAGTTGTAATTCCAGCTTGTACCTGGGAGCATTCCATTGATTTTTAAAGAGAGTGGGAGGGGGAGACACAGAGAGAGAAGCATCCATTGGTTGCCTCCCGTGTGAGCCTGCAAGAGATGTACGTGCCCTTGACTGGAATCGAACCTTGGTTCAGTCTGCAGGCTGATGCTCTATCCACTGAGCCAAACCAGCCAGGGCTAAAAAGGTTTTTAAAGCTGCTATGGGTGTTCTTCAAATCTTGCAGGAAAATAGCACAGTAAGTTAATCTTACCAAATCACTAATATATAACCTGTAGTTGCATGATTGTTGTTTGTGTGTGTATGATTGGTGTTTGTGTGTGAGTGTGTGTGTGTCTAATTAGGTATTTGGACAACATTAGATGAGATCAACTAAATTTGTAGACACAAACAGGATGTGTAACCAGATAAACCTACAATGTTGCTGTTATCTTATTTGTTAGCTACTGCTAAGCAGCTTTGTTTAGTTTGTAGCCCAGGATTTCACTTTTGGAAAATGGATAATTTGGATTGAAAAGTGTAGACAACTAACACTTTTTAAATTAAGCCCTGACCCTAATCTCTCATAGTCATCCTATCTAATAAAGAATATGCTAATTGACTCTCATGCCGTCCCAAAGATGGCGGCACCCACAGCCAATAAGGAGGGAATATGCTAATTGACTGCCCCGCCCTCAATGATGGCGGCACCCACAGCCAATAAGGAGGGAATATGCTAATTGACTGCCCCGCCCTCCGTGATGGTGGCACCCACAGCCACTAAGGAGGGAATATGCTAATTGACTGCCAAGCCCTCAAAGATGGCAGCGCCCACAGCCACAAGATGGCGGCGGCCAGTCCCCTCAGCCCCGCCGGGGTGGCAGGCGCGCAGCAAGGCCGGGCCTGCCCCACACGCCTGCCTCTGGAATCCCCCAGTCCCCTCAGCCCCCCAGCCGCCCAGGGCTGGCCCCAGGTGCACGCAAGCCTCAGATGGCGGCTGTCCAGCCACCCAGGGCCACCCAAGGCTCAGGTAACCAGGGCCGGCCGAGGCTGGTGCTGCCAGCAGTGGCAGCAGCAGAGGTGTGATGGGGCGTTGCTTTCCCTTAATCACCGGGTTGCCTCCCGCCCCTGAGGGCTCCCAGACTGTGAGAGGGGGCAGGCCAGGCTGAGGGACCCCTCCCTCCAATGCATGAATTTTCATTCATCGGGCCTCTAGTATATTTATAACCTGTTAACAAATCTATTCATAAAATGCTGGTTGTTCATTTAATTTTTAACACAATTGTTTTTAATACTACCATCCTCCATAACATATTTCTGGCATATTAAAGAACTAGAGGCCCGGTGCACGAATTCATGCATCAGTGGGGTCCCTTGGTCTGGCCTGTGGGATCGGGCTGAAACCAGCTCTCCGATATCCCCTGAGGGCTCTCAGATTGCAACAGGGCGCAGACCAAGCTGAGGGACCCCACCAGTGCATGATCAGGGCCGGGGAGGGATGCAGGAGGTTGGCCAGCCAGGGAGAGACCGCAGTAGGGCTCCAGGGCATGTCCGGCCCATCTCACTCAGTCCCAATAGGCTGAATCGCAGCAGCAAGCTCACCTACTGGTCGGAGCCTCTTCCCGCTGGTGGTCAGTGCATGTCATAGCAACTGGTCAAACGGTCGACTATCTGCCCCCTGGTGGTCAGTGCACATCATAGCGAGCGGTTGAGCAGCCTTAGCATATCATTAGCATATTACGCTTTGATTGGTTGAATGGACAATCGGACACTTAGCATATTAGGCTTTTATTATATAGGATGAGTGATCTGAAAGTTTGGCCTTTTCTCTGTTGAAACCTGTGCCAGCCCTTTCCATTGGTTACTTAATCTCCTGCGCTCTGTGTTATCAATTCCCCTGTCACTGGTAACTATGATAATTGATTTTTCAATTGCCCTTTAAAAAAAAAATTGCACATGTTTATTTTTATTACAAAAGTAACATATTCATTGTAAAAAAAAACTTTTCAAAGCAAAAAGCACAAGAATAAAGATGAAAATGAAAATCATTGCCCTAGCTGGTTTGGCTCAGTGGATAGAGCATCAGCTTGCAGACTATAGGATCCTGGGTTTGATTCCAGTTAAGGACACATGCCAGGGTTGCAGGCTCGATTCCCAGTAGGGGGCCTGCAGGAGGCAGCCAATCAGTGATTCTTTCTCATCATTGATGTTTCCATCTCTCTTTCTCCCTTCCTCTCTGAAATCAATAAAAATATATTAGAAAAAAAAAAAAAAGAAAATCATCCATAATTCTATTACCTAGATTCAGTTACTGTTCACACTTTAAGTTTATGTGCTTCCATATTCTTTTCTCTGTGTGGGCACATATATATTTATATTTGATTAAAGATGGGGTAATAAAGTAATACTGCATTATAACCTTGATTTTAAAACTTAATGTCATCTATTATGGCATTTTTCCATGCATATAAGTATAATTCTATGTCATCATTTCTAGTGACAGCATAGCATTGTGATCTTTTGATCAATATTCTTTATTTAAGCTATCCCCTATAAAATGGCATTTCTTTTTTTTTCTCAGCAGTAATAATAGGTAATATTTATTGAGTGCTTATTAAGTTCTGGGCAATATTCTAAGTGCTTTTCATTTCTTTTCTCTACACAAGAAGAAGCTGAAGCACAGAAAGTTTAACTTGCTCAAAGTCACGTGGCAAGGAAGAGGTCAGGGCCAGCATTCTGCATCCAGACAGCCTGGCTCCTCCACTCCAAGCTCTTAATCACCACTCTGTATCCCTATAAACAGCTTTGCAGTGACTATTCTTGAACATACATTTTTCACTCTTCACTAATTCTTTTCTTTGGATGTACTTTTAGAAGTAGACTTGCTTAGTCAAAGAATATTCATACCATCAGATTTTTTCTTCATTGAAAAGTTACACCAGTTTGTAAGCAGCAATCTGTGTATGTGCCCCCTTTCCCACACCTCCTCCAGTGCTGGCGTTATTATTCTTTTTCATATTTGCCAATATAATAAGCAAATTAAAATTTTTTTCTTATTTGATTACTGTGAGGTTTATCATATTTTAAAGCCTATTTTCCCATATAGTTTTTCTTTTGTAAATTACCTTTTCTATTCTCAGTTTTTCTAAGTTGGTGCTGTTTTTTTGTTGTTGCTTTTTTTGTAATGAATTATTAAGAGTTCCTTTTGTTATACATTGAAAATATTTCTCACAGCTTATCATCTAAATTTGAACTTGTAATTCATACTTTTTGTCACAAAAGTTTAAAGATTTTATTCTGTATATCAATTTGTGTTGTTTGGGTTTGATATTATCCTTAAAAAGCCTTCTTCCACAAGGGTTTAAAAATAATATTTACTTATATTATCTATTTTTGAAGTTTCATATTTTAATATTTAAATCTTGAAAATATGTGAAAAGTATTTTAGAAAAGGTATGATATGGGATCTAAAAGTTATAACATAGTCTCTTATATCTCATCTTATATTTAAATTTTTGAATATTTAGATACTGAATTCTAGTGAAATTTACTTTGGAATAAGATCTGAAAGATATGATTTAAAGATGTAATTTTTCACTGAAATAATTAGCCTGATAACCAAACAAAGTAATTCATACTTTGCCAAGTGGTTCAAAATGTCACTTTATCATCACATGAAATTCTTAAATATATTTTAGCCTTCTCTGAGCTCTCTTCTACCATACTGATCTATTTGCTTGTCTGGTACTAGTATCATACCCTTTTCTTTCTTTTTTAAATATGTCTTTATTACTGATTTAAGAGAGAGGAAGGGAGAGGAAGAGAGAGAGAAACATCAGTAGGAGAAGATAACATCCATCAGCTGCCTCCTACATGCCCCCTGCTGGGGATGGAGCCCACAACTGGCCTGTGCACTGCCCAGGAGTTGAACCAGCGACCTCTCAGTGCATGGGATGATGCCACACCAAGCAGGGCAATACCCTTTTTATTTTAATGTCATGAGCTGTATTCTTCCATGTAATTCTCCTTTTTCAGGATTTTCCTGGATAATTACGTGCATATATTGTCTCAGAACTTCATATATTTTTCTAAGTATAAAAATTCCCATTAGATTTTAGGTTTGTCAGGCATAGTTGAAATACTTAATATTGAGCCATTTGTTTAGTAAAATGACAAATCATCCCATTTGTCCAGTTTTTGCTTATGTATTTTTGTCTCATAAAATTGTAAGAGCTTGAAAAAACATGAAAAATTGTATACAGTGAAAAATCATGCACTAATTCTATTACTTAGAAGTAATTACTTTAATTTTTTTTCCTTCCAGTCTTTTCCCATGTATATATTCTTTTTTAAAATGTTATCTATAATAATAAAAGTGTAATATGCTAATTAGACTGGACAGCCGAACAACCTTCCAGACAGCCTTCTGGACAAAGCCGTGGTGGTGAGGCCCAAGGCAGAGGCGGTTAGGGGTGATCAGGCAGGCAAGCAGAGTGGTTAGGGGCAATCAGGCAGGCAGGCAGAGTGGTTAGGGGCGATCAAGCAGGCAGGCAGAGGGGTTAGGGCCAATGAGGCAGGCAAGTGAGTGGTTAGGGGTGATGAGGCAGGCAAGTGAGTGGTTAGGGGTGATGAGGCAGGCAGGCAGAGGAGTTAGGGGAGATCAGGCAGGCAGGCAAGTGGTTAGGGGCAATCAGGGAGGCAAGCAGGTGAGCGGTTAGGAGCCAGCGCTCCTAGATTGCCAGAGACATGTTCAACTGCCAGTTTAGGCTCGATCCGATCCAGACATCTCCATGATTTCGTGCACCTGGCCTCTAGTCAATATTATATTTTATGTACCTTTTTAATCCTACTTTTATATAAAACATTCTATAAATGTTTTTTGTTAGTTTGCATCATGTTTTGTTTATGTCATTTTTTACATCCTTTACATCCTTTAGTTTATGTCATTATTTGCTCATAGCCAAGACTTTTTTTTTTATTAATAAATCTTTATTCAGATTATTACAATTGTTTCTCCTTTTTCCCTCCATAGCTCCCCTCCACCTGGTTCCCACCCCACCTTCTGCCCTTACCTCCCCCCCACTGTCCTCATTCATAGGTGTATGATTTTTGTCCACTCTCTTCCTGAACCCCCCCATACCCCTTTCCCCCTGAGAATTATCAGTCCACTCCCTTTCTATGCCCCTGATTCTATTATATTCACCAGATTATTCTGTTCCTCAGGTTTTTAATTCACTTGATTTTTAGGTTCACTTGTTGATAGATATGTATTTGTTGTTCATAATTTTTATCTTTACTTTTTTCTTCTTCCTCTTCTTTAAGAATACCTTTCAGCATTTCATATAATACTGGTTTGGTGGTGATGAACTCCTTTAGCTTTTTCTTATCTGTGAAGCTCTTTATCGGCCCTTCAGTTCTGAATGATAGCTTTTCTGGGTAGAGTAATCTTGGTTGTAGGTTCTTGCTATTCATCACTTTGAAAATTTCTTGCCACTCCCGTCTGGCCTGCATAGTTTCTGTTGAGAAATCAGCTGACAATCGTATGGGTGCTCCCTTGTAGGTAATTAACTGTTTTTGTCTTGCTGCTTTTAATATTCTCTCTTTGTCTTTTGCTCTTGGCATTTTAATTATGATGTGTCTTGGTGTGGTCCTCTTTGGATTCCTTTTGTTTGGAGTTCTGTGCGCTTCCTGGACTTGTAAGTCTATTTCTTTCACCAGGTGGGGGAAGTTTTCGGTCATTATTTCTTCAAATAGGTTTTCAGTATCTTGCTCTCTCTCTTCTTCTGGCACCCCCATAATTCTGATGTTGGTACGCTTGAAGTTGTCCCAGAGTCTTCTTACACTATCTTCAACTTTTTGGATTTTTTTTTCTTTTTGCTTTTTCGGTTGAGTGTTTTTTGCTTCTTTGTATTTCAATTCTTTGACTTGATTCTTGTGGTCCTCTAGTCTGTTGTTGGGTCTCTGTATAATATTTTTTATTTCAGTCAGTGTATGTTTAATTTCTAGTTGGTCCTTTTTCATATCTTCGAGGGTCTCGTTATATTTATCGGCCTTTTCTAGGATATTCTTGAAAAGCCTTAAAACCGTGGTTTTGAATTCTATATGTAGTCATTTGTTTTCCTCCATTTCTTTCGTTTGTGATCTGTTTCTTTGACGCCGCATTTTTACTGCTTCCCTGAGTTGGTAAGGTAGATTTGTGTGCTAGGTTTCCTATATGGCCCAGTGGGTCGGCCTCCCCAGTTAACCTGAGGTGGATACTCTTGGTGCACCCCTTTGTGGACTGTGTGTACAGCCTTGTTGTAGTTAAGTCTTGATTGTTGTTGGTATCACTGGGAGGAATTGACCTCCAGGCCAGTTGGCTGTAAGGATCAGCTTTGTCTACGCTGGGAGAAGTTCGGTGCTGGAGACAGCCTTATAGGATTAGACTTGCCAAATTGCAGTAGCCTCTGTGCTCAGCTTGGATGGGGTGGAGTCTGAGGGTGGAGCAGACAGTCTTTGCTTCCAGTCAGCCTTGCCCTTGCGTGCGCGCCGCCAGACCTCTGTCTTCCCTGGCTCCCGAGTCTCCACCCGAGAGTCCAGATTCCCCCCACAAGAGCATGGGTCCCCAGGGGCTCGCCTGGAACTGGGGTTCAGTGCAGTCAGAACTGGGGCTCAGTGCAGTCAGGAGCTTCTGACTCCCTTCCACTAGGGAAAGCCTGTGGCAACCTCCGCAGCCTTTGTGCGCACTGGCATGCGCGCGCCTCCAGACCTCTGCCTTCCCCGGCTCCCGAGTCTCCACCCGAGAGTCCAGATTTCCCCCCGTAAGAGCATGGGTCCCCAGGGGCTTGCCTGGAACTGGGGTTCAGTGCAGTCAGAACTGGGGTTCAGTGGAGTCAGGAGCTTCTGACTCCCTTCTGCTAGGGAAAGCCTGTGACAACCTCCGCAGCCTTTGTGCACACTGGCATGCACGCCCCCAGACCCCTGCCCGCCGGGGCTCCCCCGGGTCTCCAAGTCTCCGGTTGCCTTTCTCTCTACCTGACAGTCCAGACTCCCCCTGTATGAGCCTGGGTCCACGGGGTTTTGCCCGGGACTGGCGATCAGTGCAGTCAGAACTGGGGTTCAGTGCGGTCAGGGACTTCCTTCCCCCTTCTGCCAGAGAAAGTCAGCCAGGCTCTCAGCCGCCCTTCCTCTCTGCGCACACAAAAACCTTTTACCGTACCTCCAATTCTCTGTGAGCTTTTCTCTTTCCTTCTAGTTGTAGAATTTTCACTCAGCCAGCTTTCCTGTGGTTCTTGATGGTGTCCGTTCTGTCTTTTAGTTGTAGTTTTGAAATTGTTGTGCGAGGCAGCAGTTTAGGTGCTTACCTATGCCGCCATCTTGGTTTCTCTCCTCATAGCCAAGACTTTTTACTGTTGATATTAAATTCTGTGTGTATACAAAAAATGTATTATTCAATCATCTATTTCTCATGGTGAATCCATAAGAATAGTTGGTACTTTCATACTTTTATAGGTAAAAAACTGAAGTGTACAAAGCATCAGTTTTTAGGATTACAGAGGTAGAATAGAACTGATAACATTTATATTGGTCTGTTTCAATTGAAACTTTGAACTAGGCAAGAGAATAAACCATTGTTTTTTAGAGAAAAAAAAAGATTAGTGCAGGAAAATTTCTGCACTATCATTGTCTCTTGGTCAGATGGATAAAAATATTAGCTGAAATCATATAAAACTGCCATTTTTTCAGTTCAAAGTGGCCAAATATTATGATTTTATATAGTTCAATATTATAGTAAACTCAAGTCCATCATACTTATCATCAGCTAAGAACATAAGTTTGAATCACAAGAAATTGAATGTACAGGATGATACAACAAATTCTCCATTGGATGTCTATTTATTTTTCCCCAGTAATTATGATGATTTATAATTTTATGTGAACCATACATAGTGTTCCTCTGAATATCCTGTGGGCAGGGTAAATTTATTATTCTGACTAATAGTAGCAATGATGCTTCAAGCATTAGTTTTTCAAATAAAAGTAATCAGAATGCTTTTTGACCTTGGTTTCACTCAAGAGGTGGCAATAGATTTTCAAATGGTTGCTCAGCAAATTGATTGGTTGTTTATAATATATGAAATTAGTAACTAATAGTATTTAAAATATACAGTGTGATTTATATATATTTCTTATGTGAAATAATACTTTATTTTATTGCAAGGAGCAGTGGTTTTTTTCCCTAGTAACCTTAGGTCAGTATGTTTTAGGTCAGGGTTCATGTGAGTAAGGACCAAGTGTAGATATTTTGCAGGTCTCTTACCCTATCAGTGTGAGGCAATGTTTTTTAAAGTGTGTGAACTCTTCTCTAGAATATACCTCTCTAGAGAATAACCAGGCTTAGTGGTTGAGCATTTCTGATTGGGACCAGAGTCAAAGATTTCTTATACTTTGAAAAATAATCCCTGTACTCCTTCAGTCTCTGTGGGAATGCAGTAATTAAGCAATAGCATCTGCAGTTAATGGTCATCTAGAGAAATATACGGTCCAGCATAAATTCAAGGTTCTTTAAGTCAGTCTATTATTTATTAAAGAGAAATGCCCAACCAGAGGATATCAACACTTGTCTATTAAGTAATACTTTAACAATGAAATTGTATGTTTCCCTTCAAACATACATTCATGATCTTGTTTATTCTATACTAGAGGCCCAGTGCACAAAATTCGTGCACGGGGGTGGGGGGTGTCCCTCAGCCCAGCCTGCACCCTCTCCAACCTGGGACACCTAGAGGGATGTCTGACTACCCGTTTAGGCCCAATCTCAGAATCCAGGACTACTGGCTTCCAACTGCTCACCTGCCTGCCTGCCTGCCTGATTGCCCCTAATTGCTTCTGCCTGCCATCCTGATCACCCCCTAACCACTCCCCTGCCAGCCTGACTGACGCCTAACTGCTCCCCTGCCAGCCCGATTGCCCCTAACTGCCCTCCTCTGCCAGCCTGGTCACCCCTGTCTTCTCCTGCAGGCCTGGTCACCCCCAACTGCCCTCCCCTGCTGGCCCAATAACCCCTAACTGCCCTCCCCTGCTGGCCCGGTTGCCCCTAACTGCCCTCCCCTGCCAGCCTGGTTGCCCCCAACTGCCCTCCCTGCAGGCCTGGTCACCCCTAACTGCCCTCCCCTGCAGGCCTGGTCACCCCTAACTGCCCTCCCCTGCAGGCCTGGTCCCCCCCAACTGCCCTTCCCTGCAGGCCTGGTCGCCCCTAACTGCCCTCCCCTGCAGGCCTGGTCCCCTCCAACTGCCCTCCTCTGCAGGCCTGGTTCCCCCCAACTGCCTTCCCTTGTAGGTCCAGTCACCCCTAACTGCTCTCTCCTGCTGGCCTGGTTCCCCCCCAACTGCCCTCCCTTGCAGGTCTGGTCCCTCCCAACTGCTCTCCCCTGCTGGCCATATTGTGGTGGCCATCTTGTGTCTACATGGGGGTAGCCATCTTTGTGTGTTGGAGTGACAGTCAATTTGCATATTACTCTTTTATTAGATAGAATGTCAATCTTAGGAAGAGAGGAGGCTCCTGAGGTGGCTGGTGGGTGGGTGTCAGTGATTGGCCACGAGGTACATCACCAGTAAGCAGGAAGACTAAAAATAGGATGTCTTTTTTTTTTTTTTTTAAATTTCAGAGAGGAAGGGAGAAGGATAGAGAGATAGAAACATCAATGATGAGAGAATCATTGATCAGTTGCCTCTTGCATGTCCCACACTGGGGATTGAGCCTGCAACTTGGCCAATGCCCTGACCAGGAATCGAACCGTGACCTCTGGTTCATAGATCGATGCTCAACCACTGAGCCACACCAGCCAGACAGGATGTCTTCTGACTCTTGGTCTACTGTGTTGCCACAAGATCACAATTCTAAGATGTTGTTATATACTGCATTTACTCTCTTCAGTCAAGGGTTAGTTGTGGGATTAATTACTTTATTGTAACTTTGCCTATGCATGTATAGTTCGTTTTAATTATAACTTTTAAAAGTTGAAGAAAACATTTAAAATGAATACTACTTCTCTTTGGGGGTGAAAAAAAAAGCACATGCAAATTCTGATGATTCTGCTTTTCTCATTTTTCATGCCTCTGAAAGAAAATTCAAGTGAAAGCAAAATCAGTTTATTAATGCAATGTGATTGCTATCTGTAAGATTTCAACATAAGAATTAGTGCCTTGTTTAAGCATAAAATTGAAAATAGCTATTGGCCTGTTAAACTCCCTGCATCATCATCCAGTAATGACAAATAGAAAACTTAGACATATCTGCAAAAAATATATAAATATATACATTGAGGCATGTGGCTTAGCTGTTGACAAAATCCAGTGGCAAATTTATATTCTCAACATTATTGTGGGAGCGTATATATATGCTTATATAATCTCCAGAATTATCTTACATCCCTATATCTGCCTTCCTTTATTTTCTCCCGTGAGGTTACTATAGAGACTGAGTCTTGCAGAAGCATAATTCCACTCCCTCCTCTGTTATTTACCAACTTTGTGTACTTTAAGTCCCTTAATTTTTCTAATCATCTATTTGCTATTAGGTGATATATGAATTTCTTTTCAGCATTAATATTTTTATGTGACTTTAGTTTTCTATAATTTGTATTTATTCATTTATTTGGTACATCCTATATGCCAGCAAGCAGTGTGCCAGATGTTGGCCAAACAACATGGTTCATACCTTTAGGGAGCTCATACTCTATGGGATAAGAGGGAAATTCCTTAAATAATTACTGAATTACAGTTGTGATAACTGTTGCAGTGGCGTTTATCTTAGAGATCCTAATCATGTGACTATTTGAGGGTGTATGCCTGTGAGGTGGCTTGTGCTTCATTCACACTTAGCTAACATGGAGCACTCTTTTTCCTTTTTAATGCACTCCATACTTCCCCCCAACCCTGCCCCCCATGTTCTCTTTATCTCTTCTTTGGCTAATTTTGATAACTTCTTAACTAGTTTTCTCTTTTATTCACTTTAATCTAAATTCTCATTATTACTAGAATTGCCTATTTAAAACAGATCATATCTGTCTCTTGCTTCTGATACCTATATCCAAGGATATTGCTTTCAACGATTTGGCGTTTAATTTCTCCTGTAGCCTCAGCTAGTCTTCCCAAGAACTATTCATTAGGGCTGTGGAAATAGACAACTATAATAAGATTAGAGGAAAATCTGGGGGCTGAGCTAGAGTTTAAAAGTCATTCATTCTGATTTACTTTTTTTAAAATATTTTTTTTATTGATAGTATTTACAGGTATCTCCCATTGTCTCCCCCTTCCCCCCTCCCTCCTAACCCCTACCCATTCCACCCCGACTCCCAAGGTCTAATTTCCAGACAAACTCTCTAAGAACAGTGACATCCTGGGGAGCATCTGTAGCTAAGTGATGGGAAAAGACAGTTGGAAAGATCAGAGGAGTGAAACTAATGTAGCATCACCAAAGCCAAAGAAAATGGAATTTCAGGAAGGGGTGGACTGTGGAGAGGGATCAAGGAGAAAGAGATCTGAGAAAAGTATCCAGGATTTGGGGAAGTAGAGATCATTTGAATAATAATTACAGACACATAATGACACTTCACACTGTTTCCAAAAGAACAGTCTTCTGAATAATACCCATTAAGAAAATATTATGAAAAGCATATTATATGGGAAAAATAATTACCCTGGGATTAGAAAAGAAACTTCTGTTTCCAGAATTAGTACTCATTTTTAGATATATTAATATAAATTATGGCTGACTTCACTTGTTAAAGTTCTCAGCTTTTTACCATCACATACAGCCATTGTCACATTTGTAATACCTCCTCTAAGTTTTCCATTAGAGAACAGAAGTGGGAAAATGCAGGTACATTAATTTGTAAACTTACCAATCCTTGGACTTCACGTCAGTGACAGTATTGAAACAGCAAATTGTCCTTAAAATAGGAAACAAGTGTATGTCTTGGAAGACAGATGTTCAGGAACATTTATGAGGTTAGGTGTTATTTCCTAGATATAATTATCCTATATAATAAAGAGGTAACATGCAAATTGACTATCATGCCCTCACACAAGATGGCCACCCCCATGTGGTCACAAGATGGTCGCCACAAGATGGCCTGCAGGGGAGGGAAGTTGTGGGCAATCAGGCCAGCAGGGGAGGGCAGTTAGGGGTGACCAGGACAGCAGGGGATGGCAGTTGGGGACGACCAGGCCTGCAGGGGAGGGCAGTTGGGGGCGACCAGGCCTGCAGGGGAAGGAAGTTGGGGGGGGGGGGGCCAGGTCAGCAGGGGAGGCAGTTGGGGGCGACCAGGCTGGCAGGGGAGGGCCATTGGGGGGGATCAGGCCTGCAGGGGAGGGCAGTTGGGGGGGACCAGGCCTGCAGGGGAGGGCAGTTGGGGGGGACCAGGCCTGCAGGGGAGGGCAGTTGGGGGGGACCAGGCCTGCAGGGGAGGGCAGTTGGGGGCGACCAGGCCTGCAGGGGAAGGAAGTTGGGGGGGGGGCAGGTCAGCAGGGGAGGCAGTTGGGGGCGACCAGGCTGGCAGGGGAGGGCCATTGGGGGGGATCAGGCCTGCAGGGGAGGGCAGTTGGGGGGGACCAGGCCTGCAGGGGAGGGCAGTTGGGGGGACCAGGCCTACAGGGGAGGGCAGTTGGGGGCAACCGGGCCAGTAGGGGAGGGCAGTTGGGGGCAACTGGGCTGGCAGGGGAGGGCAGTTGGGGGCGACCGGGCCAGCAGGGGAGGGCAGTTGGGGGCAATTGGGCCAGCAGGGGAGCAGTTAGGCGTCAACCAGGCTGACAGGGGAGTGGTTAGGGGATGATCAGGATGGCAGGCAGAAGCAGTTAGGGGCAATCAGGCAGGCAGGTTGGGAGCCAGCAGTCCTGGGTTGTGAGGGATGTCCGACTGCCGGTTTAGAATCAGGCCTAAACTAGCAGTTAGACATCCCCCGAGGAGTCCCAGATTGGAGAGGGTGCAGGCTTGGCTGAGGGACACCCTCCCAATGCACAAATTTCGTGCTCCGGGCCTCTAGTAATATATGATATTCATTCCTAATACAAAACAATGTAATTTCCATGAGCATGAATTAATCTTGCTGATAGATGTACTTTTAAATAGAAACGACAAATATTCTTTGCCTTTATTTAAGTGTATTGCTTTTTTTCTAGACCATTTTTTATTTTCATCTTCCCAAAGACTTTCCCCTTAAATTCTCTTGCTTTTGATTGTCTCATACCATATCGCATCAAACATTAAAATACACCCACAAGCCATACTAATTACAATTTATTTTAAAAACTGATTTCTGTTCAGTTGTAATTGGATAATTGACATAAACATATATTTACCAGTTTTTAATTTTGCAGTGTTTTGGAATTTTGAGATCTTAAGCATTTTCACTGTCTCATGAAAATTCATCAGCCCTAGGCTATCCTTCATCCATTAATGGATAAAATGGCCCTATTTCAAATAAAATTATCTTAGAGAAAGCAAGGTGGCTCAGTTAGATGGTAGTTCATCTTCAGCTCTGTGATGACTTCACACCTTTATGCTGTGGGATCAGTCAGGTACATATCCTAGTTCTCTCCATATAATCACAGCTTTGCCCAAAGAAATGAAAGGCAGCCATGCTTTCCTTATTAGGAAAGTTCATGTGTACCCTAAGGCACGGTGGGGTCATATTAAGGTAGATGAATGTACTGATAATCTTGGATGTACAAAGCCTGGTAGACAATGTTTAGCTTGAGCTTTGTTTAGTTATACCATACAGTCTAGAGATGATGGGAAAATTGGGTGAGCTGTGAGTTTAAAGATTGTTATTTATTTTTAAGTTAGATTAATATTATAGTAGGGAAACAAAAGGTTATAATTTGTTTGCAACTTAGCAACCTTTCCTTTTTGAAAATGACCTAAAGAGGAATAAAATACTAGTAAACTTTTTATCCCTTTTAGCCATTCAGTCATTTATGTTATCCATCCATTCAAAACATAAACCTATACCAAAAATGAGCAGTTTTTCTATATTCATGAGTTTCAGTTTCATAATTTTTCCCTTAATTATGCATAAAATGTGGCTCCTGTCATCAAAATTTGATTAAAAACACACTATCAAAAGTTCCTCAAAGTCGGGAGCAAAATAAGATGAACAGATAGAGAGCTGGCTGTTAGGAGCACAGGCCCCAAGTCCTCACTTTCCCACTGCCTGTCTGGTTCCTTTAGGAACCTCACTGTCTCTCTACTAGGCCTCCTGAGGTATAAAAAAGTTGAAATAAAGTATTTTGAAGGTACCTTACAGTTCCAGAATTATAGTAATCATGACAAACTTTTTTTGATCCTCATGCATTCCACAAATATTTATTATTAAGTGCCTGCCCAGTGATAGGCACCGTTTCTCAGCTGGGGACAGAGTGCCTGAATGATGACTTTGCCTTAGGCCTTTCTATAGAGGTGACATTGACATTGAGATCTCAAGTACAAGAAGTCAGCCCAGTAAAGAGCAGCAGAAGCATGAGTTAGGTTAGAAAATGCTTCAGGTCATAGACTGGCGCTGGACGGACGTGATTCAGATTCAAGCTCTGCCACTTTCTGACTGTGATGCCCTGGGACAGTTTCCTTAATCTTTCTGAGTCTCACTTCCTCTTCTGTAAATTGGGCTTAGTAGTAGTATTTAGCTTACAGAGATGGGAGTCTTAGGTAAGTTAAGACATGTAAAGCACTTGTACAGGATAAGCACTCAGTAAGTGTTACTTTTTACTTAATTTTTTTTTCTAGGTAGAGGAAACACCTCCTGAAAAGCTCAGAGATGAGGTATGTTCCAGAAACAAGAGAACAGGTCTGTGTTTCTGGAAAATGGTAGGGAACGATGATGTAAAGGGAGGCCGGGCCAGATCGTGTAGAACTTTGTCAACTGGAGTGAAAAGCTTAGACATAGTTCTCAGCAAAATGGAACGTAGCGGGGAGGTTTTAAGCAGGACAGTGGCAATGTCCAATTCACATTTTTGGCCACTTAAAAACTATGCCACCTGGGTAAGTCATGTAAGGTTTCTGGTCCCCAATTTCCTATATTTAACATGTAAATTATGAAAATTACCACAGAGTTTTGTTGTAAGGATAAAAATCCAGTGAGCTAATGTGAAATGATGTGTCTTTGATTGTTAGTTACTACTGTCACTAGTAATTTATAGCATACAGTTGTGACTCCTTGGCACCCCTTTTATATTGATGACATTATTATTTTATTTCCTCACAGATATTTCATGTCCCCATAGTTAAAATGTATGCTTCTTTGATGGAAGAGGATAGTTCTATTTCTTTATGTGAACCCAAAGCCCCTAATAAGTGTCATAGGGATTTCTAGTAAATAAATAAATAATAGAGTGAGGATGCAGAGGTAACATAAACACCACTCGATTCTTTGGCGGGGGAAAATTAAGGCAATTATTTAGCTCTTACATTCTGGAGTGTAAATACCCATTATGCTCCGTAAGGTGAAAAGGGCAGGAACATGAAGTAAGAGATGTGATGAAAGGAAGTAGAAGAAAGGTTAGAAATCTCAAAAATAGTCTTGGAAATTGAGTCAGTGATTCCCTTGCTATTAAAAAAGAACAGTGTATACCCCCATGCCGATAGGACAGAAATAAAGGTTGAGAACAACTGCCAAGTGTTCTAAACTCAAAACATGTTTTGTTGTGGAGTAACTATTGGATCCTTACTGTATCAAAACTTGATTCTTGGCCAGGGCCAAGAGAAAATTGGGATAGCTTTTTTTAAAGAACGGAGTTTACCTTGCTACTGATTCTAGTAGTTTTATATTTGCTGTGTTGGGAAACAGTGGTTGTCCGCCCCCAATCCCTAATTGCTCAGAACATAAGTGGTGCAAAGTTGAAACTTTAGAAAGGTATGTTCTGTATGTGCATTGTGTCAGAGATAATGTAAATACTCAGTTTAGATTATCTGCCCTTCTTGTCCATTGTGCCCAGACAGCCTCCCACTTTGAGTCAGCAAACCCTTAATAAGCATGGGCATTATGGCAGGTCCTCTGTGAGAAGGAATGAACAGGAAGAGTAAGTATGCAGTGGACTGTAACTGAAAAGTAAACACACCACCATGGCCTTGGTCACCCAGCCAGTCACCTCCGTGTGGCAGCACTAGGCATTGTTTAGGGTCATGACGCCAGAAAAAAACATGTATAAGTTCCTGCTAACAACCAAATATTAACGGATTTACAGTCTTCAAACGAAATTTTCTTCCCTTTCTCCCCAATCACTCACCTTCAGTGGGAATAACTGAATGTTAATTGGATTTTCTTTGTTTTTTTCTAAAATAATAATGGTGCAGTGCTTTTCCCACTAATTTTTCTTCCCACTGTTCTTTGCCATGTTTCAAGGCAGATGTAAATGTCTCTCGTTTCTATGATGAGCAAAATTAAGACACACCACTTAGACATCATCCCACAAAGATGATCGCGTATGATATGTGTTGGAGAAAGCTCCCGTAAACATAATTACTGAAGAATACGATTTTGGAAGGAATGAGATTACTCTTTATCGAGCACATCCTGTGTCACTGTCATTGTACTGTGCACCCAGATGCACACTGGGTGAGCCAGAGGGACGTGCTGGCTGCCCTCAGTGTTACAGAGGAGGAACATTCAGGGGTTAGAAGCAAACCCAGAGTCCATTCGGAACACCTTGTAGTTCATGCATAACTCACAAATGTCTTTCCTTTTTATGTGTGTCTCTCAGTGAAAATCACTGTTCTTACTGTTACCAGCATTGGGGTTCTTGGGTTACCCAAGAAAGAAATCAACAGGAAACCTCAGAGAAGTTTCCAGGCAGGTTTTACTAAGCTTATGCTCGAGCACAAAGGAGGCAGCATAGAGGACAGGACGGTCCTCTGAACCTGCTTGGGGGCTGGCTCAGCTTGGCTGCTTTTATAAGCTGGGGGAAGTGGGCTTGCAAGAAGAGGTTGGCTTTTGGAAAAAAGCCGGCTTGTAGAATTGTCCATATCAGGGTAGGAAAAACAGGTGGTTAGTAGAGAGATAAAATTCTGCTTTTTTTTTTTCCCTTAAGCACAGAGTAGAGGCATGGTGACATTTCTTGTGGTCAGCTTATCCGACGTTCTACCTGGTGGTATTTTTCCATTCCAGGTCCAAGTCCCTATACTGTCTCATTCCACTAAAGGCTCGTCACATGGGAGACCTGGAATGTGATGGCTGCTTACATTGTAGCATTTACTATGTAAGGCAAAAATCTAAAATACCCTAAGTAGTGCCTGTTCAATTATAAAAGGAAAGAAGATGTGAAGGATGTAGAGTTGAGCTATGTGATTGTTTTCCCATTATGTCAGAAGAGGCTGTAAGAATGCAAATACACTGAGTGGCCAGATTATTATGATGTCTGAATGCATAATAATCTGGCCACTCAGTGTGTATGTGTGTGTGTGTGTGTGTGTATATATATATATATATATATATATATATATATATCAGTTGATATTTAGTTGTTAGCAAGAGTTTATACAAGTTTTTTTTTTCTGGCCCGGTGCATGAATTCGTGCATGGGTAGGATCCGGCCAGCCTGGCCAGGGGGAGGGGACATGGGCAGTTGGCTGGCCTGCCTATTGGTTGAACTCCTGGTCGAGGGGACAATTTGTATATTAGCCTTTTATTATATAGGATATACACTGAGTGGCCAGGTTATTATGCATTCAGAGATCATAATAATCTGGCCACTCAGTGTACATCTTTGTGGATATTCTGTGAAATATTTTGTTGAAAGAGCAGAATGCATGTTCATTTCATGATTCACAACCAGTAGGTTGGTCTCCTCTGTTACCGAGTCTTTAAGTCTTGTATCAGATACCTTCTATAAGAGACCTTTCCTAATAATAATAATAATAATAATAAATATTTTTAAGTCCCCAAACAGATGGCTAACCCCCTTCCCCCCAAATATACAATTCTTACTTCTTGTGACCTACCTTGAACTAGTCTGTACCTTTATTATGGTATATTCTATTAGTTATGATATTTATATAATTTTCTTTCCCCTCACCCCATTACATAAATTCCTTTAGGGCAGGGGCTCTCCTGCCCTTAGTCTTGGTATTGTCGGAAGCACTTCCCACCAGCAAAGAAAAGAAGTTCTTAGTAAATATTTGTTGGATCAGGAACAGTTTACATATTCATTAAATTAGCTGTTCTGGCTGTTTTCAGTCATATGAAAGATATGCACATCCACTCTCTCACTCTATCTTGTTGCCCAACCTCGGCAGGCAGATTGTAACTACTTTAATTCCTTGTTGACTGTTCAAGGAAGTTTTTATTAGTGTTGAATGGAAGTCAAACCTCTTGAGTTTTCTGGCACATTGTGAGTTGTTTACAGCTGCTTTTTCATTGGTGTTATTGTTCAATGGGACCTGCCTGAGGAGTGTGCTGTACACCAAACAGTTTATACTAAGCATTCATTTATTCATTGGCTCACCCATCAGATGACTCATTTACCACTTGTACCACTTGTAAATAAATGTGGATGTCTGCAACCTTGAAATACCCTTGATGTTCGTATGGTATGTTTCAAATGATGTAAGTATCTTACCATATTTATAACTTTTAGGACCAACTAAGAGACCGTATAGTCCCTTAAACATATAAACAAGGAGCTATGAAATATGTATTTTTTTAAAAACATTGGAAATGAGACCTTGGTCTTATTATTATTCTAGGGAAATTGAAACCATTTTATAGAGGTAGAAAGAATGCACTCACACATCAGCATTACTTAATAGAGACATATTTTATTAAGGTTAGCCATATATGTAACAAAATTTTGGCATAAAATTAATTTTCAGTACTATCAGGGAACTGGTTTTAATTTAGTTGACCTAAGAGTATACAGAGCAAATATTTTCCAAATTAGTCACATGTAGGAGGGTCACTTATTCTTACAGGTAGAAGGGGCTTTCTTACCTTTCACATAGTATAGTTCTGTTTACTTCTCATACAAATTACTTATGTGAAGTATACAGTTTGATGTTTAGTGATGCCTTTTTACTAATGAAAGTTATTTTGTTAGAGGTAACGCTGAGGTGAAATTATCTCATCTTTACTAAGAAGGTTTCAAATGAAACTGCTCGTGTACTAGTAATCTCTCTGTGGGTGGCCAACCTGTTGCTAGAGAACAAGTGAGCATCTTATTAAAAGTTGTTTGTTTGGTCTGGGTAAGGTAATGTTCTGTTATCAGATTAAGCTTCCTAGAAGCATATATTTTCATCACTTTAAAAAATTTCCAAGTATTATTAGTTTCATTAATAATAAGCCCTTGTTCCTTGTAAGTAACTAAAATACCAAAAAGGGCAGAAATACAAAATAAAATTTACCCAGTGACCCTTGCCATTCATATTTTTCTGAATATTCTTTTAGAAATTTCTACAAAAGAAATATTCTTACTTGCTATTCTGTTACTAACTTTATCATTTAAATAACATACCATGAACTCTTTCTATGTCAGCAAATATTAATCTGTACACCACTGTTGTATGTTATTAGTATTCCTTCATCTATCATAATAAAAGAGTAATGTGCTAATTAGACCAGACAGCCGGATGACCTTCCAGAGGACGACATTCCGGACGTCCTTCTGGACGAAGCCAGGGTGGCAGGGGCTGAGGCAGAGGCGGTTAGGGGCAATCAAGCAGGCAGGCAAGTGAGCAGTTAGGGGCGATCAGGCAGGTAGAGTGGTTAGAGGCAGTGAGGCAGGCAGGCCAGTGGTTGGGGACAATGAGGCAGGCAGGTGAGTGGTTAGGGGCAATGAGGCAGGCAGGCAGGCAGGCGAGCAGTTAGGAGCCAGCAGTCCCGAATTGCAAGAGGGATGTCTGACTGCCTGTGGGATGGGGCCTAAACCAGCAGTCAGATATCCCCCGAGGGGTCACGGATTGCAAGAGGGTGCAGGCTGGGCTGAGGGACTCCTCCCCTCCCCCACCTACCCCCGCCATGCACGAATTTCGTGCACCGGGCCTCTAGTGGTTTATAATTTACTTAATTCCCTCTTGATAAACATTTAGGTTCTTTTTAGTTTTGGAATATTATCCGTTCACATTTCAGTGACCAGAAAGATTGATGGCTACTCTGAGTGAATGGTGCACACCTGATAAATATTTCACTGACTCCTGATTATGTCATAAATTAAAAATCTACATAATTTATTAGCTGATTCTTTTATAATTGATACATCTGTACACATATATATGTATGTACACACACTCATACTCAAATAGCAGCAACTCCTTGGTGATACACCCAGTAAACCCTTGCTTCCACCACTCTGGAGCCTCCCTACAGCAGCCCACTTTTTACTTAGATTGCAGTTAAATACCTGATCTTGGGGGCTCTCTGATTCCCAGGTTTTCCCCCATATCTCCTCTTTTCCCTCCAGACAATTGTGCAAATGCTGAATTCTTCCTCTTATCCTTCCATTTTTCATAGGCCATGAATTTGTTCTCCTTTAGAAAATTCTTTATCATACAAATTCTTCAGAAAATTACAATAAAGATATCCCAATCATCACGTTCTTAAGTATATCAATTTCTATCTGATTTTTATCATTGCAGGTTTAATAACTATTGTTAAGAATAATAACCAGTTATTTTTCACTATTTTGGTTGAAACCATGTATCTAAAATATATTGGAACATATCCAGTAATCCAGTATGAATTTTTTGTAATCATTTATCTACCCAGTTGACAACTTGATGTCAAATATCTGGATATTTGAAAAATACCTAAATTATGTTAAATTTTTCAGTGTATCCAGAGTATTGATTATTACATAGACATGGTTGGGTAATTGTTGGGTAGTCTGGAACCTTCATTTAGGTACTTTTGAGGGGAAAATACCAATTCATCACTTGGATTAATTAGTGGCAATATTTATAAAAGCCACAATGTGAGGGGGGGGGGGAATGAAACCTGACATACATGATATAAATTGAATACCTGGAAACACCACCATCGGTAGTTCTTAAGAAGAAAAACATTGCCTACGGTGCAGCCAGATACATAAACAATTCTGGAAATTTTTGTTTCTACCGCCCCACATTAATTCCAAGAAACATTAGGAGCCTTTTAAAAAAATCTTGCAGCTTTTCATTTATACTAAATTTTTATTTATAACATATAAATGAATATAGGTCAATCACAATAGACTCATAGGTAGGGCAGTATACATTTGGCAACATTTACCTTTTAAAGTGGTTATTCAGCCTGAACTCCAGGGATTGCTTTCAATAATAGATTTTTTTTTTTAATTTTGCAAGGAACAACCTAAGGGAGTGTGTTTCAACATGTCAGCATTTTTTAATTGCAAAGTAATAAGTTAAGGACATAATATTTGCATGGAATGAATGTGGACAAGATTGGGCAATGTGATCTAGTGATAATGCAATTAGGTACATTCAGTCCTACAATCATATTCTAATTATATTGAACCAAATGATGACAGTACAAAGAGAGGTTACAAGTGAAGTATCTCATCACGCTTTAGCTACTTAAGCCTTTTGTTAATGACTTAGATTAAGACATAGAAGACTTTGTGCATATAAAATAGTCAAAAAAACAAAGCTGAGAAGAATATGTTGACTAGCAAGGTTAGAAATAAAAGATTGAAGAAGACTACAGAGATGTTATTTCTTTTTAACGTATCATAGGTGCAAAAATGGCAGAAAATTTAGCTAATTGATATTTACAGTAAATTAATGCGTAGTCTTAAACTTTGATTCTCAAGAGAGATAAGGACTAGAAAGATATAGCAACTAGAAAGAATAGCAACTCTTGTGAAAATAACTAGAGCATTTTACCCAATTGAAAATTCAGGATTGACCAGCATTGTTACTGTTAAATGCTTACTCTACATAATGCATATTTACTAGTATAGTTTGAAAGCACTTTTTTTTAAAAGTTACATTTATTTTTCTTTTTTTAATATATTTACTAGTATAGTTTGAAAGCACTTTTTTTTAAAGTTGTGTTTATTTTTCTTTTTTTAATATATTTTTTATTGATTTCAGAGAGGAAGGAGAGGGAGAGATAGAAACATCCGTGATGAGAGAGAATCATCGATTGGCTGCCTCCTGCACGACCCGCACTGGGGATCGAGCCCATAACACGGGCATGTGCTCTGACCAGGAATCAAACCAGTAACCTCTTGGTTCATGGGTCAGTGTTCAATCACTGAGCCACACTGGTTGGGCCAGATTTCATTCTTTTTTATAGCCAAGTAGAATTCTGTTCTGTATATGTGCCACAACATTTTTAACACTCATCTACTGATGGGCACTTGAGTCAATTCCATATGTTGGTTATTTTAAATAATGCTGCAATAAATATAAGGGTACTTATATTCTTTCAAATTAGTGTTTTGGGTTTCTTTAGATATATATGCCCAGAAGTAGAATCACTGGGTCATAAGGCAATTCCATGTTTAATTTTTTGAGGAGCCTCCATGTTCTTTTTATTTTAGATATTTGTTAACAACAGCACCCCACTTCCAGGAACCAAACTGTGTATTAGTTTTCAATTATTGTGAACAAATCAACACAAATTTAATGGCTTAAAATAATAAACATTTGCTATGTCACATACAACTTAGCTGGGTCATCTGCTCTTTGTCTCACAATGCTGAAAGTAAAGTATCAGCTGGACTGTGTTTTCAATGGAGGCTTGATTTGGGGGAAGAATCTGCTTTCAAGCTCATTCACGTGTTAACGTAAAAAATATTCAAACCTGTGAAGAGTTGTTGGTGAGTTTATTTGAGCCAAACTGTCGACAGTTGCCAGGAAGCAGTATCTCAACAGATTGGGATAGTGCTCCAGGGAATGGCAGTTTCTCATCTATTTTTATACATTGCAATCAAAGGAAGGGACATAGGTGGGTTACATGGAGTCCACTGGTGATAAATTAGAGAGGCAGGAGAAAGTAAAGCGGGAAATATTTCTAACTATTTATTTCTCTCCCTTCCCTCTCCATGAAAAAAATCAATAAGATATATTTAGGGGGGAAAAAACCCAACAGGATAAAAGAGGTTGAATATGTACTGTATAATTTAAAGCGTGTAAAATAATATAACTTTTTAGGGGCATATATGTTATCTATACTAATAAAAGGGTAATATGCTAATTAGACCAGACATCTTTCAAACATCCATCCAGACAAAGCCACGGTGGTGGGGGCTGAGGCAGAGGCCATTAGGAGCAATCAGGCCGGCAGGGGAGGGCACTTAGGGGCGACCAGGTCAGCAGGGGAGCAGTTAGGTGTCGATCTGGCTGGCAGGGGAGTAGTTAGGGGTGATCAGGCTGGCAGGCAGGCAAGCAGTTGGAAGCCAGCAGTCCCAGATTGTGAGAGGGATGTCCTCCGAGGGGTCCCATATTGGAGAGGGTTCAGGTTGGGCTGAGGGACCCCCCCCCATGCACGAATTTCGTGCACTGGGTCTCTAGTAAGAATAATAAAAGAAGGAGGAGGTAGAGGGAAATTAGATACCTACACATAGAGGAAGGCCTTGTGAAGACAGAGCAGAGAGACTGAAGATTAAAATGATGCAATCAGAGCCGGGAATGCTACCAGCCCACTAGAAGCTGGGAACAGATTCTCCCCCAGGGCCTCTGTAGGGAGTGTGGCCCTGCTCACACTTTAATTTCTGCCCAGTAATACTGGTTTTGTTCTTCTGCCCCCAGAACTGTAAAAGACTAAATTTCTGTTGTTTTAAGCCACCAAATTTGTGATAATTTGTTATGGCAGCCACACCAAACTAATACAGATGGGTATTAAATGATACTTTGGTTTTGCTTTGTAAACTCATTTTACTAGTTACTCAGTGAGGTTAAATATCATTTCATAAGATTATTGACTGTCCAGTTATTTTCTTCTATAAGTTTTTCAACTCATGTTTTTGTTTCTTTTTAAAAAATTCACTTTCTTATTGTTAGTAGGAATTCTTTACTTATTCTCACTTACTAATCTTACTGAAGAGATGTTTATCTTATGTATATTATGATGTCTTCATTTAGAGGTTTTCTTTTTCACCTTATTTTAAATTATGGAATTTTTTAAAATACCCAAATGAAGACAGCATATTTTCCTTTCATTTTTTGTACATTATCTAAGAAATCCTTAAAGATTGTGTTGCTGTTATTTGTGTGGCTGACTATTATTGCCATGATAAAATACCCGTTCTTTTTGTTATAACACTTGTTCTTTGTTGCTGTTACTTTTAGATAAATGTTACCTTACTTATAGCAATTTCTAATATATACAAAGCATTATCGCACCCATGTTAACCTATACCTTCTTTCCAAACAACTGGTACTTTTCTTATTCAGCACAAGCTATTGATTCAGATTTTGGTAATCAGCAAGGGTCATAACATCTTATAGCTTGTTGAAAATCCCAGGTGTCCTTATAAGAAGGCTGCTCAATCATTGAGGAGATGTCAACATATAAGCCTCAGTCAGCTGTGCTGGCATTTTTGTGTTTCCATAGTAATTCCTCTCAAAACTTTTCCCTTATTTTCAGTGTGCCACCTGGGCTTGAATGCATGAAAGAACAGGACCTCTGCAACAAGATAATGGCTACAATACTAGAAAATTACAGTACCCTGTTTGAAGTAGAGCACACAGGAAGTGATAACCAGAGTTGTGAAAACCCAACGAAGCTTATCATCGTCAAAGTAAGTTTGATATTTAGTTTTTCAGGATGGCTATATGTTGAGTGGAAGACGTTTTATTTACATCATTGTTTTTCATGAAAATTCCATTTGGATATAACTTCAGGTTATTATTCCTATGTTTATTTCATTCTTCTTATGAAACCTATTATCTGTATCAAGTGTTGTTAAGTAATATGTATTCTTCTAAGATTGAAGAATAATTGTGAATTGATGTTTCCTTGCTGCTATAAAATCATCTCAAAAGCACTTATGTGAGCCCAGTGCTGGGGTCGATTGGGTGTACCACCTTTTTATGGAAGTCTGGTGTTATAGTGAAGATATGATACATGCTATGTCTGTGTTCAGGAGTGCTAGCTTACTGAGTAAATTGCAAAATCCCTTCAGACAGTAAGTATTTCTATGTCTTTTTGTCACTCTTGTGTCTGGCACACTTTCAAGTTCAACCTCAGATTTTAACTCCCATATATGTAGTCATTGGTAACTATCATCAGTAAAGGACAGTATTTTGAAAACCTAAAAAGGAATTACTGACAATGCTATCTAAATGTTTGTATACATTGGTTGATAATTTATAGCATATTCTTTACACTTTAGGTAAATGCATGTAGGTCTCTAAAGATTTACAATTGAGAGTCAGAGAATAAACACCCAAACCAAATCCTCCAGATGAGGGAAAAGAAGGAAGGCATTGCATTCCTTTTTCATTTATATTGAGGCAAAGTCATGATGGAACTGATCATGGAAGATTCCCTCAGGAGGTTTCCTGAAACTTATCAAATTTACAGACCTACTCTATTCTTGTTGATTCAATGATAAGGAATGATTAAGAGGTACTTGGTGTGGGTGTTTTCATCTCTTCTTCCATATGAGGCATGACTTTGAAGAAGAAATAAAAGGTAATGGTTATCAGGTAGCACCCTGTAAAAACAGCACAACAAGACTAAAACTAGGTTTTCTTAACTGGGGCTTATGCTGTTAATACAACAGACTCCCTGTAACAGATAGAGTACATCTGAGAGAAATGCACTTAGCAGGAATCTTGCCAACGTAATAAAGAGAACTTTAAACTGAAATTTGAGGTAAGGGAAGAACAATGCTCAGATAAAATGAAAAAATGAAATACTTTGAAGAATATCAGGTGTAACCTAAGGTGGAGGTAATATGGAAGCTGAGAAAATGTCAGTGATTCAAAAGAGAAAAGAAGAAAAAGCCGTACTTATATCACTTCTGCTACAAGAAAGAAAGAAAGAAAGAGAGAGAGAGAGAGAGAGAGAGAGAGAGAGAGAGAGAGAGAGAGAAAGAAAGAAAGAAAGAAAGAAAGAAAGAAAGAAAGAAAGAAAGAAAGAAAGAAATTATTTTTTAAATAGAGAAAATTTTACCTTAAATTTGTTCTTTCATTTCCTGCAGTACTTAGCAAGGGGTCTCTTTTTAAAATGTTAAAAAGTGATTGACTTTCTTCCAACTATATCTTTGATGCTTTTTAATACTCATGCCTTTTAAATAGGGCTGATAAAATAATAAGGTAATCTTTAAATATAATGTAAATAGATAAGCAACAAAAGCTTGCTGAGATATAGATAATCTCTGGACTGTGTCAACAGGAGATTATATGTTGAGATATATGGAAGAGTGCCCTTGCTTGGAAATCCTTGAGTTTGTAGGTTTAAGCATGGTGGAGAACATAGCATGAGAGTACAGATTAAGACACATAAACTGATAATACTGTGGGAACCAAATACAGGTAGATGCCTTAGGTTGATGAATATGACTGCTACTCTCCTGATGCAAGTTTCAGATCTGGTCTAGAGGCAGGCAGATGTCACGATTAGAAATGACATGTCTATAGTCTGGAAGCATCATTCCGCTAAGGCAGAACATTTGATTCTTTTTTTTATTTTAACTGATCTTGCTCAGAGTCTTATTTCTGAAGGGGTGGCTAATGCAACAGGGGAATGAGATCTTATGGATTTAATTGTAGTCAATAAAGATGAAATAGAAGTTATGGAAATTATTTTAACAGGATGTGCCAGTGCCATTTTAGGGCCCCTAATAATGAAGAATATGCTAGCCACAGCTTGATATGTAAAACTGGCCATTGTCTAGAAAGCAAGTTTTTTAATTTTCTAAGACCACAGTGAAACCAAAACGTGGGATGTTGAGTCTGAGTTCGTTGTCTAGAGAAAGCAAAGAATGAAGTCACAGACAAAAACAGCGGATCGATGTTTATTGAGAGAAGCCCGTCCTGGAAAAGGTGCAGCTGGGGCTCCAGGAGCCAACCAGTGTCCAGAGCTTCCTTTCCATGTTACAGTCGTGAGTAGTTCAGCATCCAAGCTAATGAAAGCCTGTTACAGTCCATGTGTGGAGGCCCACATGGCCAGAAGCCACGTGGGCACAGGGATGTGCTCCCCCACAGCAGGAATGTCAGGCATTCATTGTGCGCTGTGCAGCGGGAGAGAAGAAGGGGAGAAAGCATGCATGCCTTTTTGTATATATGCTTCTTAGTTCCTGATTGGTCCTTTCATACATTTTAAAGCTCCTGCCCTTCCTTCCCCGCCCAGGTAGGTTCCCCGATTCTCCTGTCTCTGCCCCATGGTCCCGCCCCTATCTACCTAGCTGCTTCTGTCTCCTCAGTAGTAACAGATATAAACCAAGAGAAGCTAGATTAAAAAGGAATTGGGCCCTAACCGGTTTGGGTCAGTGGACAGAGCGTTGGCCTGCAGACTGAAAAGTCCCAGGTTCGATTCCGGTCAAGGGCATGTACCTTGGTTGTGGGCACATCCCCAGTAGGGAGTGTGCAGGAGGCAGCTAATCTATGTTTCTCTCTCACTGATGTTTCTAACTCTCTATCCCTCTCCCTTCCTCTCTGTAAAAATCAATAAATATATATGTGTGTGTGTGTATATATATATATATATATATAGGAATTGGGAGGCTCACAATGAAATCATTAACACACTGAAAAGTAATAAAAATGAAAGGGCAACTAAAAAATATTATTCTGATCATTCTCATGAGTTCAGCTTTTAGAGAATGTGTCCAAAAAAAGGAAACTGGCACAAAGCAAGTGAAAAAAATACACAAGAGTGACAGAGATATAAATGTTTGAGCTGAGACTGAGGTATAAAATGGGGAAATGTATTTTTAATGGGAAAAGTACTAAATGTGCCCCCTGACACACCTTTGTGTACCCCAGGATAAGAAACAGAGGCAGTGTTGAATGACATTTTTCATGATATTTTTTGTGGGCTAAATGGAGATTTGGGGTGCAGACAAGTATAAATTTGATTGTATTTGGACTTGGATCGAGAACTTTGACCACAGCATTGGAATGTGGGTCGGTATTAACTTCAGGGAAGGTTTCTACATTTGTTTGTGTCATCAGTACTTTAATCATTGACTTGAATGAACATATTTGCACGTGCAGTAAAGCTAGAGGGGCAGGAGTGGGGTGGAGGGGGCCAATGGGAGGAAAAGGAGGGTACATCTGTAATACTTTCAACAATAAGGATACTTTTTTTAAAAAAGTTGGAAGAATATAGGTCAGGTGTTGGATGTCTACATGTATAGAGTAACAAAACGGTATGTGTGTGGTGCATGTGTTTGCGCCCACACCTACAGCTATTTCCCTCTGGCTTAAAAAACACACACACAACCCCATTTTATTTGGACCTGAAGCTATGTGCTGGGGTCAGTTGGGCCCCTCCCTCTGACCCAAGGGATGGATGAGTCGTAAATGGTATAAATAGGGTGGTATTATAATCACTCTTTAGTCATTGATTGACTAAAGGTCAGAAGAGACATTTTACCTTACATCCAAGAGGTAGCTTTAAAGTAAAGTGTGCTGGGGGCAGAGGGCCTCTGGGAAAAATTTTCATCCCTGATAACAAAAAAAAAACCAAGAATGGTTTATGAGATAAGAGCTGTAGTTGCCTCTGGGTGGAGTTAGGGGTGGTGGCATGGTGATGATTAACCAGGAAAGTGCTCTAGGGAGCTCTCTGTGGTTACGAAAAGGTTCTATATATCTCAATAGGGATGTGTGTTATGTGGGTGTATGCATTTGTCAAAACTCATTCAGCTGTGCACTTAAGATTTATATATTTTACTGTACGTAAAGTAATTTTAATTCAGTAAAGAGAAAAGAGGGTAGGCCCCTGAATCACAATGCCCACCTCTCCCATCTGCTTTTGGATGTTTTCATGCCTGGGGCTGCTGCCGCCATCTTCTGTCTTGGAGGAATGAATGCATCAGGATACAGAGGTTGGCAACTAAAGAAGGGAAAAGTCTGGATTCCTCATTACTGTTCATCTGCTGAACCAACCCTGACCACACATACCTCTGGACTTTTCGTTACGTGAGGGAAAGAAATGTCCTCATCGTATAAGCTAACTTTAGTGTAGTATTTTGGGTCTTGCACCGAGAGCCTGCTGCAGTCATAATTGGAAAGCAGTGTACTTAGGTTTGTAAAATGATTTGCACCAATAGAGCCAAGAAGAGACCCAAATAATAATAGCTAACCTGAAAATCATCCACAGATTTTAGTTAACTTTAGCAGAGTATGAACTGTCAATGTGATGTGATTGCCAAAAATAACTACAGGTTCGTTCACTGGATATAACAGTAGTATCCAGAACAAAGAATGTATGTGTCACTGCACTTGGTGTAGGTACAAGCAATATCTTCAGTGTTACGTCTGATTTTGAGTACTACCTTCTATCTCTCCTGACAGTCCTGACAATCTCCTGGTCCTCATTTATCCTAATTAAATGTGTATTTGTCTGGTTGACTGTTGTACTTGAGTTTCCCTACTGCTGATGACTTCTAAATCGTAATTCTAGGCCCAACCTAGCAGGAGAGCAATAGAGCCATATTTCCCACTACCGATAAAAAGCTATACCCTGGCCTGTGTGCTGCGTGGTTAGAGTATTGGCCTGTGCACCAAAGGGTCATGGATTCGATTCACAGTCAAGGGCACGTACCTGGGTGCAGGTTCGATCCCCAGCCCCAGTAGGGTGTGTGAGGGAAGCAACCAATCGATGTGTCTGTCTCACACTGATATTTTCTCTCGCTCTCTCCCCTACCCCCCCCCACCCCCGCCTCCCCGCCACTCTCTCTTCCACCCTCTCTAAAAATCAATGGAAAAAAATATCCTCGGGTGAGGATTAACAAAACAAAAAAAAATTTAATTAATTACTTTTTTGAAAGAGCTATGTTGGTTACTCAAATTTTTCATCCCAAAAACATTTCCAAAATTTTGTCTGTGTTCTCCTTTCTCTAACCTTTGTTTGCCAGCCCCTGGCCTACCAAGCTATAATCTTTACTTTTATCCTTAATTCCTGTCCTTTCTCTTTTCCACTGGGACTCATATTCTATGTTAGACATATCTCTGGAAGTTAGTGTCTTGTGTCCACCTACTACCATTAGGCCCTTTTCATAGCCACACAATTTCATACTGTTTTCCCACTTCTACGTTCACCTCTTCCCACCTTCTTTCTACCAGTGATAGAATTATGTTCCTAAAAAACAAGCCTGATCATAACGTATACCTGTCTTAAGTAAGCAAATCTTTGCTATTGTTGTTTTGCTTCCCACTCTTTTGCTGACAATATGCAATTAGACTCCTTTACTTGGAATTCAGGTCCTTTACACTGTCCCGTAACCAAACTTACCCCTTAAATACTTCAATGAATATTGAATGGTTCCTGTCTCTTTCTGCTTCTCTGATCTGTCTTTAGTCTCCTTTGAAGACTTTTTCTTCTCAGAATTAAACATTGTTATATCCTAGGCTCGTTCCTAGATCTTCAATCCAGAGCTCTCCCTGGAAGATCATACATATGTACCTAACTGCCTAGCCATCACTTGCACCTTCCCATCTATGGATTGTTTCATCTTCCCTCTTCTGCTGCCTGAGTTATTGCTTATGGAGATATGAACATGTCACTTCCCATATCAAAATTCTTCAGTGGTTCTTGATCTTCACCTATCTCTATATTATAAAATCTGAATCTTAGCATGACAGGCAAGGCTTTTCATGATTGGAACCACCCTACTTATTCACAGTCCTTTCCTACCACTCCCACCCAAACATTTGACACACTAGCAGTCATTGATTGATGTAATTGTAGAAACCATGTAACTTAAGTCTCATGTTTGTCAGTCTAGTTAGTACAGTGCTTGGCATTGAAAATTCCATGAAATCAATGACTGGACTCTATTAATCTTATTAACAATAATGTCTATGATAATAGTTTGTACATAGCATGAAAACAATATTAATGAATATTTTCAAAGTAATTTCATGAAATTAGAAATATGATAGTTCACTGAGTACTTCCTGAGTGCCATACTTAAGAAAAGGTATTAAATACTTCTAAAGTCTTTAACAGTTCTACAAAGAGCACTAATATTAGGATAAGAAGGCTTATGTCTGTGTAGTGTGCTACTCAGCAGTACGACTGGGTAATTTATAATATCTCTGTTTTTCTTTCCTATTATCTAAAACTAGAGGCCCAGTGCATGAAATTCTTGCATGGGTAGGGTCCCTAGGCCTGGCCGGCGATCAGGGCTGATCTGTGGGGCCACCAGTGGGGCAATCAGGGGGCCACCAGCAGGCACCCAGGACCCGTGCTTCCCTTGCAGCCCTGGCTCCGTCCAGAAGGATGTCTGGCCTAATTAGCATATTACGCTTTTATTATTATAGATGGTGAAAATCCTATAGGGTTATTGTGAGATCCAAACTGTTCATAGTAGTAAGAAGATTTTCAAAGCCAGTTAAGTACTCTAGAAATATAAAAGCATTTTTTGTTTGTTTGGCTGTTAATATTGGTTGAAGAGTAACTAATGAAGTCATTGGCTTATTTGAAATGATCTGGTCAAAGATACTTCAGTAGTTATATAAATAAACTTTAGAGCACAGAGATCTGAACTCCATCTGGAATTAGGCAGAATGGGTTAGAACTTCCAATTTGTGTAACTCTGGGCAAATTACTTAATTTCTCCTTTACCTTTGATTTCCTCGTCTGTAAAAGAGGAAAAGTATCAGTAACTAATTTAGCCATTTTTGTTACATTTGAAAGAAATAATGATAGCAAGTCTTTAATAAATGTTTAACATAAAGAAATCATTAGGGTCACATCACCTGTATGATATTTCCTTTTGACACCTTACTTCTCTTTACCTTAAACATCAGGCTTGATAACAGAAAAAAGACAGAGTATCAAAAGCAGAAAAATAAAATTGACAATGAGGTGTATTACTCATGACAGAAGAGTTTCTGCTTCTAGACATTTTTTGCCATTTAGATTCTAGTTTCAGGGCATGATTAGATTAATTATCCTTTTAGCTTTGGAAAGAATCTGCACTCTCAATAGACAGAAGAATGTGATTTTAGTATTTAATGTCTATCTAAATCTGCTTTTAGAAAATGAACCATTAATAAAAAACACACAAAACTCCTTTAAGTGAAATTTTTATGAAAGAATGGGATATTTCCGTGACTGTGAAATAAATCACTAGGATTTCAGTAAGTTGCTGAGGAGAGGAAGTGAAGTGGGGAGCTGAAATCCTTCCACACAGAAGTAAGGCATGGAGGGTTTGTGTAGCGGTGACCAGACATTTCTGACTAGACCATAGGAAGTAGCACTAGGGAGCTATTTCCCAGAGTAAATTAGAATGGTGTTTAACTATGGAGTTGACACATAGGAATGGAAGAACAATTAAAGGTTTATAAGAACAGGATGATTTAACTTAAACTGTACTTTAGATTTTTACTTTCTTCCTTTGGTGTAAGCAGGAAGTTGGTGTGACTCTCAGTGAAGCTATTTTGTCATAGGCTATCGGGGGTACCTACCTAATGTCTGTTTCTGCTCAGCTGACTCTGGTCAGTGCTGCAAAATGGATCACGGCTTCCAGAATGCATTCATCAGCCTCACTTCCAGGCAGACTTGCTCTACCAGAGGCCAAGGCAAAGATAAGGAAAACAGCTTATTTGTGTGACTCCTCCTTCAACTCCACTTGCCCTGTCATTGGGAGTGAACCATGGTTCCTGTAAGGTTTTTCCAGATTCTACAATGGTTTGGTGATGTCCACTGGATCTAATTACTTCAGTCAAAGGAATCTGGACAGACCTCGTACATTTCTGCCATTTGGAGAAATCAGTAGTCTGCTGGAGGTCTAAGAATATACATGTTGCCCTGGCCTGGTGGCTCAGTTGGTTGGAGTGTTGTCCCTACGCCAAAAAGGTTGTGGGTTTGATCTCCGTCCAGAGTATATGGGAGGCAACCGATCAATGTGTCTCTCTCACATTGATGTTTCTCTCTCTCTAAAAATCGGTGAAAACATATCCTCGGGTGAGGATTAAAAAATGAAAAATAAGAATATACAGGTTGACTGAGCATTTTGCTGAATTTTGGCAACTAGTCTTCATATTTGGTTGTCTATAATTGTTGCCATTTCACTTAAAGGTGAATTTTTTTTCTCTTTTTCTTTTTGTTTTTTTTGAAGTTTCTATGAAGTAACATAACCAGAGGTGCCTTTATTTTGCCAAACTGAAAGTCCAAAGCTGTATTTCTGAATAACTGGGTTAAGAGAAGCTCATCTTCCAAGTGGCACCTAATAGCCATAGTTTACTAATTTCTACAACTTCAGAAGAATTCTGGAATTTCTGTTCACAAGTAGATCTAAATCCAGACTTCAGTGAAGCTTTTCTCTCATATCTACCCAAGAGTTAACTTAATTACCAGATATTTACTTAAATATGATTTGGTGGCTTAAATATGATTGAAATGATGGATTATGTAATTTAAGCTCATTATATTAAATCTACATAATTATTGTTTGCCTCCTATGTGCAAAGCATTGTTTTAGGCACAGGGGACATAATAGTGAGCAATAGACAAAAGTCTGCCCTTATTAAGCATATATTCTAATGAGGATACAACAAGCAATAGGCAATAAATAACTAAGAATATATGTAATATGTCAGATGGTGAAATGTTCTGTGGAGAAAAAGCAGGGAAGGAGAGAAACAGTATTGGTAAGGTACTAGGGGAATAGCATTTGCCCATTTAAAGAGGATGATTAAAATGCTTCATTGACAAGGGGACATTTGAGCAGAGACTTCAAGGAGGTGACGGAGCAAGCCATGAAGACACTTAGGAGAAGAGCATTCAGGCAGGGAGAACAGTATAAAGGCCTTGAGATAGGAGTGTACTTGGTCTGTTTGACCAGCAGAGTTGAAGGCCAGTGTGGTTGAATTACAGTGATCAAGAGAGAAAGTTAAGAGACATGAGGTCACAGAGGCAACAAGTGACCAGATCACATATAGTCTTAAAAGTCATTGGAAGGACTTTAACTTTTATTCTGATTTTATCTTAAAAGACCGTATTGAACAGAAGAGTGCCGTGATCTGACTTGTGTATTAAAAGAATTACTCAAACTGCTGGACAGAGAATAGACAGTTGAGCCAGGGGAGTGGTAGGGAAATTGGTAAGAAGAACTGAAGGTAAGTTAGGATATGAAAGAGCAACACAATAGGAGGTTCTAGAGACCCCACTTAGGTTAGAGAATGTTTGAAAAGGGAGTAGATGAGCAAGCAAGTTAAAAGAGTAGGAGGCTTTGAACAGAGATGGGATGCTTATATCAGTGATTCATGATGTGGAGCAATCTGGAGTGATGACAAGAGTTAGGTTGTGTTTATGAGAATGAGTGACTGACTGGAAGAGAAGAGAAAATCATAGGAAAGGAGATGGTTAAGGGATGACAATAAAGATATTGATGGTTTGTCCATATTGACCCCAAATTTACCCAGGAAGATGGCAGATACTGAGGTGGACAGAAAGGCCTGGTCTGCCTAGTCTATGTATATTATTTATATACTTTGAATATAAGTTATATGTATGTATACTTAATAGGCTTAATGTAGAGCTTCAGATATGTACACACACAAAATAATGTGGTTAATATGTTTTTAACTATCCAGGAGGATCTGGACAAGGATCACCCTCTTCCAAATGAACATCTTATGAGACTGTCTTTATTGGGCACTGTTGCTATTGCTCAGTTTGTCTTTGGGAATTTCTTTTAAAATGGTCTTCAGAACATATGTTATTCATGCCTGATATTTTTCCATATATCATTAGACTGGTCAGTCTTTATACTTTAATACTTTATTTGATTACTAGGGGCCCGGTACATGAAATTCGTGCACGGGTAGGGTCCCTAGCCTAGGGTCATGGCCGATCTGGGCCTTCCTGCTGCTGGCCGGGGCCTTCCTTCATCCTGTGCTGCCCCCTGGTGGTCAGCACATGTCATAGCGAGCGATCGAACTCCTGGTGTCCGGTCAAACTCCCAAGAGGACACTTTGCATAGTAGCCTTTTATATATATATAGATGGGAAATAATTAGTAGTCATTTTGAGCCACAGAAGATCACTAAGTTGGGGAGTAGTGGTTAAATTTTAACTTTGGGTTTTCAATTGAAACCTGTCTATAAAATAAAAATGCTAATTTTTCTGTGTGACTCATAACAAACTCTCAAAACAAGTATTTTTAAATGTTCTGAGTAAAGGCAAAATATTAGAATAGACTTCCCTGGTGATTAGTTTGAGGGACATGCTCATCTATCAATATATGGCAAGTTTGATCACAAAGTTCAGCCTTATTCCTATAGAGTAAAATTCATTTACCACATAAACTGATATATCACATAAACTTTCTAAAATATTTCCCATGTCTTTTTCATGCTCAGAAACAATGCATGAGTCTCCACATTTTCATTTAGGGCTATAATCTAAACAAAATAACTTCAAAAAATATTCACTTTAAAAAAATCTGATACCTACTTTGTGTAATGCTCTGGACTAAGTGCCAGGCCTCTTCAGAAAATAAATAAGACATTTCCCTGTTTTCTAAGGCAGTGGTCGGCAAACTGCGGCTCGCGAGCCACATGCAGCTCTTTGGCCCCTTGAGTGTGACTCTTCCACAAAATACCATGGCCTGGGCGAGTCTATTTTGAAGAAGTGGCGTTAGAAGAAGTTTAAGTTTAAAAAATTTGTCTCTCAAAAGAAATTTCAATCGTTGTACTATTGATATTTGGCTCTGTTGACTAATGAGTTTGCCGACCACTGTTCTAAGGGAACTTACAGTGCACAACACACAGAATCAGTGCAGGAACAGAGGGGCAGAGGGAGGGGGATCTTTATGCCAGATATTGTGCTGAGTTCTTTTATGCACTTTCCCTCATTTCTCACAGTAACTCAGAGGTGATCTAAATCCACTTTGCAGTTGAGGAAATTTAAGGAGTATAGTCTTCAGGGTCAACAACAGTAAATAACAGAGCTAGGTTTTGAACTCAGAGTACTATTAGGCTAATTAAGTATAGAAATAATCAAAATCTTAGCTTTAAGATTTTTGTGCCATGAGCATTTATACATTTCTTTATTCAGTATGTATTTTTGCAATTTAGTGTCAAGGAAGTACTTGAGTTGTGTTCTTCTGACTCTAGTCCTGTATGCTTTCACTACCCCCGGCCCTTTCTATAGCCCCTCAAGGATATTCCAAACTCGGTAGCAGTGGAGTCATAGTAGGGATCATAAAAATATTTGAGTTTTTATGTCATTGTTTGATACTTTGTGATTTGGCTGCATTGTCTCTTTGTGTGTATGGGGACTTACATGGGGTGAATAACTGACTCCTGCCCACCAAAATCTACTTGTTCTTATTTTGAAAACCTAGGAACACAGAGGTAGCGCTAAATTGAAATTTACTTGCTCATTTTTTCATACCAGACCTTTCTTTGGATAGTGAGGTATACTTTTTAGATTAGTTCTGAGTTTGAAGGTTAAAAAATATTAAATGATAATAAGAAAAACAAAGATAATATAGCATGAAAGAATGTCATTCGCTTGCAGGACCCACATAGGCACTTTCTAGTAATGGAAACTGATAAGATTACCAGTAAGTAATAAAAGTAGTATTAAAGGTTATTACCTTAGGGTGGTAAACACACAATACAATATACAGATGATGTATTGTAGAATTGTGTACCTAAAACCTGTATAATTTTACTGACCAGTGTCACCCCCCAAAAATTAAATAAAAACAAATAAAGATTATCACTTAGCTTGGAGCACTTTTATGGTCCAAATTTTAGATCATACCCACATATTTATAATTCAGATTACTGTTAATTTCTTCTCCCCAGATGTTTTTGTTTTATAGAGTGTTTACAGATAAACACTAGGAAGTTATGTCTGCTCAGGAATCATTGGAATAGATATAACTGTCAGGTGTTAAATTCCTTCTTTCCTATTATGGGAAATATGTAACAGAAGACAGACTAAATTGCTCTGGTTATGAAAACATCATTATGCTACGTAGCCTTTAAAATGTTTACAGTGAGATGACAGCACTTTGAAACTCACACCTCAGAACTTGCCTATTTGAAATCATTAGTGCATGTATTTGGCAAATAGAGACACTAAGTAAATAAGTAAATATTTAGGATTTTCAGAGATCACTGGTAGTTGCTTTAGAACTGAATTTCTGCTATTTCCTTCATTTGGCCTCCTAAGAATAAAAGTTACACTTCTGTGGACCAGATGTACCTGGAAAGAATAGGGTATAAATTCCCAGCTCTGTTATTCGTTGGTTAAAATAATTCTGGGGTGGTTCCATTTCATAAGCACTCCCAGCACATTTTCAGTCTCCCTTTTCTTTTCCCCTGGCGTGTTCCCTTTGCCTTTCCCTCTCCTAAGCACCAAGGGACCTTCTTTTGCTTCTGTAGCTTGTTTCCTGAGCCTATGCAAGCCCAACTAGCTCATTTCTACTACTTGTGTAATTTTCTCTTATAATTTTGAAAAAAAAAAGTAATAATAATTCTGGGTGTGTGTTTTATAGTGTTTTCCAGAACTGTACCCCAAGTGGATGCTTCAGAATCACTGTAACAGTTCTAGTAACTTAATAATGAGACCTCTTCTTGTCTACGTCTCCCTCAGGGTTATTACCAATTCCCCTGATGATCACCCAAATAAACTATTTGTCCTCAATCTTCGTTTTAGGGTCTACTACTGGTTGAGGTTCTATCTAAGACATCTCAAATTCTTCTCCCTTTATGAGCCCTCTCTCATTCTCCGGGTATAGTTAATCTCAGTCTCCTGTTGTCTTAGAAGTGCTTTCTTTCTCCTTCTGTTAGAGCTTGCTTTACATTCTGCCTTGGGCGAGTTACTTTTGTTTTCTGTTGTATTGCATTGTAAGTTCTTCAAAGATAAGAACAATATCTCATATTTACTTAAACATTGGCTTTTCTCTAAAAGTTGTGGAGTAACATACATTCTTGCGCCTTCTAACACATTTATTCTAGTTCCTTATATTTACCCAAAAATGTCCATTGAATTATATCATGTGTGTGTAAATAAAAGGTAACTCAAGCTTATTTTAGGAAAGTCATAGTAATTTTGTCTCATAACAAACTCTCAAAACAGGTATTTTTAAATGTTCTGAGTAAAAGCAAAATATTAGAATAGACTTCCCTGGTGATTAGTTTGAGGGACATGCTCATCTATCAATATATGGCAAGTTTGATTACAAAGTTCAGCCTTATTCCTGTAAAGTAAAATTCATTTACCACATAAACTGATATATCACATAAAAAAATGTAACAGAACCCCACCTAACTAATATGCCAATTAATCAATTCTCTTATTTTCATGTAAAGCATACTGACTGCTGTCCATGGCAACTCTGAACACTTGTGTCTAATAGACTATTCTCACATACTTGTTCATTATCAGTTTTACTATATGCTCACGAAGAGTCAATTATGTTTGTTTCCAAGACTATTCATGTCATTTTTAATGGTACCTATATAATTTAATTAAAGAAATGCAGTGTGAATACAACATTATAGTTATTTCTAGGAAAATGCCAAGCTAATTAATAGAAGCTTCTGTAACAGACTCTGAAATCTTAATGGCTTAACACAATCAAAATTTATTTCTCACTTACTTCACAGTCCAATGGGTTGAGCAGCCATATTCTGTTTTGCCCCAACCACCCTACAAGATTGCCTCAACAGGAAAAAAGGGGGGTTGAGAATAAATGTGGAATATTTCTATGATTATATCTGCAAGTGGCTTATAAAACTTCAGTTCGAATTCTAATGAGTAGATTCAATCATATGGCTCCTAACCCAACTGTAAAGGAGGCTAGAAATGTAGTCTTCCTGGTACCTAGAGAGAGGACATAGAAGACTTTAGGACATGGTATAGTGCAGTGGTCGGCAAACTCACTAGTCATCAGAGCCAAATATCAACAGTACAACGATTGAAATTTCTTTTGAGAGCCAAATTTTTTAAACTTAAACTATATAGGTAGGTACGTTGCTATTAACTTAATTAGGGTACTCCTAAGCTGGCCTTTGCTAAAAACTCAAGGGGCCAAAGAGCCACATGTGGCTCGCGAGCCGCAGTTTGCCGACCACTGGTATAGTGTATGGAAAGAATGATCTCTGTTACCAAAGCTATGTTGCATAGATTGGAAGGACTCAGTAAAGGTTGAAGTCTTCATGTTTTCACTCCTGATAAATGATATATTGTAATTGTGTTTATACAAAGAAGAAAGTATGAAATTCCAAACTTATGGACATTCCCAAACCGAGGCCCACATCAAAAGACTAGGAAATAAATGAACATTTGAGGATTTTACTGTAAAAACAGTTTTGAGTCAGTGTCATTTATATATATCACTAGAGGCCTGGTGCACAAAATTTGTGCATGGGGGGGGGTCCCCTCAGCCCAGCCTGTACCCTCTCCAATCCGGGACCCCTCGAGGGATGTCCAAAATTCGGGCCTAACCCGGCTGTCGGACATCCCCCTCACAATCCGGGACCGCTGGCTCCTAACTGCTCACCTGCCTGCCTGATTGCCCCTAACTGACCCCCTGCCAGCCTAGTCACCCCCAACTGCCCCCCTGCCAGCCTGGTTGCCCCCAACTGCCCCCCCCACCAGCCTATTGGCCCCAACTGCCCCCCTTGCCGACCTGGCCCCCCCCAACTACCCCCCCGCCAGCCTGGTCACCCCCAACTGCCACCCCTGCTGGCCTGGTCACCCCCAACTGCCCCCCCTGCTGGCCTGGTCGCCCCTCACTGCACCCCTCTGCCGGCCTTGTCACCCCTCACTGCCCCCCCCTGCCAGCCTGGTTGCCACCAACTGCCCCCCCTGCCGGCCTGGTCACCCATCACTGCCCCCCCCCCCCCTGCCAGCCTGGTTGCCACCAACTGCCCCCCCTCCGGCCTGGTCACACATCACTGCCCCCCCTGCCAGCTTGGTCGCCCCACACAGCCTGCTGTTCGGTTGTTACTGTGAGGGTATCCTGACCAATTTGCATATTACCCTTTTATTATATAGATCTTTTTAAATGACTTCCTGTTTTAGTTTACTTTACAGGCCATCTAACCTACAACATGGAAGTTTAGATATTCTAATTCATGATCTAATTATCTAGGAAGGATTCTTCCACAAAGATGTTATTTTGTTAAGAGCAGGCCTCCGGAAATAGACTATCTGGTTTCAAGTTCTAGCTCTGACACTTATTGGGTGTGTGACCTTGGACAAGCTGCTTGTCCTTTCTGTGCCTCAGTTTTTATATATGAGAAATTTATATAGTGAAAGTACATATTGTATAAGGTTATTGGAAGGTTCAAATGGATAAAGGTATAATAAGCACTTAAAAATGCCACATGTGTAATAAGTGCTATATAAGTGATATCCAGTATTATTAGTTTGATTATCAATATCATTATTATTGTCAGATTTAATCCCATAGTTTTCTACTGAGTGACCACACTGTAGGTGACACTATAATAAATATTTATGTAACTTAAAGTACTTCGGTTGAAAATAAAAAGCAATCGTGGCTAAAATTAAACTACTGGAAAGAAAAGAAAAGTAAAAGAATTTCTTGAAAGGACATGGGGCCCGGCCAGCATGGCTCTGTGGCTGAACATCAACCTATGAACCAGGAGGTCATGGTTCGATTCCCGGTCAGGGCACATGCCTGAGTTGCAGGCTCGATCCCCAGTGTGGGGCGTGCAGGAGACAGCTGATCAGTGATTCTCTCTCATCACTGATGTTTCTATCTCTCTCTCCCTCTCCCTTTCTCTCTTGAGATAAATAAAAATATATATTTTTTAAAAAGAAGGGACACAGGGTAGTTCACAGAGCATAAAGCAAATCTAAGCACATCAGCAAGATGGCAGGCTAGGAGGTCCCAACCCCCCCCCCACACCCCCCCGAAAACAAGTCGACAATCATTAATGGATACAAATAGCTCTGGAAAGCTCCAGAGTACATTAAGGAGCTCCAGCAACCCAGTGGAGCACAAAAGCCAATGAAGGCCACATTGGTAAGTGTAGGAAGCATTGTACCTGCATCACCCCATTCCCCGGGCCAGCACAGCTTGGCACCAAAAAGATCCCCTGGGCTGTGACTTCCCCTGTGGAGGTAAAGGAGAGCAAAAGGACCCTAGCAGCCCTCTCTGCCACTGTGGACTCCCACAACCTTCACCACTGAAGATCACCATAGTGTTTGCTGATCCTTACAACAATTGAGTGCAAACATCAATGCAAGGCAACAAGTGGCATCACCAAAGAAACAGGAAACATTTTTAGTGATTGCCCCTCAAAGAAATGGAGATCTATGAATTGCCTGACAAATAATTCAAATTAATTTTTAAGATCAGCAAGCTACAAGATATAACACAGACAATTCAACAAAGTTGGGAAAACAATACATGAACAAAATCAGAGATTCAACAGAGATATAAATCATAAAAAAAGATCCACATAAATTCTGAAGCAAAAGAATATAATAAATGAAATGAAAAAACGTAATAGAGAGTATTTTTTGTATCACATGAGCTTAGAGAAGTAGGTGAGAGCTGGATTATACAGGGCTGTGTAAGTCATGTAAGGAATTTGGATTTTATTCCATGAATTAATTGATAGAAGATTGATGTCATCTGTGTGACATATATAAAACTTGCAGAAGGCAGGATAATGAAAACAATTTAGGTGAACAATGTTGGTTATTACTGGGCTGGCCAGTAATAATGAAGGAATGAATCCCAGTTTATTCTGGAGAGTGCTGACTGGACTTGCTGTGGGTTTGATGGTGGGAGGTATGGGAAAGGGAGGAATTAGGTAGACACCTAAAACATTGGCTTTAGCAACTGTGTGCCATCTGATAATCTGCAGATGAAATTCAAGGACTGACAGTTTTTGCTGGTGAATCAAAAGCTCAGGTTTGGACATACTAAATTTAGGTGCTTATCAGACCAAGTGGAATAGACAAGTAAGCAGTTAAATATAAGTAGCTCAGAAGAAATGTCAGGGATAGGGACACAAATTTGGGAGTCATCAGCATACTGAATGTATTTAAAAGCCATGGAAGCACAATGAGATCATTGTATCATTTGGGAAAAGACTTCTCTGTATCAACCCTTGAGTCACTCCAACTTCATTTCATTCATGTACTTTACACAGTTTATTGAGCTCCTACTATACAACAGGCAGTTTTCTCTGGCATTGTAGTTATAGTAGTAAAGAAAGGAGATCAACTCTTTGCCTTCATAGCACTTCTATTTAGTAGAGGATAAAGAAAATTCACCAGTAACCAACAGGTATGCAACATTATTGTATGGGAGATAAATAGGAACCAAGGATGCTATGAGCAGTTGGCAGTTTTTTTCCCCCTACCAGTGGTGTTGTGGCAGCTAATAGGAAAGAGAGTAGTTCAAATATGAGGAGTCACCTGGGTCAGTTGCTGCTGAAAACCCAAGTTAGGTGGTGACTAAGCTGTGACTGTTTCCAGCACTTTCTGTGGAGTAGTGACAAAAACAAATTTGGGGCCATTGAAGATGAAGAAATGGAGATAGTGAGTGAAGACAGCTGTTTTGAAAGAGTTTGATATACAGGAAAGCAAAAAAGCGGGACTATAGCTAGTGGGAAAAGTGAAATGAAAAAAGTGCTGTTTAAAAATAAACAAAAAAGGAAATAATTACAGAGCATTGTGGATGAAAGGGGCCACATGCTAACCTGACAAGCTCAGGGGAGGCCTGCATGGTGGTCTTGCAAACTCATTGAGACCTAAAGTAACCACAAAGGATGGTCTGAAATTAAGCTTTAACTAAACGCAGTTATGGTGGGCAGTTACATCCTAGGCCATCTGAAATTAAACTTTAACTAAAAGCAGTTATGGTGGGCAGTTACATCCTTCTGCAAGTTTTGTATATGTCACACAGATGACATCCTAGGCCAGGATCTACACTGACAAGGTCAACCTTTACTTTAACTGAGCCTATCTATCTTTTTGCACCTATAATAACATATCCTTGAAATGGCTGGGTAACTTGTAACTTCCCTTTTTCCGGACCCCTTGGGGCACAACCTAATGTGCCTGGGTGCCAGGACAGGTAACACAAATTATCACAATTTGTTCCTATACCCACCTAAGTATCTGGTATGTGCATATCGTTTTGCTTTTTATCCAATCCCAGGAGTTTCCCTGCTTTCTCCCACCTCTCTAGTCTATCACAAAAGGATTTCATGTAACCCACCTAAATACCTTCCTTTTATTGCAATGTATAAATATAGAGGTAACCCGCCATTGTCCGGAGCATTATTTCAATCCATTGAGGTTCTGCTTCCTGGTAATTGTCGACAGTTTGGCTCAAATAAACTCACAAACAACTCTTTACATGTTTGAATGTTTTTATGTTAACAGCATGTTTATGGTTAATGAGAATGATGTAGTGGAGAGGGAATGGGGGGGATAATTGAAGGGGTGAAGTTCTCGAGCAGATAAGAGGCGATAAGATCCTGGATGATCAGGCAGGAGATGGCTGTTTGATAGGATCTGATTCTTACCTTTCATTGTAACTGGAGAGAAGGCAAAGAGGATGAAATGGTTCCAATGAAGTTGTATATTTGATGGGGGGCGGGGAGGGGGTTAATGAGTAGCTTGAATGCTTCTGTTTTTCCAGTGACTGTATGAAGTGAGAATGGAAGGAAAAGGGGTTTGAGGAAAGAGAAGACATGAAATACCATCTTGGAGAGTGGCATGTCAAGTTACTAAAGAACTGTAGCAGGATTCCCCACTGCCCACTCCTCCTAGCTCTGGCAACCACTAATGCACTCCCTGTGATAGAGGTTTCATTCAAATTTACGACAAATACAACATGAAACATTCAACCACTTCTATAATTTTTTTTTCCAGCCACTTTCAGCCGCTTTGTTCCCAGCACAGAGAAGGCATATATAGCTGGATTCAAGTTTATACTTTTGCAAAATGAATGCACTGGTAGAGGAAGGAAATTAAGGGTATTAGCAAAGGAATAAAGGATCATGAAATGTAAGCTGATTAAGGAAGGAAGTAAAAACAGGAATGCAGAGGGGATTGTGAAAGGTTAGAAAAGGGATATTATTCATTCATTTGGTTTACTCATTCACTGTAACCATCAAGCTCCTAATATGTGCCAAACATTGTTTATGAGCAAGGCTGACCAAGTCCTAAGAGCAGGGTGAGATGAACAACAAAAAATTAAAACCAGTAAGTATTAAAGCCTGATATTGCCGAAGGCTATGGAAAAACATTTTAAAAGGTAGGGAGGTGGAGAGCATCAAATGGGAGGGGAGAGCAGTGGTGATTTAGGTGAGTTGTTCCAGAAGGGAGCCCTCTCTAGTAAAAGTGAACAGAGACCCGGATGAAGTGAGGAACCAACCTGTGAATACCTGTGGGAGCCATGTCCTAGGCTGCGGGAACAGAGGGCTTTTCTTTTTTTTTTTAATGTCATTAGTGGCTGATTAGTAAGGCCAACAATGCCACGATGAACAAGGTATTTTTCCTTCCCTATTGTGTTTTTTAATTGGGTTTTCATATTGAAGTAACACAGCTGGTTTAAGCAGTTGATTGTTGCATGAAAGTCATTAGAGCGAGCAATCAGAGTCTCATTTAAGTAAACCAAATGCTTAAATATGAATATGATATATTCATGTCTGATCTGTTCAGCATTCCATTCTCCAATGACTAGTATTGGAATGCCACATATAACAGGGCTCAGTTAATATCTAAGTCAATTTTCATGTCCATAAATAGCTTAATAATTACAAATGCAAAACACTCCCCCTTTATTCTTCTTAGTTCTTGTAAGGCAGTGGTTTTTCAACTGGCGTGCCACAAAAAAATTTAAAACACAAAATACCTGACTATTTAGTCAGGGCGATGACTTTTTTCCCTTAGATTGTCAAATTAAAAAATGACAACAGCCAACACAACAATAGTTGTCCAGTGTAAATGAATCAAAATTATACCTTTTTTTTGGTCAGGTAGGCAAAAAATTTATTTTTTAGTGTGCCATATAATTTTAGTAATTATGTGTGCCATGAGATTTAAAAAAGTTGAAAATTGTTGTTCTAAGGGAAGAGTTCAAACCCAAAGTCTCTTTCCTTTGCCCTGGGAGCATAGGGACTTGCTTTAAATGGCTTTTTTAAAGTTTAGATATAATTCACATACCAAAGAATTCAGCTGTTTGCAGCGGTCGCCAACCTTTCGGACCTCACAGACCACCAGTGATCCAGGGACCACTGCTTGGCGACCACTGGTAAAGTATACAATTTATTGGTTCTTCCTATGTTCACAAAGTTGTACAACCATTATCATTACCTAACTACAGAACATTTTTATCACCACCCCCCCCCCCCAAAAAAAAATACCCATACAGCCTGGAGCCTTCAGTCACTCTCCGTGGAATTACTCCCACTCCCCATACCTCCTATCCCCTGGCAGCCACTGATCAACTCCCTTTTCCTATTTGCCTGTTCTGGAGATTTCATATAAGTGGAATCACACATTATGTGTCCTTTTGTGTTTGGTTAGCAGGTATCAGTACTCCATTCCTTTTTATACCTTAATATCACTTCATTATGTGGATATACCATATTTTGCTTATCCATTCATCTTTTGATGGACATCTGGGTTGTTTTCACTTTTTAGTTATTATGAATAACTAGAGGCCCGGTGCATGAAATTCGTGCACGGGCGGGGGGGGGGGTATCCCTCAGCCCAGCCTGCACCCTCTCTAATCTAGCACCCCTCGAGGGATGTCCGACTGCCCTTTTAGGCCCGATCCCACCCGATCCCGGTAGGATCGGGCCTAAAAGGGCAGTCGGACATCCCTCTCACAATCCAGGACTGCTGGCTCCCAACTGCTCGCCTGCCTGCCTTCCTGATTGCCCCTAACCTCTTCTGACTGCAAGCCTAATCACCCCCTAATCACACCCCTGCCAGCCTGATTGATGCCTAACTGCTCCCCTGCCAGCCTGTTTGCCCCTAACTGCCTTCCCCTGCAGGCCTGGTCACCCCTAATGCGCTCCCCTGCAGGCCTGGTCCCCCCCAACAGCTCTCCCCTGCAGGCCTGGGTCCCCCCCAACTGCCCTTCCCTTCAGGCCTGGTCACCCCCAACTTCCCTCCTCTTCTGGCCTGGTCACCCCTAACTGCCCTCCCCTGCAGGCTTGATTGCCCCCAACTGCCCTCCCTTGCAGGCCTGGTCCCTCCCAACTGCCCTCCCCTGCTGGCCTGATTGCCCACAACTGCCCTCCCTTGCAGACCTGGTCCATCCCAACTGCCCTCCCCTGCTGGCCATCTTGTGGTGGCCATCTTGTGTCCACATGGGGTCAGTCATTTTTGACCACATGGGGGCAGCCATCTTGTGTGTTGGAGTGAAGGTCAATTTGAATATTATTCTTTTATTACATAGGAGGATTAGATAGGATAGAGGCCTGGTTGCATGGGTGGGGGCTGGCTGGTTTGCCCAGAAGGGTGTCCCGGATCAGGGTGGGGGTTCCCTTGGGGCGTGGGGTGGCCTGGACGAGGGACCTGTGGTGGTTTGCAGGCCGGCCACACCCCCCGGTGACCCAAGTGGAGGCCCTGGTATCTGGGATTTATTTATCTTCTATAATTGAAACTTTGTAGCCTCAAGCAGAGGCCAGGGCAAGCGGAAAGCTTGGCTTCCTCCATTGCCAGGGAAACCCAAGCCTCCTGCTCTCTCTGTGGCCGCAGCCATCTTGGTTGGGTTAATTTGCATAGTCGCTCCTGATTGGCTGGTGGGCGTGGCTTGTTGGTGTAGCAGAGGTACGGTCAATTTGCATATTACTCTTTTATTAGATAGGATGCTGCTATGAACATTTATGTAAAAGTTTTTGTGTGGACATTTATTATAGGTATATACCTTTAAGTGGCTTTTTAAAGACACAACCTTAAAGTTTTATTTTAAAAACTAGTGGCCCGTTGCACAATTCATGCACATTAAAAGGGAATTAATTAGAGAAAATATTTTAGTATTGCTATTTCTCAGGGACACAGGCAGGCAGTGTCACGTCCCAGGTCAGGGACACAGGCAGGCAGCTTCACCTCATCACTGGGTGGGGACACAGGGAGGCAGCATGACATCAGCGCTGGGCACGCCTGTGTGTGCCTCTGCTGGTGGCCACTTCCACCAGGGGCCACTCCACCTCAGCACAGGGAGGGGATGCCACAGGCCTGCTCACAACCCCCGGCCAGGCAGCCTCCGGGCTGGACGGTGCTGCAGGCCTGTGCACGCCCCCACTGGTAGCCACTTCCTCCTGGGGCTGCTCCCAGGCCGTGCCCGACCAGTCGTGGTTATCACACGCCTGACTGGTCATGACTGTTAGAGTGTCCGGGCTAATTAGCATATCCCTCTATTATTATATAGCATATTTCTCACTTCATAATATATCTGTTTTGAAAGAATACATAGTTATTACCAGTTACTTATTAAACTACTAGTTGAATTATTTTTCTCCAGAAATCCGAGTAACAGTGGCCCTGCAGGAAACGTTCCCCATGCCTGTGGCTCTGGATCCCTGCTCACTGCTCAGTGCACAGATTCAGGCCAGTATTTCAGCAGCACTGGGGGTTACCTCTTTGTCAATAAATGTTGCTTCTTCCCAGAAGAATCATAAAATCTTGAAACTGAAGGACTAGGCAGGATTCTTGGAGCTCATCTAACCAATCCCATCCCTTTGTTTTATGGATCTTGGAACTGAGGGTGAGGTCCAGGAGTTTAAATGCTTGCCTGATTTCCCACAGCTGGTTAGTTAAGAGATCTTGGATAAGAAGCCATATCTCTTGACCCCTAGTTTAGTCCTCTGACTACTAAACTTTACTTTGTCCCTGTTTTCTGAATTTAAAGTCATAAAACAAAAAATAAACATCGATGTAGGTGTCACTTTCAGATAAAAGTTTACAGAAAAAGCTTTCAGAGTGTTAGGGAATAGCTGACTATCAGCCTTATACTTATTAATTCACAGGGACGAGGAGGGAAAATAGGAGTATTAAAGAAATACTATTACTTTTAGTTTGTGTGAAGGAAGAAAGAATTATAGGTGTTTGTAAACACTCAGACAGCTATAAACAAAGGTCAGCTATTCCTATTAATTTCCCCTAAGAGTCAGCCTTTTTTTCCTTCTCATTACATTCTAAGATTTACATAGTAGTAGTCTTAAAAGCTGGTAGAAGATTAAGTGTAATTATATTATTCAAGTGTAGTCAAATTACGAAATGGATTATTCAGTGAATCACTTTGATCTTCTAAATGTCATGCTGGATATTGTTTATCCTTCTCACAGTGAGTCAGAAGTGGGAATGGGTTCATTCACTATTTCCAGTAAGTAGCTTTCCACCAGCAGGTGTTGTGACTGGTGGGAAAGGGTAGGACTGGAATGCACACTTATTTGTAGATCTCAGAAGTGTTCCCTTGGGTTGTACGTGAGGTCACAGGCGGTTGAGAGTGTTGGCAGCACCACAACTACCCGCCAGCAGAACAGGTTCTTGAATCCCCTCTGAGTCTGGGAATATTGTTCCCTGGCACAGAGCTGAGAACAGGTGCTGTGTACAGCCCTGTGGTCCAGGCCTGGGGCTCAGCTCCAGCACTGTCTGCCTGAGCTTGGGCACATCACGTCAGGATCCAAGTCCCTCATCTGTAAAATTGGGAAGAGGCTGGGGTTGACCACATTTTGATCTTAAACAATTGTTTTGGCTTTAAAATGCTATAGCTCTACAACCTGTTGACTTAAGTTGTCAGGTGTATTGGATGAGAAGTCACATATAAAGATGAGAGCTCAGACCTTAAAGTTAAACAGAACCATCTTTGTGATGTTTGGCAAGTTACTTAATTTCTGTGAGCTTTCATTGTGTTATACTTAAAAGGGCAATGATAATAATAGTACCTAACTCATAGGGCTATTGGGGGAAATGACATTATGAATTAAGTCTTTAGGACAGTACCTGATATACCCTATGATTCAGTAAATATTTGTTAGTAGTAAGTAGTATTTTTATTTTCATTAGGAACATTTTATCCTAATGATATACTGTTGCCTTTAGAAATAAATAAATATAATTCCAGCAAATTTTAGTAATATATAAAGTATGTAGACTGCAATTAAAAATATAACCTAGCCCTAGCTGGTTTTGCTCGGTGGATAGAGCATCGGCCTGCAGACTGAAGGGTCCTGGGTTTGATTCTGGTCAAGGGCACATGCCCAGGCTGTGGGCTGGATCCCAGTAGGGGGTGTGCAGGAAGCAGCCAATCAATGATTCTTTTTCATCATTGATGTTTCTCCCTCTCCCTTCCTCTCTGAAAATCGATTAAAAAAAAAACTGTGTATATATATATCTTAGTAACTCTAAAGTAAACCGGGAGGAAAACATATAACTTAGATGGTTGAATTATAGGTATGATGGGGGAAGATATGGGAGGCAGAGGTGAAAGTTATGAAGTGAAAGAAATTTGATTTATTGTCTCCTTCGCTTTATTGTTATATGTAATCTTTCTTTTATGTATTTTTGTTCTTTCAACTTGGAGGTAGAATCATCCAGGGAAAACATATCCAAGTTAATAGCTCTTCAAGCTCTTATGTTATTTTATAAGACAACGTTATTGTTTTATCATGTAGAAATAAATAGTAAATCTATCCAACACCAGGTAGGCTGCCTCTTTGTAATTTCTGCTGTTATTTTTGTAAGTACTATTTTGGTGTGAACCAAGGACTCAAAGGTGTCATAATTTTTGAAACAAATACTCAGATATTATTCCTCAATTAAGATATTGCTATGAAACAATCACTATTCAATAATAGTTTGCTGAACTATCTGAAGATATTTGCATAAGATAAAATATTTACAGAAACAGAACCAATTCATGAAATACTGTGGGAAAAGTTGGCAACTCTAAGTCTGGTGGTTATGTTGGAGAATTAACTATCCAGTTCTCCAAAGAAGAGGTAAGCTCTCTATGGATGTGTGACATGATAGTATAGATGTGATTATTTTTTTTAAAAAAAGATTTTTTAGCCCTAGCTGGTTTGGCTCAGTGGATAGAGCGTTGGCCTGCGGACCAAAGGGTCCCAGGTTCGATTCTGGTCAAGGGCATGTGTCCGGATTGCAGGCTCCATTCCCAGTAGGGGGTGTGCAAGAGGCAGCCGATCAATGATTCTCTCTCATCATTGGTGTTTCTGTTTTCTCCCTCCCTCTCCCTTCCTCTTTGAAATCAATAAAATATATATATATATATATAAAGATTTTTTAAATTGATTTTTAGAGAGAAACATCCCTGTAAGAGGGAGACATCCATCGGCTGCCTCCTGCACAACCCTCTCCCTGCCCCCCAACTGGTAATTGAGCCCATAACCTGGGCATGTGCCCTGACTGGGAATTGAACTGGCAACCTTTCAGTAAATGGGACTACACCCAAACAACTGAACCATACTGGCCAGGGCAAGATGAGATTTTTAATGGACATCTCTGAATCTGTATGTCCTGTATGTCCTACACCTACTCCATCACGTCCTGTATGTCCTACACCTACTCCATCACCATCTTCACTGTTGTATGTGACAAATAAGAAAGAAAATATTTTTGACTCCTCACTACAATTTCCTTAGCTTCTGATGTGAACAACTGAATCCAGAATGCCTTCCGTTTCCCGGAAAAGTTATTTTTTACTGCATTGTAATTCCTGGCTTGGGTAATGTTCTTTGTTCTCTAATGTTTCTTTTATGCTTCTTTTATAGGAGGCCAGTTGTAAGAACTCCATACCCATCCTTCGAACAAAAGACTTAGAAAGAGATGTGCAAAAGCCATCTCCAAAAACCATGGTAAGTTATACCTGATCATTAGGCTTCCACATGAACCGTTTAGCAAGGCTCTGTGTGTTTCTCTGATGTGTTACTTGTACTTCCCTCAGCCTTTTTTATTTTTTTTTTTTTCTGGACCTGGTGGTATAAAAAGTACTTTTATTTAGATCATTTAGTCGAAGGTTATATTCATCCAAAAATTATCTCAACACTCCAGTTATTTAACAGAAAGTGATTTTTTGTTTGTTTGTTTTTTGTTAATCCTTACTTTATGATATTTTTCCATTGATCTTTTGGAGAGAGTGGAAGACAGAGGGAAAGAAAGAGTGAAACATCAATGTGAAACACATTGATTGGTTGCCTCCTGCACGTGCCCCGACCATGGCCCTGGCCAGGGAGGAGCCAGGAGCAACCAAGGTATGTGCCCTTGACCGGAATCAAACCAGGGACCCTCTGGTCCACAGATCAACCCTCTATCTGGGGAGCCAAACTGGCTAGGGCCAGAAAGTGATATTCTTAGTAGTGTATTATTTCTGCTCAAGCAGTATTGTTTCCAGCTTACAGCATGGGAAATGGTTAAGTGAAGTAAATCTGTCCTAGGTTACTATAAAGGGTAAAATAAAATGTCTAACTATAATTTTTCTTTTTTCTCAAAATAGAAATCCCTTCATTGTTTTTTTTTGGTAATTATAAAATACAATTTTTTACTTAAAATTTATCATAATTTATTAAATAACTTACTATAATTACTGACAGCTGTAGGGGAAGGGGGAATGGATACAAGAATGTGAAGTGATTAGCCAAAAAGCATATATACATAACACATAGACACAGTCAACGGTGTGGTGATAGCCAGAGGGAAAGGATGTTGGGGCTAGGTAGAGGTGGGCAAGCAGGGGTGGTGGGTGGGATGGCGACATTTGTAACAATAGTGTCAACAATAAAAATAAACAAAAGTAATATATTTTCAAAATTATAAACATAACACATAATCAATGGAAGTATTTCAGTCCATTTTAACAAGAAAAAACAAGAACTATCATCATATGACAGAATGAAGGCTCCAGTGTATAAAATTTTTTTCCTTGTTAAGAAAAATCCAAAATGCACATAATTGTTTTACCAGTGAAAAGAAAAACTCCTTTAACACATAATGTTATGAGAATGTGATCATTTGTTTGTCAATCAGAAAAGTGATTGCGTTTATTTGAGAGCCCCTTTCCTAATCTTTAATCTTCTCTTTGGAGTAGAACTTCTCCTATTTACTAGGTACATTTAATATTCCTATCTGGCCATTGTGACACTTATGGAACTACTTTTTTTTCTAATTCTAAGGCAAATGATTTCCAAACTTTCTTGAGTTCACTTTAAGCAAAACTTAAAAGAATTCTAGTCTCTGAATTTAATCACTAGTTACTATAAGAATAGTTGTGGCTTTATTTGTAAAAGCAAGTCACGTGAAGTGCAGAGTCATTACTTAAGTATATTCTTTTGGTAAGAGTCTACAGTTTATTTTTAAAATAAATAAAGACATCTTTCCTTTTGAAACTTATTCCACCTTGAGTTTTTCTGGAAAATTATTTTAACTATCATGCTTTCCTTTCAGATTCCAACTATTTTTTGTATCTTTTTCAATGAAATATTTGTATGTGCAAACTTACATCTAATTAATTCACATGTATAGTAGAAATTTTTACTGTGTAATATAAATCAGTGTCAAAAATATACTCATCAAATAAATGCATTTAAAAAAAATGAAGGATTTGAGGAAAATTTTTAAGTAACATTTGCTTATTAGCTCCTTTTACATTGGTATAACTATTTTTAGGTGAATCACTTCTTAAATAAAAGACACTCTTGAAACCTATTATTAAAATTGTGTGAAGGGATTTATTACTTTTATGAAGTTAATGCCATTTGAAATATTTCAAGCATATACAAAATCAATGATTAGTATACATTTATTGACCTCTGTCAGTCTTGCTGTATGATTCATAACCAAACATTCAATAGGAATATTACTTTATTGGTTAAGCCTTGGTTTGTAACTTTAGGTTCTTTGTGGCCTTATATGAACAAGTTTAAGTTTACATAAGCAAACTAGGCTCTGCTTCCAACTATTTGGAATAATAATAATGCTATTTATAATAATGCTACCATTATCAATTAGTTTAGTGGTGATTAAATTTTTGTCATTTCAAATCCCAGAAATGAGGCAAACAGAGAGCGTATGAGCTACAAGAGGTTATAAGGCACTAACTCTTTCACCAAGATTTTCTCTTAAGAGCTTTTTCTCTCCAGTTGATCTTTGAAAGCTAACGCTGAGAACACCTTTAAAATATAGTTGGTGTATCCTTTCTAGAGTGACTTAGGGAGCTATGAAAATGATGTGTGTCCTTGGTATTACTGTGACTCCATTTGACCTCCCTGGCTGTCTTTCTCGGACATCTCTAGTTATAGCTGTATTTGACTTGAGCAGCTAAGTATTTCTGATTCCTACATGGCTAGAAATGTAAACTGGTAATCCAGACATGGCCTATGTCCATTGGCTCTGGCAATGTCTCTCTAGTCTAAGTCATCTGTCCCCATGTGTGTTCCCTCTCCCAGCTGTTGTCTCTACTCTTGGGCAATGGAAAGGATTACATTTCTCTTCCTTAGGTTGGAAAGCCTCTTCTTGATTCGGGCACAAGCTGAAAAAAAGTGATAACTCCATTGCACAGTGCCATGACACTTTTTACAAGAGATTATAAGGCAATAATCACCAGCCCCGGTAGCTTAAGGGCATAGTCATGCAACCATTTCATACCCAATACTTTGTAGACTGCATATGCAGAAAATAGTTGGAATAGATGATACTGAAGAGAACATAAAATAGATGTCTGAAGAGGTTTGGAACATAAACACAGTTCCATGAGCCTAGCTTAATGATGTCTACTTGCAGACCTAATGTCTTTCCATGTTTTTCAATCCCTTAGTGCCAGCTTCATGTTAGGGCCACATTATCAAGATGGCTGCCCGTAGGCTCCCAGGGCTATGTGCTAACGACTGAGAACTGTGAAGGGTCTGAGATTTTACTGTGTTTGAAAGCTGACAAGTTAATCTGCCACAGATTCATGTATTATAGCCAAAGACATGAGATTCCTGGGTCTGAGACAAAGAACACTTTATTACTTACAGCAGTAACAATAGCCAGTATTTTCTTGAAAAGATAATACAGAACAAAGGCAATCAATGTCTCTGCTTGCAAGACATACAGAAACATAGGAGACCTGTAGAGAATTTTCTTCCAGAATGACCACATTCACTAGAACAAGAGAGAACCTTTGTGCTACTATTCCCAAGAAAGTTCCTCGGATTGACTTGTAGCTAGAAGATAGGAGTACACTAATTAGCTTGGTCAAGGTCAGGTGATTCACCCCTTAGAGTTGTGAAAGGAGTTACCTTCTTGAGAACCCAGTGGAACACCAATGGAATTTGGGGGCATTGACACAGAAGAGGGAGGTGTATGAGCACTGGAAAGGCAATCAAAATTGTCCATTACTCAAGCTCCAGTTAATGAATATCAAAGTGAGAAGATGAAAAAAATATGAATGTAATCTCGGCATATATAGGGTGTCCCCCAAAAATGTATACACACACTGAATAAGTATAAAAGCAGGGTTTATTAAAATACATTTCATTTTCAAAATTGGGCTATCAGCTGTTAAAATGCATATACATTTTGGCGGGGGAACCCTGTATTATCAATAAATATTCGTGTTTTAAGGAGGTTCAGTCAAAAACATATTCATGTCACCCTAGTCTTTCCCCCAAACTATGGCCAGAATAACTATTATACAATACTTTGTTCCCCCATTGAATACTGAGCAAAGGTCAAACCCTTTAGCACAGTACACATTGCCCTTAACAGTCTGGCCCCAATCCAACCCTCCAGCCTGAACTCTTGGCTACTACCTCTCTGTTCCCCTCCAGGCCCGATCATTCCAGGTTTCTTGTTTTTTACTTTTGCTCCTTTTCTCATTATCTGGAAGGCCTTTCCTCTTCATCTTTATCTCCCTCAGGTAGGATTAATTGTGTGGCTTATGTATATTCTTCAGTAACACTGCATACATTATACATTTCTTACTTATAATTCTCCTAACATTTATGATAGTTCATTTGTATATAGTCATGTAGTTATAGGATTAATATTTGTCTTCCTCACTAGACTACAAGCTCTAGAGTACAGAAATCAGGTCTGATTTATTCTCCATTGTATTCTTAGTGCCTCATAGGTGGTAAGTGCTCAATAAACATTTGTTGCTATTGAATGTTTTAAAAAATATAAGAGGCAGTGTAGTATAATAAATGTTAAGGTTGCTAGTTTCTGGGTAGGATTGCCAGAAATTCAAATCCTCAATTCATTACATACTAGTTGGGTGACCTTGAGAAATTTTCTTAAATACTGTATCTCTGTTCTCTCATCTGTAAAATAGAAATAACAGTACCTATTTAATAGGGCTGCTTTTAACTGAAAATGAGAAAAAAAAAAGTATGCAATAGTTAAATGTTATGCCTACCAGACTGGAGGTAGAAGTCCATGTGTCTGTCTCCCTGCTAGACCATCACTTTTTTAAAACTTTAGACCATCCCAAGGCCCAGCATGTCATACTTGTTCAATAAATCCTTATTGAATTGCACTGTCACATTTGAAGAATGCTACTTAAGATTAAGCCACTCGGTTAGTTTGGAGTAGTGACATGTCTTTCCAAGCTTTGAAGTCCTTTATTATTTTTATCAATTACTAAAATTAATAGCTCTCACTTCTATTATTTATTATGTGCTTATTCTATTCCAAGAACTAATGGAACAAGAATGATCTCATTTAACTTCCATCACGTCTTATAAGGCGTAAGTTTTTAATTATACAGATGAGGCATTTGAGCCTCAGAGAAGTTAAGGGGCTTTCCCAACGTTATGCTGCTGGCAACAGGGAGAAATCGAGTTCAAAGCCAGTTGCTTCCCCATAAATATGCTGTAAAATAAAGTATTTGCTTCGATTTATAACAAAGGAAATAATTTTTAATCCATTCAGAATGTGTATTTTACTAAAGTCAAGAAACTAGTAGTAACATCTCAGCTTTGTTAATGGAGCAGCATCCTAAAAGGGGAGACGTCTTTCAACATGGAAGAGACCTCACAGACGCCAGGCCTTATGATTTCCAAGCAGCTTTGTGGACAGGGCTCATTAGTTCGAGTTTGGCAAAAGAAAGGCAAACCATTTCATCAGTTTTTCTTGTTTATAGTAAGGACTGCATCTAAAAAAAACAACTTGGATTATAAATAGCATTTATTTTATCCCTTTAATCATTTTTTGGCAGCCATGCTCAAAACACACATTGAGAAATACATGCAGATACAAATGTGCTGTCCTGCTCACCAAAACAGCACCTTTAGACAGAGCTTTAGTGCAGTATTTCCTTCACTGTTATTGATGTGGGAGTGACCCCCCACCCCCAAAAAGGTCCTTTGCTTATGGATTTATCATAGATATGCAAACATAATAGTGGTAGTTACTATTCGCAGTCACAGAAGAATGATTTCTAGAAGTTTTCCAGAAGAAAACTATTGCTGAAACATATAGAACCTTGCACATACTTATCTTTCTCTGCGGAGTAAACTTTCACTTTTGGAGAAACCTAGGCTGCATTAGCCCCTCTCCTGTATTTATGCTTAGAAGAATCAGATAATTTTTAAGAACCCGTGAATGACATTATCAAAACACATTTTCATGTCTTATAGGAACTTGGAGGAACTCACTTGATTGGTGCTTAGAAAAAGGAATATATTTTGATGTATAGTTGAATTCAATTTGCTAATATTTTTGCATGTATGTTTGTCAGGGATATTAGCCTTTTTTTAGTAGTGTCTTTATCTGGTTTTGATCTCAGGGTTTTATGGCCTTATGAATTTGGAAGTGATCTTTCTTCTGTTTTTTGGGAGAAATTTAGGATTGGTATTCATTCTTCTTTACACATTTGGTAGAAGACACCAAAGTCTGGACTTTTGTTTGTTGTGAGGATTTTGATTACAGTTTCAGTCTCCTTACTAGTAATTGGTCTGTTCGGATTTTCTGTTTATGATTCAATCTTGATAGGTTGTATATTTCTAGGAATTTACCTATTTCTTCTTGATTGTCCAATTTGTTGGTGTATTATTGTTCCTAGTAGTCTCTTATGGTCCTTTGTTTTCTATAATATCAGTTGAAATGTCTCCTCTTTCATTTCAGATTTTGTTTATTCAAGTCCTCTCTTTTTTCGTGTGGGTCTAGCTAAAAGTTTTTATTTCTCTATTTTATTTCTCTTTTCAAAAAAACTAGTTATTCATTTCATTGATACTTTCTATTGATTTTTATTTTCTGTTTCATTTATCTCCACCCTGCTCTTTTTTATTTCCTCCCACCACTAATTTTGGACTTGATGTCTCACTCTACATGATTACTGACCTCAAATGGGCCCTCATGTTGCTGGCAGTCTGATCTCCCCAATCCTTTCATTCTTCCTCTCTTTCAAACAACTGTTTCAAACTTTCTCCTTGATCCTTGCCTTCCAACATCCCCCTTTTCACCCTTCACTCTCCGTAATGATCTTACTTTCTATTTCACTGAGCATCAGGAGAGAATGTCCACCTGTTCCCACCCTGACATCCATCCACTGCCTGCCCCCACGTCATGTCCTCGACTTCCTTCCAGTCACAGGAGAGGTGCTGTGCTGGCTCCTGTCCAAGATCAGCCCTCCACAGTGCACCAGCTCCCATAGCTCTGACCCACTCAGGAACTCTGCTCCCTCTCCTGGCCATCAGCTTTTCATCTGTCTATTGAATCACTTCCATTAGCAAGGAAATACGCTATAATATTTTCTATCTTATTTCCAAAATAAAAAAACAACTCTCCTGTGACTCCACAGCCCCCTTCAGTAATCACCCATTTCCTCTGTTATTCCTTACAACAGTACGCCTCAAAAGAATTATACAAACTTGCTGTTTTCACGTCCTCGTCTCTGTTCTCTCTGGAACCCACTCTAACCAATTCCACTATAGAATAAAAACAGCTCTTGTGAAGTGTCACCACATTACCAGATTCAGTATATTTGTGTATTCTGGGCATTTCATAGAAGTGGTATGACACAGTATGTTTCCTTGTGTGTCTGCCTTCTTTCACATAGCATAATATTTCCAAGATTCATATATTTTGTTTTTTAAATTGAACTCTTGATTTTATTTTTTTAATATGTTTTTATTGATTTCAGAGAGGAAGGGAGAGATAGAAACATCAATGATGAGAGAGAATCATTGACCGGCTGCCTCCTGCATGCCCCCTACTGGGGATTGAGCCCACAACCCGGGCATGTGCCCTTGACCGGAATCAAACCCAGGACCCTTCAATCCACAGGCAGACGCTCTATCCACTGAGCCAAACCAGCTAGGGCAGATTCATCTATTTTATAGCATGTTTCAGAACTTTATTCCTTTTTGCTTACCCATGAATCATTTGATAGACATTTGAGTTGTTGCTGCTTTTTGGCTATCCCAGTGGTCGGCAAACTGTGGCTCGCAAGCCACATGCAGCTCTTTGGCCCCTTGAGTGTGGCTCTTCCACAAAATACCACAGCCTGGGCGAGTCTATTTTGAAGAAGTGGCGTTAGAAGAAGTTTAAGTTTAAAAAATTTGGCTCTCAAAAGAAATTTCAATCGCTGTACTGTTGATATTTGGCTCTGTTGACTAATGAGTTTGCCAACCACTGGGCTATCCTATCTAATAAAGAGGGAATATGTTAATTGATAATCCCTCATCACAAAGATGGCTTCACCCACAGCTGAGGCCAAGTTCCCTTAAGGAGCCTTAACGAGCAATCAGCAGGGACCTGAGGCTACGCCCTCCCCGCCCCTGTGGGGCTTAACAGGAGACCTCAGGCCCCACCCACCACCTGGCAGGGCTTGACAGGGGACCTCAGGCCATGCCTCCTGCCTTGGCACCAGGCCAGGGGACCTCAGGCCACACCTCCTGCCTTGGCACCAAGCCAGGGGACCTCAGGCCACACCCCCCGCCCGGCGGGGCTTGACAGGGGACCTCAAGGTGCACCCCCAGTGCTGGGTCAGGGGAACTCAGGCCGCACCCCTGCACCCAGCGGGGCTTGACGGGGGACCTGAGGCTGTGCCCCCCCCCCCCCCGCCAGTGGGGCTTGATGGGGGACCTGAGGCTGCGCCCCCTCCCAGTGCTGGGCCAGGGGACCTCAGGCCACACCCCCGCCCCAGCACCGGGCCAGGGGACCTGAGGCTGCACTCCCCTGCCTGGCGGGGCTTGACAGGGGACCTCAGGCTGTGCTCCCCACCCAGCAGTGCTTGACGGGGGACCTCAAGGTGCACCCCCAGTGCTGGGTTGGGGGAACTCAGGCCGCACCCCTCGCCCAGAGGGGCTTGACAGGGGACCTGAGGCTGCGCGCCCCTGCCAGTGGGGCTTGACGAGGGTCCTGAGGCTGCACGCCCCTCCCAGTGGAGCTTGACAGGGGACCTGAGGCTGCACCCCCCTCCCAGTGCTGAGCCGGGGGACCTGAGGCTGCGCCCCTCCACCCCCCGCCTGGCGGGGCGTGATGGGGGACCTAAGGCCATGCCCCCCACCCAGTGGGGCTTGACAGGGGACCTCAGGCCATGTACCCCACCTGGCGGGGCTTAACGGGGGACCTCAAGGCGTGTCACCCGCCCCATCTGGGGGACCTCAGGCCACGCCCCCCCCATCCTGGCGCCAGGCCAGGGGACCTGAGGCTACACCCCCTGCTGGGTGGGGCTTGACAAGGGTGGGACTGGCTGGGTCTGGATTTAGCCCAATGTGGGGGGCGGGGGCGGCCGGGTCTGGGTCTCACGCAATTTTGAGGCACATGTGGGTGGGTGGGGACTTGACTCTGGGTCCCCCTTTTAATATGCACGAATTTCATGCACCGGGCCACTAGTAATAAATAATGCTGCTATGAACATTTATGTACAAATGTTTCTGTGGGCTTATGTTTTGGAATTGCTGGGTTATATGGTAACTGCATTCATTCCTTCTTGTTGAAACTCTTTCCCCTTCCTTTCAAGACCCTGTCTGGGTTTTCCCTCTACCTCACTGTCCACTCCTCAGTGTCTCTGAGTCTTCTCCCTCTAACTGTAGAGTACCCCAGGGTTCAGTGCTCAGTCCCCTTTCCTTCTCTATCTAGATTAACTCACTAGGTGATCTATTCTAATTGCTTGGCTTGTAAATACCATCTACATATAGATGACTCCCAAATTTGTATTTTCAGTTCAAGCCTCTGAACACCAACTCCAATATCCAGTTGCCTGTATGACATTTTCACTTGTCTGTTATGTACATCTCAAGGTTACCATGCCCAGAGCCAGTAATTCCCGATTCACCCACCAAAATCTGTATCTCCTGCTATTTTTTTCCTAACCCCATGATGGCAGTTCCATACTTTCAGTGCTCAGGCCAAAAACTTTAGAGTCATTCTTAATTTATTTTTATTATTTTATTTTATTTTTAATCCTTACCTGAAGATATTTTTTCTATTGATTTTTAGAGAGAGTGAAAGGGAGAGAGAGAGAGAGAGATATCTATATGAGAGACTCATCGATTGGTTGCCTCCCATATGGGCCAAAACTGGGACTGGAGGTTAAACCTGCAACTGAGGTACATGCCCTTGACTGGGAATAGAATATGAGACCCTTCAGTCCATAGTCAGTGGCTCTAACCACTGAGCAACCAATCAGAGCTAGAGTATTCTTGACTCCCACCTGCCCCACACCTCAGCAAATTTTGTTGACTTTACCTTCAAAATATATCCAAAATGTGATCTCACAATCTCCATGCTCCAAGCCACGAGCATCTCAATGAGGTCTCCGAGGTGGTCTCCTTACATCACTCTGACCTTTCTACAATCTTCTCTCACTGCAGCCAGTAAAGATCCTTTTAAAATGAAAAACATGTTACTTCTTTGCTCAACATTTTCCAAAAGTTTTCTGTTTTCCTCAGGGTAAAATCCAAACTCTTTAAAATGCCTGCACGTCTACGTGATCTGGGCCCTCTGCTACTTCACTGGCCTCATCTCCTGCCACTGTGTTTCTCACTCTTTTGGTTCCAGCCACGGTGGCCTCCTTGCTGCTTCTCAGACTTGCAAGTCATGCCTCCCTCTCCGGACCGCTGCACTGCTCTTCTCCCCACACATCCTTCTCAGACACTCCTTCATTCCCTTTAGGTCTATGGTCAAAACTGCTGGTGGCTTCCCAATATCTGGTCTCCCTCTCTTCCTTGTCTAGGTACACTGATGCACAGCAATAAGACCACTTTCCCTAACTTCCCTGGCAGCTGTGTGTCACCATGTGGCTAAATTTTGCTCCATAAAAATAAGCAGTTGGATTTTCTTTTCAGGGTGTGGCAGGCCCTTCCTTGGTCCTCCCTCCATCTTACCACGTTTGTAACACACACCAAAGTTCCTGCCCTCGTGGACCTTATATCTGTTTTGAGGGAAAAGATTACAAATAAAGAAGCATAAGTAAATACACAGTGTGTCCGGTGGTATTAGGTGCAATGCGGATAAATAAAGCAGGATCAAGCAAATGGGGAGTGGTGCATAAGGGAGAATATTGCTGTTTGTTATAGTGTCAGAGAAGGCTTCGCTGATAAGTAATATTTGGACAAAATCTTGTATCAGTTTGGATTAGGTTTTTCTGTATATAAATAACCCCAAACAACATTGGCTTAAACAGGTAGAAATACATCTCTTTCAAATAAAACCTGTATGTCAGTCCAGGGCTGGGAACGAGGCTGTACGAGATTACTGGAGATGCAGAATCTTACAGTTTACAACTCCACACAACTGAAGTGTGGTTCTGCTGGCCCTGCGTGTCACCATCTGCTTTCTGTCAGGGGTACAGGGATTATGTTGCCTCCCTAAACTGCACTAGTCATTTCACTTGCTCTGGATTCTACAATTCATTACTTCACTTCTCACTTTCACTTTGGTCCCAGAAAGGTGGTGGCATAGGTAAACTCACATCCACAACCACATTAAAATTACAACTAAACTACAGAACAACCATCATTCAGAATTGCCTGAAATCTAGATGAACAGAAGTCCTACAACTAAGGACATAAAGAAGAAGCAACATTGAGACTGTTATGAGGGGTGGAGATGCAGAATGTCCCACACCCACATGTTAAATAAAAATCGGAAGGGATATCTCAGCAGCAGACGTCATCTCTGAGGAGCAAGGGGCCCCTCTTAGCCACAATCGCCACTGGTTTTTACAGCCAGAAGTTATGGGGACTTCTCTTCCTGGCGCTGGCACCCTGGTAGCTGGGTGGGCTGATGTGGGGCCGGGGCCACCATCTTTCTGGGAAGCCCTTATTGTGCTTCTGATTTGCATTTCTCTGATGCATAGTGACATTGACATCTTTCCAAGTGTTTATTGGCCGTATGTATATCCTCTTTGGAGAAGTGTACTGTTCATGTCCTCTGCCCATTTTTTAACCAGATTGTTTTTTTGTGGTTTTTGTTGTTGTTGTTTTGGTGTTCAGTAGCATAAGTTCTTCATGAATTTTGCCTATTAACCCCTTATCAGATGTATCATTGTCGAATATGCTCTCCCATTCAGTGGGTTGTCTTTTCATTTTGTTGATGGTTTCCTTTGATGTAGTCCCATTTGTTTACTTTTTTCTTTTGTTTCCCTTGCCAAAGGAGACATTTCAGAAGAAATATTGCTAAGAGAAATGTCAGAGAGTTTACTGTCTATGTTTTCTTTTAGGAGTGCTATGGATTTGAGTCTTACATTTAATTCTTTAATTCATTTTGAGTTTATTTTTATCTATGGTGTAAAAAGATGGTCTAATTTTATTTTTTTTTTTCATATATCTGTCCAGTTTTCCCAACACCATTTATTGAATAGACTGCCTTTACCTCATTGTATATTCTTGCCTTTTTTTATATTAATTTACCACATAGGCATGGGTTTATTTCTGGGCCCTCTATGCTGTCCCATTTGTTTTTATGCCAGTACCATGCTGTTCAGATCATGACAGCCTTGTAGTATAGTTTGATATCAGGTAGCCTGATACCTCCAAGTTTGTTCTTAAGACTGCTGTGGCTATTCAGAGTCTTTTCCTGCTCCATATAATTTTTTGGATTATTTGTTCTAGTTCTGTGAAAAACACCATTTGGTAGGGATTGTGTTGAATCTATACATTGCTTTGGGTAGTATGGACATTTTAACAATGTTATTTCTTTCTGTCCATGAGCACAGTATATGCTTTTATTTATTTGTATCTTCTTTATTTACTTTCTTCAGTGTTTTTGTAATTTTCCAATTACAGATCTTTTAATTCCTTGGTTGAATTTATTCCTAGGGCCCTAACCGGTTTGGCTCAGTGGATAGAGTGTTGGCCTGCGAAGTGAAGGTTCCCAGGTTCGATTCAAGTCAAGGGCATGTACCTTGGTTGTGGGCACATCCCCAGTAGGGGGTGTACAGGAGGCAGCTGATTGATGTTTCTCTCTCATCGGTGTTTCTAACTCTCTATCCCTCTCCCTTCCTCTCTGTAAAAAATCAATAAAATATCTTTTAAAAAAATTTATTCCTGGGTATTTAGTTTTTTATACAATTGTAAATGGTATTTATTTTAGTTTATCTTTCTTATAGTTTATTATCTATAATAATAAAAGCGTAATATGCTAATTAGACCAGACGTCCTTCTGGACGAAGGCAGGGCTGCGAGGGAAGCCTGGGTCCCAGGTGTCAGAGGGAAGCCAGTGCTGGCAGCCGGGGGAAGGAAGGCCTACTCTTGCACGAATTTCGTGCATTGGGCCTCCAGTTGGTATATAAAAATGCAACTCATTTTTGATTATTTATTTTGTATCTGGCTATTTATTTTGTATCTAGCTACTTTGCTGAAATGATCAGTTCTAGTAGTTTTTTGGTAATCTTTATGGTTCTCTCTATATAGTATCATGTTATTTGCAAATAATGACAGTTTTACTTCTTCCTTTCCAAACTGAATGCCTTTTATTTCTTCTTCTTATCTGATTGCTGTGGCTGGTACTTCTAATACTATGTAGAGCAAGAGTAGTAAAAGTGGACTTATCTTTCTTGTTCCTGATCTTAAGGAAAACACTTAGTTTTTCCTCTTTGAGTATGATGTTAGCTATGAGTTTGTCATATATGGCCTTTATTATGTTCAGGTATGTTCCTTCTAATCCCACTTTGCTGAGAATTTTTATCTTAAGTGGGTGTTAGTTTTTGTCAGATGCTATTTCTGTGTCTATTGATATGATTATATGATTTTTATCCTTCATTTTGTTTATGTGGTGTGTCACATTAATTGAATTGCAGATATTGAACCAACCTGGCATCCCAAGCATAAATCCCACTTGATCTTGGGTGTAATCTTTTTTATCGAGGATTTTTCATGTATGTTCATAAGGGATATTGGCCTGTAATTGTATTTTTCTATAGTGTCTTTATCTGGATTTGGGTTTAGTATAATGCTGAACTTATAAAAATGGGCTTGGGAGTCATTCTGCCTCTTGAATATTTGGAATAGTTTGAGAAGGATAGGTGTTAATTCTTCTTTGAATGTTTGGTAAAATTCACCTGTGAAGCCATTTGGTCCAGGACTTGTATTTTGGAGGAGTTTTTTTTATTACTGATTTTATTTTATTGGATGTATTCAGTCTGTTCAAATTTTCTGTTTCTTCTTGATTCAGTCTTGGATAATTATATGCTTCTAGTAATTTATCCTATTCTTCCAGATTGTCCAGTTGGTTTTAATTTTTCATAGTATTTTCTTACAATCCTTTGTATATTTGTGGTGGTGTCACGTCTTCTCTTTCATTTCTATTTTATTTATTTTTATTTATTTGGGTTCTCTCTCTTGTTTTCTTGATGTGGCTGATTAAATCTTTATCATTTTTTTAAAAATATGTTTTTGTTGATTTCAGAGAGAGGAGGAAGGGAGAGGGAGAGAGATAGAAATATCAATGATGAGAGAGCCTCTTGCATACCAGCTACAAGGGATTGAACCCAAAGCCCAGGCTTGTGCCTTGGACGGGAATCCAGCTGTGACTTCCTGGCTCATGGGTCAACACTCAACCACTGACCCACACTGGCAGGCATAAATCTTTATCAATTTGTTTATCTTTTCAAAGAAATAACTGTTGGTTTCACTGATACTTTGTATCTTTTTTGTTTAGGTTCTTTATTTCTGCTCTAGTATTTATTATTTCCTTCCTTCTACTCATTTTGGGGGTTGTTTGTTGTTTTTTCCTAATTCCTTTAGGTATGAAGTTAAATTGTTTATTTGAGATTTCTCTTGTTTCTTGAAGTAGGCCTATATTGCTATGAATTTTCCTCTTAGAACTGTTTTGGCTGTGTCCCATAGATTCTTGGATTGCTGTACTTTCATTTTCATTTGTCTCAAAGTATCTTTTGAGTTTTTTTCCTTGATTTTGCTAACATTAATTGTTTAGTAACATGTTATTTAGCCTCCATGTGTTTGTGTGTTTTTCAGGATTGGTTTCTTGTGTGTGTGATTGATTTCTAGTTTCATAGCAGTGTGGTTGGAGAAGATACTTGATACGATTTCAGTCCTTATACATTTCTTGAGATTTGTTTTGGGTCCTACCATGTGGTCTGACCTGGAACATATTCCATGTGCACTTGAAAATAATGTATATTCTGTTGCTTTGGGATTAAATGCTCTAAAAATAACAATTGAATCCATCTGGTCTAATGTGTCATTTAAGGCCACTGTTTGCTTTCTGGAAGATCTATCTATTGATGATGATGGGGTATTAAAGTTTCCCACTATGATGGTATTACTATTGACCTCTCCCTTTATGTCTATATATTTTGCTTTATATATTTAGGTGCTCCCATGCTGGGTACATAAATGTTTACAAGGGTTATATCCTTTTGTTGGATTGATTTTAATTATGTAATGTCCTTTTTTGTCTCATATTATACTCTTTGTTTTAAAGTGTATTTTGTCTGATGTAAGTATTGCTATCTCATTTGTTGTGTTGTTGTTTTTTGTTCCATTTGCATGAAATATTTTTTTCATCCCTTTATTTTCAGTTTGTGTGTGTCTTTTGATCTGAAGTATTTTGTGGATAGCATATAAAGGGTCTTGTTTTCTCATCCATTCAGCCACCCTGTTGTTGTTTTTTTAAATATATATTTTTATTGATTTCAGAGAGGGAGAGAGAGAGATAGAAACATTAGTGATGAGAGAGAATCATTGATCAGCTGCCTCCTGCATGCCCCTACTGGGAATAAAGCCCACAACCCAGGCATGTGCCCTGACCAGGAATCAAACTGTAACATCTGGTCCATAGGTCAGTGCTCAACCACCAAGCCACACCAGCTGGCCACCCTGTGTGTTTTTTAATTGAAGCATTTAGTCCATTTATGTTTAAAGTGGTTGTTGATAGGTATGTAGTTACTTTCATTTAATTGTTAATATTTATTTTTTTTTCTTCTTAAGTCTCTTTAGCATTTCTTATAATACGGTTTTTGTTCTTTTTTTTGGTCTGGGTAGCTCTTTATTTCTCCTTCAGTTTTAAATGGTAGCCTTGCTGGATAGAGTAGTCCTGGATATAGTTCTTTGCTTTTTATAATTTTGACTATTTCATACCAATTCCAGTCAAGAAATCAGCTGACAGTCTTATGAGAGTTACTTGTAGGTAACTGTCTTTCTCTGGCTCTTTTTAAGATTCTTGTTTTTTTTTTCTTTAACCTTTGATATTTTAATTACGATGTGTCTTGGTGTGGGCCTCTTTGGGCTTATCTCCTTTGGAACTCTCTGTGCTTCCTGGACTTGAATGTCTATATCCTTTACCATGTTAGGAAAGTGTTCAGTCATTATTTCTTCAAATGTTTCTCAACCCTTTGCTCTCTCTCTCTTCTCCTCCTGGCACACTTATGATGCAAATGTTATTACACCTGATGTTGTTCCTTGAACTAGCCTCAGTTTTTTAATTCTTTTCTTTTCTGCTCTAATTGGGTGTTTTCTGCTACCTTGTCTTCAAAATAACTGATTCAGTCCTTTGCTTCATCTAATCTTCTGTTGATTCTACCGTTGATTCCTTCTAGTGTATTCTTTTTTAAGTTAATTTTTAGAGAGTGGAAGTGAAAGGGAGAGAGAGAGAGAGAGAGAGAGAGAGAGAGAGAGAGAGAGAGAGAGGGAGAGAGAGAGAGAGAGAGAAATCTATGTGAGAGGGAACATCGATTGCTGCCTCCTGCACGCCCCCTACTGGGGATTGAGCCCACAACCTGGGCATGTGCCCTGACTGGGAATCGAACTAGCAATCTTTTGGTGCATGGGATGATGCCTAACCAACTGAGCCACACCAGCCAAGGCCCTTCTTGTGTATTCTTCATTTCAGTTATTTATTCTACATTTCTGGCTGGTTCTTTTTTATAGTTTCTATGTCCTTTTTTATGCTGTTAAAGTTCTTACTGAGTTCCTTGAGCATCCTTCTAACCATTGTGTTGAACTCTATAGCTTGCCTCCATTTTATCTCATTCTTTTTCTGGAGATTTCTTCTGTTCTTTCATTTGGGGTATGTTTCTCTGTCTCCCCATTTTGGCTGCCCCTGCATTTGTTTCTGAGTATTGGGTATGCCTCCCAGTCTTGGTAGTGTGGCCTTCTGTAGTAGGTGTTCTGTAAAGCCCAGTGGTGTAGTCTCCCCGTTCACCTAAGCTGGGTGCTCCAAGAGTGTGCTTTGTATGGATTATGCGTGCGCTGCTGTTGTAGTTGTGCCTTGATTGCTTTTGGTATCTTCATAGGTGGAGCTGACCCTCAGGCTGGCTGGCTGTGAAGATTGGCCACAACCAGTTTACAGGCTGCACAGGGGCTGACCCCAGAAAGCATAATCAACCTCAGCAGGGTTTGGTGCCTGCCTAGACCTTTTCTGTATGTGCTGCTTGTGGAGCCAATCAGGTCGTGCTCTGTTGGGGTCTGAAGCCAGCCACTGGGTGTGTTGGTTCTGTTGCCACTTGGGAGGGACTGCTGTGTAGGTAGAATATCATAGGCTGCCTGAGAGTAGCCCTGGGCTACCTGGTAATAGCTACAAAGTGATTCACAGTTGGTATAGTAGCTGTCTGTGCTGGGTGTTTGTGGGAGGGGCCCAGCCGCATACCAATGCTAGCTCCCACCAGTTCCAGGGTTGGGGCAGGTCATCAAGAGCCCCAAGGCACCCTAAGACCCACTGCCACCTGCCAGCCACCTTTTAGGTTCAGCCACTAAAATAGCCTCTAGCAGTAGGTGAGTTGCATGACTCAGGGTCTCAGGGAGTCACCACCTAGGGGCAAGTGGTGTTTGAATAGAGATACAAACTCATTGTCAGTGCTGGATTTGAGGCCATTCAACAAAAGTCTCAAGGTACACTGAGTCCGGCCTGTGAACCTTTACGAGGGGGTTGGGGGCGGGGGTGGCAGGGTCTCAGGGAATCTTAAGATTTGGTCTTATGGAGGGAGAGCTGAGCACAGGAACTGTGGTGCCCACACGGAGTGCAGGAAACAGCCTTCACCCTAAACTCAAACAACTTAGTCTCTCTGTGTGTGTCTCTGGCACCCTCCTGAGCTTGCTTGGCATTCCTGGAAAGTTTTTTAAGAAATACTGCAACAGCCGTAGCTGGTTAGGCTCAATGGATAGAGTGTTGGCCTTCCAACTGAAGGGTCCCAAGTTCTATTCGGCTCAAGGGCACATGCCCAGTTTGTGGGCTCGATCCCCAGTAGGGAGCATGCAGGAGGCAGCCGATCAATGATTCTCTCTCATCATTTTCTATCTCTCCCTCTCCCTTCCTCTCTGAAATCAATAAAAATATATTTTAAAAAATAGCTTTAAAAAACAGAAAGACTGCAACACAGGCTCAAGTTGGCCAGCGCCAGCAGAGCCCAGAGCCATTCCAGGTGGGTAGGGCTGGACACCAGAGATGTCAGTGTGGAGCTAGTGCAGCCCCCAGGCTATTGCTGCAGGGCCCACCACAGGAGCAGTGGTGCTGGTTTGGCACGTAGAGAAAATAGCCCTCATCCTAAAGCCACACAATTCAGTCTCTCCCTGTGTGTCTCTGGCACCACCAAGGTTGCCTGGAATTCCTCAAGAGTTTTTTAGAAAGACTGCAATGCAGGCCCAGGCTGGTTGGCTCTGGCAGAGTTTAAGCCCAGCCATGTACAAGTTGGGTAGGGCAGGGCCTCTGAGAGTCATCAGACTCGGGCTAGTATACCCTCTGGGCTAATGTATTGTGGGGTAGTGCTCAACCCAGGAAAGATGGCATCCCTGGGTGGCACAGCAAAGGTCAATACAGTGGATATTGGCAGCTGTCCCTCAAGCCCGTTCCCCAAAGCCACAACCTCCCAGCTGCTGTTCCCTCTGTTGGAACCCAGGGTGGGTGCCTGCAAGTGAGATTTTGTGCATTGCCCTTTTAGAGGGTTTCTGGGCTTGCAGCAGCCTTCCTTCTTACCTGAGCAGATAGAATCCCTGCAGATTTTCCAACCAGATACTATGTGGGCCCCTCTTCTTGGCACTGGTCCTCCAAGCTGGGAAACCTGGCGTAGGGTTGAAACCCCTTGGTCCGCCTCAGGGGGTGCCTCTGCAGCTGAGATATCCCTCTGGATTCTCAACCGCCACATATGAGTGCAGGGCCAGCCAGTTTTGCATCTCTGCCTCTCCTACTAGTCTCGATGTGGCTTCTTCCATATATCCTTAGTCATAGGACTTCTGTTCAGCTAGTCTTCAGATGGTTATCCAGGTTGATGGTTCCATAATTTAGTTGTAATTTTGATATGGTCATGGGAGAAGGTGAATGCAGCTTCCACTTACTCCACCATCTTTGAAAAAAAAAATAGAAAGAAAACTTGTGAAAAGTTTTATTTTTAAATTCCTAAACTGCTCAGTTTACACAGTGACTTTTTGCCTGAATTGTTTCCTGAAGTCAGGGACTCAAATGCATAACTGTAAAATAGCAGTTGGAACTGTGTGGATATTAATATAAAAGGCCTCACCTTACTGCCATGTACAGATTTATCGCTGAACATCTTAAAAGGTGAGACTTTCTTGAGCCCAAGTCCCAGGACAGATGGCTCTACTTGGGGCCGCATAGTCCTAGTAAATGTCATTTCTTGTTCCTAGTCTTGCATTAATAATTCATATACTCTTTAGCTTTAGCCAGTTTTGCTCAGTGGATAGAGCATCGGCCTGCAGACTGAAGGGTCCCGGGTTCGATTCCAGTCAAGGGCACATGCTCGAGTTGCAGGCTTGATACCCAGTAGATGGCATGCAGGAGGCAGCTGAGCAATGATTCTCTCCCATCATTGATGTTTTGATCTCTCTCTCCCTCTCGCTTCCTCTCTGAAATCAATAAAAATATATTTTTAAAAAATAATAATTCCTATACTCTTTAAATTTAGATTCTTTCCATTTCTGTACCATAGCTATTTTTCAAACAGACTTACACATTCTGCAACTGAATATTTAAGAAGTTCTAAAATAAGAATAATATTTACACATTGAATTAATGTTTTTTTATGGTATTAACTGATAATTTATTAACATTTCAGTGTTTCTGCGAGGAAGGTAGATGATATCATTTAGTTCTGTCATTCTGTCATTCATTATACAAATATTTAATGGTCGCCTGCTGTTTGCTAGGTGCTGTTCTAGAATATAGGGCTACAGCAATTAACAAAACATCAAAATTTCTGCTGTGCTGGCACCCACTTTTGTAGAGGACGTGGGAAGGAAAGAGTGGAGAAAAACCAAATGCTGAGGGGCTTGTTAGTTGCTTGGGCCACACTGTGAACCTGTATTGGTTTCATAGCTTACCAGTATATTTCAAGATGAACTTTTTTTAACTTGTGAATTTTCTTTCTTTTCACATATGAGTAATCTTTCTAGCAGACTAAGTTACCAGTAAACTGACTTTATGCTAACATACAGATTCACTCACACTTAGATTAAGATGAGATCTTAGCCCTAACTGGTTTGGCTCAGTGGATAGAGCATCGGCCTGCGGACTGGAGGGTCCCAGGTTCAATTCTGGTCAAGGGCATGTACCTTGGTTGCGGGCACATCCCCAGTAGGAGGTGTGCAGGAGGCAGCTGATCGATGTTTCTCTCTCATCGATGTTTCTAACTCTCTATCCCTCTCCCTTCCTCTCTGTAAAAAATCAGTAAAATATATTTTTTTAAAAAGATGAGATCTTAATAAGTAATAACTTTAATATTGACCCATTTTTATGAGAAAAAAAAATAAGAGTGAGAAAGAGAAAGGTATGTGCAAAAAACTAATTCCAAAATTCCCCAAATCATGTTAATAATTTTCTCAGAAAAACAAAACAAAACCTGGAGCATTGATTAGCACTGTGGCTAGCACATAATAGATTGGTCAAATTATTTATTTCAGAAAGAGAGAGGAAAAGAGAGATAGAAACATCAATGAAGAGAGAGAATCATTGATCAGGAATCGACCTGTGACCTCCTGGTTCATAGGTCCATGCTCAACCACTGAGCCACGCTGTCTGGGCCTGAGTTAGAGGGTTTTTTAAAGTTTTAAGCTAGAAAGGCCTACCTTTAAAAAACTATGAGAATTAAACCTCTCTTTCTTGGTACTTTGTTATTTCACCATTTCTTCTTATGAAGATTATTAGTTTAATGAGTATGAAGGGAAGCAAGAGGCTTTGCCCTCTTCCATACAAGTGGAGGAGAGAAAAGGTCAAGCATTTGAGGACGTCTAATGAACTTTATTTAGAAAGTCTAAATGTTAAAAATTAACGTCTCTGCTTTCTTCTTTCTATCACAATCTTTCTTCATCATATGAGCCTTGAATATAAATTTTTGCCCTATTCTAATCATCTCTCAAAGTACTTCGATGATGAAAAGAACAGATTTTGTCATTTCAAAATGCAAGCACAGTAACTGACCAGTGCTTAGGGTGACTTCTAAGACCAAAACATTAGTTTGTTATACTTAAGCTTTTAAAATGGTCTTAATTATAATAATTTTTTAAAGTATTATTTACTATTTTATAATAGCATAGTAAATTATTATAATAAATTTTCCTGCAGTTGATCCATGTGCACATTACTTTTCTGGGAAGAAACGTAATAAGTGGGAAACCCACCTCACCTACACAAAGGAAAGAGAGCCACGAATTACAGGTCCCCGGCCGGATAACAGCCCCTCCTGCCTCGGATGCACCTGCCATTCCCGTGTTCTAGTGCTGCAGGGCAGACGGCTCCTGCCTGCACCCGCGCATGAGACAGAGGGCCTGCAGCCAAGCTTACTGTTGTGCCCTCACGTGACAGGCTTATATGGATAAATATGAAGTCAGGGAACGTTATTTTTTTATGACTTTTTTTTTATTTTTAGTCACATTCAGGTATCGGGGAAAATGAGAGCCTCCTATCACCGATACATTTTTCAGGTGCTGGATTCTTTGTTCGATTTTTAAAGATGAGATCATCTGAAAACATTTGTAGTTTTGACCATAACAGAATTTGGGTGTTGGCCTTTGAAATGTATTCATGTCAGTTTGAAGAATGGGGATGATCCAAATTATATTGAAGGAATATAGCTATCTGTATGCATTTTTATTGCTAACGGAGCTCAAACCATATTATATGTCTTGGCAAAAGGATTTCACAGTCTCATTAAAAACCTTATAGACATTTTTTTAAATTTATTTTTATTTTTATTTTTTTAATTGTTTGAAGTATTACAAATAGTAGTACATATGTCTCCTTTTTTTTTTTTCCTTCCCCATTGACCTTCCTCCGGCCTCCCCTTCCCCCCAGTACATGCCTTTACCTGCCCCCTCCCCCCAGTTTTTTTTATCCATTGGTTATGCTTATATGCATGCGTACAAGTCCTTCAGTTGATCTCTTACAGCCCCCCCCCACAACCTCCTCTGCCTTCCCACTGTAGTTTGACAGACTATTCAATGCTTCTTTGCCTCTGTATCTAATTTTTTCCCCATTTCATTCCTTTAAAAAATCTTGCCTCTGCAGACTAGAAATAAACATATAATAACAAAAAATGTTTGAGTCCCAATTTCCATGTCCAACAGTTCTGAGTCCCCATTTCAATGTCAAACAGTTCCTTATGTGTACATGTCAGCAATGATATCTGGATGGTGGGCACATGGTGGCAATGCAGGTCCGACCCTCTCTGGTTTGGTCCTAGGCAACTTGCTGCGTCGCACAGCTGCTGAGTGCTATCATGGCAAGGCGTCGTCAGCGTCTTCCATCTCTGGACTGTTTCTCCTCTTGTCTTTGTGGTTGGAGCAGACCTGTCAATTCCTCTCTGTTGCAGGAATCCACATGGTCTTGGAGTTGTTTTCTGAAAATATACAAACATATTCTCGACCAAAAGTTAATAAAAGAATCTTTTCTATATAATTGATTTGGGATCCTTTTTATTTTTGCCCAAACGATTTTCCTTTGTCTTATTTAGACACCATGTGTGTTTTTCATGGGTGTCTTGCTGTTAGCATTACAAATGAAAACTAATTTTGTAAAGTAAAAGTTTTCTAGATGTAATTTACTTATAGGATATTTTTCCTTACATGATATTACCCTTCTATCCCCCCTTTTTTGATTAATGGAGGCTTTTGTAACTTTTATAATGCAGTCTTGATATCTTTAAATTTTAATTTTTGGACAAAAATATGACTGCTTTAGTTTCATTGCATGTTCAGGAATTTTACCATGAGATGAACTACCAATAGAAATTTTAGTTACCACATTAGGAACAGCTTTTTTGTCCAGTACAATTAAATTTTCTTGAATATTCACTTATTTCAATTAGCCTATTTAAATTAATCTGAAAACTTGATTATTATTTTACTGTCAAATTTAATACTCTACCAACAATCTTAATTTACCCTGTAAATATTAGTGGAAAGGATTATTTGCATTCTTGAGTAGGCCCTGAGCATTCCTGGTGCTAGGCTGGATTTAGATATAGAGCAGCTGCTGTCAGCCAAGTCTCTGTCTGTTACCTGGGTCCCAATCAACCTTATAGACATTTTAATGGCTGAATAATCCTTCATCATATAGAGGTGCCAAAATTACCCATTGTGGTAATCTGGCTATTTAGAATGCTTACATTTTTGCCTATTACTAATAAAAGTACGATAAACACATTTTCCATATAATTTTCACCTCATATCTGATTTCCCCCCTCAGATTATTTTACTAGAATGGTTTAGCAGACACCAGAGAAATAAATTTAAGGAAAATTTTAACTATTAATGCAAACAAAAAGAGAGAATGCAGAAAATGGGTTGCATTATGAGCTGTAATGTGACTTTTATCCAAAATTGTATTTTCTTCTTGCAATTCTAATATTTAACCTGAAACCAAATATAGAGACTAGTGGTAAGCACAGGTACTGAGGGTTGGTTATCTGGACTGTAATTGTAACTCTGCCACTTACTCACTGGGACAAATAACTCAAACTCTTTATCCCTCAGTTTTCTCATCTGTAAAATGGTAATAATAATAGTCCTATCTCTTTGGGTTGCTGTGAGAATTAATTTATGTAAATCTCTTCAAAACATGCTTAGCACGGAGTAAATGCTCACTAAATGTTTATTTATTACATCATCTAAGAGAATATTTCCTAATTTTATAGTCTCAAAAGTTATTCTTTTGTTTCCATTCCCATGGCATCTCAAATACTAGAATCACTTAACTTCTCAATCAGACTACGCCATACCTGCAAATACATGCATGGAATGCACTCTTTTTAGGATTTCTGGAATTGTTAGTATTTTAGTTGTACACATAAATTACACAGAGAGAATGTGCCTAGATTCTTATCTCAACTAACCAGTGCAGAATTCTTCTGAGCAAAATGTTTTTCACAGGTGGTTTGGGGGCTTTTACAGTTTTCTCCCTCAGGTATCAAAGTTATCGTGAAGAAATCGCTAAAATAAGAAGCAAAGTGTGGTGTGAATAAGGGAATATCTCCAGTGGAAAGAGGGAGCTGGCCACCCAGTCAGAATCCCAAACTCGTGGCCATTTTCCTACTGCAGCCACACGGCTGAGACGGCTGCAGGTGGTCTTTCCAGACACACTCACTCTGTTCATCACAGTAAGGCTTTTGGCCATAGCTGGAGTCCCTGCCCATCGTAGCTTAGCTGAACCTCATGATGCACTAGTGACACTCGCCTACACAAGGCAAGCCTACATGCCTTGCGTGACCCATTCCTGCTAAAGTTGATCTTGATCCATAACATCTTAACATGCCAATGGCAAGAAAAGGAGGACGGAACTAGAAGAAAAGTATAACAAGGGAGGAGTTGCCTCGACACAGGTTTCGTCTTACCATTTCTTCTAAAGCAGGGTTTTCCAACTTTAGCTCTACTGACGTTTTAGACCAAATAACTTTTTTTTCCTGGTAGGCTGGCCTGTGCATTGTAGGATGTTTAGTCACATCCCTATCCTCCTCCCACTGGATTCCAATAGCACACACCCTCACTCCCGTCATGACGACCAAAAATGTCTGCACACAAAATTGGCTGCAAGTGAGAACCACTGCTGAAAGCCACACGGTAATAACAGGTTCCCTGTACCCTGGGGCTTGCTGACTGGTGTCCTGCTCCTCCTCCTCAGAGAGTTCTGTGATAAAAGGGGCCTTGAGCACCACCTCAGAGTTCACCATTGAACCATATACAATCTGAATTGGACACCCAGAAGCATAGAAATAAAACTATCCCCTCTGCCTGCTTTATAAGGCCAAGGCTAGGATCACACGTTCCTAAAAAGCTCAATTACGCATACAGTAAAATAAGTGATCTCTTCCTTTTTCTCAAAGTTAACACATTTGTACTAAAATTAATTACATCAGAAAAACAGCAGGTTTTAAAATCACTGTTCACTTTCTCTATAGTAATATCTATAGTGAAAGTGTATAGTCTTCAAGGTACATCTTCAAGAATATTTCATTAGTTACTTTAAAAATGTACAGTCCCTTAAAAATATATGTATATATCCCACACTTCTAATAGTCTCAGAGTTTTTGAGCTACTTTTTTCTAACAAATTTCATAAATACCAATATAAGCTTCATGTGATATTTTCAGGTTCTGTGTACAAGCTCAATTCTTTGTACTACTTTGATATATATTAATAATGAGTTTATATTGTAAAATTCATGGTTAATAACAATCACTTCTATGTTATTTCCATAGAAATTAAGTTATCAGCTCTAGCCAGTTTGGCTCAGTGGATAGAGCATTGGGCCATGGACTGAAAGGGCAGGTTCGATTCCAGTCAAGGGCGCATACCAACTAATCAATGTGTCTCTCTCACATCGATGTTTCTCTCTCTCCCTCTCCTTTCCATTTCTCTCTAAAAATCAATGGAAAAAATATCCTCAGGTGAGGATTAACAAAACAAACAAAAGAAATTATCACAGAAATACCCTTAGATTGATGTAAATTGACATAATGGAATCAGCTGCATATTACCTTTTTTACCTTAGAATACTTTGCCTTGCCCTAGCTGGTTTGGCTCAGTGGATAGAGGGTTGGCCTGCGGACTGAGGAGTCCTGGGTTCTATTCTGGTCAAGGGCACATGCCCTGGTTGTGGGCTCGATCCCCAGTGTGGGCGGGGGGGGGGGGGGCGTGCAGGAGGCAGCTAATCAATAATTCTCTCACATCATTGGTGTTTCTATCTCTCTCTCCCCTCTCCCTTCCTCTCTGAAATCAATAAAAATATTTTTTTAAAAAATAGAATAGTTTTCTTTTACATAAATTGTTGAATTAAATTTAGAATCCAGAAGTTTTCACTGAACCTAAAATGTCAAGTCCTTATTTTAACACTATGAAATGTAGCCAAACAACTGCTGTACTGTTTGTTTTAATATTGAGAAAACAGTCTGGAAGTGAATTTTTTAGCTAAACTAGTTTGGAATTGTACTGCTTTTTCGGTGTTTTAATTAATTTTTCATGTCTATTCTTATGAAAAATAATCACAGCAAAAGGAGTCCCTTTATAAACTACATAATAGCATATGTTTGTACTTTTCACATTCTCTTGCTGTTTATATGAATATTTCTTTTAGAAGTAATCTTGGCAAATATCTCTATGAACAACATAGTTTATAATTTCTAAAAAATTTTCTTACTTTCCTTGGTTTTCATGAGTTATGAATACCCTTTAGAGCTATACAACCAAACTATTAATTGGTAATCATCAGATTTGGGTAGATTTTATGTGACAACAATATTAATGAAAACTAGCTTTTATTGCGTATTTGCTTTGTGTTAAATGTAAGTTTTTGCTGAATTATTTTTTAATAGATTTTAGAGAGGGAGGATGGAGAGAAAGAGAGGCAGGGGGGAAGAAACAGAGAAACATTAATGTGAGAGAGATACATTAATCGGTTGCCTCCCATATACCCCTGACTGGGATCACACCTGCAACCTAGGCATGTGCCCTGACCTGGAATCAACCCACAACCTTCTTCTGGTGCACGGGTTGATGCTCCAACCAACTGAGTCACACTAAATTATTTTTATATATTATTTTTATGTAATCCTCTTAGAGAGATGAATTTTCATATATTTATGCACATAATTATCCCAGCCTCTTGGCCATTAAGTGACTTGGGAATATCTTGTCATTGAAATGTGTGTTGTCTGACAATAAGTATTAGTGGGTTCAAAACATTGCTATACTTTATGGTAAAAATGTTAAAAATAATAACACAGAGAAGAGGAAGAGGGGGAAAGGGATAGAAGAGGAGAAATAAGTAAGAGCATGAGGCTGTAATCTCTGTGTCGAGGATCTGGTTGAGGTAACATAATCTAGAAACGTTAGGCAGCGTAGTTACGAACTAAATTTAAGGTATCTGATGACATGTAATCAGGTGTAGATAGTGCTACAGGAATTCAGAGTTGGGAAAGCTGGATAAGACCTGAGGTAGTTGGAGAAGCTTTTTGGGTAGTGGATTCTTATCTCAACTTCAAAGGAACTTAGGGTTTGGTTTGATCTTACACAATTGATGAGTGGCCAGTGATGAATTGATGACATTGCAGGTAGAAAAACCAGCATAAGAAAAGTTCTAGGTATGAGGAAAAGTTTCCAGTGTAACAAATAAAGTTGATCCAAGGGTTTGAAATGTTCCTGAAATTCTGACATGATTTATATACATTTTTAGGAAAAGAATATTGATTGTACTCACTCTCTTTACAGTTTAGAATAAGAGAGCTTGAGGTTGGAGGGAGCATGTAACTTCAGATATGAGAAGTCAGTACGCCAGGTATTTGGTGCTTGTGTTAAGAGGATTCCAATAGAAATTATTAGCAAACTGGTATGTAGCTTGTTGTTGATAGTAAATATCTCTAGACCCCTTTCTGACATTGGCATTCTTTATTTCAGTGATTTTCAATCTTTTATTTTTCTGCCTCTTTCTATTTGTTATTTTCTTCACTCCAGGTTGCAGTCTGATATACTCTTAGAATCTTTCATTACATAGAATGGTTATTCTAAGGAGTGTTAGGCCTGAGGAAGATTTGTATCAGAATCCAGGAGAGAGGGGTCTGGGCCATATATGGTTCAGAAGTTCCCCTTCACTGTGCCCTCTGCTATATAAGAATTTTTAATTGTATTTTTAATTCCATACCTAGGTTTATAAAATCCATATCTAGGTTATTAAGAAATTATAATAAATATTCTGCAGTAACTTAATTTGAAGGGTCTTTTTTTTTTTAATTCCTCTCTCTCTCTTTCTCTCTCTCTCGTCTTTCTCTCTCTCTCTTTTAAATTTTATTTTCTAGATCTCAAAGTCCAAGAGTGAGGGATCTCTTCAGATCCACAGGGTACCACGGCCAGAGCGATGTGATGGTGTTGCTCAGGTCAGCCTGCGGCTAAGTCGTAGAAAACCCGGCTGGGGTGACATGAATTCAACAGAGGACGCTAGTGGGGCCAAGTTGGTATCCAGGTTGGCATGTCTCTTTTACTTACATGTTACATATTGCATTCTCTGCTCTGAGTATAGGTATGTTTGTATTTATCTACCACTGGGGTCAACAAGATGCAGATCAGTAAAACTATTAAAAACTGACTTGAAGTTTTGACAATATTCTGACTAATAGTATTGATTACAATATTAAAATCAACTGGACCATCTTAGGCTCACAGTTAAAAGGTGGAAGAGTTACTTTTGGGATGCCTTTTCATGGCATGGTCAGTGGCCATTATTATCTTCAGTTAAAGTGGACATCAGAATTGTTACTAGAACCAACTCTCACAAATTTTTAATGTTGCCTTTTAACCATTACGTTGCACAAAGCAAACTTCTTTGCTATACTTAAAGCAAAAAGCATGCAATTTAAAATAATTAAATAAATTGGAGTTTGAATCTTATTTACTCATAGCATAAAGAATATTTCCTTTTAAGAATTTTTTATTATAACTTAAAACCTATTTCTGAAATTTAAAAAATTTCATTATAAGACAGCTCTAAAGAATTAAAAGATATTTAAGGCATTAAATAGGTGAATGATATAGTCAAAGAGATTACCACTTCGTTGGTTTTTCTAAATATATTTTTATTGATTTCAGCGGGGTAGGGAGAGGGAGAGAGAGCTAGAAACATCAATGATGAGAGAGAATCATTGATCAGTTGCCTTCTGCGTGCCCCACACTGGGGATCGAGCCCACAACCTGGGCATGTGCCCTGACTGGGAATCGAACCCTGACCTCCTGGTTCATAGATCAATGCTCAACCACTGAGCCACACCAACTGGGTGAGATTACCACTTTGGATTGCCTTATAGAAGAGGTGGAGTTTTAGCTCGATTTAAAAGAGGAAGATAATTTAAATTGGAAGAAAATGAAGATAAGGCTCTTATAGATGGGCCTAGTTAGGAGGCATAGTGGGTGTTTGGGAAACAGCTGGAAATAAGGCTGGGACAGTAGAGTGAGGCCAGGCCATCGAGGACCTTGAATGCCAGTTGGAATTATTTTTACATTCAGTCTTTCCTTCCTTGAACAATGTTCAGCATTTAACCTCTGGTTCTAGGAAGTGCTTTAGGTCAGGAGATGCAGCAGTGAACTTTGTGTTTATGGCCCTTACATTCTATCCCTTAAGAATTTTTTTTCCCAGATGAATTTTTGGAGAGTTTGTTCTAGGTCGGTGAAATATTCTGTTGGTATCTTAATGGGGATTGCATTGAATATATAGATTGCTTTGGGTAGTATGGACATTTTAATGATGTTGATTCTACCAATCCATGAACACAGTATACCAGTATTCTTCCATTTGTTTATGTCTTCCTCTATCTCTTTTTTCAACGTCCTGTAGTTTTCCAAGTACAGGTCTTTTACCTCCTTAGTTACCAGTAAGTTTATTCCTAGGTATCTTAAATTTTTCTGTTGCCCTGGTAAATGGGATTTTTTTTTTTAATTCTTTATTGTTTAAAGTATTACATGAGTCTCCTTTTTTCCCCCAATGGCCTCTCCCCCAAGCACAAGCCCTCACCCGCCCCCCCCCCCCTACTGTCTGTATCCATTGGTTATGCTCATATGCATGCATACAAGTCCTTTGGTTGATCTCTTACCCCCTCACCCCCTCCTTCCCTCATAGGTTGGACAGTCTGTTCGATGCTTCTATGTCTCTGGATCTATTTTTGTTCATCAGTTTATGTTGTTCATTATATTCCAGAAATGAGTGAGATCATGTGGTATTTATCTTTCTCTGACTGGCTTATTTTGCTTAGCATAATGCTCTCTAGTTCCATCCATGCTGTTGCAAATGGTAAGAATTCCTTCTTTTTTACAGCAGCATAGAATTCCATTGTGTAGATGTACCTGAATTTTCTAATCCACTCATCTGTTGATGGGCACTTAGGCTGTTTCCAAATCTTAGCTATTGTAAATTGTGCTGCTGTGAACATAGGGGTGCATATATGCTTTCTGATTGGTGTTTCTGTTTTCTATGCTTTCTGATTGGTGTTTCTGTTTTCTTGGAATATATTCCTAGAAGTGGTATTGCTAGGTCAAATGGGAGTTCCATTTTTAGTTTTTTGAGGAAACACTATGCTGGTCTCCACAGTGGCTGCACCAGTCTGCATTCCCACCAGCAGTGCAAAAGAGTGCCTTTTTCTCCGCATCCTCGCCAGCACTTGTCCTTTGTTGATTTGTTGATGATAGCCATTCTGTTACATGGTGCCTCATTATTGTTTTGATTTGCATCTTTTGGATGATTAGTGACTTTGAGCATGTTTTCATATGTCTCTTGGCCTTCTGTATGTCCTCTTTCAAAAAGTGTCTATTTAGGTCCTTTGCCCATTTTTTTAAATTTCTTTATTGATTAAGGTGTTACATATGTGTCCTTCTTCCCCCATTACCCCTCCACCCCCCCCCCACTATATGCCCTCTCCCCCCTGTTGTCTGTGTCCATTGCTTAGGCCCATATGCATGCATACAAGTCATTTGGTTGGTCTCTCCCCCTTACCCCCACCCTCCCCTACCTTCCCTCTGAGGTTTTATGGTCTGATCGATGTTTCTCTGTCTCTGGAACTGTTTTGTTCATCAGTTTATGTTGTTCATTATATTCCACAAATGAGTGAGATCATGTGATACTTATCTTTCTCTGACTGGCTTATTTCACTTAGCATAATGCTCTCCAGTTCCATCCATGCTGCTGCAAATGGTAAGAATTACTTCTTTTGTACCGCAGCGTAGTATTCCATTGTGTAGATGTACCACAGTTTTTTAATCCACTCATCTGCTGATGGACATTTAGGCTGTTTCCAGATCTTAGCTATGGTGAATTGTGCTGCTATGAACATAGGGGTGCATATATCCTTTCTGATTGGTGTTTCTAGTTTCTTGGGATATATTCCTAGAAGTGGTATTACTGGGTCAAATGGGAGTTCCATTTTTAGTTTTTTGAGGAAACTCCATACTGTTCTCCACAGTGGCTGCACCAGTCTGTATTCCCACCAGCAGTGCACCAGGGTTCCTTTTTCTCCGCATCCTCTCCAGCACTTGTCATTTGTTGATTTGTTGATGATAGCCATTCTGACAGGTGTGAGATGGTACCGCATTGTCATTTTGATTTGCATCTCTCAGATAATTAATGACTTTGAGCATGTTTTCATATGTCTCTTGGCCTTCCTTCTGTCTTCTTTCGAAAAGTTTCTATTTAGGTCTGTTGCCCATTTCTTGATTGGATTGTTTATCTTCCTTTTGTTGAGTTGTATGAGTTCCCTGTAAATGTTGGAGATTAAACCCTTATCAGTGATAATATTGGCAAATATGTTCTCCCATGTAGTGGTCTTTCTTCTTGTTTTGTTGATGTTTTTTTTTTTTTTGCTATGCAAAAGCTTTTTATTTTGATGTAGTCCCATTTGTTTATTTTCTCTTTATTTTCCATTGCCCTAGGAGCAGTATCAGTGAAGAAGTTCCTTCGGCATATGTCTGAGATTTTGCTGCCTGTGGATTCCTCTAGTATTTTTATGGTTTCCAGCCCGTCTTATGTTTAAGTCCTTTATCCATTTTGAGTTTATTTTTGTGTATGGTGTAAGTTGGTGGTCTAGTTTCATTTTTTTGCATGTATCTGTCCAATTTTCCCAACACCATTTATTGAAGAGACTGTCTTGACTAAATTTTATGTTCATGCCTCCTTTGTCGAATATTAATTGGGCATAGTGGTTTGGGTCGATTTCTGGGTTCTCTATTCTATTCCATTGATCTATGTGTCTGTTCTTGTGCCAGTACCAGGCTGTTTTGAGACCAGTGGCTTTGTAATACAGCTTGATATCTGTTATTGAGATCCCACCTACTTTGTTCTTCTTTCTCAGGATTGCTGCAGCTATTCCAGGTCTTTTTTTATTCCAGATGAATTTTTGGAAAGTTCTTTCTAGGTCTGTGAAATATGCCGTTGGTATTTTAATTGGGATTGCATTGAATCTATAGATTGCTTTGTGTAGAATGGACATTTTGATAATGTTGATTCTACCAATCCATGAACACGGTATGTTATTCCATCTATTTATATCTTCCTCTGTCTCTTTTTTCAGTGTCCTGTAGTTTTTTGAATATAGGTTTTTTACCTCTTTAGTTAAGTTTATTCCTAGGTATCTTAATTTTTTTTGGTACGATGGTAAATAGGATTGCTTTTTTAGTCTCTCTTTCTGTAAGTTCACTATTGGTGTATAGAAATGCCATAGATTTCTTGGCGTTAATTTTGTATCCTGCTACATTGCCGAATTCATTTATTAAGTCTTAACAGTTTTTTGATGTAGTCTTGGCCCTTACATTCTAGTGAGGGAGGCAATAGCAAGACATTAAGAAAAAAATAGGAAAAGGCCCATGAAAAAGAACATTTTAGCTTTAATATATAGGGGCACTGAGAAACTAAATCAGGTTCATGACTCAACGACAATTTTAGTTTGAGTAGGTAGGAAAGGCCTGAATTAAGATAAGAAGTGGGAGGAGGAGAGAATCTGTGAAGATCAAAGAAAGAGCATTTCTACCCAAAAAAACGGAGGTAGGGAAAGTTGGCTTCATCCTACAGGTCATAGGATGCCACTGAGAGTTTTAGCTAGGGAGGGATCCCTGATGGAAACCTTGGTAAGCTGGTAGAGCAGGAAAAGTAATCTTGCAATCACGTGCAGAGCTGTTGGAAGAGCGAGAGTTTGGAGGTAGTTATCCTGTTGGTTCCTTCAACAGGTGTTTATCTTTGTTGAGATCTAGTTATGTAGTACTTGCTAGGTGCTGGCTGGGGATTCAGAGAATGAGAGACATAAATACTGCGTTTAGGGGGACAGAGGACAAGTGAAGAAAAATTCAATAATTATCATTGAATACACATTTACTAAGTGCCTGTTGTGTACTAAGCACTGGGAAATATGGCTCCGGTGCTTTTCTTAAGAAGCTTCAACTATAGTTCACAGAGTCTGTGTGAGGACAGAGGAAGGAGACAGACCATCTGGGGTGATTAGGATCAGAGAAGGTTTCTGAAGGAGGAGGACTTTGAAGTAAGGCTAGGAGGTTATGTAGAAGTTTACTGGGCAGGGAAATCAAGATAAGGGTGGTCCTGGAGAAAGAAAACAAAGACACGTGCAAGGACATGCAGGGCAGTGAGAGCGATGTGCAGGAGAGCGGCAGGTTCAGCAGTGGATTCGGGACGTCTGAATGCAGAATGAAGGAGAAGCTAAGGGTAGTTTAAGAGACGAAGCTAGATAGGTCTGATCATGTACCCCTTATTAAGGAGTTTAGATTTTTCTCTTGAACATGATGGGGAGTGATTGCAGGAATGTTAGCAGGAAAATGATAGAGACAGAATTGTATTTTATGAAAGATCCTGTGGCAAACTGTGCAGAAGGAAAAATCAAAGAGAAGAGTAAGAGGTGCTGGGAGAGCAGCAAAGAGGCAGGTGACAATCCAGGGAAACAGAGAGCCTCGGGAAGGCATGATCGTCACTGAGGACAAGGACACGTGGCTTGTGTGTGCGCCTTTTGTGAGGGACGGGAGGGAAAGGCTGCTGCTTAGAGGAGTGGACTCCATCCAGAAAGGATTGGGTTTTCCTTTGTTTTGCTTCATTTGGGGTATTATGATATTTTAATGAATGAAATGTACGCACATTTGTAAGCATAACAACTTGAGTTTATGGAGAGATGGAAGCTGATGATACAGGCCAGGAGATAATAGAACAAGGACCTTTAGGACAGAATCCAGAGACCAGGTAGTGACCCCCTGCGTAAGGCAGGTGGGCCCCTTGTGCACAATGAGGTGTGTCCACATTGTAGCCTCTGTGGATGAGCAGGCTCCCGGTGTTGTGCAGTGAAGTCGAGGGTCCTGGAAGGAAGGGCGTGATCAGTAGAGCTAGCCTGGGTCATCGAGGAACACTTGAGAAAAGAAGGAGGGGCACAGATACAAAACACTGTGCCTTTTTAACTTTTTCTTCTCTGGTTTAAGAGCCAGGGTCAAGCGGCTGGCTAACACCAGCTAGTGTAGATGTTATATTCCCAAATTAGTTTGTAAAGAATTATGCTAAGAATGCCTGAAGTCAAATAATGAAAGAAAAATTCAAGTTTGTTATTCATCGAGTCAGAAAAAATAAACAAGTTTCCTGCTTCTAAAAGTAACAAGAAAAGAATGCCGTGATTAGAATGAATTTGTACTTCTGAGATGACTCAAGTGATATTCTGGAGAGAAGGTCCAGCTAATGTTGCTCTAGCCACCCTTTGTTCCTCTGGTTAGCATATCCCAGTTAAAACAAATGCTTACCAGTACTTATGAATTTCTTATGTAATTTCTAAGTTTTTTAAAGTACAGCCTTGAAGGACTGACTCCTTCACACTCAGCAGCCTTACAGGTTTAAATGGAACAATGTGGTCCTTGTCAAAACCTGCCACCCGCCATTAAGCAGACACGCCTTCAACTTCTTGTTTCTATTCACATCTGTAGTATCCGTTCAGAGATTTTCACTTTTTGTATACCTAGAATAGAATGTGAGACAAATTGTCAAAAGACAAGTGGAGATAATTAAATGTAACTGAAAATGTTTTAAACCCTTTATATATTTTTGAAGTAACAGAATAGCTATTAAGCCCTTTATTTCAAAAATGAGCATACAAAGGTGTTTTCATTTGCAGTTATTTTCTGGAACAAGTTATTGCTTAATTTATAAATTTTAAATAGATAAAAAATAGTGTATGTTTTGCACACACACACACCTTTCTCTCAATCTTTTCTTTAGGGAAGCTGCCACTTTTCTCTTTAACAGTGTATTAGTTTTCCTAGTCTTAAACACAAAGGCTGGCAGTGTGTACTAAGTCTGTTGTCATGCCCCTGTTCTCTAATACAATATTTACTTTGGCTTACCAACTTTTTTCAAGGAATTGTCAAGAAGCATTAAGCTGGGCTTTTCCTAAAAACAACAACAACCAAACACAATTCAGCAAAATCTATTAGTATTTTTGTTTGACCTATGATCATGTAAGTTTGATTGACTTTATGAAACAAAAAATAAAATTCTGTTTGTACTTATTAAAATTAGTATGACCCATTTATACGGAACATTTTGGTTTTCAGCAGTTACCATATCAGTTAACAACAAAGATAAAACCAAGAAAGAACCATTGGTACTGAGATTTCCGGAGTGATGAAATGTCCTATGATTTTTCAAAAACAGGTTAAAAGGTTGATTTCTAGGGCTTTTCGGAAGTGGTTTTTGGCTGTGTTTTTGATAACTTAGAATTTTTAGAGTTTAGACCTTGTTCAGTATTCTCCCCCAGATTGAATCACTTTGATTTTTTTTTCTTCTTAGTTTCAATTCTTACACATAGTTCCATTTCTTCCTGAGTTGTAATAGAACTATGAGTTGTTATCAGCAAGTGCTTATTATTTTTCTGCTCTTCAGATAGTGGCAGTAAAAAAAAAAAAGTATAGAGAAGTAACACATTTTCAAATGTGATGTTTTGAGAGGCCAAAGAGGAGCTAAGTATCATTTATTGCTTATTGGCTAATGTATATCTTGAGACATTATTTATTTAGATGAATAATATTTTTTCTATGTTTCTATAATTGTCTAAAACTGGCATTGAAGACATAATTATATTAAAAATAATTTTCTAATCTTCATAGAATCTCTTACAGTTAGAATGGCTTCATGAGAAAAACTTAAGGATAATGTCTTTTGATTTTGGTAGAGCTTAGTGGAATGATCTATTTTATACTGAATTCTGAACCAAAGACAGAGTACTTAGTGATATGTTCATTCAGCAAAAGCATTAACTAATCCGTATATATCATCTAAAACTGACAACAGCAATTCCTAAAATACTGTTAAGAATTATTTTCTGTAATTAAGATGTGTGCTTACTAAAATTCACCAGAGGCTGAAAAGCATAAATTCTCATCATACATGCCTACTTAAAGAAGTAAACGCTTTCTCTTCTCCAAGGTGTAAGTACCATGTACAAGTTTGGTGGGTCAGAGGCTCTCACAGAAATGAGATTATCGGACAGGTGCATCCCATAAGCAAGGCTGGTCCAGTCCCTCTTGTTACACATGATATGCTTATGTTTTTCCTTGTAAAAATACTGAGGAAGGAAATAATATAAAAATTATAGGTATTAGCTAGTATATTAACAAACAGGCCATTTAAAATTTTTCCTTGAAGGGAAAGTTACATTTCATCCTAAATGAGTAAAAGGACAAGCTCTGTATTATATGTGAAGTGCGGCATGTTAAAATAATTTGAAACTTCAGAGGTGGCTATCTTATTTTCTTTTCAACATGTGAAAAAGATCAATCATCATTCTTTTCATATTTCTAGCACTATAACATAATATTGCTTTTAGAATTTCTAAATGTTAGAACTTAAAGAGAGAACAGAATTAATATTCTTAGTCTTTTAGATGTTAAACAGTAGTTATTGTAATGTTTAATTTGAAAGGTAAATATTTCCTTCAATGTGTGATTTCCTTAAAGCCAAAGGAAAACCTCTAGTTTTGTTCTATAAAGTCAGATTCAAGATTCAAGAAACTATATATTACATACAATTCCATTTATATGAAATGTCTAGAAAAGGCAAATTTATAGAAACATAAAGTAGAGCTGTGATAGGCTGGGGGTGGGGGCCAGGGAGGGGCAGAGATTAATTGCAAATGTTCTGAAGGACCTTAGTGGGGTCAGGGAAAATGTTCTGAGCCCGATTTATGGTGATAGTTATACCACTAGTAAAGTTACTAAAAATCATCCTACTGTACACTTGAAAAGTTGGATTTTATGATATGTAAAATACACCTCAATAACATTGTTTAAAAATTACCCAAAAAGCTGGGGTAAGGAGAAATGGAGATGCTTTAGTAAGACCGTCACTTGATTGCAAATTGCTAAAGCACAACCATTGTTATAAGTAAATGCTATCTGCAGAAAACGTTGTGTTTGTTACATTTTAAGAGAATTTGTTCCTTCTTTTCATTGAATGAACTAGTAACAGAACATGGTGGCAGAAATAAAGGTCAGGCCCTGAAGAAAGATGATTCATAGGAGAGAGAAGAATAGGGGGAAGAACTCTCTGTTTTGTCACCCTGGAAAGATTCCAGGTTGTGGTTTACTGTCCATCTAAAGTTATTGAAGTGATCGGTGTTTCAGGGAGTCACAGATACAGAAAAATCTCCAACATCTTGGGAGTGTCACAAAGGAGTCAGAGGTCCATTATTCATAAGCGAAAAACTTACCCAGCATGTTTCTGCCTCCACACAAGTTCATGGTCTCCTTTCCTGCAGATGCGTGTCCTATAGACATACTGACAGTGGACGTTTGTACTTGGCTCCTACATAAAAACATAAAGCAATTAAGAGTGATTAAAATGCTTTTATTTTCTATAATAAGACTGGATAAATAACTATAACTATGATAATTATTTACCTAAAATAATATGATGAAGAATATAGAGTTAAAATATCTTTGCTTATGTTGCAGAAGTGTTCTTAATTTGATAGATAAGTGAGGGAAACTACAATAAATCACTTTTCAGTGTGCATTAGAGACAAACCTTTCCCTGGAAGAGCATGTTCTGCCTGAAAGAGCTGTTCTATCCTAACAGTGCTTTCTTGTCCATTTGTTTCATTTTTCAGTACTTTTGAATTACATAGGGAATACATGCTTCTTAGAAAAATTTAAAGCATTCCTAATAAGACTGAAGTTCCACTTGAAACTCTTGCTCTACAATTCTAATTCCTTCCTCTCTCCTCTAGGGGTAACTGTTATTGTAGGTTTGGTTATATATTCTTCCAGACTTCTTTCAATGTATTTACATAGGAATATATTTTGTAAACTTTTTCACTTTTAAAAGAACAATTTTCATCATCATTAATGTATTACGGTGCTTCGTGTATTCTTGAAAATTTTCCATTTCCTGTATTGTTTCTTCCTATTGTGGTGTTCCTTTCCTTTCCCTCTCTAAATTCAGTGACCTCCAAGTCTCCTTCCTTGACCACTGGCTCCCCCTCTGTCAGCTGTCCCTTCCACAGCTAATCTAATTTCAGAAGGATAATTTTCAAATCACTGTCTCAGTGAAATCACCTGAACTCGGTTCTGAGTTTCTGGTTCTTACTAGTCATCTCTACTTTAGCCTTTGCCATAAAGTCACTGCGCCCAAACACAACGCATTTTCTCATCTTTCCCTCTCAACTTGGCTACGTTTCATTCTGTCAACCACTACACTCAAACCTTTTAGATAATCAGTTACTAAATCTTGTCAGTATTTCCTTTTCAGTATCTCCAACATCCCCATCTCCTCCCCCAAACCCCACCAGTGATCTCAACTCCAATTTAGGCCTCCATCACCTTGTGATTAGATAACTGCTACATTTTATGCACTCCACTAACCTACTGGATTCATTTTCTTCACACAAGTTGGCTCTGTATCTTCACACAAGTTGGGACCAAGATATAGGAACAACTTTAACTCCTAATTCTAGAAATAAACCCATGCATATACAGTCAACTGATCTTTGACAAGAACACCAAGAATGCACAGTGGAGAAAGGATAGTCTCTTCAGTAAATGGTGGAAAAACTGGATATGCACATGCAAAAGAATGAAGTCTTACATCATACTCAAAAATTAGCTCAAAATGGATTAAAGACCTACACATAAGACCTGAAGCTGTACCACTCCTAGAGGAAAACGTTTGGGAAAAGCTCCTCGACATTGGTCTTGGCAATGATTTTTTTTTTTTTTTTATCTGACACTAAATCACTGGCAACAAAAACAAAAATCAACAAGTGGGGAGGGACTACAAGATTCTGTGCAGTAGAAGAAACCATCAGCAAATTGAAAAGGAAGTTTATGGAATGGGAGAAAATATTTGCAATCTATATACCTGATAAGGGGTTAAAATACAAAATATATAAGGAACTCATATAATTCAATAGCCAAAGGCAATATTCCAGTTAAATAGTTGGCAAAGGGCTTGAATAGATATTTTTTTCATAGAAGACGTGGGGATCTCTAGCATGCATATGAATACATGGTCAACATCTTTATTCATCAGGGAAATCCAAATTAAAACCTCAATGAGGTATCACCTCACACCTGTTAAGATGGCGGTTTTCAAAAAGGCAAGAGTTAAGCGTTGGTGACGATGTGGAGAGAAAGGAACCCTTGAACATGGTTGGTAGGAATGTAAATTGGTACAGGCATTATGGAAATCAGTGTAGAGTTTACTCGAAAAAGTTAAAATAGAACTACCATGTGTTCTAGCAATTTCACTTCTATGTCTATATGTATAAAAGAAATGAATAGTGTCTTAAAGAGATATCTGCACCCCCATGTTCACTGCTGCATTGTTTGTAATAGCCAAGGTATGGAACCATCTAAGGATCTGTCAATGAATGAGTGAATGGATAAAGAAAATGTGGTGTAAATAATATTCCATTGTGGTATATATTGTGTGTATATGTATATATTATATAATGTATACATACACACAACCATATGGCTGGACCTGGCGGACATTATGCTAAGTAAAGTAAGCCTTACACAGAAAGATAAATACCATATGATCTTATATGTAGTATCTAAAAATGTTGAACTTACTAAAGCAGAGTGGTTGCCAGGGCTAGGGGGATCAGGGGAAAAGGGGGGTGTTGGTCAAAGGGTGCAAATTTTCAGTTATAAGAGGAATAACTTCTGGGGTTCTGATGTACAACATGATGACTATAGTTAACAATACTGCATTTTATACTTGAAATTTGCTAAGAGAATAAATCTTAATGTTCTCACCACAAAAAAAAAAATTGTAACTATGTGAGGTGATGAATGTGTTAATTTGCCTGATTGTGGCAATCATTTCACAGTATAAACATAGACCAAATCATATGTACAATTTGTATTTGTCAATTATATCTCAGTAATGCTAGAAAAAATTATAATAACTTCATGTAACATTTTTTTTGTCTGTATCATAGTTTTGTCAGATAGCCCTGTGAAAAAAAATTCAGATCTGAAAAGTAACCTTGAATAAAGAAACCATGATTCTGAAAAGGTTATTCATTTCACAAGTAGTTATTGAGTTAGATGAATTATTCAAGATTGCATATTTAGTTGACAGGCTAAAATTAATATATGCCTTTCTGCTTATTTTACAATTATTTCCTGCCTGTCTTCTACTTTGAGTTACTTCATTCTTTTGTATGTTTATATTTCTCTCTTCAGCCTGTGACTTCCTAAAGAAGAGAGGGACTGTGTGTTGTTTTTGTTGTTTTTTCTAATTTTTGTTTGGTTGTTTTTGAATCCACATTAATACTTAGGAGGCCTATACTTTGCTGCTGTTGCTATAGTCATTATTGTTGTGATATTATTAGTTGTGCTAAATTTGGGTTTAAAATCTATTATATTTATCTAGCTGACCTAAATCTCTCAGAGGTTGAAGTCTAATTCTAAAATTTTATTTATTTATTTATTTATTTATTTATTTATTTATTTATTTATTTATTTGATTTAGAGAGAGAGAAGAAGGGGAGGGGGGAGAGAGAGAGAGAGAGAAAGTCAATTTGTTGTTCCACTTACTTATGCCTTGATTGGTTGATTTTTTATGTGTTCTGACCAGAGATTGAACCCCCACCTTGGTGTTATCAGGATGACCTCTAACCAACTGAGCTACCTGGCCAGGGCTTAAAATTTTTATATTTCATGTGTCACTTTTCTCTCTTGTGGTCCTTGGAAAGTGCTCATGTAAGTAAACCCTATGCTGTTCACCCTTAGAGGTGCCACAGAAGTCAGGACAGCTCTGCCCTCTGATGGTCTCCACTTACTTTCTGTTCCATCTCCCCACAGGGGTTCTGACTTTTCCGCTGCAGTTCTATCTGTAACATGCTGCTTATTTACAAAGAAGAAATATATTGTTTTATGAGGCTCATAACATCTCTATATGACTCTATGCCCATGGCAGAAAGTGTCTGTCCTATGATGTTTGCCAAACAACACTTCATATTTTAGCCACATATTACAGCAGTATTACTGTACAAGATTCAGGCTTTCAATGATGTTAATAATGAATTAATATTCAACAATATTAACTGTACCCATTGTCCTTCAAGCTATCTAATCTATTAACTCCTGCAATTACATGACTTTCTTCATTTCTGAAGTCCTGCCAGCAAGAGAAAGTCGCCGTAACTATCCTGTGTTTGCACTTCATCAAGGGCACTCCAATTACTTCCTGAACATGGGTTTTGTTTGTTCCCTCTAGTGTTTCACTCTCTGCCACTTGGAGCCCAGTTTCACCATTTTTAACTGGCTTGGGAAGCTGAAACACAATTAGGATTCTTAGCTACAAGATGATTAACCATACAATGTACAATATAATTGGAAAAATTACCAAGTATTATAAATGTGCTGCTGACACTGTAGAGTTTACTGCAATAACTCCCAGATGAGAAAAAGAGTTTAACACTGCCTCATGAAAAAATTAGTGGTAAGCCCTACCACACAGTTCCCTTACAGAGCTACTGTTTTCTGAAGTGTTCCCACTGTATGACCTTCATAATAAAGATTTATAGAAAATTAAAAGGTTTGAAAAGGTCCCTGACTGGATTAGAAAAAATATCTAACTCTATCTCTATAGATAGTTTTCTAATCTCTTCTTAACCACACTAGCTCCCATGATAAATATCCCAAGGTCTTTTTAGAGAACGTATTTTATGTAAGCTGAATATTTATTAAAAATATTTTTTAGTATTTCACTTCAATCTCCTTTGATTCTTACAGTTTAAAGTGAAAAGTCTCTGATATTTTTAAAGTATTTTGATTAACAAAGAACAAATAGTTTTTGCCCATTCACCAAAATCTACCACTCAATACAGTGGCTCTAACTATTCAAATTTTACTAGGATTCAAACTTCAATTAATTATTATTTTTAGAATTTATTTTATTGATTTTTAGAGCAAAAGGAATGAGAGAGCAAAACATCAATTCGATGTTTCACTTTTTTATGCATTCACTGGTTGATTCTTACATTTTACTTGACTGGGGATCAAACCTGAAACCTTGGTGTATCAGGATGATGCTCTAACCAACTGAGCTACCTCACCAGGGCTCCAAACTTCAATTTAAAAAACAGTTTTTTAAGTCTCTTTACAGTATCAGTGGTTAAAGAGAGAAGGTAAGGAAGTTTATTTGCAGGTCATTTCTAGTAGACTACCAGCATCTCTCTGGATTCTGTGGTCTTAACTGAACTCATTTTAGTAATTCAGTCAACAAACTTAGTGAGCACATTCTGTGTATTACACATTTTGCACTGGGCCCTGAGAAGCCAGAGTAAATTAAGGCATGATTTCAAATCATTAGGGATCTCCCTGTCCATTAAATGAGACAGACTTCTAGATAGTTAACAAAAATATGTAATACAGAAATTTTAAAAGTGGCATAATAGAGCTGCTATAAAAGCAAAGAGGATTTCTCATTGAATAGATTTCAAGATATTCAAGTCTTTAGAAATTACCTCAATCTACTTCCCTGACTTACTACTGTGGTTCTTGATCCTATACCCAGGTTACATCACAACCACTTTATTTCAAATATATCCCCGAAGTTTCATACCTCTGTATCCTTGTTAATGTTGATCCCTTTATCTGGAGTGCCCTTGTCCCACTTTGTCAATGGTCAGTTAAATTTTGTCTTGTCTATGAAGTTACCTCTAGTGTCATCTATACTAATTAAAGGGTAATGTGCTAATTAGAGCAGATGTCTTCTGGACGTCCTTCCAGACAAAGCCGCAGTGGCTGCCTGAGGCTCAGGCAAGCTGCGATGGCTGCGAGGGCTGAGGCTCAGGCAGCAGCAGAAGTGTGATGGGGGCGTCGCCTTCCCCTGATCAGCCGGGTTGCCTCCTGCAGAGGGAGGCCAGAGGCAGCAGCAGCGAGGGGGTGATGGGGCCAGCTGCCTTCCCCTGATCGGCCAGTCGCTCCCTGTAGTCAGTAGGACATCCCCTAAGGGCTCCCAGACTGTGAGAGGGGGCAGACCGGGCTGAGGGGACCCCCCTCCGGTGCACAAATTTTTGTGCACCAGGCCTCTAGTTTCATATAAATATGCAATATGTCCTTGTGTGTTTGTTTGCCTTCTTTCACTTAGTATATGTCTTAAAGGTTCATCCATGTTAAAGCCTATAAGGGTATAATTTTTTTTTTTTTTTTTATGGCTGAACTAGAGGCCCGTTGCATGAAGAGATTTGTGCAATAGGCCTTCCTTCCCTTGGCTTCCAGCACCGGTTTTCTTCCGGCACCCGGGACACAGGCCACAGTCTGCCTTCTTCATCTTCGTCTTCGCTGCAGGGCCAGAGTGCCACTCCTGTAGATCCCCTCGCCCCCCGCCCTCCCTCTCATAGTAGGCATCCTGCCCCGCCAGGCCACTACATGCCTAGAGCAACTGGGCGGCCACCATCTTTGTCCTTCTAATTTGCATATTCCCTCCTGATTGGCTGGTGGGCATAGCAGAGGTACGGTCAATTTACATGTTTGTCTATTATTAGGTAAGATATTACTCTACTATGTATGTGTGTGTGTATCTATATATATATATATATATGTATATATATATATGTATATATATATATACACATATATATATATACATATATATATATATATATATATCACATTTTATTTATCAGTTCATGGTCATTTGGGTTGCTTCTACTTTGGGGTTAATGATGCTGGTATGAACATTTGTACACAAGTTTTTCTATGGGCATGTTTTCAGTTCTCTTGGGTATATGCCTAGGAGTAACATTGCTGGTTCATGTGGTAACTATATGTTTAACTTTCTGAGGAACTGATAAACTATTTCTCAAAGTGGTTGCTTCATTTTGTATTCCCATCAGCAATGTATGATATTTCCAATTTCTCTACATTCTCACCAATACTTACCATTTGTTTTATTATTTACTAGAGACCAGTCGCATGAAATTCGTGCATGGGTAGGGTCCCTAGGCCTGGCCTGCGGTCAGGGCCAATCTTCCCCAGCTGCCAGCAGCCTGCCCCACCCCCCACTGCCAACACTGGTAGCCCTCTGTGTGTGGGGCGACCGGCAGGGAGATCGGGGCCCCACTGGCTCACACCTGCCTTGGCCTGGTGCCGCCCGCATCCACCACCACCTACCCCCAGTTCCCCAATCCCTGACCAGGGCCTGTGGGCTGGGGGCAGGTCCTGAGTTGAACATCTGCCCCCTGGTGGTCAGTGCACATCATAGCGACCAGTTGTTCCACCGTCCGGTTGATTTGCATATTACACTTTTATATATATAGATTATATACTAGTATAACCATCCTGGGTGTAGAATACTATCTTATTGTGGTTTTGATTTGCATTTCCCTGGTGTCTAATGATGTTGAGCATGTCTTCATTAGCCACTTACATAACTTCTTTGGAGAAATATCAATTCACATCCTTTGCCATTTTTAATTAGGTTATTTGTCTTTTTATCATTGAGTTGAAAGAGTTCTTTATATATTCTGAATACTAAACCTTATCAGATATATGATTTTCTAATATTTTCTCATATTCTACAGGTTGTCTTTCACATTTTTAATAATGTCCTCTAAAACACAAAGGTTTTTAATTTTGATGAAGTCCAGTTAATCTATTTTTAGTTGTTTATGATTTTGATGTTCTAAGAGCCATTGCCTAATCCAAGGTCATGAAGATTTACAACTGTGGTTTTTTTTCCTAAGAGTTTCACAGTTTTGTTCTTAAATTTAGGTATATGATCCATTTTGAGTTATTTTTTATATATGGCTATGAGGTACAGGTTCGACATTATTCTTTTGCATGTGGATATCTGGTTGTCCCAGCCACATTTTCTAAAAAGACTATGCTTTTCCCATTGAATTGTCTTTTTGGTCCCCTTGTAAAAAAATCTGAGCCAGATTTTAGAAAAACAAAAACAAAACTAAGTTAGCATTCTAGATCTTATCTTCTCTCACCCCTTTTGTTTTCTGAAAACATGAATTTCAGTTTAATAGAGAAATGAACATGACTTAGATCTATAAAATATCACTGCAATCCAAAGATTTTATCTTATTTTACAAACAGAAAAAAACAAAACAAAAACCCTGCTCTTATCCTTCTACCTCCCAAATACCTCCCAAATCTACCATCGTGCCCATATCTGTAGTTTTACATTCTGCCTTCTCCCTTATAACAATAGATGAACTAAATCTGTACCTCTCTGGGGTCAACCCTTGTGCTTCTACTATGAATCCCATTCCCTCTTACACACTCAAGGATTATGTTTCAGTAATTACCTTCCTCCTTCATGACATCTATTTCTCCCTTCTGGTTTCTGCCTATCAGTTAGAAACATGCTTTATAGCTCTCAACATTTTAAAAAATCCTTCCTTAGAAACAATAGCCCTCTTTTCCTTTAGAGAAAAATCTCTGGTAAAGGATTATATGTACTTGCTGTTCTCATATCCTTTTCTTCCATTCTTTCTTTAAAGCACACACCACTGAAATTGTTGTTGTTAAGGACATCAACTATCTCCCATCTTGCCAAATCCAAAGGTCCATCTGCTGTTCTCATCTTTCTCTCTCTCAGCAGCATTTAACCCAAATGATTATTCCCTTTTGAAGCGTTCCAGGTCAGTGTGGCTCAGTTGAGCGTCAGCCTATGAACCAGGAGGTCAGTGTTCGATTTCCAGTTGGGGCACATGCCTGAGTTGTGGGCTCTATCCCCAGGGGCAGGAGGCAGCCGATCAATGATTCTCTCTCGTCTTTAATATTTCTATATCTCTCTCCCTCTCCTTTCCTCCCTGAGATGAATAAAACTATTATATATATATACTGGTGTGTGTGTGTGTGTGTGTGTGTGTGTGTGTGTGTGTGTGTGTATGTGTGTGTATCCACACATACATATATGTACGTATGTGTGTGTGTATATAAATGCATCTGGAGTCTAAATTGTCAGTCTTAAATATCTCACAGGTAATTTTTTATTACAAAGAAAAAAGATCTTTTAACGATGGAGAATTTAGCCCTGACTGGTTTGGCTCAGTGGATAGAGTGTCAGCCTGCGGACTGAAGGGTCCCAGGTTCGATTCCGGTCAAGGGCATGTACCTTGATTGTGGGCACATCCCCAGTAGGAGGTGTGCAGGAGGCAGCTGATCGATGTTTCTCTCCCATCGATGTTTCTAACTCTGTATCCCTCTCCCTTTCTCTCTGTAAAAAATCAATAAAATATATTAAAAAAAACAACAACAATGGAGAATTTAGACAGTCACCACTTGAACCAAATGACTTATCATCATGGATAAAAATATAAGACAAGAACAAAAAATATTTTTGAGAAATAGAAATGTCATAGAAATTTACTTGTTATTAAATGAAAAGGAAATGTTATAAAATGGTACATGCTACATAATCCCATATTTTTTATTGTGGTAAAATATACATAGCATAATATTTACCATTTCAGCCATCTTTTAAATATACAGTTCAGTGACATGAAATACATTATATTGTTCATCTTTATATGTTATATAAATGGAGAAAAGGTAGAATGTAAAATAATGCAAGAAGAATATTGAATTGTATTTTTTAAAGAATTCTTTATTATTGAAAGTATTACATATGTCCCTTTTTTTCCCCCATAGGCCCCCTCCATCTTGCGCCAGGCCCTCACCACCCCATTGTCTGTGTCCATGGGCCATGCATATATGCATACAAGGTTCTTGGTTGATTACCTCCCACCCACCCACCCTCCTCTGCCTTCCCTCCAAGTTTCTGCACCCTGTTCCATGCTTCCATGTCTCTAGATCCACTCCATTCATCAATTTATTTTGTTACTTAGATCCCATGTCATACTTGTCTTTCTCTGACTGACTTATTTCACTTAGCATGATACTCTCCAGGTCCCTCCATGCTGTTTTACTAGTAAAGTGTAAGAGATTCTTCTTTTTCACTGCTGCATAGTATTCCATGGTATAAATGTACCACAGCTTTTTTATTCACTCATCTTTGATGGGCACTTGGGCTGTTTCCAGATCTTAGCTATTGTAAATTGTGCTGCTATGAACATAGGAGTGCATACATTTTTTAAAAATAAATCTTTATTCAGATTATTACAATTATTTCTCCTTTTTCCCCCCATAGCTCCCCTCCACCCAGTTCCCACCCCACCTTCTGCCCTTACCTCCCCCCCACTGTCCTCATCCATAGGTGTATGATTTTTGTCCAGTCTCTTCATGAACCCCCCCTACCCCTTTCCCCCTGAGAATTATCAGTCCACTCCCTTTCTATGCCCCTGATTCTATTATATTCACCAGATTATTCTGTTCCTCAGGTTTTTAATTCACTTGATTTTTAGGTTCACTTGTTGATAGATATGTATTTGTTGTTCATAATTTTTATCTTTACTTTTTTCTTCTTCCTCTTCTTTAAGAATGCCTTTCAGCATTTCATATAATACTGGTTTGGTGGTGATGAACTCCTTCAGCTTTTTCTTATCTGTGAAGCTCTTTATCTGCCCTTCAATTCTGAATGATAGCTTTGCTGGGTAGAGTAATCTTGGTTGTAGGTTCTTGCTATTCATCACATTGAAAATTTCTTGCCACTCCCATCTGGCCTGCATAGTTTCTGTTGAGAAGTCAGTTGACAGTCATATGGGTGCTCCCTTGTAGGTAACTAACTGTTTTTCTCTTGCTGCTTTTAATATTCTCTCTTTGTCTTTTGCTCTTGGCATTTTAATTATGATGTGTCTTGGTGTGGTCCTCTTTGGATTCCTTTTGTTTGGGGTTCTGTGCGCTTCCTGGACTTGTAAGTCTATTTCTTTCACCAGGTGGGGGAAGTTTTCGGTCATTATTTCTTCAAATAGGTTTTCAGTATCTTGCTCTCTCTCTTCTTCTGGCACCCCCATAATTCTGATGTTGGTACGCTTGAAGTTGTCCCAGAGTCTTCTTACACTATCTTCAACTTTTTGGATTTTTTTTTTTTTCTTTTTGCTTTTTCAGTTGAGTGTTTTTTGCTTCTTTGTATTTCAATTCTTTGACTTGATTTTTGTGTTCCTCTTGTCTGTTTTTGGCTCTCTGTATAATATTTTTTATTACAGTCAGTGTATGTTTAATTTCTAGTTGGTCCTTTTTCATATCTTCGAGGGTCTCGTTATATTTATCGGCCTTTTCCAGGATATTCTTAAAAAGCCTTATAACCGTGGTTTTGAATTCTATATCTAGTCGTTTGTTTTTCTCCATTTCTTTCGTTTGTGATCTGATTCTTTGACGCCGCATTTTCACTGCTTCCCTGAGTTGGTAAGGTAGATTTGTGTGCTAGGTTTCCAATATGGCCCAGTGGGTCTGCCTCCCCAGTTAACCTGAAGTGGACACTCTTGGTGCACCCCTTTGTGGACTGTGTGTACAGCCCTGTTGTAATTAAGTCTTTATTATTGTTGGTATCACTGGGAAGAATTGACCTCCAGGCCAGTTGGCTGTAAGGATCAGCTGTGTCTATGCTGGGAGAAGTTCGGTGCTGGAGACAGCCTTATAGGATTAGACTTGCCAAACTGCAATAGCCTCTGTGCTCAGCTTGGATGGGGTGGAGTCTCAGTCTTGGCTTCCCATCAGCCTTGCCCTTGCGCGCACATGCGCGCCTTCAGACCTCTGCCTTCCCGGCTCCCGAGTCTCCACCCGAGAGTCCAGACTCCCCCCACAAGAGCGTGGGTCCCCAGGGGCTCGCCTGGAACTGGGGTTCACTGCAGTCAGAACTGGGGCTCAGTGCAGTCAGGAGCCTCTGACTCCCTTCCACTAGGGAAAGCCTGTGGCAACCTCCGCAGCCTTTGTGCGCACTAGCACGCGCGCACTTTCAGTCCTCCGCCTTCCCCGGCTCCCGAGTTTCCGCCCGAGAGTCCAGACTACCCCCACAAGAGCGTGGGTCCCCAGGGGCTTGCCTGGAACTGGAGTTCACTGCAGTCAGAACTGGGGCTCAGTGCAGTCAGGAGCCTCTGACTCCCTTCCACTAGGGAAAGCCTGTGGCAACCTCCGCAGCCTTTGTGCTCACTGGCATGCGCGCGCCTTCAGACTTCTGCCTTTCCCAGCTCCTGAGTCTCCGCCCGAGAGTCCAGACTCCCCCGTAAGAGCGTGGGTCCCCAGGGGATCGCCCGGAACTGGGGTTCAGTGCAGTCAGAACTGGGGTTCAGTGCGGTCGGGGGCTTCCTTCCCCCTTCCGCCAGAGAAAGTCAGCCAGGCTCTCAGCCGCCCTTCCTCTCTGTGCGCACAAAGACCCTTTGCTGTACCTCTAATTCTCTGTGAGCTTTTCTCTTTCCTTCTAGTTATAGAATTTTCACTCAGCCAGCTTTCCTGTGGTTCTGGATGGTGTCCGTTCTGTCTTTTAGTTGTAGTTTTGAAATTGTTGTGCGAGGCAGCAGTTTAGGTGTTTACCTATGCTGCCATCTTGGTTTTTCTGCATACATTTTTTTTGATTGGTATTTTGGATATATTCCTAGAAGTGGGATCACAGGGTCAAATGGCAGATCCATATTTAATTTTTTTTTAGGAAACTCCATACTGTTTTCCATAATGGCTGCACCAGTTTATATTCCCATCAGCAGTGTACTAGGATTCCCTTATCTGCACATCCTCGCCAGCGCTTGTCATTTGTTGACTTGTTGATGGTAGCAATTCTGACATGTGTGAGGTGATACCTCATTGTCTTTTTAATTTCCATCTCTCTGATGATCAGTGACTTTGAGCATTTTTTCTTATGTCTCTTGGCCATCTGCATGTCCACTTTGGAGAAGTGTCTATTTAGGTCCTTTGCCCATTTTTTTAATTGGATTGTTTATCTTTCTTCTGTTAAGTTGTATGAGTTCCTTATATATTTTAGATATTAACCCTTTATCAGATGTATTATTGCCAAATATGTTCTCCCATATAGTGGGCTCCCTTTTCGTTTTGTTGATGGTTAGAATTGTATTAAACATGGCTTATGTTAGTGATAGAACTGGTTTTGACTTGTACCTCCTTGTTTGTGTTTTCTAAATTTTCAAATATGTGATGTTATATTGTTAATTTGTAATAAGAAAAGTGGTTTTGTCTTTTAAATCAAGGATGACAAATGCTTCAAGTAAGAGAGTAGTAATTATCAGATTTTAGAGCAATCTTGTAGAGTGACAACTGAACTGCTTTTGTACTTGACAATTGTAGCTTCCTTTATTCAGGGCAAAATCCCCTGAATGGGTGAATCCAAAAGAGCAGCATATGAGAAGCCCACACAGGCTATGCTTTGTTTAGGTGGGTGGGTATGGGTTCTAGAGGGGATCCCAGGCTAGGAGAATGTCCGGAACATGAACAACCAGTAAATGCTTCAAGTAAGAGCACAACAGAGGGCAGGGCCCCCACCCAGTTCATGTGAAAGGAAGAGTGATAGAGCAGAGTGGACTAGAAAGACCACATGTGTGCATGCGTGTGTGTGTATGTGTGTGTGTGTGTGTGTGTGTGTGTGTGTGTGTGTGTGTGTAATTTGCGTTTATAAGATATGAAGAACAATTGAAGCTTTTTGATGTTATTAAGGCAGCATTTTAGGAAGATCAAGTCTGTAAATCTGGATGTAGGGTGGGAAAGAACAGAATTAATAAAACCTATTATTAGGAAGAAAAAGCTGTAATTCAGGGATTAACTTAAATTTAAACCAGGGAGGGGTGGGGTCCTACGGAAAAGAATAGGTGGTGGTAGTGGACCAATGGACAGGAAAAGGAGAGACAATATTATCTCACTTAAACTTTTCTTAGTAAAAAGTATCCCTTCAGTTATTACTTGGTTTGACCAAATTCTCTACTATTTATCTCTTTCATACAGATGTATTTGAAGTCTATGATGATATTATTTCAGAAGTACTCATTTGTTCAAAGGTGTTTCACCAGGCTGTCTCTAGAATTTTAAAGTTGGATTGATTTACGTTTTAGAGTTGTCTTCCTGAAGTAATATTTTGGAAAGTTATTGTGGAATTTTAATTCATTTTCAACTGATTTTCTTTATTTAAATAATCCATTGCATTGCCTATGGGGGGGGGGGAACCATTGGTTTTATTAGCTTTATTTATTCATTTATAAGTTTATTTTCAAATTTATTGGAAATGTCTTTTTTCAACTTTTATGTCTCCTCACTAAAGTTCAATGAGGAAAAAAGTTTTTTGGTATCTTTATGAATTCTAATAATGCACTGTACATGTATAGCACTAGACATAGAAGCTATTATCACACAGTTATTTAACACAGTGGGTCCAGTTCTGTCAAACATTGAATTTTTTTAAAATATATTTTTGATTTCCGAGAGGAAGGGAGAGGGAGAGAGAGAGATAGAAACATCAATGATGAGAGGGAATTATTGATTGGCTGCCTCCTGCATGTCCCTCACTGGGGATTGAGCCCGAAACCCAGGCATGTGCCTGGACTGGGAATTAACTGGTAACCTCTTGGTCCATGGGTTGATGCTCAACCACTGAGCCACAACGGCTGGGCTCAGAGATTGGATTTTAAAGGATTTTTATTGGAAAATCATCACTTAAAAGCCACTAGTTATATTGACACTTCAAGGCACTGCTACTAAGATTTTTTTTTTTTTTTTCTGAAAACAACACATTTATTGTCTTACGGCTCTGGAGGTCAAAAGTCCGAAAGGGGTCTTACAGGACTAAAATCAGGGTGTCGGCTCCAGGGAAATGCCCCTTTCCTCAATCTGACCCAGTTTTCACAGCCGCCTGCATTTGACGGGTCCTAGTCTCTTGCTCCATATTCAAAGTGCATCACAACAGCTCTGCTTCCATTGCCCGTCTCCTATCTTAGACCTTCTGGCTTCTTTCTTATTGGGACTCTTGTGATGGCATTGGGTGGGCTGGGATAATCACGGATAATGTCCTCATCGCAAAATCCGTAACTTAATCACACTACCAACATCCCTTTTCCCATGTGAGATAAGGACACATGGGGGTTAGAATGTGAACATTGAGTGTCTGTTCGTCTCCACTTCCGGTCCTCGGGTATCAGGGTTCTCTCCTGCGAGTTATCCGTTGATTATCCAGAAAGTTTTTCTGTATTTTAGTAGTAATTCCAGTTTGTTCCTTGGGGGCATGTCCGTGCAGCATCCACTTACTCTGATACCATTTTTAATCCCCTGAGGTTTTTTTTAATGTGACCTATTCTTGATCACACAATCACTGCTTCTTTTTATTTTGCTTTTAAATATAATTTCACTTATTCTAATATTGGGTTGCTTTAAAGCAAAGCATGCAGCCTTGTGTTGAAGTAAATCGATTCTACCCATGTATTGATATTGATTTTGTGCTCATGCTTAGTATTTCATGTCTCAGAAATACGGAGTTTATTTTCTGTTTTATGGATACGGAAACAGCCAGTCGGTTACCATATCACACTAAACAATTTTGACATTTCTCTAAGGTGGCCCATGAAGACTGCTTCTCCTCTGCCAGAAAATAGCATTTAACAGGGTAAAAAGTCACCGGGACAGTTTAAGGCAGCTGATGTCAGGTGTGGTAGCAGCTGTTGTACGGGACATGACTTGTTTCATGAGAACAGAAACACCATTATCTGGACTCCCAAGGGAGTTTTGAAGAAAGTCATGCCCGGGGAGTCGCATTCCAGGAAAATGTGCTTGAGCACTTACTTATTGGCAGTGATCACTAACTGAGATTCCATCTGGCAAAGTGATGGATTTTCCCTGGCCCAGAAAGTTGGGGAACAATTATGTAAGTTGTCTCAAAGAATTTATTTTTAACCATTTTTTTTATGAAGAAACAACTCACAATTGTTATAAGAAATTTACTTTAAAAAAAGATAGACAGCCTCTGTATGAATATATATAACTGTGTATTCATGTAACATAAATTGTAATTACTTGTCATTTGATTTGAAATCAAGACTCAGTCTTTGTGGTGACTGTTTTGAATCTTATTTTCTATATTGGAAATGTTGGAACCTGTCAGTGAAATCGAAGCCGTCAGTGGGGTGAGGAAGGGAACCCTGAGTGATGCATCCCCAGCTGTCCAGGCCCTTAACCTTGACTCGCTGTCAGCAGCGGTCTCCTCTGTCCTCTCTGGCAGCTCTTCAGGATTTTAGAATCTGAATAAATGCACCCTGTGAGCCATCTGAGAGTCCAGCAAGGCTAGTCAGATAGAGTTTAATGAAATAAGCCCACACACAGTTTTAAAAACGAGAGCAATCATCAGAATTAAAGAGGTGTGTCTTTGGAAAAAAATGATTATATAATTTCTATCCTCATGAAAGTTTGTTCAGCAATCTTCTAAAATATACTAGATAAGCCTAATCAATAAAGGAGGAAACATTTTAATGAAGCTGATCTTACTAGGTTGTTTTTCTTTTTATTCTGGCCTTAAGTAAAACCAGCATATTTATTTTGCTGTTACTGAAGAAGGTAGTGTATCTAACTAGAAATTTCTTATTCCTGTTAATGTGAGCCTGTTCTGAATGTCACTGTTCCACTTTCTAAGACAAATTCTTTTTTTTTTTAAATATATTTTATTGATTTTTTACAGAGAGGAAGGAAGAGGGACAGAGAGTTAGAAACATCGATGAGAGAGAAACATCGATCAGCTGCCTCTTGCACACCTCCTACTGGGGATGTGCCTGCAACCAAGTTACGTGCCCTTGACCGGAATCGAACCTGGGACCTTTCAGTCCGCAGGCTGATGCTCTATCCACTGAGCCAAACCGGTTTTGGCTAAGACAAATTCTTTATAAGGTTTTATAATTATTCTTTAAGATATACTGTACGTTGTTTTTTTTTAACATTAAAAACAACTCGGCTTACCTGCCATTTTTATGTATTAATTTCTTAATAAGAGAAATATGATTAAGAATACAACTTAAAAGTTGTTTTTCCATCTTTTTTTCTCTCCACCTTCCTCTTTCCCTTAATACCTTATCCCAGCCACTTCCTTCCCCTGCTGCAACTACAACTGTCTTCTACCACTACACACATGCATGCACACACACATGGGGTCTTAGAGTAGCAAAGTAGTTTGTTCTGGTCTATGTCTTTGGTTCAGACAGCCCATTATAAGACTGTATGGAGTTTATTTAACATATACTAGTATGCGCTCATCTTAATATAAACCTCAGACCAAAAGGAAGGACTCTATTTCCAATAGAAAATGTATATGTGTTATCAATGGGTAAGAATAGTATTTATCTTTAAAAGCTTTTGTATGGTGGCAACTTAATGGCATTTCAGATGCTGACTTCATGTCAGCCTTTTACTAGCTGAATGCTCAAGTTAACTAACTTTTCCTTTTCACATCTATTAAAATGAGCACAGATTCTCAATAAATGCTAGTTGCCTTCCACATACGACCCCTCCCATTCCTTTGCCCTTTTGTTTTGTTTTGTTTTGACATTCGTTGTTTCGGATGATGATGATGATGATGATGATGATGATGATGATGATGATGTCCAATGATGAGCCCTAAAGCCCACTAAGGTTTGATCAGGAGCCTGTGCAGCAGCATCAGAGTTTCTAAATTATATGCACCCCAAAAACCTTGGCTTCATGATTATGAAAATGTCATCTCAGATTTAGTTGTTACCATTTATGAATACTCTGATTCTTATGGAATGCATTGCTCCTTAGTGTATTTACAAAGATCGATAAAAACCACGAGGAAGAAACCTTGCACGAGAAGCACCTTCTTATCAAACAAAAAAGAAATAATTTTAATATATTGTTTTGTCTTAGGAAACACATCAACCTGATTGTAAAACAATATATGAAAACAAATTAATGTGGCCAAGAAATGATCTGATTTCATCGGTTGCTTCAAATTGATGTTGAAATTAAAACCAATGTAGCCAAAGCATTTTTGGAGTTGTTGCTCTTGATAGCACAAGGTCAGGCACACATATTACCAAACACTGGGAATGTGCTGAAGAAGTTATGTAAGAAAATTAGAAATCTGCGAGCCTGCTGTAGTGTAGAAAAGGAAACAGGCAACTTAGCAGAAACTGGATGATGTAAACCCTTAAAAGATTTCAAAACGTTTTGGAAAGAACCCTGCTATTTTACATCAGTAGTGTATTTCTTTAGGCGGTTATTGGTATCCTTTATTTGAATCTACATGAGGCATCGACTTTATCATAAGTGTAGGCTTACAATGGGAAATGTTTAAAAGTGGGTAGAAATATTGCTTGATAAACTCAAGTCTAATCAAAAGAGCTATGCTTGGGTCTCTGAAAGAGTGGTTGATTTATCAGTTAATTCATTCAACACTTATTGAGTGTCATTCAACACTTACTGAGTGTCTGTTCATTGTAATGGGTGCAGAAAAGATACAGTTCTTGTCCTTGAGAACTTACATTCCAAAAGCGATAACATATAGGTTCATATAATAATGAAACTGTGTGGGAAAAATAGATAAATATCATAAGAGATGCAAAAGATTTTATAAGTTAAAAGGAGAAAGAGGTTTCTTCCAACTGTCCTAAACCTGAGTTATGCATAGAATTTTGCCAGGAGGAAATGTAATGGGAAAACATTCCAGACAGAGGGAACAGCATGAACAAAATGTTTGGGTAGAAAAGTTCAGAGCGGATTTGAAAATAATGTACAGGTATGTCTGGAGTGGTTTCCTTAAGAGATATAAGCAACTGAACTGGATGATAAATAGGGGTTAATTGATGGAGAGTCTTAATCGTCATATACAAAGAATTGGGGTTCACTTTAGAGATAGTTGGGAGCTATTGAAGTTTTTAAGCAAAGGAGTGAGTGACCAGATTATAATCGCAGTTGGTAAATTTACTCTAGTAGTGAATTGTATGTATTGGAGATAGGGTGAATAGAAGAAGAAAGATCATTTGAAGGTTATCATAATATTGCGGCTGACTAAGGCCTACTGATTAAAGACACATGACAGGACAGCCCACAGATTTGCTTAAGGAGAGAAGAGGGAAGAGTAAAGGTGACTCATGCTATGAATCTGATTCATAAAGAGAATAACATTATTTAACAAGAAGGGTCACAAGGAGGAGAAATTTGGGAATTAGATTATATGAGTCTTTGACAGTGTTGATTAGGGTCATAATACTAATAATTATTGAGCACTCATTTACTGGGCACTATTTTACATGTTTCACATGCTTGATCTCATTTATTCCCCAGAACAATTTCAGAGCTTCTCATATAGCCTGCCCAAGTTTATACTGCCTGTGCTAGGGGCAGGATGCAATCCCCAGGAGCCTAGTTAGAGCACAATTTATTAAGCTTTAATAGAGTGCCTATATTGAATGGGTGGAAGGTGAGGCAGGGAGAGGGTAAGAGAAAAGAAAGACAAATGAAATAAAAGGAGAGTGGAGTGATCAGGGACGTTTAGGGAGTTCCCAGGGAAGATCACAGAGAGCCAAAGACTCTCAGAAAACGGGAGGTGGTGTTTCCAAAAAAGTAAGGGTAGAAAGCAGTCTAAGAAAAGGCCTAAAAGTTTCAGAAAAGTGGTGAAGTCTAAAGTTTGTCGGCATGGGGTAGAAGAGTCAGTAGTTTATGAGGAAGTAGGAACAGCAAAGGTAGGCTTTCAGGAAGTCTAGTACTGAATACACTCGTCAGTAGAATAGATATTATGATATATAATCATGATTTTCTATCTCAAGCAGTTAATTAAAGTGTTAAGAAGTAAAGGCATTTTGAAAAATAAAAAAACTTAAGCAGCTATACGGAACTGAGTTATTGTTGCTGGGAGGAGAGGGAAATAGTGCTTCATCGCCCGAGGACAGGACTGCTGAGGAAAACTTTATAAGGCTGAGGGACACTTATTTGGGTGGCTATCAGAAGGGGGACATGTTAAGATGTAGTAGATACCAGGCTTCTTCCAAAGCAAGGAGAAAATGATGAGATCTACTGCATACTGCTGACCTTAAACAAACAGCCAGAGCTTTTTCCAGCAAAATGGGTTTATTGGGGAACAACAAAGAATTGTAATTCGGGACATTTCATCTAATTGCAACCAAGTGCAAGTCCCAAGAGCAAAGGAGAGGAGACTTGTTTCCTAGAGGAATGAATGAGAGAGTTCAGAGGGGCTCTTGTAAACAAAGAGCCCATTGGAGGAAACTGGGAGTTTGAAGTGTAATGGCTTTTCATTGGCTGAATTGTAACACTCTTTCCTTAGCTGAGTGGTTGTGCAGAGAAGACCTTCCTGCTGGAGTAGTAGAATTTAAAAAAAAAGTCTTGGCCCTGGCCTAGTAGCTCAGTTGGTTAGAACATTATCCTGATAACAACCAAGGTAGTGGGTTCAATCCCAGTCACTGGTTACTAGAATCAACCAGTGAATGCATAAACAAGTAGAACAACTCTCTCTACCTACCTGTATCCCTTCCTCCCTTTCCCTCTCCCTTTCTCTCTAAAATCAATAAAAATAAATTTTAAAAAATGTTCCTGATGAAGATGGAAAGTACTTCTATTAGGGGGTGAGAGCCCTCCCTACAGACACTCCCAACTCCAACTTAAATGTGGTTTCTGTTTATTAATTTTCGCAATAGATAATTTAAACCCCTAACTATAGCAAAGGAGACCAGGGGCACTCACTCATATTTTATGATCTGGCCTTTTTCAGTAAATTTAGGAGGTGAGGTGATTAGTGACTGAGAGAGAGGTTCAGTTTAGCAGCACTGAGGAAGATTTGCAGCAGTTTGTGTGGGAATGCAGTGAAAAACCAGTTAAAGATAACTGAAAAGGTTGCTACACAGTATTGAGTTCATGACGAGGTTAAACAGCATGCATTTTCAGTATAATGAGTTGCCAGGGTTATGTGACTTTCTTCTGCAATGTTTAGCAGCTGGTAGTGGAGAAACCAGCTGGCCGATTTACAAAGGGTGAAGAAGCGGAGGATGTGAGTGAAACCCACTTTAGGAATAACTAAATGCTGAGGAGAGCCAGGATGTGCCTTTTTTAAAGCTGAATGCCAGTTGGTTTGGGTGTAGGTTACTCTCTGCAGATATAGAAAACAGTTGGAGCTGCAAAGGGTGCTAAGGTGCAAAGGAGCTAAGGAAAAAAGGGGGAGGCAGAAGTAAGAGTGAGGCACATGAAGGGGCTTAGTGCCCAGGAAATGCAGGGAGGGTATCAGTGCTTGAGCAGGTAGAACTGGCGTAGTTCAGGGAATAGTGCTGTTGCTACCTGACTGTGAGGAACTGATGTGAGGATTTTAGAAATAATAAAGGTATTTAAGTGATCAAGGCAGTGGGCGTGGCAGAAAGGAGGAGCTGAAGTCCAGGTACAAATTCATAAATGATCATCAAGTAATACCCATAAAATAGACAAAAAGAGAGCGAACAAAAGAAAGAGAAATTATCTATAAAAATAAAAGCGTAATATGCTAATTAGACCAGACAGCCGAACGACCTTCTGGACGTCATTCTGGACGCCCTTCCAGACGAAGCCATGGCAGAGGCGGTTAGGGACAGTCAGGCAGGCAGGCAGAGGCAATTAGGGGCAATCAGGCAGGCAGGCAAGTGATTAAGAGGCAATCAGGCAGGCAGGCGAGTGGTTAGGGATGATGAGGCAGGCAGGCAGGCAGGCAGGCGAGTGGTTAGGAATCAGCGGTCCCAGGTTGTGAGAGGGATCAGGCCTAAACCAGCAGTTGGACATCCCCTGAAGGGTCCCAGATTGTGAGAGGGTGCAGGCCAGGCTGAGGGACACACACACACACACACACACACACACACACACACACACACACCATGCATGAATTTCGTGCACCAGGCCTCTAGTTATAAATAAAACAGAGAGACTTGACAAGGCAGGTAATTCCTGTGTTGTAGTATTAGATGATTTAAAAAAAAATAACCATTGACATCTCACTGGTAATATGGCATATTAGAGGAATGTGGACAGGAAGACTTTATTTTTCAGGTAATTTATATGTAATCAGGTGTGAACATTGGAATGCTCCTGCTCATCAATAGTTCACCTCAGTATATATTAAATGTGAATTGTAGTTCAATTTAACATTTTTTTAAATGCTGGGTCCTATAATGTTGAACTCATATTTTAGCCATATAGTATTGAGGTGTTTTCAAAAACAATCAGTAAAGAGAAAATATTATTTCTGGCATTTGAATTTGAACTATTTCTAAAACTATTTGAATTTGAACTATTTCTAAAAGTCGTATAGATGTATAGCAGAACCTGAGAATGTCTGAATCCAGTTTCTGTTCTGCCACTATTTTTCTATGTGAATTTGACAAATGACTTAATAGGCTAATACATAGCAGATTTGCTCATCAATAGAATAGATATTATAGTGATTTTCTTTTTTAAAATCTTTGCTTTTTTTTTAATTCTTCAATTACAGTTGACATTCAATATTATATTAGTTTCAGGTATACAGCATAGTGGTTATGCATTTACATACCTTACTGAGTGATGCCTCCATAAGTCTAGTACCCATCTGGCACCAGATATAGGTATAACAGTAATATTGACTATATTCCCGATGCTGTACTTTACATCCTCATGACTGTTTGGAACTGCCAGTTGTAATTCTTAATCCCTTCACCCTTTTCACCCAGCCCACCCACTCCTTTCCCTCTAGCAATCATCAGTTTATTCTTTGTATCAGTGAGTCTGTTTCTGTTGCGTTTATTTATTTTTAGATTCTACATAAAAGTGAAATCAGGGTATTTATCTTTTCCTATCTGATTTATTTCACTGAGCATAATACCCTCTAGGTCCATCCATGTTGTTTTAATGGTAAAATTGCATTCCTTTTTATTGCTGATTAATATTCCGTTATGTATATTACATATATATACACACATATATATATAGTATATATATTACATATTGTTTATCCAGTCATCTATCAGTGAACACTTAGGTTGCTTCCATATCTTGGCAATTGTTAATAATGCTACAGTGAACATAGGGATATATGTATCTTTTAGAATTAGTGTTTTGAATTTCTTCAGATAAATACTAAGAAATGGAATTTCTAATGGCAGTTCTATTTTTAATTTTTTGAGGAACCTCCTGTTTTCCATAGTGGCTTCACCCATTTGCAGTCCCACAAGCAGTGCACAAGGGTTCCCTTTTCTCCACATCCTGGCCAACGTTTATTGCCTGTTAATTTATTGATGATAGCCATTGTGACAGTTGTCATGTGATATCTCATGGTACTTTTAATTTGAATTTCTGTGATGATTAGTAAATTGAGCAGCTTATTTTCATATGTCTGTTGGCCATCTATATGTCCTATTTGGAGAAATGTCTATTCCAGTCCTCTGCCCATTTTTAATTGGATTGTTTGGATTTATTTGGTTGGGTTTTTTTTGTTTCTTAGTTTTTTATTTTTGTTTTTTTGGTGTTAAGCTGTATGAGTTCATATATATTTTGAATATTAACCCTTTATTAAATGTATGATTGGTGAATATCTTCTCCCATTCAGTAGGTTGTCCTTTTGTTTTGTTGATAGTTTCCTTTGCTGTGCAAAAACTTTTTAGTTTAATATAGTCCCATTTGTTTATTTTTTCCTGTTGATTCCCTTGCCTGAGGATACATTTAAGAAAAAAAAAAGAATTACTAAAAGCAGTGTCAAAGAGTTTACTGCCTATTTTTGCTTCTAGGAGTTTTGTGGTTCCTGATCTTACATATAAGTCTGTAATCCATTTTGAGTTTATTATTGTATACTAGAGGCCCGGTGCATGAAATTAGTGCATTGGGGGGGTGTCCCTCAGCCCAGCCTGCACCCTCTCCAATCCAGGACCCCTCGGTGGATGTCCGACTGCCAGTTTAGGCCCGATCCCTGTGGGCATCCCTCTTGCAATCTGGGACCACTGGTTCCTAACCGCTTGCTTGCCTGCCTGCCTGGTCGCCCCTAACTGCCTCTGCCTGCCTGCCTGATCACCCCTAACCACCTCTGCCTGCCAGCCTGATCGCCCCCTAACTGCTCTCCTGCCAGCCTGATCACCCCTAACTACCCTCCCCTGCCAGCCTGATTGCCTGCTAACTGCCCTCCCCTGCCCATCTTATCACCCCCAACTGCCCCCTGCTGGCCTGGTCAACCTCAACTGCTCTCCCCTGCAGGCCTGATTGCCCCTAACTGCTCTCCCCTGCCAACCTGATCGCCCCAACCACCTCTGCCTCAACCCTCATCACTGTGGCTTTGTCCGGAAGGACGACCAGAAGGATATCCAGAAGATGTCCGGTCTAATTAGCATATTACCCTTTTATTAGTATAGACGGTATAAGAAAGTGGTCTAGTTTCATTTTTTGCATATATCTGTTCAGATTTCCCAACACCATTTATTGAAGAGACTGTCTTTACCCCATTGTATGTTCCTGCCTCCTGTGTCATAAATTAATTTACCATATAGTCGTTTATTTATGGGTTCTCTATTCTGTCCTGTTAATCTATATGTCTGTTTTTATGCCAGTACCATGCTATTTTGATCATTATAACATCGTAGTATAGTTTGATGTCAGGTAGCATGATACCTCCAACCTACTGGGATTTTTTTGTGGTTTATATTAATTTTAGGATTATTTGTTTTAGTTCTGTGAAAAATGCCATTGGTATTTTGATAGGTATTGCATTTAATCTATACATTGCTTTGGATTGTATGAACATTTAAATAATGCTTATTCTTCCTTTCCATGAGCATAATATATGTTTCCATTTATTTATATCTTCTTCAATTTCTTTCTTTAGTGTCTTACAATTTTCTGAGCATAGATCTTTTATCTCCTGGTTACATTTATTCCTAGATATTTTTTATGCAATTGTAAATGCTATCTCTTTCTGATAGCTCATTATTGGTGTATAAAAATACAACTAATTTCTTAATACTAATTTTGAATCCTACTACTTCACTTATTTTATTTATCAGTTTTAATAGTTCTTTGGTGGGATATATAGTATCGTGTCATCCGCAAATAATGACACTTTTACTTCTTTCTTTTCAATTTGTATGCCTTTTATTTGTCTAATTGTTGTGGCTAGGACTTCTGGAACTATGTTGAATTAAGGATGAAAGTGGACATCCTTGTCTTATTCCTGATCTTAAGGAAAACACTTTTAGCTTTTCACTATTGAGTATGATACTAACTGTATGTTTGTCACATATGGCCTATATTGTTTTGAGATATATTCTCTCTAACCTGACTTTGCTGAGAGTTTGTTTTTTTTATCATAAATGAATGATGGACTTTGTCAGATGCATTTTCTGCCTCTATTGATATGGTCATATGATTTTTATCCTTCATTTTGTTTATGTGGTATATCATATTACTTGATTTGTGGATATTGAATTAACCTTGCATCCCAGAATAAATCCCACTTGATAATGGTGTATGATCTTTTTAATGTATTGCTGGATTCGGTTTGCTAATATTTTATTGAGGATTTTTGCATCTATGTTCATCAGGGATATTACCCTATAATTTATTTTTTTATTATTTTTTTGTAATGTCTTTGTCTGGTTTTGCAATCAGGGAAATACTGGCCTCATAAGATGATCTTGGAAGCCTTTCCTCCTCTTCAACTTTTTGTAATAGTTTGAGAAGGATATAGGTTAATTCTTTTGAATTTTTGGTAAAATTCACCTATGAAACCATCTGGTCCAGGACTTTTGTTTGTTGCGAGTTTTTTGGTTTTTTTTAATTATTGATTCTATTTTGTTAGTAGTTATGTCTTTCAGATTTTCTGTTTTCTTCTTGATTCTGTTGTGGAAGATATAATAGTGATTTTCTAACTCTAGCAGTTACTTGAAGTGTTAAGTTGTAAAGGCATTTTGAAAAATAAAAAACTTAAGCAGATATACAGAGCTAAGTTATTGTTACTGGAGAATCAAATTAGAATTTCCAAGTCAAGATTTTTTTTTTAAAAAAGGACTCTATTTACAATTTCAATTAAAATAAGTCCTGGATTTAATTCAACTTCCATTGTTTTTTAAAGCCTGGTTTTAGTTACTGATATTCTATAGAAATGTGAACATGTATAGCAAAGGAAAGTAGACACCTACAGTGGGACTGTGTGTTCTAAATTCAGAATTATGAGTGGTCTAAAAAAATCTGGGAAAAACTACAGGGGAGGAGGATATCTTTTTGGACCACAAGCCCCCACTGTTTCTGAACATCACAGGCTCTGGCTCTCTGTTCATTCTTCTAAAGGCAATGCTCTGGACTTCCTTGTAACTCTGCAGTTCTCATGATTTGAAAGAAATCTCCTTAAAATGTGTTGCTATTATTGTTCTTGCATTGTTTGAAATTTGTGGATTAGCAGTTGTGTTGCTAAAAATATAATACTTTACTATTCCATGATGAGAAGAAGAAACTATAAGGGAGAGCTGGATAATTAACAAGCATTTAGCAGATCTTATAGAAAAATTGATTGGGTGTTACCTGTTATGATAGATAGGTAGGTAGGTAGATAGATAGATAGATAGATAGATAGATAGATAGATAGATAGATAGAGAAAGAAAATAGATAACCAAAAAAGCCTGTTGATGTTCTTAGAGGAAAATGACTATGTAAATAAACACATTCAATTTTGTAAGGATAAAATGCGGAAATAAGTTGAAATAACTTCCATGGAAGTAGAGGCTTTGATCCTTTGAGAATGTGGGCAGCCTTAGGACATACATTTTCCCCAGGAGCGAGGGCTACGTGACTTGGGTGATGTCACCAGTGAATACTAACCACCACAGTGTAAACAAACATCAGCAGGAAACAAATGTGGGTAGGGCAAGGATCTAAAAGCATGCCTTCCTTCTAGAAAAGTATCATGCCTTCCGATGTTAGTGGTTTGTTTTTTTGTTGGTTTTTCTTCCTAAGGGAAGAAAGGGGATGGAGCATAGCTGTTGCCTTCTATCACAGAAACCTTTTGTTACAGAGGCAGTGTCTGCCCTTGACAAATGGACTTCCTTGTTGACAGTCTCTGTAACATCGAGAAGTAAAGAACTCTTGCTGCAGTTATTGGTTGTTAGCCCCAAACTGACAAGCTTGTCTGTGGAACTACTAAGGAGAAAGTTTCAAGTTACCAGAATTAAGCAAGCCCACTGAGGAGCAGGAGCAGTGGCTGGAGGAGGAGGAAGGGGAGGAGAAGGAGGAGGAGGAGAAGTTCGAGGAGAAGGAGGAGGAGGAGGCAGAGGAGGAGGAGCAACAGCAGCCGCAAAAGAAGCAGATTAAGCATTGCAGCAGCTGCTCCTCTGATTGGCTGGATGGTTCAGCTGCTTCCTTGGAACAAAAGGTCAAAGTGGACTGCAGTGTAAATGTAGAGAGGCAGTCGATAAAATAGCATTGCTTGGGGAAGTTTGGAGGCTGAGAGCAGCAGTGTTCTCGCTAGCTGCAGAGCACATTGCTTCAGCTGTGAGGTGCAGCCTCCCGCCCAAGCCCAGCATAGCCACTGTAAGAAGACGTTCACTGGACCTACGACCACACTTGGCATATTGGCGTGGAAGAGACACTTGTGAGGGTCCCTTGCAAATCTATGTACAAGAATGGCTTGTGAAATCATGCCTCTGCAAAGGTAGTATTCTTTCCTGTTTGTTTGTTTCATTCTGTTCTGTATTTTCTGAGTAGAAGCCAACCATATAACTTTGCCAACACTTGACATCTTCTAGTAATGTGCTGCAAACTGTGTAGAGTCCATGGTACATACTGTTCTTCATTAAGTCCAGAAAAAAAATAAATATTATATTCTTTTACTGACACTTATGCCCAATTTATTATCTTTTTCACTTGATTATTATGTTCAGGTTATTTTTCCCTTGAATAAAAATAAATGTAAGAAAATATCTATGAAATGTGAAGAGAAACTGAAGAATATATTGATCAGGTTTGTAAGAAAACTGAATCAGCTTCTTAGCAATGTTGTGAAGCTGTGGTATGAATCAAGCTCTTTTTAAAGGCAGTCTATAGGCTACAAACCTTTTTAAAATGCATTTTAGTATTCCTCCCTTCTGGAGTTCAGATCTAGGCAAGGATTTTCTATCAATAAGTAGAATATAATACATGAATGTAAATGTTAAGGATAATATTTCCCTGTGAATAATTATAGATAGATTTATTACACAAATGACATCTTTTTAAAAATTACTACATAAGAACATTTGAGCACAAGACTGTTTTGTTCGTTAATGATTGTAAGGAATTATGAAGGGTGGGGTGGAGCAAAGAAATGTAGATTTAAACCAAGGGGTTTGTAAGAAAGAACACTTCTGGTGAACTAATAAGTGCATAATGTGTCCTAGAATGTTAAAGCTGGAAGTCACCGGTGTGATGTCGGGATCTAGTCCTTCAGTTTCACAACAAGCAAACTGAGGCATGGAGGAAGCCCAAGGTCACATTTCATAATTTTTAAAATGACTTTTGCCAATCATATTAATCATATTTCAACTTCACCTGCTTTACCTGCAGTGGCAATCAATCCCATCTAAATACTTCCTTTAAGAAAACTATAGAGGGTTTTATTAGTGAAAATGATTTTTTGAATCAAATAATAAACCCAGTTTACAAGATTGAAAAAAATCAGGACAAAAATGAATTTCATTTTAAAAACCATGCCATCGATATTTTACTGAATGTTCATGTGGTTTTGTTGTTGTTGTTGTTGTTGTTGTTGTTAATCCTCACCGAGGACATTTTTTCCATCAATTTTCAGAGAGAGTGGAAGGGAGAGGTAGAGACAGAGATAAGAGGGAGATACATAGGTTTGTTGCCTCCTGCATGCGCCCGACAAGGGCTGGGGATCGAGCTTGTAACTGAGGTATGTTTCCTTGACTGGAATCGTACCCAAGACCCTTCAGTCTATGGGTCGGATGCTCCAACCACTGAACCAAACCGGCTATGGCAAAATGTTCATGTTTTAATCATTAAAATAAGGTAAACAAAATTTGTGTTTATTTACAGAATGGGTCCTGCCAATGTATACCGTGAGATAAACCTGTGTACTTGTTTCTCTTTCCCTGTAATGACAGGTGCACTGTAATGGGAACTTGATGGAGGGGTCCCAAAAATTCCTTCTCTAAAAAATTAACCTAAGAAAGCATAAAGTGGTTTATAGATAGATCTGAAATTTTTCCATATTAACCCACATGCTTGAAGCCTACAAGAGACCAAAACTAATGTACAGTTTTTGGAGTCTTGGTTTCCAACTTTAAAGTTGGGGATTAGTTTTTCTTGTAATGACGTCAGTTCTTAAGGGTCTTAAGCAAGTCATATTCTAGACAAGAATATTGGCTATTATGGAACGCCGTGATAAGCTACTTGATGATATAATAACAGTTAAGAAGAAATAGATCTTTATACCGCTAAAACACTGTTTAAGGATCTAAGATGATAAAAGCTGAAATGGAATTTACTCAAATTATTTTGCATTGTTAGTTCTTATCAATCAACCTATGTCAGAGGCATAATTTGAATCTGCATTCCAAAATGCTGACCAGCACATTCACTGTTTGCCTAATCTGAAAGGTTAATTGGATTGATTACCCTGCAATGTTCATTTCTGGCCTCTGCCTGCCTTTGATTATAAACCTCCTGAAGGCAAGGACCAGGTTTGTGTGGTTCTCTTCGATAAGGATCTCTTGAGAATTTAAGCACCGATGCAGAAAACATTCCTGCTCCTGGTTCAGTATCTTTGGCTAAGGGACTCCGTGACTCTCTGGTAATGATTGTTGCCAGCCGCCCCCACAGTTACCCCGCCTGAAGGTTGCAGAGCCTGCTGGCTGCTGGGATGAGAACTCAGCTCTGTTCTGTTTAAGAGCCTAAAGGGGGGAAACCTGGATTAAAAGTGGACAAGTAAAAGGACAGCTTTAGATACCAGCTAAGGAAATTTATGCTCACTATTTATATTGAGCAGACAGGCCAATGCCTCTCATACTTTAGGCGCATGAAAATCACTGGAGTAACTTATTTTTAAAATTAACTTCATCCTGCTGCCCTCCTTCCCTGGACTCACTGTATCGGAATCTGGGTGTGACAGGGAAATTATCTACATTTTAACAAGCTTCCCAAAAGCAAATCTGATCAAAATGGTCCCCACATTCAGAGAAACACTGATCTAAACTCTGGTTAATGATTATAGTTGGTATAAAACCATTAACAGCAAGTATATATAACAATCTAACAGTAAACTACTCAACATCCCCAAATAGCGTACTGTGTATCATTACCTTATGTGAGGTGTTTTGTTTTGTTTTCATAATTGGTGCTTTCATTTACTAGATGGTGAGTGTTACCTATTAAAACAAAGCATCCTGAGAATGCTGTTTAACATTTTTCTCTATGACCAAACACTACTCTGTACTACCGGTGATGCTAAGGTAATTCAGGGGTGGGCAAACTTTTTGACTCGAGGGCCACAATGGGTTCTTAAACTGGACTGGAGGGCCGGAACAAAAGCATGGATGGAGTGTTTGTGTGAACTAATATAAATTCAAAGTAAAGGAGCGGAGGGGAGAGCAAGAGAACCCTCCACTCTTTCAGCTCTGCGGGCCGGATAGAACAGCCGAACGGGCCGGATCCAGCCCATGGGCTGTAGTTTGCCCACGGCTGGAGCTGGTTTGGCTCAGTGGATAGAGCGTCGGCCTGCGGACTGAAGGGTCCCAGGTTCGATTCCAGTCAAGGACACATGCCCGGGTTGCAGGCTCAATCCCCAGTAGGGGGCATGCAGGAGGCAGCCAATCAATGATTCTCTCTCATCATTGATGTTTCTATTTCTTCCTCTTCCTTCCTCTCTGAAATCAATAAAAATGTATTTAAAAAAAAAAAAAAAAGGACAAAAGCTCTGCTTCAAAGAGGTTACATGCTGGTCAGAATGCAGACACATTACCAGACAATTACAATACATGTGGTAGACAGTACGATTAGCATAATAGAGATGTGCCTACATCGATAGCATTGCCCTTTATTTTGTTTAACCTCATATAAGCATGATCTTATTGGAGGGCATGTTTGTACCCTAATGCCTACTTAGCTTGCAATTTCCAACAGTGACTTTTTTAGCCTTTCTTAGCATATTGTGAAAGTACGTAGAAGATAAATTTGTTACTGCTAATCTGTAACTGAGATGAGAATAACAGATGAGGTTGAAAGCTCAGAATGAAAGAAAATACTTTGGTTCCCCCTTTAATGTATTTTGCTCTCTGTTTATTACTTAACGTAATTTGCAGACTTTCTAGGATGAAGTTGACTATTTAGAAACTCAGGATCTTTAGAAAAAAACTGCATAAGCTGAATATTTAAAATATGACTCCTGTAAAGAACTCAGTTGTTACATTTCACTTCAAATGGCTTAAATTAAAGATGGGATCTTATTCTATACTATAGGCCCAATGCACAAAATTCATGCAAGATCAGGCCTTCCTTCCCCCAGCTGCCAGCACCGGCTTCCCTCTGGCACCCGGGTCTCCGGCTTTCCTCCAGCCCCGGCTTTGTCCGGAATGACGTTCGGTCTAATTAGCACATTACACTTTTATTATTATAGATCACTGAGATGATGAAATTATCCCAATTGTTTTTAAAATACTATAATATGTGCACATAGTTCTTTTTTTAAAATACATTTTTATTTTAAAGAGGAAAGGAGAAGAAGAGAGAGATAGAAACGTCAATGATGAGAGAGAATCATTGATTGGCTGCCTCCTGCACGCCCCCCCACTGGGGATGGAGCCCACAACTCAGGCATGTGCCCTGACCGGAATCGAACCTGGGACCCTTCAGTCCACAGGCCAGCACTATATCCACTGAGCCAAACCAGCTAGGGCTACACATATTTCTTATACTTAATTTTAAAACTCAACACATTGTGTAGCATTAGATGGATATTTTTGCCATCAAAAAAAGCACTCCAAAAGAAATAAAATAATACAGAAGTAAGTGGAGAAACGATATTAAGAATTGAAATGAAAGTTTTTATTTCTTTAGTTAGACCTTCTGTCACTAATGAGATAACATGTTTTATCAGATTCCAGACTTTACTTATACCTCAGGCTCTTTCCATGATTCATATTCGTTGGATTATTTTCCTTAGATATTGTGGATCTGTAGGTAAGGATCTCTAATTTATTTATCACTAGACTTCAGTAGACTAACAAAGTCTTAACTCTTAGTCTTTTGACTATGACAAAACACTCAACGTTCACAGGAGTAATTTGATTTGCTAGATCAACTTTCCAATACCCGTTAACTCAATTTCTATCCACAAAGAGTAATGGTGGAGGATGAAGTTAAGAGCACTGATGGTTAATTTGGATTCCTTTGCTTTTATTGAATATCATCTACTTTCATGTGTCAGTAGCCTCTTCTTTCCTTGGCTTATTTACCATAGTGGGAAACTTACATTAATAATCTCTATGTAATTCTCTTTTTTTATTGCTTCCTCTGGAAAATGATGATATTTAACATGTTAATGAATGTTTATTTTATGATGGTGAAATACATGTAATTCCGAATTGCAGTGGCTCTTTTAAGAAGACTTATAGCAACGGTGTTAATTAATTAGCATGTGTTATTGATCCAGCATAGGAAAATTCCACTAAAATTTCTTACAGCAGAATTCATCTATCTGGTCTTTCTAAGTATTGGTCTTCAGAATATCCTTTGGAAACAAGGTAAACATTGATAACCTGGGGATGATGTGGGAGTTAACGAGGGAACAAGCCAGCTGATAATGGTCCGGCTCATGGGTCTTCTGTGCGGTGTTAGAGAGCCCTCTGCTGCTTGTGGTGGTGACGCCTTCAATTTATCTGTAAACTCATGGTATTCATAACTTGTTGCCATTTTGATAACACTCCCTGCACTCCTCCTTCTCCCTCCACAAACACAGTCTAAGTGGGAGTTAAAAGCTGCTTCACTTCAACCCTGGGTTAATTTATGGGGTTGTGTAACTTAGACTTTATCATCTACTGTATATGGTCAGTGTTTGGTAGTAACAGGAATTCACTGAGAACAAATAAGATCTTTTTGAGCTCTATTCTCATATTGTGGTTGCAGTATCTCTGGAGTTTAGATGTTTCCTCAATACTCCAAATAAAGATGATAGTATGAACTGAATAAAGTGAGGATACTTTTCAATTTTATGGAGATCACCCTGTTTAAACTATTGGAAAAGTAGAGGTGTTGGACATTCAGCACCAAACAGTGGGGAAAGCAACGGAAAGGTAGTAAACTTGCCACTAAAAACCATATCCAGACACTGATTCCCACTTGAATTTGGGCAGATCCTTTTCTTCATCAGTAAAATGGGATGATAATTCCCAACATAGTTAGTTATGAAGGAAACTTAGTTGTTAAAGAATAAGATAGTTCTTTGTAAAAAATAAAACTACTCAGATGTACAGTAGTACATTGCTTTACTTTTGATTTTGTTATTCTCACACTTGTTTTTGTTTTTTTACAATATACAAAATGAATCTATCACAAGATTGTAGATACAAAATAACTAGCCATTTGCATGCAATAAACATTAATATTTCAAGAAAAAATATTTTAAATATTATAATATTACCAAACTGTACTAACAGTATAATATCACAAAAATCTGCAAATAATGGGATGACTTCTATTATATTCTAACTAGAGGCCCAGTGCACAAAATTCGTACATGAGGGAGTGGGGTCACCTCAGCCCAGCCTGCACCCTCTTCAATCCGGAACCCCTCAGGGGATGTCTGAAATCGGCAGTCGGACATCCCTCTCACAATCTGGGACTGCTGGTTCCTAACTGCTCACCTGCCTACATGCCTGATCGCCCCTAACTGCCCCCCCCCCACCAGCCTGGTCTCCCTGGTGGCCTGGTCCCCCCCAGTTGTCCCCCTCTGCTGGCCTGGTCACCCCCAACTGCCCCCCCTGACGGCCTGGTCGCTCCATTCAGCCTACTGTTCAGTCGTTTGGTCGTCCCTCACTAACCCCCCTGCTGGCCTTGTCGCCCCACGCAGCCTGCTGTTCGGTCGTCCGTCCAGTTGTTTCAGTTGTGACGGCCCCTGGCTTTTTATATATTAGGAAGTATTTTTTTCCTCTGGGTCTATTTTTGTTCATCTGTTTATGTTGTTCATTATATTCCACAAATGAGTGAGATAATGTGATATTTATCTTTCTCTGACTGGCTTATTTCACTTAGCATAATGTTCTCCAGGTCCATCCATGCTGTTGCAAATTGTAAGAGTTCCTTCTTTTTTTTACAGCAGCGTAGTATTCCATTGTGTAGATGTACCATGGTTTTCTAATCCACTCGTATGCTCATGGGGACTTAGGCTGTTTCCAAATCTTAGCTATGGTGAATTGTGCTGCTATGAACATAGGGGTGCATATATCCTTTCTGATTGGTGTTTTTGATTTCTTGGAATATAGTCCTACAAGTGGATTACTGGGTCAAATGGGAGTTCCATTTTTAATTTTTTGAGGAAACTCCATACTGTTCTCCACAGTGGCTGCACCAGTCTGCATTCCCACCAACAATGCACGAGCGTTCCTTTTTCTCTACATCCTCGCCAGCACTTGTCGTTTGTTGATTTTTTGATAATAGCTGGTACCTCATTGTCATTTTGATTTGCATCTCTCAGATGATTAGTAACTTTGAGCATGTTTTCATATGTCTCTTGGCCTTCTGTATGTCCTTTTTTGAAAAGTGGCTTTTTAGGTCCTTTGCCCATTTTTTGATTGGATTGTTTATCTTCTTTTTGTTAAGTTGTATGAGTTCCCTGTAAATTTTGGAGTTTAAACCCTTATCAGAGGTAACAGTTGCAAGCATGTTCACTCATTCAGTGGGCTTTCTTGTTGTTTTGTTGATCGTTTCTTTTGCTGTGCAGAAGCTTTATATTTTGATGTAGTCCCATTTGTTTATGTTCTCTTTAGTTTCCATTGTCCTAGGAGCTGTATCGGTAAAGATATTGCTATGACATATGTCTGCTATTTTGCTTCCTATCAATTCTCCTAAGATATTTTGGTTTCCTGTCTAAACTTTTAAGTCCTTTACCCATTTTGAGCTTATTTTTGTGTATGGTGTAAGTTGGTGGTCCAGTTTCATTTTTTTTGCACGTATCTGTCCAATTTTCCCAACACCATTTATTAAAGAAACTGTCATGACTCCTTTGTATGCTCTTGCCTCCTTTGTCAAATATTAACCCATTGTACACCATAAGCGTCTGTAGATGAAAGCAGCAGACCTTCCCCACAGGCCACACACATCTATATAAAAAAAAATGTTCTCCCTAAGTGGCAGTCCTGACCAACTTTAAATCATTTTTCGTGAGAATTTTCAACTGAAAATAATAAAGAACACCCAAATTGTGAGTAATATATTTATTTTTATAATATTCATTGCAAATTGATTTTTTAAATTAAATTCAAAATATCATGGTGTGTGGGGGTGGTTTCCATTTTGGATGTGTGGCAGTTAACTAGTTAATTGAGCATAATGGCTTGTGTTGATTCCTGGGTTCTCTTTTCAGTTCCATTGGTCTATATGACTGTTCGTGTGCCAGTACCAGACAGTTTTGAGAACAGTGGCTTTGTATTATAGTTTGATATCTGGTATTGTGATCCCTCCAACTTAGTTCTTCGTTCTCAAGATTGCTATGGCTATTCGGGGTCTTTTGTTATTCCATATGAATTTTTGGAGAGTTTGTTCTAGGTCTGTGAAATATGCCATTGGTATTTTAATGGGGAGTGCATTGAATCTGTAGATTGCTTTGAGTAGTATGGGTATTTTAATGATGTTGATTCTACCAATTCATGAACATGGTATATTCTTCCATTTGTTTATGTCTTCCTCTATCTGTTTTTTCAAGATCCTGTAGTTTTCTGAATACAGATCTTTTACCTTAGTTAAGCTATTCCTAGGTATCTTAATTTTTTTTAGTGCAATGGTAAATGGGATTGTTTTTTTAGTTTCTCTTTCTGTGAGTTCATTATCTATACTAATAAAAGCCTAGGTGGTCCTCGCGCACGACATCATTACAAGATGGCTGCCACAAGATGGCTGTGTGCACAGTGGAGGCGGGGCCCAGTAGCCACTCCGCATGGTGAGGCCTGGGGGTCCTGTGGCTCCGCACAGCGTGGAGGAGGCTGGTCCTGGCGTCTCTACTGCCTGGCGCAGAGGAGACGGGTCCTGGTGGAGGAGGCAGGTCATAGCAGGGGAGGACAGTTGTGGGCGATCAGGCCAGCAGGGGAGGGCAGTTGGGGGCAATCAGGCTGGCAGGGGAGGGCAGTTGGGGGCGATCAGGCCACCAGAGGCACTTAGGGGTAATCAGGCAGGCAGAGTACTTAGGGGCGATCAGGCAGGCAGGCAAGCAGTTAGGGACCAGTGTCCCAGATTGCGAGAGGGATGTCTGACTTCCAGTTTAGGCCTGATCCTCCGCAGGATTCTGCGAAGGGTCCCAGATTTTGAGAGGGTGCAGGCCGGGCTGAGGGACCCACCCCCTCCCCCTGTGCACGAATTTCATGCACCGGGCCTCTAGTTGGTGTATAAAAAAGCCATAGATTTCTGGGTGTTAAATTTGTATCCTGCTACATTGCCAAATTCATTTATTAAGTCTTAATAGTTTTTTGATGGAGTCTTTAGGGTTTTCTATGTGCAATATCATGTCATCTACAAGTAATGACAGTTTTACTTCTCCTTTTCCAATCTGGATGACTTTATTTCTTTTTCTTGTCTGATCACTACGGCTAGCACTTCCAGTACTATGTCGAACAGGAGTGGTGAGAGTGGGCATCCCTGTTCTGTTCCTGTTCTTAGGAGTAATTGTTTTAGTTTTTGCCCATTGAATATGATGTTGGCTGTAGGTTTGTCATATATGGCCTTTATCATGTTGAGATATGCTCTGTTCCCATACAGTTTTTATCAAAAATGGGTGTTGGATTTTCTTGAATGCTTTCTCTGCATCTATTGATATGATCATGTGATTTTTGTTGTTCATTTTGTTTATGTGATGTATCATGTTTATTGATTTGCGAATATTGTACCAGCCTTGCATCCCTGGAATAAATCCCACTTGATCATGGTTTATGATCTTTTTAATATATTGCTGGATGCAATTTGCTAATATGTTGTTGAGGATTTTAGCATCTATGTTCATCAGGGATCTTGGCCTGTAATTCTCTTTCTTTGTAGTGTTCATTATCTGTCTCCTAAAAATGCCTATGTGACCTTTAAAAGTCACTCCCAGTGTCATTCACATCACCTACCTGCCAGCATTCATGTTTAAGTTCTAGACTCTGTCCTCTGCCTGGCTCTGTGGCCTTCAGCTAGTTGATTAACCTTTGTAAGACTTGTTTTTCTTATCTGAAAAATCTGCTTAGTGATACTTCTCCCCGCCGCCCCCCCTCCAACACACACACACACACACACACAAGGCTGTCTTTGAGAATTGAATGAGAAAGTGTACAGGAAGCTCTTGGCCCAAAGCCTGGCTTATTATGGCAAGTCCTCAGTGTATGGTATCCCTTTTTCATAATAGTATCCCTTTCTAAAGTTACGATCATTATCAAATTTTAAGTTGCTATTTCTTCCTGGCCTATACACTCTGTGAGGATTGGGGTCAGTTCTTATTAGCCTGTATCTCCGGCACCTATCATAGGCTCTGATAAGGAGAAGACCTCAGAAAATGTTGGCTGAGCACATGAATGTGGTTGTGGAAGCTCACAGAGCCAGAGTGCAGGTACATCATCCTTCACACCGTCACTAGTGGCTCTTCATCCTAAAAACCAGCACAAAATCATGACAATGTAGAAACAAGTCCTTGAGTCATTTTTCTGTGCAGAGCCCTCCACTGGCAGCAGGCGGTTTGCTAGGGGGAAGATGACAGGGTAATTTTCATTGTTTTCTATGCAGTTTATCGCCTTCAAAAAATCCACATTCAGAGTTAACAGTTTGGGAAATTTTTCTGATAATAAAAGCTATATTAGCAAACCATTAAAAATATTATGATTGCCCAGCTGGTGTTGCTCAGTGGTTGAGCATCGACCTATGAACCAGGAGGTCACGGTACGATTCCCCGTCAGGGCATAGGCCTGTGTTGTGAGCTTGATCCCCAGTAAGGAGCATGCAGGAGGCAGCCTATCAATGATCCACTTTCATCATTGATGTTTCTCTCTCTCTCTCCCTCTCCCTTCCTCTCTGAAATAAATAAAAACATATTTTTAAAAATATTATAATTAAGCTAATTATTAAAAGAAGTTAGTAAAAACAATTTACTATTTTCTTCTTCCCTTCTGCAGGTATCCCCAGTTTTTTGAATTTTTGTTTCAGTAACTAAAGATTAGAAACTATTTTAACTTATTTACTAATATTCTAAAAATATTTTCTCATCAACTAATATCAATTCCCTCTAAAAGGAAGTTATTGTAATGTACATTCCAAATTACTGCCTCCCTATGGCAATCTTTATATGGCTATAATAAGGATAAACATCACTTTTCTGAACAAGCATCTCAATGACAGATGAAAGATTTCAGCTGCCTTGATAATAGTTTTGTAACTAAACCAAAAATTTCTTTGAGCCCCAAACAACCTTTGGGTTTGCAGTGAGGTGAAATAATTTTCTTTCTCTGCTCTCAAGCCAGAACAAACAAATACAGTTGTGGCAAGCACATATTCAAACATTACTTTGTCTGAACATATCCTTTTCTGGGTTCACTGTTCACCACAGAAAGTACAGTGTTTACATTGTTGGCATAATGGAAGAACTCACACCTCTAATTGTGCAGTTGAAGAAAATAAATTATTATCTTTTTCAAATTTTATTTATTGATCCGAGAGAGAGAGAGAAATATTGATTTGTTGTTCCACTTATTTATGCAATCATTGGTTGGTTCTTGTATGTGCCCTGATCGGGAATCAAACATACAACCTTGGTGCATCCGGATGATGCTCCAACCAACTGAGCACCCAGCCAGAGCTATTTTCTTCCTTCCTTCCTTCCTTCCTTCCTTCCTTCCTTCCTTCCTTCCTTCCTTCCTTCCTCCCTCCCTCCCTCCCTCCCTCCCTCCCTCCCTTCCTTCCTTCCTTAAGGAAGATTGGAGAAAACCCATGGCACAGTTGAAATTTCATTGTTCTGTATAGAAGGGAACAAGGTAACTTAAAATAATTAACACACGGATATGTGAGAATGCTTCTACTGGAAAAAATAATTTCATAAATTATAAAGTGTATGTTTTCAAAATATATAGTCAAACACTAGTGTTAACACTCAGCAAAGTCTTGATGATGCTGATTTTATTCAACAGCCATTTATTGAGCACCTGGGGTGTTCTAGGTACCTTGCTAGGTGCTGGTGGTACAAAGAGAAAGACAAATCCAGGCAGGGAGGCAAGCATCTGAACTCGGGAATTTCTACGTCATGTGCTCAGCACTGGCTGAGTTCACTGTAGCTGTGAACTCACTGTGTCAGAGCCTGGAGGAAGAGCGGCCCCCTCTCCAGGGTCTTGGAGATGGCTTCCTGGATTAGGTGACTTGAAAGCTAAGAGATAAGTATTTATAAGGTGGAGAAAGCATTTTAGAGAGAGGGAGCAGCATGTACACATGGGGAGAGTTAAGAAGGTGCACTGAGAGATCTAGAGAGTTTTGTTGGGCTTAGATTGGGGGTACCTTGTGTGCTAGGTTTAGACATTTGGACTTTAACTCCAAAGCCAGTGGGGAAGCAGGACTGACTCTTACTAGTAAGTGTGAAGGATGGATCCGATGAGAGTATTAAAGATAAACTGCTGTGGGTAGCAGGGAAAGAGAGAGTGTTGACCCCGTGAAAAACTAAGATAGTGGAAATGGGAAGGAAAGGTCCAATTCCAGTGACTTGTCTTTTTTGAGATAAAATCAATACAACTTGGTGGTTTACCAGAGGTGGGGGTAGGAGATAAACTTCCTTAAGGAGGGCAGTTGGTTTATTACCGGGACTCAGATGTGACAGAATTAAAATTCTGTTCTATGATTCTAAACATGTCTTCAGCCAGGGTCCCCTGTGAAGTGTGATCCTCTGGTGAACCTCTTGGATGTGTCATGTAGGTGGTTATGGTTCCCTTGATAAAGCATCTGCCCCCTCCCTGCTTACAGACCCTTTCCCCCCACCATGCACACACATACCCTCAACCCCCTCTGATTTCTCAGCATTCAGGCTGTCAATCAGAAGGTCATCAAAGATGGAATTTAGCTGGGTGGATGAGATTGAAATAGATTGAAATGTTCCTGTGAATCTAAAAGATAGAATGCCAGTGATAGGGTGCCACAGTCGTAAAGTAAGGAGGAACCCAAAGAGAGCATTCGTTCGTCCCTGTGTCTCCTTGACACCATCCCTTGTTACAACCAGGAAAAGAATAGTTAAAAGAGACTGTTAGCTCCCCATGGCCTTCCAGAACTCCATCCACATGTGCACTGCTGAGTGTATCTGGACCCACCTCTTCTCTGTGCTTTGCTCTGCCATCCACACTCAACAAAATCTGTCCTTCTTGGGCCCAGAGCTGATTGTGGAAGTGGGGCAGAAAAGGAAAAGGTGTTTTCTCTCTGACCTGTGGGAACTCGATTTAAAAATATTCATTGAGTGTGCATTCTATCAGGGAGAAGTGTGTTTGGCATAGTGTTTTAGACATGTTTTTCAATGTGGGTCATGACCTATTAATGGTCATAAAACTAGTTTAGCAGGTTTTTTACATAAAAAATAAAACATAAATTATCCAAACAAGAATAATTTTATGAAATGTATGTCCATTTTAAGTTTATTTGTAATCTCGTGATGTAAAATATTTTGGATCATGACCAAATGTCTTTAAAAATATAGTATCTGGACTCCTTATTGAGGATAGATCATTAGAATGAAAGGATAGTATAGACCTGGAAATCAAACCCCTATGTCAGTCTGGGAACTTGATTCTAGTTGTAACATTCCTATAAATGCATTTTCAGAGCACAACCTTTTTGTAAAATGGAGACACCTTTGTTAGGCAGATTCTTATTTCTGAATTTAGAAAGATAATTAGCAGATGTATTGGTTTCCCAGGGCTGCTGTAACAAGGTACCACAAACCAGGACTTAGGACAATAGGAAGTTATCACCCCCCTGTCCTGGAGGCCAGAGTCCCAAGTCAATGTGTTGGCAGGGCCAAGCTCCCACTGAGGCGCTGCGGGACCTTAGGCCTCTCTCCAGCGTGGCGTGTGGCAGCCTAACTCCCATCTTCACGTGGCGTTCTCCCTGTGTGCCTGTCTGTGTGTCCAAATTGCCCCTTGTTATAAGGACGCCCGCCCCTCTAATAACTTCATTTTAACTTGATCACTTCTGTAAACACCGTATCTCCAAATACAGTCACTTTCTGACATATGGGTTAGGGCAGTGGTTGACGAACTCATTAGTCAACAGAGCCAAATATCAACAGTACAATGATTGAAATGTCTTTTGAGAGCCGAAAACCGACTTCTGCGCATGGGCCACAAAGTTTCAATCGCACTGTACGTGCGCGCCCGCATGTGGTATTTTGTGGAAGAGCCACACTCAAGGGGCCAAAGAGCTGCATGTGGCTTGCGAGCCGCGGTTTGCTAACCACTGAGTTAGGGGTTCAGCATATCTTTTTGAAGGGACACAATTGAACTCATAACAATATATTTTAAATTTCCACTAGGCATTTAAGAAGGTAGCATGGAAAAAAAAGAAAGTCGTAAAAACATTTTTCTATATTCTTGGGGGAGAGGGCATTCTAAATTCTTGGAATTCTTGTTTTGTCTGTTTTGCCTCCAAGATAATACCTCTTAGTGTTGGCTAAAATGCCTGTCCTGTGAATAGTAACAGCTTCAGCTCTTCACACTTACCCTTTAGTCAGGAAAATCCATTTGCTCTTGAACTTCAGTAGTTTATTTTTCTTTCTACTGGCTCGGTGTTGCAATTTTAGTCACAACATACAAATAATAAAATGGTAAACAAAACTGCTTGGGTTTACAATAAGGAAGTATATATATGAAAATATTCCCCAAAATTACAGCGACAAACTCTTAGCTACCTACCAATCTGAAAACTTTTACGTTTTAAAAAAACACAGAGAGATTCTTTTTTTTTTCCCATGCTCCTGAATGGGGCCAAACCAAAATCCTGTAGTAGAACATCCTGCTACATCACTCCCCAGCTGTAGTGGGGCATGGCCTTGCCTGAGACTGGGCATACATCAAAAATGCTCCAGTAAGCACTAGCCGGTTTGGCTCAGTGGATAGAGCATCAGCCTGCAGACTGAAAGGTCCCAGGTTCGATTCCGGTCAAGGGCACATGCCTGGGTTGCTGGCTCAATCCCCAGTAGGGGGCATGCAGAAAGCAGCCAATCGGTGATTCTCTGAAGTTTCTATCTCTCTCTCTCCCTTTCTCTCTGAAATAAATACAAATATGTTTTTTAAAAATGCTCCAGTAAGTGTGGCACTTGGTGTTTTGCAGGAGGGAGGGAGGGAGGGAGGGAGGGAGGAAGGACTAATTAACTTCACTCACCTGATCATTCTCTAAGAAAATTCTTAGCACATTCTGTTGCAACATGAAAAAAAAAAACCACACCTGAATTCCATAAAAATGTTTACTTAGTACTGTTCATTTTATCCTTTCACGTGTCCTTCATTTCCTCTCTCCCTTTTTGCTCTTTGTTTTTCTTTTTAAGACCCCATAGATGGTTTTCCCAGTTTTTTTCAATGAATAGAATCGAATCCTTAGCATTTATTTATTTTTCTGTCCTCGAGGAACACAAACTATTTCTTGCAGCTCAAATCACTTGAAAACGTAAAGCGTGTAACTAAATACGCAGATTATGTTAATTATTTTGGTAGCCAGCCACATTAACCAGTTAGAAAGTTGGACTAATTGGAATGTTTCAAAAGGGAATTGAATGGAATGGTGCTTTTGACCCAGTAATTGAAAGTCTAGTCTGAACACCTCACTCTGGGAATTCTCCCAACAGTACTTGGTTTTCCTTAGACATAGAAAACACCATGATTTTCATGATTTCAGTTAGCTGCTGTGTAATTAAACCGATAGGCATTGCCTTCTGTGGCTTCCATCTAGAAATTATTCCAGCTCGTGAAGAGTCTAAGTCTAGGTGTCATTCATTTCTCTGCACTTACCAGTGTTGTGCCGTGTTGAAAAACAAGTTAGATAGGACCCTACTGAAACGCGAATATCTGCGTTATTATCATCCTCTTTCGTAGCTTCTTAGATTTGGACTATTACTTGGATGGGTTTGATAAATGTCCTTCCCACTGGCAGTTGTTTGGGGAGAGTGTAATACCACAGTCTGAGGACATTAAGCGACTGAGTGCCTGACATACATGAGTTGATTGCCCAAATGTCTCAGTATATGTTTGAAAAAAAAATTTTAAATAAAAGCAAGTGAATTAGCTGCTTAAGCTGGGCCATTTTTCAGAGTCAGCAACCAGGAAATTATTAAAATATGGGGTTCATACTAGCAACCAGAGGAAATTGAATGAATTCCAAGTTGTTATAGTTTGTCACTGGCTTAATTTCATGACACACATTCCTTCTTTCCTCTACATTACATGCACTTTTTTTTTTTAATTAAAAGTGAATTAGAATTAATTCTCAATTTAAAATTTAGGCAAAAATAGGACTGATTTCATATAATTGGGCATGCCTGGGAGAGTAACACAAAACCATAAACAGACATGAATAATCTCTATAATAGATGTCTGGGGGCCTGTAATAATAGCACTACACCCATTTTGCACAAACATAGAAATGGTGTTCATGTCAAATGTTTTGCATTCTCATATGTAAATTATGTGGAAAAGCTTATTTTCTCAAACCTATTTGGAAGAATTTCCCTTGGCCATTTTTCCTTAAAATTGCTTTTAAAAACAGTGTTTTACAATTAATTGATTTAATCCATTTGAAATCAATGCTTTTGTTGTTTCAGAATTTATACATTCATCAAGATTACATTACTAAACTTCAGACATGGGCACTTTTATGAGAGGGGAAGGAGGACTATGCCAATTAACTGTAAGAATTGGTGATTTATCCTCATTTTCTTAATTTTTATAAATATATTTTTTATTGATTTCAGAGAGGAAGGGAGAGGGAGAGGGAGATAGAAACATCAATGATGAGAGAGAAGGTTGATTGGCTGCCTCCTGTGCAACCCACCTGCAACCTGGGCATGTATGTGCCCTAACCGCAATTTGAACCATGACCTCCTGGTTCATAGGTCGACTATCAATCACTGAGCCATGCCAGCTGGGCTCTTCATTTTTTAAAAATATATATATATTTTTTATTGATTTCAGAGAGGAAGGGAAAAGGAGAGAGAGAGAGAAACATCAATAATGAGAATCATTGATGGGCTTACTCCTGCAAGCCCCACTCCGGGGATCAAGCCCGTAATCCAAGCATGTGCCCTGACTGGGAATCGGACCACAACCTCCTGGTTCATAGGTCAGCCAAGGGGCTGTGCCATCCTCATTTTCTTTTCAAATTATATTGTTCTTCTTGGCGTGGATTGGTGCCTTGTTGACTGTTGCTGATTGAAGGGGAGAAGGAAGAAAGGATTGACTGATTTTGATTGTCTCTGTTTGCTACAAAGAAATTTAGCCAAAACACATGAACAGCTGTGTTCAGAATGCTGCATCATCTCACTGTAAATCATCTACCAAAAGCACTTCTAAATTCTAAGCAAGCCAACCATATTGATAATTAAATGTTCACTAAAGTACCCATGTTCATTATAATTTGTCAATTGTTAGAGTTAAGGATCTGTTCTGGGCAAAGAAATATTAAGTACAGTATCCATTTTATAACACATGGAGGCAATTTTTCTCAAATAAAATCATTACGGGTTTTTAGTTGCAGCCTTTTTACATTCTGTTGCTTATAATTAGTACTTTTTGACACGGAATCCTTGATTAGGAAATAAACTTAATTATAATATGTTTATAATTTGTTTTAAGTACTTTCAAGGAATATTTTAAAGTCAAAGGGTAAGCTCCTTGTATCAGTTTGGCTTACCACTTCCTATAATAGCACTGCTCCTGGGGGTTTCCTCCCAAGACACCTGCACGCATCTCAGGTGTAGTTGCCTCTATCTTTTCAGCTCTGCAGCTTAATTCTGCAAGCCCGTCCACATTAGAGTTGATAATAAGCCGATTCACCGCTTACCCTTCCCATGGGAAGAATTGGCACAATCACTTACAACCATTAAAATCTTTGGCAACATAAACATTAGAACAGCTCAGCGATATTGAAATTGGATACCAAAATCTCGAGAGAATGAAAAATAGTATTTCATGCTTTGTGCCATCTTCCAACTAAAACGTTAAGCCCCAGCCGATTTGGCTCAGTGGATAGAGCATCAGCCTGCGGACTGAAGGGTCCCAGGTTCAACTCCAGTCAAAGTCGCATGCCCGGGTTGTGGGCTCAATCCCCAGTGGGGGGCGTGCAGGAGGCAGTCTATCAATGATTCTCTCTCATCATTGATGTTTCTATCCCTCTCCCTCTCCTTCCCACTCTGAAATCAATAAAATTATATTTTAAAAAAAATAAAATGTTAAGACATTTCCAGCTTCTAGAGTGGGGTGTGTGTGTGTGTGTGTGTGTGTGTGTGTGTGTGTGTGTGTGTGTAGCTTTGTAAGAAGATTTTGGTGATTGCCAGTGTAATATTACCAATTGAAGCAAACTTCCCTTTTCATTAATGATGCTTAAACATATTTAAAAATAGGTGAGAGAGAGAAAGAGAAAACAAAAGTTAACTAGTTGTTTTCCCAAAGGTAGTATACACCCCAAGTGGTATATAAGATTTCACAATAGGGGTACAAGAAAAAATATTATAGCTTCTTGTTATTTTTATCTAATACTTTACATTTCTACTTTTTATTTGCTTAATGATGTACATAATACTCAGTTATATATTGAGGGGAGTGGCTGCTTAAGAGGTAACTTTAGTGCTCCCTTCGGCAGCACATATACTACAATTGGCATGACACAGAGAAGATGAGCGTGGCCCCTGCTCAAGGGTGACACACAAACTTGTGGAGCATTAAGAAAAGCAAACCTGCCTGTCTGGCGTGGCTCCGTGGTTGAGCATCTACCTGTGAGCCAGGAGGTCAAGGTTCGATTACCAGTCAGGGCACATGCCCAGGTTGCGTGCTCGATCTCCAGTGTGGGGCGTGCAGGAGGCGGCCGATCAGTGATTCTCTTTCATCATTGATGTTTCTATCTCTCTCTCCCTCTCCCTTCCTCTCTGAAGTAAAAAAAAAAAAAAAAAAAATACATATTTTTTAAAAAAAGAAAAGCAAACCTAATTTTATATGAGTGCATAATAAAAAAAGCTGAAAGACTACTCCAGGAGACACTGCAGGGCATAGAGACTCATTCTTTGTTTTGAGGTCATTTCTCAGAAGAAAACCATGTTAAAGAAAGGAAAAAATAATTTTATTGTGGTATCTAGTTTACATTTTTAAAATTGAATACTTCTTTATTAAGCTTCATATTGCTTCTATGTTGTTTGGGAAACTTAAACTCTTTATGATTTCATTATGTTCTCTCATATTATCTACACGCGTTAATACTTAGAGTCATACAGAAGACAGCGAGCAGGGGTGCTGTTTATGCTGCGCTTTTCATTGCTAGGCCATCGTTTTTTGAAGTGGCTCACACCGTAACAGGAATATTTTTGAGAGCTGTTTCTTTCATCATCATGTTAATGAGCTATAATTAGCTTTATTGAGATAACTGAGTATGTAATCATTTAAGAATTTAGATACAATATATGAATACTTGGATTGGGGTTGTAGAATAAGGTAATAAAAAGCTTCCTCTTTTTTTAATTTAAGTTCTTTATTGTTTAAAGTATTATATAAATCTCCTTTTCCCCCCATTGACCACTCCCCGGCCACCTCCCGCCCCTCCATTCCTCATCTCTCCCCTGGTCTGTGTCCATTGGCTATGCTCATATGCATGCATACAAGCCCTTTGGTTGATCTCTTACCCTCCCCCTCCCCTGCCTTCCCTCATAGGTTGGACAGTCTATTTGATGCTTCCATGGCTCTGGTTCTGTTTTTGTTCATCAGTTTATGTTGTTCATTATATTCCACAAAGAGTGAGATCATGTGATATTTATCTTTCTCTGACTGGCTTATCTTCCTCTTGAAAGTACCACGTTGAATTATTTTGCCTTCAGCTAATTTTGAAAGAAACCTCCCTTGATGGTCTCCCATGACAAAGTAATTGACTTTGGTTAGGTCCAAGGCAGAGTGTCTTTTACTCACCTTACTGCATCGTGAGTTTAGCTCTAATGCAGGGGTGGGGAACCTTTTTCTGCCAAGGGCCATTGGGATATTTATAACATCATTCGAGGGCCATACAAAATTATCAACCTAAAAACTGGCCTGCTATATTTGGTCAAACATTTAATGAACTCACCCAGACCAAATGATTTTGAGGCCCTTATACAGCTCGTGGGCTGTATGTTCCCCACCCCTGGTCTAATGTGTCAAAACAAAATTTGTGACAGGACAGAGTTTTAAGTAAAATTGATATAATATAATATTAATAGAAATTATATTAATTCAAAATGTATTTTCTTTTAGTTCACAGGAGGATGAAAGACCCATGTCACCTTTCTATTTGAGGTACATATTTGATTTTTTTTGGTCTGTTACAGGGAATGGAGGAGGGTTGAGGCTTCTTTGGGTCTCTTTGTCCATTTTAATTCTTTTCCATAGAATATTCTACATTATGGCCAGACTGAGCTTTTTGGAACCTCTTGCCATGTTGTTCATGCTCTGGTTTTCCCCTCTTTGGTTTAATAAATCTTGAAACAAAATTTAATATAGTTGAAAACACTAAAATAAGATATTTTGTTTTAAATGCAGAAATGTTAAAGTAGCCATTTTAACTTCAAAAACTGCCTGATAATTAGACTGTAACCTAAATTTAAAATTTTTTCTTCTGTACTTAGAGGCTGGGGAGGAGTGGGAGCACAGGCTTACTTGCTGAAGAAGCTTTAGGTTATGTTAAATCATTTCCTGTGTAGTAGTGGCCTGAGAAAGTAAACATTCAGTAAGGTTCTGGAGCTCAGGATTATTCTCTAAAGCTTTTAATGCTAAAATACCAACTTTTAAAGCAGGTAAGTTTACAGAATGTTGGAGTGGATCACATCTCTCCAGACTAAAACGTTTGCTTTGCATTTTAATTGGATTTTTAGTGAACCGTTCCACTTGGGTATAGCCTAGAGCCAAGTTTTTCTTACTGCATTTCTTTCCTTACTACCTATCTACTTCAGAGGCTTAGAAAATATATTTGACAATAATATTACCATATTAATTAAAGTTAAAATTGCTAAAGTTTTAAAAAATTTTTTCTCAATTTTGAACTCTATTGTTTTAAGAACTGTTCAGGATGTGTGATACATAGTTTGTGTATTTATTTTTTAATCTGTGGCAATCATTAGATTTAGACATTAATTTAAGCACCAATAGTTCAGAAATATGTCTTAGGACTCCAGGCTTAGCCAAGTAACTGCTTTCCACTAGTGTTCTGGCCTTTAGTGACTTAAAGCTTATTGCGTAATCACTTTGTGGGAAGAGAGGGGACATTTGAGGTTTCTGTCCGAGACAACATGGTGGTCCATTTGATTCCTCCTGGTTTCCTGCCAACCAAGTCAGCATATTCTGGTTCATAGGCTATCTCAACTGTGCAGTTACTGTAAACACATGAGATGATGTTGCTGAGCACATGGTGACGCTGGTATTCATAACGTAAATACAATAATATCAAACATGATTATCCTATATTAATGGAAATTAAGTTTTACATAATACAGAAGATTAAAACACAGGATCTTGCCAACTAATGAGAACTATTTGTTCTCTGTCTTATATTTATTACTCTAGATAACATCAACCTATGTTTTACATAGTCTTAAATTTTATTTTTTTTTTAACCACTAATGTAAAAAGCAGATGGGAGAAATGGGATTATAAGTCATAAATCCTCAAGGACACAGAATTGTGTCTTATAGTGTGGTAACTTTTGTTATTACCTAGACCAGTGGTCAGCAAACTCATTAGTGAACAGAGCCAAATATCAACAGTACAACAATTGAAATTTCTTTTGAGAGCCAAATTTTTTAAACCTAAACTTCTTCTAATGCCACTTCTTCAAAATAGACTCGCCCAGGCTGTGGTATTTTGTGGAAGAGCCATACTCAAGGGGCCAAAGAGCCACATGTGGCTCGTGAGCCACGGTTTGCCGACCACGGACCTAGACTAACAATGCAGTCTTGAAAAAGAAATTCTAGATGGGAGGATCGAAAAAATGGCAGCGGAATAGATAGACGTGTCCCGAGCCTTGCCCCAGAGCACATAGAAAGAACACCTTAGGGTCGCACAGGGCGTGTTTGTTGGTGAGTTGAGGGACAGCTATACTCCAAGAGACAGTGGGGGACTGCTGGACGGGGCTCCCCTGACTAGGCAGCCCCCACTGCTGCTGGGTTCCCTCCCGGAACGACCGGCTCATACGCGGAGACCACGCCATCTTGAAGGGGAAAGTGGACGTTATCAGAAGCCTGAAAATCTACAACTGCGGCACCCACCGAACAGCTGCGAACCCGAGAGCATCGGTCCCCGAGTGGCGCAAGCACGCAGATTCAGAGGAGCTCTACACTCCACCACGGAAAGGTCAGATTTCGCCTGGGATAAGGTGAGGTCTCTGTTCCTGGCAGGAGAGAGAAACGTGTGCACTGCAGGAGCTGGAGGACCGGGGGAAGTCTGCGCCTAGAAAAATCCGTGGCTGTTGGGGCTGGCATGATCCATGAATGTGGAGGGGGTCCTCAGAGCTGCTAACAGAAAGGAACTCTAAAAAGCAACCCATTTTGATCTGATGCAAAAAGGACAGCCTAAAAATTTTAAAAGTGTGCCGGCTGCTTAGACCCAAGTGTGGGAAAAAGAAGACTGCACAGACTTGCGCGCAGCCCCAGAGTTCGCACACTTACGCTGGCTCTTTTTTTTCTTCTTTTTTCTTTTTCCTCTTTAAATCCTTGCTTCTGATTACTAAGCCCAATACATAGGATCACCCAATTGGGGACACCCTTTGCAGGGGAAAGTTGTTTTTCTGGAACCTGGGGATCAGAGCGGGTAATAACCATCAGAGAACCAGCTCTGGGGCAACCCACTCCCACAAACCTGTATTGTGTGCCACAGGGAAAGCAGGATCTAAGACTGGCTAGAGAGGACCTATAGACCCAGAGGTCAATCCAGAAACACTGCCACCCAGGGGTTGAATCACAAATTGACTCTTGTGTAAACACAAATAAAGGAATACAAGAAATTAAGACACACTGCCTGCTTAAAAATCAGGGCTGGCTTACAACACTGAGGAGCAGTGGAATTCTGGGAACTGTAATACTGTCCTGACTAGGAAACAGACGTGCCAAACAGAACAGTAGAGGAAGTGAATGACCTTCACTACTGCACATTTTTATTTTTATTCTTTTCATCTTTTACTTAAAAAACTAATTTTTTTCTTTTTTTCTCACTTGATTTTACCTTTTTAATTATTACATTTTTATTTTCACTCAGTATTATTACTACTGCTATTTGACCTTTTTTTAAAAAAGTTATCATTTTATTTTCTCTTTATTTTACTTTGGGATTAGTGTTCTACATTCTATTTTCATCTTTCCTTTAGCATCATTTTACTCTATCTCACCTTTACCTTTATGCCATCACTCTCTTCCTAACTTTTCCCCTTTTGTTGTCCTGTTACTCTTACCCTTTTCCTGCTTTAGATTTTCCCTATTCTTTCTTTTTACCCCCTGTTAAAATTTCACCCTACTTATATATCTTATTTCCAACCCCCTGCTCCAAGTCCATACACACCTCTCTCTTCTCTGTCTTCACTATCCAAAAATTGTTTTTCTCTCTCTCCTTTTGTTGTTGTTTGCTTGATTGTTGATTATATCGATTTTTTATGCTTGTTTGTGAGATTGTTTTGCTTATTATTTTTTGTTTGTTTGTTTTGTTTTTGTTTGTTTTTTTGCATCTGTTTTCCCTCGCCTCACTTGATATTAGTTGTTGTTTGTACTTTTTATTCATCTCCAGGTACTTATTGCTGGCATTTGTTGGGATTAGTGGCTGTTCTATTGGAGTTTTCTCCCCATATATATAGTTTGTTCCCCTCTTCTTTCTTATTCTCTTTCTTTTCTCTCTTGCTTTTTTTTCTTTTTTCCAATTTCATTTTTGCACTCCTTTCTTTTTTTTTTCTCTATTCTTCTTTCTCTCCTATCCTCTAATGTGCCTTTCTCTGGTGGTCACCTTTATTTGGGCTTATTAATATCGTGAATACATTTCTGTTCAGTGCCTTGTGCATTGTACCCGGTTGTGTTGTATTTTGTGCCTTTAAATCAATGCAGGAGAGAGAAAACTACATAGCCAGACACCCGGAGAAGAGAGACCATGGGAAGACAAAGAAACAGTCCACATATGAAAGAAAAGCAGGCATCACCAGAAAAGGAAGTAAACGAAATGGAGGCAAGCAACCTGTCAGAGAAAGAATTCAGAGAAATGGTCATAAGGTGGATGAAAAGAATGGAAACTAAATAGCGTGCTATTAAACAATGACTGGGTTACCAGAGAGATCAAAGAAGAAATAAAAAACATCATAGCAACAAATGACAAAGAAAACACAACAATCCAAAATCTATGGGACACAGCGAAAGCAGTTTTGAGAGGGAAGTTCATAGCTCTACAAGCCTTCTGCAAAAAAAACAACAAAAAAAAAAAAAACAACAATGGTAATAAATTACCTAACCCTACAACTCAAAGAGTTAGAAAGAGAGCAACAAGAAAAGCCCAGTGTAAGCAGAAGGAAGGAAATAATAAAGATCAGACGGAGATAAACGACATTGAGACCAAAAAAACAATACAAAAGATCAACAAAACCAAGAGCTGGTTCTTTGAAAGGATAAACAAGATTGATGAACCTCTAGCCAGGCTCACCAAGAAACAAAGAGAGAGGACCCAAATAAACAAAATCAGAAATGAAAGGTGAAATAACAACAGACCCCACAAAAATATAAAGGATTGTTAAAAAATACTATGAACAACTCTATTCCAACAAACTGGACAACCTGGAGGAAATGGACATATTCCTAGAAAAATATAACCTTCCAAAACTTAATCAGGAAGAATCTAAACGTCTCAATAGGCCAATAACTATGGAAGAAATTGAAGCAGTCATCAAAAAGCTTCCAACAAACAAAAGCCCGGGGCCAGATGGCTTCACAGGGGAGTTTTACCAAACATTCAAGGAAGAACTAAAACCTATCCTCCTCAGACTATTCCAAAAAATGCAAGAGGAAAGAACACTTCCAAACTCATTCTATGAAGCCAGCATCACCCTGATACCAAAACCAGATAAAGACAACATAGTGAAAGAGAATTACAGGCCAATATCCCTCACGAACATAGATGCCAAAATCCTCAACAAAATTCTAGCAAATCGGATGCAGCAGTATATCAGAAAGATCATACACCATGACCAAGTAGGATTTACCCCAGGAACGCAAGGATGGTACAATATCTGCAAATCAATAAACGTGATACATCACATAAACAAATTGAGAGATAAAAATCACATAGTCATATCAATTGACGCAGAAAAAGCATTTGACAAAATCCAACACCCTTACTTGATAAAAACTCTCAACAAGGTGGGAATAGAAGGATCATACCTCAACATAATAAAAGCCATATATGACAAACCAACAGCCAGCATCACACTCAATGGACAAAAACTAAAACCATTTCCCCTAAGAACAGGAACAAGACAGGGATGCCCACTCTCACCACTCCTGTTCCACATAGTACTGGAAGTACTAGCCATTGCAATTAGACAAGAAGAAGAAATAAAAGGCTTCCAAATTGGAAAAGAAGAAGTAAAGCTGTCCTTATGTGCAGATGATATGATATTGCACATAAAAAACCCGAAAGACTCCATCAAAAAACTAATAGACTTAATAAATGAATTCGGCAATGTAGCAGGATACAAAATTAATGCCAAGAAATCTATGGCCTTTTTATACACCAATAGTGAACTTACAGAAAGAGAGACTAAAAAAGCAATCCCATTTACCATCGCACCAAAAAAATTAAGATACCTAGGAATAAACTTAACTAAGAAGGTAAAAGACCTATATGTGGAAAACTACACGACACTGAAAAAAGAGATAGAGGAAGACATAAACAGTTGGAAGAACATACCGTGTTCATGTATTGATAGAATCAACATCATCAACAAGTCCATACTACCCAAAGCAATCTACAGATTCAATGCACTTCCCATTAAAATACCAACGGCATATTTCACAGACCTACAACGAACTTTTCAAAAATTCATCTGGGATAAACAAAGACCCCGAAGAGCTACAGCAATCCTGAGAAAGAAGAACAAAGTAGGTGGGATCTCAATACCAGATTTCAAGCTATAATACAAAGCCACTGTTCTCAAAACAGCCTGGTACTGGCACAAGAACAGACATATAGACCAATGGAATAGAATAGAGAATCCAGATATCGACCCAAACCACTATGCTCAATTAATATTTGACAAAATAGGCATGAACATACAATGGAGTCAAGACAGTCTGTTCAATAAATGGTGTTGGGAAAATTGGACAGATACATGCAAAAAAAAAAAAAGAAAGAAAAGAAACTAGACCACCAACTTATACCATACACAAAAATAAACTCAAAATGGATACAGGACTTAAACATAAGACGGGAAACCATAAAAATACCAGAGGAATCCACAGGCAGAGAAATCTCAGATATATGCCAAAGCAATTTTTTCACCGATACCACTCCTATAGCAATGGAAGCTAAGGAGAAAATAAACAAATGGGACTACATCAAAATAAAAAGCTTTTGCATAGCAAAAGAAACCATCAACAAACAACAAGAAAGCCCACTGTGTGGGAAAACATATTTGCAAATGTTATCACTGATAAAGGTTTAATCTCCAACATCTACAGGGAACTTATACAACTTAATAAAAGGAAGATAAATGATCCAATAAAAAAATTGGCAACGGACCTAAATAGAATCTTTTCGAAAGAAGACAGAAGGAAGGCCAAGAGACATATGTAAACATGCTCAAAGTCACTAATTATCTGAGAGATGCAAATCAAAACGACAATGCGGTACCATCTCACACCTGTCAGAATGGCAATCATCAAGAAATCAACAAACGACAAGTGCTGGGGAGGATGCGGAGAAAAAGGAACCCTCATGCACTGCTGGTGGGAATGCAGACTGGTTCAGCCACTGTGGAGAACAGTATGGAGTTTCCTCAAAAAACTAAAAATGGAACTCCCATTTGACCTAGGCATATATCCCAAGAAACTAGAAACACCAATCAGAAAGGATATATGCACCCCTATGTTCATAGCAGCACAACTCACCATAGCTAAGATTTGGAAACAGCCTAAATGCCCATCAGCAGATGAGTGGATTAGAAAACTATGGTACATCTACACAATGGAATACTACGCTGCTATAAAAAAGAAGGAATTCTTACCAAATGCAGCAGCATGGATGGACCTGGAGAGCATTATGTTAAGTGAAATAAGCCAGCAATGAAAGAAAAATACCACATGATCTCACTCATTTATGGAAAATAAAGAACATTATAACCTGATGAATGAAAAGATAGATACAGAGGCAGTAAAGCACCGAACAGACTGTCAAATTACAGCGGGAAGGCTGGAGAGTGTTGGGGAGGGAGGGAAATAGATCAACCAAAGGACTTGTATGCATGCATATAAGCACACCAATGGACACAAGACACTGGGGGTGGGGGGGGTGGGATGAGGGCATGGGACAGGGGGTAGAGGAGGCTGGGGGAAGGTCAATGGGGAAAAAAAAAGGAGATATATGTACTAATATATGTAATATTTTAAACAATAAAAAAAGAAAAAGAAATTCTATACTAGCAAAATGAAGGTAAAAGAGTGTAAAGAAAATTAATATTGTTAAGTCATAAAGACTAAAATATGATAAAAAATAGGAAAAAGAATGAATATGTATACTAACCCATATTTACAGTAGAGGTCAAGTTGAAAAAAAAAAAAAAAAAGGAAGTTACCAGCAGGAATTCTTTTCACATGAGGAAAATTTAAACTTAGTGGAGCTATTTCATAAATGCAAAAATCATAATTATTTGGTTTGAAATTAAAATTTCACATGCAGTTTTTTCTGAATAACATTGTAATAGTCTTAAAAATTATGTCAGAATTAGATTGGTACAGGTTAATTTAGCTTTTGTTTATTATGCACTTGACATGAAGCTGGGAGAACATATTAGTAAAACATAAACCCTTTTTTTCCCCCAAATTATTTGCATGACTGGTTAGAGATTAACTTTTCTAACAGAAAGAATTCAAGTAGAAGAAAGAAAACATGATTGTTAATTATGATTAAGTACTTCTAGAATTTTGGACTAGAAACATAACTTGTCCACTGATAATTTAACTTATAAATTAGTGTGCTTTTGTACTACCTCTCATAAAAGCAAATGAATGCTTAACAGCAAGACGAAATCTGGGGTAAAGATTTTTACCTTTGTCATCTCATGACACACAAACTAATTACTAAAATTCTGTGGCATACCAAAAAAAATATTTTTTGCTGATCTAACAAAAAAAAAAAAAGGTGTAATTTTGATTCACTCACATCCGACAGGTATTGTTGTGTTGACTATTGTCATTTTTTTTTTTAATTTGACAATCTAAGGGAAAAGAGGCCAGTGCCCCTGACTAAACAGTCAGGTATTGCATGTTTTAAAAATTCTTGTGGCACAGCAGTTGAAAATCGCTAGGCTGGAGGATCGAGATGGAGAGCCCGCAATGTACTAACAGAGGCTCCAGACCCTCCTGTGGCTCGGAGAGGGGATGGAATGCAGGACAGGAAACCAGAGAGGCATTTCAGTTGCTACCTTGCTCTACTTTTCACCTTGTAGAATTTCACTTTCTGTGATTTCAGTTCTCTTTTAACAGTCATGGCTGAACCACAAGTTAGTCTACTGCACTCTTAAGTTGCCTTTAGTCTTTCTTCCTTTTTTCTTTTTCTTTCTTTTTTTTTAATCCTCATCCGAGGATATTTTTCCATTGATTTTTAGGGAGAGTGGAAGAGGGAAGAAAAGACTGAGAGAAACATCAATGTGAGAGAAACACGTCGATTGGTTGCCTCCTGCACGCACCCTGACCAGGGCCCTGGCTGGGGAGGAGCTTGAAACCAAGGTACGTGCCCTTGACCAGAATCAAACCCAAGACCCTATGATCTGCAGGCCGACACTCTATCCACTGAACCAAACTGGCTTAGGCCACCTTTAGTCTTTTCCATACTAAGGCAGAGCTGTTATAAATAGACATATCTCCTTAGTGTAGAATAAATATATTCTATGTTAAGAACTGTGTGTTCTCTAATTTCAGTACTTCTCCAGTCTTACCTAACTCACCACAGAGCCATTTGTTCTTTTTTAAAGGAAAGAAATAGTAGTCACAAATGTACACCTGCCGCTGTCCCATGTGGCAAGTGTATTGCAGCTACAGTAGCTTAAACAGTAGCTGTCATTGTTCCCCAGATGCTCATTAGAGATTACCCGCCCTGTTGAGGTTATTAAGGAAATGAAAGGGAAGGACAGGTTATGCCAAATCCTTAGTGAGGTTGCCACAAAATAAATATGAACAGGCCAACTTAAGGTGAAGAGCATTCTTGGCTAGGATGTCCATATCTGGCCTCCTTCATAGTCTAGGCTGGAATCCCAGAAAAGGAGCCCCTACCTCAATTGCTCAGATCGGCATCAAAGCAACTTTTGCTGTAGGTGTTCTTCTGTACTGTGTTCAACCTGTTATTGTCTGATTTATTTTGCCTGGCATGCAGTCAGATCTAGCTGGGATCTGTTGCTAGTTCACTTCTGTTCATCTGAGTCTTCGGTGTCTACAAACCCAGGTTTTGATTTCTGTGGTTATACCCACTGGATTCTTAATCTCCACTTTCTATTTCTCCTCATCTCTGCCCGCTCCCACCTCGCCTGCACTACCTTCATGTTTCTTATGGCCAGGGTCAGACCCTATCCTTATCCCATCCCATCAGAATTCGACCATTGAATGCCTTCTTCTTTCCAATTTCTTGGCTTATTTGTATAGCCTGTATACCTACAACCTGTCTGTCCTGTGCTTTATCAGAATCCTACGTATGTGCCTCAGGGGCTACATACCTATAACCAGTGTGGTCCACTGGGTTCTAACCAGCTCACCCGGCCTTCAAACGGTGCCTCCTTGCTTACCTAATACCCGTCTTCTAGCAACTACCCTGTTCTTCCTCTGCTTTTCCTTTCTCATTTTGTTCTCCACTGAAACCTTAAAACTGACAGCCTTTATCAAATTCAGTCAAGTTTTAAGACGGTACAAATTGAAGCCAAATTACTATTTTAGCAGATTTGGAGTTACTTAGGGTCATTTTCAGTATTTCATGTTTTCTAATTTTTCTGAATCCGAAACATCGAATCAATCTATTTCTAAATTAGCTGTTTGGCATACAAACTCATTCTTTAGGATTGTGTTAATTTTTTTTTTATTATTCCTAGAATCTAGCAATCATCAATTTTATGAAGGTCTTTTAAGGGTAGGATTTCTGTTGAAGGAATAAATTCAGATTAAAATATTACCTGACATTTGATGAAACCTAGGAGTTATATCATACCACTCCTACTTTGATATGTGGAAAAATTCTTCCTAGATTATTTTTAGGTAGCTTTTGGGGAATTTCCTTTCCAAACAACATGTGCTAGAGTTTATATTTATAGGTTTATGATTTTTTGGTCATACTTTAGTAAATTTTAACAGTTTATTTTTCTTCTTAAGCATGCTGTATATTTTATGAATTACCATTTTGAGGTAAAAATCTCTCATTTTTAGATGGGGTAGTTTGGAGAAACATAGCATATCAGACATAATATTTGTTTATAAGCATGTTTGGAGCTCCTGACTAACAAGCAGAACAAACAAGCAGGCTATTTACTTATCTACTTGATTTTTCCCCCCAAGATGATAAAGTCAGCTAGATATGTGGGTGTCTTTAGAAACAAATAACTGTATATTTAAAATATTTGTTTTCCTTGTCCTTTTTTATTAGCACAGTGTTTCTAAACCACCGAGGCACATCACTGCTGCCCATGAGCTTCTTTCTTTCCTTTTTTTTTTTTTTTTTTTTTTGGTGATAAAATAAAAATAACACATTTTAATCACTTTTAAAATTGTGATAAAATATGCATAATGTAAAATTTACCATCTTAACTATTTAAAGTGCATTTTCACTGGTAATGCACAAGAGTTCAGTTTCTCCATATCTTTGCCAACACCTGTTAAATTTCTTTTAATTATAGCTCTTTATGGTATGAAGCATGTGGAGCTCTTTAAAAATATCTGGGTTTCACTGGCCAAGATTCTGAGTCTCCTGAGGGGAGGGGGTGTGTATTTTCAAAAATTGTCATAGGATAGTCTTTTCAACAAATAGTGCTGGGAAAACTGGGTATCCACATGCAAAGGCATGAAGTTGGACCCTTAGCCAACACCATATGCAAAAAATTAACTCAAATGCATCAAAGACCTAAATGTAAGAGTGAAAACTCTTAAAAGAAAACATTGGGCAAAAGATCAGTGATTCTCTTTCATCATTGATGTTTCTATCTCTCTTTCCCTCTCCCTTCCTCTCTAAAGTCAATAATAAAAATATATTTTTAAAAATGATACTAAAAATACTGTATTCTGTTAAATAGGCAAATTAAGAGTTGTAGCCATTTTGATGATTAGTTACACGGTCTTTGTCCTGAAGCTTAATCAAATAATTGTATTTTAATTCTTGCTCATTAAAAAAATTGCATAAGCCCTGGCCAGTGTGTCTCAGTTGGTTGGAGCGTGGTCCTGTGCACTGAAGGGTCATGGGTTTGATTCCCAGTCAGGACACATACCCAGGTTTCAGGTTCCATCCCTGGTCAAGATTCATGTGGGAGGCAACCGATCAATGTTTTTTCTTTCTCTCTCTCTCCCATCCTCTCTCTCTCTCTAATCAACAAAAAACATGTCCTTGTGTGAGAATTTTAAAAAATGAAAATAAAGAAATAGATAAAATTGAGTAATTGTAAATACTATTTTCTAGAGAAAAAGGATAATTCTGTTAGACCTAATAGTTCCTATTAAAACAGTTTTTTATTACAGGTAGGGTTTTATACACATAGAAAAGAGTAAATATAGAAAAAAAAGAACACATGCTGTTTTATGTCTGGTTTCAGTAGGTTTGAACTTCTTTCTTTTTATACGTAAATGTCTTTATTTCAAGTCAAGAGATCTAATTTTAAAGAATCACTTGTCAGCAGGCATCTGTGCATTTTATCACATGCAAATTTTACATACTAGTATTACTGAGCACAATCAGCTTACAGAAATGCAGTTTGGGTTTTGCTAATAGAGATAAAGCCTAAATATATTTCATAGAATATATTTCAGAGTAGGCTTAGAATCTATTTTAAATGATCATAGCAATAGAAAATTCAGTTGCATCACTTACACAGGCTTGGGTAATGAAATTGACCATAATGCTGGAGTCTGCACATAAGCTTATTTCTCTCAGTTTTGAATACTTGATTTATCAACATTAAGAAATGAACTCTTCCATATTTAAATGTTCCATATTGCATAAGTGAGAACTTTTTTTAGTAAATGAGTCAAGGGCTCTGAAAAAAATTATTCTTAGCTGATTGCAGAGGATAAAAAACAAACTACATGCGCGTAGATGAAGGAAACCTCTACCTTTCGTGTAGCTAATTTGCTTATCACCTTTTTGTCAATGTTTTAGAATTACCTCCAGAAGCCAGTTGTAGCTATGGAAATAGATCCTATTTCTGACATTAAATATTCTTAGAAATCTTATGGTGAATTGTTAAGCACATCCCACAGGAACTACCGAGGGAGAAGTAATTGTAAGTACTATTTACAATTTTGGTATCCCTAACCAAAGCCATTTTGGTATCCCTTTTGTAATGATTTAAATGATAGGGCAATAAACTTTTCAAGCTGAAAGAAAAGCTCAGAGACCAGTAGCCAGGTCTTACATTTTCTGTATGAAGAAACCAATCCAGTGCAGCCAAGCTAACCAGTAGCCTATGATTTCAGCTGTTTACTGCAGAACTAAGACCAGAACTTCTCTTTTCCGATTCCCAATGGAAAATGTTCTCAGAGTACTTCCTTTAGAGAAATTCTATTAGAAAAATATGAAACTATGGACACATTAAGTATGCAAAAACTCCAAAAGACTATTAAAGAAATAATCAAATATAAGTTTTCATAAATTTGACTTAATAATGTTATGCTAGTAAAAATGAATGATTTTATTATTGATTTATCCATTCATTTTGCATTCTGATAGAGGCTTTAAATAGTTTTTTATCTATATTTTTATTGATTTCAGAGAGGAAGGGAGAGGGGGAGAGAGAGATAGAAACATCAATGATGAGAGAGAATCATTGATCAGCTGTCTTCTGCACGCCCCCTATTGGGGACTAGGCTGCAACCCAGGTGTGTGCCCTTGATTGGAATCAAACCAGGACCTCCTGGTTCAAAGGTTGACACTCAACCACTGAGCAATACTGGCTGGGCTGAGAAAAGCTTTTTGAGACTTATTTAGATGGTTCAGGTAGTTTTCATAAAGCTGTGAGGGGAATTTTATGTGTTGCCTTTTATTCACTCAGCTTAGCATAAGTTTTCCAAACCATACCTTCATTACTTAGATTAGAATGTTTAAAAATAGCTATTGTGCTATCTAAGGAATTGAAATTTTGAAGAATTTTTAGTTGCAGGCATTTAGACCCTTACTAATCAGTGTGTTCCATAAATCAGAGCATCAGAATCACGGGGGAATTAGTTAGAAATGCAGAATCGTGGCTTTCCCTTCCCCACACTTGGACCTACTGAACCCAAATCTGTATGAACGAGATCCCAGGTGATTCTGATACACATTAGAGTTTGAGAAGCACTTACTTAGAGAGTTAGTAACCTCAGAAACATGTCCTGCTTGTTACCATCCTATTTTCCCTTTCTCGATTGCCTTTCTTTCCTGTGCCCGTGCCCCTGAAAGAAACATAAAAATATTAGTGTGTGCTTTAATAAGCAAAACTAAGTTCAGGTCAAAAGTGTGTAGAAGGAAGGAGAGGAGATCTACCTCTTCATTCTGAGATGGCATGGGGGGTAATTGGCTAATTATACCTGTATGTGTTGGGGATGTTTTTAGCATCTAGCAGATCTACATTCTTTTTCCTCTCCTGGCTCCCCCAGTCAGTATTTACATTAATTCCTGCTCCCCAAACCAAGGTTGTATAACTGCATTGAGAAATGGAGTACAGGAGTTAATTATACAGTGTTGAATTTACAGAGTGTAAGCCACAAAGCATTAAAAGCAGGAATGTCTGTTCTAGTGAAGGATAGACCAGCAAAGGATTTGTTGCTGGTTATATAACCTGGGAGCCACATTGAATAACAGGCATTGTGAGGCAGAGGAGGAATGACTGTGATGAAAAGCAAAGTAAAATACCTAAATGCAGGGCTCCATATACAAAGATGACTCTGGTGAGTTTCTCTCCTAGTAAGTGAGTGATTAAAAGTCTAGTGTAGCGATTAAGAGCTCAGACTCTGAGCTAATAATTTTCTTGGTTCAAATCCCAAATAATTTACTACTTAGCTCATGACTGTGGGCAAATTACTTAACCTTTCTAACCTCTTCACCTGAAAATATGGAAAAGAAAACAATAGAACATACCTCATAGGGTTATTGTAAAGAAAAAATGAGAAAATCTTTGTAAAACTACTTAGCACAGTGTCTGAAACAGTAAATATTCATTAAGTGTTAGGGTGTATTTATTTATATGTTTGTTCATTGATTCATTTATTAATTAAGATTCTTCTCATCAGTTTCCCATGTGCACAACAGATTGTTTTAGGTGGATTTTCTGGGATTTGATTATGGTCTGTGGCCATGACAAAGAGCTGCAGCTTTAACCAAAGGAAATTCTCTACAGCTAGAGTGGGTGTCTGTTGATCACCTCTGAGATAATGAGTTCTGTGCTAGGTGTGCAGGAGGCAGCTGATGGTGGTGGTGGTGGTGGTAGGGAGTCTAATGAAAGAAAATGAGAAATATCATAAAGTCTATTGAGGCACTTAGATTCTGAGTTGCAGGAGATGAGATATACACATATCTTTTACATGAAGAAATAATACACATTTCTTTACATGAAGAAAACCTCAAAAGATGTTTCCAAAGCAGCATGTTCATAAGTTGAAAATTATACCATAAAAATTAGCGTGTTTGGAGTGCTTGAAAGGCAACCACCAATATTGGTCATTAACACCTTTTATTTTCTTCAGGTGTCTTCTACAAAGAAGGAAGAAAATGGGAGAGAAGAGATCTATTAGGCAAAACTGTAGTTTGACATGCACTAAATATTTATTCTAATCTCTCTTTTTTAAGCATTGATACTTTCAAATATTGATTTAGAAGCTGACTAAGCCCTAGAGGGCAGAATGTGAATGTGTAGATATTGATACGGTTAAAATAGGTGCCAGCCTCCCCCCTCACTGTGGTTATGTGAACAGAGAGTGCAGGCAAGAGGGTGAAGTTAGGAAGGGCGCTAATCAAATAGTGTTCTTTACCGGTAATTTCACCATCCCACTTTACATTGACTACTTTTTAAGACTTTTAAAGGAGTTCAGGCTTTAGAGAAAATAGGAAAGTAGAGGAAGTTTAGAAATGTTCAACCAAAGAGCTGTAAATCAGGTGAAACATTATAAAGCTTGATGTATTGTCTATCTTGAGGAATTCAGGAAGGGAAGGTGGCTTAGAAAAATGGTTTAGAAATAGGCTCATGGAAAACAATGGCGGTTCCTCGTTCTCTATTCCCTAGGGTGCCTGCTGCTCTATGCATGTCCAGAGCAGTTTTAGAACGATGCTTCTGTGTTCAGGTCTGGAAGAGGTGGGCAAGGAAGGGAAGATTTGGGCTGGGGAGATGGAGAATGGGTAGAGTTGGTAGCAGAAAGGCAGTCAGCAACAATTGCATTAACATTGCGGGGTGGATGGGGAAATAAAAAGACCATGGACTTAGACCATGGCAGTGGGGTGAGAGAGTTTTCAAAGGTTACTTGTGAAATTGTCTTGTCATGGACATCTTTAAAATGGAGAGAGGAAGAAAAAAAAAACACTTCAGGAATAAATACCCAGGGCCATCTCTAATTTAGAAACAAGTAAAAATCGGCATTGATCAGGGGATGGTAAAACATCGTGCCAGGGTCACTCAGGGCCTGGCTGACACTTTAAGCCTGACATCCCCTTCTCTGGTCCTCCATCTAACCTGACTTTCTCTTCGCTTCTTTCCACAGTGCCCGTGTATCTCAAGTCAGCAGTGTTTCGACAACAGGAGAGTAAGTTACTGGAATTGGGTGCTCCCCCCACCCACCCCACCCCCACCCCCACCCCCCCCACTTACCTCTTATTAAACAGGAAAAAAGGAAATTCTAATGTTGGATAGTATTGGAAGATTAATACAATAAGCAAGCAAATTATTTTGAAAACTACACAGAGGAACACTAAGTAAGAAGTGTTCCTATTAGAGCTTCTGTGTGGATGTGTGACTAGAGACAGCTCTACCATTACAACGTATGAGATTTATATTTATTTCAGTCTAAATAATGTCAAGTCAATATTTGCAAAGCAATCAATTTGCTTTGGGAGGTATCTTGCAACAGAGGATGCCAGTAAAGGTTACTTTACTTCTTCCTTCATTAATTTTAGTCAGCCTACATTTATTGTGTGCCTACAATATGCCAAGCATAGTGTTAGGTGTGTAAAGTCAAATGAGCCCTGGGCTCAGCCTCCTAGGAACATAGAAAATAAAGCAAATTAGTGACAACACGTCCTCTTCCACAGGACAGCAGCAATGCCCTGTTAATTTTACCCATGACATGTCTTTTTCCTCCTAAGGCTACCAATTGCATTTAACTGAAATCTAAACTCCTGTTATCTGCCATGCCTACGTGTCCAGCCACATTGTTCATTACGCTTCAAGCACATGACCTTCTGTTTCTGGAATGGACCAAGCCTATAGCTGCCTCAGAGCCCTCACGCTGGCTGTTCCTCAGCCTGGCCATGCACTTCTTATCATTCACCTTTTGTTCAAATATCATCTTATTCAAGAAGTCATCCCTGCCCTAACTGGTTGGGCTCAGTGGATAGAGCATTGGCCTGCGGACTGAGGGGTCCCAGGTTCGATTCCAGTCAAGGGCATGTACCTTGGTTACGGGCACATCCCCAGTGGGGGGTGTGCAGGAAGCAGCTGATCGATGTTTCTAACTCTCTATCCCTCTCCTTTCCTCTCTGTAAAAAAAATCAGTAAAATATATTTTTAAAAAAAGAAGTCATCCCTGATTACCCACAGTCACTCTCCAACCCTGTCCTCTATTTTAAGACTCATCACTATTTAAAATTTCATGATCTGCTTATTATCTGTCTTACCTCAGAGCAATATATATATACTCTGTCATATTCGTGGCTGTATTCCTAACACCTAGAAAGATGCCTGGCATGTGTTAATCACTAAATATTTATAAATAATCCCTTGCCCAAAGATTTTCCATTGCACCCACCTCTTCCTTACTGGGACATGGGTGGGCCTTTTTGGAGCATCTTCCATCAGCAGGGATCAGGTGGAGGAAAAGAGGAAGATGTGATGTGATAAGGAGGGAGAGAGAAAAATTAGAAGTATTAACTGGTATGAATTTAGACTTAATAGGATGAATTTGGATTTTTCTCTTTTTTGTTAAGTAAGAGAGCAATCAAATCAAAGGGCAGGATTAACCTCTCTTGCCTTTGTGAAGTCTAAAGAGATTCCAGAGTTATCCTAAAATTGACATTTTCTTGCCTTTTTGTTTCCTAATAACCTTTTATTTCTTGTATGTCTTGTATAGTTTGGAAAGGTGTGGGGTTGGTCTATATGTATACTCAGGGTGTCCCAAAAAACTGTGTATACACTTTAACAGCTGATCACTCAATTTTGAAAATGAAATGTATTTTGATAAACACAACCTTTATAATTATTCAAAGTGTGTGTATTCATTTTTCTGGGATACCATATATTAATATGCTCACATTCCTATGTACTGCTATTAAGTAATCTTGAATCATTGGGAAGTGGAGTTCTAAATATAAAAATTCTGATGCCCAAGTTAGGCTATACTTGCTCATTGTCTTCAAATAGTTTTAAAGAAATTTCTATGAGACTATTATAAAACTACTAGAGGCCCGATGCATGAAATTCGTGCATGGGGGGTAGGAGGGGTGTCCCTCAGCCCAGCCTGCACCCTCTCCAATCTGGGATCCCTCTCACAATCCAGGACTGCTGGCTCCCAACTGCTCGCCTGCCTGCCTTCCTGATTGCCCCTAACCGCTTCTGCCTGCCAGCCTGATCACCCCCTAACCACTCCCCTGCCAGCCTGATTGATGCCTAACTGCACCCCTGCCAGCCTGATTGCCCCTAACTGCCCTCCCCTGCCAGCCTGATCACCCCTATCTGCCCTCCCCTGCAGGCCTGATCACCCACAACTGCCCTCCCCCCTGCAGGCCTGATCCCTCCCATCTGCCCTTCCCTGCTGGCCATCTTGTGGCAGCCATCTTGTGTCCACATGGGGGCAGCCATCTTGTGTGCTAGAGTAACGGTTAATTTGCATATTACTCTTTTATTAGATGTGATACTTGGAAAATCTAAAATTCTTAAAATCCATTTTATTAGAATGAATGTAAAGTTTTCAAAATCCATTAGAATGAATGTCTCAATCTGAACATTTAAAATATATATATGGTTCTTTTTAAAAATTTTAACAGCTTTATTGAGATATTATTGATATCCAAAACTATACATGTGTAATGTGTACAGTTTGATGAGTTTGGACGTGATTCTTTTTTCAGGTAAAGAAAAACATGTTTTGAGGAGCATAAGTTTAGAATTTTTAATGTCAGCTTATTCAGAATTAGTGTGATGATGAAAAGTTTAGACACATTCAAAGATTATGTAGCTTTAAAAATGGTGCCTTATCTTATCAGACGCTTTTTTCAGCCCCTGTGCTTCACTATTTTTCTCAGGTTGAACAAAAGAAATCTATCTTAAATTCTACTGAGGTGTTTGTATGAATACAGCTTCAATTATATACCTCATAATTGATTAGAGATTCAGAAAGATTTTGCTGTTCTGTTATGAATAATTGTTGTCATGGTGAGGTATTCTTTTTTTAATAGCATTGCTCCCTATATAATTTTATCTTAAAGGAATTTCAAATAAATAATAAACATAAAATTATTTGTGCCAGTTTTGCTTTGTAAATCATATTCTCTTCCTCTGCAAAACTGGCATGAAATCTGGAAGAAACTCACCTGTATAAGAATAGTTCCATTATTATTCTATGAGGAAAAAAATCTTTCCTCATTCTGTCTTATATTAAATGACCCTTATTTCCTGAATGCCTCTGTTGCTAGACTTCTGTGAGCATTTCAGGAATCTTGGACTCAAAAATGAGAGACACAGTTAGCAAACTGGTGGAATTTGTTCAGTTTAGTTTTTAACTCACAATGCAAATATTTATGGGCTGAATGCCTCACACATGTTGTTGCTCATGAAGTTGTAGTAGCTCTTCCATTGGAATACCAACATTTTCATATTTAAGGGCACATATTTTTTAAAATCTGTTTTTATTGATTTCAGAGAGGAAGAGATCAGGAGAGAGAGATAGAAACATCACTGATGAGAGAGAATCATTGATTGGCTGCCTCCTGCACTCCCCACATCAGGGATCGAGCCTGAAACCAGGGCATGTGCCCTGACTGGGAATCAAACGGTAACCTCCTGGTTCATAGATCCAGACTCAGCCACAGAACCACATGCCACACCAGCTGGGATGGGCACATATTTTTAAAGGCAACCATTGATAGACTTGATTGCTTGAATCACTCTGTATTCTTATTTTTTTTTTTTTTTTTTTTTTAACCAGACTTTTAGAAAGAACTATCCGGTCAGCTGTGGAGCAGCATCTTTTTGATGTTACTAGCTCTGGAGGCCAAAGCTCAGAGGACTCAGAATCTGGAACATCCCTAGCCCCTTGCACCACATCCGCCAGGCAGCGCCGCCGCCAGTCCAAGGAGCAGGATGAAGTTCGACGCGGCAGAGACATGTGAGTTGGGGTTGCTGAATCTTGTTTGTGTTTTCTGTTCTTTTAAAAATAAACACCTGAATTGGTCGCTGTGTCATAGTCATTCCCATTTCAGTATTTACGTAAAAACTTTAAGAAGTTTTTGCTTTGACCCTTCTAAACTTAGCTAACATTTGGGAATTTAGAGGTGGTTGAATAAACATTTCAGTTTAGTCTCCATGTTTGATATGTTGTAGGAAGCTACCTCTATCTAAATACATTTCATGGTTTCCTCGCGAATATCTTAATTTAAGGGATCCTGAAGAATTGGAAGTGTAAATTGCTATATGCTTGTCCAGATGTGGTGTTTTCTTGTTAGACATTCAGTTGGCTGTTAGATTACTTTATGAACCAACAGATTTTTCTACTATATTGACCTAATTAAATACTAGAATATCTTTCTCGTACTCTGAACAGTTGATTATGTTTTAGTATAAGGTTGAGCTTAAGTCTAATCAAAAGTGGAAATACTTGAGGTTTTTATTATTATAATGACTAATTTTAAGGCATTCTCACAGCATGAATTTCAAGAATAGTATTACAAGGAACTTTATTCTCCATTAATAGGTTTGATAAATAGGTTTGAACAGTCATTGAATAATCATGATTTAAATTGTCAAGTAAAATAAATTTGCATATAACCGACTATATTGATATATTTTCCCAAGAGGTTTAATATTTTTATCTACTATAGAGCACTTAGGCTCTATAAAATTGTTTTGAACTCATTATTAAATGTCCAAAACTAAACTAAACCCTAGTTCCCATCATTCTTTCTTACCTGGACTCATAAGTTCCATCAAAATCTTCATTAAAAAAAGAAAAAAATGTCTTTTTGCTTAAAGAAAGACACAGAAGATAAATAGTATAAGTAAATTCCATGCTGCACATCACTTAAGGCTATATTAACAAATGTAATTTGAGAATAAACCAGTGTCAATGGTGTAACCCACTGACTTTTCAGGTGACATAGGCAGCACTTATTTTCCATTTTTATTGGGTATTAACTGACATACATGACCATATAAGTTTAAAGCTTAAAGCATGATGGCTTGATTCATATATATTATGAAATAATACCACAGAAGTTTTAGCTGATCATCACTTTTTTAAAAAGCATCTATCTTAGAGCTGGTGGAAAAGCGGGGGTACTGTAATATTCCCTTTAGAAAATAGAAAAATTATGATACAGGAGATACTTACATTTAAAGTTAGCTACTGACTAAGCTTTATAGGAAGTGTTAGGAGTATGATCAGTTTGTGAACTGCTTATATTGCGTTATACAGCAAGTAGGAATTACTCTTTAACACTGTTCTTATCCTCTGCCGCGTTTTTTTCCAGGGAGTTAGCAGCAACACTTCGCATTTTCAAAATATCCTTAGTGTGTCACAGCATCCTACTTTTCACCCACCCTCTTGTTTGGACAGAGGGAAAGCAAGTGGAGGTTGGAAGTGGTAGTGAGGTGGGCAGAGAGAACAGAAACCCATGGTGGTAGTGGTGATAGTGGGTGCCTGGCAGCGGGCAGGAGGAATGCAGGGGGGTAAGGTCAGAAACAAAGAGAGAAATATGAAGCACACTAGAGGCCCAGTGCATGCAATTCATGCATGGGTAGGGTTCCTAGGCTTGGCCGGCGATCAGGGCTGATCTATGGGGTGACCGGTGGGACGATCGGGGGCCTCCGCTGCCCTCCCGCCCCCTTGGCTGGCCTGGGGCCTACAGGCTAGGGGCAGCTCCTGCATTGAGCGTCTTCCCCCTGGTGGTCAGTGTACATCATAGCGACTGGTCATTCCACCGGTTGTTCTGCCATTTGGTTGATTTGCATATTAGGCTTTTATTATATAGGATGGTAACCTCTCCTGCAGAAAACATATAGACCAGGGATAATTCTAGTATGAGTTATCTTGATTATATTTTTTTGTCCACATCAGGGGAGCTAATGGAGATGGAGAATGGTAGAGAGAGCCTAACTAATCATCTAAACACCCATGAAACTTTAGCCTTTCCCTTAATTTTTCTTCTCTGGTATTTCGTTCACTGTTCATTCTAGTCATTTGTGGTCAAACCACAGCTGTGAATTGAGTGATAGAATCCTGGGTGCAAACTATATATACCAGTAGCTGAGTAACTTACAGTCTCACCTTACTCTTTTTCTTTTTCTTTTTTTTTTGTTTTGTTTTGTTAGTATGTGGTCTGGGCACTCAGAAGCTCTCTTCATGGCCTCCTAGTCTCGAGGCCCTCTCCTAAGCTGACACTTGTCATTCTCATGTCTAGATAGTCCTTCAACTCCCAGCCTATCCTGAACCGCTTCTCTGAGCTCTCAGGTCTTTGGAAAGCAAGGCCCTTCTCTCTCATGCCTAGACCTTTTCCCCATGAAGGTCCTCGCATATGTCCCCAGGAGATATATTCACTATGGCATCAATTGTGAGAAGGTTGAGAATCATTATTACAGCTTACTAGAGGCCCAGTGCACGACATTTGTGCACTGGGGGGGAGGTCTCTCAGCCCCTGGGAGCCTTCAGGGGATGTCCACCTGACAGCCTACTAGTAAGGCATCAGTCGGACATCCTTAGCACTGCCGCGGAGGCAGGAGAGGCTCCTACCACCGCCTCTGCGCTTGTCAGCTGTCAGCCTGGCTTCTGGCTGAGCTGCACTCCCACAGGGGGAGCGCACTGACCACCAGGAGGCAGCTCCTGTGTTGAGCGTCTGCCCCCTTGTGGTCAGTGCACGTCATAGTGACTGGTCATTCCACCGTTCGGTCGATTTGCATATTACCCTTTTAGTATATAGAATAGTATGTTTTTCTCAATATATGCTTATATGTAATTGATTCATTTATCTAATATTTTCATCACGCTTCGCTTGAAAAATAAGGGAAGATTAAACTAGATTTTACTCTATATTCAAAACTATTAGCCCTATGGAATGGTTAAAAATGTTTTGAAAATAGAAATTTTATTGACTATTATTTTGCCTCTAAGAATTTAGAGCTGCAACCATATATATATATTTTTAAATCCCTTGCCCAGCTAGCGTGGCTCAGTGGTTGAGCATCAGTTTGATTCCTGGTCAGGGCACATGCCCAGGTTGCAGGCTCAATCCCCAGTAGGGGACATGCACGAGGCAGCTGATCAATGATTCTCTCTCATCATTGATGTTTCTATCTGTAGGGGACATGCACGAGGCAGCTGATCAATGATTCACTCTCATCATTGATGTTTCTATCTCTCTCTCCCTCTCCCTTCCTCTCTGAAATCAACAAAAAAATTTTTTTTTAATATTTTTAATCTTTGAAACAGAACACACCCAAAAAATCTCACACACACACAAAAAAAATCTCAAAAAAATAATATCTTTAAACCAATGGTGACCATGTTTTGAGATGACATTAAAGAGTCAATAAAGTCTGTACTAAAATCATCATGGCAAATTTTTGAAATAAGCAAGACTTTGAGTAAGATGATAAATACTTCATTTTAGTGCACATGATTTCTTATTTGTCTAAATTCATACAGAAACATTATCAGGCTATATTATTATTTGCTACAATATAAATATAAAAACTTAAGCAAAATATTTATTATGTGAAAGAGTACAGTTTACAAAGTTACCATCTGCTGGGTGCATGGAAATGTTGAATCTTTCTGATGGGTATATGGAAGTTCAATGCAATAGTTTATTTTTCTATATGTTTGAAAATTTCATAATAAATATTTTTCAAAAGCAAAGCATTACTTAAGTGAAAATGGTTTTAATCTTCTAAAATACAAATGAACTGTAAAAATTTTTTATTATATAAATATTAAATTCCTACTGCAAATTAAAAATCATGTTATTTTAGCAATACAAAATGCTCAGTATTGCTAGTACATTAAATGTGTGCATAAGGGTGAGAAGGAAACTCTGAACAAAAAAAAAAAAACACAAGAAATAAGATCTAGATAGTGAAAGTGAGAGGCCACAGAGATCTAATTCAAGTCAAAGGTAAGTGATGTCAAGTATGATTGAAATCTGTCCCATTGTGGCCGGAAGGAGTTGTGCACCATGCTCCTCACACTCACACAGGTCCTGTGGGGAGAGGCATTTACTCACCACAGCGAAGACTTTGCCTTGAGGAGAGCAGAATTTCCACATGAGCACAACTGCACAATCAGATTTTCATGTATTTATTTGGATAGGATTTATTCCAGCCATTCATTCACTATTCAAAAGCTTATAAAATAAACCTTGTCTTTTAATTTCTAAAAATAATTTTTCATCTTTTGTATTAGTCGGCTAGGGCTACCAGACTGTGGGGCTTAAACAACAGAAGTTTATTTTCTCATAGTTCTGAGAGTCTGAAAGTCCAAGATCAAGGTGCTGACAGGGCTGGTTTGGGTGAGACCTCTCTCCTTGACTTGCAGACGGTGCCTTCTCACTGTGTCCTCACACAGACTTTCCTCTATGTGGGTGCTCTTCTGATGTTTCTCCCTCTTCTTCTAAGGACACCTGTTCTGGTTAAGCCCCCACCTTTGCGACCTCATGTAACCTTAATTACCTCCTTAAGGACCCTATCTCCAAATACAGCCCCATTGGGGATTAGGGTTTCAACATAGGAATTTGGGGAATGTAGTTTAGTTAGTTGATAACAGCTTTAAAACATATTCCTCCCCCCCCCCTTTAAAAAATTATAATTGGATGTTTATCCCAGGAGTTTAGGGAAAGCATTAAGAATGACAAGAAGAGCCCCAGCTGTTTTGGCTCAATAGACCCAAGGATCCTGGGTTCAGTTCCGGTTAAGGGTGTGTTCTCTCACATTGATATTTCTCTCAGTCTTTCCCTCTCTCTTCCACTCTTTCTAAAAATCAATGGAAAAATATCCTCAGGTAAAGATTTAAAAAGAATGACAAGAAGACAGAATTTTTTGGTACAATGAACAGTTTTGAATTTCAGAACAACCTCATCCAGCCATCCATAGAAGGCACTGCTCTCAGTGCGTGGAGGGGAGAGACCTGAAGAATGTTTGTGTAAGTTTATGTGCTGGCATGTTAGTCCCTATTGATACTCAGAATGGCAAGCTCGAACTCTCATTGTGGGTTCTTATCCTACAAAGTTTGAAGAATGAAATTCGTGGACGGGGAGGGGTCCCCAAATGGAGAAAACCTGCTCCCCCTCACTCTAAAATGGGAAAAACCAGTCTGCTGAGTCTCTTTGTCTACAGGTTTATAAATTCTGGAAGCTCTTTGTTCATCCCATTTTCTAATTGGCCCTTTCCTTATTTTATGTCCCCTGTGCTTTCCTAATTGTCTACTGTCAATTTCCTTATTCCTGCATGGTATCAGTTCCAAAGTTAAAAGCCCAACCGTACCCTCCTCCTCTTCTTCCCCTTATCTTGTAACATTCTTATAAACAATCTGGCGCCTCTCCCATGAACCCCCCCATTTCCTAAAACTGCCTTTTCTGTATCGAAACTCCTTTCACTCTCAGCTTTTCCTGATGTCTTCAATTATTTTATATGAGGACTAGAGGCCCGGTGCATGAAAATTCATGCACTGGAGGGGGGTCCCTCAGCCCAGCCTGCCCCCTCTCACAGTCCGGGAGCCCTCAGGGGTGGGAGGCAACCTGGCAATCAGGGGAAGGCGATGCCCTATCACACCTCTGCTGCTGCCACTGCCAGCAGCACAAGCCTCGGCCGGCCCTGGTTACCTGAGCCTTGGGCGGCCCTGGGTGGCTGGGGGGCTGAGGAGACTGGGGTACTCCGGAGGCAGGCGCGCGGAGTGGCGGGCCAGGCCTTGCTGCACTCCTGCTGCCCCGGCGGGGCTAAGAGGACTGGATGCCACCATCTTTGAGGGTGTGGCAGTCAATTAGCATATTCCTTCCTTATTGGCTATGGGCGCCGCCATCTTTGAGGGCGGGGCAGTCAATTAGCATATTCCCTCCTTGTTGGCTGTGGGCGCCGCCATCTTTGAGACGATGTGAGGGTCAATTAGCATATTCCCTCTTTATTAGATAGGATTTTTCCTATAAAGGTTGCACATAACTTTTATATGATTTTACTAATTCTATACATTTTTACATGAGAATTATAAAATAAGAATAAATTAAATATGGGATGTTAAAAAATCACCAAAGATAGTATAACCTTGAAAATATTACAGTTATATTAATTCATAATTTTGTTCCATTATATCCCATCTAAGACAGATATGAATTTAGATTGCAAAATAAATATTTAATATTATCTTTAATTTTTGGATATGATTGAACTGATAGTAAAATATGGTTATGTATTTTTATTCTTTAAAGCTCATTAATTTTAACATGAAGCTTTAGGTGTTTAGGGGGGTACTTTTAGGGTCATACTTAAAAGCTCATTCATTTGTACCTTACCAAGGCATGGTGCTACATGGATGGTTTAATTTGTTTTGTGATGTAATAAAAGACAAACATTTTGCTAAGTAATTTAATTTTGTGAAAACCTCTTAAAAGGGAATGTTTGAAATTCTTAAAACAATTTCAAGAACATTAAATGAATTAAATTCTGTAATTTTGACATTCGTATATACATCTACAGCTAAGTCATGAAGGAACTCCAGTTACAAGCTTACATTCTGGAATTCCTTGCACTGGGACATAATAAATTTATATTTCAATAAAAAATTATTTGGCCCTAACCGGTTTGGCTCAGTGGATAGAGCGTCAGCCTGTGGACTCAAGGGTCTCAGGTTCGATTCCTGTCAAGGGCATGTACCTTAGTTGTGGGCACATCCCTAGTAGGGGGTGTGCAGCTGATTGATGTTTCTCTCTCATCGATGTTTCTAACTCTCCCTATCCCTCCCTCTCTGTAAAAAATCAATAAAATATATTTTTTTAAAAAATTATTTGTACTCCAGCCAAAGTGCTCCTTAGATGAGTGCATAATACTGTGCAGCTGTAAAAAAGAAGGATTTCTTACCTTTTGAGACAGCATGGGGGGACCTGGAGAGTATTATGCTAAGTAAAATAAGCCAGTTAGAGAAAGACAAGTATCACATGATCTCTCTCATATGTGGAATCTAATGAACAAAATAAACTGATGAACAAAATAGATCCAGAGACATGGAAGCATGGAACAGACTGATGAATCTCAGAGGGAAGGGTGGTGGGGGGAAGAGATTAACCAAAGAAATGATGTAAAGGCCTGGGGAGGGGTCAGGAGCAGGGTAAGGGGGTTAATGGGAGGGAAAAGAGGACATCTGTATACTTTCAACAATAAAAATATATTATTTTTTTTTAATGATCTGTATTCCATAGTTTTTATTGTGCTGTTTCTATCAAGATTATCTAACATGGTCAGATTTATATATTAATACATTTTACTACTCTAAAATGTTTTTATCATTTGGGAAAACCATCATGTCCCATTCTAGAGAAACACATATTTCCTTTTCAGATTTTTTTTCATACATTGCATCAATGTGTAAGATGTGTGTGTGTGTGTGTGTGTGTGTGTGTATACATACATATGGGAGGGGGGCAGAATTATTTTTGTTAGCTTACACTAATCTTCCTGTTTGAATACAAATTACTTTTGGTACAAATACAAAAGTTGTTCATTTGCTAGAAACACAGCTCTTGCCAGTTGCCTCTAGGAATAATTTCTCTCTTAATGTGATTTATTTGGCACCAAGAGGTTTCAGTAGTGGCACTCTGCTTCGATTTTGATCAAAGATGCAAACTGGAACTTCTAGCACTCTTCTGACTCCTGTGTGAGGCAGTGGCAGTGTCATTAAAATGCCCCTTTTACCTTTTGAGATACAATTAAGATAATTTTCTTTCAATTCTAGAGGACTCATCAACAAAGAAAATATTCTTTCTGGGCTCAGCAACCTTGATGATTGTATTTTGAATGCTCAGGAAGTGGAAAATTTACATGAAAATACTTCTGATTATATTGGAGAAAGGAGCAAACCTAAACGTCAGAAATCCAGTTCCAAACTTTCTGATCTCAATGAAAATCAAGATGATCTTGTGGTAAGTGAATAATTTTATACAATTTTTACTTGCGACCAATTAGGAAATATCACATATCTCTTTTCCTTGCTTTGTAATAAATGAATAATAATTTCAATCTTGAGTTTTACAAAATTATAAATTATGAGTTCTGAAAGAGACCTTAGAGCTACCTGCTATACACACTTGTATTTCATTTTTATAAATATAAAAAGGCTGGGAAAGATGATATTTTGCCAAAGGAATCGGAGAGAGAATGAATTTGAGTTCCATTTTATTCAAATTGATCTGACTTTTGTCTTATTCTTTTGAGCATTTTTAACTTTTATTTTGGGGACAGGATTGTCAGTAATTTGCATTTGTCCTTGTTTTCCCCATTCTATTTGTTCTTGTCTATATGAATATGTAAAAAACAAGTTTTAATGAATGAACTTAAAGCCAGGTGAAAGGAAAATACAAAGGGAAAGAGGATCTCAGGTTTCTTCATGTTCAGAAATTTATTTTCAAATCTATATTCTATCAAGTATTTTCTTCCAAATTAATCAGAACCCCCCAAAAAAATTAATCTCCTACACAGTTTCCTCAGACCTGAACCTTTAGTTCAGTCAGTAACTAAAACATTATATGGTTTAGCAATGAATATATATCATCCTTTTTTGTGTATTCAGTTTCTCTGGAAAGTGAGAACCAAAAGTCTGTCTTCTAATTCTCTTTATTTAAAAAAAATTTCTCAAAAAGATATAAAGTGAAGATAGATTTTATAGCATAGCATGAACTGGTGTCTAATAAAAATAGGTAATGTATATCCCCACTATTCAGTGTGTAAATCCTCCTGGTCTCCTTTATCTCTGCCCAGTTGTTAGCTCCATGCTGGGTACATACATCTAGAAACACTTATGGGCCACCTATTGTTTTCATTGTCAGTTTCTGCACGTGCTAGCAGAAGATTCCAAATTTTGCCCTAAGTAAAATATACATAAATGCAAATCCAGGGAAAGCATGTTTATTCTATTTTCCCCCAAAATGTCTTGATACTATATTTCTAGAAATAAACTGATCAGCTGGAATGGAAAGAGAGCAGTCATTTACCTCAGATCTCATCTGACACAGTTCTTCAAATAACAAGTATAAGCCCTGGAACCATTCATGACCCAGTAAATGTTATTGAGTATCGACTTAATTCATATTTGGGGGAACAGTAAAATTTTTTAAAAATCATACTAACTTCATTAGCTCTTTATTTGCTTATCTGCCAAAGAGAATTACAGTGACTAAAAGTCTGACTCTTGGCTTCTTTGAAAAGAGTATACTTCTCTGTTTGAATCCCGTTTCACTAAACTGAACCCATCAATAATCTTATTTTCACTAGGGATAGTGTCTTAAATTATCTAGGTTGTAATAGCTAATAAAAGTGGAAAAATATACTTATTCCTTAGAATATGTATTTGATTGATAAAAACTGTGGACATAGTCTTTGTTTAAAGACATTTAGATGGGAAAACCTAATTTCATGTTGGTCTTATTTATGTTCCCACCTTAGTTGCCAGTTTCCACATTCCAGAAGTGTGCCTGTCACATGTTAAGTGAGCAAAGTGGACCGTGTCTTTGTTGCAATGAATAACTTAAAATTCTGCCCATGCAACTTAGAAAAATTTTCCTCACTTATAAAGTGAGGGTATTCTCTAAGATCTTTCCTAACTCTCATATTCCATGCATTTTTAAATCTCATCTTCACAGGTAACCACAAAACTAAGAGCCAGAGAACATAACAGTGACCAGTACAAGTATTTAGACCACATCCTGAAAGTTAGGTTGCGCATCTTAACTTCCCACTATTTTTAATCTTCTAATTTTAGTTTACCCAACCCTCCTTCACAGTCCTTTTCTACTCCATGTCAAGTTCTTTGCACCCTGACTAAACACTTGTTTCCATAAGTGTTTAGTAAAAACACTAAACACTTATGGAAACAGTATTGTGTGTAATTATATGCCTTCCATGTGCCACGAAGTATCCTGGGGATACAACAGTGAGAAAAGCCAGCAAAAATTGCTGCCCTTATGGACCCCAACCTTCTAATAGGGGAAACAGACAATAATCAAGAAAACAAGTAAAACATATGCTATATTAGATAGTGATAACTACTAGAAAGAAAAATAAAGCAGGAAATGGGGATAGGAATTGTGAGGGGACAAGGGGTGCAGTTTTAAATAGCATGGTCAGAGAAGATATCTCAAGAATTTGACATCCTATATAATAAAGAGGTAATATGCAAATTAACTATCACACCATCACAAGATGGCTGCAAACCACAGTGGAGGCAGGGTTCCCATAGCAAGCAATCAGCAGGGACCTGAGCCTGTGTAGAGCTGGCTGTGCCCCCCACCCAGCTGGGGCTTGACAGGGAACCTCAAGGTGCGCCCCCAGCCCTGGCCTGGGCCAGGGGACCTCAGGCCATGCCCCCCACCTGGCGGGACTTGATGGTGGTGGGGCCGGCCAAGTCTGTGTCTGGCACGATTTCAAGGTGCACGGGTGGGCAGGGACTTGACTCTGGGTCCCGCGGCATGCCCCAGACTCTGACAGGAGGAAGATTTTCATGTACATTTTACTAATTTTCTTTCATCTCTGACACTTCTATTATAGAGAAAGGGCAAATAGCAATATTAAAATATTTCCTCTAATTCCCTTTTAACGAGCACAAATTTCGTGCACCGGGCCACTAGTTTGAGTATAAAGACCTAGAAGAAGTGAGGATGCAAGCCTTAGAAGGATGTAGTATAATGGCGGGTGGCAAAAGCTCCAAGGCAGTAATATATCTGGAATGTTCAAGAAACCACAAAGACACCATCATGGCTGAAAGAGAGCGAGCAAAGTGAGAGAGGTCACGGGAGAGGGCATACTAAGGAAGGTCTCCAAGATCATTGCAAGGCTCTGCCTTTACTCTGGGTGGATGAGAATCCACTGGAGGGCCTAGGTAGAAGGGTGATCAGACTCACTGAAATTTGATGTGACTACTACCTTGAGAATAGACAGTAAGTGGGCAAAAGCAGAGTAACCAAGGTTACTCAAGAAGGTTTGAGATGATTGTGGCTTCAACACAGGTGATACCAGAGCCGGCACATACAACCTTGCAGGCTGTACAGTGCACTACTCCCAGGGGCACTATTCACATCAACTAAACCGTGAATGGTCCCTCCTGAAGTACTGTATTACAGTAGTCATGAAGTAGGAGATGGGTTCTGGATACATTTTGAAGGTAGAATTGACACTACTTGTGGGGTATGAAAGTAATAGAGGAATCAAAGAGACTCCAATGTTTTTGGCCTAAACAACTAGAAGATTTGTGTTGCCAGTCTACTGAAATGAGAAGACAGAAGTTTGGGGGATAGTCCTGGGTTCAGTTTTGAACATGTTAGGATTGAACTGCCCATCAGATATCTCAGAGGCGGGAGGCAACTGGGTTTCTGGGCCTAGCTGAGGGAGGATATCCTGGCTGGAGATACAGTGTGGGAGTCATCAGCAGATAGAGGCTATTTAAAGCCAGTATCCTGAGTGAGCAACTAAGGGAGCAGTGTGGACAGAAAAGAGAAGTGGCCTCAGGGACTGTGAGCCTGCTGGGCACCAACATTGAGAGGATGCGGAGATAAAAAGATACCAGTAGGAAAGACTTAAAAAGGAGCAACCAGCAAAGTAGAAGAAAAATGAGGTGATTTGTTGTCTAGGAAGCTAAGTGAAAAGAGGGTCAGATGATGGATCAAATAGAAGGCTGAATAGGACCATTATTAGAATTCGCAAACTGAAGAACACTTAATAAAAGAGCAATTTTGGTGGAGAGATGGGAGCAAAAGCTATTTTCCAAAGAAAATGAGAGGAGAGTAACTGAAGACTGTGAGTAATCATTTCACAGTGATCTCACAGCCCACAGCACGGCCAAAGAGGACAGTATGCTGTAGACCTAAAAAAGGCATCTTGCAGATTTGGAATCTCTGAAGTGGGAACAGTCCGGGCACTTTCCCCTTGGTCCTTTCACCTTCCAAGGCTGCCACGGCCTGCAGAGACCAGAGGCTACAGACATTTCCGAGCTTGAAAGTTAGTGGCCGTGAGTGACATTAGAGTGCTCTGCCTTATCTCTGTTGCCACAATTTCAACCTTTTCCTCTCCTTAACCCCTAGCTCATGCCTGGGCCCTTCAGTCTCTCATGGAAACTTGTCTCCTGGTTTACTTTGAAGAGTTAAGACAGCTGGCTGGTGTTTCAGCAAGTTTCCTCCCTCCTGCTCCAAAATTTCTCTATATCTTCACACATTTTATATTCTTACCTGGTCAGATAGATGATAAAGGGGTTTTTCTAAATTCTAAAGTTAAGAAGTATCTTTAGAAATTCTATTTTCTCCATCCATCTCCGCACCCCACCCCCATGTATGTGTGCACACACACACACATACACACACACTTCATTGCTTTCTTCATTGGCTCATTTCTGTTGGCCTAGTAACAGTTTGAATCAAAAGCCATAACTCAGTCATGCATTTTATTCAATAATCCTACCTCTGCTGCTTTGTCTATCATGTAATAGCTATACAAGTGAATACAAGTGAATGTGCTACTCAGTTACTTAGTTCCCTCATCTGTAAAATCGGGGATATTAATATTCTCGTTGTGTGTTTTTTAGTGCAATGAACTATGCTCAAAACAAAGAGGAAAAACTGAAAACAGTACATATTTAAGTTCCTTTCTGTTTCCTTTGCTCTGATCTGCAGTCTCATTCCTTCATTTTGCCATCAAATATTTTGAACAGTCCATACTTGTTATTTTCAATTCTTTTCACACTTTCAACCCCTGTAGTCAGGATTCTGCTCACTTCTCTGAAGAAACTGCTTTCTTGGACCGACCTGCAGTTGGAGCTGGCCTTTTAAGACTGTTGTGCTATGACGTATGCTTGACCCTTGGCCTCCCTAAGGCCTGTGGTGCTTTTGATACTTTGTCCTTTTTTCTCAGAATCTTTTTCCCTTGGCCTCTATGATGGTGACCTTGCCTTGTCCTCTTACCACAATGACTGGTTTCTTCTTTGCTGTATCCTTCACTGGCTAATGTCCCACAAAGCAGAATTGGATGTAAATGTTACCCAGATTTCTGTCTCTTGTCTCTTTTCTACCAGCATTTTATCTGAGAGCTTCTCCACTTCCATGGGGCCAAAGGTCACCTCTTTACAAATGACTTCCAAATCAACATTTTTCCCCCAAATGAACATTTTAAAAAAAATTATTGATTTTAGGGAGGAAGAGAGGCAGAAAGAGGGAAACATCAACGGGAGAGAGATACAACGATCAGTTGCCTCCTGAACACACCCCAACCGAGGGTCAAACCACAACCTAGGCATGTGTCCTGACTGGGAATCGACCCAGGACCTCACTGCATGAGAGGATGCTCCAACCAACTGAGCCACACCGGCCAGGGCCCAAATCAACATTTAATTGATGCTCTCTGCAGTTCACCCTAGAACAGCCGTGGGCAAACTACGGCCCGCGGGCCGGATCCAGCTGTTCTATCCGGTTCTCTTGCTCTCCCCTCCGCTCCTTTACTTTGAATTTATATTAGGTCACACAAACACTCCATCCATGCTTTTGTTCCGGCCCTCCGGTCCAGTTTAAGAACCCATTGTGGCCCTCGAGTCAAAAAGTTTGCCCACCCCTGCCCTAGAAAGTACTTCAAAGTCAAAATGTTAAAACCAAACTTGTTGTCTTTTTCTCTTTGATCTCTTTTCACTCAAGATACCCATCTGAGTTTATCAGATCATCATCCTTAGTCATTTTCGAAGTCCTTTCTTTTCCTTACCCCTAATCCTTCCAACTTTTCAATAATTTGTCAAATGTTGACTCTACTGTAAAAATGTGATGTATGTCACCCTTTTCTTGTTGTATTGCCATTACATAGCCGAAGCCCTAATTATAACCAGTCTAGAACCTCGAAACAGCCACCAGCATATCTCCAAGCCTCCAGTCTCTGCCCTCTCCCATCTTCAAACCATTTTATCTGCTACTTCAAACAATCATCTACCAAATGCAGAAACTATCAGCTCTTGTCTTCAGTGGAGCACAACTCAGCAAGAACTCTTGTCAAAACTGCCCTGGCTGCCCTGGCCAGTGTTTCTAAGTAGTTAGAGCATCAGCCCAAGCTGAAAGGACCAAAGCGTCACAGGTTCTATTCCTGGTCAAGGGCACATACCCGGGTTGCAATTTCATCCCTCTCCCAGTCAGGGCATATGCTGAAGGCAACCAATCAATGTGTCTCTCTGTCTCTCTGTCCCTGTCCCTCCCTGCCTCCCTCCACTCTCTCTAAAAATCAATAGGGAAAAATCCTCGGGTGAGGATTAACAACAACAACAAAAAAAAAAAAAACAACTATAGGACAGTGATTCTCTGAGTGGTGTCAACATAATGTAAAGAAGCCAACACTATGAACCACAGATTTAAAATTATTCATTCCTTCAAGCATACAACAGAAAACTATTTGACAAGCAAAATTTAGGTGATCAAAGAGACAAACTTTATGCCTTCCTGAAGTTGGCATTTTCAAAGGATGAGATGGAGAAGAAACAAAGAAATAGTCAGATGGCAATACATGCTGTGGGGAGAAACGAAGCTGAGTAATAAAGTAGGAAGGGTGGGAGATAAAGATGGGTGTTGTATGGATTAAGGTCCTCGGGTCAGGCTTCCCTGAGAATCATACTGGTGCAGGGACCTGAAGGAGGTGAGGGAGTTTGCCATCAGGATAGCTAGAGAGACTATCCAGTCAGAGGGGGCAATAAGGCTTAACCTTTTGAGGATAAGCAGGAGGCTGCTATGGTTGGAGCAGAGTTGAGGGAGAAGCATTATAGGAGATGAGGTCAGAGACAAAGCAAGGGCCATGACCACTTAAGACTTTACAGCCATTTTTAGGTCTTTGGCATTTACCTGGAGTGAGATGAACAACAATTAGAGGGAAGAAAGTCATTTTCTGATATACCTTTTGAAAGGATCACTCTGGCAACTGTGTAAAGAATAGCCCAGAAGTGGTGAGAGATGGTCAAGACCTAAAGCAGAATAATTGGCATCATCGAAGGAAGAGATAATACTCAATTTTGGCCAGGATGACAGCAATGGAGGTAGTAAGAAGTGGTCAGAGTATATATATCTATATTTTGGAGTAGAACCAAGAGCATTATCTAATGGGTTGTATTTGGATGTGAAGAAGCAGGGATGGGTGCAAGATGACTCCAAGACTTTTGGAGTAGCTAGAAGGATGGAGTGCCATTTATTAAGATGGAGAAACTATTGCAAGGTAAATGAGGGGGGCAACAATAATTCCATTTGGATATGTTGAGCTTGAGATGTTTATTAATAAACCAGTCAAGTAGGCAGTTACATATATGAACCTGGAGTTTAGGGGAGAAATAAAATAAGTTTGGAAGTCTTTGGCATACAGTTGGTATTTAAAGCTTTGAGATAGCTCTAGCTGGCCCCTAGGGAAGGAGCAAAGAGAAGGACCCAAGGACTGTGCCCTGGGACATACTAATATGTAGAGGATCGGTAGAGGAGCAGATACAAGCAAAAGGGTTTAAGAGGAAGCAGCTAGCAATTTCCAGTGCAGTATGGGGGCAGGAGCCTTATAGATTTGAGTCCAGAGAAAATCAGAAGAGAGAAATTAGAATAGCGGGTACATGATAATTTCACATATACTATCCAGCTAACATACATCTGCCTTGCTGGGAGCTATTTTGGTTGGAAAAGGGAGGAAGAGCCTGGGTTCACGAGAGTGTAGGAGGAAATGAAGAAAATCGATGCAGTAGCTGGAAACAATGCAAGATTAAGAGAGTCTTTTTAAAGGGCGGTTGTATTACACAGCATTAGTATAAGCTAGGCCAAAAGAGAGGGGGAACTGATGATGTAAGAGAAAGGGGTCCATTGCAGGATCAGTGTTCTTGAGTAATTGATAGGGGGTGGGACCTAATGGATGAGTAGGGAGCTTTGATAGCAAATTACTTTGATTCAAAGACCATTTCATCAGAAACTTGAATGGTTTTCCCCCCGCTGCCTCCTTCACATAGCACCTACTGTTTTAACCACAGCCTACTCCTAATCCAAGAAAAGTGAATACTCTTTACATTTTTAAAAATATTTTTATTGAATTTATTGGGGTTACATTGGTTAATAAAATTATATAGGTTTCAAGTGTGCAATTTTATAATACACTAGAGGCCCAATGCACAAAATTCGTGCAAGAGTAGGCCTTCCTTCCCCCGGCTGCCAGGACTGGCTTCCCTCTGGCACCCGGGACCCAGGCTTCCCTCACAGCCCCGGTTTCATCTGGAAGGACATCCAGTGTAATTAGCATATTACACTTTTATTATCAGAGCTCATCTGTATATTGTATTCACTACCCAAAATCCTTCAGTCCCCATTTGTCCCCCTTTACCCTCTTCTACACGCCCCCACCCCACCCCACCCTCCTTTCCCTCTGGGAATCACCATACTGCTGTCTGTATCTGAGGTGTGTGTTTTGCTGTTGTTTTTTTGGCTTAATCCCTTCACTTATTTAACCCCCTCACCCCCTCCCCTCTGACAGCTGTCAGTCTGTTTCTATTTTGTTTGCTCCACATGTGAGTGAAATCATATGGTGTTTGTCTCTCTGGTTGGCTTATTTCACTTAGCATAATATTCTCCAGGTCCATTCATGGTATCACAAAAGATATGATTTCCTTCTTTTTTATGGCTAGGTAGTATTCCATTGCATAAGTGTACCATAAGCTTCTAACTTTTTAATCTCATCATGTTTACACACACATCTAGGATTCATTTTCTTTGTATTCTATTGAGTAAGAAAAGACTGTGCTGGCCTTGAGTTTTATGTTTTGTCAATTAGTAGTCAGATAGAACCTATTACAGAAATCAAGGTAATACAAACAATGTAACAAGCTAAAGCTGGAGCAGTAACCAAAATATAAGAGTCGTGGTGACAAGGCTAGTGTCTGTCTGGCTCAGCATTGCACCCCCATGCCCAGATGGTTAGACACTCACTAAAAATGTGCTGGGGGCGCTGAAACCGGTTTGGCTCAGTGGATAGAGCATCAGCCTGTGGACTGAAAGGTCCCAGGTTCAATTCCAGTCAAGGGCACGTACCTTGGTTGTGGGCACATCCCCAGTACGAGGTGTGCAGGAGGCAGCTGATCGATGTTTCTAACTCTCTCTCTCCCTTCCTCTCTGTAAAAAAATCAATAAAATATATTTTTAAAAAATAAAATAAAAATGTGTTGGGGGGAAGAGTGAATGAATGGTTGCCATATTGTTTAGAGTAACTTGTATAACATAAAGACCCAAAACACAATGTCTTGGACTTAGTAAAAGCTATGTCTCCTGTGGCAATCTAGAGCAGGAGTTTAGGGCTGGGGAGAGGAGTAGAGGGCTTGCTCCATACAGTTTTTAGGGCCCCAGGCCAACTCCCTCTCTGCCCTCTTCAGCAGGTAGCTTCCCGGCACTCTGGTGGTTTTCATCCCCATTCCAGCTCCCCGAGAGCGAGAGATTGAATGCCGAGGCATATACCTGGTGGGTTCGTTTAAGGACCACGTCTGGGAGCCACACACATTGCTTCTCATATCGTGTTGGAGGCCAGTTGGTCACTTGGCCATCTCCCATTGCAGAGGAGCCAGGGGATGTGTTCTTGCTGGGCATGTGGCTGTGCAGTCCTGTGGACGAAAAGGATGGAATTGGGTGGACAGCTGGCAAGCTCTTCCAGAGGCATCTCTTACAGTGCCAGCAGTTATTTTTCAATATGGGTTAATTTATACAGTTTTAAGCAGTAAAATGTACGAAAAGATACACAAAGAGATTCAAATCTGCCATTCATCATTTGTTAATGAGAAAAATCAAATATTCTCCCAGAGCTCAAGGTTAGAATAATGAGCCTGTTTTGACTAGCAGCATTCCATGCAGCCTTCAGACTGAGCTGTTTGTATATTGAAAAAAGGCATTTTTTTTTGTGTGTGTGTGTGTGTCCTCTATAAAGGCTTTGTCAGCATTTTACAGTTTTAGAAGACAAATTTGTTTTTGCTCCAAGTGGTTTCATGTGCTTCAGTGGTCAAACAGGTTTTGAGCCTTAGCTTCAATGCCAAAACAGAACTGGGGGTAAGAATTGAAAATAAAGTCCACAGCCTAAAGCTTTTTTAGAAGCTTTTGCTCTTTTTAAATTTGAGGTTCTTTTATAATTTAAAAGTGTAGTTCTTAAATGCCACTTCCTTCTGACTCTTAAAAATTGTCCCTATAAATTATATCATAGCAAATGTGTTTTGAAAGTCACTCGTAGGACTTACATGAGGCAAAATTTTCTGCCTTGTAAATGAGGCTTTACCTGACTTTTTTAAAAAAAAAATACAACTCAAGAAGCAGTTTCATTATATTATAAAGTCATATTCTGTTCTTTGCTATTTCTTAGTTACCTACTTAAAAGATTACAACTTTAGAAAGAATATTAAAAGTTAATGCAATAAAACATTTTTGTAAGAATTCTATTAACTTCAACCTTTAATAAATGAAAACATTAATGAACTACTCTTATCACACCTAGAGAAGTTTTATACATAAAACAGTTCAACACCTCCAAAAGGCATTGAGCCAGTATTTTCTCATAAAACAAGTACTAATAACAACAACAGAACATTTGAAAGTCCAGTAGTGTATTTCTCATACAACGAAAACATTCTATATTTCAGCCTTTATTTTGACCTGTACATTACTTTCGTCCCTTTCCCCACCTCAGGGAAGTGGAGGAATTGTGATATTATCTCTTATCTTAATTTGACCTCCCTAAATACTAGGCAAGAATGGAAGTCAGAATTTATAAAACATTTTGCTCCCAGTGAAATAGGTATTTTCATTACTGCATTCATAGATCTTTACTACCCTTGTTTGTTTCGTTCTGAAAAAAATTGAGGTAGGTTGCCAGTTGTAACACATTCTTCACATGTTCCTGTTTCCAAAAGGTATAGGAGGGCAATCCAACTACCTTAGCAAAGGAACACTGTGTACTTGCATGCTGCTTTGTAAAAGCAGACCATGAATATTCAACAGTCTCAAATGTGTGGAGGACGGCATGAAAGTTGGAATTCTTATAAAGCTTTAGGGGGAGGATTACTGAACAATATGGAAAGTCACCATTTGTCAGTTACATCTATAAAAACTCAGGTCCTTGGGGAGGTCTGAAACATTTGGACGAAACACTTTTAAAAAAGTGGAGTGGGGGAGGGAGTTGAAGAAGTTATTACTTGTTTTATCCCTGGAGATCAGCTAAACTTTCTCACATTTTCAACTGCTTTTTGCAAAGCTTCCTATTGTATAACATACTTATCTATACTTTCTTTTTTTTATATATATAATTCTCAAAACCTATTCAGTTATATCTTGGTTCTTTCTGTTAGGAAAAAATCAATCTTCTGACATCATCTAATGGAAGTATCTTTATATTTATGTAATGCTATTATGGTTTATTTCCTGTTCTCCCTTTCTGAATATTTCTTAGCCTTAATCTAAAGATTTGTATGTCTTTGGAAATAGTCATTTGCGTATCATTAATAAATGTATGTCATTGACACTGTTTTAAAATGATCTGGTTATGCTTTCTCTAAGAATTCATGTTTCAGAACTTTAGGAAAACCTAATACTATTGCACTAGATCTTACACTAAAGATTTTGATAATCTATTAAAGATTACCTATGAGAACAAACAAAGATTCTTTGTCATAGATACATCACTCTTTATCAGGAAGATCACATCCAGGTAATAAGAGCAATTCTGCTTTGGTTAAATGAGAGCCATTTTAAAGAGGCTTCTTATAACCTAAACTACTTAAGCTTTAGAGTTATAAAAATGGGAATATAATTGTTGTCATCATTTTCTTAAAGTTCTCAGATTTATTCTAAAATTATCTAACGATGTAAATTATCTAAGCATGTAAATCCTTGTTCAGTAGCAAACACAAACACTATATCTTTTCAGTTCCTGGGACATCATCTTAACTGTGGACAAATAGTAGTAAAATATTGTCCTTGGGGATTTCATAGTTTCAGAAAGAATAATAATATCAACAACAACAACTAATATTCATTAAATGTATCGGGTCTTATTCTAGCGCTTTAACTGTATTATATCATTTAATCTCATGACTACCCCTGTGTTGAGTAATGTTGCCATCTCCATTTTCCAGATGGGCTAATTGAGGGTCAAGTAGGGTCATATAGTTGCTAAATGATAAAGCTAGGCTTCAAACCCAAACATTCTGACTCCAGAGCCACCATTATAACTATTATATTATGCTGTTTCCCTTTGTTTCTATTCTTTGATGAAGCCTACGATTTTAAACTTTAAGAATTGTAGACAAGTTGGCCAAACCAACATAAAAGGAAAATAATTCATCCGTTTACCAAGTCAAAGATTCGTTTTCTATTCTAATTATATGTTGTTGTTTTGGAGATTTTCAATATATGTCAGTTTCATGGGATTATTGTGATCCTTAATCAAATTTACTTTGTAAAGGGTTTTTCATAATGGGAGGTTATAAATATGTAGGTGAATACATGTTGCTTCAATATATGTGTTGGTTATTTCAATGACACAGAATAGGTGAATTATGCTTCATGACCTTTATTGCAGATATGAATCTTTGAGTTCAATGGTATTCGGATCCAAGTCTCTAAGGCAGCTATGTTTTTGAGTCTGCTAAATGTAAATGTGCTCGTTTGCTTATTTATAATCTTCCTTCATGGGGAATGCTTACTTATTCTGTGCTCAGTCATCCGAATTGTTTGTAGAAAGCATTGGCCTGGTATTCACAGAGGCAGTCAAAAAATCTTGCAGATATCCTTCCTGATAAGCATTAAGCCCTCCTGGTCAGCATGAAATACATGCCATTCAAAGTAAGTTTCCCATTTGTATTTTTTATCTTAGCAGATATAAAGATTAACATTAAACATTGCAGAAAGGTTCTTAAGATAACCCCATTTCTTTTTATGGATATTTTATAGCGTAGGTATATATTACCCCAGATCATATTGGCAATATGTACGATAGAGTTGTTAAATAAGGAGTGAGTGTTACATCAGTGTCTGATCAGTTTCAAGGTCAGATTCCTCTATTCTAGTTCTAATGCCATCCTCATGTTCTGACAACCTGGGTTTTGCTATGTTTAGTTACAAACTGTGGAGAGTACCTAACAAGCACATTATAGGGCAAAATGTCCATTTCTATGATGCTGTCAGATATCTTTGTTAAAGAAATGATAAAATTTAATATACACTTTTATGCAAGCAGTGTATAATAATAAACTGTCATAATTTTACTAGTTTTAACAGACATAGAAATGCAAGGACAAGAATTAGTTATATCTACATATTATGTACTACTCTCTCTTCTTTAAAACAGAAAAATTACCTAGTAGGCTTGTTGCGTATTTCTTACCATTTCTACTGGGCAACCAATGATTTGTTTTGTTACAGAATATGGAAAGTCTCAACTCCACACCATCTCATGAGAGGGCTAGACCTGATAATATTGAACTGATGTCTGATGACAGGTAATTTTAGAATTTTCTCCTCATATTTTTTATGAGTTTGAATAGATTTTTTTTTTTTTACTTAATGCAATGTGCATTGTAAGAACTAAAATGAATAGAATTAAGGGACTGTGTGTTTACCAACAGTATTTTATAGCAAGGAAAATACTTAGAATAAAAAAATCTACGCCGCTGCTATTAAAGCCAAATACCATATTCATGTTTGTATTTCTACTTTTGTTTTATTTTGATTACTTTTTTGTTTTCTTTTGGGTTTGAATTTCATAGGAATTTTATTTAGAGCTACTCAGTCTACTTTTAAAGTAAATTGTAATTTCAGTGGATAAAAAGCATTGTTATAAAACAGATTGACACTTCATAACACTTTTTGTTATTGTTTATAGCAAAGAAAATGAAAAAGACAGTGGCCACAACCAGCATTTTGAGGTGAGTAGTTAACAAGTGAGACTGTGACTGACAAGACTGTTCGTATATTCCTGAGAGTACACAGGAAGCATTGTTAGCCTGTCAGTAAGGGGTAATACGATTAAGGGACAGAACTGTGATTGGTTAGAAAGGTAAATATGGGGACATAAATATTACTTGAGAAAACGTAAGAACGTCATTCTTTCACTTTTTCAATTCTTTGATTTTTACTTGCACAATAAACTTCAATAGCATGGAGATTTCTCTTTAGGTTTTTTTCTTAAAAATAAAACAAAACATTGCCCAGCTGGCATGGCTCAGTGGTTGAGCATTGACCTGTGAACCAGGAGGTCCCGGTTCGGTTCCCAGTCTGGGCACGTGCCCGGGTTATGGGCTAAATCCCCTGTGGGGGGTGTGCAGGAGGCAGCCGATCCATGATTCTCTCTCATCATTGATGTTTCTATTTCTCTCTCCCTCTCCCTTCCTCTCTGAAATCGATAAAAATAAATTAAAAACAAAACAAAACATCAAAGCTACTGGTTGGGTTTTCCATGATTTTATGCATTGTTAAGTGATTGAAATAGACAGTGAGTTTTAGTGGCTCTCTCACAGGGATTATATCATTAACTTTCAGATTATCACAAAATCAGTTTGAGTTATTAAATCCAATTCATTTTCTGAGTTTTGTGTCTTATTTTAAGTAGACAAGCTGGAAAAAAATACCTAACTCCATTATGTTGTCTATATCTTAAAGTTTTGGTGACTTGCCTGGCTTCCCTGCTGTCCTTGGAGGGCATCACCAAGCTGACCTGAGTATTTGGTTCCCTTGCTCCCAACTCTGGCTTCCATTCCATGTGCTCAGCTTCATTTTTCATTCGTGTGTGTATGCCGTCTGCTACTGCCTCATGCTTCCAACTCCACCTTCCTTCTTACTGTGTTTTCTTTTTGGCAAGAGTTAAAGCTTTTCTCAGCCTGGAATCTACTCTTGATATATTAATTATACATGGAACTCTCCCTCTAACCCAGTGATTCCTAATCTTTGTTGGGCACGGACCTAATTCACTGATGGATTTATTCAAGAACTTATATTAAGCCCTACTATGTGCAGGTACTGGGCTAGGAGCTGGGATTTCATAGCAGCTGCAGCACCTGCCTCCATAGAGTTTTATAATCTAGCAGATTACAGATCTAAAAGCTGTGGACCTTTCATAGAAAAATGCACATTCATGTAAAAGTTGCCATAAAAATGCTGGAAATTAATGGCTGTGGGCTCCTCATATTTCTCTATTCAGTTCTTAACCCAGTCAGGTGAGAGTAGGGGAATGCTTCCTCTTTCTGACTTCACAAATGGCCTCTTTCTGAGCCATTCCTTTCATCTCTTCTTTCCTACTGCCTTCCTTGGGACCCACACAACAAGCTGACATTCATTCTTGTCCCTAAGTACCTTTTTTCAGAGCACAGTTTCCCTGGGATATCGTTGTTTTGTTTTCTTCTGGCTTTATCCTTTCTGCTCTCTTCCTCTGATCACAGCAAGCACCTACTTATCATGCCATTGAACGTTATTTTAAAGAAAATTGCTTTGCCAGCCTCCTGGAGAGGTCTTCTTAGTTCTTCCCTTGTGTGCCTGTTATTCTTTATGAGCTCAAAGGGTGCAGGGCAACCTTTGTGGATGAACTTCATAACATTAACTCATAAATTCCAACTGGCACGCAAACTTAACTCACACTGGACTCAGTTTGCCTTGGTATTTCTGTGGCTGGCTCCCGTGGCCGTGGCTGAATCATGGGGAGAGAATCTCAAATCCTTTTTTACGTGCCAGGACCTATTTTTACATGTGCCACCGATGTGCAGTTAGTAATCAGCACCTAGCCCACTGTTGGCACTCCTTAAGCATTCGCTATTAATAATCATGGTCATCATAATAATTTTAGCTAGGAGATAAAATTATGCAGTGAGTTAAAATCTAGATTAAGCTCTTGTGTCACCTTTCACAAATCACCAAAAGAGGAAAAAAGACATCACTCCACAAGATGTGGGATTGTCTTTCTACTCATGGAGGCACGTGCCTCTTGCACTGACGGAAATACATCATTATTGAAGAGCTGTGAAAGCTCCATCTTCCATTTTAAAACCTCTTTCCCTTGTTTGTAGTGTATTGTAATTGTTTACTTTCTAATATATGTGGCACTTTCTAGAACATTATACAACTGAAATAGTTAATGTGGTTTTCTGGTAATACCACAATAATTTCTAAATTTCAGAGATGAAAAATAAATCTAGACTTTGGTTACTGCTCCTCAAATTCTGTTAAGCCAATATTTTATTTCAGGTCTCCTATAGCATCAGATTGAGATGCCAAAATTTACATGCCAAAATTGAGATGACAGTGTTTCCAGTTTAATTTTCCATTAAGGCAAAATTTTTAATCTTTTTTAAAATATGTTTTATTGATTTGCCAGAGAGAGGGAGAGAGAGAGAGAAACATCAGTGTGAGAGAAAAACATCAATCAGTCGCCTTGTAGGTATCCTGACAGGGAATCGAACCAGCAACCTTTAAGTGCATGGGGTGACTTTCAGCCAACTGAGCCACACCAGCCAGGCCATTAAGGCAGATTTGTCTTCGTTAATATTATTGTCTATTAAATTCTCCTTGTAAACTCTCACTTTCGTGCAAGATACAGCAAATGACACCTGTTAGGGAAAGGTGGTTTGTCTCTCTTGTTTTGACCAGTATATATTTCCATTAGAATGAGGAGCCCTAAACTTCAGCCTCAAATGCTCTGTAAAGAGAGGCTTGTCTCAGAGTCTGCTTCTCCAAGGCAAATGCAGATGCAAATGCAACTATATTTTTTAAGTAATCATTTTGCAGCCTTAGATGTGGTTTTGTTTGACGAATGTGTTGAAAAGTGAAAATGGGCTTATCCTTGTGTTTTTCATCTTTTCAATTTCTTATAATTATGCTACTAATCTTATGCAGAAAGAGTCTGCTGCAATCTCACATGGTGAATGAGAGTTATCCATTTTCTATTTTATCTGAGTTTCTTCTTTTTAAAAATTTTATTGATTGATTTTAGAGAGAGAGAGAAAGGGAAAGAGATTAGAAGAGAGAGAGAGAGAAAAACATCAATTTGTTGTTCCACTTTTTTATGCATTCATTGGTTGCTTCTTGTATGTGCCCTGACTGGGAATCGAACCCACAACTTTGGTGTGTCGGGACAAGGCTCTAACCAAATGAGCTACCCAGCCACGGCCTTATCTGAGTTTCTTAAATGGTTTGTACTGAAATCTGTTTAGTGACATATTGATAATGAAACACAAAGTTGAGTAACTTCAAAATGCCGACACTGTAAGTATGATTTATTTGGGTATATTCTTTTGTGGGAGTTTTTTTCTATTTTTTATTTTATAATTTTTTTATTGTTGACAATATTACAGATGTCCTCCCTTCCCCCCCTCCTTTGCTCCCCTCCACTGAGCCCCTGCCCCACCCCAGGCCTTCACCACATTATTGTCTTTTATATTTAAACTAAATTAACCACTGAAAGGATCCAGAAGAGAAGTCGTCCTTAAAACAAGCAAATTCTGGGTTCTAAAAATTATCCCTGAAAATACAGATTTTTCAGACTTCTGTTTAAATGGAGTTTATACCTTATGCTTCTATTTGGTTCCTTCTGATAAGTTATTTTCTATTGTGGAAATATATTACGCTTCAGTATAAAATCCATAATAGTAAAACTATAAATTTATACTTAAATCACTTTGTCAAAAAGCAAACTATGTAAGAATTATTAACTACATGGAAGGGCGTTACATTATCTGGGGGAGGTTTTATGTCAGTAGTATAAGGTTAATGAAGGTTAAATTATTCAAAGATACTTTTACATTCTTCATGTATTCTAAGCCTACTGCTTAGGAGAGCTTAGGAGCATACCTTCAATAACAAACAAGACATTCATAATAAATAATCCTGCTTCAAAAAAAAATAAAGCAGAAAGAAGAGAGGAGAGGGAGAAAGGAGAGAAGGCAAGGCTGAGAATTAATATTGATCACAAGATCTCAAGTGCAGACTTCATTTTTCCTGAGAAAGTCTGAGATGGATTCTGAAATAGACCCATTAACAAGTATTTATGAAATGGACGGCTCTGTTATTTCAACTTCACTGTATTTCATGGAAGCTTTAGGATTTTGTTATTAGTTATAATATTAGAACCAGAAAAACTAAAAGGCTTTATTTGTTTAGATTCATTTCTGGTTCCATCCAGTCTCGAAAGATGACTGAAGCTTTGCAGTTCACATGGATTTTGAAAATTTGTTATGTCCATTTTCCTCTCTTGTCAGGCCAAACAGTAAATATTTATGGTTCCATGTGGTCCTTCTATTAACAGTGTGTGGTTCCTTCCTGTGCAAACTGCATTATTCAGTGCACTCCATGACCTTGTCATTCCTGGCTCTGCTAAGCTCTCAGTTAGGCTTCTTATCCGTGTTCTGTGCAGGGAGGGAGGGGGGAGGGAAAATTTTCAACTGTTTGAAGCCAGGGTAGGGGCAGGATCAATAAAGTCTGGGGATAGAAAAAGCCCAGCCCAGCCAGATGGATAAGCCGTAGTTAATGGTTCCTTGACCCTAAGAGGAATGTTACCTGAGGCCCCAGGCCAGGTGAGCTCTCTCATTATTTGTTTGTTAGCATACTGGGTATTTCTTTTAGAACATGCATGCATGATACTTGGCACTTATGTATTCAATGTCTGCCTTCCATGCTAAATTCTATTATCAGATTTTTAAGTTGAGGTATAATTACCATATGACATTATATTAGTTTCAGGTCTGCAACATGCTTTGACATTTGTATATATTGTGAAATGATCACCACAGTAAGTGTAGTTACTATCCATCACCACATTGTTATAATTTTTTTTATTCTTGTGACCATTATCTTGTTCATTCTTGTCATCCCAGTGCCTAGGACAGTGGTCGGCAAACTGCGGCTCGTGAGCCACATGAGGCTCGCGAGCCGCGGTTTGCCGCTCTGTTGACTAATGAGTTTGCCGACCACTGGCCTAGGACATAGTATGTGTTCAATAAACATGTGCCAAATGAATGCAAAAGGAAGATAGTGTATAAACGCAAATAACATTTCTTTTGCAGTTACTCTGGGATGACTGTTTTTATACATTTTTTTTTATTTAATCATCACAACAACTTTACGAAGTCTTCTTCCTATATTAGAGAAAAGAAGCTAAAGTACAAAGAGGTTTACCCACTGAAGGTCTTACAGCTACTAAGCTGGTATTTAAACTCACATCTCTGACTCTAAAACCCATCCCCTCTCTGCCATACCATATTGTCTCTCCTAAGAGCCAGTCCGTTTATTTCAGTACATGAATACTCAGTGTGTTTTCATATGGCACAACATTTTGACAAGGGTTTAATGTGTGACATCTCAGTTGAAAATTGTGAAATTGACTTCATGTACTCTCTGATTTAACTGAGGCTATAAGACGTATAAAGAACAAAAGTTGAAACTAAAAATGTTTTGGTACTTGAGAATGTGCCTAACATTTTAACATTAATTATCTAGTAGGAGAAACAGACAAGCAAGTAAACAAGTGCAGTATGTATTGTAAGGGCTAGTAGAGTGGAACAGTCTGGCGAGGTGCCTCACCCAGCTGAGGCTGACTAGCGTCTGCAGGGAGAGCTGCTTTCTGCAAGTATATTGCTACAGAGCCCAGCTTCCCCGGGGCAGCCCCTGAGTAGCATTGCTGGTCCCTTGTGCATAAGCCCTGCACCCACACCAGGAGTCCACTCTGCAGCTGCCGGCCAGGCAGCCGTGGCAGGTTCAGAGACCAGTGGAGCCAGAAACTGGGAATCGGGATTCTGCAGGCAGCAGGCAAGTGAAAGAGCGGCCTCAGGGATGGTCAGAGCGCAGGACAGGCTGAGCATGCGTGTAAGTGTGTCCATGGCTGGGGAGCTAGTGCGGGTCTGTGTGGGAGGGACCTCTCCACCGGTGTGTGGGAAATCAGCCAGTAAGTCCAGATGCTCCTCTAAGTTGACATAGGTCTCCATTATGAATGACATCCCATTATATGTGGTACAGTGCACATAATAAATGCGCAAATGGGGTGACCCTGACTCCAGGTATAATGACTTCTTTGCTAGTCCTCAAAGGCTACAAAACAATCATGCCTCGGGACCTTTGCACTTGCTTTCACTCTTCCTGGAGTGCTCTTTCCATCGAAGGCATGCTCATTTGTTTCCTTGGTCTCTGCTCATACTGGAAAGGACTTCCCTAACCACCCAATCCTATAAAATAAAGCCCAGGGACCAAAAGGCAGTACGACCAGTCAACCAGTCACTATGATGCACACTGACCACCAGGGGGCAGACCCTCAACGCAGGAGCTGCCCCCTGGTGGTCAGTGCACTACCACAGTGGAAGCACTGCTCGGCTGACCGGGATGAGTGGCGCTCCCACAGCAGGCCGATCCCCGCAGGCCACACCACCCCACGCCACCCCACCCCAACCTGCCCCTCCAGTGCATGAATCTCATGCACCGGGCCACTAATATAAAATAACAGACCTTGACCCCTCTCTCCAGCCTTCTTACCCTGCTTTATTTTTCTCCATAGTCCATATCGCTACCTGACATTTTCTTTTTCTGATTAACTGTCCTCTTCTGTATGGTTCATTAGGACAAAGGCCTTATTTTGTCCACTAAAGTTTTGTGCCTGTCTAGCACATAGTAGGTACTCAAAAATTATTTCTTAAAAGAATGGGTAAATAATGTTCTTTGTATGCAGCTGACATGTAATGCACAGCCCCGTTATACATATGTGGTTTGTGACATATAGTATTATTGAATAAAGTAATACAATTTTGAAATGATTCTCTTTGTTAGAAGAGTAGAATCTTACAGAGGTTATCTATTCTAGCATCCCACCCAGGGTGGTACTCTCTCCCCCTCCCACATGCCTGACTCTCAAACTTCATTTGAACACTAAAGGGCGGACAGCTCACTAATTCACAAGGTGGTCCATTAGTGTATTACACAAAAATTGCCTGAACATACTTGAACCTGTTCCCCTGAATGCCAGCTCTCTCAGAGCAGGAAGCTTGCAAGTCTTATACAGAGCCCAGCATAGAGTGGGTGCCCCAAACCATGCTGTTGAAGGAATGAATAAAAATTCATATGTTTTGGAAAAAAAATAAAGAAAAAAATTTTAATTTTCTTACTTTGAAATTGGTGCTAATTCAGATGTAGCAATCATAAAAAGTATGCATTTTTACATTAATTTGTATATGTGTGGAATCTCAGGATTTTACAGGTATGATGTCAAGCACTACAGTGCCCTGAGGGGACACAGGCACTGCGGGGAGCAGAGCCAGTGACTCGTGTGGAGAGTGAACCCTGGTGGCCTGCACAGTCCAGCTCATAGGCCTATAGCTCTCCCTACCAGCATCCATTCCCATCAGCAGAGCAACACACATTTTGCCATTATTACTCTGTGTTTAAAATCCTTTGATAGCTTTCCATTATCTACGACAGCATAAAATCCAAACTTAGCCCGGTATTCACGGCCTTTCTCAGTCCACCCTCTGCTAACCCAACACCCTCAGCATCTGCCATCCCCCTTTGATCCCCAGGGCTGGCCACCAGGAACCTCTTCTTTTGTTGTGACCACGGGTACCCTGCCGCCCCGCCTGCCTTTGTACGTGCCCCTCCGCCCCCCGGCCCCTCCGACCCAAATCAAAACTGCTGTTGCTGACACCTGACAGGAGCACAAGTGGTTCTGTTCTCTAATGTTTTTGATAATGCCCTAGAATTCTGCTCCCCCTTTCTTGTAGCACATGTCATCTCAAAGCATGTCGTGTAGGCTCTTCTCCAGCTCCTTTCTGCAGCACTTGGAGAAGTTTTACTCCTCTTCACAGGGCGCCTGATAGTAATAAAGAATGATCGCTACCACTGGTGTGTCTCGTGCTCCGAGCACCCTGCTGGAGGCCTGTCAGACCCTCTCTCAGACCTTCAAAGGAGCCTGGCCAGATTGGAGTGATTGCCGGGTTGTGTAGATCAGGAAATGGAGGCTCAGGGAAGTGAAGTGGCCCAGCCGGGGCACCAAGCTAGTGACCGGCAGTCACACATCAAACCCAGGTCTGCCGTGAGCAAACCCCTGTCTGTTCCACGGCTGCACAGCCCCGGGGGCTCGGTCACAGTGCATGTGACGAAAATGCCAGGCTTCTAGCACAGAATCGCACTTCCTATAGTCCTACCTTTTTATGACTCTAAGTGTAGCAGCTGTCATAAATCTTAATTAAGAAAATGTTTATTTGCTGTATGCAGATTCTAACACACACGCCACACCCTGTAACTTTGAAAAAGCTAAACACCAGATTAGTCTCTCAGCACTGGCTACTTAGGATTCAGCTCAAGGAACAAGTAACTCTTGTAGTGTAAATGCATAATCTGGGTTCCCCACCACCACCACCACCACCACCACCACCACCACTAGACAAGCAGCATTTTTGAAGTGTCTTAAAGTCCAAGGGTCACTTGGCATGTCTGTCTGACTTCAGTAGCTCACCGTAAAGTGAGTGATGAGATTTCATTTTATCCCAAATGTGAAGAGAATGCCAGTCCTTGTGCATCATTTCATGGTGATTGTAAAAGCTGTGGCTATTCCCCTGGTGATATTAAAGTAGGTTGAATAGCTATTAAAAGTAGCTGGAAATGTTAGTAGTACTTTATTTTAAGCATAAGAACATTTCTCATTATGGAATCATTTATGACTTCCAGATGTTTTTTTGTCTTTTTCATTTAACGATGGTATATTTGCTAAAGTAAATTTCCAGTTTTTCGCAAAGAAAATCTTCAGTACAGGTTAAGTGCTACTTGAGAAATATGTTAGTGGGTAAACACTTTTGTGTATAATTTTATGAAAGAGAGGAGAGTGACAGTGTTTGGGCTTGCAAGATACCAAAAGATCAGGGTAAAAAAAAAAAAGAATTCATTTCAGTGTAATTTTCAGAACATAAAATCACTTAGCTAAAATAGCAGCCTTTTGGGGAGGGTGTCCCTTCCCCCAGATATTCCAGCCTGGTATATTTGCTTTCCAGCAAGCAAAGCCAAGTGTAGCCGAGTACTTAATACTCAGAGTAGATTAATAGTAGGAAAACAAGTGACAGTTACATATTTGTTAGATATAAATTATGCATCATCGCTGACTTGCCAGCTCTTGGCTTTTTACTAAAAAAAAAAAAAAAAAAAAAAAAGTTGTGCTCCCTGTATAATTCTGGCTCATATCCAGAGTCCATATTCCTTACTGCTAGCTGAGATAAGGTGCCAAACCTCTGTGCTATTTGAATTTGCGCAACGATTCTTTAATACCCAGCGCTCCTCCATAAATAGTCTGCTCTCCCCACACTCAGGGAGAAAACAACCGCAGGAAATCTGGGAATGTGCAGCGCGCTCCGCTGAATTGATCTAAGCCTGCAGGGCGGGCAGTGTACACAGCCTCTCTGCCCCTGGCCTTTCGGGACTGTTTACCCAAAGGGGCAAAGAAGTCTGCCGGCAAAAGACACCATGTGGCTCCTACAGCCTTCGCAGCAGCGGTAGGGGGTGGTTGTTTACAGTCTGGAGAGCCGTGCTCCTTTAAGGCAACACAAACTCCTTACCCTCGTTTCTGGCCCCAATCAGTGATCATCAAGACCGCCAGCCGCCTGCAGTTGTCAGGAGGAGCAGCCCTGGGAGATGAGCTCGTCTTTCTCGCAGAAGAAAAGTTGAAGGAGCGCAGATGGACGGTCGCTTTGTGCTCGCGAGTGACCAGCTAATACCCAGGGGCATCAGGCTATGATTTTGGTTTCTGTGCCAGGTGCATCAGCAGCAGTGGCTTGGGAGGTTTCATCCGGACCGAGTGGAATTGCTGCAGACATTTTTGGGTCTTGGTGAGCAAAAGGGACTTAGAGACACTGTGTTGTTATTGCAGAGCCCCACCATGAAGATCCAGGAGCACCCCAGCATCCCTGACACCAAACTGCAGAGGGCTCCTGATGCCGACACCCAGCAGGAGAGCTTCGCCTTGGAAGGGCCTCAGCTGGACCTGACCACCTTGTGTGAGGAAAAGAGCTGGGCAGGTAGGGTCGCGGCCTGACGCGTGGGTGATTCAATGAAGGAAAGCATATATAAATCAGTGTAGACGGGAGGCTTGTGTGGGTGAGAGTGACAGCTCTGCGTGCAGAAGTGGCTGCATTTCTAAATAACTGAAAATCCTTTTCCTGGCATAGGATGTGTCGTGTTTAGTGCTGCCAAGAGTAACTGCACTCTAAGGAAGAAAAGGTGCTTGCCCTTTATCACAGTGTCACCTTGCAGCCCTTATTTTTTTCTTTTCCCCTCCCCGGGAGTGCTGCTGTGGGGGAGCGTCTTTCCTCTGATAGTGCCAAGCAGAGTCCTAAGGAGCCGGTACGCATTTAGGATTTCATCTCGCTGTAACCCTTTGTCCCCCCACTGCGTGCCAGCCACCGACCTTCTGCATTAAATCTCCTTCCCATTTTTCAGGGCTGTTTTGGTTTGCTTCGCTGTGTTTCAGTGCTTGTTAATACAGACTTTTTAAAATCCAGATTAGCAAACGTAAGGGTTCCGCTCATTAAAGAGAACACTGAATAAAAGTGTTTCTTATTGAATGCCTCTAGTACAGTGTTTCAGATGGTTTTCTCTAGAGATTTTTGGTGAAAACGTTAGAAATGTACTCGTAAGGACGAAGAGGGTATCCTCGTCATGTCAAAGCCATATTTCAGGAAGGCTATTGGAACAGTTCCAAGCTGCAATTCTCTCTCACTGTCCATGTGTTCACATCCAAACACAGATCAGTGCGTATCCAGAACAAATGCCCATCTGCCTCTGTAGGCATGCGTTTGAGGCTGCAGAGAGGGAGAAGTCAGGCTTCCACACTCAGAGCAGCACATGCCTTAACACAGTGACTGAGCAGAGAAGCACAACTGTGAGAAAGCAATCTTTCTAAAAGTGCCGGGGTTCCTTGTTTCTTCTTCTCCTCCCCTCCTTTTCTATTTCTTTTTTTTTTTTAACCAAAAAGTACTCATTGTGGTAATGAACTTAGATGAGCTACCAAATGGTGAACTAAAAAGACCACAAGGTGAACAATAGCAGTTCCATTATGCTCCTGGCACCCAGGGCTTAATGAAGCGAAAGCTGTTTTTTATTCTAGTTTTCCCTCTTTTCAGTCTAAGAAACACATTCTAGTTCTTTGCATATATTTAGGCTGTAGGACTGAGATTTTTGTGAGATCTTCCCAGCTCATGATACAGTCACTGGTGGGAAAATTTCAAAATGCAGGATTTTTGTTTTGTTTTTAAGTGATACATTCCTGGTAGTATTTTGTTGTTCTTCTTTTGTTTTGTGTAGTTTGAAATAACATGGTATGTTTTTAATTCAGACATTATAAACGCCACTCTCCCCTCCCCGCCCCCCCAAATAGTACCATAATAGCCACTTTTGCCCAAATAAAAGAAAAAAGCAGTAGTCAAAACAAATGCTGTATTTGGGTTTCAGTAATATGGTCTCCCCATAACATTAACATGAAGCTCTAATAAGAACTAGGATTTTTGGTCAGAATTCAAATTAACCACATTGTCTTGATGATTTATTCAGTAAAGAGGCAGGTAGATTCCTCCTCTTCCTCCTAAAATGGACTGTTTGATTATTTTTATCTTGGTTAATCATAAATTTATAATCTCTTCCAACATAGTTTAAGAGGCAAATAAAAAGCTGAAAATGTTCCCCAGAGTGGTTGAAAGTTAACTTATAGTTTCCTCAAAATCATTTCACGACTTAATATTAAGAACTTTCTTCCAGATAAACAATAGTAATATGAAGGCCCCAACATTTTGATTTTGTATTGGGAAACTAGATAGAATAAAGAAAAAGCTTATTGGTGAAAATATATTTTTAATAGGCTTAGGAATGTAAGTTGTGTTATCCATTAGTTTATGAGATGACATGCTTTAACTTTTTTTAAAAAAATCAATTCCTGCATTTGTCATTGAACTTGCATATCTTAGAAATCTACATAGGCTCATTTCAAGGCTGTTTTGATCATTTGGTAACAGCTTTCAGTGGCCATTTTTATCATATATTTATTTTAAATTTCAAGTTACATATAACGGTAACATAGTTATAAGTATGGTTAAAACAAAGGATTTTTTGCATGAAGTATAGTTAAGATGAGAGCAGTAAGTTCAATCACTAAAATATCATCTTTCTTATAGCTTCAATAAGAAACAAACAAAATGGTGATTTTCCAGAAAGGAGTAAACTTTGCACTAATTTTAACCATGAATGTAAAATCAATGCAACAAAATTACAGAAGTGGAAGTAATAGCTCCCGAAACCATAGAAGCCAATACCCATCCACCAGTCTCCACCGCCAGTCTCACGCCTCCCTTGGAGTAACCCGTCTGCTTGGTTTGCTTGTTTGTTTCCCATCCCCACACCATAACTCTCACTCTCTCATCCGTGCAGAATCATAGAATATCAAGGGAGACAGTGCTTAGTGACCAGCCCAGGGGGAACGGCGTTCTCTAGTTTCTGGGATACATTGTACCAGGAAAACAAAAAGTGAAAGGAAATTAATAGATATATTCTATAGGCTACCTAGAGTGGAACCCTCTCAAAGGGAAGGTAGGATCAGAGTCTAATTGTGGTTGTTGGCAGATAAATAATATGTACTTTCTCTCCCCACCGCCATATGCAGCTGTGTATTAGGGCACATTAATTGATCTATCTACATATCATCATCACTATTATTATTTCCACTCTCCAAAATTAAATAAGTACATAAATTGGATATAGTATGTTTTTTGTTATTTAAAGCTCATCAAAGTTGCATAATTAGAATGCTCCTAATCAGCCAGTTCATGTGGATTTGGGGGAATCCATTTGTGGAAGCATTGAAATCTGAATATTCAGCTGCTCTATTAGATTTGTCCTGGTGAAATTAATTTTAAAAAAAACATTTTTAAAGGGCATAGAATATGCCATATGTCTTATTCACCACTACTGCTTATCGAAAATAACTTTGGAAAGAAAAAATCTAAAAGAATGATAGAAAAGCAGCAAGGGATCTGAAAGATCTTCCAGTTGAACCTTCTCATTATATAGATAAGAAAGTTGAGACCAAAAGAATCAAAATGATGATTCAAGATAACAAAGTCTCCTGACTTCCACTCTGATACCTCTTTCTAAGCATTGTATCCTGGCAGTCAGTAGACCATAACGGCGAAGAGCCAGGCTCGTCCTGGGTTCAAATCCTGGCTCCTCTACTTAACCAGTGTTGTTAGTAAACATGCCTCAGTTTTGGCCTAACTTCCCATCTTCAAATAATTATAACAGTCAGTAATAATAAATAATAGATATAATAGTATCTACTAAGTAAGTTTGTTCAAGGGTCAAATGAGCTATTATATGCAAAGTGCTCATCACAGTGTGGGCACTTAGAAAGCACTATGTGAATGTTAGCTCATGTTATTACTATCTTTCATAAACATTTCCAAGTACAGTTTCAGGAAAAAACAGCTAAAGTTTGCCCTCTTTGAAACCAGAGCCCATTTCTACATAATCATCATGGATGGCTCTGAACACAGAAGTCAGTAATTACTAGGTCCCTCATAGATTTACCAAGGACTAATCATGTCACACCAACTGTCTTTCTTCCTTCCTCCCTTCCTTCCTTTTTCTTTCTTCCTTTCTTTCTTTCTTTCTTTCTTTCTTTCTTTCTTTCTTTCTTTCTTTCTTTCTCTTTCTGTCTTCCTTTCTTTCTTTCTTTCCCTTTCTTCCCTTTTTTTCTTTCTTCCTTTCTTTTTCTGTATTAGGGCAATGGTGCATTTGAAGAGGCCTCCGTTGGTCCTTTCTTTAACTGGGACTAGTGGCAGCCTTTCAGAAATGTGGAAGGGACAGAAGACAGTCAGGTAGAATAGAGAATTAGTAACTGGTGAAGCAACTCTGCTTAAATGTGCAGATGGATGAATCAAAGTCAGTAAGTCCTCAGCCCTGTTCTGGTTCACACGTTTATTAATGACTTAAATGAAGCTATTGCAGGCCTGCTTATTAAATTGGCAAATGGGAGCAATGTAGATATATGAAGTTGAAGAATTAAATTTGGGTTGATAAAGTTGATGACTAAGGTCCCTTTTAACTCTGATAGTTTGCTAGATTGTTTGAACAATTGATCAGAATTACCAATGTTCAAAGATTGAATTTTGAGGAAAACTTTATAAAAGAATTCTCCCCGTAAAGATCCCTCTCCACTGGGGCTGACCTCTCTCTGTGTCTGGGATGTGCAATACCTTCTAGCATTTGAAAGCTATATGATAACACTATGCCAAGTAGTAATGACTCCAAATAACATAGCATTGGAAATTAGATGTGGAGAACGTCAGCTCCCTTAATTCTGTGCAGATTTCTTAGAAGTAAATCATCTCAGTTTTCTTTAGTATCATAAATGGATCCAGCCAGCTGCACCGACAGGAGCTATGCCCCAACAGCCGCATTAGTGTCAGCGTTCGGTTCCCTCTCTCGGCAGTGGGTTTCCTCTATTTCCACGTGTGCTGTGGTGTCTGAATTGGGATTCCCCCGTGAGCTCCTCTTTTTTATCACTTAGGTAGCAAGCATGCAGCTCTTCCCTTCGTTATCTCTGACCTGTCAGCTGACCTGGGTGGATTAATTTTTAATAGAGATACACGCGATACTTATGTCCAGAGTTCTTTGTGACAAGACACACGGCTGAAATAAAAACCACGGTCCCGCCCTAACCGGTTTGGCTCAGTGGATAGAGCGTTGGCCTGCGGACTGAAGGGTCCCAGGTTCAATTCCGGTCAAGGGCATGTACCTTGGTTGCGGGCACATACCCAGTAGGGAGTGTGCAGGAGGCAGCTGATGGATGTTTCTCTCTCATCGATGTTTCTAACTCTCTATCCCTCTCCCTTCCTCTCTGTAAAAAATCAATAAAATATATTTAAAAAAAAAAAAACCACGGTCCCCGAGGAATTCTGGTCTGGGTAGGAAAGCACATTTATTTGTTTTATGTGGTCCTTCAGGAGGAACATCCAATTTGAAGCCTGAAAACTTTCCTGTTTTCTCTTTGAACCGTTTTCTTGCAGTATTTCTTACAATATCTTTGTCTGTTTTATTGCTCTAAAATTACTGGTTAAGTTGCAAAACATTTCCCAAACCAGCAATTGGGAGTCCTCAGGACCGAGTCTATCGTGTGCCACACTATTCCGTTTTTGTTTTGTTTTTTTCTTTCTCATTTTTATATGTGAGTGCCAACGATCAAAACATGAGATAGCCTTGTGTTTTGAGATCATTTCAAAATAAAACAGGAACAGTTGGTTTTATAGATTCTTTCATTACATTGGACGTATTATACTGTATATTACATGTAATTATGTAACTCTTTTGAATAGGAGCCTTAAATTATAAGACTGTATAGAATAAAAGTAAAGAGAGAAAAAGGAGATATCATATAAACAGAGGTGAGAAACTTCACCTCTGTTCTACATGCAGACGAATGATTAAAAATCCCTTTTTTATTTTGTTAAGGATGAAACTCATAATGGTTTTCCATTTCTCATCCTATCTAATAAAAGAGTAATATGCAAATTGACCATCACTCCAACACACAAGATGGCCGCCCCATGTGGTCAAAGATGGCTGCCCCCATGTGGACACAAGATGGCCACCACAAGATGGCCAGCAGGGGAGGGCAGTTAGGGGTGACCAGGCCTGCAGGGAAGGGCAGTTAGGGGTGACCAGGCCTGCAGGGAAGGGCAGTTAGGGGGGACCCAGGCCTGCAGGGGAGAGCAGTTGGGGGGGTACCAGGTCTGCAGGGGAGGGCAGTTAGGGGCAAACAGGCTGGCAGGGGAGCGGTTAGGCATCAATCAGGCTGGCAGGGGAGTGGTTAGGGGGTGATGAGGCTGGCAGGCAGAAGCGGTTAGGGGCAATCAGGAAGGCAGGCAGGCGAGCAGTTGGGAGCCAGCAGTCCTGGATTGTGAGAGGGATGTCTGACCCCCCGTTTAGGCCCCATCCCGGTAGGATCGAGCCTAAACGGGCAGTCGGACATCCCTCGAGGGGTCCCAGATTGGAGAGGGTGCAGGCTGGGCTGAGGGACACACCCACCCACCCCCGCCCCATGCACAAATTTCATGCACCGGGCCTCTAGTTTTGAAATAAATGAATTCATCTACCCTAACTGTATGCTTTAGAAGAAAATGTCATGCATAAGCTAGAATTTCTTCAGCTGTGAATTTCATATATACCACTGTTGGCACTAGGAAAATAACACATTTGGTTTTCTTGTTAGTGAAGTGGTTGGTCAAGAATGGAGCCACAGCCCTAGCCAGTTTGGCTCAGTGCATAGAGCATTGGCCTGCGGACCAAAGGGTCCTGGGTTCAATTCTGGTCAAGGGCACGTACCTCAGTTGCAGGCTCCTCCCTGACCCAGGCCCTGGTCAGGGCTCATGCAGGAGGCAACCAATCGATGTGTTTCTCTCACATCAATGTTTCTCTCTGTTTTTTCCTCTCTCTCCTACTCTCCCTAAAAATCAACAGAAAAAGATGTCCTCCAGTGAGGATAAACAAACAAAATAAATAAATTAAATAAAACACTAATTTAAAAAAATAAAAAAGAGCCCTGGAAATACTGGGAAAGCACTTTTAAAAAAAGAAAAAAAGAATGGAGCCACAAAACTCAGCCATGCTAACCAAAAGGAAATAAGATATGTGGCTCCGTGTGAGCCACAAGGCATCAGATAAGCACAATTATGTTCCATGACTAGTATTTTATAGTTAATTCAGCATCACAATATATCTCTTACTGGAGACATGTTTGGTTAATGGTTACACACACTCATTTTGCAAACAGAGACCACACAGCTGAAAACTTAAATCAAAAATTAGTTAGAACGCTTTTTAAGAGATACTCTGCTAAGATTCAGACAATTTAAAAGGCTTTGGGATCTTAGCCTTTTCAAACTACTAGTAAGTGTTGCTGAGTAGAAATGTCAAACCAGCCAGCACACCCCTATGCCAATATCAACAGCAGTCTTTGTTTGTCACCTCCCTCTGTCCCGCTGAGCCACCTTGCCCTCCCCCCTGGCTGTTTTGCTCCTTGGCCTTTCTCAAGTGAGGTTATTGTTTGCTGGTTGCTGTTCAAACCATCTTAACCCTTTCCCTGTCCCAGCTCCATTGATTTTAGGCCTTGCAGAAAATTACTGCTGTTTTATGACCTATCATGAAAGAAAAGATGCAGTCTGGTCAGCTTAATAGTTCCATTTTCCTTAACACTACATTTTTATTATTTTTTAGGGATTGCTTTCCACTCTCCTTCTCCCCCTCTGACCTCTCAATCCATTTTTTACTTTTACGTCGGCAGTTCTGAGCTGCTCCTGTCAGAGCCCTGCCGCTGAGGAGGAGCCAGCTGGTAGCTTTAGTACCAATGATGAAACAACGCCCGTGCATCTCCAGCTTCAGCCAAGTAAATGTACCAACAGATTCTCTGCCACCTTTCGAGACTCACTAGGCAAAAGTCTGTCTTCAACACTTTCATTTTTTTCCAAATATTTATATTATCTTCTGAGTTCCCAGATAAGTTGGGTCTCTTTAAATCTTGATAAAACTAGGGACCTCATTCCACATGAGGTTAATTTTTTTTTTCATTAATGTGCTGATCTCTCCTACGACACAGTGGGGTCTTCAACAGTGTCATACAGTCATCCTTGTTATTGAAGCACCTGGCACGTTCTAAATTGAAGCACTGTCCTAGAGTCAGGAGATTGAGTTTCTAGTCCCAGCTGTTATCATTGATTAGGTATTTGCTCTTAACCACTTTGGGTTTCAGTTTCCTTATCTGTAATCTGTTGGGTTGAACCAGTGGTTCTTAAAACTGACTGCATTTGGTGTCACTTGTGCAGCTTTTAAAGAGTGTGTGGGTGTGGGTGGGTGGGTGGGTGGGTGGGTGTGTGTGTGTGTGTGTACATGGCTTACATATCTGGGCCCTCATCTAAAAATTCTGTTTAATTGTGTGGTGTGAGGACCTGTATGTTAGGAGTTAACTTCTATCACCTTGTGTGTCCCTAATGTGCAGCCGGTTGAATAATCACTAGAGTAGATATGTATGAAGTTTCAACAAGCTGTAGTGGTCTATGATTATAATATGATCTTTTAAAATAAAATACTGAGTAGCACTTGTTGAAGATAATTTTGTAGATGTTATAAATACTTTGATAGCTGAAGGAGCAATTGTTCCATGATTCAGACTGTGGGAATCCATTCTGTGCCAGAATCTAAAATCATGGCCAAATCTTAGCCTTGTGTAAATCACAATGATCCACAAATGTATTTAAAGCATAACTTTTTTTAATGCCTAGAGTATTAGAAATGAAATACCCTACATCAGTGGTCGGCAAACCACAGTTCGCGAGCCAAATGCGGCTCTTTGTCCCCTTGAGTGTGGCTCTTCCACAAAATACCACAGCCTGGGCGAGTCTATTTTGAAGAAGTGGCGTTAGAAGAAGTTTAAGTTTAAAAAATTTGGCTCTCAAAAGAAATTTCAATCGTTGTACTGTTGATATTTGGCTCTGTTGACTAATGAGTTTGCCGACCACTGCCCTACATCATCTGAGATCTATCTTTAAAATACGTTAGATAGGATTTTTTTTAATAAGGAAAGGAACATATTGAGGTGGATCTTGCAGTTAAGTACAAATGAGTATCACCCTATTCACTCCCAAAATCGTAAATCAGGGTTTTTGTACTGAGTATGTCTTTTCCTTAAAGATCATCTAAGATAATTTGTACAAATATGTCCTTTGTAAGGCATTCATCTTTTCTCTCCTTTTTTAAAATTAATTTGTATATCCTACTTTAACTGTATTCTTGAGCTGCTTCTGAAATTTCGACTGAAAAGCAGTCGAAACATGCATCTTAAACATGCTAACCCCAACCACTAAGCAGAAGCACACGAAACAGCTTACCTAAACCTCAGTGGAAGGCACAAGCTCTTAAATCATGGGCTCACTCACAATTACTGCGATGCCATAGCTGGACATTAATGAAAGATGGAAAGCCAAGATGCTAAGTCTCTTCCTCCCTGACGCATTTCTTTTCTGGAAGAAAGTATGGAAAGTTCCCGCCAGTGACTTGCAGCGGGGAGTCGGGACAGACACCATTGCTCCTTCAAGGCTGTTCCTAAGGGCAGCCCTAGCAAATTCTCTTTTGAAAGCAAGTGAGGATGAAGATAGAAGGAGGAGGATGGCTCTCAGACAATTTGGTGATTCTGGTTGGGACTTAGTGTGTCTACTCAGAACCTTAAATCTAAAATGAGGAACCATTCTGTGCCTCTTAAATTCATTGCCTCCTAATGCTTTCAGAAAACTTGGCAAACAGTTGTGCTTTAAAGAATGATTTTGGCCCACCTGGCATGGCTCAGTGGTTGAGTGTCGACCTATAAACCCTGAGGTCACTGTTCGATTCCCGGTCAGGGCACATGCCTGGGTTGTGGGCTTGATCCCCATGGAGGATGTGCAAGAGGCAGCTGATCAATGATTCTCTCTCATCACTGATGTTTCTATATCTCTCCCTCTCTCTTCCTCTCTGAAATCAATAAATATATATATATATTTTTTTTTATTTTATTTATTTTTTTTTTTAAAGAATGATTTTGACCTCTTAACCCTCATTATTTTCCAGATCCCATGCCTGCTTTGTCCTCATGGCAGCAGGAGAACAAGGACTCTGACGATGCACCCCTCTCCCCACCAGCTGGGCGTCTCATTCGTCAGCTTCTGGACGAAGATAGTGACCCCATGATCTCTCCTCGGTTCTACAATTATGGGCAGAGTAGGCAATACCTGGATGACACGGAAGTGCCTCCTTCTCCCCCAAATTCCCACTCTTTCATGAGGTAGGTTTCTTTTTGTTGATCAGCAAATGCATCATTAGGATAGTCATGGCTGATGGGCAGTAATTTCTCTTAATTAAGTTGTAAGTCTGTGAAGGAATATATTTTAAATTCTCCCTCCTGGGACACAGGCTGCATCGTAGTTTTTCAGGTGAACTGTAGCCCAACTGCAACATCACATACTGAATTTCCATTGCCACCTCCTTTCCAAAGCTCTCTCAAATTCAACTTTGAAGTCCACAGCAGACATTTTAGTCCTAAATTTGCTAATTATTAACGTGAACTAGAGGAGATTAGACCCATTTAATAGGTGGGACATATAGAGCCCCAAGTCACAAAATAAATTAGTAGTCCAGTTTATTTTATTAGAGAGCAGGGAGACTGCTCACACCCTCCCCCTCCATACCTCCTCCTCATCCCCCAGCTCTTCCCAGCAGGCAGTGACTCACTGCTGGGGAGCTGACTCAAGGGTGCCCCTCACAGGCAACGGAGCTGCTCTCTGGGGTCCTATGATGATGAACACGAGGACCTGACACCTGCCCAGCTCACGCGAAGGATTCAGAGCCTTAAAAAGAAGATCCGGAAGTTTGAGGACAGATTCGAAGAAGAGAGGAAGTACAGAGTAAGTGCCTCCTCTCTCTGACGTGACATGCCAACATGTCAGCAATGCAGAGAAGTGGTAAAGGTTAAGTGAGATATCTAGGGAGTCTCAAAGCAAAAAGGCAACAAAGACTAGGTAGTGAACTCTCAGACACCTCAAACTTCATGTATCAGCATTTTCATCGCACAAATGTATTCTTATAAACTAGAGGCCCGATGCACAAAAATTTGTGCACTCGGGGGTCCCTCAGCCCGGCCTGCGCCCTCTCACAGTCCAGGACCACTCGGGAGATATCCACCTGCCCGTTTAGGCCCGCTCCCCGGGGGAACAGGCCTAAGCTGGCAGTCAGACATCCCTCTGGGAGCCCGGGATCCCTCGGGGGATGTCTGACTGACGGCTTAGGCCCGCTCCTCCCAGGGATGGTGGTCAGTGTGCTCCTCACAGTTGTTAGCCCAGCTTGTGGCTGAACGGAGCTCCCCTGTGGGAGCACACTGACCACCAGGGGGCAGCTCCCGCGTTGAGCGTCTGTCCCCCGGTGGTCAGGGCACGTCATAGCGGCCAGTCGTTCCGATCGCTCTGTGGTTAGGGTCAATTTGCATATTACCTTTTTATTATATAGGATAACTTGAACACTTCAGTTTACGTTCTGTAAACTTACCAGTGAGCCAGAATGGAAAAAAATCATTAAATGGTGTCTTTTGTTTGGCTACAACTTAATTCAAGGTTATCTTCTAAAATTTCATTAGTACTGACCTCATTCTACTCTCAGCTCTTGGTATTTCCCACAAGAAGATCAAAAAGGCATTTTTCAAAGTGGTTGCAGGGTAAAATATCATACACTCCTTTGCTTTCTATTCTGTCAACCTGACAGGTTTTACCCTACAAGTGATGGAAACAGGGCCATCCATGGGCCTTATACAAGTCCGTGACCATAAATATTCAGCATTTTACCTCTGAAGAATTCTTTAAAAGCATCAAAAATAACCAGATGTAAAGAAGGATGCTGGAATTAAACTTGTGAAGCTTGCCCTGCTTGGTCCTGGTTAATTTCTTATTCCAATGAGGCTCATGTTTCCTTCCTGCTTAAAACAAACTGATCATCAAACACTTCTTTTTCCTGCTCCAATTCCAAGACATTCACCATAGTTTTCCTTTTCTCAGCCCTCCCACAGCGACAAAGCAGCAAATCCTGAGGTTCTGAAGTGGACAAATGACCTTGCCAAATTCCGGAAACAACTAAAAGGTAGGTAAAGCTCTAGACCTATGGCGTGGTTTCTATAAAACAAGCCAGGTACAGAATCTCATGCCTAGTGCCACTGCTAAAATATGCCAGGAAGAGACCTATCTTGTTTGGCTCAGTGGCTAGAGCATCGGCCTGCAGACTAAAGGGTCCCAGGTTCGATTCTGGTCAAGGGCACATGCCCGGGTTGCAGGCTTTGATCCCCAGTAGGGGGCGTGCAGACGGCCGCCGATCAATGATTCTCTCTCATCATTGATGTTTCTATCTCTCTCCCCCTCTCTTCCTCTCTGAAATCAATAAAAATATTTTTTTAAAAAATAAAAAATAAAATATGCCAGAAAGACAAGTTCCTTAAGGCTGCTTCCCAGTGCTCTCAGAAATTAGGGGACACCGCCCTAGCCGGTTTGGCTCAGTGGATAGAGCGTCGACCTGCGGACTGAAGGGTCCCAGGTTCGATTCAGGTCAAGGGCATGTACCTTGGTTGCGGGCACATCCCCAGTAGGGGATGTGCAGGAGGCAGCTGATTGATGTTTCTTTCACATTGATGTTTCTAACTCTCTATCCCTCTCCCTTCCTCCCTATAAAAAATCAATTATATATATATATATATATATATATATATATATATATATATATAGATATTTTTTTTTAAGAAAGAAATTAGGGGACACCTTCTCCATGTCTTCCCATGGTCTTAATCACAGGGTATCCCAGATTTGCTCAGATGCGAATTCTGTAGCATTTCTTCATTTCCCTAAATGGCTAATAAAATGATGATGGTTTCAATTCAATACTCATTAAGTATCTGTTTAATCCAAGGCTTTATTTGCTGTGGTATTAGAAGACTTAGACCCAGAAATGTATATGAAAAAGATGGCCCCTGTCCCTCAAGGAGCTTGCTGTCTTTTAGGAGACAGACATATGAACAACTAAATAGAATACAAAATAAAAAATAATTCCAAAATGAAGAACATGAGTCACACACAAAAAGTTGGCTAGCAGTTGGGCACTGGAGCAGTAAGTACCTTTAAACACTAAGGCAGTAGTGTAGAACACCTGCCACATTCCGAGAACAGCGAGCAGGTTGGTGTGGGTAAAGTACAGATGTTCAATAGAAGACCTAGAGCTTTCTCAGGAATGAAGGTTAGGGAAACTTTCCAGATAGCCCAGGAAGACATTATCATTTTCTCGGGTTGTATATAATAACCTAGGGGTTTCAACTAATGTTATAATTATATACTTTCTGGCAGGGGGGTGGGGGGAGAGGAGACAGGGCTAAGTAGCTATTAACATCACAGACTTCAATTCTCAAATACCTCCGCACCCAAATTTTTTCAACTAGAGTCAAAACTAAAGATATCTGAAGAGGATCTAACCCCCAGGCTGCGGCAGCGAAGCAACACACTCCCCAGGAGTTTCGGTTCCCAACTTGAGAAAGAAGATGAGAAGAAGCAAGAGGTGGTAGATAAAGCAATCAAGCCCAATGTGGAAGCCATGCTGGACTCCATCCAGCGGAAGCTGCAGGAGAAGCGGGCGGAGAGCAGCCGTCCCGAGGACATTAAGGTGTGGTGATTCGGTGAAGGCCCCGAGCTAACTGCTCACCCTAAGCCATGTCAGTCAGCCTGGTAGAAGCATAGGACATGCCACACAGAGCCCAATGGGAAGAGTGATGGAGGGATGCCTTTTGAAACCTCCCACACCCTCATCTTCCACACTCTTAGATGTTTAGAGAAGCTGATGAAACAACTTTGAGTGCTTTAACTATAGCTAATTTGGTTTTTTACTTCAAATTAAAAGCAGAAAACTCCACTGTACAGATTGCAGAATGAACTTATTTAGGTTCATACACAATTTGGTGACCCTTAGGTAGAAGACTTTAGGAGCATTTGAGGCATCACCACTTTGGGACTATGTTATCTGTCACTGTAGACATCTCTTGGGCCATTCAGTGAAGCCTCGTGTGCCTCACAGCCTTGCTTGCCTCAGTACTCAACATGCCTTTGCTGCCACAAGGAAGTTGATGGTGTTTCTGTTGTGCTATCTTATTTCTAGCAAGAGGTCAGGAATAGCTAATTCCTAAGTGAACTTGGATAGAGAGAGGAGGAGCTATTGTGTGAGGATTCTTTTTAATCCTACTTTTTTTTTTTATTGTTGAACTGAAGAAGAAGAAAAACAAGAAGTTGGAATGTTGACAAATGTTTCCCCTGCTCATTGATCTCTCCTTGTGTTTGTACAGGACATGACCAAAGACCAGATTGCTAATGAGAAAGTGGCCCTGCAGAAAGCTCTGTTACATTATGAAAGCATTCATGGACGGCCGGTATGTGAATGCACTGACTTCTCTTTCTGACCGGGCTAAATCCTCTGGCTTTAGAAATGGATCTTCTGTGTTTGGTATTTTGCAAATGAGGTTCCCTACTGTTCAGCAGATGACTCTGTTTTCACTGGAACCAAACTTTCTAAAGGCTAAACCTGTGATAAGAGTTTCACTACCTTGTAGATGGTGAATTTAATTGAGTTCCAAAGAAAAATTAGTTTGCAGCTAAAATGTAGTCCCTGGCGTCCTGCTTCAAGGGGAGAATGTGGGGAGGCGAGGGGGGTATGAATTGGTGCACAGAGCCCTGGAGTGAGGAGGCTTCACTGTCCCTAGGTCTGCCTCCATGAGCTGACACTGGCTCCAGGCATTCTTATCCATAAATCAATGGGCTAAACTAGAATCATCTGCCCTCAAATTTGATCTCTCTACAGAGCAGTTGCAACCAGTGTTTGTCCATGGAGAAGTTGCAGCTGCCACCCAGAACCAAAAGTGTGAGGCATCCAAAATATGGCTCTGCCTTTTCATAACAAGGAGCATTTGAGGCCGTTGGTTATTCAGCGCGAGTTCATGTTAGTCCAGGGAAGACAGGAGCATGATAGGCTTCTCTCTTCCTTAGGGAACCTGTGGTCAGGTGTCCATGTCACTTACTCTTAGTAACCTGTTCAGAATGTTGTCAAGAACCCAGTAAAATCAACTCTTACGAGCAGGTATAAAAAAGCATCTATACTAATAAAAAAGTAATATGCTAATTAGACCAAGTCGACCAGACATCTTCCAGAAGTCCAACTTCCTTCTGGACAGTTAGGGGGTGATCAGTCTATCAGGAGGGTAGTTAGGGGGGGACCAGGCCAGCAGGGGGCAATTAGGGTCAACCAGGCCAGCAGAGGGGCAGTTAGGGGGGATCAGGATGACAAGGGGGCAGTTAGGGGGCGACCAGGCCCACAGGGGGGCAGTTAGGGACAACCAGACTGGTAGACCAGTTAGGGAGCGACCAGGCCCACAGGGGGGCAGTTAGGGGGCAATCAGGCTGGCAAGCAGAGGCAGTTAGTGGTGATCAGGTAGGCAGGTAGAGTGGTTAAGGGCAATCAGGCCGGCCGGCATGGGGACACTTAGGGGGTGGCCAGGCAGGCAAGGGGGCAGTTAGGGGGTGACCAGGCTAGCATGGGGCAGTTAGGGGTGACCAGGCTGGCAAGCAGAGGCAGGAGTGATCAGGCTGGCAGGTAGAGTGGTTAGGGATGATCAAGCAGGTGAGCGGTTAGTAGGCAGTGGTCCCGGATTGCGAGAGTGATGTCCAACTGGCAGTTTAAACTGCAGTCAGACATCCCCCAAGGGCTCCAGGATTGGAGAGGGTGCAGGCCCAGTTGAGGGACCCTCCCCTGCACGAATTTTGTGCACTGGGTCTCTAGTGAAGTTTATGTTCACAGAAGGATTTTTATATAGCCAAAAAGCATGCATCTCTTTTCCAGTTTCAGCATAGCTATATAATGGAGACAGTCTTTTCACCTGAGATAGGTTCTTTTAAATAAAGAAGCTTCCAGAATAATGCACTAGAGGTCTGTGAGGGCCGGGACTCAGGGTTTTGTGAAGCTAATCCTCAGCCAGTAGCACAAATAAACTATCTGTAAAATGCATCTTCCATGGTATTTTGGTTCTGAATTTATCAGGTTTAGGTTTAAAAAAGAAGGTGGGGCTGATGGTGATTGATTTTGCTGGCCTGCCCTGCCGTGGAAAAATACTGGCGCTCTGGGATGACGGTCATGTTTCCAGCCAAGTTGTGTGTGTTTTTTCCAAGCCAAGTTTTATTTTGGATCTTTAAAAGCCATTGAACCAAGTAGTAAATGCACTGGAGCTCGCATACATTGTGAAACGTTGTCCTTCTCTTCTGGAGTATTCAGAAACAACTGCTAGGGGTAGGCTCAAACCTTTGAGTGTCTTGTCATGGCCACCAGACAGTCCCTAGGAGAAGGAGGCAAGACTTGTGTGTTTTACTTCTTTTCATTGCATGGATTCACGTTATGACATGGATTAAAGACTTCTTTGCCTGGATCCCTGAGATCTCTCAGCTGCATTCTAGACTTAACCTTAAGCCAGTTCAGGAGGTTGGGGTTGGGGTGGGTGCACGTGGTACCTGTTGCTGAGTTGCTCTGCGGCTCAACAGACCTAGATTCAGAACCCAGCCCTGCTGAGACTAGCTCTGTGACTTCGGGCTATGGAGGTAACTTCTCAGAGCTTCCGGGCCCTGTCTGTGTAATAGGTTGTCTGGAGACAAAGTGACGTTACAGGCACACATTTACCTGTAGGGCATCTGGCACTGAGGAAGCTGGGCAGAGTGGCTCTGCTGGGGGGAGAGGGAATTGCCAAGTAAATGATAGCTTTCACTTCTGTTACAATTACATGTTCCTCGCCCTGTGGCCTACTTCTTAATGACTGAATCAGGAGAAAGAATGCACGTTTTTAGCACTCTTATAATTAGCAATATGAAATATTAGTTTTTGGCCCTGTCTTTCTATTCCCCTTTCTTTCATCATTCTTTCTGATGAAGGAAGAACACCGTTCTGGATCACATTCTAGCATCTCACGAGGCAGGGAACATATGCTCTGGGAGTTTGTCACATTCCTGGTCCAGGGTCAGGCTCTCTGCCTCGCTCTGGAACATGATGCTCCGACCTCAGGAAAGGCAGAGTCCATTTGATACCTGGCCAGTCCAAAAATCAGAGTGAACTTTTCATTCTCAGACCCGTGGTGTTGCCATGGACCCTGGACTGTAAATAACATTTGGGCAATGCTTTAAAAAAAAAAAAAATACATGTACTCCCAGTGCTGAACTATCATTCTAAACCCTAGGATTTTTTAGAAAAGCAGGTGCTCCTAGTTCATGGGTTTTTGCTGAGTCTGCAGATTCTGATTTACTAGTAAAGGGACACTAACTCCAAGTCACAGGCCAAAATAATTACCTGCCAATTCTATACATTTTAAAGAAGGCTGTTTGCTTTAACAGGACACTCTATAGGCAGACTGACATGTAACAAAACACACTCGTTTACACACTGACACACATTCCCTACAAATTATTATTAAAGTGGCCCTTTTCAGTATTTCAGGATCTCAGGAGTAGACGATGTCACAGAAGGAAGCACAGCAGATGGCTGCAGCTCCCTGCTCTGCCTTATTCGTAGACCCCTGCTTGATGACAGGGGACAGGGAGAGAATGGGTTGCTTGCCCAGAGCTCCTGGGTTCTTGAGTCTCTTCCTCATCAGTATATTTTAATCTTATATTTTAAAACCTTGGGACACCAAACATCATGTTCAAATTTAAATGCAAATTCTAAAGCACTCTCCTTTGCTGTTTGGGATTATCTGATCTCTGCACAGTTAGCCTACTGTCTTTACCTGATAATGAAGAAGAGAGAGTTGTCATTTTCCAATCCATGGGCCAAGAATGCAACCATTATAAGAATCCAACTCATGTCTTCTCCTGCTAGCAGTTTTATGACTCAGAAATACCCATCCACTCATTCAAAGGCCTATTCTTGGTCAGTAGGGGAATCCCTGATGACTGATGACTCAAGAAAAAGAGTGTCAGCCTCCGAACGGTTTTCCCATGGTCCACTTCACGTCCGCCTGCCCTTTATTGACAGTCCAGCCAAAGCCCTGCTTTGTTTATCTGACTATCGGTTGGCTTTTGGCTCTGCTCACAAATCCAGCACAGACAATCGCATGTGACAGGTGAAAGCTGTATTAACTTTTAGCGTGAACAGCCCTTTGGCTTCAGGTATATACTCTGAAAATAATTCTGGTGTAATTCAAGTTGTATTTATATTTTCTACACCTCAGACTTAAAGATCTTTTATATTTTTGATGTTCAGATACTTTTATCATATGCCAGCATTAACTTTGGTGGAGTCATGATGAGTTTCAACTTTCCATAGTCAAAAATTGAATTATATTAGATCATTTACAGGTATTAGTTCCTGAGGGTCATTAATTTTAAACATGAGCAATTCATAGAAAATCTAAATGTCAGCATCATGAGCCAAAGAATTAAGTTGGTGAGCCTCTTCATCTACTCCAACTAGAAAATTTGGGTTTTGAACAAAGAATTAGAACAGAAATTAGTTTGGGTGCAATTTGCTCTATCTGTCTGATTTTATCAGCTAAGTCTCATTCTATAAATCAGAGATGTTTCTGCCAGCAGCTAGTCCACAATGAGAACGTGCTGGCTTCTTCTTTTTATTTTTAGTGTGTATTTTGGTCACTAAACCATCTATTGTTTATCTTGCACATTAGATCACACCACATCATGCGTTGACAGTGAAGATATGCCTTAACTTATCTGCAACACATTTAATGGATACATCTCGTATCAAGAAAACAACAACAAAAAACACGATTTCATGTGGTTCAGTCCTAAATTTTGTCATCTTACAGGTGAAATCTGTACTAGTCACTCCGTTTATGTTCTTCAGACTTACTTGTGGCTGTTATTTAAGTTTCCTTGAAGGATAACATAAATACAGAAAAGAGCCCAGATTATATGTCTTGATGTAAACAAATCCAGGTAACCAGCATCCAGATTAAGACACAATATGTTACCAACCCCCCATTAGCTCTCCCTAGTGTCCCTTCCCGTCCATAGCATGCCCTCCTGCCACACCAAGGAAAACCACTCTCTTGACTTTTAACACTGTAGATTGGATTCACTTATTTTTGAACTTCATAAAAGTGGAAGCTTACAGTTTGTAGTCTTTGGTGTCTGACTTATTTTACTCAGCTTTATTTTTGTGAGGTTAATCCAAGATGTTGCATATAGCTATGGCTCATTTATTCATTTATCCATTTATTATTGCTGTATGGTATTCAATTTTGAAAACATACCTTATCCGTTCTTCTGTTGTTGGGCATATGGATGATTTCCACTTTGGGGATTACAATAAGTAGTGCATACGTGTTCTTGTTTGATGTAGTCTCACTTGTCTGTGTGTCTTTTGGTAAACTTAAGGCCATATTTATTTGGTATGTACTTAGAATGGAATTGGATCATATGTGCAGCTTCAGTAGATACTGCCAAATAGTTTCCCAAAGTGTCCTACCCTTTCCAGACGTGAAAGAGTTCCAGTTGTCCAGCATTCTCACTGACGCTTGACACTGTCTTTTCATTCTAGCCATGTGGTGGGCGTATAGTAGTAAAACCTGTTGTTTGATCCTCAGTTTTTGGTGTGTGTGTGTTTTTTTATAAAATAATTTCTAAATTTCCTTCTACTTTTGACAGTCCTTTTAAAAAATTAAATAGCAATTTTGAAACTTATTTTAATATGGTTGAAGCAGGAAAATGCCCATCATCTCAACTTAATGCTGTGATAATAGAAAGAGATAAAATAATTTATTATTGCTGATGATAGAAAATAAATCCATAAAATGCTATTCCTAGCTTGTGAAGTTTATCCAAAGTTCACTTATTGTTGATCACTTTGAAAAAGGCAAATAAGAAAAATAAGAAAGGATAATTCACTTATGCATAATCCAGAGTTATCTTCAAAGCTGAAGGCCCAAAGGCCAATAAAAGAAATGGTCAAAGCTAATATGACTTGCCTTTCCTTACCTCTGTGACTCTTGTCTTCTTATGTGTGCAATGGAAATAAAACACAGAAGACAAATAGCAATCTTGAAAAAAAGGTACTTCATCTCATTCACCATTTAAGTAAACAGAGGAAATGCATGCATATCAATGAATTGGGCTTACTAAAAATGTTTGGAATATTTGTTCACTCATTCTGCAATATTTATGGACTATTTCTATTATGTCATACACTGAAATAGTTGTCAGGGGCAGAAAACACAAGCTCCTGCTCTCAAGGGGCTTATAGTTTAAAGAAGAAACAGAAATGTCAACAAACTATCATTATTATCTTACATAATAAAAGCCTAATATGCTAAGTGAATGGTTGACTGGTCGGCCATTCAACCAATCAAAACATAGTATGCTAATAATATGCTAAGGCCGCTCAACCGCTCGCTATGATGTGCACTGACCACCAGGGGGCAGACGTTTCAACCAGTAGGTTAGCTTGTTGCTGAGGTCCGGCCAATGGGAACTGAGCGAGACGGGCCCAACACACCCTGGAGCCTTCCCGCAGTCCCTCTCCCGCTGGCCAACCTCCCGGGTCTCTTCCCAGCCCCGATTGTGCACTGGTGGGATCCCTCGGCCTGACCTATGCCCTCTCGCAATCTGGGACCCTTTGGCGGAATGTCAGAGAGCCGGTTTTGGCCCGATCCTGCAGGCCAGGCCAAGGGGCCCCACTGGTGCACAAATTTGTGCACTGGGCCTCTAGTAGAGTATAAAAATGTGTCATCCATTGGGGCTGCTATAAAAGATTACCTTAGAACTGGGTGGCTTATACACAACAGAAATTTATTTCTCGCCCTAACTGGTGTGACTTAGTTGGTTGGACATCGTCCCGTGCACCTGGGTGTTGCCAGTGTGATTCCAAATCAGGGCACATGCCCGGGCATTCGGGCTCGATCCCTGTTGGGGGAGCGGGGTGCAAGAGGCAGTCAGCAGATTCAGTGTCTGGTGAGGGTCCCTTCAGTTTCATAGATGGCGGTCTTCTTGCTGTCTTCGCATGGCAGAAGGGGGGATACAGGGGAGCACTAGGGGACTCTATAAGGACACTAATCCCATTCATGGCATCCCACCTCTCATTACCCAGTCACCTCTCAAAGGCCCCATCTCCAACCCTAGTTGGTTTGGGTCAGGGGATAGAGCGTCGGCCTATGGACTGAAGGGTCTGGGGTTTGATTCCAGTCAAGGGCACATGCCTCGGTTGCAGGCTTGATCCCCAGTAGGGGGCATGCAGGAGGCAGCCGATCAATGATTCTCTCTCATCATTGATGTTTCTCTCTCTCCCCCTCTCCCTTCCTCTCTGAAATCAATAAAAATATATTTTTAAAAATGGTTAGCTTTTAAAAATAATAAATAAATAAGGAGAGAGAGAGAGAGAGAGAGAGAGAGAGAGAGAGAGAGAGAGAGAGAGAACAAAGGCCGCACCTCCAAATACCATTACATTGGGAATTAAGTTTCAACATATGAATTTTGAGTGACACAAACATTCAGTCTGTGACAAAGCAGATGTAAAATTACAAGGTATACACAGGTTGCAGTAGGTGACACAAAGGAGAGAATGAGCAGGTCTTCCAGAATGAGAGATGTTGGAAAAAGTCTGCACAGAGGAGGTGGCTCTTGAACTGAGTTTGCCAAACCGACTGTACTGTGAATCATCTGTACTTTCTCTAGGCCCAGAGCATGCTGGGACAGCTGGTAGCTTGGCTTCTCAGCTCTCTTGTTCTTGCTTTCCAGGTCACCAAGAATGAACGTCAGGTTATGAAGCCACTCTATGACAGGTACCGGCTGGTCAAACAGATCCTGTCCCGAGCCAACACCATGCCCATCATGGTGAGTTCACCACCTCTCTGTTGTTGGTTACCTGGTTGAATGGGCCTTGGCTACTAGGAGGGCCCTAGCCTGCCTTCTCATTAAAGAATAGACTTTAAGGGTTGAATGTGCCATTAATATCGATGGCCCGTAAGCTTGAGGAATGAAGAATTTGTCAAAGACTTCTGAGACTACATTGGTAAAAAAAAAAAAAAAAAAAAAAATGAGCAAACTTGAAGCTGATAGAATTTTTTTTTTTCTTTTGAGAGTCATGCTTTGGCCAGGAACATCCCCCCAACATGTGCTGGGCCAACTCCCCTCCACCCCCTCGCCGCTTTCCTCCGAGACTGAGCACCAAGGGGACAGGGCTGTGCTTTCTCCAGGCCTCTCCGCACCGGGAGTGCCTCTGGTCCCAGGGGCATCTGTGAATAGCCTTCTCTCCCCTCTCAGAGGGGATACAGGGCTCCTATCCAGGGAGAAGTCTGCTAAGGAACTCGGGACAGCGGGCCTCTCTGGAGGACTCACTCGTGGAGAAGTGTGAGGTGGAAAGGGGGCGAGGCTAGTGACTGTGCAGGTGCTCTCAGACGCCACCATCCTTGGACTTAGCCGCTTCTGGCCTCTGAGTTTTTATTTTGTCTGGAGCAGGGAGCAGCAGCTCTGGGAGAGCCTTTCAGGACTGGCCAGCCCCCTCACCCCGCCCCTGCAGTCTGGGCTTTTCCACCTCCCCCTGTGAGTGCCCTGTGAATCCATGGCCCCCTCCTGGGGACTCAGTTGCCTCTGTTTCACTTGCCTCTGTCCAGGCACCTGAAGGCTTCCTCTGCTGTCTTCTGGGCTTTTTAAGAAGCAGACACCGCCTCCTGGTGTTGTTGAAATGCATACTCCCCCCGCCGCTGCTCTTCCATTCCTCTGCAGCCTCCTGTTTATTTCTAGGCCTCCGCTGGCGTCTTCATGCCTTTTCACAGTGCAGTTGCTCCTGGGAATGAGGGAGGGTCCAGAGGCCTCAGGCTGGTGTGTTGGCAGGAAGCGCCTTTTCTAGGAATGTCCTGCAGAATGAATTAGTAGCTCACCAACACAAGGATTAAATCTAAGGAATCGGTTTCATTCTTCAGTTAGGAACCCTTAGTGTCTGAATAGGGTGAGTGGACAGTGGGGACGCCAGAGAACCTTTGTATCACCTCAGGAGCTGACGCTATTCTAGGTGGAGCTGTTAAGTGCAGGTGTTCTTATCGTGGCTGGGATGGGGAGGAAAGGGGTGGGGAGGCAGGGGGTGGTCTGCTCGGGTTTCCTCGCGTTTGGTTAAGGGACTGGTGCGCTGTTCTTCCTCTCAGGGGAGCTCCTTGGTTGGGGCGGGGGAGGAGTGGGGCTCTGGAGGGAAGAAGCAACTTGAAAAGAACTTTGGTTGTTGCTGGTTTTCCTGGGAATTTTTGGCGGGAAGGAGTTAGAGCACATCATTAAAAGGCAGCAATGAGTCCTGGTGAGGCAGAGGAGGTGGAGAGCTGGCGGGAAAGGGAAGGGGTTCGCAATGTAACCTACTTGTCAACGCCTGTCGCAGGGTTCCCCTTCCAGCAAGCGGAGAAGCCCTTTGCTGCAGCCAATTATCGAGGGCGAAACTGCTTTCTTCTTCAAGGAGTCAAAGGTGAAGACCTCCCGCTGCTAACCTCTTGCTAAATCCGCCTCAGTTCCCTCCCTTTCTCCTGTGAATGGAAGGGTTGTGGTTGGGCCCTTCGGTGATGGATTCTGGTGGCATTCCCTAAAAATCTGCACAGAGCCAACTTTAAACAATCCTTTGTTTCTTTATATCCTGTATTAGCCGATTTCCTTAGTTTCATTTCATTCCCCCACTTTTTATTGATGTTTTGTTTGTTGTTGTTTGTTTTCAGGGATGATTCTTTCGTTTGCACATTGTTTTTTATTTTGGGTTTTCCCCCTATTTGGAGAATAGTTTTTCTATATTTCAAAATTTTATTAAATTAGCTCATTGCATAACTTTCTTTAAAATCTCATTTACTGAGTTTTTAGAAAAACCAAAATTAGCAAAGACAATATGTGTAGCACACAATAAAAAAAAATAGCATTTTATAGGCAAATATCACAGTTACCGTTGGCAGATTCGCTGGTTCAGTTCCACCCACTCTTTCTTCCTCTCACCTCTCCCCTGGCACACTTTGTCCTCAGGCCTAATTTTATAATCTCTTCCTAATCAGGGAATGTAGTGCTGGGACCAGCAGTCACTAGAACATATGTTCAGATTTACTTCCCAAGTAATTATGGATTTAGACAAATAATCCTTGTTCTCAGTGGCTACCTTTGCTAGAATGGGAGGTACCATCTGTGCTCAGAGATCTGTGTCCCTGTAAGGACCTCATTGGCCTGCATCAGGATCAGCCTCTTTCATGTTCTTGTTTCTAGATAATTGAACAAACTGGGTGGCCTTATATAGGGATCTAGAGATGAAAAGTCAATGCCAACCTTTTTTTTTAAATCAGTGAATGTTAAAGTTGGAAGGGGAAGTAAAACCCAAAGTAGAAGTGAGTTTTAAGAGTTTCACTTGTCCTATTTCTGTCAAAGTTCCCAGCCTGGGATGGTCATGTATTTCCGTAGTTAGGAATTATTATTTCAGAATATGGGGCCTCGTTCCCACAAAGGGATGCCAATTGAGAACGGCTCCCTTCTCTTACCTAATTCTCACCTTTAGAAGCGGAGGTAAGGTACCAGAAGCTACATGGGCCTCCCTTTTATCCACTCTGTTTCTTTTCTTACCTTTTAAGGGTCTTAAATACTTCATACACCTCGTTAGGCAATGATTGTGCTGACTGTTCATATTATTTTAGATGGAAAGTGTTTGTGAAATTCTCTAAATGTGAAATTTAGGTGACTATGCTGTATTGTATCTTAAAAATTAGAGCTGTTTTCATACAACAAGACTAGAAAGAAGACACATTTTGTCTAGCTGGTAATTTCACACAAGAATCAAGTCACCATAATTGAAGAAATTTGGACAATTATATGTACGAAAATTAATGTATTTCTCAGAGAATCATGTGATAGAACTGTTACTAGATTAAAATGTGTTCTTTAACACATCCAAAATATGACAGGTAATAATTGCCTCGTTAAACAATTGAAAGGCATACTAATGACGCTCTTCTTAAAAAGAGGACATTCTTTCAAATCTTACTGTTTATCTTGGTTAATTTTTTTCACAAGTATATTTTGGCCATGGCTCTTCTGCTGGGCCACATGGTAGTCAGAATTTCAGATAATTTTGCAATGATTGCATTGCTTTTGTAAATAGTGCTGTCTTTTACTTAATTTTGTTCCAACTGGCCAGGCTTGTTAGCATGTATCTGGATTGTACTAATTCTTGACAATTCTGAAACAATTTAGAATTTGGTATGTGTACCGATAAGAAGATTGTATGTGAGCATTGTTGTTGTTTTTTAAACCATCCCTTGTTTTAAATGTTTCCGGGAGGAAACCAGTGTGTATGAAATAGAGCCAGCTGAAGCTCTGAGGCCCTAAATCTTCCAGCCCAGAAATCCTAGAGGTCATCTCGTCAGTTCTCCTATCCAACATAAAAATCTCCTCTAAAACTTTGCTGGCAGAATGGAGACACTGACCCTAAGAAGAGATTCCTTCTCCAAGCCCGACAAGTTTACAGCAGCAGGGAGAGTAAGCTCACTCATTACTGGGCTAAACATCAATAGTAACTAAAACTTATACTGTTTTACAATTAATTATAAAATACATATAATAGATAATTTTAGAATGTACCATAAGCTTAATAACTATACAGTATTACAGTTAGCGAATATAATAAGAAGTCACCTCCATAGTTATTATTGATGTGTTACTTTCTACTTAAGAGGCGTGGCTGTGCCCTCTGGACGACATGGAGCACACACAGCGCTTCTTTTGTGAGAGCACTTCCTAGTTAGCCACCTCCCTGCCCACTCCCACCCACACTCTGTGAACATTTCTCCAAGTGCTTCTTACTGTTTCTCATATGATGTGGGTGCCAGACCTGCCGGCAGCCTAGTGGGTCCACTCTATACACACACATCAGTCTATCTGTATCCTTCACACACACATCAGTCTATCTGTATCCTTCACACACACATCAGTCTATCTGGATCCTTCACACACACATCAGTCTATCTGGATCCTTCACACACACATCAGTCTATCTGGATCCTTCACACACACATCAGTCTATCTGGATCCTTCACACACACATCAGTCTATCTGGATCCTTCACACACACATCAGTCTATCTGGATCCTTCACACACACATCAGTCTATCTGGATCCTTCACACACACATCAGTCTATCTGGATCCTTCACACACACATCAGTCTATCTGGATCCTTCACACACACATCAGTCTATCTGGATCCTTCACACACACATCAGTCTATCTGTATCCTTCACACACACATCAGTCTATCTGGATCCTTCACACACACATCAGTCTATCTGGATCCTTCACACACACATCAGTCTATCTGGATCCTTCTTAAAAACTGATGCCCAGGGCTAAACACCCTTCTAGATAAGGTTGAACCAGCAAGGCAGAGGGTGCAGGACTAGTCCGGACCTCCGTGGGGATGACCTCAATGGTCCCTTCGGTTCCACATGTCTGTGACCGTGACTGTCACTGTATCAGGAAGGTATTGTAGTTTTTCTGTAGCAGGCTGTCTCGACTTCAGCACTGGACACATTTGAGGCCAGATAACTCTTCGGTGGAGGGGCTGTCCTCCCCTCACTAGATGCCAATAGTGCACTACAACCCCCCTCCCGCCCGCCATCCCCATGTGACCACCATAAATGTCTCCAGACGTTTCCAAGGGCCCCTAGGGGGCAAGATCAGCCCAGTTGAGAGGCCCCGGTGGAGGCCTGTCTTTCGGTTGATTTATGCAACCCCCAGCTTCCTTCCCACAGATTGCTTATTGTCTGTGTGTCCAGCTTTTTCCCTAACCTAATTGCAGGATCTTGAATTTTTCCAGTTAGCTACTTTTGTACTTCTATTCCAACCTTAAGAAATGGAGTATAGAGTTTGTATTCCAACATACCAGATGTCCCCACCCGCCTTGCGTTACCTACAGGTTTTGTAAATAGCCTTTTGGTCTTTATCCCGGGGCCGATAAATGCTGAGTAAGGCAGAGTCGGGTAAAGAGCCTGCTCCAAGCTTTCTCTCCAGAATCACGTCACCACTGTGTCATCACTCTCCACACTTTCACAACCAGCTCCCTTCGTTCTTCACTGAAATCCAGATATTATACCAATCCCATCACATAAGGGGAGATCTCGGTTGGTTCTCATGATTTGTTTGTAAGGGGCCAGTGCTGATCACTGTCAATCACTGTCTATCAATTGCTCATAGATTACTGTATATTGATTCCTTCTAACTGCTCCTGCCTCCTGAGGTAGATTTGCTGCTTTAACTGGAACAACTGATGTTGTACTTCCTTTTGTTCATGGAGCTGTACTCCTAACCAATTGTTTCCTTTTTCAAGATGTCAGGATGTTTTCTCCTGGTATGATTGTATATTTTGGCAGTAAATTACTTCTTTTAAAAATCTTTCTTTCACTGTGCTGTACACCTGAAACTAATACAAAATAATATTGAATGTAAACTGTAATTTTTAAATTTTTTTTGTCTGTTTTTCAGACAGTGATATTATTTCTTACCTAGACTTAACACAGCTTTAAAATTGACACTAAGAAATGCTAATATGATTGTATTGTTTTTCTAAGTGCATTATTAAGACAGACAGAGAATATACTTTTCTTAGAATCTTGGATGCTGAAAAATACAGTCATGATTCTTAGACATGCCTTGAAAGAACTTAGGAGGTTTATGATTCAAGTCATGGAAGATAAATGTTTTGATCTCAAACGTTCCCTAAGATTTTGTGTACCAGGCAACCACAAATATTTTATAATCTCAATCATTAAATAGGAAGGCTATATTGTTCTATTTCTAAGAATGTTCATCGCTTAATAAAAATATGTCCTGATATATGCAAGTAATAGAATTCTGAAAACTGATGGCCAGTGGTGGGCTTTATCCTATATTGTCTTAGAATCTTTAGATTATTTTGCTTCATTTGATTGAGGATATAAAGTATGATGGTTGTTCCTTCCTACCTCAGCCTTAAAATGTTAATTGTGATGTACACTAATTTTTATAGTTTTTTCCCCTATTCGGTGGCTGTATTTAGTTTGTGTTACTTGCCGTGTACATATAGCTGTTCAATAATATATACGTAAGGGTACGTAGGTGTTGCTAAAGGTAGATACAGAAGAAACCTTATGGTGTCTGGATAAGTAAGATTGTTCAGTGATACTTGTAATGAAAGAGTACCAGGAAAAGTAACCAGATTTTGGCTGAGATTGCTGTGTGTCTCCAGGAAGAAGAGGAGGGTTCAGAAGACGATAGCAACACCAAGCCAGACTTCACGGTCACTCTGAACACCGAGTTCAGCGCTCATTGCTTTCTCGACCAATTTGAAGAAGGCGCTGATGGGTTTATTTCCCCAATGGATGATAAAATGCCATCAAAATGCAGCCATGACTCCGGGCTTTCAAACCTGCATGCTGCTTCAATGTATGTCGTTTTGGTGGTGGTGGTAAAATATTTGGGTGAAGATAACTTTCCTAAATATTATTTTAGTCTTCATACTTACATTGGCCGACAAAACACAAGTGACTCACCTGGGGTGCGTCTGTGTGGTTACAACAGTGACTTTTTATTTTTAATTTCTGGCTCCGTTTTTGTATATGCTTTATCCCGTGTTATTTGAGGGAGCATCTGAGATCTTACTTACACAACCAGGCGGGCTCTATAAACAGCATTGTGTAGCTCTGTCCTCCCCGGCTCATCATGCAACACTCGCTGAGCACAGATGTCATCTCTTTCTCTCAAACCAAAATATGACCAAGCACCCTGGGATTTTACAAGTAGCAGGAGCCAGAGCTGTGGTCAGTGTTTCAGGGCACAGAAAACATCCATTTCCACTGACCCTCAGCTCCCTCAACAGTTTTTGCACTATGTGCTTCCCCCTGTGTCCACAACGCCCCGCCCCTCCCCCCACCAAGTTGTACATTCATTGCATTTATGACAAATCAGATTTAACTCCATTTTCTTAATTTTTCCCCCCTCTTAGACCAGAACTCTTGGAACACCTTCAGGAAATGAGAGAAGAAAAGAAGAGGATTCGAAAGAAACTTCGTGAATTTGAGGACAATTTCTTCCGACAGAATGGAAGGTAGTACACGTGTTTCCCTCCCATCCCCTGCACACGCAACCTTTTCCTTTCCTGTCAGGGCTGTGGGGTGCCTCCCAGACGGGGGCCCTCTGCGTCTATCTCCCCATAACCCAGCCCCAGGGTTTGTGCCAGGCCCCTTTCGAGGTTGACTGGGAGGTGGGGAGGTTCGCATGGTCCTTAAGGAAGAAGTGCTTCTTGGGGGGTGGCCAAGGCCCATGCAGACAGAACCGACATCTGTAAAACAAACCTGCCACATCACATTGTAATCTCCGTTTCCAGTTCGCAGCACTGGCTTATGTTTGTGTTTTGTCTTAAGAAACTAGAAGGAGAAATAGGGAACGCTGGTTAAAAGCACATTTTAAAAGTAAAATTTGAAGGAAAAATATACAAGAAGCAGTACACCTGCCTGATTGACAGGGTGCTTTTCTCCAGCGAGTTTCAGGCCAATGGAATCCTTAGGTAACGTTGTGCTGAGGCACCGTCTTCCCTTTGCAAGTGACTGCACACAGCATGTCTGGCTCGGGCCACAGCGGGCGGCAGGGGCAGAGCAGGGAATGGATTTGCGTCTCTTACTCTGGAGTTAAGTTTTATCATTTGCAATTGATTTTATTTTCATCCAAATTATCTGAACAGTGTAGATAGAGTTTCTCATTAAGTCCCTTTTCGTGCTTCTCAAAAGTGTTGGGAGATGAAAGGACCATAAAAATGAACTTTGGCATTTAGAATGTGTTGTGTTCCCGTTTATTTCTATCACTGTATACGTTTATGTGTAGGATCTCTGGTTTGGATTTGTCCTATAATGACTTTCTCGAGATTTATAAATTTTATACCTAAATATTTGCTTTTCTTCCTCTGTGTGCTGCAGGGTATTTAGAAAATATAGGTGAGCAGATAAAAGAAACCATCTCCGAAGTAATACTAATACCCAAAGACAAGCCAGGATTAATGTTCTGATGTGTTTCTTTCCAGTCTTCTTTGTAGGCACATTTTTGGTTTGTCTGTTTCCTTTTTTTCCATATAATTATAGTCACATTATGTGCGGGTATCCATGACGCACTAACTACATATAATTGTATAAACTTCACAAGTAATCAGAAAGTATAATTGATGGGATCTAACAATCATCGTAGAAGTTTAGAACTCTAAGGGACTTCCGATATCATAAAATCTGGTTCCTTCATTTTGTGTCTGAGGAGATCAAAGCCCCTCAGAGGGCCCTGCCAGGGCTCTGCCCACCACCCTGTTCCTTCACTACCCTGTGCCATGAAGCCATCTAGAATCATTTCCCTGAACAAGGCAGGCCAGCAATAAGTACGTTTATTTTTAGTTCATTGAACAAAGTAAAATAAGGTCCATGCCATTGCCTTTCCCATGTTCTCTAATAAAAAGAAAAAGAAGCCTGGTGTTTCAATGCCTGACATGTGCATTCCAAGGTGAACTGGGAAGCGGATGGCACCGCCCGGTGCTGGGAGCTGTGGCCTTGCAGCGGGACTGACTCCTCCGCCTGCGCTCAGCCTGTGTGCAGTGTGGGTGATGGGCCCGCACCATTCCATCCTGAGGGTTACATTACATCCTGGAGGCAGAGCCACGTAGCACAGGCCTGACCTGTGTAAATACGCTCCCCATGAATACTTGTGCATATAAGAGAATGCATATGGAATTACTCATAAACGGTAAAGGCTTATTAGTATTATATGACTCAATTGTTGAATTCCAAGACTAATCTATAATAATAAAAGCCTAATATGTTAATTAGACTGAATAGCTGAATGACCTTCTGGACGTCCTTCCGGGCGACTTCCAGACGAAGCCGGGTCTGCAAGGACCGAGGCAGCCGCCATGGCTGCGAGGATCAAGCCCCTTGCACGAATTTCATGCATCAGGCCTCTAGTATTATAATAATTAGTTAAAAATAAACACATAAATTATGGATGTACCAATTGCTAATTAGGAATGTAATGGTTTATTCGATGAAATATATAAAAGTGAGAAAGCATTAAGTAGAAATAAAGGATTTCAGTGTATGGATACCATACATACCAGCAGCAGAAAGAGGAAATTTCTACATTTCTTAGTCCTTCGTATCACCCTACAAAATGCCAGATTCTTGTCCTTCACTGCTTGTCTAAGCCCAGCTCCAGGCTTGATCCCCGGTGACGCTTGGCCACACTGATTCTGCGGGTTGATAAGCTGCACGTTTCCACGTGCTGATAATGCACCTCCTGAACAGCGTCATCCAGGAGACGGCAAATGATCCTCAGTCCCCTTTCATTTGTTTCCATTAGAAATGTCCAGAAGGAAGACCGCACTCCTATGGCTGAAGAGTACAGCGAATATAAGCACATCAAGGCGAAACTACGGCTCTTGGAGGTGCTCATCAGCAAGAGAGACGCCGATTCCAAGTCCATGTGAGGGGGCAGCCCCGCTGGAGCAGAGGGGCTGGCGGTGCCGGTGAACCTGCCTCCCCTGGTAAAGAGCAGCTCTGCAGACCCTGGAAGGCAGCCTCAGAGCTGGACCTGCACAGCACGGAGCCTTTCTGCCCCCAGGCCTTGGGATCAGCTCCAGTGTCCATCGCCTGCCTTAGAACCCACCCGCTGGAAGAAGGCCGTGCTGGTCCTGACGTGGGAATTCTGTAAGGGAAAGTCAAGACCCCTGCGCTCATGTGCACTCGGACACTGTCGCGGGAGCTTTTCCAACACTAGCGGTGATGAATCGCTGCCTGGAGGCACCCTCCTCCACCGAGAATGTGCACTGTTCTCCCATGGATAACAGAATGAAATCTAACGGGGATGAAACCCAGCTCTGGACTTCCTGGAGCAAACCTGCTGGGCAGCTCCCTGTGCTCTCTGGGCCCCATAAATGGGGAACGTGCATTGGAGCCCTCTTTGCTGCCCGTCCACAGAGCGGCGCCTTCCCCACGCGTGTGAATGGTTCTCGTCAGCTCTCAGGGAGATGGAAGCTGCGTCTGCAGTGCGGACCTCCCTGAGCCGGGGCTTCCAGGCGTCCTCAGCTGCCCAGAACCGTGATCCCTGCGGGACTGGGTCATCGCAGAGTTCAGAGGGAGGAGAGCCGGAGCTCCGCTGAGGCCCATTTTTAAATCCGGTAACAGGGTGACGAGCCTAGAAAAGCCTTTCCTGAACATTGACTGCACTTACCAGTCTTCGGATTTGAGCATCAGAGACGAAGCGAGGCCAGCATGTTGTATGGGGCTCCCTGGTGGGGCTCGGTTTCGTGTTGGCATTAGCCAAATGCAAAGGGCCTTGTTTCATTCTTAGCCGAAGTGCATGAGGATCGTGAGCGAGAGAGAGAGAGAGAAAGAGAGAGAGAGAGAGAGAGAGAGAGAGAGCGCGAGAGCACTGGTGTTCTCAGCCGCCTGAGTACTTACCAGTTTAAATTTTTTTTAAGTAAACCTGCACTAAAATCCCCTCCCTCTGGGGTAAATGTAGCCCTTGGACCTCAGCCCAAGGCAGAATCTAAATCACACTATTTCAAGATCATGTATAAAGAGAACAAATGATGATGTGTAGCCGATTACGATTATAATTTTTTTCAAAGACTGTGTCACAAAGCTGTCTATATTAGACATTATGGAGGGACCAGGGAATTTCAGACACCAAATCATTCATCTCTGCAGTGTGCTGACATCCCCTCGTGATTTGTTGTTACTTTTTACGCTTTTCTGTCCGCACCAGGGAAAGTGGGTTCTGGTTCTGTTGGTCCTGGGTCCGCTCTGTGCACAGCCACAGCCGCTGGTTGCCGGGAGGGGGCGCTCCAGCAGCTCTGCCTTTTGTAGACGATGTTGCAGGCTGAACAGGACCACGGGACACACCCACCTCTGTGTTGTACCATGTTGTGTGTGCGGTGTGTGTGTGTTTAAAAAGAAGAAAGCATAAAACTCCATTGACCATTTGTCAGTTTCAGAAAACGGGTTCTTGAGAAACTGGTCTGATGGGATTTACAGCAGCATTTCCCGTCGCTGAAGTGAGGGGGCAGCTCCGTTGGCCGGAAATTGTTGGAGTTGAGAGTGGGTGAGAGAGAACGCCTGTAAGTGTGCTCCTACGTATGTTTCTGTAGGAGCATGAGCAATGTGTCGGAAGCACCCTGGTCTCATCCACACACTTAAAGACGGTACCTAACCCTATAAATGTAAATGCAAATGAAAATATAGTTTGGTATCCTCTGCTCTACTGTTTACATCGCAGATTGCTGTAATTTCAAGGAGTTATAAATAAAATGACGCACTTTAGGACGTTTTCTATTTTTGAAATCAGAAAATGAATCATTCACATGACCAAAAATTGTATTTTTAAAAGAAATACATGCCTACTCCGCCCTTTGTAAATGATTGTCCTCTCAAATAAGCTACGATGTAAATCACATCATGACCAGCTGAGTGTTAAAGCACATCTGTTTGAGTATTGTTTTGAAAATACTAACGTGCAAAGGAATTTATAAAGAGGAAAAGTTATATAAATGAGAAGCTTGTAAATGTATCGAAATCTATTGTTTCTGCCAAAGGTAAATTATGTAAAAGATATATTCAGGAAACCCCATTCAAATTTGTATGATTCAATAAAAGACACCACCAAGTTATAGTAAAATAAATTGTGTATGGAATGTCGTGTTTTCCTTTGAAAATTCTAATCATCTATATCCTTCGTGGAATGGCACCCAGAATAAAGGTGGGGGGGGAGCCCTGTTTACACTAGATCCTATCTGAAGACCTGTTAGTAGGTTCCAACTGCCAATACTGCTGAGGCGACGTTGTTTCCACAGCAACCATTTCTGCAGCCCAGGGTCTCAAGGCCCTGGAGGCAGCATCTTAATTGGCTTCACACAGGCTACTCCGGGCTGTGTTTTTTCTTTGCTCTTGGGAATGTGTGTGCTTAGTACTACATGCCAACAAAACAAATGTCAAGGGTTACTTATTAACAGTGAATAAAGGTGAAGCATGAATAAACTTGATTGTGCAGTTGTAAGAATCAGAGATAGAAGAGGCTTGTAATTTTCACAAGCATTTGCTTTTATTGGGCTTAGTCTGGAGTAAACACTGAAAGAGATGTTTACGGGAAGTATGGTATCATTACTGCGTTTCATCTTTGAATCATTTAGTTCAGATTGCACTTGTCAGTCATGTATGTGCAAGGTTCAGTCTGAAGGGCCTGCTTAGGCATTTTCGAGACAGCTGAGCCGAAGTCTTCTTGAGCTGGTAGAAAGCCGGCCCCGTCTGTGATCTCCGATTCAGGGGGAAATTTTCATGAAATCAAATCAGATTAGATTTCTTCCCTTCAGTGAGCAGGTGGCACTCAGGATTAGCAGGGCCAGGGCAGGGATCAGCGGCGTCCCAGCTCTCTGCAACCTGGGTGTCGTTTTTGCTTTGCCTCATTCTGTGCAACATGGCGCAGTGCAGAGAGCCTGTGGCAGGTGGGTCTGCTCCCGGTGTGGCAGTTAGAGCCCAGGACGGACGCCGCGGGGCTGTACTCGGCTCATACATGCGGCACGGAGTGGTCCCAAGGCCGGCATCTTGGAGCCCGCGAGGGCTGAGCATTTGTTCGTGTGGTTGAATATTAGAAGGTGAACATTAAGTTTTTTTATCAGAATCAAAGGGTGGCCCTGGTGCCAATTACTTTGGTTCTTTCTGGGGCTGCCTAGTTCTCAGAATTGGGCCCAATAACTAGACCTCACCACAGATTTACAAGGAAAATCTAATTTTAAAATTTGTTGCTAAATTTTTTAGTGCTTCTTAATCTGATCATGAAGATGCCATTTTTCTTAAGGGTTACTCCTTCCTACTTTTGATACTGTATTAATACCTGAGTGCCGTAAACTGAACTGCTCTGTGAGAAGCTGGTTGTAGTCTAAATTCTATTTGCCTCCAATAGGGGTCTCCCTGGCACTTGGCCTCCTGGCCCCCCCTCCCCCTCCTCCATTCTCCCCAGGTGGGAGTGGTGGCTTCTGCACCAAGATCCACAGGCACTTCCTTCCTGTTCTTTTTCAGGATTTGTTTGGTTAAGTCAATAGGGAGGGGCAAAGCTGTACTAACATGTTAGTTGAAGCAGTGTTTCCTCTGAAGCCCAGGTGTTTCCCAAAACCCAGAACATGCTTCCCTCCCCTTTTATTCCCTGCCTTCCTTGTTTTCCCCACTTGCCCCTCAAATGTACTGAAGAGTATATTTTGTCAAGTTGTGCGTACTGGCCCTCCTTCACGGGGTAGCCGTGCGGCCCGCTCCGAATGGGAGTGCTGTCCCTGTCTGCCCCGTGTCACCGGTCACTTTCCCAAGTGGAGACTGTGCCCTGTGGACACCTGCGTTCTTCCCCCCCCCCCCCCGCCGCCCCGCCACCCCGCCCCGGTCCTTCACAACAGGTGTAGGTGGGCAGACCGAGGTCGCTTAGGTTTTCACAGATGGGGATGTGAAGTGAACTCTGTACACCCACAACTTCGTGTTGCCATGAAGCTGCAGTTACGTCTCCAGAGAATCTCATTTTGCCTGAATCCGGCCAGTCGAGGTCACGTGCGGGACACCGTTTTGGCAGATCCAGTTCTTCCTCTGAAAGCGCCTCTCCAGAGCGGATCCAATGTTAGTAAATGAAATGGGCCCAGAACGATGTTTAGGTGACATGCAAGCCGAAAGCATTTGAAATTGGAATTGTCCTTTGTAAAAATGGAAGCTGGACGAAAATGTTATGTACGCTTTTGTACATGACTGTATTTTGTATGAACTTACATATTTTGAACTGTGAACGTTCTGACAGCCTGCCTGTGGGGTCTGACCTTTCCCTTCGGGGAGGAATTGAGCTGCTCCCGTGAGCTCCTCAGAAACCTCCCGAGGAGTCTTTGTTCTGTCTCCTGCGAGGGCACCAAAAGGTGAGGCAGACTGGGTACAGGCTGGGCATGCCTGTAGCCATAGGTAGGAAAATGGGCGTGTGCCATCTGCTCAGCTGCCTTTAAAAGAACTCATGGGCCCTGGCCAGTTTGGCTCAGTGGATAGAGTATCAGCCTGCAACCGAAGGGTTCCCGGTTCAATTCCGGTCAAGGGCATATGCCTGGGTTGTGGGCTCACTTCCCAGTCGGGACGTGCAGGAGGCAGCTGATCGATGATTCTCTCTCCCTCTCCGTTCCTCTCTGAAATCAATAAAAATATATTTGGAAAAAAAATTTCATGGAAGGGGCTGAAGAGGTACAGAAACACAGGTAGTGAAGGGGGGAAACGTGTAAGTACATTTGCACAGTCTATTTTTATTTGTGTTTTAAATCCTTATTATTGAAAGTATTGTATGTGTCCCCCCTCCTTTCCCCCATTGACCCCCTTCTAGCTCGCCCCCCACCCCAGGCCTTCAGCACCCTGTTGTCCGTGTCCATGGTTATACATACATGAATACAAGTGCTTTGTGCGTAGTCTGTGTTACCATCAGGGGTGAATCATTAGCCATTTACTGCTCTGAAGCTATGAGGCCACCAGACCACTCACTCAGGAGAAAAGGCACATGTCAGCTGTGAGGCGTGAGCCCTTCACTCACCCTTTGCGTCAGCTGTCACGGGCCAGGGCCCCCTCACAAGAGCCTCGAGCAGCCGGAGCTCCGCGCCCACCTTACCACTGAGGCCCGACGCCTCCGTGGCAGGCAGGCCTGCAGGTGTTCCTTAAACTGCACACATTACATATGCTGTATGTGACAAAAGTAAATGTTAAAAATACGTTGAAAGGGTTGGACTAAGGACCTTGTTCTAACTGCCACCAGGACCCACACTGATACCTGATTTCGGAGTACAGAGACTCAGGGGTGCTAGTGATGGCACAACTCAGTGCCGTCCTGCCAAATCTGAGAAATTTCGCTCTTGAAACACTGGGTCCAAAGTAATGAAATGTAGGCAGAAGTGGCAGCCACCATTTCACGACCCTCCGTTTTCACAGATCGTCATTGATACTGCTCCTGTGAGGGTCCTCACGGGGCCCCACAGCCCGGGACAAAGCCAGGGATCCCCCGAAGCCCCCAGCACATGCTTTGCTGCTAATCCTAATCGTCTGTGACTGCAGACTCCCTGATGGGAGTTTCAGAATGGGGACCTGCACGGGGGGGTGGGACGGGGGGGAGAGGCAGTGCCTTTCATTACTTTCAAGGGGCTCATGATAACCACTTCTAATGGATTCTGAATCTTGTCAGACAAAATATATCAGTTATCCCTAAGCTGGGTCAGCTTAACAAGGCTCTATATGCATGGTAGAATTTCATATTCAGCAAAAGCCAGAAGCCAAAATTCCCAAATGCGTTTTTAGAATCCTGGTTGGCAGGCCGAGAAATGGGGTTTGGCAGGCGCCAGGGTTGTTGACAGCTTGGTTCTCACGTTTCCTTTCCAGCAACAAGGCTGCTACCCGGGGTGGCACCGTGCGGTGCGGCACCTGCCGTGGGCAATGCGGCCCATGGTGAACCCTCAGGGAAGCCCCAGGACTGAGTCTCTGACCACTCAGCCCTCTGTGTCTCCGTGGGGCCCATGTGTATCTTTACATCTGACTATGGATTTTGAAAATCAAAATATTTTATGTTTACATTTTCATTTTATTTCTCAAAAGCCGTTCAAAGATGCTTGGGAATCCTTGTCGTGCTGCTGGTTCAACAGCACTGCGTGCTCCCTGGTAAGACATTCTGATTGTTTGGTAATGGCTACTTTTAAAAAAAATTTTAAATTACTGGACAAGATTAGACAAAGGGAGGGAAGGAAGGGAGAGGGTGAAGGATCTATTCCTGTCTGGTAGCAAATAGCAGTGAATGGCTAGGGGTCTTGGGCACAGTGGCCCTTGGGGCTAGGCGGCTGGCAGGCTTCCTACTGCTGGTCAAGGACCTCACACCCAGTAGACAGTGCAGACCGAATCCTGGGTATTTGTGGGAATGAGCTTCTCCAACCAATTCACAGCCCTAAATTACCAGAGGCCCACATAACACTAACAGAGGCCAAATACTGGTGATGCTTAAGCCCAGACTGCACTCGGATGGCTACGTTCTACCACCTGCATACCTTACTTCCTCTCCCTAACTCTCCGTTCATCTGAAAAATGGAAGCAATCATAGTACCTACCTTATGGGGTTATTATTACTTGGGTGAACATAAAGTGAGCACGGAATAAATCAATAAGCGATGGTAGTCCGTTAGTATCCGCTTTAAGACAAAGATTCTTTCTATACCCAAGTCCAACAAGACATTTTGAATGACTGCAGAAAAGGAAGTGTTTCCCTCACCATCACCTTTCAATTCTTTGTGTAAGTCAGAATGCACCTCCCACATTTTAAGTACAAATTAGTGCTAACAGGGTAAGCAAGGTTTTATGAGAACACTGACCCATTCTCTCCAGGGAGTGGGGGGTGGGTAGTGAAATGGTGACTATTAATATTAATAGTTGCATCAAAACCTGTGTGCAGCTTTCTCAGAAAGACCTCTGCTTCTCCCCAAAAACATCGTGGGAGGTCCAGATCTGCTCGCACGTGTACCGAGAATGAGCTCCCCGCACCCGCAGCTGAGGTCCTGTGGGAATGCCTGCGTTCTGGGAGTGAGGGAACAGAATAACCTCTGAACTGATTTCTGGGTCACTTGGTGTCCTGCAATTTCTGTCTTGGGGTGTATTTTTAAGCAACCAAAAACAAGGCTTACCCTAGGGAGGAGAGCTGCTCTGCTTTTGCAAAGCTCCTAATTAGCCTGCTAAAGCACATCAAGTCTGTGGGCGAGGCTGAGGCTGACTGGGAGAGTACCTGGGGTACCTCCTTAGCCCCCTCCCTGCCCCGGGGTTGGGGGGAGGGAGGACAGGGATGAAGGTATCCCTGCTTAGGCCAGCAACTGGGCAAGCTTCAGGTTCAAATGACTTTGGTCTCCTTGAATGAGGCTCTGCCCCCTTCCTTGGAAATTCCGAAATTCCAGGTCTCCTCTCCAGTCCGCCAGGTACTTGAACTTGAGAGTCCTTGAGCCTGCTGCACAAACATCTGAGCTGTGCGGGCGCCCAGGCACGAAAGGTCAGGAAACCCGTTTTCAACAACAAGAAGCCTTTGGCAATGTCCAACTGTCCTGCTGGGACCATGAGCCAGTACCTAGTTGGCACTTGCTGTTGACCTTTGCTCGCAAGAACTCCTTGCCTCTTATGACCCCGTGGGGAATGGGGTTATTGCCGGAGCTGTAATTTGACTTTCTTTTTCTTCTAATCCTAAAGAAAAGGTGGCCGTGAAAGGCTAGTCTGTTAGTGTTCGCCTCCATCTGAGTAGTGTGTATGTGTTTTAATCCTTACATTTCCCAGGAAGCTCAACACCAGTGGGATCTAAATCCATAAACAGCATAGATTGCATCCAGCTCCCCTGGGATCAGGCCCTGGAAGATCAGCTTCCGAAGACCATGGGACTGTGCACCCAGCCAAGCACCCAGCCACACTTGAACGGAAAAAAAAGAAAAAAAAAAGGTGACGTCTAGACTAATTTTCTCTGCACCAGCTACACAGACTCAGGGGGACATGCTCCATTACTTACGGGAGGAGGTATGGCACCCCAGCCTGGATTAGCTAACCTGGGGGACATGCTGTTATTAACGCAGATCCGAAGAGTCTGCCCACAATGGGGCGGCCACCTCCTCTAGTCGCTCTTCAGCTGCATATCCTGGTCTCTCACTGCACAGGCAAATGGCAGCCCAGATGGAAACACCAGCCCACACCTGACTCAGGTGCGGGCAAGCAGCCCCTGCCTACGTTTGAGCCAGCCTGGGTTAGCATCCCAAAGCAGAGGCTTGTAGTCCAAGACCAACAGTTGCCATACCTTTCACAAGGCTCTGCTCTCATGCCGTTAGCTAATCCCTCTTTACCAAAAGCCCGGTCGCTTCTACGTCACTTCCATATGGAGAACTCCTCCATCTAACCCACGGGAGAATTTTCTTCTTTTCTGAACACACGCGGGCCTATTCTCTTCCTCCTATGACGAGCTCCTCCTCGGCTTTGTGAGTCCCTGGCCCTGAGAGAAGGCTGCAGGGGGAGCTGCCAGTGGCTCCTTTCAACACTCCACAAAGACACCTCTTAAAAATGAAGACAGTCCCAAAGTGGAACTCATAACTCAAACAGCTGGGCTACTAACACAGTTAAAATATCAAAGGCAACATAGGTATACGTTCTTAGATATTTCAGAGACTCAACAACTGGTTTAAAATCTGATTGGTTCCATTTTAACAGCCCCCCCAAAAAATAAAAATTGAAGACAACCAACGCTTGCATTTCATTTTAAGAGGAAATGATAAAATTCTGAAGATTATATTTTATTTACTTTATTTTCCTTTATATTTGACCTATATTCCACCTTCACCTCTATCATTTGGTTCACTATGATTTGACTATTTTTTCCTTTCATTTATTTTTTCCAGTTTTATTGAGATGTGATTTTATTGAGATATCACATTGTGTAAATGTAAGACATACACATTGATTTCATACATTTATCTACATATATAAAAGGCTAAGTGACCATCACAACTGAACAGACGACCAAACAGGCTACGTGGGGCGACCAGATTGGCAGGGGGGTTAGTGAGGGACGACCAAATGACTGAGCAGCAGGCTGAGTGGGGCGACCAGGCCAGCAGGGGGGTTAGTGAGGGGCGACCAAACGACTGAGCAGCAGGCTGCATGGGGCGACCAGGCCGGCGGGGGAGGGGGGCAGTGGGGGGTGACCAGGCCAGCAGGAAGGGCAGTGAGTGGCAACCAGACCGGCAGAAGTGGGCAGTGAGGGGCGAATAGGCTGGTGGGGGTTGGAGTTGGGAGCGACCAGGCTGGCAGGGGGGGCAATAAGGGGCAACCAGGCCGGCAAGGGGGGGGGCAGTTAGGGGCAATCAGGCAGGCAGGCAGGTGAGAAGTTAGGAGCCAGTGGTCCCAGATTGTGAGAGGGATGTCCGACTGCCGGTTTAGGCCCGATCCCTAAGAGGGGTCCCGGATTGGAGAGGGTGCAGGCTGGGCTGAGGGCCCCCCACCCATGTACATGAATTTCTATACCAGTCCTCTAGTATATTATAAAACAATTACCACGATAGCATTAGCTAACACCTCCATCATGTCATATAATTATTTCTTTTTTTGTAGTTAGAACATTTAAGATCTACTCTCAGCAACTTTCAAGTATATAATACAACGTTGTTAACTATAAATACCATGTTATTAGCTCCCCATCATTTTATTCATCTTATAACTAAAAGTTTACAATCTTTGACCAAAAAACATCTTCCCATTTCCTGCACTCCCAGACCCTGGTTAACACTCTTAGATTTTGATAGGGTTTGCCATGAATCTATAAATGGCTTTGGATAGTGTGGACAGTTTAACAACATTAACTCTTCCTACCCATGGATATGGCGTATCTTTCAATTTCTTTATGCCTTCCGGTTTTTTTCATCAAAGTCTTGTAGTTTTCAGTGCACAGATCTTTCACCTCGGTTAAATTTATTCCTATTTCTTGCTATTATGAATAGGATTGTTTCATTTCTTTTTCACATATTTTATTGTTATTGTATAGAAACACCACTGATTTCTGTATGTTGATTTTATATCCTATAACTTGACTGCATTTGTTAATTCTAACTTTTAGTGGAGTCATTAAGATTTTTTAAATATAAGATCATAACATCTGCAAACAAAGACAATTTTACTTCCTTTCTGATTTCATTTCTTTTTCTTAACTAATTGCTCTGGCTAGGACTTCTAGTGCTATGTTGAATTGGAGGGGTGAGACTGGGCACCAGTGACCTGTTCCTGATCTTAGAGAAAAAGCTCTCATCATTTCACTGTTGAGTATGATGTTAGCTGTGGGCTTATCAAATATGGCCTTTATTATGTTCAGGTATCTTTCTTCTATTCACAGTTTGTTGGCAGTTTTTATCATGAAAGTAAATTTTTCAAATGCTTATTCTGCATCTATTGAGATGATGTTATGACTTTATCTTCATTTTATTAATGTGGTGCATCATTTTGATTGATTTGCATATGTTAAACTAGTCTTTCATCCCAGGGATAAATCCCACTTAATCATGGTATAGGATCCTTTTAACATTTGGATTTTTGGTTTGCTAGTCATTTATTAAACATTTTTGCATCTATATTCATCAGGGATTTTGCGCTCTTGTTTTCTCTTCTTGTATTGTCCTTATCTGGCTTTGGTATCAGGGTGATGCTGGCCTTGTAAAATAAGTTTGGGAGTATTCTTTCCTCTTCCTTCTTTTTTTTTTTTTTTTTTTTTTAAATAGTAAATAGTTGAGTGCTTGCTTTGGCGGCACGTATACTAAAACTGGAACAATACAGAGAAGATTAACATAGCCCCTGCACAAGGGTGAATGCAAATTCATGAAGCATTCCTTTAAGAGAGAGAGAGAGAGAGAGAGAGAGAGAGAGAGAGAGAGAGAGAGAGAAGAATCTATATAATAAAAGCCTAAGTGACCATTACTGGGGAACTACCAGAACGACTGGTCACTATGATGCACACTGACCACCAGGGGCAGATGCTCAACACAGCAGGAGCTGCCCCCTGGTGGTTAGTGTGCTCCCACAGGGGGAGCGCCGCTCAGCTAGAAGCCAGGCTCACGGCTGGCTGGTGAGTGCAGTGTCGGTGGCAGGAGCGTCTCCCACCTCCGCGGAAGAACTAAGGAGCAGCGAGCAGGCAGGCAGTAAGAAGCGAGGTGTCCCGGACTGCAAGAGGGATGTCCAACTGACAGCTTAGGGTGCAGGCCGGGCTGAGGGACTTCCCTTCTCCCCCAGTGCACGAATTTCGTGAACCAGACTTCTAGTAGTTAATAGTTGAGAAAGACTGGCATTAATTCTGATTTTGGACTATTTTTATTGCGAGGTTTTTGGTTACTAATTCAGTCTTCCTCCTCATTATAGGTGTGTTCAGATTTTCTATTCTTCATGATTCAGTCTTGGTAGATTGTATTTTTCTAAGGATTTATCAGTATCTTCTAATTAGAACCTAGAAATTAGATTATCACCTCTGTTGGCAAATAATTGTTCATAATAGTCTCTTATGATCCTTTGTATTTCTGTGGTATCAGTTGTTTCCTCTTTCATTTATAATGTTTTTGGTCTTTATTTTTCTTAGTTTAGCTAAATGTTTGTCAATTGTCTAACTTTCAAAACACCAGCTCTTAATTTTGTTGATCATTTTCTATAGTTTTTTCTGGTCTCTATTTTATTTATTTCTACTTTGATAATTATTTCCTTCCTTCTACTAACTTTGGACTTAGTTTTTCTTTTTCTAGTTCCTGGAGGTGTAAAGCTAAGTTGCTTGAGATCTGTCTTTGTTCTTAGTGCAGACATTTATTGCTATAAACCTCCTTTACAACTGCTCTTGCTGCATCCTGTTAGTTTTGGTATGCTGTGTTTCCATTTTTGTTTGATTCAAGACCTTTTTTATAGTAGTTCCCCCTTAGTTTCTTGGTTTCAGTTACCCATGGTTAACTGTGGTACAAAAATTAAATGGAAAATTCTAGAAATAATTCATAAGTTTTAAATTGTATGCCATTCTGAGTAACATGATGAAATATCATGCCATCCTTCTCCATCCCTCCCAGGACATGAATTGACCCTTGTCCAGCATACCCACACTGTGTATACTACTAGCCATTTGGCACCTAGAGGCTGTCTTAGTTACAGACCCATTTCTGAGATAGTGCAGTGCCTGTGTTTTCACGTAATGGCCCCAAAGCACAAGAGTAGTGATGCTGGCAATTAGGATATGCCAAAGAGAATCCATAAAATGCATGTGTGTATAGGAAAACATTGTGTGTGTGTGTGTATGGTTTGGCACTATAAGCAGTTTCAGGCATCTACTGGAGTCTTGGAACATATCCCCTGCAGATAAAGGAGGGTCTACTATATTTCCTTCTTGACACACTGTTTGTTCAGTAATATATTTTGTAATTTCCAATCTTTGTGAATTTTTCAGATTTCTTCCTGTTATTGATTTCTAGTTTCCTACCATTGTGGTTGGAAAAGATACTTGGTATGATTTCAGTTTTCTAAAATTTATTAAGGTTTTTTGTGACCTATTATATGATCTGTCTTGGAGAATATTCTGTGTGCATTTGAGGAGAATGTGTTCTATTGCTGTTGTAATATATGTTTGGACCATTTGATATACAATATGGTTCAAGTCCAATGTTTTTGTTGATTTTTTTGGATGATCTATCCATTATTAAAAATGGGATAGTTCCTTACTATTATTGTATTGTTGTCTGTTTCTCCCTTTAGATATGTTAGTATTTTCTTTATAGTGTGTCCCAAAAAATTTATACACACTTCAAATAATTATAAAGGCAGTAGTTACTAAAATACATTTTATTTTCAAAAGCTATCAGCTGTTAAAGTGTGTATACATTTTTGGGGCAGATACCCTGAATTTAAGTTCTTGTATATTTACATTTGTTACATCTTCTTGACAAATTGACCCATTTGTCATTATATAATGACCTTCTTAGTCTCATTACTGTTTTGGCTTAAAGCAAGCATGTCAAACTCAAAGGCTAACATGGGCCAAATAAACAAGATTTAAGTTTATGTGGGCCGCAAAAAAACAAAAGCTTCAATTTTCATAGAAACATAGGTTTATTTAAATAGAGACATGCTGAATACAAAGGGCTGAAATAAATAATCCTATCTAATAAGGAGGGAATATGCTAATTGACTGCCCTGCCCTCAAAGATGGCAGCGCCCACAGCCACAAGATGGTGGCGCCCAGTCCCCTCAGCCCTGCCAGGGCAGCAGGCGTGCGGCAAGGCCGGGCCTGCCCCCAGGTGGGTCTGGACGCTCTGTGCGCCTGCCTCCGGAGTTCCCCAGTCCCCTCAGCCCCCCAGCCGCCCAGGGCCAGCCCGAGGCTCAGGTAACCAGGGCTGGCCGAGGCTTGCGCTGTTGGCAGTGGCAGCAGCAGAGGTGTGATGGGGCATCGCCTTCCCCTGATCGCTGGGTTGCCGCTTGCCCCTGAGGGCTCCCGGACGGTGAGAGGGGGCAGGCTGGGCTGAGGGACCCCCCCCCTTCAGTGCATGAATTTTCATGCACCAGGCCTCTAGTTGTTAACATAAAATAATAGAACATTTTTTTAAAAGTTAATATTTTTTTCTTGAACATTAACTTACCAGACACTGAATAACTGTACAAATTAATATGTGTAATGCAAATAAATATATTTTTCTTGTTTTCCGAAAGCAAAATATTTCCTATTGTGCACACCAAACAAGTCAGTCCAAGACTAATGATGTGGCAATCGGCTGCTAAAATATTCGCTGCTAGTATTAGTGGAGAGAAATGGTGCGCCTATGTGTAAGGTGTAAGGGAAATAAATGCAACACGATTATAATAATCAGTCATTAGCGAATGTTGTAGTTTGTTATTAATAATTATGTATAACAGAATATTGTAAAGATTAAGTTCAAAATTTTTACTAAAACGTCTCTTACATGCCGTTATATTAGCTGGGCTGCAAAAATATTCGTTGCGGGTCACATGTGGCCCGAGGGCCGAGTTTGACATGCTTGGCTTAAAGTGTCATTTGTCTGACAGTTACAACTCTCTTATGGTTTTCACTTGCAGGAGTGTATTTTTCCATCCTTTCACTTTCATCCCATGTGAATTCTTAAAATGAGTCTCTTGTAGGCAGCATATCGTTGATCTTTTTTAAAAAACCATCCAGTTACTATATGTCTTTTCAGAATTCAATCCATTTACGTTTAATTATTGATAGGTAAAGATTTCTAATGCCATCTTATTGTTTCCTCTCTATTTTGTAGTTTCTCTGTTCCTTTGTTCCTCTCCTGCTGCCTTGCTTTGTGAATTGGTGAATTTCCATATTGGTATGCTTTGATTCTTTTATCTTTTATAACTCTACTGTAGATTTTTGCTTTATGGTTACCAGGAGGCTAATAAAATATTTTATAGCTATAACAGTCTATTTGATGCTGATAACAATTTAACTTTGATCACATACAAAAACGCTACCCTTTTATTCCTTTTTGATGTCCCATTTTACATATTTTATATTGTGTGTGCTTTAATAAATTTTTGTAGCTATAGCTATTTTTAATACTTTTGCCCTTTAACCTCTGTACTGGAGTTAAATGATTAACACATACCATATCATAGTATTTGAGTATTCTAAATCTGACTATATACTTACCTTAACCAATGTATTTTATGTTTTCATGTTACCAAGTAACATCCTTTTATTTCAGCTTGAAGCGTTCCTTTAATTATTTCTTTTAAGTCAAGTCTGGTGGTGATGAGCTCTCAGCTTTTGGTAGGGAAAGCTTATCTTCATTTCTGAAGAACAACTTTGCTGGGTAAAGTATACTTGGTTGGCAGGGTTTATTTTCTCTCAGTTCTTGGTGTCATTTCATTTTCTCCTGGCCTGCAAGGTCTCTGCTGGAAAATCTGCTCACAGCCTTATGTGGGTACCTTTGTATAACATATTTCTTTCCCTCTTGCTGTTTTAAAATTCTGTTTCTATTTTAGACAAGTTTATTATGATTTTGAGAAAATCATGTGATTGAAATATTGGAGTGCCTTTTATACTCAAATCTCTCCCAGGTTTGAGATGTTCTCAGCCATTATTTATTTAGATAAGCTTTCTAGCCCTTTCTCCTAGCTTCTCTGTGACTCCAATGATCTACACATTGTTTTTGTTTTTCTTAATGGTGTCCCATAAGTCCTGTTGGTCTTTTTTATTCCTTTTCATTTTTTTCACTCCAAGTGTATAATTTCAAGTGATCTATCTTTTTTAAAAAAATTAATAAATCTTTATTGTTCAGATTATTACAATTGTTTCTCCTTTTCCCGCCCATAGCTCCCCTCCACCCAGTTCCCACCCCACCCTCTGCCCTTACCTCCCCCCCACTGTCCTCATCCATAGGTGTACGATTTTTGTCCAGTCTCTTCCTGCACCCCCATTCTCCTTTCCCCCTGAGAATTATCAGTCCACTCCCTTTCTATGCCCCTGATTCTATTATATTCACCAGTTTATTCTGTTCATCAGATTTTTAATTCACTTGATTCTTAGGTTCACTTGTTGATAGATATGTATTTGTTGTTCATAATTTTTATCTTTACTTTTTTCTTCTTCCTCTTCTTAAAGAATACCTTTCAGCATTTCATATAATACTGGTTTGGTGTTGATGAACTCCTTTAGCTTTTTCTTATCTGTGAAGCTCTTTATCTGACCTTCCATTCTGAATGATAACTTTGCTATGGAGAGTAATCTTGGTTGTAGGTTCTTGTTATTCATCACTTTGAATATTTCTTGCCACTCCCATCTGGCCTGCATAGTTTCTGTCGAGAAATCAGCTGACAATCGTATGGGTGCTCCCTTGTAGGTAACTAACTGTTTTTCTCTTGCTGCTTTTAATATTCTCTCTTTGTCTTTTGCTCTTGGCATTTTAATTATGATGTGTCTTGGTGTGGTCCTCTTTGGATTCCTTTTGTTTGGGGTTCTGTGCACTTCCTGGACTTGTAAGTCTATTTCTTTCACCAGGTGGGGGAAGTTTTCAGTCATTATTTCTTCAGATAGGTTTTCAGTATCTTGCTCTCTCTCTTCTTCTGGCACCCCCATAATTCTGATGTTGGTATGCTTGACGTTGTCCCAGAGGCTCCTTACACTATCTTCAACTTTTTGGATTCGTTTTTCTTTTTGCTTTTCCAGTTGAGTGTTTTTTGCTTCTTTGTATTTCAAACCTTTGACTTGATTCTTGCGATCCTCTAGTCTGCTGTTGGGTCTCTGTATAATATTTTTTATTTCAGTCAGTGTATGTTTAATTTCTAGTTGGTCCTTTTTCATATCTTCAAGGGTCTCGCTAAATTTGTTGGCCTTTTCTAGGATATTCTTGAAAAACCTTATAACTGTGGTTTTGAATTCTATATCCAGTTGTTTATTTTCCTCCATTTCTTTCATTTGTGATCTGTTTCTTTGTCTCCCCATTTTTCACTGCTTCCCTGAGTTGGTAGAGTAGCTTTGTGTGCTAGGTTTCCAGTATGGCCCAGTGGGTCGGCCTCCCCAGTTAACCTGAGGTGGACACTCTTGGTGCACCTTTTGTGGACTGTGATTACAGCCTTGTTGTAGTTAAGTCTTTATTGTTGTTGGTATCACTGGGAGGAATTGACCTCCAGGCCAGTTGACTGTGAGGATCAGTTGTGTCTACGCTGGGAGAAGTTCAGTGCTGGAGACAGCCTTAAAGGATTAGACTTGCAAAATTGCAATAGCCTCTGTGCTCAGCTTGGATGGGGCGGAGTCTGAGGGCGGAGCAGACAGTCTTGGCTTCCCATCTGCCCTGCCCTTGCGCGCGTGCCTCCAGACCTCTGCCTTCTGCGGCTCCCCTGAGTTTCCACCTGACAGTCCAGATTCCCCCTGTAAGAGTGTGGGTCCCCAGGGGCTCACCCAGAACTGGGGTTCAGTGCAGTCGGAACTGGGGTTCAGTGCAGTCAGGAGCTTCCGACTTCCTTCCGCTAGGGAAAGCCTGCGGCAACCTCCGCATTCAGTCTTCTCTGTGTGCACTCGTGTGCCCACCTCCAGAACCCTGCCCACCACGGCTCCCCTGAGTCTCCGAGTCTCCATGTGCCTTTCTCTCTACCTGACAGTCCAGACTCCCCCTGTATGAGCCTGGGTCCACGGGGTTTCACCAGGAACTGGGTTTCAGTGCAGTTGGAACTGGGGTTCAGTGCAATCGGGGGCTTCCTTCCCCCTCCTGCCAGAGAAAGTCAACCAGGTACTCAGCCGCCCTTCCTCTCTGCGTGTGTCTCCGTACCTCAGCCTTTTGCCGCTCCTCTGATTCTCCGTGAGCTTTTCTCTTTCCTTCTAGTTGTAGAATTTCCACTCAGCCAGCCTTCCTGTGGTTCTGGATGATGTCCATTCTTTTAGTTGTAGTTTTGAAATTGTTGCGCGAGGCAGCAGTTTAGGTACTTACCTATGCCGCCATCTTGTTTTCTCCTCAAGTGATCTATCTTCAAGCTCACTGATTCTCTTGCTTGTTCAAGTATAGTGGTGAAGCTCTCTGTTGAATTCCTCCATCATTGTATTCTTTTTAACACAAACTAGAGGTTTTTAATTTTAATTTTATTTTTAAGGTATATTTTTATTGATTTCAGAGAGGAAGGAAGAGGGAGAGCATGAGAAACATCAATGATGAGAATTACTGATCGTCTGCCTTCTGCATGCCCCCACCTGGGATCAAGCCTGCAACTAGGGCATGTGTTCTGACCAGGAATCGAACCATGACCTCCTGGTTCATGGGTCAATGCTCAACCACTGAGACACATGGACCGGGTCAGTCATTGTATTCTTTAGCTCCAATGTTTGCATCTCTTTTGTGTGTGTTTTTTCGTTGTACTTCTCATTTTGTTCTTGTATTATTTTCCAGGTACCATTAAATTGTTTGTGTTCTCTACTAGTTCTCTGACCATCTTTAGAACAATTATTTTGAATTATTGTCAGAAAATTCCTGGATCTCCATTTCTTTGGAGCCAAGTCCTGGAGATTTCCTTTATTCCGTGGGTGGAAATGTTTCCCTGATTCTTCATGATTCCTGTACAATTGTGTAAGTGTCTGTGCATTTGAAGGAGTCACCTCTACTAGACTCAATGAACTGACTTCAGTAAGTGAAGACTGTCACCTGTGGGTAGGGGCACACTACTTGCTGTGACCCGGACCTAGTGGTGAAGGGCACCAAGTGAAGGAATGTATGGTAGCAATGGGGCCAGGACCAGGGTGGGAGGGATGTCATCTCTGATTCAGGTTGCTGGAGTGTACAACCATCAACTGTTTGATCCTTAACGAGCACTGTGGAGAGTCCTTAGAGGCTGCACTAGCTGTTGGGGTCCTTAGCAGCACTTCTAGGCCCAGGAGCTAGGGACCAGAATTGCGGGGCGGGGGTGGTGGTGACCAGAGCCAGTGATGTGCACACACTCAGCTGTGGGGCCCAAAGCCAGTGATGTGCACACACTCAGCTGTGGGGCCAGCTACAGGTGCCTATGTAGTAGCAAGATCCAGTAGCAGAGACACATGTAGTAGTAGACAGCAGTGCAGGGCTGAGGTCAACTGTGGGTACCTGGCAGCTGCAGGGGCTCTGGCTGTTGGTGTGCACCACCATGGCTACTGGGTGTGGCCACAGGCACTTGGGAGTTGGGGCTGGTAATGGGGATCAGGCCAGGGGTATGCGGGAATGACTAGCTGTAGGTAAGCACAATGATACAGGCCAGTGACAGAAGACAGGGCCTGATCACGATCCAAAAGCAGGTTCAGGTCTCTGGCTGTTGGCGTGCTCTTCTATTGCTACAGTCTCCCCCTGGGTGTGTGCATGGCGATGGGCCAGCAGCATGTGTGAGGTGGGTAGCATGCAATACATAGCTGAGGGATAGCCCCAAGGGCATGCCTGGCAGTAGGGGTCAGCGTGGGAATCTAGGCTGGTATCTTCTAACACATGCATAGCTGCAGAAATCTGGACTGGCTGTGAGTGCAGTTCCTGATATCTAGTAAGAGCCAGAGGGGGCTGAGGTAGGAAGGGAGCAAGTAGACTCAGTTCGTTAATGTCCGTGAACACAAACAGCCGTGGGGTGAAAGCTGGTGAGATCTGCGGCGTCCACAGCGGCTGTGCTGTCTGTTGGTTTTGCCAGCGGTGAAAGCTGCTGGATTTGTCTGCAGAGCAGGTCATGGGGAACCAGGATCATCCCATAGTGTGCCTGCTTCTGAGAGCCCGTTGCTTATTCCTTGTTCCTAACCACGTCTCAGCTTGGCCAGTCTCGGGGTTGGGCGAAACTTAAGTGGGACGTTCATACAATGCCGCAAAAGGCTGAGGAAGCACCCCACTCCTCCTTTCCCAGTGAGGGGACCCCATTCTAGCTGGGCTCTGAGCAATGCTGGTTTGGAGAATTGGATGATGCAGACAAAATGAAGCCATCTACTTTCCTTTTTCTGTACCATTATTCTTGGGGGAGGGGGAGGAGAGGAGGCATTTTGTTTCGTTCCCCTGTGTTGCTGAAGTTTAAGTAGACTCCTGAGCTCACCCAGAGCTATTTCTGTTCATGGATGGCTACCTGTGGGTTTTGGGCGGGGGTGGGTGGAGACGGTTATCTCCTACACTGCAATGTCTTGGAGATGTGTGGTCAAGGAGGTTACCTGCCACATTGTGATGCCCCGGTCACTAAGCAGCCTCAGCACTAGCATCTGGGTGCAAGTACAGATTAATGGTCAAATCCAGGCCCCACCATTCCATGACACTTTATTTTCTCTAAACATGCATTTCTTCATGTACTAATTATAGTTACTGAGAACTTGTTATATGCTAGGCACTGTTCTGTGAGCTTCCCATGAATTAATTCACTTAATTTTCATAACAACTCTATGAGGTAAGCACTACTTCTATCCCGTTTTAAATAGGAAGAAAATGAGGTACAGAGAGGTTAAGATACCTGCCCAAGGCCACACAGCTAGTAAGTGGCAGAGCCAGGAGGGCAGTGGTGGCAATTAAACTGGAGAGTGCACAGCAAATGCTTGGCACAGCGCCTGGCCCACAGCGCACAATCCATGTGGTAGCTGTTATTACACTCGGAACCTTGGTATCCCTCCCTTTCTGAGAAGCTTGGTTTTCTCACCCTTGTGGCAGGAAGGCCCAGGCACTCGTTCGCTGGTTCAGTGTCAAACTGACCCAAGTTCCTGGTAAGGTTTCAGTCAGGTTATCCACTGTTACTGTGATTCCTGCAAGTCTGGTCTCACAGGGGGTGGCAAATCTTTCTCTGTAAAGGGCCAGATATTAATAAGTGAGGCTTCGTAGGCCATACAGTCACTGTCACATATCGGTCCTTTTTATGTGTGTGTTTTAATAATCCTTTATTGTTGGAAGTATTACATATGTCCCCCCCTTTAACCCCCTTCAGCCCGCCCCTGCCCTTGCCCCTACCCTTCCTTTTTAAAAAAATGGTCAACCCTTTAAATAATGTTAAACTATAGCTTATGGGCTATGGTTTTCCAACCCATTATCTCCAGGATTAATAGAGAAGCAGTAAGTCATGAAAAGGCTTTCATGTGGAGTAGATGGAGCTATCAGAATTTGCTAAACTGCCTAGGTTACACGTTCAGTTGCCAAGCAGTTTCATTGAATTAGTAGATGACTGAAACAGTGAAGAAACGCCAAAAGGTTTCCATAGGAGGGAAAGAAGGTAGGTAGGTAAATCCAGCCTATCTGAAGAGTCTTTTAAAACAGTAAATGATGAAGGGAAAAGAGAAAATACCCCAGAAAAATCATAGTGTTTTAGAAGCAGCACAGAACGTCACTCATGCCACAGATGTTCAGAATTATTTACTGGGCATCTCTATGAGCAGGCACTGTTCTCAGGGTTGTAATTTAGAGCTCAAAGGGACCTTAGAAATTATCTGGTCCAATCCCCTTACTTCATGTTTGAGGATTCCAAGGCCCAGAAACTTAAAATAACTTGGCTAGTTCCATTCAAAATTAAATGTATCAGGCTTTTTGCGTCCCTCAAAATTAGCATTTACTTATACTATTAAATGTTTGTTGAATCGAACTTAATAATGAGAACCTACTATTCTCTTGACCACCTCTTTAAACCATCTATTAAATCTGGCAAAATGATACAGTATAATTGTTTTTTAAATCTAAATCTACTGAAAATCTTTTTTTTTTTTTTTTTTTTTTTGCCGCATTTCTAACACTTTTGGTGCGTATGAAGTGGGCTGATAAGCATCAATCATTAGATGAACAAGTCACTGATTCACCTTTAATTTCTCCTTTCCTTTAAGGCTCCCATCACCTCCATGTCCTGCCATTTCTTTTGTTTGCACTGCCGCCACCTTCACTGCTCTCAGGTGCTGTCCTTCTGTTCTGCTCTTCCCACTCCATTTCCTATCTCTTTCCACATCTTTCTTCTTAAAATCAAGCTCAAGTCAGGTCACTGCCTCCAACCTCACCCCAGGGTTCTGAACAGTTTAACAAATCCTACTTTACTGTCAACTAACGTTCCAATGTTTAGCCCTGTTCCTTGACCCCAAACACACTTTCTCCCCAGTCTTACCATTATTTTCCTGTTTCCTCTGATGCTTTCTTCACGTTATTCCTGTGCTTCCCTAGATACGGCCCCGTGTGCAAGCCTTTGTGCAGGCCTCCCCCTGCATGGGAAGAGCTCTCATCCCTCACAACCTTCAGAAATGCCATTCGCCCTCAGTGTCCTCTGCTCCCCGACCCTGGCCCCAGTCCTACTTTTTTCTCCATTTCTCTGGCACGTGCTATTAGATCACTTGGGTAGATGACTTAGTTATTCTACTGAAAGCAAGCTATCCATTCTGCAAGTACAATAAGAAATAGTTTTAAGTTAAAACACCAAATTTATTGCATAATATTGAACTATATGCACACACATAGAAAATAAACATTTCATATAACTGTATATCTTCTTTTTAACCTTGTATTATAAAGACTGAAAAACTACCAATTTAGCAATTGGAATACGTTTTAAAAACAGAAAAACAAAATCAAAAATCTACAATCCTTCATTGAGATTTGATGCTATATCAAGGTTCATAAATACTTCATTTTATATAAATAAGTCTTTCTCTAGTGACTAGGAATTTAAAATCAGGTTCACATGGATTCTTTGACCATGTAGAATTTTCCTATCCCACACTGAAGAAGGTTGAACATGTCATTATGTTTGAGATACATATATTTGCTTTAAACGCAATCGTCCCCCCAATCCCACTGTAAACAAATATTTCAAATGCAATAAACAAAAGTTCCATAATAAAGAACATCCTTAAGTCTTAGCAATCAGGGAAGAGGAAACAAATCTGAGTAGAAATTTTGCAATTTAAATAGGAATAAAAAAATAGACTGCAGGCATCCATTAGGAGAGGAGAGGAAGGGAGCATTAAGTCAGGTAACAGGATGGGAAAAAGTGAAAGAAAAAGTAGGTAGGGAAAGGAAAAGACAGGAGGGAGGAAATAGACCAGGGGTGGGCAAACTTTTTGACTCGAGGGCCACAATGGGTTCTTAAACTGGACCGGAGGGCCGGAACAAAAGCATGGATGGAGTGTTTGTGTGAACTAATATAAATTCAAAGTAAAGGAGCGGAGGGGAGAGCAAGAGAACCCTCCGCTCTTTTGGCTCCGCGGGCCGGATAGAACAGCCAAACGGGCCGGATCTGGCCTGCGGGCCGTAGTTTGCCCACGGCTGAAATAGACAGTGGTAGAGGACAGAACAAGAAATTCATTATTTTTACTTTTCTTGGAGAAGATACTCAAAAAATTTAATGAAACTTGCTCCAAAAGCGAGATAAGGGAAGGGGTTGGGTCTTATCACCTCACCTTACTGTCAAAAGGAATTTGGCTGAGCAACAAAATAAATTAAGCTCTGCTGCCACTCTAAGCTACTCTGCACATCTTTAAGGAGGTCCAGGAACAGGGAAAGCCATGACAAGACTGCTAATCCCTCAAGAATTTTTTTTTTTTAAAGCAAAATGTGTTCATAAAGGCTCCCTTGAATTCTCAAGAGTTCAGCCAAGTAATGGACCCGCATTCAGTTAGTTGGAATTGGGAATTTCTGAAGTAGTCCTTTCCTCCTAGTCCTTAGAATAGGGCTGCAACAAGCCAGGGCGAGGAGACAGTCTGCGTGCGCAGGTAAGAAAGGACAGATCAGTCAAAATCATTCGTGCAAAGGAATGAGAAGTTCAGAGAAGGAAGAGGAAGTGCTCTAAGGAAAGTCAGGGCTGAGAGAGACACTTGGGAAATGAGAATTTAAGAACCACTGCCATTTCATCCAGCAGAGTGCAACATATTCACAAGTGCAAGGAGCACTCAGTAATTTGGTTTAAAAACAAAAACACCTCTTATACAACAGCCAATTTTTCACCCCATCCCCAACCCCTGATTTTTTCAAGAAGGTTGCTTACTGCATACAACCCCAGAAACACATCAACCAGGTTCAGGATTCAAAAGTCCCAACACACTTATGCAATAAAAAAATAGAACTCACTCCCCATGATTTTCTGTATAGGCCTCAATGTGGACACTGAGGAAGGAAGGGGAATCGGGGCAAGCCGGGGGCCTCAGGCCAAACTGAACCCCTCGTAGTTGTCCAAGGCCTGGGTCAGCCGTGCACTCAGGATCTCTTTGCTGCTGTATTTGGGGAGATCAAGAAGGTTATAGCAAGTGTGGGCCACAGGCAAGTACTCCTCCCCGCTGGCTGTGGACTGGATGACAATCTGCAGGCTCGCCATGCCGTAGATGGGGATCCGATCGCTGCCTGTCAGGAACACTGCGGAGGAAGGCAATTGGCATTACTAGCTCGGCCAATAGGGAGCTGCTCTCAGCCGTCCTCCCAGGAACAGAGAGGAAAGCGCGACACCCTGTGGCTCGTGTGAGAAGTACCACTACTTTTATGTGCCAATACGTATATCATTAATATTAATAAATGCTCATTCACATAAAGTAAAAGAAATGACCTTTCAAATTCTCTTTTTTGGTTTTCTATGAGTAAGAATTCTATGCTATTCATTGGCTAATTTCTGACCTTGATTATACATTGACACAAAGATTTCAACTATTTTTAAAAGGCTACGTTTGTTCACGTAAACTAGAGTTCATGTTCCTTTCCACATGTATTATCCTTCTCCAGGGTCACCCAGGTAGTCAGAGAGGACTGTATGTTATATCATTCCATTTACTTGGATGTCCAGAATAGGCACCTCCAAAGACAGGAAACAGATGGGTGAGGTGGAGGGATAGGAGGAAATGGGGGATGATTGCTAATGAGCAAGGGTTCCTTCTTGCAGTGATGAACATGTTCTAAAATGAATCGTTTCACAACCCAGTGAATACACTAAAGAACCATTGAATTGTATGCTTTAAATGGGTGAATTGTATGGTATGTGAATTATACCACGATTGTAAAGCTAATATAAATCACACCTCCCAAGTTACAAAGGCAATAGACACTTTGTAATATTTTCAAAAGGCTAGACAGATACGGCAAATTAATCCAAACAATTAGATTTCATCAACATGATCCTTAAAGGAATCACTAATGTAAGAAAAGTGTTTTCAGAGCAACAACTAGGAATTAATATATTGTGCCTGAGATATCAAGACAAAAGTATAAACATTTATTAACTGTTTACCACTTGAAAGAGAATTTTACTTGTGGAGTATATCCTACTCCACACCCAAAACTAATATCTAACGAATACCATATTGAGAATCCTGATACTTACAGAGAAACTTCTTCTTCTTTTCCAGGGGAAACTCATGAAATGTTTCCCAAAATAGTTTCACAGTGGGATGTGTGGCTGAGTAATCTCCCTTGTAGATGGCAGTCTGCCCCAAAAGACAAAAAGGGAAAACTGTATCTTCTAGATGAGAAGATTGTAGTGGACACTGTATATGCCACTTGCATTTAGGAGTAGGAAATAACCTCTAAGATGCAGGAGGCCTCCGAACCCTACACTTGGGAGAAGACCGGGGGGCTCTGGGCACACCTCCCCCAGGCCTCTGTTGCTTCCTTGGAGGGAAAAATATGCTTACCTCTTCCAGCTCCTCCCAGTTGTAGTTGCTGTTCCCCACCATCATGGCTCTTAGTTCTGACGGCTGGAAGAGCTCAAGCACTTTGCCACCACACACCTTGAGGAAGCCACTGGAAAACGCTGTGTACCATTCATGAACTGAGATTTGGAAGATGTAATTCACGTAAGCATCCACAAATTCCTGCCTGCCAGAAAACCAAAGAAACAGCACATGTTAGCCCAAAGCCTTGTAGAATGTATCCAGTTCCCCTTTTACACTGAGGAGGAGAGTGATGAAAATGGAATAGCGTTAAATTCTCAGACCAGGAGGCTCCTCAGGCATTGGGTAGGTCAGTGTCCAGCCCCAGGGTTCCACCAGTGTCAGGTGCTCTGGTGGTAGGACGGGAGGATCTCGGCCGTGCGGGTGGAACCACACTACTAACTTTGTTTTGCCTGAGGCACTCACTCCAGTTTTCATCTTGTTTATGGTCCTGCTTAAAATTTATTTTAGAAAAAAAAAAAGACTTTTTCTGCTAAAAGAAAAAAGTCTAGGATAATGGTTCTGGGCTCCTTCCCCTCTTCAGAAACAAATAAAGCTAAACTGTCTGATATTTGTATCCTCACATATCTTAAAAGGTAGTGTCGTAACTCCTTTTTTTCCTTCACAGACATATATAAAATGCCTCCAGAAATTTCTCTTCTCACTTTCATTATATACAAGTAGCTCACAGATGAGATCATAACTCCTTTCTATAAATCTCTTAACCACCTCTGGAAAAAACTGTCATACAGTGGCTCTATCTCACTAATAATAATCAGTCAAACGAAAAGACAACAGTGAATTCCCATTTCACCCACTGGACTGGCATAAGTTGAAAAGACAGAGAATACCATGTTAGGGGTAAAGATGTAGGGAAATGGGAACCTCACAACAGCTAGTGGGAAGATAAAGATGAAATGACAATGGGAATAACATGGAAATAAACAAAAATCGAGACAAGCCAAGGCAATTTATTCACAAGTTGCTATAGCAAAGGAGTCAGCCACTATCATTTATGTTTCGGCAGAGACTCAAAAACAGGCGGGAAAAAGCTTCAGAGTGGAAAAAGGGGAAGGCTTCATTCAGCTGTGCCCTGGCTGGAGGCTGCTGGCATGGGGAAGCTGGGGTGGCTAACGAGAAGCGAGCATCCTATGTGATCGGTCAGAGATGCATGTTTTGCTTTTTCTTTGTTTTGGGGAAGGGGGGGTGTTAAGGTGTAATAATCAATATTTAACATTAGTTTCAGATATACAACATAATGATTCCATAATAATTCTAGTTAATATACATTGCCATACATAGTTACAAATTGTTTCTCCCCTTGGGATAAGAAATTTTTAAGATCTACTCTCTTAGCGAAGTTTTAAATATGTGTATTTTGCTTTTTTTCTGACTGGTCCTAAGTTGGAAGAAGCTGTCAAGTGCTGGCCATTTGGGGCTGACTGTTTCAGGAGGTACTGAGAGAGACGGCAAGCTGGCTGCTTATTGCAGACAAGGGCTGGTCTCCTGAGTAGGCAATTGCAGGTGCGAGTTCTTTTTTTATAGTCTGGCCATTGTCTGTGTGCATACTTAGTCTCTCACTAGTGAGAATGTAAACTGTGAAACGAGACCTCTAAACACCTAGGAGGAAAAGTTGCCAATAGCTCAAAGAATTGAAAACATAAACATCCTCTGACCCAGGTGGATGACACAAAAAGATTCTCACATGCATGCACAAGAAGACGAGTACTGGGATGTGGTTTGTTTTTAAATTAAATTGATTGGGGTGACATTGGTCAATATGATCATACAGGTTTCAGGTGTGGGTTTCTATGTTACAAGATCTGTATGTCGCTGTGTGCTCACCACTCAAAGTCAAATCTTCTGTCACAATTTATTAGGACCCCCTTCTCCCCCACCCCCTTCCTCTGGCAGTAGCGTGGTTTTTTTGGTCTTTTGTTTTTAAATATGTTTTTATTCATTTCAGAGAGGGAGAGAGGGAGAAACAACAGTAAGAATCACTGATCGGCTGCCTCCTGCACGCCCCCATCTAGGGATGAAGCCTGCAACCCCAATCAAAGCCGACTCCACGAGAAAGCCAAGCTAAGCTACAAGGCAGACCCACACCGACCATAGGGAGATGCAGGCCAAGAACAAGACAACATACTGACAGATGTAGGGATTTAAGTGGGATTGAGAAGCGAACTGCGGGGACAGGGTAGCCAGGTGACGGGATCTGACGTCAGTTTTGCCGCCGGGGAGATGACAGACTAGCATAGCAACAGGAGGCAGCTGTCGCAGAACGCAAGGGGGGAGGGGGAACGACCATCAGCTGCCGCCGGGAGCCAGCCCAGGACCCGCGCTGTAAGGGCCGGCGGGGTTGCGGCCACAGGAGGACCAGGCGGCAAGGGCGGCTGCGTGCCGCGGAGGAGTGATGGCCAAGGGCGGTGCGGAGCAGCCCGAGACCCCGGCAAAGAACGCGCCAAGGCCTAAAAATGACTTTCTGGAGAGCCTGCCTAACTCGGTGAAATGCCGAGTCCTGGCCCTCAAAAACCTGCAGAAGCGCTGCGATAAGATAGAGGCCAAATTTGATAAGGAATTTCAGGCTCTGGAAAAAAAGTATAACGAAATCTTCAAGCCCGTACTCGCCAAGATCCAAGAGCTCGCTGGTGAGATGGAGGGCTATGCATGGCCCTTGGAGGGTGATGCGGCAAACGAGGAGGAGGAGGAGGAGAAGGAGGAGGAGGAGGAGGGAGCGGAGGAGTCTGTGGCTGCCAAAAATGAGGGTCCCAACCCTGCAGTGCCGCATGACGCCAAGGAATAGGCGGGGGCACAGATGGAAGACGAGAATGACGACTAAGGAAATCCTGATTTTTTTTCTTTTGAATATTGGTGAACTTGGAAAGGCTCAGGTTTGGGACCAAAATACAATATGAATCAATTCTGACATTCCTAAAAATATATTAAATTGAAGCAATCTGGTCCTGACCAGCCCGTTTCAAATTTGATTTTCATTTTGAACCCAATAAATAATTCAAAAGGTGTTGGAGAAAACGAGTTAAATTAAAAATTACTTTTTTCATGATCTCTTTTGTGAGGGCGGGAACTAAGGGCTTGTTGAGGGTGTCAAGGAGATGTGAAGAAACACTTGGAAAGCCAGTCATCACACTGCTCATCACACTATACATGGGACACCCAAGCCAAGACTGAACAGCCCTCAGAGCTCAAGTCTCCGATTTCTTCAGTCCTGAAATTTTCCACTGCAGAAAAAGCAGAATCCAAGAAAACAACTCTTCCACAAGACCTTGCTTTTGTAACCCAGACCTCAGCTTTACCCGTCAGAGAAGAGGGACGGAACCCAGGAAGCCTGTGCTGGAGATCCATGACAGTACTGCTAATGAGGCCTGGAAACTGCCACCTCACATTTTAAAGACTGTTCTGAATGTCTGAATTCAGGGAAATAAATCGTTCTGAGAAGGAGAGTGTATAACCTGTATGATACTGCCAACATGTGTTCATTATTTGCAGTCTCATGTTTGTGTTTTCTTGATAATGTCTATTTAGAACGGTATAAAAAATGTTTTAAGTATTAAATCCTCTACCTAGCATTTCAGAAATATTAACTTGAAGAAATGCAGAACGTAGCAAATTCTATAAAGCATGTGCATATAGTGTTAACATAGTTTGATCCTTGTGAAATCTTTTTGTCATGTAGCTTTTATTTTTTTATATTTTTATTGATTTCAGAGAGGAAGGGAGAGGGAGAGATAGAAATATCAATGATGAGAGAGAATCATTGATCGGTTGCCTCCTGCATGTCCCCTACTGGGGATTGAGCCCGCAACCCAGGCACGTGCCCTTGACCAGAATCGAACCCGGGACCCTTCAGTCCGCAGGCCAATGCTCTATCTACTGAGCCAAACCAGCTAGGGCTGTCATGTAGCTTTTAAAATGTAGCTTTTAGAACTCTTCAATGAAGCTGATGTTTGGGAAAATATACATACTTGAAGAACCAATCTAAATGTGTGTCCCCACCCTCAGCTCAAAAGTAGAAAAGTTCGTTTGCTTATATTAGCTGTGCCTTCATTATTTTGTATGTAAATGTGACATATGTGACATATGAAATATAAAATGGTGCAAAATCAAATTTTACTGCTTGAGGATAGAGTACATTCAGTTAAGGATTTTTACGAAGGACACATTTAATGTAAAGACTCTTAGCTTCTTTTGTGGGTTTTGAATTGTGTGTGTCTCAGTGATCTATAAAAATACATAAGCATAAAGTTGTTTACCACTGTGGTGTTAATAAAACAGTATTATCAAACAAAAAAAGGACTTGGTACTCTGAATGCCTGCAATCAAATCCCAGCTCTGAGTCCTTTTAGCAATGAGCTTTGGGCAATTCATTTAATGTGTTCATTTTCTTCTCATCTATAAAAGAGGATAGTAATACTCCCCCTCTTCATGGTTATTATGAACAACAATGAGTTAATACATACAAAACCCATAGGCCAGTGTCTGAAAGTACTCAAGATATATCAGTTATTATTATATAAAAGACAGAGACATGATTAGAAATTCAATCCTCATTCTCTCCCCAGTTACAAAAGGAGAGGAAATGAACACCATTATATTCTTAAGTTTATGATTCCTTATTGTTAGAAAACAGGGTAGTCTTTAATACAGAAACACAGGAAACTCAATACAATTTTGGTTTCAATATAAAATCAGGTTTTGACTGCTTCCCAAAAAGGATAAAAGTCTGTGACATCTATCTATATATATAAAACCCTAATATGCAAATAGACCAAACAGCGGAACAACCGAACAACTGGTCTCTATGATGTGCACTGACCACCAAGGGGCGCACGCGAAACCTGGCGGGCATCGACAGCAGAGCACGGAACATGGTGGGCATTGGCAGCAGCGGGATGGTGGAGCAGGCAAGTGGGGCGCCAGATCAAGGCGGGGTGCCAGTCACTGCCATCGGGGCGAACCTCTGGTGGTTACTGAAAATTCTTTGCTCTCACACGCCCCGGTCCCGCCCGGCGCTCACACCTGATGCCGGTGCTGGCCCCTCTTGCACCCGCTGCCAGCGCCGGAGCTGCCACTAGCACCTGCTGCCGTCAGCGGGTGCAAGCGGGGGCTGCCAGGCCCTGATCGCCCCTCAGGGCTTCTCCACCTCCCCCTGCTCCTGAGGGGCTATCAGGGCCGGCAGCCGCCTCTCGCACCCACAGCTGGCACCCGGCGCCGGTCCTGATCACTCGGCGCCATCAGTGGGTGCGAGCAGTGGCTGCTGGCCCCAATCACCTGAGGGCTTCTCCACCACCCCCTGCTCCTGAGGGGCAATCGGGGCAGCAGTTGCCACTCACACCCACTGTCGGCGCCAGCCCTGCTTGCACCCGCTGCTGGTGCCATCCCCAATCGCTCTGCACTGTTAGCGGGTGTGAGCAGCGGCAGCAGGAGCGGGGCTGCAGGCAGACAGGGGACCAGGGGCTGCGGTGGGAGGGGCTGAGTGGGGGCACAGAGGATGGGCTGAGACCTGCCCGTTTGCTCACCGCAGCCTCATGGCCCACAGTTCCTTTCAAGGTGCACAAATTCGTGCACTGGGCCCCTAGTGAATATATAAAAAAGGTATTTCAACTTTACATTTGGGCATTCTGAATGAAGTAAAACTAATTTAAAGCCTTACAAAAAAGTTTAAAACTCAAGATGCATTTTCTTCCATTTCCCATAAAGGTTAAAATTACAGGGAAGTAAAATTTGACTGCTTTACCTTAGGGAATGGGAGGCAGCTCTGACCTGTTACTAATGGCAATAGTTGAGTAAAACCTTAAGGCAATATTAATCTTCTTTAGGGCCAGGCCAAGCGAGGGGGCGGGGGTAGTGTGTGTGTGTATGTGTGTAGGTCTGATCAGTTACCAGATAAATATACAAAAATCAATAACTATTTCTAGGCACTAATCTCAAAATATATAGAAAAGGCTCTTTTTCACAATAGAATAAGAAATCAAAATAATTATAAAAACCTCTAATAAAAATATGTATAACCTATATGAAAAGAAAAAAACAGAATGGGCCTTTTTGTTATTGTTAATCCTCACCTGAGAATATTTTTTCCATGGCTTTTTAGAAGTGTGGAAAGGAGGGGGAAGAGATACAGGGAGAGACACATTGATTGGTTGCCTCCTGCACGCACTCTGACCTGGGCTGGGGATCAAGCCCACAACCTAGGTACGTGCCTTGACCAGAATCAAACGCATGACGCTTCAGTCCTCTAACCACTGAGCAAAACCAGCTAGGATCAGAACAGGCCTTAGGATGGTAAGATTAAATATCACGGAAGTGTCCATTCTTCCCAAATTAACTTTTAATTTATCACACTTCAAATGAAAACCCAAACTAGATCTGCAAATTAATATAAAATTACCTGAATGTTCACCTGTAAGAACAGCTAAGAAAACTAGTAATATGGATACAATTCAGATTTTACCTTAGAATACAAATTCAAACAAATTTTTAATTGAGTAAAATACATTAGGTATTTTATCAGTTACTAGAGAGGGAAAGAAAGATTTGACAACACAAAAATTAATAAATTATGAAGATTTGAAAACAACACATTTTCAAAAGCAAACAATGAACCGGGAATAAAATCTGCAATAAATATGGCTGGCAAAGGGTTTAACAGTCTTAATATAATAGAGTTCATACGAATCAAAGGAAAATCATTTTGTCTCAGTCTCGAATGCATAAAGAACATCAGCAAACTACTTTAGAAAGGGGAAATACTGCAACCCTGTCTGGGGCAGAAAAACATGTCCTACAGGAGAGCACTAAGCGGAGACGGGCTCTGGTGAGTCGGGTACACGGGCTCCCGGCTGCGTGCTCTGGGCAGCGATCTTTCTTCCACTTACAGGACCTTAGCTGTGGGGTTTTCTAACTACCAGTCATGGGTACGGCTGGCCACCTTCCCCAGGACACAGGCATGTTTATAATCCCCTTTACACAGGCAGCAATTTCCACCACTCCCTGACTGGGCTGATCTTACCCTCCGTTTCCTGCAGTGCTTATTTGATAGTTCCTCAGAAAGCCATAAAACATGCATGAGAGCATCTAGCAGGATACCCTCCTTTGAAGGCAGGTCAAACACCACCATGTATCAACCATTTTTAATCCATTATAGGCCCAAGTTAGTAAGCAACGTGCAAAGTAACTGGCAGAAAGGAAGGCAGCGTGCATTACACACTGAACTCGGGCGCTACCAGAATGCTGCGGAGAACTGGAGCATGCCGACGCGCACTGCCTAACGGGGCACAGCCGCTCTCCCTGCCTGAGAGTTTACACTCAATGTGTGCACAGCTGCATTTGCTCGTGCACACACGTGGGCACTTTTTTCTTATTGAGGTAAAAATTCACAAAAGGTAATTAACTGTTTTAAATGAACTATTCCGAGGCATTCGTACATTCACAATGTTGTATAATCATCACTTCTATCTAATTCACTTTTTTCACACAAAAATATTTTAGAGGTAAATATCAATAAAGTGGATGAGTGCTGTGTAAATATGTAAAGTCACCTCTATATAGAAGTAATATAAAATTTTACAAATGATATCAAATTTCTTAATAAAAGTAAGTTGTTTTTTTTTTAGAAAATAATCAGAGCTTGTAAGGATTAGGTGAAATGGGTACTCGCATATACTAATGATAACGAATAAGCTGATATAATTCATTAGAAAAATTAATTTAGCAAAGATACCGATCAACAGATTCAAAATGATATATCCTAATTCAATTTCACCCTTGGGACCTAATCATTAAAAAGCAAAATGAAAGGCAAAAAAAAAACCCCACAAACTTTTATACACAAAAGATGTTTGATAGTCTTACTAAAATGAAGGAACGAAAAAGGTCTGTTATATAAGGCCTTTATTATATGTTGAGGCATGATCCCTCTATTCCCACTTTGCTGAGTTTTTATCAAGAAAGGGTGTTGGATTTTGTCAAATGCTTTTTCTGCATATATTGATACGATCATGTGATTTTTGTCTTTCAATCTGTTTATGTGATATATCACATTTATTGATTTGTGAATATTGTACCAGTCTTGTATCCCTGGAATAAATCCCACTTGGTCATGGTGTCTGATCTTTTTAATACATTGCTGGATCTGATTTGCTAATATTTTATTGAGGAGTTTAGTGTCTATGTTCATCAAGAATATTGGCCTGTAATTCTCTTTCTTTGTAGTGTATTTATCTGGTTTTGAGATTAGGATAACTCTGGCCTGAAAAAAGGAGGTTGGAAGTGTTCCTTCCGCTTGGATTCTTTTGAATTGTTTGAAGAAGATGGGTGTTAATTCTTTGATAATGTTTGTTAAAACTCCCTTGTGAAGCTGTCCAGACCAGGGCTTTTGTTTACTGGGTTTTTATTACCACTTCAATTTCATCAGTTATTGGCCTGTTCAGATTTTCTGATTCTTCCTGATTCAGTTTTGGAAAACTGTATTTTTCTAGGAATTTGTCCATTTCATCCACATTGTCCAGCTTGTTGGCATATAGTTGTTTATAGTATTTGCTTACAATCCTTTGTATTTTTGTGGTGTCAGTTGTTACTTCCCCCTTTCACTTCTTTTTTTTTTTTTTAAATATACTTTATTGATATCTTACAGAGAGGAAGGGAGAGGGATAGAGAGCTAGAAACATCGATCAGCTGCCTCCTGCACACCTCCCACTGGGGATGTGCCCGCAACCAAGGTACATGCCCTTGTCCGGAATCGAACCTGCGACCCTTGAGTCCGCAGGCCGACGCTCTATCCACTGAGCCAAACCGGTTAGGGCCCCCCTTTCACTTCTGATTCTATTTATTTGGGTCTTCTCTCTTTGTTTCTTGATGAGTCGGGTTAAAGGTTCATCAATTTTATTTATCTTTTCAAAGAACCAGCTCTTGGTTTTATTGATCTTTTGTATTATTTTTTTAGTCTCTATGTCATTTATTTCTGCTCTAATCTTTATTATTTCCTTCCTTCTACTTACTCTGGACTTTTCTTGTTGTTCCCTAAGTATAAGGATAGATAGTTTATTAATAATTTTTCTTGTGTGTGTGTGTTTTTTTTAGTAGGCCTGTAGTGCTAGAACTTCTCTCTCAGAACTGCTTTTGCTGTGTCCCATAGATTTTGGGTTGTTGTGTATTCATTTTCATTTGTTTCCAGGAAGTTTTTAATTTTTTTCTTGATCTCATAGGTAACCCATTCATTGTTTAATAACATGCTATTTAGCCTCCATGTGCTTGAATGTTTTTGAGTGTTTTTACTATAGTTGATTTCTAGTTTCATGCCATTGTGATCCAAGAAGATACTTTATATTATTTCAATCTTCTTGAACTTGTAGCGACTTGTTTTGTGTTCTAACACGTGGTCTATCTTTGCGAATGACCCATGCACACTTGAGAAGAATGTGTATTTTGCAACTTTGGGGTGAAATGTTCTGTAAGAGTCAATTAAATCCATCTGATCCAGTGAGTCCTTTAGAGTCACTATTTCCTTGTTGATTTAATGTCTGGAAGATCTATCCAGTGAAGTCAGTGGGGTGTTAAAGTCCCCTACTATGATTGTATCACTGTTGATCTCTCTCCTTAAAGTCCCCCAAAAGTTGTGTTTTTTTAAAATATATATTTAAGTCCATGTATGTTTTTTTAATATATTTTATATATTGGGTGCATGTATGTTTACCAGGGTTATATCCTCTTATTGGATTGATCATTTTAGTACATGTAGTAACCTTTTCTGTCTCTTGCTAAGGCCTTCATTTTGAAGTATATTTTGTCAGATATGAGTATTGCTACCCCAGATTTTTCATTTCTATTTCCATGGAAAATTTTTTCCATCCCTTCACTCTTTTGTTCTGAGACACATCATAATTAAAATGCCAAAGGTTAAAGACAAACAGAAAATCTTAAAACTAGTAAAAGCAATTAGTTACCTACAGGGGAGCTGCCATAAGACTGTCAGCTGATTTCACAACAGAAACTTTGCAGGCCAGAAGGTATTGATACAAAAATATTCAAAGTGATGAAAAACAAGGACTTAGAATTGAAGGAGATATCAAGTGTTTCCCAGACAAAAAAAGCTAAAGGAGTTTATCACCACTAAAGCAGTATTACAAGAAATGTTAAAGGGACTTCTTCATAAAGAAGAAGAAAACAGTAAAGATAAAAATATGAATAAAATGGCAATAACTACATTCCTATCAATTACTTTAAATGTAAATGGATAAATGCTTCAATCAACACAAGGTTGCTGAATGGAGAAGAAAACAAGACCCATACATATGCTGCCTACAAGAGACCCACTGCAGATCAAGACACTCTCAGACTGGAAGCAAAGAGACCAAAAAACGTATTTCATGAAAGTGGAAATAAAAAAAAAAATGGAGTATCAATATTTATATCAACAAATAGACTTAAAAACAAAGGCTACTGGTTTTTCTATTCCTATTTTCAAAAGGGAAGATTTATGGGAGGAAGCCAAGGCAGATCACTTGGACAGTGAATTTCATATGATCTCTGCTTGCATATTTCCAACAACGTATTTACGGTAAGAAGCCAAATAAAGCCCAGAGTGAACTGGTTTTAATTTCCCAACATGATTACAAGCAGCATCCACTTTCTCTACTTCTGTACCTTGTTCCATAGGTTAAATGAAGCCTTCCTTTCCTCTGTGAAGGCTTCCCTTGCTCCCAACCCTCCCACCCTCTTTCCCCACCCTCCACTTCTTTAAGCCAACAGCTTTAACTCCAGCCAATATGCTAATGATCCCCAAATCCTCATGTTCAGAGACTACCTTCTACTCTGATATATATAGCTCCTCTAAGTATGTACATTTTCCCTGTCCTTGTTTTTCACTTACTCCATCTCTTGTTTCTTTGTGGTTCTTGTAAGCAACCTCAAATTCACTGGTGATTGAGGTTGGCATAAGTAACTAAATAAAATGTTCATATAAAACTTCTCTCGAGATACATGCAAACTTTCAGCTCTAAATGTAATCATCTGGGTATCACAGAGACCTGTCGATATCCAAAAATGAAACTCTTTTCCCCTCCACCCCGCTGTACAGATTCTATTTCCTGTTAGTCAGGTGTGCAAATTAGAAACTTCAGTGTTAACATCGTATGCTACTCTAGTGCCATCCATATATAGTCAGACACAAGCTCCTGGTGATTACATAACCAGCACAGAGCTGACTCTGTCCTCCTGCTACCTTCACTCTGGCCCTCATACCCCTTACCTGAGCTACCTCAACAGCCTCTTCATGGGTCTCCCTATATGTGATCTATTTCAACATGATCAGTTATCTTCCTAAAGCTGACCAACCATGTCCCAGTCCAAATCCCATTTAAAAACTTGACAATCTCTATCCTAATGCTATTGCAGCACCCGCTCTCCATCCACACAGTAAAACCCCATCACCTAAATAAGTTCTCATCATTCTCTACCATGTGTCAAACTTGAGTCCTGACTCACATTATTCCCTGTGCCTAAAATATTTCCCCCCACTTACAGTCTTCAGTGGTCAATGTAAGTGTTGTGGCCTCTCCCCCTGCTTCTGTGGCACCTGGCCTATTACTCGATCACATGCACAGTAATCTACTGCAATCGTTCACTAACATTGACCCTTCTTGACTAATCCTGAACTTCTCAAAGATAAAAGTTACTTATTTCCTATACCCACCAACATACCTGGCACACAGCAGAGTTTGTAAACTAAATTAATATGCAGATTGCCAGCGACCTCACTCATAATCTAATACAAATAAAATTGAGAATTTTCTCCTCGAAAGAGGTAACACAGAGATGGTAAATCACCCAGAAAAATAATTTTATGTACTTTAATTATTATGAGGGGGGAAATTAATTAACTTAAAATCTATATTACAAATTCTTCAGCAATAAAACAACAGTAATAGTAAGCATCTCCTTAACATTCATTTATTCAATACACATTTTTCAAGCATTTCTGTGCATGCCCAGCACTCTGCTGGATACTGGAAACCCTGTGCTAGATGCCAGGAGCTCATTCATTCCAAAATGTTTTCCTATTCATTAGCTCACTTTAGCCCAGGGGTGGGCAAACTTTTTGACTCGAGGGCCACAATGGGTTCTTAAACTGCACCGGAGGGCCGGAACAAAAGCATGGATGGAGTGTTTGTGTGAACTAATATAAATTCAAAGTAAAGGAGCGGAGGGGAGAGCAAGAGAACCGGATAGAACAGCCAGATCCGGCCCGCGGGCCGTAGTTTGCCCACGGCTGCTTTAGCCTCACAAGCATCCCCTGAGATAGGTGGGGCAGTTATTATAACCCCCATTTTTCAGATGAGAAACTGAGATAAACAGTTCACATGATTTGTTCAGGGTCAAAGCCAGTAAGATGGAGATCTAGAACTGAAACAGGTATCTCCTGAATTCAGGTCCTGGGCTTCCTCTATTATTAAAAATCCCTTAAAATCTACAATTTTTGCTCTCTCCCCTTCTTCTAAAAAAGGGATTAAACTTTACTTCAATCTTGGTCTTAAAAGTGCAGAAAAGTAAAGTAGCAATGTCTGCAGAGGTCCCGGGTGGAACTTACCTGTTATCCTTGCACACAGTCACTTTGTCTCCCTCAGGTATCAGCTTCTTCTGTTCAATCACTCCATAGCTTTCTCGACAAATCTATATTTAAGGGGGGAAAAGAAATGTTTCAATTTTGTTTACCACTTGTAAGTGAGAGAAGCTTTAGGAACGAATGTAGCTTAGTGACTACTTTTTACCACAGAAAATTCTTGGGGGAGAGAGAACCCGAGTCAGAAAACATTGGCACCTTAAAAGATTTATTTTAAGATGTGGAGTTGCCAATAAATGCAATAAAAGAGAAATGATATGAACTCTAGAAAAGAAATATATCCGAAATAAAGAGGATTAATGCTTCAGTTATTTTCTTAAGGACAGAGATTTAATTATTCATTCATTTATTTAACACATTTACTGAACTTAAGATACTATGACTAAATAATTTGGTACAGAGAATTCCCTGAAGTGTTATTTGATTTGGAGAAAAACTAATGTTAGTTATGACTTGTAAGCATGATGAAAGAGACAGACACACTCATAAGTAAGCTGGAAATCCTTACTGTAAAGTTGAGGCAGAAAGTCTCCTCAATATCTTCCCCAGGGTAATCTAAAAGTTCTTGAAGACTCCTAATCAGAACAACAGAGAAAGGAAAAGAGGAAAATCAGACAAGACAATAGTGTTTTTATCTCAGTCACATGTGCAGACTGTTTGCAAGGAAAAACTATAAAAGAAGATTAAATAAATCCAGACTGACAGAAAATCATGTTACCGTATCTTGAAAGCAATATGGCAATAGACCTATAAAACATTAATTGTTCTCTTTTCCTACTGACAATTACTGGATTAATGAAGGAATGCAAATGAATTATATCTGACACACGTGTAGGTTCTTTTAACCCTGGTACTGCTTGGAAGCAGAGAGGGGGGAGATGGTGCTGCAGTGGTCCCACCAACTGCCTCCATCCATACTCTTTAGTAGAGTAATCCTTCTATCATTTTCTTAAAAAGCCACGAAGTCACCTCATCCATTAGGAATCTCAATGTCTTACTTGTTAATGCAAGGGGCTCTGTATGGTAAAGACACTCTACTATCTGCCACTAAAGCACACTCCAACATGCATAAAAATATGTTTATTCCAACAATGGTCATATCCTAGTTTTCAAGAGAATACATTCTTGTAGCTAAACCTCATTCACTTTCTTCTTTAGTGAACTCTGAGTCTGGCAGTCCCATTAGGAGTTGCCAGGAAGAAAATTCTTACCGTAGAATTTAAATTTGTATCCGTTAACCAGCCAAAATTACTATTTGAAATACAGCATTCCCAGACAGGTTGGTAAAGTACACGGCACGCAGTTCTATCACTCTCTAGCCTTCTCTTTCAGTCACTGAAAATTAACCCTGCCTTGGTCTCCTCTGTCATTTTTTCATATTCCTCCTAAAGTTTCTCTTCCACTCTCTGTGACCCCACCCCTGCCATCGGTTGTGGATTCTCAGTATTGGTGTCCTAGACTGGTGGTGCGACAGCCTCATTTCAGGGGGGTACTTAGAGACTGCCCTTCTCTACCTCCATATTAAAGTCGGTACTTTCTCTATAGAAGGGGGTGCTCCTTCCTGATAATTCCAGAAGGATTACACGGTTTACAGAAAGCTAAGGCTATGGGGTTGTTTTATATACTTAACCTTATGCTACCTAAAATTAACAGAGAAGCTCAGAATAAAGGAGTGTTAACAGCCAGAAGGAAAAGAACATAAAAACATGGCTCCCCTACTTTAGAAACTGTCTGGCAGTTCCTCAAAGAGCTAAACACAGAGCTGCCTTGTGACTCAACAATTCAACTCCCAGTTATACACCTGAGAAATAAAAACTTGCACAAGAATGTCCAAAGTAGCATTATCCATAATATCCAAAAAATAGAAATAAGCCAAATGTCTCATCAACTGAAGAAACAAAATTAGTATATTCACACAATGAAATATTATTTGGCAATGAAAAGAAATGAAACACTGATATGCTACAATATGGATGAACCTTGAAAACATACTTTATGAAAGAAGCCAGACACAAAGAACCATAAATTATATGATTCCATTTATATGAAATATCCAGAATAGGCAAACCTATAGAAATAGAAAGATTAGCATTGTCTCGAAGGAGGAGACTGGAGATGATGATGACTAAGAAGTTTTTTTTTCCAGGTGATGAAAATATTCTAAAATTGTGGTGACAGCTACACAACTGAATATTCTAAATGTCACTGGATTTTATACTTCTAAGTGGGTGAATTATATCTCAAACTTTTTTAAAGGCTCCAGGAGATAATCCTACTGATAAAAGAGTGATATGCAAATTGACCATCACTCCAACACGCAAGATGGCCGCCCCCATGTGGTCAAAGATGGCTACCACAAGATGGCAGGCAGGGGAGGGCAATTGGGGGCAATCAAGCCGGCAGGAGAGGGCAGTTAGGGGTGACCAGGCCTGCAGGGGAGGACAGTTGGGGGGGACCCAGGCCTGCAGGGAAGGGCAGTTGGGGGGGACCAGGCCTGCAGGGGAGGGAAGTTGGAGGGGACCAGGCCTGCAGGGAAGGGCAGTTGGGGGGGACCAGGCCTGCAGGGGAGGGCAGTTGGGGGGGACAAGGCCTGCAGGGGAGGGCAGTTGGGGGGGAGCAGGCCGGCAGGGGAAGACAGGGGCGACCAGGCCTGCAGGGAAGGGCAGTTGGGGGTGAGCAGGCCTGCAGGGGAGGGCAGTTAGGGGTGACCAAGTCGGCAGGGGAGGAAGGGCAGTTAGGGGTGACCAGAACGGCAGGGGAGGGCAGTTAGGGACAATCGGGTTGGCAGGGGAGCAGTTAGGCGTCGATCAGGCTGGCAGGGGAGTGGTTAGGGGGTGATCAGGCGGACAGGCAGAAGCAGTTAGGGGCAATCAAGGCAGGCAGGCAGGCAGGCAGGCGAGTCCTGGATTGTGAGAGGGATGTCCGACTGCCTATTTAGGGCCGATCCCACCAGGATTGGGCCTAAAAGGCCAGTCGGACATCCCTCGAGGGGTCCCAGATTGCAGAGGGTGCAGGCTGGGCTGAGGGATACACCCCCCCCCCCCATTCACGAATTTCCTGCAACAGGCCTCTAGTCTATATATAAAAAGCCAGCGACTGGAAGACTAACAACTGGAACAACCGGTTGCTATGACGTGCACTGACCACCAGGTGGCAGACGCTCAACGCAGAAGCTGCTCACAGGCCCCAATCGCCAATGGGGCCTGCCAGTCAACCTCCCGGTCCCTCTCCTCAGCTGGCAGGCCTCAGGCTGGGACGGTGAACTGGGGGTGGGTGGTGACAGACGCTGCCCCTTTCCTGGGGGGTCAAGGGCCAGCTCCCTACTCGGGGCTGGCAGCGAACCTCCCCCCCACCGCCTGATCAGAGCCGGGCCCCAGGCTGGGAGGGGGAACAAGGGGTAGGTGCAGCAGATGCAGGCAGTGAGGGAAGGAGGAAGTGGGGATGCAGGGAACCGTGGAGTGGTGGTGCATGGGTGGGGAGGAAAGGAGGAAGCAGGCAGGTGGGGAGGTGGGGAACCTGATCAGCCCTGATTGCCAGCCAGGCCTAGGGACCTCACCCATGCACAAATTTCATGCACCGGGCCTCTGGTAGAAACATATAGATATACTAGAGGCCTGGTGCACAAATCTGTGCTCCAGTGGGGTCCCTCAGCCTGGCCTGTGGGATCAGGCTGAAACCGGCTCTCCAAGATCCCCAGAGGGGTTCCGGATTGCGAGAGGGCACAGACCAGGCCGAGGGACCTCACAAGTGCACAATCAGGGCTAGGGAGGGATGTGGGAGTTTGGCCAGATGGGGAGGGACCGAGGAAGGGCTCCAGGGTGTGTCCAGCCTGTCTCGCTCAGTCCCGATCGGCTGGACCCCAGCAGCAAGCTAACCCACCGGTTGGAGTGTCTGCTGCCCCCTGGTGGTCAGTGCACATCATAGTGACTGGTTGACTGGTCGACTGTCTGCCCCCTGGTGGTCAGTGAACATCATAGCAAGCAGTTGAGCGGCCTTAGCATATCATTAGCATATTCTGCTTTGATTGGTTGAACAGCCGGCCGACTGGACAACCGGACACTTAGCATATTAGGCTTTTATTATATAAGATCTCTTCCCCTGGTTCCTGATACAAAGCTCCTAAAAACCTTGTAAATTCCTAAGTGGTAAGAGCATTAGACACATCTTTTGTTACACAGTGGCTCTTGGTGGCCTCCTGGATGGGGACTGGTCACCAGAAACACTAAGCCATGATTAGAAGCTTGGAATTTTCAGCTCCACCCCCATTTTCCAGAGAGGGGAGAGGGGCTAGAAGTAGAGGTAATAATTGATCACTCCTGTGTGAGGAAGCCTCCATAAAGTCCCAGTAGGAGGAGGTTTAGAAAGCTTCTGGGTTGGTGAACACAACCCACACACCAGGAGGGTGATACACCCCAACTCCACAGGGACAAAAGCTCCTGTACTGAAGACCCTCCCAGACCTCATCCTATACATCTCTTCATCTGGCTATTCATCTGTACACTTTCCCATATCCTTTAATAAACTGGTAAAAGTGTTTCCCTAAGTTCTGTGAGCCACTGTAGCAAATTAGGCAAACCTGAGGAGGGTTTGTAGCTAAATCAGACAGAAGTTGTGGATGATCCTCCTTGCAAATGGCATCTGAAGTGGGGTGCAAGCAGTATTGTGGAACTGAGCCCTTAACCTGTGGGATCTGACACTATCCCCAGGTAAACTGTAGGACACCCAGCTGGTGTCATGGAGAACTGTTTGGTGGTGTGGAGGAAAAACCCCACATATGTGGTGACCAGTCGTGTGAGAATAAAGGAGACACACAGGAAAGAGAAGCAGATGGGGGGAAGAACTGCAGGTTTTTTTTTATTTTCTTTCCTCTGCCCATAGAGTGATAGACTATAAGCAAGTAACTGTATAGCTAAACCTTAACAAAGGACACACAACCATATAGTTCCACACACTCACACCTGCGCCACCTGTGGTATTTTCAACCTTTAATCCACACTGCCAGAGGCAGCCAGAGGCAGCCACAGCAGGTTCCTACACCAATCTGTCTGTCGTTTAGCTCTGTACCTTCCTTCAGTGGGTGAAAGCTCCTTCAAGTCCTCCAAGCCAGGATTTACATTCAGTAACTTCTTATAGAGTGCCAGTGGGAAGTGGAGATCGACTACGGTAGAGTTGTAGATTGCTAGTCCACAGGTTATGCCAATCAAGTGAAACCAGTTGTGCTCTACAAAACACTTTCAGAATATATGCACATGTTAAAAAGAAATTCAGTGTTTCCAGCCCTCAAAACAATCTGCTATTTATAAAATATTTTCAGTATAAAAGAATAAAGGCTTTCTTAATATTTAGTTACCTTTTAGAGCAGAGAAAACTCCCCTGACAAAAATTTGATTATCCCCAAAAGATACAATATAAACAAAGTTAAGTATTTACAGCTCATCTAGAGATAGAGAGAACAGCTTATACAGTCATTCGCCACTTAATTATGGAGATTCATTCTGAGAAATGCCTCAGGTGATTTTGTCCTTGTGCGGACACCATAGCGTGCACTTACACAAACCTAGAAGGTAGAGCCTAGTACACATCTAGGCTACAAGCCTGTACAGCCAGTTACTATACAAAACAACCTGAGATTAAATCAATCACAAGAGAAAGTAGTGTGCAATCAAGAAACACAGTACATGAGATGTATGATGAATCTGCTGCCCGAGTAACACAGCATCCTGTTTTACTGCAAATGTTTTATAAGTAGAAACAGTACAATCTAAAATACTGATAAAATGTACAGTGCAGAAACTACATAAACCAGTAACATGGTCTTTTATTATCATTATCAAGTAATATGCACTGTACATAATTGTATGTGCTATACTTTTAGAGGACTTGCAGCACAGGTGTACTCACACCAGCATCACCACAAATTTAAGTAATGTGTTGTACTACATTACAATGGCTATGATGTCACTAGACCAGTGGTTGGCAAACCGCGGCTCGCGAGCCAAGTGCCGCTGTTGACTAATGAGTTTGTCGACCACTGCACTAGACAATAGGAATTTTTTAGCTTCATTATAAGCTTATGGGGACACTGTCACATATGCGATCCATCACTGACAGAAATGTCATTATGCAGCGCATCACTGTACTCATTTAGAGCAATGCTGTGCAATAGTACTTTTTGCAATGATGAAAATTGTTTATTCTGTGCTGTCCAATATGGTAGCCACTGGAAATGTGGCTAGTCCAACTGAGAAAATGAATCTCTGGTACCATTTAATTTTAATTAAATAAAATTTAAATTTCAATGGCCACATGTGGCTAATAGCGACCTTTTAAGACAGTACAGATCCAGGGAGAAAACTGGTAGAAAAAGAACTAAATTACAGCCTGGTTGAAATTAAAATGCTCCTTAAAACTTAGCTCTTCTACTGAATTTTCAAATTCAAGTGTGTGTGTGTGTGTGTGTGTGTGTGTGTGTGTGTGTGAGTGTGTGTGTGTATCTACTTGTATTAGTATTCATACACATGCTATTACTGTTACTAAAATAAGAAACATTTGGCTTAGCCAGTGTGGCTCAGCAGTTGAGCGTCGAGCCAGTTTTATTCCTGGTCAGGGCACATGCCCAGGTTACAGACTCAGTCCCCAGTGGGGGGATGTGCAGAAGGCAACAGATTGATGATGTTCCTCTCTCATCGATGATTCTATCTCTTTATCCCTCTCCCTCTCTCTCTAAAAACTAGAAATGGAAATAGGGCCAATGCGTAAAAAAATAAAGACTAGATACATTATTTAGACATTTTAAATTATTTTGTCATGCTTCCCTTTTCAAAATCAGAAGTCTTGGAACTGGTCTCACAACTAAAATAAAAATTTAATTATATCCATCTATTTAACTATAATATCACTAACTTACTGTATCGGAAAACCACAAGAGATTTGAATCTTGATAGTAGGTAAACATTCCATAGATGGGATTCAAAAGTTCTTTTAACAGTAAAAGAAAGAACTCCTTTGTGACACCACCAGCATCCACTGCTTCTTCACCATCAAAGATTACCTTAAAACAATGAAAGCAGAATTAATACTTCAAAGAATCTTTGGTATCCTACTTTTTTTTTTTTTTAGCAAATTCTTTCTAAAGTCAGTACAAAGGGAGGAAGATATAACACAGAATACAATGATGCAATGAAAACTGCAAGGTGTATCCGCTGATTACTCACAAGGCACTTGCAGACCCACAGAAAGAATTTTTACTAGGTACTTCAAGGAATACAAAAAAGGTTAGAAGTTCACCATGGGTCCACAGAAAGTTTACCATCTATTTAGGGAAGTAAGACAAACATAAAATTATCCATTATAGAATATACTTTATTTTCAAAGAGTAAAATACATTGAGAGGTAAATGTTCTGGCACATAGAGAAAAGCAATGATTAACCTGAGTAAAAGAGGAAACTGAATATGGAAAGGAAAAGGGCATTCTAAGTGGTACAGAACTGAGTTCTGTGAGGGGCTATAAAAGGACCCATGAACAGGCCCACATGGGGGATGCTGGACCCATAATGGTCATCACAGTAACAACTACAGCAAACCAGTGAGCGCGAGTTATTGAGAGTTACTATATGCCAGCACTTACACTCTATGAACCTAATCCTCAGAACAGCCCTATGCATTGGTATTACTATTATCATCACCATATTATAGGTAAGGGCTCAGGCACAGAACTAAAACAGCATTTGAGAAAGCTTATCCTGTGGTTGTCTTCAAGGCTGCCTACAACAGGACAAGAGTAAAGGTGGGGACAGATGGCTGCAGAAGACAACTCAGACATGCTACAGAGCAAGAAGTGTCTTATCTGAACTACTAATGGAAAACAGTGGGCAAAAAGAAGCTCCTGTCGGATCAAAAATCTAACCCAGAAGTTCTCAGAACTCCCAGGCAAATTGATGGGACAGGTACTATTCACTGGACATTTTGGAAAGGGTGACAATATCATGAAGACCATGAGTTTCTTACTTATTGTGTTTCAAAAACTGGGAGTTTACAAGAGGACTGTTAATAGAGATAGGGAAGTCTTCTGAAGGGAAAGACAAATTACTTAAAATTTCAAATAATGTTCTAAATACTTATAATGTTCTAAATACTTATTAACACCTACTATGTACCAAGCACTATGCTAAGCCCTGGGAATACAGTAAGTACTAACACCAACATGCACAGTCTATGAGGAAAGACAATTTCTTAATTCAGTAATATTAGGGTCCTAACAGTGCCTATAATAATAGGCCAACAGCTTCCCAGATGATTTCACCACCTTTCTATATTCTCCTTTTTATCATCTTTCTCTTAAATCCTTGATATCCACAGACTTCCTAGATGCTGGCTTGATAGTTTTATGCCTAGCTGAAGCTTTAGTTTTGCTGTTGTTTGTTTGTTTTTGGTAGAGCTGGAGCAGGTACATTGAGGTCAGCAGACAAATAAAGCCCTATACCCTCTCAAGTAATCCACTGGCATTTTTATCTGATGTTACGTTGATATGTGCTATTTGGTGATTTGACAGGAGATGATTAAATTCTCGTAAAATAAGTGAAAGAAATAATGGCTATACTCCACAATTTTAATAGTAAGATCTTTGCTACTTCAACACTGTTTAAAGAAAAACTAAGAAGGTATTTAGAAGAATATACTGAAGGGCTCACTTTGAGAGGCTTTTTTAGATCAATGTCAGAATGAATGCTCAGCTCTCTCAGGGCATCTCCAACGAGGTTGTTCCTGCGAACGTGAAGAACCAGGAAGGGGCTTCTGGCCAGCAGAGGCTCCAAGGTGAGAAGCATGAAGACATTCTGCAGGTTGGCTCCATTGACTGCCACCTGGAATGGCACATCAAGAACACAATTAGAGTGCACCTGTGAGTGGGGACGGCAGCCAGCTGTGCCTTTCAATCTGGGGTAGGTGGGAAGCATGCTGACTGCATTTCCCTTTGTTCTTTTTTATTTTCCTCTCAACTTTTCCAGTTAAATTTTCTAAGTTACTATGTTTATAAAACACACATATCTTTCTAATCTGAACCCCAAAAGGTTAACTGAAACAGTTTGATCCATAACCAGTCCCAGGAAAATGATTTAGGCCTAAATAAGACTGAAATTATATTGTAATAAAAGAAACATGATGGAGAGTGGGTAAAAACTATGACTTTCAGAATGGCAGAACAAGAAACCTAATAACCACTTTCAAATGGTTTTTATTCTTTGAAAAAATGTCCATTTTCTCTGGAAAACCTTTCAACTGTGGAAGGAAGGAAGGAAGGAAGGAAGGAAGGAAGGAAGGAAGGAAGGAAGGAAGGAAGGGAGGAAGGGAGGAAGGGAGGAAGGGAGGAAGGGAGGAAGGGAGGAAGGGAGGAAGGAAGGGAGGAAGGGAGGAAGGAAGGAAAAATAAGGCTAGAAGAGAAACAGACAGACAGACTGAGAGATGAAGGGAGAGATGAGTGTAGTTAGATACCTACCGACAGTAGAAACTGGTAGATTTGAATTTCTAATTTGCAAATAGTAACTTGGTAGGCACACGTCAAAACCAATTATATTTTGTAGTAAATATGTGTACTTGAAATTAATCTCTATAACTTAAGTTTCAGTTCAATAAAGAATTACCAAGCTCTGTTTAATTATCTATCTCTATCAGGGGTCAGTGGACGACTGGACCAAATCCAGCCTGCTGCCTGTTTTTGTAAAGCTCCTAGCTCATAGTGGTTTCTACATTTTTAAATTTTGAAAAAAAATCTGAATATTTCACCACATGTGAAAATTATACAAACTTCAAGTGTCAGTGTACATTAAGTTCTACTGGAACACCGCCATGCTCATTCATTCACATAGTGTCTATTACTCTTTGTTCTGTGACAGAGCTCAACAGTTGAGATAGAAAATATGGCCTATAAAGATCAAAATTTTAATTTACTATATGGTCCTTTAGGAAAACGCTTGCAAACCCCTGATCTATGTAAACGTGTACTCACTTATGTGTGTTGTATGCAAAATAAAATTGCTAAAAAAAAATTCTAACAGTTCTAAAATATTCTAAAAAATTCTAACAGTTCTAGAATAGAACGCATCCAAATATACTTTCTCCTATTAGTAAAAATTACAACTGAATGTGTAGGTTGAAAGAAACACATAGTAAGAGGAAATAATCTTTAAAATATGATACCTGCATCTGTAGTTCAGCATCTGTCTGTAACATTTTGGTCTTGGCTTGGGCATCAAAGATGAAAGGGTAGGAACAAAGTGTTACAGCATCCTAAATGAAACATTATTGACAAAACTGTAGTATCCACAGAGAATGCTGCTGGAAAAATATACAAGTAAATTTAAAAAGAATCATTTACCTGTATTACAGATGGTCTAGCCTTCTGTGTAAAGAAAAATAAAAAGCCTCTTACTTGAAATGCAAAACCTGAACTTTTTACCCCCTACAAATGTGAAATACAAATAACAAAACATATAAACTATCTGACTATTTGGCCATGGAACTAACCCCATTTGAATGGCTGACTGGATTTTAATGGAACAGACCAAATGTTTTGATGGACACAAACTGAGAAAAAAACTAAAAACAATCTTTAAAAATTTTTAAAGGGCCATTTCAGGCCATTTCACTAACTCCATAATTCACAGCATTAATAGAATTTTCTTTCATAAAATAAATCTAATTCTAAAACCTTGATATCAGAGGTTACTTTTATTGGGTATAGTTAATGCAAATTTCATTTATTTGTCAGCATGTTAGATCTCTTCCTTACACACACACACACACACACACACACACACACACACACACACAAGCTGTTACTCTGAAGAGTAACCAAATATTTAAAGCTGTCCCTGACTCGGCACTTAAACCGATGCTTGGCCTACAGAAGACACTCTATCAATAGGTAAATAAAATTTTAATAAACTTTTGAGCAGGGGAATAACAGTAAACTTAAAAAACACAAACATATCTAAGAGGTATGCTAGTTCATTAATGGGGGGCGGGCATCGCTTCTGGAAGTTTTTGTTAGATTATATGACAAACATTATTCATAAACTTAACAGAAACAAACAAAAGTATCAACAATATCGATCACGTTGACCTGTAGTATTTCTCAAACGGAAAACTATGGATTTATTCTCAGAGATCTGAGAATGCCATATGAATTTTTTAAGTTTTGTAGTTTTTTATAAATAATATCCTAAACAAAATCAATGAAAACACATTCTTAATGACCTCCTTATACCGGTGTGTCACCATGTAATTTACATTTAATGATTGCATTGGTGCCATGTTATTCTTAATTGTCCAAGAACAGTAAGAAAAGAAGAAAAGCAGTCTTCCTTGGTAAGTTATTCATTTGCACCCAGGAAAGTGCCAGAGCCTCCCTGGCTCTCTGTGTGAATGAAGGTTTAATAGCAGCTAAACGGAAGAAAGAGAGATGAGTCATCCCGGGGTGAATGGGACACATCTCAGAACTCAAGCACCAACAACTGGGTTGGGGGGTGGTTTCAATAAGACTACTCACGTTTTATTCATTTTAGAGTTTGTTTGTATTTAATTTGTAAATTTGATTTGGTTTTATTTAAATGCTATATGAATAGGAAGTATATACCTACCTCCTTTTGTGTTTGTGTATATTCCAATTAAATCATTTAAAAGCAATTTTAACTAAAATCCATCCTGTTTATCCTTTAGAAACAGGTCCCTTAATGAATCTTGGAACACTTCCCTAGACTGAGGAACACTAATCGAAGAGACAATTCATACCAGTGAGACAGGTATGAAATCATGCATACATAATCCAGGCCAACTGACTCACTCTCATGCCTACATATCTAATTACTTTGAATTTAGGAATTGAAATCACTAAAATAAAACACACACACACACACAATAAAACTGCACTCTAAAAAATTACTCTAAGTACCTACAAAAAGTATAAGTATCCGGGGAAGTAGATTCTAAATTGGTGCCAATATTCAGAATTTTAGAATCTTTATCTCAGAAAGATTATTTTATTCTAAGTGTTAATTAGGAAGTTAGACCTGAGCAGCTGGGGTGGGGCCTGCCCTGGGGTCCAACCATACTGTCTGTCTATGGGAGGCCCAGCAGACAGCCAGCAGGAAGCTTCAGAGCCAGCCAGTTCCTGGCACAAGCTCAGAAACCAACATGACCTCAATGTAACCTTACGAGGGTCCTGGACTAATTATAATAAAGTCTGCATGTCAGCTTTGACCCCATGCCCCCATGAGTTTTTCTGTACGCGTTATGGATAAGGGCAGGCCCAGAAGAAATACAGTTTCTGTCAACCATTCCTAAAAGCAAATGAAAGTCTCCACCCAGAAAATCCCTCTTTTAACCCAGGAGTTCGGGGCCATTCGCTCTCTTGACTGGCCTGCTCTTGGTTTGGAATGTTATCTTCAATAAACCCCATTTTGCTTTACTTTCATTTTCATTAAAATCTTTTCTGCATTGACGAAAAGAACAGAGGTCCCAACTGGTAACCCCAACTGGTAACAGAAACATGATTTGCTTATTCAAGAAAAAAAGGAAGACCTTTAATGTGTGTTGGTCTATAAAACAAGATGAAGTTTTGAACACTTCAAATGTAAAAGTGACTATGGGAGAAGCAACAGTAGTGACTGTAGAAACAGCTGTTGGCATTAAAGCACCCCAGTATACCTAGTATTTTTAAAAACTAGTGCAATATGCAGGTGGGGCAACAATAGATTTACAGTTATGAGTACATGAAACGCAGTTCATAATTGTTATATTATTTATTATTGTATTATTTTCCATACAAACTGTAAACCTACTTTTGCCTCCACTCAGTATCATCAACCAACAGCTTTGTCAGTATTTCTTGTCTCTCTCCAGTCCCACTCCAGTTCTCTGATTCTGTACCACCCTCTCCCTGCAAGCCCCACCACAAGCCCAGGCTTCTGCAGCTCTTATTCCCCCCTTTCATTTCTTGCCTGACCCCTCCCCCACCCCGACAGAGCCCAGATTTGGAAGGATGCTGATCTCTGTTCTGGAGAAGGAGAGGAGTTAAATTTCGGGCAGGGTCACCATGCTCTCCGTTGAGTGGGTTTGCTGAAAAGAAATCCAAAACTACCTCAGTTAGGAACCAGAGCCAAGGCCATAGAGGTGGTGGTTCAGAAGACGCTCCCCCAGGAGCGGACCACAGCGCCAGCTCTAAGGAAGGCGAAGAAGGCAAGGCTATTCGGTCTAAATCAGCACCAGCCCTATATGAAGGTCTGTCATACATCTACAAGCTTTGTGTAAGTCTGTAAGTTTTAGTATATGAAATATAATAATTTCACTTAATTTCATATGTGAATGCTGAATATTTTAGATATGGTATTAGTACTGGTATTTCCATATGACATGAAGTAAATACTGAAACAGCCGTGTTATGATTTAACTTCAAGGCTACTTTCCCTAATTTAGAAGGATACATAGGAACTGACATGTGATCCCCTCTGAGGGGTTGCCTGCCCTAGACTGTCTTTTTCCCCCAAAATGAGCCTCACAAACCTAAAACTAGCCAAGTACCAGCGAATCACATTTCAAGTGTTTAAGCTTGAAATGAGGTTGCACTGTGACCTTTTTCAAGTATATGAAATAGGAGCAATGATCAAGTACATGGTACAGAACTGAAGAACTGGGAATATCTTTTTCTTTTATTTTTTAAATTCCAAGCCAACATTTCCCAAATGTGACTGTGACTGGGGACAGGAGTCATTGCATAAACACCTGTTGTGCCAAGAAGGAAACACAGAAGCCTCTGCTGTGAGGCCTGCCTGCAACATATGTTCCTATACCCCCGATGGGCAAATCTGGCTCCCTGCCATCACTGATGCCGAGGCAAAAACATTTGCCTTGTCTGACCATGCACAATACTGGTACTCAGAGACAAAACACTGCCTCCTTGTAACACATATGGCAAGATGTCAAGTTGACTCTAGTTTTATTTTTGAAGCATTTACTTCATATCACTAACTTTCTCACCTGTGCTGCCTCTATGGGAGCCACAAAGTCACTCATTCTGTGTTATTTACTTTTCAAGTGGATGATGGCAGTTTATTAATGGAAATAAACAAGCCACTACCACCTCTTCTTTAAAATGAACAAAAATCAGACACTTCAGAATATCCATTTGTGCTCCATAGCCATTTGCACATGTGTTATACACTGAGTGGCCAGATTATTATGATCTCTGAACACATAATAATCTGGCCACTCAGTGTGTGTGTGTGTATTTTAGAGGCCCAGTGCATGAATTCATGCAAGGGTGGGGTCCGGCCAGCCTGGCCAGGGGTAAGGAACATGGGCGGTTGGCTGGCCTGCCTGCTGGTCAGACTCCTGGTCGAGGGGACAATTTGCATATTAGCCTTTTATTATATAGGATATACACTGAGTGGCCAGGTTATTATGCATTCAGAGATCATAATAAGCTGGCCTCTCAGTGTATATCCCTTTGTAATTCCTTTTTCACTGTTGCCTCTGGACTGAACACCCCATAGAGGCAGCCACCATATCCTGTACATCTCTCCATCCCCAGTGACTAGCAAGCACACTGCATTCTTTAGGTGCCAAGAACAGCTTACTAAAAAATAGTTGAGAACTTATTATATGCTAAATAAAGCACTCTGCCAAGTAAGGCTTTTCCGTGCATGCTTTCCTCCATTTAAGTCTCACAATACTGTTATAATTCTCATTACAAATGAGGATGCTAGGCCTATAGAAATTAAGTAACTTGCCTAGGGTCACATAGGTAATAGACCAGCGTGGAGACTAGAACCCATCTCTTTTCGACCTAAGTATGTCCTCTGAACTACATGCTCTACTGCCTCAGCTATTACCAAGCTAAGCTAAAAAAATTTAACACACACACAAAAATATTTATTGTGTATACATACAATGGAATATTATTCCACCATAAGGAAAACAAACAAACAAATCTTGCTATTTGCAACAACATGGGTGAACCTGAAGGGCATTATGCTAAGTGAAATAAGCCAGAGAAAGACAAATACTATATGGTATCACTTGTATGAGGAATTATAAAAAAAAAAAAAAAAAAAAAAAGCCAATCTCACAGAAACAGAATGGTGGTTTCCAGGGGCTATGGATTGGGAAGATGGGGAGATATAGGTCAAAGGGTATAAGTTCTGAGGAGCTAATGTACAGCATGGTGACTTACATAATACTACTACTATACTATACATTTTAAAGTTGCTAAAAGAGTAAATCTTAAAAGTTCTCATCACAAGAAAAAAACATCTGTAACTATGTATGGTGACCGACGGTAACTATATTTATTATGGTCATCATTTCATAGTGTATACAAACAATGAATCATTGTGTTGTACACCTGAACTAATATAATACCATATGTCAATTACATATCAAAACAGTGGTTAAAAAAACATATAACTTTATATATAAAATGGCTTTAGCAATTCAGGTTAAAACCCAAAATATCAAGAAATTTAAACTTCAATTTCTAATACTATTGAACTTTATAAGCTCTTTTAAATTCCACAAAAATTACAAATGTTCACATAGTAATTTCACCTTATTTTATACCCTTCTATAATAGCTCCCTTAATTACTTGAAGAGGAGATGAGCTTTTGGTATTCAAGACTATATTTGCTTATTAAATGTTAAGAGAAAAAACTATGAAAAAGTTACCAAGTTGCTCATTTAACTTCCATTCAGATATTACAGTCATGATCATCTAGAATAGCAGTAACTTCTTTTTCAGTGGCAAAAAGAATCAGGATTCATTAGAATTATCCTATTCAACATTAAGTCAGAGAAAAAGTATAGATTAGAAGTCAGAAGAATTGGCTTTTATGGCTAATTAAATTGGTGGGAAAATTGTTTAATTTGTCGGGAGTCTCCATTTCCTCATCTAAAAACAAAGCAGTTGGCCTAAATAATTCATAAGGCTTATTTCAACTCTTAACATTTCATTATTCAATGAATAATAATGATACAGATCGACGAAACAAAAAAGTTAATCTTTTTACAATTTCTAAATTGGTGAAAGCAGAGCTCATTGTTAACCTCCATGTTAAATTTCCCTTGTAAACCTATTTAGAATACTCTACTCCACTTTTATTGAAAAGTATTTTTAAGGTAATTATAAAATCTTATTAAAAACACATATTATGTCTAACATTCATCATCTTATTATTTGATAAAGAAAATAATCTTGCTTAAATAAACCTTTATTTAAATACCTTGCTTTTGGAGTCCATTATTGACCTCCAAAAACCCTACCGGGAAAATACTGCCTACATGTTGGTGATAAATCTGTTAAACTGGCAAGAACTCACCTCAAATGTATCGGCTGTGCAGGACTTCACTAAATATTATAACCAAATTATCATTCTGTTTTCTGACATAACTCAAATTTACATACTCCACAGATGGGGGATCTAAAAAGCCTTACATATACCTCAAGACAGTACATTCAAACTCAGCAGTTCTTGCCAAGTCAAGGATGGCAGGCAGGAACCTGCACGAAGTTCCTTGGGTGGCATGTCTAACATATGGTGAGAACTGGGTCAAGGATACGTGACCTTTTCATTCACATAATCCTAAATCAGAGTGGCCTATAGGCTTCAAGCAGCTGAGTAAGATGACTGAAGTAGGATAGCTACTAGAAGATGATAATTAGCAAATGTCCTTTACTCAATGTCAAAATCAAGCTGCAGTGAGGATTGTGGCACACAGAAGCCTCGTCTAAAGAACCACTATTGAACTCCAGCCAATTAGTGCCATCTGGGAAGAAGGTCATGTTGCCAGATCTTCTGAGTTCCAAGAAAAGCTAAAAATTCATTTAATAATGCTTGACATTTTTAAATTCTGATAAAATACATATAACAAAGTTTACTATATCATTTTAAAGTATACAGTTCAGTAACATTAACTACGTTTGCATTATTGGGAAATGATCTCCAGAATGCTTTCAACTTGCAAAACGGAAACTCTATACCCATTATACAACTACCCACTTCCCTTCCCCACAATTCTACTTTCTGTTTCTATGAGTCCGACTACTTTAGATACCTTGATATTTTTTTTCATGTTGACAACTAATTAAAATTTATACCATTTCTGTGTGACTACCCAAATCATAACTCCTTGTGATCATTTGTGATTACTCAAAGCACTTCAAACTTTCAAGAATGCAAAAGCCAGGGGATAAAACACAGGTATGACACGAACACCACAGTCAAGGACAAATTTATAGGGCTCAGGTGTGCTTTCATTATCCTTGTTTGTACTCTGAGAAAAGACTAAAGCTGTAAGATATGCTTTACATGAATTCTTACCGTGCCTGCTTGATGCAAGAACCACATGAGGTAGTCTTCCTGAATGTCCACAAGATTAGAAATCTCAGGAATGTAAAATGTATCATATTCCACATGCTTCACTTTAAGGTTTACCTGATGTAGAACAAAATAAGGACAACTAAAACCAGGACAAGTGGACGATGGCTTCCCGCTGAACATCTCAGCAGGACGTTTGACGTTTGACCCTCCCATTTATCCAGCCTTCTCCCCACGCGTCACGCTCAGTATTTACCTTATATAACTTCTCTAAGAGCTTGAGAGCTGCTGTAATGTAATTGTTAAACAGCACAGGAATTAAGAATGTCTTTCTTCCTTGAAGTAAATAAACAACTGCATCTTTATAGAGGTTTACCAGCTTCATGAAATATTTCGGGCATACCTGAGACCACCAGTTATCTTTAGAAAGAAAGAAAAAACATATTTCAACATATAATCTTGATATTTATGTCTTAAGTATTTACGTCTTCTGCCTACTAGCTAAAAACCACTCCAGCTAGAAAGTGAATGTCGTTCTAAAATACAGTTTCCTAAAATTGACTTTAAAAGAATCCGTTAGTCCTCACTGGTGTGACTCAGTTGGCTGAGCGTCATCCCACACACCGAGAGGTCACCAATTCGAATCCCAGTCAGGGCACATGACTGGGTTTCTGGCTCAGTTTCCAGTAGGGGGCATGCAGGAGGCTGCCAATCGATGTTTCTCTCTCATAGATGTTTCTCTCTCCCTCTCCCTTCCTCTCTCTAAAATCAATAAAAACGTGGTTTTTGTAGGGTTTTTTTTAGGAATCCACTAAAGCATTTCTAGAGAGAGCAGCAGCTATGAAAGAATCCCTGGAGCCTTTTTTGTAAAGCTTGATCTGATTTTTCCCCCTCAAAAACTCATTTAGAAGGCTAATCTAAAATTTCACTCCCAAGGGTACATGTGGACAAGATGCTAAGGCACATATTTTGGGCAGAAGCAGTCATCTATCTTAGTCCTTTCAACCCCCTTCTCATCCACCACACCTAAATCCTGGACCAGGGATGCCAATGACCACACATCCCAGAACAGCATCAATATGACAACCATTCCTTCCTTTCAAGGGGCATAATTAGTTGAAAAACTACTATTTCTGCTTCTCACCAAACAATGCTTCTCATAACCTGACAAGAAAATGGTATCAGTAACTTCTATTTTGTCAGTAATAAATTCAGCCATACTGAAATATGTAAAAGATTAAATAATATGATTATCTGAGACTTAAAAATAATATTCCAGCAAAAATAAAAAGGTTGTGGTAGGGGAATAGATAAAAAGGGCAAAATGCTGATAATCATTAATTGATGATTTCCTGTAGTATTATCTCTACTTTAGGGTATTTTTTTTTAAGTTTAAATTTCTATAATTAGAAGTTAAAAACAAATTCAGTGTAAAACTGAATGATTTCAATCGCTTTGTGCCATCCTACCTCAAAAAATTAAAAACCTTCAAAATTTAAAAGTCAGGTACTATACTCCTTCACAAGTTGCCATCTCTCTATCTCACAGTCTATTAGCACATCTAAGAAAATACACTCCAAAAGGCTTTTTATCTTAAAAAAATAACTAAGGGCTAACATATTACTACTAGTGCTTTCATGATTTCTGTTTTTATCTTCTGCAAAGGTGGAAGCAATATACGCCAGTATTCCACCTCGAGGAACACAGGTCTCCTTACTCAAGGGGAGATCACACTCAAGTAACATCCTATTTCTCAGGGAACGCAGAAGTTACTGAGCTGCAGTGAACACCTAAAAAAAATTTACCAGGGGAAATAAAAAGGGAAAAGCCAGTAGACAGACTTTCTGCACTTGATTAATAAAAACATCTCAGGTGCTACTCCCATGAGAGACACTCTCCAATTCACTGAGGAACGGAAGGTTCTTATCTCAGCAAAGTGTCCGTAGCCTGCAAAAATCAGTGAGGACTCAACTGCCCTAAAAAAGAAAAACAAAACAAACATTTGGTAAGTCTCCACTAGGTCATTTTCTTCCTCTCCTTTTCTGGAGACCTGTGAATCACCAAAACTGTTCTTTAATTCCACCCCCTAAGTTTGGTATAGGAGTAAGAGCAATGATAGACATTAAATTTTGAGGCACTACTAACTACTAGCAAGAACAGGAAAAGGAAAAATAAAGCTGGATACTCTAACTTTGTGGATATTTAAAAGTCAATATTAGTGTGGTGTGGATTATTTCAAATATCCAAATTAATGGTTCAATTTGTTCAAATAGCCAGTACGGCTAGTTAGAAATTAAACAGCAAAGGAAAAAGGTTAAAATGTTAAGGATGTTAAATGGCAACAAATAGCTTCTTGGATCTCAATCCACCGAGAGCCAGTGGTCACACCAATAAAATAAAAAGCACAAAAACACTAGTACTGAATATAGCAAATTCACCTAATACTTTGCTAGGGTTTGTATCCAGCCTCAGAATGGCCATAGCCAGGGGAATAGTCAACGTTATATAATACTTGGAATCCTGGAGCAGGGGGAACTCAGGTAGTATTAAATAGATTCGCATAGCTTCAACATCTGGTGGTGAACTTGACAGCTGAGGAATCAGGCAACTTTCAAAGCTGTTTAAGATCTGTACGAGAGAAAAGAGCATTGAGCAATTCAAGCATACATGAGATCTAGTTACCCCATCTCTAATTCAAATGCTATTTAATAGATTCTCAACTCTCACGCATTGTATCACGGAGGACCTCCTTCGAGCCAGGCACGATCCAGGTGTTCGGAATGTATCAGTGAAAAGAAACGCCAGAGAGTCTGCCCATGCAGACCTTACACTCTGGAGGGCATTTCCTTAGGAAGGTTTAGGCCAAAAAGAAAGAGGATGGTAGGCCAAATTCCCAAACTGAGTATTTTAGAATTAAGGTTTATACAAGACCTTTGCCTGTTCATCTTTTTCTTTTTCTTGAAAATTAAAGTATTGCAACAACAAAACAAAAAAAGTGCATTTTTAAACATGCACTTTGTCAATGTAAAGAACATACCTGTTCTAGAATCACAGAATGTTGCGAGTTCATTAACTTCTCAAATAATACCCTAGTTGAGTTCAGGTCAATCCCAGGGATTTTGGGACTTGTTTTAAAATGTTCATCAATTCTAAACAAACAAAAACAAACGAGGATGTAAGAAACACAAAGCAAACACTCTGACAGGAATTATAAATAGGTAAACAAAATAGTTTATCAATACTGATCACATTTAAATTTGACCTGGCAGACAATATAGTACACTTTGGAAAAGTCAGACAGAATAAACCTCTCTAGAATCCCTTTTTCAAGATATTCTTAAAGTTGTCAAGTCTTTTTTCCTTCCAGTCTAAGCACAAGGATCATCATTTCTATTTGAGACCGTCTCGAAGTTTATGAGCAGTGTTACTTCCCTGATTTACTCTTGTGTTTTTGCCTTTTTCTGTAACTGTGGTGCACTGAACAAGCTGTGAATGCTGTGCCCGGATGCAGAAAAAGTCCCCTCTGCAAACTGGCCCACTCATCAACAAGCGGCAAGTAAGAACCTCCTTGTTTAAAGCCTTTCTTAAAATCAGATCTTCAACAAATACAACGCTAATGTTTCTATTAGTTAACAAAAGAGATACAATTACAGCTTGGCCAGTATGGCTCAGTGGATTGAGCATTGTCCCATATACCAAGAGGTCACCAGTTGGATTCTTGGTTAGGGCACATGCCCAGATTGCTGGCTCAATCCCTAGTAGGGGGCATGCAGGAGGCAACCTAGTAATGTTTCTCTCTCATTGATGTTTTTTTCTCTCTCTCCCTCTCCTTCTCTCTCTCTAAAATCAATAAAAACATGTTTTAAAAAAAGAGAAAGATACAATTACATTCACCCTGGGACTAAATTTCACTGCTACTGTTTTTAACTTTCCAGCAACTAATCTTTTTTCCAACCTTGAATAAAGAGCATTTTAAAGTACCCTGAATAAAGTCTTCGGTCTTTTAGACTTAAAGAATGTCTCTTTTAAATGTCCACTCTTGAACATACCACATTTATTAATCACAAAAGAACTAGCTATTTGCAAAACAGGCTTCTGTTTATGAGTAATGGACACATTCAGACAGTATTAACACCCTCTGACAGCAATGTTTTAATTTATAAAAACGTAAGCAGGGCTGAAACCAGTTTGGCTCAGTGGATAGAGCGTCAGCCTGCGGACTGAAGGGTCCCAGGTTCGATTCCGGTCAAGGGCATGTACCTGGGTTGCGGGCACGTCCCCAGTGGGGGGTGTGCAGGAGGCAGCTGATCGATGTTTCTCTCTCATCGATGTTTCTGACTCTCTATCCCTCTCCCTTCCTCTCTGTAAAAAATCAATAAAATATATTAAAAAAAAAAAAAACGTAAGCAGGGTTCCTCACATTTGTTTTTAAACCATAGTTATATGTGTTGGAACCTAAACTGTCAAATCAAGAGGAGATGGTTGGGCTTTGTTGGGTCTTTTGTTGTTCGATAAAAAAAAAATCTGCCCAAACCATAGAAATTCATTCTGGTGTCGCATATGTCACTTCCCATATGCTTAGATGTAATTTTGCTACACTGTTAAGAAAAAACAAAATACCAAAAAAAGACAAAAGATTTTACATGTATGCTTTGTAAAACTGGTCTTCATTTTAACTGGTCCCCATCAATGCACTCTGTATAAGCTGTAGGTGCAGGACTCCTGAAATGGCACGGTTGTCAGTTAAAAAGAAAAGCTTCACCCAGAACCTGATGGAATCCATGATATGAAGGATGGATAACCCGACAAATCTGTCTGAGAGCCATTCCTAACCTTCATAAGAGCTGTCTTTCTAGAACAAGGTTTCTCAGCCTTGATACTATTGACTTTTGAGGCTGGAAAAGTCTTCGTTGAGTGGGTGGGATTGTGAGCTACTTAGCAGCATCCCTGGCCTTTGCCTACTAGGTGCCAGTAGTATACTAGTACCTTCCCCCATTGTAACAAAAAATGTCACCAGATACCCCAGGGAAGCAAAATCAGCCTGGTTGAGAACCACTGTTCTAAAAAAGACCAAAATCAGCACAATCCAGAATACTTTTCCCTGGAGGAAAAGGCTAAGGATTGAGTCTGAAATGAATTGGATGAGCTCATTCTAGCTGCCCTGATGATACAAGTAAATCACTTAGCAATCTCTAATTCACTGAAGAGTTTCTGAAGTGACCTCTTGCAACCCAGTTGGTTCATAATTTGGGTGGGATGGTGGAGTGGGATTCATACACAGATATGATGTCCAGGTCTTTTTGAGATTCTCATTGGCAAAAAGTACGAAGAGATGGTAAGGGTTTGGGATCACCAAAAATCAAAACCCATGACAAACCCTTCTGCTGCATCAGGTTCCTAAAGGGGATATGTGCAGAAGGGATAAGGCCAAATAAAAAAAACAAACAAACAAAAAACCCACACTCTATTTACTACCTGAAGGTTTAGCCCAAATGTAATTTCCTGGTGAGCTGGGCTGGACCTGAGTCCACGAAGCCCTGAAGTCTCCTTGGACCTTTCCCTAAGCTCACTCTTGATGAGAAAAAAAAAAAATCACATGGGATACGAAATCAAGATTATTTATAGAATTAAGAATTCAAGAATAAATGCTGTACACATGATAGGAGTAGTAGCATTTTAGAATACCCTGATAAATCTTTTTTTCTTTTTGTAATCCTCATTCAAGGAATGAGGATATTTTTTCCACTGATTTTTAGAGCATGTGGAAGGTAGAGGGAGGGGGAAAAGAGAGTGAGAGAGAGGAAGGAAAGAGAAAGGAAATCACTGATGTGAGAGAGACACATCGATTGGTTGCCTCCTGCTCTGCAACCAAGGTATATGTCCTTGACCTGGAATCAAACCTGCTACCCTTCAGACCACAGGCCGACATTCTAACCACTGAGCCAAACAGGTCAGGGCAAAAATCTTACTTTTGATTACATCAACTCTTTCTGAGATACAGCCTCTCTCTTTGGTAATCGGCCTCTTTGCCAACCAGGCATGAGTCAGCATTGCCTTTCCTTCATTACCACAGCATTCCAGTTTCTGCATAAATCATTAGCTTATCCACTGAATTAAGGCCAACCACCATCAAAGAGAACAGAAGTGTTTCACAGCCTTTGCTGAATAAGTATCTGTATCACATGTGGGTATTTATCACATATGGGTATTTTTTAAGACTCTAAGTCACTTACTTTTTTTCAAGAAAACTTCCATTCCAACAGGCTGCAGAAGATAATATCTGAACAACACCACTGTTCAGAGAGAAAAAGGGAGGAAAGCCTTTAATAATTACAAATAGGTAGTTATTTAAGCATGAGCAATAGACTAGACATATATTCTAGGATTTCATTAATAGTAGCTTTTTCTAGGGCAGTGGTCGGCAAACTCATTAGTCAACAGAGTGGCAAACTCGCGAGCCGCAGTTTGCCGACCACTGTTCTAGTGTTTCAGGTGAAGCCTTGGAAAATGTGCAATTTGCTTAAAAAACAACAACATTGTGTCACATCTCAAAACAAAAAAGAGCTTAAGTTTTCCATAAGTCATTTATATATGGAAAAGCCTAAGCGACCATCGCAACCGAACAGACGACTGAACAGGCTGTGTGGGGTGACTAGGCCGGCAGGGGGGGGTTAGTGAGGGACGACCAAACGACCGAGCAGCAGGCAGTGTGAGGCAACCAGGCTGGCAGGGGGGGCAGTTGGGGGCGACCAGCCAGTGGGGGGGCAGTTAGGGGTGACCAGGCTGGCTGGGGGGGGGCAGTTGGGGGTGACCAGGCTGGTATGGGGGGGCAGTAAGGGGTGACCAGGCTGGCAGGGAGGCAGTTAGGGGTGACCAGGCCGGTGGGGGAGGGGGGGCACTTAGGGGCAACTAGGCAGGCAGGTGAGCAGTTAGGAGCCAGTGGTCCCTGATTTTGAGAGGAATGTCCGACTGCTGGTTTAGGCCTGATCCTAGGATCGGGCCTAAACCGGCAGTCGGACATCCCCCAACGGGTCCGGATTGGAGAGGGTGCAGGCTGGGCTGAGGGGACCTCCCCCTTGCACGAATTTCATGCACCAGGCCTCTAGTATTAAAATAAAAACAAAGCATCAAAACTATCAAAAGAAAAACTTCTTGCACCTGGTAATGATCTGAAAACTAGCAAAGTATCATGGTTCCAGCTAAGTGAGGCTACAGTCCCCCCACCCAGCCCTTCAACAGTGAATTTAGTCCAGTGTCCCCTGCTACCTTCCAGCCTGAACTCCTCTGTTGAGACACCTATTCTGAGGACAGCCAAGAATTGCTCTAGGGCATTCCCACTGACCCCACAGTGTGCCCTAAGTTCAGACCCTGGTCATCTGCCCCACTACAATCCATGGCATAAAGCCAGGTGTATTATACACATTTCTGGGAATGACCACTGCTTAGTGCAGCAAATGTGATTCATTCATTCCCAAGAAGAAGATTCTCTGCAGAAAAATAGAAATGCTAAAGAAAACCGATGAAAAATGTATAAAAATGTTCAGTAAAAAATTCTCCTTTAAGAATAAAATAAACTTGATAAAAGGCCTCAAAACTTTTTACTATAATTTTTCCCTACTTGACACTGAATTACCATCTCAACTAATCATTGTGAATCCTAGAATATTCAGATGAGTTAAGATAGCTGTCTTAGACTTAGGATGCTTTGGAACATGCATATGAAGAAACTCTTGGGGTCAAACAGTAAGTTTTCTTAACAGAAAGGCCAACTCAGACCTTCATCAGGATTTTTAAGATCTGAACAAGGCAGGTTGAGGAATACAGTCTCTGAAAGAATGAAGAAGGAACAACCTAGTATGTTATTTGGGGTAAGAACACAAATCCTGAATAAATATGTGCAAAACTGGTTCCCTAAAATGTAAAACACCATTTATATTCACAATCTCAATATGGAAGTGGGGAAAATCACGAAGATAGAAGATTCCACTACATTTTGGAAAAAATAAAAACAAATAATCACATACTTGATTGTATTTGCATTGTTGTGTTCTGAGAGTTTTTGTTTCCAAGCTGCTATGGTTTCATCATTTATTAAACTGGTATAATGTGCTTGGTTCATAATCCTGAAGTCAACAGCAGGAGAAGAATTCTAGAGGATGAAATATAACAGTAAAAATGAGAAATTATGCAGGATGGAGCTTTTCCCCTCTGCTTCTCCTGACATATTCTCCATTCTGTGTTTCACTTACTACAGGAGCTGGGTGCACTGCCCAGATTCCCCCCACCCTTCAGAATGGGGGAACTCACTCCCCCAGCTGCTGAGTGCAAGCTCCTGACAGCTGACAGCTGGGCTGCTCGTCAGAAAGTGCTTCACTCCTTTCCCATCCAGTGGCAGTTAGAGGTGTGATACCAGGGCCCAGCCCCTTTGCCTCAACTCAGGAATGGCTGAGGGGCCAACCCCAACCGCAGAGCTCCCCAAGGATTGACTGGGGACTCAGTTATACTGACTGGCAGTTCACCTTCTCTCTCTGCCCAACCCTGACTCCTTCATTCCAAGTAAATGTTGTTCTACAGTGCACTCCCCAAAACAACTTTCTGAACATAAATCTCAGCCTCAGAGTTCGTTTCCCAGAGAAATCAATACGACTTTTCCAGACTTCTTGCTCCTTGGCTCTGAATCACTGTAATTTCAGGTTTTTAAGGTATAACTATTCACTGAACTCCAACAAAATATATTATAAAAAGCTGTTATAATGTATATTGCAAATAATCTATAAAATAATGCCTAATTTCTTGCTTCAAGTTTATAGCTATAAATTTATAAAGGTGGCAAAAGGACATGTCAATAGTGGACTTAAAAATTGCAAATGTTGCCCAGGACTGTACATCCTTTATTCAATGAGATTTTAAAAACATAAGCAATTTTATTTTCAAAAAATTCCCTTTTTCAACTAATTTTCCCCAAATCCTGTTTTTGATTCTGTAGAACTATGAAAAGCTTTATGCCTCCTATATTTGTCAGTAGAAAAGAGCAAAAAGTACCCTAACTGATTTGGCTCAGTGGACAGAGCGTCGGCCTGCGGACTGAAGGGTCCTGTGTTCGACTCGGGTCAAGAGCACATGCCTGGGGTTGTGGACTTGATCTCCAGTGGGGGTGTGCAAGAGGCAGCCAATCAATGATTCTCTCTCATCATTGATGTTTCTATCTCTCTTTCCCTCTCCCTTCCTCTCTGAAATCAATAAACTATATAGATTAAAAAAAAAGAAGAGCAAAAAGTAATATTAGAGCATTCATCCACCAATTCATAAAATGATCATTTTTTTCTAGTTTGCATCTACACATAAAAACACAACTTTCAAAGTAAATTTTCTTGGTTTTTCCCATAATTATGAGTTAAAATATCATTAAAAGGGAAAAAGAGAAGGTCATGTAACGAATCAGAGATGCTTGCCAAAGTTTTTGATCATCTGGTTCTTGATAATTACTTTACTAAAATGGCCACAGACATCTATTGAAAGAGCAGAAGTCATCTTGAATTACACAGAGAAAAATCATAAGACGAAGTAGACATTTGAGCACATACAAACACATTCTGGTTTTTAAACTATTGTTATGTAAATTTTAATTACTTCCCCCACTGAAGGGTGAAGCTGAACACATACTTATAAATAAAATATAGACATGGAATTATTTTCTCATTCTTCCCTATATGTCCACCCAATAAACTAGATACACCTTAAATAAAATACAATTTCAGAATTACCTAAAGATCTAAGAAAAAGCATCAATTTTCTTCTAATAAATGTCTTCTAATTACATACAGGCCAAAAGGAAAAAGTTGGTCTAGGACAGTGTTTCTCAACTTTGGCTACTCTTGGATCACCAGAGCAATTACAAATCCTGCCGGCCAAGTCACACTACTCCAATTCAATCAGATTCCCTAGGGGCATCAGCATTTTTATAAGGCCCCTAGGTGATTTCAATGAGTAACCAAGGTTGAGAATAACTGTTCGAAGAAAAGAGGATTATGTCACACTAGAGGCCCGGTGCACGAAATTCGTGCATGGGGGGGTTGGGGGCGGGCCGATCCCTCAGCCCGGCCTGCGCCCTCTCACAGTCTGGCAGTCCTCAGGGGACGTCCGACTGCCGGCAGTCAGACATCCTTAGCACTGCTGCAGAGGCAGGAGAGTCTCCCGCCACCACCACTGCGGTTGTCAGCCATGAGCCCAGCTTCTGGCTGAGCGGCACTCCCCCTGTGGGAGTGCACTGACCATGAGGATGCAACTCCTGTAGTGAGCGTCTGCCTCCTGGTGGTCAGTGCACGTCATAGCGACCGGTAGTTCTGCCGTTCAGTCGATTTGCATATTAGCATTTTATTATATAGGATAGCAGGCTTTCAGACAGACAGACAGACAGATACACACACACACGCACACACATGCACAAAACACAATCCCAACCACATTCCCTCTTTAGTCCTGTCCAGGGAACAAGATGAGAGGAAAAATGGCTATGGTTTACACTCACTAAATTGCCAAGACCTAGAATCAAATCAAAAACTCCTCCCGTCCCTTCTTCCAACTCAGGCCTGGTATAAATGAATGAGTCAGCATTTTACAAAAATGGAGCCTGTTACTACACAGATGCTTTTTATTGGTTCTTTAAGTGATTCTTCATGTGATAATGGTAACAAGATAAACATGATTTGATCAGTTTCCATATCTAAACAAAAATCTATGGTTAATGGCTTAAGTCAGTGGTCGGCAAACTCATTAGTGAAGAGAGCCAAATATCAACAGTACAACGATTGAAATTTCTTTTGAGAGCCAAATTTTTTAACTTAAACTTCTTCTAACGCATCTTCTTCAAAATAGACTTGCCCAGGCCGTGGTATTTTGTGGAAGAGCCACACTCAAGGGGTCAAAGAGCCGCATATGGCTCACAAGCCACGGTTTGCCGACCACGGGCTTAAGTAAAAATGTATAGGTTTCAGGTTGTAAAAAAGAGCAACACCTTACCAAGTAATACTCTATTTTTATTTTCTTTTTTTCCTTGCAATCTTACATTTTTAATGCATACCACTATTAACAGGTGTTTACACTTTAACCTTCCCTGTTTCTTTAACACTAGCCTACTTCACTTCCTTTTCACCAATATTTTCTTTGCCAGTCACATTAGCGTTAATTACAGTAAATTTAAAATTCAACTACAGCTTTTTTTCCTCTTTGGCTGCTTAAGGAGAGGCTGCCATCATAAATATCCCAGTAACTATCCACACCGGGAAGTTGCTGGAAACAAATGGTCATCGACGTCCTTCACCCTAGGAAGGGAACAGTACCCAAGACAGAAATTCAAGGAAAACCAAAATGTACAAGACCCAGCAGATGTCATCTCTATATTTGGATTCAGAACCCATTTTGGTGGTGGTAAGACAACTGACTTTGGCATGATTTTTGATTCCTTGGATTAGGCAAAGAAAAATGAACCTAAACATAAGATTTGCAAGACATGGTCTATAGGAGAAGACCTGGAGAAAATAGCAAAAGAAAACAGAACAGAATAAAGAAAGTCAGGGGGACTGCAAAGGCCAATGTTGGTGCTGGCAAAAGTGAACTGGAGACTGGAAAACAGAAGGAGCAAAGATTCTTCAGGGACATTACAGGGTGGGGCAAAAGTAGGTTTACAGTTGTGAGTACTTGAAACACAGTTTATTCTTGAATTATTATTATTAATTTTAATTTATTAATTTACTAGAGGCCCGATGCATGAAATTTGTGCAAGGAAGGGGCTTTGCCCTCGCAGCCCCAGCTGCCTCGGCTGGCCCTCATAGCCCCTCGCAGTCTCGGCCAGCCCTCGCAGCCCCGGCTTCATCTGGAAGGACATCCAGAAGGTCGTTTGTCTGTTCGGTCTAATTAGCATATTAGCTCTTTATTATATAGGAGGATTATATTATTTTATTTTTTATTTATCTTTATTGTTGAAAGTAGATGTCCCCCTTTCTTTCCCCAATGACCCCCTTCACCCCACTCTTTCTCCCTCCCCAGGCCTTCACCAAACAACTGTAGACCTACTTTTGCCCCACCGTGTTATGTAAGACTAGAGGCCCAGTGTACGAAATTTGTGCACGGGGGTGGAGGGGGGGTTGTCCCTCAGCCCAGCCTGCACCCTCTCTAATCTGGGACCCCTCTCACAATCCAGGACTGCTGGCTCCCAACCGCTCGCCTGCCTGCCTGCCAGATTGCCCCTAACTGCTTCTGTCTGCCAGCCTGATCACCCCCTAACAACTCCCCTGCCAGCCTTATCAATGCCTAACTGCTCCCCTGCCAGCCCAACTGCCCCTAACTACCTTCTCCTGCTGGCCTGGTCACCTCTGTCCTCCCCAGTAGGCCTGATCACCCCCAACTGCCCTCCCCTACCAGCCTGGTCACCCCCAACTGCCCTCCCCTGCAGGCCTGGTCTCCCCTAACTGCCCTCCCCTACCGACCTGGTCGCCTTTAACTGTCCTCCCCTGCAGGCTTGGTCGCCCCCAACTCCCCTCCCCTGCTGGTCCAATCACCCCTAACTGTCCTCCCTTGCCAGCCTGGTCACCCCCCCAACTGCCCTCCCCTGCAGGCCTGGTCCCCCCCCAACTGCCCTCCCCTGCAGGCCTGGTCCCTCCCAACTACCCTCCCCTGCAGGCCTTGTCCCTCCCAACTGCCCTCCCCTGCAGGCCTGATCGCCCACAACTGCTGTCCCCTGCCAGCCATCTTGTGGCGGCCATCTTGAGTCCACGGGGGGGGGCCATCTTGTGTATGTTGGAGTGACGGTCCATCACTCCAAGACACAAGATGTCCGCCCCCATGTGGTCAAAGATGGCTGTCCTCATGTGGACACAAGATGGCCACCACAAGATGGCCAGCAGGGGAGGGCAGTTGGGAGGGACCAGGCCTGCAAGGGAGGGCAGTTGTGGGCAGTTAGGGGTGACCGGGCCGGCAGAGGAGGGCAGTTGGGGGAGACCACGTCTACAGAGGAGGGCAGTTGTAGGCAATCAGGCCAGCAGGGAGGGCAGTTAGGGGTGACCGGGCCAGCAGAGGAGGGCAGTTGGGGGAGACCGGGCCTGGAGGGGAGGGCAGCTGGGGGAGAACAGGCCTCCAGGGGAGGGCAGATAGGGGTGACCAGGCCAGCAAGGGAGGGCAGTTAGGGGTGACCAGGCCAGAAGGGGAGGGCAGTTGGGGGCAACCAGGCCTGCAGGGGAGGACAGTTGGGGGCAACCAGGCCTGCAGGGGAGGACAGTTAGGGGCGTCCAGACTGGTAGGGGAGGGCAGTTAGGGGTGACCAGGCCGGCAGGGGAGGGGCCATCGGGCCGGCCGGGGAGCAGTTAGGCATCGATCAGGCTGGCAGTGGAGTGGTTAGAGGGTGATCAGGCAGAGAGAGGCAGGCGAGCGGTTGGGAGCCAGCAGTCCTGGATTGTGAGAGGGATGTCCGGCCGCCCGTTTAGCCCCGATCCCACCGGACATCCCTCCAGGGGTCCCAGATTGGAGAGGGTGCAGGCTGGGCTGAGGGACCACACCCCTGTGCATGAATTTCATGCACCGGGCCTCTAGTAACATTTATAAAAGAAGGAAACTAAGTTTTATGTTGAATTGCACAGGAAAAATATTTTTGGCTATTTCAAATAATATTATTCAAGTCAATTTCTTAGGAATATGAGTACTTTGAACTATACTACTTGTGGATAAAAAGTTATTAATCTGTAGAGATTCAGTGTTTTTCATACTTCACTTTATTGGCATCTTAAAGACACAGAATAATTTCAGCTTTCCTCAACATTTCTCTGTGAAGCACTGAAGCTGGGTCTAAAATAGGTCTAAAGTCAGAGTTCCCAATCACCCCAGATGGTGCCACTAAACAGAACCTTCTTCAGGCTGCTGACCTGGAAAATATCTAATTATCAGTTTTAGCTGTCCAACCTGCAGCCTCAGGCTCCACCACAACCTTTTCTACCAAAAGCATAGAATTATACTAATTAGAAGGTAAGAACATTTCATATTTAAAGACGGCAAAATATCAGACCGATGGGGAGAATTTCCAATTTGGAATCCTTTATCATCACCAATGCCCCTTCCTTGCTCCTCCAGGACAGGATAAGGATCAATGCAGGGGGGGCAAGAGAGAGGAAGGAGAGAAAGCACAAGAGTAGAAGAGAGGATGGAGGGCAATTCTCTGGTGCTGGTTGCAGACTGATTTTCCTCGTCCAGGAAGAGGGCAACGAATTAAAGCACTGTTGCAGATACCTAGGCCATATTCTCCTACCTTCAACCACGAAAGATACCGGAACCTCCTTCTTCCTGACTTACACACAATAGTGATGCAGGAGACAATATGAGGAAAATTTTAGTGTGGTGCAATGAGCAGACTATAAATGAGAAAGGATAAATACTGGGGTATCTCTTCTATATTTAGTATATATTCAATCATGTAAAAAAAAAAAAAAGAAACCCACTAAGTTCTCAAATACCTAGTATTTTCACTACTTCAGGGGGAAGCAAAGAAACAGGAAGTCTAATAATGCCAAAGTAAGTATGAACTATCTAGGTATCCTTAAATTTCTTTTGGGACAGATATAGACACAAATAATTTTAAATTATAAATTAGAACTCTATGACTAAAATACCAGAAAAAAATATTGGCACTTCAAGGAAGCAAAATGAAGCTAACTTCTTCACGGTTTAATCTGCTTATTTTAATAAGATAAACTGGTAGAAACAAAGAGTAACATTGCTCTTTGTGTAATTATTTATTTATTTTTCCATATAATTATTTATTAAAATAAATACTGGTTCACCATCATTCAACCCCCAAAGTAATAGTCAAAAGAAAATTTTACCTCATATTTGGAGCAAAGTACAAAAGTTTGGTCTCCTCCAGAGAAGATCTGCTTAACAATATGATATTTAAAGCGATCTGTCAAAAAAATTTTCAACAGCATATTTTTCAATAATTAAAGTTTTTCCTTGATCCCTTTTCTAATATTCCAAAATATCCTTCACAATGGTTTCCTATCCATTTTAATTATGTCAGAGAAGTGAAAAAACTGTCTCCTGGCTCTCTGCCCAGGACTGTTTCTACTTCAATTAAAAATAAATATATCAAATGGTAGCCTCCACTCTAACCCTACCTCCATCCCCTCCCCAAGTGCCAGCTAATGCTGACCTCGTTCCTATTTTTCATTCTAATTCTGTCATGCCACTGACCTGCAACTTAAAACCGTCAGTACTATGAACAGTAACATCTGCCTAACAAATAATTCAGCATCTGAGTGTGGTGCTCCCTGGCCCCTTAGACTGCCATATAAGAACCTGCATGCCCTACTCCCTGCTTCGTAGCTCATCACACTGTGTCTGTGGTAATACTCTAATACCATCACGTTGCTTTTATTTCTAATACAGTGCCACTCCATGTCCTGACCCATGCCTTTTCCTTCTACTACCACCAGCACACACTCCGTTTCCATGAATGGTGTCTTCTAGAGCATAATCGGAACAGTGCTCCTGAAACTGTGCCATTCCGGTACGCAGCACCCACTCCCTCACAGTCCTCCACCTGGCTAACTCCAAGTCATCCTTTAAGACACAGCTCGAACTTCCTCTAACTGGAATACTCCTTGATGCCTTCCGCTGTGTTCCCACATTACCATGAAAGTCCCTAAAACCACAGCATTTACCATGATAAGTTGAAATGTACATACTTATGTTATAAAATCATTTTGGCAAACATCTTAACACAAATTTATGATCACATAAGGAAAAGGCACCTAAGTTAGGTTGTAATTAAAGTTCAAAACTTTCGGTTTCAAATCAACCTATAAAACACTTGAGTATTTAAAGTTAGTATATTTTTTTAAACATACATTCCTAGCATAATAAGTACAATATCTTGAGAAAAAGACATTTACAAATGACAGAGAGAACACCAAGCCATTCTTTCACTTTTTGGAACATCGGGGAAAAAAATCCTGTTCATTTTATATTTTAAGTTCTACATTTTTAGACACTCATATATTCATTCCACTAATATTTACTGAGTGAGAAGTTTGTGCCAGGCCCTGTGCTACAAGCTAGGTTTACAAAGAGGAAAAGATTCAGTCCTTGTCCTGAAGTTTCCCATAATCCTGAAAGTGTCACTTTACAGTCTTCAAAATTATTACATTATGCTTCTTGTAATGACTCTCCAGCTCCATTGCAGCCTCTGGATTTATTCACACTGACTGCCTGTCTTATTTTGGACACTATGCTATTTAACTATTTTTAAGGAAAGGAGACAATGGCATAAAAAGAAACTGTGTCATTTTATGACCAAAATAATAATAGCAAAGGAAAGTAACACAATGCAAGTATTAAGAACACAGGCTTTAGAATGAGGCAGATCTGAATTTAAATCCTGCCCCAGAATCTCTGTGATCTTGGGCAAGTTACTTAACTTCCTTAAGACTCAGTTTCTTCATCGCGGCATGAGGATAACCACCACTAGTTTTTAAAGTTATCCCAAGTGCTTAGCACAGTAACGGAACGTGGTTAAGCATTCAATGAACATTAACTTTCATAATAATTAAAATGTTTACCAAGGTTCTTGGAGTCAAAAGAACATTTTCTGCTTTATTCTTTAGGGTCTCACCTATATAGTTAGTACTCAAATTACTTGTTGATGGATACTAAAAGAAAAAAACCTCATATTCATTCCCTCAAAAGACCTCAAGGATAAAATAGAAACATGTTCTCTAAAAAATTGTTTTTATCATTGAAATACCATTAAATTCGAATGAAAATCACTCTTACCAGCTGTGGTTGAAAGCTGACCACTATGGGCGGCCCAGTAACCTTTCACGGGAGATGGGCACTTCACATTACAAGTGTGTCCAGTTCCTAATTGACCTCTTGCTCCACAACCAAATGCATAGATGAGTCCAGAAGAAGGCACGAAGGCAAGGGTGTGCTGTCTGGGGAAATATAATTAAATTAAAAATAATTACTGAATACGGATATACACTCAGACTCTGACTCTGAACGTCCACATGTTGAGTACAGCAATTCCTAGGCATGATCCTAGAAAGCCTCCCCAGTATTTCTATGTGACTCTTTTCACAGTGGCTGGCTTCCCATACCCCTATCCTTCTCTGACGCTCTTGGCCATGGGGAAGATGGCAAGACTTGGGAAGAGCTGGATGTCCTGCTGCACTTGGCCTTTAGAATGAGAGGGAAGAAGGCGGGTGGATCAGGCAGAATTTCCTAGAAGTTCTCTGAGGCTCTCTCACTTCCCTTTCTTCATGTCTTCCCCACATCCTGATACTCTTTATCCCAAAAGAAGCCTAATGTCCCCAAGTTGCTCTGCTTATCTAAAACCCTTCCTTACCACACCCTGCTCAGAACCAACTCTCCAAACTTTCACCATAGGTGTACAGCAGCTACGACTTCTTAAAATAATAGTGGTTAGGTCTAACCACATTCTCCATCACTACAAGACAAGATCCTTTCTGGGTTTAAATAGCTACTAGGGCCCTAGCTGGTTTGGCTCAGTGGATAGAGCGTTGGCCTGCGGACTGAAGGGTCCCAGGTTCGATTCTGGTCAAGGGCACATGCCCAGGTTGCAGGCTCGATTCTCAGTAGGGGGTGTGCAGGAGGCAGCTGATCAGTGGTTCTCTCTCATCATTGATGTTTCTATCTCTCTCTCCCTCTCCCTTCCTCTCTGAAATCAATAAAAATATATTTACATAAATAGATATATAGATACTAGGAAGCTCTTAGGAGCGAGCACTCACCTGCCACAAGCAATCTGAGTTACTTCACTGCCCATCAGCTCTAGAACTCTTCTTGGATTAACCTCATCATTCATGGAATCATGTCCAAGTTGCCCGCAGGAACCAGCACCAAAGGTAAACACACCTCCACTCTAACAAGGAACAAACATCACATGACTGCACTGTACTGCTGAGTTTGAGCACACTGCTCTCGAACCTTCTGCATACAAAATTCATATCACAAATGGTCTGTAAAAACCACTATGCCCACTTTATAGTTGGCCAAGATCACTTCTATGGAACGATCATTAAATAAAAGAATAATAAAGGAACTTAAGATATCTTTATGGAACAAAGACAGCACTGCTCAAGGGAATGTGTACCAACTGTAAATTCTGAAAATTGTTTAAAAGTACAACGATGTGTTAGGAAGCAAAACAAAAAAAAAGAGAAACAAAGAAAAAGATGAAATGCAATGAATGCATGACCCTTCATATATAAAAAAATTAAATGCTCTACAAACTCCTTGGTAAGTAAGATATATTTTTAACAGCTACATCTGAACAAATGCTAAGGTATTTTATTGAAGTGAATCTGTAATAGTATTTATCCAACATGAAAACAGTTTTCACTCTCTCTAGATGTGACTGTTTTAGAAGCAAAAGAAATAGGTTGATAATTTTTAAATGTTAATTACATTGCTCTTTTCTAGATATAGGGTAGAACAAAAGTAGGTTTACAGTTGTGAATACCCAAAACAGAGTTTACTCTTGTATTATCATTTATTACTAGTGGCCTGGTGCACAGATTCGTGCACATTGAAAGGAAATTAATTAGAAGGTGGCCGGTGGGGCAGGATAGGTGAGACAGCCAGACACACCATGGAGCCAACCTCCTGTGGTCCCTCCCAGGCGGGCCGCACCTGGGCCAGCGCCAAGGCTCGAAGGGCGTCTGCGGTCACCACAGCTCGGCAGTAAACCAGATTTGGGGCCAGCAGTGCCCCAGCAACAACATAACCCATGGCCAAAGGTGTAATCATGTGGCCCCACGAGGAATCGGGCTCCCTCCTCTCTGCGTCACCCGAGAACCACCGCTGCCAAGTCACCACAGCTCGGGAGCTCCTGCGTCGAGCGTCTGCCCTCTGGTGGTCAGTGCACGTCATACCTACCAGCTAATCCAACAGTTGGATGGTCGCATGATCGCTTAGCCTTTTATATACAGAGATTGTATTATTTGCCATATGAACAACTGTAAACCTACTTTTACCCCACCCTGTATTTAAATGACTTATTTTAAAGGAACACAGAATGTTGCTACATATACTATATTTTAAGTTTATTTACATAAAACTATTTTTAAGCACCATCACCACTCTCTCTAAACACTATAAAAATAATTAATCAAAAAAATTTAATCAGCCCTGGCCAGTTGCTTAGTGGTTAGAGCACTGGCCTGTGGACTGAAAGGTCTCAGGCTCAGTTTTCAGTCAAGGGCACGTACCTCAGCTGCAGGATCCCCAGACCCAGTAGGAGCTCGTGTGGGGGACAATTTATTGATGAATCTCTCCTGTCGATGTTTCTCTTTCACATGTCAATGTTTCTCTTTCTCATGTCAATGTTTCTCTCTCTCTCTCTCTCTCTCTCTCTCTCTCTCTCTCTCTCTCTCCTTTCTTCCCCTCCCTCCTCCCTCCTTTCCACTCTCTCTAGAAATAAATGGAAAAAATATCCTCCAGAATACTCCAGAGTCCCTTACTTTTGTGAGGACCGCTGTGTGTTCTTCTCCACAACTAATATAGACAACTTTTTGCGTTCGTAAAAGTTTCACATGGCAGGGGGACTCTCGATCTAGAGTAAGATAAATATCAGAATGTCACTACCATTTACCCTTGAGATGAAATATACATACATATCTTAGCATGAATTTTGGGTCCCCTGGATGGCTGACTCACATATTCATCTTCCTGCCTGCAATTTCATTTGAATGTCCAACAGCCATCTCATGTTTAATATATCTAAAACGCAATTCATAGTTTCCCCACACTCCCCAACTCCGCCTGCCCACCTCCTGCTCGTACCCCACCACACACAGAGGTTTCCTCTTTTCATAAATGGTAACTTTATCCTTCCAGCTTTTCCTCTTTATTTAAAACCACACATCCAACTGGCCCCATCTTCAAAGTCGATACAAAATCTGACTTTACTCCCACTACCTCCATACTGCTCTTCCAGCTTCCCCCTGGAGCCACTATAGCCAGAGTCAAGACAAATCACTCTTCTCCTCAAAACCCTCACTGAGAGAAGCCAAATCCTGACCCTGTCCTATCAGGCCCTACATGATTGACCTACATTGTCCATCTGACCTCCAGCTCTGCTATTCTTCCCCCAGCTCACTCTACTCGAGCACACCGCATATCTTCCTGCATCATAGCCTTTGCTCACCCTGTTCCCTTTCACAGGAACATTCCTTGCCCAGATATTCATATGCTACTTTTCTTACCTGACTTCCTACAGGGCTCTGCTCAAACATTCTCTTATCAGAGACGCCCTCCCTGACCACCAATGTAAAACAGGAAATTTTCCTCTAAAATCCCTGACATGCTATATACTTACTGGTTTGTGCCCGCCCAGGACATGTAATCTTCACTAAGCCAAGGTCTGATCTGCTTTGTTCATTGCCGCACCCTTAGTACCTAACGTGGGTCCAGCACACAGTAGATCCCCAGAAAACATGTGTTAAACAAATAAATGTGTTTTTGAGCAAAGAGGTATGTATGAAGAGTTTACCTACCTTCTTCATCACTGAGCCCTAGTTGTCCTGCATTATTCATCCCCCAGCCAAAAACGGCTCCTGAGAGAGACAGGGCAAAGCTGTGGGCCCCTCCTGCAGCCACCTGAGCCAGCGGGATCCCCTCCAGGGACCGCACCCTCTGCGGGCTGGCTTGGGAGGGAAACTCCTTCCCCAGGCCCAGCTGCCCATGGCTATTCTTTCCCCAGGTGAAGAACTGACCATCTGAAATGAGAACAGGATAACTAGTATTACCAGAAATGATACAAGTTTCACCCACAAAAACAATCTCATTAGAATAATACAGTTGCACAGTAGGATCATTTGTTAGTTGATCCCATACATACATCAATCCTGCCCAAGAGCAAGGGAGCAGAGACACTTCATGCTGTAAGGCTGTCCTAACCAAAACTCCCACTTGTCTTAACAACAGAGAGATAAGCTAAGCCTTACTATTCTTCAAAGGCTATTAACATTTATGCAAATAAAATATCTAACGTTTAAGACAATTCAGTTTTGAATAGGCCAATTACCAGGCTTAAAACCACTAAGCAAGATGAACTATATCTGATCACCCCAAGACCACAAGACCCAGGATTTCAAGAGGTTCGGCATGAACTGAATTACACCACAGAGTATCAGAATAGGACATGTTACTGTAGACTTCCTTCAAATTTATTCTAACAGAGAATACAGTATTATTTGCTGGCTTAGGTTTCTCTAACTCTTTCTTTTTCATTTATTGGGGTACTCAATAGTGGAACAGAGCTTGATAGTGAGGTGAACCTAAGAAAAACCCATCTTCTGTAGGCTCATATGCTCAAGATTACTTGGGTACAATCCTGTCTGCTGCTCGTCTTCCCCTGCAAGAGAACTGGACTGCTATGATGACCACCTTTTTCATCATTCACACCTGGGAAAAGTAAGGGTGCCTGAGAACAGGCACTGTCCAACAGGAACGCATAGACACTAACCAGTTAACTAAAGGGTTCCAGTTAGATAACATCACACAAAAATGCAAAGAGAATTGGTCGCAAACGTAACTTAATATGAGCATATATTTCAATGTTACATTACCAGCTGCAAGAGCCAAGCAATGCCAGTTGCCACAGGAAACTTGTAAGATTGTCTGCTGGTTCAGCTTTTGTATTAACCTAAAACAGAAAAGACTTTATTCTTAAGAAGGACATCCACAAACAATATTCTCACCTAAATAAAATAGTTGTAATAAATAATATCATCTTTCCTAAAAGACTTTTAAAAATCAAATATATGATCTTGCATGATATAATTCTATTAGGTCTTTCACTTATCTCCTGCCTCAAAACACAAAAAAAACCCTTCTGAACATAAAACCATTACCACACTCTCTGTTAATTCCCACCTGTCATCTCCAATTCAGGGACAAATGGAGTAAAGCTACAGAGCGAATTCCCTAAGAATATGGTTAGTGTCTGAATGATTTTCAAAATGAGGGCAATGCCATGATCCAGCAATTCCACTTCTGAGTATATAGCCAAAAGAATAGAAAGCAGGGTCCCAAAGAGATATTTGTACACCCACGCTCATAGTAGCATTTTTTACAATGGCCAAAAAAGGTGGAAGCAACTCAAGTGTCCATAAACAGATGAATGAATAAACAAAATATGGCATATAAATGGAATATTAATCAGCCTTAAAAAGAAAAAAAATTCTGACACATGCTACAACATGGATGAAACTTGAAGACATTATGCTAACTTATATAATAAGCCAGTCACAAAAAGACAAATACTGTATAATATGATCCCACTTATGAGGTACCTTGTGTAGCCAAATTCATAGAAACAAAGTAAAATGGTGGTTGGCTCAGGGGAGGAGAAATGGGAAATTGTTGTTTAATGGGTATAGAGATTAATTTTTGCAAGATAAAGTTCTGGAGATTGGTCACATATGAATATACTTAACACTACTGAACTACAGTACATTAAAAATGGTGAAGATGGTAAATTTTATGTTGTGTGTTTTTTACCACAATTAAAAAAAAATAATAATGACAATGCCTCCAAAACCCTGATTTCCTATGATTACTTTTCAAATCGCATTCCTCTGCTTGCTTGTGTAAAGACAGATAAGAACAGTACCTGTTTCACAGGGGTAAGAATTAAATGGGGAAAAAAAAAAAAAAAAAAACCACGTAAGGTACCTTGCACTGCCAAGAGAGTTGGGAAGCCTGGGAATATCTCCTGCTCTCTATTTTAATGTTCACAAGTTGCCACACTCCTCTTCATTAAGTGATGCCATAGAAATAAAAGAGTCAGATGGACATGCCTTTGGGAGTGGGGTATTTTAAGAAATAGATAGGGGCGGATATTAGTTTGGTAGCTATCAATTTTGTTACTGTTTTATTTTTTCAGATATAAAAAACTTAAAATAGAGTTCGCATGTGCATTTAGTAGCAAATATTACCCAACTATTTTTTATTGAGATAATTACAGATTCACATGCAGTGATAAGAAATAATAGAGAGATCCCTTATATACTTGTCTAGCTTTCCCCAATGGTGACATTTTACAAAACTGTCATATCAGAATACTGGCATTAATACAATCTACCAATCTTATTCAAATTTCCTCAGTTTTACTTGTACTCATTTCTGATGTGTATTATTTTTATCATCTGTGTATGTTCATGCATCCACCACCATAGTCAAAATACTAAACAGTCCCAACACCACAAGGATTCTCTGGTGATGTATTTTTATAACTACTCCTTCCCTCCCCCATTCCTAGATCCTGGCAATCACTAATCTATCCTCCATCTCTAAAATTTAGTCATTCCAAGAATATTACGTAAGTAGAATCATACACCAGGTAACCCTCTGGGATTGGTTTTTCTTCCACTCAGAATAATTCCCTGGACACTCATCTAAGTTGCTGCATGTGTCAACAGTTGTTATAACTCCACTATTTTTTTAAACTGGAACATTAGTTACTGACTAGGAGACCAATGTTTCAGAAATTTATATAGCAATAGCCCTTTTTCTGACCAGTTTCCACTCAAATTCTCCACAATTCCTTTATGGATCAACCTTTCCCTTGTCACAACCATAGTTACAGAAGGGAAGCATGTCAAAAGGACAAAAATAAATAGGGAAATTATATCCTTGAGCTGGAGAGCAGAGGATATATATAAAGAGAGAGAGAAATAGAAACATCATGATAAGAAAGAATATTGATTGGCTGTCTCCTGCACACCACCCACAGGGAATCGAGCCCACAACCCGGGCATATGTCCTGACCGGGAATCGAACATGACCTCCTGGTTCACATGTCAACACTCAACCTCTGAGCAATGCTGGCCGGGCTATTGTGTTTTACCTGCTCATCTAATCTATCCTCCTAAATAAATTTGTAAAGGTACACAATACATAACTACATTTTTAAGTCAGGAAATTGAAGCTTAGATAAGTTAATTTGCCAAGGTCATTCCCCTAATAAATAATAGAGCCAGTATTAGTATCTGAGGCTATTTAACTTCAAAGCTATGTTACTTTCCACAATACTGTTATTAATAAATTCATTTTAATTAAGTTATAATATAAAATTATACATAAACCAGTCTCAAAAGTCATCCATAATTTAGACACAACTAATGAAAATTAAATTGCTATTATAACAGATTACTTCATTTTCAGAAATGAAATGCCACTAAAAGCCTTTAATTCTTTATCATCAACAAATGAAATACTTTTGTTATTGTTATAAATCTTTCCCACAATTTCATTAAAATATAGCTCCCTTTTTTCTTACATCACTCTCACTCTTCCTCCAAAATTAAATTAATTTTTAGAAGTAATGAATCTGAGACATTACCTATTCTAAATCAGGAAGTGAATCAAATCACTCTTACCTCCATGTTCCTCTTTTCCTTAAAACAGCTTTTGATTAAAAAGACAAAAATCTAAAAGGGGCAAAAAGAAAGAAGAAGAATATATTGTCCTTTAAAGGGGGCAATAATTGGGCAAGGTCCGAAGAGAGGCCATTTATTAAAGAGATTCGTGCTGAGCAATGTATGTGCTGGGCACCCTTAATAAAGGTGGTGCTAAAGTAAATACTCCAGGTGTCCTGCCATCAAGAGCTCCCAGCTTTGTACTAGAAATAGTCATTAAATAAATAATTACAAAGAACATGACAAGTACTACAAAAGGGCTATTTATATATTTGTAGTATAAAGGAACCGGAATTAAATGGTGGACATAAACTGGTGGCCTCTTTGATCATTAAGAACCCTCAACAGCCCGGCCGGTGTGGCTCAGTAGTTGAGCTTCGACCCATGTACCAACAGGTCGCTAGTTTAATTCCCAGTGAGGGCACATGCCCAGGTTGCAGGCTCAATCCCTAGCAGGAGGCAGCCGATGATTGTTGATGTACTGATGTTTCTAACTCTTTCTCCCTCTCCTTTTCTCTCTCTCTCTCAAATCAATAAAAACATATTTTTTAAAAAACCACAAAAACAAACCCTCAACAAACGGGCACATCACCCACAAAAAGTCCACTTGAAAGTAACTTCAATATTTTGTATTATTTTTTAGTGGTGAAACATCTGTTAGGTATTTAGCTAAATCATCTAAGATTTAGAAGTAAATATTTAAGAGACTCAAAACCACTGTATTAATATTATTGTGTTAAACAGCTTATGCATATTTAGTATTTTAGCTGTTCTTAATGCTTGGGGAATTTGGCCTATTATTAGAGTAAGGTCAGCGTTGTGACTCTAGTTTAAAGTGCTTAATTGAGCATTTGATTTGCATCATTATGTGAAAGGTTATTTGAAAATATGCTTTTTTAAATTCAAAAATGCATCGAGTTCCAAGCACTGTCAGCAATTTAGGCTACTAGAATAAATAGAGTACATTCCCAAACTCCTCACATTTTTAACTTGAAATACACACTTCTGTAAATAATTACAATTTTTATAACAAGTTCTATAACAATATAAGGCACAGCAGTGGCACAAAGGAGAAGCAATTAAATGAAGAAAGCAGAAACTAAAACAAGATGTCTAACAAAGCAACTCCGGAAAAACTATTTACAACAATTGACATTTGAAAACTCAGATTCCTTTCTATGACATTCTTACCTGGGCACTGCCACTGAATCCTCGGTAGTCATGAGTCCCAGTTGACCATCACTCCCTGCACCCCAAGAAAACAGCTGGCCCCGGTCACTGAGGGCCAGACTGTGGGACTCGCCACACGCCACATGGACAATATGCTGATCTGCCAACGCTCCAATTTGCTCTGAAAGAGACCAAACCAAAGGAGAAAAATGTACAGCCCAGAAACAGGAATTAGGTTTAAAAAAACAGAAATAGAAGCATGGATACATGGAACAGACTGATGGCTGTCAGAGGGGAGGGGGGGAGGGGGATTGGATGAAAGGTAAAGGGATTAGCAAAAAATAAATTAGCCTATATAATAAAGAGCTAATATGCAAATCGTCAACATGCCATCATGCCATAATGGCTCAGACACTCAACACTGAGGAGAGAGGAATGGGGACCAGCCAGGCACAAATGAGCTCGTGAGACAGGAATGGGGACCAGCCAGGCACAAATGAGCTAGCGAGAGAGGAATGGGGACCAGCCAGGCTGCGGCCTGGGAGAGGGACAAGCCACCCGCCCTGCGGTCCCGGGCGCTAGCGCCTGCGGCTGCGGCCGTGGCCTAGGCTAAGCCGGCCCGGGTCCTGGGTGCCTGCGGCCGGCCAGAGAGAGGAAAGCCCGGGTCCCGGATGCCTGCAACCGGCCTGAGGAGGGAATCCTGGGACCCGGGTGCGGGGCAAGGCAGAGGCAGTTAGGGGCAATTCAGGCCAGCAGGGGAGCAGTTAGAGGCCATCAGGCGGGTAGGGGAGCAGTTAGGGGCCATCAGGCAGGCAGAGGTAGTTAGGGGCCATCAGGCAGGCAGGCAGGCAGGTGAGTGGTTAGGAGCCAGAGGTCCTGGATTGCGAGACTCAGTCGGACATTCCCCGAGGGGTCCCGGATTGGAGAGGGTGCAGGCCAGGCTGAGGGACTACCCTCCCTCGCCCCCTCCCCATGCACGAATTTCGTGCACCGGGCCTGTAGTATATATATAACATAGACACAGACAACATTGTGGTGATAGCCACAGGGAAAGGAGGGTGGGGGCTAGGTGGAGGTGGACAAAGAAGGGGAAAATGGGGACAGAAAGAGACTTTGCTTGGGGCAGTGGGCGCACCATGCAGTGCACAGATGATGTTTTATTGAGTTGTACACTTGAAATCTGTATAGTTTGCAAACCAATGACACCTCAATAAATTCAATCTTTTAAAAAAAGAATTTTGCATAGGCAAGGTAAAGAATATTTCCAAGATAGCTATGTAGCAGACCTATGAGGCAAAGATGGAGAATGTCTCACAAGCTGAAAAAGGAAACACAATCTTATGAGTTTTATATTGTTTTACAATTCTGACAGATAATATAGAAGTTACTATGCCAAAGCGGGCGAGGGAGGAAATAATTAATTCCAGAAAACACTAAACGTTTTACAGGAAGTAAAAGCAATCATGGAGAAATCAGAAACACCAATCAGAAAGGATACATGCACCCCTATGTTCATAGCAGCACAATTTACCATAGCTAAGATTTGGAAACAGCCTAAGTGCCCATCAGCAGATGAGTGGATTAAAAAACTGTGGTACATCTACACAATAGAATACTACGCTGCTATAAAAAAGAAGGAACTTTTACCAATTGCAACAGCATGGATGGACCTGGAGAGCATTATGCTCAGTGAAATAAGCCAGTCGGAGAAAGATAAGTATCACATGATTTCACTCATTTGTGGAATATAATGAACAACATAAACTGGTGAACAAAAATAGATCCAGAGACAGAGAAACAGCGAACAGATCCTGGGAGGGAAGGCAGGGGAGGGCAGGTAAGAAATCAATCAAAGGACTTTTATGTATGCATATTAACATAACCAATGGACATGGACACTGGGGCTGTAGGGGCTTGTCCTGGGGGGTGGGAGTGGCCGGGGAGGGTTTGATGGGGGGAAAAGGAGACATATGTAATACTTAAAACAATAAAAAAAGAAGCAGCTCCTGCTCCCATGGCTGCTTTGCTTCCCACGCCCAGCTCAGATCGGGACACAGGTGACAGACAGTGACTTGGACCAGCTCAGATTGGGACCCAGGTAACAGACAGAGACTTGGCCGACAGCAGCTGCCCTATATCTAAATCCAGCCTAGCACCAGGAATGCTCAGGGCCTACTCAAGAATGCAAATAATCCTTTCCACTAATATTTACAGGGTAAACTAAGATTGTTGGTAGAGTATTAAATTTGACAGTAAGATAATAATCAAGTTTTCAGATAAAATTAAATAGGCTAATTTAAATAAGTGAATATTCAAGAAAATTTAATTGTACTGGACAAAAAGCTGTTCCTAAAGTGGTAACTAAAATTTCTATTGGTAGTTCATCTCATGGTAAAATTCCTGAACATGCAATGAACCTAAAGCAGTCATATTTTTGTGCAAAAAATTAAAATTTAAAGTTATCAAGACTGCATTATAAAATTTACAAAAGCCTCCATTAATCAAAAAAGGGGGGATAGTAGGGTAATATCATGTAAGGAAAAATATCCTATAAGTAAATTACATCTAGAAAATTTTTACTTTACAAAATTAATTTTCATTTGTAATGCTAACAGCAAGACACCCATTAAAAACACACATGGTGTCTAAATAAGACAAAGGAAAATCGTTTGGGCAAAAATAAAAAGGATCCCAAATCAATTATATAGAAAAGATTCTTTATTAACTTTTGGTCGAGAATATGTTTGTATATTTTCAGAAAACAACTCCAAGACCATGTGGATTCCTGCAACAGAGAGGAATTGACAGGTCTGCTCCAACCACGAAGACAAGAGGAGAAACAGTCCAGAGATGGGAGACGCTGACGACGCCTTGCCACGCTAGCACTCAGCAGCTGTGCGTCGCAGCAGCTTGCCTAGGACCAAACCAGAGAGGGTCGGACCTGCATTGCCACCATGTGCCCACCATCCAGATATCATTGCTGACATGTACACATAAGGAACTGTTTGAATTGAAACGGGGACTCAGAACTGTTGGACATTGAAATTGGGACTCAAACATTTTTTGTTATTATACATTTATTTCTAGTCTGCAGAGGCAAGATTTTTTAAAGGAAAGAAAAGGGGAAAAAAATAGATACAGAGGCAAAGAAGCATTGAACAGACTGTCAAACTACAGCGGGAAGGCAGAGGAGGTTTTGGGGGGGGTGGCTGTAAGAGATCAACTGAAGGACTTGTACGCATGCATATAAGCATAACCAATGAATAAAAGACACTGGTGGGGGGGGGCAGGTAAAGGCAAGTACTGGGGGGAAGGGGAGGCTGCGGGGAGGTCAGTGGGGAAAAAAAAAGAGACATATGTACTACTATTTGTAATACTTCAAACAATTAAAAAATAAATTAACAAAAAAAAAGAAGCAGCAATCATGGTACATGAAGGCATAACCAAATAAATGTAATTTACATTATATAATGTAAAAACTTAATTGATTTTAAAAGTTGGTTTTAAACACTCAACTATTTGAGAGCAAATAAGCATCTAAGGATGAGGGAAGAGGAAAGGGTGGGTTGAGAATATAAGAGAATGCTAATCTTCCCCAGGAGAAAGACTCCAGATTATGTCCAATATTGAAAAAAATCAAAAAATTACATTATAAGCCTGTTATTTAGAAATACAAAGTTAAATGTCAAAGTAATAGCTTCTGTGAGTGAGACTCAAGGGTGAGGATAGTGAAATAGGGAGCTGCTATTTGACGTAGGCATAGTTTGTATAAATATATTACTTGAAAAGAACACCTCTAAAAAAATATGCTCATGTCAGAAAAATCTCCTGAAAAATGCTGTAACTCCTGTTGTTCCCATTGCCCATCCTCTTTCACCTCTTTCTGGTATTAGAATCTTCCTCTCATCTCAGCCTTGCCCTATGCACTAAGAACAGTCCTGTCTTTACCTTGGAAAAATATAAGATAAGCCTACTGAAGTAGCTCAGTAGGCTCTAACCATATTTCCACCTCCTACCACAGTTCCAGGACTTGGGCTGTTTTTATGACCTCTCAGGCTTGGGTGGTATCTCAGCCATGACTGAGGACTGCCCTACAACCTGACCTCCTATGCCAACCATGAGCCTTTCTTGCCTGGACATTAGCAAACAGTTAACATGACAATACTAAGTTTCTCCTCTGCCTGACAGGACACTCTATCTGATCTACCATCTGTTTCCTTGCCTCAAGATCCATCAATAGCATCCCTCTTGATCTTGTTTACCATACTTAAGCTAAGCAACCTCAAAAGGGCATGTCTCAATTCCAAGTACCATTTCCTCCCAGTATGGTCAAGCCCTAGGCAAACCAATACTGTCCCATCATCACTATCAGCCACCAGAAGAGGCATCAAACCACCATCACAACAAAATTTGCAGCCCCAAGACAGAGAAACTGTTCAGTAGTGCAAAGATTTGTGGAGAATTTTAAACCACTGGTTGTACTAAGTTCGACTTATTTTTCCTAGCCAAAAACCAGGGCTCATGTATTTCAGACTGGGGATCCGTTACAGTGAAATTATAATCCCTCTTCTGGAATCTACCCCATAGGTCAGGCCCATGTGACACTGAATGCTTCATTCAGCCTCTCACAGAGTACACCTCTGCCCCAGTTAGGAACATTCAGGCTGAGACGCACATTTTCACATGCAGTGTCTTCTGATTCATTATGTCAAAACTATACACTATATTTTGCAGATCATGACAGAAGTTCAACCCACACATTAAACACACAAGAACTATCTGGCAATTTTTGAGGATAAAAGCAGATTTTCTCTCTGGTCCTCTAAAAGCAACATTTTAGTCTTTGGAAGTCTTTAGCAATGTTATCGACTCTGACTGAGCCATGGTAACAGAGCAGAAGGGTGGCAAATGTGGAATACTGCTTAGAGCAAATCAGCAGTTCAATCAGACTTGTATTATTAGGATTATTTCTACTTGGCTTTTGAACCAGAATTTTTTAATGTATTTTCAAATTAATAAACTAAAGTGTGGTAATGGAGAAGGATGATATGGGCTAGAGGGTAGATGGATGATGCCAATATTTACTTAATCCTTGCAACAACCCTGTGAGGCAAAGGTTCTATAAGCCCCAGCTCAGAAAAAGTATGTAACTTGGCCAAGGTTCACAACTAATGTGCTAGGACCGGATCCAGGTCTCTCTGACTTCAAAGCCCGTATGTCCACTAGGCTATATCATCTTCCCTCCTGAAAATGGACTAAGCAGATTTTAAATTGATGAAAGTAAATATGAATTGAACAGTCTAATTATGGATAATGGGAAATTGACTCCCCCTATCGACTATTCAGATGAGAATATATAGCCAATAGTTTGCAAATATCAATATGAGCAGTTGGGTGGAAAGTATACAGGATATACAAAATCAGTGATCAATATTTAGTACTAAATTTTTTAACTAATAAAACTGTAACAGCCCAGCTGGTGTGGCTCAGCCTTTGACTGTCAAACCATGAACCAGGAGGTCACAGTTCGATTCACAGTCAGGGCACATGCCAGGGGCTGTGGGCTCGATCCCCAGTAGGGGGCATGCAGGAGACAGCAGATAGATAATGCCATCTCATCATTGATATTTCTCTCTCTCCTTTTCCCTCTTTCTGAAATCAATAAAAACATATTTTTAATAAAAAAACTATAACAAAATAAATTGAATTTCAGCAGTCGGTATGACAAAAGGGATTACTTTCATCACTTAGATGTCTCCTTTTTGAGTTTCCCCAAATTGTCTACTCTAAAGATTACACTTTTCTTTAATAGTAGAAAACAGAAGACAGAGCCATACTGTGGGAAATCCAGCACTTTCCCCTGCTATTCTGTGGATTCTAAGTCCTCGCATTCACCCAACCCTGCTTTCTGTTGCCCACTGAACTCTCACTCTAGTAGTGCACATCTTGCCTCCTGCTATTACACTCTGCTCTCCCTTGGCAATTTTCCTCCAAAGTACCTATCAACCCAGACTGAGGAGTACAACTTTGGGGTGATGAAAATAAACTATCTCAGCAAACTACTCAGATTACAATCCAAGTTCCCTTGCAGATCCCAACAAAGAATTTCTGAGTGTCTGGCTTTCCTCCTGGAGTCCCCTTGTCTCCCACAACACAACTAGGCTCTCTCTCCCTCATTTTCTTTGCTTCTATATCTGAAAGGTCCTGTTCTTAAGAATATTTCAACTACTTTCTTATTTTTGTCTACACGTTTTGGAGGATCTGGGCTATGGTTTGGTGGGGTCTCAACTCTGTAACAACTCACACTTTAAAGTGACCCCCCCACCGCCCCAATTAAAGAGTTCTCTCTGTAAGAGGAATCCAACCTTGCTCCTGGGCCAAGGAACTCAAACCAGAGTCAGCTTTCTAAAAACATTTTTTTTATTTATCATACAGTCAATTGACTCTTTTTAGTGTACAACTCTATGAATGTAAGCACAAGTAACCATTGCCACCATCAGATACAGAACAGTGCCATCTCCCTGAAAAGTCTCCTCATCCCTAACTCCTGGTAACCACTAATTTGTTTTCTATCACGATAATTTTGTACTTTCAATACTGTCACATAAATGGAATCTAACCTTTTGAGTCTAGATTCTTTCACTTAATACCTCTCAGATTTATCCAACTTGTTGAATGTACCAGTAACTTATTCCTTTGTATTCCGTCGTATTATGGATATACCACAAAGTATTGCTTCTAGCAATTATAGGGATTCAATCAACGTTTGTGTATAGATTATTGTGTGAGAATAAGTTTTCATTTCTCTGGAGTAAATACCCAGGTGTGGGTATTTTAACTTTCCCATATTATTATTTTTGAAGTCAGTTTCTTATACACACCATATGTCTGGGTTATTTTTTAAAATATAATATGATAATCTCTGTATTTTGATTGTTTAGACTATTTTAATGTAATTATTGATGTGTTTGGGTTTTTACTTAATATTTCTATTATGTTATCTGTTCCATTGTTCTTCTCCTCATTCCTACCTTCTTCTGCAATAACTAAACATTTACTAGTATTTCAGTTTAATTTATTGTTGTTTTACTATATCTCTTTATATACTTAAGTGATTGCTCTAGGGATTACAATCTAAATATTTATATTTTCAGAGTCTACTTAGAATCAATACTTTACCACTTCAAGTAGAATGTAGAAACCTTACCACCATATAGATCTCTTTACCCTTCCCCCTTTACGTTATAGTAATCTTAAATATTACATCTACATACATTGTAAACTCCATCACAATGATATAATTTTTGCTTTCAACCATCAGAGATGTATTTTAAAGAACTCAATAAGATAATAGTCTATTATATTTACCCAGACATCTATTATTTCCACTGTTCTTCCTTCATTCCTGATGTTCCAATATAGTCCTTCTGGTATCATTTTCCTTCTGTCCAAAGAACTTCCTTTAGCTATTGTTTAGAATAAATTTGCAGGCTGTGAATTTTCTAGCTTTTTCTTCACCTGGGAATGTCTTTGTTTCACACCCATTCATGAAAGCTAATTTTTGCTTGATACAGAATTCTGCGTTGACTTCTTTTCTTTTAGCAATTTAAAAATGCTGTACCACTGCCCTAGCTGGTTTGGCTCAGTGGACACGACATCGGCCCTTGGACTGAAGGGTCCCAGGTTCAATTCTGATCAAGGGCATGTACCTTGGTAGCACGTTTCACCGGCCCTGGTCGGGGTTCATGCAGGAGGCAACCAATCGATGTCTCTCACATCAATGCTTCTCTCTTGTCTCTCCCTCTCCCTTCCACTCTAAAAATCAATGGAAAAATACCCTGGGGTGAGGATTAACAAATGAATATATATATATGTATGTGTGTATATGTGTATGTGTGTGTATATGTATACACACACACATACACACACACACACACACACACACACACACACACACACACACACACACACACATATATGCTGTACCACTTATGGCCTCCATAGTTTCTGGGATGGAATTCACAGTCATTTCAATAATTATCCCCTTGTAGGTAATATGTAATTTTTTTCTGGCTGCTTTCAAATATTTTCTTTGTCTTTAATTTTCAAGTTTGATTTTGACCTGTCTGGGTGTGGATTTCTTTGACCTTATCTTGCTTGGGTTTACTGGACTTCTTGAATCCATAGGTTTATGTCTTCTGTCAAATTTGAAAATGTTTCAGTCATTATTATTTTCAGCACCACATTCTTTCTCCTCTTCTGCTAGGACTCCAATGATATGAATATTCTTGTCCCACAGATTCCTAAAATCCTGTTTAGGGTATTTTATTCTTAAAGCCATAAATCAAATTTACCATGTATGCTTTCAGATGCAAGAAACCAAATATACTGAATTAGAACATATGGAGGCCTGCCACAGGCAATGAGAGGGAAGAAGTATTTGAGGTTTTTTTTTGAGTCATTAGCATGCCACTAATCAGAATAAAACTAGCTGCAGTGACTCAGTTATTTTCAGGAACTCAGATTTGCCAACCATGCAGAATCTGATGCCTTAAAAGGATTTTAAAAAACTGTAAATTAGGAAACTACCTGACACCTCTGGTAGAGGGAATCTTAAAAGCAGAAGGGACCTCTGTGGTGGGGATACAGTGGTATATGTAACTTTATATAGCTAATGCCTGAGTCCTCCAGTTGATAATTCAAAACCCTTCCAAGAAGACTGAAATCTTAATGCTCAGGCACAAAACACTAACTGACCCTCGAAGGTCAGCTCAGATGTTACCATAGCTGCTTCATCCTTCACAGAGCTTCCCTTTCCTGTACAATGACAGCACCAGAGTGCCTGCATGGGTACCTACAAGAACTAGAGTGTAAACTACAGGAACACTGCCTCACATTCAAGAAATGCTAGGAAACACCTGTTGACTATATAAAGTCTTTAATACCAAAATGCAAACAGCATTAAGATATCCCAAATGATTGCTAAGGAAGTCACAGACATTAAAATACTATGATTCCTAGTAAAAGGAGAAAACAAACTGGTTACTTCAAAATCAATGGAGAGCTCATAGATATTTCAAAGCATCATCATCCTTTACAGTGGGAATGGAGAAACTAAAACATTTTCAAAAAAATGCATGAATCAGAAGTGACAGAACCAAGACAGGTCCATTTAGAAAATAAATTAATCTGTGTTAGATCCACTAATATAAATAGGACATGGTTAAGAAATCCCAGTTTCCCCACTGCTATATGCCTCCTTTATTACAAGAGGCTTCCTCACGGACACATGCTGCAGCCCCTCTCCCATCTCTGCAGAATGGGAGGTGGGAGCTGAAAATTCTAATCCTTTAATCACTGCTTGGTCTTTCTGGTGACCAGCCCCCATCTAGGAGCCCACCCAATCACCTCATTAGAACAAAAGATGCTCATAGTGCTCTTATCACTTGGGAATTTACAAGTTTTTTAGAAACTTGTGCCAGGAATGGAGTAAAAAAACATATATTAGAACAAGAGGTAGCTTATAAAGTGCTTTATCACTTAAGAAATTTATGAGGGTTTTTATGGAGCTCTGTGCCAGGAACTAGGAGCAGAGACCAATTTATATATGTTTATCTCATAAACATTTGTTCTCATCCAGAATAAAAACCAAACCCTCCCAATTTTTACCACATCCTACAGTTAACCAATAGCACTATTCTTCTTCCTTAGAGCTCAGATATTTTTAACTTTGGCCTCCTTGGAAGGCAGCCAAAACCCATGGACTGACCCAAAAGATAATAAAAAGTTCTCTATACTAAATCACAAAATATACACTGGAAGCTGATGTGCAATCACAACAAAATACTTGCTAGTCCACTTCTTTTCAAAGAGGCTGTGTAAAAAGTCCCTACTTTTGATTAACCATTTAAACTGTGGTAAATGGAAAAATTGTTTTTGATTAAATCAAAGGATAGAGAGATAACACATTTGTTAACTTTCAGGTAAAAATGAAGAAAGGACTGAAAAATTAAAATTATGATACAAATCCTTTACCTTCTAACAAAATAACTAGTAGACACCTAATGTTAGTATACTACCCATCAGTACAAACTTTAAGGCAGACTTTTCGACAATATTCCATAAGCTTCAGACTTTTGCATAGTCTTTGATACAACAGTTGAATTTCAACAAACGTTATCATAAAGAAATACTGTACATTGCACTGCTATTAACAGAAAAAAAATTAGAAGTAAATTGGGATTATACACTACAAGTTGAAATATGCAGTCTTTTAAAAAGCTAATATAGATCAGTATGAACATGATCATCATAGAAAAATATTCATGAGATACTGACAGGAAATGAATGTTACAAAGAAGTATTATAACATTACCTCATTTTAAAAATTAAAATGCAACCCAGGTATGTGCCCTTGATGGGAATCGAACCTGGGACCCTTCAGTCCCCAGGCCGACTCTCCATCCACTGAACCAAACCAGCTAGGACGGAAATACCTCATTATCATATGTCTGACTCACCTGGGCAGCCATGCAATCTTGACCAGAAATAAGTTCTGCATAAGAGCCTAAGAAAAGTCACAGTGCCCTAGTATTTTATATAAATATGCAAATTACACAGAGCAAAATTCAGAGTCAAGAATGCATTAAGAAGGAGAACAACAGTAAAAGTGAAAGAAACCCAAAGTGTGGCTTCTTCTTGACTAGTGGGTCTGGCCTTCATGGCCAGTCCAAAACAAGGGACAGAGAGTAGCCACTTAAACTAAAACAGTAAAGGATTCATTTATCGTGAAGTTTTTGGCTCCCTCGTCTTTCCTATCAGAGAGCTTTGTTTCACTGGTTGGTTTCAGCCCTAGGCCTGAAGCTCTCCTGGCTGGACACTCATGATCAATCCCAAGTCCTCCAGACAGCTCCCTTTGGCTCAACACTGCCAAAGTGAATGGTTCATTTAAACTGAACAAACTTGAAACAGTGGGCTGACCCAAAATACCTAAATCAAAACAGTTAAATAGTAATCCATAAAGCTAAGGGATGGCAGTGAGATTTACTTTTTTTCTTAAGTTCATAAAATGATAAGGAAAAGAAATTCTGTAGGTCTAGTGACCCTGCCCAACCATGGGTGAAATGTACTAGCACCCTCTCCCCATTCAACCTATATCTGCACAGGTGAGAGAGAGAGAAGGAGGGGGCAAAGAGAGAAAGAGAACTATCACTCATTGCTCTCTGGGCACTGGTCCACCCCTTCCCACTCTTAATCACATTTTGTCAGTTTAGAAATATAAAAAGCAGCTATTTACAAAACCTAAAAAACAAATATCCCACCATATGAGAGGGTAGCAGATGCTTTATAACAAACTAGAGGCCCGGTGCATGAAATTCATGCACAGGTGGGGTCCCTAGGCCTGGCTGGTGATCAGGGCCAATCAGGTTCCCCGCCTCCCCGCCTCCTCCTTCCCTCACCATCCACCCCAGTTCCTTGTTCAGGGGGAGGGAGGCGGGGAGGGATGTGGGAGGTTGGCCGCTGGCCCTGAGGAGGGAGCCAGCCCTTGGCCCCCCTGGGAAAGGCAGGCTGGGGGCAGCTCCTGCATTTGAGCATCTGCCCCCTGGTGGTCAATGCACATCATAGCAACCAGTCGTTCCAGTCATTCCGTCGTAATGGTCGCTTAGGCTTTTAGATATATAGATTAGAATATAAGAAAGAAAACAGGCATCTTGTCAATTTAAGTTTTACCCTCAGTGACCAATGGGAGAGCATGAAATAACCAGAATGACTCTAGTATATTCATTGTTCACCACTAATGTTGCTGTATTGCAAATACTAAAGGTATTCATTAAAGCTTTTCTGCTTCAAAAGATACTCTTGGTGAAGAATAAAGAACAGAAAGATAGGTAAAGCATGGGCTAACACTCATAAAGACATCACAGAAAACTTCCAACCTCTCATTCATGACCAGCTGGTTTGAGGTATCCCTGTCATATGCTCCCTCACAGTAAATAAAAACACTCCATAATTACTGCAGCCTTCCTTCCTGCATAGGAAGGACAAAGAACATGTAATGTGTGCCTCATGGTGAGCTCAGCATGACTATCCCCATTTTTCCTATCTTTCCTTTCTCTCCTAGTTCCCAACATTCTTGTTTCCAGCCGGCCTGGAGGAGATCGGTGTTGCCTACACCTCCTCAGAGAAAAACAGGGGACTTGCCGCCTCAGGGCATAATGGTCTCCACCTTCCCCGCACTCGCTATTTTAACTTTATGCCCAAATATCCTCTGAGTTCTGTATAGACAGAAGGTAGAACTTGCTGCTTTAATCAGTACAACCTATTTAACCATGACTGGCACTATTCATATAGCACTAGCCTGTGGTCGGCAAACTGCGGCTTGCGAGCCACATGGGGCTCTTTGGCCCCTTGAGTGTGGCTCTTCCACAAAATACCACGGCCTGGGCGAGTCTATTTTGAAGAAGTGACGTTAGAAGAAGTTTAAAAAATTTGGCTCTCAAAAGAAATTTCAACCGTTGTACTGTTGATATTTGGCTCTGTTTACTAATGAGTTTGCTGACCACTGCTCTAACCAACTGAGTTTACCTGGCCAGTACTAAAACTTTCAATATAGCAAGCTGATTCTGGCATCAAAAAAAAACAACAACAAAAACACAGCATAATGGCTTTACCTTGTTGGTAAAGCACTTGGGGAACATAAGCAGGTTTAAATGGGGCCCAGAAAAATATTACAACTATATCAATGAGCTAGAAAATTGGCAGGAAGAATAAATCTCCACATCACTATAAAATTCCACTCCTATCCATCCATCACTGCCTCATACATAATTCATACGCACACATTCTGCAAAAACATTAAGTCTCCTGTCATTGGAAGGTATCTGTATCAATTATATTAAGAAACGGATATTCACATTCGCCTGGAAATGTACTGAGGAAAGGTGTCGTAGTAAGGGATGAGAGGTATTGTAAAGGGTATACTTTAGAGTCTGCTTCATTTTATGATTTTAAGATTGATAGTTAAATGGTGGGGGGGGAGGGAGGAGGGCGGACCACTAATAATAAATGACTGACTCATGGACCAGGTGATACCACTTGTTAAAGAAAATGTTCTCAGGCAACTCATGATTTTTGCAGTCTTTCTAAAAATGGGTAAAAATAATGATAGAATTTACTGAACTGAAGTTGCTGAGTCTACTACAGCTCTCTTTGGAGAAGTTCTGCTGCATGACACCAAATCCACTCTTAGTTCTGTGAAGCCTGATAAATGGCAATTTTTACCATTCAAGTCACTCTTTTATTCTCCATCCTTAAAATTCAGCAATTTTTAAAAACATCGAATCACTCTGATCTGTGTTTACCCAACCCAAGCCATCTCCCAAACTCATACAGAACATGGCAAAGTAACAAAATAATAAAACCTGTGAGACATTTTATTTATGTAACACATTTGTACACTATGTGCCTACCACGTTGTACTTAAAACTATGATATAACATGAATAATATACTAACTCTTAGGAAATACACAATTTGACATCACATATCATATAATAAACACTAGAGAAAGTCATTGCCTCACCATAACAGCCATTAGTTTTGTTTTAAAAGCAGATGTGAAGATGTTGAATTCATACAATAAACTACAGATCATAATATGGAACAAAAATAAGACTCCATAATTCCACTTTAAGGTGTCAAAGACCCAAATTTGCACACAATACGCCATCGGTCTGTGGAAGACACTATGCATTGCTTACCCATCAGCTATCGCCCACTTCTTCCTTGCACCAGAACCGTCAGGGGTGCTGGGCCCCTCCCCAAACCTAGGAGACAAGCCTTGACTGTGCCAATCAGATAATTCTTATTTCACTGATGCATGGAAGTGATTGCTCTCAGTTGGCCTGTAACCCAGACCTGGCCAATGAGACAAAAGAGGATGTATACTGGGGGTTTCTGGGAAAAAATTTCCCCATTTTGAAACTCCCCTTTCTGTCTGCCTTTGAATCCAGTTGTGTGAGGATGCGAAGACTGAAGCTGTGACAGTTACCTGGTGTCCGGGAGGGGACAAACCCAAGGAAATGAAGATGGCAGAACAGGAAGATAGGAAGCACCTGGGTGCTTGATATGCCCCTGATTTAACCAGTCCTAGAAATATCTCTCTCTGGACCTCTTATATAAGGTCCTAAGTTTTACTCATTATTTATTCCATATTTACCTTAGTACTATATTCTGTTACTTGCTGCTGAAAGCATCCTGACTGATACAGGCCCATTTAAAAACAAAAAAGCAGGTATCAAATAGGTTCAGACTTCAGAGTGACTCTTCTTAAGCAACTGCAGAATGCAAAAAGGAAAAGCTTCTTTCAGGTTATTTACATCTCTGTCCAAAGATTCACCCATCAAAGCTAACTGGAAGCCTAAAATAACTGTTCACAGAATTCAGGTGGAATCAGATTGCACTCTATGTTCTGAACTATGGCAATATCAAATCACCTAATTGTTGCTGAACCACTTCAAGTACACCAGGAGCATCACAAAGTAGCCTTTAGTGTACATACTATGACATTTGTTTCTCCTATCTTTGCAATTTGGGTCCAGAATGCTGGAGGCAATGTTAACTATGGTGTAGAGATAAGATATATGTATGCATGTCTTATATGGATAATCAGTTTTTCCAAAGTGCCCAATATATACAAGTTACTTTTCTTGGGACCAATAAGGTAAAGAACGAAAAAATTCTATTAATTCTGCCGATCAACCTGAGGTTAAAAATATGTCTGTGGGCATAATTCTAGAATTTTAAAACCAAACTGTCAGTACCCAAGCAAGACTCAAACTCAACTGCTTTTCCTTTTCTCATTACATATACCTAGGATAATAATACTGACCTACTTTACAGGGCTATCATAAGGATTAATCAGCTTAAAAATGCTAAGCACATTTGTAATAGTGTCAACAATAAAGAAAAAAAGCTAAGCACATCAAGATAGAGAAAGCTTATAATATGTATATGCAGTTAACCACATTTACAATTAACAAATGTATCACAATACAAACCACTGCGTTAATTACTTAAAATACTGCCAATTTTTTAAAGTCACAAATAATACCTCACATTAGAGTTGTTCATTAATAAGTATTTATTTTCTAATATCTTTAGAGAAACAGGCTGAGTACCATATATAGAATTCCTTATAACTCTTGATTAAGCACACCAGAAAATAAAATTATTAAATGACATTTGCTTCTGATCCCTAGGCCTCCGGACCAGAAAGCTGTCCACTCAGCTATCAAAAAAGCCAACCAGTTTAATTACCACTATTATTATCATTATCAGAAAGGGTATACAATCTCCCAGGCCACCTGCCACTCCTAACAAGTGTAGTGTTGAGATCTGAACACTTCCTATGGCACCATCTGCCTTTCATATCAGAGTTACGGAAATAAGCACTTCAATAACAGGAAGTCATTATAGAATTTCTTCTATTTCCTTTCAGCTCAGCTAGTTTGCTTTTTGGCAGAAAGCTGATTAACATAACAAAGTTACTGAGGCCTTCAGTGACAGGAGAGCAAACTGATAAGTTAGTTCAAAGTGTTACTTCTACCAGGGTTAGCAGCCCACACAGCTCTGAGAATTAAGGCTTTTGAGATGTTCTGCTTTATAAACCTCATTTATCAAGAGCAGAAGAGCCGTTACATATGGTGATGGGCATTATGGAAATGATTAGACTGACGACAAAATGTGAATGTGGGTTGGATTAAATTACCTGCAAGAGAGAAACTAACTCAGGAGAAAGTAAAAGGAACCCATCATAGATATGAATCCAAAAGGGCTGACACAAAAATGTTAGTCTTCTTATAAATTGGGGTTTGCTAGGAAAAGGCTTCCCGGGATGTCCAGGCAGAATTTTTTAAAATTTAACATAGTCAAATTAGGTTAAACTAAATAATTGCAGCTAATACAGTTCTTGTCTACTAAGATAGGAAGAAAGGTTAGGAGGTTTACAATAATTCAGAGAATTAATTTATGCTAACCCCAATATGGGAAATTGAGTAAATATTGGGAAAGGAAAACTGTCCATTTAGCTGAAGACTAGTGCTGACAATGTGGCTGGGTGGGAATTAGGAGAAGCACAGTAAACTGAGGTAAAATTTTTCATTTTTCTCTATAGGCAACCAGTTCCTATTTTAGTTTAATAAAATATTCCAAGATAGATTAATCACTTATAAAATGTCATCATTTAGAAAAAAATTCACATTTTGTTTGCATGCTTTATTTAAAAAGGAAGGCACATAAGTCTTCCTATAATGCAACTCTGTAAGTGTATGTCTTCGGAAGTTACCAGATGAATTCATGAGCAAAAACATGAAGAAATTAGAAATAATCACACAATGTCCTAATCGCTGAAACCATCCCTGATTTTGGAAGGGGGAGTTAAGAATGTATCACAACACAAGGGAGAGCATAAAGAGAGAAAAGTCATGTGGGAGAAGAATATTCAAAACAATTATAATCCAACACTTTTTTTTAAGCTGGACATTGAGTTTAGACGGGGTTTGGCATTCTGCCCACGAAAAATGTTTCTGGGAATCACAGGCATCTTTGCCCTTGGCTGAAGCACAAATGAATGAGTCATGGAGACACCTAAGCTAGAACCCTAAGTTGCCTGACACAATGGAAAAATGTATGTGCCTGCATAACCAGGAGTTTTAGTATTGGACGTGCCCTTAAAATGCCTTCTCTCCTCCACACAGGGAAGTTGGTCACATAGGGGCAGTAGTGAGGAGAGAAAGAGTACAAGGAAAGCACCGCTGCCTTAGGAGCAATAAAAGCAATTGGAAACTACTACATGCTTTCAAGGAGAAAAAAAAGAAGACAACCATACAAGCACTGTGGAGTGCTTTGTATCACTGCTCTGTCACAGGTACAGGATGCCTCCAAAATATGAATTTGTGTACCTTGCAACTGTGCCAGTTAGACACAACGTATAAAATATCAGTATAGCCCTAGCTGGTTTTGCTCAGTGGATAGAGCATCAGCCTGCAGACTGAAAGGTACCAGGTTCGATTCCGGTCAAGGGCACAAGCCCAGGTTGCAGGCTCAATTCCCAGTAGGGGGCATGCAAGAGGCAGCTGATCAATGATTCTCTCTCATCATTGATGTTTCTATCTCTCTCCCTCTCCCTTCCTCTCTGAAATCAATAAAAATATATTAAAAAATAAAAATATCAGTATAAACTGATAGATGACAGTTGGCAGGACTGACTCAAGACACATGTTCAAATAGAAGAATTCTGTCCTGGTACATTGCCTATACCATCACCTTCCACCTTTCCTTCCCCTCACTCTTTTTAATCCTTCACACTGCAGAGTCCTTTGGTCTGGGCAATGATGTCAACTTGAAATCTCAGACTTGCCCACTATCCCCAGAAACATGTCCTCTGCAGAGGTGGCCTTCTACCAAGTTCCCTCCCCAAATACCACAGTGGTTACCTGGGGGCAGCATTTCTGGGGGCCAGGGCCAGCACAGGCTACCTGAAACAGGGTCTCTTGTCTGTCACCACCTCCACGTTTAGGAGCTCTCCAGGTCACAGTTCTCAATAAGCACATATAGAAAACAAGCTCTTTCTCTTTTCCCACTCATCCTATCTAATAAAAGAGTAATATGCAAATTGACCGTGCCTCTGCTATGCCCACAAGCCACGCCCACCAGCCACGCCCACCAGCCAATCAGGAGGGAATATGCAAATAAACCCAACCAAGATGGCTGCAGCCACAGAGAGCAGGAGAGAGGCTTGGGTTTCCCTGGCAATGGAGGAAGCCAAGCTTTCCGCCTGCCCTTGCCGGCCCAGGCCTCCACTCAAGGCTACAAAATTTCAATTATAGAAGACAAATATATCCCAACAGAAATGGCGGCAACCACGGAGCTGGAGAGAGCAGGAGGCTAGGGTTGCCCACGGCAATGGAGGAAACCAAGCCTCTACAGCCCTGGCCTGCTTTGGCCTCCACTTAAGGCTACAAAGTTTCAATTATAGAAGATACATAAATCCCAACAGAAATGGCTGCCGCCACGGAGCGAGCAGAAGGATTGGCTCCACTCCAGGCTACAAAGTTTCAATTGTAGAAGATAAATAAATCCCAGATACCAGGGCCTCTACTTGGGTCGCCAGGGGCCTGGCTGGCCTGCAAACCACCACAGGCCCCTCACCCAGGCCGCCCCACACCCTAAAGGAACCCCCACCCTGACCCAGGACACCCTTCAGGGCAAACCAGCTGACCCCCACCCATGCACCAGGCCTCTATCCTATTAATAAAAGAGTAATATGCAGATTGACCATCACTCCAACATACAAGATGGCTGCCCCCATGTGGTCAAAGATCCTGCCCCCATGTGGACACAAGATGGCCAGCAGGGGAGGGCAGTTGGGAGGAACCAGGCCTGCAAGGGAGGGCAGTTGGGGGCAATCAAGCCTGCAGGGGAGGGCAGTTAGGGGTGACCCTGCCGGCAGAGGAGGGAAGTTGGGGGTTACTGGGTCTGCAGGGAAGGGCAGTTGGGGGGGACCCAGGCCTGCAGGGGAGAGCAGTTGGAGGGTACCAGGCCTGCAGAGGAGGGCAGTTAGGGGTGACCAGGCCTGCAGGGGAGGGCAGTTAGGGGAAAACAGGCTGGCAGGGGAGCAGTTAGGCATCAATCAGGCTGGCAGGGGAGTGGTTAAGGGGGTGATCAGGTTGACAGGCAGAAGCGGTTAGAGGCAATCAGGAAGGCAGGCAGGCGAGCAGTTGGGAGCCAGCAGTCCTGGATTGTGAGAGGGATCCCAGATGGGAGAGGGTGCAGGCTGGGCTGAGGGACACCCCCACCCCGAATTTCATGCACCAGGCCTCTAGTTAAAAATAAACCCAAATGGCACCCAGATTTAGAACATACCTACCAATGAAAAAGTTAGAAGAGAGGGCCCTAACCAGTTTGGCTCAGTGGATAGAGTGTCAGCCTGTAGACTGAAGGGTCCTGGGTTCAATTCTGGTCAAGGGCACATGGCAGGGTTGTGGGCTCGATCGCCAGTGGGAGACATGCAGGAGGCAGCCAATCAATGATTCTCTCTCATCATTGATGTTTCTCTCTCTCTCCCTCTCCCTTTCCCTCTGAAATCAATAAAAATGTATTTTAAAAAAAGAGAGAGAGTGGGAAGTGCTCACCCACATAACCTTTGCATTCAAAGAGGAACTATTTGGAAGCTGCTATGGAGTTTATAATTAACAGGCAAGTTTCGTCAACGACAGAAATTTCTGGAATCTATTGTAATTTACACTAGAAACTTGTTTATTTGAAATTTATATTATAAACATTGGCTGGATTCTGTGGTTGAATCCAAAAGCCTTCTTGGCATACCTCTAGCTCAGGTCTCTTGCAATCACTCAGCCTTTACTGCAGAGAGAGCTGGCCTGACCCAACGTACACACAGAAGCAGAGCAGCTGCTCCTCACTCCCAGAGGCCCACGAACCACCCACCACTAGCTCCATGAAGCTGGTGGCAGGAGGCTCCCTGGTAGAACGTCGCATTGCATTCAGATGTATTCACCACAGTGCCTTCCCCGGATCTTTGCCACTGTGGGATTACAAGGATTTTGTTTCCTTTCTCACCTGCCACCCCACGTTGAACCTTCTCACCCCAGGTTCTAAGGCAAAGGTGTGCCGGGAGTCATCCTGAGCGACCAGCTCTGCTAGGACGCTGCCTGACAGAAGGCACAGTCACAGAGAAAACAGGCAGGAGGGCAGACTTCACAGGCTACAGTTAGCTTTGTGGAGTCTTCTTTATCATTTGAAACTACTTCAGGAGCTACACTAGAACCCAACATCTCCTCTTTTTATAGGAAAGGGAATTGAGGCTCTAAAATACAGAATCAGAGCACGGTAATGCCTCCACTAGGTCTGTCTGACTCCAGAATTCACCCTAACCATGCTGTCTCTATAGGAGTAATGGAAAGATCTCCTCCCGGTGCCTAAAATACTTGCTTCAAAGGCTGGTCAGGGTGAACACAAGTCCTTCAGGGGTCACTGATGTGAAAGGGGTCTAAAGGATCTCTAAGCCCTGGTGGAATGTAGATATTCCCAAAAGGAGGAGCATGATGTTGGGCTGTGACCTGCCACTGACCCCTCTGTAAGCATGAGTTGTTAAGACACTGACTCTCACCTGGGGAACCAGCGCAAGAGTAGGAGATTAATGTAAGACTCGGGTGAGTTTTAACAGGAGAGAAAAGATGACCTTGGCTTTTACTCTCTTCTAATACGAAAAACATTTTTAAAAGTGAAAAACCTCCCTGCTACCTCCATAACAATTCTATATGACAGTTCGGTATTATATTAATTGGTAAAACGAAATGAATAGGAATTACTAAATTTATGAACTGGTGACACTGTTAACTAAATTTTTATTTTAGTTAAAAGCAAGATGTATTCACATCTGAAAAACTGTAGTATCAGGTGCATTGTATATATAAAGGTGTACATATGGACCATGCTACAAACCACTTCCTTGAAATCCCAGGAGTCCAAGGGCCACAAGTCCAGAAACCACTGTTTAGGACATTGGGTACTGCTGCAGGTGAGCAGGCCTGGTAGGATATGGCAGGGAGGGTTCCCAAGAGGGAACCTAGAGGCAAAGAATGGGGGGAAAGCCCATAAATCATACTTCACATACTTAATAATTCTACATAAGAGCAGCCCTGCGGCCCTTTATCCAGTGGGCAACGTAAAATTGATGAAATGTGAACACTGATATTTGGACAGGGCAACTGCAGAATGTAGCCACTTGTTATGGGAAGAAATAAATATGGTAAAAGAGGGAGCCAGTGTCACAGAAAAAATTAGCTCATCCTGACATCAAAATGATTTGCCTAAATAAACATAAAAGAGTAAAATCATCTAGAAAAAAAACAGCAAGACTGTCCTTTAATGAAGCTTCAGTATCTACATTTGATTTGGAGTAAATAAAAAAATCAGCAAGTAACAAAGAAAATGACACATGCCATGCTAATATGAAAAATTAAGCATGGTCACAATTTAAGACCGCATCTTATAATTTCTCACCAAAAGGAGACTCATTCAAGTATCACCACTCCTCTAAATGTAGCTGAAATCCAAGACTAAGAAAGTACCTTATAGAACCCTGCTAGCAGTTGTCGCGACCCACAGGTTGAGAACCGCTGCTATAGAGCCTAAGACCATCGGAAAACACAGATATTTACATTATGATTCATTAACAGTAGCAAAATTACAGTTATGAAGTAGCAACGAAAATAATTTTATGGTTGGGGGTCACCACAACATGAGGAACTGTATTAAAGGGTCGCGGCATTACAAAGGTTGAGAACCACTGTTATAGCTAGATCTATGCTATATAAACACACTGAAGGTCAAACACTGAAGGTCAAACTTAGATCCTTTAGACAGAAAAAGTGGAAGGAAAAAGCACTTAAACCAATGGACTTTAAATACACACAGAACCTGTTATCAATAAAGAAAAAACCTTAAAACTTAAGGAATCTAATCAGCCCTCTACCTTTCCAACTTCTCCTCTCTCACCCGCCATCAACAGTCTCACCAAACTATTCAACATTCCCTGAACAAGGACTGCACCATCATACCCATGCCTTTAATCACTGGGTACACCCAGGTATGTGCAATAAACATACACACACTTGCTGAAGTCCTACTCCTGCTTCCTACTTGATTGACCTCCGAAGGCGAAATGAATCCCTTTCCTTTAATCCCCTCAGCATGTTCTCCAACTTACCTCACACGTTCTTCCACATGGGTTCCCTGGAGCCAAATCATTACTGTATCATTCACTTTCTACTCACACCACCAAGCATAGTGCTTAGCCCAATTGCTTAACAAAACATGTTGCAGAAATAAATGAATGAATAGGCACCTTGGAGGAAAAATTAGAGGGAAATGCTTCTGATATTGATTGTATGAGGATTACCTATTCACAAAATAATCACAATGTGTTAGTATTCAATTATGGAAGAAAAATCTATTTCTCTAACTGTAAACTAACTAGTCAACTTCCCTCCCCTGGTAACTGAAACAACATGTGTTGTCTAATAAGATGAAAAGGAGCCCTAGCTGGTTTGGCTCAGGGGTAGAGTGTCAGCCAGCGGACTGAAGGGTCCTGGTTTGATCCCAGTCAAGGGCACACACCAATTACAACTTGATGCCCAGCCCTGGTCAGGGCTCATGCTGGGGGCAACCAATCAATGTATCTTTCTCACATTGACGTTTCTCTCTCTGTCTCTCCCCTTCCCTTCCACTCTCTAAAAATCCATGGAAAAATATCCTCGGGTGAGGATTAACAACAACAACAACAAAAAAAGATGGAAAGGAAATGTCTGGTTTTCCATCAACAGGCTTGAATTAGACACAGAAGTTCCACACAGAAGAAAATCCTACACCATTCAAAGCGCCTCCCTGAGACTCTTGCACCAGCACGCTCCCATTCCCAGCCTTTCTCGCCAGTCATCAAGGCAGACAGGGGCACTCACCTGGCTTGTTTCCTTCCCTCTCGTGGCCCAGCTGCCCCTTGGTGTTCAAGCCGCAGGTGTAAACCTCCCCATCCTCCAGCAGGAACACGGAGTGGTTTCCTCCACAGGCCACTTCCTTGACACTTCTGTCCGATATAAATCCGCACACCTGTGGCTCGGCCACAATTCCTTGTAGGTTAGTGCTGATTCCAGGTTGGCCCAGAGACCAATATCCCCAACATAACATTGTTCTTATCCTTCAGGAATTCATGTAGCCTAGAAAAACATTTTGTAAAAAAGGTTTTAAAAAATAGGTCGGAGGAAATCACATTGAGTAATACATGTAATCAATTTTTTAAAATAACCTCTAATATTCTTCAGATACCTTGCATCTCAGAAGAACAGTTACTAATAGTGTTGAAAGTAGTCATGTTATAACAATAACTAGTGGCCCGGTGCACGAAATTAGTGCACATTAAAAGGGGATTAATTAGAGGAAATAATTTAATATTGCTATTTGCCCTTTCTAATAGAAGTGTCAGAGATGAAAGAAAATCAGTAAAATGTATATGAAAACCTTCCTCCTGTCAGAATCTGGGGCACACCACGGGACCAGAGTCAAGTTCCCACCCACCCATATGCGCCTCAAAATCGAGTGAGCCCCAAACCTGGCCACCCCTCCCCCCATTGGGCTAGATCCAGACCCAGCCAGTCCCACCATTGTCAAGCCCCACCGGGCAGGGGGCATAGCCTCAGGTCCCCTGGCCTGGTGCCAAGATGGGGGGGGGGGGCATGGCCTGAGGTCCCGCAGCCCAGACCGGGGTGGGGGGCATGCCTTGAGGTCCCCCATCAAGCCCCACCAGGTGGGTGACACGGACTTAGATCCCCTGTCAAGCTCTGCTGGGTGGGGGGCATGGCCTGAGGCCCCCGTCAAGCCCCACCAGGAGGGGTGGCGCAGCCTCAGGTCCCCCATCAAGCCCCACTGGCAGGGAGGCACAGCCCCAGGTCCCCCGTCAAGCCCGCTGGGCGGGGGGCATGGCCTGAGTTCCCCCGACCCAGCACTGGGGGTGCACCTTGAGGTCCCCTGTCAAGCCCCGCCAGCCAGGGGGGGCGCAGCCTCAGGTCCCCTGGCCCGGTGCCAGTGCTGGGGGTGTGGCCTGAGGTCCCCCGGCCTGGTGCTGGGATGGGGGACGCAGCCTGAAGTCCCCTGTCAAGCCCAGCCAGGCAGGGGGGCGCAGCCTCAGGTCCCCCAGCCTGGCGCTGGGGCGGGGGGAGCAGCCTCAGGTCCCCTAGCCCAGCACCATGACGGGAAGGGGGAAGCGCACCTTGAGGTCCCGTCAAGCACTGCTGGGTGGGGGGCATGGCCTGAGGTCCCCTGTCAAGCCCCACAGGGTTGGGGTAGGGCGTAGCCTCAGGTCCCTGCTGATTGCTCGTTAAGGCTCCTTATGGGAACTTGGCCTCAGCTGTGGGTGCAGCCATCTTTGTGATGGAGTGATGGTCAATTAGCATATTCCCTCTTTATTATATAGGATAATGCTATTTTCGTGTTTTAGTTAAGATTTTAAAGAACGTTTCTAAACAAATTTTATTTGTGTAAATGAATTGTGAATACAGAATACAGTTTTCAGGTCACTGATGAGGAACACTTGAGTACAGGAGCATTGCTAAAACAATCTCTGCAAATCATATGGTAACAAGTTTTGAAATTACCCTCATGACTTCACCTTGTTCTTTCTCACTGCACTTTTCCTTTGAGTTTTCTACTTATTTAATTTTTAAAAATTTGTGAACTCCTTTAAATAGCCCATTGTTAGCTTGGATAGTAATTCACCACTTGCAACAAAAATGAGAAATGGGTAAAAAATGTTACTTCTATTTCCTCTTACACATCCTTCTGGATCTGAGTCAAACTTCATTTCCTACTCTAGGGCCTCTGGAGACCATTCCAGCCACCATCAGTCTGCATCCGTCTGACCCTAATATAACCCTGATTAAAAACTTTCTCTGGCCTGTCCGGTGTGGCTCTGTGGTTGAGCATCGTCGACCTATGAACCAGGAGGTCACGGTTCGATTCCCAGTCAGGGCACATGCCTGGATTGTAGATTCAATCCCATGCAGGAGGCAGCCAATCAATGATTTGCTCATCATTGATGTTTCTATCTCTCTCTTTCCCTTCCTCTCTGAAATCAATAAAATATATTTTTTACCATAAAAAAAAGAACAGAAAAAACTTTCTCTGTATCTTATAACTTAACTCCTCAGCCAGATTTTAATTGCCTTAATCAGAGACCACAGTATAACACATACCTCTTCAATCTAGCAGGTATTCAATCAACTTTTAGTTGATTGATTACTGCTAACTCTAGCCCAAAGTCACACTACTTTTAAAAATTCATGCTCCTCCCCCAAAAAAATAATTTTTAAAAATTCATGCTTCCCTTTCATACAAACAAAACTTCATCTCTATCAGTTCACACCCTCTAGGATGGGTATAATAAAAAAGAACAGATAATAACAAGTGTGGGTGAGGATGTGGAGTAAGTGGAGCTCTCTTACATTGCTGATGGGAATGTAAAATAGCACAGGTACTTTGGAAACAGTCTGGCAGTTCCTAAAAAGGCTAAACATAGAGTTACCATATTATCCAGCAATTTTACTGCTAGCTACATATCCAAGAGAACTGCAAATTGACAGAGAAAGACAAATACCATATGATATCATTTATATGTGGAATCTAAAAAAAAAAAATGAACAAACAAAACAGAAACAAACTCATAGATACAGAGAATAAATTGACAGTCTCCAGATGGAAGGGGTGTTGGGGGGATGGGCAAAAAAGGTGAAAGGGATTAAAATGTACAAATTTCGAGATACAAAAATAGTCAGAGAGATGCAAAGTACAGCATAGGGAATGTAGTCAATAATATTTTAATAACTATGTATGATACTAGGTAGATACTAGACTTAAGGGGGTGATCACTTCGTAAGCTATATAAATGTCTAATCACTATGTTGTACCCCTGAAACTAATATAATATTGTATGTCAACTGTAATCAAAAAATAAATTTTTTAAATTGAAATAGGAAAAAAAGAACTAAAAGCATAAATACATCCACTCAAAAGTTCATAACAGCATTATTCACTCATGTTATGAAAAGGGAGAAATAACTTAGATATCCATCAACTGAAAAATAAATAAGCAAAATGTGGTTTTTTTATACAATGGACATTTATTTAGTTACCTATCTGATTTACTCTTTGAACTCTTTCAAAAAAGGCATGGAAAAAAAATATAAAACTGAATCTCAATTTGCTGTCTTAACCAGAAAGTTCTGCTTCTTCTTAAGATTTTTATTCCTTGCCTATACTCTAGAACTGGGAAAAAAAAATTAAGCTTCAACGTTATTCTTTGAGTTAACTACAAAGAGAGACAAGATAAAATGATAAAATGAGGCAGTGGAGGGTTGAGGGGGAAGATACATACATTTTAAAAGACCAGCAAGATCACATAATCTTTTCATAATTCTATTTTCCCAATTTGCTAAATTGTTGTATCCATACTAATGTCTTCCTTAATTTTCAATGTTTCAGGAGTATGTCTTATCTCTCCTACCCATCTATATATATAAAGAGCCAGGGTCGTAACAATCAAAATGACCAAAGGCTTGACCGAACGCCAGGCTGCGTGTGCAGCAGGCGAACAGGCTCAACTGCTGACCTTTCAGAGAGAGAGAGAGGCGGGGCTGATCAGCAGTAGCAGCGGCTGCTGGGGAGCCCTGGAGAGAGAAGCAGGGTGATCAGACCCTGCTTCTCTCTCCAACCCTCGCCAGCAGCCAAGCCTCTCTCTCTCTCCCAGAGGTCAGCAGTTCAGCCCGCTCGCCAGCAGCCTGGGGAAGCTGCTGATCAGCCCCACCTCTATGATCAGGCCCGGAGATGCTGACTGGCGTAGAAACCGACCAATCAGAACCAAATCTGGGTGAATTGCGAGGAGCCAATGGCTGCCTAGGAGGTGGAGCTTTTGACGCTGACTAGCATAGAAACTGACCAATCAGGACCAAATCTGGGTGAAGTGTGAGGAGCCAATGGATGCCTAGGAGACGGGGCTTTTGACGCTGACTGTTATAGGAACAGACCAATCAGAACCAAATCTGGGTGAATTGCGAGGAGCCAATGGCTGCCTAGGAGGCGGAGCTTCTGACACTGACTGGCATAGAAACTGACCAATCAGAACCTAATCTGGGTGAACTGCGAAGGCAGAACCTAAGGTGGGGGCTGAGAAGGGGTTTTAAGGGCAACAGCTGTTTGGTGTAAGGTGTAAGAAAGTGGTTCAATTTTTTAAGCCGTTTGACAGTATAGTGCATATGACTGGCTATCAGTCCAGATATAGGGATTATGTATTTTTGTCTGCCAAGAACATTTCCTCCTGATGAAAAAGGCTCCCCCCCGCTATTTAAGCAATCCTATCCTATATAATCAATCTATACTACTAAAAGGGTAATATGCTAATTAGACCGGGTTGACTGGCCATTTTCCGCACATCTGACTTCCAGACAAAGCTATGGTGGTGGGGGCGATCAGGCTGGCAGGGGAGGGCAGTTGGGGGCGAGATCAGGCCAGCAGGGAAAGGCAGATGGTGGCAAGATCAGGCCAGCAAGGGAGGGCAGTTAGGGGTGATCAGGCAGGTAGAGGCAGTTGGGGGTGAGATCAGGCTGGCAGGGGAGAGCAGTTGGGGGCAAGATCAGGCCGGCAGGGGAGGGTAGTTAGGGGCGATCAGGCAGGCAGGCAGAGAGGTTAGGGGCAATCAGGCAGGCAGGCAGAAGCAGTTAGGGGAGATCAGGCAGGCAGGCAGGTGAGCAGTTAGGAGCCAGCGATCCCTGATTGCGAGAGGGTGCAGGCTGGGCTGAGGAAACTCCCTGCCCCCGTGCACAAATTTCGTGCGCTGGGCCACTAGTAGTTATATAAGTAACATCACAGTACTAACTATACATTATTCACTATGCTAATAAGCATATTATTTCATTATCTAATTTCATCTTCACACCAACCCTGTGCCATAAGTACTATTTTTAGCCTCATTTTCAGAGAAAGCAAGGTTCAGAGAGATTAACAAGCATGCCTAAGGTCACACAGCAGAAAGGAGCCAGCACCAGGCTACGAATCTTAAACCAATGTCCAGAGTCTTATCCAGTGGGCCACATGGCACCCAAGTAGATTTATATGTCACCTACAGGAGCAAAGACCACAAAAATACTTGCAGAATGACTAAATTATAGTCAGTATACAATACAGGATGTCCTGGAAACCTGAAAATAAAGTTTCCCTCTTAAGAGGGAAACCAACCAGAATTAGGAGATAATGATATTAGGCAGCAATACCATTAAGCCATCCCCTTAACCAGCCAAGTACAATGTGTCTAAAAATATGGTATTAAGAAGCTATGATTGTTTGTCTACACAAAAATCTATAAACAGCCCTGGCCAGGAGTGGCTCAGTTGGTTGGAGTGTTGTCCCATACACCAAAAGGTCTCGGGTTCAATTCCCAAGTTTTGGTCGATCATCAGTTGAAAAACATGCAGGAGGCAAACAATCATGTTTCTCTCATATCAATGTCTGTCTGTCTCTCTCCCTTCCTCTCCAAAAATCAATAATATAAAAATCTATAAACAATGTTCACAGCAGCTTTATTCATACTAAACAAAAGTGTCCAGCACCACTTCCTTCACTATCTCTAAGTACAGTTGTTCTTCATTATTTGCAATCCCATGCTTGTGAATTTGCCTATTCACTAAAATTTGTTTGGAACCCCAAAATCAGTGCTCAGAACATTTTTGCCATCATTCCCAGACACGTGCAAAGAGATGAAAAATTTCAATCATCCTATGCCCATGTTCCCAGTTGAAGTCAAAGAAGATAATGCTCTGCCTTCTTATTTTGACTCTCAAAAGTGGTCTTTTGCCTGCCACATTTTTCACATTTTTATATTTTTTGCTGATAACTTTGCTGTTTAAAATGTCCCCCAAGCATAGAACTGAAGTACTATACTTAGTCATTAAATTCACCTAGCCACTTGCCTTGCTTAGATTCCATGAGTAATTAAGCAACCTTAAATAACTTGTTTTCCAAGGCAGATCCTACTACGTAGAAAGAACACCATGACCAGCTGACCAAAGCATCTCAGACTTCTAGGCATTTCTACTTATAATTAATTCAACATCCTGGATCTATCAGCTTCTTATAAATTTGTTTTGCTTGAATCAGTCCTTGAGGATCAGCTATACTCAGAGAGCTTTGGACAATTGCAAGCCTGAAGTATGGCCTCATCTTTAACTGACTAATAGAAACCATTTATGACAAAAGACAAATAGGACTATTGTTCAAAATCCTTCCCACCTGAGTTACAGTAAGGGAATCTTCAAGCAGTCAAATAAATAAAAATTACTAAGAGAAGTAGCTAAATGACAACCACAAATAAGCTGTATTCCTATGAATGGATTATTAATCCTAATAGAAAATCTGGTCTAGGTCATCAAGACACTTTGCCAAAACTACAGCAGGAGGCAAGAAAATCATCCTTCAGGAGAAAAGTTCAGTGCACTGAAGAGAAACTAGCCATTAATACAGCTTTCACCTAAAAGTACACTCTGGTAGAACCCCCATATCTACTAGCTAATGGTGTCCATGAATTTAAAGATCCAGTTTTAGCAATGTTCTTCACCTGGCATTTGCTATCCTGGGTACTCCTATCCATGTTTTTCTCATTCGCTTTTGTTCATTTCTCTATCCCTAAAGACTAGAATAGTGTCTGGCACATAGAAAGAGCTCAATAAATAGTTGCTGAATAAATAAAAAGTAATACCTATTATTACTGCAAGCCTACTGTACATATGAGTCTGTGCTAAAAACTTTACACAGATTATTGAATTTGCCCTTTACAATAACCTCAAGGCTTAGCAAGGTTAGGTCACTTGCCCAAGAACATGTAAATAAGTAGTTAAGTGACAAAAGTAGGATTCCAACTTGTAGGTAATCAGACCTAAAGCTAGCCAGAGATGGGAAGGGTAAGTGAAGCAATCTCAACAGAGTTAGCCAGACTTTTTTCCATGTCTACCCTGATTTATAATAAAACTAGTTCACGCCCGGCCAGTGTGGCTCAGTGATTGAGCGTTGACCTATGAACCAGGAGGTCACACTTCAATTCCCAGTCAGGGCACATGCCCGGGTTGTGGGCTCAATCCCCAGTGTGGGGCATGCAGGAGGCAGCCGATCAATGATTCTCTCTCATCATTCTCTCTCCCTCTCCCTTCCTCTCTGAAATCAATAAAAATGTATTTTAAACAAAAAAAAAAACTAGTTCATTTACTGGTTCACACACAAAAACACATGTTCCTGACACCAGCAAGTTATATTTCTAAATGTAGAACATGTCTAAAAAGGGCAGAGGTATAGCATCAAAGAGATCACCTTATTAAGGATACCTTACGTGTCCACTTAACCTAACCTTTAGGCAAGAAACTTACATTCCTAACTTCTTTTTAATGGCAGCTGAGGCCTTCCATGGCCAAGTAACCTTGGTCCTCTGAGAAATAAGTGGATGAAGAAGAGACTGGAAACTAGGTCTCCTACCTCCTGGGCTCACCCAGTTCTCTTCACCACATCACAGCAAAAGAAAGTCATTAAGGATTTGTTAAGGTCCCTCTCTAGGCAACCGTAGTAACTCGAATTCTTTACATAGATTATCTTTTTGAATCCTCTTATTAATTCTGTAAAGTAGATATTATCTCAATGTACAAGATGAGGAAACTGAGAGTCAGAGGAATCAAGTAACTCACCACAGGTCACACACTTGGCATTTGGACAAGGAGCCAGAATGGTTACCCCTCACCCTGCAGATCTGCAAGTTAAAGAAATAAAAAGCATTAGTATGGAACTCTACAAAACACCTTCATGTTATTGAAAACAAATATTCCCCAAACGTGGTACCTCAAGACTGTTAAATACGAACAAGAACCTCTAACCAACTTATGAAGCTATCATCTCTAAAAGTGAACTAGAGTGCTCGCTTCGGCAGCACGTATACTAAAATTGGAACGATACAGAGAAGATTAGCATGGCCCCTGCGCAAGGATGACACACAAATTCGTGAAGCGTTCCATATTTTAAAAATAAACAAATAAATAAATAAAAAATAAAAGTGAACTAGAGACATAGGTAGCACCTTTAAAAATTCCTGGCATTTGTAGCAGATACTACAATAAAAATTAAATTATTTTTAAATCTCCCATTTAGGTTAAAAAGAGAAATTTTGAAACTATAATTCAATTTTGTCTATTTTCTCCCATGTTTTCCATGTACCACACACATTACAGCTTATTTTGCCACAACTGGTTTTGAAGACTTTCTGGTATCTTCCCTTCCTTCCAACACCATATCCTCTATCACAGAAAACAAGATAAGACTGAGAGACACCTTTAGTTTCTCAAAAGAAAAAGTCCCTCATGATTTTAAGGTATTATCATCATAACTTTATTTCTATCTTATGTAGAAAATCCCATTCACTTTGGAGAATAATTACTTTTATTTCTTAAACTGATGCAAAACTATCTTGTTTCTCCAGTAGGGGTGCAACCCTATGTATTAAAATTTTTTAAATTATTATGCAAATCTTAAGGAGTCTGTTACTCGGAATGAAATGCCATAACCAGTGGTTCCAACCACACCATTTGGAACATTTTAGATTGTGTTTGTTTAAAAAAAAATAGAAACCCAACTGCATACTTTTTGAATAAGCAAAAACTGCATGTTAATCAATCGGGTTTTTTTCCAAGCCAAAAGAGGTTATTTTTCCAAAGAGGTTTCAAACCTTCCTCCCTGATTTCTGAACACTTTCTACAGAAGGTTCCTAGCTCAATGTGGTCAAACAATGTGTAATTAATCTATTTTGCTTTAAAGGGGGGGTGCCTATATTACTCCCCTTTTCTTCTTTTAATGCCATTCCCCTTCCCCCAGGGTAAAGGAAAGTAGAAAGAGAGCGACACAGTAATCTGCCTGCAAAAACAAGATCCCTCTCTATCTAGTCACTTCATTTAAAATCCTCATTTTATTTCATTTTTCTTCCTTCTCAGTCTGGAGTTAAAAATCAGCTCACTTGATGTTATCAAATCACCGAATGAAAGGTTCTAGAAATAGCTTCCTATTTGTGGAAAGAGCCAGAAGACACAAAAAATGGAAGAGCTCTTGAATTGTCTTTCCTAAAGCGTTTCGCGTGTAACGATTGCAAGCAGGATCCTGGAAGGCTTCGCTCTGAATTTAAGGTATTCCTAATGGGGCTGATTTAAAAGCTAAAGTAGCATGTAATCAGGAAACAGCCAGAAACAGCGAGCTGCTAAAAGCAAAGTTCAAATACATATTCCTCAGGGCACACTGTGCATTTACTCCAAACCAATGCACAGTTGCTTTAGGTGCCCAGGTGCCGTCTCCATCACACTCCCTGGCTCCTCGGGTTCAGGGGTACACACGCTCTACGTCCTGGTTTGCCCACTCCACACATTTACAAATAACTCAAAGTGCCACCTGCCCCAAACCTCCCAGCTCCTGACACCCCCGCACACGTACGTGTCCACACACACACACACACTCCAGCGCGCACGTGTCCACACACACACACACCCTCGCCCCAACTCCGCCCAGGAGGCGGACTCGGACAGACAAGCGGGCACAGCCTCCACGAGGTGGGAGGTGCCGGGCGCCGCGGCTCCACGGGCGCTGGCCCCACGGGCGCTGTCACCGCAGACGCCGAGCCCTGCGTCCCCGGCGCAAACTCCTCGCGGCCGCGGGGGTTCTCTCTAACGCGGAGGCCTCACCCGCTCCCATTTGGCCGGGAAGCGTCCGCGCCCGCACCGCCAGGGTGTCTCCCGAGCCCCGGAATTTAAATAGGGACAGGCGAGGAGGAAGGGGAGGATCCTCCTTTTTGACTTTCCGCGTCGCAATTCCTCCTGGACTGCGAACAGTCAAGTCCGTGTTGGGGGCGCTCCCAGTTTTAACGCAGCTTCCGGCCTTTCCAGGCGCGGGGGTTCTTTGGATCAGAGGGCGAACCCCCAGCACACCAGGGTGGCGCGCGCAAGGCCGAGGGTGCCCAGCAGGCACTGCAGACGCCCGGCCCCTCCGCCCGCGCGCCTGGCCCCAGGTCGTTGAGGGAGCGCCGCAGCCGCAGCAGCCCCTCCGGGCGCCGCGCGCTGACAGACGCGCCCCGTGGCACGCGGCGGCCGCGCGGGGGCAGCTGCGCGGGGCTCTCCTTCCGGGAACCCCGGCCCCCACCCCACGCACCTTGGCAGGCGCTGAACCGCCGCTCGGGTTTCCGACTGTGACAGTCTCTCCGGCCGGCCTCCGGGTGTCTCCGCTTTTGGCGTCACAATAATAAGGAAGTTTCCCCGCAAGCCTGCGGGTGGCGGAATGAGCCGGGTGAATGACTTCCCGCCTGACCAATGGGCGCCTATGGGGCGGGCCGCCACCAATGGCGACCGCGGAGGAGCCGAGGACGGGCTCCGAGGGCGGGATGGGCGGGGAGGTCCGCGGGCGGGAGGCGGGGAAGAGGCCCAGGCCCTGGTGGGAGGCGGGGCGGTCTGAGATGACAAGACCAGCGGGCCCGCTTGGGGGACCGCGGCTCGGGCGTGTGTCGGCCAAGACGCGATTGCTGGACGCACAGTTTTGGCGCGGGAATAGGATTGCATTTCAATGGAGGGGAACGTGCGGGCTGATCAGCGGTGTTTTTTTTAGATCTGGGGTCCGTGTCTTGTTTGTTGCAGAGGTGGGCTAAGGGGTAGCCACTGAGTTATTAAGCGTTTTATTCCACGGTGCAGCAGTCTGCTGTTTCACTCGCCTTGAGAGGACTGGAGGAAGCGCGGAGCCCAAGTGCGGAGTTGAGCTATGGAAGGCAGCAAGGAGGTCGCGAGCAGCCGCGGGAGCTGCCACGGCCCTCCCGGAGGGTTGGGGGTCGAAGAGGAGAGCGGTGCTGCAGAAGCAAGGAGGGCTTGGGGAGGGTTACAGGGTGGCCGCTGGGGGAGCACAAAAGAAGTCATTGAATAGATCTTAAATCTTATCTGAAAGACATCAATGTGGCCTAAAACCCACAAATTATAGAAGTTTGCCCTTCCTGACACTGAATTTCAGAGCTTGCTTCTCGTCCTGAAAGCTAGGGAGTTCCCTTGGTCCTTGTCCGATCCACAGATCCACAGAAACCCTTTTGAAAAAAAAAATCTCACAAAGGTGACGTGTCTGCTGATCCTCCTCAACCATTCCATTTGAAACACAGAAGCAGAACACTGGGCAAGCACTACCTTAGCCCCAAGGAATGACTTTCTTAATGGAAGAATTTCTGTAACCTGGCTTTTGAACCGGATCCTTTGAAGCCAGATTCTTCACAAAGATATTCAAATCAGGTCAGGTCTGCAATCACCTGCTCTGAGAATCTAATTGGCTGAGTAGAAAAGGGTTTTAAGGAATGGTGTATCTTGGGGATGGAGCACTGTTGGCTGGCATATGAACTCTCGATGACATAAAGTTATCAAATGCTCCTGAGATAAGAAAGATGAGAGAGCAAAATCTCAGTTATGAGGTAGCTAAGGTCATCTAAGAAAATCATTATAGCTTTTGAAGTTTCAATCACATTAGACACCTTTATAAACACTGGGGACAAGATTACACAATTCCCTATGCTCCAGAAGGGTGGCAGTGTCACAAGATCCAGGTCTCTCACAAAGGCATGTGGATCCCCAGAAGAAAGATTCTTTTGATGTGAACTAATGGGACTCTCATGGTCACCTGAGGGTCCACATTTCATGAGTAAGAGTCTAGCTTTTACTAAGAGAGGCTCCTCACTGTGTGGGAAGATCTTCATACTGAACTCTATGCTTCTCACAATATACTCTGCTCCTGTACCCTGAGTCAACCATTGCAGGGAAACCCTGGTTTCCTATTAACCAATGGATTAAGACCTGCTTCATCTAAACAGAACTACTAATTCAAATTGTATCCTCTGTGGCAGCTATACCAACCAATCAGAACTGCACAAGTTGGAAGTCTTATTTGCATAAAATTGGGACCTTGGGCAGAAACTTTATAATAGACTAGAGGCCCAATGCACGAAATTCCTGCATGGATGCGGTCCCTAGGCCTGGCCAGTGATCGAAGTGCGAGCGTCTGGCGTGGAAGGGAAGGTCCCAGTTAACCTCTGGGCCCTGGACAGCACCTGGGCCCCTACGCACCCCACTCTGCCTGAGTCATCGCCTCCCCCCACACACACACAGCTCCCTCAGCACCTCCGAGCCAGGCAACAGCCCCGTCCCCCACCACCGCCACTGGTCACCATCTGCAGGGCGATCAATGGGGCGATGCCCCCCCCACCCCCCACTCACACGCACACACCTTGGATTAGCGCTGTCCGCTCACCTGTTCCACCATCCCGCCGCAGTCCCACTCTCGTCGGGGCCCACTGAGGCCGGCAGCACCTCCACTGATGCCCGGTGCCTAGCCAATACCCACCATGTTCCATGCCATTCCCTGGTGGTCAGCACACATCATAGTGAGCAGCTGAAATCCTGATTGAGGGGACAATTTGCATATCAGGCTTTTATTATATAGGACTAGAGGCCCAGTGCATGAAATTTGTGCACAGGGGAGTGTCCCTCAGCCCAGCCCGCACCCTCTCCAATCTAGGACCCCTCAAGGGATGTCCAACTGCCTGAACAAGGGATGTCCTACTGGGATCAGGCCTAAACGGGCAGTCGGACATCCCTCACACAATCCAGGACTGTTGGCTCCCAACTGCTCGCCTGCCTGCCTTTCTGATTGCCCCTAACCGCTTCTGCCTGCCAGCCTGATCACCCCTTAACCATTCCCCTGCCAGCCTGATTGATGCCTAACTGCTCCCCTGCCAGCCTGTTTGCCCCTAACTGCCCTCCCCTGCAGGCCTGGTCACCCCTAACTGCCCTCCCCTGTAGGCCTGGTCCCGCCCAATTGCCCTCCCTGCAGGCCTGGTACCCCTCAATTGCTCTCCCCTGCAGGCCTGGGTCCCTCCCAACTGCCCTCCCCTGCTGGCCATCTTGTGGTGGCCATCTTGTGTCCACATGGGGGCAGCCATCTTGTGTGTTGGAGTGATGGTCAATCTGCATATTACTCTTTTATTAGATAGGATAGAGGTCTGGTGCACGGGTGGGGGCCAGCTGGTTTGCCCTGAAGGGTGTCCCGGATCAGGGTGGGGGTTCCCATGAGGTGTGGGGCAGCCTGGGCGAGGGGCCTGTGGTGGTTTGCAGGCCGGCCATGCCCCCCGGCGACCCAAGCAGAGGCCCTGGTATCTGGGATTTATTTATCTTCTACAATTGAAACTTTGTAGCCTGGAGTGGAGCCAAGCCTTCTGCTTGCTCTGTGGCAACAGCCATTTCTGTTGGGATTTATGTATCTTCTATAATTGAAACTTTGTAGCCTTAAGTGGAGGCCAAAGCAGGCCAGGGCAGGCGGAAAGCTTGGCTTCCTCCATCGCCAGGGGCAACCCTAGCCTCCTGCTCTTTCCAGCTCCGTGGCTACTGCCATTTCTGTTGGGATTTATTTGTCTTCTATAATTGAAACTTTGTAGCCTGAAGTGGAGGCCTGGGCTGGCAAGGGCAGGCAGAAAGCTTGGCTTCCTCCATTGCCAGGGAAACCCAAGCCTCCCTCCTGCTCTCTGTGGCTGCAGCCATCTTGGTTGGGTTTATTTGCATATTCGCTCCTGATTGGCTGGTGGGCATGGCTTGTGGGCTTGGCTGGTGGGTGTAGCGGAGATACGGTCAATTTGCATATTACTCTTTTCTTAGATAGGATGGCCTCCCCTTTGTCTCAGTGGAACACAATTTAGGTTGCTATCTGGACCTGTGTATTCCAGGCTGCAGCTCCTTTTGCTCAAATAAATGCTTTTTACTCATTACATTCTAAAATTAATTTTGGTTTATAGACATACTCCCAATTTAAAGCTGGTATCACCAAAAAGAACTGGAGGAATAGCCAAAGAGGAGTCTTGGTAGGAAGGGGGGAACTTGAGAAGGAAAAAAATAGATTCTATTTTCATGTGTCCAATATGAGGTTTGTAATCAATCAGCATTTGGGTAAACAAATCTGACCCATGGATCAGGTGTTTCTCAAATGAAATTTCACCTTGAGGAAGAGGATGGTTATCAAAGACGCAAGCCTGGAGATAGGTGAGGTAAGAATGATGTCTAAATTACAAAGTCAGGTACTATAAGCTTCCTTACCAAACAACCAGAACCCTGGGAAGTTGCTTATATTTGATCAGTGAAGATACCTACAGTACTTTATTTTTTTACTTGAGCCAACATAAAATGGCAATTTCCTCAGCAACATATCCTGATCCATTTACTAAAAAAGCTTTAAATGGCCCCAGCACCACACTAGTCATAATAGCAAAGACTTAAACTGTTTCGAAGAGGCCATGGTTTACTTTTTCTTTCCATTTCTATAGTACTGTCTTTCATCCATTTCTTTCTGACTTCTCCTATGTTCCCTAACAAATATACTATATATTAACCATCTGTTATAATGCCAGGTCTCGTGGATACATTGGTGAGCAAAACACAGTTCCTGTTACCTTGATGGGGGAGGGAAGCATTAATCAAATAATCACACCAAGGACTTGATAGTTGCTAACTATGATAAATTTTATGAAATAAAAACATGCATCCTATATAATAAAAGCATAATATGCAAATCAACGGAACAGCTGAACAGTGGAATGACCATCCGGATGACCATCCAGGACCATGCTATGACACCCACTGGCACCAGGCCAGCCAAGGCGGGTGCGATGCGATTGGCCAGGGCCCGGCCATCACCCCTTGATTGCCCCACAGAGGGAGGCCCAGGCCACCGACCAGTGGACTGCGGCAGGTGGGCGCGGTCTCCCTCTGCAAGGGAAGCCAGTGCTGGCCGCCAGTGGAAGGAAGGCCTACTCTTGCACAAATTTCATGCATTGGGCCTCTAGTGTTAAAAGATTTAACCTCCCCAAAACTAGAAACAATTAGCTCAAATTAATGCCATGCTGAAATACTTAGGAGGAAGTGTACTGATGTCTGCAACTTATTTTGAAATGTATATTTTAAAAGATGGATTGAAAGGTGGATGGTGGGATGTATAAATGGGTAGGTATATGATAAATCCAGTATGGCAATATGTTAATTATAGACCTCCATGGTGGGTAAGTGGATTTCACTGTTCATTACTTCCAACTTTTTTGTATGTTTGAAAAGTTTACATTTTAAAATGTTGGAAAATAAATAGATAATAAAAGTTGTACTCAGCCCTGACCAGTTTGGCTCAGTGGATAGAGTGTCGGCCTGCGGACTGAAGGGTCCCAGGTTCAATTCCGGTCAAGGGCATGTACCTTGGTTGCGGGCACATCCCCAGTAGGGAGTGTACAGGAGGCAGCTGATTGATATTTCTCTCTCATCGATGTTTCTAACTCTCTATCCCTCTCCCTTCCTCTCTGTAAAAAATCAATAAAATATATATTTTTTAAAAAAAAGGTGTAATCAATTCTCGCCATAACTTTTGACAGATGGAAGGGATCATGTGGTCCAGCTCCAGCATGGAGAGATGAGGAGTCCCCAGTAACAAGGGGATGATTCCCAGGGTGCTGCACTTCCACCTCAACAAGCCAATTTGCTCCATTCTTCTAAGCTCACTTCTTGAAATGCATATGCCCATTTTTAATTGAAAAATGTTTGCAGTACAGTAGGAATACTGTTTAATGATGATTGTTGTCTGTGTTTAATTGCCCTACAGACAAACATTTGTTTGGTTAGCTTAGAAAAAGACAGACTTTTATATGTCAGATCAAACCTGTAGGGAAAAAACTAGGTTGGCCACAACATTCTGTCTTTCAGGTGTACTTTTCAATGAGTGTCTTCAGCTCTAGGAAGGGAAAACACTGATTACTTCACAGATAATATGTGTGCACCCTGTGAAGCTATGTATTGACAAAGCTGTTTCTTGGTCACTCCCGAACCCGCCCCCCAAACTAAATATTCACTTTGTCAGTCTCATTAGTACTCAAGGAAAAAATTGGTTGTAAAACATTTTTTCACATTTTTCTCTATGTTTTGTTGTTTAATACAGTTTATCCAAGAGGCCTATATATACCCAGGCTAAATGATCTAAGCTTATTGAAAACTGTCCTATAATACACACCATTAACTTATTAATGAGAAAATATCTTGGAAAAAAGATGTGGTACATCAATATTGCCATGAATAAACTAACCACTAAGTATTTATTGAATGTCTCCTATATGTAGTGTTGCTGGACAAGAAGCATCATTCCTGACTGTAAAGATCTAACAGTTATTATGACTATTCCTTTGTTTTTCTTGGAACTATTCATTATTTGCCTTTTTTTTCTTTTAAGCCATTTGACTGAAGCACAAATGCTTACATATAAGAAACTCACTAGAATAATATAGGTTAAAATTAATTAATGTTAATAAGATTGGATGATTGAGCATTTCTTAAGAAAGCCTTTAGCGTGAGCATTGGTTTGTCCCTAAAGAATGCAAACAATAAAGCCTTGGAAAGTGACATCTTCCATGAAACTTTCTCTTTTCACAAGGTCCCAAAACTTATACTCTTGTAAATAGCATCCAACCTATCACTGTGACTGTACTGACCACAATACTCAGGGAATGCAGCAAAGAGCATGTCTGCTTCTGTGTAGCTGCACAATATGCCCATATTTTAACTGACAAAAATCAAGCAGTGGTTTTTCCTTTCTAGATGTAAAAAAGACCAAATTCTTTAGTTTACTTCTATCAAATCAAAATGAAATCATAATGAAAAATAAACCCTTTCTTTGAAGTTTGATTAAGTCTGGGTCAAATGAAATTTAAGAAATCTATAATAATAAAAGCATAATATGCTAATTAGACCTTCCGGACGACCTTCCAGACAAAGCCGGGGCTTCGAGGGCCAAGGCAAGCCACCACAGCTGCAAGGGCTGAGTCCCTTGCATGAATTTCATGCATCGAGCCTCTAGTTTTATTCTAACACTAGAGGCCCAGTGCACGAAATTGGTGCACGGGGTGGGGGGTGTCCCTCAGCCCAGCATGCACCCTCTCCAATCTGGGATCCCTCGAGGGATGTCTGACTGCCTGTTTAGCCTAAACGGGCAGTCGGATAGCCCTCTCACAATCCAGGACTGCTGGTTCCCAACTGCTTGCCTGACTGCCTTCCTGATTGCCCCTAACTGCTTCTGCCTGCCAGCCTGATCACCCCCTAACCACTCTTCTGCCAGCCTGATTGATGCCTAACTGCTCCCCTGCCAGCCTGGTTCCTCCCAACTGCCCTCCCCTGCTGGCCATCTTGTGGTGGCCATCTTGTGTCCACATGGGGGCAGGATCTTTGACCACCTGGGGACAGCCATCTTGTGTGTTGGAGTGATGGTCAATCTGCATATTACTCTTTTATTAGATAGGATAGAGGCCTGGTGCACAGGTGGGGGCCAGCTGGTTTGCCCTGAAGGGTGTCCCGGATCAGGGTGGGGGTTCCCTTGGGGCGTGAGGCGGCCTGGGTGAGGGGCCTGTGGTGGTTTGCAGGCCGGCCACACCCCTGGCAACCCAAGCAGAGGCCCTGGTATCTGGGGTTTATTTATCTTCTACAATTGAAACTTTGTAGCCTGGAGCGGAGCCAAGCCTTCTGCTTGCTCCATGGCAGCAGCCATTTCTGTTGTGATTTATGTATCTTCTATAATTGAAACTTTGTAGCCTTAAGCGGAGGCCTGGGCCTGCCAGGGTGTGTGGAAAGCTTGGCTTCCTCCATCGTCGAGGGCAACCCTAGCCTCCTGCTCTTTCCAGCTCCGTGGCTGCTGCCATTTCTGTTTGGATTTATGTATCTTCTATCATTGAAACTTTGTAGCCTTGAGTGGAGGCCTGGGCCGGCAAGGGCAGGCAGAAAGCTTGGCTTCCTCCATTGCCAGGGAAACCCAAGCCTCCCTCCTGCTCTCTGTGGCCGTAGCCATCTTGGTTGGGTTTATTTGCATATTCACTCCTGATTGGCTGGTGGGCGTGGCTGGTGGGTGTAGCGGAGTGATGGTTAATTTGCATATTGCTTTTTTATTAGATAGGAGAGAAAAGTTAAAGTGAGCCTATGGAATTTCCAAAGGGTATACATGCCCTGGCCGGATTTCTCAATGGTTTGTGAAACAGCCCACGCACTGAAGGGTCTTGGGATATAATCCCAAACAAGGGTATGTACCTGAGTTCCTGAGTTGTAGGTTCGATCCCCAGCCTGATTTGGGGCACGTGCAGGAGGCAACCAATTGATGTCTCTCTCTCATATTGATGTTTCTCTCTCCCTCCTCCCCTCCCTTTCACTCTCTCTAAAATAATTTAATGGAAAAAATATCCTCTGGTGAGGATTAACAATAAAAAAACACACACAAAAAGGCATACATATAACAATATTAGACAGCTTTATAGGTTGGCCATAAATTCTGGAAAAACATGCATAATAAATGGTTTGTTGTTTTAACACTGTAATAAATGATATGTTTGATGACATTATATTAGTTAAATGTGTTTTCCCTTGTAGCAATGCATAGTTCATGTTGCAATGTGTGGTACATTAATACACCATTTCCTTTAATTCCAGCAGAAGCCTTTTTATTATGCTGCCTTGGTTGGTTTGTTCCTCTCGCTTTTACTAAATCTATACCTTGTTGATGTAAGAAAGAACCAAACTTGTAGAGAATTTTTATGAGCTTGTCTTTTTCCCTTTTTATTGAATTTATTGGGGTGACACTGGTTAACAAAATTATACAGATTTCAGGTGCACAATTCTACAACACATCATCTGTACACTGTATTGTGTGTTCAACACCCCCAATTATAAGAGCTTATTTTAATTAAACAGAGGATATGCTTGGAAGCAAAATCTCAACAGACTGAGAAAAGAGCGTTGGAGAGTAACAGTTTGCAGTTTCTTGTATGCATTTGAGATTAGGGAGGGACTGTAAGAAAAAAATAAATGAAGGTTTGAGAAAGTGAGCGGTGATCAATTACATCTTGCACACTTGAAGGAGGGATCTGCTAGGAATTTACGATCAGATTACCCTGGGAGGTTATTTTCCATAGGACCTTTTTATTTTTCATCCACAATCTTCAGCATATTCCAGAAGAAGTAAGTAGTCAAGGGGGTTCTATCTGTAAAGTTGATATAGAATGGAACATAATTTACTCAATATAAATCTGTAAAAAAATAAAATAGTATTGTTTGTGTTTCCAAACTTTATGGCTACCATTTATATGAAGGGGAAGGAATTGGTATTTAACTTTCTGTTGGCTTTCAGCATTTTGTTTCCATCCTACTTGTAGGTAAAAGCCCAGTGATATCGGCCATTATATTTACTTTTAAGTTGTTGACCAACATGTTGTTTTTATCTTATCGATACTTAAGATACTACAGTGTCTTATCTTATAGATACCATTGCTGATTCTGTTTCCCTCTTCCCATTGGCTTTTTAAAAATCCTTATTGTTGAGAGTATGATAAGCCTAGAGTAAAATGTATGTCCCATCTGTACAGAACCTTTCTGCATGCCTTTTGAGAAGTAACCTCATTTCAAAGTTAATTTTCATTTTCCTCTGTCATTTTTCCCGTTATACTCATTTTCTTACCTACTTTAAAAAAAAACATGTTTCTCTTCGCAAACATAATAAATATACACTACATTAAAAGTATAAAATACGTAGAAGAAAAAAAGAAAAATGACCTGTTCTTTCACCACCCTTTTTTAGTTTTTAATATTTTGGCATTTCCCATTGCATGTCTATGCATTTCCAAAGATGGCTCATTTTATGCATAGTATTTTACACTATGCTTTCAGAATTTAGCAATGTGTTAAACATCTTCAGTAGAATTAAGTACTGTTCTACAACATCATTTTAAGCAATTGCATGTACCCACAAAATGAGTATACTATAATTTAAGCAATTTCCCCACTATAGCATGTTTAGATTATTTCCATCCTTTGCAATTATAAACAATAATGCAACAAAGCTACACATAGTGAACATAGCTAAATATTTGCCCTCACCCTTGATTATTGCCTTAAGATAAATTCCTAAAACTGGAATTGCTAGGTCAGGCCAAATGCAGACTCCTAAAGCTTTGTGATGGGTTGCCAGTTTTCCCTAACAAAAGATGGCACCAGTTAAATATATGCACAATCCCCTTACCAGTAATGGGGTTGTATTAAGTATTTCTCTCTGGACCTCGACCAGTGCGGCTAGACAGCAGACATGAGTCCTGAGTAGGGGCGATGGGGGATTGAGAAAATGAAAGAGACAGACGCAGAAACAGTAGGGAAAGCTAGGACTGGGTGGGATAGCTGTCTTCTGATGGAGAAACAGTGACCCAGAGCTGGTGCAGGGCGCTTATTTTATACAGTATAATTCCAGGAAGTTTTGCTAGAGTTTAAAACAAAGGAAATTATGAGAAATCATGGTTAAAGATCAAGCTATAATTCTTCATTCTTGTGGCTTCTTTGTAATCGTCACTCCTGGCTAAGCCCGGATAATTGCGTCCGTTCCTCGCGCCTGGCTGAACTTAGATAATGAAACCCACCCCCTGGCACCCGAGCTAAGGGTCAGGCTGACAATGTATCTGCCTCTGGCACGGTGCATTTCCAAGACATGGCTCTGCCAATGCCACCGGACTAAGCTGACAATAATTAAAGAAATGCTCAATGTGCCTTCCCAGGCGCTCTCTACAGGGTTGTTTTATTTTAGTTTTCATTTTTCTTTTTTACTGTTGCTTAATTTTGTAAGCCACCTTAAATCTTGACTAGATGATGTGGGATATAAACAAAAATAAAACAAAAAAAATCTAGTAAAATAAAAAACCCTGGGGCACACATCTAAAAATTAGTCCTAGGTAAGATGTTTCTAAATATTCACATCAAAAAATATCTAAGTGAGTAAAAATGCATGATTAGGGTTGTTGGTCCTTTGCTGAAGTTCTGTTTGATGTCATGTGTTTCCCCAGTCCTCCCACACACCTGCCAAAAATAAAAAGTTTCAGAAAAGAAGTTCTGTACAAACTGAAACTGTTGTTAATCATATTCATCTTCAGTACATATGCATAGCCAATAACAATGAGTTGATAGTTCACCAAGTTCTTTAGCAAAATAAAAAGCAGACAGTATCAGAATTTGTGTCATCCAGCCATGGCCAGTTTGGCTCAGTGACTAGAGCGTCAGCCCTTGGACCAAAGGGTCACAGGTTTGATTCCCGGTCAAGGGCACCTCATTCGGGGTGTGTGCAGGAGGCAACCAATGTATCTGACTCTCTCACATTGATGTTTCTTTCTCTCTTTCCCTCTATCTCTCCAGTATCTCTAAAAATTGGGTAAGGATTAACAAAGGAGGAGGAGGAGAGGCACACACTTTGAGTTCTCTTGTATGGATTTACTTGAAATAGGGTCTTTATAGATATAACTAGTGGCCTGGTGCACGAAATTCGTGCACATCAAAAGGGGGACCCAGAGTCAAGTCCCCGCCCACCCACATGTGCTTCAAAATCACGTGAGACCCAGACCCGGCCCCGCCCCCACATTGGGCTAGATCCAGACCCGGCCAGTCCCACCCTTGTCAAGCCCCGCTGGGCAGGGGGCATAGCCTCAGGTCCCCTGGCCCGGTGCCAGGATGGGGGGCATGCCTTGAGGTCCCCCGTCAAGCCCTGCCAGGTGGGGGATACAGCCTGAGATCCCCTGTCAAGCCCCGCTGGGTGGGGGGCGTGGCCTGAGGTCCCCTGGCCTGGTGCCAAGGCAGGAGGCACGGCCTGAGGTCCCCCAGCCTGACGCCAGGGTGGAGAGGCATGGCCTGAGGTCCCCTGTCAAGCCCCACCGGCAGGGGGGTGCAGCCTCAGGTCCCCGTCAAGCCCTGCTGGGCAGGGGGCGTGGCCTGAGTTCCCACAACCCAGCACTGGGGGTGCACCTTGAGGTCCCCCATCAAGCCCCGCTGGGTGGGGAGCATGGCCTGAGATCCCCTGTCAAGCCCTGCCAGCCAGGGGGGCACAGCCTCAGGTCCCCTGGCCCAGTGCTGGGGGGGGGGGGTGCAGCCTGAGGTCCCCTGGCCTGGTGCCGGGGTGAGGGGCGTGGTCTGAAGTCCACTGACCCAGCACTGGGGGTGCACCTTGAGTCCCCTGTCAAGCCCAGCCAGGCAGGGGGGCGCAGCCTTAGGTCCCCTGTCCCAGTGCTGGGGCAGAGGGTGCGGTCTGAGGTCCCCCAGCATGGTGCCGGGGTGGGGGGCATGGCCTGAAGTCCCCTGTCAAGCCCCACCTGGTGGGGGGCACAGCCTGAGGTCCTCCAGCCTGGCCCTGGGGCGGGGGGAGCAGCGTGAGGTCCCCTAGCCCAGCACCAGGACGGGAAGCACACCTTGAGTTCCCCCGTCAAGCCCCGCCGGGTGGGGGGCATGGCCTCAGGTCCCCTGGCCTGGTGCTGGGGCAGGGGGCATGGCCTGAGGTCCTCAGCCTGATGCCATGGCAGGGGGCCTGGCCTGAGGTCCCCTGTCAAGCCCTACGGGGGTGGGGGGGTGGGGGAGAGCGTAGCCTCAGGTCCCTGCTGATTGCTCATTAAGGCTCCTATGGGAACTTGGCTTCAGCTGTGGGTGCAGCCATCTTTGTGATGGAGTGATAGTCAATTAGCATATTCCCTCTTTATTAGATAGGATTCGTTTCATTAAGATGAGGTCATACTGGATTAGGAGGGCCCTAACTTGAGCAACTGGTATCCTTATAAGAAAGCCATGTAAATACATAGAGACAAACAGGGGAAATGCCTTTTGAAGATGGAGACAGAGATTGGAGTGATGTATCTACAAGCCAAGGAATGCCAAGCAACCACCAGGAGCAAGGAGAGGCCTAGAGAATTAATATCTTCTCCCTCAGAGCCTCCAGAAGAAACTAAACTGCCAACACCTTAATTTCAGACTTCAGCCTCTAGAATCATGACATAATACATTTCTGTTTAAGCCACACAGTTTGTGGTACAGAGTATGAATGTTGCTACAAAATGCATCTATAATAGGTTTTTCATGTAGGCTAGCTGTGGCATCCATCAATCACCAGGTTCATTGCCAGGACTGACTGACTAATCTGGCATCTTCGTCCAGACTTCCTTTTCTCTGAGAGCTCCATGTGTGTTCTTCCCAAAATGTGAACTCGAACAAAAAGAATGACATTTCCAAACTGATAAAGTCTATTCTTAGTAAAGGTATATGGGAGGCTGTACTCCCTGGCTAGATATTTCCAATAAACATTGACATCCTTTTGCAAGCAAATGTAGGTTAGCCAAGTCCATTTCATAAAAGGCTTCTCTCCACCTGATATCCTATCTAATATAAGAGTAATATACAAATTAACCATCACTCCGCTACACCCACAAGCCACGCCCACCAGCCACGCCCACCAGCCAATCAGGAATGAATATGCACACAAACCCAACCAAGATGGCTGCAGCCACAGAGAGCAGGAGGGAGGCTTGGGTTTCCCTGGCAATGAAGGAAGCCAAGCTTTCCACCTGCCCTTGCCGGCCCAGGCCTCCACTCAATGCTACAAAGTTTCAATTATAGAAGATAAATAAATCCCAACAGAAATGGCGGCAGCCACGGAGCTGGAGAGAGCAGGAGGCTAGGGTTGCCCGTGGCGATGGAGGAAGCCAAGCTTCTGCAGCCCTGGCCTGCTTTGGCCTCTGCTTAAGGCTACAAAGTTTCAATTATAGAAGATACATAAATCTCAACAGAAATGGCTGCCACCTTGGAGCGAGCAGAAGGCTTGGCTCTACTCCAGGCTACAAAGTTTCAATTACAGAAGATAAATAAATCCCAGATACCATGGCCTCTGCTTGGGTCGCCCAGGGGCGTGGCCGGCCTGCAAACCACCACAGGCCCCTCGCCCAGGCTGCCCCACACCCCAAGGGAACCCCCACCCTGAGCCGGGACACCCTTCTGGGCAAACCAGCTGACCCCCACCCATGCACTAGGCCTCTATCCTATCTAATAAAAGAGTAATATGCAGATTGACCATCACTCCAACACACAAGATGGCTGTCCCCATGTGGTCAAAGATCCTGCCCCCATGTAGACACAAGATGGCCACCACAAGATGGCCAGCAGGGGAGGGCAATTGTGGGCGATCAGGCCAGCAGGGGAGGGCAGTTGGGAGGGACCAGGCCTGCAAGGAAGGGCAGTTGGGGGCGATCAAGCCTGCTGGGGAGGGCAGTTAGGGGTGACCTGGCCGGCAGAGGAGGGAAGTTGGGGGTGACTGGGCCTGCAGGGGAGGGCAGTTGGGGGGGACCCAGGCCTGCAGGGGAGGGCAGTTAGGCATGACCAGGTCTGCAGGGGAGGGCAGTTAGGGGTGACCAGGCCTGCAGGGGAGGGCAGTTAGGGGTGACCAGGCCTGCTGGGGAAGGCAGTTAGGAGCAAGCAGGCTGGCAGGGGAGCAGTTAGGCATCAATCAGGCTGGTAGGGGAGTGATTATGGGGTGATCAGGCTGGCAGGCAGAAGCAGTTCGGGGCAATCAGGAAGGCAAGCAGGCGAGCAGATGGGAGCCAGCAGTCCTGGATTGTGAGAGGGATGTCCGACTGCCCATTAGGCCCACTGGTTTCGGGCCTAAATGGGCAGTCGGACATTCCTCGAGGGGTCCCAGATTGGAGAGGGTGCAGGTTTGGCTGAGGGACACCCCCCCCCAGCACAAATTTCATGCACCAGGCCTCTAGTTTTATTATAGTATCAGTCAACCATAGCTCCATATCAGTTTCACTCAAAGCATATACTAGTAATTTATATAAGATTAAATTAATATAAGCCTTGACCTTGATGAAATTCTAGTCATTTCAAAGACAAATCATTACATATATTTTCCTTGATATTATAGCAGAGCAGGTACTCCTTTTTTTTTTTTTTTTTTTGTTAATCCTCACACTAGGATATTTTTCCATTGATTTTTAGAGAGAGTGGAAGGGAAGGGTAAAGACAGAGAGAGAGAAACATCAAAGAAACACATCAATTGGTTGCCTTTCACATGCACCCTGACCAGAGGCCAGGGATCGAGCCTGCAACCCAGGTACATGCCCTTGATCAGAATCAAAACCACAACCATTCAGTCTGCAGGCAAGTGCTCTATCCACTGAACCAAACCAGCTAGAGCCAGGTACTCTTTCTTTAAAATGGTTTTTTAAAATTGATTTTTAGGAAGAGAGGAAGGAGGAAGGGAGGAGAGGTACAGAGAGATAGAAATATCAATCAGAAAGGAACATCATTAATCAGCTGCCTCCTGCATGCCCCCTATTAGGGATAAAGCCTGCAACCCAGGCATGTGCCCTGACCAGGGATCGAGCTGGCAACCTCTTGGTTCCTGGGTTGATACTCAGCTGCTGAGCCACACTGGCCAGGCAGAGCAGGTACTCTTTATGATTTGACTATAATAATAGAAGGTGGGAAATATTTAAATTTAGTTTAGTTGCTTTTGAATTAATACTTATCCTGTAAGGCAAGACTCTGAATGGGAAAGTGAAACTTCAGGTCTATGGAGAAGACCCAGGAAAATCAATTATACCCATAGGAAATTACATCAAATACAACCTAGTCAAGTCCTTTGTATTTATTAAAAGGAAATCTTAACATTAATTATTTTTTTTAATTTGTTAATCTTCACCCAAGGGTATTTTTTCCATTGATTTTTGGAGAGAGTGGAAGGGAGGTGGAGAGGGAGAGAGAGAGAGAGAGAGGGAGAGAGAGAGAGAGAGAGAAAGAGAGAGAGAGAGAGAGAGAGGGAGAGAGAGAAAGAAACATCAATGTGAGAGAGACACATTGATTGGTTGCCTCCTGCACGGGACCCAACCCCGGCCAGGAATTGAATCTGCAACTCAGGCACATTCCCGTGACCAGGAATTGAACCCCCGACCCTTCAGTGCACGGGCCAATGCTCTAACCACTGAGCACGCTGGCCAGGGCAATGATGTTTATTTTTTTAAAGTAAATATTATCTTGCAAAACAAAAAAGAAAGTGTTCATTTTCATCTGTACGGAGATAGAAAGCCAGTAGTTACTTAAATAAAAAGAGATTCTGACACTAGGTCAGCCTGTGAAGCATTCAGTGGACTTAACTATGCTGAATTTAAGATATATTGACAAATATCTCTTCACTATACAGGACTGACATCAAATTTAATTACAGAAACATTTTATATAGAGATCAACTTGGCAGCTCTTGATTTATTTCACTGGGAGGAAAATAGTTGCTGCTAATAAAGGCTACTTAAGTTTCCTAGGTCTCATCTATTCTTTGAAAAGAGATTACTGATGATAACTATTTACTGAGTTGTTTTAATATCTACTTTGTGGAGATATTAGTATTTGTAATATTTAGAAAAATCCTTTAAGAAATGTAGATGAAATATTCTGTAAAACACCAAAACAAAATTTTTCAGAGAACACAATGTCAGCAAATAAAATAAATCTCCACCAGAATGAACTCTGCAACATCTTTGCAGACTGGTTCTGAAAACAGAAGAAGCCCTGAAATGGACCCAGTAAAAGAAAAGAGAAGCAGGAATTAGCAGCACTGAGCTGCAGCAAAAGAATGACAGTGGAGTTTCCATGTGTTACTCTTCTTGCTACCTCTTGTCCTTTGCCTTTTCTCCTCCACCCTCAGATACCCCCATGCCATTTGGGCATAATTCTTAACTTTCTTTTATGATCGTCTATCCTTTTGAGAATCGGGCCAAAGTTATATGTTGTCTCCACAAAAATGGTGCATGTACTCACATAAGTCTGAATACAATTCTTAGCAGTCATGAACTCTTTTATCCACGGATGAACCTCTGCATGCCTCCTCCTCTTCATTATGAATCTTTGCCTCAAACACTTACCAAATCTAAGAATCTAATGGCATTTTTATACACCAATAATGAATTCTCAGAAAGAGAACTTAAACAAACAATCCCATTTACCACTGAAACAAAGAATTAAAATACCTAGGAATAAACTTAACCAAGAAGGTTAAAGACCTGTACTCAGGAAACTATAGGGTGTTGAAAAAAGAGATAGAGGAAGATATAATCAATATGGGTTGGTAGAATTAACATCATTAAAATGTCCATACTTTCCAAAGCAATCTATAGGTTCAATGCAATCCCTATTAAAATACCAACGGCATATTTCACAGAACTAGAACAAACACTCCAAAAATGTATATGGAACTAATAAAGACCTCTACAGTAATAGCTGCAGCAGTCTTGAAAAAGAAGAACAAAGTTGGAGGGATCACAATGCCAGACATCAAGTTATACTACAAAGCCACTGTAATCAAAACAGCCTGGTACTGGCACAAGAACAGACATATAGATCAATGGAACAGAACACAGACCCCAAAAATCGATCCAAGCCATTATGCTCATTAATATTTGACAGAGGGGGCGAGAGCATACAATGGAGTCAAGGCAGTCTCTTCAATAAATAGTGTTAGGAAAATTGGACAGGTACATGCAAAAAAATGAAATTAGACCACCAATTTATACCATGCACAATAATAAACTCAAAATGGATAAAAGACTTAAATGTAAATTGTGAAACCATAAAAATCCTAGGAGACACCATAGGCAGCAAAATCTCAGACATCTCTCACAGCAATATGTTTGCCAAAAGATCTAGAGCAAACGAAACAAAGGAGAAAATAAACAAATGGGACTACATCAAAATAAAAAGCTTCTGCACAGTAAAAGAAACCATCAACAAAACGAAAGGAGAGCCCACTGTATGGGAGAACATATTTGGCAATGATACATCTGATAAGGGGTTAATTTCCAAAGTATATAAGGAACTCATAGAAATTAACAAAATGAAGACAAACAATTCAATTAAAAAATGGGCCAAGTACCTAAATAGACACTTCTCCAAAGTGGACATACAGAAGGCCAAGAGACATGAAAACATGCTCAAAGTCACTAATTTTCAGAGAGATGCAAATTAAAATGACAGTGAGGTATCACCTCACATCTGTCAGAATGGCTACCATCAACACATCAACAAATGACAAGTGCTGGCAAGGATGTGGAGAAAAAGGAACCCTCATACACTGCTGGTGGGAATGCAGACTGGTGCAACCATTATGGAAAACAGTATGGCGTTTCCTCAAAAAAATAAAAATGGAACTGCCATTTGACCCAGTGATCCCACTTCTAGGAACATATCCTAAGAAACCTGAATCACCAATCAGAAAGGATATATGCACCCCTATGTTCATAGCAGCACAATTTACAATAGCTAAGATCTGGAAACAGCCCAAGTGCCCATAGATGAATGGATAAAAAAGCTGAGATACATTTACACCATGAAATACTATGAAGCAGTAACAAAGAAGGATCTCTTACCCTTTGAGACAGCATGGAGGGAAGTGGGGAGTATTATGTTAAGCAAAATAAACCACTCAGAGAAAGACAAGTATCACATGATCTCACTCATGTGGAATCTAATGAACAAAATAAATTGATGAACAAAATAGATCCAGAGTCATAGAAGCATGGAACAGACTGACGAATCTCAGTGGGAAGGCAGGGGTGGGTGGGTGGGGAGACATTAACCAGAGAACTTATACCCATATATGCATTACCCATGGATACAGACAAAAGTACAGTAGTCTTGAGGGGGGAGGTGGGTGCAGGGTGGTGATGGTCAATTTGGGAAAAAAGGAGACATTTGTAATACTTTCAACAATAAAGATAAAATTAAAAAAATAAACATTTGGTATCAAATGATCTTAAAAACACAATGCCTTTGTTTAAAGAGACTGAAATTATATTAGTAAGCTTTTAATCATTTAAAACAGTAGATTATCTTCTATTCATTTTCAATAGGGTGAGGCAATATTAAAACAAGACCATTTCATCAGAGAAGCTTGATTATTTCCTCAGTGTTTTAAATTATGTATATGATTGGTGACACAAATACATGTTTGAGTGGTTGCAAATTTAAAAAATCAATATTCTCAAATAACTAAAATTATGTCCAATCATAAGTAACAAATTAATTCACCTGCATATTTTGATCTACAATTTACCCTGTGAACACATTTTATAAAAAAGAAGTATCTTTTGCTGAAACCAGTTTGGCTCAGTGGATAGAGCGTCGGCCTACGGACTTAAGGGTCCCAGGTTCGATTCCGGTCAAGGGCATGTACCTTGGTTGCGGGCACGTCCCCGGTGGGGGGTGTGCAGGATGCAGCTGATGGATGTTTCTCTCTCATCAATGTTTCTAGCTCTCTCTCCCTCTCCGTTCCTCTCTGTAAAATATCAATAAAATATATTTTTTTAAAAAAAGAAGTATCTGAGAGAAACCAAGATGGCGGCATAGGTAAACACCTAAACTGCTGCCTCGCACAACAATTTCAAAACTACAACTAAAAGACAGAACGGACACCATCCAGAACCGCAGGAAAGCTGACTGAGTGAAAATTCTACAACTAGAAGGAAGGAGAAAAGCTCACAGAGAATTGGAGGTACGGCAAAGGGTCTTTGTGCGCGCAGAGAGGAAGGGCGGCGGAGTGCCTGGCTGGCTTTCTCTGGCGGAAGGGGGAAGGGAGCCCCCGACCGCATTGAACCCCAGTTCTGACTGCACTGAACACCTATTCCGGGCGAGCCCCTGGGGACCCACGCTCTTGTGGGGGGAGTCTGGACTCTCGGGCGGAGACTCGGGAGCCGGGGAAGGCGGAAGACTGAAAGTCCGCTCGCGCCAGTGCGCACAAAGGCTGCGGGAGGCTGCCACAGGCTTTCCCTAGCGGAAGGGAGTGAGAGGCTCCTGACGACACAAAACCCCAGTTCTGACTGAAGTGAGCCCCAGTTCTGACTGCAGCGAACCCCAGTTCCAGGCGAGCCCCCGGGGACCCACGCTCTTGTGGGGGGAGTCTGGACTCTCGGGCGGAGACTCGGGAGCCGGGGAAGGCGGAAGACTGAAAGTCCGCTCGCGCCAGTGCGCACAAAGGCTGCGGGAGGCTGCCACAGGCTTTCCCTAGCGGAAGGGAGTGAGAGGCTCCTGACGGCACAAAACCCCAGTTCTGACTGAAGTGAGCCCCAGTTCTGACTGCAGCGAACCCCAGTTCCAGGCGAACCCCCGGGGACCCACGCTCTTGTGGGGGGAGTCTGGACTCTCGGGCGGAGACTCGGGAGCCGGGGAAGGCGGAAGACTGAAAGTCCGCTCGCGCCAGTGCGCACAAAGGCTGCGGGAGGCTGCCACAGGCTTTCCCTAGCGGAAGGGAGTGAGAGGCTCCTGACGGCACAAAACCCCAGTTCTGACTGAAGTGAGCCCCAGTTCTGACTGCAGCGAACCCCAGTTCCAGGCGAGCCCCCGGGGACCCACGCTCTTGTGGGGGGAGTCTGGACTCTCGGGCGGAGACTCGGGAGCCGGGGAAGGCGGAAGACTGAAAGTCCGCTCGCGCCAGTGCGCACAAAGGCTGCGGGAGGCTGCCACAGGCTTTCCCTAGCGGAAGGGAGTGAGAGGCTCCTGACGGCACCGAACACCAGTTCTGACTGAAGTGAGCCCCAGTTCTGACTGCAGTGAACCCCAGTTCCAGGCGAGCCCCCGGAGACCCACGCTCTTGTGGGGGGAGTCTGGACTCTCGGGCAGAGAATCGGGAGCCGGGAAGGCAGAGGACTGAAGGCACACACGTGCTAGCAAGGGCAAGGCTGATGGGAAGCCAAGACTGAGACTCCACCCCATCCAAGCAGAGCACAGAGGCTATTGCAATTTGGCAAGTCTAATCCTATAAGGCTGTCTCCAGCACCGGACTTCTCCCAGCATAGACACAGCTGATCCTTACAGCCAACTGGCCTGGAGGTCAATTCTTCCCAGTGATACCAACAACAATAAAGACTTAATTACAACAAGGCTGTACACACAGTCCACAAAGGGGTGCACCAAGAGTGTCCACCCCAGGTTAACTGGGGAGGCAGACCCACTGGGCCAAATTGGAAACCTAGCACACAAATCTACCAACTCAGGGAAGCAGTGAAAATGCGGCGTCTAAGAATCAGATCACAAACGAAAGAAATGGAGGAAAACAAACGACTGGATATAGAATTCAAAACCACGGTTATAAGGCTTTTTAAGAATATCCTAGAAAAGGCCGATAAATATAACGAGACCCTCGAAGAGATGAAAAAGGACCAACTAGAAATTAAACATACACTGACTGAAATAAAAAATATTATACAGAGACCCAAAAACAGACAAGAGGAACACAAAAATCAAGTCAAAGAATTGAAATACAAAGAAGCAAAAAACACTCAACCGAAAAAGCAAAAAGCAAAAAAAAAAATCCAAAAAGTTGAAGATAATGTAAGAAGACTCTGGGACAACTTCAAGCGTACCAACATCAGAATTATGGGGGTGCCAGAAGAAGAGAGAGAGCAAAATACTGAAAACCTATTTGAAGAAATAATGACCGAAAACTTCCCCCACCTGGTGAAAGAAATAGACTTACAAGTCCAGGAAGCCCACAGAACCCCAAACAAAAGGAATCCAAAGAGGACTACACCAAGACACATCATAATTAAAATGCCAAGAGCAAAAGACAAAGAGAGAATATTAAAAGCAGCAAGAGAAAAACAGTTAGTTACCTACAGGGGAGCACCCATACGACTGTCAGCTGACTTTTCAACGGAAACTATGCAGGCCAGACGGGAGTGGCAAGAAATTTTCAATGTGATGAATAGCAAGAACCTACAACCAAGATTACTCTACCCAGCAAAGCTATCATTCAGAATTGAAGGGCAGATAAAGAGTTTCACAGACAAGAAAAAGCTAAAGGAGTTCATCACCACCAAACCAGTATTATATGAAATGCTGAAAGGTATTCTTAAAGAAGAGGAAGAAGAAAAAAGGAAAGATAAAAATTATGAACAACAAATACATACCTATCAACAAGTGAACCTAAAAATCAAGTGAATTAAAAACCTGAGGAACAGAATAATCTGGTGAATACAATAGAATCAGGGGCATAGAAAGGGAGTGGACTGATAATTCTCAGGGGGAAAGGGGTATGGGGGGGTTCATAAAGAGACTGGACAAAAATCATACACCTATGGATGAGGACAGTGGGGGGTAGGTAAGGGCAGAAGGTGGGGTGGGAAATGGCTGGAGGGGAAATATGGGGGAAAAAAGGAGAAATAATTGTAATAATCTGAATAAAGATTTATTTAAAAAAAAAAAAAAAAAAAAAAAAAAATAAAAAAAGAAGTATCTTTTCACATCAACTTGTGTTCATTATATTTCATACAAATATAGTTCAAATCAAACACAAGGTTTTCCAAAGAGATGAAACTCAGAACTATTCATTGCTCTTTTCTTTCCCAGATGATCTGGTGTAAGATGTGGACTTCTATGTTGCACTAAACCTACAGCAACCAGGACCCACTGTTCTCAAGGGAGACTTAGCTTATGCGGGAATGCAATGGTGTGCTCTGTAAGGAACGTGGAAAACAGCATATCTCGCTACTGTACAGTACACAACAGACAATTATGTCTGAAGTGTTTAAATTCAGTTTGATAAATGTCCACAAGCATCTTCATTCTATTTGATATTTTCCCTAAGACAAGGCAATCACATAACCAGACAATGCCATGAGGGAAGCTTGTTAGCTGCTTGTCGGTTAAACCCTGGTTGCCATAGCAGCTAGAGGTAAAAACCTGCATATCGGCATTACAAAGCATGCCGGCAATTGCCCTGTCACAGCATGCAAGCCAGGCCTGCTCAAAGGCAGCACACTACAAGTTTTCTTTCCCAGTTTTCATTACCCCAAGCTATCCTATATAATAAAACCCTAATATGCAAATCCACCGAGCGGCGGAACAACCCATTGCTATGACACACACTGACCACCAGGGGGCAGACGCTCAATGGAGGAGCTGCCCCCGGGTTGTCAGTGCACTCCAACAGGGGGAGCGCTGCTCAGCCAGAAGCCAGGCTCATGGCTGGTGAGCACAGCGGCAGTAGCGGAGAGCTTCTCCCGCTTCCACTACAGGCGGGCAGTAAGGAGCAAGGGGTCCCGGACTGCAAGAGGGTTGTCTGACTGCTGGCTTAGGCCCACTACCCATGGGAAGCGGGCCTAAGCCGGCAGGTGGACAACCCTCTAGGGGTCCCAGACTGCGAGAGGGCGCAGGCCTGCTGAGAGACCCCCCTGCCCTCCAGTGCATGAAATTTTGTGCACCGGGCCTCTAGTTTAATATCCATTTACTGGTATTGGGATTGATCTAGCTCAGTGTAAAATCCACATCTACTGAGACTTTGCTTTTCACGTGGAGTGAAATTCTTTAATAAATGGGAGTATGGCAATTAATTTAGAAATGTATTACTGTATATACTATGAGAAGTATATTAAGGTTTAATAGAGAATCTGTCCAAAATTTAATGCACAGTTCTTTAAAGAGCCATACAAGTTTTTTATTAAATATATTTGATTGATTTTTTTACAGAGAGGAAGAGAGAAGGATAGAGAGCCAGAAACATCGATGAGAGAGAAACATCGATCAGCTGCCTCCTGCACACCCCCCACTGGGTATGTGCCCACAACCAAGGTACATGTCCTTGAACCTGAGACCCCTAAGTCCACAGGCAGACGCTCTATCCACTGAGCCAAACCAGTTAGGCAGAGCCACACAGTTTTACCAGTATGTGAGCAATTTTTCAGTTGACTTTCTAGTCTTTTCTGAACCTAGTTAGTCATAATTTGGAGATGACAGATAGCATTCAAAATTCAGGTGGAACATTTGAGATCTTGCTCCCTGGCTCAAATAAACTCATAATTTTTTTTAATTCAGTAGTTTATTTGTAAATATGTTTTAATCATGCCATAGTCATTTCTTTATGTGCATGCTATAATTTAAGGACATACATTTCTACAATAACTATAATTTAATTAAATATTTGTATGGTTTACACTGAAATTATAGTCTAGAGAGCAGTGTGAATCAGTTTTGTTTTTTTCCCCCCCAGAGGGATCATATACTTAATGGTGATAAATTACTATCTATATTAATAAAAGGCTAATATGCTAATTAGACTGGGATACCTTCCAGGAGACCTTCCGGACGTTCTTCTGGACAAAGCCATGGTGGCAGGGCTGAGGTAGAGGGGGTTAGGGGCCAAGAGGGGAGGGCAGTTGTGGGTGATGAGGCCAGGATGGGACGGCAGTTGTGGGTGATCAGGCCAGTGCGGGCGGCCGTTGGGGGTGATCAAGCTGGTGGGGGAGGACAATTGGGGGTGATCAGGCTGGCAGGGAGGGCAGTGGGAGGTGAGCAGGCTGTCAATGGGGGTCAGTTGGGGGCAATCAGTCTGGTGGGGGGGAGTTGGGGATGAGCAGGCTGGCAGGGGGGCAGTTGGGAGTGATCAGGCTGGTGGGGGGCAGTTAGGGGTGAGCAGACTGGTGGGGGGGCAGTTGGGGGCAAACAGGCTGGCAAGCAGAGTGGTTAGGGGCAATCAGGCAGGCAGGCAGGTGAGCAGTTAGGAGCCAGCAGTCCCGGATTGCAAGAAGGATGTCTGACTGCCAGTTTAGACCCTAAACTGGCAGTCCCAGATTGGAGAGGGTGCAGGCCGGGCTGAGGGACACCACCCCCCCCCCCCCCGTGCACGAATTTCGTGCACCAGGCCACTAGTGTATTAATAAAAATTTAAAAAAAGGAAAATTTAACCCCAACTGAGAACTAAGATTAAGGCATAGGTAAACATGGGTACTCACTACCTCCCACAACCACATCAAAATTACAACTAAAATACAGAACAATCATCATTCAGAACTGCCTGAAATCTGGCTGAATGGAAGTCCTACAACTAGATAAGTAAGAAGAAAGTATATCAAGACTGGTAGGAGAGGCAGAGGCGCGAGAACAGGCTGGTCCAACACCCACGTGTGGCCTGTTTTTCAATCAGGAGGGATACCTTGGCTGCAGAGGCCTCCTGTGAGAACCAAAGGGTCCCAACCTGACACTAGACCCCAGCCCAGGGTTCCAGAGCTGGGAAGAAAAGTCCCCATAACTTCAGGCTGTATAAACCAGTGGGTCCATTAAGGGGACATATGTAATACTTTCAACAATAAAGAATTAAAAACAAACAAACAGTGGGGATTGTGGCTGAGTGACTTGGAGGCTGCTGGAGCCCCAGGCAGTTCTTACATGGTCCCACTTCCTGTGAGCTCCAGTGCCAAGCAGCAGCTTTGGGGGACCCAGACACATATGGGAGGAACTGGATTGTCTGGCATCAGGGCAGGAACTCAGGGACGGCTTTCTCCCAGACAGGGGTGTTCGCAGGGGTCAGAGGCATGGAAACATAGAACAGACTGATGAATCTCATAGTGAATGCAGGTAGAGGGGGTAGGAAGAGATTAAAAAATTTATATGCCTATATGCATTTCCTATGGACACAGACAATAGGGTCATGAAGGCCTGGGGTGGGGCAGGTGGAGGGGAACAATGGGAGGGAAAAAGAGTAACATCTGTAATACTCTCAACAATAATGATTTTTTTTAAATTAAAAATTAAAAATAAATAAATAAAAATTTAAAAAGTGGATTTATACTAAAGAGTATTCAAACCTCTAAAAACTCTCAGATTTATACAGCATATGAATTTTACATAAAGTAAAACATGTTTACAAACAAAACAACAACAAAAAAAGAAAATGGGAGGCTGTAATTAATATGGTCTTTGAACAGCTACATCTAAATCCTGCCCTGGTCAGTGTGTCTCAGTGTTTAGAATGTCACCCCACATACTGAAAGGCTGAAGGTTTGATTCCCCATCAAGGGCACATACCTGTGTTGCAGGTTTGATCCAGGCCCTGGTTCAGGCATGTGTGGGAGACAACCAATCCATGTGTTTCTCTCATATTGATGTTTTTTCCTCTCTTCCTTCTCTTCCCTCTCTCCCTTCCACTCGCTCTAAAAAATAAAATCAATGGAAATAATATCCTTGGGTGAGGATTACAGAAAAAAAAAAAGAAGAAGGAAATATCTAAATCTTATTCTATGCCAGTACCCTCTTCCCTTAAGGTCCACAAAGGTAACACACAGAGAAAGAAGAAGCAGAAAAAAAAACTTATTGATAAGGCTTTGCCAGGCCCCAGTGCAGAACTTTAGGGAACTAGTCTGGAACTTGGAAAAAAAGTGTCTTTGCCTAAACCTTATTCACCAAAAGGACCTAGAGCCTATTTCCTTTATTTCTGTCCCCCGCCCCCCCCCCCCATTCAAATTCAAGTCATTTTTAAAAAAATGTTTGTATTGATTTTAGAAAGAGGAAGGGAGAAGGGGAGAGATAGAAACATCAACAATGAGAGAGCCTGTCACTCTCAAGGCACTGAAAGGATTGCCACCCAGATAGTCAGTGTGGCTAGAGCAGACAGGGCAGAGCGGGGAAAGGCAGGAGGTAAGTTTGGAGAAAATGGCCGGGGCTTATCATTTTAGGGGTTTTGATTTTATTATAAGTGCAATGAGAAGCCACTGGAAGGTCTTTGTTGTTTTTTTTAAAATATTTTTATTGATTTTTAGAGAGAGGAGAAGGGAGAGGGAGAAAGAGAAAGATCGCTGTGAGAGCGGAAAATCCACCGTCAGCCTCCTGCATGCCTCCTACCAGGATCGAGTCTGCAAACCCGGCATGTGCCCTGACCAGGAATCTGACCAGCAACCTTTTGGTGCATGGGACGATGACCAACCAACTGAGCCACACCGGCCAGGGTCACTGGAAGGTTTCAAACAGATCACTGGTTCCTGGATAGATGGCAGGGTGAAAGGGGGCAATAATAGAATTAGAAAGACCAGTCAGGAGGTTATTGAAGCTATTACAGTGATCCAGGCTAGAAATTGGAGTGGCCTGGGTTCAGATCATAGCAGTAGAGATGAAGAGAAGTAGATGGAATCAAGATCAATCTTAGAAGTCAAAAAGAAGGGAGCTGGGAAGAGGGGGAGCTTTGAGAGAGAGAGAGAAAACCAAAGGAAAGTCCTAGATATCTGGCTTGAGCAGCTGGTTAGATGGTGATGCTCTTTCCTAAGGTGAGGAAGATTGAGCGAGGAACAGAGTTTATAATGTAAATCAAGAGTGTTCTCTAAAGAGGAAGATCCCTGAGGCTCCCTATGTTTAAACTTTATTTATCAGTATAAACCCAGCACTTAGCACACTGACATAATAGACGGTTTTTAATGAATTAACTAGAGGCCCAGTGCATGAAATTCGTGCATGGGGGGGGGGGTCCCTCAGCCCAGCCTGCACCCTCTCCAATCTGGGACCCCTCAGGGGATGTCCATCTCACAATCCGGGACTGCTGGCTCCTAACTGCTCTCCTGCCTGCCTGCCTGATTGCCCCTAATCACTCTGCCTGCCTGCCTGATTGCCCCTAACTGCTCCCCTGCTGGCCTGATTGTCCCTAACCACCTCAGCCTCGGCCCCTGCCACCGTGGCTTTGTCTGGAAGGACGTCCGGAAAATGTCCCGTCTAATTAGCATATTACCCTTTTATTAGTATAGATGAATACTACGGTAATTGAACTGAGTTTGATGACAATCCTATAACATCCTGTTGAGTCACCTCTTTTTTTACACAGGATTATCATTTTGTAATTGTTATATTTTGCTCTTTTCATAATAAGAATGTAACTTTATTTAGAGAATTATAGTTAGTTGGTCAAATGTATGTTTAAGACATTTATCCATAGTTAACCAGAGAGGTTACAGAGGCTACAACACCATCAGCTATTCTAAACCCTTTAATGTTAAATACTAGAGGCAAGGTGCCTGAAATCCGTGCATGGGTAGGGTTCCTAGGCCTGGCCGGCGATCACGACCGATCAGGGCCTTCTGGCTGCCAGCCAGGGCTTTCCTTCCCTGGCTGCTGGCTGCTGGCTGAGGCCCTCCTTCATTCCACACTGCCCCCTGGTCGTCATCACGCATCATAGCGAGCAATTGAACTCCCGGTCTCCTGGTCAAATTCCCGAGGGGACACTTTGCATATTAGCCTTTTATATATATAGATGACACTTACCCAATACTGCTCTTATATCATATCTCATTTATCTTCCTCCTTGGAACTGCATAGGCTTATTTTAAGTAGTTTAAAAACGTGTAATAAACTACAGAGTTCATTAAGAGTAGAAGTGACTGGTTAATGCTCAAAATGGTGTCACCAGAGGTAAAGCAAGTATTAAATATGAATGCAATTTTTATCAACACAACTCGAGCCTTTTTTTTTTTCAATAAAAAAAAGCTAGTTCCAATGTATGGTCTCATTCTATGAGGATATATCATTTCCAAATCACAGTGAAAGGAACTTGAATAATTTACCAATTTTTTCTACTATGTGCCTTAGAGATACCTCACTAAAAACTGGTATTGGACACAACAAAATGACATTTGCAGAATGTAATATTGTAGTGACAGTACTGGAATTGATTGTTACAAACTTTGAGTATTAAATGATGACATCCTAATTATATAGAGAATTCAATAACAAAATAGAGAACAGCAGCTAGGAATTTATCTCATTCAATGTTGAAAGATAAAGTTAACCATTCTTCCCATTATTGTCCTTCCCATATAAGTCCCCTTTTTTATAGTAAAGTCTGTTGGCAATTAAATTCAGGTATTTTTCCAAGCTACTGTAAGATGAGGATGCCATCCATCACTGTACAGCATGCTGCAACATAAGGACTCTCCCATTCACCAATTCTGACACACTTCCAAGATATACCCAACAACCCAGTTTTATTCTGTCCAGGAGGCTGGGTGCCAAGGATCAGATATAAGCACAGGTACCTATAAGCAGCAAGATGACAGTCAACAGACTCTGAGAATTGAAAATGGCAGACATAGTGAGGCCGGTGAAGACCCAGCCACATCACCCTTCTGGGCCCAGGGCAGAATAAAACCCTGGTGATTTACCCCTTAAAAAAGGATATTCAGTAATTTAAATGATGTATTAAACAGACGTAAGATATAGTTAAAATATTCACATTTCAAATTTATGCATGAGGTGACAGTGATAAGTTAATGTCTCCTACATATCTGAGACTTATATAAAACAAAGAACTGTTTTACTGAATGTCTAATGTAAAGAATGTTTGGTGCTGTAAATTGGTACTCCAGGAAGGAAAAGTTGTAAGATCTTCACATAGATGGGGGTTCTTCCCTATTGCTTAAGGCTCCTAAATTCTATTGTTGTGGAGAATTGACTCCTAAGGGTACTGAAGCCTTGCAACACTGGCTTTTAGTAGGCGCGGGAGCAAACAAGAGAGCAAATGACATCATCTGGGTGTCAGCTGTTGATGCTTGTCAGATCTGACAGGCTAAGGAGCAGCCCTCAAATGCCATTGAGACCAAATCAGTATTCAGCTTTATTACTCTGGTGGCAACATGGTTTTTAGCATACTCACATTGCTATTTGCATGCCCCATATGGATTATTTAGTGTGCAACAAGGAGAAATCCTATCCAGAAGAATGCAAAAGTATATCTTCATTGGTGTTCTGCCAAAAAGTATCTAGACTTCACTACCTTTCAGGTAATTGGCATCTAGTGTCCTTACCATTCCAATAAAGGCTTTTCAAAATTTGACACTAGCTATCATTGTAAATCAGATTTGATCAGAAAGACTTCAAACTCAGTTAAATTTACCCAAGCTGAAGTTTTATATTTTGTCCAACTGAGATCTAAAACTAAATCAAACAAACAAGTAAAAAGTCTATTGGATAGCCAAGCAAAACATTTTTAAAAATATTATTTAAGTATCAAAAATAATTATTCCATATGATCCAGCAATTCCACTTCTTGGTATATAACCAAAGGAATGAAAGCAGACTCAAAAAGATATGTATACATTCATGTTCATAGCACACTATTTACAATAGCAAAAGGTAGAAGTAACCCAAATATTCCTCTGATGAATTGATAAATTAAATGTGGGTTATATGTATAATGGAATATTATTATTCAGCCTTAAAAATGAAGGAAATTCTAACACATGCTGTAACATAGATTAACTTTGAACACATTTATATTAAGTGAAATAAGACAGTTAAAAAAAGACAAATATTATATGATCCCATTTATATAAATTACCTACAGTAGTCAAATTCATAAGGACCGAAAGTAGAATGGTTATTGCCAGGGGCTGCACAGAGGGGAAATGGGGAGTTAGTGTTTAGTTGGCACAGTTTGTATGGGAAGAGGAAAAAATTCTGGAGATAGATGGTGGTGATGGTTGTACAACAATGTAAAATATATTTAATGCCATTGAACTGTACATTTATAAAGGGTAAATTTTATTTTGTGTACTTTACCACAATTTTAAAATAATAATTAATTTTAAGTAGTAAGTGCTCTGCCATATGAGCAATCCTATCTAATAAAAGAGTGATATGCAAATTGACCATCACTCCAACACACAAGATGGCTGCCCCATGTGGACACAAGACGGCCACAACAAGATGGACAGCGGTGGAGGGTAGTTGGGAGGGACCAGGCCTGCAAGGGAGGGCAGTTGTGGGTGATCAGGCCAGCAGGGGAGGGCAGTTGGGAGGGACCAGGCCTGCAAGGAAGGGCAGTTGGGGGCGATCAAGCCTGCAGGGGAGGGCAGTTAGGGGTGACCAAGCTGGCAGAGGAGGGAAGTTGGGGGCGACCAGGCCTGCAGGGAAAGGCAGTTGGGAGGGACCCAGGCCTGCAGGGGAGAGATGTTGGGGGGTTACCAGGCCTGCAGGGGAGGGCAGTTGGGGGGGACCAGGCCTGCAGGGGAGGGCAGTTAGGGGCAAACAGGCTGGCAGGGGAGCAGTTAGGCATCAATCAGGCTGGCAGGGGAGTGGTTAGGGGGTGATCAGGCTGGCAGGAAGAAGCGGTTAGGGGCAATCAGGAAGGCAGGCAGGCGAGCAGTTGGGAGCCAGCAGTCCTGGATTGTGAGAGGGATGTACGACTGCCCATTTAGGCCCGGTAGGATCGGGCCTAAACGGGCAGTCGGACATCCCTCAAGGGGTCCCAGATTGGAGAGGGTGCAGGCTGGGCTGAGGGACACCCCCCCCCCTGTGCACAAATTTCATGCACTGGGCCTCTAGTCCTATCTAATAAAAGAGTAATATGCAAATTAACCATCACTCTGCTACACCCACAAGCCACACCCACCAGCCATGCCCACCAGCCAATCAGGAGTGAATATGCAAATAAACCCAACTAAGATGGCTACGGCCACAAAGAGCAGGAGGGAGGCTTGGGTTTCCCCAGCAATGGAGGAAGCCAAGCTTTCCGCCTGTCCTTGCCGGCCTAGGCCTCCACTCAAGGCTACAAAGTTTCAATGATTGAAGATACATAAACCCAAACAGAAATGGTGGCAGCCACGGAGCTGGAAAGAGCAGGCGGCTAGGGTTGCCCCTGGCGATGGAGGAAGCCAAGCTTTCCGCACACCCTGGCTGGCCCAGGCCTCGCTTAAGGCTACAAAGTTTCAATTATAGAAGATACATACATCCCAATAGAAATGGCTGCCGCCATGGAGCAAGCAGAAGGCTTGGCTCCACTCCAGGCTACAAAGTTTCAATTGTACAAGATAAATAAATCCCAGATACCAGGGTCTCTGATTGGGTCGCCAGGGGGCGTGGCTGGCCTGCAAACCACCACAGACCCCTCACCCAGGCTGCCTCATGCCCCAAGGGAACCCCCACCCTGATCTGGGACACCCTTCAGGGCAAACCAGCTGGCCCCCACCTGTGCACCAGACCTCTATCCTATCTAATAAAAGAGTAATATGCAGATTAACCATCACTCCAACACACAAGATGGCTGCCCCATGTGGTCAAAGATCCTGCCCCCATGTGGACACAAGATGGCCACCACAAGATGGTCAGCAGGGGAGGGCAGTTGGGAGGGACCAGGCCTGCAAGGGAGGGCAGTTGGGGGCGATCAAGCCTGCAGGGGAGGGCAGTTAGGGGTGACCAAGCTGGTAGAGGAGGGAAGTTGGGTCAACCAGGCCTGCAGGGAAAGGCAGTTGGGAGGGATCCAGGCTTACAGGGGAAAGCAGTTGGGGGAGACCAGGCCTGCAGGGGAGGGCAGTTAGGGGTGACCAGGCCTGCAGGGGAGGGCAGTCAGGGGAAAACAGGCTGGCAGGAGAGCAGTTAGGCATCAATCAGGCAAACTTTTTGACTCGAGGGCCACAATGGGTTCTTAAACTGGACCAGAGGGCCAGAACAAAAGCATGGATGGAGTGTTTGTGTGAACTAATATAAATTCAAAGTAAAGGAGCAGAGGGGAGAGCAAGAGAACCCTCCGCTCTTTCGGCTCCGCGGGCCGGATAGAACAGCCAAATGGGCCGTAGTTTGTCCACGGCTGGGTTAGGGGGTGATCAGTCTGGCAGGCAGAAGCAGTTAGGGGCAATCAGGAAGGAAGGCAGGCGAGCAGTTGGGAGCCAGCAGTCCTGAATTGTGAGAGGGATGTCTGACGGGCAGTCGGACATCCCTCGAGGGGTCCCAGATTGGGGAGGGTGCAGGCTGGGCTGAGGGACACCCCCCCCGTGCACAAATTTCGTGCACTGGGCCTCTAGTATTATAATAATCTGTCAGGATAAGACATTGAAGAGTGAGGTCCTGTCACAACACTGTCTTCTGAATGTCTGGCACAATGGGTTTTAGTTAATAAACTAGAGGCTTGGTGCATAAAATTCGTGCACTTGTGGTGGGGGGGGGGTCCCTCAGCCCGGATTGTGAGAGGGCATAGGCCAGGCTGAGGGACCCCACTGGTGCATGATCAGGTCTGGGGAGGGACACAGGAGGTTGGCCAGCTGGAGAGGGACCACGAGAGGGCTCCAGGGCATGTCTGGCCTGTCTCGCTCAGTCCCGATCCCAGCTGCCAGACCCAGCAGCAAGCTAACCTACCAGTCAGAGCATCTGCCCCCTGGTGGTCAGTGCACATCATAGCGAGTGGTTGAGCAGCCTTAGCATATCATTAGCATATTATGCTTTGATTGGTTGAATGGATGACCAGACACTTAGCATATTAGGCTTTTATTATATAGGATAGTAAGGTCAATTTGCGACAATAGAGTGATGAACGTGGTCGCCTAAAAGCAAATGGAGTTTTAATGTCCTATAGAATTATTTTGTCTAGAATGAGGGAAGAGTAGTCCACCTCTCTTCTCTTCTGACCAGACCACATTGAGTTCAATTCAGCTAAAGGAAACCCTTTCAGGGAATTATAAACAAATTGAAATGGGTTCAGAGAGGAGTAATCAGAAGAAAAAAGGGACCTGAGAAATTGTTTATGAGAAATAACTGAAAGATGACACACTGACTGTAATGAAAAGGAGTAATTGGTTCTTTATGGCTGGGAAGAATAGAATTGAAGCCAAATTCTGGAAGCTACAAGGTAAGACAGGTTTTGGGTCAGTAGAAGGAAGGAGTTTCTGACAGTTTCCATAGCACTTTATCAGTACCTCTCTCATAGAACTTTCCACTTTCTATCTTTAACTTGAAGTTACTCCCAGAAATTACCTCAATATCCACATAGCACCTGCTGGCACATATATTACGCCATGAAATACTTGTTTAATGAATTAAAGAATGTGAGAACTATTAAATAAATGACTGTTAAAACTAGCCAAAGATGAAACTGATCTGTTCTGTGAGGGAAGGCAGTCAAACACCGGCTAGGAGCTACTTGGCTGAGATGTTATGGAGGAGATCCAAGTTTCATGTACTTTGTCAGATTAAATGACTTTTAAAGGCCTTTCAAGACCTAAAGATCTCTGGTTTCATGACTTAGGTTTAAGTACTCACGTTGTCACTTATTAGTGCTGTGGCATTAGGTAAAGTTATTTAGCTACTTTGCTCAAATGGGATTATAATATGCACCATGCTTCCTACATAAATTATTGGGAAGATCAAAATAACACTTTAAAAATGACAAAAGCAAAACAAGAAGGTGGGTGGAAGCCTGGGCTGGGAGGGACCGGAGGAACTGGCTGTATTACAGGGCTCTCCCTTGAGGGTAAGGCAGTATTAACCCCAAACACTGTGTACCAAGGGGCATAACAATTTCAGGCTTGCCGAGAGTCAGAGTTCTATATATGGTAGGTAGTCCTACAAGAGGGACACTCTCAGACATTGCAAGGGGGCACAGGAAATAGAAAATAACCACCGGGGCAGGTGTTTCTAGTTTGATCAAAATCTCAGCCAAATGGATGCGATTCAGGTTATCCAAAACACTTAAGAAGAAAATGGCTCAGTGGTTGAGCATTGACTTATGAACCAGAGGTCGAGATTCGATTCTTGGTCAGGGCACATGCCCAGGTTTCGGGCTAGATCCCCAGTGTGGGGTGTGCAGGAGGCGGCCCATCAATGATTCTTTCTCATCATTGATGTTTTTCTCTCTCTCCCTCTTCCTTCCTCTCTGAAATCAATAAAAATATTTGTTTTAAAGAAAGGAAATGAGGCAGAAGCCAGGGGTATAGGCCAATGTGGAAGGAAGTAAAGGAAGTCTGTGGCTCAACTTAGTTAATTTATATTCTAGCCTGGAAGTTTTAAATGAACGCCAGGCCCCAGCTGAGAAGTCTGGTGCTGCACGTGCACTGTCTGCCTTGGTCAAAATGGACTTTTCATCTGCCTAGAAAAAACCATCATGGAATATAGGTGAATCAGGGTGAAAGGCAAGATGAACTTGGGAAAGTGCCCTGCAATTTATAAATGTCTACAGATGTGTACAAGTTTATTGCTTAACGATTAGAAAGCTGCCTCTGGAGTTAGATTTTTTGGAATTGAATCAGATTTTATTTAATTTGCCTTAATAGTGGGCCCCTGCTTTATCTTTCTGTCTCTATGTCTTCAACTGTAAAATGGAGACCATAATAGTACCTACCTCACAGGGTGGTCTGAGGTTAAATGAGATAATGTGGTGAAGCACTTAGAACAGTATCTGGCATATAATGAGCTTCCAATAAATACCAGTGATTACAGATTTTGCCTAGAGCTCAGTGATTCATTTTGATCTATATACTTAGTCATTTTTCTCTGCTCAACAATCTCTTCTTCAGCCTGGCTGGCATGGCTCACTGGATGAGCATCGACCTATGAACCAGGAGGTCAGGGTTCAATTCCCAGTGTGGGGCATGCAGGAGGTAGCCAATCAATGATTCTCTCTCATTATTGATGTTTCAATCTCTCTCTCCCTCTCCCTTCCTCTCTGAAATCAATAAAAACAAACAAAAACAACAGCATTCTATTCTTCAACTAAGGCTTGATTGTCTTCTTCCAATGGTTCTCAATCAGGAGCGATTTTGGCCTGAGGGACATTTGCTTTATCTGGAGACATTTTTGACGGTCACAAACAACTTGAGGGGAGGGGGCCTACCTGCATCTAATAAGTAGTTATCAGAGATGCTAGAAAACTTCCTGAGTGACAGATGCTGCTAAACAAACATGACAGGAACCCACAACAAAGAATTATCTGACCCCAAATGTCAATCATGCTGAGGTTCAGAAATCCTGACTTAGACTCATTTCTAGCAACCAGAAGAATTTCATCTACAGCAACTCTGAAGGAGTAAGATGGTATATTCTCTTTCTCTCAGCTCCCAGAGCCCTAAGAGTCTGAAAAGATGTAATGTACATAAAGCTGCAGCCCTCAGTAGGCACTGCCACAAGGACCCTTGTTATTCTTGTCCCTTCTTCTTATTGAGCTATGGAGTTGGAGGTGTGGTACGATTTATACAGGGTGGGGCCAAAGTACGTTTACAGTTGTTTGTATGGAAAATAACACAATAATAAATAATAATACAAGAATAAACTGTGTTTCTCATACAACTGGAAACCTACTTTTGCCCACTCTGTACATCCCAGAATGCAATGGACCACTTTGATTCCTTCTGAGATCCTACCCAGTGGCTTTAAGGGAATTTCAATTCTCAGGTAGACATTGATCGATTTTGGTGGGTAGAGGTGGGTGGGGATAGGGAAATCTGTAACCTGGCTGCCTCAGAAAGTAGAGCCTGTGCATTCCGGCATGGTAGAGAAGGAAGATGAAAGATCTTTATACCTACTTTCAGTTAGGAAGTATCATTCTGTTTCTGGAAGCATGATATAGGTGGTCTATCAACTATTTTAATTTTCTTTTCTTTTTTAAAAATGTACTTTTATTGATTTCAGGGAGAGGAAGGAAGAGGGAGAGAGAGCTAGAAACATCAATGATGAGAATTATTGATCGGTTGCCTCCTGCACACACCCCACTGGGGATCGAGCCTGCAACCAGGCATGTGCCCATGACTGGAATTGAACCTGGGACCCTTAAGTCCGCAGGCTCTATCCAGAGCCAAACCGGCTAGGACTATTTTCATTTTCTAATTGTGTTTTCTTGCTTCATAGATGGTGGAAATTTCATTTTAGATCCTGGCGGTAGACTCAGAAATCCTACTATTTTTGGAGGGGGAGTTTGAGGTTTTCATCTTTTCTAGAACATCACAGGTCTTTTCACTGGCAGCTAGGAAAGGCTGTTAGGGCTGCAAATCAGGTGTCCTTTAAAATCATTACTTTCTCCTTATTCCTGCTGATTTGTTTCGGAAAGGGCACATTAAGGCATGGCAACTTCCTTTGGGGTTATCAATGAACCTGTTGTGAGGATTTTCCTTTTCTCAGATTCTCAGACTTGTTGAATTTCAAATTGATGCAAAGATATGGGAGTGAAAGAAAGCTCTAATTTCTTTGGCTCACCATCCTATCATCTTATCCCAGAATTCCAGGTTTTCAGAAGTCAGAGTAGGCACATGTCCATGGTTTATGGATTCCCAGAGACACTGTCTGGTAGCAGTGTGAATAAATGGTTACATTGCACAACTTTCTAATTTTAGGTTTAAAATATCCAACTAAATATGTCATCTAATCAGAGATTAAGCTTTATAAGAACTGGAAGTGGCTGGATTATAAATCTGATGAGGTTTATTTTCCATGTGCACATAAAGAATGCTTTTTTTAAAGTATATTTTATTGATTCTTTACAGAGAAGAAGGAAGAGGGATAGAGAGTTAGAAACATCGATGAGAGAGAAACATCGATCAGCTGCCTCCTGCACATCCCCCACTGGATATATGCCCACAACCAAGGTACATGCCCTTGACCGGAATCGAACCTGGGATCCTTCAGTCCGTAGGCTGACACTCTATCCACTGAGCCAAACCAGTCAGGGCAAGAATGTTTTTAATGACTGGTGAGTAAGCTAAATTTTCATTTTCTTCTCCAACTGGCTATGGATTTTTTTTTCTCAGTGAATACTGATCTTGAATACATGCAAATGCTAAACCCAGCTGTTTCTCTTTGCGAGCAAAAGGCAGTCTTAATTAGTTTTTATAACATACACATTTCTTTCACTCCAGTAGAGTGCAACACACAACAAATAACATTTTAATTAAAATCCAGTGAATACTCTTCCTGTTTACCTATGCTGCCATCTTGGTTTCTCTCTTAGTAGAATATAACTGATATTATCAGGAAAGCTACATTGTCAAAATTGATTATTTTGGAGGATTTCTTCTTTGGTGCTGTATGATATTATCTAAATCAAGTATATCTAATTGGAAATTCACAACCCCTTTAGCACATATTTTGAAGCCAATTGTATTAGGGCTGCCATTACAAAATACTGCAGGTCAAGTGGCCTAAATAACAAATATTTATTTTCTTACAATTCTGGAGGTTAGAAGTCTGAAATCAAGGTGTTGGGAATATTGGTTTCTTCTGAGGCTGAAGATGGCTGTCTTCTCCCTGTTTCTTCACATGGTCCTCACTCTGTCCGTGTTTCTGACCTAATTTCTTCTTATAAAAATACCACTCACATTGGATTAGTGCCCATTCTAATGACCTAATTTTAACTTAATTGTCTCTTTAATCCTACTTCCAAATATAGTCACATCCAGAGGTATTATGGGTTAAGACTTCAACATATGAATTTTGGAGGGACACAATTCAACCCATTAACATTGACAAAAATCCCGAAATAGTAAAATCAAAACCATCATCCCAGCCAGTGTGGATCAGTGATTGAGCATCAACCTAAGAACCAGGAGGTCATGGTTCAATTCCCAGTCAGGGTACATGCTTGGGTTTCAGGCTCTATCCCCAGTGTGGGGCGTGCAGGAGGCAGCCAATCAATGATTCTCTCTCACCACTGATGTTTCTGTTTCTCTCTTCCTCTCCCTTCCACACTGAAATCAACTGAATATATACTAGAGGCCTGGTGCACGAAATTCGTGCACTTGGGGAGGGTCCCTCAGCCTGGCCTGTGCCCTCTCACAGTCCGGGAGCCCTGGGGGAATGTCTGACTGATGGCTTAGTGGGCCTAAGCCGTCAGTCAGACATCCTTAGTGCTGCCACGGAGGCAGAAGAAGCTCCCACCATTGCCACTGTGCTCGCCAGCCATGAGCCCGGCTTCTGGCTGAGTGGCACTCCCCCTGTGGGAGCACACTGACCACCAGGGGGCAGCTCCTGCGTTGAGTGTCTGCCCCCTGGTGGTCAGCACGCATCATAGTGAGCAGTCATTCCACCATTCGGTCATTTGCATATTAGCCTTTTATTATGTAGGATACGCTGTAGATGAGGCCCCCTAGAACCATAAGAAATGAAAAAAATTCACTGTTAACTCATTCTCGAATTGCCCCCACTTAAAATCAAATCTCCCCCCGGCCCCGTGGGGCGTGTGCTGCACCTTGGGAACCACTGGGCTTGACACTTTTCCTCTCGGACCTTCATTTCTGAATACATACGCATATACCATGGGAATTGTAATCTCTTCTCCGCCTACCTCACTGGGTTGTCATGAGGAGGCTCTGAGCTAATAAACCTAGAAATGTTTCACCAAGTAAGTGATGTCTAAATGGGAAGGGATTGTTATTTTTAAGCTCACGGGTACCCTCGCAGGTAGCAGGTGCTGATTAGGGGAGGAGGGCATGATTGTTTCCTGGGACTGTAGCTATGGAAGCTTTGCAGAGGGTTCCGCAGGCCTCGGAGGGGCGGGCTCTGGCCAGCAGCCCTGTAGCGGTGGTCATCCCTGGAGGTGCTGGCAGGGGACAGGGCATTAGGGGGGCAGCGAGGCTGAAGGGGGAGTAACTGTCAAACCTTCCTGCTTGGTGCCATTTTTTAAATTGTACCTGGCTGTTTCACAGCTATCTACTCAGGGCGGGGCTACAATCTCCTGGAGCTGGGCGGGAGCTGGGCCAGGGCGCGGGCCAGGCGGGCTAGGAGGGCGGGGTTAGCCGCGCCTCCAGAGAGGTTTAGCGCACTTCCACTGTGGAGATGGCGCTGCTGTTGTCAGGGGGAAGGGTCTGACCCTGGGGGGCTGCTCAGGCCTGCCTCCACCTGGAGTTGTAGGGAGGAGAGGCGTGCCTGGCCCCAGTGGAGGGGGCCTGGCAGCGGCGGGCCACGGGTCCCGGGTGCCTTGAGTGTGCTGATGGGTAGTCACCGGCGTGCTATTGTTGTGGTCGCCCCTGGCGGGGGTAGTGGGGGAAGAGATCGGGAGTTGGAGGTTCGGGCTGCAGCTACCCCCAAGGCTGGGTCTTCTCCCCATTCGGTCAGCCTCCCCATCCCCCCAGGGGTGCAGGGGCTGGGGTAGGAGGCAGCCGATCAATGATTCCCAGTGTGGGTCGTGCAGGAGGCAGCCGATCAATGATTCTCTCTCACCACTGATGTTTCTGTTTCTCTCTTCCTCTCCCTTCCACACTGAAATCAACTAAATATATACTAGAGGCCTGGTGCACGAAATTTGTGCACTTGGGGAGGGCCCCTCAGCCTGGCCTGTGCCCTCTCACAGTCCGGGAGCCCTGGGGGAATGTCTGGGGTAGGGTGTCCATGCAGGGGTATTGGTAGAGCTCCCCGTGGCCACTTCCTCTTCCTTCTTTGTAGTCTGGGCTCCTGTCAGGCACTCTCCTCAGACCCCCAGGAACTTGGCTCCAGCTGCCCACCCCCTGCTGTGTGCACAGCCTCCTACTGGTCTGTTAATATGCAAATTGGTTGTTACTGGGACACCATAATGGACAATTAGCATATTACCTCTTTATATGTATAGACTAGAGGCCCAGTGCATGAATTCATGCACGGGTGGGTCTGGCCAGCCTGGCCCCAATCAGGGCAGATTGGAGCTGGGCCTGTCAGGAGGAGGAGATGGCAGGAAGTTGGCCGGCTGGCCCGCCCCAACAGGGGCCCGATCAGGGCCAGGCCGGCTGTGGGGAGGGGCTGTGGGCAATTGGCCGGTGGGCCCTGCCCCTGATTGGGGTTGGGGGGCCATTTGGGGGCAGGGCCGGCCATGGGGAGGAGCCATGGGTGGTTGGCTGACCAGCCCTGCCCCTGATTTGGGGGGGGGGCTGATCTGGGGTGGGGCCAGGTGGGGGGAGGGGCTGCAGGAGGTTGGCTAGCCATCCCTGCCCCCTATTGGGGTGGGGAGACGATCAGGGATGGGGCCGGCTGGGGGGAGGGGCTGTGGGTCTATCAGGGTGGTGGGAGCCCATAGCGGGCAAGGCCGGCTGGGGAAAGGGGCTGCGGGAGGTTGGCTGGCCAGCCCTGTCCCCTATTGGGGTCGGGGATGATCAGGGGTGGGGCCGGCCGGGGGGAGGGGCTTCGGGACTATCAGGTGGTGAGGGCCCATAGGGCGTGGGGCCAGCCAGGGGGAGGGGCTGCAGGTCTATCATGGTGGGGCAGGCTGATCAGGGGGGATGTTTGGCCAGCTTGCCCTGCCCTTGATCAGGGTGGGAGAGTCCAATCAGGGGTGGGCTGGCTGTGGGGGAGGGGCCACGGGAGGTTGGCCCGGCCCCAGCCCCTGATCAGGCATTTAGCTGGCCACAGTGAGCATCATAGCAACTGATCATTACAGTCGTTATGGCATTACGATAACTGGCTTTTTATATATATATATAGATTATATATATATTTTAGTAAAAACCATCAGATCAGTGCATTTTAAAACATTTTATAAGATATGTAGCCCTATGACTTTAAGAGATTGTTTCATTACTAAGAAAATTAGTTTTTCTTCCACAAGGTCATGAAACACTTCACTCAAATCCACATTTGTCAGGCTGTTTCTCAGAGTTGTTTTCTGTCTGGAGAAAAACAAAAATAACTCTGCATACTATTCCACTGTAAATATATAAAACTTGAAACTGATTATTTCTTTATCCACTCCCCACACTATGCATGCCAGTGAAACACTTTAGGAATGCCAGTGGCTGGAAGGAAAAACAAGCCGTAATGGTCCACAACCACCTGCACAGGCTTTGGTTTTGCCTCCTTTCCCCTGCCTACCAGCTGCTCTAGAAAGGTGTGGCCGTGGAGACGGAAATGTTAAGAACAACAACTACAAAATAAGGAGAAGTGGGCACTGTACTGGACACAGACACGTTCCCATCTACTCAGAATGGAATTGGGATGCAGCAAGAACACCCACAGAGGAACCAAAGGAAAACACAAGTACCCTCCTCCCTACCCTTCCCTTCACCTCCCCTTGAGGTCCTGGACTCAGGCACAGTCCTGCTTGAACAGGAGCTGTCCAATCCCCGAAGACAAGTGTGGTACTGGCATCGGTATATACATGTAGATCAATGAAGTAGAATTGAGAGTCCAAAAAAAAACCCTCACATTTACAATCAATTGACTTTCAACTAGGGTTTCAAGACAGTTCAATGGGGGTAAATGATAGTCTTTTCAACAAATGGTATTGGAACAACCATATATTCAATTGCAAGGAATAAAGTTGGACTCCTACCTCACGCCATATAAAAAATGTAACTAAAATTGTTCCAAGACTTAAATGTAAGAGCTAAAACTATGAAACTCAGCAGAAAACATAGATGTAAGTTTTTGTGAACGTGGATTAGGTGATAGTTTCTTATTATGAGACCAAAAACATAAGCAACCAAAGAAGAAAATAGGAGAAATTTTGTTCTCCAAAGCATATTATTTAAAAGTGAAAAGACATGCCCTAACCCTGTGGTTGGCAAACTGCAGCTCACAAGCCACATGCGGCTCTTTGGCCCCTTGAGTGTGGCTCTTCCACAAAATACCATGGCCTGGGCGAGTCTATTTTGAAGAAGTGGCATTAGAGGAAGTTTAAGTTTAAAAAATTTGGCTCTCAAAAGAAATTTCAATCGTTGTACTGTTGATATTTGGCTCTGTTGACTAATGAGTTTGCCCACCACTGCCCTAACTGGTTTGGCTCAGTGGATAGAGCATTGACCTGCAGACTGAAGGGTCCCAGTTTCAATTCCGGTCAAGGGCATGTACCTTGGTTGCAGGCACATCCCCAGTAGGGGGTGTGCAGGAGGCAGCTGGTCGATGTTTCTTTCTCATCGATGTTTCTAGCTCTCTATCCCTCTCCTTTCCTCTCTGTAAAAAATCAATAAAATATATACTTTTTAAAAAGCTAAAAAAAATGTGAAAAGACAACCCATAGAAAGAGAAAATATTTGCAAATCACATATCTTCTATAATAATAAAAGTGTAATATGCAAATAGACCGAAGGGCCGAACAGCAGAACAACCATCCGGACGACCATGCTATGACACCCACTGGCGCCAGGCCAGCCAAGGCGGGTCCATGTCCCCCTGCCATCGCCCCATGATTGCTCTGCAGAGGGAGGCCCAGGCCACCGACAGTAGGCTGTGGTGAGTGGGCGGGGCCTCCTTCTGCAGGGCTATCAATTGCGGGGCTCCCAGACTGCAAGAGGGTATATGCCAGGCTGATGACACTCTCTCCCCGCCCCCCGCCCCCCCGTGTCTGAATTTCGTGCACCAGGCCTCTAATATATCCAGAATATATAAAAAACTCTTTACAACTCAATAATAAAAAGACAAAAGAACCCAATTTAAAGATGTCCCAAAAATCTGAACAGCTAGTTCTCCAAAGAAGATTACACAGTGAACACATGACAAAACATCATTAGTTATGAGGAAAATGCAAATCAAACCACATGGAAATACCACATCACACTCACTAAGATGTCTATAACCAAAGAGAAAGATAATAAAAAGTCCTGGCAAGGAAGTGGAAAAATGGAAACCCTCATACACTGCTGGTGGGATTTTAAAAGGGCAGAACAGCTTTAGAAAAAATCTGAAAGTTCCTCAAAGGTTAAACATAGAGTTACCATATGACAGACCAATTCTACTTCTAGGTACATACCCAAGCTAAATAAAAACATATGTGCAGGTATATAAAATTTTAACACAAATGTTTATAAGAACATTATTCATAATAGCCAAAACTTGAAAACAACCCCATGTCTATCAACTGCTGAATGCTTAAATATACATGGTATATACATCCGTTGCTGGAGAAGTTAGTGGGCCAGATTTCCCCATTGCTCGAGGGAGTGGGGTACTTGGGACACCACTGAACTAAGCATTTTCAGAAGCCCCCATAGGAGCTGAGATGTGATAAAATACTTTGTTTGCATGGAGTTACAGTCCTCAGATTGTGAAGTCCCATATCCCTTAATCCAGTCCTGAGAAAGGTGCAGCTGGGGTTCCAGTCTCGTTCCATGTTGCAGCCGGGTCATTTTATACGCTTTAAATATATGCAATTTTTTTTTTGTTGTTAATCCTTACTTGATGATATTTTTCCATTGATTTTTAGAGAGAGTGGAAAGGAAGGGGAGAGACAGAGAGAAACACTGATGTGAGAGAGACACATCAATTGCCTTCTGTATGGGCCCCAACTAGGGCCGGGATTGAGCCTGCAACAGAAGTACATGCCCTTGACCAGAATTGAACCCAGGACCCTTCAGCCTGCAGTCCGACACTCTATCCACTGAGCCAAACCTGTGAGGGCAACATATGCCATTTTTATTTGTCAACTATACCTCAGTAAAGAAAAAAAAAAAAGGCAATTAAGCATAAAAAATCTGCATTATTTCTTTACTATGATATAGAACCATTTGAAAGAATAGTTTTAAAACACTCTATTTATTGGGCTATATTTATAACTCCAGAAAACAAGTAAACATGCCTAAAACCACCTGTACAATTTCAGCACAGTTCTCTCTTAAAGCATATGTGAGAAGGAAGAGACTGGAAGTTAGGACTCATCGCTTTAACACAAACATAAACCTGTTCTTTTGATTGTAAAGTATGACTAACAGCATAGGATATTACCTTCCTGTCAGAGGGTTTTTGAAGCATGACCCAACAGTGAGCCAAATGCATAGAACAGCATAACAACAGTTCTGAGGTTATTCAAGCTTCATCCCCCTGAGGAGCTGCGGAATTAACACCTCCCATTTACTTGAATATTTAGAGTTACATCTTGTTTTCATTAATAACTTTGCAGCTAAAGCACTAAACATTCAGAAGACTTCCATTTGAAACAGTCTCCTAGTTTTTATATGTAATCTCTAGGAAAGTCAAATAGCAGAGCTGAACAGTTTCCCTTTAGATCACGTAGGTAAACTTGCTCTCTCTTTGGTTTAGCCTTAAATATAACCTCAAACCCATGCAGTATTTATTATTTACACAGAGAAAAACAGAGGTTTACAATGGAGACAACTTGAAGGCACCACATTAATAAAATGCTTAGAGCTATCATCACCATTAATTCTTCTTGCACTGAGAAGGACACAATATCACTCCGATATTCCTAGCAAAATTGTATAACCTGGATTTTTTTTCATGAGGAAATATCAGACAGTGAAATAGAGTGATGAACTTGCTGTGATGTAACTGGCCTGTATGCATCAAAATGTCAAGTTCACGAAAAAAAAAATTAATATTCAAAGAGACAAATGAGACATGACAACTATAAACAATGTTGGATCCTGGGTTGAATCCTGGAGAAGAAATGCTCTTTCTTTTGCTACATTAAAGGGATGGAAGGAGATGCGACTTGGGGTGGTGAGTATACAGATGTTGTATTATCAATGTGTACACCTGAAATATGTGTAATGTTATTAACCAGTTACCCCCAATAAATTGAATTTTAAAATAAAAGGCAAAAGGAAAAAAGTACATTAATGGTACAACTGATAAAATTTAAATCTGTAGATTATACAATAACATTGTAGCAATATTAACTTCCTGATTTTGATAATTGTACCATGGTGATATAATATCATTTTTTGTTGTTTCGTTTTGAAGTTCTTAAACCTCATGTCTGCAAGTTACTTGCAAACAGTTTTTTTAAGTCTAGCTATAGAAAACTGTCGACTTAGGGAATCTAGATAAGAATCATTCTTTGTTCTATTTTTATAATTTTATATCAGTTTAAAATATAAATTTATACAAAAAAGGAATTTAGAAGACAGATCTAAATCAGCAGCTCCACCCTAACCTATTATGCTCAAAATTATAACCAGACTGGAAAAGAGTTTGAGTTTCGAATTTCTTTAAATTCGAGAAGAAACCAGAGCAGAATGAATCACAGTGCTGTGCCCAGGTGCTGGCAGGCCAGGTGGTGCTGGGTAGGAAGTTCAATGTTGAGCTATGAATTAGTCAAAGATGCCTAACAGGCTGTGACAATTATGAAAAACAGACTTTCAAAAACTCAGAATTGTGACCACAGTTTAAATGAAAATATTTAGGCCTTCGTTCTGTTTCCTTTCATTTAATCATGATTCTGGTAAAATCATCATATTTTTCAATTCTATTGTGCAAACTACATCACTGGAGAGTGAAATCAAGTTAGAGTTATCAAATTCCCCAATCTCTCCAAGCATGGAAAACAGAGCTTTCTACAATCAGAGTAAAGAACTCTCTATTTTCTTCATCTAAATACAAGGAAAGGCTCCTTTTAAGGTTCATTTCCTTTTATACCATAGACCAGTGGTCGGCAAACTGCAGCTCGCGAGCCACGGTTTGCCGCTCTGTTGACTAATGAGTTTGCCGACCACTGATATAGACTCTCGATTCCAATAATTACAGGCTGTGGTTGTTCCTTGTGATTAAGCCCCTCCTGTGGTCGGCAAACTCATTGGTCAACAGAGTGGTAAACCGCAGCTTGCGAGCCGCAGTTTGCCAACCACTGCCATAGACTATTTGATACAATCCGAAGAGTCACTAGAAACATACACAGAGTAAAACATCCATTGATTATCATTTTGAGAATTGTTTCTGTTATTTTTTAAGACCCCTATAATATACGCCCAGCAACCTTCAACCAGTGTGCTGCAAGAATTTTTAAAACATGCCTCTTGTTTTGTTTTTATTTTTTATTTTTTTTATGAGAGAGAAACATTGGTTTGTTGTTCCACTTATTTATGTATTCATTGGTTGATTCTTATATGTGCCCTGACTAGGGATCAAACCCACAACCTTAGGGTATCAGGGCGATGCTATAACGAGAAACCTAGCCAGTGCCACACAGACCACTTTTCCCTTAGGTTGTCAAATTAAAAAATGACAAATGGCCAACACAACAATAGCTGTCTGGTGTGAATGAATCAGAATAATACCTATTTTTTTGTCAGATAGTAAAATATTTTTTAGTGTGCTGTAGAATTTTAGTAATTAGTTTATGTGTGCCATGAGATGAAAAAGGTTGAAAATTGCTGCACTAGCCTAAATACAAGTAATGCAAAAGTCATTTCCAGCCTGTAAACTTGCTGCCTTAATTTTGTATCGTTTTCCAGCATTATGGGGCTTTTAAAATCATGTCAATGTCATGAACAATTCTACTCATGATTTTCGTTTAATAAATTGGAAGAGGATATAACTTGAGGGCTGGTAGACTTTTAAAAGAAAATAGTTCTTTCTAGTGTAAGAAGAACCCTTTCAGTCACAGGAACTGGCTAAGAAAAAGGAAAAGGACTGGGAGCAACCTGAAGAATTTTTTCCTAGAAAAAAACAAAAACTGTTAGATTCACAGGCAATACCCACTGGGTACTTATAATGTTCAAGATTATTCTAGAGCAGGGTTCTCAGTCTTGACATCTGGGCTTGTTCTAAGGGCCTGTCTGCATGGAAAGATGTTCATCCACATTCCTGGCCTCCACCAGTAGCACTTACCCAGTTGTAACAATGTCTCCACACCTTGCCAAATGTCCCTGAGAGGCCCAGATCATCCCTTTGAGAGGATGGTCTGAAACTCAGCAACAGCAGCTGGAAGCTTTTAAGAAATGAGGATTTCCGGCACCTATTCAGTGTCCTGAGTCAGAATTTGCAGTTTAACAAGATTCCCAGGTGACTCATATGTACATTCAAATTTGAAAAGCACTGCCAGATTATATGGATCATATTTACCCATCCGCAGGAAGGAATGGGGAAGAGTGCGGGGAGTGGAAAGAGGGAGAAAGAGAATTAAATAAAAAAGATAAAAGCTAAAAAAACCCTGAAAACACATAGAACTTTAAAATCAAACATAAAATTGGTAGCGCGCAGAGGATTTTTAGGGCAGTGAAACTACTCTGTATGACAGTATAATGGTGATTATAATGGTGGATACCTGCCATTATACATTTGTCCCTAATGTAAACTTGGTTCCTGGGGTGATTTTGATGTATTTATTTAAATTCATCAATTGCAACAAATGTAGGTAGGACTCTGGCTGCAGAAGTTGATAGTGGGGGAGGCTGTGCATGTAAAGGATACATGGGACATTTTTGTAATTTCCTCTTATTCTTGCTGTGAATCTAAAACTGCTCTTAAAAATTCAATCCTTTAAAAAATAATAATAAAGCATAATTTTTCTTTTAGTGAAATTTTTGACAAAGTTGCCAGTGAGGAAGATTAAAAAAAAACACTTTTTAAATGGATTTAAAGGAGAAAAAAAGTTAACGACAAGGAAGTTAGGACTATATTAAGCACAGTTTTATTTATTTATTTTTATTGATTTCAGAGAGGACGGGAGAAACAATGATGAGAGAGAACCATTGATAGGCTGCCTCCTGCACACCTCCTACTGGAGATCCAGCAGGAAGCCCCGAAGGTGACCTGACCAGGAATTGAACTGTGACTTCCTGGTTCCTAGGTTGACACTCAACCACGGAGCCACACCCGGCTTGGCTAAGCACAGTTTTGAATTACTGAGGCCTAGATTAGAACAATGAGTATTAGGATCAAAGTGGGTGAATGTTAGAGGGCTTATGAAGAAACAAATTGTAAGAACTGGTGACCAGCTGGGTCTGAAAGAGGGTGGACTTTTGTGATGTTGCTTTTCAAATGGTCACTTTCTAAGCTAGGATGCATGATCTGGAGGAAAACCTTGGAAAATGAGCACCACCAAATTACTTGCTGAAACCCTAGGTAACATCAGTTTTACCGTCCTTTTATCCCTTTGATTTAACTTATAAAATCAGAATTTTGCATGGTGTAGTAATTTAAGTAAGTTATTTTCACCCATCCCCAGTGCTCTATTGTAAATCCTTGAAGATAAAGAATTTCCTATTTTTTTCTAAATATGACAATTCTGTGTCAAGAGGATGATTGTTTTCATGAGTGGTTCCCAGTACTCACACTTCTGAATCTTTTTCATAGTTCAGATCAGAGGTTGGCAATTTTTTTCTATACGGGCCAGTTAATAAGTATTTTAGGTTTCATGGTTTATTCCATCTCTGTAGCAACCATGACTTTGTAAAGTGAAAGCAGCCATAGATGACATGCAAACACATGACCATGGCCGTGTTCTGATAATACTTTACAAAAACATATGATCAGCCCTGGTTGGTGTGCTCAGTGGTTAGAACATAGGCCTGCACACTGGGCTCGATTCCCAGCCAAGGGCACATCCCTGGGTTGCAGGTTTGATACCCAGCCCAGTAGGGGTGCCTGTGTGAGGCAATTAATCCATGTCTCTCTCTCACATCCATGTTTCCCTCTCTCTCTTTCTCTCTCGCTGTCCACTCCCTTCCACTCTCTCTAAAAAGCAAAGCAAAGCAAAGCAAACCAACAAACAAAAACAGGTGGTCAGTTCAATTTGGCCTGAAACCCAGTTTTTGACTCCTGGTCTAGATTTTTCTTTTCAGATTAAACTCATCTCCCTCATAAAAATTTAAATAACTAACATGTATTGAGTACATAGTGTCAGGAACTATTCAATGTGATTTACATATATTATTATATTTAATTCTCACATCAAGACTCTGGGGCAGTTTATCACACAGGGTTTCGTGTAGGAAAATAAATTCTTCTAGGTATTTCTGGTATATAAGGAGTTTACTCTAGGGAAGTATGTGCTTATACATTCACTGCAAGAGCTGGAAGAGCACAAATATGTTTGTTCTGGAGTCATACTTTCATAACTGTGATCCAGAAGGCAGGAAGCCTCGATGGCTACTACTGCTGTCACTGCCACGGCTGCCTCAAATACAGGAAAATGTCTGGAGGGAGACATGGTGGGTCCATCAAACCTGTGTCAGTCAGAACCTGCTTGTCAGCTCACCCTGCTGCAGGAAGCTCTCCTTTGTCTCCCTTTCAAACCTCAAGGACGTTTATTGCATATTGCACATCCATAATGCTGGCTGCAAGAGTCTGGAAAATGTTACTTTTTAGCTTCTCTAAATAGAAGGAGGATGAAATGGAGGTTGAGAGAGTCAAAGTAGCTGGCACAGACTCTAATAATTCCCTGTTGAAGCTGAGTTGAAAAGAACTTCCTGCCATTTTTTCCCTTGATTTCCTTTAATCTAAATAGACAAGTTAATATTATGGGACGTGGCATATGTGGATATTCCCTCTTTGATATACATATAGTTTTAATTACCTCTTATTTTTGAAGTATTTCAAAATACGTAAGAATAGAAATTTTAAAGAACAAAATAGTTGTGATGAGTCTCTTTTAAGAAGTACCATTTCTCTTTTCATATGTTCATGTCCTAATTATGTTGAAATTTTAAGCTAAAGATCAAACCTGGCCATTTTTTAAAATCAGTTTTGAAATCATAGAGTTATATATGGAAGTCATTTAAAATGTATATTAACATGCATAACCCATGGACATAGACAATAGGGTGGTGAAGGCCTCGGGCAGGGGTTGAGGGTGGGCTAGAAGGGGTCAATGGGAGAAAAACGGGACTTATGTAATACTTTCAACAATAAATATTTAAAAAATTAAATAAACAAAATGTATATTAACATCCAGCCTTCCAATATCCACTCAATTCCATATTACTCATTCTTCTCAGATCTGCAATTTAGTATGGATGGTTCATCACACTCATCTCTGCAACAAGCTTCATATCCTACTTGTAAAATCAAAATTTTGTTTTCTTGGCTTAAAAGGGCCTTAAAGGGTGATAAAATGGGTGTCTCCTGAGATCTAAGTAAATAAATAATTTGATAGTGCTATCTGGCCCATATTTTACTGACACTTCCCCAACCCTTCCATCAAGCACAGGTATTGCTCCCTCCTGATGTTCAATATTAATTCACCAATGTTGAATGAATACACAAAAGAATGCATCATATGTAGCCAGAATTTTTAGCTAACTATATCCTAAAAATCAGGATCATATTTTTTATGCCTTTATATCCTTCCTTTTTACCTTCTCACACAATACTGAGAATATAGGAAGTGCTCAATGTAAATATTCATTTAATTGAATCAATAGTTTTAAATAAAATATACCAATATCAATTATTAATCTCAAATATTAACTGGTAACATTTATATTTTAAAACTATTTCATTAAAGAAAAATTTAAAAGCATCAGTTAAAGGACAATTCAGCAACATTCCAACCACTTAAAGACAACCAACATTTTGGTTTCTATTCGCAGGTTTTTGGCTGAACAATTAATTGTACTTGTTGTGCACAAATTTTTGTGTCCTTTTTTTCACTTATTATATTTAACTAGGGGCCCTGTGCATGAATTAGTGCACCTTGGAAGGAACTGTGGGCCGCGAGGCTGCAGTGGGCACAGGGGCGGGGTCTCAGCCCATCCTCTGAGCCCCTGCCCGGCCCCTCCTGCTGCAGCTCCCAGTCCTGTCTGCCGGCAGCCTTGCTCCCGCCGCTCCCACATGCTGACGGCACCAGCCCTACTTGCACCTGCTGATGGCGTGGAGCGAATGGGGCTGGCACTGTAAGTGGGTGCGAGCAGTGGCTGCTGCCCCGATTGCCCCTCAGGAGCAGGGGAAGGTGGAGAAGCCCTCAGGGGTGTTTGGGGCCGGCAGCCGCCTCTCACACCTGCTGAAAGCACCGAGCGATCAGGACCGGCGCCAGGCGCCAGTAGCAGGTGCAAGCACCCGGTGGGACTGTGGTGCGTGGGAGCATAGAATTTTCAGTAACCATCAGAGGCTCACCCCGATGACAGCCACTGGCGTCCCACCTTGGTCTGGCGCCCCCACTCACCTGCTCCACCATCCCGCCATGGCCGACACCTGCCATGTTCCACGCTTTGCTGCCTGCTGCCAACGCCTGCCATGTTCTGTGCGCACCTCCTGGTGGTCAGTGCACGTCATAGCGACCGGTTGTTCCACCATTAGGTCTATTTGCATATTAGGGTTTTATATATATAGATAATCATTTTCTGTGTTGTTATGGTGACTTTTTATTTTTAATGCTGTATAATGGTACAGAGGAGCTCTAGCCTCTAAGACAGTGTGATGGGTAATTTTTTGTGTCAATTTGACTGGGCCAAGGGGTGCCCATTTTAAACGTTATTTCTGGGTATGCTAGTGAGCATGTTTCCAGATGAGATTGGCCTTTGAATCAGTGGATTCAGTAAAGCAGATTGCTCTCTCCAGTGTGGACAGGCATAATCCAATTCACTGATAGCCTGAATAGAACACAAAGACAGAGGTAGAAGGAATTCAAACCTTTTGCTTCTTACCTGGCTGACTGAGCAGGGGCATGTGTATTCTTCTGCCGTTGGACTGGGATTTACACCATCTGCTCCACTGGTCCTCCCACTTTCAGACAGTGTATCATGGGACTTCTCAGCCTCCATAATCATGTGACCCAATTCCTCAAATTGGGAAATGGAAACTTATTTAATGTTTAAAATTTGCATTACTTACTAGTGAGGATGAATATTTTATGTGTTTATTAAGCAACTGCATTTTCTCTTTCATAATTTTTCTCATACTTTTTGTCCATTTATCTATTGGACCCTTGATTTTAATGAACTCATTATAATTGCAACATATCAATAAAATTGATTTTTTTGTGATTTTTCCCCCTAAAATAGATTTCACAAAATTAAGGGAAGCACTGGCAAAATAAAAGCAAATCTTTGTAATCACAGAAAGAAAAGTATAAGCAGAAATAATATTAGTTCAAATATTGAAGGATGCCATCTAGTGGAAAATTGGTTTTAACTTCTCTTTCTGGAACAGAGCTTCCCAAATTTGGTATTTATGGGACTTTTTAAAATTTATATTCTAGTCTCTCCTCTGCCTGGAGATTTGGAACTCACCTAATGTATGTGATAGCCCAAGAGCGTATTTCAATATTATCTACATTAGAAACTATAAAAAATTGATATTAAGGTGCCCAGTGGTACATCGTGCTTTCCATTTTGTGGATGAAGAAGAGGCTACCTACTAAACCTGACAAGTTCATGGAAGGCCAGTAGGAAGAGCCTTGCAAACTCAGAGACTGAAAGCAACCACACAGGATGAGCTGAACATAACAGTTCCTAACTATAAGTGGGTATGGTGGGCAGTCACATCCTAGGCCTGTAGCTTCCTTCACAAAGGTCAGTCTTTACCTTAAGTAAGCCTGTATTTTTGCATCTAAGATACCATCGCTTTGGAATGTCAGAATAATCCCCTTTTTTTGACCCCTCAGGCTTCAAGTTTTCACCATAGCACAGAACCCCTCATTGCGCTATTGCCCACATTCCATCTCTATGTGCTGTAAATGTTAATTATTAACTACCCTGTACCCACCAATGTAAAAGAAGTATGCGTCTCTCCATTTTACCTTTAATACAATCTCAGAGATTTCCCTGCTATGCTTTCTCCCACCTCTCTAATCTACCACCAGTGAATTTCATGTAATTATGTCTCCTCCTTTGATTCTAATGTATAAAATAAGCTATAAAACAGCCATTCTCCAGAGTATTTCCCCAACCAGTTGAGATTTTGGTTCCCAGCAATTGTTGTCAATTTGGCTCAAATAAACTCTCCTAAGACTTTTTCTTAGGCTGGACTTCGTTCGTCAACATTTTTTAAAAAGATAAATCTATTCTTTTTTTTTAAATATGTTTTTATTGATTTTTAGAGAGAGAGGAAGGGAGAGGGATAGAGAGATAGAAACACTGATGAGAGAGAAACATCATCGATCAGCTGCCTCCTGCATGCATCCCTACAGGGGATTGAGCTGGCAACCCGGGCATGTGCCTTGACTGGCGACCTCTTGGTTCCTGGGTGGATGCTCAGCCACTGAATCACACCAGCCGGGCTGGTCAACATTTCTTAATTAGAATTTTCACCAACTTTACCACAAAAAAGTGATTTTGCTGCTGATAACATACTTTTTAACTGTGCTAGCCCTGTGCTATCTGCTTTACTTGTATTATTTGATTTGAGCCTCTCAGCAACTCTAATAAGGTAGGTACTATTATTATACCAGAGGCATACCTGGGAGCTATTTCAGGTTCAGTTCCAGACCACCGTAATAAAATAAATATCATAATAAAGTGAGTCCTAATATTTTTGCTGGTGGAGAGTCTTGCCTTCAGTTTGTAAAACACACGACACCTGTGAATTCCAGTGAAGTGAAACACAGTAAAAGAGGGATGCCTGTATTTTACAAAGGATAACATTGAGGCAGAGAAGTTCAGTAGCTTCCCCAAGGTCACACAGCTAATTAGGTACCTTAGCCTGGAGCCCATCATGTTATTACATGTATACACAGGGTTCTGAGATGGGAGAGATAATAGTCACCCCAACAGTAAAAAGGGTCTAATGATTTTACAGTTCTATACTGTCATCTACGTTCAGCTTAGTATACTACATGCAGAAATGAGCTATATTCCTTAATTACTGGGGGCTGTTTAGGAACATTTCACAACTTAACATTTACAGTGTTTGGATTAATACATCAGACACTGAGATGTGCCTAAAATATTGGTCATAGGTTTTTGGTGCTATAAATTTGTTTTTCAATAATTTGCTCTTACTCTTCATTTCCCCCCAATACTAACACAAATTAAACTGATCTGCTTCCAACCTTCTATGTGGAGGCAAACTGAAACTAATTTATTTATAACTAGTTAGAAAACCCAGTTGATCGGGATCTGTCCACCAGGCCAGGCAGGTGAGGCTAATGAAGTTGGCCTTACATGGGTGCCTACCCCTATGCCACAGGGGCCAAGACCCTTGGCCTGTCCAGCCTGGTCTGAGCCCACTAAGTTGTGGTAGAAGCCAAGCTTTGCTTCCCCAGCCCTCGCTGAAACATCTTCCCTATAGTCCACTCCCTCCCGAGGGCACAAAGTATCAACTAACCACAAACTAAAAAATTAATTCGTGCCCTAATAGGAAATAATGTGAAGGTAACATAGGAACTTTATAATAGTCCTACATCCTACATCCCTGACAACTGCTCTATGCTGAAATCTTTTCAGCATTAGTAAGCAAAGAGCACCAAGTAACGTAGTGGATTTTAAAAAATAGAGTAAACAATACACAAATTTCTCAATTTATTTTTACATTGCTGAGTGGAAGACAAGTTTGAAAATATAATCTTATATTTGTATCTGTATATCCCTCACTCCCATCCAGGAGCCCACTGATGCAGAAAAGGTTCAAATCAATAGTCAGCAAGACAAAGGGGAAAAACTGGTGACTAACAAAGAAACTCCTAGTATACAGAAGAATATGGAAAATAAAAATAATGCTAACGTTAATTGCGCATTAATTTGTCCCAGGCTCTTTTCTAAATGCTCTTTGAATGCACTGTCATTTAGTAATCCCCACAAGGAAATTTCTCGGGGAAGGAACAATTATTAATCTTATTACACAAATAAGAAAATGGAATAGTTAAGTCATTTGCTGGAGTCAAACAGCTAGTAAACTCTGGACCTAGAGCCAAGCTGTCAGGCCCCAGAGCCCGAATTCTCTCACCTCCTACAGGACAAGAGATGAAACCTGCATCACCTCCTTGCAGAGTCAGAGACAAACCTGGGGCGAAAGAAACCCACAAAAGATCACCCCTTTAATGAACACCTGGCTGATTACACAGGTATTAGGCTCTTGCTGTCTCAAAGCTCATTCAGAGAGGTAAATTAATTGTGCCTTATCACGCAGCTGAATTCAAAATGAATCCCACAGGGTAAGAGTATATGGACGTCTTGGACTGTAAAGAGGGCTAAGCCATTCTTTTCAGGTTCTTAATTTTTTTTTTAAGTGAGAGAAGAAAAAGAAAAACGCCAAACCAGGTTACAAGAACTGTGGTAAAGATTCACATAAAACAAATGAATGCTTTTAACATACCCAACGCGATAGGAGGGTTTGAACCGTCATTTTGCAGGTAACCACGTAGGTCCCAGCCTAACACTGTGTGACTCTGAGGTCCGGCCACCGGCCTCCTGGCGCCCTGCGATTTAAGCTCCGTTTCTGTCTGTCCTTTGCAAACGCCACAGAACAGCCACCAGAGGACGGCTGCAGCCCGCGCCTCAGTCACGGAGCGGTGCCCCGGGAATAGCAGCCGGGTCAGGAACGCGCTCGGAACCAAAGCGCTCGCCCCGCCTGTCGGGCTGCGTTTCCAGCGCACCCAGGGGCGGGGCCTGGCCGGCCGGCCGGACGCGCGGGGTCAGCGTGAGCGGCGGGGCCTGGCGGAGGGCGGCGAGGGGCAGTCGCGGGCTGCCGGACCATGCTGAGCGCAGGCAGGCTCGGCTCAGTGCTGCGGAGGACACGCGCGCCGCCGCCGCCGCCGTCGTCGTCCACGGTCGCCCGTAGGTGCCTGCGCGCGTCGGGGTCGCGGCCGGCGGCCGACGAGAGCGAGAGGCCCGGAGAGCCGTCCCACGCCTTCGACCCGGCGCTTCTGGAGTTCCTGGTGTGCCCGCTCTCCAAGAAGCCGCTCAGGTGAGATTCGCCCGCGGCGCGGTTCCTCTCGCGGCCTCCCGTGGCGGGGAGAGGGCAGGTGGACCGCGCGGCCGCTTACAGCCCCTGGGGAGCCTTGAGGTCAGTCCGGGTATTCACCGCTGCCATGTTGGGGGCCCGGCAGCTCCCACGCTCTTCCCCCTGCGGCGGAAAGGGCGGGAGGAGGCCGTAGGGGAGTCCGAGCCCCAGGCCTCCCAAATCTCACCGCCACCCGCATCGCAGCGTTTATAGGTTCGCCTTGGGCTGTGCATTAGAACCACCCGAGGACCTTTTTAAAAATGCCGGCTCCCGGGCTCCACCGCATATCGGGAATCGGAAGGTCTGGGCCGGGACCCTGAGTGATTCTAATGCCCAGCCAGGTGTATGAAGTTATGGGGTTCAGGATGAGGCCAAGGTGAAGCATCCATCTTATAGAAATACTGCTGTTTGAAATTTTAGCCCTGCTATTTGGCTTCTGTAAGTTCTTGCTTGCTAAGACTACTCCCACTTCAGAGAGGCCATTAAACCTTCCCCAGACAAGGTTATCAGCGCTGGCGCCAGGCCTCTGGTTGAGGTCTCAAGGCCCCAGCACATACGGGCTCTTTAAGAACTTGCAAAAGGGGCTGGAAACACCCCATATTTGGGAGACAAATAAGGTAAAAACATATAAATAGGGAAAATTCCTGCATATTGGGGCCCAGAATTTGAGAGACATTTTCCTCTGGACCCGCGCGTAATAAAAGTAACTCCCATCTCTCTAAGTTTTGCTTTGTTGTTCTTCGGGTTTCTGTAACAAAGGCACTGCGGTTTCTAAGCCAAGATGATGCAGACTACTGTAGTGGCCTCCAGGTCCAAAGGATGCCTGACGACCTTAAGCAGCACGGCTTCGTGTGCTGTCCTTTGGCTTTCAGTTCGGGATTACCTGGCGTTTGTAAAGGCCTCCTTAACCTTTAACTTCAGAGCCCTCGGGATAAACAGCTCTCCAGTGCCAGGCTACTAGAACGAAATATTGACCACACGAGTATTGCAGATTGAATCTACTAACCACCACAATGTTATGAGTGGTACCACGTTTGGGTGGTAGATGGATAATTTTAATTTTCTTCTTCTTACATTTTCCTTTCTAGATTTTTTTCCCCCATAATGAACATATTAAATTTTCTTAAACATTGAAATTGATCTACCTTCTTGCTAATTGTGGGACCAGCTCACTACAGATGGGCTGTTTTCCAGTTTTCTCATTTCTGCCCTTTTATCTTTCTCAAACTTTTATTTTGTGTGTTTGATTTTCCAGTGGTTTCCTTTTAATGGACCAGTTAGTTTGCTCTCACGTATTCTAAAATGAGGAAGTTGAATTTTCCTCTAGTGTCCTTCCAGTAGTAAAGGAATTGGGATGGTTTTGGGGGTGACCAGAGTGATGAAGGAATAGTTGAATGGAAAGGGTAGAGCTTTTCTGACTGGTATTTTTTTTTTTTTTATGCATACATTGAAAATAAAGTGAAAAAGTAAATATTCGAGAAACTGACTAAAGTAGGAACAATTAGAGATTAATTTTCTAAAGGAAATGATTCTGTTGGCTATTACTGCCTTTAGAATTAAAAAATTTAATTCTGCTTTTCCGGGATTAGCTCTGTGTCAAGAATTGGATAAATGGTGTTATTGAACTTCAAGCTCTTCCCAGTATTTTGTTTTTCACAATTCATTTTTCCTTTTCCCCCCTCAGATATGAAGCATCGACAAATGAATTGATTAATGAAGAATTGGGAATAGCCTATCCAATTATTGATGGGATCCCTAATATGATACCACAGGCAGCTAGGATGATGACACATCAAAATAAGAAGCAAGAAGATGTGGAGCAGCACTAGATCATAATTACAAACAACACATACAACCAGATTTTTTAAAATACCATCTACCTTTTAAAAAGTCAGGGTGGCAGGTAATAAGTGGCAGAGGAGAATGTTTCTGTCTCTTCCTACGTTGACCGTCCTCATTCCATTGATCTCTTTAGCAGGACTGTTCTACTCGGCCTCCGTGGAAGAAAATTTCCCACAGGGCTGCACTAGCACAGCCAGCCTGTGCTTTTACAGCCTGCTCTTGCCGGTTACCATACCGGTGTATGTGTTCTTCCACCTGTGGACTTGGATGGGTATTAAGCTCTTCAGGCATAATTAATGCACCCAGAGCCAAGATGGTATATATGTTAATGATAAGTCTTGAGTGTCTAGCTCAACTGCATGAAAATACTGGAAACACTTAATTTTCAGGAAAGATGCTTTACCTTGCTTCTGTCAGAGGCTGAGGACTACGGGAGGCTTACACTGCAGAAGCTTCTTTTCTTATACTTTGGTTCTGCCCTTGTTTTTTGAAGGTTCTAATTTATAACTGCTGTGTCAGAAGAAACATTTCGACACAGTGTCTTATTGGAAATTAACAATCCCAACCATCACCTAATGACTTATTTCTTATCCCTTTCATCTAAAAATTAATAATTTGAAATTTTATTTTTGTTTGAGATTCAAAGTCTTTGATAAAGTCACACGTTCTACAGATAACTGAAATAATTCCAAAGGAGCTATGTTGGAGTGTTATAGAGAAATGCGTTTGAACTAGTGTGATATAAAACTATAATAAAATTGAAACTTCGTGTACTTGCAAAAATTTTGAGTTAGTAAAATTACTTTCATTTCTTTGGCATCAAATACTAATAGTAAATAATAAAATGACACTTTTCCATAAAACACACGGTTTTGTTTTTGGTCATAAGAGTGTGGTTCTAAGGGAGGGAACATCTAAAAATCTACATTTTAAAGTGTAGGCTATTTTTAGAGGAGCAGTTAATACCCAAATAGAATAGTTTCCCAGGAAAGTATTTACTTTTAGGGGCAGACATGGGGTTTTAGAAGCCTTGCAAATAGCTGATGGTGTCCTATTGAGCTGAGAACTATGTTTTGAGCCACATTTCAGTTTATTTTCCTGCCTTAGGAGACAAATTTAGCATGAGTAAGGGCATGAACATTTGACATAATAGTTCCTGATTTTCCAGAACTTTCAACAAGACTGACTGAGGTTAATATTTTACTAGTTTCCATAAAGAAACCTAAGAATTATACTAATCTTTATTTTTACTAGAATCTTAAAAGTACTTTAACAGAAGCTTTAGACATTCTTTTTTATGGAAAGAAAGTTAAAATGAGGTTATATGTATTTTATATTACATTCATTCAATGTATATACTTGAGAACAAATCACATTTTAAAAATTTACGGCAATCTACAAATAACCTAGAAAACTACAGAGGTTCCCATCATTTCCTGAAGTTACTTTTTAATTTACGCTAAATCTCCCTGTGGTCAGTGTAAATGAAACAGTTTTGTTGATAAAATAAGCACTATGTCCTGCAGTCTGTTTCAGCTTTTACAAGTTCAGCATTTTATCATTTTAAGAGGAAATTGACAAATATACCCCTGGGGAAGTTCAGTATTAATGCCATCTTCTCACTAACAGAATTCTTTAGGAATAAGCTGTACATTAGATAGTTTTAAGCAAATTACATATAATCCTTAATCTTATAACCTAAGGGATAGGGTAGGTAATATTAGCACCATTTTACAAATGAGGGAACTGAAGCACAAAGATTAAGTGATTTACCTAGGACAGTGGTCCGCAAACTCATTAGTCAACAGAGCCAAATATCAACAGTACAACGATTGAAATTTCTTTTGAGAGCCAAATTTTTTAAACTTAAACTATATAGGTAGGTTATTAACTTAATTAGGGTACTCCTTCAATCGCACTGTACGTGGGTGCCTGCACGTGGTACTTTGTGGAAGAGCCATACTCAAGGGGCCAAAGAGCCGCATGTGGTTGGCGAGCCACATGCGGCTCTTTGGCCCCTTGAGTGTGGCTCTTTCACAAAATACCATGGCCTGGGCGAGTCTGTTTTGAAGAAGTGGCTTTAGAAGAAGTTTAAGTTTAAAAAATTTGGCTCTCAAAAGAAATTTCAATTGTACTGTTGATATTTGGCTCTGTTGACTAATGAGTTTGCCGACCACTGGCTTAGGGTAACAGCAATAATTGGGCTGAAATTGAAACCATCTGGCAATGTGGCTTTAGCTTGTTAATCACTCTACAGTGTTTATTTTGTGCAAACTCGTCCTTCCTATTTGTAAGAAAAACAGGAATCTAAATTCTTGGATTCAAATTCTTACTCAAAGATGATGCCCTTTATATTTTCCTAAAGCAGCTTCTATTTTACCTCTTGTACTGTAATTGCCATTTTCTGTCTCCTGTCTAGACAGTAAGCCTGAAAGAGTGAATACATGGCTCTGAGAAGCCTTATAATTTTAGGCAAATTACTTCTCTGAACTTCATTTTTAGGACTAGAAGTCCTTCTGCTTCTTTTAAACATTTGTGAGGAACAAATTAAACTACCTGTGAAAGTACTTTGTAAAGAGCCAAGCAATACTGACTACTGGAATGGCAGCACAAGGAACTCTGCAAACCAATTCCCCAGTGAAACAACCTACCTGGTAAAATTTAAAACAACCATGTAAAGTCTCTGGAAATTGTTCTACGGGCACACAGCCAAATGAGAACCAAGAAAACCTAAAACTCTACAGCAGCGTTTGTGGCATTGGAACCACCACTCACGTCTTCCGCCTCCTCTCAGCTTGGAGTGATGGACACTCCAGGAGGGTGCAGCCAAGGACCCAGGGCTCCTTCTTCCATCTCCTTGTTGAGGGTTATGTATTTTCTCAGGAGGAGCAGGTCACCAGCAGAGTAAAGGAAATATGTGATTATAAAAGTATAAATGCATATTTCCTCTTTTCTGAACTGATCTGCAGAGCAACTATATAAAACAGTATGTATACAATTGGGGTCTGTATTCTATTGCCATTAACAGCACAAAGGAAATGGATGGGAGCAAAGCTGTACTGGAGTAAGGAAATGACATCAGATGGTTAATTTGAATTCACAGGAACAAATGGAGAACCAGGAAAGGTACATAAGAGGATTGATAAAAAAATGATGCCAATATGTACTTAATCTTTTCTCAGTTTGAGACATTAATGAAAGTCATAAAGTATTGTTGGGCTGTAACATATAGATGAACTATGCATGATAGCACAAAAGGGGGGAAGAACTACAATGTTTCTTATTTCACTGGCACTTAATAGATCTGAAGTTTTAAAAATTTCTCAGGTTCATACACTGCTGGTGAGAATATAAAGTGCTACAGCTTCTTTGGAAAACAATTGATAATACCTCAAAAAGTTAAACAGCTACGATATGGCCTAGCTAATTCCTCTCCTAGGTATATATATATTCAAGGTAAATTGAAAATGTGTCTACACGAAAACTTGTGCACAAATGTTCACAGCAGCATTATTCATAAAAGCCCAAAACAAGCAAAATGTCCATGTGATGAATGGATAAAATGGTGCATGAATACAAATATTTGGCAAAAACTAGGAATGATGTATTGATGCACGCTACAACATGGATGAACCTTAAAAACATGCTAAGTCAGTTATAGAAAAGTCACATTAACTTCATTTACATGAAATGTACATCATAGGTAAATCTACAGAAACAAAGTAGATTAGTGGTTGCATAGGGCTCAGGGCGAAGAGTATAGGGTCTCTGGGGAGATGAAATGTTCTAAAATTGTGGCATAATTCTGTGAATATACTAAATACACTGAGTTGTAAACTTCATTTAGCTGAATTACATGTGATGTGAATTACATACCAATAAAGCTGTTATCCTTCCCCCCCTGCCAAAAAAGCACTATCTACTACCGTAGTAAATGTCCAGTATAAGGCACAGCACAGCGTTTCCAAGTTACTTGTTGGAGGTCAAATGCTGATTAGAGGCATGGCCAAAAGTGGGATGAAGGTTTTAAGGCTTCTAAATTTTGTTCACCATGATCATGTGCGACTTCTGACCCTCTCAGATACAACACCCATTGTTGAAAATCCTCCATGTTTTTCAGGGATCTCCCAAGTTCCTCACTAGCAAATCATCCTGGCTTCCAACCATTAATGGGAGTTCTTCACTAGCTTCCCATTACATAGCTCATGCCACACACACATTAACCTCATCACCTCCACTTATCGCACTGTAAACCCACTATGAGAAATACTGTCTTTCATTGATTGTGACTCGTCCCCAATAATTAACTGGCTTCAAAATGATAGACCTGATTCCTTGGAGTCTTTTATCAAGATTATTTTCCTTACTGTTCCTATTTGCCATAATTGACAGGGATCATCTTTAATCACCTCAAAAATAAGATCCTATCAGCTTTTTAAAAAATATTTGCTTTTAAAAATTTTAATTGATTTCAGAGAGGAAGGGAGAGACAGAAACATCACTGATGAGAATCATTGACCTGCTGCCTCCTGCACGCCCCCTACCATGGATCAAGCCCACAACCCGGGCATGTGCCCTTGACTAGTATCAAACCCAGGACCCTTCTGTCTGCAGGCTGATACTCTATCCACTTAGTCAAACCAGCTAGGGCCCTATCAGCTTTCTAGGTGACAAATTCCCACTCTGAGGGCGCAAAAAAAGACTTGTCATGACCTACTCTCCTTCTTCATTTTCTTCCAATCTTGCAAAATGGGCTTTTAAGGAAGTCTCTCTGAACTTCAGACTCTGCATCTGTAAGATGAAAAGGATGATATCCACTTCCAGACCTGGTAGCAGTTTTAAGTGAGGTAGAGAATATGAAATTACTTAGCCAAGAAACAGTAGTTTCTCACTATTATGTATACTAGTAGTTGTGGGGAGAAAGGCCTGTCCTCTACAAGTATTGACCCTTTTAGTGAGATGATATTGGAATTGCTATTTCCCGCATATGCCACTAGGTGGCACTTTTGGCTAACTGATGGGACCACTGACAACTAAGCACCTGGGAAATGCCAAGTGGCCATATTCCACCATCAATCCTTCAGTCATTTTTATGGCGTCTACTAGATAGCAATGATAGCTGAAGTGAATCCCAAGGAACAAGTGGATAACTCAGTCAGAGGTGGAGATGGAATTGAAGACAGCAGTTGATAGAGGTGGGATGAGAACAGAGTCCCAGCCAGAAAAAGCGTGTGTGAAAACACAGGAGCTTGGCCCATTCAGGCAAATGAGTTACAAATAACTAGAATGGAGTAGGCTATGTATACAAGGCTATGGTGGGAGGCAGGGCTGGAGCTTACAGGAAGGATCTGGGAGCTGGGCTTTATTGACTAACTTTTTAATTTGTGCAGTTGATAAACATTAATTATGGCTCCTTTCCAGGAAGAAAAACAACAAAAAAACACATTCAAAATGACAGAGGGTTTGCATGTTATGGACTCCTTGTGGTAGCAGGTGTTCACATGTGCTTCCCAGTACAGTAGCTACCAGTCATAGGTAGTTGTTAGGCACTCACATGGCTCGTGTGACTGAGGAACTGAATTTAAAATTTTAATTTTAGTTAAATAACCACATACTGAAGAGAATAGCTCTAAACTGTTTTTCCCACTGCCACCAACCAACCTTATCTACAGCAAGGGTCTATCTTACTGCACAGTGCATATATGGGAGATCTCTAGCCTCACAGAATGTTCTATTGTAGAGTGCTGGTCTAGATACAAGACCAATTGGGAGGCAACTGTTGCAGTGATGAGACAGGAGACGATGCAAGCCTGAACTACAGCACTGACAGTGGGGTTAGAGAGATTTAGAACAAGACTTGCCAGGACAAGACCGATTATTGAATGTGGGGGATGAAAAACGGGGGAGGGGAGATGACTGCAGGCTTCTACCTGGAGATATTGGTGTTACCACCAACTGGAATACAGGAAAAATGGTAATTTCCTCCTTGAAGATGTTGAGATGAAGGAGCCAAGGGGCATGCAGGTAGAGACACAGACTACATAGAAAAATGGCTGTGGTCCTGGAATAGATCATCAGTTCCTGTAGGTCAGAGAGACAGATGAGTAGCATCAGCGTGGAAGTAATAACGGAAGCCATGAAGAGGATAAGCAGTATGTGGCAAATGAGAAAACAGGACTGCACTATCATTTTAGGTCAGGGGAGTGTAAGAGAAAGAGGTAAAGGAGATGGGAAAGAAGCCAAGAAAAAGAAAGCCACAGTCTAGCAGTTCATGACAGTTTTGAGGAGAAAGTAGACAACAGTTTCAAATGCAATAGATACAAGATGGAAATGGGCAAGTTTCCACCAAAATTTGCAACAGGGAAATCATCTGTGATTTTTTACAGCAGATCGAGTGGGAGAAGCACAACTTCAGCCCTGGACAAAGTACCCAGATGTTTATGAGAGAAAAATAAACTTCTGCCTTTTTTAATGCATTGTTTTGGGGTTGCCTTGTTTAATAGCCTAATCGATATCATCCTGTATCAGTGGTCGGCAAACTGCGGCTTGTGAGCCACATGCGGCTCACGAGCCACGGTTTGCTGCTCTGTTGACTAATGAGTTTGCCAACCACTGGGATAGGGGCTTAATCACAAGAAACAACAAAAGCCTGTAATTATTGGAATCGAGAGTCTAGGTCAGTGGTCAGCAAACTCATTAGTCAACGGAGCGGCAAACCGCGGCTCACGAGCCGCTGTTTTCTGACCACTGTCCTATATAATAAAAACCTAATATGCAAATCTAACGGTGGAACTACCGGTTGGCGGGGGGCAGGGGTGGGGATGGTGAGCAGGTGGTGCCAGGCCAGCCAAGGTGGGTGCCAGTGGGAGAGGAAGGGGACAGAGACCAGGGGGCAGTGGCGGAGGGGCAACCAGGGGGCGGGGCCAACCATTTGCCAGCTGGTGCTATCTCCCAATTGGCCTGCCAGTTACCTCCTGCAGATGGAGGCCACTGGCTGCGGCGACGGGGAGATGTGGGGTGGGGCTGGCCACTCGCCGGTCAATTGGACATCCCCTGAGGGCTCCCGGACTGCAAGAGGGTGCAGGCTAGGCTGAGGGACCCGAGTCATGAATTTTCGTGCACCAGGCCTCTAGTAACTAACAGATCTTACATGCAAAAATAGATTATAAAATAAATAAACATATTGAATAATCAGCAAGGCTTTTATGTTAGTAAATTTTTTAGTTCATTTTATTTTTGAAAATGTTTCCAAAAAGGAGTAAATAGTATGAGGTAGGGTCAGCCAAATCCTCTGTTGCTGTTGATGGCTACTTGAAGCGCTTCTTCCATTCTTTCCATTGTAGAATACTTAGGGAGGTAGAGGAGACTAAAACACGTAAGGGCTCTTATGGGATCTTTTTCATCCACATTTTCAGGACAGCAAAATGTTATTTTCATGCTCTTTAAACCTTTTACTTGCATTCTGTCAGTTCCTGTAAGAAACACTAAAATGCGGAATGAAATTGAGTGATCTGCTTTACAAATCAACATTTATCAAGAGAAAATACTTTTATTTTAAACACTAGTGGCCCGGTGCACAAAATTCATGCACATTAAAATGGAATTAGAAAAAAATTTTAATATTACTATTTGCCCTTTCTCTATAATAGAAGTGTCAGAGATGAAAGAAAATTAGCAAAATGTGTATGAAAATCTCCCTCCTGTCAAGAGTCTGGGGCATGCCACGGGACCCAGAGTCAAGTCCCCGCCCACCCGCACATGCCTTGGGATAGCAGGAGACCCAGACATGGCCAGCCCCACCCCCGCCAAGCCACTCCGGGTGGGAGGCACAGCCTCAGGTCCCCCAGCCAGGCGCTGGGCGAGGGGTGGGGGGGTGCGCAGCCTCAGGTCCCCCATCAAGCCCTGTCAGGCGGGAAGGTGCAGGCTCAGGTCCCCTGTCAAGCCCCGCCAGGTGGGGAATGTAGCCTCAGGTCCTCCAGCCTGGCACCAAGGCAGGGGGTGCAGTCTGAGGTCCCCTGGCCCAGCGCCAGGGCGGGGGGGGGGCACAGCCTGAGGTCCCCCGTCAAGCCCTGCCGGGTGAGGGGCGCAGCCTGAGGTCCCTTGCCCAGGCCAGGCGCCATGCAGCCTCGGGTCCCTGCTGTTTGGTCATTACATGATGGTGTCTCGACTAATTTGCATATTATCCTTTATTTGGTAGATTTATTGAGGGCCCATGTGCAAAGTCCTACATTAGACAGCACTAGGGATCATATTAGATCTAAGTCTGACACACAGACACTACCTTCAGTGACTGGTAGGAATATTAGATTCTTGTGCAAAAAAAGAGAAAAACAAGAAATAAAAGGGTGTAAGACAGCCAAACAGGGTGTCATAGAAATAAGGGCTGCTCAGTGTAAATGCTATGGGGTTCAGAGCAGGAAGAGAGAACCAGACTGGGGTGACTAGGGAAGACTTCTGAATGTTTGGAATTACGCTGGACCTTTAAGGAGGGAAAGGTTTAGAGAGGCAAAGGAGATGGGTGACGGTTCAAGGCAGGGCAAGGAGTTTCAGAGAAAGCCTGGAAGTGAGAGGGTGCAAGGAACTGCAGGGCCTGAGTAAGTGAATGATGACACTACAGAAAGAGGGTCACTATTTAGGTTGAAGAAAAAAAATGTAAAGCAACAGATAGGGTTGAAAACACAGGAAAAAGATCTCTATTAATATTTATTTTTTGATGTTGTGACGACGTGACATAGAGGACATTCAACTGGACTAGGAGTGGCTCTTCCACTCCTACTTGCAAATGATGCCTAAGACAAGCAAAATGTTCTTATTCCATAAAAAAAGAACGTAGGATTATAAATATATTCCTGATCCAACACTTACCAAGGAACTTCTTCTTTTCCTCCAAAGTCAATTTGTGTAAAGCCTTCCAAAACATCACTATGGTGGGATGTGAATCGTCATATCCTTGTTCATAACGTGCATTCTGGAGAAAAATGCAAAGAAAAAAAGTATTCAGGAATAGGAAAGAAATTTAAATTCAAGCCACTTGGCCTTTATGATATACCTTTTCAAATGTTTCCCAGTCGTAATCTGTATTTCCAATAATCATATCCTTTAGTTCTTCAGGATGGAAAAATTCAATAATCTCCTTGTCACACACTTTGTAAAATCCTCTTTGAAACTCTTCATAAACTGCCTTTACAGAGATGTTGAAGATGTAATCGACATACTTAGAAACATAGTCTGTCCTTTAATGAAACAAAAATGATTTCAGCTTACTGCAATACTCTGAAAAAAATGGGAGGAGGGGCGGGAAGGAGGTGGCTAAAGATAAGAGCTAGACCACTTAGCAACTGAGTGGGTGGAGTGTTATAGGCAATTTTTGTATATTATCTAATTTAATCACAAAATTCTGAGACACATTTTAATAACATTTTAGTGAAGAGGAAACTGAGATACAGTGAAGTCATGTGATTTTTCAGGGTCACACAGTGAAGAGAATTGACATAGATTAGAATAGAATGAGTTTGGAAGAATTAATTAGTCATGTCTGGGAAATGGGCTTGGGAAATGAGGGAAATTTCCTATTTTATTTTATACTTTTCTGTATTATCTGAATTTGTCATAGGAGTAATTATTTGAGCTTAACACCAGTAAGGGATTTATACTTCTAGCTATAACGGAATAGCTTGTAGCAAATGCTTGCAATAAGAACTACAAAAAGGCAAGCAATATAAAAAAAACACATGTAGCTCTAGGCTTCCAAATCAGAGACAAGACTGGAGAGACCTCTGGACTAAGAGAGAAGGGAAGCTCACTGAGGAGAGCCCAGCATTTTACTTGGAGTCTTTCCCTTCTTCTGGCACATTTGCTAATTCGGTCGGGCTAAAGGGCTGAGCAAAAAGTAGTTGTTAAGAGGCAGAAAACCTTATTATATCTATCAACAACCCTATGGGTAAATGGGGATATATTCATAAAATATACTATAGAGCTAGATATGTTCTATTTCTTGATCTGTGCTCTGATAGTGTGTGCAATTTTCTGTATGTTATACTTCAATACGAAGATTTTTTAAACAAAGATTAAAAATTAAAGAAAAATATTTGCCTTAGGGCAGAATGCTCACTAGGACCAACTATCAAGGGAATATTCTATAATCCCACACTGTATTCCTTTAAATCCCATAAAGTGTTGGGAAGTGAAGATACCACAGTGGCATCTATCTATCTGTATACATAAAACCCTAATATGCAAATAGACTGAACGGTGGAACAACCGAACAACCAGTTGCTATGATGTGCACTGACCACCAGGAGATGTCAACGGGTGTGAGCGGCGGCTACCGGCCCCGATTGCCCCTCAGGGCTTCTCCACCTCCCCCTGCTCCTGAGGGGTGATCAGGACAGCCGCCGCCGCTTGCACCTGCTGCTGGCACTGGCCCCAATCGCTCTGTACTGTCAGCGCGTGGGAGCAGTGGCAGTGAGAGCAGAGCTGCTGGCAGACGGGGGACCGGTGGCTGCAGTAGGAGGGGCTGGGCAGGGGCACGGAGGATGGGCCAAGACCCGCCCCTGTGCCCACCGTAGCCTTGCGGCCCACAGTTCCTTTTAAGGTGCACGAATTCGTGCACTGGGCCACTAGTCTAATAATATTAACAAATACTCTGTGCCTGCTATGGACCAGGAACTAGTGTAGACTAGTCGAGGTACTGGATGTATAGTGGTGAGCAAGGAAGACTGAGTCCTTGCCATCATGCAGCTCATCACAGTGGGGGAAACATTGGTAAGGAAATAAGCAAATAAAGTCTAAAGGTAGATAAAGTGTGACATGAAAAGAAAAGGTAAAGCAGGGTAAGGGGATAGAGAGGTTGGTGGTATGGTTCTAGATAGGAGGATAAGGGAAGGCCTCGATGAGAAAGCCATTTTCTTCCCTACCAGAATATGCACTCCATACAGACACATAAAACACAGCAACTCTCTACCTTATTAAAAATTAATTGGGAATTAAAAGTTATATAGCTACAATAAGTTTTTAGAGCCCAGTGAAATAAACAGTGTATAAACAAAACAAACATTTCACTTTTTTGTACCTACTTGTTAGTCTGGTTGACAATTATGGAACTTCCATTAGGAATTAAGTCTACATCAGTTTTGTCCCAATTCACCTGTAACCACAAATAAACTCAGATAGCATCTCCAAAATAATTGTGAACAGTCTATCATCAACAAATACACTTTAAAGCATATCTTTTTTCCTCAAGAATAGGTGGAATTGTACATTTCTGTCACAAAACAAGCAAGGAATGTACAAATAAAAATTAACAGCTTTTCATGCAGAATGAAAAATAAATGTAAAAAACTCGAATTATCTATTTTAACTGATCATACTGAAAAAATAAATAGGGAAACTGCCATATTTCAGTACTCACTTCTCAAGGACAGACCTAGTGTGGTGGATTTGGAAAATTAGCCATAAATTCCTCCTACCCTGGTATTCCTGCCCCTTTGCAATATGACTCCACAGTACCTCCCATCAAGAGGGGGGAGTCTGGCCCAACTGGCATGGCTCAGTGGTTGAGCGCTGACCTATGAACCAGGAAGTTATGGTTCAATTCCCAGTCAGGGCACATGCCCAGATTGCGGGCTTGATCGCCAGAGTGGGGTGTGCAGGAGGCAGCCAATCAATGATTCTCTCTCATCATTGATATTTCTCTCCCTCCCTAACCTCCCTCTCTGAAATCAATAAAAATACATTTTAAAAAAACCCACCAATAATAACAATTAAAAAAAAGACAGGGAGTCTCTTTCTTTAGCCCTTGAATCTGGAGGTAAGCTTGTGGAATAGTCTGGCCAATGGGATCCGACAGAAGCAAAAGCATGAAAAGAAGCTTGTGTGTTAGGGCTTGCCATCTCTTTGGAGCCTGAGCCCATCCAGTGAAGAAGCCTCAGCTGGCCTCCTGGATGAGAGCAGACAGAACAGAGACAAGCTGTGCGTGCCAGCTGACACCTGCCAAGGACCAGGTGTGGTGCGAGGCCATAGCAGGCCATCCAGCTCAGCCATGCTGGCCCAGCCCAGAAACCACAGAATTATTTGTTGTTTTCTGTCACTAAGTTTAGGTGTTGTCTGTTACACAGTAAAATCCAACTGACACATCCAGCTCATAAAAAAATGGAGAGAATAACCTTTTACATTAACTTAATTCAGAAGTTTGTTTTTTCATTCAAGGGTGCATGTTTAGGCAAGTATGTAAAGGGTTAATCAGATTAAATCTGATCTGAAATCCGGTTTTCCTTGTTACTCACATTAAAATAGATATAAAATACTTCTTCAAAGTCAGCACTTTCATCATCCAGAAGTGTTTGCAAACTCCTAAAGAACAAATAATTTCATTAAAAAAAATAATGATCACTAGATACATCTTGTAAATAAACATAGAGTGCATGACTATTCCGAAGGAGGGAAGTCAGGTACAGTTCCCATACCACTCCTCCGTGACTTGAGACCTCAGCTATCATAAAATGTGAGGTCAGAAGTTTATCTACAATTCCGCAGGCTCCCCACCTGATTCCTACTCTCCTTCTACCACCCCCTAACTTCCTTTACCTCATCATCATAGATTTCTATTTAGAAAAGGACTGGTAATGTATTTACTGACACTGAAACTCAGTCAAATTGATGTTACCTTTATTTAAGCTTTGGGACTTTACTTACAGAGCAAATAATAGATCTCCTTTTAAATATCAGGCATCGCTCAGGAAATCTGTGGAGTGGACAGATAGGTCAAAGGACCTTCTCTGTATCTGCTGTCCCAGGATCATCAAGCTCCAGACAGACCTGACATTTGACTACCTTAATTCTTTCCAGGCATTCGCGAGAACAGAGGGTATTATCAGAATGGGAGCAGCCAGTCATTTCATATTTCCATCCTCTATACTTTATAAATACATTTAATGTAATATGTCTCATATTACGTATTATTTACTCCTTTACCTCTCTATTCATTCAACAAACATTTACTGAGTACTTAATATGGTAGGCAAAGGGGATGTAAAGTTGAGACCAATTCCTTTCCTGCCAATAAACACTGAGACCAGTAGGAATGATGCTGATGACAGCCTTACCTACAGTACTGTGAGATCTGTGCAGCCGGGAACTATGTAAATAGGTATAACTTGGAAGAGCTTGGTTAACTCTTTCTGAAGGGAAACATGTCACTGGGGAAGGTCTCCCTCTGGGAGATGGTGGAAACAAAGCTGATTCTTTTCCCTACTGGATTTTTTATTATGGTACCCTATAATAATAAATGCCTAATATGCAAATTGACCGTCACTCCAACACACAAGATGGCTGGCAGGGGAGGGACCAGGCCTGCAAGGGAGGACAGTTGTGGGTGACCAGGCCTGCAGGGGAAGGCAGTTGGGAGGGACAAGGACTGCAAGGGGAGGGCAGTTGGGGGGGACCAGGCTGGCAGGGGAGGGCAGTGAGGGGTGACCAGGCCTGCAGGGGAGGGCACTTAGGGGCAATCGGGCCAGCAAGGGAGCAGTTAGGTATCAATCAGGCTGGCAGGGGAGTGGTTAGGGGGTGATCAGGCTGGCAGGCAGAAGCGGTTAGGGGCAATCAGGCAGGCAGGCAGGCGAGCTGTTGGGAGCCAGCAGTCCTGGATTGTGAGAGGGATGTCTGACTGCCCAGTGGGATCGGGCCTAAATGGGCAGTTGGACATCCCTCGAGGGGTTCCAGATTGGAGAGGGTGCAGGCTGGGCTGAGGGACTCCCCCCACCCCATGCACGAATTTCGTGCACTGGGTCTCTAGTTATGATATAAAACAGACCATCTTTTATTCATGTATTTTTGTGAGGTCAGGGAACTCAGCTAACAAAACTGGATTCATCGCAAAATTTGGTTGACTAGCCCTAACCTGTTTGGCTCAGTGGACAGAGCATCAGCCTGCGGACTGAAGGGTCCCAGGTTTGATTCCGGTCAAGGGCATGTACCTTGGTTGCGGGCACATCCCCAGTAGGAAGTGTGCCGAAGGCAGCTGATGTTTCTCTCTCATCAATGTTTCTAACTCTCTATCCCTCTCCCTTCCTCTCTGTAAAAAATCAATAAAATATATTTAAAAAAATATTTGGTTGACTATCTTCTCATTGTATGTCCATATATGGCTTATTTATGAGTATGTTTATGAATAACACCTGTAAACCTGGCTCCCAAAACAAGAACTAAACATTGCTAATCCTATATAATAAAAGCCTAATATACTAAGTGTCCAACCGTTTGTTTGACCGTTTGACCAGTCACTATGATGTGCACTGACCACCAGGGAGTAAACGCTCTGACTGGTAGGTTAGCTTGCTGCTGGGGTCCTGCCGATCAGGACTGGGTGAGATGGGTTGGACACGCCCTGGAACCCACCTGCGGTACCTCCCTGGCCCCGATTGTGCACCAGTGAGGTCCCTCGGGCTGGCTTACACCCTCTTGCAATCCAGGACCCCTTGGGGGATGTCAAGAGAGCTGGTTTCGGCCTGATCCCTGCAGGCCAGACTGAGGGACCCCACCAGTGCACGAATCTGTGCACCGGGTCTCTAGTATCTTATACCTACCTATAAGAGGTACCTTCCTTATCCCATTTTCTACCACCCCCAAAATGAGTTACAAATATCTACCAGTTTGAAGAGTGTCTTTTGTCTTTCATTAAGATATCTCTTGATGAACAAAGAACTTCTTTAATCTTGTTGCAGTTAAACTTACCAATCTTTCCTTCACTGTTGGTACTTCTTATGTCTTACTTAAAAAATCCCAAGGGGAAAGGTATTTATCCATATTTCCATCATTTTAACATTTACTATTTAAGTCCTGCATCCATGTGGAGTTGATTTTTGTATATGACATAAGGTATCTATTTTAATTTTTCCCCAGATGCATTAACTGAATGGTACTCCTATTCCCATTGACCTAATATGCTAGTTCAGTGGTCGGCAAACTCATTAGTCAACAGAGACAAATATCAACAGTACAACGATTGAAATTTCTTTTGAGAGCCCAATTTTTTAAACTTAAACTTCTTCTAACACCACTTCTTCAAAACAGACTCGCCCAGGCCGTGGTATTTTGTGGAAGAGCCACACTCAAGGGGCCAAAGAGCCGTATGTGGCTCGCGAGCCGCGGTTTGCCAACCACTGTGCTAGTTTGTTAAAGTTCCATGTATGCATGGTCAGTTTCTGAGCGCTCTCTTCTGTTCCACTGGAAAACCTGCACAATAACATACTGTCCTAATTAATGCGGCTTTCAAGTTATTCTTGATATCTGAGAGACCAAGTTCCCCACCCTTCTTTACCTTATGAGTTATTCCTGGCTATTCTTGGCCCTTTGTTCATCCATCTAAATTTTAGAATCAACTTGTAAAGTTTTATAGTAAGCCTGCTGGGATTGAAATTGGGAGTTTTACTGAATGTAGAGATGGGTGCTTCGCAAAGCACTGCCCAGACCCACAACTTCTGGGAATCCTTGAGGACTTTACAGGGGTCCCTGGGCTCTAAACTATCTATACGAATAAAAGGGTAATATGCAAATTGGTCAGGAAGCCCTCACAGTAACGACCAAACAGCAGGCTGCGTGGGGTGACCAGGCTGGCAGGGGGGTTAGTGAGGGACGACCAAACAACTGAACAGCAGGCTGCGTGGGACAACCAGGCCAGCAGGGGGATTAGTGAGGGGCGACTAAAAACTGAACAGCAGGCTGCGTGGGACAACCAGGCCAGCAGGGGGGTAGTGAGGGGCGACTAAACAACCGAACAGCAGGCTGTGTGGGGCGACCAGGCCAGCAGGGGGGTGGTGAGGGGCGACCAAACGACTGAACAGCAGGCTGTGTGGGGTGACCAGGCTGGCAGGGGGGTTAGTGAGGGACGACTAAACAACTGAACAGCAGGCTGCGTGGGACAACCAGGCCAGCAGGGGGGTGGTGAGGGGCGACTAAACAACTGAACAGCAGGCTGCGTGGGACAACCAGGCCAGCAGGGGGGTGGTGAGGGGCGACTAAACAACTGAACAGCAGGCTGCGTGGGGCGACCAGGCCAGCAGGGGGATTAGTGAGGGGTGACTAAACAACTGAACAGCAGGCTGCGTGGGACAACCAGGCCAGCAGGGGGGTAGTGAGGGGCGACTAAACAACTGAACAGCAGGCTGTGTGGGGCGACCAGGCCAGCAGGGGGTTAGTGAGGGGCGACCAAACGACTGAACAGCAGGCTGCGTGGGGCGACCAGGCCGGCAGGGGGATTAGTGAGGGGTGACTAAACAACTGAACAGCAGGCTGCGTGGGACAACCAGGCCAGCAGGGGGGTAGTGAGGGGCGACTAAACAACTGAACAGCAGGCTGTGTGGGGCGACCAGGCCAGCAGGGGGTTAGTGAGGGGCGACCAAACGACTGAACAGCAGGCTGCGTGGGGCGACCAGGCCGGCAGAGGGGGCAGTGAGAGGCGACCAGGCCAGCAGAGGGGGGAAGTGAAGGGCAACCAGGCTGGAGGGGGGGGCAGTTGGCGGCAACCAGGCCAGCAGGGGGGGCAGTGAGGGGCGACCAGGCCAGCAGAGGGGGGCAACTGAGGGACGACCAGGCCAGTGGGGAGGGGCAGTTTGGGGCGACCAGGCTGTCAGAGGGCGCAGTGAGGGGCAACCAGGCTGGTGAGGGGGCAGTTGGAGGCAACCAGGCTGGAGGGGGGTGGGGGGGAGTTGGGAGCAACCAGGTTGGCAGGGAGGGCAGTTCGGGGCAACCAGGCTGGCAGGGCAGGGGGAGTTGGGGCGACCAGGCCAGCAAGGGGTCAGTTAGAGGTGATCAGGCAGGCAGGCAGGTGAGCAGTTGGGAGCCAGCAGTCCCGGATTGTGAGAGGGATGTCTGACTGTCGGTTCTAAACCAGCAGTCCAACATCCCCCAAGGGGTTCTGGATTGGAGAGGGTGCAGGCTTGGCGGAGGGATTCCCCCCCCGCCACCCCGTGCACAAATTTCATGCACCAAGCCTCTAGTTTTCATAATAATACTAAGATATAACTTTTCTCTTTCACATTCTGTCATGAGTATAGAACAGTTTCCCAGAGGCTCTATGATGCCCATTATTTGTGTATTCTTGAATTTAAAACATTTATCACTTTTAATTTCTAATATTGCAAACACTGGCAAAAGTAATGAACATAAATAAAATCTCGTTGAGTCCTCAATACTTTTTGAACTTCTTAAGACCTAAAAGTTTGAGAAACACTGATACAGATTTAATCTTTTTTAGATTTACTAAGTTTATGTGTACTGTTACTAAGCTTATTAAGTCTTCTTAGGCATAAGCATTAATTAGGTAATGTTCCAAAAAAAATTTCTCTCTCCTCCTTTCCAAATCTTCTGTTTTCAATATTTTTCTCCTCCTCTTATTAGGATGATTAACAGTTGGACTCTGGAGCCATGGTTATGTAACTTTGGGACCTGGGTGTGTTTTAGTTTCCTTATCTGTAAAATGGATCCTGATAATAATAGGATCATACTACTGTTCTAATTAAAAAAAAAATCTCCACAGTCCATTGCATAAATATACCAAAAATATACAATTCCCTTCTTGAAGAACAGGTAGGTAGTCCATGTATTATGAACTATATAATACAGTGTACACTGGTATACAGAAATCCTTGCATGGTTATGTATTTCTGGGTAAAATGTCTAGAGGCAGAACTGCTGGGTCAAGACGTCAAACGCATTTTCAATTCAGATAAGCAATGCCACATTGCTCTCTGAAAAAGGAGTTACCAATCTGCACATCCACTAACAATACCTGAGATTGGAGTGAATCTTTTACCAAACCCTTGCTAACACCATACAGCATCAGTATTTCCATCCACTGTCATTTTGAAGCACACAATAGTCTCTCATTTTAATCTGCATTCCATGATCATTAGGGAAATTGATCATGTTTTTATTTATGTACTATTTCTATTCCTTCTTTTGTGAGTTGCCTTCTTGTACACTTTATCAATTTTTCTTATGAATGTGTAAGAGCACTTTATATGGTAGGGATAGTCATCCTTCCTATTATATGTTACCAATACTTTTTGCAAGGTGGTGGGTTGTCTTTTAACTTATAAATATAAGTTTTCATTTTAAAGGTGACAATACGGAAACAATATTTAAAATAAACATCACTATAACCTGTGCTCTGTCTATGACTGTTTCTATGCAAATAAAGTACAAAGATTAATGCAAACACTGAGGACTAATATAAAAAAATAAACTTTTCTTAATTTTAGAAAGTTAAATTATTAATGCAACAATTCTTACCAACGTTAAAATTGGTTTCAAGTACTTAGAATGCTACTATTGGACATGAAAATATTACTGAGAGGGTGTGTTTAAATATTTGTCTAAATGTATGTTAGGTAGGACTCTGAAGAAGCATCATGTTTACTTACCTTCCCAAGACAGGGCTAAGCTCTTTCAAGTCTTCCAATGATGGTGTTTGGTCCAAAAGTTTCTTAAACAGAGCCAGTGGGAAAGGGATGTTTGCAACATTGCAGTTAAACAGAGTAAGTCCACACAGAATCCCAAAGAAGAAATATCTCTTTTCCTCAAATTTAGGCTGAAAAGAGAAAAAAACATCTTAACATATTATGAATTTTTGCCAGTACAATGGTATCTTTATATTAGACTAGAGGCCTGGTGCACGAAATTTCTGCACTGGAGGGGGGTCCCTCAGCCCAGCCTGCCCCCTCTCACAGTATGGGAGCCCTCAGGGGATGTCCTACTGACAGCTTAGGCCTGCTCCCTGCCTAAGCCACAGTCTGGCCTCCCTCTGCGGGAGGCAACTGGCTGATCAGGGGAAGGCGCCACCCCCATCACCCCGCTGCTGCTGCCACTGCCGGCCACCACAGCCGCCAAGGTGTTTTCATCAACACGGATTCCAGTCCCCTCACCACAGAAAAATGACAACTTTCTTTAGGCATTTTCAAGATGTCTCTTTCATAGGATATGCCATTTCTTTCTTTTTTTTTAATCCTCACCTGAGGATATTTTTCCATTGATTTTTTGAGAGCGTGGAAGAGAGAGGGAAAGACAGAGAGAAACATCAATGTGAGAGAGACACTTCAATAGGTTGCCTCCTGCATGAGCCCTGACCTGGGCCCCAGCCAGGGAGAAGCCTGCAACCTAGGTACATGCTCTTGATCAGAATCGAACCTGTACCCTGCGGTCCACAGGCCGAGGCATTATCCATTGAGCCAAACCAGCTAGGGCAGGATATGACATTTCTTAGCCCTCTAGCAGTGGACCTTTGTTTTTTCCTCCAGGAGTGAGGTGGAAAAACCCTAGATCACCTTCTTGGATTCTTATTATCCAAGTTACCAAGAACACTGCAAGTGGCATACTGGGAGCTTAGCCAATGAGAGGTCAGAAAAAGTGTTTCCTCTGCAGTTCATGTGCAGAGGTGGGACTGCTGGTGCGCCGCAGCTGGAGTGACTCCAGGCCCCCGTGCCTGTGTCTGCTCCAGGGCTGGCCGAGCCAGCATGGCATGGCAGCTCAGGCAGGCCTCTGTCTCTGTCTCTGTCTCCACTCTGGGCCTCACCTGTGTGCGCACCCTCCTCATGACTGGTTGTGACGGTTACGGCGTCCTGGCTAATTTGCATATTATCTCTTTTTATATAAATATATATGGAGATAGATAGATAAATAAACATGCCCTCCTGCCCCCTCTCCAGTTTCACAAAATAAAATCACAAATTAAAACCAAAATCTTGAGATAAGAATATTCAGGATTTATATTCAATCATTAAGTTAATTTAAATCCCTGTCACAGTTTTGGTCACTAAAAGCATTAACAGAATGGGGGTTGAGGGGACAGGAGAGATGTTGTTTAGGGGGGAAAAGACTGCACCAAGTAGTAAATAAGTCCTAGAGATCTAACGCACAATAGTAAATATAGATAACAATGTTGGATTATAATAATCAAATGTGCTATGAGACTAGATCTTAATTATTCCAACCACTGAAAAGAAACAGTAATTATGTGACGTGACAGAGGTGCTAATTATTGCCTCAGTGGCAATCACATTATAGCATATAAATATCAAATCAACATGTGTACAATGTTTAATTTACACAATGTTATATACCACTTATTTCCATAAAAAATAAATAAATGAACGCATGAACAAGCATAGCAGCACATTAGGCTCAGTAATCCTTATAAACTAAAGTTTTCACAATTTACTTTCATAGCCTTTGTCTTCAAGTTCATCAGGAAAAATAGAACTGTGACAGACTGAGTGCCTAAGAAAGAAGCATTTGATTTTATCCATACATTCCATAAATGGTCAAAAACACATATTGCTTAATTTCTCCTGTGTGGACATGAGAATCCAGGGAAAGTAAACCCTGTTTTAGAGAAAATAATCATCTATGTATGTATGTATGTATGTATGTATGTACTTACTTATTTTTATCCTCACCGGAGGATATGTTTTTATTGACTTTAGGGAGAGAGAAATGGAGGGGGAGAGAGAGAGCTAGTGCATGAGAGAAACATCAATTGGTTGCCTCCCATATGTGCCCAAACAGGGATTGAACTTGCAACCTAGGTATGTGCCCTGAACGGGGATTGTCACCTGCCACCTTTTGGTGTACAAGATGATGCTCTAATCAACTCAGCCACTTGGCCAGGGCAATAATCACCTTTTTCAAATTAAAATTTATCTCTACAATTATATCATTAATTCTTCTCCTAGTATAAAAACAAATTAAGCAATCTAATTTTTTATGGTATGTGACATTCCTTGTCTGTCAGGAAATACCATAAGAAAGAAAAGGGGACTTACTTTAACAGGAAACCACATGTAGGTAGCCTCTTTAGGATACATGAACATCCCATATTCTGGCCGAGTCATCTCTTCAAACAGACAGTGGAAAAACTCTGTCCTGACGCCTCCAGGTTCATATCCAATTTCTTCACTAAATGAAACCTGAGGAAGCAGAGCAAATAATGCATCACTTCTAGGCTGTGTATTGCTATGTATTAAATTTAGTAGTGAGAGCTAGCATTATTGTAGGCCCAAGTATTTAGCAGCCACTGTGGTAAGCATCATACTCATATTATCATATTTAATATCCTATTAATTCTATGAGGCTTCAAGAATTTAAATAACTTTCCCAAGGTTATAAAATACTCCCCCTGGCCAGGCTGGCTGGACCCCACCCATGCACGAATTCATGCACCGGGCCTCTAATATATATATATACATATATATACATACACACACTAGTAAGACAAGTTATATAGTTACTAAACCAAAGATCATTTATAGATGTTCAGAACATGGTAATATCTACAATTATACCCTCAAAAATGATACAGTCAATAAACAGAAAGTTCCCTCTTTCACAGAGGACTTTGGGTCCTGCATGAGAGCAGAAACAAACCCTCAATTCTCCTCTGTATTACACCATCTCACAGAAACCCTTAAAAAGTGGTGACTAGCCCGGCAAGGTCAGTCCTCAGGAGGGACTAGACCTCTGAGGGTTAGAACTGGACTTGCTACCTGGCTAGGTTTGGGGAAGACAACCATTTCCCTACTGCCCCTTAACATGTGTGTACTGATGAAGTGCCTACACCTATCACCAGAAACTCACAGGTCTCTGGGGAGTTAGGGGAACTCTGAGACAGACCACCTCAACGGCAAAGGGAGATAATTTCCCTTCTGTAAAGGCTAGTTGTTACATTATTTTATATTTTCCTTATCTCGGCACCAAATTATTGAGAGTTATACTTTACCATTAATTCCATCCTCAGGTCTTCATTCTCAAATTGACTTAACTGGCTCAAAACGTCCTCAATCAAGTGACTCCTTCTGACTATAAGATTAAAGGTGGGCAGCAACCCTAAACTGGACCCTCCATCTTCCAAAATTCCAGCCAACTGCAAAACAGCTCTAATTCTTCTCTCCTAGGAAAAGAGAAATGTCTCACATCATTTTACCATTTGCTCTGAGTAGAAATTTATAAAGTGGGATAAACTGGTTTAGTTTGTTATAAATGCATGTCACAAGCATTTATGGAAAGAGCCTTATATGCACCACTGGAGATAAGCTATACATTCAGTATTCACCCTCAGTGAGCCGAAGAAACATGGAACCTAAGAAATGGAAGCCATCCTGGGTGAGCAGGCAAGTGACCAACAGCAGGCTCCATTGGACTACTTTACCCTTCCTATAAATACAATTATTAATACTTCAGTTATAAAGCTCATTATAATCAACAGACTAAGAGACTGATTAGTAAACACTGAAGCAGTACACTGAAACACATTCTCATTTGAAAAAGTTCAGAAGTTTAGAAAAGAAGCAGTCTGCAGGAAAAGTTCAGGTGTGAGAGACCTCGCTAAAGATATCCTATTGTAGGAAGAGAATCCATACAAGAGATTTTAGGTGAAGAGAGGAGGAGGAGGGGAGGAGGAGGGGGAGGAGGAGAAGGGGGAGGAGAAGAAGGAGGAAGAGGAGGGGAAGGAAGAGGGGAAGGAGGAAGGGGAGGAGAAGGGGGAGGAGGAGGGGGAGGAGGAGGAGGAGGGGGAGGAGGAAGGGGAGGAGGAGGGGGAGGGGAGAGGAGGGGGAGATAGATTGATATTGAGATTGTCCACCTGAAACCAGAAAGTCTGTGGCTCTTAGCAAAACAGAGAGAAATCAGGTCTATAAAATTATTACTGGAAACTTGTTTAAAGTCAGGAGAAAATAGTTAAGAGATGAAACAAAAGAAAATTCTTGTATATTTTTATTTTCCTTTGTTAAGTGTTCCATTAATGGTTATACCAGAACTTATAAATCAATTTCCTATTTTATTATGGTAACTGCATTTGTGAAAGTATTTACTTTTATGACACATATTTGAATATTACTCATACACGTACAGATGCATACATGAGAGCAAGAGTGATAATAAGACCTAACACTTTTGGGCATTTACTTGGTGTGAGGCACTGTTCTAAAAGCTATACCTATATTAACAAATTTAATCCTTAAAAAAAAGTAATGAAGTACATTTTCCAAGGCATTTTAAATTGTCCAATTTTAACTTCAAAAGCACATTGCTGGATATGTTCACAAACAGAACCAATTTAGCTGATATTAGTTCATTGGAAAAAGGATACATTTTACAAACCTTTGTTATGGCACTATCTCAGGCATTTATTTGGGTCCAAATTTCAAGAATCCTCTGTCACCTCTATTCCCATTGTTATGTTTTCCTCACTCGGTTGGACCTCCTTAAAATATAGTGCTAATTTCAATCAAGTCCAAGTTTGCTACACCTCTTTGAATGGCAATCAGAAAACTACAGGCACCAACCTCAAGGTCAAAGCTCTACAACTAGGCCAGCGGCCCAAGCTCGATCCTTTGCTACTAAGGCCCTAATAGGCCTCAAGGCCAAGCCAACCCAAATTATGACACTCCTGTTTGCCTTCTTCATTAGAGCATAAGTAACTTGAATGCTACAGCCATTAGTTCCACCCCCAAAAACACTGTACACTTACGAAGGCACTTATCATTTGATTTGTTAATAAAGACAAAGAAATCGGCATGCATACCTTTATTTTTAAACGCGAGTCTGCACGTAGTAGTTTAATTTTTGACAGAATATTAAAGACAAATGGAAAATGACTGAATATGACAGGATGCTGCATGTCTACTGAAGTGTCCTAAAAATGAAAATGAGAACAATTCTGATAAGTGAAAGGACAGAGCTATCTTACATCTTACCTCGTAGCCTTAAACCCTGATGGGTGAAGGTCTCAGTACTTACGGCCAAGGCAATTCAAACCGCTAGGCAGTAGTACTTAGATACATAAAATTCTAAGAAAATGTTTTACATTGGTATATAGACCTGGTATTTTCAGTGCTCATTTAATTTACCAATTAGTTGTAAATTCTGGGCACTTTCCCAGAGTCTGTTCTACTGCCACCACACTTCTGACATGTAAAAGAATTCAGATGTATGTAGTAAATAGTCCACCAGTCCTCTAATTAGGGTGTAGGTAGAGGCCCACCCTTTCTTTTTTTGTGCCTTTTTCATATTTGCATGTCACTACTCTCCACAAGAAGCTTGTCTGGTAGGTCCAAGCTAACTGCCCAGGTAGCACCACTCTTCTGTTAGTGCTCTGGCTCCACAACTGCACAGGTTTTGAGGGGTCTGTTTTGCTTTTCCCAATAAGCCCTGCTACTTCTATTGGGCAATTTTGCAGAGTGCAAGGATTTTGGAAACTCATGTAGAAAGTTACAGCACAAATGCCTACATTAACTCCTTGATGATCAAATTTCCTCTTTATACATGCCATACTTACTAAGTTCATTTTCCAAGCGTTCCTTTTACGTGCATCTTCATCAAAATCAAGGCAGTGCGTGAGTTCATTTACTTGGAAAATATTTTCAGGCAGTTGAAATTTAGTCTGGTTTACCTTAAATAAAATATAACCTATGAGAAAGTTTTCTATATAAAGATAATTTTACTTAATGGCTATTCGATTCTCAGAATAAATGCAAATTAAACACTCTTCATGACCAAAATAAAGTTCTACCTAATTCCTCCACTGCCCAAGCCCCACATTTCCAGGAACATAAAGAATGTCTAGAGGGAGAACCAAGATGGCGGCATAGGTAAACACCTGTACTTGCTGCCTCCCACAACCACATCAAAATTACAACTAAAATACAGAACCACTATCATCCAGAACCACGGGAAAGCTGCTGAGTGGAAGTTCTACAACTAGAGAGGTAAAGGAGAAAGTGTACTGAGACTGGTAGGAGGTGCGGAGGCACGGAACAGGCTGGCATCCGGGTGTGCTGCTCTTTTAATCGGGAGGGAGATATAAGCTCCCCCTTGCTCTGAGCTCCAGTGCCGGGCAAGACTTGGGCGGGGGGGGGGGGGGGGGTAGACACATCGGGGAGAAACTTGACTGTCGGGGAGAAACTGGCATCAGGGCAGGAACATGGGGATGGCTTTCTTCCAGATGGAGGTGCTCACAGTGGTCACTGTTTCTGCGCTGGGACCTCCCCGGTGCAGGGCTGACTGGCAGCCATTGCTGTTTGCTCCACCCTGGAGATTCCCTGAGACCCTGCCCTACCTAATTTATAACCCCACCCAAGCTGTGCACAGTGGCTTTTGCATATGAATGGTCTGTCCTTTCTCAGCCTGAAACCTGTCAAAAAAGCTGCAGCTGGGTCAGGGAGCCCCAAAGCTATCCAAAGAAGGCCCAAGGCTGCACCAGCACCAGCCTGCCTTGCTTCACAGCTGGGCCTCATCTGGGCACTTCCAAACCCGATGCCAAGAGGAAGAATCTGCAGATCTCTCTGTAGCTCCTGCTGGGTGGCCTTAGGCAGTGGCTGACTTTACACCTCCTTGGAGAACCAAGAACTAGTGTGCCCAGTGGTCAGTGTGAGACTATACCAGATTACAACCCTACACATCTGTAAGTGACACACTCAAGGGGCAGACTCAGTGAGCACCAAAGCCCCACTGAAGCAAGTCCTGCCCCATAAGAGTATCTCCTGCACAGCAGCTCTTCCATTCTAGACACAGCTGGTCCTCACAGCCAATTGGCCTGGAGGTCAATTCCTCCCAGTGATACCAACAGCAATCAAAGCTCAACTACAATAAGACTGTGCACACAGCCCACAAAGGGGTGCACCAAGGGTGTCCACCTCAGGTGATTGGGGAGGCTGAGCCATTGGGCCCTATAGGACACCTACTACACAAGGCCACTCTATGAAACTCAAGGAGATTTAGCAGCTACCCGATACATAGAAACAAACACAGGGAAGCAGCCAAAATGCGGAGACAAAGAAACATGTCACAAATGAAAGAAATGGAAGAAAGCAAACTACTGGATAGAGTTCAAAACCACGGTTATAAGGTTACTCAAGAATCTTCTAGAAACCTCTGAGGAACTTAGTGAGACCTTCAAGGATCTTAGTGACAATGCCAAAAAAGTGGAAAAGGACCAGTCAGAAATTAATCATACACTGACTGAAATAAAGAATAATATACAGAGCCCTAACTGGTTTGGCTCAGTGGATAGAGTGTTGGCCTATGGACTCAAGGGTCCCATGTTCGATTCCGGTCAAGGGCATGTACCTTGGTTGCATGGGGGGCTGTGGGAGGGTGGGGGTGTGTGGGCAGGAGGCAGCTGATTGATGTTTCTCTCTCATCAATGTTTCTAACTCTCTCTCCCTCTCCTTTCCTCTCTGTAAAAAATCAATAAAATATATTTTAAAAAAAGAACAATATATAGAGATTCAACAATAGACTAGAAGATCCCAAGAATCAAATCAAAGATTTGAAATATGAGGAAGCAAAAAACTCCCAACCGGAAGGGCAAAAAGAAAAAAAAATCCAAAAATATGAAGGTAGTGTAAGAAGCCTCTGGGACAACTTCAAGTGTACCAACATCAGAATTATAGGGGTGCCAGAAGAAGAGAGAGAGCAAGATACTGAAAACCTATTTGAAGAAATAATGACCGAAAACTTCCCCCACCTGGTGAAAGAAATAGACTTACAAGTCCAGGAAGCGCACAGAACCCCAAACAAAAGGAATCCAAAGAGGACCACACCAAGACACATCATAATTAAAATGCCAAGAGCAAAAGACAAAGAGAGAATCTTAAAAGCAGCAAGAGAAAAACAGTTAGTTACCTACAAGGGAGCACCCATATGACTATCAGCTGATTTCTCAACAGAAACTATGCAGGCCAGACGGGAGTGGCAAGAAATATTCAAAGTGATGAATAGCAAGAACCTACAACCAAGATTACTCTACCCAGCAAAACTATCATTTAGAATTGAAGGTCAGATAAAGAGCTTCATAGACAAGAAAAAGCTAAAGGAGTTCATCACAACCAAACCAGTATTATATGAAATGCTGAAAGGTATTCTTTAAGAGGAGGAAGAAGAAAAAGGTAAAGATAAAAAATTATGAACAACAAAGTGACAACAAATACGTATCTATCAACAAGTAAATATAAATATCAAATGAATAAAAAATCTGATGAACAGAATAAACTGGTGAATGTAATAGAATCAGGGGCATGGAAATGAAGTGGACTGACAATTCTCAGGGGGAAGGGGGAATGTGGGGTGTAGGAAGAGATTGGATAAAAATCTTATATGCATGTATGCAGTACCTATAGACACAGATAGTGGGGTGGCGAGGGCCTGGGGTGGGGTGGGAACTGGGTGGAGGGGGAAAGAGGGACATCTGTAATAATCTGAACAATAAAGATTTAAAAAAAGAATGTCTAACATTTAATAGTAGAAATTGATAATTAAGATGATAAAGTTCTAGTTACTTTTATTTATTTTTAAAATATATTTTTCTTGATTTCAGAGAGGAAAGGAGAGGGAGAGATAGAAACATCAACAGTGTGAGAGAATCACTGATAGGCTGCCTCCTGCATGCCCCCCACTGGGGACTGAGCTTGCAACTCCGGCATGTGCCCTGACTTGAATCAACTGTGACCTCCTAGTCGATGCTCAACTGAGCCATGCCAGCCTGGAAACTTCTAGCTATTTTTAATTCATAGAAAAAAAAGTTTTAAGGAACTTTAAGTCCAAAGAAAAATACAGTGTAATATGAATCCAAAGTACTCTGGGGCCCAATATTGCATGTCATGTTCTTCAGAGATTAACAATATACCATTTATAGATGTTCCCTCTGGCAAGGCATATATAGAACATTTCCTCCCAATTCGTGGGAGAATTTTCAGTTTTCTATCCCGACGTGACCAGGGGATATTATGAAGTACCTATGAACACGGTGGCTCAGTGCTAACATCATTCAGTGAAGACACTGATAACAACATTAGATGCTTTGGACATGACTGACCATCAGTATTTGACCTGGATGGGCATAGTCCTGGATTCAATGACGAATGCTGAGGAGGTCTTTGGCTGTGTAAAGAAGAACACACATATCCTACAACATATCACTTCCAGAATCAGGTATGGAAACTAAAAAAACAACTCTTTTTTTAAAAATATATTTCACTGATTTTTTATGGAGAGGAAGGGAGAGGGAGAGAGAGTTAGAAACATCAATGAGAGAGAAACACTGATCAGCCGCCTCCTGCACACACCCCTACTGGGGATGTGCCCGCAACCAAGGTACATGCCCTTGACTGGAATCGAACCTGGGACCCCTCAGTCCACAGGCCGATGCTCTATCCACTGAGCCAAACTGGTTAGGGCTGAAAAACAACCCTTTATTACATGAACACCAAGACATATGCACAGGAATGTTTATAGCAGCATGTTTTCTCATAGAGAACCCCTCCCCCTCAAAAAGAACTGCAAACAGCACATATATCCATCAGTACTGGAATGGATAATCATGGTACATTCACAGAATAGATTATGATGTAAAAGTGAAAATGAATACAGCTATGAATACTAATCTGGAATAATCTGTAAAACAAATGTATAAGACACATGTATTCCACTCATGTAAATTTCAAAAACAGCAAAATTAAACAGTGTAACATCTATCATCCATCCATCTACCTACCTACCTACCTACCTACCTACCTAGGCATTTCAAAAGTACAGGAAATACTTTCTTTTTCAACATGGGCAGTAGTTAACACTGATGTCTGTTTTATTAGTTTTCTTCAAATTATTCATAGATCTATATATACCCTTTTATATGCATGGCTTAATTCACAAAAAACAAAATTTTAAAAATAGCAATATAAACTTCATGTTTCAAGAGTCTGCTTAAGATTCAGGCCAGGAGAAACCCTTACCCTGTGCAGCTTTTTCAACATTTCTAGGAGAGTTTTAATGTGACAGTTACTCTCAGCATTTTCAGCCCAGTAACGCAGTTGAGCAGTGATGGCTCTTTTAAACATCTGGACCAGTTCCATGAAAGCAGATTCGTGCAGAGATGCCCAATATTCCTCTGAGAGATACAAAAGTAAATAAATGTTAACGTGATTTCTCTTAGGTTCTTAAAGGTATAAAAGTGGTCCATATTTTCCCAAACTGATAGAATAGGGGGGCGGTGGCCGGGAAGAGGTCAATGAGGGAAAAAGGAGAAATATGTAATACTATATGTAATACTTTAAACAATAAAGAATTAAAAAAACCTGATATAATATTTTCTATATTTCATAGTTACAAAAATACATTTGTAATAAAATTTTCAGAAAATATGATTGCAATTAAAAGTTCAGAATTTGCCCTAGCTTGTTTGGCTCAGTGGAGAGTGTCAGCCTATGGACTGAAGGGTCCTGGGTTCGATTCCAGGTTGTGGGCACATGTCCAGGTTGTGGGCTCGATCCCCAGTAGTGGGCGTGCAGGAAGCAGCCGCTCAATGATTCTCTCTCATCACTGATGTTTCTCTCTCTCTCTTCCTCTCCCTTCCTCCTTGAAATCAATAAAAATACATATTTTAAAAGTCTATGCTCAAACTTAAAAAAAAAAAAGAAAAAAAGTTCAGAATTTAACGTCCTAAGAAAAATTCCTTGACAACAATAGGACCTCAATCTTGATATTAACCTGTGAAAAAAGAGACATTAAATTAGTTACATTTTATTCCATATTGAGGAGCATAATGTATGGAAAACTAGATTAAGAACTACTCATGACTGCACGACTCTTCTTTTTGGCCTCCCAGCACGCGTTTTTAAAAAAATATATTTTATTGGTTTTTTACAGAGAGGAAGGGAGAGGGATAGAAAGTTAGAAACATCAATGAGAGAGGAACATCGATCAGCTGCCTCCTGCACACTTCCTACTGGGGATGTGCCCACAACCAAGGTACATGCCCTTGACCGGAATCGAACCCGGGACCCTTGAGTCCACAGGCCGACGCTCTATCCACTGAGCCAAACTGGCTAGGGCAAGTTTTTAACTCTTAAATAACACCTTTCAGCATTATAAAAAACAAACAAAACGTTTAAACAGCTTTTCATCACTTACAATGTTACCTAGATTTAATAAAATGTAAGAAAGAATGGACTTTCTTGGGCTGATTATGTAAAAAAGAAAGAAACCCCATTAAATCTGATTAAGTCCCTAGAACTAACTTCCAGTGTACTGGAGACACAGGGAAGGAGGAAATAATCAGACAACTCTAGAGCTGGGACATTCTCCAGGACAACTGACCTAGATTTTTTTGAAAAGCAGTCAGTAAACTTTTGTAAAAATTTGAATGTGACCAGGATATTAGACAGTTATTATGAAATTACTAGAGACCTGGTACACGAGATTCATGCACTGGCGGGGAGGGTACCCTCAGCCTGGCCTGGGCCTTCTCGCAGTCCGGGATCCCTCGTTCCTTACCCTCCACCTGCAGCAGAGGTGGGAGAGGCTCCTGTGCTTGCCAGCCTTCTTTCTGGCTGAGCGGCGTTCCCCTTGTGGGAGCGCACTGACCACCAGGGGGCAGCTCCAGCGTTGAGCGTCTGCCCCATGGTGGTCAGTGCACATCATAGCGACCAGTCATTCCACATTTGCTTGATTTGCATATTAGGGTTTTATTATATAGGATGGCTAATTTTATTAGGTGATAATGATGTCATAATGTAGATTTCCATATTGTTATGTGATACATGATTAAATATTATAGGTGAAGTGTCATAATATCCCCAACTTACTTTCAAATAATTCAGCAAAAATAAAATGTAATCTGTACTTAAAGAGAGAGGAAGCACAACATGTTAATTGTTGCTGACTCTCAGGTAGAGGGCATATGGGTACTTACTGTACTATTCCTTTAACTTCCGTGTATGAAATTTTTCATAATGAAAAGTTGGGAACAAAAAACCTCATGACCAAACCACACATAGGTCATGATAAGAATTCTAAACAGGTACTGGAACACTCTATTTTGGATGTCCAGAGTAATTACTATAGTGTCTTTAGAATACACTAAGAACATGAGATAAAAAACACGAATGTGTTTCCATTTCTTTACCTAAGCATTGCTGAACTTTACAAGGCACATCTTTCCTTGAGAGAATGGTGAAGTATTTTCACATGTAAATCATCAATCTTACCCAGAGCCTCTGAAGATTTATCATTCATCTTACAAACAGCCTCTGCAAACGGAACCACCAGGCTCTCCCAGTTGTTAAAATCATGCATCATGGGACATTCTGGGAGAAGGAAGAATACTTCTAAAGCTTCTCGGTGGGGAGAAGAAAATGGAATATTTTTGAGCAGATTATCCCTGAGACATGTGGTTATCTGCAGTAAAAAAATGAACAGGGAGAAGGCACTCAAAACACAGCAGGAAAAAACCCCAAAAACCCAGGAGGAACTGGGTGCAACTTATTGTAAATAAAGTGTAGAACCTGAAGTTTCATTGCACCACGAAATTGGAATAATACTTTAGTTTTTCTAACACCTATGCTTATATCCCATCTTACCGAGGCTCCTGGTGCCTGAGGTGTGGATATGTGACAAGTATTGTCTCCATTTAATTATTGGGGGTGCATAAAGGAGACAAAAAAGAGATCACATGTATGAGTTATACTGGAGGAAGTGGATTCAGAACTAACAGGCAGCCTCTCAGTAATAAAGGCTACATTGCACCCTCTGGTTCCACTAACACACCTCATTTTTTTTTTTAAAAGAAGGAGAATGTGTTAGAAAAAAGCAAAACAAAAATAAAACCCCAAACAAAAAAAAAGTAACAAGTGCCACAACAAAAACTGTTTCCTATTATCTTCCTATAGGACCTCATCACCAACTCTCCCCACCACAAACTCTAGTTCCTAGTCCTTCCAATCTCCTTAGTTTCCCCAACCAGAATGCAAGTGTTCAGGAAAAATTCAAATGCAATTCTGAATTTTTATTGGTCATGTGTGCTCAGATAATAAAAATAATTTGTTTCCAAATCCACTAAAAAGATAAGTTAGTATTTATGGAGTATCTATTTGTCAGGTGTTATATGATTTGCATATATTAAATAGGTCATTTAATCCTTATAGTTTTTCTATAACATAGATATTATTCACCCCATTGTATAGATGAGAAATCTGTACTTCAGAGAAATTAATTTGCTCAAGGTCACACAGCTAAATGGGAATCTCTCCTAAATCTTTCAGACTCCGAAGACCTAGTTCTTTCTTAATCACTAAATTATCACACTAGCTAATGGTATCTCTAAATGTACACATTTTTTAAATGTTCTCTTTTTTACATCAAAACATACTGGGCTCCTACCATGTGGTTCAATCTCTGGAGTTACATATACCTGACAACTCTATTTAATGATGTTTCGACAGCATACATCCTTCCTACCTCTTTGCTCTCTGCTAGCCACATCTCCACTAGGAACTATTGCAATACTCTCAAGCCAGTTGCATGCTTCTTACCCCAAGCCTTAGTGTACACTTCCCTCACTTCCGGGAATGCCCTTCCCCATGTAGGCACCTACTTCCCCTGGGCACCCTGTTTTGTTTGAGTGCTGTAAGTAGAGATGACTATCCACGGCCTTAGTAATGACTCAATTCAGTCATTCGAAGTATTTATCATATACCCACTATGTTCTAAGCTAGGCATTAGGGAAGAGACTGGCATGTAAAACACACCCGGTCTTCCCATTAATAGCTCCATGAACGTGTCTATGTGCCAAACTAAGCCATGACCTTCTAAGGGCAGAGCTTAGCTCTTCCATTGTTTATCAGGATCCTCATTGCAATGCCCTACACAAAACAAATATTCAAATGTTTGCTAAATACGGTAAATGCTTGCCAAGTCTGTGAATCCTTACCACAGAAATCTCAAAATAGAAACATTACAGGTCTTCTGACCCAATTATCCCATTTGAAATATTGGAAGATGCCACTTACACTTTATGATACTGTTCTGGCACAACCAAGATCTAATTAGCTTCCTTTCGCAGATGCAGAAATGGCCTTCTATTTTTTTTTTTGTGTGTGTGTGTGTGTGTGTGTGTGTGATCTTTTCATTAAGTGCCTGCAGAATCCTGATAAAGGGGCATCATTAGGGGTCTATTTTAACTCAGATCCCTAATTGGGCCATGGTTCTGTCAAAGTTAACAGAATTGAACTTTCACCTTCCCTTGAGATACAGGAATGTGTGTGAGAGAGAACTTGCAGCTAAGATACAGAATGCTGTTTGTTGCAGAGAGCAACAGAGCAGGTGAGGGAGCTGAGAAGGAGGGAGAGAGATAAGAGGAAGATTCAGAGGGAAAGAGAATGAGAGATATAGAAACAGAAGAAAGATGAAAGGGAGGGTGGAGGGGGGAGGGGAGAGAAAGGGAGGAGGTAGAGTGAGAAGGTAAGGGGGGAGAGGAAGAGGAAGGCAAAAAGAAAAGAAGTGAAGGAGAGAAAGAAAGAGGAACCAGAGTGAGACCCAGAAAGAAACACATTGAGAGAACGTAGCAAGTACCACCCCTACATCAACCAATACAAGAGTATAGGGAAATTAATTAATAAAGGCTAATTCAATAACTCAAGTATGTTTGCATGATCTGCAAGTGGGAAACCTAAAGACAGTAATGACAGCGCTGAAACAACAAAGAAGCAACAATCTCAAAAAGAACAAAAATATTATAGAACCTACAGAAAAGGAAGTACAATGGAACAAAACAGAGAGGAAGAATCCAGAAAGTCCTTGGTGAAGGGGATGTTCAAGTCAGAAAAGTATGCTCATTTCTATACTTACGTTTAAAATATTCTAGTGTGCCAATCTCAACAATTCCTTTAATCATCTTCCTAAAGCCCCGTGTGTGTATGTATGTGTGTGTGTGTGTGTGTGTCTGTGTGTGTGTATATATATATATGAACTATTTAGACTATTTTTAACCTGTGTGACTACTATTATATATATGAACTATTTAGACTATTTTTAACCTGTGTGACTACTATTTGTCCTATGTGGGCAAACACCTTGAATGCTATCTGAGTTTAATCTGGATATACAACAGGGTCTCAGAGAATCTCCTAAAACAAAATATTTCTTCGGAAATTTTGAGTTCTTATAAAAAACATTTTAGTGATTCCCCTTTCCCAAACAATTTGAAGAATACCACCATGTTAGCAATCCAGTCTTTCTGGGTTAACTCCTTAAAGGTGTTTCTTGCTTTAGTTAAGTCCAAATGAGTAAACATGGTGTCTGCAGCTATTCTGTGGAAGAAAGATAAATTTTAAAAAGAGATGAGTAAATGAAAAAGTTCAATTCAAAATTAAATATTTTATTAGGTTATCTATTCAGATGAAAGGCTTTTTTCTAAAGCTTGCTTTCAATAAAATCTTATATTTTCTTCAACTTTACAATAACTATAATAATTTGGCTGAATTCAATTAAAAACATAGTTGATGCCCTAACTGGTTTGCTCAGTGGTTAGAATGTTGGCTGAGGACAGAAGGGTCATAGGTTTAATTCTGGTCAAAGGCACATTCCTGGGTTGCAGGCTCATTCTCCACCCAGTCGGGGCACGTGTAGGAGGCAACCAATCGATGTGTCTCTTTCACATCTATGTTTCTCTCTTTCTGTCTCTCCCCCTCCCTTCTACTCTCTCTAAAAAATAAATGGAAAATATATCTTCAGGTGAGGACTAACAACAAATATAGTATATATACTAGAGGCCCGATGCACGAAGATTCATGCAAGAATGGGCCTTCCTTCCCCTGGTTGCTGGCACTGCCTTCGCTCCGGCCCCGAGCCGCCTTTCTGCCTTCGCTCTGGCCCGGAGCCACCTTTCCGCCTTCCCACACTGCTCAGAGGCTGGGAGCAGCTGGGGCGGTGCAGTACGCCTGCGTTGTCGTCATAGCAAGCGACCCGCCCCATCCCCAGCCACTTGGTGCCTGCATATGCAAATTAACCTGCCATATTTGTTGGGTTAATTTGCATACGCACTCCTGATTGGCTGGTGGATGCCACGAAGGTACGGTCAATTTGCATCTTTCTTTTATTAGTGTAGATATTTGACAACATATGATTTCTAAAGTGTCAAAAATATCAAGGCTGAATTAACAATATATGCAGTCTAACTTTAACTCAGATATTGTCTTATCTCAAATGGATAATCAATAAATATTTATTTTCCATTAAAAAAACAGCCAGAGCCCTGGCCAGTCTGACTCAGTGGTTAGAGTGTTGGCCCTAGTCAAGGGCATGTACCTGGGTTGTAGGTTCCCCAGCCACGGTAGGGGTGTGTGTGGAAGGCAACCAATTGATGAGTCTCTCTCATGTTGATGTTTCTCTTTCTCTCTCTCTCTCCCTCCTCCCTTTCTTCCACTTTCTCTAGAAATCAATGGGAAAAATATCCTCAGGTGAGGATAAAAAAAAAAAATAGCCAAAACAGGGCAATTTCTCTGAGTTACATGAAGTGAAAGTGGGGACCAAAAAAAAAAGAGGGTTCAGCCGAAACTGGTTTGGCTCAGTGGATAGAGCGTCGGCCTGCGGACTGAAGGGTCCCGGGTTCGATTCCGGTCAAGGGCATGTACCTTGGTTGCGGGCACATCCCCAGTGGGAGGTGTGCAGGAGGCAGCTGATCGATGTCTCTCTCTCATCGATGTTTCTAGCTCTCTATCCCTCTCCCTTCCTCTCTGTAAAATATTAATAAAATATATTTTAAAAAAAAAAGAGGGTTCAGAGCAGTAAATTGTTAGTATTCTAATAAAGTATAATAATGTGTATTTAAGCTATGAATTGCATTTATAGAACTGAATATAGTCACTGTTTAAAATTAGACATAGTCTTTGTAAAACAATACATATATTTAGTGTCTGAAAATAAATTCTTTCAAATAAAAATTATACAAATATTTAGAAAAAGAAGTATAAAGTTTTTCCTTCATACTATTTAAAAATTTAAAGTAATCTTAATATCTTACAAGAAAGTTTTTAAGTAAGTTAGGGTATGTCCTTCCCAAGGAATACCATGCAGCCATTAAAATTAGGTTATAAGCCCTAACTGGTTTGGCTCAGTGGATAGAGCATTGGCCCGTGGACTCAAGGGTCCCGGGTTCGATTCTGGTCAAGGGCATGTACCTTGGTTGCAGGCACATACCCAGTAGGGAGTGTGCAGGAGGCAGCTGATCGATGTTTCTCTATGTTTCTAGCTCTCTATCCCTCTCCCTTCCTCTCTGTAAAAAATCAATAAAATATATTTAAAAAAACAAAAACAAAAAATAAAATTAGGTTATAAAAAATATGAATATGGAAACTGAACAAAGTGAAAAACGGACAAATATATTAAGTGTAAAGTAACATATACTAAAGCAACATATAATCCCATTTTTTGGTGAAAGAATATATTTACATAGAAAAAATATACACAACTGCTACTAACTGTTACTCTTATGGATGATTTTCATTTTGTTGTGTATCTGTATTTTTGACATTTTCTATAGCAATCATATATTTGTTTTTGTAAAAAATAATTTCTAAAGAGATAAACACACAGCTAATTAAAGTACTCAAACTAGTACTTTATCTTTAAAGTATTTTTAAAATTGAGATATAATTAACATATAACATTATATTAGTTTCAGGTGTATGACATAATGAGTCAGTATAGGTATATATTACAAAATGATCACCACAATAAGTCTAGTTAACATCAATCATCACACAGTTATAACTTTTTTCCATAATTTTAAGATCTCTCTTAGCAACTTCCAAATATAAAATACAGTATTAACTATAGTCACCATCTGTACACGGTATTTTTAACAGAACTTTATAAATTTACTATATATATTACCTTTCCCTTACAAAACTTCCAGTCAGACAAGCAGGAGATGAAAATATCTCTCTGATTTCCCTATATCAGGAATAAGACGGTGGTTAAAACAAATCATGAATACGCCTTCTTATAGCATGAGACATGATAAATAAAACATCTCATAATTGCCCTTCAAACCTCTCCCTCTGTCTCCAATGGGTTTGCTATTGCCTTGGGTATCTAAAAGTTTATTCCATTTGCTAAATCTCAAATTTTCAGTGGCAAACATGGGCAATCAAAGGATATGTACTCAGAGAAGCCACGGGGAAAGTGGAAAAGGCTCGACGTAGGGTCAGTATTTTCTCTGACAAATTAAACATTCTGATCCCACTCAACTTTTCCCAGCCCTATTTATTTCTGTTCCACTGAAGTGTAAACCAAAAAATTACCAGAAATTAACTGAGGTCAGGGGAGTATGCTCAGTTCCACCTTTGTAACTTTTTAAATAACTACTTTCTAGAATTAGAAAGCCATACACCTAAAAAATCACTAAACAGACTTTCTGTAAATATGAGTATAATCTTTATATATGGTAGAAGTTGTTCAGCTGTGATGAGGAGGTCCACAAACAAGTGGTTCTAAGGTCAAATAGGGTTGGGAATCTGTGGACTGTATTTCCTGCTCAGATAATCAAAATAGACACAAACATGTCAAAGGCCCAGAGAAGTTCTGCAGTCAAGAAAGCTGCCTTCATGGAAATTCCATGCTAGTTGTGATGATTATTGTATATTTCAATAATAGTACAATAATAATAATAATAATAATAATAATTGGCTAGGCAACAGTATCCAGATTTTTGGTCAAACACCAACCTATATGTTGCTATAAAAGTATTAGAATAGATTACATTTAAGTCAGCAGACTTTGAATAAAGCAGATTATTCTCCATAATATGGATAGGGCTTGTCTAATCAGTTGAAAGCCTTAAGAGAAAAGGGTTAATTTAAGGCCTTAACAGAAAATTCTGCCCCCAGACTTCCTTGGGACTCAAGCTGCAATAACAACTCTTCCCTGGGTCTCCCTGCTGGTCTGCCTTATGAATTTTGTACTTATCATCACTCTAAAACACATGAGATCCGGGAATCTCTGGCTAGTGGACCCCTTAGTAGACCCCAAAATCTTACATTTCTGTACTGTGCAGAACTAATGGGGGGACATAGCTTTGGAGCCTTGCATAAGCAGACAGTCAGACACATGGAATATACCTTTTTGTATTTTGCCACTGCTTAGTCCCCACATCAGCAATCCATCTCTTCACAGTCCCTTCATTCAATGTAGGAATTTTCCTTTTCAGATTAACGTATGAATTCTGTAAACAAACAAAAAAGAAAGAAATTTAGACACAACAGAAATAGGTATCCAACTTTTAGGCATATGCTAAGGATGGAGGGTAAAACAGATTTTTAAATACAAATAATAGAGCTCTGGGCAATGATAAAGTGAGATTCTACCAAGAAGTAATCAATCAATTCCTGATTGCCAATATCAATACAAATTTAGACCCAAAGTAAATTTCTGGGTGCCCTAACACTCAGCACTTTACACAGGTGTGATTGGATTAAAATGAACAACATCACACAGCTTTGAGGGGAAGGCAAAATCCTAAAAGGGCTGTGTGTAGAAGTGGGAGGAATTTGATTTGCCTTGGTGAAGTAGAGCAAGGACTTAATCATAAGCCTATGAACCTCAAATCTGTTTTAGTACTGGCTGGCAGAACTATATTAGAAAGTCAACCACTGGCTCTCTAGGACACTGACCAAATGCCATTGGCAGGGGCCTCCCAAAAGATAAGAAGAATCTAAGGAAATCTCTCTGATTCAATATTCACCAGGGACAAATCTGATCTTTGTGGGTACATATTTATGTAGTTTAGACAATAAAGCATCAATGTCTCACCAAATCCCCAAAAGTCAGCCTAGTCACCCGATGATTTTGGAATTCACCAAACTTGGATTCTGGAACTGTTTGTTTTGCTTAAAATACCAAGTTATAGAATATCTAGAGATCTATTTTTACCTCTTTTTTCATCCAGAGCAAAATGCTTTGATTTCCTCCAGCAATTATTATTAACTCATTTTCTGAGGTATGGCTTTCTGAAAGGGATATACAGAAAGTAAGAGTTTAAAATTTGGTACAAACATGCACTCTCATTTTAATTTCAGATTCTTTTAAAACTTAGTCCTTTTAGCTTTCTGATAGACAAAGACTCAGCACATTTCCCACCCATAAAGCAGAACTATTTATCTACTTCAGGGTAAAGTCTAGTTGGCAAACAGGTGATTCACAAGGTTGATATGTGGCATCAGTTTAATGTACAGAATTAATGTGAATGCACATGACTGGCCAGATTATTGTGATCTCTGAACACATAATAATCTGGCCACTCAGTGTATATCCTCAGTGTATATAATAAAAGGCTAATATGCAAATTGTCCCCTCGACCAGGTGTTCGACCAGCAGGCAGTCCAGCCAATTGCTCATGTCCCCTCCCCCTGGCCAGGCTGGCCAGACCCCACCCACGCACGAATTCATGCATCGGGCCTCTAACACACACACACACACACACACACACACTGAGTGGCCAGATTATTATGCGTTCAGAGATCATAATAATCTGGCCACTCAGTGTATGTTTCACAGTCAAATATTTGATTACTTAACTGTTCCTTGGTGTAATTTGGCTCCTATTACTAAGAACTATACTCTACAACTCAAGATTTGACCAATGACTATTGGCTGTGAGGAATGTAAATAAGTATTTCTATGTAAGTGGTTAGAAGAAATCAAGTATATGAACTACTTAAGGAAATAACCCTACTGTCCATTTTCCCAGGAGAATTGAGAGAATTCTAGTACTTTAGGTGACCACTAAACTTTCAGCACAGTAACTGAAGTGCTCCGAGGTACTTCTAGACTAGAGGGTTTCAAAGCTCAGGCTCTGAGGTTGCACGGGACACAGTTCAAATCCAGCCGAACCACTTCTGGCCATGAGCCCTGGCTAGCCCTTCACTCCCTGTCTCTGCACCTCCAGTAAAATGCAACTGAGAGTACCCATCTCCCTGAACTGTTTAAGGATAGATTAGATAACACATACGAAGTGTTCAGCACAGTTACCTCGCATATGTCAGCTGCTCTCATTCTGAGGGTTTTACATGATTACTTAACCAGGTAAGAAAACCAAAACACCATGAAATTAATAGGCCCTCTGCAAACTGGAATCAGAGGCTGCATATGCTTCTGAATCCACAGAGTCTATTTTATGTTTATCATTTTAAGTCCACATTTATCTTAATCTGAAGAGGTAAGAGAAAACTAATGATTAACTTGACTTGATAAATTAGACTTGACTTGATAAATTGGACTGGATATTTTAAATTGTTTGTAAGTAAACAATGAAACCAATGTTTAGAGAAACTCCCTTCAGTCATACATTTCTTTTCTTGCCACAATACAGTTTCTCAACAAAAATATTTACACCAAATCCTGTGCTCCTACAGAATTTACCAAATTTGAGTTCTTCATTTGATGGCAATTTCATGGGAAGTGGTATCAGCTGATTATGTGTTCCACCGTTTCCCAGTTGTCCTTCTTTCCCAGAACCAAAAGAAAAGACCTTCCCCAAATCAGACACATAGGCAAGTGTGTGCCGCCTATCAAATAAAAACACATATATGGTCAGTTGTCAATTATCCACAATGAGAGTTCACAGCAATGCAGTAAACTGTCAAAATTAGGTCACTAGTGAGTGAAACCAGCTAACCAACTGCCAATGCATGAAATTAGTCACCTGGAAACAAAATCATTCATGTGTGGTTGAGATGACTCAAGGCCATGATGCTGTACCTTGGCAAGTGGTGTTCCCTGCATCAGGAACAAGCATCTCCCTTTGCCTTCTACTCCATTTTAAGCCTTGCCTTGAGAGTCACCACCTCTTGGAAGCCACCTCTAAGCCCTTCCACTCCCATGCTAGAAAATGGAATTAGGTGATCCTCTGAGTTCCCACTCTATTTCCCAAAGACCTTTATCACCCTGATTTTCTTACAACTTTGTTCAATGGTCTCTCCCACTATATAGAATTTGGCCTTGCTCAAATAGAGGTCTGACCTTTGTCCTCAGTGCCTGGAAGGTAACTTCTAAATTCTTAAAATTCCCCAAATAATAGGTGTGTCTTTATTATTCATGGCAAGCCCCTGACTTAATAGTTTACCCAGGTGGCTCATGGAGGGCCCCTCTGGCCCCAAGTAAGGCAAACCTACAGGGAGGGAGACACTGAAGTTTGAATTCAACAACCTAGATCAGTGGTTCCCAACCTTTTCTTGGCCATGCCCCACCAAAGCATCTCTAAAACCCTGATGCCCCGCCCCCATGACAAATAATTCTTATTATTCAAAAAGTGAACTCCTATTCATGCAGAGGAAGCCTAAAAGGCCATTACCTTGGTCTAAACAAGCTTCTAAAGAACATAGCATCATCCATGAAGGAGAAAAATAAAAGAACGAAAGGACAGTTTAAGTACTGAGGAAGAAATCACTAAGAAATTGTTAAAAAATAATAATAACATGAAGTGATATGAAAAAATAGCAAATAAAGTTTCAAAACACATAACAGAGAACTGAAATGCATAAATATGTCACAATATATATTTATATACTATATATGAGGCCCCTAGAACCATAAGAAATGGGAAAAAAATTCACTGTTACTAACTCATTCTCAAATTGCCCCCTTAAAAATCAAATTGCCCCTCTGTGGGGCCCCACGCTGGGAACCACAGACCTAGACAATGATTCAATCAATCACGACTAAGCAATGAAACCACAATAACAACTCTGGGTGAGCTTCCCTGGTTGGCAATACTCTACACGTGGTCACGTATCACGCAGGGAGGAGGTAACACTGTCCAGGGGAGAGATGCCTGAAGCTCCTCATTTGGACCCCTCCTAGACTCTGTCCTATGCATCCCGTCCTTTGGTTATAATTTGTGTCTTCCTCTTGTAATAAATGTGACCATGAGTATAATAGCTTTCAGTGAGTTCTGTGAGGCTTTCCAGTGAGTTCTTCTGTGTTAATAGGGGTACTGCCCTGGTTTGCATTACGCCATCTCTAACATGACGACTCCTCTTGTAACACATGCTACACTAAGGAATGTGTGTTACGAAAAACCCAACGTGGTGATAGTGGACATTAGTGAATGCAGAGAATTATGCCACCCCAATAATCTGGTCTACCTTCATAATGTTCATTTATGTAATTTTACTCCAAGATTATAGAGTCTATTTCTAAAAGTACATACACCAGATTTTTTAATAGCAAAGGCTCAGTAAACAAACAAATGAACCCAATATTTGGTATAGTCTGAATTTCCTTGTGTTTAGTGAGGAAAAGAAAACAAGTATCTGGGTGAAAATATTTCTTAACCCCAAGACTCAACATCCCATTAATGAGAAGTGGATTGATTGAGGTTCAAGGAAGAAAATAATTAAGTAAACCAAGGAATTTGAGAACGTTTTTCTACTTTTGTTTAAAAATAAAGCTGTGAAAATCAAATTTCTCAAGACTATTTTACTCAAAGCACAAATGACTTTGTCTTCTACTTGACTGTGATCACTCTGAAAGAATTACGGTAAATAAGTATGATGGTCCCTGAGGGGTTATCAATGAATAATCTTTTGTGATTCATGTTTGCTTATCTATTTTTTCTATTGAATTGATGGGGTGACATTGGTTAATAAAATTATGTCATTTTCAGGTGTACAATTCCATATATCTTTGTACTGATATTGTATATTGTACTGTATGTTTGCCACCCCAAGTCAAGTCTCCTTCCATCACCATTTATCCCCCTATAACCTCCCCCCAAACCCCTTTCCCTCTGGTAATCACCATACTGTTGTCTGTCTCTAGGAGGTTTTTTGGTTTTGTTTTTTGCTTAATTCCTTCACCTTTTTCACCTAGCCTGGAAAGCCTCCTCCCCTCTGACAGTTATTAGTCTGTTCTCTATCTATGAGTCTGTTTCTATTTTTCCCAAATAAATGATTACATTTTTCGTAGAGACAAAGTGCATTTGAACTGTTACAAAGGTATTTCACTAAAGGGGCTTTAGAAGGTGAATGTATTTGTTCATTAAAAAAAAAATCAGTCCTAGTGATTTTGCTCAGTGGATAGAGCGCTGGCCTATGGACTGAAGGGTCCCAGGTTCGATTCTGGTCTGGGGTACATGCCCAGGTTGCGGGCTCAATGCCCAGTAGGGGGCGTGAAGGAGGCAGCCAATCAATGATTCTCTCTCATTATTGATGTTTCTCTCTCTCCCTTTCCTTTTCTCTCTGAAATCAATAAAAATGTATTTTAAAAAAATCAATGAAAACAAACATGTAGGAGAAACCAAGATGGCGGCATAGGTAAACACCTAAACTGCTGCCGCGCACAACCACTTCAAAACTACAACTAAAAGACAAAACGGACATCATCCAGAATCACAGGAAGGCTGGCTGAGTGGAAATTCTACAACTAGAAGGAAAGAGAAAAGCACATTGAGACTCAGAGGACCTGCAGGAGGCAGAGGTACGGAGGCGCGCGCCCGGAGAGGGCTGGCAACTGAATACTCGGCGGGCTTTCTCAATCAGGAGGGAGACAAAAGCTCCCGACTGCTCTGAACTCCAGTTCCGGGCGAGACTCTGGGGACCCAGACTCATTCAGGGAGAAACTGGACTGTCTGGCAGCAGGCAAAACTCGAGGGCAGCTTTCTCTCAGAGGTGCTTGCAGTGATTACCTCAGGACATTGAGACCCAGGGGCCTCTTAGGGCAGGGCTGATGGGAAGCCATTGCTGTCTGCTCTGCACTGAGACTCCGCCTCATCCAAGCTGAGCACAGAGGCTTTTGCAAGTCTTGTCTCATAAGGGTGTCTCCAGCACAGAAGTTCTCCCAGCATAGACACAGCTGATCCTCACAGCCAATTGGCCTGAAGGTCAATTCCTCCCAGTGATACCAACAACAATCAAGGCTTAACTACAACAAGACTGTGCACACAGCCCACAAAGGGGTGCACCAAGAGTGTCCACCTCAGGTAATTGGGGAGGCTGAGCCACTGGGCCCTATAGGACTCCTACCACACAAGGCCACTCTATCAACTCAGGGAAGCAGCCAAAATGCAGAGACAAAGAAACAGGTCGCAAATGAAAGAAATGGAGGAAAGCAAACAACTGGATATAGAGTTCAAAACCACGGTTATAAGGTTTTTCAAGAATTTTCTAGAAAAGGCCAATAAGTTTAGTGAGACCCTCAAGGATATGAAAAAGGACCAACTAGAAATTAAGCATACACTGACTGAAATAAAAAATAATATACAGAGATCCAACAGCAGACTAGAGGATCGCAAGAATCAAGTCAAAGATTTGAAATACAAGGAAGCAAAAAACACCCAACCGGAAAAGCAAAAAGAAAAAAGAATCCAAAATATGAAGATAGTGTAAGAAGCCTCTGGGACAACTTCAGGCGTACCAACATCAGAATTATGGGGGTGCCAGAAGAAGAGAGAGAGCAAGATACTGAAAACCTATTTGAAGAAATAATGACCGAAAACTTCCCCCACCTGGTGAAAGAAATAGACTTACAAGTCCAGGAAGCGCACAGAACCCCAAACTAAAGGAATCCAAAGAGGACCACACCAAGACACATCATAATTAAAATGCCAAGAGCAAAAGACAAAGAGAGAATATTAAAAGCAGCAAGAGAAAAACAGTTAGTTACCTACAAGGGAGTACCCACATGATTGTCAGGTGATTTCTCAACAGAAACTATGCAGGTCAGATGGAGTGACAAGAAATATTCAAAGTGATGAATAGCAAGAACCTACAACCAAGATTACTCTACCCAGCAAAGCTATCATTCAGAATTGAAGGTCAGATAAAGAGCTTCACAGATAAGAAAAAGCTAAAGGAGTTCATCACCGCCAAACCAGTATTATATGAAATGCTGAAAGGTATTCTTTAAGAAGGGGAAGAAGAAGAAAAAAGTAAAGATAAAAATTATGAACAACAAATACATATCTATGAACAAGTGAATCTAAAAATCAAGTGAATAAAAAATCTGATTAACAGAATAAACTGGTGAATATAATAGAATCAGGAGCATAGAAAGGGAGTGAACTGACAATTCTCAGGGGGAAAGGGGTGTGGGGGGTGCAGGAAGAGACTGGACAAAAATCGTACACCTATGGATGAGGATAGTGGCGGGGGAGGGGGGGGATAAGGGCAGAGGGTGGGATGGGAACCGGGTGGAGGGGAGCTATGGGGGAAAAAGGGGGAACAACTGTAATAACCTAAACAATAAAGATTTATTAAAAACAAACATGTATACTAAAGAAAAATTATGATTATCTAATAATGTAAATTAAACATCTCCATTTGAAAATGTTAATACTTTTATCTCAATCAATGAAACCGATGGAAATTTAACTACCTACCTGAACTTATTGTATTGATTTTATCAACTTCCATTAACACTTTACAACTTACCTTCCACATGCTATCTGGGTTACTCTCTTGCCAACGAGCTCAGTCACCAAACGGGGTTTTAACTCATTCTGTGTTGAATTGTGACCAAGCTGCCCATGTTTTCCAGCACCAAAAGTAAACAGGAGCCCATCCTAAGGAAAGGGAACTTCTTATCAGATTCCAGAGAAATGCGACACAGAAGTTGTATTCACTGATGCAAAGGCACCATCAATGAATAATTAAAAAGTACTGTCAGGCCTGGCCAGTGTGCTAAATGGTTAGAGTCCCAGCTCGCCCACTGAAAGGTCTTGAGTTTGAGTCCTGATCAAGGGCATATACCTGGATCAATCCCCACCCTGATTGGGGCATGTGCGGGAGGCAACCAATCAATGTCTCCCTCACATCTATGTTTCTCTCTCTCCCCCCCCCCCCCCCGCTTCCCCCTCTCCCCTCCCCCCTCCCTCCCTCCCTTCCTCCCTCCCTAAAAGTCAATGGGAAAAATATCGAGGGAGTATTAACAAAACAAATCAAAGAAAAGCAGTCAAAGCAAAACCCACAATTATCAGGAAGCCATCCTGCTTGTGGGAAATGATGACCTTTCTTCTCTGGGAAATACTAACTGCCCACACCTAGGTATTCTCCTGTTTTCCCCACTGCAAAGTGTTCTTCCGAAATGACAGTCAAGGAGACAAAGGACACACACCTTTGTGAGCAGGGCAGTGTGAGACCCACCACAAGCAAGGAATTCAACTTTCTGATTGTCCAGTGCTTCAATAAGGGAAGGAAAATCTTCATCTATACAAGGGAAAGAATAGCTGAAGTGACCAGAAGGAAATGCTGAATTTCACACTAGAGTTCTGTGCTACTGGTAAAATACCTGGACTACTTCCTCTCAGACTACAACTCCCAACACATTCTGACCAGAAAGGCTCTATGCTGGTATATTTAGTCTTAAAGGTGGGCATGGGGCAATGGTAAAAGGACTCACCTGTGAAAGTATCAAGCTACTTCCCAGGCCTATTCTCTTTTTAACCTGGCCTAACTTTAATTGCAGGATATCTGTTATTTCCAATTCCCATTGAGAATTACCTTTTTAATAAACATTATTTTTTTTCTTTTCAGTTCTCTACTACAGTGTCCTTGCCTCATTCTATCTCTCCTTTTTTTCATGATTATTTTCTTGTCAAATCACTTACAGATTCAGCATAAATACTTTAACTGCCCTTTATTTCTTTGCCTCCTTTGAATATTTTTCTGACTTTGACTTATGGGTTCTCCTGAGGAATTAGCATGGGACCACGTCAATAAGAAATGCAGTGTTTGACCAGTAACTCAGGAGATAACGTGCATATTACTAGAGCTGATAAATCAATGGATTCTGCTACACCTGAGAACTCTAACAAGGTGTTTGGGTCAATAAGAAATTCTGCCATCTGCTTTGTGGCGGTAGTTCAATAATGGAAATTACTGTACGTGTTTTATAGTGCACACACGCATGTGTGTATGTACAGATTAATTAATAGTTTTTAGAATATGATTAGGATCAGTTCCTAAGATAGAGTTTTAGTAACCTTTTTTCATAATATAATTATGTTAATAGACACTTCAGTGCACATGGTGTTTGAAGATCATTTCATCCAAGCTCATCACTTTAAAGGAAGTGAAAATAAGGCCTAGAGAAAAGCTGGCTAAGGGACTGGGTAAGGCCCTGCAGTTAGTTAACTGTGAGGTGGGAATCATAATCCAGGTGTTCCAATCCCCAGTCTGATACTCCTTCCCTTTTTTCACATGGCCCTGACATGTGTCTCAATTATAGCAAGGACTTCCACACTATGCATGACTTTTAAACCGATTCTGTCCTGAAGACAAAGAGATAACCAGGAAGAACAGTGACAAGAAATTGAGGACTTGAACCATTTTTAAAAGGGAGATCTGTGTTAATTTCACCATGCACCTAACAAATATGTCTGCTGATAATATGAATTTCAAAATGTGTTTCCATACTGTCAGTGTGGCCCAGGCCTAGTTGTCCAAAATCATTTCTTCCCCATGAGTAAATGTTTCCAGACATGGATAAAGCCATGCTGTGGGCTTTTCCTGCAGAAATCTGAGCCAACGGGATTCCTGAGAGGTGCTCCACAAGCTGTGGTGTGGGGGTTGAGTCAAGTATTCTCCCAAGTCCAAGTTGGCCATCCAAGTTCTGTCCCCAGGCAAAAAGCTCACCACCTGGACATAAACGAAGAAAATGCTGTCTTATTGAGTTTAAAATGCAGGAAACATTACCCTACAGCATTATCTATGCAATCCATATTATACTATCACAGTCTCTTACATTTAAACTGACAGGACTTCTCAGATCCCATATGTCTGAATCAGAAAAACTAGAAGAATCTTCCTTTTAGCAGTAACAGTTGGTAGTGTTATGGACTGACTGTATCCTTCCCCAAATTCATGTATTGAAATCCTAATCCTCCATGTGATGATACTAGGGGGTGGGGCCTTTGGAAAACGATTGGAATTAGATGAGATCATGAGGGTGGAGCCCTCAGGAATGGGATTAGTGCCCTTATAAAAGAGCCCCAGAGAGCTCTCTTACCCTTTTCTCACCAGACACCAAATCTGTTGGCACCTTGAACTGGACTTCCAGCCTCAAGAGCTGTGAGAAGTTTTTGTTGTTGAAGCCATCCAATTTGTGGTATTTTTGTTACAGAAGCCCAAACAGACAAAAACAAGTAGAATGAAGTTATCTGAACATACTATAATTAAGTTAAAAAAATATTTTTAAAAACCCACAGGATAAGTCCATGAAAAACAAAAACATTGTACATCTGGATAAAAACCATTCTTTTCTCTCTGCGCCCCCCCCTCCTTAATGTGCCTAAAGATCCTATATAATAAAAGCCTAATATGCTAAGTGTCCGGTCATCCATTCAACCAATCAAAGCGAAGTATGCTAATGATATGCTAAGGCCGCTCAACCGCTTGCTATGATGTGCACTGACCACCAGGAGGCAGACACTCTGACTGGTAGGTTAGCTTGGTGCCGGGGTCTGGCCAATCGGGACTGAGCGAGACGAGTTGGACAAGCCCTGAAGCCCTCCTGCGTCCCCTCCTTGGCTGGCCAACCTCCCGCATCCCTCTCTGTCCCAGCGATCGTGCTCTGGTGGGGTCCCTCGGTCTGGCCTGCGCCCTCTCACAATCCAGGACCCATCGGGGGATGTCGGAGAACCTGTTTCAGCCTGATCCTTCTCAATGCAGAAGCTTCCCCCTGGTGGTCAGTGCGCTCCCATAGGGGGAACACCGCTCAGCCAGAAGCCAGGCTCACAGCTGGCGAGCGCAGTGGCGGTGGCGGGAGCCTCTCCCGCCTCCGCAGCAGTGCTAAGGATGTCCGACTGATGGCTTAGGCCCACAGAGAGTGTGTGGCAAGCGGGCCTAAACCGTCAGTTGGACATCCCCCGAGGGCTCCCAGACTGCGAGAGGGCACAGGGCGGGCTGAGGGACCCCGCCCCCTCCAACACCTCCCAAGTGCACAAATTTCATGCACCGGGCCTCTAGTCTTAAATAAACAACTTAAAAATACATTGGCAATTGCAGCACAATATCTTTAAAGAACCAGCATCTTCTTCCATTAATTGAATATATTTTTCAAGAAAAGTTATTAGATGCTATCTAATGGAGTTGACAATATCTAATGGGAGTCTGAAAAAATATATCAGAGAATTAACGCTTACTGAAAACTCCTGCAATATACTGTGCAAGATCTGGAGGCAAAGACTTTCCTTCAAACATAATTATCATGAGCCTTTCCGCCACCAGGAATATGATGATGAGCATGTAATTCCATTTCTTGTTTCCTCAACTTTCCTTTTTCCTACCTGTGATTTACCGGTCATAAATCCTGAACATCTCTTTCCCCCCACACCACTAGACCCCGGGGTTTTTGAAGGTGCAGTGTGTCTGCTTGTCTTCATAACCTCAACATGATGGATATTAAAAATTACATGTTTCTTCATGAATGGATGAAGTAAAACAATCAGGCCTTTTTTTTTCCAATACAAGTTCATACCCTCAAACTTTCATAGGGCCTTCAGGACAAGTCAAATTCTTAATTATTTACTTCCCTTGATTCCCAGCTTCCATTCAGTTTATGTTTATGTCTATCCTATACATTAATAAAAAATGTTCGATTCTGAATTCCTATCACTCTCCTATCTTAATTATTTCTCCATGGTCACGTTTCTTTAGGAAATAATTCATTTCGGTGTCTGGTAAGAAATAGGAAATAATGAGCTTAGAGAGAATCCCTAATTCAAAAGGTAATGTTAAAACACATCAGGGGCTGCAAATTGGCCACAGAAGCAGAGCCAAAGATTCTGAGCTCCTACCATGGGCATTGGAAGAGCACTAAGAAAAGGGAAGGAAGTTCTAGAAAAGGGTGGCCCGTGATGGTCCTGATTCCAGAGAGAATGATTTTGACTATTCAGAATATTTTCATTGTTTCATATTTGAAAAATAAAAACATGAAGCTGTTGAAATAAATCTCTAGGCCCAAGATGGAGCCACCTCTGCCTGGCATGCCATGTCAATCAAATTTTTGTGTTTCTATAAATGCTCCACTTGACCAGAAACACAGTATATCCACTCAGCCAATCCCCAAACATAAAGCCAACCTGGCTATTTCCCTGTTCCTTGATCTTTCTAAATAATGTGAGATTTGCAACCCCAGGCAATCACACCCAGTTTCCAAGTTTGATCTTCTAATGCTCTATATAAAACTTGCTCTTGCCCAAAATCCATTGGAAGAAGGCTCCATTGCTGTGAGGCACTTTACTCCCCAATTCATGGATCATTTTCCTCTTGAATAAAGGACATCAAACTCATTACTAAATTGTTTTAATTTTGTCTTCTGACAGAATAAAATGTAGGAATTGTAATTATGGAAATCTGAAGATTTTATAGGTCCAAGAATTCTCTCCTTTTATATCTCCTTTAAGAATAGTGTTCTGAACCATATCAAATTAAAAACCATATTTCTGTCCTGTTACAAAGTAAAGCATACACATTCTATTAGTTCTATATATACACATATATACTCCCTCTAAAAAAACAATTAACATTTTTTAAAAAGTACCTTTTGAGAGTGCAAGGGAATGATAATCTCCACATGTGATCTGAATTATAGTTTTTTCTTGTAAAATGCATTGAAGCCTGATGAAAGAAAATATATTTTATACCAATCACTGTATTAATGAAAGTTACATCAATGTTAGAATTATTAACTGTATTTAATTAGTAGTGAAGCTTAAGAAAAAAATTTATAATTTACTGCTTCACATTCAGTACATCTAAATTATAAAAATGAAATTACAAAAATGTTTTAACGAGTGGTTTACTAGTAAAAGGAAAATAATATGCATTATATAATTGTAATAAGATGATTCTAAGACTTACAAAATAATTTTGATTCAGGAGTAATACAAGATGAAAATAAGTTCTAATTCTTATGATCTATTAAGAGAGTGTCATAAATCATTCCATGATAAAGTATTTTTCCTTGATTGAATACTTTTATTCTAGGTTTATTAGATTTTACTCCAGAAATCTAATTTATAAGATTATTATGAATTAGTGAATGTGAAAGTCCAATTTGGGACTAGGCAGACTAACCCATCATTGTCTTTAACTGTCAAAGCAACACATGATAAGTGCCCTAGTTGACATAAATTGGTTTGTAATTTACTCATGGAATTCACTGGTCAGTTCAGAATTCACTGTTTACTTAAAATGCCACTATATAAAGCAGGGGACAAGGATCATATAAAGTAATATTATGCTATAAAAATTATGATTGCCTTTTAAGTAAAATTGAAATAATTTTTAATTAAAAAAAGTTCCCTACCTTTCATGTTCTATGCTATAGTTGTACTCAAATGGTTTTCCATCTGAGGATAGAATCAGCATGTGCTCTGCTCCTTGGTCCACGGAATGTATCTTCATTTTTTTTCCTAACTTAATGCACTCTGCAAATCCAACCAGGAACTATGATCACTCTGATTATTATCCACTTTTATTGCTGACTTTATTACAATACACTTAAAACACCTGGAAAAAATTTCAACTAGACAACCTTTGACTTAGTATAAACTAGTTTTTAAAGAAAATTCAAGTACAAAAAGATGACAAATTAGCAATGACTGTTGTCTTGACAATGAATTTTTTTTTTTAAATTTGGGAAAGCACTGATTCGTATTTTGTTTTATGTTGAATATACCTTTAAAACAGTGAATTAAAATTTGATAATAGATTCCTGCTTAATAAATCGATAGAGAAGCTAAATTTGGTGTGAAGTGACAGCAATGAAAAAGTCTGTAAGAAAATATAATAATTTTTGGATAACATAACTCATTGTAGAAGCAAATATATTGTGTATTCTGAGATATACTCTTTTCAAACCAAACCAATTAACAATAATAACCCTCCTTGACTGCTTCACAGAGAAGCTAAGGCCTATATTCTTAAAATTGTGTTTGAGGAACTATTTTAAAAGAAGATGCTCTTAAAATTTTTTATTGGTATTAATGCATATTTTTCCCTTTCTAAAAGTTAAGAGATTTGAAATTGTTCACTAGTTACCATTTACTCTTATCTTATTTAGTTTTATCACAAAAATTAAAGCAGGATACAGATTTGGGAAAATAGTACCTATTCATGTAAAATACCAAAGTACAAATCACTTTACATTACAAGTGACAACAGTCTGGTAATAAAGAAGAAATGGCCTAACAGACTAACGATTTTGAGAGACTCCGCATTTCAAATCAGTTGGAAAAAAAGGTTATTAAAAAAAAACACCCGGTATTGTGGATTTCGGGTGGAAAACAAACAAATAAATCTATATCCCTTATTTCACTTCTTAAATCAAAATAATAGCCAAGCCTATCAAAAATTGTAATTTTAAATATGAAAGCTTAAAATTTCTATAAGGATGATGACGCAGACTATAAAATAACACCAACTAAATGCAAGTGGAGAAAAATGTTACAGCATATATGACCGACAAAGGGCTCTTCTTAACATTCATACAACTCTTTCAAACTAGTAAGAAAAGCTCAATTTTTAAAAAGCCCGGCAAATATAAGAACAGGAAGTTCACCAAAAAGGAATGTAAATGATGTTCCACCTCGCTCAAGTTAAAAGCAAAACGAACAACAGAAGCCCATTTTCTTCAGTCAACAAAGGAGCAAAAATTTTAAGAGTAGGAGTGTGGCCATTTGCTTTCCCCGACCTGCAAAATCGGAGTCACAGTACCTGGCCTAATGTCTACGGAGATTACCCCCTCGGAGATGTGCAACTGAAAAGCACTCTTTAAACTGCTTGCCACGGTAAGATACTGCCGTCGAGAACAAGACAACTGCGTTCTCCAAAGGCTCAAAAAACCGGAGCAGCTATGTTCTAAAGGGGCAAATGGAAAACTTTGAACAGAAACCACCATTAAGGCAGACCGGCTCAAGTGGAGATGCTGCCTGTGTGCGCCCTCGCGCCGCGCGCCGCTCCCACCCCCGCGAACTGGCCGCCAATTGGGCGCAGGATCTTGGGGAGCTCAGCGATGCCGCAGGCGCGAAACCCGAAAACCAACCCGGGCCCGGCGCGTTCCTGCGGCCACCGCGGACCCCTGCGGCGCCGGGTCCGCTTGGGAGCTTACCTCCCCGTTTAGAGAAGGAACGCGCACCCACAACTCGGGCCGCTCCGGCGAAAAGCTTGAGTGCCGGCGCGAGCTCCGGGCTGCCCACCCTCACACCCGCTGCCCGAGACAGAGGGCCGGCTGGCGTGGCCCGGCCCCACTCACTCGGCTTCTTGGCGCCGTCGCTCCCCGCCGGCAGCTGGTGCACCTGCACGCCGGCCCCGCCGCGCTCCAGCACCGCCAGGCGCCCCGGCGCGCAGCACACCTGGCGCGTCGCCTCGGCCCTGCGGGACAGCGCGCTGCGGAGGTCAGGGGCGCCGGGGAAGAGCCACAGCTGCGAGTCCTGCGGCTCCGCCGGGGCCCGGGACTTCGCGGGCGGCCGGGACTTTGCGGGCGGCCGGGACTTTGCGGGCGGCCGGGACTCGGTGGGCGGCAGGGATGCCGGGCGCGCGCCGCCCCGCGACCTCCTCGGTGGCCTCTGTTCCATCGCCGCTTTCCCGGGCTCCACAGCCGCGCCTCCGCTGTCCGGACCTTCGGAGGAGAAGGAAATCCAGCCGGCGGAGCGGTAAGAGAAGAGAGGGAAACCACCAAAGCCTGAGCGCGATCTGCGAGCGGAGCCGGCGAGCGGACCGCTGGGCGGCGTCGAGGAACCCCGGCCGCTCCTCCGCCCCAGCGCTGACGCCGATCCCAACGCTCTGTTTGGGGGCGGAGCCCGACGGTCCAGTGAGAATCGAAAGGGCGTATTTCTTAGGGGGCAGAATCGAAACGAAAAAGAAAGGGAAACTGAAACGATTCTAAAATGTCCGAAGTTCACAGGGCGGTGGCCTGTATTGAGGGTGGTGGGCAGGACAGAGAAAGTGTCCCCAGGCGGCTGGACCAAATGGCCTTCGAAGAAACACTGCGGTTTCACTAGGAGGAGCCTTGACACAGCCGGACTTGCACAATTTCCCAAACTATGTTGTTATAAAAAAACTAAACTTGGGGATGAAAGTGAAAGGGAGAACTGTGCAGTGGAGTCCTTCCGCCACAACGCGGCTCCTGGCAATACAGTTTTTGCCTTTTCTAGAATTCCTTACAAATGTAATAAAACGTACGCAGGCTTCGTGTTTTCCTTTTTTTTTTTTTCATTTTGCATAATGCTTTTTAAAAAATATTTTTATTGTTGATAGTATTACAGATACCTCTCATTCCCTCCCCCCTACTCACCGCTCAGGTCTTCACCTTATTCCCGGTGTCCATGGGCTATGCGTATAAGTATGTAAGTTCTTTGGTTTATCTCTCTGGACCCCCAACCCCACATGGAGGTATGTCAGCCTGTTCCATGCCTCCCTGCTTTGGGTCTTACTTGGTTGGTCAATTCATTTTGTTCATTAGATTCCACACATAAGTGAGATCATGTGATGTTTGACTTTCTCAGTTTGGCTTATTTCACCTAGCATAATATTTTCCAGGTCCATCCATGCTATCCCAAAGGGTAAGAGATCCCTCTTTTTTACAGCTGCTCAGTATTTCTTAGTGTAAATATCCCACAGCCTTTTTATTCATTCATCTACTGATGGGCACTTGGTCTGTTTCCAAATCTTAGCTATTGTAAATAACGCTGCTATGAACATAGGGGTGCATATATTCTTTCTGATTGGTGTTTTGTTTTTTTTAGGATATATTCCCAGAAGTGGGATCACTGGGTCAAATGGCAGTTATGTATTTTTAATTTTTTGAGGAAACTATGCTGTTTTCCATTGTGGCTGCATCAGTCTGCATTCCCACCAGCAGTGTACTAGGGTTCCCTTTTCTCCACATTCTCGCCAGCACTTGTTGATTTTTTTGATGATAGCCACTCTGACAGGTGTGAGGTGATATCTCATTGTGGTTTTAATTTGCATTTCTCTGATGATTAATGACTTTGAGCATTTTTTCATATGTCTCTTGCCCTTCTGTATGTCCACTTTTGAGAAATTTCTGTTTAGGTCCTTTGCCCATTTTTTTTAAAAAATATATTTTATTGCTTTTTTACAGAGAGGAAGGAAGAGGGATAGAGAGTTAGAAACATCGATCAGCTGCCTCCTGCACACCTCCTACTGGGGATGTGCCCGCAACCAAGTTACGTACCCCTGACCGGAATCGAACCTGGGACCTTTCAGTCCACAGGCCGACGCTCTACCCACTGAGCCAAACCGGTTTTGGCTCTTTGCCCATTTTTTAATTGGATTGTTGGTCTTCCTTTTGTTGAATTGTATGAGTACTTTATGTATTTTGGATATTAACCCCTTATCAGATGTATCATTGGCAAATATGTTCTTCCACACAATGGGCTTCCTTTTCATTTTGATGGTGGTTTCTTTTGCTGTGCAGAAACTTATTTTGATGTAGTCTCATTTGTTTATTTTTCTCCTCAGTTTCCTTTGCCCTAGATCAGTGGTCGGCAAACTCATTAGTCAACAGAGCAGCAAATCGCAGCTCGCAAGCCGCAGTTTGCCGACCACTGCATGTATCCATAAACAGATTGCTATGTGAGATGTCTGAGATTTTACTGCCTATGTTCTCTAAGATGTTTATGGTTTCATCCCTTACATTTAAGTCTTTTATCCACCTTGAGTTTATTCTTGTGTATGGTGTAAGTTGGTGGTCTAGTTTCATCTTTTTGCATGTGTCTGTCTAGTTTTTCCAGCACCATTTCTTTAAGAGACTGTCTTGCGTAATGCTTTTGAAATTCATCCTGTTATGTTTAGTTAAAAGTTCTCTCTTTGTTATAATTGAGTGGTATTCCATATGAATAGACCACAATCTATTCACCATTGAGGGACATTTCAGTCCTTTACAAATTCTGACTACAATGAATAGAGGTGCCATAAATATTGTGAACCAGTCTTTTAGTAGATAAATGTTTTCATTTGGGGGAGGAGGGGAACCACCTAAAAATAGAATTGTCTTGATGTGTGGTAAGTACATAGATATCATTATAAAAACTGCCAAAACTTTTCCAAGTGCTATACCATTTTGCATTTCCTCCTGCAATTTATGGGAGTACCAGTCGTTCTGTATCTTCACCAACATTTGGCAGTGTCAGTCTTTTTAAATTTTAAAAGTGTTCTATAGTGGTATCTTACTGTACCTTTAATGTACATTTCCCTAATGATTAATGATATTGAGCATCTTTTCCTGTGTTTATTAGTGCTAATCTCTTCTTTGGTGAAGTGTCTATTTACATATTTTGTCCATTTATTAATTCAATTGCTTATTAACTAAAAGCTTTTGATATAGGTTCTTTATGTTATATATAATAAGTCTTTTATTTTATATTTTGAAATGTTTTCTACCAGCTGTGGCTTGCCTTTCAATTTCATTAACAGTGTGTTGAAGAGCTAAAGTTTTTAATTTGGATGCAATGTGGGGGTTTTTTTCTTTTACATAGTTCATGCCTTTTTTTTTTTTTTTTGTCCTACCTAAATCTTTGCTTAACCCAAGGTTACAAAGATTTTCTTAAATATTATCTTCTAGAAGTTTTATAGTTTTAGGTCTTTGTCATTTCAAAGTAATTATTCTTTATGGTGTGAGTTAAGGGTAGAGGTTTATTATTTTTTCCCCTATGGATTTCCAATTGTTCTAGCTTGCCTTTCCCCATTGAATTGTCTTAGTATTTTTGTCAGAATTCTGTTCATACATATATGTTTAGGTTTATTTATGAACTTTTTATTGTGTTCTATTGATCTATTGTTACTCCAGTACTGTACTGCCTTGATTCCTGAAGATTCTGAGTAAGTCTCAAAACCATGCAAGTGCTTCACCATTGTCCTTCTTCACTGTCATTTGACTATCCTAGGTCCTCTGCATGTTTGTATATATTTCAGGATAAGTTTATCAACTTCTACAAAACAGACTGCAGGTATTTGAGATTACACTAACTGAGATCAATTTAGGAAGGATTGACATGCTGATAACATTGATTCTTCTGTCCATGTGCATATCTCTCCATTAATTTAAAGCTTCTTTAATTTCTTTCAGCTATATTTTCTAGTTTTCAGGATATAGTTGGGCATATTTTTTTAAATAAATCTTTATTGTTCAGATTATTACAATTGTTCCTCTTTTTTCCCCCCATAGCTCCCCTCCACCCGGTTCCCACCCCTCCCTCTGCCCTTACCCCAACCCCCGCACTGTCCTCATCCATAGGTGTACGATTTTTGTCCAGTCTCTTCCCGCACCCCCCACACCCCTTTCCCCCTGAGTATTGTCAGTCCACTCCCTTTCTATGCCCCTGATTCTGTTATATTCAGCAGTTTATTCTGTTCATCAGATTTTTTTATTCACTAGATTTTTAGATTCACTTGTTGATAGATATGTGTTTGTTGTTCATAATTTTTATCTTTATCTTTTTCTTCTTCTTCCTCTTCTTAAAGGATACTTTTCAGCATTTCATATAATACTGGTTTGGCGGTGATGAACTCCTTTAGCTTTTTCTTATCTGTGAAGCTCTTTATCTGCCCTTCAATTCTGAATGATAGCTTTGCTGGGCAGAGTAATCTTGGTTGTAGGTTCTTGCTATTCATCACTTTGAATATTTCTTGCCACTCCCGTCTGGCCTGCATAGTTTCTGTTGAGAAATCAGCTGACAATCGTATGGCTGCTCCCTTGTAGGTAACAAACTGTTTTTCTCTTTTTTTAAAAAAATTTAATAAATCTTTATTGTTCAGATTATTACAATTGTTTCTCCTTTTTCCCCCCATAGCTCCCCTCCACCCGGTTCCCACCCCAGCCTTTGCCCTTACCTCCCCCACACATACATAGGTGTACGGTTTTTGTCCAGTCTCTTCCCACACCCCCCACACCCCTTTCCCCCTGAGAATTATCAGTCCACTCCCTTTCTATGCCCCTGATTCTATTATATTCACCAATTTATTCTGTTAATCAGATTTTTAATTCACTTGATTTTTAGGTTCACTTGTTGATAGATAGGTATTTGTTGTTCATAATTTTTCTCTTTACTTTTTTCTTCTTCCTCTTCTTAAAGAATACCTTTCAGCACTTCATATAATACTGGTTTGGTGGTGATGAACTCCTTTAGCTTTTTCTTATCTGTGAAGCTCTTTATCTGACCTTCCATTCTGAATAATAGCTTTTCTGGGTAGAGTAGTCTTGGTTGTAGGTTCTTGCTATTTATCACTTTGAATATTTCTTGCCACTCCCATCTGGCCTGCATAGTTTCTGTTGAGAAATCTGCTGACAATCGTATGGGTGCTCCCTTGTAGGTAATTAACTGTTTTTCTCTTGCTGCTTTTAATATTCTCTCTTTGTCTTTTGTTCTTGGCATTTTAATTATGATGTGTCTTGGTGTGGTCCTCTTTGGATTCCTTTTGTTTGGGGTTCTGTGTGCTTCCTGGACTTGTAAGTCTATTTCTTTCACCAGGCGGGGAAGTTTTCTGTCATTATTTCTTCAAATAGGTTTTCAGTATCTTGCTCTCTCTCTTCTTCTGGCACCCCCATAATTCTGATGTTGGTAAGCTTGAAGTTGTCCTAGAGGCTTCTTACACTATCTTCAACTTTTTGGATTCTTTTTCCTTTTTTTGCTTTTCCGGTTGAGTGTTTTTTGCTTCTTTATATTTCAAATCTTTGACTTGATTCTTGCAATCCTCTAGTCTGCTGTTAGGTCTCTGTATAATATTTTTTATTTCAGTCAGTGTATGTTTAATTTCTAGTTGGTCCTTTTTCATATCTTCGAGGGTCTCGTTATATTTATCGGTCTTTTCTAGGATATTCTTGAAGAGCCTTATAACCGTGGTTTTGAATTCTATATCCAGTCGTTTGTTTTCCTCCATTTCTTTCGTTTGTGATCTGTTTCTTCGTCTCCCCATTTTTCACTGCTTCCCTGAGTTGGTAGAGTAGCTTTGTGTGCTAGATTTCCTATGTGGCCCAGTGGGTCAGCCTCCCCAGTTAACCTGAGGTGGACACTCTTGGTGCACCCCTTTGTGGACTGTGTGTACAGCCTTGTTGTAGTTAAGTCTTGATTGTTGTTGGTATCACTGGGAGGAATTGACCTGAAGGCCAGTTGGCTGTGAGGATCAGCTGTATCTACACTGGGAGATTTTCGGTGCTGGAGACAGCCTTATAGGATTAGCCTTGCCAGATTGCAAAAGCCTCTGTGCTCAGCTTGGAAGGGGTGGAGTCTCAGGGCGAGGCAGACAGCCTTGGCTTCCCGTCAGCCCTGCCCTTGCGCATGCACCTTCAGACCTCTGCCTTTCGCGGTTCCCGAGTTTCCGCCTTACAGTCCAGATTTCCCCCGTAAGAGCATGGGTCCCCAGGGGCTCGCCCTGAACTGCGGTTCAGTGCAGTCGGAACTGGGGTTCAGTGCCGTCAGGAGCTTCCGACTCCCTTCCGCTAGGGATAGCCTGGGGTAACCTCCGCAGTCAGTCTTTGTGCGCACTCGCGCCTCCAGACCCCTGCCGCCGCGGCTCCCCTGAGTCTCCGAGTCTCCGAGTCTCCGTGTGCCTTTCTCTCTACCTGACAGTCCAAACTCCCCCTGTATGAGCCTGGGTCCACAGGGTTTCGCCCAGAACTGAGGTTCAGTGCAGTCGGAACTGGGGTTCAGTGCAGTTGGGGGCTTCTTTCCCCCTCCCGCCAGAGAAAGCCAGCCAGGCACTCCGCCACCCTTCCTCTCTGCGCGCGTGTGTCTCCGTACCTCAGCTCTTTGCCGCTCCTTCTCCGTGAGATTTCCTCTTTCCTTCTAGTTGTAGAATTTCCACTCAGCCAGCTTTCCTGTGGTTCTGGATGGTGTCCGTTCTTTTAGTTGTAGTTTTGAAATTGTTGTGCAGGGCAGCAGTTTAGGTGCTTACCTATGCCGCCATCTTGGTTTCTCCCAAACTGTTTTTCTCTTGCTGCTTTTAATATTCTCTCTTTGTCTTTTGCCCTTGGCATTTGAATTATGATGTGTCTTAGTGTGATCCTCTTAGGATTCCTTTTGTTTGGGGTTCTCTGCGCTTCCTGGACTTGTAAGTGTATTTCTTTCAACAGGTGGGGGAAGTTTTCAGTCATTATTTCTTCAAATAGGTTTTCAGTATCTTGCTCACTCTCTTCTTCTGGCACCCCCATAATTCGGCTGTTTGTATGCTTGAAGTTGTCCCAGAGGCTCCTTACACTATCTTCATATTTTTGGATTCTTTTTTCTTTTTGTTTTGCTGGTTGGGTGTTTTTTGTTTCCTCATATTTCAGACCTTTGGTTTGATTCTTGGGGTACGTTGATCTACAGTTGAGTTTCTATATATTCTTTACTTTAGACAGTGTATGCTTAATTTCTGACTGGTTCTTTTCCATTTTTTTTTTGGCATTCTCATTAAGATCCTTAAAGGTCTCACTAAGTTCCTCAGAGGTTTTTAGAAGATTCTTGAGTAACCTTATAAATGTGGTTCTGAATTCTATGTCGTCCAGTAGTTCGCTTTCCTCCATTTCTCTCATTTGTGACATGTTTCTTGGTCTCCGCATTTTGCTGCTTCCCTGTGATGATGGAGTGGCTTTGTGTGGTAGGTGACCTATAGGGGCCAGTAGCTCAGCCTCCCCAATCACCTGAGGTGGACGCTCTTGGTACACCCCTTTGTGGGCTGAGTGCAAAGTCTTGTTGTAGTTAAGCCTTGATTGCTGTTGGTACACTGGGAGGAATTGACCTCAAGGCCAATTGGCCGTGAGGACCTGCTGTGTCTATAATGGAAGAACTGCTGCGCTGGAGACACGCTTATGGGGCAGGACTTGTTTCTGTGGGGCTTTGGTGCTCACTGAGTCTGCCTCTTGAATGTGTCACTTATGGATGTGAGGAGTTGAAATTTGGTTTCTCACACTGACCACTAGGTACACTGGCTTCTGGATCTCCAATGGGGTGCAGGTCAGCTACTGTCTGAGGCCACCCAGCAGGAGCTACAGCGAGAACTACAGTTTTCTCCTCTTTGCTTGGTGTTTGGAGGTTTTGGAGCTTTCTGACCCGGGCTGCAAGTTTGTTAGGTTACGCTGGGATAGGGCAGCCCATTCATATGCTAAAGCCGCTGCTTGGAGCTTGGGTGGGTTTGTAGGTTGTGCGGAGCGGGGTCTCAGGGCGTCACTAGGCTAGGGCGTGGCAAACAGCGATGGCTGCCAGTTAGCCGGCTCTGCGTCTCAGACCGGGTCCCCACATTCCGCGCCCCAGTGCAGTAAACAATTATTCCTGCGCGCAGCTCTGCAATCAAGCCACCCTCACTTTCCGACCCGATGGCAGACAGTCCAGCTTCTCCCCATAGGAGTTTGGGTCCCCCGCGTCTCCCCAGAAACTGGATTTCAGAGTAATCGGGGGCTTGTCTCCCTTCGGGTTGAAAAAAAGCAACGCCTGCTGCCAGCCCGGATCGCGTGCCCCTGTACCTCGGCTTTTCAGCGCTTGTGCGTGTCTCAATGCTCTTTTCTCTTTCCTTCTAGTTGTAGAACTTCCACTCAGCCAGCTTTCCCGTGGTTCTGGGTGATAGACATTTTGTCTTTTAGTTGTAGTTTTGAAATTGTTGTGCGAGGCAGCAGTTTAGGTGTTTACCTACGCCGCCATCTTGGATCCTCTCTATATCTCTTCTTTAATCCATTCTATAGCTGTGATATTGAGACATATTTCAGGTTCTTCACATTTCCCCAACTATAATAAGATGAGAGTTCCTGGTTGGGCTCAGCATTTAACCAAAATGACGATATCTGCATTTATTTTAATTTTTAAAATAAATTTATTGGGCCCTAACCAGTTTGGCTCAGTGGATAGAGTGTTGGCCTGCAGACTGAAGGGTTCCAGGTTCGATTCTGGACTAGTGCATGTACCTTGGTTGCGGGCACATCCCCAGTAGGGGCTGTGCAGGAGATTGATGTTTCTCTCTCATTGATGTTTCTACTTCTCTATCCCTCTCCCTTCCTCTCTGTAAAAAAATCAATAAAATATATTAAAAATAAAATAAAATAAATTTATTGCAGTGACATTGGTTAATAGGATCATATAGGTTTCAACTACACATTTCTATGATACATGATCTGTAAATTGCATGTTTCCACTACCCAAAGTCAATTCATTTTTTGTCATCTTATATTTGACCCCCTTTATGCTTTACTAACTGCCCCACTCCCTTTCCTCTGGTAACCACCATACTGTTGTCTATGTCTATGAGTTTCAGTTTTATATACCACATATGAATGAAATCATATGGTTATTGGCTTTTTTCTGACTTATTTCACTTAGCATAATAGCCTCAAGGGCCATCCATGTTGTCACAAATGGCAGCATTTCATCTCTTCTTATGACTAAGTAGTATTCCATGGTATATATGTACCACATCTTTATCTAATCCTCTATCAAAAAATACTTTGGCCTGGCCAGTAGCTCAGTGATTGAGTGTTGACCCATGAACCAAGAGGTCATGGGTTCAGTTCTCCGTCAGGGCACATACCTGAGTTTCAGGTTCCATCCTCAGTGAGGGGTGTGCAGGAGGTGATGATGTTTCTCTCTCATCTATGTTTCTTTCTCTCTATTCCTCTCCCTTCCTCTCTCAGTAAAAAAACATTCTTTACAAAAGCCTTAAAAGATACTTTGATGGTCTCCATGTCTTGGCCATTATGAATAATGCTGCAGTGAACATAGGGGTGCATATATGTTTGAAAAATAAATGTCCTCAAGTTTTTATGGTAGATATTCAGAAGAAGGATTGCTGGGCCACATGGTAACTCTGTTCTTAATTTTTTTGAGGAACTGCCATACTGTTTTTCATAGTGGTTGTACTAGTTTACATTCCCACCAGCAGTGAATGAGGGTTCCTTTGTCTGCACAACCTCTCCAGCACTTGTTTTCTTGTGTTTTTATAATAGCCATTCTAACGGGTGTAAGGTGATATCCCATTGTAATTTTGATTTGCATTTCCTTAATAGCTAGTGAAGGTGTATATCTTCTTGGGAGAGGTGTCTGTTCAGGTCTCTGCCCACTTTTTGATTGGATTGCTTGTTTGTTTGGTGTGGAGTTGTATGAGTTCTTCAGATATTTTGGATATTAACTCCTTCTCAGAGCTGTTGTTGGCAAATATCATCTCCCATTAGAGTGGTTGCCTTTCTGTTTTGTTGTCAGTTTCTTTTGCTATGTGGAAGCTTTTTAGTTTGATATAGTCCCATTTATTTATTTTTGCCTTCACTTCCCTTGCCTTTGGGGTCAAACTCAAAATGTTCTCTATGACCAAGGTCCATAAGTTTAGTACCTATGTTTTCTTCTATTTAATTTAATGTTTCAGGTCTTATACTTAGGTCTTTGATCCATTTTGAATTAATTTTTGTATATGGGGTGTCCCAAGTAGATCCCGGGAAAGGATCTGGGATGTTTATCTAAGGCGTCCCTTGAGATAAATTTAACCGTGCAGGTGTGGGACATTCAAGTAGTTGCTAGTGAAGAGACTGCTCTTACGAAAGCAGGACCAGAGTGGCAGGCTTAGGACCAACAAAGACCAGAGGCTTTAATTTAAGTTTAAGCGTGTGCAAATTCAATTAACTGCCGGAGGAATTACACCACATGAAACATATGCAGTTGCAAATCACACAGCTTTTTATTACTTACACAAATTCCTGAGCGGCTGCGGGTACTAGCTTAGTTAGGGATCCCTGTAGTGTTGTCCTATGTGGTCCGGCAGCTGGGCTGGGCTGGTCCAGGTGCAAAGGGCCAGCGTTCTTCTCCCAAGAGCTCGGTCACGTCTCAATTGGGGATTACTGGCCGTTCTTCTGTCATCTGGCAGGAAGAGGAGCGTGGAGCGGCGTCGCTTGTCAGAACGACAAAAGGACGGGTCTTTGTAATGTCTTGACAAGACGAGCATCGTTGGCTGGCAGGGGTCCATATTTAAGGCTTGTTCATACCCGTAGCAGCCCAGGTGGCTATCAATGATTTACGTCAATGCATATATGTTAATCTTAAACACGGAGAGGGGGCTAAGGAGAGTACGTCACTCAGGCAAGTGTTTATCTTGACACAAGTCACTCTGCATCAGTTCAAATCCTTATCTCTGGGGTACACACACTTCAGGGCAGTGGGGAATGTATCTTTAATATCAGACTCTAAGTTTTAAGGGAAGTTAACTCAAACATTTTTAACTTTTCTCACATACTTTAAGCTTTTTCAAACATTTCTATATTTTACTACAACATGGGGACACACTGTTTTCTAGCTTCATTCTTTTGCATGTGGTTTTGAAATTTTCCCAGCACCAATTAGTGAAGAGGATTTTCTTTTCTCTTTGGCTCCTTTGTTGAAAATTATTTGTACTTTAGAGGCATGGTGCATGAATTCGTGCACATTGAAAGGAAATTAATTAGAAGAAATATTTTTAAAATTGATTTTTAGAGAGAGAGGAAGGGAGCGGGATAGAGAGATAGAAACATGGATGAGAAAGAAACTTCATTGATTGGCTGCCTCCTGCCAGCCCCCTACTGGGGATTGAGCCCAAACCGTGGATGTGCCCTGACTGGGAATCAAACCAGTGACCTCTTGATTCCTGGGTCAATGCTCAACCACTGAGACACACTGGTCGGGCATGATGTATTATTTTTTAAAATGTATTGTTGTATTTGATTTGCTAGTATTTCATGTAGGATTTTTGCATTTGTATTCATCAGAGATGTTGGTCTATAGCTTTCTTTTATCATGTTACCCTTGCCAGGTTTTGATATCAGGGTTGTGATGACCTCATAAAAGGTGTTAGGAAGTTTTGCCTCTTCTTTAGTTTTTGGGAAGAGTTTGAGAAGGACAGATATCAAAGCTTTGATCGTTTGGTAGAATTTACTAGTGAAGCCATCTTGTCTTGGATTTTTACTATTTGGGAGATTTTTGATGGTTGTTTCAATTTCCTGTTGATAGGTGTGTTAGATTTTTGATGGTTGTTTCAATTTCCTGTTGATAGGTGTGCTAGATTTTCCAAATCTTCATGATTCAGTCTAGGAAGGTTATATATTTCTAGGAACCTATCCATGTCTTCTAGGTTGTTGAATTTTGTGGCATATAATCTTTCATAGTATTCTAGTATTGAAAGGCGGAAATTAAACTGGAATGCGTGATGTTCCTCTGGGCAAGATGCAAAGGTCTCTTCCTGGGTTCTTGTCCAGGTGGATTCGAAGAATGAAGCCACGGACAAAAGGTGGTATAGGAAAAGGTGGAAATTTATTGGGAAACAAGCACAGACTCCCATGCAGGGAGGGGAAGAGAGACCCACTAAGTCCCTCTTTTCTAAGGTTTATAAAGGCTGCAGTTCTTTGTGTCCTGATATGCCCTCTGATTGGTCACTGTAACAGCTTCAGAGCTCAAACCCCCTGTGGGGTTCCCCTTTTTTTCCTCCCATTGGTTTTTCTACTCTTTTTGGCCTTCCTCTTCCTTCTCTGAATGAGTGGCTTCCTCTCCCTTTATTCTGTAAATGTATAGCTTTTGGCAGCTCCCAGCCTCTTTACTCTGTGAATGTATGTCTTCTGGGGGCTCCCAACTTTGCAGCCCTGCAGTTCTCCTCCATGGACCCCCTCATTCCTAAAATTCCCTAAACCTGCCTTTTTTTTTTTTTTACCCCTAACAACTCCTTTCAGTATGATCCTTTGTATATCTGGATGTCTGTGGTAACTTCTTTCATTTCTGATTTAGTTTATATGAGTCTTTCCTCTTCTTTCCTTAGTGAGTCTTACCAGGGGTTTGTTAGTTTTAATAATCTTTTCAAAGAACCAGCTCTTTGTTGTTGTTGTTGTTTTTGTTAATCCTCACCTGAGGATATTTTCCCATTGATTTTTAGGGAGAATGGAAGAGAGCCCCCGCCAGGGTCTGGGTCAGGGAGGAGCCTGCAGCCAAGGTACATGCCCTTGATCAGATTCAAACCCAGGACCCTTTGGTCCGCAGGCCAGTGCTCTATCCACCGAGCCAAACCGGCTAGGGCCAGCTCTTTGTTGCATTAATTTTTTGTATAGTCTTTTTGTTTTCTGTTTCATTTAATTCTGCTCTAATTTTTATTATTTCATTTCTTCTGCTGATTTTGAGTTGCTTTTGCTTTTTCTAGTTCTTTAAAGATGTAATGTTAGGTTGTTTACTTGGGATTTCTCTCATTATTGAGATGTGCCTGTAATGATAAACTTCCCTCTTATTACTACTTTTGCTGCATCTCAGTCATTTTGATATATCATATTCTTGTTTGTCTCGATATATTGATCTCACCTTTTATTTATTCTTTGACTCAGTCATTTTTTTTAGTAGTATCTTGTTTATTCTCCTCATATTTGTGGGTTTGTTTACTTCCTTGTTGCTGTTGATTTCTAATTCCATGCATTATGGTCAGAGAATATGCTTGCTATAATTTCAATCTTGAATTTGTTGAGGCTAGTATTGTGACACAACATATGGTCTATCCTTGGAATGCTCCATGTGCACTGGAGAAAAATCTATAATCTGATATTCTGGGATGAAAGGCTCTGTAAATGTCAATTATGTCCATTTGGTCTAATGTGTCATTTAAGGATGATATTTCTTTATTGATTTTCTGTTTGGATGATCTATCTAGGGCTGTCAGTAGAGTAATAAGGACTCCAACTGTGGTTTTATTTTTGTATGTTTCTCCTTTAGTTCTGTTAGTAGTTGCTTTATATATTTTTGCTCCCTGATTGGGTGCACATATATTAAGAAGTGTTATGTATTCTTGATCTAGTGTCCCCTTTATTGTTATAAAATGTCCATCTTTGTCTCTTATTACCTGTTATCATGAAATCTATTTTGTCAGATATAATTATAGCTATACCTAGTTTTCTATGTATGTTATTTTCTTGGAGAAATCATTTTCCACCCTTTCACTTTGAGTCTAACTGTGTTTGTAGCTTAGATGTGTCTCCTGAAGGCAGCATATGGTTGAGTTTTGTTCTTTGATCCAATCTGCTACTCTGTGCCTCTTTTTTGGTGAATTCAGTCCATTTATATTTAGGGTAATTACTGATGTATGAGGATTTCCTATAGCCATTTAATCTTTTGCTTCCTGGTAGCTCTGTGCCTCCAGCAGTTCTTTTCCTTTATGTTTCAGTCATTTTTGTTTGGTGGTATTCCATACTTCTTCCCTCTGTTTTCTCTTTTGTTTAAGCTATTTGTCCCAGTTTGGATGTTGTGTGTGTGTGTGTGTGTGTGTGTGTGTGTGTGTGTGTGGTTACCATTAGGTTTATGAAAAAGAAAGTTTCATTATATACAGTAATCCTTTTTCTTTTGAATGCATCTGACCTTCATCCTTCTTTGCAAATTCAGACCTTTACCCCCACCCCTTTTATGTTTTTGTTGTCACAGATTATCCCTTTTTGTGCTGTAAGTTTTTTGTGATTTTACTCATAGTATTGTGACCTTTGGTTCTTTGTTTCAGATAGCATAACACCCTTGAGTATTTCCTGCAATGGAGGTCTTCTGGATACAAATTTCCTCAATTTCTGTATGTCTGGGAAAGTCTTTAGTTATATTAGTCTTTTTAAAAATATATATTTTTAATTAATTTTCGAGAGAGAAGGGGGAGGGGGAAGGAGAGAAACATTGATGTGAGAGCCCAATATCGATCAGCAGCCTCCTACACACCCCCTACCAGGGATTGAGCCCTCAACCCAGGCATGTGCCCTTGACTGGGAATCAAACCAGCAACCATTTGGTGCATGGCATGATGCCCAACCAACTGAGCCACACCAGCCAGAGCAGAATATATTATTCTTGGCTGGTAATTTCTCTTTTTCATAGTTTGAATATTTGGTTCCACTCTCTTCTGGCTTGTGGAGTTCCTGCTGAGAAGTCTGATGATAACCTAATGGGCTTTCCTTTATAGGTTACTTTTTTCTTTTCCTTGGCTGCCTTGGGAATTCTTTTTTTGTCATTAATTTTTGACAGTTTTAATAAAATGTGCCTTGGAGAAGGCCTCTTTGGATTGAGGTAACTTGGTGTTCTGTTTGCTTCTTGGCTTTGAGGATTTGTTTTTTTTCCATAGGTTTGGGAAATTCTCATCAACTACTTGTTTGAATAGGTTCTCCGTTCCCTTGTCCATTTGGAATGATTCTTGGAACATGGTACTGAACATAAGTATTTATTTAATGAATGAACAAATCCCTTAACACTTAGATTTTTCAAGTAAATTATTCAGCAGTTGGTTAAAATAAAAACTATGGAGTCATTTAATAATATAAAATATACAACTACATGTCTCAAAATGAAGTTAAATCAGTTTATATTTTTGTTTATTTTTTTAAACGTTCATATTTGCAGGCAGTGTTTATTAGATGCACAATATTTTAAAAATCAGCTGTTTGGTTTTAATATTCAGCTTATTTTTAAATGGTAATTATTGTTCAGGAAGTAATTCACTAAAAGGCAAATATTAGGATAGCAAGTTTATGGATTAGGAAATGTTGATTCACTAAAATATTATCTTAATTAATCACTTTTTGCTTATCTCAACATTTATTTATTAATTCTAATTAAAATCATCAACTCTTTGTACTAATTAGAACTAACTAAAGAAGAACATCTGAATTGAAGAGTGAGAGAACCTGGGAATCTGAGGCCTCGCTGAGACTCCCAGGGTCATTATCTCTGTTTGACTGTGGGCAAGACAAATCCACTGTTGCTGTTGATGGCTACTTGAAGTGCTTCCTCCAGTCTTTCCATTGTAGAATATTTAGGGAGGTCCAGAATACTATGACATACAAGTGATCTTGGGTAATCGCTTTCACTCAACGTTTCAGGACAGCGAAATATGATTCTCATTTCTTGTAATCCTCTTGCAGTCTGCCTATCATTTCCTGTAAGAAAAACTGGAAAGGAATCTTTGGTTAAGATATTCCATAGTGCCCAGCTGGCGTGGCTCAGTGGTTGAGCATCGACCTATGAACCAGGATGTCATGGTTAGATTCCTGTTTAGACACATGCCTGGTTTGATCCCCAGTGTGGGTGTGCAGGAGGCAGCCAATTGATAATTCTCTCTCATCATTGATATTTTTATCTCTCCCTCTCACTTCCTCTCTGAAATAAAAAAACATATTCAAAAAAAAAGATATTCCTTAGAAGAGCAAAATCTATACTAATAAAAGGGTAATATGCTAATTAGGGTGGACATCCATCCAGACAGCCACAGCAGCTGCGAGGCCTGGGACTCATGGCAGCCGTGAACCCCAGCGGCTGCAAGGCCTGGGTCTCAGGCAGCCATGAGCTCTGGCAGCTGCGAGGCCCAGGGCTCAGGCCTCGCAGCCGCTGCGGCCGGCAGTGGCAGCAGCAGCAGGGTGATGGGGGTGGCGCCTTCTCCTGTTCGGCCCAGTTGCCTCCTGCAGAGGGAGGCCAGACTGTGGGGAGCAGGCCTAAGCCATCAGTATGACATCCCCTGAGGGCTCCCGGACTGTGAGAGGGGGCAGGCCAGGCTGAGGGACCCCCCTCCAGTGCACAAATTTTCGTGCACCAGGCCTCTAGTCTATACTAATAAAAGGGTAATATGCTAATTAGATTGGACATCTTCTGGACATCCTTCTGGACAAAGCCACAGTGGCAGGAGCCGAGGCAGAGGCAGTTAGGGGTGATCAGGCTGGCAGAGGAGGGCAATTAGGGGCGATCAGGCCAGCAGGGGAGCCGTTAGGGGGTGATCAGGCTGGCAGGGGCAATCAGGTCGGCAGGCAGAGGCAGTTAGGGGCGATCAGGCAGGTAGGCAGGCAGGCAGGCAGGCGAGTGCTTAGAGCCAGTGGTCCCGGATTGCAAGAGGGATGTCCAACTGCTGGTTTAGGCCCGATCTCACAGGCTCAATCCCTAAACCGGCAGTCGGACATCCCCTGAGTCATGCACTGGGCCTCTAGTTTAAAATGAAAAGGAAGAAATTAATCACTTAATTCAGTAAATATTTATTGAATACTCTTGTGTGGAGAGAACTACCTGAGACTATGCGGAGCATAGAAAAATCATGACATTTGGTCTTTGTCCTCAGTGAGTTCATAGTCTAGTTGGTGGGAAATTACATATAGGACACTTGAACAGCATGGGTTTGAACTATGTGGGTCTGTGTGTGTGTGTGTGTGTGTGTGTGTGTGTGTGTGTGTGTATGTAATAGAAAGTATGTGTTAGTCGATTGTTTATGTTATCAGTAAGGCTTCTGGTCAACATTAGGCTATTAGTAGTTAAGTTTGGGGGGAGTCAAAAGTTATACAGAGACTTTCCATTGTATGTGTGGGCTGGAATCAGTGCCCCTAACCCCCAGGTTGTTCAAGGGCCAACAGCACATGGAAAGATAATAGCAAGGTACAGGGAAATTTATTTTAGCACAACCAAGAAGTATGAGGTGAAGAGCCTGATGAAAGCCCTAAGACTGAGGGCAGGGAGAGAAGGGCCAGGCTGGGGTACCTAGGGAGACTTCACAGAGGTCACATCTGGCTAGTTAATTCTCAAGGAGAAGAGTTGAGTGGGGTGGGAAGGAATCCTAAGGAAGAATGCCTGAAATAGGAAGATGTACATGAACTCACTGAATGTACAGACCTGAATGTACAGGTAGTGGAACCACTGGGTTGAAGTACATGTTTCCCATTAAGAGAGCATACTGGAAAGGTAGTTTGGGTTTGTGGAAAAGTAGGTTGGGTTTGTGGAGAAGTTGTAATTGTCCTCCAGCATCCTCAGTAGCAACAAAAATAGCAAGAAGAAAGAGGAGCTGAAAAATGGGATAAGGAGGTGAGAGAATGTCATTGTGTGTTGTAGGGAAACCTTAGGGTTCCCACGAGGAAAAGTTTGTATAGCCCAAGGACACAGAGCTTAGTGGTCAATAGCCTGGGCTTTGGATTAGCCTGCAGTGTTCAAATTCTGGTTCTGACACTAACCAGGTATCTGAACATAGGAAGCTACTAATGCTCCAACCCTCTTTTTCCTCAGATGGAGAAAATAAGTACCTCCTCATTAGGTTGCTATTGGGACAAAGGGTGTTAATAGATACAATGTGATCAGTACAATGGCTGGCATAGAGTAAGCACACAATAAATGCTGTTATCATCATCACTGGTCATTGCTATTATTATTTCTAAAATAATATTAGAGGCAGTTTACATTGTCCTGATTCCATAGGACTTAGATTATTAACTGAAGGTAAGATAAAAAGGCTTGATTAGGAGCCAACTAGAATGAGGAAAGTGGTTGCAAACTAAAATTGGAGGTGGGATTAGAGTCAGTGTAGAGAAGGTAGTAAAATAGTGATATCTTTATTATAATTTTTAAAAATGTGGAACAGGCTTAGGTAAGAGAAAAACCATTGGTCCAGAAGGAAGTTGGGTTATAACCCCTGTTAACACACTTGATCCACCACAAATAAGATACTTATCTTTAAAATATATATATATATATTTATAGATCCTTCTATTACCATAATACTTACAGAGGAATTTTCTCTTTTCATCTAAAGTTAATCTGTGGAAAGCTTTCCAAAACATCTGTATAGTAGGATGTGATTCATGGTATTCCTGCTCATATATTGAATTCTTGAGAAAAAGAGGGAGAAAATGGGTTTTAGGGGAGAACATATAAACGTATTTCTGAAGAATTGGGGGCAGTTAGTTATTACCGACCTTTTCAAATTGTTTCCAGTCATAATCAGTATTTCCAACTACTGCTGTCCTTAGTTCTTCAGGGTGGAAAAGTCTAAGTATCTCTTTGTCACAGACTTTATAAAATCCTCTCTGAAATTCCTCATAAACGGCCTTTACAGAAGTGTTGAAAATGTAATCAACACACTGAGAAACATAGTCGGTCCTTGAAGGAAACGAAAAAAAAAAAAAAAAAGTCCAATAACATACTTTATCAAGTGCCTAAAATATTCTTTATTTTGCCCTTTTTACCATTTCTATTAAGAAAGAAAAGTAAATTCCTTCTGCTTAGCATACAACCCAGTACTACTCTAAGATATAAAAACATCTGATCAGCTAAAAGAAGGAACCTTGGAGCATATAGTAGAAGGACTAAGACTTTGTTTTACTGCCATTTTCCTAGCTGCAGACAGGATCATATTTTAAAAACACTAAAACATTCCATTCTCCTGCTTGCAAAGTTTCAAAGGCTGAGCACAACCTCCACAGCAGGATCAGAAAGCCCTCCACAATCTGACCGTTACCCTACCCTCCAGCCTCTTCCCACTTTTATTTGAATCTCTGGCCTCACTGTCTTGTAGTTAGGCCACAGCATGCGGTGCTTTCCCCTTTCCTACAGCTTTTATCACTCATCAATATGAGTATGTCTTTCTCAGGGTTGGTCCTCTGTTCCTCTTTCCCTCCACACTTGCATGTCATTGTGTGAAAATTATTTATGCAAAGCCTGTCCTCTCCACTACATGAAGAATTTCCTGATGGCAGGGTTGCTACTGGAGGTATTTCCACCAGAAACATGATAGTCTCCCATCCCTTGAGCATCCTTCCTGGACTAGCCTATCTATATCAATCCCTCTCTGCCCTCCCCTGTAACCAGTGGCATGCTGGTAAATGTTTAAAAATCAGTTATCCGAAGGGAAAGCGAAAAAGGAAATGCTCATTGGTAGCATTTGCCAATTTCTGTGGTCTAAATATTCCCACTATGGCTGATTTCAAGCTACAAACACTTTAATAATAAACTCTCAACATTTTTGAAAATTTAACAATCCATCAGCTCTCACAAGCTGGTACCAGCTGCCTCCAGCATACCTCCAGCCTATAACTCTAGTCTCATAATTGGATTTAATATTCTTCAGAGTACTTATCCTTATCTGACATTCCATTACATAATAATTTATTCTTGTACTGTCTTTCAGTCCTACTATTTAAGCTCTATATTTTGTCTTTTTCACTGCTATATCTCCAGCTCCTAGAATATGGTCTAGTACATAGTAGGAAATCAAAATAATTGTTAAATGAATAACTAGTGAAAAGTGCTACAAAGGAAATATTTAATTCTGACTCCTTTCTCCTCTTCTCTTACCCTATAGCTGTTTTATCTTTCTAAAAGATGAGGAACTAAAATGATCATCTGAGAAGCTAAAATACATTTATAATGTGACATAAACATTTTATGTTTATTCAAAGCATATATTCTAGGTCTCAAAACTTACTTGTTAGTTTGGTCCACAAGTATAGAGATCCCATTTGGAATTAAATCAACATTATGTTGGTCCCATCGTAGCTGTAATATATTCAGGTAGCAAACAAGAAAGAAAGTCTTAATAATCAGCCATATTACCATTATTGCCAATTTATAGGATATCCAAAAAATGCATACACACTTTAACAGCTGATAGCTCAACTGATGTTGCTTTCTTTTCAGATTTACCCCATTGGAATGAATAATTATTCAAAATGTGTATACATTTTTTGGGACACTCTGTGTTCTTCCCTAACAGAATTTAAATAACTGGGTGCTAAATAATTACTTATGCAGTTTAGCCTTTTAAATACATAAAACATTTTAAAACCTACCCTAGTATAAGTTGTAAATTGCTTTTAAGCATACATTGATCCATTTAGTTATTTACATAGATAAAAAATGAGGAGCAGGTAGGGAGAAAGTCTTACAGTACAGAAGTAAAGTACCATTCAAAAAAGGAATCCCATATTTGAGATATTATAATAAAATTATTTTTTAAAAGGACTAAAGCTAAAATATAATTTGGTGTTCACTAGTACTGTGAATCCTGAGAAAGAAGATGCCTACTAAGAAGGGCTCCTTGTGGATAAATTTAAAAAAAAAAACAGCCTATCAGCTGTTTCTACACAGGGACCTGTCATGCAAATTGAACCTAAGGAAGAAGCTTGCACTGAACTACCTGCTTACACAGTGTTTCTGTCATCTGAACCAGCCCTTCTAAAAGAGTTCCTGGAATCCTATTTTTAACCAATAGGATTGAGGCTTTCTCCATCCAATTGGAGCAACACAACAATATCCCCATCAACATGTTCACGGACCAATCAGGGCAATGCCTTTTGGACCAAGCAAACTGTGAGCATATAGAGTCCTCATTTGCATGAGGATGGATTAATCAGGGACCGGGGTTGGGGACTTCTGTCTATATAAGCCAGCTCCTCTCTGGCTGCGGGAGTGTACTTTTCCTTTCCACTGAAGGCAGGACTATGTTTCCCAGACTGAGCTGAACACCAAAGATGTCTAACTGGAGCGGAGCGGAGCAGACCAGCACAGACAAAAACAGACTGCACAGAATGGAGCAGACCAGAGTAGAGCAAAGCAGAGTAGCCCAGCCCAAAGCAGACCCGCAAGGAGCAGACCAGAGCAGAGCAAACCAGTGAGGAGGAGAGCAGAGCAGAGCAGAGCTGTCTAGCAGAGAGGGGCCTGGCCCCAGGGCTGCCTCAAAGCCATGCTGTTTTCACAGCTGTGCTGTATCAGTTGAGCTGTTTTGCACTGAATAGTTTCCTTCATGCACACCAAGTTGGGAATTCCTGTTGGCACTGAATTGACGCCAATAACCATGGGTTGACAGTACTCACAGAAAAATATATGCAAAGTGCTTCTCCAATGTCATCAGCCTTATAATTTAGAACTTCTTGCAAATTCCTAATGAAAATTTTGGTTTAAAATTTTTATTTATTGATCATAACATTTGAAAAGTAATAAATGTTCAATGGAAAAATTGGGGGCACTACAGAAGTATATAAAATGCCATGTAAATTTCCTCTCCTGCACCTTCCCACTCCCTCTTCCTAGAGTTAACCTCTATTTATAGTTTTGATTGCTTGAACCACTGCCAACACAGACACTGCTGTGTCTTGGTATAAGTTACAATAAAAAGCCCCTTCCTCTAGACTAGTGATTCTCAACTAGGGTGATTTTGTCGCCCGCCCCCGCCCCCCCCATGGATATTTGGAAAAATCTGGAGACATCTTTGGTTGTCATAATTAGAGGAGGGTCACAAAACAAAACAAAACAGCAATTAGAGGGTTGCTACTGGCATCTAGTGGGTAGTAAGCCCTTATGCAGCTCAACATCCTACAATACCCAGGACAGCCTTCCACAACAAAGGATTATCCAGACAAAAATGCCAGGGGTTTCTCAACCCCTGCTCTACATTGACAATACAGGGCATACAGTATAAATCTAGCCAGTTTGTTCTTCCACTAACAGTACATGAGAGGAGAATCCTTTTCCCCAATCTGGCTGTCAACTCTGTATTTTATGAAAAACCTTTTGATAGCTGTCAATCTATAAAGCGAAAAATGACATTTCATTTTCATTTGTATTTCCTTGATTGCTAGTAAGGTTGAGCATATTTTCATTTTTTGATTAACCATATACTAGTATATACATATGTGTGATGACACATATACATGGGTTGGCAAAAGAAGGTTTACAGTTGTAAGTATGTGAAACACTGAGTTTATTTATTATTGTCTTATTGTTATTATTTTGTATCCTTACTTTTGATTTATCTTTTAGATAATGATGGCTGGTAATTTAACCTACTTTTGCCCACCTCTGTATATTTATACATCAGAGATACTAATACTTTGTCTATCATATGTTGCCAGTATTTTCTTCACAGAATATAGTTTACTTTTAACTTAGAACCAGCATTTTTCAACCCTTAAAAATAAAGTTGATGACATGCTGATTTCTTTAAATAAAATAAATATGATTAAATACAATTTATTCAAAATAAATATAGTATGTATGATTCACATTAAGAATACTGTGTACTGTCTAAAGCAACTTTCCATCTGGATAAACTGAAGACACCAGGCGTTGTTTATTGTACTGGTCAATAATTAGAGGAACATTTGGCCTTTTTCCATTTTTGAAGATTTACTTGATTATGAGTCATGCTAAAATTCAAATTCATCTAAACAGCATACATTTATTGAAATTGAAGGCCTTTTGTGTGTCTGTGTCTCTGTGTGGGACATCATTTATGCCGAGACAACTAAGACTTACTAGATAAAGTCCTGGAGAAACATTTACTTACTTTCCCAAAAGGGGACTGAGTTCTTTTAAATCTTCCAATGATGGTTTTTGGTCCAGAAGTTTCTTAAACAGAGCCAGTGGGAAAGGAATATCGGCAACATTTAAATGGTACAGGGAGAGTCCACACAGCATCCCAAAGAGGAAATATCTCTTCTTCTCAAATTTAGGCTAGAAAGAAAGAAGGAAAAAAACAAAACAAAACAAACAATCAGCCGTAATGTATTATAAATAATCAATAATCACTGGGAAATTAGATTAGCAAAAAATGTTTTTGGTTCCCTTTTCTAAGATCACAAATTAGAAACAAAAGGGGTTTCAAGGAAATAAAAATTGAAGGTTTTTCCTCTGGTTGCATTACAGTTCAAAGTTCTTCCGTAAGTTAAAATACAAATTAAGAATTCACAATATTAAATAAATGAATTTACTTTTTGTTAGTAATAGCATATCTAGAATATTAAAAATATGCTCAGATAACCTTATAAACTAAGATTTTCCATATTTAATTTTACAGTCTTTGCCTTCAAATTCATGTAGAAAAACAACACTGTGGAAGAAAGGGTGAACTTTGTCTATACTTTGAGCCAGCATCAGGCATGCCAGATGTGTGTCAGATGAGTGGTGGCCCTTGGGCAATATAACCCTCAACCAAGGTGTCCTTACACGGACAAGCATACAGGTCAGAAAAGGTGAGTGGAAGGAAGGTGAGAGTCCTGATGATATTGGCTTCACTCTCCTCTCTGCACTGGCCACATCGGGCCAGAGTCTCACTACAGCCCCACCAAGAGATCATTAACCTGCTAATTCTTTTAAGATTTCTATTCCAGCAACAGCCTTGCTGTTAGTAGGTATATGACTCTGGACCACAATCTACTTGTCCTATTTTCTTCTTAGAGTAATTGTGAGGATAAATGTTAAAATGTCCTTGATTTTTGAAAATGAGTTAAAAATAACAATGCAAGTATACTCCAAAGGTAGCCTCCTTTAACCTGTTCAGTTTTTATTTCCTGTATCTGTAATGTGTCCCCTGGTTCTAGTTGATTTAGTCTCTTCACTGAGCCATACGTGAATCAGACTTTTGTTTGTTTTCTATCCAGCAGTATAACACAATGCTTAAGAGTAAGGGGTTTGGCCTGGCTGGTGTTGTCCAGTGGTTGAGTGTCCGCCTATGAACCAGAAGGTGATAGTTTGATTCCTGGTCAGGACACATGCCTGGGTTTTGGGCTAGATCCCCAGTGGGGTGTGTGTGTAGGAGGCAGCCGATCAATGATTCTCTCTCGTCATTGATGTTTCTTTCTCTCTCTCCCTCTCTCTTTGAACCTGTTTATTTATCTGTAAAATGGGGACAAACTATCTACCTCACAGAGTTGATGTAAAGGGTCAGCAGTATGCTATTAGTTATGTTTGGAGAGTCAAAATTTAAACACAGACTTTCCATTGTGTGTGGAAGAAAGGGATCAGCACCCCTAAACCCCAGGTTGTTCAAAGGTCAACAGTACATCCCCTGCTTGCATCTCTTTGATCTATTTTGTCCCTATCCTTCAACATTAACCTCAGGTCTCCACTTTTTCATTACACTTTCTCCAATTACGTCAGTTCCCCTTGATTACTTTCTCTCTAATAAAGAATCCCTAATTTTACATTATTTATTTACTTAAAATAGTGTCACTTTTAAAAATTGATTTTAGAGAGGGAGAAAAGAAGGGAGAGGCATCAATGTGAAAGAGATAACACTGATTGGATTAGTTGCCTCCCATACATGTCTGACCATGCCTTAACTTGGATGGCATCCACAACCTAGGTATTACCCCTGACTGGAAATCAAATTCATGACCTTCCAGTGCATGGACGATGCTCCAACCAACTCAGCCCCACTGTCCGGGACCTAATTTTACATGATTATGTATGGTTCTCGTGTTGTAGTATATGGTATACTTTTTCTGTTCTGAAAAAAAAAACATAAGAAAATAAATAAAAGACTTACACTGATAGGAAACCACATGTAGGAACCCTCTTCAGGATATATGAACATTCCATATTCTGTCTTGGTCATCTTTTCAAATATGAAGTAGAAGAATTCAGACTTTACCCCATCACCCATAGAACGAATTTCGTTAATAAATTCAATCTGAGGAAAGAGAACACTCCCAGAGTTAAAATATAATGCCTTGACCTTTTGTAGAAAAGTTTCAAACCTCCTGCAGTCACCAGAATTCCCAGAATCTCACATCCCTTACTTCACTGCAATCTGTTTGTTCTCCCTCAATTTGCTACTGAGCAGCAGCTGCCATGAACCTATTTATTGTTAGATTATTGTATACTGAGTGCATGGGGCCTTTACACTGCCACATGAACCAAGTGGAGAGGATTCTAGCAAGACTCAGCATTCACCAATTATGTTGACCAGTGTCTTAAGCCAAATTTTTATGTGCTTTATTCCTCTGGGCCACTAAATCCTCTGATTCTTCTATGTTATCTGTCTTCATTGCATCATTCAGACTTTACAGCTTTGGCTCCAATCAACAACTGTTAGATTTCTCCCACCTCTCCCCTCATTAGGACTTTTGATAAAAGCCCTTACAGTCAGCTTGGGCATGGCATCTTTCCAGGAACCATGAGATCTAACTGCCCATATCCCTTGTGTGGGAAATCAATATGAACGAGTCCCTCTTTTCTAAAGTCCACTTTTGGACTTTGTGGATGAGTATACTCCCACATTTCCTCTCTAACTACTCCCTCTCTACTTCTGGATAATTTCTTTTTATCTTTTTAATACAAGCATCATTAAGCTTGACTAAGAGTTCTCTTTTTGCCTGGAAGATCTTATCTATTGCCACTTTGATCAACTGATTCCTTGGCCCTAGATGGTCATCTCCAAGGGCCTGCCTCCCATTCCATCTGGATATCCCAATAACAAATTAAGCTTACTTCTGATTTTCTCATTTCTGCTCATTTACCCTAGCAAGTCTGCCTCTGCCGGGGTCAGGACACACTCATCATGGACCTTGCCTTGTTCAGGGTCTATATTTTGATCAGATCTCTCTTACGTTCTTACCTCTTTATCATCTCCTGTAGCAGAATCATTTTCAATTCATTTCCACATAATCAAGATTTAAAGGAAAGTAGGTACAGAGGGAGACATACAACTAGAAAGTCTGGCTTATAGAATATTTTGTTTCCCATTGGATTCCCATGCTGAGAAATATCCCTCTCCTGTGTGAGTCTCATCCTCTAGGTTCTGGTTTCTTCTCTGAGAACCTAACTCTTCCCCTCACGGCTGATATCAAGAAAATCTACTCCTTTCTGAACAGACTCCTGCTAGAATCTAGAGTTAGTCATTATTTTAAGGCCTCAATAAGGCTAATAATCTGAGGTACCACACAATAAAATTCCTACAGGTGCCCACAAAGGATGAAGGAAGGATAGTTAGAACCAATATAGTAGTGGAAGTTCTATAGCTGCTAGTAAAAGTAGAGCCAAAATGTAGGAGAAGTGTCTGTTCCACCTGCTGCTTGTGGATTGCATTGACAGCCCCAATTCTTCGCCCCTCCTTGACCCAAGTCCTTGCATGTGACTTTGCAGTTCCGCCCATTAAAGAGGCTGAGTATATTTCACCAGCTCTTGATGTAGGTTCAGCCATATGACTTGCTTTGACTAAAGCAATGTTTGTTGTGTGACTGGGCTTGTTATTTTGTACCTCTGGCACTGTTGTGAGAAGAACATCTTGCTGGTCCCAGGAAGAAGATGAAAAACAGGAAGCAGAGCCAAACTTCCCCAGCCAGGCCTAACCTAGATCAGTCTATCCTTAGCCAACTCCCAAACATGTCAACAGGTGCATACAAAATCTGCAAAACCACCCAGATAAGTTCAACCTAAATCAGGAGGTCTTCAAATGAACTGCAGATAAAATAAATTGTTGTTATTTTAAGTCATTAAGCTTTGGGATGGTTCATTATAGCCATAGGTAACTAGTTAATTTATAATCCCAGTGTTCAATTAAACATCCCATTGCTTTTCTCTGAAGAGTAAGCAAGGAATTCTGGAAATCATAAGGCTGATAACTATAGTTGCAAATGCAGGCTCTTCCTTGGCTACATTAAATAATTGCTTCTCTCCCACATTAGTAAAAATGTCCAATGAGACTTTTTTTTTTTACCGTACCACCAATCCTTTCCGAAGGTCAGTGACTTCAGCTTGGTTTAATTGACGCAGAGCATCATCAACTAGGTGACTTCGTCTGACTCGAAATAAAAATTTGGGTGAAATCATATGCATAATTTGTGACTCCTAGAAAAAGAAATATTTTAGGAATCTTCACAGGAATATTAGGAAATATTTAACATTTCAGATAAACCCATTTTGTCTAACACATAATTATGCCTATCATTGCTATATATGCTCATATTGTAATTACAGTATTTAAGGAAAAGAGCATCATATGTACACTGTTGAAGATAAAAAGCTGGTAGAATCTGTGAAATTGCTATCTAGGAATTTTGTACAGGGGGTTAATCATCGTGGATGTACAGCTAAGTAATTAAAAGTTATCTCTGATCACTTATTTTAGTAAACATGATCCTTAAAAGTAATAGTGGTGATCACCATGCAGATACATTCTCCCGCCAGTTTTATTAAATTTTTTATTTTTTATTTTTTTAATATATATATTTTATTGATTTTTTACAGAGAGGAAGGGAGAGGGATAGAGAGCGAGAAACATTGATGAAAGAGAAACAGCGATCAGCTGCCTCCTGCACACTCCCTACTGGGTATATGCCCGCAATCAAGGTACATGCCCTTGACTGGAACCGAACCTGGGACCCTTGAGTCTGCAGGCCGACACTCTAGCCACTGAGCCAAGCTGGTTAGGGCCTCCCACCAGTTTTTAAGAAGAGTGTTAGCATAATAATTCTCAAAAATATAAGGGCAGTTTAGAAGCTCAGGGATAATGTGAGATGTAGGAACAGACTAGAGGAAAGAGTTGCTCAGAGAAAATTGTTCTCTGTTACCCTACATAGTACTTCCATGAAGCTTTTCTAAATTCTCAGCATGCCCTCACCATTTCAGCTCCCTGCTCTTGTTTCTGCTGAACTCCCTGGGATTAGAAATCTAGTGTTGGAATTACTATCCTTGCTTTGACCTTTAACTTTCCTCTAGGACTTCTGCTATATTACAAGGACAATGAAAGAGTATTTAGGACTCATAAACCAATGCCACCATTGCGACAGCAAGACAGGTGGATAATAACTACCCTATTCCAGGTTTCCAGACTGCGTGTGGTTACCCATATTAGCACTCTATACAAGCATCTCAGAGAAATGCATGCATATGGCTCTGGGCTTGGGGAAGCCCTATCCCAGATCTCTGCTACTACTATATACTGAGAAATTATATGTGATTCCACTAGATTCTTCTGGTTTTCCCCTAAGATCTTTGTTGTAAAGAAGCTCCACAGCCCTAGCTGGTTTGGCTCAGTGGATAGAGCGTTGGCCTGCAGACTGAAAGGTCCCGGATTCAATTCCGGTCAAGGGCACATGCCCGGGTTACAGACTCAATCCCCAGTAAGGGGATGTGCAGGAGGCAACCGATCAATGATTCTTTCTCATCATTGATGTTTCTATCTTTCTCCCTCTCCCTTCTTCTCTGAAATCAATAAAAAATATATTAAAACAAACAAAAAAAACAAGAAGCTCCACATTTGTAGGGAGATGGAACAAGTGCCATTTCTAGTCCTTTCTGGTGGTGGGTCATCTCCTCCTGTGGCCTTGGAATCTGCAGGTCTGGGACACTGCAGCATATTGACTGCAAAGCTACATGTCCTGTGGCTCTGAGTGACAGGGAGGGGCCAGCAATACCCTGCACTGACTATAACAGGGAAAGGTGTATGCGTCCTGGTGTCGGCCCAGGCTTCTCTCACCTACCCAAGAATTGGACTTGAAACCTGTATATCTTATTTTCCAGTTTCTCTACTCCGATTCTCCATGTATTGGTTTCCCATTTCTACATTTGTGCATTTGGATTGATCATCTAGTTTGGAGCTTACAATTTTGACTATGTCCATCATCTCTCCTCTGGAGGACAGGATTGTGGAACCTGCTTTGTGACTTCACCCATGACAACTACAACTAAGAATTTTCTTGTCCTGCCCTAACCGGCTTGGCTCAGTGGATAGAGCGATGGCCTGCGGACGCAAGGGTCCCAGGTTCGATTCCCGTCAGGGGCATGTGCCTTGGTTGCGGGCACATCCCCAGTGCGGGGTGTGCAGGAGGTCTCTCTCATCGATGTTTCTTGCTCTCTCTCCCTCTCCCTTCCTCTCTGTAGAAGATCAATGAAATATATTAAAAAAAAAAAAAAGAATTTTCTTGTCCTCAAACATTTCCCAATCCTTCATGGTATGTAACTTGCCTGGGTCCACTATCCACTCGACCCTCACTAACAGAGTAGACAGGTTAGACAGAAAATTTCTATAGAAGAAAATAATGTAGAGGGAAAATTTTGCTTATAGGGAACTTAAGGGAAAGTTAGGTTTAGGAAGGAAAGATTTAATCTATTTTCTCCCATTACCAGGAATGTCAGGAAAATTGAAAAAAAAAAATGTGGCTGGGAAACAGAAGAGATAACCAAGTCAATCTGATGATAGACACTAATAGCAGTAACTAAAGGGAGCATCCTTAACTATGTAATGCTTTTAGCAGGATGTACTTTGTCCCTCTAGGTTGATTATCCTCCTATCTAATAGAAGAGTAATATGCAAATTAACCATCACTCCGCTACACCCACAAGCCACGCCCACCAGCCACCCCCACAAGCCAATCAGGAGCGAATATGCAAATAAACCCAACCAAGATGGCTACGGCCACAGAGAGCAGGAGTGAGGCTTGGGTTTCCCTGGCAATGGAGGAAGCCAAGCTTTCTGCCTGCCCTTGCCAGCCTGGGCCTCCACTCAAGGCTACAAAGTTTCAATGATAGAAGATACATAAACCCAAATAGAAATGGCGGCAGCCATGGAGCTGGAAAGAGCAAGAGGCTAGGGTTGCCCCTGGCGATGGAGGAAGCCAAGCTTTCCGCACACCCTGGCTGGCCCAGGCCTCGCTTAAGGCTACAAAGTTTCAATTGTAGAAGATAAATATACCCCAGATACCAGGGCCTCCGCTTGGGTCGCCAGGGTGCGTGGCCAACCTGCAAACCACCACAGGCCCCTCGCTCAGACCCCCCCATGCCCCAAGAGAACCCCCACCCTGATCCGGGACACCCTTCAGGGCAAACCAGCTGCCCCCCACCCATGCACCAGGCCTCTATCCTATCTAATAAAAGAGTAATATGCAGATTTACCATCACTCCAACACACAAGATGGCTGCTCCCATGTGGTCAAAGATCCTGCCCCCATGTGGACACAAGATGGCCACCACAAGATGGCCTGCAGGGGAGGGCAGTTAGGGGTGATCAGGCCTGCAGGGGAAGGCAGTTGGGGGGGACCCAGGCCTGCAGGGGAGAGCAGTTGGGGGGGACCAGGCCTGCAGGGGAGAGCAGTTGGGGGTGACCAGGCCTGCAGGGGAGGGCAGTTAGGGGCAAACAGGCTGACAGGCCAGCAGTTAGGCATCAATCAGGCTGGAAGGGGAGTGGTTAGGGGGTGATCAGGCTGGCCGGCAGAAGTGGTTAGGGGCAATCAGGAAGGCAGGCAGGTGAGCAGTTGGGAGCCAGCAGTCCTGGATTGTGAGAGGGATGTGCGACTGCCCGTTTAGGCCCGATCCCACCAGGCTGGGCTGAGAGACACACACCCCCGTGCATGAATTTCGTGCACTGGGGCTCTAGTTATTAATAAACTAGAGGCCTGGTGCATGTAAATTTGTGCACTGGAGGGGTTCCCTCAGCCCGGCCTGTGCCTTCAGTCTGGAATCCCTCAGGGGATGTCCCTTGGGGAGCGGGCCTAAGCCACAGTCTGGCCTCCCTCTGTGGGAGGTGACTGGCAGGGCGATTGGGGGACAGCACTGGCTGGCGAACTGCTGGCCCTGCCCCTGATCACCCCTCCGCCACTGCCAGTCGCTGCCGACCCCCGATCACCGTCCCCTCCCTCTGCTTGCTGGCACCCGCTTTGGCTGGTCTGGCACCACCCACTCACTGGCCCCACCAACCGGTTGTTCCACCATTTGGTTGATTTGCATATTAGGCTTTTATTATATAGGATGTGGTATTTATGGATTTATCAGGCATGGCTCATTGGAAAGTGTCATATAAGCTCTATAATTAATAGGGAATGAAAAGGAAATATTTTATTACTGAAATGACTCCTTTTGTGCATGTGATGTCCCAGACTTTTCACTTAGATGGCCCATCTCCTTTGAATTATTAGCAAAAGTAATGGGTATGTTTCTGATTCCTATAAGTCTTTAAAGTCTCTCTTATGGTCTTTCTTTTTTTCTTTTTTCTTTTGCTAATCCTCACCTGAGGATATTTTTCCATTGATTTTTAGGGAGAGTAGAAGAGAGAGAAACACATCAATTGGTTTCCTCTCAGGCTGGGGAGGAGCCTGCAACCAAGATACATGCCCTTGACTAGAATCAAACCCAGGACCTTTTGGTCCACACTGAGCCAAACTGGCTAGGGCTCTTACATTCTTTCTATAAATGTTGTAGAAAATAGATACAAATCTTTCCTGAGGAATGGCCTAGAAAACAAGCTTCAGCTATCAAAAAATGTTTGGAAAATCTTTAGCATAACGTCGGTGCGTGTGGTGAGTATAACTGAGACCTAAGGCTGATGGTGACAAGAGAGAAAAAATACCATGTAAGTGTTTTGTGGGCATAATACAACTATCAGAAAAAGAAAAGAAGGAAGGGAATAAATGGAAAACAGAATAAATTCACTGGGAATAAAAGAATATCAGTTGGGGCTTATAAATCAAGCTCCAAGACTTTTAAAGAAATTGTTATTTATTGATTTTAGAGAGAGAGGATGGGGGGGGGAGAGAAAGAGGGAGAGAGAAAGAGAGAGAGAAACACTGATTTATTGTTCCACTTATTTATTCATTCATTGACTGCTCCTTGTATATGCCATGACTGGGGATCGAACCCACAATCTTGGTCTATCGAGATGATGCTCTAATCAGCTGAGCTACCCGGCCAGGGCTCAAGCTCCAAGACTCTTAAACAGATATGAAAATCCAAAGAGTAACAACTAAGAACTTAGTATAGTTACTAAAACTGGGTAGAGGAGAGAAAAAGAGCATTTATTTGATCATTTCAGTATTGCTCATAGTAGGAAAACAATGGATATTAGCTAAAGAAAGTGAGGCCTCCCCATTATATAATAACTAGAGGCCCAGTGCATGAATTTGTGCATGGGTGGGGTCCCTAGGCCTGGCTGGCAATCAGGGCCATCTCACTCAGTCCCAATCGGGGCTGGGCTGATCAGGGCTGGGCCAATCAGGGCCTGCTGGCCAGGGGAAGCAACAGGGGGAGGGACTGCAGCTTCTTGGGGGGAAGGACCACGGGAGGTTGGCTGGCCACAGGGAGGGACCGGGGGTGGTTGGCTGACTGCGGGAGGTTGGCTGTGGGAGCACACTGACCACCAGGGGGCAGCTCCTCTGTTGAGTGTCTGCCCCCTGGTGGTCAGTGTGCGTCATAGCAACTGGTCAACCAGTCGTTCTAGTCATTCCGGTCATTTGGTTGTAACGGTCACTTAGGCTTTTATATATATAGATGAGAAACGTAAATTAAAATTAAATTGAGCTGGCTGGTGTTGCTCAGTGGTTGAGCTTTGACCCATGAACCAAGAGGTTGATTCCTGGTCAGGGCACATGCCTGGGTTGCAAGCTTGATCCCCAGTGTGGGGTGTGCAGGGGACAGCCAATCAATGATTCTCATCATTGATGTTTCTCTCTCTCTCTCTCTCCCTCTCCCTTCCTGTCTCTGAAACAAATAAAAACATAATTAAAAAAATTAAATTGGAATATCATGGGCAATCCATCGAATTGGAAAAGATCACAGAGCTTTTCTGCATTGGTTATAGTGTAAAAGAAGCATTTCATGCATTGCTGGTGGTAACATAAATTGGTACAACTGCTATTTATGGTAAAGGATTAAGCATTGGTCTACCTTCCTATATGGATGATTTTTCAGGGGAGTCAAATAGCCCTGATTGATGAGAAAAAGTTTTTTACAGAAAAAGTAAAAAAGTAAATGTTCTTTGCAGTTCATAACTTTGGAAGAAATGATAACATTAGAAATGTTGCTGTTTTGCAAACTTTAACCAAAACAATGGATGGAATAATTAAATACAAGGTTAATGGGAAACATTACAATGGAAATACCATGTGGTTACCAACTGAACCCACTGATGAATCTCAGCATAAATAAGAGTGAAACAACCAGAAATAATGCACTGAAGTATGGAGAGGTGAAGAAGGTGGGTCTGGGGTTTGCTTCAAAATAATTCAGCAAAAATACTGACAACTACAAAACAACAAAAGTAATAAATAAAAGTATAGCAAAATGTTGATGACTGCTAAAACTTGGTGATGGGATTCATTACACCATTATTTCTATTTTGTATATGTTTGAAATTTTACATAATAAAAATGTAAGGCATACATACCAGTTTTTTCATAAAGCAATCAGCTTGCCATAATTGAATTTTGGATAGCAAATTAAAGATAAATGGAAATTCACTGAAAATAATGGGACTGAAGTTTCCTGCAGTTATCTAAGAAACAAAACAGGTAACAGTTTTGATAATTAAAAGAAGAGAAAAATGTCATTCCTTTACTTCATCACCTTAAATTATTTCCCTCTATATTTTTCTAGAATCTGTTTTTAAGAATCCAAATTACTTAGAAACAAATTTCTAAGAAAATGCATTTGTTCTGTGAGTGAAAGATGTTTAAGTTTTCAATGATTATCTAACTTAGCATATTCAACATTCCAGTAAGGACATTTTCAAATGTTGATTTGTCAACGTGATACTGACATACCTACATAGCTACTAATGTGTCCCCCTTTAAAGTATGAAAATATTCAGAGCCCTCTTGGTATTTTCACTCAGAAGTGAAAAATGTTTCTCTTACCAGGTTGTTATCTCTATGGGACATTCTTCTTCTTTCTGCAATAAAGTTCAACTTAGTGGAGAGTTCATTTATGATGAAAGTATTCTCTGGTAGTTGACAAGTAGCTTTGTTTACCTTAAAGATAATATGACCTGTGAATATCATTTTCTATTAACAAATGATGTAATCTCTCATACACACACACACACACACACACACACACTGTATATATATGGGAGAGAGAGAGCTATTACATAGATAATCAGAATAGAGCTCTATAAACCCAATGCATTTATTAATGATGAAGTAGAATTCTATAAAACTTCCATTTTAAAAAATCTATAATTTCTCCAATTGGCAATGGAGATAGTACAGCAATTCTTAGGGCACAAGTTTTCTGGAAACAGTTCCCAGATCTTGAGAATAAAAGCACCATAAAAATTCAGCCCTTTTTCCATTAATTAATGAATTATAATTTAGTGCACACTATTTGCTAGGTGTGGGAGAAAACATAAGGTAAAAATCGTCCTAGCTTACAAGAAGCTTACTGTCTAGTACAATAGTTAGCAAACCCTTTCTTAAATCTGGATAGTAAATATTTTGAGATTGGGACTATACAGTCTCTGCTGCAGCTATTCAACCCTGACATTTTATAGCACAAAATAGTCATAGACAATATGTAAACAAGTGAGTGTGGATGTGTTTCAATAAGCTGCCCATGGGTATAAACAGCCAACTGGTGATCCATGACGTAGTAGGTGAAAACAACAAGTAATCAGGCATCAGGGATACAGTTTCTCATTGGAGAAGGAATTAAAGGGTTCAAGAAGGTCTTTCAGAAGAAGACATGTTGGCAAATCAGTAATCTAAATAAAGCTCCATCAAATCGAATGAATTCAAAAGATGGAAGGCAGGAAATGAATCTAAGAACATAAATTAGGGAGAGAGAAACCAGATGTACAGGAGTGAGGATCAACAAATAAAATGGTTGTTTCTTGGGTACTTGAAGCAGCAGGGGCGGGGGTGGGGGAGGGAGGAACTACTCTGTAAAGTCCCTCTTTTTCTAACCACTTTGCTGTACATCTGAATCTAATACAGAATAATATTGAATGTAACCATAATTTAAAATAATAAATACATAAATTTTTAAATGTTGGTTTTTAAAAACAAACAACAACAACAGACCCCCAGCTTCCTGGTAAAACTGATCCAGAAGAAAAAGCAAATAACCAATATTGGAAATGAAAAGTACACATCACAGAGAGAGGTCCATTACAAAACATCTTTAAGTCCTCATAAAGTTTCTCACTTGTTAAATCAATTATTTTATGCCAAACATTCCCCTTTTATACATTACAACTCCACATGATTCATATTTGTCTTCTTAAGATTCCAATTGATCATTCACAATAGCATCAAAACCAATGAAATACTTAGGAATCAATTTAGCCAAGCACATGAAAGACCCGTACACTGAGAACTATAAGACTTTGATAAAAAGAAGTTGAAGAAAACACAAGGAAATGGAAAGATATCCTGTGTTCATGGACTAGAAAAACTAATATTGTTAAAATGTCCATTCTACATGAAGTCATTTATAGATTTAATGCAATTCCTCTCAAAATTCTAATGGCATTTTTTACGTAAGTAGAAAAAAAATTCTAAAATTGTATGGAATTATAAAAGACCCTGAATAGTTAAAGCTTTCCTGAGAAAGAAGAACAAAGCTGGAGGTATCACACCTCCTGATTTATAACTATACTACAAAGCTATAGTAATCAAAACTGTATGGCACTGGAATAAAAATAGACACATAGACTAGTAGAACACAATCAAGAACCCAGAAATAAATCTTTGCATATTTGACAAGGGAGTCAAGAATACTCAATAGGGAAAGGATAGTTTCCTCAACAAATGCAGCAGGGACAACTGGATAACCACGGGCAGAAGAATAAAATTAGAACCCTATCTTACACCACTCAGCAAAATTAACTCAAAATGGATTAAAGACTGCCTGACTGGCGTGGCTTAGTGGTTGAGCTTCGACCTATGAACCAGAAGGTCATGGTTCAATTCCGGTCAGGGCACACCCAAGTAGTGGGCTTGATACCCAGTGAGGGGCATGTAAGAGGCAGCCAATCAGTGATTCTCTCACATCAATGATGTTTCTATTTCTCTCTCCCTCTCCCTTCCTCCCTCTCTGAAATCAATAAAGATACACACACACATACATACACACACACATACACATACATTCTAGGGGCCCAGAGCATGAATTCGTGCACCTTGCAAGGAACTGTGGGCCATGAGGATATGGTGGGCACAGGGGCAGTCTCGGCCCATCCTCTGTGCCCCTGCCCATCCCCTCCCACCACGGCCTCCGGTCCCCTGTCTGCTGGCAGCCCCGCTCCTGCCGCCACCGCTCCCATGCGCTGATGGTGGAGCAATTGGGGCCAGTGCCAGCAGTGGGTGTGAGCGGGACTGGCGCCGTCAGTGGGTGGGAGCGGCGGCTGCTGTCCCGATCACCCCTCAGGAGCAGGGGGAGGGGAGAAGCCCTGAGGGGTGATTGGGACCTGCAGCTGCTGCTCGCACCTGCTGACGGTGCCGAGCGATCGGGACCAGCGCCAGGTGCTGGCAGCGGGTGCGAGCGGTGGCTCTGGCGCCAGCAGGTGTGAGCAGGGCCGGCGCCAGCAACAGGTGCGAGTGCCAGGCAGGACCATGGCACATGGGAGCAAAGAATTTTCAGTAACCACCAGAGGCTTGCCCTGATGACAGCAACTGGCACCGCGCCTTGGTCTGGTGCCCCTGCTCACTTGCTCCACCATCCTGCCATGGCTGACGTCTGCCATGTTCCATGTGCAACCCCTGGTGGTCAGCGCATGTCATAGCGACCGGTTGTTCGGTGGTTCAGTTGTTCCACCATTCAGTCTATTTGCATATTAGGGTCATCCTATCTAATAAAAGGGTAATATGCAAATTAGCTGTCACTCTGTCACAAAGATGGCGGTGCCCAGTCCCCTCAGCCCCACTGGAGTCCCACAGTCCTGGGGGAGGGAGGCCACTGAGAGTGGGCAGCATGAGCGGCCTGGTGGAATGCTTGCTTCGTCACTGCAGCAAGCATCCTGCTTCGGCCGTGGAGAGCCTCAGGGCCGCGGAGAGCCTCTGGGCAGCGGGCGTGGAGCAGCCAGGCCCCACAGAGAGCTACTGGCGCATGGATTCGTGCGCAAGGCTACTAATATATACATATATATTAAAGACTTAAACATAAAACCTAAACCCATAAAACTCCTAGAAGGAAACATAGGAAAAAGGTCCTTGACATTAGTCTTGGCAATGATTTTTTGGATATAAGACCAAAAGCACAAGCAACAAAGGCAAATGAGATAAATGAACTACATCAAATGAAGAAGCCTCTGCACAGCAAAAGAAACAGTCAACAAAATGAAAAGGCAGCCTATGGAATGGGAGAAAACATTTGCAAATCATGTATGTGATAAGAGATTAATATCCAAAATATATACAGAACTCATAAAAATGAGCAAAAAACCAATCTGATTATAAAATGAGCAGAGGATTTCCCATTTTACATTTAAGTCCTGTATCTATTTTGAGTTTATTTTTGTGTATGGTGTAAGTTGGTGGTCTACTTTTATTGTTTTGCATGTATCTGTCCAGTTTTCCCAACAGCATTTATTGAAGAAATTGTTTTGACTCAATCGTATGCTCTTGCCTCCTTTGTCAAATATTAATTGAGCATTATGGCTTGGGATGATTTCTGGGTTCTCTGTTCTGTTCCACTGGTCTATATGTCTGTTCTTGTGCCAGTACCAGGCAGTTTTGAGAATAGTGGCTTTGTAATATAGCTTGAAATCTGGTATTGTGATCCTCCAACATAGTTCTTCTTTCTCAAGATTACTGCGGATATTCGGGGTCATTTTTTGGTCAATATGAATTTTTGGAGAGTTTTTTCTAGGTCTGTAAAATATGCTGTTGGTATTTTAATGGGGATTGCATTAAATCTATAGATTGCTTTGGGTAGAATGGACATTTTAATGATGTTGATTCTAACAGTCCATGAACAAGGTATATTCTTCCATTTGTTTATGTCTTCCTCTCTCTCTTTTTACAATGTCCTGTAGTTTTCCGAGTACAGGTCTTTTACCTCCTTAGTTAAGTTTATTCCTAGGTATCTTAATTTTTTTGCTGTGATGGTAAATGGGAGTGTGTTTGTGTTTCACTTTCTGTGGGTTCATTATTGGTGTATAAAAATGCTGTAGATTTCTGGGTGCTAATTTTGTATTCTGCTACATTGCCGAATTCATTTATTAAATCGAGTAGTTTTTTGATGAAGTCTTTAGGGTTTTCAATGTACAATATCATGTCATCTGCGAATAGTGACAGTTTTACTTCTTCTTTTCCAATTTGGATACTTTTATTTCTTCTTGTCTGATGGCTATGGCTAGCACTTCCAGTACTATGTTGAACAGTAGTGGTGAGAGTGGGCATCCCTGTCTTGTTCCTGTTCTTGGGGGAAATGATTCTAGTTTTTTCCCATTGCTATGATGTTGGTTGTCATATAAAGCTTTTATTATGTTGAGATATGATCTCTCTATTCCCATTTTGCTGAGAGTTTTTATCAAGAAAGGGTGTTGGATTTTGTCAAATGCTTTTTCTGAAAACATGCTCAAAGTCACTGAGAGTTGCAAATTAAAATGACAATGAGATACCATCTCACACCTGTCAGAATGGCTATCATCAACAAATTGACAAACGACAAGTGCTGGCAAGGATGTGGAGAAAAAGGAACCCTTGTGCACTGTTCGTGGGAATGCAGACTGCTGTAGCCACTGTGGAAAACAGTATGGAGTTTCCTCACAAAATTAAAAATGGAACTCCCATTTGATCCAGTAATCCCACTTCTAGGAATATATCCCAAGAAACCAGAAACACCATTCATAAAGGACATTTGCACACCCCTATGTTCATAGCAGCACAATTTACAATAGCCAAGATTTGGAAACAACCTAGTGTCCATCAGCAGATGAGTGGATTAAAAACTTGTGGTACATCTACACAATGGAATACTATGCTGCTGTAAAAAAGAAAGAACTCTTACCATTTGACACAGCATGGATGGACCTGGAGAGCATTATGCTAAGCGAAATAAGCCAGTTGGAGAAAAATGATCACATGATCTCACTCATTTGTGAAATATAATGAACATAAACTGATGAACAAAAATAGATCCAGAGACATAGAAGCATCAAACAGTCCAGCAATCTTCAGAGGGAAGGCAAAGGAGGGTGAGGGTGGGGGGTAAGAGCTCAACCAAAGGACTTGTATGCATGCATATAAGCATAACCAATGCACACAGACACTAGGGGAGTGAAGGCATGTGCTGGGTGATGGGGGTGGCTGGACAGAGGTCAGTGGGGAAAAAAGGAGACATATGTAATACTATATGTAATACTTTAAACAATAAAGAATTAAAAGAAATATACTGTGATCCTAAAGAAAAAAATAAAGTAAAAACATGTAAGCATATAAGCATAAGCAATGGATGCAGACAATAGAGTGGTGAAGGCCTGAGGATGGGGGTGGGTATGAGCTAGAAAGGGTCAAAGGGGTGGGGTGGGGGGAAGGAAACATCTGTAAAGCTTTCAACAATAAAGATAAAATTTCAAAATGTAAAAAAATAAAATGAGCAGAGGAGCCCTAGCCGGTTTGGCTGAGTGGAAAGAGCATCGGCCTGTAGACTGAAGGGACCCGGATTTGATTCAAGTCAAGGGCACATACCCTGGTTGTGGGCTCGATCCGCAGTAGGGGGCATGCAGGAGGCAGCCAATCAATGATTCTCTTTCATCATTGATGTTTCTATCTCTCCCTTCCTCTCTGAAATCAATAAAAATTTATTTAAAAAATAAAATGAGAAGAGAACTGAATAGATATTTCTATTCAAATCAAGACCACAAGGAGATAACACTTCACACCTGTTAGGATGGCTACCATCAAAATGACAAGAGATAACAAGTGTTGGTGAAGATGTGAAGAAAAGGGAACTATGGAAACAACATGGAAGTTTCTCAAAAAATTAAAAACAGAACTATCATATGATCCAGTAATCCCACTTCTGGGTATATATCTAAGGGAAATTAAATCACTCTCTCAAAGAGATATCTGCACCCCCATGTTTATTGCAGTCTTGTTTACAGTAGCTAAGAAAGAAACAACCTAAGCATCCATGGGTGGATGAATGAATGAAGAATATGTGATGTTCATTCATCTATCTTATACACTTCTTTTCACATATATAATGAAATATTATTTAATCATGAAAAAGAAGGAAATCCTTACATTTGGGACAACATGGATGGACCTTGAGGACATTATGCTAAGTGGGATAAGGCAGACAGAGAAAGACAAAGGCTGCATGAATTCACTTATATGTGGAAGTTAAAAAAGCTGAACTAATAGAAACAGAAAATAGAATGATGGCTGTCAGGGACTTGGGGGTGAGGAAAAAGGGGAGATGTTGGTCAAAGGGTACAATCTTCCAATTATAAAATGAATAAGTTCTGTGGATCTAATGTACAACATGGTGATTACAGTCAACTGCACTATACTATGTTCTTGAAAGTTGAAAGTAGATCTTAAGTGTCATCACCACAATAAACAAATAGTAATTACATGAGGTGATGGAGGTGTTAGCTAAAGCTATGGTGTTAATCATTTTTGTAATATATAAAGTGTATCAAATCAACACACTGCACACCTTAAAGTTACACAATGTTATATGTCAATTATATCTCAATAAAGCTGGAAAAAAAAGAAATATACTACTTTAGAAATAGTACTATAATAGGACTTCTGAAAAGCATTAACTCTTGTATGTAATATTTTCTCCTATTGAGATTGATATTTTATGGTGAACTTTGCTCTGATTGCCATTTAGCAATTTATTTGTAAAAGATTCCTATTTTAGCTAATTTTTAATGGAATGATATCAACTGAATTCTCTTGTTTATTGAAAATGCTCTGGCTCCTCTCCTGTCCCCTAACAATATTAAGTTTGTTAGTAGCCTAACCTTAGGTTATTTCTAGATTATGCTGTGCACTCTAATGAAAATACTAAACCACTCTCATATTTGAGTAGTGTTTGTGCATCTAATATATTACATGTAATATATTCCTCCAGAGTCTATCCAGTTAGCAAAACAAGTAACATTTTGAATTATTAAGGCTGAATAAAATATTCTCTTTCTGTAATGAAAAACATAACAGAACAAGACTCCAATTGGCTGAGACCTAAGAGATTTGTATTTAGCAAGATGGTATATACATTCCTTTAAATGCACACTTACCTCATACACTTCTTTCATCATTTCTAGAAGAGCTTTAACATTGCAGTTATTCTGATGTGTTTCATTCCAATAAGTCATTTGAGCAATGATGGCTGATTTAAGCATCTGGACCAGTGTGTTGAGAGAAGACACTTGCAAAGATGCCCAACACTTCTCTGAGGGATGCAAAATCAGCCATGATAAATATATACTCCCTCAGTTTCTACTGGGTTCTTTAATGTGAGAAATAGATATTTTCCATTTATGATTATAAAATCCATAAAGTATGTTTTCTAAGGATATCATCCTGGACAACATTTACTACAGAAAAAATATTTTCCCTGATTAACTATCATTGGAATTAAAAACTCAAATTCGGGATTCTAAAGAAATGTGTTGATAGTTCATATTTATGCTTGATTACTTGATTGATTTCATGATTTTCAAACTGAAAGTTCTATAGGTTATTTATAAAGTCTGAGAATATACATAGGTGAATACACATACACATACAATGTCATCAAGGATATTTTTAATCTGTAAAAAATAATATCTATGTCTTCAGATTTTATACACACCTGGTATATACGGATATATTTTTATATAAAATTATATCAATAACAATATTTTAATATTACTGAGGTTACAATCTAGATTGTACCTTTACAGGACAATTCTCAGAAAATAAAGCTACCAAATGTTACAATATATTATCAAAGTAATGTCATTAAAATAGTATGACCCAAATGCATGAAAAGCCGATCAATGTAGCACAATTCCTTAAATGTATCCAAATGCACATGAGAGGTTAGTATATGATAAAGGTGGCATTGCATATTAATGGAAATGAAACAGATCATTCAATAAATGTCTGGGGACAAGTGGAAACTGATCTAGAAAAAAATTTAATCAAGATAAACTCCATATGGATCAAAGATGTAAACATAAAAATGAAACAATAAAAATTCTAGTTGGAGAATGGGAATGTTTTTGTTTCCTTGTTTGAGAGTGAGATAGTCTTTTTGAAGTCTGACCCAAACTCAGAAACCATAAAGGAAAATGCTAATATAGTAGGCTTTCATAAACATGTTTAAGAATAATCATGCATGGCAAAAATACCACAAAGTAAAATCCATTTTAATAACCTAAAGAAAAAATGTGTAACTCATATTGTTGATAAAGGATTAGCTGCCATATAGTTTGAAACCTCCTCTGTCCTGGTGGCTACTTTGCCCAACTCCAGGGGTGCCTTTTACTTAGACTACAGTATGGATGGTGGGCTACCTGGTGGCCCAGACTTCCGTGGAGGGTCATTTGGCAAAATCTCTCAAAATTTAAAATGCATATGCAATTAGACTTAGTAATTTTGCTTTCTGGAATTTTCCCTGACTGTGTACATTTATATGTGTACAAAGAAATGCATGTTAGCACTGTTATGATAGCAAAAGATTAGAAACAACTATTCATAGTATATATTCCCAATAGAAACTATTCAGACATTACATAGAATAAGGCAGTTCTATAGGTCCAACAGCAGAATGCTCTCCATGATATACTATTAAATGGGGAAAAGCAAGTTGCCAAAGAATGTGAATGGTATGCTACCATTAAAAAATGCTTTTCTATATGTTTTTATACATAATATCTTTTAAAGGTTACACAAGAAACTATATTCAGTAATTGCTTTCTGAGAGGGGAACTAGGTGGCTTATATTTCACTGTATATATCCTTTGTTCCTTTTAAGTTTTGGACCTTGAACACTAGCTTAAAATTGTAAAAAGACATCCTATTGTAGTGAGTAAAATAAACAATAAGAACACAAAGCTTACCATTTGTTTTCATCCCCTCTGGTTAAAATGTCTAAAGTTTTAAAACAGCACGAGCAAAAAGTTTTAAAATGGATTTATCATGACTGGATCCTCTACGGTTACTAAACTCTGATGTCAAAGCCATGTCCAAGTCTAAGAATTATACATGCCTTGTGTAACAGTAATGATTATAATTGCTTTAGGTTTATCTTTTCAATAATTCACATAGCATGTACTTAAGTATTTGCATATTTTGAAACCTATTCAAAACTTGCTACAACTTCTACTTCAGACAGTGACTCTATTGAGAGTTCAAATAAAGTAACATGAAAGTAATCAAACTTACTCAGGACTCGTAAAGATCGGTCACTCATTTTACAAACAGCCTGTGCAAACGGAACCACCAGACTTTCCCAGTTCCTAGGATCATGCATCACAGGACATTGTGGGAGCAGAAGGAAAACTGATAACGCTTCTTGGTGTGGAGAACGGCATGGAAGAGCTCCGAGTAGATTATCCCTGAGACATGTAGTTATCTGCAGTTGAAACGGGATCAGAGAAAGAAAGGCCCAGGGTAAGTTTTGGGACCAGGGGTTTCATTCCACTGCTTTCCAATTAGAATAACCATTTAGTTTTCCTGAAACCTGTTGTTCATCATTCCTTGCATCCCAAATGCCCCTGAAGTAGTATGTGAGAGCCATCGTTCTGATTTTATATTGGGGTGCACAAGGAAATAAAAGTGAATCACATGTGCTTGTCGGTGCTGAGCGACTTGTGGAGGCTGTTCAATTAGAAGGTGGCAGAGCAGGGATCCGTACCCAGATCTGTCTGGGCTAAAATCTGCCCCAGCAGAGAAAATGCCATGTCTTACCTTCTCCAGTCCTGTTGCAGCTTCCTCCTGGGTTCGCAGGAAGATTGTATTTTCTAGCCTCCCCCACAGTTAGTGGGGCCATGTGGCTGAGTTCTAGCTAATGCAATGTGAGTGAAGGTGATGTATGACACTTCGAGGCATGCCCCCCCTGAGACCTCTCACATGACCTTACAGACTCTCTTTCCTAACCTGCCAACCAAACTCAGAACATCTGCTGGAGGATTTCATGGCCCCAGAACCCAGAAAGAAGGAGCCTGTGCCACTCCTGAATTCAACTGTTGTTATTATGCAGAGGTTGGAAGGGTAGCAGACTATGCCATCCCAAAATATGCCCCTCTGGCACAAGGATCATTTTAAATATATATACTTAATTTATTTCAGGGAGGAAGGGAGAGGGAGCAAGACATAGGAACATCAATGATGAGAGCGAATCATTGATCGGCTGCCTCCTGCACAAGCCCCACTCCCCCCACTGGAGATCAAGCCCGCAACCCAGGCATGTGCCCTGGCTGGGAACTGAACTGTGGCCTCCTGGTTCATAGGTCGACACTCAACCACTAAGCCATGCTGGCTGGGCTTGAGTATCATTTTGAGCTGAAGGCAAGTAAGAAAAAAACAGACTAGAACAAGCTTTCTGGCTTCCCCTCTATTTACCCGACAACTGAATATAAATTTCTTTTGTGAAGGTGTCCTCCTGCCCCCAACTTTCTGTACCAGGAAGAGGATAACAACCTTACAGCAGAGATGAGCTGGCACTGAGAAAATCCACACAAACAAATCTTACTAACTGGCCCTTTTCTACCATTCATCTCCCCATATATTTGCCTTCCCACAATTTGGGAAGCTCAAAGTCCTTTTCCTTTGTCTGGTCACTTCTCTACAAAACGATTGTACTTTGCTAAGATGCTATATAAGCCCAAGTTCTAACCACCCCATTAAATTTCTCATCACTGAGTGTATATGAAGGATGCACACGTAAATAAACTTGGGTTTGTTTTTCACCTACTAACCTGCCTTTTCTCAGTCTATTTTGTAGGGTCTCACCCAGTGAAACTAAGATGGATAGAGGGGAAAACAATTTCTCCCTATAGGTACCTCATATCTTCAATCCTCATGGAACTATGATGTGGAAAATAAATCTTCATTGTATTACGCCACTGAGGTTTAGAAGTTGTTTGTGATAACAGCTAGCATTATTTATTCTATCTAGTAGATCTTAGATACTCTTAACTATAGTGTCTGCCTCTACATGACATAAAGGTTAAGTAAGATGATATATGCAACAATAAGCTGTAAAGTACTATATATTATTATTATTATATCCGTGTTCTTACAATTAGTTTTCTCAGGATAAGGGATGAATCAGTAGCAGAGTGACCACACCTAGATTTGAAATTCATCTAAAAAAATTGAGATCAGCCTTTTTGGTCTCTTAGTCCAGGATTATCCTGCTTCCCAAACATGATAGAGGTTATTTACTTCTCAAGTAATGGTTTTCTCATATTGAAAATAAACATATTGTTACCCTGCTTGGTTGGTTGGAGCATCATCCTGTACACCAAAAGTGGCAGATTCAATTCCCGGTCAGGGAACATACCTTAAGTTGCGACTTTGATCCCCATTTGGGGCCTGTGCAGGTGGCAATGATTGATGTTTCTCTCTCTCTCCCCCTTCCTCTCTCTAAAAATCAATAAAAATATGTTTTAAATAAAATTTATAATCAAGAAAGAAAGAAAATTAAAGTATTGTCATCTATTGTACATTTAAGTGTTCAAAGAGAAAGTAAGAGACAGTGCTTAATACAGCATCTGAAATATAATAACCACAAAATGAACATTGTCCTCTCCCTCCATCAGGTCCCCCTCACTCAACTCCCAACAAAAACTGCAATCATAATGGTTCCTGTAAGGAAATTCTATTGCTCTGTTTCCCAAGTAAATACTGACATTTACTGATACCGTTATAATTTAGCCCCGTTATTAATAACTGGAAAGGAGCAAAGAGAAGGTCAGATGGTATCGGCTTGCCATTTGTACAGCTTTGCCAGAAAGCTGTGGTTTAACACTCCCCAGGAAGCCACTGGTTTGTCCCCACGGGGGGAAGGGACTGGACAGGGAGAGGACACGTGCCCAGTAAGGTCTGGGTGAAATAGGGAAGGTACTTGTCTGTCAGTCATACCTGGGAACAGGTCATTGGCTAGAGTAGACATGGACACTGCAAGAGCAGGAAGATTTGAGGTGCTTAATCTCTTAAACAAAGAAGTTCACTCTCTTATTGCTCTTGTCTCCCTTTTGCTCTTGGGACTCTTGTTGCAGGGGGCGCACCCTCGGCTCCTTTGCCTTCGCCCACAGGGCCCACAGCCATGTGGACCCCACACACAATGGACTAATGGACTGCAACAAGCCTAATGCTGTCCCAGACCCAGCTCCACCATTGGATGGAACTTTGGACTCTGGCTTTGCTTCTAGCTCTGCCCAAGCTCCAGCTGCATATCTTTCAGGACTGGATTAAGGGAAGTGGGACTTTGCAAACCCAAGGGTGTAATTCATCCAAATAAAAACCACTCATCCTCCTGTGTGAGTCTCAGAAAATTCTTTTTCTCGAGATATGGTAAGGACCTGACCCCCAGCACCCAGTGGGAAATGGGATCCACCACTTTCACTGATAACATTACCGTGAAAGAAATCCATTCCTTTTTTGTTAACTTCTCAAAGGTATCTTTTGCCATTTGTAAGTCCACATCAATGGAATTCATTTCTCCAGATTCTCTTCGGATACAAGAAATGCAAAAACACGCATAAACAAATGGAAAGGAACATTTCTAAACTTCATATAACATTATTTAGGTTTATTTTGGTACATATGAAATATAAACTTTTCTCTTAAAGCTTGCCTCCTTTAAAAATAATCCATTTCCTTGGCATAAAAAACGCCATGAAATTTATGTTCTCCTAAAAGAGGGGAGTAACAATGTACTATCTCTAGAGTAGCTACAAATTTGGGCTGCAGTAATAGCAAAGTTTTATATGCTGCGTCTGAGAACTGATAGCATTTACCCCCACTCAGCCAGTACACAGGGAACTGAAACTACATATTCCTCCCATCCCCACCCCCCACACACATGAACACATATACACACATTCCTTACCATCTACAGTTACATTACTTTGGGATTCTACTGTTTCATTAGCATGATTTTACTATTCCTAGAGACACTGCCCAAGCAAATGGCTTGATTGTTCATTATAGGAACTTCCTGAAAAGACCCATGACCTCTCCCATGGGAAGCATCAACAGATAGTTTATGCAAGTTCTTTGAACCTCTTGCCTCAGAATCCTTGCCTTGCAGTTTCCATCCATCCAAGATCCTTGTATCTTTTCCCAATCATAACCAAGTCCCCTTTCCAGACTGAAAAACTTGCCTTAAACCAAACTGCCAGTTCTTAATAAATTCCAACCTGGCTTTCCCCTCAGAAGCACTATCAAAGCCCTGTAAAGGTGTCCTGCCTCCCTGGGTTGTGTTGGTGATATTGAGGAACATGCATTCTGCCAAACAGTTTGTCTTTATGTTCTATCAATAAACACTTCATGCTTGCTGGATTAACAAATCAATAGTAACCAAAAGGCTAAAAATATTATGCAAGTACTAAATCAAAGTATTGTAAGGTACATTCTTTTCAGCCTTTGATATATATTTTTTATTTTTTTAAAATATATTTTTATTGATTTCAGAGAGGAAGGGAGAGGGAGAGAGAGATAGAAAGATCAATGATGAGAATCATTGATTGGCTGCCTCTTGCACGCCCCCTAGTGGGAATTGAGCCTGCAACCCAGGCATGTGCCCTTGACTGGAATCCAACCAGGGGCCCTTGAGTCCACAGGCCAACATTCTATCCACTGAGCCAAACCGGCTAGGGCCAGCCTTTGACATCTTAAGACAAAACCTTGAGGTTCATCACTCCTGGAAGGATACATTTCCACTTTAAAAAATTATATATATATATATATATATATATATATATATATATATATATATATATATATATAGCTTTGTGCAGTGGCAGTATCGTAGCCAATGAGGTTTATCCGAGGCATGATTATGGCTAATTGGAAAAAAAATATTTATAGCCCTAGCCAGTTTTGCTCAGTGGATAGAGCGTTGGCCCAAGGATTGAAGAGTCTCAGGTTAGATTCTGGTTAAGGGCAGGTACCGCTGGTTTAGGCTCGATCCCTGCCCCTGGTCAGGCTCATGCGGGAGCCAACCAATCGATGTCTCTCTCTCAGATGTGTCTCTCTCAAATCGATGTTTCATTCTCTCTGTCTCTCCCCCTTCCCTTCTACTCTCTCTAAAAATCAATGGAAAAACATCCTTGGGTGAGGATTAACAACAACAATAACAACAACAACAACAAAATACACACACACACACACACACACACACACACACACACACACACACACACACGAGGCCCGGTGCCCATGTCCCTGAGTTCCCCCTCTGGATGAATGGAACAGAATGACAGATTTTAGAGGGCAGAGGGGTGGAGGGAATGAGAAGAGTTTCATCAAAGAACATATACGCATATATGCATAGCCCATGGACACAGACAATAGTGTGAGGAAAGGCCTGGGGTGCGGTGGGGGCTGGGTGGAAGGAAAGGAGTGGAAAATAGGGGACATCTGTAATACTGTCAACAATAGATTTAAAAAACACACAAAACTGGCCCTAACCGGTTTGGCTCAGTGGGTAGAGCATCAGCCTGCGGACTCCAGGGTCCCAGGTCCGATTCTGGTCAAGGGCATGTACCTTGGTTGCGGGCACAAACCTAGTAGGGAGTGTGCAGGAGGCAGCTGATCGATGTTTCTCTCTCATGGATGTTTCTAACTCTCTATCCCTCTCCCTTCCTCTCTGTAAAAAATCAATAAAATATATTAAAAAATAAATAAAAAGAACTGGAAAAAAAAAGCTATTCTTAGTGTGGAAGAGACTAGAGTGGGGAAGAAAGAAGATACACTGTACGGCAGAGTCCCTCACTTTCAGCCTGGAAGGACGGCAAGAAGAGGAAAGCGAATGGGAGGAACGGCAGGGAGAAGCAATGTCCCGACTTCTCTTCTCCCACCGCTGTCCATGTGCATAGAGATGAACAGGAATGCTTTTTTGAGCTCTAGAAATATACTGCCTAATGAGATGCCAGTGGGAAGCCATGCCAGTTAACTGCGCTGGGCTGCTCTGGTGCCCAGGTGAAGTTGTTGGAGTGGCTGAGAGTGCAGCTAGATTAAGAACCAATGGGACAATAGTACAAAATAATGTTGAATGTAAACTGTAATTGAAAAAATTAAAAAGAAAAAATGAACCAATGGAACAACCGAGCTGTGCAGGGGCAAGGAATACCTGCAGCTGGGGTCAAGCAAGCACCACCTAGTGGCCAGGAGGGGTTACAAGATGTATACACCCAGTATCTTCTGAACCAGCGAGCCAACTTGAGGCCAACTCAACAAGGGGAGGGATGGGACCTGGCCTAGTAAAGGACTGGAATGAGTTCTATTGGCTGCAAATAGACTCCAGGGCACCCTCCTCCAGAGAAAGCAGAGAGCAGCCTAAGGGTCCCTTCATGTTGCTATTGTACCTTCACCTCTCTTTGTATACTGTTTAATTAACAGGAAAGCCATTGAACTGTGGTGGCTCTAATGGCATGGAGAAGAAACAAACTCGAAGCCTATAAATGCCTCAAAGTTATGAAATCAAAACCTAAGGACAAGCATTCACAAACAGCCAACGAGGCTTAAAGCTATAGCCAATCAATAATTTCCTTTCTTTGTTTCTGCACTTTCTCTATGTCAGTCTTTCCCTTGGCTGCCTGTTTGCAGTACGCTTCTAACCACTTCCAGTTTGGCACTACCCCATTTGAATCAATATTTGTTCAAGTAAACTCTTAAGATGTTTAAAAAGCCTAGGTTATCTTTTCATGGTTCTTAGTCACAGTACTGCTGAGCATAGAAGGAGGGAAAGAAATAGAAGACAAAATATTGAGTATGTTGCAAAGGGATTATTTAAACTACTAGGTCAGACCAAGTGTCAAACCAAATATAAAGTTAGATTTTCCTCTGCAGTAGAGACACTCGTTAAAGATAAGATAAATAGGATCCGTTTTCCTTACTGATCCCACCACAATAAGAACTGCCAAGTACAGCCTTGGCCTCTAAGTACAAAGGCAATGAGATAATACTCATGGAAACAAAGATCCAGAAAAAAACGCCATTCCTCCCAGTCAGAGAACAGAGGAGGGCAGGGTCAAGGAAGTAAACAATGTAAAATAGGAATTACAACTTAATAGTAGTAAAATTACTTTACCACTATTAATAGAAAATTACTTTACAAAATGGAAGAATTCTGTAACAACTCATGGAGTTTTCTATGTTGGACTTTTTTGTTCATAGATAACAAAATTCACAAATTGAAATGACTGACTTGAAAGACTTCATTTAAAAAATTCCCCAGTGTTTTAAACGAAGGTAAATCTTATGTAAATATTACCTTTTCTTTAAAAAACTTGCAGTCAGACAAGCAGGAGATGAAAATATCTTCCTAATTTCACTGCAAAAGCAATAACATAAGGGTTAAGTCATAACATACAGAAAAGCATGCCTCCTTTTATCTCATGTCTGAATATAGAATTGATGATGTGGAATCATTTTTAACGAAAATAACGATTCTTCTAAGAGTCCTCCAAATGCTGGTTATGCTTTGTGCATGTGACTGCTACAACTTATCAACAGCCTTCATAGCTGATTTGATCAAGTAATCTAGAGTTTAATAAATCCATCCTTCTGAACACAAACTATGGAACTCCAGAGAATAAACTATCTATCTATACTAATAAAAGGGTAATATGCTAATTAGACCGGGAGACCTTCCGGGAGACCTTCTGGACATCCTTCCAGACAAAGCCATGATGGTGGGGCTGAGGCAGAGGTGGTTAGGGGTGATCAGGCCAGGAGGGGAGGGCAGTTGGGGGTGATCAGGCCAGCAGGCAGAGTGGTTAGGGGTGATCAGGCAGGCAGGCAGGTGAGTGGTTAGGAGACAGCGGTCCCGGATTGTGAGATGGATGTCCCTGTGTATCGGGCCTAAACCAGCAGTCGGACATCCCCCAAGGGGTCCCAGATTGGAGAGGGTGCAGGCCGGGCTGAGGGACACCCCCCCCCCCCCCCCCCGTGCATGAATTTCATGCACCGGGCCACTAGTGTATATATAAAAGCCTAAGTGACCATTCGACTGGTCAAGTGGTAGCTATGACAGCACTGGACACCAGGGGGCAGACACTCAATGCAGGAGCTGCCCCCTGGTGGTCAGTGTGCGCCCACAGTGAGAGTGCCGCTCAGCTGACCAACAGGCACCAGACGCTGGGCTTATGGCTGGGGAGCGCAGCTGCAGTGGCGCAAACCTCTCCCATGGACACTCCCCCTTTGTGCCCCTCACCGATCTGGACTGGGACTGGGATCTGGACTGGGACTGGGATCGGGACCGGCATCGTGACTGACTGGGCATGAACCCGCGGCTGCTCTTCGGTCATTGGCGCGCCAGTGTCGCCCTAGGGCTGGTGCGGGGAGACCATAGCGGAGCAGCAGCGAGCCTACTGAGCGGCAACGGCAGGCGCAGTGGGGCTTGGGCTCCTCCCTGGCCGCCTGCTGCTTCGAGCACTGCTACATCCCTTGGGGGATGTTGGACTCCGGTTTTGGCCGATCCCCGCAGGCCAGGCTGAGGGACTCCCACTAGTGCATGAATATGTGCACTGGGTCTCTAGTGAAGATATAAAAATCACTTCTACATCTCCCTCACCTATCTAGGTGTCTGGAATATTGTACGTCCTCAATAGGGTTGGGAAAATGTAGGTTTATAGTTGTGAGTTCATGAAACAGAGTTTATTCTTGCATTATTTATTAATTATTGTATTAATTTTCCATATGAGCAACTGTAAACCTACTTTCCCCCCACCCTGTATACATCTGTTAAGTCGACAATGAATCAATAAATCAATCAATCACTTCTTCAAAGTAAGAGGTGGCAGAAGAGAAGGCTAAAATGCAAATGCCTTCACAAGAAAGCCAAACCCTCATTGTTAGGTTTAGGATAAAGTGACCATGGCTGCAGAACCAAATAAAAGTGTTAGGTAATTATTAGACAGAGCCACCTCTTAGTCGCTTCACATTCATTACTTCTACTTGTCATTGCCATCCACTGTTCTGTCCGGGACTGGTTAATTTGGCTTATTTCTGGCAAGGTTTTCTTGGAAACATTTGTGGAACCAGTATCCTTCAAGGAAGAAAAATAAAAGAACCATCAGGAAAACACACACACATGCTGAGTAACAGGCAATCCCACAGAGCTTGTGGCACAGGCTGTAGATAGGACCAGCCCTCTTAGGCAGTGGGGTTTGGTGGGAGGAGCTATGGCATCAGACTGGTCTGGTCCCGTTCCTAACTTTGGCCACTTTGCTTGGTCTGAGCCTTAATTTAGCACTTAAAAAATGGGATAATACAAAATATTAAAAACAGGAACTCAAACAGATACTTGTAGGCCAATATTTATTGCAGCATTATTCTCAATAGCCAAAAGACATAAACAACCCATGTCCACCAACAGCATCAACAGATGAATGCTGTATATACATGCAATGGAATATTATTTAACCATAAAAGGAATGAAATTCTGATACATGCTACAACATGGATGAATGTTGAAAACATGCTAAGTGAAATATACCAGATATGAAAGGACAAATTGTGGTTTCACTTATATAAAGAAGGCAAATTATGCACAAAAAGTAGATTAGGGGTTACCTGGGGATGGGAATAATGAAGGGATGGGGAGTTAATATTTAATGTTTACAGATTTTGTTTGGAATGATGAAAAAGTTTTGGAGATGGATAGTGTTGATAGTTGCATTCTACAACATTGTGAATGCAATTGATCCCGACTCCTCTGAAGGGCATGACATCAGACTGTATACTCTGCCTCCTTTTCTTCTATAATCATCTCCCAATGTCCTAGTCACTACCCTTCAATCATTGACAACTCTGGCACCTTGCTGACTGTCTTGCTCAGCACCACCACGCCTGTCATTTTTCTTCCTGTCATTCTTGGCAACTTCAGAATTAACACAATTTATTTCCCACCTTGATCTCTTAGTTCTTGATCTCATCTCCAGACTTTTCCTCTGCTCCACCTCAGCCACTCATGCCCTCAATCAGGGTTTCTAAACCAATGCTTCTGACATTTTGAGTCAGATAATTTTTTGCTGTGAGGGACCGTTTCGTGCACTGTAGGATGTTGAGCAGCATCCCTGGCCTCTACCCCCTGTATGGCAGTAGCAGCCGCCCCCACCATGCATGTCTCACTGCAGTTATGACAATTAATCGCTCTTTCTCATGCATTACTTTCTCCATATAAAATGGATCATTCTCACTGGCACACAAACATACCTTAATTCACCTCTCTAGACAATAGCAAAACCCTCCCACAATTCTCTACTCCCCTTCACAACAAAACTCCAACGTGTCACAGCCATGATTTCTACCTGTTCCCCTCCTATTCTCTGTCTATCCCACTAAATCAGGTGTCATCACCCGTCCCGCGCCCCCCCCCCCCCGCCTCCACTCCACCCCCCATGACTCAGTCTTAACAGAGCAAAAACAAACTCTGTGTTCATCTTACTTCACCTCTCAGCAGGATGTGATGGAATTGGCCACTTCCTCCTTCTAGAAACAGTTTCTTCTGTTGGCCTGATGAGGCACCCTCCCTGGTTTTCTGCTAGAGAAACTGGTCCTTCTCAGCCTCTTCTCCTGGCTCCTCCTCCCTGCCTGATTTCTAAATGGAGAAGTCCCTCCAACCTGGATGTTATCCCCCTTCTCTTCATTTTTACTTTCCCTCTAGGTGACCTTTCATCCAGGCCCCTGGCTTTAGATACCATCTAGAGTTTGAAACCATGTTTATATCCTAGCGCTGACATCCTCCCTGCGCTCCAGATTCAGACATCCAACTAAACTCCGCATCACCGCTCCAAGGACATTTCAAAGTGGCCCCACTCACATAACTGACCTTGCCTTACGTCCCTGGCTCCATCTCAGAGGATTCTTTATCCTTTCCTACCAAGCTCTGTCTGACTGGCTTTCTTTCTGTTCCTCACACGGGTAAAAGTGTTCATGCACCAGGGCTTTCTACCCGTCGTTCCCTCTACCTGAAATGCTTTCTCTGTTTCTAAGCTGCTCCGATGTCAGTGCCTCTGCCAGGCCTTCTCGGACTGACATTTCGAAAGAAGCCCACCTCAAAAGACCTGTTTGGTTTTCTTCAGAGCACTTCTCACTCTCTAACAAAATCTTATTTCTATGTTTATTATCTTTCCTTCTCTGTAGACTCCAAACACCATGAATGAGGGAAACCTTCTAGGATACAAATAATAGAATCCTTGTATTATTCACTTTCATCTCAAGTGCTAAGAGCTGTGCAGGAGGCACAGGAGGTGTTTGTTGACTGGCTGATTGAATGGCTATGACAGAGCAACCAAGAACAACCTCCTGATTAGCCCAGCAACACAGAGACCTTTGCCTTTCACCATTTTCTGCCCCAGACAGCACAGTAAGAGTCTATATGGATGTCAAGTTTAAAACATCCCTGATAATAGAGAAAAGTACAAGTTAGAAAAATAACTATGTATGCTTGTCTCCCTCCACACAAAACATTTCAGAACTCATCCGGAAGTAAAATAATAAAACCCTCTCTGTTAACAATTAGGCAGGCATCGGCATGGTGGACAGTGGTGTGAGCTCTGAAGCTGGTTGGATTGCCTGGGTTGGAATCCAACTCTGCTACTTCTTTATTTTTTTTTTAATATGCTTTATTGATTTTTCACAGAGAGGAAGGGAGAGAGATAGAGAGTTAGAAACATTGATGAGAGAGAAACATCGATCAGCTGCCTCCTGCACGCCCCCCACTGGGGATGTGACCGCAACCAAGACACATGCCCTTGACCCGAATCGAACCTGGGACCCCTCAGTCCGCAGGCCGACGCTCTATCCACTGAGCCAAACTGGTTAGGGCCAACTCTGCTACTTAGCGCAACTTTGGGCGAGTCCACCTCTCTGAGACTCATTGTTTTCATCTGTAACGTGGAGGAAACAATGCCAACTGGAGTTGATATGAAGATTAAATGGGTTGATCCACTTGGAGTACTCGAATTGGTGCCTAATGAACAATGACTACAACTGACATTAGTCATTACTGTTATTGTCATTCTCAAATTCTTACTTAATAATAAAAAGTACATGGGAAAGCAATGAATTTGGGGGGGGGGGTGTCTCATCATTAGGAAACCAAATGAGGAAGTGAGAATTACATAATATTTTAAAAAAGCATTCTAAGAAATTTGAATATACACAAATGATACAATACTGCTTTGAAATCTAGAGGAATAAAATGTTTTTTAAATAAACAAAATTAATAGATACCTGATAAGTTGTCACAAAGTTGGCATGTGTTCCAGCAAAAATGTGTTTGACTTGAACATCCACAAGGTCTAAAAGAAAGTGATAAATCCATGCTTATTGCTTTTATAAGCAAAAAAATAAATCTTTTGATGTAAATCTAAAACGTCTCTTAAAAAATAGTCTTTAAAAAATCTGATTATTACCAAGCTAAATTGACTTACTTATAGGCAATTTATAATCTTCTAAATGGATTTTGACTACAAATGAAAGAAAAGATTAATTTTGAACAGGTTACATGTCATATATTCACTTGGCTGAACATTTAATTTTACATGCATTTGAGTCAAGAAGCCAGGCTAATGTGCTTTACAAGAGGTTTGATTAAATATATAAAAGTGTATTGCTCTGATGCTTAAGTAACTGATTTGGGATCTTCTTTTGTATTACCTTAATCTTTAGAAAAGGTTATCAAATACTCTAGGAATCACTACATAAGAAAAAATGCATATTGTACAAATGAAAAATAACAGCACTAGATGAACCATAGTTCTGTACCCTCCTTTGAGAGGATGCTGAATATTTTTCCTCAGTGGCATCAATTAACAGAAAATCATGGGTTAGTGGGACCATTTATACCATCAGCAGAAATCAGGCAGCTAATGTCAGAGTTTTCTGTCTGGGCCTCCGGACGAGGTGGGCTGCTTGTGCAACTTGATCCATGGCCAAAAGACAACACCTTACCAGTGGTGTAGACATACGCCAGGGTGTGGTAACTGCAGGAGAGAGAACACATATAGTGAAGGTCAGGATACTCATGCTTTCTGAGAAAGATGATGTCTCTTAACACACACACACACACACACACACACACACACACACACACACAGATTTATCTTACTCTAACTATGCAGATCCCTTATCACAATGTCAGTGTTAGAGGGTACCAAATGATGTGGCTAAACAAATGGGAGGTGAACATTACTAACCTTAAACATAGAATATTATTGATGGATCTTTACTATGGTTTCTATAATTTGTGTTTTAAATGCAAGTGTTTTATTTTATGAATTACTAGTAGGTAAATGATACTCAAAGTGTTCTCATAACTAGTTTATGCAAAACTCTGAATATACATACAAATATACATCATCTTCTACATGCATGAGCATGAGATTACCAAGTACCACTGTTTTTGTTATACACTCCCCATCCTCCAGCACCTAGTTAGGTGGTCTCTACACAGTAAACTTCAAAATAATCCCCATAAAATAAATGCCTAGGATGAAAAATAAAATAATGAAAAAATTAACCTATATTTGAAAAAAGTAAATTTCAGAAAAGAAAATGATCTATAAAAAGAATTGTCATATTTTAGGGTTGTAAGCTTTGATAACATCCCATATGAGTTATTTCTTTTTTTTTTAAAGATTTTTATTTGATTTTTAGAGACAGAGAAACATCGATATGAGAGAGAAACATTGATTGGTTGCCTCCTGCATGTCCCCTATCAGAGATTGAGCCCACAACTCCACATATGCCCTGACCAGGAATTGAACTGGCAAACATTTGGTGCACAGGATGATGCCCAACCAACTGAGCCACAATGGCCAGGACCATATGAGTCATATCTAAGTCATATCCTCTGTAATAATAAAAGTGTAATATGCTAATAAGGACAGACAACCTTCTGGACGAAGCCAGGGCTGCGAGGGAAGCCTGGGTCCTGGGTGCCAGAGGGAAGCCAGTGTCGGCAGCCAGGGGTAGGAAGGCCTACTCTTGCACAAATTTTGTGCATCAGGCCTCTAGTCTATAATAATAAAAGCATAATATGCTAATTAGACCAGACAGCTGAATGACCTTCTGGATGTTCTTCTGGACGACCTTCTGGACGAAGCCAGGGCTGCGAGGGCCAAGGCAGCCACTACAGCTGTGAGGGCCGAGCCCCTTGCACAAATTTTGTGCATTGGGCCTCCAGTATATAATAAAACCCTAATATGCAAATCAACCGAACAGCTGAATGACTGGTTGCTATGACGTGCACTGACCACCAGGGGGCAGACAGTCAACGTAGGAGCTGCCCCCTGGTAGTCAGTGCACTCCCACAGGGGGAGTGCTGCTCAGCCATAAGCCGGGTTCATGGCTGGCAAGCGCAGCAGCAGTGGTGGGAGTCTCTTCTGCCTCTGCTGTAGGCTGGCGGTAAGGAGCAAGAGTTCCCAGACATCCCCAGAGGGGTCCCAGACTGTGAGAGGGCTCAGGCCGGGCTGAGGGACCCCCCCATCCCCAGTGCACAAAATTTCATGCACCAGGCCTCTAGTGTGTGTGTATATGTGTGTGTGTGTGTGTGTGTGTGTGTGTATATATATATATATACACACACAAAAGAAAGAAAGGAAGGGAGGGAGGGAGGGAGGGAGGGAGGGAGGAAGGAAGGAAGGGAGTTTATTACCTTCCACAATCTATCTGTGAAACTAGGCCATCAATTCTTTCCACTTCTTGTGGACCACTCTTCTTAGCAGTGGGGCTGTGTCCCAGCTGTCCAAAGCAATTGTCTCCAAATGTGAACACTTTGCCATTCTGTTTAAAAAAGGAGAAATAGAACTAATTTCAGGTAAAAAAAAAAAGTAATTAAAAAGTTAAAGACTACGTATCATAAGAGGTATATGAGAGCACTATGTGAAATATCCTGGATTGTGAGAGGGATGTCCAACTGCCCATTTAGGCCTGATTCTACCGGGATTGGGCCTAAATGGGCAGTCGGACATCCCTCAAGGGGTCCCAGATTAGAGAGGTCCAGGCTGGGCTGAGGGACACACACCCCCGTGCACGAATTTCGTGCACCAGGCCTCTAGTCTTACCTAATAATAGAGAAACATGTAAATTGACTTTACCTCTGCTATGCCCACAGCCAATCAGAGTGAGCATGCAAATTAACCCAACAAAGATGGCGGTTAATTTGCATACATACCTGGGTCCCAGGAACCTCCTCGGCACCCAGGTCACTCCCAGCCGACCATCAAGTGGAGGCTTTAGGCTTCGGAAGGGGCCGAGCCTGTGATCGGAGGGGCTTGGGAAGGGGCCGAGCCTACAATTGGAGGGGTGGGAAGGGGCTGAGCCTGCGATCGGAGGGGCTTGGGAAGGGGCCGAGCCTACAATTGGAGGGGTGGGAAGGGGCCGAGCCTGTGATCGGAGGGGCTTGGGAAGGGGCCGAGCCTACAATTGGAGGGGTGGGAAGGGGCTGAGCCTGCGATCGGAGGTGTTGGGAGGGAACCCCTTCCCAAGCCTAAAGCCTGGGGTGGAGGCTTTAGGCTTGGGCAGGGACCGAGCCTGGGATCAAAGGGAAGGGGAAAAAAATCAATGGAAACATATCCTCAGGTGAGGATAAAAAGAAAAATAAAGAAAGAAATGTCATATCCTATTAAAGACAGATCTTGAAAATGCCTAAAGAAAGTTGTCATTTTTTCATGGTGAAGGGACTGGAGTCCGTTTTGATGAAAATAACTTGGCGGCTGCGGTGATTGGCAGTGGCTGCAGCAGCGGGGTGATGGGGCTGGTGCCTTCCCCTGATCAGCCTGGTCACCTCCCGCAAAGGGCAGCCAGACTGCGGCTTAGGTCCACTCCCAACGGAGAGCAGGCCTAAGCCATCAGTAGGACATCCCTTGAGGGCTCCCAGTATGTGAGAGGGGGCAGGCTGGGCTAAGGGACCCCTCCCCAGTGCACAAATTTTGTGCACCGGGCCCCTAGTTTAATACATATTTGTACAACGAATGGATGGACAAATTAATTGGTTTAAAAATTACACTAACATGTAGAATGGGGTTGCTTTATTTATTTGTGCATTCTTCTGAAAATAATCTCTTTTCAAAAGAATTATTTTTTAATTTTATTTTTCAATATTTTAATTATATTTTTACAGTATACATACAATATTATTTTAGTGTCACATGTACAACATATGATTAGACATTTATATACCTTAAAAAGTGATCACCCCAGTAAGTCTACTACCCATCTCACACCAAACACAAAATATTATTGATTATATACCCTATGCTGTACTTTACATCCCCATGGCTATTTTTATAACTGGCAATTATAACTAATTTTATACCTTCTTAATCCCTTCACCTTTTTCACCCAGTCCCCCGCTCCTGCTTCTCCCACCCCCAGGAAAAGAAATCATATTAGGTGTTTGCTATCCAGAGCCTCCACTCTTTCAACCCCTTTGCTGAAGCAAGTAAGGGTGAATATCTGCTTCCTGCTGGCACAGAGGATTATGTCCATATAAGAATTCAACAGAGAAATAGCAGGAAGAACCTTACTACTGTCCAAGGGATCACTGATGATTACGATAAAGAGAAACTAGTGAAGGTGTTTAAGAAGAAATTTGCTTGCAATAGTACTGTAATTGAGCATCCAAGATACAGATAAGTAATTCAGCTACAGGAGGACCAGTACAAGAACATACGCCAATTCTTCATAGAGAGTGCACTGGCTAAGGATGACCAGCTGAAGGTTCATGGGTTTTAAGTGCTTGTGGCTCACTGAAGCTTAAGTGAGAATTTCCTTGCAACCCTTTTCACAAGTTTAATTGTAAAATTGATTTGAGAGAGAGAGAAAAGGGGGGGGGGGTATGATCTTCTTCAATTTCTTTCTTCAGTGTCTTATAGTTTTCTGAGTACAGGTCTTTTACCTCTTTTGTTAAATTTATTCCTAGGTATTTTTTTGATGCAATTGTTTTCTTAATTTCTCTTTCTTACAAAGTATAGGGAGTGGCTATAGGGTTAAGCCTTGGACTGACCTGTTGGCAAAGCCACAAACAAGTCCCAGCTTACAGGGCACAGCCTCCTTATAACACTCCCAGGCTTGACCTTATAACACTTCCAGGCTTGCTGAACCCTTAGCTGTGCTGGCATGGCACATGTGGCGCCCAATGTGGGGCTGAGTTCGGGGGAACTACAGTTGTCAGGTGAAAGGAAGCTCCAGTGAAGCACGTGCAGAAAGCAAAAAGGAAGGTAAGGAGCGAAGTTTAGTGATATAACTAGGTGTAAAACATGGGAAATTCAGGATCACAGGTAAAGAATGTATACGGATCCATGCCTAAGGCTATTCTCCAAGCATGGGGCTGTTCTGTGAGGTATGGACAGCTTTTCGATTTGTTGGATTTTGTGAGTAAAACCTGCCCATGTTTTTCTGAGGAAGGAAAGATAAATATAGAGGCATGGGAGAAGGTAGGAAAACAACTTCGAGATCATTATATTGCTGAAGGTCCAGAGGAAATGCCTGCTTCTACTTTCGTTCTGTGGACCCTGATTCGGGACTGCCTAGAGCCCACTCCAGAAAGGGAGTGGATAAATGTGGCAGGGGAATCAAGACAGATGGGGGAAGGCTGCCAGAGGCTTCTGACTCCACCATCGGCACCTCCGCTGCCTCCTCCAGTCCCTGGGGCTACAGCTCCTGTGGGAGAGAGCCCTCCGGACGATGCACTTCCTCCCAAATATGACCGAGGATTGGAGGAAGCAAGGGAACAGTGCCAGAGGGTCTGGGATGAAGCTTACTTTTGCTCATAAGCCTCTCCTTTTACCCCCTAAACAAGCAGAAATAAGAATGGTGCCTTTGTCTCTACTCCGGGGAACTCTGCATGAGGCCAGGCAGGCTGGGGAAGATACTTCAGAAAAAAAAGGGGGGAGGGAGAAGGATGTTATGTGTTCATCGGGCTGCCTGTACAATAGCCTCTGCCAGGTTAGCCCGGTGAAAGGCTAGTAATGATGTGGGGAGGAGGTTGTGTTTTGTATCTTTCCAGAAGGAGCAGAGCAGCCAATATGGGTGCCAGAGAATTACGTGCATCACCAAATGGACCCAGAGAAGCTCCTTGTCCCTTCATTCAAAAGACTGAGAGTTGCCCTGATGACAGCAAAGTGGAAAAGGAAGATGACGAAGGCTCCACAAAAGACTGAGGTGCCAACATGGGGTCAGCTGAAGAAGTTAACAACCGAGGCCCAGCAGATGGCAGAAAAGAAGTGGAAGCTACTCCCTCAATCATGTTTCTGGCCATGCTAGCATTGGTTAGCTGCCAGTCTTCTGCAAACTTTTGTGCAGCCAAGTCCGAGGACTCTTGAGTAAAGCAGCAAAAGAAACTTTCATTTAGTAGGAAAATGTTACTGTAGTTTGATTTCTCTATTGTTGTGTTGCATTGGCATTGTTTTGTTAATAGCCCAGAGTTTTGCTCTCAATGTTTAAGTTTTAAAATGTTAACATGTCTGTGTTTTGGGTTTTGCATTGGCATTGTTTTGTTACTGGGGTTTGCATTGACATTGTTTTGTTATTAATAGTCAGAGCTTTGTCCTTAATGTTTAAGTTTTACTTTCATTATGGTAGTTTAAAAATAATAAAAAGGGTGAGATGTAGGGAGAAGCTATAGGGTTAAGCCTTGGACTGACCCGTTGGCAAAGCCACAAACAAGTCCCAGCTTAGAGGGCACAGCCCTCTTAGCATAATTAAGCTTGACCTTATGACACTCCCTAGATCCTTCCTGGGTAGCTAATGGGTTGAGAGGTGCAGCAAGTGCTGCCAAAACAAGTGAACTCACAAAAACATTGTAACTATGTTGACCACTACCTTGTTTACCTCTGGCTATAAAATAAAGCATCAGCTTGCCATCTGGATCTTTTCTCTGTGGCCTTAGCCAGGCACAGGAGATCCACCTAGATCCAGCTTATCCTCTTTGTCTGTCTTTTCTACATCCTTCGCCGCCCTCCCTCAGGCTTGCTGAACCCTTGGCTGTGCTGGCACAGCACAACGAAGCTCAATATTGGTGTATAAAAATGCAACCACTTTCTGAATATTAATTTTGTATCCTGCTACTTTACTAAACTCATTTAAGTACTAATTGTGTTTTGGAGGCATCTTTAGGGTTCTCTCTCTATAGTATCATATCATCTGTAAATAATGGCAGTTTTACTTCTTTTCAAATTTGGATACATTTCCTTTTTCTTGTTTGACTGCTGTGGCTAGGACTTCCACTACTATGATGAATTAGGAGTGGTGAAAGTAGACATTCCTGTCTTGTTCCTGTTCTTAAAGAAAAAGCTCTCAACTTTTCACCATTGACTATAATGTTAGCTGTGGGTTTGTCATATACTGTCTTTATTATGTTGACATATTCCCTTTATCTCCACTTTGTTGAGAGTTTTTATCATAAATGGATGTTGGATATTTTCAAATGCTTTTTCTGCATCTATTGATATGATCCTATGATTTTTATATTTCATTTTAACTCACTTCTCTTTCATTTCTGATTTTATTTATTTGAGTTCTCTCTCTTTTTTTTCTTAATGAGTCTGGTTTATCAATTTTATCTTTTATCTATCTTTCAAAGAACCAGTTCTTGATTTCATTGATCTTTTCTATTGTGTGTGTGTTTTCTTTTTTTGTTTTTTAGCATCTATTTCATTTATTTCTGTTCTTTTATGATTTCTTTCTTTCTACTCATTTTGGGTTTTGTTCTTCTTTTTCTAATTCCTTTAGATGTAACCTTAGATTATTTGAGATTTTTCTTGTTTCTTGAAATAAGTCTGTTTTGCTATGAATTTCCCTCTTAGAAATGCTTTGACCATGTCCCATAAATTTTGGGTCATTGTGTATTCCTTTTCATTTGCCTCTAGGTATCTCCAAAAGATGATTCTTGATTAAAACGATTCTAGATTTATCTTGTCAACTAAGAATGATATAATTCAAATATGCTTTTCAAACAAATAGTAAAAATTATTTTAGATATTTAGTCTTTAAATTTCAACCACAGTTTTCAAGTCTATAACTTATGGCTATGGAAAAAGTTCATCACAAAGGAATGTACTATATAGCCAGTATAAAAAGAGGAGGAAAACATTCAGGAAACCAGCTCATATCTGTACCAAGCAAGAAGTGGAACAATATATGTTCTAGTTTGTAATGTGGGTTATTGAAAATTGTAAAAATTACTCTGTGTTTCTATAATAATTTTTATATGTAGAACCACATTATGAATAGTTGCTAAAAGGATTCTCCCCTATTAATCTAATTTAGTGGGTATCTAAAACTATATCCTAAAGCTAAAATTATCTTTTGTTATAGGATCTTGAAAATTTCATGGTTAATATTGGGTAACTTCTCCTTTTAAAGATTTGTACACTGAATGGATATATTGAGATATTGACCCACCTCTTGATTTCAACAATAATTAGTAACTGAACCTTGTGGTAACATTTGATTTTGAAAAATAGCAAGACATTTTGGATTACCTGGGTAAGCACTGCAGTGTGTTCATAACCACAGCTGATATAAATCACATCTAGACTCTTCAGTTTACCAACTGAAAAAGGCTTGTAGCTTTGCACTGTTGAAAGAAGTATAAGAAGCAGACTCAGTTATCATAAGTTTTTATATTTTTATAGTTTTTAATATTTTATTACCTTATAATTAATTAACGTAATTTTTAGAAGTGAATAAATAACCAGAGGTATTATAAAACAAAGGGAAAGCCCTGCTTGGGGAAAGAAAAGCAGTCTTTTTAGCATGTATTTCTGGAAACTATTTAATCTTCGGTAATGCCTGAGTCTATTGCCCCGGAAAGCTAAGCTTTAAGACCTTCATTCTAATTATAGTGTCATCATGTTGTGTTCGTTTCTGTCACACAGTAGGTATTTTGCAAATATGTAATAGTAGTTAACAAAATAAAAGAACCTACTTCATGCTGACAGAGTTAAATGAAAATAGATGTAAGTGCTCAGCATGGTACTAGCGCTGAACAGTTGCTAAAGACACGTTAGCTGAATGTAAAAAATTGAACAGAGGAGGACAGGGTCCATGGGGAAGACTTCACAGTGAGTTTTGTTTAAAGGTTGCCAAAGGAACTGGTTATTTCTCCTACTGCTAGCAGGCTTCTAATCCAGCGGTTCCAGTGGTTCCAAAATTTTGCACAACGGAATCACTCATGGGATCTTTGTTAATGATTGATGCCTGACTTCCATCCCCAAACATCCTGATTTAATTGGTAGAGGGTCCAACCAGGACTTTGGGATTTTTAAATGCTCTACTGGTAGACAGAGTAATGGCTTCCCAAAGAGGGCCATGTCCTTTTTCCAGAGCCTGAGAACTTGTTAGGGTACATGTCAAAGGGGATTTAAGGAAGCAGATGGAATCAAAGCTGCTAATCAGTTGACCTTAAAACAGGGAGATCACCAGAGTCCTTTAACTGAAGAAATGGGAGGCAGACGTGTCAATGTCAGAATAATGTGACTTGAGAAAGACTTAACCAGCAATTGCTGGTTCTGAAGAAGAAAGGGGGCTGAGTGAAGGAATGCAGGTGGTCTTTAGAAGCTGGAAAAGGCAAGAAAATGGCTTCTGCCCTAGAGCCTCCAGAAAGGAACACAGCCCTGCTGACACCTTGATTTTAGCCCCGTGAGACCCACACCAGACTTCAGACCACCAGAACAATAAGATTACACAACTGTGCTGTTTTAAGCCACTAAGTTTGTGGAAATTTGTTACAGCAACCATAAAAAAATTAATGTAGCCCCCAGGTGATTCTAATGTGCCATAAAGTTTGGGAAACACTGTTCTAACCTCTGAGACTGCCCTTTGCAGAGTTGGTCTTCCAACCGGAAAGAAAGAATTTATTGCAGGAACAAGATTATCTCCTTACCTGAGACATTTTTCCCGCTGAGGGCCAGCTGCCCTGCATTGTTGCTTCCCCAGCCATATGAAGTCCCAGAGAGAGACAGAGCAAAGCTGTGGGCCCCTCCTGCAGCCACCTGAGCCAGCGGGATCCCCTCCAGGGACCGCACCCTCTGCGGGCTGGCTTGGGAGGGAAACTCCTTCCCCAGGCCCAGCTGACCTTGGCTGTTCTTTCCCCAGGAAAACACTTGGCCATCTACAGAAATAAAGAAGAGAAATTCAGAATTGCAAGTAGAAACTGCCACCCTAATTCAAAAAATGTTTACAAAATAAAACAGGGTTAAATAAGGTTAAAGTATTCTGGTTAAAGGCAAAGGGGATGGTCAAGATCGCCTTCAGAAGTCCCCTCTAACAACATCCACTCCTCTTCTCCTTCCACGTAAAGGGCAACTGTGTTCTTTCAGGTGCTCAGGCCAAAAATCTGGGAGTCATCCTTGACTCCTCGCTTTCTTTTACATCTTCCAACCCAGCAGATCCCAAAGCCTCTACCGTCAGAGTTTATACAGAATCCAACTACTTCTCACCTCCCCACTGTTAGCTCCTCAGTGGCCAAATCACCATCATTTCTGTCCTGGAAAATTACAACAGCACCTTGCTGGACTCCCAGATCCCACCTTTGCCCCCAGCAGTCTGTTGCAGGCGTCCTCAAACTATGGCGGTGCCGCTGCCTGTCCTGCTTAGCAGCCGACTCGTCCCGGGCCCACAGTGCGCATAGGAATTTGTTCATAGTTTTTTTTTTAAACTATAGTTTGGCCCTCCAACGATCTGAGGGACAGTGAACTGGCCCCCTGTTTAAAAAGTTTGAGGACCCCTGAGCCAGAGTGAGTGACCTTTTAAAATATGAGTCAGATCGAACCCTTTAGGAGCTTGCTATGTCACTCAATAATAGACTGATTCTTACCACAACTCACAAGCCCCTCGTGCCCAGTATTTCCCACGACCACTTCTCAGACCTCATCTTCCCCTTACTCATGCCTCTCCATACCCCCTGCTCTTGCTGAGCACACCACTGGGCATGCCCCCTACCTCATCGCCTTTGTTTTGGGATCATTCTTCAGGATCATCACCTTAGCATCATATCTCCTTCACTCCCTTTCGGTCTCTGCTCATGTGTCACCTAATAAGAGATAGCTTCCCTGACTTCCTGTATAAATAGAAAGACCCCTTTCCTTCACCCAAGCACTTGCTCTCTGTCCCCTTACCCTCACTCACTTTTCTTCAGACCCCTATCCTTATCTGTTATACTACATAGCTATTTGTCTCTGTGTTTAAGGGTCTCTTCTCCTACTTCCCTTCTGAATATAAGCTCCCTGAAAGCAGGGTCTTAGGTTCGTTCACTGCTATATTCCTTTGTTAGAAACATTGCAGGCACTTGGTAAATATTTGTGAAATGACTCCATGGTGGGGAGGGGGTGGGAACCAACATTTTATGTTGAATTTTACCAGAGTGGGAAAATTAATATCAAATTTTTAAAAAGTTGCTCTAATGCTTAATTATTTGTCCAGAGAAACGCCACACATCTCAGATTTTTAAATTATTATATCTAACTTTTATTTTGAACTCTTCTAAGTTATTCCTATCACTGAAAATAATTTTTGAGAACACGCTGCAAAATGTCAAAGTGTCATGAAAGTGTATGAGAACTCACAGTTCACCATAGCAAATGCATTGAGTGCTGGGTTCTACACAGCTTTTATGTTCCAGATCAATGTAAAGACAAATCAATGCTCCATGGAAAAAATTCAAATCATTTCCGTAAATAAGGAGGCCCATTTGTTCAGTGGTTGAGCAGCAGCTTATGAACCAGGAGGTCATGTTTTGATTCCCGGGTCAGGGCACATGCCCAGGTTACAAGCTCAATCCTCAGCAGGGGGAATGCAGGAAGTAGCTGGTCATTGATTCTCTCTCATCATTGATGTTTCTATCTCTTTCCCCCTCCCTCTCCCTTCCTCTCTGAAATCAATAAAAACATTTAAAAAAAAAGGACCATTTGAGACAACATGGATGTATTTTGAGGGCATTATGTTATGTGAAACAAGCAGACAAAGACAAATACTGTATGATCTCACTTACATGTTGAATCTTAAAAAAAACACACCAACAACTCATGAATACTAAGAACAGAGTGGTGGTTGCCAGGAGGTAGGGATAAAATGGGTGAAGGGAGTCAAAAGATACAAACTTCTAGTTATAAAATAAATGTCATGGGAATGTAATGTATAGCATGGCCACCAGAGTTAATAATACTGTATTGCATAATTGAAAGTTGCAAAGAGAATAAATCTTAAAAATTCTCATTACAATAAAAAAATTCTGTAACTATGTTTGGTGACAGATGCTAACTAGATTTATTGTGATTATTTCACAGTGTATACAAATATTAATCATTATGTTGTACACCTGACACTAAATAATGTTGTATGTCAATTATACCCACAATAAAAACATACATTTTCTAATTTTAAGAAAAGAAGAAAAAGAAGCAAGGAAAAAAAACTAATATTCATTGTGCCCTATATGCTATGGACTGTTCAGGATAAATTGTGTACCTTTTCTCACTGAATCTTCTAAAACAGCTTTTAAGTTATTCATCAATATTCCTACAGATGAGAAAACTGAGACTCAGTGAAGTTAAATAACTTGCCTTAGATCAAATAGCTAGAAGTGGTAGGTAGAAGGAAGCACACTATACCCTGGTCTTGGTTGCACAGCCTACATGGCACAGTGATTAAGAATTTAAGAATGGGCCCTAACCGGTTTGGCTTAGTGGATAGAGCGTTGGCCTGCAGACTGAAAGGTCTCAGGTTCGATTCCGATCAAGGGCATGTACCTTGGTTGCAGGCACATCCCCAGTAGGAGGTGTGCAGGAGGCAGCTGATCGATGTTTCTCTCTCATCAATGTTTCTAACTCTCTATTCCTCTCCCTTCCTCTCTGTAAAAAAGCAATAAAATATATTAAAAAATAAAAAAAGAATTTAAGGATTACTGAGGAAAACCAAGATGGCGGCATAGGTAAACACCTAAACTGCTGCCTCGCACAACAATTTCAAAACTACAACTAAAAGACAGAACGGACACCATCCAGAACCACAGGAAAGCTGGCTGAGTGAAAATTCTACAACTAGAAGGATAGAGAAAAGCTCACAGAGAATTGGAGGTACGGCAAAGGGTCTTTGTGCGTGCAGAGAGGAAGGGCGGCTGAGAGCCTGGCTGACTTTCTCTGGCGGAAGGGGGAAGGGAGCCCCCGACTGCACTGAACCCCAGTTCTGACTGCACTGAACCCCCGTTCCGGGCGAGCCCCTGGGGACCCACGCTCTTGTGGGGGGAGTCTGGACTCTCAGGCGGAGACTCGGGAGCCGGGGAAGGAGGAGGACTGAAAGTCCACGCGCGCCAGTGCGCACAAAGGCTGCGGAGGTTGCCACAGGCTTTCCCTAGTGGAAGGGAGTCAGAGGCTCCTGACGGCACTGAGCCCCAGTTCTGACTGAAGTGAGCCCCAGTTCTGACTGCAGTGAACCCCAGTTCCAGGCGAGCCCCTGGGGACCCACGCTCTTGTGGGGGGAGTCTGGACTCTCAGGCGGAGACTCGGGAGCCGGGGGAGGCGGAGGACTGAAAGTGCTTACCAACTCAGGGAAGCAGTGAAAATGCGGCGTGAAAGAATCAGTTCACAAACGAAAGAAATGGAGGAAAACAAACGACTGGATATAGAATTCAAAACCACGGTTATAAGGCTTTTTAAGAATATCCTAGAAAAGGCCGATAAATATAACGAGACCCTCAAAGATATGAAAAAGGACCAACTAGAAATTAAACATACACTGACTGAAATAAAAAATATTATACAGAGACCCAAAAACAGACAAGAGGAACACAAAAATCAAGTCAAAGAATTGAAATACAAAGAAGCAAAAAACACTCAACCGAAAAAGCAAAAAGCAAAAAAAAAAATCCAAAAAGTTGAAGATAATGTAAGAAGACTCTGGGACAACTTCAAGCATACCAACATCAGAATTATGGGGGTGCCAGAAGAAGAGAGAGAGCAAGATACTGAAAACCTATTTGAAGAAATAATGACCGAAAACTTCCCCCACCTGGTGAAAGAAATAGACTTACAAGTCCAGGAAGCCCACAGAACCCCAAACAAAAGGAATCCAAAAAGGACTACACCAAGACACATCATAATTAAAATGCCAAGAGCAAAAGACAAAGAGAGAATATTAAAAGCAGCAAGAGAAAAACAGTTAGTTACCTACAAGGGAGCACCCATACTCCTGTCAGCCGACTTTTCAACAGAAACTATGCAGGCCAGACGGGAGTGGCAAGAAATTTTCAATGTGATGAATAGCAAGAACCTACAACCAAGATTACTCTACCCAGCAAAGCTATCATTCAGAATTGAAGGGCAGATAAAGAGTTTCACAGACAAGAAAAAGCTAAAGGAGTTCATCACCACCAAACCAGTATTATATGAAATGCTGAAAGGTATTCTTAAAGAAGAGGAAGAAGAAAAAAGGAAAGATAAAAATTATGAACAACAAATACATATCTATCAACAAGTGAACCTAAAAATCAAGTGAATTAAAAACCTGAGGAACAGAATAATCTGGTGAATATAATAGAATCAGGGGCATAGAAAGGGAGTGGACTGATAATTCTCAGGGGGAAAGGGGTATGGGGGGTTCATGAAGAGACTGGACAAAAATCATACACCTATGGATGAGGACAGTGGGGGGTAGGTAAGGGCAGAAGGTGGGGTGGGAAATGGGTGGAGGGGAGCTATGGGGGGAAAAAGGAGAAATAATTGTAATAATCTGAATAAAGATTTATTTAAAAAAAATAAATAAATAAAAAATAAAAAAAGAATTTAAGATTGGGATATAAACATAGTGAAAGTCTCTGAGCCCAAATGTCCTCATTTCTGAAATAAGGATACGAATAATATCTAGGTTGCATGTTTTTATTTATATTTATTTAAAATTTTTATTGATCTTAGAGAGAGAAAGAGAGAGAGAAACATTGATGTGTGAGAGAAACATTGATCGGTTGCTTCCCGCACGCATGTGGCCCAACAGGGATCGAACCCGAAACCTGGGTATGTGTCCTGACCGTGTGGAACCCACCACCTTTTGGTGCACAGGACGACACTTCAACCAATTCAGCCACACTGGCCAGGGCCCTAGCTTCTGTGTTTTAGGCAATTACATGAGACAACACATGTAAAGCATTTAAGAGGAGCACATAGAAGGCAACTAAGAAATGTTGGCTGCCCCTGGCCCCGGTGTCACAATGGCAGTTATGCACACGAAACCACCAGAGGACACACAGATGTCAGATGTCTCCTGAAGGGGATCAGAATATGCCACGTTTGGAAGATTATTTGGGGTGAAGGCAACTGAGAATTAACAGTTGCAGAAAGGGTTCTCTGCCCTCCGTTTATCCACCCAAAGGCAAGGCATAAATTTCCTTTTGTGAAGACATCCTCTTTGTACCAGGAATGGGAGAGGGACTCATCACCAGAGATGGAGAGTCAGCATTGACATTAGGGTGCATAACAACCCTTAGTAAAATAACCCTCATCTTCCATTAGTTCCCTCCACATATTTCCAAGTCACTTTCCCACAATTTCTCTCTCCTAGCTCAAACCTCCTTTCCTTTGTTCACATGGTATATAAGCCCCAGAATCTAACCACTTCCTGGGTTTCACTTCTTTTCTGTGAACTCCCATGCATGAAAGTATCAATAAAAATCATGTGCCTTTTTTCTTAGTAATTTGTCGTTTCTTATGTTTGTAGCCCTCCAGGTACTGAAACTAAGGAGTAAAGGAAAAGTTTTTCCTCCCTGACACTTCCCATTGAAATTTGGCAGGAGGATGGACAAAGGATTGAGGATGTTGGTAAAAAAAAAAAAAAAAAAAAAAAGTAGAGTCATGATTTTGATTTTTCTTTCTTTGATCTAAGTAAAAAAGAGAATAGGCCTCTTTGTCTACCTGAACTTGCCATTGAAGACAAGCCATTCAACAAGGCAAAATGCTGGAAATAAAACCACTGCTGGGTTCTGAGAGAGTCAGCCAATCAGATCAGGTAAGCAGAGATAGTCTTTATGGCAGTGAAATATAAATTAGGCAATACTTAGAGTATAATAAGAACAAAGAAAATTGAAAAAACATATGAAAACAACATCTCTTCTGAAATCTGGAGAGCTAAAAACTTCTAAATGCATTAAAGTGAACCCCAATGCCTTAAAAGCCAACAGGAGATCGAAAAAGCCTTTTTTACCTTCCGATAATGCCAGGGAATGGTAGTCTCCACAGGAAACTTGTATTATTTTTATACCATTCAGAGTTTTTATCTTCCTGTAATAAAAATGAGACATAAAAAATATACAAACTCTATTAATTGTTCTTTAGAATGTATCACTAAGAGGACCACAGATATTTAAAACATCCCAGGTAATACATTTGGTTTAGAAAAACAATGTAATGTTCTTGTATTTCTGTAGTGTCTTTTTTTCAAAGCTCTGAACTGTTTTTAACATGACATCAACATGTACAAAGGTGCAGGGCAGAATTCAAAACAGTATATAACGCAAAAGTGATTTTTACTGGACTTTTAATGCATTATATAATGTGTCAACTTTTATTCTATACTTATTGATATAAAAATAACTTTCTTCACACACATATAGCACAGGGCTTTAGAATTTATAGGATACTATTTTAATCCCTGTGAGAAAAATAAACCATTGGGTTGAATTGCCTCCACAGGATCAAAACGTAACTATTGGCAATTTCACATGGTTGAACCTAGAACTCAAAGAAGTCAGATATGTTTCAAGTTGTAGAACTAGACTCAAACCTTGGTCTTTTTGTTTCAAGTTCAATGATCATTCCTCAAGCCACAGCAATTTCTCACATGATTTAATGACCACAGGGGGTAATAAGGTAACTTCCTAGTATTAGAAAACATGCTCTTGAACATTTCCAAAGCGTGTAATTCATGAACACAAAATTCAGACTGCCTGTCATATCATTTGTCCTAGAAAACTTTTTGTGAGGATATGATTTCACCTCTCCATTTTACTAAGTAAAATATTAGGAGCCAGTGATTATAACAAAAAGGTTATGTTGAGAGAAAAACTTCTTTTTCCAATTTGGGTGCAGTGATTTGAGGACCTGCCATTAATTGACAATAGACAGATTAACAGTAGAAAAAACATGGCTTATTTATATGTACACATGGGAGCTCCCAGTAATAGAAACTTTGTGGAATAGCCAGAGTAAAAGTTTATATATATCAACATAACGAAAGTCAGGGTTTGGGGTGGGGGGGGAACAGTTAGAACTTCAATGGAAGAGTATGGAAGTTTCTTTTTCTTTTTTTTTTTTTGGTGCTGATAGGGCAGCTGAATTCACAGGGAACTCCTTGCTAGGAGGGTGAATGGTAGCTGAATTTTAGGAGGCACTGCTTTAGTCAGATAGGAAAATTCAGATAAGTTGATTTCTGCATCTTCAGTAGCTCAAATGTTTGAGCTGAAGGCAACTGAGAATTAACAGTTGCAGATTACTTTAATCTTTATGCCAACTCAGGGAGTCCAAGTTGTATAGGTATTTCCAATAGATTAGATTAAGACCGAAGGGTCACATGTTTGCATTCACCATGCCCTTCTCCTTCATAGTACTTTAAATAATAATTGGTGTTATAAGTTTTTCCCTGCCTCCTCCCTGCAATACACTGTAATGGTTGAGGTTAGAGACTGTGTTTGTTGGCATAGTCATCTTTGTACCCTGGCATCTTGCATGGTACCTGGCAGGTGGAACTAAAAAATATTGAATGAATGAATGAATGAATGAACTGAAATACTTACTTAGGTGTAAAAATTATTTCCTTAAATTCTTCAATCCCCAGTTGTCCGTCAGAACCAGCTCCCCATGCAAAGACCCTTCCTTGGTGACAAATAGCCAGGGAGTGCTCCTTTCCACAGCTCACGAAACCAACGTGTAGAGTTTCCAGTGCCTTAATGGGTTCTTTAGGAACAAAAACAAAGCAAAACAAACCCCCCACAGATTATTAATTTAACAGAAAGTTCAAGACAATACTTTTCTTCAAAAAGAAGGGTCATTCAGATTGCTTGTCTCTTCCATCAGGCCTTTAAATCACGCCTAAAATCCATGTTAAAGGTCTGAAGGAAATAGCTCAATGTGTGTTATACTATCTTTATGGGAATACTAGTGGCCCGGTGCACAAAATTCGCGCACATTAAAAGGGGATTAATTAGAGGAAATATTTTAATATTGCTATTTGCCCTTTATCTATAATAGAAGTGCAGAGATGAAAGAAAATTAGTAAAATGTATATGAAAATGTTCCTCCTGTCAGAGTCTGGGGTGTGCCGCAGGACAGAGAGTCAAGTCCCAGCCCACCCGCAGCGCCTCAAAATCGCGCGAGACCCAGACCCAGCCGGCCCTGCCCCCATTGGGCGAGATCCAGACCCGGCCGGCCCCACCCTTGTCAAGCCCCACTGGGTGGGGGGCACAGCCTCAGGTCCCCCAGTGCACCCTCAGGTCCCCCAGCCTGGAGCCGGGGCGGGGGGTGCGGCCTGAGGTCCCTCGGCCCAGCACTGGGGTGGGGGCGCGGCCTGAGGTCCCCCGTCAAGCCCCGCCGGGCGGGGGGCACGGCCTGAGGTCACCAGCCCAGTGCTGGGGTGGGGGGGTGTGCCTTGAAATCCCCCGTCAAACCCTGCCAGGTGGGGAATGCAGCCTGAGATCCCCTGTAAAGCCCCGCCAGGCGGGGGGCACAGCCTGAGGTACCCCCTCAAGCCCCACCAGGCGGGGGGGCACGGTCTGAGATCCCTTGTCAAGTCCTGCCTGGCAGGGGGCACAGCCTCAGGTTCCCCCAGCCTGGCGCCGGGCAGGGGTGTGCAGCCTCAGGTCCCCTGTCAAGCCCCGCTGGGAGGGGGGTACAGCCTCAGGTCCCGCGTCAAGCCTCGCCAGGTGGGGGCTGGAGCCTCAGGGCCCCGGTCCCGCGGCGGGTGGAGGTGCAGCCTCAGGTCCCCTGTCAAGCCCCACCGGGCGGGGGGGTGGGTCCTCAAGTCCCCCAGGCTGGAGCCAGGGTGGGGGGTGTGGCCTCAGGTCCCCCATCAAGCCCCACCAGGTGGGGGGCGCAGTCTCAGGTCCCTGCTGATTGCTTGTTAAGGCTCGTTACAGAAACTCGCTGTGGGTGCAGCCATCTTGTGTCACAGAAAACCCACCTCTGCTGTGGGTGCCTCCATCTTTGTGACGGTGTGACGGTCAATTTGCATATCCCCTCTTTGTTAGATAGGATAACTGGTATTCAAAAGGGTGGGAATCGCAGAAGAGGGGAACCTGTAGGAACTATGACACTTGAGCTAATGTTTTTTTCTATGATGGTGGTGGCAAAACCCAGCAAAATGAAGGGAGTTGGAAAGAAGATGGATTGCTTCTACTCTTTTGGGTCCCCAGACCTGAACAGTGAAAACAGGGAATTAATCCCTTGCTCAGGAGGAAAAAGCAGGGAGCCTGTCTCATGAGTGTGGGAGGCAGAAGCCAGATCACACAATGAAGAGTGCAGTGATATGCCTCTAAATGGGCCAACTGGGCCCACACATGAAAACCTGATCACATTTCCCTGCAAGCCAATCTAGATTCTTTCCCAAAGTGTTGTCTCTGAATTATCAAAGGGTTGGAGTTAAGTAGAATAATTATAAGTGAAGTTTTTGTTAACACAAGTTTTCTTTGTAAAAATCTTTGTGATCTTATCCTTTTCAATGATTTACTTTCAAACTACACAACAATTTAAAAATTTCCCTAAGATTGATACACTCACAGAGGTAAAAACTGGTTCTGAAAGGAGTTTTAGGGATAAAATAGGCAGGTTTAGGAAGTTTTAGGAATAAAGAGGGTTCATGGGGGCAGAAGGCATAGGTGAGGGCTTGGAGCTGCCAAAAGGCATACATTCACAGAGGGGAAAAAAAAGGATTCCACAGGATAAGGGGAGAGGAAGACATCCATTCACAGAAGATAGGGAAAAGCCACAGGGTATGGGGAAAAAAGGAAACAAACTTTCACAGAGGATAGAGAAATGCCGAAAAATGGGAGAAAGAGGAAAACAGATGTTCACAGGGGATAGAGAATTCTACCACTGAAGGGGGAGAGGTAACTACATGGGGTTTTAGGATTTGAAGCTGATATTCTGCAAAAGAGTGGCCAATTAGAAGGCAGTATGAAGAAACAAAGAACTACAGCCTTTATGAACCTTAAAAAAAAGGAGCTTAGTGGGTTACCCCCTTGCTATCCCCTTCCTACGTGGGAGTCTGTATTTGCTTCCAATAAATTTCCACCCTTTCATTTACCACCTTTTGTCCAGTGGCTTCATTCTTCAAATCCATCTGGACAAGGACCCGAGAAAGAAATTACCCTTGCATCCTGCTCAAGAAAATAACCTGAATCAGTACCACCTTCCAGAATAACACCTGGGCATTAAGTATCATGTTGCCCCTCGTTTCCACCTGAAGGGAATCAGGATGTGCCACCCCAAAATGTGCGGCTTTGGCATAAGGATTATTTTGAGCAGAAGGCAACTGCAAATCAGCAGATGCAGGAAGAGTTCTCTTCCCTCCCCTTATCCACCTAACAGCAGGCGTAAATTTTTCCTTGTGAAGGTGTTCCCCTTCACAAGAGCGACTCATCACCGGAGCTGGCACTGAGAAGTCTGAATAAACAACCCTTACTAAATTAACCTTTGCCTTCCATTAGTTCCCCCCCATATACTACCAAGTCACTTCCTCACAACTGAATATCCCTCAAAGCCCAAATGCTTTATTTTTGTTTAAATTGCATATAAGTCCCTGAATATCAGGACTTCTTAACTTCTTTCCTGTGAACTCCTATGCACCAAAACTATTGATAAAATTGCATGCTTCTTCTCTTGTCTAAGTTTGCAGATCCTCCCGACTAAGAGGGTAGAGGAAAAGTTTTTCCTCCTAAACACAACTCTTAGAATTTATTCTTAGTAAGGAATCAGAAACTTCATCAAATAATATCTACAGTAATGTCAATCATAATCCTATCTAATAAAAGAGTAAAATGCAAATTGACCATACATCTGCTATACCAACAAGCCATGCACACCAGCCAATCAGGAGCGAGTATGCAAATTAACCCAACCAAGATGGCTGCAGCCACAGAGCGAGCAGGAGGCTTGGGTTTCCCCGGCAATGGAGGAAGCCAAGCTTCCTGCACACCCTGGCCAGCCCAGGCCTCCGCTTAAGGCTACAAAGTTTAAATTATAGAAGATAAATAAATCCCAACAAAAATGGTTGCAGCCACGGAGCAAGCAGGAGGCTTGGGTTTCCATGGCGATGGAGGAAGCTAAACTTCCTGGCAGGCACTGGCCTCTGCGCAAGGCTACAAAGTTTCAGTTATAGAAGATAAATAAATCCCAGATCCCAGGGCCTCTGCTTGGGTCGTTGGGGCATGTGGCCGGCCTGAAAACCACCACAGGCCCCTCGCCCAGGCCGCCCCACGCCCCAAGGGAACCCCCACCCTGATCCAAGACACACTTCAGGGCAAACCAGCAGGCCCCCACCCGTGCACCAGGCCTCTATCCTATCTAATAAAAGAGTAATATGCAAATTGACCATCACTCCAACACACAAGATGGCTGCTCCCATGTGGTCAAAGATGGCTGCCCTCATGTGGACACAAGATGGCCACTACAAGATGGCCAGCAGGGGAGGGCAGTTGTGGGCAATCAGGCCAGCAAGGGGGGGCAGTTGGGGGCAATCAAGCCTGCAGTGGAGGGCAGTTAGGGGTGACCAGGCCGGCAGAGGAGGGAAGTTGTGGGTGACTGGGCCTGCAGGGAAGGGAAGTTGGGGGGGACCCAGGACTGCAGGGGAGAGCAGTTGGAGGGGGGACCAGGCCTGCAGGGGAGGGCAGTTAGGGGTGACCAGGCCTGCAGGGGAGGGCAGTTAGGGGTGACCAAGCCTGCAGGGGAGGGCAGTTAGGGGCAATCAGGCTGGCAGAGGAGCAGTTAGGCATCAATCAGGCTGGCAGGGGAGTGGTTAGGGGGTGATCAGGCTGGCCGGCAGAAGCAGTTAGGGAAAATCAGGAAAGCAGGCAGGTGAGCAGTTGGGAGCCAGCAGTTCTGGATTGTGAGAAGGATGTCTGGCTGCCCATTTAGGCCCGATCCTGGTAGGCAGCCGGACATCCCTCAAGGGATCCCAGATTGGAGAGGGTGCAGGCTGGGCTGAGGGACACACCCCCCGTGCACAAATTTCATGCACCGGGCCTCTAGTATTATTTATAAAAGCCCTTAATGAAAAAAAACCAACAACACATACTAATTTCAACAGAAGGAGAATAATGTAAGAACCTGGAATGTTATGCTACAATTTGAAATGTATTTTCAAAAATATGCAATAAAAAGGCAATTAAGTTCATGATATTATGTTCGGTGAAAATGCAATTTACAGAATTATATAAATACTGGGTTTACGAAACGGAATAATGACATGACTTAATAAAAATTAAATACATAATATATAAAAAAAGCAAAAAGATAATGCATCAAAGTATTAGTAGTTGTCTTTGGGTATTGGAACTATCGGCTATTTCTTCCCCTGTGTTTCTACAACAATTAGTAATGGTAAAAATGCTATTACATATTTTTTTAATTTTAAGAAAAAAGACGCCCTAGGGCATTGCTGAGGGACTCACAGGTATCAAACCCAAAAAACCACATTTGGAAGGTCACTGTTCCTGAGAGCTTCACGCAGACAAGGATTGGTCTCGAAAGAAAAGTGGGCGGGACCACAGCACCCTTCAGAGGAGAGCAGTCCAGTTTAGTTCCACTTACGGTTTCGCTTTCAATTTATCTTTTAAGAGGAATTGGAAACCGAAACTAAACCGAGGCGCATCTGGAAAAGCGAAACTGATGAAGTTGCGCTCAGCTGGCGCAGGGCGCCGTTTCCAGGCTCCTGCGCAGAGGACCTAGGCTTCCCAGCGCCCCCACTCGCCGGCGCCGCGCCTTCACCTGTGTCCCGCGCTCACCTGGCCCGTGCCCTCGCGGCGCGTCCCTCCGGCCCAGCTGGCCCCGGCTGTTGTCCCCGCACGCGTGGACGGTGCCATCGCTCAGCAGCAGCAGCGAGTGGCGCTCCCCGCTGGCCGCCTGCCGCAGCTCGGCTCTGCCCGACAGTTCCCGGCGCTGCAGCCTCCCGGGGCCCGGGCCCCAGCAGAAGTACATTCCGCTCCCGCGCTGGCCGCCTGCCCAGGTCTATCTGCCAGGTCTCCTCCGGCTCCCAGAGGTTAGTGACCGGAGGTCAGCCCCACTCTGGTCTCAGCCAGCCAGCTGTGGAACTCGCCCCAACGAGGGCTGTCTTGGAGCACTACGTCATCCGACGCCTCCCCATACATTTTTTCGGGTTTCAAACAGGAGTCCCAAGTGCCCAGGAGCAGAGAGGGACTTCCCCGCTTTTCTCAGAGAGGAAAAACACCCAGATTGACATCCTAGCTAAGCCGCTTATGAGCTGTGGGACTTGGGGCAGGTGACAACGATTCTGTGCCTCACCTACCGTGTCTATGAAATGTGGACAGTAATACAGCAAATCTAATACGTCAGGACAATTTAATAGCTCATTAGTAACGTGTTAGAATAATTACTAGAGTGCTTTCATAAAAGCCTCCGAGTGCCAACCTTCAACTGTTTTTGGCAATAGAAATGCAAAATCCTCATGGTGCTTACATTCCCCTATTTATAAACAGATAAATACTTAGCATAAGGTCAAACAACTTAATGTTACTTAGCAACATTAAGAAAAATAAAACAGTAAAGCAATAGAAGGTGGGGACAGAAGGAACTATTGTTTTTGGTAAGATATCAGAGAAGGTATAAAATGGAACTTGGGAAATGAATCATGCTCCTATGTAAGGGCAGAGGTTGCTGGGAGAGCAATTGAAAAGTTTTGAACAGAGAAGTGACATGGTCTGACTGTAGTTTTAAAAGAATCACTCTGGCTGCTGGGTAGAAGATAAGAGAATAAACATGGAAGCAGAAAAGCCAGTTGGGAGAGGTGGCTGCAGGAGTCCAGGTCACGAGGATGATGCTGGCACTAAAGTGATGTCCTGGAGGGGAGGAGAGAAGAAATGATCACAGTCAAGATGTTTTGAAAGCCAGAGTCCACAGATTTGCTGCTGGATTGGAAATGTGAGGAAAGAAGGAAAAGAATTAGGATTTCTGCAAGGTTGGCTTGAGCAACTGGGTGAACAGTGGTAGCCTTTACTGGGAGGGGGGGCCTTCAGGGAGGTGCCAGTTTGGGACTGGTGGGTCAGGAGTCCAGTCTGGTAATAACTGAGAGATGCTTGGTATAAAATGAGGCAATAAGGTAAGCCAGTTCAGAGTTGTGGAGAGAAGTCGGGGCGGAGCCCTGCTATTGGCAGTCCTCAGTGCAGAGATAATATTGGAAGCCAGATGGCTGGCTGGCTGACTGAGAGCCCCAGGGGGTGGGTGTGGCTAGCATATAACAGAGAATAGATCCTAGGAAGAAACCCAGGAGGGCTGGTGTGTGAGAAGCAAGTGAAGAAGAGAATGATCAACTCCGTGTATTGTTTGTCCAGCAAGTTGATCTTTAGGTTTGGCAAAAATGGAGGTCATTGGTGACTGACAGTGTTCGCCATCATCAGCATTATTGTTTTATTTGTATAGTATTCTTTATAGTACTCTCAGCTCACCTCTCATTACTACTACATTTTAAGTTCTCTCAAGATGAGAATAAACGTTTTTCGCTCTTAAGAGTGCCTGGCACATAGTAGATGCTAGAAGGCAGGTATTGGACAAATGGGTTGATGTGTGGTAAGTAAATGAATTAGCATTCATACTTCTGGCTCCATTTTACAATATGCCATTTACTATCTACCCTTTTCTGAACAGAAATTTCCCAAATGTGTAGTACTTTCCTCTGACACAACAGTGAGAATTTGATATTATCAGCCTAAGACACTGAGCCCTCGTATTAAGTTATTACTTTTTAAAAAATTTACTGAACTACAATGTAAATGTATTATGCTCATTTTGTGTCACTACCACACAGTATAGTGTCTACCACATTAAAAGAACTCAATACATGTTAGTGAGTTAAGTGAATAAAAGGTAAATTAAATAAATTGATTGTACTTTTAGTGCTTGAGAAAGATATAATTATCCATTCAGCTGTGTTCATGCACTTGGAAATAGTAGCTCCCATTTATTGAATGCTTACCATGTGTTGACAATTTTATATAAAACTAGAGGCCCAGTGCATGAAAATTCATGCACTGGAGCAGGGGGGTCCTTCAGCTTGGCCTGCCCCCTCTCACAGTCTGGGAGCCCTCAGGGGCAGGAGGTGACCCGGCAATCAGGGAAAGGCGATGCCCCCATCCCACCTCTGCTGCTGCCACTGCCGGCAGTGCAAGCCTCAGCTGGCCCTGGTTACCTGAGCCTTGGGCAGCTGGGCAGCCACCATCTGAGGCTTGCCTGCAACTTGGGCATCAGCTGGGCAGCCGACATCTGAGGCTTGCCTATGCCTCAGGCGTCAGCTGGGCAGCAGACATCAAGTCTTGCCTGCGCCTTGTGTGTTGGCTGGGCAGCCAACTTCCGAGGCTTGCCTGTGCCTTGGGCCGGCTCTGGGCAGCTGGGGTGCTGAGGGCGGGTTCAGCTGCACCACGCACCTGCCACCCCCCCCTGCAACTCCTGCCCCCCCAGCAGGCTGAAAGGACTGGGGGACTCTGGCAGGAATGAGGGGACTGGGCGCCACCATCTTGTGGCTATGGGCGCTTCCATCTTTGTGACAGTGTGATGGTTAATTTGCATATTCCCTCTTTATTAGATGGGATGTCTAATTTAATTCTTTATTCTGCTTTTTTTTTTTTTTCAGTTAAGACAGGTTTGATTGCAAGTGACAGAAAATATGACCTAAACTTGCTTAATCAGAAGTTTACTGATAGATCGCATTATTATTTTTCTAAAATATTTGCTGCCCCTCTCTTTCCTATGGCATCAAGCCTGAGCACATGAATTTATTCTGGCCAATGATGTGCAAACAGGAGGCATCTTCCAGGCAGATGGTTTAAGAGCCAGTACTTACTCTCCTACTCTCTTTCCCCACCCTTTCCCCCCTATTACAACAACTGGTGGTTTCCAGATAGAGATTACTCCATCATCCTGGGTCCCGGATTAAAACAGTAATTTAGCAGAGTTGCAGCTAATCTATGAAGCAAAAGTGAGAAATGAATCTTTGTGGCTGTCAGGTCCTGAGATTTGGGGGAGAGGAAGGTATTATTGCTCTAATAACATAATTTAGCCTCTTCTGACAGTCCCATAACTGAAAGTCTGTCAGCATGGATGATTGGCAGGGATTGCTTCCTGCCAACAATGACTTAATGTCCTAATGATTCCATTTCTCTGTATCCCTTTACTCTGCCTCTTGTTATGAGGGCTTCCTCTTCAGGCTCCACACAGTGTACTCCACGGTTCCTGAATCTCCTCTGAGGTGGCAAGTTTAGTCGTGATGTCCTCAGTGGCCAAATCTGGGTCACAGGTCTACCCCTGAGCCAGTCACTGTGGATGCCAGGTGATGGAGTCAATCACCTGGTAGATCTTTCTGCCGAGGAGATAAGCAACATGTATCCTCTACATCAATCATGTAGAATAAGTATTAATATAATTTCCGTTTTGTGGGTACGGAATCAAGGTTCAAAGAGCCTTGGTAACTTGTTTGAAGTTACATGGCATGTAAGTGGCAGAATTTTAACGCTAGTCAATTTGACTAGAAAGCCTATCTAATTTCCACTCTTTAGTCCCTGATGCCTCCTTGAGTGTCCTCTTCAGGTTAACGGCACATCCTCACAACTATTCCATCTAGAAAATTCCAGTTCATCTTATATTTCCTCCCCATTGAAAAACCTCCCCTAACCAATTAGCTGCTGAAGGATGTAGGCTCATATCAGCAGCAGCTTATTTTTTATTCTCTTTATATCTCTGCCACTCCTACCCTAGTTCAGGTCTTTTGCAATAACCTCTCACATGTCTGTATCTCTAATATCTGGTATATCTAATGTATCTATATGTATAAAAGCCTAAGTGACTGTTACCACCGGAACAACTGGTTGACCAGTAGCTATGACATGCACTGATCACCAGGGGGCAGATGCTCAATGCAGGAGCTACCCCCTGGTGGTCAGTTTGCTCCCACAGCCAATCTCCCACAGCCCCTCTCCCCCCATCTTGGCTGGTCCCCCTGATCGCCCTGATGGTGGGGTCAGCCGGCTAACCTCCCGGGCCCCTCCCTTTCCCCTTCCCCGCCCCCTGCTGTTCGGCCCCCTCAATAGGCCTCAATCGCTGGCCAGGTCAAGGGATTCCACCCATGCACAAATTTGTGTACCAGGCCTCTAGTCTTTTATATTCTAAGAGTTATCTGCAGAAAACACAGTTGTGATCACATCACATACTTTCTGTAATGATTGTAGGCTTATTACTACAGAAAAAAATCCTTTGTGTATAATTTAAGGCCCTCCATGATCTGCTTCTAACTGATCTTTACAGCTGCATTTCGCCAACAATTATAGGCATCACTCACTCACACACACACACACTCTGGGACCAGTCACAATGAACAACTTGCCTTTTCCTACTTGCTTTTTCCTATATCCATGCCTTTGTCATTCTGTATCTTTGCCTAGATTCCCCCCGCCCCAATTCTGTTTACAAAAAATATAACGTCTCAAATACCTCATCTCTGTGAAGCCTTGGACTCCGCACATCAATTACTCCTTTCTGAGCTCCTACAGCAAACAATGTCCTTAGTCTGCACATGCTCCTCGACATGGTACTAATTACACTCTGTATTGCTGTATTGTTCTGGCTTTGCTAACCAACTTTGTGAGGGACCTTAATCATCTTTATAGCCTCACCAAAGCCTAGCAAAGTATCTCTTACACAAAACATGCTAAATAGAGTGCCTTGCTGGAAGACATGGGGGAAGGATGCTTAGGAGATAATCAGCACTCAGTGACTATGAGATAAATTAATTAGGTAAAACTCACGATTAATACATATTTTTAAATCCTTACTGAATGTCCATTTATGGGTAAGACATGAAGCAAACAAAATGTAATAATTGCTCACATTAATATTTACTTTAGGCCAGTGGTCGGCAAACTCATTAGTTAACAGAGCCAAATATCAACAGTACAACAATTGAAATTTCTTTTGAGAGCCAAATTTTTAAAACTTAAACTTCTTCTAACGCCACTTCTTCAAAATAGACTCGCCCAGGCCGTGGTATTTTGTGGAAGAGTCACACTCAAGGGGCCAAAGAGCCGCAGTTTGCCGACCACGCTTTAGGCTTTACAAAATCCTTTCAGCTATTTTAACCTCCTAAGCTTAGAGGAGGTGGGCATGAGAAGGAATACCACCCCTTTTTCAGGGATGAAGAACTCAGGCTCCGAGGGTGAAAGTGATTGGTCTCAAATGACAAGTACGTGCAACAGCCCATGGCTTTTCTTTGCACTATGCAACCATGTCTGATGAGCTTCCCTTTCTCAGAGAACTCTCAGGTAAAAAACAGGAAGCAATAAAAATGGACTGTCATCATATCCAGGAAATCACACTTTGAAGATTATTGATAGCTAATATCTCATGCAAGGAGCTTATTTTTCTTTTTTTACTAAATTTTCCTAACTGTTTTATGGAGGACAGGAGAATGAGAGAAGGGAAAGAAAAGAAAATTTTCTAGCTAGCCACCACATGCTGGTTTCTTTTACCATACATTTCCCAGTTAAGCTTTGTAACCACCCTGCAAGTTCTGTGTTCCATATTGCATACAGATATGAATAACTCGAGTCTCAGAAAATCATAGTGATTTGATAAAGAAAAATGGTAAGATGAATGGGGGAACCCCAGGTTCAAACCTTCTCTGCCTGCTTTCCACCAAACAGCACTGACTCAAAGCGAGGTGAGAAGGATGTTGGAAAGGGGATGAGAGAGAGGGAGAACTTATAGAAGGTCATTGTGGATCACATGGGTTTGAGGAAAGAGAATAAACCAGACAGAAGGGGAAGAATTAGATCTGAGGTCAATCCTTGAGGATCAGCTGGAAGGACATGTGAGAAGAAGTAGAGACCTTGTAATTATGTTGCTTTTCTCTACCACCCTCTTCCTAGCCCCGCTTCTGAGTTCAAAGCCCATCCTATGTGCTACTTAGCCAGGACAGCCCGTAGACTGGACAAATGGCAAATGGAATGCACTTCATGTATAATTTTATGAGGACACTCCATATGCCATCCCAATTACCTCCAGATGGCCCCATGGCAGATGTCATCCAGCGGTTCTCCACAAATGGACAAGATAGGTAGGATAGCCAGTACAAGTTGGGGGAGAGAAAAAAAAAAGACCTGTTCAAGACCCAACCTTTCAGTCTCCTATTACAAGATAAGAAATAGTAATTTTGATTTTTAACTCTAGATGGCGGTATTAGTCAACTTGAAGTCTTTTTTTTTTTTTTTTTTTAATTGAATTTATTGAGGTAATGGTTAATAAAATTATACAGGTTTCAGGTATATAATTCTATATATTGTATTGTGTTTTTATCACCCCAAGTCAAGTCTCCTTCCATCACCATTTATCCCCCCTTTACCTTCTATCTCTCCCAAATCCCCTTCCCTCTGGCAGTCACCATACTGTTGTCTGTGAAGCTCTTTTCTTTAATCTTAGGAGACAACTTGACCTATTTTTTTTTTTTTTTATGTTGACAGATTAATGGTTGACATCTCTTTTCTATATGTATTCTTAAAATTATCCATAAAGATTTTTATGATTTTCTTTTTCATGCTTATTAGAGATACTGATAGTTAAATTACTTAGGAAACTACAAAATGTTATATTCACATGTTATATTATTACTACATTATTGTCATAAGACATTTCATTATAGCACTGCTTTTATCTGGAGTCTGTCAGCAATCTCCAAGCTCCAGAATATAGTCCTGAACTGGGAAAAAAAGAAAAAGTAACTGAATCTTAGAAATGGTTGCCCCTCCAGCCAGGGGCTTCTAAACATGCTACCCAGTAATAAATTGAGGACAGGCCAAGACTTGTATTTAAACACTAGAGGCCCGGTGCACGAAATTCGTGCACGGGGGGGGGGGTGTCCCTTAGCCCAGCCTGCACCCTCTCCAATCTGGGACTCCTTGAGGGATGTCCGACTGCCCATTTAGGCACAATCCCGGTGGGGTGGGATCGGGCCTAAATGGGCAGTTGAACATCCCTCTCACAATCCAGGACTGCTGGCTCCCAACCGCTTGCCTGTCTGCCTGCCTGATTGCCCCTAACTGCTTCTGCCTATCAGTCTGATCACCCCTAACCACTCCCATGCCAGCTTGATTGACGCCTAATTGCTTTCCTGCTGGCCCAATTGCCCCTAACTGCCCTCCCCTGCAGGCCTGGTTGCCCCTAACTGCCCTCCATGCAGACCTGGTCTCCCCCAACTGCCCTCCCCTGCAGGCCTGGTTGCCCCCAACTGCCCTCCCCTACAGGCCTGGTTGCCCCCAACTGCCCTCCTCTGCCAGCCCGGTCACCCCCAACTGCCCTCCTCTGCAGGCCTGGTCCCACCAACTGCCCTCCCCTACTGGTCTAGTCGCCCCCAACTGCCCTTTCCTGCAGGTCTAGTCCCCCCCAACTGCCCTCCCCTGAAGGCCTGGTCCCCCCCAACCGCCCTCCCCTGCAGGCTTTGTCCCTCCCAACTGGCCTCCCCTACAGGCCTGGTCCCCTCCAACTGCCCTCCCCTGCAGGCCTGGTTGCCCCTAACTGCTCTTCATGCAGGCTTAGTCACCTCCAACTGGCCTCCCCTGCAGGCCTGGTTGCCCCCAACTACCCTCCCCTTCAGGCCTGGTTCCCCCCAACTACCCTCCTCTGCAGGCCTGGTTGCTTCCAACCGCCCTTCTCTTGCTGGCTCAGTCAACCCTAACTGCCCTCCCTTGCAGGCCTAGTCCCTCCCAACTGCCCTCCCCTGCTGGCCTGATTGCCCACAACTGCCCTCCCCTGCCGGCCATCTTGTGGTGGCCATCTTGTGTCCACATGGGGGCAGCCACCTTTGACCACATGGGGGCAGCCATCTTGTATGTTGGAGTGATGGTCAATTTGCATATTACTCTTTTATTAGATAGGATTGTTTAACTTAATTTGCTAGCCTATGTGAGCTAGTGGAGTGTTCTCTTGTAAATTAGAAAATTTCACCTGCATGCAATGATGCTGTCAAATAATAATGGCTAACAAGATTCAAGTTTACTTCTCTCACACATTAAAAAGTCTTTGAGGTAAGCAACCAAGGCTCATGTGGCAGGAACTCGGGCACCTTTTATCAGTTTTTTTGGGAACTTAACTTCCATCTTCAAGGTCATCTTCAAAAACCTAACAGCAAATCTTCACATTCCAAGATGACTACTGGAGTTGTATTATCACAACTCTGTTCCAGGCAGCTAGAAATGAGGAATGAGGTGGTTATTCCCAGAACCCATACAACACTTTCTCATATGTCTGATTAACCAAAACTTAATCACATGGCTATAGTAGCTGCAGAAGATGCTGGAAAACTTAAATAAAATTGGAGTTCTGTTACCAAGGAAGGAGTGAATTATTAGGTTGCACTGAGCGGTCTCTCCCCAACCAGCAAGGAATTTGAGATGTTTGGTTCCTACATATGGGAGGGCGGCGTCACCAGGGTGTGACAAGTGCAGTTAGTTGCATAGGGCTCTTTCAGAAGGCCTGCACTTAGTTTAATGTGCTGCTGTCTCTGTCTTGAAATCCTTAACAATTTTCACTTTGAACCTGTGTTTTGTAAGTGAAGTTTGTTGGAACACTGGAGTATTGTGAGAGCAGAGGAGATACATGCAATATGTCTGCTATTGCTTGCCACCCTATTTGCATATGGTATTCCAGATGCCACCATAAGCATAAAATTCCATTGGATCCGTGGTGTGTGAGAGTTCAATGAGGCTCAAAGCTAGGATAAGGTAAGTAGGTTACATCTAGGACTGAGTAAACTAGGACATTGACAGCCCCTAGAGGCCACACTTTCCGTTTGAACCAGAACTTGGCTTCTAATCCAGAAAGAAGGCAATGGCATTCGAAGAAACACAGATGAGCAAGGAACCCTATCAGACCCTTTCTTAGTCCTCATTTTTCTCAGTATTAGCCAACAAGTAGTACTGAAAATGATATAGAAAGAAAAGGAAAGTTAGGGCAACCCATAATTCATTTCCCTTTCAGTCCTTTCTTATCCTTAGGCTAAAATTAGAGTGTTAGTAGAACATGCAGGTATCAAGAAGTGGAATAAAATAGTTGGGTTAGTTTTGTGCAGTGTCTCCACCATTCTGGTAAGAATTAAATACACGTGAATATAAGAGCTACAAAATAGAAATTACATGGTTTTGATTCTTTTGCTTATGAATTAATAGCTTGTTTGCATTTAAAATTTGCATTGCACAATTTAACGATGAATGGTAAAATTTATGCTCATATCTTAAAATTCTAATTTTCTTTAGTTAGAACAACATTAAGAAGCAATAACACCATGACAAATTTGAGATCTTGGAAGAAAAGAAAAAGTTTTACATTTTAGTACCTTTACTTTCCTTCCCCCCCGCCCTATTTTTTGAACAAGAAGCTCTGCGTTTCGTTTTGTGCTGGGCCCCACAAATTATGAAGTTAGCACTGATGCAGGGTTTAAAAATTCAGTCAGACTGCAAAACAATTTATTCTCTAGAACTTCCCTAAATTGATTCTCAAGCTTCTGTGCTAGTTTTTGGGCAGGGATCTTAAACTGATCATTTTACATTCTCCATCTCTTCTTGTTTGAACTGTTGTTCTTCAGGTAAATACTGTATTTTCTAGATGTTTTTCTTCCTTTCCACTCGCCCAAGTCCTTTGTCATTACGGGAACTATAATAAAAGGTTGAAGGGAAAGGATAAAGCAATGTATTCAACTTGAAATAAAAGGTTGTTCATAATATAGTGTTCACCAGGAGAGTTCATCATTGTGTCATGAAGTTTATGAGAATTTTCTTCACACTTGTGTCCTTTACCACCAGTTTCTAACATGTAAGAGAAGTTGAATCAGAAATTCAGATAGTCGAGTTAATGGAAAATCATTTAAGGGATATAATAAATTGCCTCCTGTTGAAGTCTGAGAAACTCAAACCATGATACATCTTACTTCTGCCCACTAGTTAATACTTATTAAGTGCTTTCTAAGTGACGGGCACTGTCATTAGAGAGTCACATGAAATATCCTGTTGTATCATCACAACAACACTAGGAAGTAGATACAATTATTATCCCTATTTCACCTAAGATGGAACTGAGACATTAAGGAGTAATTTGCCCAAAGTCGCACAACTAAGTGGCATGGCTGGTATATTATCCCAGACAGTCTAATTCCAGAACCTCCACTCTTGGTACACGTAAAGTGTCCTACTCTTTGCAAGGAAACGCAGGAATTTATTTATAATTAAATTAAATTTACAGAACATATTTCCATTAGTGCATTGACTTGACTGCAATGGAATCTTAAAGACTTGCAGAGGTATTTGATGGATATAAAATCATACCATAAGAAAAGAGTGATAAATGAGTCACAATTTAAATATATGGGGACTTCCGTGAAAGTGTGAACTTCAAGATGCACTTAAATCATCAAACGTCTGGGGAGCTTTGGACTGCAGGAAGACCAGAAAGGGACTATGGATCCCACGAAACTACAGTAACTTTGAAATAATAGAGACAGATATGTAACTGCCTAAAAATCCTGTCTTTCTAGTTTCGTAAAAATTACATTATTTTTCTGGGAATTTCTTTAAAAAAGAACAAAACACACTAAGAACTACCACCCATGAAATAAATATGAATTCAGAATAGAAATGTTCCTATGTGTCTCAAAAACAAATCAGTCTTTCAAACACCAATAGCTGTGTTGTATAAAATTAAGCCTGAACTGTATAATTCTATATAAAATAATGGATTTCTGATATTCTGTTTAAGAAAAAATTAGACGCGAACACATTGGGATGGGTGTGTAGATAATATAATTGTCCTCAGTGACTATATCTATATTATGCCTTCTGACTTCAACTCAGTAATAATCAGCATAACACTGTTTTCTCTTGGTTACAAGTGAGTGAAGAGTAGTAGAATGTGCCACCCCAAAACATGACTAGGAGTTCAGGACATGCCACCTCAATATATGGCCCTTTGGCATGTTATTTTGAGCTGTAGGCACATGAAAAACAGCAAATGCATGGAGAGGTTTTCTCTGAACTCCCTTATCTGCCTAAAAACAGGTCCTCCAAAGGGAACTCAGTTGTTTTAAATCCTCTTCCCTGAAGTTTCATCAACCAGGGAGGATTGACTCTTATCACAGGAGAGGAGACTAGAAGACACCACACCTAGGCAAATCTTGCCACAAACTATCATAACTTCCATCTAGTCTCCTAAGGGCCCATTCTTGTTCCCTAAAATTCATTTGCTCTCCCTTAAGATGCCTACATTCCCCACTTTCTTTTCCCATTAAGATGGTATTTAAGCCTGAATTCAAAACTACCTCAGAGAGTTACTCATCTTTCCCTGGGTATCTCCCATGTATATATGAAGTGTACCTGTTAATAACTTCCTGTCTTTCTCTCGTGAATATGTCTTTTGCTACAGGTGTCTCAGCTAAGAGCTCAGGAGGATAAAGAGAAAAGTATTCTTCCTTACATGACTACGAGACCCACTGAACAAATTATGATGCTAACTCTCCTGGCCTCTTTAGCTGGGTTCAAAGAATGAACAGAAAACCCAAATCAGGCCAATCAGAGTGTGTGTATTTTTCCCTTGGGATTTTAAAAACTTGAAGCTAGTAGAGAAGTACTCATTTCTCCTAGGCTGTAGGACTTACCTCAGATGGTCTGCCTGCAAAGAACACTGAAGTACCTGGGATTGCATGCCCAGGGGCTGCCCTTAACCAAGGACTGGAGCGATGAAAAGACTTCAGCTCCCTTATAACCTGATCAGGATAATTGAGGAATCATCTAGACCTGTTCTGTCCAATACAGTAGCCAGCATATGTGGCCACCGAGTACTTGAAATGTGAAATGTCCATATCATGATGTGCAGAAGGTATAAAACACAGACTGGATTTCAAAGAATTAGTATGAAGAATGTAAAGCATCTCGTCAATAATTTTTAGCTGATTAGACATTGAAGTGATAATGCTTTTTATATAAGTGGGTTAAGTAAAACATTAAAATAATTTCACCTTTTTGAATTTGGATAGTTCAACATTAAAAATGACATATGTGGCTTGCCTTGTCTCCAGGACTTAGGGGATTGAGCCACAGTTACCCTCCATAGGACTTTGCTCAATATCTATCTCTTCTTGGCCTCCCCTTCCCATTTTCTCTCCTATTCTCCTGGACTTTTCCTGGGAATAGATCACAAGTCATTTTCACACTCTCAGTCAGAAACTGCTTACAGGACAGTTAAGAAAGAAGTAAGGTTCGATTTAAGGACTCATTTAAAACTAGTTATATATAGGCCCTGACCCAGTTAGAGTGTCATCCTGCAAAGATTTCAGGTTTGCAAAGGACTTGTATGCATGCATATTAGCATAACCAATGGACACAGACACTGGGGCGGTGGGGCTTGCCCAGGGTGGGAATGGCTGGCGGGGGGTCAATTGGGGAAAAAAAAGACATGTAAAACTTTAGACAGTAAATCTACACTAATAAAAAACATGCAAATTGACTGTCCCTCTGCTATGCCCACCAGCCAATGAGGAGTGAGTATGCAAATTAACCCAACAAAGATGGCGGCAGCCACAAAGCTGGAGTGAGCAGGAAGCTTGGGTTGCTCCCGGCGACAGAGGAAGCCAAGCTTCCCGACCGCCTTGGCCCCCGCTCAATGAGTAGCTGGGGGTGACCCAAGCTTCCAGGTGACTCTGGCCTCTGCTCAAGGAGGGGCTGGAGAAAAAAAAAAAAAAGGAGGGGCTGGGTAGCTGGGGAGCATGGCCAGCAGCCCCTCACCCAGGCTGGCCACGCCCCCATGGGGTGAGGGTCCCTGCTGGGGAGGTTGGCCAGCCTTCAAACAGCCATCAGCCCCTCACCCAGGCTGGCCAGGCACTCTAGTGGGGACCCCTACTCTGAAGGGGGTGTGGCCAGCCTTCAAACAGCCCTCAGTCCTTCACCCAGGCTGGCCAGGCACCCATGGGGTGAGGGTCTCCGCTGGGGAGCATGGCCAGCCTGCAAACAGCCATCAGCCCCTCACCCAGGCTAGCCATGCCCCCATTGGGTGAGGGTCTCTGCTGGGGAGCATGGCCAGCCTGCAAACAGCCATCAGCCCCTCACCCAGGCTGGGCAGGCACCCCAGTGGGAACCCCTACCCTGAAAGGGGTGTGGCCAGCTTGAAAACAGCCCTCAGCCCCTCACCCAGGCTGGCCACACCCCCCCAGCGGGACCTTCACCCCATGGGGGCATGGCTGGCCTGCAAACCACCACAGGCCCCTCGCCCCAGCCACCCCACGCCCCAAGGGAACTCCACCCTGATCTGGGACACTCTTCAGGGCAAACCAGCCTGCCCCCACCCATGCACCAGGCCTCTATACTAATAAAAGGTAATATGCTAATTAGACTGGGAGACCTTCCAGGAGACCTTCTGGACATTCTTCTGGACAAAGCCATGGTGGCGGGGCCAAGGTAGAGGTGGTTAGAGGCCAAGAGGGGAGGGCAGTTGTGGTTGATCAGGCCAGCGAGGGGGCAGTTGGGGGTGAGCAGACCAGCAGGAGGGCCAGTTGGGGGCGAGCAGGCCATCAGTGGGGGTCAGTTGGGATGATCAGGACAGCGGGGGGGTGGGGGGGTGCGCAGTTTGGAGTGAGCAGGCCAGCAGGGGAGCAGTTGGGGGCGAGCAGGCCAGTGGGGGGGCAGTTGGGGGCGAGCACACTGTCACAGGGACAGTTGGGGGTGATCAGGCTGGCGGGGGTCATTTGGGGGAGAGCAGGATGGTGGTGGGGGGCAGTTGGGAGTGAGAAGGCTAGCAGGCAGAGTGGTTAGGGGCAATCAGGCAGGCAGGCAGATGAGTGGTTAGGAGCCAGCAGTCCCGGATTGTGAAAGGGATGTCCGACTGCCAGTTTAGGCCTGTTCCCTGTAAACCAGCAGTAGGATATCCTTCGAGGGGTCAGATTGGAAAGGGTGCAGACTGGGCTGAGGGATTACCACCCCCCACTGCACGAATTTTGTGCACCGGGCCACTAGTAAATAAATAAAAAGTAAAAAAAATATTTCAGGTTTGATTCTGGTCAGGGCACATGGGCACGTATAAGAATCAACAAATGAATGCATGAATAAATGGAACAAGTTCTCTCTCTCTCTCTCTCTCTCTCTCTCTCTCTCTCTCTCTCTCTCTCTCTCTCCATCCTCCTTCTCCCTCTCAAAGCAATAAAATAAAAAATAAACGAGTTATATATAACAACCACTAGCCACCCACCTTGTGATCAGAGCTCAATTTACTTAAAACATTTTCCCCAACACCCTTGTTTTTTTATTTTTTTTAAGTTGTTACATCAGAAGCTGAAGATTATTTATTCTAAGACCCTCCCCCCCCCCCCCCCCCCAGCTGAAGCAGAGGTCTCATTAATATTTACTCATCACTTCCATTTTAGGAGTAATGCTAAGGACTCAAATACTATTGTGTTCTGATAAGCTGCACTACAATTGGTAACTTTGCTTATTGAAATATTTGCAGTTAATAAACTGATTGACACTTGTTCTTCTTTCTCAGCTGAACTTTAAAATATTTCCCTCCTTCCAGGCTGATGTCGCTCAGTTCTCTCTCTCTCCCTCTCCTTTCCTCTCACTGATCGGCTACCCCCTACTGGGGATCGAGCCTGCAATCCAGACATGTGCTCTTGACTGGAATTGAACCTGGGACCCTTCAGTCTGTAGGCCGACGCTCTATCCACTGAGTCAAACCAGCTAGGGCAAATTTATAAAATATTAAAAATATATATTTACCTCCAAATTTCAGGTTCCATCAAAAATTGTTTCCTAGCTAAAAAAACACATATCACTCTCTGCTTAAGGAAGTATTGCCTATAAGTAGTTTATAGAGTAGTTTAATGTCTTCTCTAAAAGGGGGAGTAAACTACCAACATCATTCTTGTGTTCACTCTCCATTCATTCATTCATTTAATTACTAGAGGCCTGGTGCATGAATTTGTGCACCAGTGTGGGGGGGTCCCTCGGCCTGGCCTATGGGATTGGGCCAAAACCAGCTCTCCAATATCCCCCGAGGGGTCCTGGATTGCGAGAGGGCGCAGGCCAGGCCGAGGGACCCCACTGGTGCACAATTGGGGCCGGGAAGGGACACAGGAAGTTGGCCAGCCAGGGAGAGAGTGCAGGAGGGCTCCAGGGCATGTCTGGCCCATCTCAGTCCCAATCGATGACCCCAGCAGCAAGCTGACCTACCAGTTGGAGCCTCTGCCCCCTGGTGGTCAGTGCACATCATAGCGAGCGGTTGAGTGGCCTTAGCATACCATTAGCATATTATGCTTGATTGGTTGAACAGATGACAGGACACTGAGCATATTAGGCTTTCATTATATAGGGTCATTTGCTGAGTAACCCACTCATACAACATACCACTTGAGAAACTAAGGAATTTCTGCTTCGAGATGATTAAATCTAACAGATCAGAGGAGATATGGACACTAATAACTATAGTAAAGGTTATCTGAGAAGACTGTCATGTTTGGGGAGCAAACAAAAGGTCTGGACACTTAGATATGGAATGGGGAAATCACTTTCTGCCCAGGAAATCAGGTTAAGTTTCATAATGTTGCCACTGCAAAGTGCCTTAGGGAATGTAGAAGATTTCAACGGACAGAAATGAATGCAAAGGAATTAGAAATGGAGAAATAGCATAAACAAAGAAACAGATAAGGTGAGGTACATAGAGTGTTTTCCTAAATAAATTTATGCTTTAAAGTAAAACAGTCAAAGAACTTTAAACCCTTTTGTCTGAAGAGGTTGACTAGACCAATTTACCTGGGGCCGAGAATGATTATGAAGTGTGGGTGACCAGCTGGAAAGAGAAGAGGCCATGGTAGGTTTGACAGGCCAGGCCTCAAAATGAACTTGTTAAACTGTAGGGAACCGGTGAAAGGAGTAGAACACAAGAACACCATGATTCAGTCAAATGAGACCTGATTGTTTTACATTGAAATCTAGAGAAATTTCTCAAGTGCCAATGTAGTTCTGCAAGAATTTGCAGAGCAAATATCAGGTTCTAGGTTACATGCCCTGGAGCTCATACATTTAAATATTTGCCCTTTTGACTTTCTACCTTAAATGTAATTTGATAACTCATAATATTAGTTAGAATTTAGATATGGCTTTTAAAGAGCCATTCAACTTTAAAGAGGTATGTAGAGGTTGGGGGATAGAGGTAGAAGAGATTAAGAAGGAGAAAACAACACTTTTGGAGTAAGAATCATGTGTCAGACTGTGCTGTGAGCTTTACACATCTACACTAATAAAAGAGAAACATGCAAATTGACCATACCTCCGTGACGCCCACATGTCAATCAGGAGTGAGTATGCAAATTAACCCAACAAAGATGGCGGGTTAATTTGCATACACAGGCATGGAGTGGCTGGGGACAGGGTGGCTGCTTGTGCGCATGCTGGCACCAAGTGGCCTGCATCCCGGGGACAGGAGTCCTCAGGAGCCAGGCCGCTCTGAGCCTGTAGGCCTGCGCGTGGTCCCGGAGTGGCTGGGGTCCCGGAACAAACCCCTGGCCTCTCCTGGCCTATGCGCGCAGGTGTGGAGTAGCCGGGGGCGGGGTGGGAACATCCCTGGGGCCCAGGCGCTCTGAGCCGGTGTGCGCACAAGTGGCCGGGGGTGGGGTGGGAATGTCCCACGCAGCGAGCGAGCAGACAGCAGGGCCCTGCTTGCCCCTGGCCGTGGCAGCGAGGGGCAAGCAGTCCCCCGCAGGGCCCCCACAGAGAGCAGACACCAGGGCCTGTGGTGGCGTCAAGCAGGCAGGTCCACAGAGAGCAGAGAACCATGGGGAGTAGGCCTAAGCTGTCAGTAGGACATCCCCTGAGGACTCCCAGGTTGGAGAGGGTGCAGGCGGGCTGAGGGACCCCCACCTATGCATGAATTTCGTGCACCAGGCCCCTAGTCTATATATATAAAAGCTTAATATGCAAAGTGTCCCCTCAAGAGTTCGGTCACTTGCTATGACATGTGCTGACCACCAGGGGGCGGCGGGGAACTGCCCTCTAGTTATCTCATAATGCAGCATTGATTTTAGATGGTTTGGTAGGAGTGAAGATAGGAAGGGGGAGATACAGAGACCAGGCAAATACAGGAAAAGAGCTGACTTCCTCAATCCTGTCAAAGAGGTTAAAGCTCTTAAAATTCCTTTACAGTTGCCTCCTGAGTGTTTCATTTCCTATCCACCACTCTCCCTTTTTCCTTGAGTATTAACTGAAAGTGGTCAAACAGGTCTCTGTTTCATCTGAATGTTTCCTTTTGTCAACTGGCGAGTCAGGGAAAAGTAGGTGGTATGAAGGCGATGTGATAGCAATCTTATAAATGACAAAAACAAAAGTGCCACTAATCACAGGGTAAAGGAGGTGAAAGAGCATAGATGATCTGCACCCAATCAAATAATCACGCCCCAAATTCAGGGTGCCAAGAATGTCAGTAGTCCCGTTCTACTATTCAGTTTTAAGAGCAGACATGATAATACTAGGGAGTATTAGTCAGTTTCTGAGTATCAAGCTCCCACCATGTGCTCAGCTCTGGCCTAGGCACTCTAAAGGAATTACAGAGGATAGGAATCTCATGTGGAACACACTTCACATGTGTAAAACAGGAAAATAAAGATACACTATAATTAAGAACTAAATGGGGGTATTACTGCTAACAGCTGTAGGAGTTCAAAAAAAGAGGCCAGTAGAGTCAGAAAAGAAATATGGCCTTGTAGGGATGCTGGAGAGAGAAGGGAGGGGTGGATGTTAAAGAGAAAGAGCCACAAGGTCATAAGCAAGTAGCAAACAATGAATCTGGTTTGTTGGGTCTGATGCCACACAGAGTACGTATTTGGGGAAAGAGAGGCTAAACCATTTCAGAGGAAAGCTAGGGCCAAAGCACAGAGACCCTGAGTTTGCCCTCAGTGTAGTAACCTGGAGGTGCTTGAGCAACTACAAGTAAGAAAACAGTACTTTGAAAGAGCTTTCTCAGGACATCCACTGTTTAGATCTAGGCTTCCCCACCCGATCTGCCCCTGGTATTGTACAGCCCATGAGCTAGGAATGATTTTCACATGTTTCAATGATTGGTGGTGGGGGGGGACGGGTTATGAGGAAGAATACTATTTCATGACAATGACATGAAATTCAAATTTAATAAGGCTGTACTGTGCTGTTTTGCAACCTTGGGAGCTTCCCAGCTAAAATCTGAAACTAGATCCTGCACCCACAGAGGGCAAGGAGAGACTGAAGAAAGAGGCAGCCACTCCAGACTTGGTAGGTGGCAGGTTTAATAAGCAAGGAAGCCCTAGCTGGTTTTGCTCAGAGGACAACGGACTAACGCAGGGGTGGGCAAACTTTTTGACTCGAGGGCCACAATGGGTTCTTAAACTGGACCGGAGGGCCGGAACAAAAGCATGGATGGAGTGTTTGTGTGAACTAATATAAATTCAAAGTAAAGGAGCGGAGGGGAGAGCAAGAGAATGGGATAGAACAGCCGGATCCGGCCCGCGGGCCGTAGTTTGCCCACGGCTGGACTAAAGGATCCCAGGTTCGATTCGGATCAAGGGCATGTACCTTGGTTGCAGTCTAGATCCCCAGCCCTGGTTGGGGTGCTGGAGGCAACCAATTGATGTGTCTCTGTCACATGGATGTTTCTCTCTCTCTCTCTGTCTCTCCCGCTCCCTTCCACTCTCTGAAAATTGGTGGAAAAATATCCTTGGTTGAGGATTAATAATTTTGTAAAAAAAGCAAGGGAACTTACATATGAGGCTTGTATTGGACAACCACAAGACAGTAGATCTCTGCACCCAGAATCTCAGGAGTTTATTTAGAGGCCTTAAAGAGGTTCAGTTATGTATATAGTGCAATGGTCTTAACAGCACATTGGTCTCTCAGGGCTGCATCCTTCAAAAGGAAGTGAAGAGCTTCTGATTGCTTTGGTCCAGCTTGAGGCTCAACTGGAGGTCATGTCTTCTGTAAAATCCTAACTTAATTGCTTTCCCTTTTTAAAATTTTATTTTTCAATTACAGCTTACATTCAGTATTATTTTGTATTAGTTTCCATTGCATTTTTTAAGGGCAACTTTAATCACAACAGCCAACCTGAGAGACACTTCTGCAGAAAAGGAAAATCAGTTATTTTTCTGTTTAGCCATAAAAAATATGTTTTTCCCCTGCTGGCATTTTCCTTGGCTCCGCTATCATGCAGGCCTTTGTGTCCAGAGCTAAGGAAATCCATCTGCATTCCAGTATCCTCTTGGTGATTCTGCCACGTCTCAGTCAGTTGTAAGTCAGCCAGCCTGCTAGCTTACACTTTTCAACAGCACCTTCTCACATTGAGCCCCTGCTTATTTTAGCCTGATGTGCAAAGTAGCAGATGAATGCCTGCCCATTCCCAGGCAGGTAAAAAGCATTGTGGGTCGGGTAGACAGGAAGAAGGAACAAATAAACCAAACTTGCCTCTAAGGTTTCTGTCCTTAATCTTACAATTAAAGAAACAAAGGTCTTTTTTTCCTAATTGCAACCTGTTCAAAGAATGTACCTTCCCATCACTCTACATGTTATTCCTATGCTGATAATTATTAAAATCTGAATATTAAAGTTATTTTTATACAGAGGGAATAATTAAAATATATACTTTTGCAATATGGCCTTAAATATATTCCCAAACTTCTTAGCTATTAATTTTTCCCTCTCCTGCCCTAAAAATTTTTTAAATGATTACCCTGCCCTTATTTAATAACAATAAGAGAAAAATATTAATTGCCTAGGTCAAGTGTCAGTAAACTTCTATATGCTGAGGCTCAGTCAGATATAGGGCCAGATAGAAAATATTTTGGGCTTTGCAGGTCCTACATTCTCTGTCACAATTATTCAACTATGCCATGGTAGCATGGAAATAGCACAGATGGTATATAAATAAACGAATATTGCTGTGTCCAATGCAATTTTATTTATACACTAAAATTTACTTTTTAAATAACTTTCATGTGTCACAAAATATTATTCTATTGTTATTGTTTTCAACGACTAAAAAAAGAAAAGTCCATTCCTAGGTCACAGGCTATACAGAAATGGGGGAGTGGGGAGCTGGCCAGATTTGACTCATGGGCCAAAGTTTGTCAAGCCCTGCCTAGTTTTAGAAGTCACACAAGATGATAATCTTAGGGAATCTATCCCATATAAGTAAAGGCATATTTTTTAAGTAAGATATTTGTATAAGGATGTCAATTAAAACTTCTTTGGATTGTCAGGAGAAAAAAAACGAAGTGAAATTTGTTTTAATAGAGGAATGATTGAATACATGCCACAGTAAAATGATTATGGAGTCATTAAAACAAGTGAGTTAGATCTAAACCAGTATTTTTGGAGAAATTGTCATGACATATCTTTAAGTGAGAAGAGCAAATTGGAGAGAAGTGATTCCTCTTTCCGATTTTTGTAAAATAAACAATCCAAGTTTTCTAAAATAAATAATGAACCTCCTGTCTACTTTCACACATAAGATTTATTGGAGTCATAAGGAATGGTGAAAAGAAGCAGGGACATATGTAAAACTAGAGGCCTGGTGCATGAAAATTTGTGCATTGGAGGGGAGGGGCCCCTCAGCCCGGCCTGCTCCCTCTCACAGTCCTGGAGCCCTCAGGGGATTGTCCTACTGACAGCTCAGGGATTGGGCCAAAGCCACAGTCTGGACTCCCTCTGTGGGAGGCAACCGGGCTGATCAGGGAAGGCGCCGCCCCCATCATCCTGCTGCTGCTGCTGCCACTGCAAGCCGCAGGGGCTGCAAGGCCTGAGCCCTGGGCCTCGCAGCTGCCTGAACCCACAGCTGCCTGAACCCTCAGCTGCCTGAGCCTATGGCTGCCTTGAGCTCACGGCTGCCTGAGCCATGGGCCTCGCAGCTGCCTGAGTCCATGGCTGCTGTGAGCCCAGCGCCACGCAGCGCCGGACCCCCACCTGTGTCCGCTCTGGGGCCGCCTGAGCCACCATGCAGGCTCGGGCAGGCCCCCGTGCCTCTGTCTCTGTCTCTGCTCCAGGCCTCACCTGTGCGGGCGACCACCTCCTGTCTGGTCGTGACCCGTTACAGAGTCCCAGCCTAATTTTCATATTACTTCTTTATATATAGAGATAATAATATATGGTGTACATGTGTGACATAAAAACTGTGATTGGCAAAATGCTAATGGGTAGCTATTACAAATGATGTTTACTTTCTTCTGTATAACTTTATGTATTTCTTGATTTTTTTTACAGTTAGCATAGTTTACTTGTATACTCCTGAAAGAACAACAATAATACTATTTTTACTTCAAACATGTTCATCAAGTGCTATACTTTAAAAATTGGAAACAACCCGAAAATCCAATAATAGAGAAGACAGTGCTAGGTATTTGGTACAGCTATACAACAGAATACAAACTGACCATTAAAAAGATGTTGTCAGTGGTGAGATTGTTGGCATTAGAACTGGATAGACCCGAATGTAAATCCAGATTCACACATTCCAGCTAAGGACCTTAAGGATGTCTTTTTATCCTTAAGTGGATTTTCTGTAACACTGGCATAGTAATGTCATTTTGTTAGCTCAGTATTTAACATATAGTACAGGCTCTTTAAATATTATCTATATTATAGTCATTTTGGGGGCTTATAAGGATTTTTTTTTAAATTTATGCAATGAATACATTTTTATCATAATAAGAGAAAAGGACTACTTTTTATTACAATGAGTTTACTTCAGGTGGAAATGGTTTCTAATAGTCACTATGGAATCTACAGCAAGGTACCTGTTACGGTAGAATAGAGGTCAGACTTGAGAGAGAAGGGCTTGGGTAGTAGTAACAGTAACAATAACAGGTGAAACTTGCATGCTTGTGTGGACCATCACAGAGAGAAGCACTGGACAGGCTTGACTATGAGAGGAGAGAAGACAGAAGGGATGCCAGGATGCATAGTCATCAGAGAAGAATGAGTCCATTCTCTAGTGAGGCAAAAGCAGGACATACCACTGTATCTTGGTCAATAAATAGTTGTGGAATGGATTGATGGATGGTTATCAAGTTTTTGCAGTTATGATCAGATTGTCTGGAATATAGAGAATAAATTAAGAAGAAAATCCTTCATTTAACACTTTTGGAGAGGAGAGGACTCTGAATTGTGGAGAAATTGTATGGGAAAATATTCATAACCCAATTAAAGGGTGTGTAGCAGTATAAACAGTATGATCCATTTATTCATCCAATAAATATTTATTGAGTGCCTATATTGTGCCAGCACTCGTGATATACCAATCACAGACCAAGATTTATTTTGTGAATCTGGGTAACTTGGCCATCTGACCCAAAGGTGTATGATGTTCGTGTTCACAATGTGTGTGGATGTTTAGGAAGGTAATTTAAATGATCTGTGGAGCTTACCCAACTGGATGAGAGGCTAATGAGTTAAGGTCAGTAAGCCATCACTCTCTGTAGCTAAGCGGTGCGATGCAGCACATAAAGGTGCAGGCCATGGCATCAGATTACCTGGGTTCAAAATCCGGCCCTCTAGCATTAGGCAGGTTTCTTTTTTTAAAAAAATACTTTCAAAAATATATATTTTTTTTATTGATTTTTTTACAGAGAGGAAGGGAGAGGGATAGAGAGTTAGAAACATCGATGAGAGAGAAACATCGATCAGCTGCCTCCTGCACACCTCCTACTGGGGATGTGCCCGCAACCAAGGTTTAGGGCTAGGCAGGTTTCTTCATCTCTCCAAACTTCCACATTCTCAACTGTGAAATGAGGATAATAGCATTTACCTGAGAGGCTTCCTTTCTCCAATTAAGAATTAGTGAAATAACATAGAGAATGCATAGCATACTGCCTAGCAATAGCAAACACCAACACCCAATAAGTGTAAGCTGTTGTTATTATTTCACCCTTGAGGAGGTCTATAAAGGAGCAAGTTAAAATGGAGCAGACTAGCACCAGGCCAGAGAAAAAGGCAATCAAAGGTGCCAGTACAACCACTTGTCGGACATCTCCTGCTCAAGACAGATTTCAATGGCTAACCTCTCCTACAGAGACACTTCAAATGGATGTTACTGTTTGTGTATTTAGGTTTGGCCTTATCAAGAGGCATAATTTTGGAACCATATGTCTACTATAAATAGTCCTCTTAGGGATGACCTACACATAGGGAAGGGGATAATCATCAACATCCTGGAGAAACTTAAGGGGTCTATGGTCAGGAGAGCTTCCTTGAGAAACACCCATTCTTACTCACTATAGTGCTGCTTTCTGGCAGAGGGCAAGGCAGCCGTGGACCATGTCAGAGAGCCCCCTTGCCTTGAACTCCTCTCAGGGTACAATACGATTCTTTTCCATTCATTGAATTTGTGCTTATTTAATAACTATTCAGTGCCAGGCAAGATGCTATGGGCTAAGGATACAACATTAAAAGAGAACAATGATCCCATCTTCCCTTGTCTCATGGACTTACAATCAAGAGAGAGAGAAAGACATTAGTCATGTGGTTACCTAAATAAATGTAAAAATATAACCATGATAAGTGCTATTAAGGAAAGGTGTTGTTGCTCTGAAATCATGTAATAGAATGACTTGATCTAGTAAATGAGATCATGAAGAATTCCTGGAGGAAATGATGCCAGTTTATGTGGAAGGGATTAGTGCCTAAATAAAACCTACAATGAACCAATTGTGCAAAGGTCCTGTGGTGAAAGGATGCATAACACTCCTGAGGGAAAGCAAAGCAAACTCTTAGTTCATAAGCCATTGAAGATAAACATTATCTTTTAAATTCATGAGTGAAGGTTCTTTCTCATTTCAGAGTGACTGAAAGAGTTAAGATACGCTAATAAGAGCTAACATTTGTTACATACCTACTAAGTAAGTCCTAAGCACTTTACATTGATCCTTACAACAATCCTAAGTGGAAATATTAGTATAATTCTCATTTTACACATGAAGAAACTGAGGCACAAAGAAGTAACTTATCCAAGGTTATACAGTCAGTAAGTGGTAGAATGGAAGTAAGATTCGTTTGGAGAAGTAGAACAGGAACAGAAGATGCAGTGATTTATAAACCACATTAAAATTTTTTATTTTTATGATAAGAGTAAAAGGAAATCATTGAGTACAAATGAAGGAGAAAAGCTGTGTGTGTGTGTGTGTGTAACAAGAACATAGTTACATTTCAAAACAATCACTCAAGCTGTAGTATGAGAACTAGTTGGAAAGATAGAAAGAGTAGATATTGAGAAACCAGTAAGGAGGTGACTACTGTTGCCTGGGCAAGAGCAAGAGGTCATGGTAGCAGGACTAGGGAGTTGGCCCCGGAGGACAGAGGTGATGTGTTTGAGATATACTTTGGGGAGAAAGTGGATGAAGAGTGATGAGGGGATGAGGATAATGATGTGTCAAGGGTGATTCCTTGGTGTCTGGCCTGTGTAACTGGGTAGATGGTGATGTCATTCTCTGACATAGAGAACACAGAAAGAGAAGCAAACCTGAATGGGGGAATGAAGTCTGTGAATTTGAGGTATTTTGAGATACCTCCACTTGACAATGTCAAGAAGATAGTTATATTTATGGGTCTGGAGCTCCTATAGGTCTGTGCTGAGATTTATTTTGGGAGTCGTCTGTAATAAGTGGTAATTGGAGACATGGAAATGGGTGAGATTTAGTAAGGAAAGGAAAGAGTGAGAAGAGAAGATTGCCCAATACACAGTGAGGAAGCCAAGTTTTCCTTGGCCTTGACTCAGCCCTTTATGTATTTTTTTTCACTCACTAATCCAAACCCTCTCTTCGGTAAGAACAAAACAAGTCCAACTGGTAATCAGAAGAAGAACCATATCAAGAAAATGACATAATGAATTAACACTTGAGATATCTTCAGTTGCTTCTTTTTATCCATTTCAAGCATTCTTTCTAAAAGGAAATAATTAACCTAGCAATGCTAGTATGCCTTGATCCCTTTAGTATGTCTTTAATACTAAAAACATTTTCCCTATAAAATGAAAACTTATATTAAGCATGCCCAAAAAGTAACTTGCCAAATAATGCTCCACTAAAGGCTTGGAAGAATTACATCAGTTTCTACAGGAGGGTGTCTTACAGATATGGAATAACTGGAGCACTCAGAGAAGTTGGCTTTTTTTTTTTTCCAAGTTGTGATTACCAGAGTTACTGCTTTATCCATAGCCCGTTAGGCACTGAACACTCACCAAGGAAAAATACACATTTATCTCTCATGCCATCTATTCATGCTATTATTCAAATAGCTCAGGCACAGATACTTATCTAACGTAAAAATTTTCATAAGATAAAAATCTGAGCTTTAAAGGAAAGTAATGCAAACTCTTTTAAGTTCATAAGCCATTGAAGATTAACATTATCATCTAAAAGGTTCAGTGAAGGTTCTTTTTCATTCTGACAGAGAATTGTGAATTAACTTAGCGACGCAGTGGTGAATATTAGAGGTGAGCAGAGCGAGCCATGCCAGTGTGCTCTGGACCCTTCAACTATCAGTTATCAACCAGGCAAGTAGTCATAACTCCAGTTTTGTGACAATCTGGTTACATTTAGTAGGAGTATGTAGAGTAAATCAGACACATCCCAGCGGAAAACAGGAAACAGATGGCTTGCTCAAATTAAGATAGTCCAAATTGATTGTTAAAGGGACAAGAACAGTGCAATACCCTGAAGCTATTACTCTTAGGTCTGAAGGGACTTGTGCGAGATCACTTAACCAAACCCAGAAAGAGGAACTCAAAAAAGTTTTGTGAAGAAGATCACCTTTAATGGAAGGACACAGCCAGCTTTAAATGATCCTGCAGGGAGACCACCGGCAGAGTAAATACCCTCCCTTCACATGCCTTCCTTACTGGGAGCCCCATCAGCCAAGAGCTGATTTAGTACTTCCAGGCCAGCCTCGGGCTTCAGAAAGCAGGGTGGAGAAGGGTGGGGAGGAACCAGAGAGAAACGGAACACAGTGAGTACAAAGAGGAAGAATGGTAAATAAATAACTAAAATAAGTGGATAAAAGTTACTGGAATGGGGGTGGGGTGGTTGCAATGGTTTCATATAAGGAAGCCAGAGAGGCTGGCTCAAAAACTTGTGCATTAGTTTTATGTGTCCATGATGAATATGGCAATAGAAATCCTAAAACCAGTGGAGTGATCATACTAAAGTTGGGTATTACCAGTCCAAAGTCTGTGTGCCCACTGTTTAGAAAAGCCAAAACTCAAAACATCGGAGTTTGGAGGAAGAAAGTTTTATTGATTGAGAAAGATCAACCATTCCAACCAAAAAGATGGGAGCCCTAGTAGTTCCTCAGGTCCATCTTAAGAAAGTATAGAGTTCAGGCTTCTTTTATGTCAAGGGAAGGGAACATGGGATGGCCTATCTTTGTAAAAATTCAAGCCCCAAGCAGAACTCTTCTAACAATTAGCATGTCTACACAAGAGCTATTAGCCTGAAAGTCCGGGCAATGAAGCAGACTTGATGGAATCAGAGAGACAGAGCACTTCACTCTGTTATACCATCTCTAGGAAATTTTATAGAAATTAGGCAAAACTGGTACTTTTCAGACTTTTGTACTGTGATCCTATATTTGTTGAATAGAAAGTCAATGTCGTGGCCAGGGTATTATAGAAGTTCAGAATGAGCCACCCCAAGATGTGCCTCAGTGGTATGTGGATTATTGTGAGGTAAAGGCCACCAAGACCCTGCCCCCAACCTTACCTAGAAGAATTGAATTAGGAGCCTGGCCCAGGATAGGAGTGATCACCAGAAATAACTTTGCACCTATCTTCTATACATCAGGGAAGTAAGCGACTTGCCTTACAAGCTCAATTTCCTTATCTCCCTTTATAAGCAACTCCCTCCCAGTATTACATTTTATAATTTAGATGGAGTTAAATCTACTGGCTCTAGAAGTGGGAATGTTATCCAGACCAGCCTTGGAAGAGTAACAACTCTGGAAACAATTATTTTTTCAGAGGTGTGCATACCGTACAAGCCAAGCTGAAACGGGGTTGGGAGAGGCCAGAAGAGGGTGCTAGCACTATGGTGAGCTCTTCCTGTTGGTGTTGCTAAACTAAACTCTTATAACTTGAAGTCACTTCATAGTTACCTGAGAATGAAAAGAGAAAAGTACAGGCTAGAGATGGATGGGAAAGACAATGTTCTGAGGACATCATTTGAGTGCCTGGATCACACCTTACAACAGGAATCCTGACATGTATCTTTTATGCTGCCTGATACCACTTGGTACTGTGAGTGAATAACTTTTGAGTCTTGGGCTTTCTCTAGCTCTCCATGATAATGTTAAATATGCAAATATGATTTCACAATTATGGCCCACTTCTAGAGCTAGTAGATTTAACTCCATCTAAATTATAAAATGTAATACTGGGAGGGAGTAGTTTCTAAAGAGAAACAAGGAAATTGAGGTGCTTCTAGCAGAAGTAGCACTAAACATTGGCCATGCAAAACAAGTACTCTCCCTGCAATTACCTTCTGAAGCTCAAGGTGCTTTACCTCATCCCTAGCTCTAAATGTCCTATGTTCTACTTCTGTCTCTGAACCTCTGTTGCATGTGGGAATCTCTGACTCTCTCACATATGTGGAGTTCCCATACATATGTATGTATTAAATCAGGTCATGTTCTCTTGTTAATCTGTTCATGTCTATTTTATTATTAGACCAGTCAAAAGTACCTTGAGGGTAGAGGAAAGTTTGTTCCTGCCCTATAGTACTAAAAGAAAGACTGTTTGTTTTTAGTAAAATGGATATTTGAAAACCCATTTACGAAATTGAAAAATTTGTGAATACACAAAGGTATTCACAGCAAAGAGCAAAATCTTGGAACAAGCTTCATTTCTAATAGTTGAAGAATAATTAAGAAAATTATAGTATGTTTTCAATGAAATATTATGCAGGATCAAATAATTACGAATACAAGGAATCATAAAACAGCATGAAAAATGCATATTTATAATGTTAGATAAAAAAACAGCATTTGAAAATTTATATATATTGCTCTGCTTACAATTGAAGAAATAGGTATATATGTATATATGTGTATATACATGTATATATATGTACATTTATATGAAAAAAGACTTGAATGAAGTTATTGGAAATTAAAATATTTTTATTAAGGTGGCAAAACATGGTTGATTATTTTCTTCTCTTAATTTTTCAAGTTTTCTGTAATGTGTGATCACATTTTATTTAAATATTTTAACAAGTCAAATACTTAAATATGTTTCATTTATTTTAATTATAATTTAAATATATTATTCTAAAATGAAATAAAAGTTGTATCTTATGAAGGACTACATGTTGATCTGAATGAAAATTACCTGGGTGTACATATACATATTAAAAATTGATTGAACTGCATATTTATGATTAACAACTTGTGCACATGTCTATCTGTATAAAAGCCTAAGTGACCATTGCAACAGAACGGACGACTGAACAGGCTGCATGGGGCTACCAGGCTGGCAGGGGGGCAGTTGGGGGCAACCAGGCCAGTGGGGGGGGAGGGGGCAGTTGGGGGCAATCAGGCTGGCAGGCAGAGGCAGTTAGGGGTGATCAGGCTGGCAGGGGGGCAGTTAGAGGCAACCAGGCCGGTGGGAGGGCAGTAAGGGGCAATCAGGCTGGCAGGCTGAGGCAGTTAGGGGTGATCAGGCAGGCAGGCAGGTGAGTGGTTAGGGGCCAGCGGTCCAGGATTGTGAGAGGGATGTCCAACTGCTGGTTTAGGCTTGATCTCCGGGATCTGGCCTAAACCAGCAGTCGGACATTCCCCGAGGGTTCCCGAATTGGAGAGGGTGCAGGCTGGACTGAGGGGACCCTCCTCCCCATGCATGAATTTTGTGCACCGGGCCTCTAGTCCTATCTAATAAAAGAGTAATATGCAAATTGACTGTACATCCACTACAACCACAAGCCACGCCCACCAGCCAATCAGGAGCAAATATGCAAATAAACCCAACCAAGATGGCACAGAGAGCAGAAAGGAGGCTTGGGTTTCCCCGGCAATGGAGGAAGCCAAGCTTTCCGCCTGCCCTTGCCGGCCTTGGCCGGGGGCTGAGCCGGGCGATTGGAGGGAGCTGGGGGTCCCCCGCCCAGGGCCGGAGGCTTTAGGCCTTGGCAGGGACAGAGCCAGTGATTGGAGGTTACTGGGGGGCCCCTGCCCAGTCCCTGAGGCTTTAGGCCTTGGCAGGGGTTGAGCCGGAGATCGGAGGAGATAGGTGTGAACTATAGAGGAAACACCTTTTCTTACCGCTCATTGGCTAAGCTCCCTGTATGCCACTGGTAATATTCTTAGTAACTTGGGTATAAGAATCCAAAAGGTGATCTAGAGCTTTTCCACCACACTACTGGAGAAAAAAATGAAGGTCCGCTGCTGGAGGGCTAAGAAATGTCATATCCTGCCCTAGGCGGTTTGGCTCAGTGGATAATGCCTAGGTTTGCCAACCGCAGGGTCCGAGTTAGATTCTGATCAAGGGCATGTACCTAGGTTGCAGGCTCCTCCCTGGCTGGGGCCCAGGTCAGGGCTCATGCAGGAGGCAACCAATCAAAGTGTCCCTCTCACTTTGATGTTTCTCTCTGTCTTTCCCTTTCTCTTCCACATTCTCTAAAAATCAATGGAAACATATCCTCAGGTGAGGAGAAAGAAAGAAAGAAAGAAAGAAAGAAAAGAAAGAAAGAAAGAAAGAAAGAAAGAAAGAAAGAAAGAAAGAAAGAAAGAAAGAAAGAAAGAAAGAAAGAAAGAAAGAAAGAAAGAAAGAAAGAAAGAAAGAAAGAAAAGAAAGAAAGAAAGAGAGAAAGAAATGTCCTATCCTATGAAAGACACATCTTGAAAATGCCTAAAGAAAGTTGTCATTTTTTCATGGTGAAGGGACCGGAGTCCGTGTTGATGAAAACACCTTGGTGGCTGTGGTGACCGGCAGTGGCTGCAGCAGCGGGGTGATGGGGCTGGTGCCTTTCCCTGATCAGCCTAGTCGCCTCCCACAAAGGGAGGCCAGACTGTGGCTTAGGCCCGCTCCCCACGGGGCCCCTAGTATATATATAAGAGCCTAAGCGACTGTTATGGTTGACCAGTAGCTATGATGACACACTGACCACCAGGGGTCAGATGCTCAATGCAGGAGCTGCCCCCTGGTGGTCAGTGCGCTCCCACAGCCAACCTTCCGCAGCCAGCCAATCTCCTGCAGTCCCAATTGGCCCTGATTGCCAGCCAGGCTGAGGGACCCCACCCATGCACCGGGCCTCTAGTTTATATATATTCATAAATATATGTGTACATACATATGTTATTCATAAGTAAAACAGTTTTAAAAATTGTAATCCACAACAAATTATCAAAAGTGTACTGGACAAGCCACACTCATTTGTTCTATACCCACTTCTTCCTTAACCCCTGACAACCACTAATCTCTACTTCATGTTTATAAATTTGCCATTTCTAGAATGTTACAAATATGAGTCATACAGTATATAACATATTCTGATTGGCTTTCTCATTTGGTATGGTTCTCTGGAGATTCATCCAGATTGTCACATGAATCAATAGTTCACTCCTTTCTGTTGCTGGGCAGTGTTCCATGGTATGGACCTACCAGTTTGTTTGACAGCTCACCAGTTGAGAGACATCAAAATTGTTTCTAATTGTGGGCCATTGTGAATAAACATTACAAAAAAAGTATACTGGATAAATGAGGTTGACTATAATTCTATCTGTATTTACCTCCTGCATTTTATCAACACAATGAAGTATGATATTCCTGAATTTTAATTCCAAAGACAAAAGAAATCTTAGAGCATTTCTATCTATTTATTGCTGTTTGCTGGAAAACCCTTGTGTCTGGGTACAGTACTATTCTATCTTTTTATTTATTTTTTTTAATCCTCACCTGAGGATATTTTTTTCATTGATTCTCAGACAGAGTGGAAGGGAGGAGCGGGTGGGGAGAAGGAGAGAGAAACATTAATTAGTTGTCTCCTGCACTCGCCTGACTGGGCCAAGGATCAAACCCACAAATGATGTATGTGCCCTTGACAGGAAATCGAACCCCATTCAGTCCATGAGCCAACGCTCTAACCACTGAGCAACCAGCTAGGGCACTATGCTATCTTAATTGACCACTTGGAAATCAGTGCTTACAAGATGGTAAGTAAGCCCATATGATTTCTAGTAATAGTAATAGAAATAAAAAGAGAAAACATATATGGAGACTGGGGGTAAACTGCTATTTGACAACACAAGAAAAATGATCTCTATTCATATTACCACGTGTACTTTTTATTTGCAAATTCTTCACAGTGGGATCATCTATGACATAGACAGCCCTAAACATAATTGCTATCATTTAATTCACAGGGAGTGAAGACAAGCAGGACACAAATGTTGGAAGCTACCCATTGTCTTCACTATCAGAAAAGTGTAAACAAGGAGCCTGGAACGCTGGTGAACCTTGAGCTCTGGCAAGGGCCAGAGCTATGCACCAATTGTTTAGTCAAGACAATGGTGGCTCAAGCAACTTCCTGACCAAATAGTCTCAAAGAAAATATTTACTAATATTTACTGATCTTTAAGATAGTCTGTCTGTTACCGGAATTGCCTGCCTGACTAAGGGCAATATGTGTATCCAAAATTTAATAAAAGGCTGGCAAGGCCTGGGCACCAGTGAAGTCCTTCCCCTTGCATTGGACTCTCTGCTTGGCTCCCCAGTTTCCAAATTATTTCTTGTCTTGTCTCATCATTTGCCCGAGGCCCTTCTCCAGATCCTGAACCCTAAGCCATGCAGGACATGGCTTTTCACACACAAACACAGCACCTACTGCTTATGTAGCAACTGTCTAGATTAGAACTTTGCCCTCAAACTTTAATATGTATAATATCCCTTAGGATCTTAAATACAGATTCTGGGGCCTCTTCCAGACTTATTAAATAAATTTTTGGCCCTGACGTCTGAGAATCTTCATTGTTTTAAGGTAGGTGATTCTAATACAGGTGATTCCTGAACAATAATTTGAGAAACATGTGTCTAGAAGGTGTTAACACATAAACATACACATACAAAATGATGATGCAAGGCAGATGTGGAAATACTTGACTTTTGCCCAACTGGTGTGGTTCAATGGTTGAATGTTGACCTATGAACCAGGAGGTCATGGTTCAATTCCTGGTCAGGGCACATGCATGGGTTTCAGGCTCCGCCCCCATTAGGGGACATGCAGGAGGCAGCTGATCAATAATTCTCATCTATTTTTCTCTCCTCCCTTCCTTTCTGAAATCAATAAAAATATTAAAAATAAGTTTTAAAAAGATTAAGACACATACCCATTTAGTAAACTAATGCAAGTCTGTTGCGAATGACAGGGTTTGTCAATGATGCAGATCAGATTATGATTTGACTGCCTTCCAATCAATGAAAGAGATACACCTGCATAGTTGGAAATGGAGGATGGTGTGTTCCAGCAGCAGGCAGGTGGTGTCTGATAAAGGAGGAGCCTGCTACTTTACTCCAGAACCTGGTTCCTATAGACCAAGAAGACATTCTCATTTAGAACACCGTAATCTGTTCCACTGCATCCCGACTACTACTGTACTGGTTTTTCCTATTCTTTCACTTTTCCCTTCCCGTTCCTGTATTGTGCATAAAGTAATTGATGTATGTGCACAAGCATTTGCATTTTTTAAAAGTCAATGGCCAATGTTTTGATCGACAGTAAATAGAGGTGAATGTGGGAAATACTGGTTCTGTGAAAATACCCCTTTCTCCATTACTGGCATGCTCATGTCGCTCTTATTTTATATTCCAGTAAGTTATTTTGTTCTCACTGTTTAAAAAAAAACACACATAAAAATCCTTGTATGCCTTGTTTGATTGGAGAATTTTAATGTTTTTCATCCATTATTATAAAACCAACGACAATTTTATAACTTTTTTTGTATGTAGGGCAGGCTCTAAGTAGGGGCTAAATTACTCTAAAAGAAATGAATTCTAGATAGTTTCCCCTTCAAGTCAAATGTCTTGTTTAAGTAAATTTCTTGTTTAAAAAAAGAAAGAAAAGAAAAAGAAAAACCATTAATAAAAAAACATCCCACTAAACCCAGGCCTGGTAGCTCAGTTGGTTAGAGCGTCATCTTAATAGGCCAAGGTTGTGGGCTTGATGCCCCATCAGGGAACTTCTCAAACATTCAAGAATTAACCAATGAATGCATAAATAAGTGGAACAACAAACTGATGTTTCTCTCTCTCAAGTCAATAAAAACAAATTAAAAAACACTAAAATGTTTTAGAGAAACTATCTGTATTTTTATTTAGATTATAGTTATGAGAGGGAATAAATAACCCCAAGAATTGTTTTACTTTTGGAAAAACTTGTAGATTTAATCAAGCTGTTGTTTAAGGGACTGTGAGGAATGGACCAGGGAAAGGACAGGTAGCATACTTTTGCCTCTAGAGATACTTGTTATTGCATGATTTAAAAAAAATCTTTTTACAATGGAATGTATCATATAATTTTTTAAGGTAAGAAGTTATTCACCATGTGGAAGAAATAACTACATTTGAAATGGAACACCAGAAATCTATCTATCTATCTATCTATCTATCTATCTATCTATCTATCTATCTATCTATAAACAGACTAAGCAACTGTGCGACCGTTTGACTGTCCGACCAGCTGGTATCTATGATGCGGACTGACAACCATGGGGCAGATGCTCAGTGCAGGAGCTGCCGAACTGTGATGACTTGGCAGCGAAGGTTCTTGGATGATGCATCTTGCCGGAAACCGATCATTGTCTCACTAATCAGAAAGGTGTGGACAAGGAACCTTGGAAGGCTGGTCAACCTTGAAGCTCTGAAAGGTCAGAGCCAACCACTCCCTATCTAATTGAGACAATGGTAATTGAGGCAACTTCCCCATCTTGTAATCATGTAAATCCTTACTGATATGATAATCCGCTTATTACCTGCTTAAGGGCTATGGGTGTTTCCCAAAGCTGCTTAAGGGTAATGGGTGTATCCCATAGCCTCAATAAAAGGGATAGCAAGGCCAGAGCCTAGCAGTAGTCCTCCCACTAGAGGTGGGCTCCCGCCTGGCCCCCCAATATCTCCAAATTAACTCTTTTCCAAGTCTCTTTTCATTTGTGTGCGGCCTTCTCCAGAAACCAGACCCTGAGTGGGCCCTGAACCACGCGGGACGTGAAAGGGGTTCCCACATCTGGCGCCCAACATGTTAAGAGATCCCACATCTGGCGCCTTCAACGAGGGATTTCTGGAGGAGAAGGTATTTTTCGCCTAAGAGCGAAGGAAGGAAAAAAATTACACCGAGAAAAGGTGTGGAAATTCACCAGAAAAAGGTGAGGGAAATTCACCGCACGCAAAGCCCACGGACTAGCTGCAGAGTCGCGAACTGTAAGTAGGGTGGGAACGTCTTTTTCAGCCAGGCTAATGGGGAAGAATTAGGTTATAAAATAATGTGGCTTCTTGTTCAAATAAAAATCTTAATTGGTATTTGGAATTTAAAATCTGTAATAAGAAATGAAACTCCACTGCTAAAACCACCTCTGGTGTGGAGAAATTCAAAGGTGGCAGGAGAGGGCAGGGCTATCCGCTCTCCCGCAATGAGATTACTTAAGGTTTCTTTTAAAAATTATAAAAGAACTTGCAGGGAAATGCAAATCTTGGCCAAATTGGGTGCTAGTTATTACTTTGGAAAGCGAAAAAGAAAGAAAAAATTTAAGATCTGTCTATCTTTTAGGCATGAAAAGAAATTTGGCCAGATCTGTTGCTGAAACTTCCCCTGAAGTAAGCAGGACGTGGGGGAAGGGAGACACGTGGAGATCCAATATGGAAGCCCACTCTCCCAGTATGCTAATTTAAAGTTTCCTTTCTCGCCATGAAAAAGTCTTAAAAATTTAGAAATGTGTCTGGAATTTCTGTGCTTGTGGGGAGAGAACCTAGCTATAAGACAGAATGCGCGCATGGTCCGATTTCGGACATTTAGATTGTCTTCAGCTGGAATCTCTCTGCAAAAGCTATAGAAAATGAGAAACCCAGAACTGGTTCTTTTTTCCTAAGAAAAATGGCGAAAAAGTCTTCTCGAAAGAAATTCAAGCTAATTCCAGCAACAGTAGTTTTTAAAATGCTAATGAACCTTGGTCAAAGTTAACTTTTAAGGCCTTCAAGAAAATAAGTAAATTTGTCTCTGTTATAGAATTTATCCAAAGTGAATGCTTGAAAATAATTATAATTGACTCTAGAATCTCAAAGAAATTGTTGAAATATAGATAAATAATGTATTAATTATAAAGAGCTAAGTAGCCCAGGTAACTGGCTACGCCCTTTGTTAATGGAGGAAGGGGTAGACGCCCTTCCCCCAGCAGACAGGTAATCTAGTTTCCTGCCAGGAACCATCTTTGAAAAATGTGGTAATTTATATTAGAATAAACCAAACCGGGTTTTACAGAGCTACTGGCAAATAAAAAGTAAAGTTTAAATTTGCCTCATAAAAAACCTAGAGGACAGAATTGAATCTATTAATTGATTATGTCTTGTATTTTTTCTTAAAAATGTAAAGTGTTATTAATCTAGGAAATACTAAATATATTTGACTTGCCAGCTTTAAAAGTTCAAAGTGCAAATTAAATTGGGAGAAATTATATAGTTGTGGTAATTAAATGTCTAAAGTATAAGAACTTATTTTTGAGAAAATAAAATGTTGTGTTTTCTCTAATAATTAGGAATTCAAAATAAGTTGCTTATTATTGGTCTAATTAGAAAAGGATTAATTCAAATTTTTCTAGGCAAAATCTAGTTTAAAATCTAATTGATATCTTAAGATAATTATAAAAAGTATTATAATCTTTAAATCATATATGGATATATATATATTTGATGGTTTTTTTTCCATGTTAAAATTTCAAGGCTTTAACCTAGATGATTCTTGGAAAACTCTAAGGGCCCGGAGTAATACAAGAAATTTATTCTCTCTTCTTAAAGGAAATCTTTTTAAATTTAACAGATCTAATATACTTGAAATTGCATGGAAAGCCTTATCAAATAAAAATTAATAAAATATATTTTAAATGTTATGAAGGTTTTGTCCTCTAAGAAGGGCAAAATGAAGTAACTAAATATTTCTTATAATCCAACAGCAGAATTTAAAATGACAAAAAGCCCATAGCCGCTTGCATTCTTAATTAAGCTAAGAGGCGGGGCAACATTTGCTGCTTGTGAATCAGACATAAACATTTACTAAATTTGCTTTGCTTTTTAAATGAAGATACCTACTTTAATTAAATAATTTAGCTTTTTAAATTATAATCAAGCTTTTCAGCTAAATGAAAAGCCAATATTTTTATAAACAATTCTAATAAAGACCAGAAACAGCTAGTGAGATTTTTGTTTGTCTGCAATATAAATTTGACTGTCTTTTAAAAGAACAGATTAGACAGCCACCATGATGGCCACATGGCTTGCTGGTCTCCTTGGAAGCCATAGGGGCCAACCCTTTCCTTTGGAATAAGCCAATGTCTTTGTAAGCAATTTGATTAAGTATTCTAAGAAAGTTACTGAAGGCTTCCCATGATCCCTCTGTATATGCAAATTAGCTAATGGGGATACTCTTAAAAAATAAAATTCCAGCTTAATAAAAAAGGAGAAATTTGAGAGGTGCAGAAAATGTAACTAGACCTTGTCTATACAAAGAAAAATTGACAGCCAGTTTGAAATTGAATTGCCATGGCCTAGAGCAAAGAATATCCTTACGTGATATTATTCTACAATGTCATCATAATTTTTGATATTTTACAACAGCATGTTGTACAATTGTTCCAAACAAACTGACAAACTAATTCTTTGAATGATTGGCAGTAATATAAAGGACATGAAAGGATTTAATCCCTTCCAGAAAGGAATTGAGGCCTCCCTGGGAAGGCACTTGAGCATTCTATACTGGCCGTTTTGCCAAGAGGGACCCTCTTCTCACAATCCAATTGCCCACAGCTGTTGCCTGAGCTTTAGGTCGAAGCCTCGTAGTGGCTGGTACCATGGATCTGTCTCTCCCACAATGGTATGATCTGGGCCCTCTCTGGAGAAGAAACCTGGGTTCCCCAAGATATGTGATCAGTGCCGGGACCCCGCCAGCAGGCGAGGGGATCCCAAGGCAGGTGCTGGGCGTGGAGGCCACGGGGGCAGACTACCAAGGAGATAGAAATGAACCCTGCTTGGCCCCGGAGGATGGCTGGTTAGTCAATGACGGGTAAGACTCCTCAAGGGAGGGGCAACCTAAGACAGGCACAGTCGCAGGGGGCCATCAGGAGAGAACTTGGGGGTCAACAGAGGTGTGGCACAGATCCTCACCCCCCCAACATTACAGGGGTTTGAACACTCGCCCCTTCTGAGGGAGGTCTCCTGCCCCATGGCTGCTTCGTGCTTCCCATGCCCAGCTCAGATTGGGACCCAGGCAACAAGAGACTTGGCCCAGCTAAGACTAAGACCCAGGCAACAGAGAAGTGGTTGATGGCAGCTGCCCTATACCTAAATCTAGCCTAAATCCAGGAGTGCTCAGGGCTTTCTCAAGGATGCATATAATCCTTTCCATTAACTAAAATTGTTGTTAAAGTATTAAATTTGACAGTAAAATAGTCAAGTTTTCAGATTAATTTAAATTGGCTAATTGAAATAAGTGAATATTCAAGAAAATTTAATTGTACTGGACAAAAAGTTGTTCCTAAAGTATTAACTAAAATTTCTATTGGTAGTTCATCTCATGGTAAAATTGCTTAACATGCAAAGAACCTAAAGCAGTCATATTTTTGTGCAAAAAATTAAAATTTAAAGTTATCAAGACTGCATTATAAAATTTCTAAAAGCCTCCATTAATCAAAAAAAAAAAAAGGGGGGGATAGTGGAAAAATAGCATGTAAGGAAAAATCTTGTAAGTAAATTACATCTAGAAAAATTTTTACTTTGAAAATTAATTTTCATTTATAATGCTAACAGCAAGACACCCATGAAAAACACACATGGTATCAAAATAGGCCAAAGGAAAATCATTTGGGCAAAAAATAAAAAGGATCCCAAGTCAAATTTATAGAAAAGACACCTTTATTAACTTTTGGTCGAGAATATGTTTGTATATTTTCAGAAAACAACTCCAAGACCATGTGGATTCCTACAACAGAGAGGAATTGACAGGTCTGCTCCAACCACGAAGACAAGATGAGAAACAGTCCAGAGATGGAAGATGCTGACGACGGCTTGCCATGCTAGCAGTCAGCAGCTGTGCGTCGCTGCAGGTTGCCCAGGACCAAACCAGAGAGGGTCGGACCTGCATTAACACCATTTGTCCACCATCCAGAACTGAAATAATCATTGCTGACATGTACACATAAGGAACTGTTTGACATTGAAACTGGGACTCAGAACCGTTGGACATTGAAATTGGGACTCAAACATTTTTGTTCTCATACATTTATTCCTAGTCTGCAAATGCAAGATTTTCTTTTAAGGAAAGAAACGGGGGAGATGCCGGAAACCGATCATTGTCTCACTAATCAGAAAGGTGTGGACAAGGAACCTTGGAAGGCTGGTCAACCTTGAAGCTCTGAAAGGTCAGAGCCAACCACTCCCTATCTAATTGAGACAATGGTAATTGAGGCAACTTCCCCATCTTGTAATCATGTAAATCCTTACTGATATGATAATCCGCTTATTACCTGCTTAAGGGCTATGGGTGTTTCCCAAAGCTGCTTAAGGGTAATGGGTGTATCCCATAGCCTCAATAAAAGGGATAGCAAGGCCAGAGCCTAGCGGTAGTCCTCCCACTAGAGGTGGGCTCCCGCCTGGCCCCCCAATATTTCCAAATTAACTCTTTTCCAAGTCTCTTTTCATTTGTGTGCGGCCTTCTCCAGAACCCGAACCCTGAACCGGAACCCTGAACCACGCGGGACGTGAAAGGGGTTCCCACAGCATCTCAGAACCAGAGAGAAGGGAGCCCGATTCCTAGTGGAGCTGCACAATTCCACCTTCGGCTGTGGGTTATGTTGTTGCTGGGGCCCTGTCAGCCCTGAATCTGGTTTATTGCACACTTGCGTTTGCGTTCCGTACCCTGTAAGACAGCAACTTTGCAGAGTGCCCTCTTGCACTCTGGGACCCCTCAGGGGATGTTGAAGAGCCAGTTTTGCCCAAATCCCCGCAGGCCAGACTGAGGGACCCCACCTGCTAGAGGGACCCTGCTCACTCCACAGATGTCCTTCCAGCCGCAGTGCAGCCCCAGGTGTGACTGGTGGCTGGGGAGGGACTGGGGGAGGCTGGCTCCAGGGCATGCCCGGCCCCTCTCGCCCAGTCCTGCCCTGCCGGCCACCACCTGGGACCGCCTGCATTAGTCCCTGCACTAGAGCCAGCGCTGTGAGCCAGAAGACTCCAGCATGAGTTTTCTCGGCCCCCGGCCCCCACCACACACACACACTCCACAGACGCCCTTCCAGCTGCGGTGCCACCCCAGGAATTTTAATTAATTTTCTTTCAATGTGCACGAATTAATGCACTGGGCCATTAGTTGTAATTATAAAACAAAAGAAATGCAGTAATCAAAAAGAAAGAAAAAGAAGACAGCTGGGAAGAGAATACATTTAAAATGCTCACGATACTTGCATTTAACAGTAAGATGAACTTTTTGGCTTCTGTATTTTATATTCTCTATGGCCAACATGCATTTTTTCATAATTAGGAAAATTTAAAAAATAAAATGACAACCTTTTCATACATGTATTCGTCACATTTTTCATACATATATTATGACACATGTTCCTATGTGGGTCTTTACTCATGAGCAAATGGAAAATTTCAGAATTTGAATTATAAACTACCTTCAGAAAAAAACCTGTGTGAAAAAAAATAGGCCTCACAACCTTGGCCATTGATGCATACTTGGTTTAATTTCTTTTTCAAAGTTATTTAGAAAAAATATTTAGTTATGCACAGGGTTGCTTCACAAAAACTAGAAGTAATGACCAGGAAGATGCTGTTCAACTATTATGTCTGAAACCAAACACTTGGTAAGTATTTTCCAAAGAAGAACTTCAAACTTCTGACTTTCTTTCCTTGTGGTTCCTTTTCTCATCTCCACTTGAATATCCTTGAGACACCATAAACAAAACAGGCCCCAAATCCAATCCAATATCTTAGCCTCTTCACATTCCCAGACTTCTTCTCTTCCCACCTTCCTCTGAAATGAAAAGCAGGGTTTGATTCTCTCCAGAAAAAAAAAACAGTCAGCTCTGGAAAGGATTTCACTTCCTCCAGGAGGGTTTCGAGGCCAAGAGTGTTACATTCTCAAAACGAAGTGAAACATCAACTGCCAGGCAGAAGGAGGAAGCTCTCAAGATCAGTGTACATTACTAGTAGATTCCACAGATAAGTGCGGTCACGTGATATTTGCCTTTCTCTGACTGGCTTACTGGTATTTCACTTAGCATAGTATTCTCCTGACCAACAAAATAGGTCGAGGCACAGAGGCAAGGAACAGACTGACAAATATCAGAGGGGCAGGGAGGGGGATTGGAAGAGATTAATTGAAGAATTTATATACTTACTAGAGGCCCAGTGCACAAAATTTGTGCATGGGGGTGTGTGTCCCTCAGCCCAGCCTGCACCCTCCCAACTGCTCGCCTGCTTGCCTTCCTGATCACCCCCTAACCACTCCCCTGCAAGCCTGATTGATGCCTAACTGCTCCCCTGCCAGCCTCTTTGCCCCTAATTACCCTCTCCTGCAGGCCTGGTCACCCCTAACTGTCCTCACCTGCAGGCCTGGTCACCCCTAACAGCCCTCCCCTGCAGGCTTGATCACCCCCAACTGACCTGCCTTGCAGGCCTGGTCCCTCCCAACTGCCCTCCCCTGCTGGCCATCTTGTGGTGGCCATCTTGTGTCCACATGGGGGCAGCCATCTTGTGTGTTGGAGCGATTGTCAATTTGCATATTATTCTTTTATTAGATAGGATTAGATAGGATAGAGGCCTGGTGCACAGGTGGGGGCCAGCTGGTTTGCACTGAAGGGTGTCCCGGATCAGGGTGGGGGTTCCCTTGGGGCATGGGGTGGCCTGGGCAAGGGGCCTGTGGTGGTTTGCAGGCAGGCCACGCCACCCGGCGACCCAAGCGGAGGCCCTGGTATCTGGGATTTACTTATCTTCTATAATTGAAACTTTGTAGCCTTCAGTGGAGCCAAGCCTCCTGCTCACTCCATGGCTGCAGACATTTTTGTTGGGATTTATTTATCTTCTATAATTGAAAGTTTGTAGCCTTAAGCGGAGGCCAAGGCAGGCCAGGGCAGGCGGAAAGCTTGGCTTCCTCCATTGCCAGGGAAACCCAAGCCTTCTGCTCTCTCTGCAGCTGCAGCCATCTTGGTTGGGTTAATTTGCATACTCGCTCCTGATTGGCTGGTGGGCATGGCTTGTGGGTGTAGTGGAGGTATGGTCAATTTGCATACTACTCTTTTATTAGATAGGATATGCATAGCCCATTGACACAGACAATAGTGTGGTGAAGACCTGGAGTGGGGTAGGGGCTGGATAGAGGGGGGCAAAGGGTGGCGGAAATGGGGACATCTGTAATACTGTCAAAAATTAAAAAGAAAAATACTGCCTGGCTGGCATGGCTCAGTGGTTGAGCATTGACCTATGAGCCAGGAGGTCACAGTTTGATTCTGGTCAGGGCATATGCTCGGGTTTCAGACTCAATCCCCAGTGGGAGGCGTGCAGGAGGCAGCTGATCAATGATTCTCTCTCATCATTGATGTTTCTATCTCTTCCTCTCTGAAATATATATATATATATATTTAAAATATATATATATTAAATAAGTAAATAAATAAAAAGGGGAGAAAAAAAAAAAGAAGAGCAGTGTAGCAGCAGTAGCCCCCTACAGCAGAGGAGAAAGAGATTAGTAGCCACAGTGAGTGTAAACTTTGGGAAGAGAGAGAGCTGTTTAAAGGGGGTCTATAGGAAAGTTTGCCTTGTAATGTGCTGCACCCCCCAACAAAGCAGTATGAAAACAGACTGCCAATTTGAGATCTGACTCCTCCATTTACTGACTGGATTGCTTTAGGCAAGTCAGTGTACCTCTCTGTTCATTGATTTTTCTCATCTGTAAAAATGCTGAAATGGTCATGCCTACTTTACAGAAGTTGTGAGGATTAATGGAATTAATTCTGCTCCATAATTGAAACAATGCCTGACTATGTTCTCAGAGCTACATAGCTATCTATGTGTGATTTAGCTATTATTTTTCTGGGTCTTCATAATCCAATTGATGCTGTTTGAATGTAACTTGAGCAGATTGTGGCTCAGAAATAATCTTGTAGAATTTGAGATACTTCTTTAGTTGTCATCACTATTCGCCCTGTCACCTAATCACTCCTTTTGCCCAGCCTTAAGCAATCACTAAGTTCTGTTGCTTCATCCTCCTCAATATGTCTCAAATCCATTCATTTCTCTCAATGCTTTAGTTGATTCATTGACTTTCTTGCTTAGATGGCTGTAATAGCCGCCAACTGGTTCTACCTTGTCCTTAGGATCGTTTAGTCCTGATATTCTTCCAAATGGTGCCAGATTCTCTAAAATCTTCAGCCTAAACAGCCACTCTATTTCAAGCTCAACCTCTTATCCTTAAATCCTTCTCTTTCCCATCCACCTACATCATCATAGCCAGTCCATACCTTGCACTGGCACGACTCCAGGCCTTTCCATGTGTTCTCTCCTTTCTCTGGATTGATCTGCCTGTTATTCTTTAATGAGTGGCTATTTAGCTTTAAAGACACTAATAAAAGATTTCCTCTTCTGTAAAATCTTTCTCAGCAACCCCAGGCAAAGCTAGTCATTTCCTCCTCTCTGTTTCCATTTTAATTGGTACATAGCTCCTCCTTTGTACTTAACATGTTATGCTGGAATTATATGTTTAAGGATCTGACTTTCTCAATCAACTGTAATCTACTCAATGACAGATCCTTAAACATGTAATTCTTTGTTAACCCACATGTCTGGCACATCAAAGATGTTTAATAGCAGAGTGGTGAGTGAATAAAGTAATAAATGAATGGATTAATGTAACACCTCAAGTGACATCTACATTGGTAGGAGAGTAAGTACAGTAAAGGAGAGGCAAATAGTATACAGATTCCACCACTGTAGCTGTGTGAGTTTGGGCGCATTTCTCACTCGCTCTGTGCCTCAGTTTCCTCAACTACAAAATGGTGAAAATAATACCTTTATAGTTGTGTTAAGATTAGTTAATAAATGTAAATTGCTTAGAAGAGTGGATGGCATATAGAAAATACTCTTGATGTATTAGTTATTGTTGTTACTGTTCATGGAGAGAGAATTACTGTAAACTCCATGAGAGATAGGGACTATGTGTTTTTTTTTAAATATATTTTTTATTGACTTCAGAGAGGAAGGGAGAGGGAGCTAGAGATAGAAACATCAATGATGAGAGACTCATTGATTGGCTGCCTTCTGCACGCCCCATCTGGGGATTGAGCCCACAACTCGGTCAGTTCCCTGACCGAGAACTGAACCTTGACCTCCTGGTTCATAGGTCGACGCTCAACTTACTGAGCCATGTGGGCTGGGCTACTTGCTGCTTTTTAATCACTTTCATTCAGTTCAAAATAATTTTTTATATCAAAAGGCATATTTTGGGGTGACATATTTTGGTTTCCTTCAATTTACTATCCAAAAAGGCCTTGGGAGGGAGAAAAATGATTAGGAAATATTATTTTATCTGAGTCCACTAGTTTGAACTTCAAACTATAAAAAGAAAACAAAGAGGGAAAGTATGTAACCAGACTGTAAGCTCCATGAGGATATTGTCAAAGTATAATTTTCAAAAAGTTAAAAGTATGATTCTCATACAAATATATAATGATTATCTCTCATCATTGGTGTTTCTCTCACTCTCCCTTCCTCTCTGAAATAAATAAAAATATGTATTAAAAATATATTTTAAAAAGATCCTTTTTAAAAAAATTGAGTACGCTATTTAAATATGAAAATCATATCTTGCAAATATAATCTAACAGTACAATCCTAGATTCAATTCTATACACATGTATTTTAAATGATTCAATCATACTGCTAAATCAACTTTAAATATATATTCTAAATAGACTATTTTTGTAGAGCAGAGTTTGGTGTACCTACCACAAAACTGAGTGGAAGGTACAGAGATTTCTCATATACCCCCTTTAGCTCAAAGTTTCTCTTGAACTTGAAGCTAAAATTGCCTTTAGCTCCAAGTAATCTGCATACCACTGAGATACCTCTGGGGGTGGCTTGTTCTGAACCCCACATGAACAATAGTGATTTTTTATTAATCTATATTGATGTGGAAAGCTACTCTCTCTCTCCATGTATATAATATTATTTGAATGAGTAAACAGACACTTATTGAACAACTAAGGAGAAAGAGTTTTAATACAGGAGAAAGAAGAGACATTTTGTGAGCAGGGGATAATGTCAGAGACAAGCAAGCTTAGAACAAGGTAGTGCTCCAGGCAACTTGTCTAACATTTATGAGGTTGTCTAAAGCTAAGAACCACTCAAGATACTTTGCACATGTTAGTCTATTTAACCCTCCCCAAAAGTGTGATTTCAAAATACTACCATCTCCATCTACATGTGAGGAAATTGGTCATAGGAAGGTTGGGAAACTGGCCCAAGGTCACAATTTATAAATGGTTGGGTGTCTCTAGAGCAGGGGTGGGCAAACTTTTTGACTCGAGGGCCACAGTGGGTTCTTAAACTGGACCGGAGGGCCGGAACAAAAGCATGGATGGAGTGTTTGTGTGAACTAATATAAATTCAAAGTAAACATCATTACATAAAAGGGTACGGTCTTTTTTTTTATTTCAATAGTTTTATTCATTTCAAACATTTTAACAAGAAGAATGTAAACACTAATTATTATAATTTGAAACTTCAAAAAATGGAGGAATCATAGCACAATAACATACCTTATATTGAAGATGGCAAAGGCAAAATAAAATTGCCTAACAAAGGAAAGGTACAAAAGCCTTTCAAATTAAACTTAGATATAATAAAATAATTTAAAACTAAAACAAATAGAAAAGAACAAAATGTGTAAACAGTAAATTAAACATTTTCTTTAGTGCAACTTCCAAATTATGCCCGGGACATAAATGTAGATGGCAATGTAGACTGGGTTGAAAGGTTTTTGGTCTTTAAAACATCAACTTCAGTGGGAACAGTGTTGTTGGTCTCCTTTTTTAGCTAATGCATCAAAGTCTGGAGTTAGTTTTGTTGTGGCTATTCTCAGGATAGATCTGAGGTGTTCGTCAGTTAAGCAGGATCTGTGAGGGGCTTTGTTGATGTTCATGATGCTAAATGTCTGCTCACAAACATAGGTTGACCCAAACAGCACCAGTATCTTCTGTGCCATCCTCCGGATGTTTGGAAAAGTGGCTTCATTAAGTGAAGCATAAAAGTCTCTTAGTTCAAGAGAGCTGAATTTCTCCTTTAGGACAAAGTCAGACTGAAGATCGATGAGTTCCAGTTGCACCTCTTCTGGTGCTGTTTCAGGGTTTTGTGACAAAGGACAGGCCACCAGTTGAAGTGACTGGTCAATTTTTTCAACATCAGAAAATCGACGACAGAATTCTGCACGCAGGTCACCCAGTGATTTGCTGTATTTCTTCACGTTTTGGATGGTCTCCTTCTGTGTGGCTAGTGTGGCAAAATGAGTGAAGACTTTGTCTGAAATTAGTCTGGAAAAGAAAATCAGCTTCGATTTAAAGGCTTTCACATTAGTATACATGTCATGTACATACTGATCTTTTCCCTGTAGCTTCACATTTAGCTCATTCAAATGTGAAAATATATCTACAGCAAATGCAAAGTCACACAGCCAATTCTTGTCACTCAGCTCAGTAAATTCGTCAGATTTCCCCTTTAATTTCAAAAATGCACCAATCTCTTGTTTGAGCTCCCACACTCGTTGGAAAACTTTGCCCAAACTCAACCAGCGGACACGAGAGTGGTAAAGTAAGTCGTGGTGATCCGCATCAGTTTCCTCCAGAAACTTAATAAACTGACGGTGCTGAAGTCCCTTTGCTCGAATGAAATTAACAAGCTTTACGACTGGATTAACAACATGATTAAGTTGTAATATAGACTTGCACAATGATTCCTGGTGACTAATACAGTGAAGAAAAATAACATCTTGGTTAGGGTTCTCCTCTTTCACTTTATCCTGAATTCTTTTTAGCAGTCCAACATTTTTTCCAGTTAAATTTGGAGATCCATCTGTCGTGACATTAGCAAGTTTACTCCATGGTAGCTTCATTTTCTCGATGACAGTAGACACCCAGTCATACAAGTCCTCTCCCTGTGTTTTTCCTTTCAGTGGCTCCATGGCTAAAAACTCCTCTGTAATTTCAAAATTGTCACTAATCCCTTGGATAAAAATTAAGAGCTGAGCAGTGTCCTTTACGTCATTACTTTCATCCAATGCTAGTGAATAAAACTTAAAGAACTCTGCCTTACTATTTAACTTGCTGGCCAAGTCTTCATCAATCAGTTCCACTCGACGAGTCACTGTCCTATGCGATAAGCTGAGTTTTTCAAACTTGCCTTTGCTCTCTGGACACAAGAGACCTGCTGTCTCTATCATACATTCTTTCAAAAACTCGCCTTCAGAGAGACGTTTGCTAGCTTTTGCTAATTTGAATGATAGCATAAAACTTGCTTTGGTAGTTGTCTCTTGAATTGCAGTTTGTCTGTGAAAGACATTTTGCTGAGCCTGTAATTTAGCCATCAACCTCTGTGCAGTAGCCTCCCATTCTTGAGGTGACTGCTTGCTAGCATAGTTGCCATGCTTTGTGGCAAAGTGACGGCTGAGATTGTACTCTTTGAAGACTGCAAGTGTTTCCTGGCATATCAGACATACCGGCATTGATTGGACTTCGGTGAAAAAATATTTTGTTGTCCACTCCCTCTTAAACACTCGGCATTCACTGTCCACTTTCCTTTTCTTTGGTCCACTCATGTTTAATATTGGGCTAAAACCAACAGTACCATTCTCTTATTAAATTCTTTACTAAAATAAGACAGGAAAGTATAAAAACAAGTGAATTTGCTCTACTATAACATTTTTGGTCTTCTAAAAAAATATATATATAACAAAATCATCTGAAAAAGTTCAGACATGGGACAGAGGCACACCCTGACCAGAGAGAACAATCCATTTCCTCCATAGGAAACCTGTGTATCTTTCACACAGGCCCTTTGTTTATGGTAACACACATAGCTGCACATTGCTGTGTCTTCCAGACACACTTGTATGGGAGGTGCTAGGGCAGTGCAAAACATGGGTAACCAGTAGTTACCACTAGCACTTCCGTTACTGGCAAAAAACAGCTGCAGTGCACATAGTGTGAAAGAGCCCATTATCAATGTCAGATTGCATCCACTGGACTCTATAAAAACAACCAAGTGCCACTTTTAAATGCCCATTGCAACAGTTTTTCTTATTAAAAGCTTGAAATGGCAGGATATTTATATATATATATACCCCTACTGTGACAGCCTGGCAGAGCATTACAAAGGAGAAAACCCAGCATCTGGTGATGTCCATAAGTACAAGACTTCAGGCTGTCATTACCAGGAAAGGGTTTCATCCAAGTATTAGATATGAACATTTGATTTTCAGTTTTTCATTTGTCCAATTACTTCTGAAACCCTGAAATTAAGCGATTTTGTAATAAAATCTTTAGTTCATCACATTTCTATACAATGTTTTTGTTCAACCCACTGAATTAGGGTTCGTTCACACTAGCCGTGCTGCCGTTGCAGTGTGGTGCAGTACTGCAATGCAGCGCAGCTAGGGTTAATGCAGGGTACACAGGTTTCCATCATGTTTGCGTTGATGCTAATGTGCAGTGGTGCATGTTAACACAAATGCCCTGTAGCACGCATTTTTACAGGCGCAAGGGGGAGAAGCAAACGCAGTGCAAAATGCATTTGTTTTGCCACTAACACATGTGGTTAGTGGCCACGGTAGCGTTACTGATACAGCATCCGTATCAGCAAAATAATGCAGCCGCAGCATGGCTAGTGTGACATGTCCTCTGTGTGTCTTTTTCCCTGCTGCGCGCATCCGCAGTGGGAAAAAAAACTGTAGTGGATACAAGCCCTAAAAGCTGAAAGTCTTTGTTGTTTTATTAACAAGTCATTGTGATGTACAGAATGTGGGAACAGGAAAAAATTGTGTTTGAGTAGAGCTCTTAATCTTACCTCAGAAAGGCTCTGATACTGTGCTTTCCAGGGGCGTGTCTCCCTACATCACCACGATAACGTGTCTACACATTCCCAGGGTGATGTCGGGGGACGCGTCCGCGGGCATTACAAGGAGCCTCTGGAAGATTGAGAGGTTGTTCCTTCTATTGAATGGGCGGATATAAATGCGCCCACTCAGAAGAAGGAGCTGTGGCCATGTTTCCCGACGTTGCCATGTTAACACTGCTGCTGGTGAAGGAGCGGAGGGGAGAGCAAGAGAACCCTCCGCTCTTTCGGCGGGCTGGATAGAACAGCCGAACGGGCCGGATCCAGCCCGCGGGCCATAGTTTGCCCATGGCTGCTCTAGAGTCATGTTCTCCATCCATCACTATATTACACAGCCTCTCAGAAGAGGCAAGTATGAGGCCACTGAATTCACACTTTACCTACTTCACAATATTGCCTAGAGTCAATCTTACCTACAGCCTTGGTGTCTTCCTTATAGGAAGTGCTGAAGAAATTTTGCAAAGCTTGGCTACAAATTCATGTCGATGATAGAATCTCTAGCTTTATTGCCTGTTTTTAGGAGTTATGATTGCATATTGTATGAAGAGGTAGAATTAGAGCTTGCCTGCAATGCTAGAAATTTGGCTTATAATCACAGATTCTGTGGTCTTGGGAGAGTCTCTTCACCTCTCAGAGTTTGCATTTAATTTTCTGAAAAATGTAGGGGAAGAGGAGGAAATGAGTTCAACTGTGGGAGAGGAACAAACTTACCTTTACCCTCAAGGTTCTTCTGGCTGGTCTAATAACCAAATAGACATAAGACAGATTAACATGAGAAAATAACCAAATTTAATACATACATATGTATGGGAACCCCACATACATGAGAGAGTCAGAGATCCTCCCACATGCATGAGAGATTAAGAGATAGAAAGGGAATATGATTATGTAAGACATTCTGAGCTACAGATGAGATGGTAGTTTCAAAGGGTAATTGCAAAATGTTAAGAAAAACAGACATTTAGTAAATCAAAGTTTGTCCTGCCCTATAAATAGGTCAAACGAAGTTATCTGATAATTTCTTTGTATGGGTAATGTTCCTAATTCAAGTTCTTCTTGGTAGTTAAAGGGAGAGTCAGAAGTTTCTCTTGAGCTTGAAGCTAAAATTGCCTTTAGCGCCAAGTAATCTGTATACCACTGAGATACCTCTGGGGTGGCTTGTTCTGAACCTCCACAAAAGGTACCCCTTAGCTCTAAAATTCTTTGATCATATTAACTTCTGAACAGACAAAAAGACTCCTGGGCCTTTCCTCTCCTAAGCTATAAGTTCAGTCAGTGAGTTAAGAAGGAAGACATGCAAGTTTCCCTGTTGTCAAACCCTGCTCTACTATGATTCTTATCTACAGTAAACATGTAGTACTGTATGTTCTGCCCTCCCGTGCGCCCCATTGGGAAATCAAGCCTCCTTCTGAAATAAAGCGTTCTATATCAGCTGCTTAAAAACAGACAGAAAGTAAATTCACCTAATTTCAATGTAGCTAGCTAACGCTGCAGAATGGGCAATTTCTGTTTTATGTTTTCCCAAACCTAACCGAAGCTCTTTCTAGTAGTCTTAGGCAAATTTGCTTCTCAGGTTCAATCTATATTCTACTCTTACTGCCCACTTTCTCTCATTTTAATCCTTCAGAGTGATGTGTTCTCTCCATGCATTTCCTCTAAACAAGGCAGGCCCCCAATGGATGATACTATCTTATCTCTACCCAGTAAAACATGACATAACCTTTTATTTCTTTTCATTTACTTTAGCTGCAATCTATGTTCTGTCCTGGGGCATGAAGTAGTCAGAAATTTATTTCACTTGTGGAACACATCAAAACAGAGAACCAATTTTTGTTCAAGTAATTGTAAGTCTTCAAAACAGGCATGAGTAGGAACATCTTAATATTGATAAACTATGAACAGAGAAGTAGTATGGTTAAGGAGATATGCTTTGAAGACCAGTCCTGGATTTAAATCCCTTCTGTTACACTAATAACTCTGTGGCCTGGGGCAAGCCATGAACCTCTCTGTGTCTCAAAATTATATCATCTGTAAAAGAGGGATAATAATACTGCCTACATCAAAGAGCCATTGTATGGACATATATAAGGTTTCTATAAAAGTTCAACATCTATCCCTAGCTGGTTTGGCTCGGTGGGTAGAGTGTCGGCCCAAGGAATGAAGGGTCCTGGATTTAATTTCAGTCAAGGGCACGTACCTTGGTTGTAGGTTCCCCGGCCTTAGTCGGGATGTGTGCAGGAGGTAACCAATTGATGTCTCTCTCTCACATCAATGTTTCTCTCTGTCTCTCCCTCTCCCTTCCACTCTCTCTAAAAATTAATAGAAACAATATCCTCAGGTGAGTATTAACCAAAAAAAAAAAAAAAGTTGACATCTAACAGATGTGAATGGTAGGCAAACTAAGAGATTTATGGGGGCAGATACTTTGCATGTAAAGTATTGATGAGTTCAGTTTTCACTTTTTTTTTCTTGAGAGGTAAGTAGTACAGTAGTTAAGAACATATATTCTGGAGCCATGTTGCAAGGATTCAAGTCCCAGAGTCATCAAACAAGTTACTTAATCTCTCTGTGCCTCATCTGTAAAATGGGGATGATCATAATAACCCTATCTTATAGGGTTGTTAAGATGAACTGAGTTAGCCCTGGCCGTGTAACTCAGATGGTTAGAGCATCCTCCTGATACGACAAGGTTGCAGGTTCCATCCCAGTCAGGGCACATACAAGAGTCAACCAATGGGGTGCATAAATAAGAGGAACAACCAATCTCTCTCTCTCTCTCTCTCTCTCTCTCTCTCTCTCTCTCTCTCTCAAATCAATTAAAATTTTTTTACAAAGATTAACTCAGTTAACATATGTAAAGCATTTATAATGGTATCCCGCCACCAGAATAAGCATTTGTACAGGTTAGGGTGATGGTTAATTTTATGTTAATTTGTCCAAGCCAAGCTACCCAGATATTTGGTCAAACATCAGTCCAGATGTCTCTGTGAAGGTATTTTTAGATAAGATCAACATTTAAATCAGTACATTTTGAGTAAAGCACATTACCTCCATAATGTGGGTGGGCTTCATTCAACCAGTTAAAGGCCTTCAGAGAAAAAGACTGACATCCCCCAAGAAAGAAGGAATTCTGCCCCCAGGCTGCCTGGGGACCTGAGCTACAACATCATCTCCCCCCTGACCTCCAGCCTGCCACTCTGCTGCAGGACCCTTGTGCTTGCCCTTTCCTCTGCCAGAATGCCTTTCCTCCTAAAATACTCATGGCCTGTTCCCCTGTTCCCTCCCTTCAGATTTGGATTTGCCAGCTTCCACATTTGTGAGCCAGACCCTTACATACTTATCTCTCCTTCTCTCTGTCTCCCCACATGCACACACCCTCTCTGGAGAACCCTAATACAGGTAACAATTATTATTTTTATTTGTAGCATGAAGTGATATTCTATCCTGCTTCTTTAATTAGAGCACAAGCAATCGATTTCATTTTAATCCTCCCAATCTGTCTGAGGAGCAACATTAAGGTTTGTTTTGAAAAGAGGCAAGGAAGCAAGAAGGCTCAGGGCAGGTTCAGGAAATGATGAGGGTGGCTAGAGGGTGGATGAAAAAAAGTATCAATGGGTATGGAATTAGTTAGGAGGAGGGAGAAACCAGGGAAAGAGAGAACAGGTAGAAAACATCATGCAGCCTTGCAGTGTGCAGTTGTACACAGTTCATTACCAAAGAGCCCCACGCATCTGTTTCCTTATTGTTTTCACTGGCTCACATCTCAGGCCACATGGCGGTCCCTCATGTGGGTAGGCTGACATTCCTCTCTCCGTCCCCTTTCCTTTTGACTTTGTTATAGCTCTGCCCTCCTCCCGGGTTCCAGCTTCTGGCCTCTTCCCAATGATATGTACAAAGGTGGGGTGGGAATAGGGAACACCGCTTTTGTTGCCCTTCGTGACCTGGGGAAATCTTCCCTGGTTCAATTCTGGAGGAGGACTGTGAATTCTGTTTTCTTCATATTAAAGTATCTGCAACAAAACCTACCTCTCGTTTCGCTTAATTTTCATAGCATAACCATTATGTGCTATTAGTTTACTTAAGTTTTAAAAACTTTTCCTGGAGTAATTTTGTATATAAAATCCAGATCACCCAAAGCCAAAGTAATTTTTAACAGGTAAATGCTAACCCTGTTTTTAAAGTCTATATTTAACACTGCCCCGGGGACTGGAGGGAGGGAGAATCCCGGTTGGGTACTTTCCCAGAGTATGTTAATGAACTCAAAAAAGAATACTTTCTTTTCTGCCATTGGAAGAGAAACTGACCAATAGAAAAGCAATTCAGCACCTACGCCCACACTGTGTACAGAATAGGAAGGTGTGTCTCTACATGCCAATAACTCATGCTTTTAGCTGCCTGACAGTGACAAATGTGCCATTCGTCATCTCTTACATGTTACCATGATATTCTGAACTTTAATTTACATGAGACTCAGAATAAAGGGAATGAATTTTGAAAATTAGACATAATTTCCAACAGTTTAAAAGCATACACACTTCTGAAATTACAGATTTCAAAGACAATGGCAGTTTTCCACACTGAGTGCATTTTTCTGGTGTTTATCCACTTGTATAAAACTAGTTATTTGTATATTCGCTTCATTCTGCTGACAAGAAAAACACTGCATATTCTTTATGAAGATGTCAGGGGAATCTTTGGCTTATTCTTGCTGCAGCTAGCAGTACATTAGCAGATATAACTTGGCAATAAACACAGCTTTAGATTGATTCTTTTTTTTTCTTTATTGAGGTATTACATATGTGTCCTTATCCCCTTAGATTGATTCTTGAAGGTATAATTTTCACCATGTCATTCTCTACCATTTCCCACAGCTGAAAGGGTACAATGTTAATTTTATTTATTTATTTTTATTTTTTTAAAATATATTTTATTGATTTTTTACAGAGAGGAAGGGAGAGGGATAGAGAGCTAGAAACATCGATGAGAGAGAAACATCGATCAGCTGCCTCCTGCACACCTCCCACTGGGGATGTGCCCGCAACCAATGTACATGCCCTTGACCAGAATCGAACCCGGGACTCTTCAGTCTACAGGCCGACGCTCTATCCACTGAGCCAAACCGGTTTCGGCATATAATGTTAATTTTAATGTGTTCACATGTTGCTTTAGAGGTGGATCAAGAGTTTTTATTATTTTTTTTCAAACTGGCTGTTTATAGACTCCACCCATGCACTGTAAAATCTTTAAAGAATCATGATACTGTTTATTTTTATGGGACACTTACATTCTCTGCCTAGTTTAATTCTTGCAGCAATTACATAGTCAGCCAGGGAAGGTGATATGTAGTGCTATTTTACAGGGGCACAGCGAAGTTAGCTACTTGTCTGAGGCCACACATTGGCCAAAAGCAATGTTGGAGTCCAGGTTCCAGGCTTAAGCAAGGTACATTTTCCATAATTACAAGACACTTATCAAGAGTTAGAAACCTGTTTTTTTTTTTTCTCTCATTCTTTCCAGGTAGCCTTGTATATTCAGTGACTGAAAAATCCCTAACTTAGAAGAGAGACAGACATAGATAGAATAGGGAAGAGGCTCCTAGACTCCTAGGATAATACTTGGAGAATGTTATACTCTTCTAGGCACAGCATTTATCATATTTAGATACATGCACACTGTCTCCTCTGCCCCCTCTCAATTTGCATGCAAGCAGAAACCAGTTACATTTTTTATTCAGTGCTGTCAACACAAAGCCTACCTACATAGTACCTGATATACAGTAGGAATTTCATGAGAAGTTATTGAAAAAATTGATTGAAAAGTTCTCTTTGACTAAAATTGTCCCAAGAAAAACTTAACTAAATAATTTTAAGTTGGAGCTGCTCTCTGTATCAGTTTTGATAGGCTAGGTTAAGCTAGCTCAAGATGCAGTAACAATATCAGTGACTTAAAACAACAAAGATTTGTTTCTCGCTCATACTATATGGCCATCATGGATTGCAGCAGGATTCTGCTCTTCATAGTCACTCAAAGACCCATATTGAAGAAGCAGCCATGGTATGGAACATTGTTGGCTGCAATGGCAGAAGTGACCCTTGGAAGGTCTTGCAGGGGAATAGTGAATGCTCCAACTCAGAAACCCTGTCAGCTCCACTCACAATTCATTGACCCCCGACCCCTCACAGGTGCCTTGCCTCCGCACAGCACCACCCACAAGGGGGCCAGAAACTGCCTGGGTGGTAGAGCAGTGAATATTTGGCAAATGGTATTAATGTTTATCATATTTCATCTCCTTGGTTTTGAGCTTTTGTTATTGAAGTAAGAAAATGCAATTTTGTTTAAAACGTTTCCTGTAATATGCATACATAAAATATAATTTTCCTCATAACAGCCTTATATGAGAATGATGCATAGTGATATTAAATACTTGAGTAAGGTCAAATAGTAAAAGTCAGTGTTGGAAATAGAAAGATAATTCAAATCTCTGTACCACTGGTATTAGATGAAGCCATTTATTCCATATTTGGGGAAGTAAATTACACATGGCAATGATGTTGTACAAAATGTGGAGGAGGGGTCTCTTCCCTGTGGGGTGCGACTGGGGGGTGGACTTCTTACAATATCCTGAGAAAAGTAATTTTCTCAACTTGCATGGGAAAGTGGGTGACTTTTATTTCTGTGGAACTAAATCCTTGTGTTTCTAAAGTCCCGGTTCCCCTAGTCCAGTAATAGAAGTGTAACTGGGGTTTTAGTAAAGGTAGAAGCAAAGTCCGTGTCCAGAGTTTCTTTTCCATGTTAGAGACAGGTCCAGTACAGCAGCAGGCCAGTTGTAGTCCATTAGTCCATTGTGTGTGTGTGTGTGTGGGGGGGGGGGTGTTAGGGGGTTTCATCCGAATGGCTGTGGGCCACATGGTAGAATGCCAGGAAGCCAAGCGCGAGCCATGAGCCATGGGTGCCAAAGGGAACCAAATGAGCAAACTTTGTTCAGGGGATTATATATCCCATTCTGGCCAATGACCTTTGGTTCCCAGGTGTGACTGACAACAAGCACCTTCTCTGGTCATCCCAAAGATACATGGGCATGCATTCATCTTTTCTCTGCCCAGTCTTCTTCCCCCAATGTCTTGCAGGGAACATGGCTATAATGTCTGGCCTTCCCTTTGCTCCTTTTCTGTTATTAATAATTAGCTAATTACAATGGCATCAGGAACAAAACAACAGTTATACTCTAAGATAAAATCATTGCTGTAAGTTTTCATTGGGTCCAAGGACAAGATTTAGCAATTCTTTGTGATTGTGTTTTGGCAGTTATTCTGGTGATACAGAGAAGGGACATCTGGACTAGATAATCTGACTAGAAAAGCCTGAACTGTGGAAAAATACGTCTTAGTATCTCTGGCCTATGTTTTAGGCATGAGGCTAAATGTAGCTCACAGATATTTACTTGGAAAATTGCTGATTCTAATATGGGAGAAGAAAAAGTGTTTTCCTGCCACCCTCCTGGGTCATCTGGCTGGGACCCTGGAGATTAAACTGATAAAGGGCAAATTTAAGAGAGAAAATAAAAAATTCTAATTATGTAAGTATGCATGGAAATTTTACAAAATAATCTACACTAATAAAAGAGTAAGAGGCAAATTGACCATACCTTTGCGACACCCACCAACCAATCAGGAGTGAGTATGCAAATTAACCCAACAAAGATGGAGGGTTAATTTGCATACACAGGCACTGAGTGGCCTGGGGCGTTCTGAACCGCTCCAGCTGCTCTGGGCCTCTGGGCAGTGTGGGAAGGTGGAAAGAAGGCTCTGGGGCCGGAGTGAAAAGGCGTCTCAGGCTGGAGCAAGGGTGGAGCCGGCAGCCAGGGGAAGGAAGGCCCGTTCTTGCACAAATCTTTGTGCATCGGGCCTCTAGTCCTATCTAATAAAAGAGTAATATGCAAATTGACTGTACCTCTGCTACAGCCACCAGCCACGCCCACCAGCCACGCCCACCAGCCAATCAGGAGCAAATATGCAAATAAACCCAACCAAGATGGCTGCAGCCACAGAGAGCAGGAGGGAGGCTTGGGATTCCCCAGCAATGGAGGAAGCCAAGCTTTCGGCCTGCCCTTGCCAGCCCAGGCCTCCACTCAATGCTACAAAGTTTCAATGATAGAAGATGGGCGATCAAGCCTGCAGGGGAGGGCAGTTAGGAGTGACCAGGCCGGCAGAGGAGGGAAGTTGGGGGTGACCAGGCCTGCAGGGAAGGGCAGTTGGGGGGGACCCAGGCCTGCAGGGGAGAGAAGTTAGGGGGTACCAGGCCTGCAGGGGAGGGCAGTTAGGGGTGACCAGGCCTGCAGGGGAAGGCAGTTAGGGGCAAACAGGCTGGCAGGGGAGCAGTTAGGCATCAATCAGGCTGGCAGGGGAGTGGTTAGGGGGTGATCAGGCTGACAGGCAGAAGTGGTTAGGGGCAATCAGGAAGGCAGGCAGATGAGCGGTTGGGAGCCAGCAGTCCTGGATTGTGAGAGGGATCCCAGATTGGAGAGGGTGCAGGCTGGGCTGAGGGACACCCTGCCCCCCCATGCACGAATTTTGTGCACCGGGCCTCTAGTAATAATAATAAAACTCCAGGAGGCCAGATGGTTGAGGTTAATATATTATCTTAGACTGAAGGAATAAGAATTTGGGGCTTCTGGGTGGAGAGGACAAGTTATGGGAAGGCGAAGGGAAGAACTATATGGTAGATTAGGGTTGTCTTGTGTGTTTTTTAAATTAACTTATTGATTTTAGAGAGAGAGGAAAGGGATGAAGAGAGAGAGAGAGAGAGAGAGAGAGAGAGAGAGAGAGAGAGAGAGAGAGATTTGTTTATGCATTCATTGGTTGATTCTTGTATGTGCCCTGACCAGGGATGGAATCCACAACTTTAGCATATCAGGATGATGCTCTAACTCACTGAGCTACTGGGCCAGGGCAAGGTTTGTGTTGCTATGCAGAAAAGAGTTTCTCAGGAGATGAAAGTTATCTCAAAATAATTGATTATTCATTAGTGAATATTAATAAAATTATCAATTTATTATTACACACTATATGGCTCCCACGAGTATTAGTAACTAATTAGGAAAGTGGGTAGTGTTAGCTTATATTAAACAATAGACTGAGGTGACTTTAATGCCTTAGTAGCTCACTTAAAACCAAAACTTATTGCCTCAAGGGGGAGTAATGGAAATTTAAAGACAGCCAATCACAAAGGGCCAACTAGATTTTCCCAAATAAGATGAAGAAGAAAGAAAAGCTAAGTCCTTATAGTAAAAAGTACTTTCTTGAGAAGAATCAGTCCTGCATTTTTAGCCTTGGGTTTGGTTTGGGATGGTTATCAGTCAGATGCTCAGTGGTCTGGATAATGGATGTAAGGTGTATGTTAGGTGGTCTGGAGAAATGAGTCCTTCAAGGGGATTATCTGGAGGTCTTCTATATGTCCAGGTATTAATACACAATGAACTGTTATGCCCTGGCTGGTTTGGTTCAGCGGATAGAGTGTCCGCCTGTGGAATGAAGGGTGCCGAGTTTGATTCCAGTCAAGGGCACATGCCTGGGTTGTGGGCTCGATCCCGTAGGCCCGGCATGCAGGAGGCAGCTGATCAATGATTCTCTCTCATCATTGATATTTCTATCTCTTTCTCCCTCTCCCTTCCTCTCTGAAATCAATACAAATATATTGAAAAAAGAAGAATTGTTATATATGTAAGCATTAACACAGGACTAGAAAATTAAAAAGTTTGTTTCCAGGCTAGTTAAAACAAGAATATAATCATTTCCTCATGCCTCAAGCTACTTGATTTTAGTAATTTAGCAGCTTGACTACAGTCACTCCATTTTGTGTTTTCACTCTGTTCTTCAAAGGTAACTTAGTTAATCAAATAACTTCCTTGTTTTGCTTTTGCATCTTTATAAAATCTTGCTTCTGGCTCCTGTTGGTGCAGTGCTCCTAACTGCCTCTGGCTTAATGCTGCCCAATTCCAATCGATTTTTGCTCAAATAAACTCTTAAAATGTTTAATATGCTAATTTAAACAATTTCATTTTGGTAGTTCATTAGCCTAAATCTCAAGTGGCTTACTCAAGACTCAAATGTCCCTATTTTATATTTTATAAGACCCTATGCCATGCACCTACCCAAAGCTTTATGGCTTATTTTGGGTATAATTTCCTGATAGTCACTATTATCAAATAGTTTAATTTTTTAAAGTATAAAATGAAATAAAAAACAGCTCAAGTTAATAAAGGCATGGAGTATTGTGTTTACTTGTTTCTTTTGGACAGTATGTTGTAATCTCTCATGCTGAGTAGATGTACATTTGTACTACATCTAGCCTTGCTTCAGAGATTCAAAGAGCAGAAGTATATAATTCAAAAGAAGTTTATTTCTTTTGTAATCAACTCTGGTAGGATGAGGAATGATGTGGTTTTCACATGTAATTTCAAAAACTGTATTAGCATCAAACATATGCATATTCTTAGGACCTTACTTATCATATGACTGTGGATTACAGTTTATTATAGTAAAAAGATGTAGCAGCTCAGCCTATGTGGCTCAATTGTTGATTGTAGACCCATGAACCAGGAGGTCACGGTTCAATTCCTGGTCAGGGCACATGCCAGGGTTGTGGGCTGGATCTCCAGTAGAGGGCAGGTGATCAATGATTCTTTCTCATTATTGATGTTTCTATCCTTCTCTCCCTTTCCCTTCCTCTCTCTGAACTAAATTAAAAAAAAATTTTTTAACGATGTAGCACCCTAACTAGTTTTGGCTCAGTGGAGAGAGTACCGACATGTGGACTGAAGGGTCCCAGGTTCAATTCTGGTCCGGAGTACATACCTCAGGTGCAGGCTCGATTCCTGGCCCTGGTCGAGGTTCATGCAGGAGGAAACCAATTGATGTGTCTCTCATCACATCGATGTTTTCTCTCTCTGTTTCTCTCCCTTCAACTCTCTCTGAAAATAATCAATGGAAAAATATCCTTGGGTGTGGATTAAGAACAACAACAACAAAGATGTAGCAAAGTCATGATGTTCTCAAACTCTGAGCATTGCAAGTGCTTAAAAAGGTCAAAATGCCAAATATAATAAAAAATGTTTTAAATTCTCATGTTAACAGTTCCTTGTTGTTGCCAAAAGTTTTCATATTTATGAGAGTAAAGTCCTTCATTATCTGCACCAGACTTTGATCCAAATGTTTAAGATATTGCAATGCATGGTACTACATTATTAATGAAAATATATTTTAAAAAAGGATTGTTTAATCTCACACCAAGGCCTTGCTGCGTGGGATTAAAAAAAACTTAATTGCATTAAAAACCCAGATATCAAAATGCTCCATCAAAAGAGAAGGCTATCATCAAAAGACATGTACTGGAATGTCCAAAGTAGCACTATCTCTAATAACTCCAAACTAGAAACTATCCTAACCACAACAGAAGAATGAATTCATAAATTGTGGTATATTTACAGAATGGAATGAAATGAATTAATGGAAGAATCTTATAAATAAAAAGTTGAGTAAAGAAATTAAACACAAAAGAATGCATACCTTATGGTTCTCTAAATATATACCAAGTACAAAGACAGGCAAAACTATTCTATGTTGTTGAAAGTCAGGATAGGTAATGACTGAAAGTCAGTATGATGGGGTCCCAGGCTGTTAATAATGTTCTGTTGCTTGATCTGGGTGATGGATACACAGGTGTGTTCAGATTGTGAAAATTCATTGAGTTTATACACTTGAGATATGTGTACTTTTCTGCATATGTACACATACATAAAAATACTTCAATAAAAAGTTAAAAACAGAAAGAAAATTCCAGAAAACCCATGAAATATGAATTTCATCACAATGTAATAATCCTCAATATCATTACTAGAATTTGTTTGCCATCAGTGTGAGAATCACTCTCCAAACAGATTCAAAACAGTTGTCTCAGAATCAAGATCCCAGCATGTCAAAACAAGCTAATAATTTGTCTTTAAAATCTCAAATCTGTTTTTCTCTACCTCCAGAGATATCGCCATAGTTTAAGCCAGGTCATTTTCTACCTGGCATCTCATCTGATATAGTCTCCACCCAGTCTTCCAATAGCCTGTTGTACCTGTTCTCAACCCATTAGCCAAAGCGATTTAAAATCTTAACCATATCCTTTTACTCATTTCCTTAAATGCCTCCATAGAGTCCCATTAAAGATTTCTGTCTGCCTCATCCATCTCCTGTCTTATTGCTCTCCCCTAACTCCATACTGGAGACACACTGGCCTTCGTTCTGTTCTTCCAAAATGTCAAGCTGTTCCACCTCAGGACCTTTGCTCTGCTGTTCCCTCTGCCCAGAACAATCATCACTTTCTTGGTGTCAGGACTGATTCTTTCTCATTCTTCCAGTCTCCATTTAAATGTTATCTTATAAAATTCTCTTATAACAACCCTCCCTATCTAATGTCAACCTCCTCTTATTCTCTATATCCACACCTTGTCCATTTCCTTCCTTGACATTTGTTATTTTATTTGCTTGTTTACCTGTTTGTTTATAAGGCGGCTATCATGTCTAGTTGAGCCATGGTTGTGATTGTATCTCCAGTGCTTAGCACAGTCCCTGGCATACAAACAATCCTAGATAAACAAATACTTGTCGAATGAATGAGACATTCCCAAGGGATCACATGATGACTTCTCTTACGGAGGACGCTGCACTGTGAATTTTTCAAATAATAACAATGAACCAGATGCCTTTCAAGCGCCCTTGCCCAGGCAAAGAGTTAGTATTCCGTTTTCGGCTTCCTAGTTGTCGCAACCAACGCCCCTTTCCCCCTAGCGACACCCACACGGCTCCTGGTGGTCGCCTCTCACTTGGTACAGTATCCCGACCCCACCCACCACCGAGGCGGCTCCTCATTGGCCGGTGCGCCAAGGCCTTGCTGAGTGGGATGTCACCGCGAGCTGCTATTGGCCCCAGTCGACGTCGCTCTAGAGTGCACGGCTTCCCGGGGCAGCCAAGTGAAATTGCAGTGGTGGAGAGGCTCGTTCCCATCGGAATCTGTGATTGGTGGTCTGGGTGTCAGGCGCACCGCCTCCCCAAGCGAGGATTGGCCGGAGCTGCGTCAGTCAATGCGAACAGACTTCCCCCCTCTCCAGCTGGCCCCCAGCGGGCAACGCATTCTCCAGAATTTTCAGCAGAAGAGCCAGTGGCTGTTCTGCTTGTTCCAAAGATCAGAAACATCGGAGAAGGCAATTTTATTTACCAACCAAGAAAGCCCCTCCCCCGACCTCGTTAGCTAATTAAACATTTTCCAGGCACATAACCATCACGAGGTAAGAGCTTAGAGAGTGCACTTCACTTATTTGATAGCCTTTTTATTTTTTATAGGCTGGGTCCGCTCCCACCGCTCCCGGACCGCGGACTGGAGAGTTAACGGGGCAGCGTTCCCCAGGGAGGTAAGGAGAAATACAAGTTTCGGTTCCTCACTCCCCTCGGTCCGAGCCCCACGGTCAGTGCCTGTGTTTTCTGCGCGGCTTTTTTTTTTCCTTTCGAGGTCGGAAGCCGCAGGGCCCACCCGGCTGCACCGCGGGCAGCGGCAGTTTCCTGTCGAGACCCCGGGCTCTGCCTTGACTTTGACCGCTGGCTGCAGGAGCCAGGAGCGCAAGTGCGGTGGGCCGAGTCGGAGGGAGGATGAGACCGCCGAAGGGCCGGTAGGAGGGAGGCTAGGGCAGCCCGCACGCTTGTCCCTACAACGAGGCCCCGAGTCGCTCCACCCGAACCCCGGACGCGAGGGTGCTGCAGGGATCAGCGCCGCGCTGTTCTTGCAGCTGCGGCCGGGGAGAGTGAGACGTGGGCGACACCCGAGCTCTGCAGGTGGGGAGGGTGGTTGGGAGGCGGCGGAAGGGGAAACCCAGCCACCTGCCTTGCGGCGCGGGCGGGAGGGTGCGCTTTCTGCCGAGGATCACACTGGACTCTTACCTGTCACGGCCAGCGGGCCGAGCTCCTGATCCTGAACCGCGCGAGGGCGAGCTTTTCAGGGGCTCGGAATAGAGAAGGATGCAGAGCCTTTGTTGGTGACGATGTGAAGACGTGGATTTTGCTTTGCCGGGAGAGCGCTGTAATCTCAAGGCCTTGTGGTTGGTGATGTCTGTTTTAGCTGCCGCTTTCTGCAGATTAGAGATTTCATAGGCGGTGATAAAGACCGAGACGACGGTGGACATAGCCAGGGAATTTGGAGTTTCTGAAGCCCCATTGGCTTTCCTGTGGAAAGCTTTAGGCTGGAAAGATGCAACACGGCCTAGTAGTCCTTTTTACCCTCCGTCAGTGCGGTGGAAACCTGTGGTTTCAGAATAAGCGAACACTAAAACGACAGGTCATAATTGTCCTGAAAAACAGCAATGGTTTAGTTGTATTCTAGGAAAAGGACAGATGCACCTCTGTGATAAAGTATTTAGGAATATAAAGTATTGGGTAGTGAGATCTTACTAATGATTTTTTTTTTTTTTTTCAATGTTAAATCACTCATTGTTGACCACTAACACAGGCACTTCCCTTGACTGGGCTCTTAGAGAAGAGGAAAGGAGAGGGGAGAGGTGCTAGGGATGTAAAGGAAAATTCTCCAATGGAGTATAAAGGTGCAGGTTTGAAATAGTCTGTGAGCTGTATCCACATTAACTAAAATGTTTTAAGTGATATCAGTGGAATTAGAATAATGAGTACTTTTCACTGCTCCCCTGTTCTTTTCTTTATTCACACATCTAAACACAGGCTCCCATCACACCTAAGGGGAATCATATGAGTTTCTGTTGTTTTTTTCCCTTGTGTAAACTAGTCAGTTTTCTTTTCCTTCCTCCTAGCCGGGGTACTGATGAAGAATATTAGACTCCAAATTTTCTGAAATACATTCTGGAGGGGTCCATACCATTTGAATTTATTGGGATGCATTGTTTGTTTTTAAAAAGTTGATAAAAATATTTGGCTTAAGAATATTAAAATTACCTGGTGTTTCCATTATGGAAGGTACTGATGTAAATATGCCTGAGTACCACCACTTTATAATGGGCAGCTATGAATATTTAGAAATATTTTTGCTGGAAGGGTAAATCTCAGCAGGTTTGAGTAGTACTAATTCTTAGACCTCCTGACTAATTTTGGCATGGACTTAAAAGGACAACATAAACTGCCCTTTTGACCCGCTTCCAGCAGTCAAGAGCAGTTTAACACAAAGCCCAAGTGCACTCTCCTGCCAGAGAAAGTGCCTTCCTTCTCCAGAAATAAACTTGGACAGCTCTGAGGTGTTTAAGCCATTGAGGGTTTGTAAAATGAAGCGTAGAATTGGCACAGCTATCTTGCAGCAGTATGTGTGGCTTTTCTTCACACCCCCTTTTGTTTTTAAATCAAATACAGTATGTACTTCTGAAGTTTACTACAAGCTAAATGTGTTTTTTGTCATGCCTGATGCTTATCACATGAGATTTCCTACTTTCAGGACGTGGGCTTTCACCAGCGATTTTATGTAGAATTTCTATGCCTCTTACTTACTTTTTATGCCTTTGCTGAGAATCCCCTCCATCCACCTCCTCCCAGCCCCAGTCAGAAGTGTTAAACTAGGGGACAACTTTTTTCACTATTCAGAGTTCAGTGACAGATGATCAGATTAGCTAGTTAAAGCATTGAGGAAGAGGAAGATGGAGTAGGCCTGGTCACACAAATCAATTTGAAAATGATAAAAAAGGAAAGTACTTTCAGTTTATTTATTGACAATATGTAGAATATATAGGGTTGTCTGTGTGTGTGTGTGTGTGTGTGTGTGTGAATTTATTTATTTATTTTTTATTTATTTATTTTTTTAAAATATATTTTATTGATATTTTTACAGAGAGGAAGGGAGAGGGATAGAGAGTTTGAAACATCGATGAGAGAGAAACATCGATCAGCTGCCTCCTGCACACCTCCTACTGGGGATGTGCCCGCAACCCAGGTACATGCCCTTGACCGGAATCGAACCTGGGACCTTTCAGTCCGCAGGCTGACGCTCTATCCACTGAGCCAAACCGGTTTCGGCGTGTGTGTGTGTGAATTTAAAAAAAAATTCATGTGATTAAAGTAGATCTGTGAGCTATACATTTTCGTTTTGATTGGGAAATGAAAAGGAATTTGGAAAACAGTTTGGTCTAAGTGGAAGATTGATTTTTCCTCCCTTTTGGTATATGATGATCAATGAAGTTTATGTTGCTTATATAAATAACATCTGTTATGTAGCTGGGTCCAATCAAGTTATTTACCTTTATTTTCTTGCTTAGCATAGTTTTTACATTTTATTTTTGCTAGTAGAATATGATGTGTATAATTATGTTTTCTTGTGCTCTTAGTCCATATAATGCTGTGACATTTTTGTGTCCTCAAATGGCTTTCAAGCAGAATTACTTCTGCCCTTTGAGCCTTTTGGATGACTTTTACTTTCAAAGATTGAATATAATGTTAAAATGGTTTATAGAAATAAGCTAGCCTTGATTTTCAATTGGAAGATTGGCATAAATGATTCCTGAATAACTTTTTTAGTTAGCAGAATAATAAGTACATGCTGGTTTATAATTGCTGAACTGACAATAAAAATATTTCTTAAGTGTTTGTCAGTTTGCTCTCCACTCTTTTCATTGTAAAGAACACTGATTTTTTTTAAAAAAGAAAGAAACACTGCTTTTTTTTTAGGTTCTTTTGTGTTTTTTGCATCATAAGTTCTACTCTCTTGCCTGATAATTGGTACATAGAATTTTCCTTGGGCAGCTGGAGAGCTGTTGGCTGATTCCTAGTTTGAAGCAATGGAGGAAACTTCTTGATGTTCAGGGTTAGTTCAAAGTTGTTACTTAGCTTGGGAACACAGGTCCTCTTTGAATTGTTTCCTTGGGAATATGTGGGAGATTAGTATGACTTAGTTATTGCCTATGGAAAAGAGGATGGAACCACTTCTTAGACAAAGTTTCCTGCTTGCATAATTGATGCTGACCTAGTTATGTAAACTTGCTATATATTTGCCTGACATTTCATCTATGCCAAATGCTTCTCTATGACTATTCTGCTTACTTTCTGAGATGCTTGTGCAGATAATAAATGAGGAAGGAGGCCAATATGATGATTGATTTTAATATATGTGGGCATAAAGAAACAACCAAATTTGTTTTTTGTTTTGTTTTTGTTAATCCTCACTGAGCATATTTTTTCCATTGATTTTTAGAGAGAGGAGAGAGAGAGAGAGAGATTGGTTGCCTTCCACAGGTGCCTCTGGGGTGGAGATCAAACCTGTAATCCAGGTATGTTCTCTTGACAGGTAACCCAACCCGAGACCCTTCTGTGCATGGGTAAACGCTCTAACCACCGAGCCCCAGCCAGGCCCCAATTTGCATTTTATTTCATTCTTTAATAATGTTTTCAGTGGATATTTGTTCCCTGCTGAGAATGCAGCTGTTTTATTTTAATTTTTTTATATTTGGAAGATAGAGAAAGGGGGGACAAGAGTATCCCATAAAAACTGCAGAATAACTTTATTCAATATTGTTTGTAATTTTAGAATTCTTGTTTGAAGTAGGTGCATAAGACTGCAAAATGGCCTAAGGCTGAATATAGCATACATGCTTTCAGACTGATACCAAAAGAGTACTTTGCTAATATTTCGTGCACTCTTCAAAATGAATGAGTTTGCTCATCAACGCACTTAAAGTTTTTACTTTTTTCTAGATGTAATAAAGGTGCTTTGTGAATTATCTCTACCAATAAGTAGTACTTAGTTCTCTTACTTGCTAGATTGTATTATAGTTTGACATTTCCCCAAAAGTCATCACCTTTATTTGACAGTTATTGTAGCTGAATAAAATATAACCTTCAATGAGAAGTGAAGGAATAAATACCTCTTCTTTTGTAATGGAATGTGTTACTTCTCTTAGATACTTGATAACCAGAGGTGCTGTCTCCACCACCTAAATACATTGTCATAAAAGAAGTGAATTCCAGTCTTTTATACATGATTAGAGGCCCGGTGCATGAAATTTGTGCACGGGTGGGGGTGTCCCTCAGCTCAGCCTGCACCCTCTCCAATCTGGGACCCCCCGAGGGATGTCCGACTGCCCGTTTAGGCACGATCCCGGTAGGATCGGGCCTAAACGGGCAGTCGGACAACCCTCTCACAATCCAGGACTGCTGGCTCCCAACTGCTCACCTGCCTGCCTTCCTGATTGCCCCTAACTGCTTCTGCCTGCCAGCCTGATCATCCCCTAACCACTCCCCTGCCAGCCTGATTGATGCCTAACTGCTCCCCTGCCAGCCTGATTGCACCTAACTGCCCTCCCCTGCAGGCCTGGTCACCCCCAACTGCCCTCCCTTGCAGGCCTGGTCCCCCCCAACTGCCCTCCCTTGCAGGCCTGGTCCCTCCCAACTGACCTCCCCTGCTGGTCTGATCACCCACAACTGCCCTCCCCTGCCGGCCATCTTGTGGTGGCCATCTTGTGTCCACATGGGAGCAGCCATCTTTGACCACATGGGGGCAGCCATCTTGTGTGTTGGAGTGACAGTCAATTTGCATATTACTCTTTTATTAGATAGGATATCAGCTAAAAGGCCAAGAAGGAATGGCCTTCTAAGTCTTTTATGATAACACTAGAGGCCCAGTGCACGACATTTGTACACTGAAGGGGGAGAAGGGTCCTCAGCCCAGCCTGTACCCTTTAGCAGTCCGGGAGCCCTTGGGGGATGTCCTACTGATGGCTTAGGGCTTAGGCCCACTCCCTGTGGGGAGCGGGCCTTCAGTTGGACATCCTTAGTGCTGCCGGGAGGCGGGAGAGGCTCCTGCCACCACTGCTGTGCTTGCCAGCCATCAGCCCGGCTTGTGGCTGAGCAGCGCTCCCCTTGTGGGAGCGCACTGACCACCAGGGGCAGCTCCTGTGTTGAGCATCTGCCCCCTGGTGGTCAGTGTGCGTCATAGTGACCAGTCATTCTGCAGTTCGGTCGATTTGCATATTACTCTTTTATTATACAGGATTCGTTGTTGGGGGGTGTGTTTTGTCTTTATTCTAAATACTATGACCTCAGAGCTCATGTCTTTCATTGCTTAAATACCTAAGGGTGTTCTTTGGAACCTCTTTCTTTCCTTTTACTGCTTTACTCACTGAAAGGGGTAATGGCCCTTCCCATACATAGCTACACTGATTTCCAAAAATTTATTTGAAAATGATTTTTTGAAATCTGTAAACACATTTTCTTATAGATTCACTCAACTGGGCTTGTTTTTATTGTGTATGTTTGTGCCTTTTGGGGAAATCTATTTTTTCAAACTCATTTTTTATTGTGAAATTATTCAGACATACAATTGAGAATAATATAACATCTGTATACCCTCCATTGCCATGATTAAATCTTAACTTCATGCTATGTTTTCAATTAATAAAATAACAGAACAAAGTACGATGGAGATGGATTTCTGCTTAGAACTTGTTTTGTATGGAAAACTGCCAGAAACAGCTCTTCCTGCTAGGGTATATGAATTCCCCCTGTCCATACCCGGAGGAAGTTTTAGGATTAGCTTTGGGACAGAGTCCAGAAGTGGGGGTGCAGAATAATCATCTCAAAGGAATGTTATTTAGTCCCTGGTGCTGTCTCCTGCTGTAGTTGCAGGCATGAGTGTGGGTGGGCTCCTGGGGCTGTGTGAGGGGAGAGCCACAACTGTTAATGTAAATGCACAGATCAGTTGCTCATAAATCAGGGTTGCTGGTCACAAATGTATGTGCCTCAATCCCGAGATCACACACCTTCCCTGGGGGTGTCTACCACAAAGGGAAACATCAGAACTGGCTTATCCTGTGCCTCTGGGAGTGTTTGCATGAACCAGTGTACATATGCTAAGTTTAGTAAATGGAGAAATCTTGAAACATAACAAAGTTTAGATCCTAAGTGTGTCTTTGCTGAGACTGGGACACTCTTTGGGTACAGAACTATCATAAACATTCGATTAACCAGTTACTTTTTCTTCTCGTATTTCTATCTCAAAGTTTGTAAGAAACTTTGTTAGTAATATTTGTCCCTTTTCTTCAGAGCAATGGAGTTAATAAAGGGAAGAATATTTATTTATACCTGTATCCTATATTCCTGCTACTTAAAGTGTCAGCCTGCTGGACCAGGCAGGCATCCCAGGGAGCTGGTTAGAAATGTGGCCCCCACGCACACAGACTGAGTCAGTGCGTTTTAACTAGATCCCAAGGTGATTGTAGGTTAAAGCTTGATTCTATATGATATGTGCACATTGTCAAATTTTTATAGAAGTTAAACTCTGAATGGGGTAAACAGTGGGTCATTTTTGGTCCACTATCCTTAGAAGTTTGCTGTTAGGTGCCACATTCTTTAATGCCTTCATTTTTGGTAATCTCTAATAATATATCAGTTACGTTCAAAATTGCTGATGGAGTCTCTCTCTCTCACTTTCTTTTCATTTAGTTGCATCATTTTTCTTGAAGACATTCCATTATTGTTCATTGACCTTTCCCTGACTACTGAGTCGTTTGGATTTGAGTTATGTCAACAGCTGCTTTAATTACTTTGGTTAGAAGTGGTGGGAACCAGGTGAGAAGGAGAGTGCTGCTAAGCTCCCGCCTGCTGCAGGATGACCGGCGGGTGACACCCACATGCCACAGCTCCACTTCAGAGCCCAGGTGTTCTCGGTTTGACCCAGATGGTAGTGGGCGTCCAGCCACCTGGGATAATTTTGGGATCTGGGATAACCGCATTGATGAGCCAATTCTGCTACCGCCCAGCATTAAGTATGGCAAGCCAATACCCAAAATCAGCTTGGAAAAGGTGGGCTGTGCCTCACAGATTGGCAAACGGAAAGAGAATGAAGATAGATTTGACTTTGCTCAGCTGACCGATGAGGTCCTGTATTTTGCTGTTTATGATGGACATGGTGGGCCTGCAGCTGCTGATTTCTGTCACACCCACATGGAGAAATGCATCATGTACGTACAGTGATTTTCACTCTTGAATTTGCAGTTTGCCTTTATGTTTAAACTTTAACCTTTTGGCTAAGATGTTCAGTCTTCATGTAGTTATTTGAGTGGTTTTATAATTGTTTCATGAACAAGAACTAGCTTAAGCATACCATTTATTACTGATGACTATTACCATTTCAGAAATATATGTTTTAACAACTTCCCTGGTGATAGCATTGACCATGTTAAATAACAAAAATTCAACAGAGCAAATTTTAAATATCTAATTGGCTTTATTGAGCGATTCCTGAAGCTAGCATCCCATCTAGCAAATAGGAAAGGTGCTCCCAGGAGCTTGACCAAATGGAAGGCTTTTGTGGGCAGAGGGGAAAAGGGATAAGGAAAGAGCAGGTTACTTCTTCCTCTGACTAATGGAAAGAGCCTATATGGCAGGTTACCTCATTTGTGCTAACCAGAAAATTCCAGACTGACCAGTTAAGATCATTATTCCTGGGAAAGGTTGGAACTGCAATTGACATAGGTATTAAGCCTTGTTTTGGTGATGTGGGCTTAGTCACAAGTGACTCCATTTTAGGCCTATTGTTTCTTTTAACAGCCAGAATTCATGGTACTTGATTTGTGATTATTTCAAGTGAATTAACATGTAAGAACCAATCAGAAGCCTTTTACTACTCCATGGCACCTAGTGCTTCAATAAATAGTAATTATACTCCCAAGTGGCATGAATAGCTTTGAACACTTGTTGAAATTAGCTTTAGAGAATTGGCATTAGTATGGGGAAATGCATTTAATGTGGGTGTTTTGGAGCCCTTTACATAGTTCATTTAATGCAGTTAGTATAATGTATTTTTGAAGCTCACACTACTGCTAGCATTAAAAGGGGGAAACATGTGACAGAGTTGTGGCTATGACTATTTCTTGTCTTCCTGTGTATAGTTGTTCATACTGTTCATTAGTTGATTTAAGCATATTTTGCCTTATTCTGCAGAAGAACTCAGTGACTTAATAAGAAAGAACTTGACCTTTCAGGGTAGTAGGAGATGTATGAGGCTTAGTATGAGATGTATGAGGCTGCTGCTGGTGTAACATGGTTACTATTTTACAGCAAACTTATTTTTGATACATAGAGTACACTCTAAAATAAAAAGAAGCATAGAATAATAAATCCATTAACAGTTGTTTATTATCATTATCAAGTATTATGTACTGTACACACTAGTAATTGTAGGTGCAGTAATGGTTAATCTTTCAATATGGGAGCTTGGACTTTTATTTTAGTGTCCTTAGAGGCTTTATCACTTTGCCTCTCACCTAGGAGACACTTAACGAGCCCCTGAGAGGCAAGCCATGGAGGTCCATTGTAGGGAGTGACTGCTAGCTAGAATGACCTGAAGGAGAGGAGATGAGAGGAAGAGGAGACAACTATTGTAAAATGATTTTTTGGGGCTCTTTTTTTCCCTCTCCACAAAGGGATTTGCTTCCTAAGGAGAAGAACTTGGAAACCGTGTTGACCTTGGCTTTTCTAGAAATAGATAAAGCCTTTGGGAATCATGCCCATCTGTCTGCTGATGGTAAGTAAAACAATCACATTCCTTACTGTCCTGGGGAAAATCTGGATAAAATGGAAACAATTTAAGTTCTTTAGGGGTGGGAATTTTAATGGAACTTTATTTGTAAAATTTTTTATGTGGAAAATGATTTTATATTAAGAACCACTTTAAATGCTGTTTGGAATTCAAACTAATGATAGTACCTCAGTTTTAAATGAAATATGTATACTGGAGAATTTTTCGGAAATTGAAGCTTCAAAATGGTTCTGATAATGAATTTCAACTTTAAAATATTTTTAAAATCTTTTATCTGTTTGCACATTTTATGGACAACATATCCATACTATGAGAGGGACTATTATTTTGGCTTAGATGAATCTGATGAACAAATAATTGAAATACACTACATAGTAATCTCATCTAGTCAGGACAGTTACTGGTCAGGCAAGGAGAAAATAGCTAATTGGTCCTAGACAGGAAAGGACACTGACTAGCACATATTACTTTGTATAATTGGAATGAAGATATTTTTTCTCCTCCTTCTTAAAAAAACTTGATTTTGTAGCTTTCCTGTTGTAACTAGTGATATTTTGTTTTTGTGTTAAACACAAGGTGAATTTAAAATTTTGTGTGCTGCTTGTTCTTAAATATTGAAAGTATGTAAATGTTTCTGATTTTGACTAAATTTATCAAAACCATTTCAGAAAACATAGTTAATGTTTACTAGTTAGCCGGCTCCCATAGTTTTTGCTTATAAAGTTAATCTCGAAAACTTCTGCAACAACTATATAAATGTATGCATATAGAATGAAAATGAATCATGCAATAATATTAATTTATGTTTGGTTCATCCTTTTGTTTAAAGTGCACCACAGAAATGTCATTTTCACAATTTTCTGTTTGAGTGCCTGGAAATGGCAGTTCCCCCCAGTTCCAAGATAAGAAACTAAAACTGAAACCCAGGGAGACAAAGGGCAGTTGCTGGGGTTTTCCTGGCACCCACTGTGGCCTCTCTCCTGGGCATATTTAATGATGAGGATTAGAGCAAATGTCTGTAGGATGACTCATTAAGAGGATTAAAAAAAATGATATGAGCGAGAGAGAGAAAGACTGATTTGTTGTTCCACTTATTTATGCATTCATTGGTTGCTTCTTTGGGGATCAAACCCTCAACCTTGGTGTATCCGGATGGATGATGCTCTAACCAACTGACCTACCTGGCCAGGGCTTCCCCCCTCATTTTTGAGAAACTTTTCATTGTCATAAGCCTCAGAAAAGCATTAGAGTTCATCTTTGTTCAGGGATTCATTCAGGCTAATTTTCCCCTTTATTCCTTTGGACTTTTCTTCCTTCCAGGTGGTCCCTTATCTTATGAAAAATAGGGGTCAAGAGAGGGTAATTTTAGGCATAAGACTATTCTTAATGGGTAAAATATATGAAGGAACAGAGGACATTAAAACACTTTCTGATCACTTAATTTTTATAATTCTGAAAATTGGTATCCATATTGGTATGCTTTTTTCCTTCATAACCAGATTGGCTGTATCTCATACCACGATGTTTACCAGCTATGGTGCAGGTGGTGTGCCCTAGTTGTTCTATAAACAGGCAGAACTTACTGGGCAAAGTTTTCAGAAGAGAATGTTCAAGTTCAACATGGGAATGTGGACAGCAATCCAAAACATAAATTCTTCATAGGTGCAGCCAGCCCTTTTGTAAATGATCTAATCAACAAAGATGCTTAAAACAATAATATATTCAGTGTTAAGTAGAAGACCCCAGTCATTTATTTTTTTAAATATATTTTTATTGATTTCAGAGAGGAAGGAAGAGGGAGAGAGAGATAGAAATATTAATGATGAGAATCATCGATAGGCTGCCTCCTGCACACCCCCATTTGGGGATTGAGCCTGCAACTGGGGCATGTGCCCTGACCTGGAATTGAACCCAGACTTCCTGGTTAATAAGTCAATGCTCAACCATTGAGCCATGCCGGTCAGGCCCCAGTAATTTATTAAAGAATAAATTATAGCAAAAGGAAATTCAGAATTTAGGGAGAGAATTTACTTAACTTGTTGACCTTAAAAGAAACTTACTAATGATGCCTTTCTCATATAAATAAAGGTTGTTCAAAGAAATTAATTACAAAAAATGCAATCCATTTCTAATAATGAAATTAAAATGTATTTATTTAATTTAGCTCCTCTGTCACATGCGTTGAGTTAATGATCAGAACTTTCAGCCCTAGCCACGTAATTCAGTTGGTTAGAGCATCTCCTGATATGCCAAGGTTGCAAGTTTGATCCCTGGGCAAGACACGTACAAGAATCAACTGATGAATACATAAATAAGTGGAACAACAAATCCATGTTTCTCTCCCTTCATCTCTCTAAAAACAATTTTTAAAAAACTTTAATAATATTCTAAAATTTATTTTTCATTTAATGGCCATTTGTTTGCAAGTATAATGGAGCAAGTCAGAATAATGCTTAGTCTATTAAAAGAAATAAGGTCTATTATGGCATTGTTGTTTTAAATCTTATTTTGTATTTTTATAGATCAATTAGCCTGTATTTTTTAGTAAGTATTTTGAGAACAACTTTAAAATTCTTAATAACTTGCTAAAGCTTTAAAAAATAGCAAAAATTGCCAGTAGACATTTGGGGCCTATTTTATCAAATGTATTAAAGCCACGAAAAATAGAATGCTTTATGTTGTTTAATTTTTCGATTTTTGGATTAAGAAAATCCTTAGGCCATTTCAGATTTCAAAGCTATTATTTAAATTAATTTTTTTTAAGTTTTAAGTAAGAACTAAAGCAGTGTCAGTATTATAAGAGTGGGCAATATTATTTTTAAAAATATATATTTTTTGATTTCAGAAAGGAAGAGAGAGGGAGAAATAGATAGAAACACCAGCAATGAGAGAGAATCATTGATCTGCTGCCTCCTGCATACCCCCTACTAGGGATCGAGTCTGCAACCCAGGCATGTGTCCTGACCAGGAATGGAACCGTGACCTCCTGGTTCATAGGTCGATGCTCAACCACGCTGGCCGGGCGACAGTATTTTTTTTAAATCATTTTTTAAATTTTTTTATTGATTAAGGTATTACATGTGTATATATCTTCCCATTGCCCCCCACCCCCACTCCCATACATGCCTTCACCCCCCAGTGTCTTGCGTCTATTGGTTATGCTTATATGCATGCATTCAAGTCCTTTGGTTGATCTCTTATCTCCCCCACCTTCCCGCTGTAATTTGACAGTCTGTTTGATGCTTTACTGCCTCTGTATCTATCTTTTTGTTCATCAGGTTATAATGTTCCTTATTATCCATAAATGAGTGAGATCATGTGGTATTTTTCTTTCATTGCCTGGCTTATTTCATTTAGCATAATGCTCTCCAGTTCCATCCATGCTGCTGCAAATGGTAAGAATTCCTTCTTTTTTATAGCAGCATAGTAGTATTCCATTGTGTAGATGTACCATAGTTTTCTGATCCAGTCATCTGCTGACGGGTACCTAGGCTGTTTTCAAATCTTAGCTATTGTAAATTGTGCTGCTATGAACATAGGGGTGCATATATCTTTTCTGATTGGTGTTTCTAGTTTCTTAGGATATATTCCTAGAACTGGGATTACTGGGTCAAATGGGAGTTCCATTTTTAGTTTTTTGAGGGAACTCCATACTGTTCTCCACAGTGGCTGCACCAGTCTGCATTCCCACCAGCAGTGCACGAGGGTTCCTTTTTCTCCACATCCTCGCCAACACTTGTCATTTGTTGATTTGTTGATGATAGCCATTCTGACAGGTGTGAGATGGTACCGCATTGTCGTTTTGATTTGCATCTCTCGGATAATTAGTGACTTTGAGCATGTTTTCATATGTCTCTTGGCTTTCCTTCTGTCTTCTTTCGAAAAGTATCTATTTAGGTCCGTTGCCCATTTTTTTATTGGGTCGTTTATCTTCCTTTTATTAAGTTGTATGAGTTCCCTGTAAATGTTGGAGATTAAACCTTTATCAGTGATAACATTTGCAAATATGTTTTCCCATACAGTGGGGTTTCTTGTTGTTTTGTTGATGGTTTCTTTTGCTATGCAAAAGTTTTTTATTTTGATGTAGTCCCATTTGTTTATTTTCTCTTTAGTTTCAATTGCCCTAGGAGTGGTATCGGTGAAGAAATTGCTTCGGCATATGTCTGAGATTTCTCTGCCTGTGGATTCTTCTAGTATTTTTATGGTTTCCCGTCTTATGTTTAAGTCCTTTATCCATTTTGAGTTTATTTTTGTGTATGGTGTCAGTTGGTGGTCTGGTTTCATTTTTTTGCATGTATCTGTCCAATTTTCCCAACACCATTTATTGAAGACTCCATTGTATGCTCATGCCTCCTTTGTCAAATATTAATTGAACATAGTGGTTTGGGTCGATATCTGGGTTTTCTATTCTATTCCATTGGTCTATATGCCTGTTCTTGTGCCAGTACCAGGCTATTTTGAGAAAAGTGGCTTTGTAATACAGGTTGAAATCTGGTATTGAGATCCCTCCTACTTTGTTCTTCTTTCTCAGAATTGCTGTGGCTATTCGGGGTCTTTTTTTATTCCAGATGAATTTTTGGAGAGTTCTTTCTAGGTCTGTGAAATATGCCGTTGGTATTTTAATGGGGAGTGCATTGAATCTATAGATAGCTTTGGGTAGTATGGACATTTTAATGATGTTGATTCTACCAATCCATGAACACGGTATGCTCTTCCATCTATTTATGTCTTCCTCTATCTCTTTTTTCAATGTCCTGTAGTTTTCTGAGTAGAGGTCTTTTACCTCCTTGGTTAGGTTTATTCCTAAGTATCTTAATTTTTTTGGTGCGATGGTAAATGGGATTGTTTTCTTAGTCTCTCTTTCTGTAAGTTGGTGTATAGGAATGCCATAGATTTCTTGGCGTTAATATTGTATGCTGCTACATTGCCGAATTCATTTATTAAGTCTAATAATTTTTTGATGGAGTCTTTAGGGTTGTCTATGTACAGTATCATGTCATCTGCAAATAAGGATAGTTTTACTTCTTCTTTTCCAATTTGGATGCCTTTTATTTCTTCTTCTTGTCTAATAGCAATGGCTAGTACTTCCAGTACTATGTTGAACAGGAGTGGTGAGAGTGGGCATCCCTGTCTTGTTCCTGTTCTTAGGGGAAATGGTTTTAGTTTTTGCCCATTGAGTATGATGTTGGTTGTGGGTTTGTCATATATGGCTTTTATTATGTTGTGGTATGATCCTTCTATTCCCACCTTGCTGAGAGTTTTTATCAAGAAAGGGTGTTGGATTTTGTCAAATGTTTTTTCTGCATCAATTGATATGACTATGTGGTTTTTACTTTCAGTTTATGTGATGTATCACGTTTATTGATTTGCGGATATTGTACCATCCTTGCATTCCTGGGATAAATCCTACTTGGTCATGGTGTATGATCTTTCTGATGTACTGCTGGATCCGATTTGCTAGAATTTTGTTGAGGATTTTGGCATCTATGTTCATGAGGGATATTGGCCTGTAATTCTCTTTCATTGTGTTGTCTTTATCTGGTTTTGGTATTAGGGTGATGCTGGCTTCACAGAAGGAGCTTGGAAGTATTCCTTCCTCTTGAATTTTATGAAATAGTCTGAGGAGGATAGGTTTTAGTTCTTCCTTGAATGTTTGGTAAAACTCCCCTGTGAAGCTGTCTGGCCCCGGGCTTTTGTTTGCTGGAAGCTTTTTGATGACTGCTTCAATTTCTTCCATAGTCATTGGCCTATTGAGATGTTTAGATTCTTCCTGATTGAGTTTTGGAAGGTTGTATTTTTCTAGGAATATGTCCATTTCCTCGAGGTTCTCCAGTTTGTTGGAATAGAGTTGTTCATAATATTTTTTAACAATCCTTTGTATTTCTGTGGGGTCTGTTGTTATTTCTCCTCTTTCATTTCTGATTTTGTTTATTTGGGTCCTCTCTCTTTGCTTCTTGGTGAGCCTGGCGAGAAGTTCATCAATCTTGTTTATCCTTTCAAAGAACCAGCTCTTGGTTTTGTTGATCTTTTGTATTGTTTTTTTGGTCTCTATGTTGTTTATCTCTGCTCTGATCTTTATTATTTCCTTCCTTCTGCTTACACTGGGCTTTTCTTGTTGCTCTCATTCTAACTCTTTCAGTTGTAGGGTTAGATAATTTATTACCATTGTTTCTTGTTTTTTGCAGTAGGCTTGTAGAGCTATGAACTTCCCCCTCAAGACGGCTTTCGCTGTGTCCCATAGATTTTGGATTGTTGTGTTTTCATTGTCATTTGTTGCCATGATGTTTTTTATTTCTTCTTTGATCTCTCTGGTAACCCAGGCATTGTTTAATAGCATGCTATTTAGTCTCCAAGTGTTTGATTTTTTTGGATTGTTTTTATTGTAGTTGATTTCCAGTTTTATGCCATTGTGATCTGAGAAGATGCTTGATATGATTTCTATCTTCTTGAATTTGAAGAGACTTTGCCTGTGTCCTAATATGTGGTCTATCCTTGAAAATGTTCCATGTGCACTGGAGAAGAATGTATATTCTGAGCTTTGGGGTGAAATGTTCTAAAGATGTCAATTAAGTCCATCTGATCTAGTGTGTCATTTAGGGTTGCTGTTTCTTTGCTGATTTTTTGTTTAGTTGATTTATCCAGTGGTGTCATTGGGGTATTACAGTCCCCTACTATGACTGTACTGCTATCGATCTCTCCCTTGATATCTTCCAGAAGTTGTTTTATGTATTTGGGTGCTCCTGTATTGGGTGCATATATGTTTACCAGAGTTATATCTTCCTGTTGAATTGCTCCCTTTAATATTATGTAGTGGCCTTCCTTATCTCTTGTTATGGCCTTTACTTTGAGGTCTATTTTATCATATATAAGTATTGCAACCCCAGCTTTTTTCTCATTTCCATTTGCCTGAAAAATGTTTTTCCATCCCTTCACGCTTAGTCTGTGTGAATCCTTTGTTCTGAGGTGGGTCTCTTGCAGACAGCAAATATATGGGTCATGTTTTCTTATCCATTCAGCTACTCTATGTCTTTTGATTGGTGCATTTAATCCATTTACGTTTAATGTTATTATTGACAAGTACATGTTTGTTGTTATATTTTTCCTTAATGTTTGTGTTTCTTCTTGCCTTTCTCTTTCTTCTTTTTACAGCAGTCCCTTTAGCATTTCTTGCATTGTTGGTTTGGTAGTGATAAACTCTCTTAATCCTTTTTTTGTCTGTGAAGCTCCTGATTCCACCTTCAATTTTGAATGATAGCCTTGCTGGGTATAGTATTCTTTGGTTTAGTCCCTTGCTTTGCATCACTTTGTAAATTTCATTCCATTCCCTTCTGGCCTGGAGTGTTTCTGTTGAGAATTCCATTGATATTCTAATAGGAGAACCCTTGTAGGTAACTTTCTGTCTCTCTCTGGCAGCCTTTAAGATTCTTACTTTGTCGTTGGTGTTTGCCAGTTTAATTATGATGTGTCTTGGTGTCGGTCTTTTGGGGTTCATCTTGTTTGGGAGTCTGTGCTTCTTGGACTTGCATGGTTTTTTTCTTGCCAGTATCAGGGAAGTTTTCTGTCATTATTTCTTCAAACAGGTTTTCTATTCCTTGCTTCTCTTCCTCTCCTTCTGGTATCCCTATTATGGGAATATTGTTTCGTTTTGTGTTGTCCCAAAGCTCCCTTAGGCTCTCCTCTTGCTTTTTAAGTCTTCTTTCCAGTTGCTGCTGTGTTTGTGTGTTTTTTCCTACCTTGTCTTCTAATTCGCTGATGCAGTCTTCAGCCTCTTCTAGTCTGCTGTTTAAGCTTTCCATTGTGTTCTTTATTGCAGCTATGTCGTTCTTAATCTCCTCTTGGTTCCTTTTCATGTTGTCGACATTCTCATTCAGCTCCTTATAATTCTCATTAAGTTGTGTGTATTTGTCATCCAGCCATTTAAACATCTTTATAACCATTACTCTGAATTCTTTCTCTGATAAGCTGCTAGCCTCAATTTCATTTAACTCCCTTTCTGGTGATTACTCTTTTTCTTTCCTTTGGGGATTGCTTTTTTGTCTTCCCATGTTTTCCTGTAATGTTTTAATTGTAGATCCAATTGCTTTGCTACCCAGGTTCTTTTGGGGATGGTGCTACTGGTGTAATCTCTCAGGTCTCCTGGACTTGGTAATCTAGTGTAGCTCCCTACTTGAGCTATTTGGGTTCTCTTGATGTAGGCCTGTGAGCTTGAGAGGCACAACTGTGGTGTCTAGAAGTCAGCATCCGTGGAGGGGAGTGTCCCAATTTTTGCTGACTTGCACCCTTAATTGAAATCACGTGTGCCCAGCGGGGACTCACAGTGGCACCCAGAAACCATCTGTTGGGATGATGGGCTCAGGGGGCCTGCACTCTGGAAAGGCATGACTGTGGTGTCCAGAGTTCTGTAGTTGTGGGGTGGACAGACTCACCTTTTGCTGCTGAACCTGTGGTGGATAGGTGCTCACTCCCAGTGGTGGCTCACAGGGGCACCTGCAGTACGTTTGCCTGCGAGGCACACTAAAGCACTCTGAAGGGCCCTGGCAGTGTAGCCTTGTAATTGAGGCGTCTGTGGGCAGGTATCCAGGATGAGTGAATTCAGAATTTCTACTGCCAGGGGCGGGAGCGGGCGGGGGCGGGAAGTGTGCCCCTGTTTTCCCAAGATCACATCCAGGGAGAGCTCCCAGTGGCTCCCAAGAGCACCCTGTGGGTAGATGGGCTCAGGGTGCCTGCCTGTTGGAAATTCGCATCTGTGGAGGTGCATTTGCCGAGGCAGAGCTCTGACACACTCTGAGGGGTCTTGGTACTGAGGTTGAACAGCTGGGGTGAATGTGGGCAGTTATTCAGGAAGAGGGAATTCAGAATTTCTACTAAGGGGCAGCGTGCCCTTGTCTGTGCAGAATCACACCCAGCAGAGTCTCACAGCTGCTCCCCCAAGTGCGCTGTGGATAGATGGGTTCAGGGGTCCTGCTCCTTGGAAATGCACGCATATGGAGGTGCCTTTGCCTGCGCAGAGCTCTGAGGCACTCTGAGGGGCCCTGGCACTGAAGTTGCACAGCTGGGGTGTCCGTGGGCAGTTATTCAGGAAGAGAGAGAGCAGAATTTCTACTGCAGGGCCGCGCACGCTTGTCTGTACAAAATCACACCCATGGGGGCTCCCAGTGGCTCCCAGGCGCTGCCTACGGAGTGGAGTGCCCTGGATGCCTGTGCGCTGGAAACTCTCTAATGTGTTGTCTGGAGTTCTGCCGCTGGGGAGGGGGAGGATGCACTTACTGCTGCCGAGCGGTGCACCTTTGGAGGTGGAGGTCCCAGGGTCCGCAGGTCTGCGGGTGCGGCAGCAGGGTTTTGGCTGGAGTGGCTGCTGGGTCGCGGGGCAGTTCCAAGGCCTGTCTGGTTGGTGGTGCTGATGAGTTCCTACAGAAGGCCGTTCTCCCCTTCAAGATGGCGTGGGCTACGTGCCAGAGTCCCGCAGTTCGGGGAGTGCCTGCAGCGGTGGTAGTCTCTCCCTGTCCAAGAGAGCCTGGTCTGCCAGTCCCTGCTGCTCCTGCGAGATTTAACTCCCTTACTCACACACACCACACACATCCACACACTCTCCTATTATCCCCTCACTCACTCACTTCCTCTCCCTCACTTCTGTCCTGCCAGCCGCCATCTTCAAGAACTCTATTTTAAAAAAAATATATTTTATTGATTTTTTACAGAGAGGAAGGGAGAGGGATAGAGAGTTAGAAACATCGATCAGTTGCCTCCTGCACACCCCGTACTGGGGATGTGCCCACAACCAAGGTACATGCCCTTGACCAGAATTGAACCTGGGAACCTTGAGTCCTTAGGCTGACACTCTATCTTCTGAGCCAAACCGGTTAGGGCAGGACAGTATTCTTTTCAACATAAATATGGGTAGGACCTGTATTAGTTATATAAAATTGTGAAGTAATTGCAGTTTGCCCTCTCCAGTTTCTTTCACCTTTTCTTTTAGCATCAGCCCCATTTTCTCCTTTAATGCTTCCTGTGAGTAGCTTGCAGGTGGGGACCATGCTTATTCCGGGTTGACTTTCCATTGTTTAGGACCCTGCATAGAATCTGGAAGGTACTTAATTGGATCTAACTGATCCCCACTGCCTACTCGCCATCACCAAAGTCATTATAATTTATTCCTTGATTATTCTATAGCTAATTTAACAAAATTATTAGTATAATATATATGTTTCAATGAGTTATCACTCCTGGGTGGATTTGAATTTTAAGTAGGGGAAACCTGAAAAAAGATTGGTTTAATCATAGGAATGAATTACTAATATTGGAATTTCAAGTATAAATGAGAGGAGTGCCCCTCAATCATACTATATTAGCTTTCTTAAGAGAAAGTGAAAATAAAGTAAAAATAAAACATTCTCATCAAGACTTTAATCCAGCCCTGGCTCAATTGGTTGGAGCATTGTCCTGTGGACCAAAAGGTCTCGGGTTTGATTCCCAGTCAGGGAGGGAACCATATGGGAGGCAACCAGTTGATTAAAAAAAAAAAAAAGACTCTAGTCCAAAACTGTCTCATGTGCATGAAGTACTAGTACTTCAAATGATCCCATTAGCACTTATAATATTTACTATTTCAGTTTAAACTGGGGGTAGTTTGAGAATAAAATCAGAATGCCACTTATGATGAAATGGCAAGACTCCCCTAAGAAATTGTTTGCTATTTTTATTGATTTGTTGACAAATTTTTAATTTACCCTTATTTACACATAATTAATTTCATCATCATCTTTGAAAATTTTATGTTTCATTTATACCAGTCATGTATATTTTAATAATTAGCCAGCAAGTACTTTCAAATGATCCCATTAGTCTATTGCTTATGAAACTTGCCACTTAAACCAGATGGTAGAAAACTTAGGTTGTAATTCTGTATATCCTATGAACTCCTCAGAGTGTTTCAGGTTTGCTTAAGGTTTGAAAGCAACAAAACTTCTCAAGAGACAAATGGATAAAAACGGGAAGACTTGCTCTGACGTTCAGAGTTGGAGATGGTGACAGCATTGTGAGTCTCATCGGAAACTTCCATGCACTTCATACTATGTGATCTCTTTATGGAAGAATTTAACTACAGCTCAGCCGGTGTTAGAAAGGCAATGTTTTTGAGTACCCTTCTTATGCCAGGGTAGCCAAAAGAGAAAAATAAAGTAAGGATGGCACTGAAGAGATACTCTTACTGCGCTGTTACTGATCTCAGCTCTTACTTTGATTTTGGTGTTCATGAGTCACACATGTCCGGAACACCCATTTTAAATAAATGTTGAAACTGTATTGGTCTATACATAGTGCTGTTTACACAGTTACATAATTACCAGGGGGGATGGGGGTTATGCCTTGAACAGTACAGCTTTTACTCTTTCTGTTGCCATTCAAAATCTTGATCATTTTTGTTTTGATATGTTGACCTGCAACACTGGGAGAAAGAGAGAGCTGCAGAAACACCCACTTTATGAATTATATAAAGCTCAAGAACTCCACTAGCCTTTATTTAAACAATCATCCTACTAAAGAAAAAAAAGGGCTTCTAGATACTAAATCCCTGCATTGAGCTCCATTAACAAATGTGTTTCTCTTTGTATCTGGTATAGGAGGTGCTTTGATCCCTCCTTGATACGTATATATTTCAATCTCAGTAACTTGGTGGTATATTGTGGTTCACATCTTCTCTAACTATGTACTGTTGGTCAGATAACAACAAATACTGTATTCAGTGCTATACTTCGAATTTTCCTTTCTGATTTTGAGACAGTTCTGATATTGCTATCAAACAAAATTACAGTGCATTTTTTAAAACTCAATAAAGCTACTGCTTTCCTCTTCCAGGGTGAGTGAGTGTGTGTTGTGTGAGAGTGTATGCAGATGTGTGTCTGTGTCACCACTTGTGTGTTTTGGTACACGTGCATTTGTATATGGCTTTTCCTACCTTGGGAAGCCACAAAACGAAACAGTGTAACTTTGTGATGAGAAAATAGACTTGACTACAAAATACCATCAACATGTGCAAACTGAGTTTTGGAATCTTTGATTTGGCATCTCCTGGAATATTATGTAATTTGCAAGTGAAGTTTTCACCAAAATAAAAACCCTTCCCCTTATTTTGCAGCTCTTTCTCTGCCCTCCCCTGTGTTGCAGGTTTGTAATGTTTGAGCACAATTCCTGGGTGAATTTCCTATTTGCCTCTGTGCGTGTTATTTGTGGCAGAGAACTGTGCCTGGTCAGCAGCTCTAGACCTGGAGCCCGTGGACACTATATGCTGGGCTTCAGTGGAAAGAGAGACCAGCTTAATTTTGTCCCAGGCGAAGGAGTCCAGCGGTTCCTAGCCTGGACTACTGGAAGGTTCCCACATCCTCTTTGCCCCATTAGTTGAGATGACTTGCAGTAGGAAATGTCCAGTGAGTGTTAAGAACTTATTGAAAGATGTCTTAGTTTTATAGTTTTGTTGTTAGGGCAAAAAGTGAGAATATTTACTTCTATATTAAATGCTAAATAAAGTAAATGTTGATTTAATATTTATATTCTTAGATGCTTAGCAAACCAGAACGAGCAGTTAGTTTTGAAAACTTGCCCTTAAATCCTTGGATTTTGGAACTGTGAAGTTGGGTTGATGAAAACATAAGCTCTTTGAAATTCCTAGGTGGCAGAGCCAAGAATTGTAATCCTGAACAGCTAAACTTGAAACTGTCATTTATGAAATTTTAATTCTTTTGATGCAGCCAATTAAAAGGTACTTTTAAAAAAGCTGCTGCTGACAGTTTAAACAAAGGAGAGGTAACTAATCTCCCTGGACAGGTAGCATCTGAGTAAATAAAACACCTCTGCTGTTCTCTTGCCCGGCTCTTCCAATAATTTGAAAATATTACAGTGATTAAACTCTCATGATTCTATTTTATAGTGTTTTGGAAAACTCTAACATTTGTAATACAAACATCACTGATTTTATGTCATACAGTGACGAATACAATTTAGCATTGCCAAGATATTGTTGCTTTGACACAACAGTTCCAAAATCAACAGACACATGGGAAGATAGTAGAACTATAAATGCTATTTCTCAGTTAATTCAGCATGAATATAAAAGGTTAAAGTAGGCTTTATTCATCTTTTTCCATTTTACTTTTCTGATTAAAGCAGGCATTTAATATACTGATTGGAATATATATCTTTCCAAAATGAATTACTGATGAAGTTTTTAAAATTGTCTCTTAAAAAATTGTCAAGATTGAGCTTCAATTAGTGAAATCAGTATCACTTCATTTTTCCTAAATCTACCTTTGAAGTAAAAATCATCTTTGAATTATCACCTGAATATTTTATGTAGGTACTCTAAAGAATTAACCACATTACAAAAGACAATACCTGCTTTAAATGTTTTTATTTTATTTCATTTCTTCCAGTTTGTTTTACTTTTTAGCCCATAATGTCACAGTATTCTCTCTTTGGCAAGGCTCAATGCACCTTAAATTTTTTTTAACAAGTGGTAATAAACTGAGGGCAGACACTGTTAGAAAAAGTCAAAGGAAGATGAAAAAATGCAATTAGGATGGGATGGAGGAAATAGTGGTGACCTCAAGCCGTGTAACATTTGATTTCATTATTGGTCACAGAAAATTAATATTCTTGGAATGCTCTAGGCTCAGGGCATAACCACGGGAGGAGCCCTTGGCAGTGCTGTCCTGCATTTGGACAAAGACAGATTGTGTTAGATCCTTCTGGAGTGTTAACTACACCCAGCTTATGGGAAACCAGAATGAATTTCATCCTTCCCCTCACTTTTCTCCTAATAAAATGATGGCCATAACTTTGTTTCATGGCTGGTACCACAAAGATAAACAGAAAAGGCTATGTCTTCAACCATTTTAGGTAAACAATTGTAAAAGTGAAATAGTTGTAGAAGGTAAGAATATAAAATATAGCTCTTGGAGAGCAAATGATATGTCCTAGGCATATTTTGCTTAGCCTGTTAACTGATATTACTTCCACAGGATAGGAGTAAGAAATGAAAGAGAAAACCTCTGAGTCCATAGATTATATATAGAAAAGTCAGCTTGCCTGAATGGGCTCAATAGACCTAAGCCATCCTAACTTATTAGCCAATCTAATTAAATTGTAATGCTTTTAATTCTCATGTACACACAAAGGTGTCATAATATTATTGTAAGTTCATCTCAGCTCTACTTGTTATAAATAGAGGCCATTTGGGGACAGTGATGCATTATTTCCCAATCAGGACAGCAACTTTTTCTGTTTGCATGGAGCCTTGTCACTGAATCCAATACTTCTTTTCTGCATGCTCTTACTTACATAGTTCATTTGCGTTTCACTTGCATAGCCCTAGTTAAATTAAAGTGATACATTTCAGCATTAGTTTAACATGCCTGTGTTTTATTTTGTAATGAAAATTTCATATCGGATCATTTGACTGTCAATAACTTGCACTCTTTTTCATAATGTTTACAGCAACCGTTATGACCTCTGGGACTACTGCAACAGTAGCCCTGTTGAGAGACGGTATTGAGCTGGTTGTAGCCAGTGTTGGGGATAGCCGGGCTATTTTGTGTAGAAAAGGAAAATCCATCAAGCTGACCACTGACCATACGCCGGAAAGAAAAGATGAAAAAGAAAGGTACCACCTCCAATTGATGAGGATGTTTTTTATGTCTACTTCATAGATACCAAACCTCGCATTTTAAACTGACTTCATGCTTAAATTTAACCGTGCCTTGTTTTCTGGTCTTAACTTTTTCTTGATCAGGATCAAGAAATGTGGCGGTTTTGTAGCGTGGAATAGTTTGGGACAGCCTCATGTGAATGGCAGACTTGCGATGACAAGGAGCCTTGGAGATTTGGATCTTAAAAGCAGTGGTGTGATAGCAGAACCAGAAACAAAGAAGATTAAGGTAAGAAAGGACGTGTAAACACTTGCTACACATGCAAGGAATGAAAGCAGGTGTCTCCAGCTACAAGCTTTCTTGGAAACGTAAGTGAAGCCAGTAACTTTTAAAAGGGAGTAGTTAAGGGAAGGATAGGGAAACTTTTCAGAGAACCTTAGATACCACCTTCCAGGCCCACTGTATGATGGTGTGTTTGGTTTTGGTTTCACCCCACTGTGGAATTATCGCAGAATGGCGCCCCTGCTCTTCCTCATTGGCACCCGATGGATCATTTAGCATCACCGCCACTTGGAAGCTAACCTGACTTTCCTTTTCCACCACGCTAAAGAATCGCTTTACCTCGATTTCTGTGACATCCTTTGCCTGCTACTAATTAATGTCCACATTACCCGACACGTCCCAACGCTTCCCTCTCTGCAACCCCTGTCGCACGCTAGTACCTGGCACAGTGTAGTGGAGGCTGCCAATAATGGTAGCAAATGTTTGTTAATTAACAGAATGATTTCAAGCATTATAGTTAGCCCACTTATACTGATTTTCTCTGACAAATACTTATATTGTGTTTGCTCTATGCCAGGCTCTGTTCAAAATAGCTACTACTGCCCCATTTTATAGAGAAAACAATTCTAGAGCATATGGAGCCCAGCTTACCTCTGTTTGCTCAGCAGAAAAGTAGAGGCAGGTTTCAAACTCGGAAGCCTGGCTCCAGAGACGGTGCTTTCCACCACTACAACTTGCAGCTCCTGGCACCCCGCCATCTGGCTGCTTCCTTTGTGGTGTAACTAAGTAAATGTTAGGTTTGTCCTTGGTGGTTGAGGTTAAATGCTGCTACTTTTGCCCTAAATACAAGCCTTCCATTTTCACTCTGTTTGCCTACAAGCTGTAAACACAGATGACCACTCAGCAAACAAATCTTCTAATCATGAAGATTATTCCAAGGCCAAGTGTAGTTTATAATCCTATGAATTTGGTTTTATTGCAGCTACATCATGCCCATGACAGCTTCTTGGTCCTCACTACGGATGGAATTAACTTCATGGTGAATAGTCAAGAGATTTGTGACTTTGTCAGTCAGTGCCATGATCCCACTGAAGCGGCCCATGCAGTGACTGAACAGGTGATACAGCTGAGCTTCTGCTAGAAAAGTCCCCCTGGGACAGGGTGGGAGGGGGCGGGAGAGAAGGACAAACCCAGGTGCAGGTTTTGCTACAGCCTGGAGGGGCCACCACAGACTTGATTTCTTTGAATCTTGTATTTCAGCTCCAGTGTACAATGAATTTTACACTTGACTCTGTAATATTTCCAATTTAAAACATTTTTACGCCCTAGCCCTTTGGCTCAGTGGTAGAGTGTTGGCCTGTGGACTGAAGGGTCCCGGGTTGGATTCCAGTCAAGGGCACGTGCCCGGGTTGTGGGCTCAATCCTCAGTAGGGAGTGTACAGGAGGCAGCTGATCAATGATTCTCTCTCATCATTGATGTTTCTATCTCTTTCTTCCTCTCTGAAATGAATAAAAATATATTTAAAAGAAACACAAACACAAATAACATTTTTTACAATTCTCCCAAATAGTTAAGTAAAATTATTATGCCAAGAAAATGTGTTATGTTTATTTTTTGGCTTTGTACACATCTTGAAATAATAGTAACAGCACATAGTAAATTATAATAGTAAATAGTAATATTGCTTACTATGTGTCAGATACTCTTCTGTTGATATGTGTTTGACTCACTAATTATCACAATGACTCTGTAAGGTTGGAACTAGCATTATCTCTTTCTAATGGATGAGGGAAACTGAGGCATGGAGGTTAAATTGATTTAGTCAAGTTCACAAAACAATTAAGCTGCAGAATATTTGTTGTCTGTTGGGCTTCAAACTATAGATGAAGCAATTTGTATAGACTAAGCAATTTGGACAGCCAGTTTCCCAAGTCTAATCCCTTGACCATTAAATTAAACTCTCCAAGTAATTACCCAATATAGGAACACTATAGCATGTCAACTTCTGGTTTCTGAGGATGGGTGTGAAAAAAACAAATACAAAAAGGTGTGTGGATGTGTTGTATGTCACTGTGTTGGTCAGAGCTAAAATTTGGAAGCTGGATAATATCAGTAGAGAAAACGAAAAATTTCCACGTGTTGTGTAATACTCTTTTTGGATAGCTTTTTAAGTTAGAGCCATCACCGATCATTAGAGGCACAGTTTAATTCAACAGCTATTTTGGCATTTCCTGATTTTTTGCATTTTCAATTCTGGAGTCAAATTTGGTCCAAACTTTTTTTAGAGTTTAAAGTGAAAGCGAGTTTATTAGTGAAGCAATGGGACAGAGAGAGCAGCATGGCCCACATTTTAAGTATTAATATTTGTAATTAAGACATTACTTAAAAAGCTCAAAAATAAATGGGTAAGCATGAATTATTCACTTGGTTACTATGTGTGCTCATGAGATTAAGAAAACGGGCCCAGTTTCATTGATGATCACTTCTTTCCTAATTTTCAACTTCCTATCTTGATATAATGTGTTCTTATTCATGAGGACAATGCTATTTACAATGACTGCATGGCATTCCACTATATTTGTGTACCACAAGTCCTTTAACAATTCCCCTAATCAGCAAATTTAGTTTATATTCATTTTCCCCCATTGTAGGGGGAACACTATAATAAACTTCTTTTTTTCTTTTTTTAAATATATATTTTATTGATTTTTTTACAGAGAGAAAGGGAGAGGTATAGAGTTAGAAACATCGATGAGAGAGAAACATCGATCAGCTGCCTCCTGCACACTCCCTACTGGGGATGTGCCTGCAACCAAGGTACATGCCCTTGACCGGAATCGAACCTAGGACCCTTGAGTCCTCAGGCCGACGCTCTATCCACTGAGCCAAACCGGTTAGGGCTATAATAAACTTCTTATATCTATTTGTGCATATCTATTTTCTTCAGGTATTGTTTTCTTAGGTTAAAGTCTTATAAGAAAAATTGCTAGGTAAAGAATGCACAGTATTCTAAAGCTTTTCATCTTTACCAATTGCCCTTCAGAGATATTCCAATTTAAACTTTTCTAGTATGTTTTATAGCTTGTATTTCTCATCTGTGTACAGCTTGCTTTTTCCATTATCTTATATTAGAGGCCCGATGCACGAAATTTGTGCAAGAGTAGGCCTTCCCTCCCCCGGCTGTCAGCACCCGCTTCCCTCTGGCACCAGGACCAGGGCTTCCCTCGTAGCCCTAATCTAATTAGCATATTACGCTTTTATGATTATAGATGTATGCTTGCCTTTTTTATGATTATTGTAAGAACTTGCTCTATATTAATTATAGTAGTACTTTGATAGTGCATTTTTTTTCCTGTCTTTCAATTTGTTTGTAAAACTTTTTTACTTTCTGAAGCTTTTTCATCAGATATTTTGATCAACCCTTTCCTTCACAGTTCCAGCCTGAGGCTATGAGGTCTTTTGAAATACATTTGCTGTTAAATAATCCCAAGTACTTCTTACCATGCTGACTATCTCATTTGCCATTTGGATTAATTCCTGAAATTGATTTATAGTTCTCCTACTCAATGAAATTTCGTTTATGCCACTTTTTCATTTTGTAGGGAGCATAAACTTTCTTGTAGTTATAACTTTATACATGTCCACTTCCTGAGGTTATTATGTCTTTAGGCTAAATTCCTGGAAACAGAATTGCTAGGTAAGGACTAACACCTTGTGAATCTATACCTTGTATTAGTTCCTGTGCTAAATACTTGACAGATATTTTCTTCTTCAGGAGCTGCATATCTTATACCTTAGCCCACTGGTGTTTCTGTTGCCAAAATTGCTGCAGTGGAATATAGTCAATATGGTTGTTTTGGGTCATCTGTTATTCAATGTGCAATCTAATAAACTGGGCATTGACACCCGGTGAAAGAATCACAAACACTGTGACATAATCGGGTTAGTAACTGTTAAATCAGTTGAATTGCCAGAGGAAGAATGATGCCTCTTTGTACAGACTCTGATTTCCAGTGTTTTTCTCTTCCTTCCTGCCAAACCCTGCAGGCAATGCTGTATGGTGCCGAAGACAACAGTACTATCATCGTGGTGCCATTTGGTGCTTGGGGGAAATACAAGAACTCCGAAATCAACTTCTCCTTCAGCCGAGGCTTCGCCTCCAGTGGACGATGGGCCTGAGTGCTGGCTGGGACTTCGAGTTTCTGTGCAACAGTTTTTCATTAAGTACATAAAGAAACTGATTAGATAAAAACGTCAGCTGTACCAGAGTAACCCTGTGACTCCCTAGATCAGTACACAAGCTTGTGTAAACTTAATAACCATTTACATAACCATCAACCATGTCAGGAACAGTCGTCATATTTATGTTCAACTGTACATACTCGATATAAATATATGTGTGATTCAGTTACTGTGAGTCTCTAAGCTGAGTGAGCACATGAAAAGTGGTTTGATATACTTTCTGAGTGTTAAATTTCTAATTTTAAAAACTCTTAGGCAGCTATGAGTTTCTTTTGATCACGTTTGTTTATCCATTTGAACAGGTTCTTGTCTTCAAATTCTTTAATAGTAGTCAGTATTTTTCACAATTCCTCAATGTATTGTCAGCAAATGTTTTAATTTTTAATAGCTGTACCAAGGAATTGGTGTGAAAACTGAGTTCTCTGTTACTATATTTTGTATTCTGGACCACTTAACTGGTCAATGTAACAATGTGAAAGAAATTAATTCAGATAATATGACATGCTAAATTATATACATATTTCTAAACAGTGCACTTATATTTTTCAACTGTCACAAGGTTACCCTTCTCCCCCAATTCATTCCTATTCTGTAGCTAAGAATACTATAGAGATATGACTATTCTTTCATATCAGAACAGAATGCACAGGCTGAGTCCTCTGGTCAAAGCTATTTGAAGTTAAATATCAATGGTATCAAGTATCTTATATAAAGTTTCATTTGTTGTCTCTAGCTCTTTTTGCATATAGTATGTTTATGTCACTTTTTGTATAGACTAAACAATTTGGATAATTTGTCAGTAATAATACCATATTGATTGATACTGCTATATATATATGTGTGTGTGTATGTGTGTGTGCGCGTGTGCGCGTGTATGTATATACATAGCTTTTTGCTTATTTCTAAGACTCGTAAGAAAGGATAAATCTAAAACATCTATATTTCAGCTTGCTATGTAATACCTATATATATAAAAGCCTAAGCGACTGTTACAACTGAATGACCGGAACAACCGGAATGACCGGTCGACCAGTCGCTGTGACGTGCACTGACCACCAGGGGGCAGACACTCAACACAGGAGATGCCCCCTGGTGGTCAGTGCGCTCCCACAGCCAACCTCCCATGGCCCATTACCCCATCTGGCTGGCTAATCTCCTGTGGTCCCTCCCCCTGGCCAGCCAGCCCCCTGATAGGCTCCAATCTGGGGGCCAGCTGGCCACCCTCCCAGGTTCCCTCCCCCTGGATGGCCGGCCCCCCGATAGGCCTCAATCGCCGGCCAGGCCAAGGGACCCTACCTGTGCACAAATTTGTGCACCGGGCCTCTAGTAGGAGTATAAAACTATACTTCCTTATATTTGCATGTAAGTTTGCTGTTAAAATGTGAATCTCTAAATGTGTGTTTGGAATTATATCTGCAGTTTATTTCTGTAGACAGTGTCAATTTGTTATATGTGTGAGTGTATATACATATGTATATTTTGCAGTAACATAAAATTTAAAGGGAACAATCCTGTGTAGCTCTTTCAACAGCTTTAAATTATTGATGTTTATATCTAGGGACTCTTGACAAACTGAGGGCAGTTTTAATAGTGGAGAATCAATGGTTATTAGCAGGTGAGGTGACATTAAAAATGGCTGTAGGAGATATTTCATGGTGGGTGATTATGTGGGAAACCAGGGACAGAACCAGTATGTTGAAACTGTGTTGTTATATGGTAATTTGCCTATAAAATAGGATGTAGGAAAATACTGGGTGTTAAGAATGACATGGAGTTTTGCTGTAGAAACAAAAGAAAAACCAAAAAGATAAATTTGGTGTAGTATATATCTTCAACACTCAGTTTTGGGGGTTGACCTTTTTTCTTTCTTTAAGTTTTATCTGAAGGCTTAGTAGAAGGAAGAAGGCCCAACATATATTGTTCACATTCTCTCACCTTTTTGGAAATGGAAGAAAATAAATCTTGAGTTTTCCAGCTTATGTTAATTAGGAGTTGTCCTTTGGCGGGGGGGCGGGGGGGGGAACAAATAGTAAAGAAGTATCTCAATTTTTTTTTTCAAAGGAAGTTTGGTGAAAGAAAGAAAAATATCACAGGAAAGGATATAGTCTCCTATTTGTTGTCTGAGAAGTGAGGACTCCAAGGTAGATGAGGGGAGCTGGAAAACTTCCTTGTTCTTTTTGAGTCAGATCCGTGGAACATAAATATGGAACCTACACTTTGGAATATGGAGCATTTCCAAACTAACAAGGAAATAAAAACTCTAAAGCGCAAAATGATAGTTAGAGATGTAAGTTTCATTTTTGTTTTGAATTCTTCACATTACCATTTTTCTTTTACTTTAAAAACTGAAGGTGGGAGTGATGTTAGCAAGTTCAAAGGTCTGAGTCACCAGTGCATTGAGGTGGATTCCAGGTTTGACAAAGAGAAATTTGTAGGGTTGGTCAGGCTGTGCTCTGCTTCACCTCAAAAGCTTTTAAAACCCCAAACCGGTTAACTTGGACTAAGGCATGAAATATACTTGTGTTTGTTTTTCAAGCCACAGTGTTGAAGGACAATTTGCAGATTATTATAATTCATAAAAGATAAGCATACAGGGATTGGTCTACTATTGGGAATTGTGCAAATGGAAGTAAATAAAAGGGCTTCTATAGTTTTGTTGTTTTTTTTTTTAGTTTATATAAATTTGCCATGTGGCTATTACCACGTGGGTTTAGGTATGGTGTAAATTATATTAATGTAATTAAGCTTAAATAATTTGTATTTAAGTTTGCCTTTCATTTATATGTAGTATATAAATCATCTTTCTAAAATGTGTTGCCAAACTTTATTTGCCAACATTTATTTGGCAAAATTATCTTGAAATTGTGATTTTTCACAAGTCAAGTACCTTACACATTCAAACGTAAATGCTGTCCTGCTTTCCATCAGCTGTTTGTTTGTTACAGACCTTTCTGTTTAAGTACTTCAAAGTCTGATGCTCTTTTTTTTTCTGAAAAAAAAAAAAAATAGTTTTGGAGGGATCAGTTTTGAATCTCTGTACTCTATGATATGAACTTTTCTGAGTACCAACCTTTAAAAAATAACTTACTTTGAAGAATTACTAGCACATAATCTAAATAGAAATTATTTTTTTCAAAGAGGAATTCGATTTATCTTTTTTTTTTTTTTTTTTAGAATCTCGGCAGGGACTGAGTAGACCTATGCTAAGTCTTAAATATCAGCCAGGACATTTATTTTCCTTTCTAAGAATGGACAAAGATTGTATTTCATGGTCATACGACAGTAAGAAAATGCTTCAAGGCAGGGTGGGGGAAGGAATGGTTAAAGTTTAGCAACAAACAATTCAACATGTATTTTCCTTTAGCACTTGAATTGTTCACATACCCATGTCTGAAAAGTGATATACATTTTTGGTTGGGTTACAGTTTATTGTTAGATTCACTTATCTGGATGATTTAAGCAGAAATAAAAGGCCGGATTGTGATGATCTGCCTGATGCATTTGGCATCTGGAAGGATAGTTAACTCTCTGGCAGCTCCCATTGGTTATTAGATGGTTGAAACGGTTCATTGATGGTCATATAGAGTGTTCTGGGCTGTGAAGTCATGGAGTTCTTCCACCTCCAAGAATGACTCATCTACCACTGGCTTCCAGTACATAATATAGCAGCTTGGTATGTACAAAATTAATTTCTGCCGAATTGCTCTGGTATACATTTGTTTTATAATTTACCAAAGTGCTACTTGGGTGTATAGCCTTTCCTATAGTAAGATGATGTAATTGTTGCTTTGAGCATTGTTTTAAATGTATCTATTGAGTAACTGAACAGACTGAAATCACATATCTCAGTACAAGACACCATTTTAATAAAATACATGCATTAAACACTTTAAAATTCAACTGTGTTTATTTGGCATCCAGACTTACCAACATTTATTATGTGACCCTGTGAACACTAATAGAGTCAATGAATGTTTGCAAATTTCTTTTAGTATCCAAATTCTGGCTGTTTGCAAAATTAATGGGAAGAATCTTTGAAAAAAAAAGTATATTATCTATTCAAATCTCTTTTATTTAATCTAAAACAAATTGTCTTTTTCGTTTTCTTCTTCTAAAATATTTTTTGGTATGTCAGAGGAAAATGGTTATGATGATTTCTACCTTATTTTGCCTGTGGTATATTTCACTGCAGCATCTCAATATATTAAAAATTTGAAACATCCCTGGCTGGTGTGGCTCAGTTAGTTGGGCATCATTTTGTGTACCAGGGGGTTGCTGGTTTGATTCCTGGTCAAGAGAACATGCCTGAGTTTTAGGCTTGATCCCTGGTCGGGGGTATGCAGGAGGCAGCTGATTGATCAATGTTGTACTCTCACACCGATCTTTCTCTCTCCCTCTCTAAAAATCAATAAACTGTTCTTTAAAAAAAAAAAAAAAAAAGAGGTTTAAAATTGGAAACAGGTGTTTGGCAGTGATACTGCAGAACTTGGCATTATGCTTTTACCATAAGCCATTTTTAATGTCCTGTCTGACTGAATAAAATGTAGTGATTGCAGTGCATGGGTACAGGGTCTCTTCTAGAATGTGTCCCTGGAAGGTAACTTGGCAAACTCCATGGCAGCAGCGACTGTCCTGTTTTGTTCAGACTCCGTACTTACTACTTTATCTGTTTAGCAACGAGGAGAAAATGCTTATTGAGTCATTAATCATTAATGCTTGTTGAATGAGCAGGTTAATGCATTGAATTATACTTTCATTAATTTTCTTAGTGGGGAAATGGATATTAGATCTTAAATATGAAGCTAAGTGTAGTGGTTAATGGTGAAGGTATGATCTCACCTCTTTTTGTGCTTCCTTAGACAATCAGGCCTTTGCAAAGTGTAAGTTCATATAAATATGGTTCAGAATATCTTAACAAAACCTAAGAGAGCAGTGCTGCACAAGTGACTCAAATCTTGTTTCTTTAGAAGATGTGGAAGGGAAAATGAGTTTCAAGGGTCTCAGGCTATGCTCTTTTGCATATATTGATTCACTTTTCACAACAGGGAAGGTTTTTTTGTTTTTGATTTTTTTTGTGTGTCCCTCACTGCCTTTAATCAGATTTTTATTCAAAATTAGCTGTCCAAAGTGATTTGACCTTTATGGAATAAGCACATTTAAGTTTATGCCACAGGTTTCTTCTCTTCTGTGGTGGGTTTCCTTTCTGCAGGCTTCTCAGCTGCTGGTTTCTTGGTAGCTGCAGCCTCTTTTCCCACCAAAGGCTTCTGCGTCGTAAGGCCAACAGCCTTTTTTCCTTTCGTCCCTACCACAGGCTTCTTGCCTGGAACCCCCTTCTCATCTGCTTTGGCTTCTAGCGCTGCTGCTGCTTTATCCAGCCCGAGCTGTGGTTCTTGGCCTGGAGAAGAATGAGCTTCCGGTGCATGGTCATTGCATAGGGGTTTAGCTTCAACATGATTTGTGGGGAAGCATGGGACTTGGTTGGAAAGTCTGTAAGGAGGATTCCCCGAAAGGTTGGAGGTCTCTAGGGCCGTGGTCAGCAAACTGCGGCTCATGAGCCACATGCGGCTCTTTGGCCCCTTGAGTGTGGCTCTTCCACAAACTACCATGGCCTGGGCGAGTCTATTTTGAAGAAGTGGTGTTAGAAGAAGTTTAAGTTTAAAAAATTTGGCTCTCACATCAAACAGACTGTCAAATTACAGGGGGGAGGTTAGGGAGAGGTGGGGGTAATAAGAGATCAACTGAAGGACTTATATGCACGCATTAAAGAGTAACCAATGGATGCAAAACATTGGGGGGTGAGGGCATGTATGGGAGTGGGGTGGGGGGGGCAATGGTAAGATATGTACACATATAATACCTTAATAAAAAAAATAAAAATAAATATATATCAAGTAATCTAAAAAAAATAATAAAAATAAAAAATTTGGCTCTCAAAAGAAATTTCAATCGTTGTACTGTTGATATTTGGCTCTGTTGACTAATGAGTTTGCTGACCACTGCTCTAGGGGATTCTTGCCGAAGGCAGCAGACCCTGCCTTGACTTTTCCAAACAAGTCTGAGCTCCTGGGTGTTTTACTGGAATCTTTACGTTTAGACTTCAAAATGTCCTTGTTGTAAAGACACTACAGATACATGTGTTTTCTCAAGGATACTTACCCTGCTGGTAGTATCTAGAGGTTAATTTTGGTTCACGCTGTTGCTACAATAAAAGCCTAAGGAGGCAGGCAAACAGGGTTGTCTGGTTGCTTTAGCCAGGCAGTCCCTTAGCCCTCTCTTTCACAGAAATGTGTGTCAGAGTAATCATTCATCCATCGCTCAGGGTCTGCTGGTCAGCCCCGACAATGATTCTTGGGTTTTCCAGTGGGTTCTTCTTCAGGACTCTTTGATGAACCTAATTGTGTGGTGCTTGGTGGGCTCTTTGGGTCTCTTGGCTTTTCAAGATTCTGCTCAGGTCTGTATGGGGCATCTTGTGCATGGGAAGGTGGTAGTTACTCTTGAGGGAGGCAGCTTTACTCCAGAGGTCATAAGTAAAGCACCTTCAATTCAAATGCAGACTCAGCCCACATATCCACCAGGAGCAAGTTTCAAAATGTTCACTTTGCTTACATTAAGCAGAGTAATTCCAGGGATGTTTCTGAAAGCTTTGATGATACCATTGTCTTCCTTATAGATGATGCAAAGTCTCCTGCACTGGATACAATGGTTTCTCATTTGCCCTTGCCAGCTCTCATTCCCTGAGGGGCAGAGACCTTTTTTATATCATTTCAGGCCTTTACCTTCTTTTTAAAAAATTTTTACTTATTGATTTGAGAGAGAAAGTGTGTTGTTTATACATTCATTGATTGATTCTTGTATGTGCCCTGACCAAAGTTCAAACCCACAACCTTGGCATATCGAGGATGATGCTCTAACCAAATGAACTCTCAGGCCTTAAGTTTCTTAAGAAGCAAAACTATATCCTTTGTTTTCTTGTAGCCTTCAACTTTATCTTCAACCACCAAAGGAAATTCAGGAATTTCCTCAATATGATCACCTTTAGACATGACCAGCGCTGGGAAGGCTGAGGCAGCCAGAGTAGAACAGATGGCATATTGCTTCTGTGTTGTGTTCACTCTATGGTGCCAATGGCACCAGGTTTTGTTTGGTGCAAACATGTGGCCCCTACGACACATATTTCCAAAGCACCTTGGCCAGAATGATGAGTCGCACCACCTTGAACTCTGGGAATTTGAGCCACAGCTCTGCCAGTACCCCAAGACTCAGCCCTGGTTTGATGACCTGCCACTTCACTGACAGACTAGGGTTGTCTATTGTTTTTGTGCAAGTTGGTGTGAACAAAGTTCCCAATATCTGGTTGAATGGGAGCCTTGTACACCGCAAGCAAAGTGACATTTTTTGCCAGATGATTCCCCCTTTTTGGAGAACACTTGTCAGTGGATGAGCAGATGCCATAGTGTGGAGAGAAGGCCACAGTCCTCTCAGCCTGGTGGCTTCCACGGGAAAAGCCAGGGAAACCTTTTTATCATTTTTATCCTTGAGGAAATGGGGTCTTGGAGCAGCTAAGAAATAGCAAGAGCCAATCCAGAGACCCCTTTGACTTCAGTCTGTGTTCCTTCTACTCTACCACACCTCCTTTATGTATTAGCAAAAGGAAAACCAACTCACTACTGTCGAACACCTCAGCTTCCATCTGCAAAAGGATCACTGGAGGACATACAAAGGTTATACAGTCATGATTCAGAAACTCTAACTTGCTGGATGGATGAACATATTAGAGGTAGCAACTGAGTGTACATCACCTAAATGAACTAGGATAGAGAACTAAATTATGTCCAAGTTATGAATATAACTCGGGAGCAAGTGTGAACGAATGGATGCAGAATGACTGCTTTAAATAGCACAGGACTTAGATGGAAGGCCAGTAAGTCAGTCTATCAATGATAAGCATTTATTAAGAACCTACTGTATATGTCTGTGATGACACCGGGGTGGGTCTTGCAGGGCTTGGGGAAGGGAGTGGTAGATTATCTCCCTAGAAGAGCTTTGTCCAGGAGCAGGAAAGTGAGTTACACCAGAAGATAGCAGTGTTCACCTGGTTGGTGAAGCAAAGATGTTTGCAGGCAACCAATGTAACCAGGGAAGTCACAGCCTTTGGTCACATGTCAAACATAGGTTCTTTCAAGGACCAGGAGACTTAAGTCATGTCTTAGGAGGCAGGTGGCCAAAGGCAGGACTAGTTACATATTTTTATGCAAAACAAAAATGCCAAACCCTTATTCAAAAATTATGGGGACCTATCAGGTGGCAAGGCTGAGATTTTGGCAAGGGCCCCAGGCAGCTTAGAAAGTGCAATAGAGCTCCCAAAGCTTACCACCTAACTGGAACTTGGAGGGAATCTCCCCACTGTGTATATTCAGATGTGAGTTTCAGCTGCAGGAAGATGTCTCCCTCACCAAGGCTCTCCTCCAGTTTCATACTAAACAAGAAAATAGCACATTCCTTGCATGTCTGTGGTTTTGCTCTATGTGAACTTTCTATGAGGTAAGGCCTTGAGCTGAAGGCTTTCCCACTCACAAGGTCTTTGTCCAATGTGAACTCTCTGATGATTAATGAGGCCTGAGCTTTTCAAATTCACTACAGCCATAGGCTTTTCTCTAGTATGAACACTGTACAATAGGCTGGAGCTTTGGCCAAAGAATTGCCCATGTTTGTCCAGATGGCATGGGTCAGTGGTGGAGCATCAACCTATGAACCAGGAGGTCATGGTTCCATTCCCAATCAGGGCACATGCCTGGGTTGTGGGCTCAATCCCCAATGTGGGTCATGGAGAAGGCGACCAATCAATGATTCTCTCTCATCATTGATGTTTCTATCTCTCCCTCTCCCTTCCTCTCTAAAATCAATAATGCAAATGAAATGAAATGAAATGAAATGAAAATAAAAAGCAGCAACCTGAGGACACTGGCTATGGATTCAAACTCAGGCCTATTTCATCCTAAAGTCAGTTATTTTCCACTTCAGAAGTCAGATAAAGTTAGTAGGTTCTTATATATTAACTAGTGTCCCGGTGCATGAATTCATGTACATTGAAAGGAAATTAATTAGAAGCAATATTTTAATATCACTATTCGCCCTTTTCTATAATAGAAGTGTAAACCAAATTCACGATCAACAATGACAGATCAAAACACACGCATGCAATTGGCACCAGTGAGAGCTTTATATGTATCACACACTTAGCCTTTTATCTATACTAATAAAAGGGTAATATGCAAATTGGTCAGGACACTCTCACAGTAATGACTGAACAGCAGGCTGTATGGGGCGACCAGGCCAGCAGGGGGGTTAGTGAGAGATGAACAAATGACTGAACAGCAGGCTGCATGGGGTGACCAGGCCAGCAGAAGGGGGCAGTTAGGGGCAATCAGGCAGGCAAGCAGGTGAGCAATTAGGAGCCAACGGTTCCAGATTGTGAGAGGAATGTCCGACTGCAGATTTAGGCCCAATCCCGGAGATCGGGTCTAAACCCGCAGTCAGACATCCCCCAAGGGGTCCCGGATTGGAGACGGTGCAGGCTGGGTTGAGGGGATCCCCTCGTGCACGAAATTAGTGCACCGGGCCTCTAGTATATATAGAATAAACTTACTTAATTAGACCTGCTTTCTGATTTAGCTAAACTTTTTCCAGCCCAGTGAAGCACCCCAACTTCTCTTTCAGGTAAGTGTCAGCAACACAGCACTAAATATCAACATGAAGCAGATTATTATTGTAGATCACTCAGGGAGAACAAAGGGTAAAATATTTAACTGCAGGAGTGTTTGACTATATTCTGTGCAGTGAGAAAACCTGAAGTCATTTTCAAGGTCCACCATTTCTTCTTTTCAGTCAGGGCAAGTTTCTAAGATTTCTAAATCTCCATTTTCTGGCTAATGAAAAGAAAACAGGATTCCATGGAGTCTCCTATCTACCTACTCCAGGACTTTTGTGAGGATCAAATGAGATGAGGCACGGGAAAATGCTTCACAGACATTTGGTTAAAGTGTGAAATGTTTGCACCTGGCTATAAAGCAAGTTATGTTCCTGGGCTAAAGAAACTCCAAGGAGGCTAGTCACTAGGGAGAGGAAGCTGGGCATTGCTACATGACTTCATTACCTGGCCCCCACAGCCACCGTTTCCAGGCTGGGCTGGGCTGTGGGCCTCATTTTGTGCCATGAGGTCTCGGCGGCATTGGCTGCAATTTGGTGGGCTATCGCTCCAGGGTGGTGGGGGGGCCTGTGTCCCACTTGGGAGAAGCCAGGTCCACACCAGCTCCACGGTGCCGATTCTCTGTAAATGGCCAGTGCGCATCACAGCAGCTCCTATGTTGAGTGTCTGCCCCCTGGTGGTTAGTATGTGTCATAGCGACCAGTCAGACAGTCGGACACTTAGCATATTAGCCTTTTATATATATGACTAGAGGCCTGGTGCACTAAATTTGTGCACTTGGGGTGGGGGGTCCCCCAGCCTGGCTTGTGCCCTCTCACAGTGCAGGAGCCCCATGATCCATCACCCCAAGAGGTAGGCTCTGCCCACCCATCTGGGGCTCCTCGATGGATTGCCCCAAAGAGGTAGGCCGGAGCCGGGGAATCCCACCTCCTTGGCACATGGAGCCGCAGGACCTGCCTCCTCCATGTGAGGCAGTGGAGATGCCAGGACCCCCCTCCTCTGCGTGAGGCAGCGGGGATTCTCTGACATGACCTGCCTCCTCCACATGAGGCGGCAGAGCCGCAAGACCCCCAGGCCTTGCTGTGTGGAGCAGCCACCAGGCCCCACCTCCGCTGTGCACGTAGCCATCTGTGACAACATGAGGGTATCACAGCATCAGGGCATGACAACCACCTAGGTTATTATTAGTACAGACTAGAGGCCCAGTGCACAAAATTCGTGCACGGTGGGGGGGGGGCGGGCTTCAGCAGTCTGCACACTCTTGCAATCTGGGGTCCCTCTCACAATCTGGGACTGCTGGCTCCTAACTACTCACTTGCCTGCCTGCCTGATCACCCCTAACTGCCTCTGCCTGCTGGCCTGATCACCTGTAACTGCCCTCCCCCCACCAGCCTGGTCACCCCTAACTACCCGCCCCCCATGAGCCTGGTCACCCCTAACTGCCCCCTGCTGCTGGCCTGGTTGCCCCTCACTGCCCCCCTCTGTCAGCCTAGTCTCCCCTAACTTCTCCCCGCTGCCGGCCTGATTGCCCTTAACTGCCCCCTCCCTGCCACCAGCCTTTTAGTTTTTAATCTTATTTGACCTCTCTTCAAGTTTTTAATCTTATTTGACCTCTCTTCAACACTCCTGGATCATCTCCTCTCATTGAAATAGTCTCTTCTTTCAATATCTTTATGGTTTTCCTTCCAAATATCCAGCATCTGCCTTGGTCAGTGTGGCTCAGTTGGTTGGGTGCCATCCCATGCAGCAAAAGGTGGCCGGTTCAATTCCCGGTCAGAGCACATGCTTGGGTTCTGGGTTGCAGGCTCAGTCTCCGAAACAAATAAATATGCATAGGCTGCTTCTCAGTTTCTTGACTTTTGGTTGTTGGTGTTCCTAGGTCTACCTCAACTCTTTTCTCAGTGGTGCATTCTCCTTGTGCAAGCCAATGCATTCCTTTTTAATTTTTTTAATTTAAATTCTTTATTGTTGAAAGTATTACATGTCTCCTTTTCCCCCATTGACCTCTCCCCAGCTGTTTCCATCCGCCAGGATATGCCCTGACCCCTAGTGTCTGTGTCCATTGCTTATGCTTATCTGCATGCATACAAGTCCTTTGGTTGATCTTTTACGCGCCCCCCATCCACCCTCCCCTCTGAGGTTTGATGGTCTGTTAGATGCTTCTATGTCTCTGTGTCTACTTTTGTTCATCAGTTTATGTTGTTCATTATATTCCACAAATGAGTGAGATCATGTGATATTTATCTTTCTCCAACTGGCTTATTTCGTTTAGCTTAATGCTTTCCAAGTCCATCCATGCTGTTGCAAATGGTCAGAGTTCTTTCTTTTTTACAGCAGCGTAGATGTACCACAGGTTTTTAATCCATTCATCTGCTGATGGGCACTTAGGCTGTTTCAAGCCAATGCATTCTTATGACCTGTATACTGATGACTTTCAACTGTACCCTTGGCCCAATTTTCTCTACTAATCTCCAAATTCAAGTAACTAGACATGGACTAGAAATGTCCACTCACAGATCCTGTGGGCACCTCAACTTCAACATATCCGGAACGGAATTCCCACCCAAATCTATTCCTTCTACTCCACCTGTCTGGCTGAAGGCCAGTGCCTCCCACTCAGACCACTTTCCTTCTTCATGTCTCTAATTTGACTCCTCTGCTCTGTCTTTATTGCCCTTTCCTTAGATCCAACTGACACGGTAGCTTCCCAACTGACTTCCCTGCCTTCAGAGTCACCCTTGTTGATTCTCCACATGTATCAATATGGACCTGATCACTGCATGCTCTCGTTTGCATTCTGTCAGTCTCAGCTCCTAGATAAGTTAAAACTCTTTAGCGTTGCATAAAAGGCCATTGCTTTGTGGACTAGTTCCTGCCATTTGAGCACTTCTTCCACTTCCAACCTTCCTCCCTACACTTTATCCCAGTATGTGTATATTTTTCTCTCTCCCTGTAACACATCTCCCCTCTTCTTTCTCTGGTTAACTTCAAAATCCAGATGTCATTTCCTCTAGGATGTTTGTTCTGAGACTCCTCCAGTCTGGATTAAGTTTCCCTTCTATTTATTCCTATGACATCCCATACTTACTTCTATTCTGACACTTATTACCCTAGATCATAATCCTTTGTTTCCTTCCCTTTCTTCAACTTTATATTGTAAATTCCTTGAAAGCAGGACCTAGGTCTTTTTTTTTTTTTTTAATATAATCTTAACATGTGGCATAGGGTCTGGCACATTCAAAAAGCTTGGGAATGCATGAATGACATACTTAGAATAAAGAAAAGTTATCTCATTCCTGAGCCTTATTTTAAAACTTGAAGGTACACCCTTCCAAAAAGATGAATCATAGAAAGAATAAAAATTACTATGTTACTAAGAGACCAAGAGTAAACCCATCATAAATCAATCTCCGGGGAATTTCATTGCCAGGAAGAAGATGGAAATGACCACTCGCATATTTATACACAAATATTATCACAAGCTTTCTTATCTCCAGCGTGTTTTCCTATAAGCCCATTTGTCTTTCCTAAAGAAAGTTATTTGTTCTTCCCATAGAAGCCTTTTTTCTACTCCTTTTCCCTGCTAAGTTAGATAGATATACCTCAAACTTTAACCACTTAGCTTCTAGCTACTTCCATATGAATAAACCTCTTTTCTCCTGTTATCCTGTCAGTTTAATTCGCAGGTCTCCAGGAACTATACCTAAGAGGGCAGAACAAACATGTTTTCCTCCTTAGACAGTTCATATGCCATGTATCAATATGGACCATAAACTTGTAGATTTTTGTGACTTTGGTATCACATACTGCAATTTATGTCACATTCCTCTCTTGTGGGGCACATTCATGGTTTCTAATTTTTTATTATTTTTAAATCTCACCTTCCTTCATGCCACTTTCTCTTGCCTTCTCTTCCACAGAAGATGTATACAAATATACAAATGCATGATTATGTACATATATAAAATTTGCCATATTTGTTGTCTAGATCTTCAAAAGAAAAACCAGGCAGTGCTGCCTGTCTGAGAGCCTCGCTTCTCTTTGGAGCAAATTAATTTAGGCACCAGTCATAAACTTTATGATACCTAGACTTCTCAGACTCTAAACATGAATAAACGTTAATAAATAGCCGCACACAAGCCTGCTGGGCAATAAAGAGAGCTGAGGTTGGGCTGCCCAATAAACATACTTGCTTTGACTTGAGCTTCCCTCTCCCAGAGCTTGTGTCACCAGTTCAGTACATCACAAGTATGAAGAGTTAACAAGGAAAATTTGTCATAGTTACTCATTTTCTGTTGTGGTGCTTGGCTTTTAAAATTCAGAAGCAGCCATTGAAGCAGATTTGGCACTTCAAAGTTCTGCCATAAAGTGTATAGGCTCAGTTTTATGATCATTCGGTTTATAATGATGATTGCATAATTACTATGTGAACAGCACCATGCTTTTGGACTACAAACGCCTCACATGTGACCCTTAGCTCCAAGAAATGTAAATTGGCAAAACGAGAAATGCAAACAACAAGGCCTGAGGAGCTTATAAATGATCATTGTGAATCTTGATAATAAAAACATGGAGCCGGCGCTGGCCAGGCAGCTCACTTGGTTGAGCATTGTCCTGATACGCCAAGGTTGTGGGTTTGATCCCTGGTCAGGGCACATACAAGAATCAACCCATGAATGCACAAAGAGTGGAACAAAAGTCTCTCTCTCTCTCTTTCTCTCTCTCTCTCTCTCTCTCTCTCTCTCTCTCTCTCAATGAATTAAAAAATTTTAAAAACATGGAACATAAAATTTTGGAGCAATTTTTCCATAACCTGGAACATAGAAATAGATTGCCACAAATTTGTATGACTTCATTCTAGAGAATTCTGAAGACTCTCTTATAAACTAAGATAGTCTTAAAAGCAAAACAAGTTGGGGGTACTAGAAAAGGCCCTTCCATGTTCAAATAGCTAAGCTAAGAAATGCTCTCTGTTACTCTCTCTCAGAGCACTGAGGAATGGTCAAAGCTAGGGGCAAAATAGGACTGGCAACCTTAGAATCAGTAAGGGGGAAGGGAGACCAGAGAAGCAGGGGTGGGATATACTGATTATAAAGGGCTTTGGCTTTTACTCGAAGAGAAATAGGAAAGTACATGAATATAAGTTGGGAAATCTTTAAATAATAGAAATGTATATTTTCGGCAAAGCATTCCTACCTCCTAACCCAAACTTCCCAGAAATTGATGCCATTTTGGGTCATGTCTTTCCATAAGTTTTTCTATGTGATTATATTCCTAGATGGGTACATTTAAAAATACATAGTTTTGTTGTGTGCCAGTTATGTATGTGTATGTGTGTGTGTGTCTATGTGCATATGTTTTAACTTTTAAATACCCTGTTCTAATTAGCAATTTTCTTTTTACAACTAATACTAGTGGCCCAGTACATGAAATTCGTGCATGGAGGAGGGGGGCATTTCCCTCAGCCCAGCCTGCACCCTCTCCAATCGGGGACCCCTTGAGGGATGTCCGACTGCTGCTTTAAAACCGGCAGTCAGACATCCCTCTCACACTCTGGGACTGCTGGCTCCTAACCACTCACCTGCCTGCCTGCCTGATCACCCTTAACTGCCTCTGCCTGCCTGCCTGATTGACCCTAACTCCTCTGCCTGCCTTCCTGATCGCCCCCAACAGCCCTCTCCTGCTGGCCTGATCTCGCCCCCAACCGCCCTCCCCTGCCAGCCTGATCTCGCCCCCAACTGCTCTCCCCTGCCGGCCTGATCACCCCTAACTGTCTCTGCCTGCCTGATCACCCCTAACTGCCCTCCCCTGCTAGCCTGATCTCGCCCCCAACTGCCCTCCCTTGCTAGCCAATTTGGTTCTGATTGGTTGGTTTCTATGCCAGTGAGCATCAAAAGCTCTGCCTCCTAGGCAGCCATTGGCTCCTCACAGTTTACCCAGATTTGGTACTGATTGGTCAGTTTCTATGCCAGTCAGTGTCTCTGGGCCTATCTCTGGGCCTTATCAGAGAGGCAGGGCTGATCAGCAGCCCTCGTGGAGGCCCAGAGAGAAACAGAGGCGTGGCTGCTGGTGAAGCCTGGAGAGAAAAAGAGAGGCAATGGCTGATCAACAGCTGCCACAGAGGCTGTGGATCAGACCCTGCCTCTCTCTTTGGGCCCCTCTCCAGGCCTGATATGCAGCCCACTTGGCAGTCAGTGCTGGGTCGCCACGGCAGCCCAGCACTGACTGCAGGACTGATTTCGGGTGTTCAGTGGAGTCTCCGGTTGGTCGTTATGGACCCTGGGTTTTTATATATTAGGATGTCTTGGAGATACTTCTTTGTTAAGATAGTACATATATTTCTATTTCTTCTTTTTAACTGTTCCATAATATTCCATTGTATGTGTATGCCATTTTATTTAGCCTTACTGGTAAACATTTAGGTCTTAATTTATTTTCTCCCTTTCTTCCTTTCTTCCTTTTTTCCTTCCTTCCTGCCACCTTCTCTTTCTATTCTTTTTTCCTACTGTTCTTCCTTCTTTTCTTTTTTTCCCCATATTAAATTACTATTGTCTTAATATTATATTTAATAACATAAAATTACCTGTTACATGGAACATGGGAGGAAATTTGAAAATTAAAGCTTGTGTAACCTTCTGTTAGAAAAGCAATACATCTTGTCAAAATTTGAATAACTTAGATTTGCTTCATTGGAAAAGAGGCTTAAGGTTACTTCTTAAGCAAGGACTTATCCAATGTTTATTGTTCTGGAATAAATGGAAATCATGAGGGCTTGAGCTTAGTTAGTCCAAGCTTTGCTAAGAGGTTACTCGGTCACTTTAGCCAACTCAGTCATAGATCTATATCAGTAGGAAGTAAGGATCTAATATCCACAACCTGTTTCTTCTATGCTGGGCTCTCTCTTCTCCCACTACCTACAGCCTGAACCACTATGGCATTCAGCCACCACTGTCATTAGGGCTTGTCAACCCAACCTTGATGTCAGCCCTCAACAGAGTCTAGATGAAACTTAGAAATAATATAATAATTAATAAATAATAATACAAGAATAAACTGTCTCATGTACTCACAGCTGTAAACCTACTTTTGCCCCATCCTGTATATTCACAGAGATGGCAGCAGTTTTATTCCAAAAAATCTTGTTTCTAGCTGGAACAAAGAATAATCTCACACATCTTTCCAAGATTTGTTGTGTTCCGTGATTAAAATGCAGATTTATTTTAAAACCTTGCTTGCTATTTTTTGTGCTACTTTCTCTTCTAGGTACTTAAAGTGCAATTACTACCATGAGAGAGGAGGGATCCCCTAAATTAAAAAGTTATCCTCACATTTAAAAGAAGCCCTCAGAGGAGCTATTTCTTAATGATTACAGAGTTTCTGTTTAAAGTGAGAAAAAAGTTTTGGAAATAGACAGTGATGATGGTTACATAACATTGTGAATGTAATTAATGCCACTGAATCAAACACTTAAAAATGGTGAAATGGCCAATGTGATGTTATAGTTTGCTCTAATAAAAAATGAGTAAAAATAAATAGGTGGAATTTCTTAGCAATGTCAAATTTTTCAAAACTTTCATTTCATTTCAAGAAATACTTATTGAATGCCTCATTGGTGCTTATGTGTGCACAATAGAGGGATGATGTGAGACAGTGACTTAAACATAAAGGGAACTTACAGCATGGCCCTTCCAGTAGTCAGTATTTCACCGCTCTCACATTACCAAGTCAACTTTACAAGGAAGGCACTACTATTATCACCATTTTATGCTTATTTTATAGTTGAGAAGGCTCGCATGAGAAAAACGTGTCAAGGCTGGTGAAGAGTGGGAGCGAAACCTCGCGGTAAATGTCATTCTTTCACTTGCCATCCTCGTGCTTTCCGAATATGAAATGCCCATGTAATCCACTCCGCTTCCTGGTTCAGGAAAGGAGAACATTGAGAAGGTTAGCATGTTCTAATAGAACTTCTCGCTCCTCTTCAAATTGGCCGTGGACGTTTGCACGGAAACCTAACGCTGGCTTTGCTCTGCTTTCTTTCACTTCCTTTCCAGGCCGGGGTTGCCTTCCCGCCCGCACTTTTTTTGCCGGAAGGCAGGGCCTGTGGAAGGAGACCCCCCAGTTACGTCAGAGCCAGCCTAACACAGGAAGTTTACACAGAGCAAAACTATTTGCTAGAACTGTTAGCATTGGAGATGCTTCCATCAGGATTCCATTGCGCCGAGAGAAAGATACAAAAATATCTCCCTGGCCACGTGGATTGCCTTCTGTTTCCCACCCCCTCGGCAGGAACGCCGGAGAAGAATCCCAGCAGGCTTTTCGTCGGTGCGAATCCCAGGGGCCGAGAAGGCAGTGTGGACGGTAAGCAGCTAATGGAGAGAAAGGGGCTCTGAGAACGGTCCTTTTCGCCCTGGGCGTTTCCTCAAGGCCAGGGGGTCTGCGGGCAGCCCCAGCCTTCCGGTGGCAGCACCTACCTGGGCTGACAGGTGTGCTCTCTGACTTCCTCCTGCCTCTGAGGCCGGCAAAGGGCAGCTCCCGGACTTTAAGGACATGGATCTTGACTGAGGTCTCCATATGGAGGCGTTCAAGTGTGTCACGGCTGCCTGGTCGGCTGCGGTGCGGGCTGCGTTCCTACCGACATCACGTAACTGAGGTGAGTTGTTTGCCTGCTTCTGTGTTCCCAAATGTTCATCCTGCGTGGAGAATCTTGATCCCTTTTTGGCACGCGCTTTCACAAATGTGCCCCTTGAATCAGTACTTCTCATACTTTAATACATGAATCACCTGGAGGTCTTGTTGGAATTCAATGGATGTGGGGTGGGCCGGGGGTTCTGCATGTCTGCCGAGGTCCCAGGTGGCCCCAGGAACCAGGTTGTGAGTAAACAAGGGCTTACACCCTCTGGGCGTTTTGCTTGTGGGGGTGACATGGGTTGGAGAAATGCTGTCCGAATGAAGGAGTTGGCCCTCCACGGGATTTATAGAGAGTACCTGAGGAAAAACCACAGCATCCCGCCCTGGTTACCTGTAGCCTTCCCTGATGGCGTATCTCTAAGAGGGGAGGTCTCTGTTAAACAGTTCTTGGTGTGGTAAACCAAGTCACCCCAAGTGAGAGGAGGGGTCCGGCTGCTCCTTAGCTTGCACAGGCCACTTGGAGCAGAGCCAGACTTTTTTTTTTTTTTTTGGTAATTTTTAAAATTGGGGGATGAAGTATCCACAGCATGCCTCACACTGGTGTGGTTAGTGATCACTCTGAACATTTTAGCTTCAATGAAAAATTGTGGCCCTGGCTGGGTGCTCAGTTGGTTGAGTGTTGTCCTGTGCACTGAAAGGTGGCCAGTTCGATTCCTAGTCAAGGCACACGCCCAGGTTGAGGGTTCAGCTCCTGGTCGGGGGTGCAACCAATCGATGTTTCTCTCACATCAATGTTCCTCTCTCTCTTCCTCTCTCACTCCCCCTCTCCCTTCCTCTCTCTCTAAAATCAATTTAAAAAACTAATTGGTGTCTTCCTTGTACTATTTGGAAGTAAAGATTGTAAAGCATACGAATCTATTACATTGTTTAAAATAAATTTGAGTAAAGAATATAATGTTTCATCTTCTTGTGAGAGGCCTGTGTTCCTCTTTAAGCTGAGTAGCTCCCTGTCCTAAATAATATATGTTAATCTGAAAGTAGCTTTTTCTGTTGTTAATCCTCACCTGTGGATATTTTTTCCATTGAGTTTTAGAGAGAGTGGAAGGAAGAAGAGAGAGAGAGAAACATCGATGTGAGAGAGACACATTGATTGATTGCCCCCCGCACCTGCCCTGACTGGAGCTCGGAATGTGCCCTTGACTGAAATCGAACCCAGGACCCTTCAGTCTGAGGACAGATGCTCTATCACTGAGCCAAACCGGTTAGGGCTGAAAGTAGCTTTTAATTCAAAGACAAATCAAGAAGGAGGGGGGGGGATGAATAGATAGGAAAAAGGTACTTATTCTGTCCCTAGTTAAAGGGAGAACATAGAAATGGGAGTAAAAATGGGGAAAGGAGAGTGTTGGCTGGGGAAGTCACAACTTAGCAAAATGAATGAAAGAAACCCGGAACCCAGAAATAGAATTCTTTCTCACACACGCATGGCAGTTCTTCTAGCATAGCAGCTTGTGTTTTCCTCAGCTGAGGAAATGTGCTTGAGACACAATAAGTAAATTATACATTGTGTCATTTTTTTCTTTTTTTAAAATCTCTTTATTGATTAAGGTATTACATATGTGTCCTTATCCCCTCCCTGCACCCCCCCCACACACACACACACTCATCCCCTCACCCCCCTGTTGTCTGTGTCTGTTGGTTAGGCTTACATACATGCATACAGGTCCTTTGGTTGCTGAAAACATTCGTCATTAAAGTTGAGGATTATGCAACGGAGCGAAAGGTCAGAGGTGTAAGTAGGCCTCGTGAGGCCCAGTATGAACCTATGAAACCACCCCAGATGGAGGGGAATTGCTTCTGTTTGAAAAAAGCTTTAGCTCAGCCTGCTTGGCTGAGTGGTTGAGCTACTGTAAATACCAGCAGACCTCTGGTAGGCAGTAAGAACATACAGGGCGGAATATTAGCCTAAGCTATCCCAGGTTTTAATTAACCATTTTTTTGTGGGGAGAAAATGCAAAGCTTCAGATGAGCTCAGAGACATATATAGTAAGTCCTTACTTAACATCATTGAAAAGTTCTGCAACTTCAAGCAAAACGACGTATAATGAAACACTTTTACTGTAAGCTGATCGATATAAAGAAGAGTTAAGTTCCTATGGCATCTCATCAACGTTATAATGGAACAACTTTGGACAAAATGACAATATTTGTTATTCGAGGACCTGGCCTCATACTCTTAGGTGAGGCCACTCCTTCTCTTTTTAAGCCCAGAGCAAACCCTCATTCCAGCTGTATATCCTGCAACCTACACTATAGAAAGTAAAGTTCTCTTATGTCACTGCAAGATTCAAAATCCTGTTTCTTGAGTAGGATTAGAGAAAATGCATATATTCTTTTATAAAGAGCTGCAGCAGAAATGAAATTTGGTCACCATGCTGTCCTTTCATACAAAGCATTACCTCATACATTGTCCACTTGATTTTTTTTTTTAATTTTTAAAAAATATATTTTATTGATATTTTACAGAGAGGAAGGGAGAGGGATAGAGAGCTAGAAACATCGATGAGAGAGAAACATCGATCAGCTGCCTCCTGCACACCTCCCACTGGGGATGTGCCCGCAACCAAGGTACATACCCTTGACCGGAATCGAACCTGGGACCCTTCAGTCCGCAGGCCGACGCTCTATCCACTGAGCCAAACCGGTTTCGGCTGTCCACTTGATTTTTCACAACTGTCTTGGAGTATAAATCCAGGGAGTTATTATTTTAACCTTTCAATGAAGAAACTGAGGCTCTGGTTCAGCCGTGGGCAAACTACGGCCCGTGGGCCGGATTCGGCCCATTCGGCTGTTCTATCCAGCCCGCGGAGCCGAAAGAGCGGAGGGTTCTCTTGCTCTCCCCTCCGCTCCTTTACTTTGAATTTATATTAGTTCACACAAACACTCCATCCATGCTTTTGTTCCGGCCCTCCGGTCCAGTTTAAGAACCCATTGTGGCCCTCGAGTCAAAAAGTTTGCCCACCTCTGGTTAAATAATTTTCTGAAAGGCACACAGCTGGATAGTGGGTGGGCAGGGTTTAATCTTAGGCCTATTGGCTCTAAATTCAGGTTAATCCTGTACTTTTCTTTAGCATCCTCATAAGACCTCTAACAGTCTATATTGTTCTGTACTAGGGTTTGTCTTCTTTATATATCATAATTTGAAACTTTTGTGCATTAAAAGGAATCCCTTTTCTATTTCTTTTATTGTAAAATATTTTTATTGATTTCAGAGAGAAAGAGAGAGGGAGAGATAGAAACATCAATGACGAGAGAGAATCATTGATCAGCTCCCTCCTGGATGTCCCCCACTGGAGATCGAGCCTGCAACCCAGGCATGTGCCCTGACTGGGAATCAAACTGTGACCTTCTGGTTCATAGGTGGATGCTCAACCACTGAGTCACTCCAGCCAGGCCTTCTATTTCTTCTGTCAAAATTATTCATGTGTTGTCTTAGCTTTGCCTCCACTAAGGCCTTTAATCCCTAGGAACAAGTGTTTAAAGGCAGGGCTTCTCAAAACTTTATCGTACTTAAACATCACCCGGGCTGCTTGCTGACATGTAGATCCTGGGCCCCAGCTTCCATAGATTCTGATTCAGTGAGTCAGGGCTCAGAGCTGAGAATATGCATTTCTAGTAAGCATCCAGGTGATCTTAGTGCTACTATTCAGAGACCACACTTTACACAGCTTCAGTCAATAATTTAAAATAGCATCTTTATAGTTTAGAGGGGGCTTAGTGTGCTTAATAACAGATTATGGAGCTAGACTTCCCGGGTTTGAATACTGACGCCATCACTCATGCAAGCTGTGCGATCTGGGGAAGTGAACACTTCTGTGCCTGTTTCTTAATTTGTAAAATGGTTCAGTGATCCTGCCTACTTTACGAGCTAGTTGTGGGGATTAATTGGCTTAACAGTGCTGGGCACAGACTATCTCCATGTTTTTGCTCTTGTTATTATAAGTCTTGCTCAATTCATACTTATACTTTATGCTAGAAACACCAACAATACTAGTAAGAATTCACCCAGATACCAAATGCTCTTCTTTGATATTGATGTTACCCCAGGGGTTTAATCATGAGTTAAACATGTTCTTATGTGTGTATGTGAGTGGATGTTCTGGGCTGTCAGCTAGCACTTCCCACCAAAAGGAGAGAGAGCAAATGATGCTGAGAATTTGGCAAGGGCCTGGTCACATCGGGCCTTACCCACTGTTGTAATAGTTTGAATCTGACTCTGACGGTGATGAAAGCCATTAATATAGTTTGAATTCTGATTGCATTTCAGGGCCTAAGTAGCAGAGCGGCTTCTTTGGAAGCCTGGAGGCCTTGTTTTGCACCTGGCCCCACTCAAAAATGGTAGCTGTACATACCATCAAATGAATGAGTCAGAACGCATGTTCAACGATTGCATAGGCTGCCTTCAGATTTCCAAGAGGCCCACCAAGTGTGGTGTGTGTTTTTCCCCTTTGTGGTGGGAAGTGCAAAGGTACAGCAACTTGTGTCTCATTTTAGAAACGCTGTCCTAACATGTGCCCGATGGAACAGACCTACTAAGTTTTGTAGGGTTTAACTCTCACCCTTTGGAATCTATATGCGTAAATAAGGTATTTTTTTTTAAAAATATATTTTATTGATTTTTTTACAGAGAGGAAGGAAGAGGGATAGATAGTCAGAAACATCGATGAGAGAGAAACATCGATCAGCTGCCTCCTGCACACCTCCCACTGGGGATGTGCCCGCAACCAAGTCACATGCCCTTGACCGGAATCGAACCTGGGACCTTTCAGTCCGCAGGCCGACGCTCTATCCACTGAGCCAAACCGGTTTTGGCAATAAGGTATTTTTGATGCTTATTTTTTTCGGCATACCAGATCTAATTGGCATAATGACATTAATATATAGGATCAGCATGGTGTCCTATGGGATATCAAGACCATCAAGGTTCCTTTTCACTATATTATGATGGCAGGAGCGAGGACAGAAGCATAAATGTATACTGTTGTTCCTGTTATGTAAATGCAAATTTCATTTGACTTTTCTTATTGATTAGAAAGGAAAAGAAAGCATTTGATAGGTCAATAGCTGAATATCAGGTACAAGGTGCTGTGTTGACTGTCTCCACTAAAGATACCACATCGTGAACTGCTGCTGAGATTAGCATCACCACCTGATTAAGATCATAATAATCTAATGTCATTCTGACTTTTAATCATCCATCTGACTTTTTTACCAGCTAAAAGGGTGAGTCTGGCCCTAACCGGTTTGGCTCAGTGGATGGAGCGTCGGCCTGTGGACTGAAAGGTCCCAGGTTCGATTCCAGTCAAGGGCATGTACCTTGGTTGCGGGCACATCCGCAGTAGGGGGCGTGCAGGAGGCAGCTTATTGATGTTTCTCTCTCATCAGTGTTTCTAACTCTCTATCCCTCTCCCTTCCTCTCTGTAAAAAATCAATAAAATATATTAAAAAAATAAAATAAAAGGGTGAGTCTGGAGGACTCATGATCTCTGTTGTCAGCATTAATCCCTGCAGCTCCCTCAGGGATGTGGTATTACTTTTGGGTTCCTGTCTTGGTAGAGGAGAGGCAGGAGTGGGAGGGCAGTTCCAGGGGATTCCATTTGACGCTTTCGACCATATAGCTGTCACTCCATGTGGCGATCCGTGGTTAGACTAACGTAAGCCAAGACTTCATCTCTCTGCTGATTTCCATAAGCCCCTATTCTGAATTTTCTTGATATTTGCTCTCCTTTATCTGTTAGTTATAAAACCTTATTTTTGATTGGACTCAGACTTAGAGGTAGAAACTCTCAGAGAGGACAGTCTATGTCTCTTGGCAATCTGTTCTGGTGTTTTTCTTTGGCCTCCATTATTCTCTTAGCCCAAAGTTTAGCATGTTCTGCGGCCTCTTCCTTATTTTTCTTAGTACATTGTTTCTTCAGAGCAATATGCTGCGTTTGTGTTGCAGGACATGTGGAGTAACAAGACGCTGAGTCTTGGGTGCTTTAGTCCTAGGTTTTGGACCTTCTTTGTTTAGAGGCTTTCTCACAACATATTTGCAAACATCATCTGCTTTAGAGAATTGCAAAGTTTGGGGATTCTGCTAGCTCTTTTGGGCCCCAGGCATCGAGGCACAGTGGTATCAGTGAGACCAGGAATATCTTCCTCCCCTGTTTTTACAATGACCAACTTGAGAACACTGAGATTGGCATCCACAATACCGTCCCAAACAGATCTGTGTTTTCTCTCTCCAGTTCTCCTTGGTCTATAACTGGAGTGCCCCTTGCTCAGCAGCAGGTGGACACGGCCATGTGTCAAAACACCCTGCTTCATGGGGAAACCTGGTTTGTTGTTCCCACCACTGATCTGAACACCAATCCTTCAATTCTCCACCCAGAGTGTCAGCAGCAACTTCTGTGGCCATACGCTTCTTATAAAAGGTAGGAAGTTTGTGTTCATCGCCCACTTCAATGAGTTTCTGGCAGCCGGTGGCTGGGAAAGAGATGTTGAACTTCATCCTGAAGAAGCTGAAAGCCTCCGAGGTGCCACGAAAAAGAGCTATTCTGAATTTTTTAACCTTGTGGCATTTTGTGTTACTGAGGTTCAATGTAATTTCACAGGAAGTATTTAATAATCCCCCGAAGCATTGGATATTTCCTTTGCTCAAGTGTATAGTCACCCAGCAAATCTCTCTGGTGCTGTACTTTTTAAGAGAAATCCCTGGGCCAGAAGGATTAGCAACATCAATTAAAAATACGAATTCATAGATATTACCCCAGTTCTACTAAATCAGAATCCTGGGGCGTGGTTCCAAGAATTAGTGTTTTAATGAGAGTTCCAGCACATTAAAAGATTGGGAAGCACTGTCTTCAATCAGTGGTTCTCAACCAGGAGTGATTTTGCCCCTCAGGTAGGGCTGCCAAATAACCAACAGGGCACCCAGTTAAATTTTAATTTCAGATAAACAACAAACAATGCTTTAGTATAAGTAAGCCCTCATGCAATAATCTGAATCTGACACCCAAATTTAATCATATTTTTATTTGCTAAATCTGGTAACCCAGGGAATACTTGGCATTGGTTTAGCAAACATTTTGGCTGTTACAACTAGGGATGGGATGTGTGTGTGCTACTGACATCTAGTGGGCAGAGACCAGATATGCTGCTAAACATCCTGCAATGTGCACCAAAGAAACAACCCAGCCCAAACTCTAAGTAATGCGAAGGAGCTCTTTAAGGATGCTGGAACCTGCCTCACTAATGAATATCCTAATGTCTTGGTGAAAGGAGCATCTTTTAGACTTCCCAAAGGGATCTAGTGTGGAGGTGACTGAGCAAGTTGCACATTATGAGTCTATTTCTCTTTTCCCAAAGCTTGCTGGCATTTCAACCTCATTAACTCTGGCTATCATTAAGTCCAGGCTTTCATTAGCCGACCTTTTCAAACTGTTAGCACTATCCCCAGTATTCCAACCAACATGTTATACTCCAAAACCTGGGGGAATTTACCCAAGTCAGTGTATTTATTTGAGATTTTGTCTTATCTTTTGAGGTCCACCTTTGTATTTCTGTAAGTGTCTGTTGTCACGTCAACTCTTTCATTTCTCATTTTATTTGGGTTTTCTTCTTTCCTTGAATCTGGTTAAAATTTTATCAGTTTTGTTTGTCTTCTCAAAGAACCAGCTCTTGGTTTCATTGATCTTTTGTACTGTTTTTTTAGACTCTATTTCATTTATTTCCACTCTGATATTTTTTATTTTCTTCCCTCTACTCACTTTGGGCTTTGTTGTTATTTTTCTAGTTCCCTTAGGTGTAAAGTTATATTGTTTGAAAAATTTTCATGTCAGTTAATTCGGCTTGATTATTATATTTTATCCCTGTTGTCTTAACCCCCTTAGAATCTACACTCTCAGTTCCTCCCCAGGCTTCTGCAGATGCAGGTTGGCAAAATCATGTAATCCTGTCAGGGGATAGGCTCTCTTCTAGAGCAGGCCTGGCACTGCCCTCTATGGGGTATTGTTCCAGTTCTCTGTCACTGCATACAAACCACTCTATAACTAAGAGGCTTAAAACAACAACTTAGTATTATGTCTCCTGGTTCTGATTGGGTGAGGGAGAGTAGGAGACGGACTGGGGATGCAAGTATAAAGAATTCTTTTGAAGAGTTTTGTTGTGAAAGAGAGCAGAGCAATAGAGCAGTGGTCAGAAGATGTGAGATGAAGAGAGATGTTGGAGAAGAAATCAATAAATAACAGCATGTTTGTATGCTGTTGGGAATGATTCAGTAAAGAGGGACAGATATAGATGTAAATAAACTTCTAAAGATACATAAGTACACGATATAGAAATATATAGCATATCTGGAATGCTATCTATATCTATATCTGATGATGTAGAAGAGAAAGGGGGATTGTTCTCATTGAGTTGGAAAGGGGGTGGGATTTGCTGCAAATGGAGATGTTGCCTTAGTCCTTAGATAGGAGCATGGGCAGTTCATCTAGGCCAGAGTCATAGGAGGGAAGGCAGAGTATGCTCATAGGTGGGCAGATATGGTGCAGGGAACCTAGAAGTCTCTTCCTCTTGCCTCAGTTTTCTTAATAAAGTAGGGAATTAGGTATATATAAGCTGAGAATGACTATGGGAGAGAGTACTGAGGAGGAAGAAATCATGAAATATTGAAATGGGATAATAGAAAAGTGAATGGAATAGGGAAACAAGGTACGAGTTGCTGGGTACCATTGAGAAGTCCCAGCGTCAAGATTTACCCAAAGGAGCTGAAAACTTGTCCTTACAAAAACCTCAACGTGAATGTTCATAGCAGCTTTATTTATAATTGCCAAAATGGAAGCAACCAAAATATCCTTCGGTAGGTGAATGGATAAACTGGGCACATCTAGACAATGGCGTATTATTCAGCGCTAAAAAGAAATGAGCTATCAAGTGATGAAAAGACATGGAGGAAACTTAAATGCATATTATTAAGCGAAGAAGTCAGTCTGGAAAGGCTACATACTGTATGATTTCAGCTATATGACATTGAGAAAAAGACAAAACTATGCAGACAGCAAAATAATTGGTGGTTGCCAGTGGATTTATAAGGCAGGAAAACTATTTTGTATGATATTACAATAATGGATATCATGTCATTATACATTTGTCAAAATCCATAGAATGTACACTAAGAGTGAATCCTAATTTAAACTCTGGACTTTGGGTGATTATGATGTGTAGGTTCATCAGTTGATCAACAAGTGCACCACCACTCTGGTGGTATGTTGATTGCAGAGGATATATGAGAAATCTCTATACCTTCCACTCAATTTTGCTGAAAAACAGGGGGAAAATAACTTTGAAAGTTGTGACCACATAGATAAAATCGTAAGCAATGAATATCCAATATTCAATCTGATAAGTATCTAAAAAATGTGTGGTCCTAAAAGATAGCAGGAATATGAAAGAATAAAGAATTTCATTATGTTTAAAAAACTTTAAATTTAGACCAAAATTAAAAAAATAAAGCAGTATTCCACAATGCTTAATCTAGGGTAAATTACAGATGCCAGTTGGCATTCAGAATTAGCTAATATGAAACATAAATGCAGGAGTATCACAACAACTCATCTTGAAGTTACCTATCAACCACAGATCAGGGGCAGGGCAAGAAATCATTCTCTGTAAAAATCTCCAGTTTCCAAATCACGCTAATGCCAACTGCTGGCCTATCTGCTAACAATGCTAGTGAGACATTTAGTTTTTTTAGTTTTAAAGCAACTTTCATTCTAAGATGATTTAGAATTAATCATAGAAGTGTTTAAGATAATAAAATCCATGTTAATATTTTTATATTAAAGAATTTCTCCTTTTGGTTATTTTATACTAGAGGCCCAGTGCACAAAATTCATGCACTTGGGGGGGGGGTTACCTCAGCCCGGCCTGCACCCTCTCGCAGTCCGGGAGCCCTCAGGGGATGTCCAACTGCAGCGAGGGTGGCTCCCACCACCGCTGCTGCACTTGCCAGCCATGAGCCCGGCTTCTGGCTGAGTGGTGCTCCCCCTGTGGGAGTGCACTTACCACCAGGGGGAAGCTCCTGCGCTGAGCGTCTGCCCCCTGGTGGTCAGTGCGTGTCATAGTGACCAGTCATTCCGCCATTCGGTCGATTTGCATATTAGCCTTTTATTATATAGGATATTTATATGATTGAATAGAATTTGGCCTCTGAGAACAATTTTGCCTGTCCAATTCAAATGTGTAATTAAATAAGTGATTTAGGTTTTTTGATTTAAAGTTGAAATCTTACTACATTTATAGAAAATGATGGGACATTTAAAAGAGCTAAGATTGACTGTATTTATGATTTTAATTATTTGCTTTAAATGGGTTATTAGAGCAATTGGTAAGATTTAGTTTGTTAAGTTAGAAAATGGGAGTGCCTTACTTTGCAGAAAACAGTTAACACAGCACATTGGGGGCTGCTGTCCTCAGAAGGGCCTGCTCCCGAGATTGGTCCTTAGCTGGTATCTGGGAAGTGGGGTCACAGGGTGTCCTTAGTCAACAGTTAACTGATAAGAGTGGTTCAGTTTGCTTAGATTGTTTGTGCAGACAATATGGTTCATGCTGAATGTCTGGGAGTCTGACATTTTGATACATTCCAGGCAGAATGTGTCCACATACTCAGCCCCCAATATAAAGTTTGGGCTCTAAGTCTCTAGTGGGCTCCCCTGGGACAAAATATTGCACCCATGTTGTTGAGTTTTCATTGCTGGGAAGAGTGTGCTCTGCGTGACCCCATGTGGGAGAGAGAGGTCATAAGGAAGCCTGCACAGGGCGTACTGCCGACTCTGCCTGTGTCTTTCCATTATGATCCAGCTGGTATCCTTACTATGCTGCTAGGAGTAGAGTTATATACTGACTTCTGTAAATCCCCCATTTTGATGTACCCAAAGGTGAGGCCTATATCTCACGTCTGTAAACCTCCCATTAATGATTCTCTCTCTCTATCCCTCTCTCTATAAATCAATAAAAACATACTTTAAAAAATATCTTAGATTTGAAGATGTGAGAGTGGGGGAAGGCCTGAGAAGCAAGAGTGAGCAAAGGGACGGAACTGGGAAAATCAGAGGTCTGAGTGTGAGAGGCATGCTGGCCCTCTGGCATCACAGCATGGCTGTCTCACCAAGGAGAGGCGGGCAGGCCTCTGGGACCAGGCTGTGGCAGCTGTGCTGCGTAGGCTCAGGAGTCTGGAGCTGATTCTTTCCGTGGGGAGAAGGACAAATGGTGTTTCAATGATTTGTTCTTATAGCAGCATTTTGTTAATTCATAGCAAGTCGGATATGAAGAAAGACTTTGGTGGTTCTAGAATAAAGATTGTACTGGGAACAAGGTGTAGGATAGTTTAGGTTGGATTAGAGGAGAGAGCGTTGTGAGCAGAGAATAGTTAGAAAACATTCCAGATATAAAGTAATAAAAGGCCAAGCTAACAGAAGGTCAGAGGGAATGGAAAGAGATTCCTTAAACACTATAAATGAAGAAGTGATGAGACTGGTGACCACATACAAAGGAAGGAGTAGAGTATATTTATGAAAATGAAAGAGGATGGTAACATTTCAGAATGAAGTATGTACCTGTGGGCTGTTTGTATTATATTTACACTAGAGGCCTGGTGCACGGATTTGTGCACCGGTGGGTACCCTCAGCCTGGCATGTGGGGATCAGGCCAAAATGGCTCTCTGACATCCCCCAAGGGGTCCTGGATTGGGAGAGGGTGCAGGCCAAGCTAAGGGACCCCACTGGTGCACAATCGGGGCTGGGGAGGGACCACGGGAGGGCTCCAGGGTGTGTCCAGCCCTTCTTGCCCAATCATGATCTGCCAGACCCCAGCAGCAAGCTAACCTACTGGTCAGAGCGTCTGCCCCCTGGTGGTCAGTGCACATCATTGAGACTGGTTGAATAGTCAAACAGTTGGACACTTAGCATATTAGGCTTTTATTATATAGGAATATAGGATGGTTTTTCTTTTTTACCCTCAAGGGAGTTAGAATCAGTGTGTATATTGGAAGGTAGTCTGAAAAGAAAATTTAGCCCAGACCGTATGGCTTATTGGTTGAGTGTCAACCTATGAACCAGGAGGTCAAGTTTCAATTCCTGGTCAGGGCCCATGCCCAGGTTGTGGGCTCAATCCCCAGTACAGGGCATGCAGGAGGCAGCAGATCAATGATTCTCTCTCATCATTGATGTTTCTATCTCTTTCTCCCTCCCCTTTCTCTCTTGAAGTCATTAAAAATATATTTTAAAAACAAGAAAAGTTTAGACCCTGAATGTTCCAAGAGAGAAAAGAACTTTTGCAACTCTAAATATAACTGGAACACATACCCTAGGGCAGTGGTCGGCAAACTGCGGCTTGCGAGCCACATGCAGCTCGCGAGCCGCGGTTTGCCGCTCCTTTGACTAATGAGTTTGACGACCACTGACCTAGACTCTCGATTCCAATAATTACAGGCTGTTGTTGTTCCTTGTGATTAAGCCCCTATCCCAGTGGTTGGCAAACTCATTAGTCAACAGAGCGGCAAACCTAGGGGTTTGATGCTTACATAACTTTTAGAATCTTGGCTTTATCATAGAAGCCTCAGAGAGTCAAGCAACCCATACCTAGAGGGAGAATGTGCATAGTGGTGAACGGGGATGTTGGAATCTTCTGGGGTCTTTGAAAGATTTTTCAAGCCTTTTGTTAGAGAAGAGCCTAAGACACAAACAGCTTTGGTGGTTGTGCTTCAGAAAAGTTTTCTGCCAGTGGCAGTTGAAGGAAACAGAACTACAGGAATTTGTTGGCTATTTCCTAATGTTCCCTGCTGTTAGCCAGGCTTCAGGAAAAGGTGAACAGCTCCTGGCCAAGGAGGAAGCAGCTTTAAAAAGCAAAGCCAAATCGAAGAATTGGCAGTACTCTTAAGAGACTTTGTAGCATTGTTCAGGCCAACCTGACCTTCCTGTTCTGTGGGATTCACAAACATATTTTGTATTTAACTGATAAAAATCGTTGCTGCTTACTTAGGTCCTGATTTCAAGTCTATTTTTTTTAAATATATATTTTTTATGATTTCAGAGGGAGTGGGAGAGAGAGATGGAAACATCAATAATGAGGATCATTGATTAGTTGCCTCCTGCATGCCCCACACTGGGGATTGAACCTGCAACCCAGGCATGTGCCCTAGGAATTGAACTGTGACCTCCTGGTTCATAGGTCAATGCTCAACCACCGAGCCACATCAGCCAGGCTCAAGTCTACTTTTATGCAGAACCCACTCCTCTCCTTATGAATCAAATACTTCTATCTATGTCCTAATCCCCACAGCCAAAGCCTCCCAAACAATGCAATTACTCCTCCCTAAGGGAAAGAATAACCAATGCTGTTTCACCAAAAGCAGCCCAAGTCCTCTATCCCTGCAAAGCAATCAACTCTCCCCCTTTGTTGTAAGCAACAGGACAGATAAAATAAAATGGAGCTTTCTTGGTTCAGAACCTAAAATGTACTGATGATATGCAAAACTTTTACATACACATGGACACACGTGACAATTGAGGGTGAGCAACTTTATTCCCATGCTGTTGGTTATTGAACATCTATAAGAAAGTCAATGTCTGTGTCCAAATAGTACACTAAGCAAATATAGTCACTATCCCATACCTGTTACTTTTGTAGTAGGGCACGGCCTTGCTTGAATTCTTTCTAGGTGGGGCATGTTGGCTCTTTTAGAAGATGCAAAATCCTTTCCTACCTGGAGAGAAGAAAATCAGAGAAACAGAGAAGAGGAAAGAGAAGGTTTGCCAAGTAGTTAAAAGGGAATAATTACATGTAGATGGTTACCTCTTTCTTTTCAGATTTTTGAACTGAAACACCTTTGGTCCAGTTGCTGCGTTAAGACTTTTTGGTGCAAAAAATAGAGATTAAGCATCTCAGGCTAATTTGAAAAAATTAATCTTGTGACATTGGGACCAAACTTTTATTTTGATACCATCAGGAACAGTCAGTTGTCCTTTTTCTTTTTCCAGTTTAAAGAAAACCTAGTTTCTTAGGTATAGCGCTCAAGTTATGTTGGAGCTCCAATATTGGAACACTCTAATTAAGCCACTTTGGAAACATAATCCTAAAATATTTTAACAACTTTCTTTGGAAGCTAGCCATGGTTGTCAGTTAGCTGCAGCCCTGGATCATCAAATCCATTTGTTAGAATACTATTATCATTAACATTTTACAAAACCAGAAAGAACAGGCAAGCACTTCCCTTCTCTAGTCTTTCCTTCAGTTCTTTGGAGGCAGTGCAGTAAGAAGCTGGGAAAATTCCTTGGCAAGTGGAATGGGGAAACTGAGACAGATAGCTGAGCAAACTGGCCGAGCAATTTACAGCCAGATACAGAAAGTCACCAGGGCATTTAAGGGATGCTGCTTCAGTGCCAGGAACTATGCTAAGCACTGAATCATCACAGAATCTTTGGAAATAAAGATAATTACACTTTGGTAGGTTAGGAAAGTTAAATGATTTAGTCAAGAATGCCCACCCAGCTAGTGAAACCAAGATATAGTATTCAAACGCAGAGCTCCCTCTCTCTTTAAAAAAAAAAAAAAGAAGTTTTTATTGATTTCAGAGAGGGAGGGAGAGAGACAGAAGCATCAATGATGAGAGAGAGTCATTGATTGGCTACCTCCTGCACACTCCACACTGTGGATCGAGCCTACAACCCAGGCATGTGCCCTGTCAAGTTAAATGTCAATAGGTCGATGCTCAACCACTGAGCCATGAACGGATCATATACCATATGAATTCTCAGCAATTATTGGAATGTTTTTTTTTTCTTTCAGATTTTATATAGACCAAACCCTTTGTGTTAACACATTCTTTATTCTGATTGTAAAACTAATTATAAGTGATTCAGTGTTAACTTTGGCTGTGACTGTGAAAAGTTTTCCATGGAATCTTATAGGCTAGAATACTTGAAACATATATAAAAATATAGAGGATATTGTAATAAATACTTATAAACCCACCATGAAATTTTTAAAACATTAGCATCAGTCTATTCTCTACAAAGCGATTCTTTAAAAATATTAGTCAATCAGGGCACTTCCTTCTCAAAATCCTCTGATGGCTTCCCACATCTAAATAAAAACTCCAGTACCAATAGAGCCACTAACCTTTTATACCATCTGGCTTCTTGTTAGCCCTCATCCCATCAGCTACCATTCTCCCTCCCATTACTGACACCACAGACACACTTATCTTGCTTTGCCCTAAAGATGTCAAGCACTTCCTGTCTCAGAGCCTTTGTGCCTGCTCCTCCCTCTCTCTGCACCACTCGGATTTCAGTATATTCATTAAGGATGTAGTTTAATGTAAGGGCAGTGGCTTCAACAATATAAATGTTTATGTCTCATGTTCAAGAAATCTAGAGGTAGGCATTCCAGAGATAGTGCAGCAAGAACCCACATTCAAGAACCACAGTCCTTCCATCTTGTTGCTTTGCCCTGTGAGGCTTCCATTCTCTAATGAGTCCCCTCACAGTCCATGCGGAGGCGGGAACTCCAGTCATCGCGTTTGGATTCCAGCCAACAGGAAAGAGGAAGAGGAAAGAGCGCTCTGTTTCTGTGAAATGCTGGGCAGAGGAGGAAATGGAACACCTCAGTGTTTTTTAAAATATGATTTTTTTAAAGTTAAACCTTTGCTGTCTAAATAAAATTCCATTTGTCTTCAGGGGGGCCTTTGAGAGCAATAATAAGGTGTTCTTGCCCTAGCCGGTTTTGCTCAGTGGATAGAGCATCAGCCTGCAGACTAAAAGGTCCTGGGTTCGAATCTGGTCAAGGGCACATGCCCAGGTTGCGGGCTCGATCCCCAGTGCAGGGCATGCAGGAGGCAGCTGATCAATGATTCTCTCTCATCATTCATGTTTCTAACTCTCTCTCCCTCTCCTTTCCTCTCTGAAATCAGTAAAAATATAATAAAAAATGTTTCATTTCAGACCATCCTTTGTGGTTACTTTAGGTCTCTGAGTTTGCAAGGCTGCCATGCAGGCCTTCCCTGAGCTAGTCAGTTTAGCATGTGGCCTCTTTTCGTCCATATGAACCCATTCACATCATTTCAGGTATCATAACTAGCAAGGATAACCTCAATTTTGTTTTTTAATTTATTGATTTTAAGAGAGAGATAAAGAAGGGAGAGAGAGGCAAACATTGATATGTTGTTACACTTATTTATGAATTCAAAAGTTGCTTATTTTATGTGCCTGACTGGGGATCGAACTCACAACCTTGGCATATCGGAACAATGCTTTAACCAACTGAGCTATCCCACCAGGGCTTGCTGAGTATTTTAAGTCCCTCTTCTTCTTTTTTTTCTTTTTTATTTATTTATTTTTTTATTAAGGTATTATATGTGTACATATCTTACCATTGCCCTAAGTCCCTCTTCTGATGGACATCCAAGACCATTAAAAATGTCATCTGTAACTTGTCAATCAACGAGTTATAACTATACAGTGAAAACTTTGAACATCAAAAGAACTGTCCTCCAATACCATAGAGGCATTCCAGTTTAGTACAGAATTCATAAAATTAATCAAGTCACAGGCCTCTACTGACAAAATCACTTTTTTTTTCATTTTTAAAAAATTATTGAAATTTTTAAAAGGACAACACTTAACCAATTGAGCCACTCCGGCTGAGCCAAACTAACTTTTAATTTGTATCTTTCACAAGTTCTATAGCTATATTCAGACACTTTCTACAGGAACACAGATCACAGATATCTTTACTGTTGAAAATAAAATCACTTAAAAAATTAACATTGATTGATTGATTGATTGATTTCAGAGAGAAGAAGGGAGAGAGAGAGATAGAAACATGAATGATGAGAGAGAATCATTGATCGGCTGCCTCCTGCAGGCCCCACACTGGGGATTGAGCCCACAAACCAGGCATGTACCCTGACTGGGGAATTGAACTGTGACCTCCTGATTCATAGGTCAACACTCAACCAGGGAGCCACACCAGCCAGGCAAAATTAAAACTATTTAAACTAAAAAGTAGCTTAGGATGGTTAGTCATGTCCTAGGCCAGTATCTTCCCTGACACAGGTCAATCTTTTTTTATTTATTTTTTTATTGATATCAGAGAGGAAGGGAGAGGGAGAGAGAGGTAGACATTTCAATGATGAGAGAGAATCATTGATTGGCAGCCTCCTGCATGCCCCACACTGGGGTTAAAACTTGCAACCTGGGCATGTGCCCTGACCGGAATCAAACTGTGACCTCCTGGTTCATAGGTCGACATTCAACCACTGAGCCATGCAGGATTGGTATTGTTCTGTGCACAGAGGAGACAGCACTGAGAGACTGAGGTACATAAGGAGGGAAGATGGGCAATTAGATAGTACCTGCCTAACGAGCCTCTAGGGCAGTCTTCCCTAAATGAGTAAGTTCATGCTGCTGGAGGACTACCTTATGGGCTAACTGTTCTGGGACATAGACCCTATGATCTGGGAGTGTCCATCAACCTTCCTGCATCCTCTTACCCCCTTCTTGGGGGGCCCATTCCTCTTCCTGAGAAGTGTATTTCAGAGGTTCAGGTAATTCAGGGGCCAACATGATCTGTGAAGATGCTACTTGTTCTTTAGCAGCCAGCTTGGCTGCTGCATCTGCATGACGGTTACCTTCTGACACTGAGTCCTTCCCTTTTTGGTGACAAAATCCTGCTGCTCCCAGGAATTCCCAAATCTGCTGCGGGGTGCTGGGAACTGGAATAGCACATACTGCCTGCTTCTTTTCAGTCCCTAGTCTTCGTTTCCCTCGGGTGATTTGGAAACCTAGGTACTTGACTTTTCTCTGGCAGATTTGTGCCTTTTTCTTGGACACCCAGTAACCTGTTTCAGTTAAGAGTCTCAGAAGGGCTCGTGTTCCTTCCCAGCACTGAGCTCACGTGGAGCTAGCAAGTAGGAGGTCATATTGGAGTAGAACGCACCCCAAGTCCTGTCCTGGTAATTTGGACAGATCAGATGCTAGCGCTCTGTTAAAAGAGTTGGGGAGTTCTTGAACCCTTGTGGCAGTCTGGTCCAGGTGAACTGCTCCTTGGCCCCATAGTTGGGTTTTCCCACTCAAAGGCAAACAGGGGCTGACTGGAGGGTGCCAACTGAAGTCAGAAAAAGGCATCTTTCAGATCTAGACATGTAAACCATTCCGCCTCTGATGGAATGAGTCCCAGAAGAGTGTAGGGATTCGGCAGCCCCGAATGCAGGGTTATAACGGCCTCATTAACAGCCTGCAGGTCCTGACCAAGCAGTAATCATTAGTCCCAGGCTTTTTGATGGGCAAGAGAGGGGTGTTCCATGGAGACTGACACCGTTTAAGAAGCCCCCACTGAAGCAGCTGGTCTAAGTGGACCTGGTTTCCTAAGCGTGCATCCCTTGGAATCGGATATTGGCGGATTTTGACAGGCTGTGCCCCAGGCTTCAAGTCAATTAGTACGGGGGCGTGGTCCTTGGCCAGGCCAGGGGTATTTCCTTCTGCCCAGACCAGTGGGAATTCTTCCTCTAATTGAGGCTCTAATGGAGAGTCCTTTGATGGGGAGGTATAAAGTCTCCATTCTTCCTCCTTGGGTACTGCTAAGGACAGGATCATTGGAGAGGTCTCCTCACCTAGGTGCAACTGTGCTGAGCCATCTGGGGCAAAGGTGATCTCTGCCCCCATCTTGGCTAAAAGGTCTCTACCCATTAGAGGCACTGGACAATTTGGCAAGTACAAGAATTCATGGATCACTTGGTGGCCTCCAAGTTGGCATCGGCGAGGGCAGGAGAACGGTCTACGGGTCTGGTTCCCTGTAGCTCCGATAATGGTGACCTCCTTTCCTGAGAGAGGAGCTACCTTCTGAGTGACTACCGAGTGCTCAGCCCCTGTATCAACCATAAAGTTCATAGTCTGGCCCCCAATTTTCATTCTGACCTTGGGCTCGTGGGGGCCCAGTTGGAAAGAGCCCGGTCTGTCCTGGTCGGAGTCAGCTGCGGCCAGCCCGATGAGATCTGCCTCGAGTGGTTCCAGCCGGTAGCAGCTGGGTGGGTTGGACGACCCTGACTTCCCTTTCTGGCAGTTTGGACATTCATTTTTCCAGTGTTCAGATTCCTTACACTGATCCTGCTTAAGGTTTGTCCTTCTTTCCCCTGGCCTGGGTCCTTGTTGTTTCCCTCTCTTATCTGTCTGGGAGCTTGATTCCTTAATAGCCACCGCTATCAAGGTTGCTTTCTTTTTCAGTCTCTCCTCTGCCTCCTCCTTAGCCACCCTGTCTTGGTTGATGAAAACCTTGTTTGCTATTTCTAGCAGCTTGGTTGCGTTTTTTCCCCCCACAAATCCTTTGAGTTTCTGTAGCTTTCTCCTTATGTCAGGCTGAGCCTGACCTACAAAGGCTGCATTGACCATAGTTTGATTTTCTGGGGATTCAGGATTAAAAGGAGTGTAGATCTGATATGCCTCACAGAGGTTTTCATAGAAAGCTGCTGGACTTTTATCAGGTTTCTGGAAGACCTCAGAAGTCTTGGCCATATTAGTGGGCTTTTTAGGGCTGGCCCTGAGCCCCTGGAGGAAGGCCAGTTAGTATCTCTCTAGCCTGGCCCTTCTGTCTTCTGAGTTCAGGTCCCATCTGGGTTCCTCATCTGGGAGGGCCTCCCTGGCCCATCTATCTGTGTCTAACATCCCTGCCGGGGCCTAGGTCTGGAGCCATTTCCGAGTTTCCATTACTATTCTCATGTGCTCCTCAGTGTTAAAGAGCGTGAGAAGGAGTTGCTTGCAGTCAACCCAGGTAGGCTTATGGGTCTGGAAAATTGACTCTAGGAGGTCTACCATGGCCTGAGGTCTTTCAGAATAAGCAGGAGTGTGATGTTTCCAATTCAGGAGATTGGTTGTGGTAAAAGGCTGATAGTAAAAGACTGATCACCCCCTCTTGTAGGGTCCCATCTTCTCCAAGCACTTGGGGACCCCGAGTCTCCCAGAGAGGCATCTGGAAAGCTTGGGGGTGGCCTGGGTCCCTGATCAACAGTGCAAGTGCCATCCAACTGGCTCTGGAGAGTCTGGTTGTGGGGAGATGGAAGGATATGGTGTATCTAAGCTTCCCTGACTGGGCAAAGGAGCACTGGGTGCCACCTGAGGGACACATGGAGGTGGTAAATCTGGCGGGGCTTCCTTGGGGGTTTCCTGCAGAATAGGAGGCTTATTCTCCTTCTGAGGGGCCTGCTTCTCTTCTCCTGCCTGTCTTTTTTCTCCTGCCACTAAAACCTTACTCTATCCATTCTTACACACACAGAGCCATATCCAAGGTGGCTTGAGCTGAGCTATTTCCAGCCACTGATCGATGTAGGGGAGCTGGTCAGAATGACCTGGGTCTCCCATTATAACTCTGTAAACATTCCTGATTGTGGGAACATCCAATGTGTCCTCGCTGGCCATCCTACCACAAAAGATGGCCAGTCTATTTCACACATCTTTCTTAACTTGGAGGGAACTAACTTCATTCCATAGTTCCCAGTAAAACCTTTCTTAAAATTCTTTAACATGCATTCTAAAACAGTGGGCTTGGATGAACTATTTCCCATATTTGCAGTTAAACCATGTAATCCCTCCCAGTTAACAGAGTTGGAAGGACAAACACAAGGTGACTTTAGCTTCACACAGACTCTTCCATTCATATTCACACACCAGTCAGTCTGAGCTGTGACTTCCACCCACAGAAAATCCCTGAACTGAAGCAAATATTTTGCCTAAGTGATGATCAGCCACTTCTTCTGTCCTGAAAGACAGGCCTGAACTCAGACTGGTCCCCCAGGGGAAAACTCACTGGTCAGACGTCTCGTTCCAGAAAGGGCTTTTCTGTCCTCCTTGGAGTCCACGGGGGTGCAAGCAGGGGTCCCGGTCATCTGGGCCCAATGAGGACTGGAATCCAGAAAATCACCGGAGGTGCATGTTTCCCGTCTTCAGGGGGGCCTGGGCAAATGGACCTGCCACCGGCCTTTACCAGCGGTGCCCTAAGTAGACAGTGCAAATGGTATTTTCCCAGCCAATGCACCAAATTAATGTTGCGGATAAACTGCCAGGCGGTCCAGGAGAATTACTCAGCCGGGCACTCAGAGAATATTCAGAAAAGTTGCCTCTATTGCAGATTGCACTAGTGCCGTGACTCAGGGGAATCAGTCTCCAAATCCTGAGTGATGAATATGGACGAAGCTTTCCCTTTATATCCTTTAGCTCCTTTGTCCCCTAAATATGGATCAGGCTTCCGGACCCTTCACGGGCTTTGCAGCCTCCTGTGAGTTGGGATGGGGGAAGTGAGACCACACCCAGAGGCCTGCCAGCACTGGCACCTGCCTCTCCGGGTACTGTATATGGTTCGTGGTTTATGGTCTCTGTAAAATGTGAGTATTCTGGGAAACAGGTTCTGCAAGGCAGGACAGGCATCACAGATAAGAATGGAGTTTGATAGGAATGGAGTTTGATAAGAATGGAGTTTATCAGCAAGCAAGGTTGTACGTCAGAAGGCAGGTTACTGGCACAGATTCAGATGGCTAGCCCCCCAAATGTCTTGTTTACCCCTTCAGTATCTTGTGATTTTATTTTTCTAACATTTAAAAAATTTTATTTTAGAGAGAAGAAAGGAGAGAGAGAGAGAGAGAGAGAGAGAGAGAGAGAGAGAGAGAGAGAGAAAAGAGAAACATCAATCAGTTGCCTCCCACATGCACGCACCCCCACTGAGAACCAAACCTGCAACCTGGGTATGTGCCCGGACTGGGAATTGAACCTGTCACCTTTTGGTGTGTGGGATGACACTCCAACCAACTGAGCCACATCAGCCAGGCTCACTGTGATTTTAATTTGTATTTCCCTAATGACTAAAGGTGTTGAACATCTTTTCGTGAGCTTATTGATTATTCATATAGCTTTTGCCTAAGTGATGATCAGCCACTTCTTCTGTCCTGAAAGACAGGCCTGAACTCAGGTGAAATATCTATTTGGTGAAATATCTATTTAAATCTTTAGACTATTTTAAAATGCGGTGTTTATCTTCTTGGTATTGATTTGTAAGGGTTCTTTATTGTATTCTGGATACAAGTTGTTTCTCTATCCCATACATTTTTTAAAATGCATGTGCAATATTTGCATTTGTAGTTTCATTTATAGAATAGAGCCAAAATGTATAAATATTATTTATTTGTTGAGAAAAAAATCATGCTATAGATACAAATTGTTTATCAGATATATGATTTACAAATATTTTCTCTCAGTCTGTGGCTTGTCTTTTTATTTTCTTAATAGTTAAAATGTATTGAAAACAATATTCGCATTAAAGGTTTGTGGAATCCTTGAAGCCTTCTCTTTGGTGCCCTAGGATGATGAGACTATAATCTGAAACCCTATGCTAGTGAGCATTTCAGTGGCATTTGAGTACATCAGCAGCAGCAGTATCATAGACTGGTGGAGTTCAAAAAGACCTTACGATTAACCAAGTGCACCTCTATTTCTGTAAATAAATTTGTGCCTGTTTGAATGACTTACTTGCAATGTAGGTATGCAAGGTCTGATGGAGCATTGGAGGCAAGGCTTAGATTTGAGGACAAAAACATTAGGAGTCATGAGTTCAGTTAAGGCAGGAGTACAAAGTGAGAAAACCAGTATTTCCTGATAAGATGAGATTTATTTGGTGGCTCATGATAAAGAAACTTAAGCTTCAAAGAGAAGTGAGGAAGAACTCTGAACTCTGTAAAAACTATGCTTTAATAACAGAAATCCACATCAATGCCTGTTGTTTTAAATAACAAAGGGGGAAAAACCTCATGCTGTTATGTTGTATTGTTTTTAATATATACGGGCCAACTTAACACATTTACCTTAAACCACCCATACCTCCTTTGCATTTATGATTTATGTATGTTTCTTTTTGTATACCCCTTTAAACTTACCTCATTCATTCATTTAATGATGAATTTATTGAGTAGCTATCTTAAAGCTAGAAACCGGTCTTGAAAAGTAATTTACACTCTCATAAAGAAGATACCAAAGTTAGCAGTTATAAAATACTAAACATACTATATAATAAAACTCTAATATGCAAATCGACCGAACAGCAGAAAGACCGGTCGCTCTGATGTGCACTGACCACCAGGGGGCAGACGCTCAATGCAGAGCTGCCCCCTGGTGGTCAGTGCACTCCCACAGGGACAGAGACGCTCAGCCAGAAGCCAGGCTTACAGCTGGTGAGTGCAACGGTGGTGGTGAGAGTCTCTCCCACCTTTGCTGCAGGTGGGCGGTAAGGAGCGAGGGGTTCCAGACTACGAGAGGGTGCAGGCTGGGCTGAGGGACACCCTCCTCTTCCCCGCTGCCAGTGCATGCATTTCGTGTACTGGGCCTCTAGTATTTTATAAGTAGGTGTCTTTATAAGTATAAAAATAATGCCATGACACCAAAAGTTGTTTCTTTGAAAAGATCAACAAAATTGACAAACCTTTAGCTAGATTGACTAAGGAAAGAGAGAAATGATTCAAATTTCTGATTTCAAAACCAGAAATAAAAGTGAAAACATTACTACTGATTTTATAGAAATAAAAATTATTGTGAAAGAATATTATGAACAACTGTCTGTCAACAAACTGGATAATTTAGATAAGGTGGAAAAATTCCCAGAAACATACAATCTGGGAAACTCATGAAGAAATAGAAAATCTGAATAGATCTGAATAAATCTGAGTCAGTATTCAAAAACTTCCCAACAAAGCAAAGTCATGAACAAATGGCTTCACAAGTAGATTCTACTAATATTTAAAGAAGAACTAACATCAATCTTTCTTAAACTCTTCTAAAAAATTAAAGAGGAGGGAACACTTCCTAACTCATTTTGTGAGGTCAGCATTCCCCTGATGCCAAAGCCACACACAGGCACTACAAGAAAAGAAAATTATAGACCACTATCCTTTGTGAATATAGATGCAAACATTCTCAACATTATACTACAAATTGAATTCAGCTTCATTAAAAGGGTTATACACCATCATCAGGTGGGATTTAACCCTGGAATGTGATGATAGTTCAACATACAAAAACCAATCAACATATTAAAACACCACATTAGCCCAGCATTTCAGTGGCTCAGTGGTTGAGCATCGACCTGTGAACCAGGAGATCATGGTTGGATTCTCTGTCAGGGCATATGCCTGGGTTTCTGGCTTGAACCCTAGTAGGAGGCATGCAGGAGGCAGCCAGTCAATGATTCTCTCTCATCATTAATGTTTCTATCTCCCTCTCCCTCTCCCTTCCTCTCTGAAATATATATATGGGAGGGGGCAAAATATATATCCTAAACCAGTTTGGCTCAGTGGATAGAGTGTAGATTAGACCTATGGACTGAAGGGTCTTGGGTTCAATTCAGGTCAAGGGCACATGCCTGGGTTACAGACTCCAACCATGGCCTTGGTCGGGGCACATGTGGGAGGCAACCAATCGATGTGTTTCTCTCTCTGTCTCTTTCCCTCCCTTTCACTTTCTCTAAAAATCAATGGAAGAATATCCTCCGTTGAGGAAAAGAAAGAAAGAAAGAAAGAAAGGAAGGAAGGAAGGGAGAGGAATAGAGAGTCAGAAACATCGATGAGAGAGAAACATCGATCAGCTGCCCCTCTGCACACCCCCCACTGGGGACGTGCCCGCAACCAAGGCACATGCCCCCGACCGGAACCGAACCCGGGACCCTTCAGTCCGCAGGCCGACGCTCCAGCCACTAAGCCAAACTGGCCAGGGCTACTTTTGCCTTTAAATAGCACTCATTTTTCCCAATATAAAAGTTATATATCTGTATTATATCAAATTTAGAAAATTTCACTAAAGCAGGAAAAAAATAGTCATGTTATTACCCAGAAAACAAACATTTTTTTGTATTGTCAACTATTTTCTATGTATGGGTCTTTGGTTTGTTTTTATTTTACATAATTGCACAATGCTATATTCACTTTACTATCCTGTTGTTTTCTGTGTGCTTTTTCATCAATTTCATGTGTGTTTTCTACGTTTTCAGTAGTTCCCTCTTGGTTGCCTTTAGAGGTTGCTGGAAATTTTTTTCATTTTTACTGATATCAATAAAGTTTTATCTTTAGAAGGCGTTTTTTAATTTTGCAAACAGTTATTAAGAGCCAGCTCTGGAGAATTTTTCCCAATCTTGGCTTAAAATGACAAATGTATTTGTATGTGGGGTTTTAAGGGTCTTTCATGTGATTCAGAAATTGAATAACGACAATAACAACAAAAACCACCACCACCAACCCCAATTTCACCCGAGTGTTTGGGTGCTTAATAGATACATACTTTTAAGTCCTTTAAAAGTATACAGTATTGTATTTTTAATATCATTTTAAAACTGTATAATCAATATTCTTACCTAAGACTCCTGGCTAAAACTTCCTTGTATGGGGTAAAGAATTAACAGTAATTCTTCGGGTCTAAGAAACAATTTAATGGGTATTATAATTTTTGTTTGTAGATACCAAACCAGAAACTACCTAGGGCAAATACTAATTTCTGGGAGTTGATGCAGCAGGTGAATTTGGGCATGGCCATTCACACTCAGAATGCCTGATAACCAATCCTTTTCCCGAATCTGCAAATCACTTTCCAGCTTTTCCATACTTACAGGATCGTGAAGAATGCACTTAAACTGATTCCACTAATATTTTCATTAAAAAATTTTCTTTCCACCCATCCCCCAATTGCCCCATAGATTTAGCTCCTGATTCCATTGGCCCTGGGGCGCAGGAACCTAATGTCTCAGAAGCTCATTCAATAGAGACCACCACTTGCTCTGGATGCGCAGCGCGTGACCCTGAGAAAAGCCTAGGCGTCCGCATCCCCTGGTGCTCAGGCGCGGCCCCGGCGGTGACCCCATCCACTCAGGGAGACGAGGTATTGATGAGCTGGGGTGGCGTCCGGGGATTACCCGGGCTCGTGGCCAACTGTCCATTTCCTACGAGCCCTGGACACAGAGTATTCAGTTTGTCTGTCCCGGGGTGTTCCTTGACCCGGGCCCGCGGGCGGGTGGCAGCAGGGTCCAGTGCAGAACTCGGTACCGGCGTTACCGCCGCCGCGCTCAGCCCAGCGGGGCAGGCGGCGCCATGCCTTCCGCCCTCCCGCGGGCGCGGACCCCAAGAGCCTGGGGTGCGAGGGAGGGGCAGCGCGCTCTCCCCTTCCGCAGCCGGAGGTGGAGGTGTGCCAGGTGAAACCCTCCTTCGCTCGGACTGTGCTCTTCTCCTCGCCGCTCCGGCTCGCCGAGCGCTGCCCAAAGCTCCTGACCGTGACCGCGACCGCGGGCCGGTGCCTTCCCAGGTGTTAGCTGCGCGCGTGAGCGCTGGGCCCGCGGGGAGCGCGGGGGCGCGGTGGGTGGGCTACCGGTGGGGCTGTGGGCGTCGGCCCGGGAAGGTCGCCTCCTGCCCGGCTTTCCTGCCCGGGGCTGACTTGAGTCTGTGGTTACAGACCGAGTCCCGAGCGCGCAGGAGGGGAGAGGGAGTCCAGGAGCGCCCACCAGAGAGTGGGGGTCCCTGGAAGGAGGCAGCCTGGAAAGGAGCCTGGAGATTTTGGAAAAGCTTCACGCTGGGAAAGCAAATGCTTGACGTCCTTGTGAAGCAGGACCTGCTTCCTTAGCTTGTGTAGGGCCGGTCTGGGGGACTCATCCCCGCGGTTACATGAATGACTGTGAGTGCTCTGCCTCTGAGCACACGGACCCTGAGATCCGAGCCCTGGAACTGCTGAGTGAGTGGTGACAGCCCTTTGGGATGCCAGTGGTTGGAAAGGTCGGTGGGCGTTGGGAGTACATTTGGTGGAAAATAGAAAACTGTTCAGTTGAAATGACTAGGTTTTAATTAGTCCCTCCCAGATTCATTTGCTATTGAATATGAAAGATTTAGCATAATACCCTAGATCCATCCATGTTGTAACAGATGGCAAGATTTCATTCCTTTTTATTGCTGAGTAATATTCCATTGTATATATGTACCTCTTTTTTCAAATTGATTTTAGAAAAAGAGGGAGAGGGATAAAGAGAGGAAAATAGAGAGATTTGTTGTTCCACTTATTTGTTTATTCATTGGTTGATTCTAGTATGTGTCCTGACTGGGGACGAACCCATGACCTCAGTGTATCAGGACCAGACTCTAACAAACTGAGCTACCGGACCAGGGCTGGATTGATTTTCGTAATCATTTTTATACTTAATTATAAATCTTTCTGGAATTTAAGTATGTTTACCCATTAATTAAATATGTCATCTCAAACAATTTTGAAGTTTATTTTCTTACTGATTGAAGAAACATTATAAGCAGTGATATAAAGCCTGGGGCTATAAATTCAGGAAACTTTCTCTTAGCCTTACCTGGCTAAGCCTTTTTTTGTAATGCCTGTGTCATAACCTCCAAAATTACCACCAAAATATCAAAAACAATAATAGGGGGTGAAGGTGATCATGTAGTCTCTGATCTTGAATCATACCATAAAATTCTTTTCAAGCTAGATAGGTTTAACTCCACTCATTTCTTTCCTGTTTTATGAGTTTTGAGTAATTTTCATACTCTTCCTATTGGACTTATTAGATATTTAATTGATATTCAGTTGGAGTTTATGTATTCAGAGTTGTGTCTACCTCTATGATAGGGGTTCCAAGGTTTTTCTTATTACAGTATTATGAGCTGTTCACTGAAAATAGAGCTCTTTATTGCAGGGCAGTTTAAAATGGACTTGGGTATTATTTTTTAATGTTAATATATCTTTTTGAACTCAATAAATCCAAAATATTTTTACCAAACATGTAATCAATATAAAAGTGATTAATGAGGTATTTTACATTCTTTTTAAAGATTTAGATTCTCTATTCTTTTTACTATTTTTAAATATACATTTTCATTGATTTGAGAGGAAGGGAGAGGGAGAGAGAGAGAAACATCAGTGATGAGAGAGAATCATTGATCAGCTTCCTCTTGCATGCCCTCTACTGGAGATGGAGTCCAAAACCTGGGCATGCAACCTGACCAGAATCAAACCCTGACCTCCTGGTTCATAGGTCGATGCTCAACTGCTGAGCCACACTGGCTAGGATGTTCTTTTTTAATTGAGATGTAATTGATATATAACAGTATCAGGTATAGAACATAATGATTCAATAATTATATATATTGTGAAATGATCACCACAATAAGTTGTTAACATTCATCACCAGTTACAAGTTTTTATTTTCTTGCGCTGAGAGCATTAAAGATCTCTTAGCCACTTTCAAACATATAATACAGTATTATTAACTATACTTACTGTGCTGCACATTACATCCCCGAGACTTATTACTTTTATAATGGCAAGTTTGTCACAAAACAGACTTGTTTTAAGTGTGTTGTTACCTAGTACATTTATTTGACTGTCAACTTACTGTTGCTTTTCCCTCTACAGAAAAGCAGACACTCTCCAGATGTCTTCCGATAAGGACCAAGTTTTTATCCCAATGTCACAAAGAAACACCGATAACCTACCAAGGACCACCCCCAAAGACCTGAAGATGTTTACTGAGGGAGCCGTGTTAAGTTTCCATAACATCTGCTATCGAGTAAAAGTGCAGAGTGGATTTCTACTTAATCGAAAAACAGTTGAGAAAGAAATACTGATAAATGTCAAGTATGTGCATGAATGTTTGTTTAAACAGCTTTATTGACAGCAGTGGCCTTCACTGGTTTTGCCTAATGCAAGTACAGGTGCTATGGACATTTTATTTGTATACATGTCTGTACAGATACATAGACACACTTGCATTTCGTTGGGCTCAACTGGGAGTAAAATGGTTGGATCACATGTTAGGTATAAGCTTAATTTTTAAAGGAATGGCCAAACTGTTTTTAAAGTGGTTGTATCATGTGCATCAACTTTTGTTTGAGAAACTGAATAATTAATGTGCTATTTAGCTTTTCCTGGATAAGCCTTGTGGTTTAGTGGGAAGAGGCCTGGCTGTGTGACTTACAACTTCCCAACTGTGGAGATCCTATCTAATAAAGAGGGACTATGCTAATTGACCCTCACGCTGTTGCAAAGATGGTGGCGCCCACAGCCAATAAGGAGGGAATATGCTAATTGACTGCCATGCCCTCAAAGATGGTGGCGCCCACAGCCACAAGATGGCTGGCAGGGGAGGGCAGTTGTGGGTGATCAGGCCAGAAGGGGAGGGCAGTTGTGGGCGACCTGGCTGGCAGGGGAGGGCAGTTGGGGGCGATCGGACCAACAGGGGAGCAGTTAGGCGTCGATCAGGCTGACAGGGGAGTGGTTAGGGGGTGATCAGGCTGGCAGGTAGACGTGGTTAGGGGCAATCAGGCAGGCAGGCAGGTGAGCAGTTGGGAGCCAGCAGTCCCAGATTGTGAAGGGGATATCTGACTGCCGGTTTAGGCCCGATCCCTGTGGGCAGTCGGACATCCCTCAAGGGGTCCCAGATTGGAGAAGGTGCAGGCTGGGCTGAGGGACACCCCCCCCCTGCACGAATTTCGTGCACCGGGCCTCTAGTAGTATTATAATATTGAGCTTTAATATACTCATTCATGAAATAAAAGACCTGTTACTGTACTTTGAGCCAGACACTTTAGGTACTTATGCCCTTTATGTCCTTTATGTTCTAGAAGCAAGAGTCAGAAGGTTGAAAAGACAATATACTGTGAAAGCTTAGCTTAAGTTATGCAGTGGAGGTCCAACATAATAGAATTTAGGGTCCAAATCAATACAAAACTATGATTTTCATTCTCTTCTTCCATTAATGAATTTATCATGTGGTGGTAGTGTGGGCAGGAGAGTGAGGAGGGAAAGAAGAAAAGAACCTACTTGGGACCACATGTCTCTATGCTTTCACAGGTGACAGCCATGAGGATTGTTCGTGTTTTTCTGATTTCTAGAGAATTGAGCCTGATTCTTCCTCTCTGTGGAGTGGGGAGTGCATCTAGGTTTCTTGGATACCATGTTTTGTTCAGTTAGTGTGTTTGTTTGATAGGGGAAATAATTATTCCTGGAAAACAAGCACTTTTTCTAGCTCTCTGAGACCGGAAGAGTGGTTACAAGAGCCCTTTGGCCAGGTATGGCCTCCAACCTGTATAGATCACATGATCCTCATGTTTTCCTGATGCGTTCTATGGGATTGTGGTCTTTTCTGTTAGAAGCAGCCAGCTGCTCCCAGGAGGCTAGGAAATGACAAGAAGGGGAGAAAAGTTTGCATGTGGGTGGGGAAGAAAGAACAGGGACCTGGGATTGGTTGGGTGGTGGTGAGGTAGGGGCTGTGTGGAATTGATAGAACTTTCTTCATGCAGCAGCACATACTGTCATGCCTACTTCCTTGTTGCTTTGTTGTATTGGTTAAAAACCCTGACCAGGAAAATAAGGAGAGGTAGGTAGTCACAAAGTCTTATCTTTTGCTACATGCCTAGATAGAAGTGACTGACCTTTTTTAAAGCTGAAAAGGTTTTTGTGAAACATATCTATCAAGAAAATGTTGGTCACTTCAGATTTTGTACTAAGTGGAAGGTAACAAATAATTTGTAATAGGCATAGGTTGAATGGATTTAAAATGCATACCGGATGAGTGGACATTTATCTTGCTTATGCTTTAGTAGATTAGTAACTCAGTGCACTAAAAGTGTCATCTGCTCAAGGCTTCAGAGTGTTTTTTTATGGTTCAGGGTTTGCAGTCCAGCAACAGATGAGTTCTTTACTTGCATTCCTGGGTTCATAAAACGGTGTCAATTTTTTTCATAACTTTTAAAATTTATTAATTACAGTTGACAAACGCTATTATATTAGCTTTAAGTGTACAGCATAGTGATTAGACATGTATATCTGTTGCTAAGTGTTCCCCCCAGTATGTCTCATAAGTCACCAGAGTTTGACTTGTGTGTGGTAGCACCACTGCCATTCAAAGTGGTAATTATATTCCAAAAAAGCTGATGAGCATGTATTTTTCTCTCTCATCTTGATCACCTGGTCATGTTGGTATCTGCCAGCCTTCATCACAATGTCACTGTTCTCCCCCACGTAATTAATATTATTAGGGGAGTTACCTTGACATTATTCCAAAATTTTATTTCACCGGCTTAAGCCCCCATTTATGTCTCTTGCCTGAATCAGCAGTAATTATCACTATGATAGTCACCAAAGAGTGATTTTCTCTTTTCATCCATCTCTTTCATATGGATTAGTTTGCATTCTACTAAAAAGAAAAAAACGTCATTCATCATCTCTTTATTCATTTATGTATATTAGTATAGAGTCATGGATTCACATTTTATCCAGTAGCATTCAATACTAATGCATTATCATCATTATTTATTTTGATACTCGTATTGTTCCTGATTTGGTCAAAGTAGGTCTGTTTTGTGTGTTTTTTAAAAAACTCATTATCTCTGTCTCTCTTTTTTTCCTTTTCTTTTTGAATATTTTGTTGGCACAGCAGAAGTTCCATACTCACTACTTGCCCTGCCTCAGACCTAGTATGAGCTGATGTTCCTTTTTGTGGAGTTTTGCATTTACTAACTTATTGAGATCTAGGTGTTTGGAATATTCATTGATATTGGGATGGCATAGCTTCTGGGACATATTGGTGGACAGAACTAGGGAATATATGTACATAAACATTTATAAAAACATCTAAACCTTCTTATATCTGTCTGGTTATATAGATCAAAGCCCATGACTTCCAATTCTTATGTATTACTCCAGGGTTATTTCCACATTTCCATGTTTGTAAAACATCTTCTCAAAAAGTAAAAACCTGACTCTCATTTTTCTAATATCCTTACTGATTTGCTCAGTTTTCTTATTTCTCTCTTTTAAAAAAAATTTTTATTGATTTCAGAGAGGAAGGGAGAGGGAGAGAGAGATAGAAATATCAATGATGAAAGAGTATCATCAATCAGCTGCCTTCTAGATGCCCCCTACTCGGAATTGAGCCCACAACCTCAGGCAAGTGCCCTGACCAGGAATTGAACTATGACCTCCTGGTTCATAGGTTGACAATCCCTGAGCCACACCAGCAGGCTCTTATTTCTTCATATAAGCAATCTCCCCACTCTCTAGCTGTCTCCTCTCTTCCTCCTATCTCCCTTTGCAGCCTGTGATCTTGGGTGCTGGCCATTGCTGCTCCTCCACCCAGCACTTCCAGCACCTTCAGACAAAGAAGGGAGGTAAAGTTTAATAGAAATGACTGATACATTATTTGAACATGCTATATTGTAGTAAGTAGGAAATATAACTAAGTTGAATCCACGACCTTGGTGTATTGGGTTGATGCTCTCGCTAACCAATTGAGCTACCCGACCAGGGCCTTGTATTTCTTGATATTTGTTTTTGTTGAAAACAATTGGTTTTCCCATAGGTAATTATCATTTATAAAAACGTAGAGACTCTTTTATTCAACTAGTTTTCAGTGTCTATTAGGAGCCTGACATTATGCAATATCCTAGTGACAGAGGCATGTCCTCTGTTCTCAGCAACCTTCTAGTCTAATGGGGATTCAGACAACTAGAGAACTTCACTGTGTTCTACTGTGATACGTGTGTTAGAAGACATGGAAGCCACTACCCTCAATTGGAGGGCCAGGGGCATGGGAGAGAGAAATTGAAGTGTGTGTGTGTGTGTGTGTGTGTGTGTGTGTGTGTGTGTGTGGCAGGGTAGGGAAGGATGGTGCTCCAAGCAGTGGGAATGGCATTGACTTATTATTCATAAAGTGAGACCAAAGGATTTATCGTTATTCACTAAAACAGCGGTCACCAACCGGTCGTCCGCGGACCACTGGTGGTCTGTGAGGTCCAAAAGGTTGGCGACTGCTGCACTGAAATGTAATAGATGTGATAGAAATCCTGTAGCTAGGTTTTATTTCATTTATTCAGTACTCAGTGATCTACAATGAGTAGACCTTCATGCTATGGGGTGGTGGTTAAAGAAGATGGAACAGTTCTTCCTTCCCTCCCTGACTCCCTCCCTTCCTTCTCTCTCTCTTCAAAAAGAAGGGAGAGAGAGATAGAAACATCAATGATGACAGAGAATCATTGATAGGCTGCCTTCTGCATGCGCGCCCCCCCCCCCCCCCCCCCCCCCGCCGCCACTGGGGATCGAGCCTGCAATCCGGGCATGTGCCCTTGACTAGAATCAAACCTGGGACCTTTCAGTTTGCAGGCCAACGCTCTATCCACTGAGCCAAACCAGCCAGGGCAAGATGGCACAGTTCTTGTTGGCAAGGTTTTACACTATAGTGAGGGAGACTTTCAGGCATATAAATCAATAAAGAAGGGTGGGGAATGGGTTTTGTGGGAAGGTGGGGTGGGGCAACAAGGGAATTGTAGATTATGGACTAGAACTGAAGTCAGAAAACTTTTTCTGTGAAGGGCCTGATAGTGAATATTTTCGTTGTGATGGGCCACACATCTGTCACTGTAGCAGGAAAGCAGCCATAGACATAAATGGGTGAGTGTGGCTCTGTTCCAAGAACACATTGTTTTTGAAAATAGAAGACATGAACACCTGTAGTTTGCTGATCTCTGGATTAGAATGTAGAATCCACGAGGGCTACAACTTTTATTCTGAGCTCTGACCCATGTCCTAGAAGAGTGTCTTGTATATACATAGACACTGAATAACTGTGTTGAGTGAATGGAGGGAGAATTAGCCACTGCTCCAAACTGGGAGTCTTGCAGTTAGGATTGCCCATTATTGTTTTCTATGATGCTAGGGTTTAGTGGCAAAGGAAGCCCAACTCAGGGTTCTGCAAAATTCTTTGTCTTAGAATGCTCACATTGTCTTTTGAGTTAATCATTTAGGATTGCTTGGTCTTTATTTGAGTAGATATTTTTAAAACCTGGAAAGGTTTTCTGGCAATGAAATCTTAGTAACAAGTTTATCTCTGGTCACTTTAGAAACAGTTTAGGTAGCTATCAATGCAGAAGGTACATGAAGAGCTACAGATAAATGCATCTTGAAAGTTCACCCAACCATTAGCATGTCTTATTACATCAGAGGAGAAAGGCCACGAAAAGAATAAGATATTTTTCTGTCTTAGAGCTTGTGTCTGCTTTACCTAACTCATTGCATTTGTCCAATGTTTGAGTGAGAGGCACCTCAGTTAATGAGCAAAGTAGGAGGTAAATTTCACTCTAGAACCCACCAGGCATTTTACACTCATGACAGTTCCCGCACAATAGGCAGGCAGTGCTGAGGTCCTCCTGGACTGGAGCCACGACAGCTGTATGTCATAGTATTTGCCCCGTGAAAGTCACTGTCTGGGCATGAAATAGCCTTCCGCTTTGCACCTTCCACTGGAATAGATACTGGATTCTCTGGGGAGTAAATTTTTTTTTTTAATTCATTTGAGAGGAAGGGGGAAGGATAGAGAGATAGAAACATTGATGAAAGAGGAACATCTTTGATCAGCTGCCTCCTGCACACACCCCTATGGGAATTGAGCTCACAGCCTGGGCATGTGTCCTGACCGGGAATTGAACTGGTGAGCTCTTGATTCCTGGGTTGATGCACGACTGCTGAGCCACACCGGCCGGGCTGGGGAGTAAATTCTGATTTACCTATGAATTCTGCAGAGATTGGGGTTGGTCACCAGGGTTTGGAAAGGCCTTCCTCGGACCTCCATTTCATCATGCCTGTGTAACTATGGTGGACCTACCCTTCCTTCTCCGTACTCCAGTGCGTTCTCCTTCCCATTCTACTGGGTTAAATTCAAATTCCATATTTGAATTCTCGAATCTCAACACCGTCAACTGCCTTAATTTTTTTTTCTACCTTCATGCTTTCTATCTGAATATTCTCTACCCACAAACATCTATGTAATTAGTTTGGAACATGCGGTATCTGTACCACCTGTGTATACCCTTAAAGGTCATCCCCAATAAAAAGTGGAGTCTCCCATTTCTAAACTGGTAATTTTCCAGGTTGTTTGTTTAAAACTTTACAAGAAAGAAAAGTATGTAATTGGAGGACATGTTTTACTTTAACAATTGGATTAAGAATTTTGTTAGCATTAGGAACTGGTGAGGTTTTCTTTTCAACATCTGAGGTGCTTTTTTCTAGCCATTAAATTTCAACTTCAGATATGTTGTTTTTTCGCCTGATTAGGTTTGAGTAGCGAAAGCACTAATACTGGTGATTGTAGAAAGTCATGGACTACTTAATTATGTAGAACTTGACTAGGTAGCAAATGAGGTGACTTGAAATAATTACCCTGAGACACTACACACTACTCAAGACCTGTGATGCACTTAACATTGTGTTAAGAGAAGTAAATGTTAACAGATGTTTTACCAGAATCTTTTAATTCAAGAAACCTTGACAGTTTGTGTGTCCCTTCCCAAAAAATGTAAGTGGTTTAGAGAATAACTGAAGTGAATTTAGAGGGACCTGAGCCATTTTCCCTTTAGGTGCTAACTAGGGATGGCATCCTTTGTATACTAGACTTCTATTTGACATTTCCTCCCCCCCCCCAAATAAAAAGGTTGTTTTGTGCTTATTTTCTAATTTCATCAATGTTCATTGAGTGTATTAAATTCAGACCCTAAATTAGTAGAAATATATTTTTTTAAATCCTCACCTGAGGATATTTTCCCATTGACTTTTAGAGAGAGTGGGAGAGACAGAGAGGGAGAAACATCAATGTGAGAGAGACACATCAATTGATTGCTTCCCGCACGTGCCCCAAACAGGGCCAGGGATCGAGCCTGCAACCAAGATAAGTGCCCTTGATCAGAATCGAACCCAGGACCCTTCAGTCCACGGGCCGATGCTCTATCCACTGAGCAAAACCTGCCAGGGCAGTAGAACTAGTTTTAAAGTGAACCAGTAACTCAGTCTGTTTCTGCATTTGCAGTGGGATCATGAGACCTGGCCTCAACGCCATTCTGGGACCCACGGGTGGAGGCAAATCTTCGTGAGTATAACAGAGTACCAGGAAGCTCTCCCTTTGCAGCTTTAATGTGCTTTTAAAGATCACTTTTACGAGGGCAGGTATTAGTTGAATATTTGCTGCATGTCTAGTCTAGACTCTAGGCACTGTGGCTCACATGCAGTTTTTCTAGCTGTGTCTTATTAGGTCAGCTTTACTGAGAGGGACTGAGAGGTGATTGGCATACAGGTGTCAGGTATGATGTGAGCTAATGGGAGGAAAAGGAAGGAGATGAAATTGAAAGTGGGGAGGTGGAGCAAAATCATAAGTGGAGTGAGTCTTGGCGAAAGGAGCACATTGTCTGTGTTGGGACCCAAAGGTCAGGCAGCTTGGAGGGCTGTTGGGGAGGTCTGTGCTGGATCAGCCAACAGTGCTTTGTTTTCACATTTTTAGACCTTATTGTAGCATAGAGTAAAAGAAGGAAGTTGAGAATTTAAAAAATACATATGTAATTATAGTTGAACCATAGATTTTCTTGATGAGTTAATTTTTTAATTTGAACAGAATTTGAATTCAGAGTAGCTGAGAGATATAACTTGAGTTGGAGAAAAAACATACCATATATGTCCTTTTATAGTTTGTTAGATATCTTAGCTGCAAGGAAAGACCCACAGGGATTATCTGGAGATGTTTTGATAAATGGAGCACCTCGACCTGCCAATTTCAAATGTATCTCAGGTTATGTGGTACAAGTAAGTATACGTTGATTTGCATTTTAGATATCTCTGGTTTTATGTGGGCAAGTTCTTTGGCTGATAGTGCAGTGTGCTGCCCATTGATCACATAACTTGGGCATAAATCCAACTTTCCTTATACCAGCTTTTCATAATCTCCCTTAAGATGCACAGTAATGTTAAATGAAAAGGCAGGGAGAATCTAGAATATGACCCTGCTAACAAAACGATAACAGTTCTAGTTATATTCCCAAAAGATGCTACTGTTTTACTTTTTTCCCTACCTTCCCCTCTCTCCCTGTCCTAGCTTAGAAAGATGTTTTGTCAAAGTCTTGTATAAAGCAGTCTGGAAATGTCTGCTAGTAGTAATAATAATTACCTGTGTTCACTTCGGGTGTTCAGAGAGGAATGAGAATTCTTCCATCAGGGTTTGCAGCTGTCCTAATATGGAGTTATTGGTATAATTTGTGTAATTAAAGCTCATCACTAGCTAGAACTTTCCCTTGGTTATGTTATTTTTGTGGATTAAGTTGTATATACTGAAGACTGAATTTACTAGAAAAGACCTGATTTGTCTTGTTAAAATGCCATTTTGCCTTCAGGATGATGTTGTGATGGGAACTCTGACAGTGAGAGAAAATTTACAGTTCTCAGCAGCTCTTCGCCTTCCATCAACTATGAAGAATCATGAAAAGAATGAACGGATAAACATGGTCATTCAAGAGTTAGGTCTGGCTAAAGTGGCAGATTCCAAGGTAATGTGGAAACAACCGATGGGATCACTGCCAGCAAATAGGACCCTTACCCAGAAGTTTCCTATAATGTGTTTGGTCAAAGTGGCTGCTTTCTAAAACAATGATAAAAATGAGTAGTTACATAATATGAAGGTGAAACTTAACCAGGAAAAAAATTAAATAATGATTGAATCCTGGAGGTGAAGTATAGCCGTGTGGGCTGGTATGTAAAAGTGTTCTTGCAAAGACTACATGTCCCTTCCCTGTGATGACAGTGCTTGCTCCTCCCCCACACTAACTGTGTAAGTCCTGTCTCATTCAGTATCTCTTTGCTAACTTTTCTTTTTTTGTTTTCTCTTTCCTTTTTTAGCTATCCTTCCTCTAGGGACTCTGTTGGTTGCTTTGGAGCTATGTTTCTGGAATTCATAAATGACTAAAAATTCATAAATGACTACAATCCCAGCTATATTTCTGGAATTCATAACTATTTTTTCGGAATTCATAAATGACATATATGTTTCACTTTGCTATAATTGGGCCTCCAAAATTATTTTCAGTCAAATTAGTATTTATGTCTAATTTGTGTAGCAGCCAACTTGTTTTCCTAAAGCCTTTCGTAGGACACGTTATCTCCCATCCCTCCCCCCTCTCTTCCCCGTCCCTCCCTTCTGCCGGGGTTTCTTACACACTCTCATGTGCTGGGCTCCCTTGGGTTTTATAGGTAACGGCTGTGGGCAAGAGAGACACAAGTAGCTCCCGGTGTGGGCTGTGCAGGATCAGGAAGGAGAAATGAGATAAGTGGGGGAATGATTTACAGTTGATGAGCAGACCTGGAAGATTTGCTGAAAGACCTCAAAGCTTTGGGTGGAGATTAGCTTTTCAGTTGTTATGGCTCTAGTTCCGTCCCTCTGCACTATCCCTTACTTAGAGGTCATGAAGATGGGGTATTCTGCTGGCTGCTGCTTCATCTGATGCTTTCAGTCTTCTGTGTCAAGTGTATTTTGGAAGAATAAGTCTGAGCTGCTCCCATGTACCACTTATTTTCATTTTACGAGTGATTTGGCTCCCTTTGTTGGGGCTCTTCATGTGATTCTCTCCACTAAGGTGCTTTCCTGCCTTTAGCTCCAGTGATCATCACCTGAGTTCCTTGCATGGATTTCTAGGGAAAATAAGCTGAAGGCAGTTGTTGACTTCCCAGAACATGTTTATGTAATTGACTGAAACAATACATTAAAAATGTTATACCTGTTATAAAATTTTAAACGTAAGAGAAATGTAGAGAGAATGGCCTGATTCCTATAGTAATAACATGATTGTAGCATAATTAATACAGTGGTATGATTACTGGTAACATTCACCTAGATTTTCTAGTTAACATGCTATTCAATAATAATAGCTTCAGGTTTTTCTTTCTAAAGTATTTTAAAGAAAGTTATAAATGTCATTTTCACCTCTAAAACATTTATTTTAAAAAAAGGAATTTGTCTACATTACTACAATGTTATTACCAACTAACAACATTAATAATATTTTAATATTAGCTGTATAGAGTCTATATATATTCACAGCTTTTCAATTGTTTCCAAAATGTCTTTTATAGCTCAGTTACTATAGGATCTAATCAAGGGCATGAGTAGCATGTGATTATGATATCTTTGGAGACTCTTACTATAAGAATTGTTTCCTACCTCCTGCCTCCCCCAAAACCTTTCTGCTCCCCCACCACACCCAGTGACACTGACTGGTTGAAAAGACTAAGCCAGTCACCTGTAGAATACTCTGCCTTCTGAATTTGCCTAAAAGGATGTCAGGAATTATGTGGTGTGTTAGGGTATAGACAGGGTCAATTTGGGAGGTCTCATGGTGATTTTATAAGTGCTAATGTGGATGGTAGAAAGTGAGCTTTCTTAGCTGCCAAGGCCTAGTTTTTGAGTCCACTTGAGGACTTTTTCGGTGGGGGAGAAAGAAAGGGGCATAAGAAGACTAATAAATTATAGATGCTTTCACCTGTTCCTCTCCTATTTTTATCTTCCTTTTTGGATTGTGATTTCACTATGTCAGGGCCACGTCTTTAACTTTTGATCTTAAAACTAAATATTTGACTTGAAAAGGAACATATAGAACTGTTGAAAGCGTGGATTTCATGTCTGGCATAGCCACATACCAGCTCTGACCTGAGCCTCAGTTTACTTGTTTAATTAAAAAGAAACAGTTCTCTTCTCTCAGATACTCACTTGCAGTTCAGAATAAATGAGGACACGAGACAAAGTACCTCTTATAGGGTTGGCACATGTAGGAAGCTCAACTAACGATAGTGCCTGTGGTTGTTTTTGTTAATGATAACATTTGCGTGTTAGGTTGGAACTCAGTTTATTTGTGGTGTGTCTGGAGGAGAAAGAAAAAGGACTAGTATTGGAATGGAGCTTATTACCAATCCATCCATCTTGTTCCTGGATGAGCCCACAACTGGCCTAGACTCAAGCACAGCAAAAGCTGTCCTTTTGCTCCTGAAGAGGTAAGCGCTATGGGAACATTGTTCTTACATTCATCCAACATCTGGTGACCTACTATGTACCAGGTGTTAATCTTGGTGCAGGGGATTCAGCAATGAGCACAACACACAAACATTTCTCCCTTCTTTGTTGGAGGGGAACAGTCAATTAGCAAATATAAGCGTTTCAAGAAAAATGAAGCAGGGTAAGAATATAGGGAAGGCTGATGTGGTGGTGGTGGGAGGTGCCATATTACATAGCAGGATGGTCAGGGAAGACCTCAGGATGTGCCAGGTGAGCTGTGAGCAAGATCTGGATACCTGAGGAAGGGAGTTCTCGTTGGAGGGAACAGCCAGTGGCCCTGAGGCAAGCCTGCCTAATGGGTTTGGAACTCAAGAGGCCAGAGGGAATGGAACCCAGTGACCTAAAGTGGAGTGGGCGGTTGGTTAGTGAGTAGTTTGCTCAGGCTGCCATAAAATAGTACCACAGACTGAATGGGTTAAGCATTAGAAATTAGTTTTTTCACAGTTTTGGAGGCCAGAAGTCCAAGATCAAGGTGTTGTGAGGATTATTTCTTCTGAGGCCTCTCTCCTCGGCTTGTAGGTAGCTGTGTTCTCACTGTGTCTTCACTTCATATTCCTTTGGTGTGTCTCATCTCCTCTTCTTGTAAGAACACTAGTATTTATCAATTAAGGTTCACCCATATGATCTTCTTTAGTCTATGTTACCTCTTTAAAGATTCTATCTACAGCCCTAGCCATTTGGCCCAGTGGATAGAGAGCTGGCCTGCAGACTGAAGGGTCCTGGTTTGATTCTGGTCAGGGACACATACCTTGGTCTCAGGCTCGTGTGGGAAGCAACCAATCAATGTCTCTCACATTGATGTTTCTCTCTCTGTGTTTCTCACCCTTCCTACCACTCTCTCCAAAAATCAATGGAAGAATTTCCTCTGTGGGGATTAACAAGAACAACAAAAGATTCTATCTGCAAATACAGTCACATTCTGAGGTACTGGAGCTTACAAATTCAACATATGAATTTGGAGGAGATATAATTCATTCCCTAAAAGTTAGAATAAGGACATGAGATGGAATGGAGTGGGTGGCAAATTAAAAATATAAGAACTCTGGCTTTTACTGTCATTATAGGACACGGAAAGCTTTAGAGTTTTATTTTATTTTTCATTTTTTAATACAGTAATATTTATTTTAATTTTTCAATCTGAAAAAACAAACCCCAAAACAAAAAAACAAACAATATTCATATATACAGTGTCGACATTTTCAGAGCAATGACATTAGGGAACCCTGTGTTTCTCTTTAGACCTATGACAATACTGTATATGCCACAACAAGATTTACAAAAACAGCCTTAGCTGGTTTTGCTCAGTGGATAGAGCATCTGCCTGTGGACTAAAGGGTCCCAGGTTCGATTCCAGTCAAGGGCACATGCCCAGGTTACAGGCTCCATCTCCAGTAGGGGGCATACAGCAGGCAGCCGATCAATGATTCTCTGTCATCTTTGATGTTTCCATCTCTCTCTTCCTCTCCCTTCCTCTCTGAAATCAATAAAAATATATATATTTAAAAAAAAGATTTACAAAAACAATTGCATCAGCAGTCGTACAGACACCATGGTTTCATATTTCAATTCACAAGAAGGAAGAGACGTCTCCCATTTCCCAGCACTTTGTTTCCTCATACCCACTGCCTGTTTGCAGCCAGCTGGGCAGGTTTCCACACAGGCTTTTAGAATGTCAGCTTTTAAAACGCAACGGTGGCTGTTTTAGAAGTCACCTCCTTTTCACACCCACATGTAAATAATAAGGAATTTTCCCTGTAAAAATAATAACCTTTGGTTCAGCAATGGGAATGGTGACATTTACCCTCCACAAGATGTATAGAAAAATTGCATGAAAGGAAAAAGAAACTTGTTGCAAAGCAGTCTTATTTATGCTGTAGTTCAGAACTCTGAAACATGAAACTGTCCTTAAAGTTTTATAAAGTAATTATTTACGTTCAGATTACAACTGTGTGACAAATCTAATGAAAACAAACTGATTTGGAACAACCAAGATGGCGGCATAGGTAAACACCTGTACTTGCTGCCTCTCACAACCACATCAAAACTCCAACTAAAAGACAAAACAAATATCATCCAGAACCACGGGAAAGCTGGTTGACAGGAAGTTCTACAACTAGAAGGAAAGAAAAAAAACGCACATTGAGGCTGGTAGGAGGTGCGGAGGTGCCGAAGTGCGGAGGTGCGGAGGCGCACACGAAACGGGCTGGCAACTGGGTGCGCTGTTGTTTTTTTCATTCAGGAGGGAGATACAAGCTCCCAATTGCCCTGAACTCCAGTTCCGGGTGAGACTACGGGGAGAAACTGGACTGTCTGGCATCGGGCTGGGACACGAGGGCAGCTTTCTCTCAGAGGTGCTCGCAGTGATCATTGTTCCTGCATGGGGCCGCAGGACACAGAGACCCGGGGACCTTTCTGGGGCAGGAATGACTGGCAGCCATTGTTTTTTGTTCTACCCTGGTGATTCCCTGAGACCCCACCCAACCCAATTTACAACCCCACCCAAGCTGTGCGCAGCAGCTTTTGTATATGAATGGCCTGTCCTTTTGCAACCTAAAACCTGGGTCAGAGAGCTCCAAAGCTTCCAAAAGAAGGCCTGAGGCCCTGCAGCAGCAGCCTGCATTGCTTCACAGCTGGGCCTCATCTGGGCACCTCCAAACCCCAAACAAAGAGGAGGAATCTGCAGATCTCTCTGTAGCTCCTGCTAGGTGGCCTCAGGCAGTGGCTGATTTTGCACCTCCTTGGAGATCCAGGAGCCAGTGTACCCAGTGGTCAGTGTGAGACCATATCAGATTACAACTCTTCACATCTATAAGAGACACACTCAGGGGGCAGACTCAGTGAGCACCAAAGCCCCACTGAAGCAAGTCCTGCCCCATAAAGGTGTCCCCTGAACAGCAGCTCTCCCATCGTAGACACAGCTGGTCCTCACAGCCAATTGGCCTGGAGGTCAAGTCCTCCCAGTGATACCAATAGCAATAAAGGCTTAACTACAACAAGACTGTGCACACAGCCCACAAAGGGGTGCACCAAGAGTGTCCACCTCAGGTAATTGGGGAGGCTGAGCCACTGGGCCCTATAGGACACCTAGCACACAAGGCCACTCTGTCAACACAGGGAAGAAGCCAAAATGCGGAGACAAAGAAACATGTCACAAATGAAAGAAATGGAAGAAAGCAAACTACTGGATATAGAGTTCAAAACTATGGTTATAAGGTTACTCAGGAATCTTCTAGAAACTTCCCATAAATTTAGTGAGACCCTCAAGGATATGAAAAAGGACCAACTAGAAATTAAGCATACACTGAATGAAATAAAGAATAATATACAGAGATCCAACAGGAGACTAGAGGATCCCAAGAATCAGGTCAAAGATTTGAAATACGGAGAAGCAAAAAATACCCAACCGGAAAAGAAAAAAGAAAAAAGAATCCAAAAGTATGAAGATAGTGTAAGGAGCCTCTGGGACAACTTCAAGCATACCAGCATCTGAATTATGGGGGTGCCAGAAGAAGAGAGAGAGCAAGATATTGAAAACCTATTTAAGGAAATAATGACAGAAAACTTCTGTTACCTGGTGAAATAGATTTACAAGTCCAGGAAGCGCAGAGAACCCTAAACAAAAGGAATCCAAAGAGGACCACACCAAGACACATCATAATTAAAATGCCAAGGGCAAGGGCAAAAGACAAAGAGAGAATCTTAAAAGTAGCAAGAGGAAAACAGTTAGTTACCTACAAGGGAGTACCCATACGATTGTCAGCTGATTTCTCAACAGAAACTATGCAGGCCAGAAGAGAGTGGCAAGAAATATTCAAAGTGATGAATAGCAAGAACTTACAACCAAGATTACTCTACCCAGCAAAGCTATCATTTAGAATTGAAGGTCAGATAAAGAGCTTCACAGATAAGAAAAAGTTAAAAGAGTTCATCACCACCAAACCAGTATTATATGAAACGCTGAAGTGTATTCTTTAAGACAGTGGTTCTCAACTTTTCTAATGCCACGACCCTTTAATACAGTTCCTCATGTTGTGGTGACCCCCAACCTTAAAATTATTTTCATTGCTACTTCATAACTGTAATTTTGCTACTGTTAATGAATCATAATGTAAATATCTGTGTTTTCTGATGGTCTTAGGCTCTCTCAGTTATTTCATAACTGTAATTTTGCTACTGTTAATGAATCATAATGTAAATATCTGTGTTTTCCGATGGTCTTAGGCTCTACAGCAGCGGTTCAACCGCTGCAGTAGAGCCTAAGACCATCGGAAAACACAGATATTTACATTATGATTCATAACAGTAGCAAAATTACAGTTATGAAATAGCAACGAAAATAATTTTAAGGTTGGGGGTCACCACAACATGAGGAACTGTATTAAAGGGTCGTGGCATTAGAAAGGTTGAGAACCACTGCTTTAAGAAGAGGAAGAAGAAAAAGGTAAAGATAAAAATTATGAACAACAAAGTGACAACAAATACATATCTATCAACAAGTGAATCTAAAATTCAAGTGAATAAAAAATATGATGAACAGAATAAGCTGGTGAATATAATAGAACAGGGGCATAGAAAGGAAGTGGACTAACAATTCTCAGGGGGAAGGCGGTGTGGGGGGTGTGGGAAGAGATTGGACAAAAATCTTACACCTATGGATGAGGACAGTGGGAGGAGGTAAGGTCATGGGGTTGGGTGGGAATTGGATGGAGGGGAGTTGTGGGGGGAAAAAAGAGGGACAACTGTAATAATCTGAACAATAAAGATGTATTTAAAAAAAAAGAAAACAAACTGATTTGGTAAAGGTTCAAAGATCACATGCCAGCACAGCATCACTTCACACACGTGCCCGCACACCCGCTGTCATGAGCAGTGGTGATGACCCATCGCTGTGTTCTGACATAGGCACCAAGTCTGAATATGCCATACACTCCCTTATGTCACGTTACCTGTTCCATACCAGTGAATTCTTTGAAATGAAAAATAATAAACACTTCAGGACACAGTGCACTGTGCCCACCATCCCTCAAAACCTCCCCTCTCCCAGGCCCATTAAAAAATGTTTTGAAGAGAGAGGTAAAGAGAGAGGGATAGAGAGATAGAAACATCGATGAGAGAGGAACATCATCAAGTGGCTGCCTCCTGCACGCTCCCTGCTACTGGGGATCGAGCCTAGAACCCAGGCATATGCCTTGACCTGGAACTGAACCAGCAACCTCTTGGTTCCTGGGTCAGTGCTCAACCGCTGAGCCACACCTGTTGGCATTCCCTCCCTATTATTACTTTGCTTCCTCTGATGCCCATGTAATCAAGGCTCTATTCCAGCATGAGAAGAAACATGAAGATGGGAAGATGTCTGAGATTTTAGACATCTTAAGTGTGAGATATCAATTGCACATATAAGTAAAGATGCCAAGTAATGGACCTGGGGTTCAAGTTTAGTTAGAGAATAAATCTATGGTATTTTTATCATTTGTAACTATGTTAACAGTGTTCATTAGAGGAATGAAGAATTGATAATACTGTAAATATTTTCACTATGTTTTGGACTAGTGAGCACACAAGCATCGTTCCCCATGCTGGAGCTCTAACCCAAACGTTTTCAAGCTCCACTGTGCACACTGATCACCTGCGGTCTTGTTAAAATGCATGTTCTTCTTCTGCAGTTCTGGGGTGGAGCCCAAGAGTCTCCATTTCTAATGGGAGGCACTGATCCCTATGCCATTGGTGCTCAGACCACACTTAGAGGAGCTCCCGGTCCTTTACTGGCTCCTTATTGCCTGCTGGTTGAAGTTCCAGCTTCTGAGTAAAGGGATTCATCACGAGCTTATTTTTTGATGCGGTCTCTTTTTGTTAGCTTCTCTTCTCTTCGCCCCTCGACTCAACTCTGCAATGACACTGAACTACTTGCAAGTTCCCAAATAGACATTTCATCACACACTTTGTTCTCCATGTTCCTTCACCTTGACTATACTTTCTCTCTTCATGGCTTATTCCTGTTGGCCCCCTTGACACTATCTTATATCATCTTCAGGCTGGGTTATAGCCTCCCATTTTGCTTACAAGGGATCCTCAGCTACTTCTATTCCGCATTGTAGTCAAATGATCGATTTACTGGCCTGGTCCTATTGAGGCAGAACTTGCACAACACTGCTAGCATGGAGTAGGTGCTTATAAAGTGCTTCAGTTGAAGTGATTCTTCTCATAAAATATATTTACTAATAACAGTTTTAGAACAGTGATTTTAGCCTTTGTTTCTAGTAAATCCTGTGTAAAGGTAGTTTAGCAATGGCCAACAAACCCTAGCCATGCCTCTTACCAACTGTGACACCTGGGGCCAGTTGCTTAACCCTCTAGACCAGCCGTGGGCAAACTATGGCCCGCGGGCCGGATCCGGCCCGTTCGGCTGTTCTATCCGGCCCACGGAGCCGAAAGAGCGGAGGGTTCTCTTGCTCTCCCCTCCACTCCTTTACTTTGAATTTATATTAGTTCACACATACACTCCATTCATACTTTTGTTCCGGCCCTCCAGTCCAGTTTAAGAACCCATTGTGGCCCTCGAGTCAAAAAGTTTGCCCACCCCTGCTATACCTTATCTGTAAAATGAATGTAACAATACTGTTGGTGCTATCAATACTGCCTTATGACTGCCTTGTATAAATATTGTGAAAATTCAGATACAAGTATTTATATTTAACAAAGATATAGTAAGTATGCCGTAATGTTAATGGTATTATTGGGAGAGAAAAATGAACACCAATTCCTAAAAACTTGAAGACTACAGTGGTCAGTGAGAATGGGACTACAACCATTATTTTAATATTTAGTCCATAATAAGTTTTCAAAGTTGAGTGTACTTACAAGTTACCTGGGTGCCTTTAAATTTTTTTTAAAAAAATGTATGTTTATTGATTTCAGAGAGGAAGGAAAAGGGAGAGATAGAAACATCAATAATGAGAGAGAATCATGGGTCTGCTGCCTTCTGCATGCCCCCTACTAGGTATCAAGCCCACAACCTGGGCATGTGCCCTGATGGGGAATCAAACTATGACCTCCTGGTTCATGGGTCAACGATCAACCACTGAGCTACAACAGCCAGGCAGTTGGTGCCTTTTATAATATGGATACTGTAGAACCAATAGGTCTAGAAAGACTGTCCAGGAATCTGCATTTTTAATTAATCTTGGAATTCATTGTGTATTGTTCATGGGACACAATTTTAAAAACCTTAGTCTTTCATAAGAGCATTGAACCTAGGTCCCCTTAGTCTCTGAGAGATAAGATGGGATGAAAAGTTAGTAAGAAAAAATTAAGTTGAACCAGGAACAAATGAGCTAAAGGCAGGAATAAAGTTTTTTTTGTTGTTGTTTTGTTTTTTGGCTAAGAAGTACAAGATTCAGATGTTGTTTAGTTTTTTTAAAATAATTCTTTATTGTTGAAAGTATTATATATGTCCCCCTTTTCCCACATTGACCCCCTCCCCCCCAGTCCTTCCCCCACCACTGCCCCAGGCCCTCACCGCCCCATTGTCTGTGTCCATGGGCCAAACGTATATGCATACAAGGTCCTCGGTTGATTACCTCCCACCCACTCACCCTCCCCTGCCTTCCCTCCGAGATTCAGATGTTGAATGACTCATTATTTTCTCACTTTTACCTTAGGATGTCTAAACAGGAACGAACCATCATCTTCTCCATTCATCAGCCTCGTTATTCCATCTTCAAGTTGTTTGATAGCCTCACCTTATTGGCCTCAGGAAAACTGATGTTCCATGGGCCTGCTCAGGAGGCCTTGGGATACTTTGCATCAGCTGGTATGGTCACCTTTTCATGCAGTGAGATCCTTCATTAATAGAATCCTGAAAGACAGCGGAAGAGGTGGTCGGAGTGCTGCTTGATCTTTGAGTAGAGATAACATGGGTTCCACCATTCCAGACCATCTTTGGTCAGTTTGGTGCTAGAATTTGTCTTCATTTTGCATCCCTGGCTTGCTATTTAGGTTGCTTTCTTGACCTGGTTGAGTGGCATGCATACCCTGTGTATGTGTAGGACTATTTATTCTGGGCCTATACTGTTCTGCTTCCAACTTCTAGTGCCCTTTTCCTAACAGTTCAAGAAATATATTGATCTCGTAATCAGTTATTAGTCTAATTGAACATTTTTTGAAAGGCCTAATACTTTCCTTTCCCCGAAATAATTTGTCTTCTTGATCATATAACAGATCAAACTGTATCAATTTTCTCCCTTGGTTGGGATGTTGATGAGGGTTCATGGAGATGCTGCTTAATTTTCTAGTAACCTTAGATTCAAGATTTAGTCCTTGAGTTGATATGAGTGACTTGCCAGTTAATGGAATGGCTACTCCTGAGTCTGACTTCAATGGGCCAGCATTTCTGACAGTTCTGGGCTGCCTGGTTCTATTTCAGATGAAAATGTGTAAGTTTTTATGACTCATGCATCTGCTTCATTTTAGAGATACTTGGATAGTATTATAGCCTAGAGGCCCGATGCATGAAATTTGTGCAAGAATAGGCCTTCCTTCCCCCAGCTGCCGGCATTGGCTTCCTTCTGGTACCCAGGACCCGGCAGGCACCTGGGACCTGGGCTTTCCTTTCAGCCCTGGCTTCATCCAGAAAGTTGTCTGGAAGGATGTCTGGTCTAATTAGCATATTATGCTTTTATTATTATAGATGATGCTCCTTGACCCCAAATATAGTTTTAAATATTTTATAGCTATCTTTGAAATTTTATTTTTTGTTTAATCTCTATCATTTAACATACCTGGATCGGGGGAGTGTAGGGCAGATGAATCTAAGAGAGGACTACAAGCCAAGTTGAGTTCAGATGATCAGGTAAAGAAGTGAAGGTAAAGCATTCAGGTGTGCCATGCTGCTCACATCCTCTTGAGAGTGGTTTGTTCTCTATGCTGGAATTATAGCAGCATAAGAGATGATAATTTGGACCTGAATTTAGTAGGTGGAGAAGCAACCATTGCTAAAGTGGGTACTGGCATTTTGGCAATCCCTAGGTGAACCCAGAGAACAGAATCTTGGCCTGACTTTGCTCGTTACCTTGCTTTGAGGAGCATTAGTCCTACCTATAACTTTTTTTCCTTTTCAACTTTTATTTTTCTTGGAATGATATTTATTTTTTTGAATATGTACTGATAAGCACCAGAGCATATTGATAGCTGTGTCAGATCTCATGAATTATGTAAGGCTTTCTGAGAGTTCTTCAAGGTTGGTTTGGAGTATGATTTTTGTCAGGAGACAGAATTTTTGACATATTGTATAATTGAATATGTAAAAAGAAAGAGTAAATTAGCAAGGGCGGAAGAGAGAAAGAAGAGAGGGAGAAGACATTATATTCTGTCTCTCCCGCCTCATCTTTCTCACCCCCTGAAAGTGAGTCTTTGTTTCCTAAGACCATCATGCTTACATACCTGGGTTCCCTTCTTCTGCAGGTTACCAGTGTGAGTCCTATAATAATCCTGCTGACTTCTTCCTGGATGTCATTAATGGAGACTCCACTGCTGTGGTATTAAACAGAGTGGTTGAAGATGATGAAGGTATGTGCATCTGTCTAGAGTTACAGATTATTACCTAATTGAATTGCCTGAAGTTCAGCACCCTGGTAGCTCATTAAAATGTAGCTTTGTGAATTTATGTAACTAATACTGCCCTCTAATACCAGTTGTATCTGTTGAGGCCCCACTTCCTGGTGGGCCATCATCTTCTTGTTGCCCCCTCACATGGTGGAAGTGGGGAGGGAGCTCTTGGGGCCTTTTATAAAGGTACTAACCTCATTCACAAGGGCTCTACCCTCATGACCTAATCACTCCTCAAAGGCTCCCCCCCCTTCAAATATCATCCATTGGGAATGGATTTCCGCATAAGAATTTTTTGTGGGAAATAAACATCCAGTCTGTAGTACCAGTCAGCACAGATTTTGTTGTACATGAGGATTAAAAAATAATAAAAACAAATAAATTAATTAAAAATTTAAAAAATTACAAGTTCCTATGGTATGTTTATTTTATTTTTAGATTTTCACCTGAGGATATGTTTATTGATTTTCACAGAGAGAGGAAAGGAGAGAGAGAGAGAGAGAGAGAGAGAGGGAGAAACATCGATCTCTTGCCTCCCACTAGGGATCAAACCCGAAACCTAGGTATGTGCCCTGACCTTTTTGGTGCATGGGGTGATGCTCCGACCAGCTGAGCAACCCGGCTGGAATCCTATGGTAAGTTTATTTTAAAAGAATCAGGGTACAAATATTATAGTTAAGGCAAGGTCCGTGGGTTTGCTCTATCCATAAGTATATGGAAGTAGTCAGGCCATTAACTTATTTTTCTAATGTGTAAAGCAATGGCAGGTCTAATCATTTTCATGCTAAAGCTTTAGAATTAAGGTGTTAGGGAAGAATCTAAGAAAGGGGTTCCATAAAAATGGGCTAACTCAGTTATTTTGTTAATGTTTCCCTCTGTCCATTTTTATTCCAAAGCCCAAGAGACTGAAGAGCCTTCCAAGAGAGATAAGCCACTCATAGAAAAACTAGCTGAGTTTTATGTCAACTCCGCCTTCTTCAGAGAAACGAAAGTTGTGTTAGATCAACTCTCAGGGGGTCAGAAACAGAAGAAGAAGAGCACAGCCTTCACAAAGATCACCTATGCCACCTCCTTCTGTCATCAAGTCAAATGGGTTTCCAAGCGTTCCTTCAAAAACTTACTGGGTAATCCCCAGGCCTCCATAGCTCAGGTAACCTCACAGATATTCTAATTATGCTGTGAAATACTCATGTGGGACATTAGGTTCTGATACAGTCTTTTTTAGGATTATGCTTATTTTCTACTCATCCTTCTATTTATTTATCCCCTCTCTATTTGGGATATAGAAATAGTCAATAGAACAAATAAAACACAATGAAGTTTTTACATACAGGGAAATTTTTTAAGTGCTTTTTTTTGGACTACCTAATTCAGAATTTTTATTGAGTGAGACAGGCTATAAGAGGTCATCTTTGTAGAGAAAATTCTTTATCAAAAAGGGAAATAAGACTGGTGTAATGAAGTTCTTTTTTTTTTTTTAAACAACTATGAGGTTTATAAAAAAGTAATGGGAGAGAGAATTCTTTACATTTACTTTCAATATGTCACAACAGGCACAATCTGAAATACAATTTTAGGCTAGCAGTATATAAAAGACTAGAGGCCACCTGCCAGTGCCGGGCCCTCCCTCCCTCCCACCCCCCCACCGGCCTGCCCCCTGGTTGAACTCCCAGAAAAACTCCGGTCTAGGGGACAATTTGCATACTATGCTTTTATTATATAGGATTTTTTGTAACAATACTTTTGATAGGTATAGTACCACTTAAAAACAAACAAACAAACAAAAAACAACAACCCTGGCGGTATAATTATTCCATTTGAGGACCTACTAAAACAATTTAGCTTACCCCTCCCAGCTAGCTCCCTAAGCACCAATCTGGAAAGCAAGTCTTCTCACATGTCATACACGACACATTGCCATATATTTAAATAACCCCCTAATCTATGGCACATACTGATGAATCACTGAGAGGCATCAATCTCCAAGGCATGAGATAACCGTGTTTGGAGCTTGTTTTCAGTTCTAGGATTGGGATGAATGAAAAAGAGGCAAAAGTAAGGTGGATTTTGGGCGTGTCTGTATGACTTTTACGTATGGACACTCCCAAAGATGAGTCTACTCTGGCATATCAATATTTAACTTGGGAGGTGGGGGAACATATTTTCTAGGACTTTGAGTTATAACTACCCTGGCCTTCTTCCCAAACATTGGAGCAATTTTAGGAGCATCTGGAAGTGATATTTCTTCAGCATCTTCACTATCTTCACGATGTAGATCATATTCTCTTAAAAACGGGAAAATTTCAAGCAGAAACTGGCAAATCTCTGTGAACACCAAATCACTAATGGTTACCCCCTTTTGCCTAAATGAAGTGCCATGAAAGCTATTAAAGAAAGCCAAAGGGGATGGATATGGCAATATAAGAGAATGTATTGTGGCCATCACAACTACCAACCAGCAGAACCTCAAAAGTGAGCAGGGGAACCACAATGGTGATCCACCAGATAGCCATGGTCAGGTGGTTTTTTGCTTTAGGACAACCACATCCAGGGACTGAAGGAACAGGAGGGACCAGACAATGTAATAGAGGACGACCAGGCAGAGGAACCATGTGAGGACCCAGAGGGGCATGAACACTGCCAGCCATTGTCCAGCCTTAGGGTGGGGAGCGATGAACTGCAGGGTGTTGGTGGAGCACAGGATCTCCAGCTCCAGCGGCCTATCTATGGAAAGCCCCATGTGCTGGTAGCCAGGGCCCGGGGGAGAGGAAGAAGAGTGGCATGAAGACCCGCCGCCAGAACATGAAGACCAGGACATCAAACATGAGCAGCAGCAGGTGGATGCCCACTGCGATCAGCATGGCTTTGGGCCCTAACGCTTTCCTGCACCCACGAAGGCGCCTGCGATGACAGGGAGGTTCCATAGCCATAGAAGGTCGAGGACAGCCTAGTAGCTCCACTGGATGAGACCCTCCAGGCGGAGGAGCAGTAGCAGGCGTAGACAAGGAACTTTCTGGGGTTGGAGTCCTAGAACAGGCCCCAGGGGTTCATGGCAAAGCCCCTGCTTGCCCACCCAGGCCTGCTGCTCAGCCTGCTCTGCAGGGGCGGAGTCTCCAATGCTGCACTTCCAGGCAGCCTTCCCCGCCGGCCTGCGTGGCCTCTGGGTGGGCAGCGGCTGCGGGGAGGAAGGTAGGCCCAGGTGGCCCAGGTTGCGGCCAGACCAGTGGCACCGAACATGCGGCTGGCCTTCACTCCATACCTATTTCAAAGGCAGTTACTGCTTGTGGTGCCCTCAGGGCTGGGGGCAGGGCGTGACCTCTGGTGGACGCTTCCTGATGGTGCCAGGAGCCTGGAGTTCACTCTTAACTGTGATTTATAAATCACCTTTTTTTTTTTTAACTTGGAAAGTAATTTCAATTTTTCTTGCCTCTAAAAATGGTTTTTAGGTGTCTTGTTCAAGTCATACTAGTATCCTAATATATAAAAAGCCAGGGGCCGTCATGACTGAAACAACTGAACGGATGACCAAACAGCAGGCTGCATGGGGGTGACCAGGCCGGCAGGCAGGGGGGTTAGTGAGGGACAACCAAACGACTGAATAGCAGGCTATGTGGGGTGACCAGGCCAGCAGGGGGGTTAGTGAGGGACGACCAAATGACTGAACAAGCAGACTGCATGGGGCAACCAGGCCAGCAAGGGCGGGGGGAATAGTTGGGTGCAACCAGGCCAACAGGGGGGCGACTAGGCCAGCAGGGGGGGGAAGTTGGGGGTGACCAGGCCAGCAGAGGGGGCCAGTGAGGGGTGATCAGGCTGTCAGGCCGAGGTGGTTAGGGGTGATCAGGCTGGCGGTAGCGGGGGTGGCGGGGGGGAAGTTAGGGGCAATCAGGCAGGCAAGCAGGTGAGCAGTTAGGAGTCAGCGGTCCTGGATTGTGAGAGGGATGTCCCGGATTGAAGAGGGTGCAGGCTGGGCTGAGGGGACCCCCCCCTCCGGGCACAAATTTCGTGCACTGGGCCTCTAGTACCAGTATATGGTAGCTCTGGGCAGGGCGTGATTGGAGTGTGGAGCTATTTCTACTACACCACGATTCCACATCTTCTGGTGCTAGGCTCCCTTCGGCTGCAAACCCCAGGCCTAGTACCTCCAGGTCACATGCTCATCCTATTTGCCTCCTCAGTGAACTCAGTTCCACAAAAGAAATTCTAACAATGTTCACAGCCCTGGCTATCTCATAGAATAAGCATAGAACCTTGCATCTCTGAGCATCTGACTGGGGTGAAGGTACAGTTCTTGTTCAGATTTATGAATACTGGAATATTAGCTTAGGGCAGGAGTAGGCAAACCTTTTTTATAAGGACCAGATAGTGAATATTTTAGGCTTTGCAGGCCATGTGGTCTTTGAGTCATGCAGTCAACTACCATTTTAGGGAGGAAGCAGCCATAATCATACATAAAAATATGAGCATGGCCTGGCTGGTGTGGCTCAATGGTTAAGCATCGACCCATGAATTAGGAGTCACAGTTTGATTCCTGGTCAGTGTACATGTCTGGGTTTTGGGTTTGTTCCCCAGTGTGGGATGTGCAGAAGGCAGCCAATCAATTATTCTCATCATTGATGTTTCTATCCCTCTATTCCTCTCCCTCCCTTTCTCTGAAATCCTATTTGACTTAACAACCTATTTGACTTAAAGTTTAAAAGAAAATGAGCATGGCTGTGCTCCAATTAAACTATTCATGGACACTGAAATAAGAATTTCATATAAATTTCAAATAATCTATTAGTATTTGAGTATCACAAATTTCTCCCTCCCCCTCCCCCCCCCCCCCATTAAAAGTAAAAGGTAAAAATCATTGTTATCTCATGGACTGAAGACATAGGTGAAGGCCCTGTTTGGCCTGTGGGCCATCGCTTTCTGACCAATGGTTTTGGGTTTTTAAACTTGCCTGTATGTCATTTGCTTCTCTAAATGTTTGAATGTGTAGCTCTAACAATGTTTTATGGCTTCCTGCTGATAAATCTTGTATCTGTAGTCTTAGAGCTGTACTTAGGTTTGCTTGACAAGTTACTTCAAGCCTGATACCATTGCAAGGTTGTCGGACTGAGATTTTTTTTGAACTAGTCACTTACATGACTCAGACTTTGCCTCTGATAATGCATTATCCAGAGGCTGTATTTGGAAGGTCTTGGATGGAATAGATTATCTGTATAAGATTTCATGTTCACTGAAAGTGCTACGGGTTTCCCGAACAAATCAATTTGGAAAACATTATCATATCCCTTGGAGATCTGTTGTTTCTGTTAGCATATTAAACATTTGAATATGCATCCATTTTTGTAGTAATGGCCATAAACATCCCTCAGAACTCACCTTGAGAAATGGTAACATTTGAACAAAGCTACAATCACATATTTAGGGAATTCTTTGCTTTCTTTTCTGTTCAGACCAGAGGCCAGATACACAAATACACGGACAGAGTCTCTTTGTCTACTCTGTTGTACAGTGTTTGTCTGTTTTTGTTTTTTTTTAATACAAGAAAGACTAACATAGATGCACCTTGTAAAAACATAACAACATTACAGGATTAATCATTTTGTCAACATGTTTGAAAGCTGACTTTGAAAATACTTTTAGAACTTTTAAGTCTTTAGAAAACATCCTAATGAAAATACTGATAATCTGTTAGTATAACATACCAAGTTTGAATGTAAAAGGAACAAACCATGTGGAGTGTCCAGTTGAAAAGTCAGAGTATTCTTAAAGTTGTACTGTGTGGAACTATAGACTTGTGTACATGCTCATGCATATATGTTGATAGAGTTGTCATCATTCATTTGGGAGGTTGATCTGTTGATAGGAAGTAGAGGGTTTTCTGAGGGTAATTAAAATATGTCAGGGTAATATATTTTTTTTGGCAAATTTCTTATTGCCTATTAACAATAGAATTTTTACATGTTTTTATTGATTTCAGAGAGGAGGGGAGAAGGAGAGGGAGGTAGAAATATCAATGATGATAGAGAATCATTGATTGCCTGCCTTCTGCACACACATCCTACCAAGGATCGAGCCCATAACCTGGGCATGTGCCCTGACTGGGAATGGAGCCATGACCTCCTAGTTCATAGGTTAACCCTCAACCACTGAGCCATACCAGCTGGGCAACAATGGAATTTTAAAAGGCCATCTCAAATCATATTCTTTCCAGACTGTGATCTTCACAAACAAGCCCTCACAGATCCTGGTCCTGTTCTCCAAGTTGGTTTGTTCCATGTCTAGAGTGTGCTTGACAAGTTACTTCAAGCCTGAAACCATTGCAAGGTTGTCAGACTGAGATTTTTTTTTAACTTTGAAGGTTCCAAGGTACATGGGGATATTTTATTTTTCTTCTATTAGCATTTCTTACACTTTTATATTTAATACAATTTAAAAGTACAATAAGTAGAATTTTTTAAACCTTAAATAAATTATATCATAATACAATCCTTAACCCTTCACATATAGATGTGGCTTTAAGAGACATTTTAGTATTCTTAAAAACAAAGTGAGGTCCCCCCTATTTCCTTATCATGTAAAATTCCAGTGTTATAAATTTTATGTGTGCTTTAAAATTTGTTTTTAATGTTAAGAGTAACATTAAAATTTTAATATTCTGTTTTCACTTAAACCTCTTAAAACAATGCATGTTCATTAGCACAAAGGTTAAATGTTCAGGCCAGAACTCTGAGCCACTTGAATTTTCTTTCCCTCCCCCAACGATTTGCTAGATGCTTGCACTGTTCTCTGGTCTTTGTGGCATTCCCAGGCCCAGCAGCCTGAACTGGCCCCCGAACTGGCAGTGCCTGGGACCCCCAGAGGAATCCAGCTTCTCCAGTAGTCTCCTTCCTTCTCCTTCAGTCTCCCCAACAACAGATATATTATTTTCAATTTTAATTTAGAAGGCAGTCTAATAGCATACACTGTTTTATATTTTCCCAAGGACTTTGGGCAAACCACTTAAATGATGTTTTTGAATACTTAAATAGAGAGAGTACTTAAATGGAGAGATTTGATTATAGCCATACTAGTGACGTGGTGCACAAAATTCATGCACATTAAAAGGGAATTAATTAGAGGAAATGTTTCAATATTGCTATTTGCCCTTTATAATAAAAGTGTCAGAGATGAAACAAAATTAGTAAAATGTATATGAAAATCTTCCTCCTGTCAGAGTCTGGGGTGCATCACGGGAACCAGAGTCAAGTCCCTGCCCACCCACGTGTGCCTCGAAATCACACGAGACCCAGACCTGGCCGGCCCCACCCCCATTGGGCTAGATCCAGACCCGGCTGGCCCCACCCCTGTCAAGCCCCGCTGGGACAGGGGGAGTGGCCTGAGGTCCTCTGTCAAGCCCCACCAGGCAGGGGGCGCAGCCTCAGATCCCCTGCCCCGGGCCCAGCGCCACACAGCCTCAGGTCCCTGCTGATTGCTTGTTAAGGCTTGATAAGAGAACTTGGCCTCTGCTGTGGGCGCAGCCATCTTGTGTTATGGGATCCCTGGCTCTGCTGTGGGCACAGCCATCTTGTTATGGCGTGATGGTCAATTTGCATATTCCTTCTTTATTAGATAGGATACCAGCTATCCCAAAGAAATATATACACACTTTAACAGCTGGCAGCTCAATTTTGAAATTGAAATGTGTTTTAATAAACATTGCCTTTATAATTATTCAGAGTGTATATATACATTTTTGGGGACATCCTATATATTATAATAATAAACAGTATACTAAGTTTTTACTTTTAATTGAAACTCTTTTTTCTTTTTGAAAAGATAATTGTAACAATCTTCCTGGGACTGGTTATAGGTGCCATTTTCTATGATCTAAAACATAACCCTGCTGGAATCCAGAACAGGTAAGTAATTTTGGATCTTGACTTTGAGAAAGCACTGTTACTTTATTCAAGATTATGAAAATTTATTAAAAATTTGAATTTCAGACAAGTACAGGACAAAATGAGGAGTAGGATAAGTCAGTGAAGTGCAGGCAGGATGGAAGAATTAATTTTCATATATATATATATAGACACACACACACACACACACACACACACACACACACACTAGAGGCCTGTTGCACAATATTCGTGCAAGAATAGGCCTTCCTTCCCCTGGCTTCACTCCTGGCCCAGCCGCCTGGGAGCCTGCAAGTCCTCACTCCCAGCCAGAGCACCACTCCTGTAGTTCCCTCTGCTGTCCCCCTTCCCCCTCATAGCAGGCGTCCCGCTCCTCCTGGCTGCTCCATGCCTGCATATGCAAATTAACCTGCAATCTTTGTCAGGTTAATTTGCATACTCATTCCTGATTGGCTGTGGGCATAGCAGAGGTACTGTCAATTTACATGTTTGTCTATTATTAGGTAAGATATATACTGTAAAAATTATAGAACATAAAATTTACCCTCCTATTCAGTTTTAGCTTTGCAGTTCAGTGGCATTAATTACAATCACATTGTTGTGCAGTCACCACCAACATAAACTCCAGAACATTTTTCATATTTCCAAACTGAATCTCTACTCATAGAACAATAACTCCATAATCGCCCTTTTTCCCAGCCCCTGGAAACCACCATTATACTTTCTGCCTCTGAATTTGACTATTGTAGGTACCTCATATAAGTGTATCATACAGTATTTGTCCTTCGTGACTGGCTTATTTGCCTGAGCGTAATATCTTCAAGGCTATCCATATTGTAGCATTTCTTCCTTTTAAAGGCTGAATAATATTCCGTTGAATGGAAGCCCCACATTTTGTTTACCCATTTATTTGTTCATGGACACTTGGGTTGCTTCCATGTTTTGGCTCTTATGAGTAATGCTGCTATGCACATGGGTGTACACATAAATGTGTTTGAGTCTCACTTTAAGTTCTTTTGGATATAAACTCAGAAATGGAGTTACTGGATCATTTGGTAATTCTATTAATATTTTTTTGAGAAACTTCCATCCTGTTTTCTTACAGCAGCTGCACCATTTTGCATTTCTCCCAGCACCGCACAATGCTGTGCAGTTTCTCCCCAACATGGGCAGCACTTACTGTTTTTCTTTATAATAGCCACCCTAATTGGTGTGAATAGGTATCTCTTTGTGGTTTTGATTTGTATTTCCCTAGTGATTAATGATGCTGAGCATCTGTTCATGTAGTTATTGGCCTTTTGTATGTTTTCTTTGGAGAAATATCTACTCAAGTTCTTTGCCAATTTTTTAAATTTCATTTTTAAATTGTTGAGCTGTAAGAGTTCTTTCTTTTTTAAGTATTTTTATTGATTTCAGAGAGGAAGGGACAGGGAGAGAGAGATAGAAACATCAATGATGAGAGAGAATTGTTGATTGGCTGCCTCCTACATGCCCCCTCTTGGGGATCAAGCCCAAAAACCAGGCACGTGCCCTTGACCGAAATCAAACCCAGAACCCTTCAGTTGACAGGTCAACGCTCTATCCATTAAGCCAAACTGGCTAGGGCAGTAAGACTTCTTCATATATTCTGGATATTAACCCTTACCAGATACAAATTTGCAGATATTTTTTGTCATTCTGAGGGTTATCTTTTCACTCTATTAAAAGTGTTCTTTGATACACATAGTCCAGTTTATCTATTTTTTTTTTTCTTTTGTTGCCTGTGAGTTAATTACCTTTCTGTGTTTTGTTTTTTTTATTTGTTCGGTATAGAGAGCTTTTTTTTTTTTTTTAACTGTAACATGGAGTACTAGCTTGTAAAGAATTAGAATACATTAAATTCTTTAACAAGAAGTATTTACCAGGTAGTATCCTATCTATTAAAAGAGTAATATGCAAATTAACCACCACTCTGCTACACCCACAAGTCACACCCACAAGCCAATCAGGAGTGAATATGCAAATAAACCCAACCAAGATGGCTGCAGCCACAGAGAGCAGGAGAGAGGCTTGGGTTTCCCTGGCAATGGAGGAAGCCAAGCATCAATCAGGTTGGCAGGGGAGTGGTTAGGGGGTGATAGGCTGGCAGGCAGAAGCGGTTAGAGGCAATCAGGAAGGGAGGCAGGCAAGCAGTTGGGAGCCATCAGTCCTGGATTGGCCTGGTAGGATCGGGCCTAAACGGGCAGTCAGACATCCCTCTCGGGGTCCCAGATTGGAGAGAGTGTAGGCTGGGCTGAGAGACACATCCCCCCCGTGCATGAATTTCATGCACTGGGCCTCTAGTTATAAAATAAATCCTTATAATTTAAAAGGAATTTCAGTATCTACAAGTTTCAATTCCTTATGAACATTACTGTTCTGTTAGATGTAAGATAACAAATTGAGCTAAATGTTGCCATGTCCTATGTTTCTGAAGTTAGCTAATACTTTGATATTCGGCCTTTTTGTGTCTAGAAAGTTGCATATCTGCTTGTGTACTGGCTATTTTCATTTCTTATCAATATTTACTTTCTTTTTTCTTTAAAAACTTTTCTTTTTTTAAACATTTACTTTTAATACAGCCTGTTGCCTATGTTGTTTATTATTATTGTTACTAGAGGCCCGGTGCATGAAATTCATGCAGGGTAGGGTCCCTAGGCCTGGCCAGGGATCAGGGCCGATCTGTGGGGTGACCGGCAGAGTGAATGGGCGGCCCCCACTGGCACCCACCTTGGCTGGCCTGGGGCCTGTGGTCTGGGCGCAGCTCCTGCATTGAGCGTCTGCCCCCTGGTGGTCAGTGCCCATCATAGTGACTGGTCATTCCACTGATCGGTTGATTTGCATATTATGCTTTTATTATATAGGATTCTTATTCTTATTGGTGTTAAAAAAATTCCTTTAAAAAAGAAACAATTCCTTTGTCTATGGACTCTTTGTGTTTAGGGTTGCACACTTGGGTTTACATTTTTTTAAAATGCCCTCTTAATTTTGTGTCATTTAAATAATGCAGCACTTCATCTCTTTTAGTATCCATTCACATTCTCAATGTTAATTAAATTATTTGGTTGTGCTAGGAAGTGCAACACTGTTTTGGAGATGCTGGCATGTTTTCATAAAATTTATAGTTCTATCAGAGTGCAGATGAAATGAATACTTTCCTTTTTGAACTTTAATTATTTTACTGAGAGAGAAGCATTGATAGTCTTCTTTTTCATACATGTACAAATTAATTTTTTCTTTAGAGGCATGATTTGCTTTCATTTGGAGCACATTGCAAACCATGTTGACAGTGGGTTATCCAAGCTAATATGAAAATTTTCCTGATGATTGTGTGGTGTATAATGAGGTATTGCTAGAGGTTTCCCTCCACTCTTTCATTTTGACTCCTCGTTCTTAGTTTCTTCTTTACTCAACTTTGACAACCTAATGGAGGTTTTAACCTTTATAGGCTTTCTTTATTTGGCTATTTCTCTGTTCATACTTGTGTTTTTGTTAGTTAAAATGAGTGGTGGTAGCATTTTTATGACCTAGGTCATCATCACCTTGGCTGCCATAACAAAGAACCACAGACGGGATGGATGAAACAACAGAAATGTATTTCTTACAATTCTGGAGAGTAGGATGCCAGCATGTGTGGGTTCTGATGAAGACACTCTTCTGGCTTGCCTTCCTGCTGCGTCCTTGCATGGCACAGAGAGAGCTCTAAAAATCTCCCTTTTTTCTAAGGGCACTAATGTTGTCATGAGGGACATACCCTCATGACCTCATCTAAACTTACCTTCCAAATATGCCACCTCTAAATATCACATTGAGGGGTAGGGTTCAACACAGAGAGGGCACAATTCAATCCATGCCAACCCAGGACTGTGCATTTCAAACTGTGCTCTATGTGGTCCCGGGGGCACCACTGTGGAGACACTGGGATGGGAGAGACCTGAGGGGACTCACTCTTCCCCTCCCTCACTGTTTTAACTTGAACGGTTGTCTAACATTTATCACGTGAGGCAGCAGTTAAGCAGGTAGGAATGATCCAAGGACGCGTAGGAATGATCCATGGACACAGTGCTCCTTCCCCTTCTCTCGCCGCAGAGCTGGGGTGCTCTTCTTCCTGACCACCAACCAGTGTTTCAGCAGCATATCAGCCGTGGAGCTCTTCGTGGTGGAGAAGAAGCTCTTCATGTGAGTGTCTGTTCCGGGGTGGGCGCTGTCCAGTGTCAGGGCTGGTGGTCAAACTGGTCACGTCCAGAAGTTGGCACGGATTGGTCCCTGGGGATTACCAGTGTTCATTGAGAAAAAGCAGCTGGGGCTGGGAGGGAAATCATGAGACCAAGGGAAAAGGGAGTTTAAAGATTAGGGTATGGCTGCAAAGGCAAACGGTACAGAGAATGCAAGAGATAGAGGCTGAAAAATATCTTCTGTTTTAGCAAATAAGAAGTCACGAGGACCTTCACAGGAAAAGTTTGAGAGGCTTGGTAGAGGGAAAGTAGTGGGGTGAACTGTAAATTGAAGAGGGGTCCTTGCACAGAGCTCTTAGAAGCCATGTCTCAGGGGAGGTGTGCCCCTGAGATGATACCTGATGCTGACTGGGTGAAGGTGGTGTGTTAACCAGTAGGGTGTGAGAAGCTGTAGTTGTTAGACCCCTGCTGGCAGCAGAAATCAGGACAGCAAATGGTTTCGTCATCCAGCCTGTGCCTTCTTAAACTAAAGTGGGATGCATGGTGTGCATTTTTGTTTTTAGACATGAATATATCAGTGGCTACTACAGAGTGTCATCTTATTTCTTTGGGAAACTCCTATCTGATTTACTGCCGATGAGGATGATACCAAGTATCATATTTACTTGTACAATATACTTCTTGTTAGGTAAGCAATAAGACAGAAAATATGAGTCTATAGTCTTGGATATGAGAGGAAGTTAATTTTTTTTTGCAAGCATGTTTTTGTTCCCCAAAACTATAAACCATGCCATGATATAAGGAAGCATCTATCTATTTTGTACCCTCTGAAGTAACTTTTCTCTGAGGATATTTATCTCAAGACTTTTCCTAAATTAACTTGTACACCTATTTATAAAACTGTATTTTACTCAGTGATGGTATGTATCATATACAGACATGGAAAGAATTCATAAAATATTTGAGACTATGCTGGAGGAGCTGGAGTTGGGACATATATACACACACACACACACACACACACACACACACACACACACACACACACACTAGAGGCCCGGTGCACGAAATTCATGCACAGGTAGGGTTCCTAGGTCTGGCTGGCTATCAGGGTTGATCAGGGCCTTCTGGCTGCCCCCTGATAGTCAGCACACGTCATATCGAGTGATTGAACTCCCAGTTGAAATCCTGATGTAGACAGATTCATTTGTGCATTGTGTTTGGATTTTCCATATATTTCACTGTATACACATACACACAGCAAAAATGTATATATTTTTTACAAAACACTGTAGGAAAAGATCCACTGAAAGAGTTTAACTTTCATTTTACAAATAGGGGTGTGTCTTAAACAGTTAGGCACAGAGCCTGGATCCTCAGCTCCTGACTTGTGTTCTTATGGCTGCTCCAATACCTTCAGAGTGTATGACCCGTAATAGTGCCCCATTATAGCTTATGCAGTAGTTTTGTGAAACTTCATTTAACCCCATCCTCAATCCCAAGCGCTGTGGTATTTGTCTCCGAGACCTGGGTTCTGGCAGCACTCCCTCAGAGAGTGACACTACTGGGAGGTCATGGGGTCCTGATCTCCCAGTTTCTTCACTGTCACTGTTACAGCAAACGGTGAGGAATGTGGTGATGTCTGGGGGAAAGCATGTGCTCCTGACAAGTTTCCTTCTTAGGAGAAGGCAGTAGGATTCTGACCAGGTGTGTAGCCTCCAGCCCTCCACCTCAGGCACCCAGAAATTGGTAATAATTGCATAACAGCGAGAATAGGAGTTACATGAAAATGTGCTTTTGCAGTAGTATTAAAAAGAAAACTCTATGATATTTTTATACAGTTGTATTTGAGGGGGGCAATGAAATTGATGACACGGTGGTTCGATAGAGGATGAATTTTTTTAAATCTGATATTCGTTTCTCTAAATATTTACACAATAAACAATCCCAAACACACAGGGACCTAGGCGGTTGGATTAACCCCCTCTTTCCTTCCTAAGGATTGAAACCGAAGGTGGAGGCCTTCTTCATCATGATGTTTTCCCTTATGATGGTGGCTTATGCGGCCAGTTCTATGGCACTGGCCATAGCAGCAGGTCAGAGTGTGGTATCCATAGCAACCCTTCTCATGACCATCTCCTTTGTGTTTATGATGGTGAGTAGGAACTGTGCTTCTCTGAGAAGCAATTATTTCCCCCTCACACCCATTTCTTCTGCAAATTTACCTGTCTTAGAAAACTTGTTTTGGGGATTTTGTCAATGGGCCTTTTAGCTTTAAGGAAGCCATATATTAAAATATAACATATTAGAGAATGTACCAGCTTTTCCACAATCTTTTTTTGTGTGCTACTGTTCTAATATAATTATTATAACTTTAGTTAGCATGTTGATACAAATGAGATTTTTAAAGAAATGCTTCTTGGTGACATATAGTGAAACCTTAATGACTGGGAACTTCAAAACAGAAAAATTTTGATTGGAAGATTCCCTCATAGAAATGGCAGGTTCATTGCCTGACTTCTGCGCTGGTGTTAGAGAACTGCTGGCTTATTTCCCCAGCAGCTGAGAGGGTTTGTTTGGATCAAATACTTTCCGAGGGAGAAGCTAAGCTCCATGAGAAATAGAATAGTGTGTGGCATGGATGGTCTATCTTGATTTCTTCTATATTTTGAAAAGGAACATTTTAAAAATAGCAAAATATCCCGAGTAAGCCTGTCTTAACAAAAATACAATTTTCTGAATTTGAAAAAAAAAGTGAAATATTCCAAAGTCCACACAGTCCTACTACATTCCTGCCTTTCTGGGTTCCTGACATTCGTTTGTATCAATATATTTCTGATTACCTTTTTAAAATGGTTACTTAATCCTAATCTTATATGCCCCTTAATTTTGCATGCACATAGATGAATGAACAGGTAAAGGGAACCAGTTAGCACATTTACCCATAACATAAGAAGTAAACAGGAATGCTTAGCCTATTTACTTACTACATGTCTTTTCTGCTAGAGTAGGAGTAGATGTCTTTAAAAGTTTATAAACAGCACATTCTTGCCATTGAAAACTACCGATCTAAACATTATTGAGAAAGTGATAAACCTTGGGTCAATTTTCTACAATGTCATCCAATAAATAAAATATCTTTCAATATATAAAAATGTTTTGTTTTAGGTATTAGATACTATGGTTTATTAGTACTTAATGGTTTATATATAGAATTTTAAAGCCACTTATAAAACTGTATTTTACTGAGAAATGGTATATATTAAGCACCTTGTTGGATCAAGTTGAAGAATATGTATTTCCAACAACACCAATGTCCTTGTTATGCCCACCCCACCATGGGAAGTGCCAGTTAGAAGTTTTGCATGAACCTCTTCTTATGTAGCCATCTCTTGCTGGAGCAGTCCTTTCTGGGGTCTCCGTGGCGATACCGCGTTTTGGTAGCTTGAAGTGAAGGTATTGATTCTGTTTTATGCCGCACTTCACATTACCCAGTACTAGTCCTAGGCTTTGGGTTATTTTAAACACCCATTCTAAACCCCAAATTATTCCTAAAGTCACTTGGAGATAGAATGCAAACCCTGGGAATCAGAGAGCTTACTGTGTTAAGGAAGTCTAGAGGCCCACCAGGTGCTCAGGATCCGTTCTGGTGTGTCCATTGGTGGGAACATGTGGTTGCATCATTACAACAGTCAGGACCGTGGGCCTTCCGTGGTGTGCTGTTACAGAGAGAGTAAAAGCCTCGACAATTAAGGATCTTCCAGTTCAATGAAACATAGATACGTTGTCATTCCTTCACAACCACAAACAGCCTCAGCTAAGAGAGGAATACACATACAAGAAGGACATGGTAAGTCTTTAGAGTAGTGGAAGAAATATCAAGAAAGCGTTGTCCTTAGCAGAAATGTCTCCAGGGCTGCAGGGGGTTAAAGCGGTGAGCTTTACAATCAGGAAACCACTCCACCAGTTCTGGTTGCTGGGATTTTCTCTTGTAGATGTTTTCCGGGCTGCTGGTCAACCTCAGGACCATTGTGCCCTGGCTCTCATGGCTTCAGTACTTGAGCATTCCTCGGTATGGCTATGCGGTAAGTTCTCTTCTGTCCCTGTGACTAGTCTATTGTTCCCAAGCTGGGGACAAGCAGAATGAAGCCTGACCATCTCATGTCTCGAGACATGAGCTGTGGAGGTCTCCCAGGAGTTTTCTTTTAGGAGCAGTGATGGAGCCTTTCCTAAGTCTTGGGCCGCCTTGATGATCACCTGGCTCTCCTCAGTCGCCCTGCTGTGTGAGGGAGGGGGCGGGGTGGGCTCTAACTCACAGTGAAGCAGGAAGACTGACTAAATGATGTAAAGAATGTTGTTGGTTTTCAGTTCAATGAGGAAATACATGAGAGGATGGGCGTCTAGGATACATGTTTCATATTATGAGGGAAAGTAGAAAAAAACCCCAAACCACATAATATTCACAGCCACTATCGGCTTTAAAACCCAATTAACTCTAAAGAAAACTGTCTGTATCTTAATATAATTGAATTTATTATTACCAAGAATTATACCTGATTTTGATTTAACAAAACCCCAAGAACCATATAAAATATGTTACCATAAATTAACAATAGTCGTTGAGTATTAAGGCATCCTTTTTTAAAATATATTTTTTATTGATTTTTTTACAGAGAGGAAGGGAGAGGGATAGGAAGTTAGAAACATCGATCAGCTGCCTCCTGCACACCTCCTACTGGGGATGTGCCCACAACCAAGGTACATGCCCTTGACCAGAATCGAACCTGGGATCCTTCAGTCCGCAGGCCGATGCCCTATCCACTGAGCCAAACCAGTCAGGGCTCAAGGCATCATTTTTGTTACAGTGTTTATGGGCTTACAACATTGCGGGGAAAAGGAGGAAGGTGCTATGCACTAATATAGCCAGACGTCTCTGGCAGAATACTTTCTTTTCTTTATTAGAAGCCAAAATCCCACTCCATTCCTCCTGAATACCAGGAGCAATCATTTTAGTTGCTCTGGTGTGACAAAGACTGTGAATGAGAGGCTTGATTTGTTTTCAGAAATAACAGTATGTATTAAACTAGGAGGATGATCTTGTGATAATTCTTTGGAAACTTTGAAATTAAAACTATTTACCTTGCCCACTCCCTCTTGTGTTATAGGCTTTGCAGCATAATGAATTTTTGGGACTAACCTTCTGCCCAGGACTCAATGTAACATCAAACAATACCTGTAACTTTGCAATGTAAGTGATGCGTTCGGTTGCTGTGTGGTGTGATGGAGAAAGGCCACTGGGCTGAGCTTGTATGAGTCCTTTCAGGGACACTGCCTTCTCTGGGACTAAGTTTTCTTAGCTGTAAAGTGAGTTGTTGTCCACTCATGCATAAGGAAGTATGGTACGGCTCCTAGTATCGACTATGGTCAAAATTGTGTTTAAGTTGGAGAAAGGTTTCTTATGGGTCTTTTAAAAGATCCTGTTGCTGTTTTGCTTGTGGGTGTGAGATTTGATTTTCAGAACATTTGCTTTTGGAATGAGCTGTGTTGATATTTTAGCAAGGCTTTATAGGGTCGGCACTGTCTGGGTTATGTAAGCTATATGGGTCCATAACGTTAAGGCTTCCTGTGAGCCCAACCCAGGGCTAGGAGTAAGAGTTGAAAGGGCAGCAGAACTGGAAAAGGAGTGGACATTTTCCTGCCACGCTCCTGGAACTTGTCTTTTCCTCCTGCATTTAGGAGACATCTTAAACCCAGTCTGACTTGGCATACTGCTGATGGAAGGACTGTACATCTTTCATTAAGCTGACAAGAAAATCCCATTCTTTTGGATAATGTCAATAAAACAGAAATACAGATTTTAATGAAATTAGATGATGTTTTTGAAAGTGATGCTTTCCTCTTCGATTGTTGCTAAGGGTTTGATTTCAATACATTAATGGGAGAAAAAGAGGATACTGGTATTCTAAATTTTATCATTCAAGTAGATCAGAAATAATTCTGAATAACAGCACAAATTGCTATTTTGAACAGTTGGCTCTTGAATAACACAGGTTAGAACTCTGTGGGTCCACTTAGAGCGGGACTTTATTTTTAAATAAATACTGTGAATATATTTTTTCTTACTACCTTCTTATTAACATTTTCTTTTCTCTAGCTTATGGTATTGTAAGAATATAGTATCCAATACATATAGCATACAAAACATGTGTTAATCGGCTGTTATGTCATCAGTAAGGCTTTCTCTGGTCAACAGTAGGCTATTGGTAGTTAAATGTGGGGGGAGTCAAAGGTTATGTGTAGATATTTGACTGCGCATGGGAGTCAAGGGTTAACTCTATTGCCAGGAAGCCTGTAGGGAGGAACAGAAAGTTTCTTTATCCTGCCCACCCCCTTTCGATCTGGGTGTGACATATTTCAGAGCTGCTCAATTCCAGGAGTCACACAGCAATGGTGCCAGACAAGAATGGTGGCTGTGCCAGTTATTTTTAGTACCAGGTGCTGATCTCACCCTTGGCAGGGCTCCTCCCTCCTGCTCTACTCCAGCTTCCACTGAGGCCTCACCTGATAACTGGGCCTGCAGTGATGTCCTGTAGCTGAGCGTCTGCCAGGCTCTTCCCGGTCTCTGTCCCAGAGCCGATGGAGTGCGATTGTCAGGAAGCCCTTCCCCACCTCTCTTCCTAGTTTTGGGATTCTTAGTCTGCGTTCCTTTGTGTGGCTGATTTGTGGGTAATGAGTTCTGTAAAGAGCCTTGATCGTGTTTGTAAGAGCCCATGTGTCATCTGTTAAAGCGGAGGATTTCCCTTTCAGGAGCAAGTGAAAATTTACTTAAACATTTCTGCCTTTGAAGAGAGCAGCTTCATAGATGGGGAGCCAAATGAATCTGGAGAGGATAGCAACTTGGTTCAAAGTGTGAGCCTGTGGACTTGGCCAAGTTCCTTAAACCTTAGTCTCTTCATCTTTTAAACGTGTATAATATCCACCCCATTGAGTTGTTTTTGGGGTTAACCAAACTGTTATATGCAGGTTGCTTACCATGGTAGCTAGCAGAGTTGTAAGTACTCATTGACTGTAACCTGTTATATAGGAAGGGATAGTTATTTCAGACTTGGTAATCTATAGGCTTCTTTAAGGAACAGCAAATATATTGAGTAAAATTGGACAGAAGCTAAGAATGCAGTCATATTGTTTTCTGTTGAATTTCAGATGTACTGGAGAAGAATTCTTGGTAAACCAGGGCATCGATTTCTCACCTTGGGGCCTGTGGAAGAATCACGTAGTCTTGGCATGCATGATCGTTATCTTCCTTACAATTGCCTACCTAAAATTGCTCTTTCTTAAAAAATATACTTAAATTCCTCTTTAATTTACATGATTTATCTACATATTACTAAGGGAGCACCCTAGCGCTGGCTGGGTATCTCGGTTGTTTAGAATGTGGTCCGATATACCAAGGCTGTGGGTTCAGTCTAAGGTCAGGGCACATACAAGAAGCAATCAATGCATGCATAAATATGTGGAACAACAAACTGATGCTTTCTCAAATCAATCAATAAAAAATAAAAATAAAAAGGGATCCTCTTGACTTAAGTATTCAATGGCGTATTTTGTTGTCTTCTTTTCATTTGCCATCATATTATTGTTCAGCCAGAATTTTTTTCAATAAAAACCTTCATAGAAATCATAATAAACTGAATTATGAAAGAACCCAAGTCATAAACTAGTGATATTATATATTGTTTATTAGTTCATCTGGTGAGACAGTAACCACATGGGAGAAATCTGGTTTAATGAATTGACCTAAAATAATTGAACTGTAGAGACTCGTGACAAGTCACTAATATCTGTTAGCAGTTTCCTCATCTTTAAACTGAAGAGGTGTGCCGATTGCCCTCCAACTTCAATAAAATACGAGTCTATGATCTGCCATTATTCAACAAATAAGAAATAACAAATGTGTTGATGCTGTAGTGGAAGTATGGAATCTAAACTATGTTGAAAAAAAACAGTGTTATTTATAGGATAAAAAAGCCATTATAAAGAAAAAGCTTTGATAAACCTTGAAAGGTTAGTAGAACTTACTGAGGTTTCTCTGAGGTGGAATTAGATTATCTGAGGGATTATGGCTGGGCCTTAGGCTGTAGGTGCAGAGAGCCAGGCCCCAGTGACTGAGCCTTCCTGGGGCAGTTCAGTGCTTACACGTGTGAGATCACCCGGGAACTTTGCTCAAACAAAGGTGTCTGGGCCCTGTGAGCCCTGACATGTCAGTATCTCCAGGGAACCTCCATAAAGAACTGTCCATGCCGAAACCGGTTTGGCTCAGTGGATAGAGCGTCGGCCTGCGGACTGAAAGGTCCCGGGTTCGATTCCGGTCAAGGGCATGTACCTTGGTTGCGGGCACATCCCCAGTGGGAGGTGTGCAGGAGGCAGCTGATCGATGTTTCTCTCTCATCGATGTTTCTAGCTCTCTATCCCTCTCCCTTCCTCTCTGTGAAATATCAATAAAATATATTTAAAAAAAAAAAAAAAGAACTGTCCATACCAGTAGTTGGTAACTTCTAAGATCCTGAATATTTTAGACTTATGATATAATAACTGTTATAACTGGCCCTATGCAGGCCTTCGTCTTCCCTCACATACATCTCACTTATTTACACATCCTCTCTTCATGCTAACTTCTACCAATAATAGGGAAGGGTTCTTTAACTTCTTTTTTATTGAAGGGTAATATAGGGGAAAGTACAGTTTAGTGAAATCATAAAAGGAACATGCCATGCAACCACCAATCCAGGTCAAGGAGTAGACATTCCGGCATCCGGAAGCCTCGTTCGTGCCCCTGTCCCAGTCACTACTTTCCCACTTCTCTCTGGGTTATTTTTTTTTTTTTTAGTGTATTTTTATTGATTTCAGGAGCCCTGCCATGTTGTTGCAATATTTGCCTGGGAACATAGCATTGTATTTTCATATTTGAACTTTAAGGAACATTTTTCTTCTTTTTTAAATGACATCTGATTAATGCATTATGTTGTAACATATTATCACACTCTCTCTTTACCTGATTATTATATAACCATCAGGGTTAATCAGTTTTTTTCTGTTCTTGGTACAGTTCTTTCTTTTTACACAATCCAGGCTTACCCACAGGTTTTTTGATATTTTATTTTTGTTTGTTTGTTGATTTCAGAGAGCAAGGGAGAGGGAAAGAGAGAAACAGAGACATCAGTGATGAGAGAGAGAATCATTGATTGGCTGCCTGCTGCATGCCCCCTACTGGGGATCAAACCAGGGCCTGTGCTCTGAGTGAGAATTGAACCGTGACCTCCTGGTTCAGAGGTCAGCACTCAACCACTGAGCTACGCCAGCCAGGGTTACACACAGGTTTTTGTATGTACTGTTCCTCACACAGGAGAAATATATTATACATATCATCTATAGAGAGAGCAATAGGTATCTATACTTCATACACAAAATATACTTAAGAAACAAAGTAGCCAACAATATTAATAGTACCTACTTTTTAAATTAATAGGAATTTAAATATATCCTCTCATAGAGGGTATTCATCATCCAACACATGGGCTCTCACCGCTGCTGGTCACTGGCAGGCACTGTCTGAGCTGTCAGCAGCAGGAGCTGGTGCTGAGCTCTCTATTTGGCCCTATTCTTCAGGAGCCCAGCCAGCCACTTGGTGACAAGTTGGTAACATGTGATAACTTTATGGCTGTCCCTGAAGTCGGTGAGAATCAGTGTCTTGGGCTATGGGTCCTACCTGAGGCATTAACTTCATAGAATGTCTGTACTTTTTGTTTTATTTTGCATTCCTTTGTGACAGAACCACCTATCTACACTAATAAAAGAGAAACATGCAAATTGACCGTCCCTCTGCTATGCCCACCAGCCAATCAGGTGTGAGTATGCAAATTAACCCAATAAAGATGGCAGCGGCCATGGAGCTGGAGCAAGCAGGAGGCTTGGGTTACCCCTGGCGATGGAGGAAACCAAGCTTCCTGCCCACCCTGGCCTCCGCTCAAGGAGGGGCTGGGGGTCTGGGTCACTGGGGGGCATGGCCAGCCTGAAAATGGCCCTCAGCCCCTTACCCAGGCTGGCCACGCCCCCATGGAGTAAGAGTCCCCACTGGGGGGTGTGGCCAGCTTGAAAACAGCCCTCAGCCCCTAACCCAGGCTGGCCAACCCCCCCCCCCCCAGCTAGGACCCTCACCCCATGGGGATGTGGCTGGCCTGAAAACCACCACAGGCCCCTTGCCTAGGCTGCCCCATGCCCCAAGGGAACCCCCACCCTGATCCGGGACACCCTTCAGGGCAAACCAGCCGGCCCACACCCATGCACCAGGCCTCTATCTATATTAATAAAAGGCTAATATGCTAATTAGACTGGGAGACCTTCCAGGAGGCCTTCATGACATCCTTCTGGACAAAACCATGGTGGTGGGGCCAAGGTAGAGGCGGTTAGAGGCCAAGAGGGGAGGGCAGTTGTGGGTGATCAGGCCAGGATGGGGCAGCAGTTGGGGGCGAGCAGGCCATCAGTGGGGGTTAGTTGGGGGTGATCAGGACAGCAGGGGGGAAGTTTGGGGTGAGCAGGCCAGCAGGGGGGCAGTTGGAGGCAAGCAGGCTAGTGGGGAGGGCAGGTGGGGGCAAGCAGGCCAGTAGGGAGGGCAGTTGGGGGCGAGCAGGCCGGCAGGGAGGGCAGTTGGGGGCGAGCACACTGGCATGGGGGGGCAGTTGGGGGTGATAAGGCTGGTGGGGGGGGCAGTTGGGGGTGAGCAGGCCAGCAGGCAGAGTGACTAGGGGCAATCAGGCAGGCAGGCAGGTGAGCGGTTAGGAGCCGGCAGTCTCAGATTGCGAGAGGGATGTCCAACAGCCGGTTTAGGCCCGATCCCTGTAAACCGGCAGTAGGGGTCCCAGATTGGAGAGGGTGCAGGCTGGAATGAGAGACACCCCCCACCCCCATGCATGAATTTCGTGCACTGGGCCCTAGTTGTTTTATAATAACTCTTTCTGTATTGTGTCAAAAGAACTTTTATTTTCGATGCAGCAGTGGGATTATAGAAGGTCATTGGCTTGAGAGCTCTTCCAAGTCATTGTAGTATTAAAATGTTTGGTATCCATGGTAACAAATATCATATTCACATTGCAACCTATTTCTTATGTGCACATAGACAAATAATCCAAACAGGTTTCATGCACTGCATTCAGAAAGTTATTTTTGAAATAGGCTTCAAGTAAAGCTATTTTATAGGCCCACCAATACAATAAAGTGAATATGTAATCAATACATATTTTCAAAAGTTGTAGAATTTTATATGCCCCTAATTTATTTTTAGTGTCCTGGTGTGATAAATTATATGATCATGCTGGTAATATTGCTTTACCTACCTCAGAAATTATAGAGATTAAGTAATTAATATTTAATTTGCATTTAAAAAGATTTTTATTGGTTTCAGAGAGGAAGGGAGAGGGTGAGAGAGATGGAAACGTCAATGATAAGAGAGAATCATTGATTGGTTGCCTCCTGCATGCCCCCTACTGGGGATCAAGCCTGCAATCCCAGCATGTGCCCTTGACCAGAATCGCACCCAGGACCCTTTAGTCTACAGGCTGACACTCTGTCCACTGAGCCAAACCAGCTAGGGCTTAATTTGCATTTTATGTTTTGTTTTCATACATCCTTTCATTCTCTGAATTTTATCTTTCATCTGTAAAAAAAGGATTTCTTTTAGCTTTAAGATTTTATGATTACACTAGAGGCCCAGTGCGCGAAATTCGTGCACGGGGGTGTGTGTCCCTCAGCCCAGCCTGCACCCTCTCCAATCTGGGACCCCTCGAGGGATGTCCAACTGCCCGTTTAGGCCCAATCCTACTGGGATCAATAAAACTGCCAGTAGGATCGGGCCTAAACGGGCAGTTGGACATCCCTCTCACAATCCAGGACTGCTGGCTGCCAACTGCTCACCTGCCTGCCTTCCTGATTGCCCCTAACCACTTCTGCCTGCCAGCCTGATCACCCCCTAACCACTTCTGCCTGCCAGCCTGATCACCCCCTAACCACTCCCCTGCCAGCCTGATTGATGCCTAACTGCCCTCCCCTGCAGGCCTGGTCCCTCCCAACTGCCCTCCTCTGCTGGCCTGAATGCTCACAACTGCCCTCCCCTGCTGGCCTGATCCCTCCCAACTGCCCTCCCCTGCTGGCCATCTTGTGTCCACACGGGGGCAGCCATCGTTGACCACATGGGGGTAGCTATCTTATGTTGGAATGATGGTCAATTTGCATATTACTCTTTTATTAGATGGGATGGTTGTTTATATTGAATTGTTCATTTTCAACTAATTTCAAGAAGAATAGCTGTCCAAGTATATTTTTTCAACTTCTGCTACATGCCTTGGTGTGATCCTAAAGTTTTTTTTATTTTGAATTATTACCAAAATATTTTGAATCTTCTGTTATGCAGATTTGGACTTAGAGTTGCTAAAATCAAGGAGGACCTTCTTCCTTTTGTTGGAAAGGTCAGCCTTTCACTTCTCCATTGGCTTTGTGTAATTTTTTTTTTTTTTTACATTTTTTTTTTTTGGTGGGTGCGGGCAGGACAGAGGGAAATGCTTTGTTCCTATAGACCAGTGGTCAATAAAATTCTGTGATGGGACTCAATAATACTTTGCAGTCTGCCTTTAAAAAAACAAAACAAACCCCCCACCATGCTTGATAAATGTAAAAAGGATTAATAGATATACAAGACAGGAGTGTGAGCCAGATTTGTCCAGCAGGCTACATTTGTTGTTCTACAACAAATGCTTTAGAACATTTGTTGCTCTGGCTTCATGTAAAACCATAAACCAGATTTCTATAAAATTTGCTGGTAATTTAATTAAGATATTTCATTGTCAAGATATATTGAAACTCTGTTTGCAATGCATCCAAGAGGCTTTGTTATGCTCTGAGGAATTAATTGATACTAACCATCCTCACAAAAAGATCATTAGACTAGAGCACCAATTTGCTCATGTAAACAGTAAAATGTTATGCAGACATTTACTGGTGATATTAGACTCTAAAGCAGCCGTGGGCAAACTACGGCCCATGGGCCGGATCTGGCCCGTTTGGCTGTTCTATCTGGCCTGCGGAGCCGAAAGAGCGGAGGGTTCTCTTGCTCTCCCCTCCGCTCCTTTACTTTGAATTTATATTAGTTCACACTAACACTCCATCCATGCTTTTGTTCCGGCCTCCAGTCCAGTTTAAGAACCCATTGTGGCCCTCGAGTCAAAAAGTTTGCCCACCCCTGCTCTAAAGTCTAAAGTATGAAATTGAGATGAGAGGATTCCTTGGAAAAGACAGAATTCGGATTTAAGACTAATTCAAGATTTAAATCCATAGGAATGTGTGCCAAGCTAACCTGAGTAGTTGCAATAGCTCATCTTCCCCAAGACACTGCAGGAGATCATCAGGGTCCCCACCTCACCCTCAAAGGTTTGTGTATATTCTCAGTGGGATAAAGACCCCAAAGAAAGAAAACCCAGAACCCTACCAACACAGCTACCATCCTGGTGAACCTCCTGGCCTTCCATCACCTTTTTCTTCCCCAAACTATAAGAGAAAGTTTATTTAGAAAGTCACAGAGGTAGAAAAGTGGAAAAATCTGGGTGTGGACTCAGGAAAGAAGTCACTGAGGCAAAAGAAGGGCGCTTGGAGCTTAGGAGAAAGAGAGGCAAGGAAAACACACCTGGGGGAAGGGGTGGGGGAAGCATGGGCATGCTCCACAAAGAGAGTCGCCCTCTCATCACTCTTTACACACATTTAAAGAAAGTGTTTGGCCTGCCATGTGGCTCAGTGGTTGAGTGTCGACCTATGGACTAGGAGGTCAGTGTTTGATTCCTGGTCAGGGCACATGCCTGGGTTGCGGGCTTGGTCCCCTGTGTGGGGCATGTAGGAGGCAGTTGATTGATGATTTTCTCTCATCATTGATATTTCTATCTCCCTTTTCCTCTCCCTTCCTCTCTGAAATCAATATATATACATTTTTATTGTCATTCATGAATTGGGCAGCATCCCTTCTAGAAATTTATACCAGTGTTAACAAAAACTCCAAAGGAAATTAAAAGGGAGATATATTCATATATGATTTGTAAATCAGGGACAAAACCCTCTTTATGAACTGAAAACATGTTCCAAATGAAAGGGATAGAGCAGGGTTTATTTATTTTTTAAAATATATTTTTATCAATTTCAGAGAGGAAGGGAGAGGGAGAGAGAGATAGAAACATCAATGATGAGAGAGAATCATTGACCAACTGCCTCCTGCACAACCCACACCAGGGATTGAGTCCGCAACCTGGGCATGTGCCCTGACTGGGAATTGAACCGTGACCTCCTGGTTCATAGGTCAATGCTCAACCACTGTGCCATGTGGCCAGGAGAGCAGGGTTTATTAAGGCAAATGTAGCAAGGAGATGATAATAAGAGACAGGTTGCTAGGATAAACATAATCATAAACTTACATCATTCATTTCTGATTGGTGGGGGTAACTGGACTTTCAAGGGTTGGCTGACCCAGTGGTAAGCAAATGAAGTTGTGAGATGAGAACAATGGGTTATATATGATAAAGCATTCATCAATTCCTAGTGTCAGCCTCTGCCTGTAGAACAAAATGTCTGTCTTTGATCACACAATTATAGTGCAGGGAGTATTGTTAAAAAACAATGCAAGAAGTACAATTTATCAAGTAGTACAATCAGCACGGGGGGGGGGGGGGGGTGCAGTGGCAGGGAGGAGGACTACTCAAGCTGCAGGCAGTTTTGAAGCCCCAAAGGGCAAAGTTAAGCTCTATAAGCAGCTTCAGAATTCAAGGTGAAAAAAATCCAAACAATGGGCCACAAGTTATGATATTAAAGTTCTTATAAATCCTCTCCAGTTACATCTCTTTACAATTAGTGAAACTGGCCAGCAAATTCAAATGATTCCATTAATCTATTGCTTATGAAACTGCCACTTAAACCAGATGGTAGAAAACTTAGGTTGTAATTCTGAATATCCTATGAACTCCTCAGAGTGTTTCAGGTTTGCTTAAGGTTTGAAAGCAACAAAACTTCTCAAGAGACAAATGGGTAAAAACGGGAAGACTTGCTCTGACGTTCAGAGCTGGAGATGGTGACAGCATTGTGAGTCTCATTGGAAACTTCCATGCTCTTCCTACTATGTGATCTCTTTATGGAAGAATTTAACTACAGCTCAGCTGGTGTTAGAAAGGCAATGTTTTTGAGTACCCTTCTTATGCTAGGGTAGCCAAAAGAGAAAAATAAAGTAAGGATGGCACTGAAGAGATATTCCTTAAAAAAAAGAAGAAGAAGAAATATTTTTATTAATTTCAGAGAGGAAGGGAGAGGGAGTGAGAGATAGAAACATCCATGGTGAGAGAGAATCATTGATTGGCTACCCCATACTGGGCATTGAGCCCACAACCAGGGCACTGGGAATCAAACCATGACCTCCTGGTTCATAGGTCGATGCTCAACAACTGAGCCACATCAGCCAAGCTGAAGAGATATTCTTATTGTGCTGTTACTGTTCTCAGCTCTTACTTTGATTTTGGTGTTCATGAGTTATACCTGTCCAGAACACTCATTTTTAATAGATATTGAAACTGTATTGGTTTGCACAGGTGAATAAGGGATTATACTTTGAAAAGTACAGCATTTACTCTTTCTGTTGCCACTCAAACTCTTGATCATTTTTGTTTTGATATGTCAACCTGTGACACTGGGAAAGAGAGTTGTATAAACTTCTACCTACTTTATAAAATACTAGGGGCCCGGTGCATGAAATTCGTGCACTGGGAGGGGGGGTGGTCCCTCAGCCCAGCCTGCCCCTTTCACATACTGGGAGCCCTCAGGGGATGTTCTACTGACGGCTTAGGCCCGCTCCCCGTGAGGAATGGGCCTAAGCCGCAGTCCGGCCTCCCTTTGTGGGAGGCGACCGGGCTGATCAGGGGAAGGCACCAGCCCCATCACCCCGCTGCTGCAGCCACTGCCAGTCACCACAGCCACCAAGGTGTTTTCATCAACATGGACTCCAGTCCCTTCACCATGAAAAAATGACAACTTTCTTTAGGCATTTTCAAGATGTGTCTTTCCTAGGATATGACATTTCTTTTTTTTTTTTTTTTCCTCACCTGAGGATATGTTTCCATTGATTTTTAGAGAATGTGGAAGAGAAAGGGAAAGACAGAGAGAAACATCAAAGTGAGAGGAACACTTTGATTGGTTGCCTCCTGCATGAGCCCTGACCTGGGCCCCAGCCAGGGAGGAGCCTGCAACCTAGGTACATGCCCTTGATCAGAATTGAACCCGGACCCTGCAGTCAGCAGGCCGAGGCATTATCCACGGAGCCAAACCAGCTAGGGCAGGATATGACATTTCTTAGCCCTCGAGCAGCAGACCTTCGTTTTTTTCTCCAGGAGTGAGGTGGAAAAACCCTAGATCACCTCTTTGGATTCTTATACCCAAGTTACTAAGAATATTACCAGTGGCATACAGTGAGCTTAGCCAATGAGCGGTCAGAAAAGGTGTTTCCTCTGTAGTTCACACTGATTGCCGATTGCCTCCCATCGCCGGCTTCACCCCTGCCAAGGCCTAAAGCCTCAGGACCTGGGTAGGAGACCCCAGCTCCCTCCAATCGCTGGCTCCACCCCTGCCCAAGAACAAAGCCTCTGGCCGAGTCTTGGAGCCTGGGCAGGGGCTCCCCAGCTCTCTCCTATCGCTGGCTCCACCCCTGTCCAGAAGCCCCCTGGCTCAGGCCCTTCCCAGGTTGCTCAGGACCCACATGGGGCCTATCTCGGAGTGACCTGGGTGCCGAGAAAGTTCCCGGGACCCAGGCTGCTGGGTACCTAGGTATGCAAATTAATCGCCATCTTTGTTGGATTAATTTGCATACTCACTCTGATTGGCTGTGGGCGTATCGGAGGTACAGTCAATTTATATGTTTGTCTATTATTAGGTATGACATAAAATTATAAACAGGCATTAGAGCTCAAGAACCTTACTAGCCTTTATTTAAACCAGGGGTGGGGAATGTCCGGCCCTTGGGCCACATAAGGCCCATGAATTCATTTAGTCTGGCCCTGTCAAGGCATTAGGGGTGAGTTGATCAAATATACCATGCTAATTTTTAAACTGATAAATTTGTATGGCCTGAGAATCTATATATATAAAAGCCTAAGCGAATGAACGACCAAACAACAGAATGACTTGCTGACTGGTCGCTATGACACGCACTGACCACCTGGGGGCAGACGCTCAATGCAGGAGCTGCTGCCTGGTGGTTAGGGTGCTCCCACAGTAGGAGCACCGCTCAGCTGACAGACAGGTGCCAGATGCAGGGCTCATGGCTGGCGAGCGCCGCTGCAGTGGCTGGAGCCTCTACCAATCAGGACTGACTGGGCATGAGCCCTCAGTAGGTGTAGCATGGCCGGGATGAGCAGGAGCAGCAGGCAGAATTGGAAGGAGGTGTTGGACTGCTGGTTTTGGCCCGATCCTCGCAGGCCAGGGTGAGGGACCCCACTGGTGCACGAATCCATGCACCGGGCCTCTAGTGATGTTATAAATATCCAAATGGCGCTTGGCAGAAAAAAGGTTCCCCACTTCTGATTTAAACAATCATTCCACTGGAAAAAAAAAAAAATGACTTCTAGCCCTGATCAGGTAGCTCAGTTGGTTAGAGCATCATCCCAATAGGCTAAGGTTGTGGGTTCCATACCTGGTCATGGCACATAAAAGAATCAACAAATGAATGCATGAATAAGTGGGACAACAAATTGATGTTTCGTTCTCTCCCTTCTTCCCTCCCTCCTTTCCTCTATGTCTCTGAAATCAATCAATAAAATTTTTTTAAAAAGCATCACAGTCAGACTTCATTGAAAGTTGAAAATGTAGAGCAAGACAGTAGGTGAAAATGCTTGTCACAGGAACATTTAAATGGAAATCTACTTTCCCAACTAGAAAAAAATTTTCTATATTCCCACTGGTTGCCAAGAGATTGCTGAAGTAGAAGTGCAAATGATAGATTTTGCTCATTTTCCTTAGCAACACAATAGATGAGGATTATGTTTATGGGCTGAAGCATTTAATTACTGTACTGCATAGTATTTTAGACAATGGAATCCTCTGCTGCAGTCTTTCTAAGGGATTGAGCAATCATTGTGCAGAGCAGCAGTCAATATTTCTGCATTTGTAATGCTATGTATTGGGAGTCTACATTTTATTTGTCTTTATACTATTGAAAGATTAACTTTTTTTATAATCTTAGTCAGGAAAACTAATCATTTGTTTGTTAGAAAACTATGAAGAATAAAGAAACTTTGGAATGTTAAAAAATAAAATTAAAGTATGCTGTTTGAGCCCTGGCCAGTGTGGTTCAGTTGGTTGAGTGTCAGCTCATGCACTAAAAGGTCACCGGTTCGATTCCCAGTCAGGGAACTGCCCAGGTTGCAGGCTTGATCCCCAGTTGGGGTGCATGTGGGAGGCAGTCAATCGATGTTTCTCTCCCCCTTCTTCTCTGTCTAAAATCAATTAAAAAATCAGTTTTTTAAAAGTGTGCTGTTTGAAAAATTAAATTTTAAATGTGTGTTGTTTAGTCTCCAAATATGTTGGGATTTTCCTGTTATCTTTCATTGACTTCTAGTTTAAATTCACTATCGTGTGAGAGCTTACATTGTATGATTTCTATTCTTTTAAATTTATTAAGATGAAAAATAAAATAATAAACTACTTACCTGGCAGGGGAGATACCATGATTACAAAGGTGGTTTTCCCAGGGCGAGGCTTACCCATTGCACTCTGGGTGTGCTGACCCCTGCAGTTTCTCAAGGGTGGGAAACTCAACTGCATAATTTGTGTGTTGTGTGAGACTGCTTTTCTGCTCTCCTTCACCCCTCCCCCCAAAAAATAAATAAATGCATAAATAAATTTGTTAAGATGTGTTCTATGACCCAGAATGTAGTCTATCTTGGTGCAGGTTCCATGTGAGCTTGAGAAGAATGTGCAATCTGCTGTTGTTGGAAGAAATCGTTTATAGACACCAGTTATATCCAGTTGATTGATGGTGCTATTACATTCAACTATGTTCTTACATATTTTCTACCTGGAGGATGTTTCCACTGCTGATAAAGGAGAGTTAAAGTCTTCAATTCTATTTGTTGATTCATCTATTTCTTTTCACAGTTCTAAAAATTTTGTCATATGTATTTTGATGCACTCTTTTTAAAAAAATTTTTTTTTATTGATTTTACAGAGAGGAAGGGAAAGGCATCGAGAGTTAGAAACATCGACGAGAGGGAAACATTGATCAGTGCCTACTGTATGCCCCCTACTGGAATCGAGCCCGCAACCAAGATACATGCCCTTGACTGGAATCGAACTTGGGACTCTTCAGTCTGTGGGCTGACACTGTAGCCACTGAGCCAAACTGGTTAGGTCTTGATGCACTCTTGTTAGGTACATACACATTAAAGATTGTTGTGTCTTCATGGAATATTGACTTAACCCTAGCCGGTTTGGCTCAGTGGATAGAGCGTTGGCCTGTGTACTTGAAAGGTCCCAGGTTTGATTCCGGTCAAGGGCACATGCCTGGGTTGTGGGATCTATCCCCAGTAGGGGGCATACAGGAGGCAGTGGATCAATGATTCGCTCTCATCATTAATGTTTCTATCTCTCTCTCCCTCTCCCTTCCTCTCTGAAATCAATATAAATAAATAAATAAATAGAAAATTGCCCTTTTAATCATTATGTAATGTCCCTCTTTATCCCTGATAATTTTCTTTGTTTTGATGTCTTCTCTGTCTGAAATTAATATAGGTACTCCATCTCTCTGTTGACTAGTGTTTATATGACATACCTTTCTTTATCTATTTATTTTTATTTCTATGTGTCTTTATATTTAAAGTGGTTATTTTTTTAGAGAGCATGTAGTTGGGTCTTGTGTTTTGATCCACTTTGACTATTGTTTTTAATTATTGTTTTTAGACCATTGATGTTTTATTTTATTTTTTTAAAGCTTTCTTTTTTAAAAAATATTTTATTGATTTTTTACAGAGAGGAAGGGAGAGGGATAGAAAGTTAGGGTTAGGGCTGACCATTGATGTTTTAACTGATTATTGATATGTTTGGACTAATATCTACCATATTTGTTATTGTTTTCTATTGATTGTGCTAATTTTTTGTTCTTATTTTTGTATTACACTCTTTTTTTGCCATTGATGGATTAATTGAGCATTTTATATGATTCCATTTTCTCTTCTATCATGTAAATTATTTATATTTTAAAAGAAGACATCTTTTAAAAATATATTTTTTAGTTGATTTCAGAGAGGAAGGGAAAAGGAGAGAAAGAAACATCAATGATGAGAGAATCATTGATTGACTGCCTCCTGCATGCCCCCTACAGGGATTGAGCCTGCAACCCAGGAAATGCCTTGACTTCCTGGTTCATAGGTTGATGTTCAACCGCTGAGCAACACCAGCTGGGCAAGAAGATACCTTTTAAAAAAAACAACTATTCTCAGTGGTTGCCCTGATGAAAAGGAAAATGGGGTGGGGGGGGGGGGAGGGGCTTGCAACCTAGTTCAGTATCTGGTTAAAACTGTAGTCTTACTTCCCCACTTTGACTGACTTGGGCGGAGCTGCAGAGCCTAACCCCAGGGCCCCACCACAGCTGACTTGGGTGGAGCTAAGGAGCATGCCCCCAAGGCGCCTCCAAGACTGACTTGGGCGGAGCTGCAGGGACCCTCAGGGGCCCGCCACAGGAGGAGCTATATAGGTCAGAACCTCCCCACGAGTTCAGTTCAGGCTTTGGATCCGGAATTCCCCTGGACTAGCAGATCTGCGAAATAAAGGTTAAAGTTTTCTCCTTCAGAGTGCTGACTCTTATCTTAGATAAGACAAGATGGCTATCTGAAGTTGGATATTTCCTTTTTCCTATGTCATTTGGTCTCTGATAAAACCTCAATTAGGTTAGGATCTAGTAAATAATTTTTCCAGGCCAGGCTTTGTTAAGAACAAAGTGCTCTGGTTTGTTTCAAAATGGTTACTTTCCCTGAAAGAAGCCCAAAGGGATTTTTCTCTGATCTTTCCTGGTAGAACTCTAGGAGGTAAAACTCAAAGAGAGGGGACCTCTTTGAAGTTTTTAGCTCACAGACTTGTCCACTCTGAGCCTCTATCAAGCTGTCAATTACAATTCAGGTTTTTCTACCATAGAATTGGTACATTAAGTTGTGATTCTGTGTTTATCTGACTGTCTCTCCAATTTTAGGGGAAGCCAGTTGCCTCGAATCCTTACTTTTTTGACAGCTATAAGAGAAGCTATTGGTTTTTTTCAGTTTGTTCAGCTGTTTGTTGTTTTGATAGAGAGGTGACTATGGATGAAAAGGGGGTTTAAGAAAAGTAACCTCATGGGGTTATCTGATCATAAATTCTTTTTTAAAAAAACAAAAACAATTCAACATCGTTTATTGTCATCTGGTAGGAACATAAGGGTATTGTAAGCCAATATGAATAAACTAGAGGCTTGGTGCACGAATTCATGCACCAGTGTGTTCCCTCTGCCTGGCCTGTGGGATCAGGCTGAAACCGGATCTCCAACATCCCCCAAGGGGTCCTGGATTGTGAGAGGGTTCAGGCCAGGCCCAGGGACCCCACCAGTGCACGATTGGGGCCAGGGAGGGATGCGGGAAGTTGGCCAGCCAGGAGGGACCGCGGGAGGACTCCAGGGCATGTCTGGTCCATCTCACTCAGTCCCAATTGGCTGGACCCCAGCAGCAAGCTACCCTACTGGTTGGAACATCTGCCCCCTGGTGGTCTGTGCACGTCATAGTGAGCGGAGTGAGTGGAGTGAGCGGTTGAGCAGCCTTAGCATATCATTAGCATATTATGCTTCGATTGGTTGAACAGACCACCAGATGACCAGACACTTAGCATATTAGGCTTTTATTATATACTAGAGGCCCGGTGCACGAAATTTGTGCATGGGGGGGGGGTTGTCCCTCAGCCCAGCCTGCACCGTCTCCAATCTGGGACCCCTCGAGTGATGTCCGACTACCCGTTTAGACCCAATCCCGGTGGGATCGGTACTAAACAGGCAGTCAGACATCCCTCTCACAATCCAGGACTGCTGGCTCCCAACTGCTCGCCTGCCTGCCTTCCTGATTGCCCTTAACGGCTTCTGCCTGCCAGCCTGATCACCCCCTAACCACTCCCCTGCCAGCCTGATTGATGTCTAACTGCTCCCCTGCCAGCCTCTTTGCCCCCAACTTCCCTCCTCTGCTGGCCTGGTCACCCCTAACTGCCCTCCCCTGAAGGCTTGATCGCCCCCAACTGCCCTCCCTTGCAGGCCTGGTCCCTCCCAACTGCCCTCCCCTGCTGGCCATCTTGTGGTGGCCATCTTGTGTCCATATGGGGGCAGGATCTTGACCACATGGGGGCAGCCATCTTGTGTGTTGGAGTGATGGTCAATCTGCATATTACTCTTTTATTAGATAGGCTAGAGGCCTGGTGCATGGGTGGGGGCCAGCTGGTTTGCCCTGAAGGGTGTCCCGGATCAGGGTGGGGGTTCCTTTATGGTGTGGGGCGGCCTGGGCAAGGGGCCTGTGGTGGTTTGCAGGCCGGCCACGCCCCCCGGCGACCCAAGCAGAGGCTCTGGGATCTGGGATTTATTTATCTTCTACAATTGAAACTTTGTAGCCTGGAGCAGAGCCAAGCCTTATGCTCACTCCGTGGCGGCAGCCATTTCTGTTGGGATTTATGTATCTTCTATAATTGAAACTTTGTAGCCTTAAGCAGAGGCCTGGGCCGGCCAGGGTGTGCAGAAAGCTTGGCTTCCTCCATCGCCGTGGGCAACCCTAGCTTCCCTCCTGCTCTCTCCATGGCCGCAGCCATCTTGGTCGGAGTTAATTTGCATACACACTCCTGATTGGTTAGTGGGCCTGGATAATGGGCGTGACTTGGTGGTGTAGCGGAGTGATGGTTAATTTGCATATTACTTTCTTATTAGATAGGACTAGAGGCCCGGTGCACGAAATTCGTGCATGGTGGGGGGGGTGTTCCTCAGCCCAGCCTGCACCCTCTCCAATCTGGGACCCCTCGAGGGATGTCTGACTGCCCGTTTAGGCACAATCCCAGTGGGATCGGGCCTAAATGGGCAGTCGGACATCCCTCTCACAATCCAGGACTGCTGGCTCCCAACTGCTCACCTGCCTGCCTTCCTGATTGCCCCTAACCGCTTCTGCCTGCCAGCCTAATCACCCCCTAACCACTCTCCTGCCAGCCTGATTGATGCCTAACTGCTCCCCTGCCAGCCGTTTGCCCCTAACTGCCCTCCCCTGCAGGCCTGGTCACCCCTAATGGCCCTCCCCTGTAGGCCTGGTCCCCCCCAACTGCTCTCCCCTGCAGGCCTGGTCCCCCCCAACTGCCCTTCCCTGCAGGCCCGGTCACCCACAACTTCCCTTTTCTGCCAGCCTGGTCACCCCCAACTGCCCTCCCCTGCAGGCTTGATTGCCTCCAACTGCCCTCCCTTACAGGCCTGGTCCCTCCCAACTGCCCTCCCCTGCTGGCCACCTTGTGGTGGCCATCTTGTGTCCACTTGGGGGCAGCCATCTTTGACCACATGGGGGCAGCCATCTTGTGTGTTGGAGTGATGGTCAATTTGCATATTATTCTTTTATTAGATAGGAGAATGTTTAAGAATTATTCTCCCAACAAAGGACACCTTAAAAACACAAGCTGTATTGCTTCTCAATAATATCTCACTTCATTAAGTCATTTCTAGATGGAGACACTTTGAAGCAGAGTCATATTATCTCCTTTTAGCATGATCGGACCTAGTTGTTTTCTTGACTTTGTTTTAGAATGAGTCTCTTTTGTATCATCTAATATGAGGTTCATGTACTCATCAAAACCAATGATACAGCTCTCTATACACATATTCACTTGCTCATAAAGCCACACCTGAACCTGAGGTCTAATTTGCAAGTATCTGAAGATGAGGTTGATGAGCTGGACCATCAACTTCTGCACCTGTTAGCCCTCGCCACAGAATACCATGGTGGAAGCTGACAAAGAGCACACTAAGCCACAGGCTTTCTCAGAAAGCCACTTCTGGAATCTGATCATAAATTTTTAACTGGGCCCTGCTGGTGTGGCTCAGCGGTTGAATGCCGACCTATGAACCAGGAGGTCATGGTTTGATTCCCAGTCAGGGCACATGCCTGGGTTTCAAGCTCAATACTCAGTGGAAGCATGTAGGAGGCAGGTGATCAATGTTTCTCTCTCATTATTGATGTTTCTATCTCCCTCTCCCATTCTTGTTTCCTCTCTGAAATCAATAAAAATATACTAATTAAAAAATATATATATCCTATATAATAAAACCCTAATATGCAAATCGACCAAACAGCAGAACGACCGGTTGCTATGATGTGCACTGACCACCAAGGGGCAGACGCTCAACACAGGAGCTGCCCCTGATGGTCAGTGTGCTCCCACAGGGGGAGAGCTGCTCACCCAGAAGCTGAACTCATGGCTGGCGAGGGCAGCGGTGGTGGCAGGAGCCTCTCCCACCTCCACAGCAGCACTAAGGACCCCTTGGAGGTTGTCTGCCTGCCAGGGAGTGAGCCTAAGTCAGCAGGCAGACATCCCCTGAGGGGTCCCGGGCCAGGCTGAGGGACCCCCCACCAGTGCATGAATGTCGTGCACTGGGCCTCTAATATATATATATATATATATATATATATATATATATATATATATATATATATATATATATCAGCTTCTGCTTCTGGAACTCGTTTCCTGAGCCATCACAGCCCAGCTGGCTCACTTCTACTACCTCTGCAGCAATCTGAATAAACTTTCTCTTATAATTTGGAAAAAATAAAATGTAAATCAGGTCACTTCCTCCTCAAAACGCTCCTATGGCTTCTTATATCTAAATAAAAGTTCAAAGTGTAACTGGACAATCAGTGGGTCTGTGCTGCCTGTCACTACTTGAGCCAATTAAGCAGAGACAGGGTTGAATCATATATGAGCGTTTATGCCCAATCCTGCCAGCACTATATGAGAGCAGCAGGTCATCTACAAAAATCTACTCTGCACCTCACCATAAACCAGCTGCTTATATTGGGTAGAAGAACAAAGATTACATGGGAAAGTAGGCAAAAAGGTATGCCAAATGGGCAGTTCACAGGTTTGGAGGTTTGCAAAAGCCTGAGAGTATGCAAGGGCTGGGTGTCTCCAAAGGGCTAGTGATATGCAAGGGATGGGGGTCTTCAAAGGGTGCGAGTGTCCCCCCCACGTCCTGCATGGTTCAGGGTTCAGGTTCAGGGTTCGGGCTCTGGAGGAGGCCCCATGCAAATGAAAGAGACTAGAAAATATTAATTTGGAAATATTGGGGGCCAGGTGGGAGCCCAGCTCAAGAGGAAGGACTCCACCCCGCTCTGGCCTTGCTATCCCTTTTATTCAGATTGTGGGATACACCCATAGCCCTTAGGCAGGCAATTAGCAAGGATTTACATAAAACTAAAAGGTGGAAGTTGCTTTAGCTACCATTGTCTCAACTAGACAGTGGGTGGAAGCTCTGACCTTTCAGAGCTTCAAGGTTGACCAGCCTTCCCGGTTCCTTGTCCACACCTCTCTGCTAGTGAGGACAATGGGCGGCTTCCAACAAAAGTGCTGGTGATATGTAAGGGCTGGAGGTCTTCAAAGGGCTAGTGATATGCAAGGGCTGGGGGTCTTCAAAGGGCCAGTGATATACAAGGGCTGGGGGTCTTCAAAGGGCCAGTGATATACAAGGGCTGGGGGTCTTCAAAGGGCTAGTGATATGCAAGGGCTGGGGGTCTTCAAAGGGCTAGTGATATGCAAGGGCTGGGGGTCTTCAAAGGGCTAGTGATATGCAAGGGCTGGGGGTCTTCAAAGGGCTGGTGTTATGCAAGAGCTGGGGGTCTTCAAAGGGCTGGTGATATGCAAGGGCTGGGGGGGTCTTCAAAGAGCTGGTGATATGCAAGGGCTGGGGTCTTCAAAGGGCTGGTAATATGCAAGGGCTGGGGATCTTCAAAGGGCTGGTGATATGCAAAGGTTGGGGGTCTTCAAAGGGCTGGTGATATGCAAAGGCTGGGAGTCTTCAAAGGGCTGGTGGCTCTGGTTTCTGGAACTAGGTTGTTAATCTTTCCATGCTAATAGGAGCTCCCTGATGGGGAGGATGGGCTGCATTTCCAGGTGAGCTCCCAGGTCCCAAGTGCAGCTGTGCTGCCAGCCAGGTTAGAATGTGCCTTCTTTAATCAAAATAAAACAAGCACGATTAACAGAGCATGATTAATGTTTCTTACAATTAGCTGGTCCCCATTATTCTATTTCTGCCCCTATCAAAAGTGCCATTTGTTATGCCCAGATTTCGTGATCCCCAAAGACCACCAGGGAGCTGAGTCTGATGCCAAAAGCAAAGAGCCTTTAATCGAGCTAGCTCGAGCTCCCCGTCCACCACACTCACTGACTCAGCGGCAGGAGGCAGAGAGAGAGCCCCAGGCCCCAAATGCGCTGATTTATAGGGGGCCTGGGAGAGGTAGGAGGGGTGAGGTAGTGTGGCCTCCGCTGATTGGTCGGGGTCAGGTTGCACATGGGGGCAGGGCGCGGCTTACTTTCCTCTTGCATTTCTATTGGCTAATTCAAAAGTGTGGGTTGGGCTCTTGGAGAGGTTCTAGGGCGGGAACCTGACTCCACGAGGTAGAGGACATGGAACAAAGGGAACATGGAGTCGGTCTCTCCCCGCCCTTTCACCATTAAGGTGGAGGAAAGGTACAGATTGTGTTACCAGTTAGATGATAACAATAGTTACCGAGTGGTGAGTGTACGTCCCTTGGTAGTCATAGTGCTAAGAACTTATAATCTAATCCCAAAATAAATTAATTAATTAAACAAATAACAACTCAAAATACTAATGAGCCACTAAGCTGTCTACACCATCTCATTCCTTGTTAGCCCTCATCCCATCAACCCCATCAACTACCATTCTCCCTCCCATTACCATACCCCAGACACAGGTAAGATGCTAAGAGCTTCCTGTCTCAGAGCCTTTGTGCCAACCACTCCCTCCAGCTGCAGCACTCTGACCTCGGTGTATTCATTAGGATTTAATTTCATTGAAGGACAGTGGCATCAACAATATAAACAATTATCTCTCATATTCAAGAAATCCAAAGGTAGGCCCAAGGTTTTAAGAGCCCACAGTCCTTCCATCTTGTTGCTTTGCCCTGTGAGGCTTCCATTCTCTAGTGAGTCCCCTCACAGTCCATGCGGCGGCGGGAACTCCAGTCATCGTGTTTGGATCCCAGCCAACAGGAAAGAGGAAGAGGAAAGAGTGCTCTGTTTCTGTGAAATGCTGGGCAAAGGAGGAAATGGAAGTCTCAGTTTTTTAAAATGTTTTCTGAAGTTAAACCTTTGCTGTTGGAATAAAGATCCCATTTGTCTTCGTGGAAGCCTTCGAGAACAATAATAAGGTGTTCTTTTAAAGCGAGCTTGCTTCAAATGACCCTTCTAGTAAAATGTAGTCGAGCTTGATCTTTTGGTACCACCGGTCGGTGTAAGAAGGCCCAAAGCTGTCAGACCAGGATGGAAACAGGCTCCTTTCCCAGGGCCCTTGCATTTTCCCAGAAGGAGTGAATTTTTGTCTCTTTTGGTCATTCCTACCTAGGCCACAACCTGTGCACATCCCCTGTCCCCACCCCCATTCCCCTTAAAATCCTTTGGGATTAGATGCCCTGGCTCTTTCTGGTCCCCCTTTCTCTCAGCTCCCACAAGAGTCAGAGGACAGAGAGGAATCGCCTGAGGGGAAAACCAGCTCACGAGGAAGACTAGGGGAGCGGGCTAACAGCCCCTCAGCCCCTACTCTGCTCTGAGCACATCAGCTAGATCAGTGCCTAAGTGCAATGTTTCTATAGCATTACCCCATTTTACAGATAGGAAAAGCGAGGTTTAGACCGAGTGCCCCTTTCCTAATGCTGGAAATGAGTGAAATTAGAGAAATAATGAATTGTGAGTTCATTATTCTCAGATAATATTCTTCCTACACTCTTTGGGATGGGGGCTATTAAAATGTTCCTTCATTTATAATATCACGATGATAATAAATGTTAGGTTTTTAATTTTTAAAAATGTTCAAAGCTGTAGAGAATTTTTGTAAGAGTTTATCTGGGCCAAAACTTTCAACCATTGTCAGGAAGCAGGATCTCAAATGCTTCAGAGAATGACAGTTTTGCAGTTTTTTATGCATTTTAAATTAAGGAGGGAATACATGAAGGCGGGAGAAAAATAGGAATATTACAGGAAGGTGGGGGAAAGCAATGTGGGAATTAGGTAACAGGATAGTTAACAAGATTACGTGCTCTCTTGAGGGCGATTACCCTTATTTTCAAAGGTGTGTTAACCTAGATGCACAAAAACAATGGTCAGGGCTGGCAAGGCAAATAAAACAGTTATTTACCCCAAGGCAGTGACTACCCACCATGCCTTCTCCAGTTTGGATTTATGATCAGATTAGCCTGTGACGTTATTTTTCTATAGAACCTTTTCTCCCACGTACCTATGGTCCAGGAGAGTTTAAATTTCTTTTGTTTTAGCAACAGAAACCTTTTTAAAAATTAAAAATAAATGCACAATTCCAATACACAAAAATATACTTATTAATATTTACATGCTACAGCATTTACTTATTAGGAACTTAGTCAATAAAAAAATAGAGTATTTTTAATGAGCACAAAATGTTGTGAAAAGCCTCTGAAATAAATTTATCTCTGCATCTGTTTTAGTTGTAGAGTATCGAGAAAAATCTTATTCATAAACTAGTAGTTGAAAATAGTTTCAGGTTTGTGTACTGTTTTGTATAGCTGGTAATTTTATAATTTCCTGATTAAACAGATGACAAGAGATGATGCATTCTGAGATACATATGAAAATAGCACAAGTGAACACTTAAGCTTCCAATATGTCAAACTTTGGTAGAGAGCACATGAAAGGGCAGAATATGTTTTTGTACAATTTTTTAAATGTTATAAATAAATAAATAAATAAATAAATAAATAAATACTTCTCTATATTTGGAATGAACATGTTTATTGGCTTTTTAAAAAGCTGCTTTATTGAAATTCATTTACCATAAATGTTAAGTGTACCATTTAGTGAATTGTAGTAAATTCACAGAGTTGTGTGACCATTACCAATCCAATTTTAGAACCTTTCTATCACCCCAAAAAGCTTCCTGCAAATCTATGTTTACTGATGCCAACTGGGCCCCCTCACTTCTTCCCCCTTATTTCCTGGCCTTCCAACTGAGAAGAGTAGATGGTTCTGGAAGCTGGTGTGTTAGTGTCTGTGTGAAAATATCCGTGGTCTGTGTTCCTGTAAAAAGTGTCTGAATATAGCGACAGAACTTGAAGCCTTGGATCTTTTTTTTTTTTTTAATACATTTTTATTGATTTCAGGGAGGAAGGAAGAGGGAGAGGGAGATAGAAACATCAATGAGAGATAATCATTGATCGGCTGCCTCCTGCACGCCACCATCCCCCGCCCAGCCCCTGGAGACTGAGCCCAAAACCCAGGCATGTGCCTTGACAGAGAATGGAAAGGAACTGTGACCTCCTGGTTCATAGGTCAATGCTCAACCACGGAGCCACACTGGCTGGGAGAAGCCTTGGATCTCGGGAACCCTACCTGCAGCAGAGCACAGGGGGTTTTATTGGGTAGGAAGGAGTATCTCTCAGTAAAGTGTTCTGAAGTGGTAGCCCAGAATAGGAGAGGGTTTGTTTCCTCAGTGTCGGTACTGCGCCTATGTCCATCTGACTGGTGTATTTTGCAGGGATGCCCTGAATTTGAATTGACTTGTATTTGGTTTTTTGTCTTTGTCTGACATAATTGAGCTCATGGTACCATCTTGTGGCCATTATGTATAATTACAGTCTGGGCTTCTTGCTCTGGATGGAAGAAAGCTATTTGCTTTACCTTTGAGTGTGGTTTTTCACCGGGAAAATGAGACAATGGCTGCTTCCAGCCTTCTCTGGGCGTTTCTAGGCCACTAGAAACCTCTGCCATATTGTCTGGACTCATAGTCTACAAAGTGCAGCCTGTCTCCCAGGACTCCCAACAGAATACACCCGCAGTTCCTGGATCAGAAGGGCCATCTCTGGCTTGTGAGGAAGGTACAGGAAGGGCTTGGCCACCCCAGTATCCGAAATCCCCGCCAGGTACTCAGGCCCTTCTGAGACCTGTTGAGAAAGTAGTTACCCACCGCTGGGGAGGGGCACTCAGGGAGCAGCACTCCTCTGAGAGAAACAGCTTCCTACCCTTGATGGGCTGAGAGCAATTTGAGTTATGGGAAATAAAAACTCAGAAACTCTTCCCGTCCTTTTCCACAAAACACCACCTGGTGCTGTCAGTAAGAAACATGAGGCTGAGTCCTGCACATTTATATCTAAACTAGAGGCCCGGTGCATGAAATTCATGCAAGAGTAGGCCTTCACAGCGCGGTGGCTGCCTGGATCCTTCCCTTGAAGCCAAGTACATGTGCAGACATAGCATTAAAAAAGCAAACCCTATCTAAACATTCCCATTTTTATAATCTTATCAACTCTTACATTTCCATGTTCTTTTAACCTAATTGTAGCATGATTCGGGGCTTCACCCATGGGTTTCTGTACCACAGTTCATGAATGCCCCTATCAAGAAGTCCTGGAAATTCCTCTTTTCTATCCTGAGGACATATACACATTTTAATATCATCCTTTGTGGCCAAACATTTCCCAGTTTGAATTCCCAGGCTGCTTGCCATGACGGCTCCTTGGCCTTTTGAAATGGACTAACGAGGCAGGCGCCTCCGGTCTGGCACATAGCCTGCCCCGCCCCCTCCCCATCCCCCAGCCCTCTGCTCCCCTTGCTCCCCCCTCTCCGCCCCTCACCCCTGCCTGCCCAGCTGCCAATGACTCCACCCCCACGGAGTGCGCTTGGATGTACTGAGGGATCTGGCGCCCCCTACGCACACCAGGGAATCGGAAGGGAGCTTTTCCTAACGGTCCACTTTGTATAAACATCTGGCCCGACTGTGTTCTGTCACCCAGCTTTGCTCGCCCCCCTTCTCCTGGTATGTGTGTTGACCTAAACGACATGCCATAAACCTCAGGTTACTCTTTTTATTTTGTTTTCCGTTGGGTCTGAAGATTCAGTTTCAGTCTTTTGGATTTAAGTTTGCAATTAAATATTAATCAAGTATTGACAGCACAAGTAATGGGTTAACTTTAGACTAGGAATTGGTGTGTGTGTGTGGGGGGGGATGTAAGAATATTTTATTTTATTTATTTTTTGCATGAAATGTTCATTTATCTGTTATCTAGTAAACATTCTTACGGCTGAGCTGCAAAGCCATAGCAGATTTGAGGCGCTATTGAGGGACAGTTATCTCCAAGTTGAGACGTCTTTGGATTGAATTAAGAGCCCTACCCAAAACTGAAGTGGGGAGGGGGAGAGCCCTTGCTTCCACTGCCCCAAACCCCTCTCCCTTTAAACCCTCTACCTTTAAAAGCAAGCCGTTTTCACTGTGATGTTGGACACTACAGGTATCTGTCCCCTGGCCAGCACTGATCTCTGAAGCCTTCCTTCTTCATGGACTGGCTTCCCCTACTCCCCATCGTGTGTGTGTGTGTGTGTGTGTGTGTGTGTGTGTGTGTGTGTGTGTGTGTGTTTTCTAATAGATATTCATGACTTTTTAATGTCACTAGAGGCACGGTGCATGACATTCGTGCATGGGGTGGGGAGGGGTCCCTCACCCTGGCCTGTGCCCTCTCGCAGTCCGGGACCTCCAAGGGGGCCTCCATGGAGGTGAGAGAGGCTCCTGCCACCACCGTTGCCCTCGCCAGCTGCGAGCCCGGCTCCTACATTGAGTGTATACCCCCTGGTGGTCAGTGCACATCATAGCAACCAGTCGTTCCACCATTCGGTCGATTTGCATATTAGGGTTTTATTATATAGGATAGTTATCCAGGCCCCACTTCCTAAATTTTAAGAACTTTAATAAAAAGTTTAAATTGAAGTTATTATTTGTAGACACTTTAAGTCCAGTAAAAGCCCCGCCATCATGACGAATCCTTGAGTGTTACCTTAAGAAAATGATGCTTGGTCATTGATCACACCTTCAGCATCTCTTATTTTTTGATGCTCAACTCCCCCTGCCAATCTCAAAGTTTCCTGGCTTTTCCTTTCCCCTCTCACTTCTTTGCTGTCCTATGTAGTGACTTAGTGAGAAAAATTATTGCTGCCTACCCCCCACCTGCGTCCCTTGCACTACCTATGAGTTTCAGGTTTTATTATTACAATAAAATGCTTTACACTGGCTTTCTTTCTTTCTTTTTTTAATTTAATTTTATTGTTTAAAGTATTACAACTAGTAGTACATATGCCTTCTTTTTCCCCCCCATTGACCTTCCCCCAGCCTCCCCTACCCCCCGGTACATGCCCTAGCACCCCCCCCCCCCCGCAGTGTCCTGTGTCCATTGGTTGTGCTTATATGCATGCATACAAGTTCTTCAGTTGATCTCTTACCTCCCCCTACAACCCTCCCCACCCTTCCCACTGTAATTTGACAGTCTGTTCGATGCTTCTCTGCCTCTGTATCTATCTTTTTGTTCATCAGGTTATAATGTTCTTTATTATCCATAAATGAGTGAGATCATGTGGTATTTTTCTTTCACTGCCTGGCTTATTTCACTTAGTGTAATGCTCTCCAGTTCCATCCATGATGCTGCAAAGGGTAAGAATTCCTTCTTTTTTATAGCAGCGTAGTATTCCATTGTATAGATGTACCATAGTTTTCTAATCTACTCATCTGCTGATGGGCATTTAGGCTGTTTCCAAATCTTAGCTATGGTGAATTGTGCTGCTATGAACATAGGGGTGCATATATCCTTTCTGATTGGTGTTTCTGTTTTCTTGGGATATATTCCTAGAAATGGTATTACTGGGTCAAATGGCAGTTCCATTTTTAAATTTTTGAGGAAACTCTATACTGTTCTCCACAGTGGCTGCGCCAGTCTGCATTCCCAACAGCAGTGCACAAGGGTTCCTTTTTCTCCAAATCCTCTCCAGCACTTGTCATTTGTTGATGATAGCCATTCTGACAGGTGTGAGATGGTACCTCAGTGTTGTTTTGATTTGCATCTCTCGGATGATTAGTGACTTTGAGCATGTTTTCATGTGTCTCTTGGCTTTCTGAATGTCCTCTTTTGAAAAGTGTCTATTTAGGTCCTTTGCCAATTTTTGATTGGGTTGTTTATCTTCCTTTTGTTAAGTTTTATGAGTTCCCTGTAAATGTTGGAGATTAAACCCTTATCGGAGATAACATTGGCAAATATGTTCTCCCATGCAGTGGGATTTTTTCTTGTTTTGTTGATGGTTTCTTTTGCTGTGCAGAATCTTTTCATTTTGAAGTAGTCCCATTTGTTTATTTTCTCCTTAGTCTCTCTTGCCCTAGGATCTGTGTCTGGAAAGATATTGCTATGACATATGTCTGCAATTTTGCTGCAATGGAGTCTTGTAGGATTTTTATGGTTTCCCGCCTTACATTCAAGTCCTTTAGCCATTTTGAGTTTGTTTTTGTGTATGGTGTAAGTTGGTGATCTAGTGTCATTTTTTTGCATGTATCTGAACCAAGTTTCCCAGCACCATTTATTAAAGAGGCTGTTTTGACTCCATTGTATGCTCTTGCCTCCTTTGTCAAATATTGAGTATAATGGCTTGAGTCAATTTCTGGGTCCTCTATTCTGTTCCATTGGTCTATATGTCTGTTCTTATGCTGGTACCAGGCAGTTTTGAGAACCGTGGCTTGGTAATATAGTTTGATGTCTGGTATTGTGATTCCTCCAACTTTGTTCTTCTTTCTCAGAACAACTGTGGCTATTAGGGGGTCTTTTTTTTTTTTTTTATTCCAGATGAATTTTTGGAGAGTTTGTTCTAGATCTTTGAAATATGCCATTGGTATTTTAATAGGTATTGCATTGAATCTATAGATTGCTTTAGGTAGTATGGACATTTTAATGATGTCGATTCTACCAATCCATGAACATGGTATGTTCTTCCATTTGTTTATGTCTTCCTCTATCTCTTTTTTCAATGTCCTATAGTTTTTCGAGTCTTTTATGTCCTTGGTTAAGTTTATTCCTGAGTATCTTAATTTTTTTGGTGCAATGGTAAATGGGATTTTTTTTTTCATTTCTCTTTCTGTGAGTTCATTATTGGTGTATAAAAAGGCCATAGCCCTAACTGGTTTGGCTCAGTGGATAGAGCGTCAGCCTGCAGACTGAAGGGTCCCAGGTTCGATGCTGGTCAAGTGCATGTACCTTGGTTGTGGGCACATCCCCAGTAGGGGGCGTGCAGGAAGCAGCTGATCAATGTTTCTCTCCCATCGATGTTTCTAACTCTCTATCCCTCTCCCTTCCTCTCTGTAAAAAAAAATAAAATAAAATAAAATCAATAAAATATATTTAAAAAAAGGCCATAGATTTCTGGGTGTTAATTTTGTATCCTGCTACATTGCCAAATTCATTTATTAGGTCTAGTAGTTTTTTGATGGAGTCTTTGGGATTTTCTATGTATAGTATCATGTCATCTGCAAATAAGGAGAGTTTTACTTCTTCTTTTCCAGGATGCCTTTTATTTCTTCTTGTCTGATCACTATGGCTAGTACTTCTAGTACTATGTCGAACAGGAGTGGTGAAAGTGGGCATCCTTGTCTTGTTCCTGTTCTTAGGGGAAATGGCTTTAGTTTTTGGCCATTGAGTATGATGTTGGCTGTAGGTTTGTCATATAGGGTTTTTATTATGTTGAGGTATCATCCCTCCATTCCCACTTTGCTGAGAGTTTTTATCAAGAAAGGGTGTTGGATTTTGTCAAATGCTTTTCTGCATCAATTGTTATGACTATGTGACTTTTGTCTCTGTTTGTTTATGTGATGTATCACATTTATTGATTTGCGGATATTGTACCATCCTTCCATCCCTGGAATAAATACCATTTGGTCATGGTGTATGATCTTTCTAATGTATTCCTGAATTCGATTTGCTAGAATTTTGTTGAGTATTTTAGCATCTATGTTCATCAAGAATATTGGCCTGTAGTTCTCTTTTTTTTGTGGTGTCTTTATCTGGTTTTGGGATTAGGGTAATGCTGGCTTCATAGAAAGAGCTTGGGAAGTATTCCTTCCTCTTGAATTTTTTGGAATAGTCTGAGGAGGATAGGTTTTAGTTCTTTGAATGCTTGGTAGAACTCCCCTGTAAAGCCGTCTGAACCAGGGCTTTCATTTGCTGGAAGATTTTTTATCACTGTTTCAATTTCATCGCTGTTTCAATTTCTTTGGTAGTTATCAGCCTATTCAGGTTTCTTTCTTTCTTTTTTTTTTTTTTAATCTTGGTTGAGTTTTGGGAGCTTGTATTTTTCTAAGAATATGTCCATTTCATCTAGGTTGTCCTTTTTTGTTGGAATAGAGTTGTTCATAGTATTTTTTCATAATCGTTTGTATTTCTGTGGGATCAGTTGTTATTTCACCTCTTTCATTTCTGATTTTGTTTATTTGGGTCCTCTCTCTTTGCTTCTTGGTGAGTCTGGCTAGAGGTTCATCAATCTTGTTTATCCTTTCAAAGAACCAGCTTTTGGTTTTGTTGATCTTTTGTATTTTTTTTTTCTGGTCTATATTTCATTTATCTCTGCTCTGATCTTTTCCTTCCTTCTGCTTACGCTAGGGTTTTCTTGTTGCTCTCTCTCTAACTCTCTGAGTTGTAGGGTTAGGTCAGTGGTCGGCAAACTCATTAGTCAACAGAGCGGCAAACTGCAGCTCGTGAGCTGCACGTGGCTCGCGAGCCGCAGTTTGCCGACCACTGGGTTAGGTAATTTATTACCATTGTTTCTTGTTTTTTTTGCAGTAGGCTTGTAGAATTATGAACTTCCCTCTCAAGACTGCTTTCATTGTGTTCCCTGCTGCACTTTCATGATAGTGTAGACAATGGGTAGCTTCCAGCATCTCCTCTGTGTATGTGTAGGATTATTTCTACTGGTCCTATACTGCCCTAGTTCCCTTTTCCTAATAGTTTATTATTGTTTGGCAGTAACTTGAAGTTCTGGAAATGGATAGCAACTTATTTTTTTTAGTACATTTTTATTGATTTCTGAGAGAGGACTGGAGATGGAGAGAGGCATAGAAACAATGATGAGAGAGAACCTTTGATTGGCTGCCTCCTTCATGCCTCCCAACAGGATTGAGGTCGCAACCTGGGCATGTGCCCTGACTTGGAATCGGACAGTGACCTCCTGGTTCATAGGTTCATGCTCAAACCCTGACCCACACCAGCTGGGCTTTTTCCTCATAGTTTAATAAATATATTGACCTCATAGCTAGTTATCTTGTTAGTTGAACATTTTTGGAAAGGCCTAATACTGCCCTTCCCCTCAAATCATTTGTCTTCTTGACTATGCAAAAAGTCAAGGTAAGAGTTCAGGTGTGCTGTGCTGGTAACATCTTCTTGAGAATGCTGAACTTGTTCTCTGTATTGGATTTACAGCAGCATAATAGATGATGATTTACACCTGAATTTAGCAGATGGAGAAGGAACCATTGCTAAACTGGGTATTCACATTCTGGCAGACACCTGGTGAACCCCGGAATTCTCCCAAACAGTCCTGCTATGCCTTACTTGGCTTTGCTTGAATAAGCACTGAAAAGAGCCAGCCAGAGCATAGTTTTAGGTGGTGGATGTTTCATGGGTCAAGAGTTACAATAAGTAAAGCTATCTGGGAGACCCAGGTTGATTTAGAGCAGGCTTTGTGCCAGGAGACAGAGAATTGTTGACATTTTGTGTGACTGAATATATAAAAAGAAAGAGTAAATTAGTGAAGGCAGAAGAGAGGGAGAAGTAATTATATTCTGTCTCTCCCAACCTCACCTCCCTCACCCCCTGAAAATGAATCTTTATTTCCTAAGTCCATCATGCTTGTGTACCTGGGTTCCCTTCTTCTGTAGGTCACCTCTGTGAGCTCTATATGAACCCTGCCGACTTCTTCCAGGATGTCATTAATGGAGACTCCTCTGCTCCATTAAACAGAGAGATTGAAGATGGTGAATGTATGTGCATCGGTCTAGAGTCACGTATTATCATCCAATTGAATTGACTGAAGTTGAGCAGTGTGGTATGTTATTAAAATGTGGCTTTGTGAATTTATATTATTGATGCTGCCGTCTGATACAAGTTGCCATAGTTAGTCCAGGCTGCTGTAACAAGACTATTATAGTCCAGGTGGCTTAAACAATAGACATTTATTTCTCACTAGAGGCCCGGTGCATGAAATTCATGCATGGGGGGGTGTCCCTCAGCCCGGCCTGCACCCTCTCCAATCTGGGACCCCTCAGGGGATCAAGCCTAAATCAGCAGTCAGACATCCCTCTCACAAACCGGGACTGCTGGCTCCTAACAGCTCGCCTGCCTGCCTGCCTGCCTGATTGCCCCTAACCACTTCTGTCTGCCAGCCTGATCACCCCCTAACCACTCCCCTGCCAGCCTGATTGACACCTAACTGCTCCCCTGCCAGCCCGATCGCCCCAACTGCCCTCTCCTGTGGCCTGGTCATCCCTTACTGCCCTCCCCTGCCAGTCTGGTTGCTCCTAACTGCCCTCCCTTGCAGGCCTGGTTGCCCCCAACTGCCCTCCCTGCAGGCCAAATCATCCCCAACTGCCCTCCCCTGCTGTCCCGATTGCCCCCAACTTCCCTTGCCTGTGGCCTGGTCACCCCTAACTGCCCTCCCCTGTGGCCTGGTCACCCCTAACTGCTCTCCCCTGCCAGCCTGTTTGCCCCCAACTGCCCTCCCCTGCTGGCCATCTTGTGGTGGCCATCTTGTGGCAGCCATCTTATGATGATGTGAGGGCATCATGCAAGGGTGCAAGTGCCACCTAGGCTTTTATTATAGATGGTTCTAGAGATCGGGAAGTCCAAGATCAGGGCACCAGCAATTCGGTGTTTGTTGAGGTCCCCTTTCCTTGTTCATAGGTGGGCCACCATCTTCTCATTGCCTCTTCACATAGAGAAGCAGGGAGGACCTCTTGGAGCCTCTTTTATAAGGACACTAATCCCATTCATGTGGGCTCCACCTTCATGACCCAAGCACTCCTCAAAAGCCTCACCTTCAAACACTATCACATTGGGGATTGGGTTTCAGTATATGAATGGGGGGAAGGGGTGGGCGTAAATATTTCATTTATAACATCACTCAAAATATACTTTGTTGTCTATGAGTGCTGTACTTTTAATGTATAAATGCACATTTATGTGATAGTGTCAGTTCTGAATGTTTTTCATTTTGAAAATGCTCATTTTTATATAGTATCTTGAAATAAGAAACTTCATAATTTATGCATTTGCACACAGTGGAAAGAAAGGAAGGGGTTTTTCTATTAAGAACTACAACTGCCACCCTAACCGGTTTGGCTCAGTGGATAGAGCGTCGGCCTGCGGACTCAAGGGTCCCAGGTTCGATTCCGGCCAAGGGCATGTACCTTGGTTGCAGGCACATACCCAGTGGGGAGTGTGCAGAAGGCAGCTGATCGATGTTTCTCTCTCATCGATGTTTCTGACTCTCTATCCTTCTCCCTGCCTCTCTGTAAAAAATCAATAAAATATATTAAAAAAAAAAAGAACTACAACTGCCTATGGTAAGAAGTTTATTTTAAAAGAAACAGGGTACAAATATTATAGCTAGGGTACAAATATTAAAAATGGTGAGCGAGGGCGCGAGTGCCACCTAGGTCCTCCCTGCTTCTCTATGTGTATGGATACAGCAAGTCAGGCCATTAACTTATATTTCTAATGTTAAAGCAATGACACGTCTAATAATTCTTTATAGTCAAACTTAGAATTAAGGTGTTAGGGAAGAATCTAAGAAAGGGGTTCCATAAAAATGGGCTAAATCAGGTATTTTGTTAATGTTTCCCTCTGTCCATTTTTATTCCAAGTCAAGGAGACTGAAGAGCCTTCCAAGAGAGATAAGCCACTCATAGAAAAACTAGCTGAGTTTTATGTCAACTCTGCCTTCTTCAGAGAAACGAAAGTTGAGTTAGATCAACTCTTGGGGGATCAGAAACAGAAGAAGAAGAGCATAGCCTTCAAGGAGATCACCTATGCCACCTCCTTCAGATGGGTTTCCAAGCGTTCCTTTAAAAACTTACTGGGTAATCCCCAGGCCTCCGTAGCTCAGGTAACCAGGCCTCTATTAGCAGTTTCTTCTAATTATGCCATGAAATGCTCATGTGGGGGCATTAGATTCTGATACAATTTACTGTAGATTATACTTATCCTCTGCCCACACTTCCACCTCACTCCATTTGGGATATGGAAACAGACAGTGGCACAAATTAAACACAATTAAGTTTTCACTTAGAGAAAAAATTTTAAAGTAGTTTCCTGGATTACCTAATTCAAATTTTTTGCTGACTTAGACAATCTATAATAGATCATCTTTGTATGGATTTCCACCCCCGCCGCTCCCCCCCCCCAAAAAAAAATGGTGAAGTAAAGGAATCATTTAGCCACATTTGTGGTTTCCTGGTAGCTGCACACATTCATTTCCTGATTTATTCAATAAGGTCTTAACGATCATGTGCAGCATTTGGGAGCTTGTACACAGTAGTGAGCAAAATGGGTAAAAATAAATCCCTGCTCTTCTGCAGCATACTTTCTTTTGAGGAGAGACAACTGTTAAACTCATACAGAAATAAAATATATAGCCTGGTAGAAGGAAGAATGGGCCATGGAGGAAGTCTAAGCAGGTAAGTGGAGAAAGGAAGAGAGATAAGGAAGGGAGAGGGGGAAGGAGAGAGAAGGGAGAGGGGTTGGTTTGCATTTTAAATCAGGCGATCAGGGAAGCCTTCACCTGGATGTCAGTGAGCGCACCTGAGTGTGGGAGAGGCCGCCGCTGTCTGAGGGAAGGGACTGTGTGCAAACGCTGTTCATTATCATTGACCTTTTGCATTTAGGGATTCTAGTCTAGGAGAACACTAGCCCCTGGAATCAGTTTACCAAGAACACAAAGGTAGTAAGCAAACTTGACTTCCGTTAAATAAGGCTATTCACTGTCAGACTAATTTTATCATCAAACTTGTATGCATATATGCATAACCCGTGGACACAGACAATGGAGTGGTGAGGACCCGGGCAGGGAGAGGATGGGAACGGGCTGGAAGAAGTTAATGGGGGGAAAAGGAGGACCTATGCAATACTTTCAACAATAACGGTTTTATTTAAAAAAAAAAAAAAAGATGAAATAATGTTGCCCTAGCCAGTTTGGTTCTGTGAATAGAGTGTCGGCCTGCAGACTAAAGGATCCCAGGTTTTATTCCAGTCAAGGGCACGTATCTTGGTTGCAGGCTCCTCCTCTCTGACCCTTGGTCGGGCGTGGCCAGGAGGCAACCAATCTATATGTTTCTCTCAAATCGATGTTTCTCTCTGTCTTTCCCTCTCTCTTCCACTCTCTCTAAAAAATCAATGGGAAAATATCCTTGGGTGAGGATTAACAACAACAACAAAAAGATGAAATAATGTTCTTTTCATTTGGAGGCTGACACTGTTGATAGTGGTTGACTATTGCTCCTTTATGGTTTTCCTGTTATTCTCAAGCCCACTATCATAAAAAACTCTAGTATTTCCTTTTCATTGGTTCATCATTTCTAAGGGTATTAGTCAGTTATATTTGAGGTTGTTAATTTTATTATAGATCATTGGATTACTGCTGACTGTTAAAAGGTGACGCACAGTTGGCTCTGATGAGTCATTACTGACTTCTTCCATGTGCACCGTAATTTCCTGTTTCAGTACTGTTGCCCTCTGACTATTAATACCGAGAACCTCGATCCCTCTTTGAGATGTACTGCTAATTGCTCCAGACATTTTTGTTATTCGGCACTTGTGTCAGAAATGAGCACTTTTCTATACTATCAACCAAGGGTAAATTTCTATTCTTTTAGAGTGGATTTGATGTCTTTTGGAAACAAGTCAACGTTGGTCAACAGAGACACTATAATGGAGCTGTCATTTCAGGGAGAAAGCAGCCATAATAATATAAACAAACAAGCATGGCTGTGCTCCAATTAAACTATTCATGGACGCTGAAATTAGAATTTCATGTGCATTTCAAATAATCTGTTAGTATCTGTGTATCATATACATTTCTCTTGTTTTCTTTTTTCAATCATTAAAATAATGGTAAAGAAATCATTCTTATCTCATGGACTGAAGAAAGAGGTGAAGGCCCTGTTTGGCCTGAGGGCCATAGCTTTCTGACCCATGGTTTTGGAATTTTAACTTGCTTGTATGTCAGTTGCTTCTCTAAATGTTTGAATGTGTAGCTCTAACAATGTTTTATGGCTTCCTGCTGATACATCTTGTATCTGTAGTCTTAGAGCTATACTTAGGTTTGAACTAGTCATTAATATGAGTCAGACTTTGCCTCTGATAATGCATTTAACCAGAGGCTATATTTGGAAGGTTTTAGATTGAATAGATTATGTGTATAAGAAGATTTAATGCTCATTTAACACGCTATGGGTTTTCTGATCCTCTCTTAGAGATTCGTTGTTTCTATTAGCATATTAAACATTTGAGTATGGATTAATTTTTTTAGTGGTGGCCATAAACATTCCTCAGAACTCACCTTGAGAAATGTTGGCAAACATATAACCACAGACCAGATACACAGATACACTGACAGGGTTTCCTTGCTCAGTTGTGAAAAGTTAAGTTTGGCTCTTTGTTTCCCTTTTCTTTTTTTTAAATATATTTTTATTGATTTCAGAGAGGAAGGGAGAGGGAGAGAGAGATAGAAACATTAATGATGAGAGAAAATTATTGATTGGCTGCCTCCTGCACGGAGCCTGCAACCCAGGCTGTGCCCTGACTGGGAATCAAACCATGACTGGGGCCGGGATCGAGCCAAGGTCCTGGCTCTTGACAGAAATCGAAGCCACAACGCTTCAGGCCATGGGCCAACATTCTAACCATTGAGCAGCACTGGCTAGGGCAAATTATTTATATTTTAATTTAGAAGGCAGTCTAATAGCATACACTGTTTTATATTTTCCCAAGAACTTTGGCCAAGTCATTTAAAGTATCTTTCTCAATGCTGTGATTTGCTTATGTAGCCATATATATTATAATAATAAATGGTGTGTTAAGTTTTTACCTTTAATTGAAACTTTTCTTTTTAAAAAGGTAATCATAATAGTTCTCCTGGAACTGGTTAAAGGTGCCATTTTCTATTATCTAAAAAGTGACCCCACGGGAATCCAGAACAGGTAAGTACATTTGGATCTTGATCTCTATTACTTTTTGTAAGGTTATAGAAATCCATTAAGAGTTTGAATTTCAGCCAAGTATAGGATGAACTGAAGAGTAGAATAAGTCAGTGACTTGAGAGCCAGCTGTGTGGGAAGGTTAATTTTCATATATGGTGTAAAATATACAGAACATAAAGTCTATCCTCCTATCCAGGTTTAAGTGTACAATTCAGTGGTGTTAAGTGCATTCACGTTGTTGTAAAACCATTGCCACCATCCAACTCCAGAATGTTTTTCATATTCCGTTATAGGATAGCCAGAAGCTAGAAAAATTCCAAGGCGGGAGAAATAGGGAAACGGAGACAAGAAAATTAAACAAGGCCAAAAAGTTTGGCAGCCTGCAGCCGGCTTGTAAATAGCAAGCCCGATGGTCCCCCAACCAAGGATGCTGGAAGCAAGTGGTGAATACCTCTCCAAAGACAGCAGAGAGGAGGGAGGAAAGGGATGGGAGAATGCAGTCTTCTCTCATTCTAGTCCCTCAACAGGAGAGCCAGCAGTCTCGGGGCTTGGCAAGATAAAACTGTCAGGTGCTTGTCACAAATTCTGGGATAGCCACAACCAAGTAAAAGGGGGACCTTGAAAATTAACATGTGCCAAGATATTCGGCAGAGGACTTGAAAAATCGACAGACGGAAAAGCGTATAAGGCAGAAACCCCCATCCAGCCGGCTCTTCAGATTAGCTGAGAGCTCATCCGTGCTTTGTGCTGGATGATAGATTTGCTTGCCTTGCTCCTTTGATAAATTTGCATGTTTTACTTTCTTAATAAATGATTTTCTTAATAAATTCACTTTAACAACACAATAATCTGGAGTCACTCATTTGAATTCATTCATAGGCCAAGATAAGAATCGAGGTGGGGCCAGCCCTCTCCCTCTAACTCAAGGGGCTGTCCCATAACACCTCTCTGGTATCTGTGTATTACGCATGCATATAAGCATAACCAATGGATACAAGACACTGGGTGGCGGGGAGGCAGGTAAAGGCATGTACTGGAGGGTAGGGGAAGCTGCGGGGGAGGTCAATGGGGGGAAAAAAAAGGAGACATATGTACTACTATTTGTAATACTTCAAACAATAAAAAAAAAAAAGAAATGACAAAACTAATGCATAGTGACAGAAATTAGAACAGCAATTGCCCCTTGGTAGTGTATTGACTGGAAATGGGAACTAGGGAACTTTTGGGGGTGATAGAAATATTTTACATCTTGATTTTCATGTTAGTTACTAAATTGTGCACATTTTTCAAAACTTGTTGATCTGCATGCATAAGATCTATACATCTCTGTTAATTATATCTCAATTAAAAATTATCTTTTCAATAAAAAAATATGCATTAGGATTCTTAGGTAGACATGAAGGATATAGAGTACCACCTTAAAAAATTAGTCTATTATTTAACAATAAAACATGATATGGAAGGAATTTTACTGTCTACTAGTTCAGAATCATTATGAACATTATTGTACTGCTAAGTGAAAGACTTAACAAATTGAGCTGAATGTTGCCTTCTCCCATGTTTCTGAAATTAGCTTTTCCTATGATGTGAGGCTTTTGTGTGTGTGTGTGTGTGTGTGTGTGGAGAAAGTTGCATATCTGCTTGTGTACTGGGCCTGGCTATTTTTAATTTATTTATTACATTAAAAAACACTCTCTTAATTTTGTGTCATTTTAAATAATATACCACTTCATCTCTTTTAGTTTCTGCTCACATCCTCAATGTTAATTAAATTTTTTGGTTGTGCAGGGAACTGCAACACTGTTTCAGGAATGCTGGCATGCTGCTTTCATAAAATTTATTTATTTATTCATTCATAATGTTTTTATTGATTTTAAAATATGTTTTTATTGATTTTAGAGAGAGAGGAAGGGAGAGGGAGAGAGAGATAGAGAAATGGATGAGAGAGAAACATCAATCGGCTGCCTTCTGCATGCTCCCTATTGGGGATCGAGCCCACAACCTGGGCATGTGCACTTGACTGGATTTGAACCCGGGACCCTTCAGTCCATAGGCCTATGCTCCATCCACTGAGCCAAACTGGCTAGGGCATTTTCCTTGCCACTTTAATCTGAATAGTTTAGTGCTTATCACGTGAGGCAGCAGTTCAGGAGGTAGGAATGATCCAAGGACACATAGTGTACACAGTGCTCCTTCCCCTTCTCTCGCCGCAGAGCTGGGGTGCTCTTCTTCCTGACCACCAACCAGTGTTTTAGCAGCATAACGGCCGTGGAGCTCTTCGTGGTGGAGAAGAAGCTCTTCATGTGAGTGTGTCTGTTCCGGGGTGGGCGCTGTCCAGTGTCAGGGCTGGTGGTCAAACTGGTCACGTCCAGAAGTTGGCCTCGGATTGGTCCCTGGGGATTACCAGTGTTCATTGAGAAAAAGCAGCTGGGGCTGGGAGGGAAATCATGAGACCAAGGGAAAAGGGAGTTTAAAGATTAGGGTATGGCTGCAAAGGCCAATGGTACAGAGAATGCAAGAGATAGAGGCTGAAAAAGATCTTCTGTTTTAGCAAATAAGAAGTCACGAGGACCTTCACAGGAAAAGTTTGAGGAGCTCGGTAGAGGGAAAGTAGTGGGTTAAATTGTAAATTGAAGATGGGGAAGTAAAGTTGACAAAGAATATAGACCAAGCCTAGCCCTCAATGGAAGGGAGGATGGAAGAGCCAGAGGCAGCTGGTTTGTTTCTTGTGTTTTTCAAAGTGGGAAGAGATTTGCCCGTATTTGCAAGCTTGAGGAGAGGAATTGTTAGAGAGGGAAAGAATGAAGGTTTGTGGAAGAGTTTGGACTCAACGGAGGAGAATGTCAGGAAGAGGAGGGACCTACGTCTTCACTGGGGAGAAAACAGGATTTGATAGCTGACAGTTGGGAGGCATGATCATTGAAGGAAGAAGTGCCATGTTTTTCTTCATCATGAGAATGGAAAGAGAAGGTTTAGTGACCCAAAGCTCTACTTGGGGGGCGTGGAGAATAGCAGCACCACCTTCTTCATAGTCTGAAGTGGGAGAAAGTAAAGCCTGTGTGACCACTGAGATCAGCTACTGAAGTTCTTTTTCAAGGAAACCCAGAGACATAGGAGAGTAAGGAGAGGCAGAACGTGTTTACCTGGAGTGGGGTCCTGAGGGCAAAGTGGGCGGCATTGGGAGGGAATTCTAGAATGAGGAGAGGGGTCATTGCACAGAGCTCTTGGGAAGCAGGTCTCAGGGGAAGCATGCACCTGAGATGGTGCCTGATGCTGACTGGGTGAAGCTGTAGTTTTTAGACCCCTGCTGGCAGCAGAATGGATTAATCATCTGGCCTGTGTCTTCTTGAACTAATGTGGGATGGATGTTTGTGTTTTAGGCATGAATATATCAGTGGATACTACAGAGTGTCATCTAATTTCTTTGGGAAACTGTTATCTGATGTACTACCCCTGAGGACATTAGCAAGTATTATATTTACTTGTATAACATAGTTCTTGTTAGGTAAGCGATAAAACAAAAAGTGTCTTTAGTCTCAGAAGTGAGGGAAGCGAATTTCTTTTTTGCAAGCATGATTTTGGTTCTTAAAACTATAAACCAAGCTGCAAGAAAAGGAAGCATCTGTCCATTGTGCACAGTCAGAAGTAACTGTTCTCTGAGGTAATTTTTTGTCAAGACTTTATCAAAACTAACTTTTAACCCTTTTATAGTTTACTGAGTGATGGCATGTCATATACAGATGTGGAAAGAATTCATTAACATATTTGAGATTTTAATGGCTCAGTGGTTGAATGTTGACCTATGAACCAGGAGGTCACAGTTCGATTATGATCAGGGCACATGCCCAGGTTGTGGGCTTGATCCACAGTAGAGGGCTGTGCTGGAGGCAGCTGATCAATGATTATTTCTCATCATTGATGTTTCTATCTCCTCTGCCTCTCCTTTCTTCTCTGAAATCAATAAAAATATTAAAAAAATATTTGAGACTATGTTGGAAGAACTGGAGCTGGAATATTAATTGCCTATTTATATTCGAGTGTGTATGTGTGTATAGATAGGGACAGATAGCAAATTTGGGGGCTTATTGGTTTAATAAAAATACTTGTTCGATACATGTAGACAGAATCATTTGTGCATTGTGCTTAGGCTTCTTCCCAAGCTTATAGTCTTGAAATTTCCATATAGTTCACTGATATGCACATACAGATACCAGTAATATATATATATATATATATATATATATATATATATATATATATATTTGGCAAAACACTATAGGACAAGGTCCACTGATTGAAATTATGCCTCAATTTTACAAATAAGGGGTGTGTCTTAAAGAATTAGGCACAGAACCTGGATCCTCAGCTCCTGACTAGTGTTCTTATGGCTGCTCCAATACCTTCAGAGTGTATGACCCGTAATAGTGCCCCATTATAACATATGCAGTAGTTTTGTGAAACTTCATTTAACCCCATACTCAATCCCAAGCGCTGTGGTATTTGTCTCAGAGGCCTGGGTTCTGGCAGCACTCCCTCAGAGAGTGACACTCCTGGGAGGTCATGGGGTCCTGATCTCCCAGTTTCTTCACTGTCACTGTTACAGCAAACGGTGAGGAACGTGGTGATGTCTGGGGGGAAAGCATGTGCTCCTGACAAGTTTCCTTCTTAGGAGAAGGCCGTAGGATTCTGGCCAGGTGTGTAGCCTCCAGCCCTCCACCTCAGGCACTCAGAAATTGGTAATAATTGCACAACGGGAGCACAGGTGTTATGTTGTAATGTGCGCAGGCAGTAATATAAAAAAGAAAACGGAATCACTCTGTACAGTTATATGGGGGGGGGGGCAAGGAAATTGGTTGACTCAGGTTAATTGGATAGAGGATGAATTTTTTCATGCTAACATTCATTTCTCCAAATATTATAGTGTTTGCACAATAAACAATCCCAAACACACAGGGACCTAGGCGGTTGGATTAACCCCCTCTTTCCTTCCTAAGGATTGAAACCGAAGGTGGAGGCCTTCTTCATCATGATGTTTTCTCTTATCATGGTGGCTTATGCGGCCAGTTCTATGGCACTGGCCATAGCAGCAGGTCAGAGTGTGGTATCCATAGCAACCCTTCTCATGACCATCTCCTTTGTGTTTATGATGGTGAGTAGGAACTGTGCTTCTCTGAGAAGTAATTATTTCCCCTCATTCCTTCCCAAAAATTGACCTGTCATGGAAAACCTGCTTTGAGGATTTTGTCAATGGGCCTTTTAGCTTTAAGGAAGCCATATATTAAAAGATAGTTTATATCAGAGAATGTACCATCTTTTTCTTTCTTTCTTTTTTTTTTGTTGTTAATCCTCACCCAAAGATATTTTATCCATTGCTTTTTCAGAGAGAGAGAGAGAGAGAGAGAGAGAGAGAGAGAGAGAGAGAGAGAGAAGAGGAGGAAGGGAGAGAGAAACATCAGTGTGAGAGAGACACATGGACTGGTTGCCTCCCACACACACCCCAACCGGGGGCAGGGAGCCAACTCGCAACCCAGTACATGCCCTTGACCTAGAATCGAACCCATGACCCTTTGGTGCTGGCGCTGATGCTCTAATCACTGAGCCACAGCAGCCGGGGCTGTACCACCTTTTTCGCGACCTTACCCAGCCCTTTTGCTACTATTATAATGTAGTTACAACAACATTCATTAACATGCTACAATGAGAGGGGTAGTGCCCAGCCAGGTGGCTCAGTTGTTCCTGTGCACCCAAAGGTTCCTGATTGGATTCTCTGGGTTGCAGGGGTTAGATCCTCAGTCAGGCATATATGGAAGGCAGCCGATCCATCCTTCTCTCTCTTTCTTTCTCTGAGTCTGTCCTCAGGCGAGGATTGGGAAAAAATGTTTCTTAGTGACATACAGTGAAACCTTGATGACTGGGAACTTCAAAGCCAGAAATATTCCGACTGGAAGATTCCCTCATAAAAATGGCTGGTTCGTTGCCTGACTTCTGCGCTGGTGTTAGAGAACTGCTGGCTTATTTCCCCAGCAGCTGAGAGGGTTTGTTTGGATCAAATACTGTCCAAAAAGCTAATAGAACAGTGTGTGGCGTGGGTAGTCTATCTATCTTGGTTCCTCCTCTATTTTGAAAAGGAGTGTTTTAAAAATAGCGAAATATCCCAAAGCCCACAGAGTCCTACATCCCCTCCTTTCTGGGTTCCTGACATTTGTTTATATCATCCTTTTTTATTCTTTTTACATTTCCCTAAATTTTTAAGGGTCATAGATGAATAACAGGTGAAGGGGACCAGTTAGCACATTTCCCCATACTACATCAAGTAAACAGGAATGCTTAGCCTATTTACTTAATACATGTCCTTTCTGTTAGGGTAGGAGATGTCTCTAAAATTTTGTAGTTAGCCCAAACTCTTGCAAAAGTTTAATTTTCCATTTCTGAGTTTGAAAACTATCCAATCTAAATAGAATTGAAAAGTGATAAACCTTGTGTGTATTTCCTGTAGTGTCATCCAATCAATAAAATGTCCTTTACTATATAAAACTATTTTGCTTGATATTATTATTTCTGGATTTTATACAGAACTTTTAAAATCACATGTAAAACCGTATTTTACTGAGAGATGTTACATATTAAAGCACTTTGTTAGATCAAGTTGAAGAATATGTATTTCCAACAGCATCATGGCTCTTGTTATGCCCACCCCCCCATGGGAAGTGCCAGTTAGAAGTTTTGCATGAACCTCTTCTTATGTAGCCATCTCTTGCTGGAGCAGTCCTTTCTGGGGTCTCCGTGGCGATACCGCGTTTTGGTAGCTTGAAGTGAAGGTATTGATTCTGTTTTATGCCGCACTTCACATTACCCAGTACTAGTCCTAGGCTTTGGGTTATTTTAAGCATCCATTCTGAACTCCAAATTATTCCTAAAGTCACTTGGAGATAGAATGCAAACCCTGGGAATCAGAGAGCTTACTGTGTTAAGGAAGTCTAGAGGCCCACCAGGTGCTCAGGATCCGTTCTGGTGTGTCCATTGGTGGGAACATGGTGGTTGCATCATTACAACAGTCAGGACCGTGGGCCTTCCATGGTGTGCTGTTAGAGAGTAAAAGCCTCAACAATTAAGGATCTTCCAGTTCAATGAAACATAGATATGTTGTCATTCCTTCACAACCACAAACAGCCTCAGCTAAGAGAGGAATACACATGCCAGAAGGACATGGTAAGTCTTTAGATCAGTGGAAAGAATTTCAAGAAAGCGTTGTCCTTAGCAAAAATGTCTCCAGGGCGGGAGGGGGTTAAAGCGGTGAGCTTTACAATCAGGAAACCACTCCACCAGTTCTGGTTGCTGGGATTTTCTCTTGTAGATGTTTTCCGGGCTGCTGGTCAACCTCAGGACCATTGTGCCCTGGCTCTCATGGCTTCAGTACTTGAGCATTCCTCGGTATGGCTATGCGGTAAGTTCTCTTCTGTCCCTGTGACTAGTCTATTGTTCCCAAGCTGGGGACAAGCAGAATGAAGCCTGACCATCTCATGTCTCCAGACATGAGCTGTGGAGGTCTCCCAGGAGTTTTCTTTTAGGAGCAGTGATGGAGCCTTTCCTAAGTCTTGGGCCGCCTTGATGATCAACCTGGCTTTCCTTAGTCACCCTGCTGTGTGAGGGAGGGGAAGGGTTGGGGAGGTAGCTCATAGCGAGGTAGAAAGCATGATGAATTCATGTAAAAACAAGATAGTTGTATTTCAGTTTTATAAATAAGGAAATAACAGGATAGGATCTTAGAATATGTTTTTTTATATTGAAAGGGAAATTTGAAGAAAAATTAATACCATTTAATATTCAAAGCCACCATTGGCTTTAGAATCAATTAACTAACCAAAACGGTCTATGTCTTAATTTAGTATATAGTTCAGTGTCTAACTCCCAAGAATGATACTTGATTTTGATTAAAACAAAAAAGTATAATATAAAAGATTGTTATATGAATAAACAATAGCCATTGAGTATCACTGAACCATTTTAATTCCAGAATTTATGAGGTTGAAACATTGGAGAGAGGAGGAAGATAGTGCTATGGGGTAATATAGCCAGAGGTTTCCCAACTTGGCCAAATATTTATTTCATTTGTATGAGAAGCCAAAACCCTAACCTTTGGCCTCTTAAATACCAGGAAAAATCATTTTAGTTGCTCTGCTGTGACAAAGACAGTGAATGTGAAGCTTGGCTTGTTTTCAGAAATAACAATAAAGATTAAACTAGGAGGATGCAATTGTGATAATTCTTTGGAAACTTTGAAATTTAAAACGACCTTGCCTGCTCCCCTTTGTGTTACAGGTTTTGCAGCAAAATGAATTTTTGGACAAAACTTCTGTCCAGGACTCAGTGTCACAGCAAATGATACCTGTAGGTTTGCAATGTAAGCTTGCTTTCAATGTCATAATGCATTTGGTTGCTGTGTGGTGTGATGGAGAAAGGCCACTGGGCTGATCCGGGATGAGTCCTTTCAGGGACACTGACTTCTCTGAGACTACGTTTTCTTATCTGCAAGTGAGTTGTTGTCCACTGATGCATATGAAAGTATGCTACAACTCCCAGGTATTCTACTATGGTCAAAATTGTACTTAAGTTGGAGAAATATTTCTTATGGGCTGTTTGTTTTGGACCTTATAAAAGATTCTGTCGCTGTTTTGACTGAGGATGTGAGATTTGATTTTCAGAACATTTGCTTTTGAAATGAGCTGCTTTGGTATTTTACCAAGGCCTTACAGTGTCTGCACAATTTGGGTTCTGTGACGTGTATGAGTTCATAAAAACCTAAAGGCTTTTAAATAAAGATCAGCAAATAAATTGAATAAAATTGGACAGATGCTAAGAATGTAATCATATTCTTTTTCTGTTAAATTTCAGATGTACTGGAGAAGAATTCTTGATAAACCAGGGCATCAAACTCTTACCTTGGGGCCTGTGGAAGAATCACATAGCCTTGGCATGCATGATCATTGTCTTCCTTACAATTGGCTACCTAAAATAGTTATTTCTTAAAAATTTTTCTTAAATTTCCTTAATTGACATGATTTATGTACACATTAAAAAGGAGCATCTTGATGCAAGTATTCAATGAAGTTTTTTTGTTCTTTTCATTTGCCTTCATACTGCTATTCAGTGAGAATTATTTTCAACAGAAACCTTCATAGATATCACAGTGAACTGAATCATGAAAGAACCCAATTCATAAATTCATGGTGTTATGTACTGCTTATTAGTTCATCTAGTCAGACAGTAACTACAGGGGAGAAATCTAGTTTAATTAATTGATCTAAAAAAGAATTGAATTCTAGAAATCCACTACAAGTCACTAATATCTGTTAGCAATTGCCTCATCTTTAAACTGATAGGAGTGCCAGCTGATCTCCAACTCCAAGATGATATGAATCTATGATCTGCCATTATCCTATATAATAAAAGGGTAATATGCAAATTGACCCTAAGGATGGAATGACCAGTCGCTATGACATGCACTGACCACCAGAGGGAAGATGCTCAATGCAGGAGCTGCTCCCCGGTGGTCAGTGTGCTCCCACAGGGGGAGCACCGCTCAGCCATCAATCGGACATCCTTAGTGCTGCACTCACCAGCCATGAGACTGGCTTCTGGCTGAGCAGCACTCCCCCTGTGGGAGCGCACTGACCACCGGGGGCAGCTCCTGTGTTGAGCGTCTGCATCATGGTGGTCAGTGTGCATCATACCGACCAGTTGGTCTACCATTTGATCTTACAGTTCAGTGAATTACCATCAAAGGAACACCCTGTGCAAACACGAATCCAGGTCAAGGAGTGGACATTCCAGCACTTGGAAGCCTCCTTGTGCCCCTCTCCCAATCACTACTTGCCCACTTCTCTCTTGGTTATTTTTGACATGAATCTTGTATACTCTCCTCTGTTGCTATTATCAGAACATCACTACAGCTCAGTTTTGTGTTCCTGTGTGCATAGGTACATCCTTAGTAAGTCCCCCTCCCCCTTTGATTCAACTTAACTTTGGAATGACTTTAGATTTACAGAAAAGTTACAATGATAGTGTGGAAAGTTCCCATATACCCTTTGCCCAGTTTCTCTTAATGTCAGCCTTTTATATACCATGGTACACATCAAAACTAAGACCTTAACATTGGTGTTATCCTGTTAATTAAACTGTGCATTTTATTCAGATTTCACCACTTTTCTACTAATATTCTTTTATTCTTCTGGGATCCAGTTCAGGAGCCACATTGCATTTACACCCCTCTTTTGAAGTGAATCCTTTTCAGAATTACAGAAATTAAGCAAGCTGAGGATCAGCAGAGTCAAAACGCCTGTGACTGGTCATTTTGGAGTATCATTTAGCATCAGCAAGAGCCCTACCATGTTTTTGCAACATCAGTCCAGTGCCATAGAATTATATTTTTATTTTTGAACTTTAAGGAACAGTTTTCTCCATTTAAATGGCATTTGATTAATTATTATTATATAACCACTAGGGTTAATCAGTTTTTTTCTGTTCTTGATACAATTTTTTCTTCTTACAAAACCCTGGCTTAGCAACAGTTTTTTGCTTATACTGTTCCTCACACAATGAAAAATATATTATTTAGAGAGCGGTGATATATATGTGTATATATATATATATATATATATATATATATATCACATATACTGTATATAAAGAGAAATCGATATATATACTTTATATACAAAACATACTTAAACAAAATAGCCAAAAATAGTAACAGTACCTACTTTTAAAATCAATAGGAATTTATTGATATCCTATCATAAGTATCCTCCCTTTTTATTATAATTATCTTTTTGTATAATTCTGTTAATTATTATGTTAAGAAACACATACATAGATTAATCATGTTAACCATTTTTAAGGAAGGAATATTTTGAAAAGTATAAGTAAAAACATAAGTTCTATAAAGTAGAAAGGAAAATATTAGTTTATTGGTGATCCATTTATTGTTTAATAACATGTTATTTAGCCTCCATGTGTTTGAATGTTTTTAAGTTTTTTTTATTGTAGTTGATTTCTAGTTTCATGCCATTGTGATCAGAGAAGATGCTTGATATGATTTCAATCTTTTTAAATTTGTTTTGACTTATTTGTATCCTAACATGTGGTATATCTTTGAGAATGTTCCATGTGCACTTGAGAAGAATGTATATTCTGCCTCTTTGGCATGAATTGTTCTATAAATATCAATTAAATTCATCTGATCTAGTGTTTTTGTTTAAGCTCACTGTTTCCTTGTTGATTTTTTTGCCTGGAAGATCTATCCAGTGATGTGAGTGGGGTGTTGGAGTCCCCTATTATAACTGTATTGCTACCAATCTCTCCCTTAAAGTCCACCTAGAGTTTTTTTTATATATGTATTTAGGTGTTCCTATGTTGGGTGCATACATGTTTACAAGGGTTATATTTTCTTTCTTTTTAAAAAATATTTTTTTATTGATTTCAGAGAGGAAGGGAAAGGGAGAGAGAGATAGAAACATCAATGATGAGAGAATCACAGACCAGCCGTCTTCTGCACGCTCCCTATTGGGGATTTAGCCCAAAATCTAGGCATGTGCCCTGACCAGGAATTGAGCTGTAACCCCCTGGTTTATAGGTTGAAGCTCAACCACTTATACACATCAGCTGGGCTCATTCAATCTACTTTTAATTCCTTCCAATGTATTCTTGATGTCTGATGTGGTATTCTTCATTTCCAACTGGCTCTTGTTCATGGTTTCTATTTCATTTCTCATGCTGATATAGTTCCTATTAATTTCCTTGTAATTTTCACTAAATTTTATGAGAAGCCTTATAAGCATTGCTCTGAACTCTATATCTGATAAATTGCTCGCCTCCATTTCATTTAGCTTGGAACTTTCTCCTTTTTTTTTTTTTTTTCATTTGGGGGTTGTTTCTTTGTCTCCCTCCCCATTTTTGGTATCTCTTTGTGTTTATTTCTATGTATTAAATAGAACTGCTATGACTCACAGTCTTCATGGGGTGGCCTTGTGTAGTAAGTGTCCTGTTGGACCCAGTGGTGTAGTGTCTTTGATCTCCTGAGCTGGATTCTCTAGGAATATCCCTTGTATGGGTTATTTGGGTTCTCCTGTTGTAATTGAGTCTTAATTGTTGTCCGTTCATACGTGGGATCTCCCCTTAGGCTGGTTGACCATGAAGGGGTCTATTTGCCTATGCACATCAAACCCAAATGAGGCATGAACAGGAGTTTGCATCCAAGAAAGTGAGGATTTATTCATTAAGAAAATGGTGCCATGCCAGGAATTGTAAATAGCCAATGCACAAAGATATTACTCCAGAAAAGATAGATTTAATATTTTCAGAGAATTTTATCTCAAAGCAGCAAATATTCTTTTCAAGTGCATGGAACATTTTCTATACTAGACCACATGTTAGGACACAAGACAAATCTCAATAAATTTAAGAAGATTGAAATCTTATCAAGCATCTTCTTCTCTGACCATAATAGTATGAAGCCAGAAATTAATTACAAGAAAAACACACAAACACATGGAGGCTAAATACCATGTTACAAAACAATGAATAGGTTAACAATAATATCAAGGAAAAAATCATCCCTGGTTGGTATGGATTTTCCCCCAGTCCATCCTCTAGATGAGAATGCAGCCCAGCTGATACTTTTTTGCAGTCTTGTGAAACCGTGAACAGAGAACACAGCCATTACTGGCTCCTAATCCATAAAAACTACAGTAATAAATGCATGCCATTTTAAATCATAAATAATCTGAAGTTCCAACAAGCAAAACAGGATTATGAACCTTCTCTTGTTAGCTGGTAAGCAGCCATTAACAGGATAACAATTCTGTCTCCCTCTTACTCTTCAGCTGCTGGAATTTAGAATATCTCAGAATTTTTTCCTTGTCATTTCCCCCTTTTTATCCAAGTCTTTCAAAGGAAGCATTGCTGACGAAGGTCTGCGTGATTTTAATTATGTTTAAATGGCACATCTTTGTCCCACGGGTTGTGTTGTCCCACGTTGCTTGGAAGGCTTATTCCTAGGAGGTTGTATACTATGAGGGATGGGAGTCCAAGGATTCCATCAGGTGATGAGATGTCTTAGACCAGTTGTGGGCCACAGAAGGTGTGTGTGTGAGAGAGTTTTACCAATTAACCACTGCAGAAAATTTTAATTTCTTTGAAGAGTAACTTCTGGAAAGGTAATGAAGCTAGTTCAATCTGCCAAGTAAACATTTTAGCTGGGGCTGATTTATGGTTTCACAGAATTGAGAGAAGCTTTGGGTATAACATCTGCAATTATAATAAAAAGAAGCAAAGTAGGATTATTGAACCAATTTGTAGTATTTTTTCTACATAATGAGCTTATCCCCTGCTGGTAACCAACTGAAAGATTACTGTAGGCCATTAGTATCTAAGTAAGAGGTATTTCTACGGAAACAAAACAAACAAAGAAAACAAAGAAACAAACAAGAACAAATCCAGTATTTGAGTCTGTAAGGCTGTCAGTTGGGATTTCTAGATGTAAGGCCGGAAGCTTCTTTAGGTGGTGTTAAGGCAGGCAGTGGCCGTCTGGCCTGCAGTAGGAATGCCTTCAGTGATGTCATCAGGTGCTCAGGTAAACTCTGCCTGGTTTACTTAGCATCAGTCATTGGTATTGACTAAGCTGGTATAGCCATCTTCCTGTAGTTTATATTACGTTGTGTCTAGCTGTGGTTTATAATGGTAAGGCTCAGAAAAAGAATTTTAGTTCTCAATAATTCCAAGTCAAAGTGTTATGTAGGAAGTTAGACATGAGTGGCTACATTGGGGCCTACCCTGGGGTCCTGAACAGGGGCTGGACCAACATTGCCTTCAGACCGCCTCTCTATGGGTGGCCCAGTAGCCAGCAGACCACCAGAGGGCAGGTTCGGAACCAGCTGGTAATCTGTCCTCCTCTAGCCTATCACTGGTCATGCAGTTTGGTACCCCTAATCTTTCATATTGCTGACCTTTTCCTCCCTAAAGATAATAAATAGGCCTCAGTTGTATTTCAGCTCTGGGCCCAGAAAAGCAGCAAAACCAGACAAGTGATGCTGAGGCTGCCTTGGGACCAGCTACATTGACACAATGACTAATTAGTTAGTTGGCATCAACAAATCAGGGGACACCTGACCCCAGAAAGAGTGCACCTGGAAGGCTGATGAATATTCCCTGAAATCTCCCCTAAGATTTTCTCTGGAAAGAGAGAGATAAATACACACAGGACAAAGGACCCAGGGCACGCTCTCCCTCCACGGAGCACACCTATGCCATCCCCCAAAGGCACGTATCCCCCAGCAGCATATCCCCCAGCGGCCGCTCGTCCTGGGCTGAGCCCTGAACCTGTCTCCAAGGCCCCCTTTACTCTGACTTTCCAGTGAGCTAAAGCAGCCCGGCCCTTCTCTCTCTCAGTCTCTCGACTGGCCCACTCCTCGTTTGGAGTAAATCTTCACTAAACCCCATTTTGTTTTAATTTTTGTTGACATTAACATCTTTTCTGCGTTGACAGAAAGAACTGAGGTCCCAGCTGGCAACCCCAATTGGTAACAAAAGGATGGAAGAAGAAGTTTAACTCTAAAAGACATGTCTGTTCAAACCAAACTTAAACTAGCGTTAATCCTAAGTATTTCCCTAGAACGTGTGAGTTAGGACTGTAGAGCAATACAATCCTTAGTGGCCGGTTGTAAGCTTCCTGCCACAGGAGAACAAAAGAGCAGGAAAAAGCTTGCTGGACACCAGGGGTCAGCCCCTACAAGGAACTGAAACTGTCCTGAGGACACCTGGTGACACACCTGCATTCCACCCACATTCCAAGCCCACCACGCAGCCCCCAAGCCCGCTGACAACAACAGCTCATGTAAGGATGAAACTCAGCTCCTGGGTGTCGCCATCATTTAGCCACAGCTTTGCTCAGTGTTGTGCAGTCTTCCCTTTGGATATCCCCTCCCCAGCCTTCTCCCTTAAATAAACTCAGTTTTTCTTTAATCACCATCTGAGATGGTTATTTAGACTCCCCGCGCACCAGCATGCTAAGCTTCCATGTTCACCTTTCAATGTGGTCCTGAAAATAATGTGTGTTTTCTTTTAGTTTATTTCTTAATTTATGAGCCAATTAAATATTAAAGTTAACAAAACCTTTTGGAGGTAAAAAAAACACCGTCCACGTAAAACATACAAACAAAAACAGAACCCAAAGGGATCAAAACATAAACACAACTACATAATTATAGAGAGACACAAGATTTTTTATTTGCCCTTCACAATTTTTAAGGAGGCAGGGGAAGGTTGGGGGTCAGGCATAGGATATTTCAGCCGCTTGTGTTTTAAAATACCCCTTTCTCAAATATATGCACCCCTGTGTTCATTGCAGCACTATTTAAAATAGCCAAGATCTGGAAACAGCCCATTAGTAGATGAATGGATAAAAAAGTTGTGGTACAGCCCGGCCGGCGTGCCTCAGTGGTTGAGCATCAACCTATGAACCAGGAGGTTACAGTTAGATTCCCGGTCAGGGCACATTCCCAGGTTTCAGGCTGGATCCCCCATGGGAGATGTGCAGGAAGCAGCCAGTCAATGATTCTCTCTCATCATTGATGTTTCTCTCTCTCTCTCTCTCTCCCCCTCTCCCTTCCTCTCTGGGGGGAAAAAAAAAAGTTGTGGTACATTCACACAATGGAATGCTACTTGGCCAAAGAAAAGAAGAAAATCTTTCCTTTTGCAACAGCATGGATAGACCTGGAGATTATTATGTTAAGTAAAGTAAGCCAGTCAGAGAAAGACAAATACCATATGATTTCTCTTGTATGTGGAATCCAATGAACAAAATAAACTGTCAAACAAAATAGGAACAGAGGTATGGATATAAGGAACAGACTGACAGCTGTCAGAGGGGAGGGGTTGGGGAGACTGCATGAAAGAAGGTGAAGGGATTATATACATAACACATAGACACAGACCACAGTGTGGTGATAGTCACAGGGAAAAGGGGTGGGGGTAGGTGGAGATGGGCAAAGGGGGGGAAATGGGATGATAGGCGCACCATGCAGTGTGCAGATGATGCTTCATTGAGTTATACATTTTAAACCTGTATGGCTTTGTGAACCAATGTCACCCCAAGAAATTCAATTAAAAAAAACCACAATAGAACATTTGAATAAATAAAATAAAAATACCCCTTTCTCAAATTTTTTTCCTTCAGTTTTCAAGCCTCATGCAGTTGTGAGTTGGGTTTGCATTTCTGATTACTTGGCAGGAAGACCTGCTGAGACTTTCAAAATAGCCTTGTCAGCCTTTAAAAAAACAGCTTCCAATTTGGCAAAATTCCTGACCAATTATTATAACCTTTAGATTCTGTTCAAATATACCAATTTTTATAATCATATCTCAATAATCTTTAAACAATTTCCACCTTGTTGTGAAATTTCTGGGTTTTCCCTTCTGTTTCTTTTAATCTCTTATTGATTAACCTAATGTTTGTGTTAAAATCTATAAGACCCAAGTAGCAGAGGTAGCAAATTCAAAAGGCTTAACATTTGTATTTATTTTTGTCCAGTTGTGTGTGTTTTTCTTCCTAGTGCTGGGCAACTGTACTTCCAATATTCTATTTTATTTTCACTGTCCTAATTTTTTACAATATCTTCAACTATCTGAAGGTACATAGGAAGGGGTCTGAGTGGATTTTGATTTTCTAATTTCTGTCCTTTCATCTTTTTAAGGGAGTCTTTTAAAATTTTTTATTCATTAAATTGATTGGGGTGACACTGGTCAACATGAACATCTAGGTTTCAGGTGTGAATTTCTGTTATAAGATCTGTATAGTAGAGAAAAAATAGGTAGTCAGGATGGTATAGTGCATGCAGTGTCTCCGGTCTTCCACCAAATATGAGACACTCCCAGTCACAAACCTGCTAATTCGTGGCAGCTCGAACAACAGGCTTACAGGAAGTCTGCAAGTCTGCTCTTGTGTTCTATCCCTATGGTATTTCCTTCTTATGACAAACAGCCCAAGAGACACAGAAAAAAAAAAAAAAATGACTTTCTCTGGGAGGGAAGATTTCAATAAAGAAAACCCAAGAGTCAGTAGGCCCAAGAAGCTAGCTTCATAAATATTTTTCTTGCCAATATAAGTTGAGAAGAGAGAAAATAATTCTCATAATTTCTAACTTGTCATTTTTAGTAAGTTTGATCCATTCAAATTTTTTTTTTTTAAAAAAGGATGAATCAACCTCAGATTGTTTTCTCATAACAACCGGTGTTTTGGGGAGGGGCAGGGGACGTTTTGGAGTTTGACTTCCCCAAATTTAAATTGCTTTCAACCAATCAAGGCTGGGAAGTTGTTTCTGGTCAATAGAATGCTGCTTCCTGGTGCCCATCCCCATTGGGTCGCTGGCTATTTACTCTCTTATCTTCAGAGTGGAAAGCCTACCCTCATAGATAATTTCCAAAATTGCTAGTAAGCTTATAACCTTGGTCTGGAGCAAAACCCCAAACTAATTACATAGAATGGCCACCAGATGTCACTATGAGTTCAATTATCTCAGACAAAGAAAAAAAATATAGGTACATTAAAATTGAGGGTGTCCTTCAAAAAATCACTAGTGAGTTAATTCTCTCCTTCACATTTGCAGTACCAAATTGGTACTGACACGGTACCAACATGAGGGAATAATTCCTCACCACCTTCTGGGCTGCCACCTTCTAATAATCTCCTGAAAGAATACTCTCTGGCACCATAAAGCCCTGGGCTTCCACCAAAAGGCATGTGTTCCCAAGATCCAAGACTTTGGAGGTGCAGAAAGGGAGCACACTAGGAGTCCCATGAGCCTCAAGGGTATGTAGATGCCACACTTTGACCTTGACCCAAAGAGCAGCATTCCTCTCTGCTTCTCCAAAGTTTAGCCCCACATTAGGTGCCCAATGTTAAGCACAAAGTTTATATTTTTTAAGTAAAATTGGCTATGTGTATTAAATTTTTTTTACTGGGAATAACCTTATTTCTTAGCAATTCTCTCTCTGAAACTTATCTGGGTGTGTGCAATGACATTGCTATAAGGATGTTTTGTGAACAATAGGAAGCTTGGTTAAATTAATTATGGTACATAATAAACAATTGAATAACCATGCAACCATCCTATATAATAAAGAGGTAATATGCAAATTGACCATCACACCCTCGCACAAGATGGCCACCCCCATGTGGTCACAAGATGGCTGCCCTATGTGGTCACAAGATGGCTGCCACAAGATGGCTGGCAGGGGAGGGCAGTTGGGGGTGACCAGGCCTGCAATGGAAGGTAGTTGTGGGGGGGACCAGGACTGCAGGGGAGGGCAGTTGGGGGCAACCAGGCCTGCAGGGGAGGGCAGTTGGGGGCGACCAGGCCTGCTGGGGAGGGCAGTTGGACCAGGCCAGCAGGAGAGGGCAGTTAGGGGCAACTGGGCCGGCAGGGGAGAGCAGTTGGGGGGATCAGGCCAGCAGGGGAGTGGTTAGGGGGCGATCAGGCTGGTAGGCAGGCGAGTGGTTGGGAGCCAGCAGTCCTGGATTGTGAGAGGGATGTCTGACTTAAATATAAAGTTGTAGCAAGATATTGAGCAACAGAGAACCATGTTTGCAATAGAGCAGTTTACAAAATAATAATAGCTACTACCATTTACCTTGTGCCAACCAGTGAGAATGACTGTTCAGTGCTTTACACACACATGATCTCATTTAATCTCCGTAACTACCCTGAGAGAATGTTTCTCCTGATCACCAATAACCACCTAAAGCAGGGGCCCTCAAACTTTTTAAACAGGGGGCCAGTTCACTGTCCCTCAGACCATTGGGGGGCCGGACTATAGTTTTAAAAAAAACTATGAACAAATTCCTATGCGCACTGCGGGCCCGGGACAAGTCGGCTGCTAAGCAGGACAGGCAGCAGCACCTGGCGGGCCTGATAAAAGTCCTCGGCAGGCTGCATGTGGCCCGCGGGCTGTAGTTTGAGGACCCCTGAAAAGACTAAGTAACTAGCTCAAGTTCAAATCTCCAGGGTGTGGGAGAGCCAGGATTCAGACACAGGCTATTGACTCCAGAGATGTTGCCCTTCATCCCTTTGCTTTGTATATAAACTCACTTTGTTTTTAAAGAAAAAATATATACAAAGACACAGACTAAAAGCTGATGAAGCTGATGGTATGTATTTGATGGGTAACAGGCAATTTTTATTTTCTTCTTGTTTGATATGTAATAAGAGAGAGAGAAAAAGATTAGTTAAAAGGAAAAGAAAATGTGGGGGTCCCATTACCCTGCTCTATAAAAAAAAAGTTAACCTTTTCAGGTAAAATAAAGGAGAGGTCACGAAGTGGAGGGTGCTGGGCCCTGGTCCAAGTAAGGCTGTCACCCATTTATTCTCCTAACTTGTTTTTGTTTTAATATATTTTTTATTGATTTCAGAGAGGGAGAGAGAGAGAGAAACATCAGTGATGAGAGTGAATCATTAATCAGCTGCCTCCTGCACTCCCCACACTGGGGACTGAGCCTGCAACCCGGGCATGTGCTCTGACCAGGAATGGAACCATAACCTACCGGTTCACAGGTCAATGCTCAACCACTGAGCCAAAGTGGCTGGGCCATTTTCTCTAGTTTTATAAGTTGCCTCCTGGAACTGCTTTCAGAATTTTTTTCATCTTTAAAGTTTTATTCTATAGAGGGTGATTTTCAAATTTTCAAAGTTATTAAGAGCCAGCTCTGAAGAAATTTTCCCAACATTGGCTTAAAATGACAAATATATTTGTATGTGAGTTTGTAAGGGTCTTTAAACTGACTCAGAAATTTAATAAAAAAAAACACACAAAATAAAACAAAGCACAACCCAATTTCATCCAAGTGTTTGGGGACTTAATAGATATATATACTTTTAAGTCATTTAAAAGTATACAGTATGATGTTTTTAACATTCTAAAAACATTGTGTGTGATCCACTTTCTTATCTAGGCCTGTCTGAAATTTTATTGTATGGGGTAAAGAATTAACAGCAATTCCTTGTGTTGCTTTAAACAGTTTAATGGGTATTATAATTTTTGTTCGTAAATACAAACCAGAAACTACCTAGATGCAGGTACTAATTTCGGGGAGCAGCTGCAGCAGGTGAATTTGGGCATAGCCATTCACACTCAGAAAGCCTGATAACCAGCGCTTTTCCTGAATCTGCAGATCACTTTCCAGCTTTTCCATGTGCTCAGTGTCTTGCAAAGAAGTGTTTATCACAGCTCTGTGACGAATGCATTTAAACTATTCCCAGTCATATTTTCACTCAAAGAGTTTTGTCTCCATTTAGCACTCCTCCCCCCCCGCCACCCACCCCCCCGCTCTCCCCGGCCCCGCCCCGCCCATAGATTTAGCTCCTGATTCCATTGGCCCTGGGTCATCAAAACCTAATGTCTCAGAAGCTCATTCAATAGAGACCACCACTTGACCTGGATGCGGAGCGAGTGACCCTGAGAAAAGCCTAGGTGTCCGCATCCCCCGGTGCTCAGGCGCGGGCCCCGGCGGTGACCCCATCCACCCAGGGAGACGAGGTATTGATGAGCTGGGGTGGCGTCCGGGGATTACCCGGGCTCGTGGCCAACTGTCCATTTCCTACGAGCCCTGGACACAGAGCTTTTGGTTTGCCTCTGGATGCTCTGGGACAGTCGTGTCCGTGACCCGGGCCCATGGTGGGTGGGGTTGGGGGGTGGCGGGTCCAATGGGGAACTCGGTACCTGCGCTACCCCGGGCGCGGGCTCCACCCCAAGCTTATCCAACGGGGCAGGCGGCGCCACGCCTTCCGCCCTCCCGCGGGCGCGGACCCCGAGAGCCTGAGGAGCAAGGGAGGAGCCGCTGCCCCGCGCTCTCCCGGCCCGAGGCCCGAGGCATTTTGAAGCTGTGTCGCCTTGGCCTGCGCTCTTCTCCTCGCCGTCCCAGCTCGCCGAGCGCTGCCCAAAGCTCCTGACCGTGACCGCGACCGCGGGCCGGCGCCTTCCCCGGTGTTAGCTGCGCGCGTGAGTGCTGGGCGCGTGGGGAGCGCGCGGGCGCGGTGGGTGGGCTGCCGGTGGGGCTGTGGGCGTCGGCCCGGGAAGGTCGCCTCCTGCCCGGCTTTCCCGCCCGGGGCTGACCTGAGTCTGTGGTTACAGACCGAGTCCCGAGCGCGCAGGAGGGGAGAGGGAGTCCAGGAGCGCCCACCAGAGAGTGGGGGTCCCTGGAAGGAGGCAGCCTGGAAAGGAGCCTGGAGATTTTGGAAAAGCTTCACGCTGGGAAAGCAAATGCTTGACGTCCTTGTGAAGCAGGACCTGCTTCCTTAGCTTGTGTAGGGCCGGTCTGGGGGACTCATCTCCGCGGTTACATGAATGACTGTGAGTGCTCTGCCTCTGAGCACACGGACCCTGAGATCCGAGCCCTGGAACTGCTGAGTGAGTGGTGACAGCCCTTTGGGATGCCAGTGGCTGGAAAGGTCGGTGGGCGTTGGGAGTACATTTGGTGGAAAATAGAAAACTGTTCAGTTGAGATGACTAGGTTTTAATTAGTCCCTCCCAGATTCATTTGAATAGGAAATGCATAGTGAAAATTCACACTGCTTTTCTGGAAAATGATGTGTTGATGCAACAGATTCTGTGTGTGGTCATGTGTGTTAAGGGCCGGTTGGTAAAACTCTTTCTCCAATTGTGTAGAGTTGTTAGTGGATAGATAAAAACTTGAGCATGGAAGTTACACCACGGTGGAAGAAAAGTGTGTTAATATTAGTAATTTAAAAGGGATTAGCCAATATATTGCTTTGTTTTTTTTCATATCCAGGACATAGGGTTTTTTTTCAGTACTTTGGATGATTTGCTAAACAGTCATTGAGCTCCCTTGTGTAATTTTTCTGTGTGTAGTTTAATGATTAACTTCAAAGAGTTAACCAATTTATTACAATACTGATTAAAAATAATACAGAATAAAGGAAAACCAAACAGAAAACTAGAAGACCAAAAAGGTTAGGTTGCGAATCTAGCAAACAATTAAAATGCCTCCAATGTTGCCAAGTTTCATTGTCTTCGCTAATAGTGTTCATATAAATAATTCCATTTTCAGATTCATAGTAACAAGTGTTTATTGATCATCTTTGTTCCTGAACCTGGGCATTCAGCAAGAGCCCACCTCAGGCAGCACGGTCTTTTGAATCAAGATAGTATTAAAACACACTTACAGCCAAAATCAATTTCTGCATTTATTTATTAACCATCCATGAAGCAGTTGAGGTGAGCACAAGTATTACAAATAGAAAATAAAATACAGCTGGGAGTTACTGTGGGAGAGCACATTGGAATGGATGTGAACAGATCGAAGGACCATACGCAAATTAAGTTGCATCCCGCGGCCATCAGTCACAATTCAAAGAGGATGAAGGGGAAAACATACCAGGTCCTTAGGGAAGCTTTTCCTGGCACTTACTTCTTGTGTCACAGAAGGATGTGGAGGAGACGGAACCATGGCAGTGGGAGAGCATCGTGCGTGCCCATCTGATAGTGCAAGTAATGGTGCGTTTTCTAGGCCTGCTTGCTGTAGCTGTAATTTTCCTTACTCTACGTGTTATGAAAAACACTTGTTAGTTGCTAAGACCCTGGGCTCACACATGCTGCTGTTGAATGATTTGGCTTCCTTGGGGATAAATCTAGACTTTCTAGGGGTATAGGTGGATCTCATGTGCTTCAAATACTCTGTATTTCTCTCTGTCAAGGGTTTTTGATAGACATTTGGCAACAGTTGAAAGATATATCAAGTGGGGAGGTATATTCTGTGTTTTCTTACTGGGGTCAGGCCTGGGGACTTTTAGTAAAAATTAATGAACCTGAATGGCCATCCTCTCTATAGGATCTACAGGAAATTAAAGTGTATCCTTTAAGAAATCAGTTCTCGCCCTAACTGGTTTGGCTCAGTGGATAGAGCGTCGGCCTACGGACTTAAAGGTCCCAGGTTCGATTCTGCTCAAGGGCATGTACCTTGGTTGCGGGCACATACTCAGTAGGGAGTGTGCAGGAGGCAGCTGATCGATGTTTCTCTCTCATTGATGTTTCTAACTCTCTATCCTTCTCCCTTCCTCTCTGTAAAAAATCAATAAAATATATTTAAAAAAAAAAAAAAAGAAATCAGTTCTCAGTTTACTCCTGGATGTGACCCAATAATTGATAAAAGTGTCTGGGTGACTTTGGCCTTCTGGTTTTTTTTTTTTTTTTTTTTATTACTAAAAGTTTTGTGAGATATCATTCACAGATGATACAAAACGCCTATTTAAAGTACATAGTTTGTGAAACCATCACATTTTATCATCTTCCCCTTTAAAAATCCATTAGCAAGTAACTCCTTCTTCTCTTCATTGTTCCTCCCACCCCATTGTTTTTTAAAGCAGGTATTCTATTTCACTGGGAGGCTGTTAGAAAGTACATATAATCTTAGATCCACAAAGTTGGCTTATTTATAGAGATAAATGAAATATTCAGAGAACTGTAACACTGAAAGTTAGTAGTTTAAATTAGGGGTGGATACGTGTGTGTAAAGCAAAATTGCTGTTCCTGTCTTGATTTCAATGAAGAAGTTTTGTTTTGGTGAGAAGGTAGAATAAAATCTTAGCAAAGTAGAAACAAGGTTTGAACAAGGTTTCTTACACTTTTCTGATGTAGGTGAGGAGGAAACTTTCCTTTACCCTCAAGGTTCTTTTAGTTGGTCTAATAACCAAATGAACACGAGACAGATTAGCAAGAGAAAATAACCAAATTTAATAAATCTGTGTGGGAACCTCATACACATGAAAGAGTCAGAGACCCCACATGCAGGAGAGATTCAGAGACAGAAAGGTAACATCCTATATAATAAAAGGCTAATACGCAAATCGACTGAACAATGGAATGACCAGTCACTATGATGGACACTGACCACCAGGGGGCAGACACTCAACGCAGGAGCTGCCCCCTGGTGGTCAGTGCACTCCCACAGGGGGCGTGCTGCTCAGCCAGAAGCTGGTCTCACAGCTGGTGAGCGCAGCAGCGGTGGTGGGACCCTCTCCCGCCTCCTTGGCAGCGCTAAGGATGTCTGACTACTGGCTTAACAGGGAGCAGGCCTAAGCCGTCAGTCAGACATTCCCGGAGGGCTCCAGCACTGTAAGAGGGTGCAGGCCGGGCTGAGGGACGCCCACTCAGTACACAGATTTCATGCACCTGGCCTCTAGTGGGTGTATAAGACATTCTGAGTGAAATCTTTAGAGATAAGGTGCTTTGGGGGCTAACGGGTCATTGCAGGAAGAACAGATGCTTAGTGAATTGAAGTTTATCCCGCCCTATAGACAGGTCAAAAGAGGTTGTCTCTGATCATCTCTTATTAAGTATGGGCAAGGCCTCTAATTCAAAATACTTTTTAAAAAATTGATTTGAGAGAGAGAGGAAGTGTGTGTGAGAGAGAGAAACATTGATTTTTTGTTACCGCTTACTTACATATTCATTGTTGATTCTTATGTGTGCCCTGACTGGGGATGGAATCTGCAATCTTGGTGTACTGGGATGACACTCTAACCAACTGAACAACCCAGCCAGGTCAAATTCTTATAGGTAGTTAATGGAGGGGTGGAAGTTTCTCTTCTACCAGACACTAAAGTTGCTTTTAGCTCAAAACAATACAAGTACCACAGAGGCACATCTTGGGGTAACTTGATCTGAACTTTCACATGATCATTAGCCCAGTCCCTTTGGGCTAGGTCTTAGCCAGCTGTCATTTCACTGGCATTACGTTCTTTGTCACCTGGAAGAGTGAAAGTGGAAATCTCTAGAAGGCCACAAGCCCTATAATCTCCCTCTGAAGCCACTTGAGGTGAGTGACTTACAGGGAAAGAGGAAAGTGCTGAGAAGCACCCGAAGTTTGGACACTTCACAGAGGTATGCCTCTCTGCTTCCTGTCCTACACAGCCTGACCCTGACCTGACCTGACCCTGTCTTCTCTATAATTATTCGTCATTGTGCCAGACTAGCAGGAGAGAGTGCGAAGTGTGCTGAGAACAATTAGTATTAATATCTGACCCGTCACTGGGAATGGGAAAGACATTCAATTATTATCCTATTGTTAATAAATACCATTCAATCGATCTTATTACATAAGTGTGCAGCCAGTGGAGTCATCACCCAGTAAAAGTGTAAAGACTTAGGATCTGATCCTACTTGGTCATAGTCTGGTCAGTAAAATGGAATGACTCCGCACAAGATGTGAGGATCAAATGAGATCATACAGTTTAGTATTGTTTGGAAACTATAAGACACTATCTATATTTTGCTATATAAACAGTATATTAAATAAATTATTTCAATATGCAATCAATACACAAGTATTAGTGAGCTATTTTACCTTCTTTTATTCATACTAAGTCTTCAAAATCTGGAATATATCCTACGTTACTGCACATCTTAATTAGGACTGTCCGCATCTCAAGTGCTCAACAGGCACATGTGGTAATGGCTGCAGAATTGGGTAGCATGGGTCTCTGGGCATTAACTGATACAGTGATAGAAGCTGGTTTGGACAATGCCTTTTTTATCCTGAAGATAATCTATTTATACATGTGTCTCGTGCTTTTAATAACTTCTAACTTGTTTCTGATTCCTAACTCTTCTTAGTCAATGCAGAAAGAATAAAGTTTCAGGAAATTCAAGAATCTAGGAAATAATATTTGTTTATTATTTTAGTACATGCCTACGGTGGGCAAGGTCTACAGAGCTGAGTCTTATTTCTGCAAAACTGCCATCTGACTTTGATTTAAGATCTTTCTGATTTATTTCTCTTGTTTAATAACATGGGGAGACTGTTACATGTCTTTCCAGTATACCTCATATGATAGTTACCTCAAATAAAATAGGTATACTTCAGAAACCCATTAAACAGTAGGCTAATTTTAGTTTAAAAATCGAATGGTACCATTTCAGTCACACTAAATCTAATAGCACTATTGTTATCATGCCAAACCACTCACCCACTTGCATCTTGAAACTAAGCTAAGAGTAGAATCCATTTGGCATGTGCAGTGTTGATTTATGCCCAGATGTAACGAGCAATGTAGTATCAGTTGACCCACTCCAGTTGCTACTGCATAGGTCTCACTACAGTTGGTATTGTGTAGGTCTGGCCTTGCTACTTAGCTGTTCTCTTCAAGTACAAACCACTCCTGTCCTTATTTCATAAATAGGTACATATCTTCCCTTCACCCCAGTGGGATGTGACCTACCTTTCCTCATAGACTGCCACTCCAACTCAGTGGTTAATTCAAGTGGTTTGAATTTTTCAGTAAAAACCACATTGCTATCTTCTTCTCCCTCCATAATTTCTACCTAAAGCAGGAAGAGTGCGAATCGCTTCTGGAGAACAGTTTACAAAACATAAGCTTCCCGCTCTTACTTCCCTCTCAGTGTGGTAGAGAGAGCCCCAAGTATTGGTTTTTAGGAGAACCTCACAACTGTCATATCATTTGAATTTCAGCCAAACATAAATATGCCAGATTAGAAAGAAAAATATGTTTTTGATGTGTTATCGTTTAGAAAACTCTGCTTTTTTAGAATGCATATAGCTGTGACTGGGTTGTATAGCTCTCGGTGAAGAAGTTTTCAAGAAAAAAGAAGGCATTTTAAGTCTCATGTTACATTTCCCTTGTAACATTAAAAAAATTGGCATCATTTTATTTAAAAAAATTTTTTAGACTTACTAATAGTTGCAAAAAATGGTATAGAGAATTCCTGAAATATTTTACAGTTGTCAAAACTAATAGATTAACCTTGGTACAATGCTGTGACACTGTTAAATAAACTGTAGACTTATTAGAAATTCACTGGTTTACACCATCCTTTTTCTGTTCACAAAGTGGTCCAGGATGTCATGTTGCATTGTTATACATTTGATTGATATACATCCTTAGTTTCCTCCACTCTGACAATGGCTCAACTTTCTGTTGTTTTTCATGACCTTGACACTCGTGAAGAATACTGATCAGTTATTTTATAGAATGTCTCTGGTGATGTTTTCTCATGATTAGATTGAGGTTCTGCATTTTGGGAAAAAATAGCATAAAATTCCAGTGAATTTATGCAGGGTACATGACATCTCATTACTGATGTTAACCTTGTCAGGTTCCCATTGGAAAGTAGATATCTTGGGAGAGAAACTTAGAGTATGCAAATATCCTGTTTCTACTCAAACTTAAACTTGGATTATGCTAATATTGTGTTTACCCTCCCTCCCTCCCTCCCTCCCTCTCCCCTCCCTCCCTCCCCCCCCTCCCTCCCTCCTTCCCTCCCCCCTCCCTCTCTCCCTCTCTCCCTCCCTTCCTTCCTCCCTTCCCCTCTCTGTCTCTCTCTGTCTCTCTGTCTCTCTCTCTCTCTGTCTCTCTCTCTCTCTCTCTCTCTCTTTCTTTGTTATAAGAAACCAAGATCTGGGCACCAGGTGTTCTACTGGAGTAACTTTGAGCTTTTTAAGTTTAATAGATTTGTGAGCTAGAAAATGCATGTCTACAAAGAGGAGCAGTGCCTTAAATTTCAAACACTGTAGAAGACCTAATTAGTTGGGTTCAGTTTCTTATGGGAAAGAAATAAATTTGGCAGGGCTTAGCATTTTTCTCAAATGATGACCTATAAGTGCTTATAGAACAAACAAATGAACACATACATTTTTATTTATTAGGCTCTTAAGAGAAAGTAGCCTCTTTTAAAAAAATCTATTAGCTTAATTAAATTATATCCTTTTGGTTGAATAAATGTGAAGGGGCGATATGCCTAGGCCATATATTTGAAATGTGCTGTTAACCTCAAAATGAAAAGCCAAAGTGAGAGGCAACAAGCATTTATTTGAGACCCCAAAGAAGAGCGATTCTGGTAGCACTGACTTAGGCAAACATATGAGTGCTATTCTGACTAGGAGGTGAAGGCAAGGGGTATTTATGAGGAAGGAAAGGAAGATAATTATATGAATAGAAAAAGGAATTTCTATAGGTTTAGATAAGCTAACATAGTGAAGCGAATCCTAAAGAATAATAAAAAGAAGAATGTCTTTCATTTTCAGTTCAGTAATCATGATGTGTGCTTTCCAAACAGTTGTTTGTTTGGGATTCAAGGCTGCTTTGGGTCCAATCCAAAGGTTATTTTGCCAGTTTTAACGTTGTAAAGGTTTGAGGAGTAAGGTATATAAGGCCGTTCCTCTGGGATGGCAGCTCCAACTTCATTTTGAAGTGGCTCTGTTTATATTATTTTTTATATTTTCCTTTTTGCTAGAAACCTTTTCTTGCAAGCACCACTGATAGTCATCAGAAAGCAATACCAATCTCTACTAATAAAAGCCTAGGTGGCGTCTCGCCCTCGTGTCATCACAAGATGGCCAACCCCATGTCATCACAAGATCAGGGAGGGCAGTTGGGGTCAACCAGGCCAGCAGGGGGGAACAGTTAGGGGCAACCAGGCCAGCATAGGAGGGCAGTTGGGGGCAATCAGGCCAGCAGGGGAGGGCAGTTTGGGGCAATTGGGCCAGCAGGAGAGGGCAGTTGGGGATGATCGGGCTGGCAGGGGAACAGTTAGGCATCAATCAGGCCGGCAGGGGCTCGGTCAGGGGGCGATCAGGCTGGCAGGCAGAAGCGATTAGGAGCCAGCAGTCCCGGATTGTGAGAGGGATATCCAACTGCTGGTTTAGGCCCGATCCCTGACTAAACCAGCAGTGGGACATCCCCCGAGGGGTCCCAGATTGGAGAGGGGCAGGCTAGGTTGAGGGACCACCCCCCAGTGCATTAATTTCATGCACCGGGTCTCTAGTTAGTTAATAAGAGGATTGTCCATCCCTCATTGCTGGGAAGGCTCATGTTCATTCCCTGCATTTTCTACATAGGAGGGAAAAATGGTTTTCCTAGGAGCCTTAGGCCACATTTGAGCAACATGGGCACGAGAACAGAGGAAGGCTTCATCTTCATGTCCCTTTAAGAGCAAACATCTGTTGTTTTTTGAGGTTTCTCATATGAAGTTTCATAAGCCTTAGCAATTATCTTAAAACGCTGAGCACTGCCCGGCCAGTTTGGCTCAGTGGTTGAGTGTGGACCCATGTACCAGGAGGTCACAGTTTGAATCCCAGTCAGAGCACATGCCGGGTTGTGGGCTCTGTGCAGGAGGCAGCCAATTAATGATTCTCTCTCATCACTGCTGTTTCTATCTCTCTCTCCCTTCCTCTCTGAAATCAATTTAAAAAAAAAGAAATAAAAATAAAAGGTCAGAGTGAAAAGCAACAAATATTTATTTGAGCTCCGAAAGAATAGCTGTCTGGCAGCACTGCTTCAGTCAGAAACCAGGTAGTGTTCTGATGTGGAGGTGAGGACAAGAGGTATTTATGAGAAAGGGAAAGGATGTAATTACATGATCAAAAGAAAGACATTTCTATGGGTGTTAATAAGCTAAGAAAGGAATTTCTATAGATGTAGACAAGCTAACATTCTGAAGAACGTTTTTAATTTTCAGTGGTCATGATGTCAGCTTCGTTGTAAGCTTTTAAAATACAGGGTGTCTTCCCAAAATGTATATATACTTTAATAGCTGGTAGCTCAATTTAAAAAATGAAATGTATTTTAAAAAACACTGCCTTTATGATTTTTTAAAGTGTGTGTATACATTTCTTGGGGACACCCTATAGTTGTTTGGAATACCATGTTTTAGGCCTAATCCAACAGTTATTTTGCCCAGTTTTAATACTCCAAAGGTCTGAGGAGGAAGACTTGTAAGGCAGTTCTTTTTTTTCTTTTTTTAAATATATTTTATTGATTTTTTACAGAGAGGAAGGGAGAGGGATAGAGAGCCAGAAACATCAATGAGAGAGAAACATCGATCAGCTGCCTCCTGCACAACTCCCACTGGGGATGTGCCTGCAACCAAGGTACATGCCCTTGACCGGAATCAAACCTGGGACCCTTCAGTCCGCAGGCCGACGCTCTATCCACTGAGCCAAACCGGTTAGGGCAAGGCAGTTCTTCTGAGATGACAGCACCAACTTCATTTTGATGTGGCTCTGTTGATAATATTTTTTACCCAAGCATGAGTGTGTAGGCAGTTAGACATGAGCAGATCAGTGACCACAGGCAGGTATAGAAGGTCATCAGGGTGGAAAGCCCTAGGTGCCTAGCAACGGGCAAAACTGGGAAAACAAGAACCTTGACCCCACAGTAACCTTTCCTCCCTAGCATATTGCTGGCCATGTGGTTCAGACCCTTCCCTGACCTCTCCCCCACTGGCTTGCCAAACCATGATGTTTTGATTATCCTTGCTTTGTAGTACAATTTTACATCAGGTGGTGTGATACCTCCAGCAAGGTTTTGTTTTTCCCCCCTAAGGATTGCTTTGGCTATTTGGGGTCTTTAGTGGTTTTATAGAATTGTGATGATGTTTTTGTTCTATTTACAAAGAAACCATTGGGACTTTCATGGGGATTGCATTAAGTCTGTATATTCCTTTGGGTAATGTGATTACTTTGAGTTTTAAAAATTAAAACCATGTTTATTGCACATTTCAAGCCTGTTCACAAGCTGTTAAGTTCATCTAATTTCTTATCTTAATTAGCCATTTTTAAATTCATTTTAGAGAGAGGAAGGGAGAGAGAAGGTGGGGGGAGGGAAAGAGAGAGAGAAATATCAGTGTGATATGCCTCATGAGTTCTGACCAGGGATTAAATCTAAAACTTGGGTATGTGCCCTGACTGGCAATCCAACCCCGCCACCTGTTGGTGTGCTGGATGACGCTCCAACCAACTAAGCCACACTGGCCAGGGTTACCCTCATATCTTTCAAAGGGGCTTTTTGTAACTTCTTTAATGAAACATTAAAAAAAATTTGTTTATAAATGTAATGCTCATTTTTTTTTGTCTGTTTGTTTTTTATTGATTCTTAGAGACACAGGAAGGGAAAAAGAGAGAGAAACAGTGATGTGAGAGTGAAACGTCCATTGGCTTCCTCCCACACAACCCCCAATGGGGATGGAAACGGCAGCCCAGGCATGTGCCCTGACCAGGAGTCTAGCCTGCAGCCCTCTGGTGCATGGGAGAGCGCCCAACAAACTGAGCCACACCAGCCAGGGCTAATACTCAGATTTTTTTAAATTTTTTTATTTTATTGTTTGAAGTATTACAAATAGTAGTACATATGTCTCCTTTATTTTTTCCCCATTGACCTCCCCCCAGCCTCCCCTACCCCCTAGTACATGCCTTTACCTGCCCCCCCGCCCCTGCCCAGTGTCTTGTATCCATTGGTTATGCTTATATGCAAGCGTACAAGTCCTTTGGCTGATCTCTTACAGGCTCCCCTCCTCCCCCCCTCCCGCAACCTCCCCTGCCTTCCCGCTGTAGTTTGACAGTCTGTTCAATGCTTCTTTGCCTCTGTATCTATTTTTTACCCATTTCTTTCCTTTAAGAAATCTTGCATCTGCAGACTAGAAATAAACATATAATAACAAAAAATGTTTGAGTCCCAATTTTCATGTCCAACAGTTCTGAGTCCCCGTTTCAATGTCAAACAGTTCCTTAAGTGTACATGTCAGCAATGATATCTGGATGGTGGGCACATGGTGGCAATGCAGGTCCGACCCTCTCTGGTTTGGTCCTAGGCAACCTGCTGCAACACACAGCTACTGACTGCTAGTGTGACAAGGCATCGTCAACGTCTTCCATCTCTGGACTGTTTCTCCTCTTGTCTTCGTGGTTGGAGCAGACCTGTCAATTCCTCTCTGTTGCAGGAATCCACATGGTCTTGGAGTTGTTTTCTGAAAATATACAAACATATTCTCAACCAAAAGTTAATAGAGGAATCTTTTCTATATAATTGATTTGTGTTCCTTTTATTTTTGCCCAAACGATTTTCCTTTGTCTTATTTAGACACCATGTGTGTTTTTCATGGGTGTCTTGCTATTAGCATTACAAATGAAAATTAATTTTGTAAAGTAAAAATTTTCTAGATGTAATTTACTTATAGGATATTTTTCCTTACATGTTATTACCCTACTACCCCCCTTTTTTTGATTAATGGAGGCTTTTGTAAATTTTATAATGCAGTCTTGATAACTTTAAATTTTAATTTTTTGCACAAAAATATGAATGCTTTAGGTTCATTGCATGTTCAGGAATTTTACCATGAGATGAACTACCAATAGAAATTTTAGTTACTACTTTAGGAACGCTTTTTGTCCAGTACAATTAAATTTTCTTGAATATTCACTTATTTCAATTAGCCTATTTAAATTAATCTGAAAACTTGATTATTACTTTACTGTCAAATTTAATACTCTACCAACAATCTTAGTTTACCCTGTAAATATTAGTGGAAAGGATTATTTGCATTCTTGAGTAGGCCCTGAGCATTCCTGGTGCTAGGCTGGATTTAGATATAGGGCAGCTGCTATCAGCCAAGTCTCTGTTACCTGGGTCCCAATATGAGCTGGTCCAAGTCACTGTCTGTCACCTGTGTCCCGATCTGAGCTAGGCGTGGGAAGCAAAGCAGCCATGGGGGCAGGAGACCTCCCTCAGACGGGGTGAGGGTTCAGGCCCCTGCATAATATTCAGTTTTTATACTCAATTCTTTAATTATTTAACTATTGGTTTTCTTTTCTTAATTATTTTCATAATTAATTATGCATCTTTCTGAAATTTAAATATATTCACCCATTAAGGAAATATTTTGTCATCTCAAACAATTTTGAAATTTGTCTTCTTAGCTGATTGAAGGAGCATAACCACTAGTGATATAAAGCCTGGAACTTCAGGTATAAATTCAGAGAAACTTTTCTAGTCCCTGACTGTCTGGCTAAGGCCCTTTTTGTAACAACTACGTCATAAACTCTAAAATTAAAAAAAGCAACAATAATGACAACCAAACCAAACCAACAACAACAACCAAAAAACAGGGGATGAAGGTGATCATGTAATCTGTCCCTGATCTTGAGTCAGATCATGATACACTTTTCAAGCACGACAAGTTTAACTCCTGCTTCATGACTTTTTAAAAAATATATTTTTATTGATTTCAGAGAGGAAGAGAGAGGGAGAGAGAGAGAGATAGAAACATTAATGATAAGATAGAATCATTGATTGGCTGCCTTCTGCACACCCCCTACTAGGGATCGTGCCCACAACCTGGGCATGTGCCCTTGACTGGAATTGAACCTGGGACCCTTCAGTCCACAGGCTGACACTTTGTCCACTAAGCCAAACCAGCTAGGGCCCTGCTTCATGACTTTTAAGTAATTGTCATACTCTTATTTACTTACTAGTGACCTGGTGCACGGATTCATGCACATTGAAAGGAAATTAATTAGAAGGTGGCCAGCGAGGTGGGACCGGGCAAGAAGGGCCCAACATGCCCTGGAGCCAACCTCTCGCGGTCCCTCCCTGGCTGGCTGCACCTGGGGTGGCACCATGGCTCCAAAGACATCTGCGGAGGGAGAGGGGTCCTTCCAACTGGTGGGGTCCCTCGGCCTGGTCTGCAGGGATTAGGCCGAAACTGGCTCTCCAACATCCCCTGAGGAATCCCAGAGTGCAAGAGGGCATCTACGAAGCTGCTGTCATACAGGGTGTGAAACACAAACGCAAGTGTGCAGTAAACCAGATTCAGGGCCAACAGTGCCCCAGCAACAACATAACCCACGGTCAAAGGTGGAATCGTGTGGCCCCTCGAGGAATCAGGCTCCCTCCTCTCTGGTTTCGGGGTGTGTCACCCGAGAACCACTGCTGCCAAGTCAATGCAGCTTGGCAGCTCCCTTGTTGAGCGTCTGCCCCCTGGTGGTCAGTGTGCATCATAGCAACTGGTTGGACAGAGGGAGGGACACTTAGCATATTAGTCTTTTACACACACACACACACACACACACACACACACACACACACTAGAGGCCCAGTGCATGAAATTCATGCACTGGGGTGGAGGTCCTCAAGGCCTGCCTGCGCCCTCTCGCAATCGGACATCCTCGTGGGGAGCAGGCCTAAGCTGTCAGTCAGACCTCCTTAGTGCTGCCACGGAGGCGGGAGAGGCTCCCGCCACCACCACTGTGTTCGCCAGCCATGAGCCTGGCTTCTGGCTGAGCAGCACTCTCCCTGTGAGAGCACACTGACCACCAGGGGGCAGCTCCTGTGTTGAGCGTCTGCCCCCTGATGGTAAGTGCACATCAAAGCGACTGGTTGTTCCGCTGTTCGGTCGATTTACATATTAGCCTTTTATTATATAGGATAGATTAGATATTTAATTGAATCTAATTGTGGTGTATGCATTCATAGTTGTGTTTGCCTCCCTAATGTGGGTTCTAAGATTGTTCTTATCACAGTGATATGGGTTGCTTATTGGAAATGGATCTATTTATTGCAGTGCATTTTAAAATGGACTTGTTAATTATAACTTTAATTATAACTAATGTTAATAATATCTCTTATTATTAATAATGTTAAAATAATTTATGTTAATATCTCTTATTGAATTCAGTATATCCAAAATATTTTTACTTATACCTACAATCACTATAAAAAAGATTTCTATTATTTTTAATTAAGATATAATTATCAGATAACATTAGTTTCAGGTATACAACATACTGAGAACTTTAAAGATCTCTTAACCACGTTCAAACATGTAATACAGTATTGTTAACTATACTTACCCTGCTGCACATTACATCTGCAGGACTTATCTCTTTTATAACTGGAAGTTTGTAACAAGATAGACAGTAAACTTACTGTTGCTTTTCTCTCTACAGAAAGGCAAACAAACACTCTCCAGATGTCTTCCGGAAATGACCAAGTTTTTATCCCAATGTCACAAACAAACACCGATGGCCTCCCCAGGACCACCCCCAAAGACCTGAAGACGTTTACTGAGGGAGCCGTGTTAAGTTTCCATAACATCTGCTATCGAGTAAAAGTGCAGAGTGGATTTCTACTTAATCGAAAAACAGTTGAGAAAGAAATACTGACGAATATCAAGTATGTGCATGAACATTTGTTTATATAGCTTTATTTATTTTTTCTTTTTTTATATATTTTATTGATATTTTACAGAGAGGAAGGGAGAGGGATAGAGAGCCAGAAACATCGATGAGAGAGAAACATCGATCAGCTGCCTCCTGCACACCCCCCACTGGGGATGTGCCCACAACCAATGTACATGCCCTTGACTGGGATCGAACCTGGGACCCTTCAGTCCGCAGGCCGACGCTCTATCCATTGAGCCAAACTGGTTTCGGCTATATAGCTTTATTGACAGCAGTGGCCTTCACTGGTTTAGCCTAATGCAAGTACAGGTGCTATGGACATTTGTATATATGTCCCTACATATACACAAACACATGCTTTCATTTGTTTTCCTCAACTGGGAATGAAATGGTTGTATTGATGGGGAAAATGAGACATTTTTGGGGGCTAGCAATCTGAATCTGTGCCATTAACCTAATGCACATTCTTATTAGCCTATAGTCTAGCCACTGCCCCTTTAATTGTCTGGTCCTGCAAGACAATTACTCTCATTTTTGAGAGGCCATAAACCATCCCCAGATGGAGTTATCAGTGCTGGTGCCAAGCCAGGCCTTTAGTTGTGGTCTCAAGGCCCCAGCACATGGGCTCTTTAAGAACTTGCAAAGGGGACCGGGAAACCCCATATTTGGGAGACAAAGGATTGGGAAAGATATAAAAAGGGACAGCTTCCTCCATGTTGTTGCTCAGAATTTGAAAGACATTTTTTCTCTGAGCCCACTGGCATAATAATAAAGTGTAACTCCATTTCTCTAAGCGTTGCTTGGTTTTTCTCCGGTCTTCTGTAACAGGATCACATGTTAGGTATATATATGTTTAATTTTTAAAGGAATAACCAAACTGTTTTTAAAGTAGTTGTACCATGTGCATCAACTTTTGTTTGAGAAACTGAATAATTAATGTGCCATTTAGCTTTTCTTGGGTAAGCCTTGAGGTTTAGTGGGAAGAGGCCTGGCTGTGTGGCTTGGCAATTTCCTGACTGCAGGGATAGAATTGTAATCTCTGTCTTCAATATTTTAACCTCTGAAATAAAAGAGCTGTCACTATACTTTATGAGCCAGACACTTTAGGTACTTATGCCCTTTATGTCCTTTATGTTCCAGAAGCAAGAGTCAGGAATTTGAAAGATAACATATTGTGAAAGTACTGTGGTTTTCAAATAGACTTGTTTTAAATGAGTGGCCTTTTCATACAGTCATTTATCATCTATAACAATTTACCTACTGTTTTCCCGCATTATACAGACAGACAGAAACTACTTAAATACAAGAAAACTCTAGTTTAGCTTAAGTTATGCAGTGGAGATCCAGCATGATAGAATGTAGGGTCCAAATCAGTATAAAACTGTGATTTTCATTTTCTTCTTCCATGAACGAATTTATCATGTGGTGGCAGAGTGAGGCGGGAAAGGAGAAAGGAACCTACTTGGGACCACATGTCTCTATTCTTTCACCGGTGACAGCCATGAGGATTGTTCGTGTTTTTCTGATTTCTAGAGAATTGAGCCTGATTCTTCCTCTCTGTGGAGTGGGGAGTGCATCTAGGTTTCTTGGATACCATGTTTTGTTCAGTTAGTGTGTTTGTTTGATAGGGGAAATAATTATTCCTGGAAAACAAGCACTTTTTCTAGCTCTCTGAGACCGGAAGAGTGGTTATAAGAGCCCTTTGGCCAGGTATGGCCTCCAACCTGTATAGATCACATGATCCTCATGTTTTCCTGATGCGTTCTATGGGATTGTGGTCTTTTCTGTTAGAAGCAGCCAACTGCTCCCAGGAGGCTAGGAAATGACAAGAAGGGGAGAAAAGTTTGCATGTGGGTGGGGAAGAAAGAACAGGGACCTGGGATTGGTTGGGTGGTGGTGAGGTAGGGGCTGTGTGGAATTGATAGAACTTTCTTCATGCAGCAGCACATACTGTCATGCCTACTTCCTTGTTGCTTTGTTGTATTGGTTAAAAACCCTGACCAGGAAAATAAGGAGAGGTAGGTAGTCACAAAGTATTATCTTTTGCTACATGCCTAGATAGAAGTGACTGACTTTGGGTTTTTTTTTAAATCCTCACCTGAGCCCGAGGACACGTTCACTGATTGAAGAGAGAGAGGAAAGGAGGGAGAGCGAGAGAGCAAGCGCGCGCGCGCGCAAGAGAGAGAGAGAGAGAGAGAGAGAGAGAGAGAGAGAGAGAGGAAGAAAAAAGGAAAGAAAGAGAGAGTGAGAGAGGGAGGGAGGGAGGAAGGAAGGAAGGAAGGAAGGAAGGAAGGAAGGAAGGAAGGAAGGAAGGAAGGAAGAAAGGAATCTGTTGCCTCCCGGGGATTGAACCCGAAACCTTTTCAGTATACAGGACAACGTTCTAACTATCTGAGCCACCCGCCCGTGGCTGACTGATCTTTTTGAAAGCTGACACATTTTTTTGTAGAACATAATAGTCAAGAAAATGTTGGCCACTTCAGAATTTGTGCTAAGTGGAAGGTAACAAATATTTGAATATGTGCAGGTTGAATGCATTTCAAATGGAGTATACATTTATCTTGTTTATGGTTTAGAGCTAGTATATTAGGAGCTAAATACCCTAAAATTGTCATATGTTTAAGACTTCATAATGTTTTTATGGCTCAATGGTATGCAATCTGCAATGCATGAGTTATCTTTATGTGCATTGTTGTGTTCATAAAAACTCAAGTCAAATTTACTTTTATATATGTACCAGTATAATTTTTTTATTTTTTGATTACTGTTTACATACAATATTATCTTAGTTTCAGGGGTACAACCTAGTGATTGGACATTTATATACCGTAGGAAGTGATTGCCCTGGTAGGGCATCAACATTGTCTTGCTTACTCATATTTCTGGTTTAGGCATCCATGAGAAAGGTCATCTCTTTTATTCAATGTTGTGTTTCTAATTTTTCTCTTATCTGCTGGTTTCAACTAAACAGAGCTACTGAGATGGGAGGAAGGTTGTCCTCATTTATCTTATTTTTTACTTTCTTTTGGTAGCACCACCACCATTCACAATAGTAACAATATTCTAAAAAAGCTGATGAGAAGCTAGATTTTTGTTTTTCCTTTGGACATATTATAATTTCACTTTTAGAACTAAATAGCCAGAACCTGATGTCCTCCGTGGAGGGAAGAAGATAAAATCTGACAGTGAGAATTCCAAAAGGTGAGATTTTTTACTCCCTCATCAAAAATCATTCTGTTATGCTTAGTTTGTGTCCATACCTAGCATTTGGGCTTTTTCTCACCAATGTTGAAGATCTACGGAAACAAAGTTTATTCCAATAGATGTTCATGTCATATAATCTTCAAGGAAATTCATTATACTATTGGGAGATTTTAAAAATTAATAATTTATTTTGCAATAATTTCAAACTTAACCATTGTGGGAACATAACCCTTTTACCCAGATTCCCTACCTGTTAACATATCACCACAATTTGCTAGTCATTTTATAGATTAGATAATTCGTTGTCATTAGCATTGTTCTGAAGCATTTGAGAGTTGTCCGTACCCTGCTCTGTTATTCCTAACTCCTCCAGTTCTGTTTTTCAGAAGTAAGGACCCTCTCCTATGTAACCTCTCAGTCATTGTTTGAGTGGTTGCCAAGCCTCGTAATAGCTGCAATGGTGGGTCCTTAGGGGCCGTTGGCCACCATGCTCTTCACATAGTTGACTGACCATCACATCATGTCTCCTCAGTCTCATCCAACCTGGTATTTTCCTGTCTCTCTCCAGGTGATTTAATTAATCCTCACCTGAAGGTACGTTTATATTGATTTTTAGACAGAGCGGAAGGGAGAGAGAGAGAAACATTGATCCATTGCCTCCTGTATGCACCCAGACCAGGGCTCAGACCTGCAACTTAGGTATGTACCCTGACCAGGAATCGAACCAGAAACCTTTTGGTGAATGGGACTGCGCTCCAACCACCTGAGCCACCAGGCCAAGGCTGATGTTAATCTTGATCACCTGGTCATGTTGGTATCTGCCAGCTTTCACCACAATGTCACCATTTCCCCCTATGTAAGTAATAAATATTTTGAGGGGAGTTACCCTGACATTATTCCAGAACCCTATTTTTCATAAAACCTGAACTCACCAGCTTTAGCCCTTTTGATGTCTTTGGCCTGAATGAGCCTAACTATCACAGTGATAGTTACCAAAGGGTGATTTTCTATTTTCATCTTGCTGTTCTGTATGGATTAGTTTGCATTCTACTAAAAGGGAAACTCATTGTTCTTCAGCTCTTCATTCATTTATTTATTTTAGTATAGACTCATGGATTATTATTATATTCAGTACTATCCAATAATAACATGTTATTATTATTAATCTTGATAATGTAATTGTTTCTGATTTGATCAGTGGGAGACCTTTCAAGGTAGGTTCTGTGTTTTATTTTTTTAATTCATTCTTTTGACACATTCTCTTCTTTGAGTATTTTGTTGGCACAATAAGAAGTTCCAGACTCTCTGTACTTACCCCACCTGGTTCTTTTTTGTGAAGTTTCACATTTACTAACTGAGATGTGGGTATTTGGAGTGTTTGTTGGTATTGGGATGGCATAGTTTCTGGGCCTTCTCAGTGGACACACCTAGGGAACATATGTATGTATACATGGATACACACATCTAAACCTTTTTATATCTGTCTGTGTATATAGATCAAAACCCATGACCTCCAATTCTGATCTAATATCCTAGAGTTATTTCCACATTTCCATGTTTGTAAAGCATCTTATAAAAAAATGAAAAACCTGACTCTCACTATTCTAATATCCTAAATTATTTGTTCAGTTGATTTTTTTTAGAGATATATATAGAGAAAAACAACAATGACACATCAATCTATGAGAGTGATATCAATCAGTTGCCTCCCATATATGTGCTGACTGGGAATCGAACTGGCAACCTTTCGGTGCCCAGGACAATGCTCCAACCAACTGAACCATACTAGCCAGGGCTCAATTTCCTGGTTCCTTAATATAAGCAATCTCTTCACCCTCCAGCTGTCTCCTCTCTTCCTCCCACCTCCCTTTGCAGCCCAGGATCTTGGGTGCTGGCCATGGCTGCTCCTCCACCCAGCCTTCCATCACTTTCACGCTAAGAGGGGAGGTAAAGTCTAATAGAAATGACTGATGCATTATGTGAACATGATATAATAGGTAGGGAATGTACCTAAGTTTTCTTTCCAGTCAGTATGCCTATTTTCTCTAAGTTTTTTTTGTACTTCTTATTGTTTTTTTTAAAACATTGGTTTTCCTATAAGTAATTATTTCTAAAAATGCAAAGACTCATTTACTCAACTGATTTTTTAAATCTTTATTGTTGAAAGTATTGCATATGTCCCCCTACTGATCCTTCTAGATTCACCACCCTATTGTCTGTGTCCATGGCTTATGCATACATGCACACAAGGTCTTTGGTTGATCACTTCCCACCCACCCCTGTCTTCTCTTTTAGATTCCCTATTCTGTTCTATGCTTCTGTGTCTCTGGATCTGTTTTGTTCATCAGTTTATTTTTCATTTATTCAACTGATTTTTTAACATCTGTTAGGAGTCTGATATTGTGCAAGATTCTAGTGACAGAGGTATGTGCTCTGTTCTCTGCAAGTTTATAGTCCAGTGGGGATTCGGGCAACTAAAGCACTTTACTGTGTTGCTCTACTGTGATACAGGGATTAAGAGACATGGAAGCCACCACCCTAAATTGGAGGGCCAGGGCCATGGGGAAAGAGAAAGTAAAGATTGTATGTGAGTGAGTGAGTGTGTGTGTGTGTGTGTGTGTGTGTGTGTGTGTGTGTGTAGGGCAGGGTAGGGAGGGACGATGCTCCAAGCTCTGGGGATGGCATTGACTTCTCACCTATTAAATGAGATTTACCATTATTCACTAAGATGTAATAGATATGATAGGAATCCTGTAGCTAGGTTTTATTTCATGTATTCAGTATTCTATGCATACTATGGGGTGGTGGTGAAAGAAGATGACACAGTTCTTGTTGCAAGGTTTTACAATATAGTGAGGGAGACTTTTAGGCACATAAATGCTATATAAATCAATAAAGAAGGGTGGGGAATAGGCTTTGAAGGAGGATGGGGTGGGGCAATAAGGGAATTGTAGACTATGGACTAGAACAGGTCAGCAAACTTTTTATGACAGTGAATATTTTCGTTGTGATGAGTCACACATGTGTGTTGTAACTACTCAACTCTGTCACTGTAGCAGGAAAGCAGCCATAGACATAAATGGGTGAGTGCAGCTCTATTCCACTAGTACTTTGTTTTTGAAAACAGAAAACATGACCACCTGTAGTTTGCTGATCCCTGGACTAGAATGTAGAATCCAAGAAGGCTGCAACTTTTTTTTTTTTAACGTTTATTGATTTTTAGAGAGAAGTAAGGGAGAGGAAGAGAGAGAAATATTGATGTGAGAGTAAAACATCAATCAGCTGCCTCCCGCATGTCCCCTACAGTGGATAGAGCCTGCATCCTAGCCTGTGCCCTGACTGGAAATCGAACAGGTAACCTTTTGGTGCATGGGATGTGCCCAACCAACTGAGCCACACCAGCCAGGGCTGGCTAGAACTTTTATTCTGAGCTCTGACCCATGTCCTAGAAGACACTGAATAATTGTGTTGAGTGAATGGAGGAAGAATTAGCCACTGCTCCAAACTGGGAGTCTTGCAGTTAGGATTGTCCATTGTTTTTGTAATGCTAGGGTTTAGTGCCAAAGGAAGCCAACTCAGGGTTCTGCAAAATTCTTTGTCTTAGAATGTTCACATTGTCTTTTGAGTTAATCATTTAGGATTGCTTGGTCTTTATTTGAGTAGATATTTTTAAAACCTGGAAAGGTTTTCTGGCTATGAAATCTTAGTAACAAGTTTATCTCTGGTCACTTTAGAAACAGCTTAGGTAGCTATCAATGCAGAAGGTACATGAAGAGCTATAGATAAATGCATCTTGAAAGTTCAACCATTAGCATGTCTTATTACATCAGAGGAGAAAGGCCACGAAAAGAATAAGATATTTTTCTGTCTTAGAGCTTGTGTCTGCTCTACCTAACTCATTGCATTTGTCCAATGTTTGAGTGAGAGGCACCTCAGTTAATGAGCAAAGTAGGAGGTAAATTTCACTCTAGAACCCACCAGGCATTTTACACTCATGACAGTTCCCACACAATAGGCAGGCAGTGCTGAGGTCCTCCTGGACTGGAGCCCTGAGCACAGCTGCACTGTGCCGTCTATCACTCACGACAGCTGTATGTCATAGTATTTGCCCTGTGAAAGTCACTGTCTGGGCATGAAATAGCCTTCCGCTTTGCACCTTCCACTGGAATAGATACTGGATTCTCTGGGGAGTAAATTATGATTTACCTACCAATTCTACAGACATTGGGCGTGGACATGAGGGTTTTCTTTTTTTTAATAAATTTTCATTGATTTCAGAGAGGAAGGGAGAGGGAGAGAGAGAAACATCAATGATGAGAGAGAACCATTGATTGGCTGCCTCCTGCACACCCCCTACTGGGGATTGAGCCCGCAACCCGGGCATGTGCCCTTGACTGGAATTGAACTCGGGACCCTTCAGTCCACAGGCCGATGCTCTATCCAACTGACCCAAACCAGCTAGGGTGACACCAGGGTTTGGAAAGGCCTTCCTCGGACCTCCATTTCATCATGCCTGTGTAACTGTGGTGGACCTACCCTTCCTTCTCCGTACTCCAGTGCATTCTCCTTCCCGTTCTACTGGTGACCTTCAGGGTTAAATTACATATTGGTGTTCTTCTTGAGTCTCAGCACAGTCAACTCTGCATTAGTTTTATAAAAATTTATATTTATTACTGAAAGTATTACAGGTATCTCCTTTTTTTGTCACCCATTGACCCCCTCCCTCCCACTCCCTCTCCCCCCAGGCCTTCACCACACTATGGTCTGTGTCCATGGGCTATGCATATATGCATATAAGTTCTTTGGTTAATCTCTTCCCGTTCCCCCCACCCCCCATCCTCCTTCCCTCTGTGATTCTTCAGTCTGTTCCATGCTTCCATGTCCCTGAATCTATATTGTTCGTCAGTTTGTTTTGTTTATTAGATTCCACATGTAAGTGAGAAGATGTGATACTTGTCTTTCTCTCACTGGCTATTTCACTCAGCATAATACTCTCCAGGCCCCTCCATGCTGTCTCAAAGGGAAGTGGAATTCACCTTTTCAGAGTTTGGAGCCTGCCAATATCTCCTTGTGGATACACTGCTTGTGGAGCTTATTGGATCCTGCTCTGTTGTTCTGTGAAGCTGGCTACTGGATTTATTGATTTTGGGCCTCTTTGGAAGGTCTCTGGTGCCGGCCAATGCTAGACTCTATTTGTGACTGGCCCCAAGTACCCTGTTTGGAGCTATCAGTGATCCACAGCTTGTGGCTCCCTCTGCTGGGGCTGGGTGTGTGTGGCAAGGATTGAGCTGTGCACCAAGGCCTGCTTTTCCTAGCTTAGGGCCTAGAAGTATGGGGCAAAGACTCAAAACACGCAGAGATTCACCTCTGCCTGCAGGCTGATTGTTAGTCTCTAAATCAGTGGTTCTCAACCTTCTTAATGCCTGGACCCTTTAATACAGTTTCTCATGTTGTGGTGACCCCCAACAATAAAATTATTTTCGTTGCTACTTCATAACTGTAATTTTGCTACTGTTATGAATCGTAATGTAAATATCTGTGTTTTCGATGGTCTTAGGCGACCCTGCTAGCGGTTCTCAACCTGTGGGTCGCAACCCCAGCAGGGCATAAACTCCCTTGAGGTGGGATGAAATGGTTTCCAATGGGTGGGGCAATCACTTCCTCCCAGGCAAAAGCTGCAATGATACGAAAGCTCTCCCTGAGAAAGACCGTTTCTGGGATGGGGGAATGACTCAGCCCAGAGATCCTGGCAGCTATCCTCTCAGCTCTCTCCTCAGAGCCACCAACCCCAGACTCCTCACACAGCTCTAGTCCACTCTGCCCTCCCTCTGCTAGAGCCCAAGGTGAGTGGCTGAAAACAAAATTTAGTATATTGGCCCTTTAAGGTGGTGCCTGTGTTTCTAGTCATCTCTCCCTGTCAGACAGAACCCCCAGTGCTTTTCACAGCCAGATGTTATATGGGCACCTTTCCCAGTTTTGTTACTCTGGGCTGGGGAGCCCAGATTGGGGTTTAGACCCCAGACTTCCCAGAGGAAACCCCCCACAACTGAGATATCACGCTCTAGAACTTCAGCTGCTGCCTGTGAGAGCCCAGCCAGCCCTTTTCCCCCTCTGCACTTCCTACCAGTCTCTATGCGTTCTCCTTGGTTATACGGCTTCTATCCAGCTGATCATCAGTTGGTTATTCAAGATGATTTTTCTGTATTTCAGTTGTAATTCCAGCTTGGTCCAGGGAGAATGTCAGTGTAGCTTCCACTTAATCTGCTACCATCTTGGCTTCCTTCCTTTTTTTTTTTTTATACCTTCCTGCTCTCTGAATAGTCTCTACCCAAAAAATCTATGTAATTTGTTTGGAACATGCAGTGTCCACACTATGTCTGTACATCCTTAAAAGTCATCACCAATAGAAAGTGGTGTCTCCTATTTTGAAACAGAATTTTCCATTCTACTTATCGGAAACTTTGAAGAAAGAAAATGATGTATTTGGAGGGCATATGTTTAACTTTTACAATTGAAGTAAGAATTTTGTGAGCATTAAGAACTGGTAAGGTTTTCTTTTTAACATCTGATGTGCTTTTTCTAGCCATTGAATTTCTACTTCCGTTACATTGTTTCTTTATTTGACTAGATTTGAGCAGTGAGAGCATTAATCCTGGTGGTTCTAGAAATCCATGTAGAACTTGAGTAGGTAGCAAATAATTATCACCTAAGACTGCTCAAGACCCCTGATGTACTTTACATTGTGTTAAGAGAAGTAAGCGTAACAGATGTTTTGACAGAATCTTTTACTTCAAGGAAACTTGAAAGTTTGCGTGTCCTTTTCCAAAAAGTGTAAGTAGTTTAGAGAATAAGTAAAGGAATTAAAGGGACCTGAGCCATTTTTCCTACAGATGCTGAGTAGGATGACACCCTTTGTGTACTAGACTTCTGTTAATTAACAGTTTGGTTTCTTTTTCCTTTATAAGTTTGTTTGTGCTTGTTTTCTGTTTGATTTCATCACCTTTCATGGAGTATATTTAATGCAGACTCTAAATTTTTAGAACTAGTTTTAAAGTGAACCAGTAACTCAGTCTGTTTCTGCATTTGCAGTGGGATCATGAGACCTGGCCTCAACGCCATTCTGGGACCCACGGGTGGAGGCAAATCTTCGTGAGTATAACAGAGTACCAGGAAGCTCTCCCTTTGCAGCTTTAATGTGTTTTTAAAGATCACTTTTACGAGGGCAGGTATTAGTCGAATATTTGCTGCATGTCTGGTCTGGGGCACTGTGGCTCACACGCAGTTGTGCCAGCTGTGGTTCTGTCTTGAGGAGCAGGAAGTCTTGGTAGATCAGCTTTACTAACAGGATGTGATAGGCGATAGCATACAGCTGTCATCTATGATGTTAGCTAATGGGGAGGAAAAGGAAGGGGATGACTTGAAAGTGAAGAGATGAAGACAAAGGCATAAGTGAAGACTTACATCTCAGCTAAAGGAGCACATTGCCTGTGTTGGGACCCAAACGTCAGGCAGCTTGGAGGGCTAGAGGAGGTCTGTGCTGGATCAGCCAACAGTGCATTGTTTTCATGTTTTGGGGCTTTATTGTAGCATAGAGTAAAAAAACTGAAGTTGAGAATTTAAAAAATATATAATTATAGTTGAACCCTAGACTTTTTTGATCAGTTAATTTTCTAACTTGAGTGATTTTCCATTCAGAATAGCTGAGAGATATAGCCTGAGTTAAAGAGAAAAACTCACCATATATGGCCTTTTATAGGTTGTTAGATATCTTAGCTGCAAGGAAAGATCCACAGGGATTATCTGGAGATGTTTTGATAAATGGAGCACCTCGACCTGCCAATTTCAAATGCAACTCAGGTTATGTGGTACAAGTAAGTATTTGTGAATTTCCATTTTAGATTTCTTCTGTCTAGACAAGTGCCTTGGCCAAGTCTCCTGGTCCGTGTGCCTCCCACTGGTTACACAATATGAGCATAGAACCAACTTTCTTTATTCCAGCTATGTATAATCTCCCATAAGATATAAAATAATGTTACATGAAAAGGCAAGGAGAATCTAGAATATGACCCCTATAAGTTCAATCATATCAATTCTAGTTGTCATATTCCCAAAAGACTCTATTATTGTTCTTTTTCCCCTGCCTTCCCCTCTCTCCCTGCCCTAGCTTAGAAAGATGTTTTGTCAAAGTCTTGTATAAAGCAGTCTGGAAGTGTCTGCTAGTAGTAATCATAATTACCTGTGTTCTCTTCGGGTGTACAGATAGGGAATGAGAATTCTTCCATCAGGGTTTGCAGCTGTCTGAATATGGAGTTATTGGTATAATTTGTGTAATTACAAGTTTGTCATTGGCTAGAACTTTCCCTCAGGCATGTTGTTCTTGTGGATTAAGTTGTATATACTGAAGACTGAATTTACTAGAAAAGACCTGATTTGTCTTGTTAAAATGCCATTTTGCCTTCAGGATGATGTTGTGATGGGAACTCTGACAGTGAGAGAAAATTTACAGTTCTCAGCAGCTCTTCGCCTTCCATCAACTATGAAGAATCATGAAAAGAATGAACGGATAAACATGGTCATTCAAGAGTTAGGTCTGGCTAAAGTGGCAGATTCCAAGGTAAAGTGGAAACAATTGATGGTGTCATTGCCAGCAAATAGGACTTCCCCTGTGTGGGTAGTGTTACTATTATTCAGAAGTTTTCTGTAATGTGTGTGGCCAAAGTGGCTACTTTCTGTAAGAAAAGTGACTAGTTACATAATATGAAGGTGGAAATTAACCAGGAAAAGAAAATTTAAAAATGACTGAATCCTGGAGGTGAGGTATGGCTGTGTGGGCTGGTATGTAAAAGTGTTTTTGCAAAGACTACATGTCCCTTCCCTTGATGACAGTGCTTGCTCCTCCCCCACACTACTTGTGTAAGTCCTGTCTCATTATCTGTTCACTAACTTTCACCTTTTTGTTTTCTCTCCCCCACCCCCTTTTCCTTTTAGCTACTCTTCCTTGCTTCCTCCAGGAACTTTATTCTGTTGCTTTGAAGGTATATTTCTAGAATTCATAAATGACTAAAATCCCAGGGTTCTTGCTCTGTATGTTTCACTTTGCTGTAATTTGGCTTTTAAAATTATTTTCAGTCAAGTTAGTGTTTATTTCTAATTGGTGTAGCAGCCAACTTGTTTTCCTAAAGCCTTTCGTAGGACACTTTGTCTCCCATCCCTCCCCCCTCTCTTCCTCTCTCTCTCGACCCACAGGTTGAGAACTGCTAGCAGGGTCGCCTAAGACCATCGGAAAACACAGATATTTACATTACGATTCATAACAGTAGCAAAATTACAGTTATGAAGTAGCAACGAAAATAATTTTATGGTTGGGGGTCACCACAACGTGAGGAACGGTATTAAAGGGTCGCGGCATTAGGAAGGTGGAGAACCACTGTGCCAGGGTTTCTTACACACTCTCATGTGCTGGGCTCCCTTGGTTTCATAGGTAACGGCTGTGGAAAAGAGAGACTAAATAGCTCCCTGTGTGGGCTGTGCAGGATCAGGAAAGAGGGACGAGATGAGTGAGGGGATGATTTACAGGTGATGAGTAGACAGGAAGATTGGCTGGAAGACATTTGAGGCTTCAGGTGAACATGAGCATTTCAGGCTGCCGTGGCTCTAGTTCAACCCCCCTGCGCTGTCCCTTCCTTAGAGGTCGTGAAGACGGGGCATTCCGCTGGCTGCTGCTTCATCTGATGCTTTCGGTCTTCTGTGTAAAGTGAACTTTGGAAGACTAAGTCTGAGCTGCTGCCATGTACCACTCATTTTCGTTTTATGGGTGACTGGGTTCACCTTTTTGGGGCTCTGTTGATGTGCTTCTGTCTTTCCACTAAGGAGCTTTCCTGCCATTCCCCTTAGGCCATCAGTACCTGAGTTCCTTGCCTGGATTTCCATAGAAAATAAGGTGAAGGCAGTTGTTCTCTTCCTTAAAATAAATTTATCAGATTGACTGAAATAATACATAAAAAATGTTACAACTTTTATGAAATTGTAAACACAACAGAAATGTAGAGAGAATAGTCTGATTGCCAGAGCTATGACATGATTGTAGTGTAATTAATATACTGGTGTGATTACCAATAACTAGATTTCCCAGTTGTTAACATCTCTTTTCAGGAATGTGTTTAGCTTTTTATTTTTGAAATATTTTAAAGACAATTATAAATATCACATTTCACCCCTGAATCCTTATTATGCTTTATTTATTTATTTATTTATTTATTTATTTATTTATTTATTTATTTATTTGTAATCCTCACCCCAGGACATGCTGAGAGAGAGAGAGAGAGAGAGAGAGAGAGAGAGAGAGAGAGAGAGAGAAAAAGAGAGACATCAATGTGAGAGAAAACATTGATTGGTTGCCTTCAGTACGTGCCCTGACTGGATTCAAACCTGCAATGCTTTGGTGCATAGGACTGTGCTCCAACCCACTGAGCCACTCTGGCCAGGCATCTTTTAAAAAAGGACATTTGCCTATATTACTGCAATACCATTATCAACTAACACAATTAAAATCTTAATATCAACTATGTAGAGCCCATATTTTCCAATTATCTTTAAATGTACTTTATAGCTCAATTTTTAATAGGATATAATCAAGGGCATGAGTAGCATGTGATCATTATCTCTTTGAAGACTCTTACTATAAGAGTTGTTTCCCACCTCCTGCCTCACCCAGCCTTCCTACTCCTCCACCATACACAGTGGCACTGTCTAGTTGAAAAAACTAAGCCAGTCACCTGTAGAATATTCTGCCTTGTGAATTTGTCTGAAAGAATGAGTCAGGATTTTTGTGATGTGTTAAGAGTATAGATAGGATCAATTTGGGAGGCCTTATGGTGATTTTAGAGGTGCTAATGTGGATGGTAGAAAGTGTCCAACCACATTAGCTGCCAAGGCCTAGTTTTTAGTTCACTTGAGGACTTCTTTTGGTGGGGGAGAAAGGGAGGAGTGTAAGGAGACTAATACATTATAGATGCTTTCACCTATTCCTCTCCTATCTTTATTGTCTTTGTGGACTGTGATTTTACTATGTCAGGGCCATGTCTTTAAGTTCTAACTTCTGATCTTAAAACTAAATATTTGACTTGATAAGGAACATATAGAACTGTTGACAGCATTCGAGTGTTATCAGGCTAAGCCACATACCAACTCTAAACTGAGCCTCAGTTTACTTGTGTAATTAAAGAGAAACCTACCTCGTCTCCAAGATACTCATTTACTTGCTGTTCAGAATAAATGAGGACACGAGACCAAGTGCCTCTTATAGGGTTGGCACATGTTAGCAGCTCAACAAACCATAGTGGCTGTGATTGTTTTTGTTAATGATGATAACATTTGTGTGTTAGGTTGGAACTCAGTTTACTCGTGGTGTGTCTGGAGGAGAAAGAAAAAGGACTAGTATTGGAATGGAGCTTATTACTGATCCATCTATCTTGTTCCTGGATGAGCCCACAACTGGCTTAGACTCGAGCACAGCTAATGCTGTCCTTTTGCTACTGAAGAGGTAAGCGCTATGGGAACATTGTTCTTACATTCATCCAACATCTGATGACCTACTATGTACCAGGCATTAATCTTGGTGCAGGGGATTCAGCAATGAGCACAACACACAAACATTTCTCCTTTCTTTGTTGGAGGGGAACAGTCAATTAGCAAATATCAGCGCTTCAAAAAAAATGAAGCAGGGTAAGAATATAGGGAAGGCTGATGTGGTGGTGGTGGGAGGTGCCATATTATATAGCAGGATGGTCAGGGAAGACCTCAGGATGTGTCATGTGAGCTGTGAGTGAGATCTGGATATCTGAGGAAGGGAGTTCTTGTTGGAGGGAACAGCCAGTGGCCCTAAGGTGAGCAGTGGCCTTGACTAGGATGTTTGACTGGGAATGCAGGGGTGAGGTAGTAAGAAGTGAGTGGATTCTGGATTTATTTTCAAGATAGAACCAACAGGATTGGCTCATGAAGTGGACATGGGGTGTGATTATTGAGAATGACATAAGATTTGGGGCATGAACAATGGAAAAATGGAGTAAAAAGAATGGAATTTCCTCTAACCAAGAAAAAAGACTGTGGGAAGATCAGTTAGTAGGAGACATTTTAAAAGTTAAGTTGTTAAAATCTTTTTTTTATATTAGTTTTTTTTATTAAGTTTCAACCTTAGAGAAAAGTTACTAACACTGTGCAAAGAAATTTCATGTTCTTACATGGATTTCCCAACTCCAAACAACAGAGACACTACCCTCCCAGCCAGGAGGTCACATCGATACTGTTCCCACCACCCAATCCATAAACTCTAGACTGCAGGCAGACTTCAGCAGCTGTCCCAGAAGTGTCTCTTTTTCCTTCCTGTCTTAGATTCCTTTGAAGAAATACTCTTTCCTAAGCTCTTTCTCAGTCTTCCTTGCCTCTCATGTCCTTCTCTGTCTTTGAGAATAGAGTACATTTCATAGGACACAGGCATCTTTCCCCATGTTGGAGAGCTCTAACCCAATCTTTCTCAGGCTCCACAGTGCACCTGATCACTTGGGGTCTCGTTAAAATGCAGATTCTGTCTCAGAGGTGGAGCCCACGATTCTCCATTTCTAATTGGAGGTACTGATGCCGATACCATTGGTGCTCAGACCACACTTAGAGGAGTAAGGCTCTCCCTACAGTCCACGTCCCTGCTTCCTTTACTGGCTCCTTATAGCCTCCTGACTGAAGTTTCGGCTTCTGATGAAGGGGATTCATCCTGCACCTCCCCCCCCCCCTTTTTTTAAGAGTACGTTTATTAAAGCTGGGGACAGTGAAACAAGGGAGGGCTTAGGAGAGAAGAAGCAATAGGAGAGCCTAAATGGGGCTTCTTTGGCTTCCTGGTGAAGTTATAGGAAAGAAATGAGCCGAGGTGGGGCTGCTCTTGGCTCACTGAAAAGTCAGAGAAAAAGGGCCTTAGAGACAGGTTCAGGGGTTTGGCTGTCTGCTATTCCTCTGGTTGCAAGTCCCATTGGGGCCCTCAGAGTTTAAAAAAAAAGGTACGTGCCAGAAAGGAGGGCATAGGTGTGCTTCAAGAAGGGCACATGCTCAGCGCTTATTTTTTGATGTAGTCTTTGTTGTTAGCTTCTCTTCACCCCTCGGTTCAACTTTGTAATGACACCGAATCACTTGTAGTTTTCTTTTTTTTTTTAAAGTTTTCTTAATAGACGTTGTCATTGCACACTTTGTTGTCCATGTTCCTTCAGCTTGACTATACTTTCTCTTTCATTGTGGCTTATTCCTGTTGGCCCCCTTGACAGTATCTCACATCATCTTCAGACTGGGTTATAGTCTCCCATTTTGCTTCCCAGGAACCCTTAGCTACTTTTATTCCACGTTGTATTGAAATGATTGATTTACTGACCTGATCCTTTTTGAGACAGAACAAACTTGTACACACTGCTAGCATATAGTAGGTTCTTAGAAAATGCTTCAGTTGAAATGATCCTATATAATAAAAGGGTAATTTGCAAATTTACCCTAATGGCAGAATGACCAGAACAACTGCTCGACCAGTTACTATGAGGCACACTGACCACCTCTCGGTCCCTTCCCCGAGCCGGCAGGCTCCCATCACCCGGTGGTGAATGGGGAACTGGGGGTGGGTAGTGGCGGGAGGGTGGGCAGGGCTAGGCTAAGGCCCCCACCCCGCTGGTCGCCCCACACACAGAGTGTGACCCATGGTGGGGGTGCGGCCAGCGAGTGGGCAGGAACAGCCGACCTCTCGGTTCCTCCTCCCTGCCAGTAGGCTCCAATCGCCCGATGGCAAACAGGGAACTGGGGGTGGGTGGCTGCCGGCAGCCAGGGAAGATGGCCCTGATAGCAGGCCAGGCCTAGGGACTATACCCATGCATGAATTTCGTGCACCAGGCCTCTAGTTCTACTAATAAAATACTTTTACTTATGATAGTTTTTGAATAGTACTTTTGGCCTTTGTTTCTTTGACACATAAGTAATAAATCCTGTGTAAAGGTTGTTTAGCAATGTTTTGGCCACGGGCCAACAAATCCCAGCCCTGCCCCTTATCAACTGTGACACCTGGGGCCAGTTGCTTAACCCTTTAGACTTTATCTGTAAAATGAAGGTTATAAGACTCTTGGTACTATCAGTACTGCCTTATTGTCTCATAACAAGATTGTGAAAGTTCAGATGAGGTTACCTATAAATATTTAAAAAGGTATAGTAAGTGTTCAGTAATGTTAATTTTACTATTAGGACAGAAGAATGAACACCAACTTCTATAGAAACAAGAGACTTCAGTGATCAATGAGAATGCGGCATACAACTATTGTTTTAATATTTAGCCCATAATAAGCTGTCACACTGGAACGTACTTATAAGTTACATGAATGCTTGTTAAAAATATGGATTCCCTAGACCAAATAGGCCTGGGAAGACTGATGTTCTAGTGGATTCTAGACCATTCATGGGACACACTTTAAGAAACTTTAGTCTTGAGTGAAGGTGGGGCTTCGGTTGTGGACTCTGAGTGGACCCTGCCCGGATGGCCGCAGTAGTTGTAGGAGGAGACCCCGAGCCCTGAGCATTTCTTCCCCAAACAGACTGAGGAACTAGGCCACACCAGGGCCCTACAGAAGGCACTGGAGTTTGGAGCAGTGAGGAGTTTGAGGAAAAGCCAGAAGAGACCAGGACAGGCCCCGCTGGCTACTCCTACCAGCCCCTAAACCAAGATCCTAAACCAGAGGAGGTGGAGCTGGCACCAGCGGGGGATGGAGAAGATGTAGTTGCTGATATTCAGGATCAGATACAGGCCCTGGGGCTTTATTTGCCAGATCCATCATTAGAAAGCAAGGGAGATGAGGGAGCTACAGCACCGAGCGACCACAGATCTATTCCCATGAACCCAGAACATGTAGAGCTGGTGAAATGGAGGCTGGCTGGATTAACCCTGCCTGCACCAGGAGCAACTGCCTGGGATGGGGAGATACAGGCGCCCAGCAAAAGACATGGAACAGAAGACCCTCTAAGCCCTGCAGCATCCCCTTCCTGGAAGTGACCACCTTGGACACTGCCTAGACCAGCCGTGGGCAAACTACGGCCCGCGGGCCAGATCCGGCCCGTTCGGCTGTTCTATCCGGCCCACGGAGCAGAAAGAGCTGAGGGTTCTCTTGCTCTCCCCTCCGCTCCTTTACTTTGAATTTATATTAGTTCACACAAACACTCCATCCATGCTTTTGTTCCAGCCCTCCGGTCCAGTTTAAGAACCCATTGTGGCCCTCGAGTCAAAAAGTTTGCCCACCCCTGGACCCTGAAGTCCAGACGGGAACCAGCACAGGACTGAACACATCCCTGGTTCCATCCTCCCCATCTGCCTCTCCACATCAAGGCAAATCAGACTTGTCAGAGACCCACTTTACTCCGTTCTGTACATATGGGGACATCAGTGCAAGCCCAACCCACTGCATCACTCTGGAGAATAAAGCCCCCTGGGTACATAGCCAAAAAAAAAAAAAAAAAAAAAAGAAACTTCAGTCTTTCATAACAGGGTTGAATATAGATCCCTTACCTATCAGAGAGATAATATGAGATATGATGTTAGTATGAGAAAATCAAGTTGAACCAGGAAGAAATTAGCTGAAGGTAGGAATAAACTTTTTTTTGCTAACATGTGCAAGATTCAGATGTTGAATGACTCATTATTTCTCACTTTTACCTTAGGATGTCTAAACAGGGACGAACCATCATCTTCTCCATTCATCAGCCTCGTTATTCCATCTTCAAGTTGTTTGATAGCCTCACCTTATTGGCCTCAGGAAAACTGATGTTCCATGGGCCTGCTCAGGAGGCCTTGGGATACTTTGAATCAGCTGGTATGGTCACCTTTTCATGATTAAAGAATCCTGAAAGAGAGTGGAGGAGGTGGTCGGAGTGCTGCTTGATCTTTGAGTAGAGATAACATGGGTTCCACCACTCCAGACCATCTTTGGTCAGTTTGGTGCTGGAATTTGTCTTCATTTTGCACTACTGGCTTGTCATTTAGGTCTTTTTTTGTCCTGTTTGAATATGCATGCATACTTTGTAGGACTACTTCTACTGGCCTATTCTGTTCTGCTTCCCAGCTCTAGTGCCCCTTTCCTAAGTGTTCAATATATTAGCCTCATAATCAGTTATTAGTCTAACTGAACATTTTCAGAAAGGCCTAATACCGCCCTTTCCCCCTAAATCATTTGTCTTCTTAACCATATATATAATAGATCAAGTTGTATCATTTTCCCCCCTGCATGGGATGTTGGTCTGCTTTTATGAGGATTTATGGAGATGCTGCTTAATTTTGTAGTACCATTTGATATTGAAGATTTAGTCCTTGAGTGGATATGAGTGATTTACCAGTCAATAGAATGACTGCTTCTGAGTCTTACTTTAATGGACCAATATTTCTGACAGTTCTGGGTTGCCTGGTTCTATTTCATATGACAAGGTATATTATTATTTTATTTTTAAAATATATTTTTATTGATTTCAGAGAGGAAAAGAAGGGGGAGAATATAAAAACATCAATGATGAGAGAGGATCATTGATCGGCTGCCCCACAACTTGGGGTCGAGCCCGCAACCCAGGCATATGCCCTGACCAGGAATCAAACCATGACCTCCTGGTTCATATGTCGATACTCAACCACTGAGCAATGCTGGCCAGGCTATAATTATTATTATTATTATTTTTTGTGGCTCATGCAGTCTGCTTCATTTTAGAAATATTTGATATTATTACATATGATGCTCTATGACCCTAACTATAGTTTTAAATATTCCCTAGCTATCTTTTAAAAATTGTTTTTGTATAATCTCTGTTACTTAAAATCAAGGATACTTGGGTTGGGAATTGTAGGGGAGCTGAATCTGAGAGAAGACTATAGGCCAAGTGGAGTTCAGAGGAACAGGCACAAGAAGTGAAGGTAAAGCGTTCAGGTGTGCCATGCTGGGCAGGTCCTCTTGAGAGTGCTGCTCTGGTGATTTGTTCTCTTTGCTGGAACTATAGCAGCAGAGGGGCAATAATTTGCACCTGAGTTCAGTAGGTGGAGAAGCAATCATTGCTAAAGTGGGTACTGGCATGGAGGTAGTCACTAGCTGATCCCAGAGAGCAGAACACACTCTTGGCTTCTCCCAAACACGATCCTGCCGTGCCTTAGTTGCCTTTGCATGTTACCTTGTTTTAAGGAGCATTAGTCCAAGTTGCAGCTTTTTTTTTTTTCTTTTCAACACATATATTGTTTTTCTTGTTTGCCTGGATTGCCTTCTTCTGTAGGTCACCACTGTGAGCCCTATAATAACCCTGCAGACTTCTTCCTGGATGTCATTAATGGAGACTCCTCTGCTGTGGTATTAAACAGAGTGGTTGAAGATGATGAAGGTATGTGAATCTGTCAAGAGTCACAGATTATTGCCTAATTGAACTGCCTGAAGTTCAGCAGTATGGCTGCTCATTGAAATGTAGTTTTGTGAATTAAAATAACTAATGCTGCCTTCTGATACCAGTTGTCTTAATCCATTTGAGCTGTTGTAACAAGAGTACCACAGGCCAGCTGGCTTAAACAACAGTCATTTATTTCTCACAGTTCAGGTGCTAGGAAGGAGATTGTTGTCTGTTGGGGCCCCAAGTCCTCTTTAATAGCTGGACTACCATCTCCTTGCAGCCCACGTGGTGGAAGTGGGGAGGGGACTCTTTTAAAAGGGCACTAATCTCATTCATGAGGGCTCCACCCTCATGACCTAATCACTCCTCAAGTCCCCACCTTCAAATAATATCACATTTGGGATAGAGTTTCAGCATATAAATTTTGGGGGAACACATGCATTCAGTCTTTTTTTTTTTTAAATATACTTTGTTGATATTTCACAGAGAGGAAGGGAGAGGGATAGAGAGCTAGAAACATCGATGAGAGAGAATCGATCAGCTGCCTCCTGCACACCTCCCACTGAGGATGTGCCCGCAACCAAGGTACATGCCCTTGACCGGAATCGAACCCGGGACCCTTCAGTCCGCAGGCCGACGCTCTATCCACTGAGCCAAACCGGTTTCGGCTGCGTTCAGTCTTTAGCATCAGTCAACACAGATTTTGTTGTCCCTGAATGCTGTGATATGATAGTGTCAGTTCTAAGGGGAGTGTTCATAAAAAATAAGCTCATTTTTTATACAGTGTTTTGAAAGAAGAAACTTAGCTGCTTATGCATTTGCACATAGTAGAAAGCAGGGACCAGGCTCTATATTAAGAAATATAGCTCTCTGTGGTAAGATTTTTATTTTAAAAGAACCAGAGTACAAATATTATAGTTATCAGTGGGTTTGCTGTATCTATGTTTATGAAAGTAGTCCAGCAATTAACTGTTTTTCTAATGTATAAAGCAATGACAGTTCTAATAATTTTTATATTTAAACTTATAATTAAGATGTTAGGGAAAAATCCCAGAAACAGATTCTAGAAAATGGGCTAAATCAGGTATTTTGTTAATGTTTCCCTCTGTCCATTTTTATTCCAAGTCAAGGAGACTGAAGAGCCTTCCAAGAGAGATAAGCCACTCATAGAAAAACTAGCTGAGTTTTATGTCAACTCCGCCTTCTTCAGAGAAACGAAAGTTGAGTTAGATCAACTCTCAGGGCATCAGAAACAGAAGAAGAGCACAGCCTTCAAGGAGATCACCTATGCCACCTCCTTCTGTCATCAACTCAGATGGGTTTCCAAGCGTTCCTTCAAGAACTTACTGGGTAATCCCCAGGCCTCCATAGCTCAGGTAACCTCACAGATATTCTGATTATGCTGTGAAATACTCATGTGGGACATTAGGTTCTGATATAGTCTATTTCAGATTATACTTATCTTCTGCCCCACACTTCCACCTTGCTCCATTTGGGATATGGAAATAGTCAATAGAATAAATAAAGCACAGTTAAGTTTTTAACTGTGGATAACTTTTGTTTGTTGGTTGGTTTGTTTTTTTGACTACCTAATTCAGATATATTGTTGATTTAGACAAATTATAAGAGGTCATCTTTGTAAAACCCGCCCGCCCCCCCCCCCCCCAAAAAAAATGGTGAAGTAAAGAAATCATTTAGCCGCATTTGTGGTTTCCTGGTAGCTGCACACATTCATTTCCTGATTTATTCAATAAGGTCTTACCAATCATGTGCAGCATTTGGGAGCTTGTACACAGTAGCAAAATGGGTAAAAATAAAATCCCTGCTCTTCTGGAGCATACTTTCTTTTGAGGAGAGACAGCTGTTAAACTCATACAGAAATAAAATATATAGCCTGGTAGAAGGAAGAGTGGGCCATGGAGGAAGTCTAAGCAGGTAAGTGGAGAAAGGAAGAGAGAGAGAAGGAAAGGAGAGAGGGGTTGGTTTGCATTTTAAATCAGGCGATCCGGGAAGCCTTCACCTGGATGTCAGTGAATGCACCTGAGTGTGGGAGGGACTGCCGCTGTCTGAGGGAAGGAACTGTGTGCAAACGCTGTTCAATATATATATATATATATTAATCTTCACCTGAGGTCGAGAAAGAGAGATAGAGAGAAAGAGAGAGAGAGAGAGAGAGAGAGAGAGAGAGAGAGAGAGAGAGAGGTGAGAGAGAAACATTGATAGGTTGCCTTCCGGATGTGTCAACCAGGAATGGAAACGGCCACCTGAGTATATGTCCTAACTGGGAATCGAACCACCAACCCTTCACTTCACAGGACAACACTTCAACCAACTGAGCCACACTGGCCAAGGCCAAATGCTGTTCCTTATCACTAACCTGCATTTAGGGATTCTATTCTAGACACCTAAATTGTTTTGCAATGAATACAAAGGTAGTCAAGCAAACTTGACTTCCGCTAAATAAGGCTATTCATTGTCAGATTAAATTTTTCTTTATTAAGGTGAAATAATGTTCTTTTCGTCTTTGGGCTGGTGCTGTTGATAGTTGTTGATTATTATTCCTTTATGGTTTTTGTTATTCTTAAGCCCACTGTCATATAAAACCCTAGTATTTCTAGTTTTTCTCTAAGAAAATGATTTTAGACAACTCTTTTTGTTAATTTTATTATCCATTATAGAATTTCTGTTCACTGCCTATAGATGACACATAGGTGGCTGTTATGAACCATTATTGACTATTTACCACATGCACCATAATTTTTCTACTGTTGCCCTTTAAGTATTAATACCGAGAGCCTCGATCCCTCTTTGAGATGTACTGCTAATTGTTCCAGACATTTTTGTTATTTGGCACTTCTGTCAGAATATGAGCACTTTTGTGTACTATCAACCAAGGGTAAATATTTATTCTTTTAGAGTGGATGTGAGGTCATTTGGAAACAAGTCTGGTGAATCAGGTCAACCTGATTACTCAATGGTCAACAGTGAGACGCTGTAATGGAGTTCATTCTTTAGTGTGATTTACGCATCGTATTTTTTTTTTTTTTTTTACTTGGAAAATAACTTCAATTGCTCTTGCCTCTAAAAGTGTTTTCAGGTGTCTTGTCCAAGTCATATATATGGCAGCTCTGGGCAGGGCGTGATTGGAGTGTGGAGCTATTTCTACTACACCACGATTCCGCATCTTCTGGTGCTAGACTCCCTTCAGCTGCAAACCCCAGGCCTAGTACCTCCAGGTCGAATGCTCAGCCTATTTGCCTCCTCAGTCAACTCAGTTCCACAAAAGGAATTCCAGCAATGTTCACAGCCCTGGCTATCTCATAGAATAAGGATAGAACCTTGCATCTCTGTGCATCTGACTCGGGGGGAGGTACAGCTCTTGTTCAGATTTGTGAATACTGGAATATTAGCTTAGGGCAGGAGTAGGCAAACCTTTTTATAAGGACCAAATAGTGAATGTTTTAGGCTTTGCAGGCCATGTGGTCTTTGTGTCATGAAGTCAACTGCCATTTTAGGGAGAAAGCAGCCATAATAATTTTTAAACAAATGAGAATGGCTGTGCTCCAATTAAACTATTTGTAGATATTGAGATTTGAATTTTCTAGAAATTTTATGTGTCAAAAATATTTTTCTCTCTTTCTTCAACAATTAAAAAAAATAAAGGTAAAGCCCTAGCTGGTTTGGCTCAGCGGATAGAGCATCTGCCTGCTGACTAAAGGGTCCCAGGTTCCATTCCGGTCAAGGGCACATGCCCAGGTTGCGGGCTCAATCCCCAGTGAGGGGCGTGCAGGAGGAACCTAATCAATGATTCTCTCTCATCATTGATGTCTCCATTTATCTCTCCCCTCTCCCTTCCTCTCTGAAATCAACCTATCATAATAAAAGCATAATATGCTAATTAGAACAACCTTCCCGACAAAGCTGGGGCTGCGAGGGCCAAGGCAGCCACTGGCTGCCAGGGCTGAGCCCCTTGCATGAATTTCATGCAAATCTGCGTGTTTCATAGTGCAACATGTTTACTTTGTTTTCTTTTTCTTAACACATGAATCAATCATGTAGATGCTTTAAAATTATATTAAATATAAAAGATAGAAAACATCCTAATGATAATATTGATAATCTGTTAGTATAAAATATCAAGTTTGAATGCAAAAGAAACAAAGCATGTGGAGTGGCCAGTTTAAAAGTCAGAATATTCTTAAAGTAGCGTTGTGTGAAACTACAGACTTGTATACATGCTCATGCATATGTGTTGATGATGTCATCATCACCTGTTTTGGAAGCTTGATCTGTCAACACGAAGTACAGTATTTTCTTAGGGTAATTAAAATATGCCAGGGTAAAATATTTTTGTCAAATTTCTTATTAGCAATGGGATTTTTAAAGGCCATCTCTAACCAAATTCTTTCTAGATTGTGGTCTTCACAAATCAGCCTTCACAGATCCTGGTCCTGTTCTCCAACTTGGTTTGCTCCATACCTAGAATGTGCTTGACAAGTTACTTCAAGTCGGATAGCATTGCACAGATGTAGGACTGATATATATATATATATATATATATATATATATATAAACTTTGAAGGTTCTAAGATACCTACTGGGATTTTTCTTTTGATGACTGTTTTTTATCTTTTACACTGAGTGGCCAGATTATTATGATCTCTGAACGCATAATAATCTGGCCACTCAGTGTGTGTGTGTATGTGTGTGTGTGTGTGTGTGTGTATTATATATATTTTAGAGGCCCGGTGCATGAATTTGTGCATAGGTGGGGTCTGGCTAGCCTGGCCAGGGGAGGGGACATGGGTGGTTGGCTGGCCTGCCTGCTGGTCAAACTCCTGGTTGAGGGGACAATTTGCATATTAGCCTTTTATTATATAGGATATACACTGAGTGGCCAGATTATTATGCGTTCAGAGATCATAATAATCTGGCCACTCAGTGTATATTTAATATAAGTTTAAAGCACAATAAGTAGAATATCCTCAAATAAATTATATCATAAAAAACCCTTTACCCTTTGCTTATAGAAGTATCCTTATGAGACATTTTTTCAGTCTTAAGAACAGCAGTGATGTTATCCAGTCGTCTTAGGACTCATCAAATGGACTAAGTGAAGGTAGTAAGAGTGGGAAAGAATCGGCAGCTTAGTTCTATACTGCGAGCCTTGGGCCCTAAGGGCTGTGGTGGCCGGAGAAGCAGTGACAGGAGCATGGGTGATGGAAGCACTTGGTGCCCTCAGAGAAAGCTGGCTGAGTGCCTTGTTGACAGTGACAACGCATTTTTCCATGCAGGATGGAGACTCCCCTGGGTAGGAAAGGCGGTGCCCCGCTTACCCCTGCTTCCTAATTGAGCAAAGTTCCATTGTTAGAAATGTTGCTGTGTGTGCTTTAAAGGTTATATTTGTTTTTAATGTTAAGAATAAAGATATCCTGTTTTCACTTAAACCTCTTGAAATATTATAAAACAATGAATGTTCACTAGTACAAAAGTTGAGAGTTCAGGCCAGAACTCTTAGCCACTTGAATTTTATTTTCCTTCCCCAGCAATTTGCTAGATGCTTGCACTGTTCTCTGCTCTCTATGGCATTCCCGGGCCCAGCAGCCTGAACTGGCCCCCGAACTGGCAGTGCCTGGGAGCCCCCAGAGGAATCCAGCTTCTCCAGTAGTCTACTTCCTTCTCCTTCAGTCTCCCCAACAACAGATATATTATTTTTATTTTTATTTAGAAGGCAGTCTACACTGTTTTATATTTTCCCAAGGATTTTGGTCAAGCCATTTAAAGTGTTTATCTCAATGGAGTGAGTTGCTTATGTAGCTCTATATATTTGTAATAATAAATGGTGTGCTACATTTTTTACCTTTAATTGAAACTCTTTTTCTCTTTTTGAAAAGGTAATCGTAACAGTTATCCTGGGACTGGTCATAGGCGCCATTTTTTATGATCTAAAAAGTGACCCTACAGGAATCCAGAACAGGTAAGTACATTTGGATCTTGGTTTTCAAAAGTGCTATTACTTATTCCAAGGTAATGAAAATCCATTATGAATTTGAATTTCAGACAAATACAAGATGAATTGACAAATAGGATAAGTCAGTGAATTGAAAGCTGTGTGGAAGGCTTAATTTTCCTCTCTATATAGTGGTAAAATACATAGAACAAAAACTTTACTTCTTGTCCACCTTTAGGCGTGCAATTCAGTGACATTAATTTCATTCACATTGTTGTGCAATCACCACCATTCAACACCAGAATATTTTTTCCACATTCCCAAAGTGAATCTCTGCCTTCATTGAACAGTTCTGTACCGCCCCCCTTTTTAGCCCCTGGGAACCACCATTTTACTTTCTGCCTCTGAATTTGATGATTATCGGTATCTCATATAAGTGTATCATATAGTATCTGTCCTTGGTGATTGGCTTATTTTCCTTAGCATAATATCTTCAAGGTTCATCCATGCTGTAGCCTGTGTTACAATTTCTTCCTTTTAAAGGCTGAATAATATACCTTTGTAATATTTTGTTTACTTGTTTTATTTGCCACATTTTGTTTATTCATTTACCTGTCCATGGAGATATGGACTGTTTCTACCTTTTGGCTGTTGTGAATAATGTTGCTATGAACATGGGTGTATAAGTAAATATCTGTTTGAGTCTCTGCTTTCAATTCTTTTGGATATATACCCAGAAGTGGAGTTACTAGATCATTTCATAATTCTATTAATTTTTTTTTGAGAAACTGCCATTCTCTTTTCTGTAGCAGCTGCACTATTTTGAATTTCAACCAGCAGTGCACAAGTGTCTCCATTTCTCCCCAACCAGGTCTTGTTATTTTTTGTGTGTTTTTTTTGTGTGTGGTTTTTATTTTGTTGTTGTTTATTTTTGTCATTCCTCCTTCTCCCCCATTATAATAGCCACCCTAATTGGTTGAATTGGTATCTCTTTGTGGTTTTGATTTGCATTTCCCTAGTGATTAGTGATGCTGAGCATCTTTTCATGTGGTTATTGGCCTTTTATATGTCTTCTTTGGGAAAATGCTTACTCAAGCCATTTGCCCATTTTTCAATTGGATGTTTTTATTGTTGAGCTGTAAGAGTTCTTTATATATCTGGCTATTAACCCCTTACCAGATATAAATTTGCAAATATATTCTCCCATTCTGTTGGTTATCTGTTGATAGTGTTCCTTAATACACACAGTTTTAAATTTTCTCTTAGTCCAGTTTATCTATTTGTTAGTTTTGCAGGTAGTCCTGTTCCATCGGTGCCTGGCCCATTCTCTGGAGATTGGACCTGCAGGACTACTGAGGGAGTGGCTGCGGCTGGGCGGTGGGCCGCCGGGACCAGTCTGTCAGCTGAGGGGCGCTCCCCCTGTGGGAGCACAGTGATCACCAGGGGGCAGCTCCTGCATTGAGCATCTGCCCCTGGTGGTCAGTGTGCATAATAGCGACCAGTCGTTTCTGTCGTTCGGTCGCTTAGACTTTTATATATATATATAGATTATTGGTGGTAAAGACAATGAGTATCTATAGACTCTTTATTTCTGGGGTTGTACCCTTGGATTTACATAATATGCCACTTCCTCTCTTAGTTTCAACTGGCATCTTTAATGTTAATTAAATTGTTCCGTCATAACAGGGAAGCCCAACCGACACTGTTTCAGGTGTGTTGGCATGCTTTCATAGCGTTTACGTTGTTGTCAAAGTGTAGGTAAACTGAGTACTTTCCTTTTTAGACCTTAATTATTTTACTGAGAGAGGTTTGCTTTCAGTTTGAGCACATTGGAAAGCACGTTGGCAGTGAGTTGTCCAGGACAATACGAAGGTTCTTCTGATGACTGTGTGGTGAATGTATATAAGGAGGTATTGCTAGAGATGTCACTCCACTCTTCCATTTTGCATCCTCATGTCTTAGTTCCTTCTTTGCTTTAAAAAGTTGCTAATAGAGGCTTTAAACTTTTGCAGGCTTTACTTGACTCTTTCTCTGTTCATGCATTAGGACGGTACTTGTGTTTTTGTTAGTTAACATTAAAGGTGGTAGCATTTTGTGACCTAGGTAATCATCACCTTGGCTGCCATAACAAAGAACCACAGACTGGATGGGTTAAACAACAGAAATTTATTTCTTACAATTCTGGAGATTTGGGTGCCAGGATGGTCAGTTTCTGATGAGGGCCCTCTTCCTGCTTTCTGCCTTCCTGCTAAGTCCTGGCATGGCACAGAGACCTCTGATGTCTCCCCCTTTTCTTCTCAGGGCACTAATCTTGTCATGAGGGACCTCTCCCATGACTTCATCTAAATTTAATAACCTTCCAAAGATGCCACCTTTAAATATCATCACCTTGAGGACTTCAACATAGGTATTTGGGGAAGACAGTTCCATCCGTGGCAACCCAGGGCTGTGAATTTGGGGCACCACTGTGGAGACACTGGGATGGGAGAGACCTGAGGGGACTCACTCCTCCCCTCCCTCACTGTTTTAACTTGAACGGTTGTTTAACATTTATCACGTGAGGCAGCAGTTCAGCAGGTAGGAATGATCCAAGGACGCGTAGTGGACACAGTGCTCCTTCCCCTTCTCTCGCCGCAGAGCTGGGGTGCTCTTCTTCCTGACCACCAACCAGTGTTTCAGCAGCATAACGGCCGTGGAGCTCTTCGTGGTGGAGAAGAAGCTCTTCATGTGAGTGTGTCTGTTCCGGGGAGGGCGCTGTCCAGTGTCAGGGCTGGTGGTCAAACTGGTCATGTCCAGAAGTTGGCACGGATTGGTCCCTGGGGATTACCAGTGTTCATTGAGAAAAAGCAGTCCTTGGCTGGGAGAGAAATCTTGAAACCAAGGGAAAAGGGAGTTTAAAGATTAGGGTATGGCTGCAAAGGCAAACGGTACAGAGAATGCAAGAGATAGAGGCTGAAAAAGATCTTCTGTTTTAGCAAATAAGAAGTCACGAGGACCTTCACAGGAAAAGTTTGAGGAGCTCGGTAGAGGGAAAGTAGTGGGTTAAATTGTAAATTGAAGATGGAGAAGTAAAGTTGACAAAGAATATAGACCAAGCCTAGCCCTCAATGAAAGGGAGGATGGAAGAGCCAGAGGCAGCTGTTTTGTTTCTTGTGTTTTTCAAAGTGGGAAGAGATTTGCCCATATTTGCAAGCTTGAGGAGAGGAATTGTTAGAGAGGGAAAGAATGAAGGTTTGTGGAAGAGTTTGGACTCAACGGAGGAGAATGTAAGGAAGAGGAGGGACCTACGTCTTCACTGGGGAGAAAACAGGATTTGATAGCTGACAGTTGGGAGGCATGATCATTGAAGGAAGAAGTGCCATGTTTTTCATCATGAGAATGGAAAGAGAAGGTTTAGTGACCCAAAGCTCTACTTGGGGAACGTGGAGAATAGCAGCACCACCTTCTTCAGAGTCAGAAGTGGGGAGAAAGCAAAGCCTGTGTGACCACTGAGATCAGCTACTTAAGTTCTTTCTCAAGAGTCAGAGGAGAAGGAGGAGGTGCAGAACGTGTTTACCTGGAGTGGGGGTCCTGAGGGCAAAGTGGGCGGCATTGGGAGGGAATTCTAGAATGAGAAGAGGGGTCCCTGCACTGAGCTCTTAGAAGCCATGTCTCAGGGGAGGTGTGCCCCTGAGATGATACCTGATGCTGACTGGGTGAAGGTGGTGTGTTAACCTGTAGGATGTGAGAAGCTGTAGTTGTTAGACCCCTGCTGGCAGCAGAAATCAGGACAGCAAATGATTTAATCATCCGGCCTGTGCCTTCTTAAACTAAAGTGGGATGCATGGTGTGCATTTTTGTATTTTAGGCATGAATATATTAGTGGATACTACAGAGTGTCATCTTATTTCTTTGGGAAACTCCTATCTGATTTACTACCGATGAGGATGTTACCAAGTGTTATATTTACTTGTATAACATACTTCTTGTTAGGTAAGCAATAAGATAAAAATTATGTTTCTGTAGTCTTGGATGTGAGAGGAAGCTAATTTCTTTTTGCAAGAATTTATATATTTTTTTTTGACAAAGCACTATAGGACAAGATCCACTGATTGAGTTTAAGCCTCCATTTTACAAATAAAGGGTGTGCCATAAACAATTAGGCATAGAACCTGGATCCTCAGCTCCTGATTAGTATTCTTGTGGCTGCTCCAATATCATACACAATATAGTGTAGGACCCCTAATAGTGCCCCATTATAGCTTATGCAGTAGTTTTGTGAAACTTCATTTAACCCCATCCTCAATCCCAAGCGCTGTGGTATTTGTCTCCGAGGCCTGGGTTCTGGCAGCACTCCCTCAGAGAGTGACACTCCTGGGAGGTCATGGGGTCCTGATCTCCCAGTTTCTTCACTGTCACTGTTACAGCAAACGGTGAGGAACGTGGTGATGTCTGGGGGAAAGCATGTGCTCCTGACAAGTTTCCTTCTTAGGAGAAGGCCGTAGGATTCTGGCCAGGTGTGTAGCCTCCAGCCCCCACCTCAGGCACTCAGAAATTGGTAATAATTGCACAACGGGGAGCACAGGTGTTATGTTGTAATGTGCTCAGGCAGTAGTATAAAAAAGAAAACGGAATCACTCTGTACAGTTATATGGGGGGGGGCAAGGAAATTGGTGACTCAGGGTAATGTTGGATAGAGGATGAACTTTTCATTCTGATAACTGTTTCTCAAAATGTTTGCACAATAAACAATTCCCAATACACAGGGACCTAGATGGTTGGATTAACCCCCTCTTTCCTTCCTAAGGATTGAAACCGAAGGTGGAGGCCTTCTTCATCATGATGTTTACCCTTATCATGGTGGCTTATGCGGCCAGTTCTATGGCACTGGCCATAGCAGCAGGTCAGAGTGTGGTATCCATAGCAACCCTTCTCATGACCATCTCCTTTGTGTTTATGATGGTGAGTAGGAACTGTGCTTCTCTGAGAAGTAATTATTTCCCCTCATTCCTTCCCAAAAGTTTACCTGTCATGGAAAACCTGCTTTGAGGATTTTGTCAATGAGACTCTTAGCTTTAAGGAAGCCATATATTAAAATATAACTTATATCAGAGAATGTACCAGCTTTTTCTCGACCTTACCCAGCCTTTTTTTGCTACTATTCTAATCTAGTTACTATAACTTCAGTAATAGTTTTTACAATTAAGATTTTAAAAGATGCTTCTTTGGTGACATACAGGGAAACCTTGATGACTGAGAACTTCAAAACCAGAAAAGTATTTTTCAGTCCTCACCCCAGGATATTTTTTCCATTGATCTTTAAAGAGAGAATGGAATGGGGGGAAGTAGGGGTATAGAGGAGGGAAGGAGGGAAGGAGGGAAGGAGAGAGGAAGGGAGGGAGGGGGAGAGAGAGAGAGAGAGAGAGAGAGAGAGAGAGAGAGAGAGAGAGAGACAGACATATCGACTGGCTGCCTCCCACACTCTCCCTGCCCTGGGCAGGGGATGGAACCTGCAGCTGAGGTACATGAAGTACATGTCCTTGACTGGGAATTGAACTGGCATTCCTTTGGTCCATGGGCCAACACTCTAACCCAGTGGTCGGCAAACTCGCGAGCCGCGACTTGCCACTCTGTTGACTAACGAGTTTGCCGACCACTGCTCTAACCACCTAGCCAAACTGGCCAGGGCAAAACCAGAAAAATTTTGATTGGAAGATTTCCTCATAGAAATGGCAGGTTCATTGCCTGACTTCTGCGCTGGTGTTAGAGAACTGCTGGCTTATTTCCCCAGCAGCTGAGAGGGTTTGTTTGGATCAAATACTTTCCAAGGGAGAAGCTAAGCTCCATAAAAAATAGAATATTTTGTGTGGCATTGGTCACTCCTCTATTTGGAAAAGGAGTGTTTTAAAAATAGTGAAATATTCCAAAGTCCACATTATACTAGGTCCCCTCCTTTCTGGGTTCTTGATATTCTCTTATATCAATATATTTCTGGTTACCTTTTTTTTTTAATGGTTACTTAATCCTAATCTGACATGCCCTAACTTTTGCATAGGTGAAACCACTTAGTACAGCAATTTTCAACAGGTGTGCTATAAAAGGCACAATGGTGTGATGTAAGAATTTTTACAACATATAATACCTGACTATTTAGTCAGGGGCACTGACCTCTTTTCCCTTAGAATATCAAATAAAAAAATGACAACAGCCAACACAACAATACCCATCCAGTGTGAATGAATCAAAATTATACTTGTTTGTTGTTTTTTTTGTCAGATAGGCAAAAAATGTAACTTATTTTTTGGTGTGCCACAGAATTTTAGAACCTAGTTTACTAGTATATGTGCCACGAAATGAAAGAAAGGTAGTAAATTGTTGCGTTAGCATATTTCCCCATATTACATCAAGTAAACAGGAGCACTTAGCCTATTTACTTACTACATGTATCCTTTTTGCTAGAGTTAGGAGTAGATGTCTTCAAAAAATTGTAAACAGCACAGTCTGGCCATTGAAAACTACCAATCTAAACATTATTGAGAAAGTGATAAACCTTGCACAATTTTCCTATAATGTCATCCAATAAATAAAATATCCTTTGCCCTGGCTGGTGTGGTTAAATGGTTAGAGCATTGACCTGCACATTGAAGGTTCAAGTTCAATCCCTGGCCCTGGTTGACTTATATAGAACTTTAAAAACCACATATAAAATTGTATTTTACTGGGTGATGTTATATACTGAACACTTGGTTAGAGAAAGTTAAAAAATATGGCCCTAACAAATTTTGCTCAGTGGTTAAAGTGTTGGCCTGTGGACTGAAGGGACTGAGGTTTGATTCTGGTCAAGGGAACATACCTTAATTGCAGGCTCGATCCCTGGCCCCAGTAGGGGCATGTGTCTCTCTCACATTGATGTTTCTTGTCTCTCCCCTCCCTTCCATTCTCTCTAAAAAATCAGTGGAAAAAAATGTTCTCAGGTGAGGAATAACAACAACAATAGTAACACCAACATCATTGTCCTTGTTATGCCCCACATCCAGAGTGCCAGTTAGGAGAAGTTCTATATGAACCTCTTTTTTGTAGCCATTTCTTCCTGGAATAGTCCTTCCTGGGTCTCCATAGCAACGCTACTTTTGGTATCTTTAAATGAAGGTATTGACCATATTTTATGCTGCAGCTTGCCACTTTATGCTTTGGGTTATTTTAAACACCCATTCTAAACCCCAAATTATTCCTAAAGTCACTTGGAGATAGAATGCAAACCCTGGGAATCAGAGAGCTTACTGTGTTAAGGAAGTCCTGAGGCCCACCAGGTGCTCAGGATCCATTCTGGTGTGTCCATTGGTGGGAACATGTGGTTGCATCATTACAACAGTCAGGACCGTGGGCCTTCCGTGGTGTGCTGTTACAGAGAGAGTAAAAGCCTCGACAATTAAGGATCTTCCAGTTCAATGAAACATAGATACGTTGTCATTCCTTCACAACCACAAACAGCCTCAGCTAAGAGAGGAATACACATGCAAGAAGGACATGGTAAGTCTTTAGAGCAGTGGAAAGAATTTCAAGAAAGCGTTGTCCTTAGCAGAAATGTCTCCAGGGCAGGAGGGGGTTAGAGCGGTGAGCTTTACAATTCAGGAAATCACTCCACCAGTTCTGGTTGCTGGGATTTTCTCTTGTAGATTTTTTCCGGGCTGCTGGTCAACCTCAGGACCATTGTGCCCTGGCTCTCATGGCTTCAGTACTTGAGCATTCCTCGGTATGGCTATGCGGTAAGTTCTCTTCTGTCCCTGTGACTAGTCTGTTGTTCCCAAGCTGGGGACAAGCAGAATGAAGCCTGACCACCTCATGTCCCCAGACTTGGCTTTCCTGTGCTGAAGCAGGAAGATTGACTAATTGATGTAAAAAATGTTGGTTTTCATTTCAGTAACAAATTACATGAGAGGATGGGAGCCTAGACTACATTTTGTTTTTCTAGACTCCATATTTTATATTGCAAGGGAAATTTAAAAAAACCAAGACCACATACTATTCATAACCATTATTGGTTTTAGAATCTAACTCCAGTGAAAACTGTCTGTCTTAATATAGTATAATTCAGCTTCAACTGCCAAGAATTATGACTGGTTTTGATTAAAACAAACAAGAACAATACAAAAGATGTTACCATAAATTAACAATAGTCACTGAGAACCATTGTACCATTTTAGTGTTTTGGGGTTATAACATTGGGGAGAGGAGGAGAGTGCTGTGGGGGTAATATAGCCAAAGGTCTTCCCTGTTTGCCAAATACTTTATTTCCTTTGTATTAGAAGCCAAAATTTTAACCATAGGCCTCCTGAATACCAGAAACAATCATTTTAGCTGCTCTGGTGTGACAAAGACTGTGAATGTGAGGCTTGGTTTGTTTTCAGAAATAATAAAGAATTAAACTAGGAGGATGGGATTGTGATAATTCTTTGGAAACTTTGAAATTCAAACCTGTTTACCTTGCCTATTTCCCCTGGTGTTATAGGCTTTGCAGCATAATGAATTTTTGGGACTAAACTTCTGCCCGGGACTCAATGTCACAGCAAATGATACCTGTAGCTTTGCAACGTAAGTGATGCGTTTGGTTACTGTGTGATGTGATGGAGAAAGGCCACTGGGCTGAGCTGGTATGAGTCCTTTCAGGGACACTGGCCTAGGAGAGCAGATGCCCCTCAAAGTGAAAGGAGAGTCCCTAAGTTATCACTGAGGCTCTCATAAAAGTTGGTTTCAGGGACCAGAGAAGATTCTTAGTGACCTATATATGTTAGCTGGGCCAGCCAGCCAGAGAGCACCTCAGGTCCAGAGGGCAAGTCCTGTAGGCCTTCTCTAGGGATATTAGAAACTTATATTCTACTAAGTTCCGGCTGTCCCTTATTTTCCAAGCCGGATGAGGTTAGGCTCTCATTTATCCAGCAAAAGGTCCTGTTTAGACCCTAAGAAAGCAATCTCAATTGAAAAGCCAAAGTTAAAAAGCAGCCATTCATTTTTTACCCCCTGTCCTTAGTTACCTTGACTCTTACCTGTAGCCTACGGTCTCTCAACCCTTAACTCTTAGCTTCACCTCAAGGATTTAAAAAAGCTGAAAGAATGTCAGCCTGAACTTCAGACACACAGGAAGGAAGAGAAAGGGGAGAAAAGAACAGCCTTCTGGCCAAAGGGCAAGGACCTCTCTCTCCCTCCATTGTAACTAGTGAGCTGACAGGGAAAGCCGCAGGAGGGCCTGGTGTGACATCATGGTGTTCGTGGGTGCATGGACATTGCCTTGCAATCGGCGGGATGCCTAGTGCAAACTTCCCCAGTCCACGACCAGCTCATCCTTCATGGGAGTCTGTTAGCAGCGAGCACCCTAATTTCAGTGCTTGACCCACGTGCCACAGTGCGGCAATCACAGAGAAAGAGAGAACTCCATGGCCAGAAGAAAAGATGCAGGATGAAAGAGAACACAGTAATGTTCTTCAAGCCAAGGTGGGGAGGACAGCTGGCTTACCAGTGACGCAACAATCTGAGTCACGGTATCCAATATGTTGTAGGCCTTGGGAATGGCACCAGGTGTCTGACCCGTTGGGCCAGATCAAACCTGGGTTCAGCAACCTCCGCACCTGGGTTCTGGCTAGGAAATGATCCAGAGCAAGACCCAAACTGTAAGAGAACATTTATTTGGTAAATTACAGAGGTAGAAGAAGTAATTCCTAGAAGAAATGGGCTTAGGAAACGATTTCTGGAGGTAAAGGAAGAACCTTTGGAGTTTGGGAGTAACGAAGCAGATGGTAATATGCAATTATAATACATGCAACATATAAAATATGTGTTAATTGTTTATGTTATCAATTAGGCTTCTATGAACAGTAGGCTATTGGTAGTCAAATTTTGGGAGAGTCTAGTTATACGTGGATTATTGACTGTGCGTGGGGGTCAGCGTCCCTAACCCCACATTGTTCAGGGGTCAACTCTATTGCCAGGAAACCTGTAGGGAGGAAGAGGAAGTTTCTTTATCCTGCCCACCCTCTTTCGATCTGAGTGTGACATTTTTCAGATCTGCTCCATTCCAGGAGTCACACAGCAATGGTGCCAGACAAGAATGGTGGCTGTGCCAGTTATTTTTAGTACCAGGTGCTGATCTCACCCTTGGCAGGGCTCCTCCCTCCTGCTCTACTCCAGCTTCCACTGAGGCCTCACCTGATAACTGGGCCTGCGGTGATGTCCTGTAGCTGAGCGTCTGCCAGGCTCATCCCGGTCTGTCCCAGAGCTGATGGAGTGCGATTGTCAGGAAGCCCTTCCCCACCTCTTTTCCTAGTTTTGGGATTCTTAGCCTGCGTTCCCTTGTGTGGCTGATTTGTGGGTAATGAGTTCTATAAAGAGCCTTGATCGTGTTTGTAAGGGCCCACGTGTCATCTGTTAAAGCGGAGGATTTCCCTTTAGGAGCAAGTGAAAATTTACTTAAACATTTCTGCCTTTGAAGAGAGCAGCTTCATAGATGGGGAGCCAAATGAATCTGGAGAGGATAGCAACTTGGTTCAAAGTGTGAGCCTGTGGACTTGGCCAAGTTCCTTAAACCTTAGTCTCTTCATCTTTTAAACATGTATAATATCCACCCCATTGAGTTGTTTTGGGTGTTAACTAAACTGTTATATGCGGGTTGCTTACCATGGTAGCTAGCAGAGTTGTAAGTACTCATTGACTGTTACCTATTACATATGAAGTGATACTTATTTAAGACTTAGGAACATATAGGGTTCTTTTAACTAAGGAACAGCAAATACATCGAGTAAAATTGGACAGATAAGAATGCAATCAGACTCTTTTCTGTTGAATTTCAGATGTACTGGAGAAATGTTTTTGAATAACCAGGGCATCGATCTCTCACCTTGGGGCCTGTGGAAGAATCACGTAGCCTTGGCATGCATGATCGTTATCTTCCTTACAATTGCCTACCTAAAATTGTTATTTCTTAAAAAATTTACTTAAATTTCTTTTGAATGTACGTGGTGTATCTATAATTAAAAAGAACATCTTGATTTATGTATTCAATGAATTTTGTGTCTTTTCATTTGCCATCATATTATTGTTCAGCCAAAAATATTTCCAAGAAAGCATCATAGTAATCATGAACTGAATTGTACATGAAATAACCCATCATTATCTAGTGGTATTCTGTACTGTTTATTAGTTCATCTAGTTAGACAGTAACTACAGGGGAGAAATCTAGTTTAATTAATTGACCTAAAAAAGAATTGAATTCTAGTTTGGCCAGTATGGTTCCATGGTTGAACTTTGATCAATCACCCAGGAGGTCATAGTTCAATTCCTAGTCAGGGCACATTGTCCGAGTTGTGGGCTTGAGCCTCAGTAGGGTATGTGCAGGAGGCAGCCAATGATTCTCTCATCATTGATGTTTCTATCTCTCCCTCTCCTTTCTGCTCTAAAGTCAATAAAAATATATTTTTAAAAAATTGAATTCTAGAAACCCATTACAAGTCACTAATATCTGTTAGTAGTTTCCTCATCTTTTAACTGAATAGTGTGCCAGTTACCCTCCAGCTTCAATATGATATGAATCTATGTCATTTTTTAATAAATAAGAAATAATGGATGTATTGATGCTGTAGTGGAAGTATGAAATCTAAACAATGTTGGAAAATCCTAGTGTTATTTATAGGGTAAAAAAACCCATTATGAAGAAAAAAGCTTTGATAAGCCTTGAAAGGTTAGTAGAACTTACTGAGATTTCTCTGTACAGGTTCTATTCAACCTGATGCTGTCTGCCACTTAGTCACTTTGAGATCCACATACTGGTGGGACAGCAGCCAAAGAAATCAGTTATTGCGTTGGTCATTGCTGTCAGGAGAGGCTAGATTTGACTAATACAGAAAGGACAAATTCACAGAGGTACCTTGGGGTTTCCATGTCCCGTGTTTACAGTAAACAGGCAATCCAAACAACCACAGCCTGGAAAAGGACAAAGGACTTTAAGCCCTCAGCAAAGAAGATGTGGATCATCACATCTTCTGGCCAAGAGAGAGGGAACTCTGGAAAGGCCAGTAGAGGAAAGATGTGACATAATTATGGCCTTGTGACAAGCAGTGGCGATGGGACTAGCTGGTTCCACTAACCATCCTGTGATCTGTTTTCTAGAGATTATAGCTGGCTTCCCTCAACTCAAAAAGTTCAGAGTGGACTTAATGTGGGCATGAGTGGGTGGTTAAAGCAGATGCTTTTGGTGCTCTGTGTCACATCTCCTCTGCACCTCTGACTTCAATTGCAGCTGTGGTCAAGTTCCATGTGAGCTCAGATGCTGTTGATAGCAGCCTACCTCAAGCAACAGAAATCCCTTCACTTTTCTGCTGTAAGGCCTTCTCCAAAGCTGAAAGAACCTGCTCGGCTGAGGGCAAACATAGCCTGAAAATGCAGGTGTTAATACCTCAGGGGAACCCCTCAACTATTAGGGATTGGGGCCAACAGACAAATGCCCCAGCTTTATGTTCTCCAGACAGGGGATTATGGGAGGCATTTCATAGTGTTGTCAGAGGTGGAACTGAGCGCTTGTCGCCTACAGGGCAACTTCAATCACACACCTGTGTATTGGCATTTCCTCCTTTCCTGGCTCTCTGTTTCCTATTCCAGATTCCTGGTATCGCCTCCCAAACAAACTACCTGAACTCAAGTTCTTGGTTTTTCTTGTAAAGGAAGACAAACTGAAACACATTGCCATTAGACCAGAAACAAGACCAGCATATCTACTATCACTGCTACTGTCCCACATGATACTGTCCTTATTTACAAATGAGCTGGCCTTCTTCATAGAAAACCCAAAGAGTCAATACAGAATCTATTAGAGCTAGCAAAGTATGTGATATATAAAATTAATTGATAAAAATTAGTAATTTTCCTCTAGATCAGCAATAACCAACTAGAAAATACAATGGAAAAAAGATTCTGTGCATAGTAGCAATAAAGCCATATTAAAGAATATATAAGATCTTTATGAAATTTTAAGAAACACTTAAAGGATATTAAGGAAGTTCTGAATAAATGGAGAGTCATGTTTGTGATATTGTAAAATGTCAGTTCTCCCCAAATTAATCAATAAATTCGATGCAATTTCAATTAAATTTCAGTGGGACTTTTTTCTCCACCCTCCCCCACTCCCAGGAACCCCAAATCTATTCTAACAGATCCATATGTAATATTAAAGGTTCCCAAAAATAGCTTAGTCAATTTTGCAAAAAAAATAAAAAAAATAAAAAAGGCCTATGAGGAGACCACATATGAAAAACAACATATACAATGACAATACAAATTGTTATGCAGGAACATTCAGAAATCAGTATAACAGACTAAAGACTTAAAAAATAGACACATACCAGTATTGATAAAACTGGTTCATTATAAGGAGAAAAATACTGGTGAACCTCATTCAAAGTTACTTGTAAAATGTATTAGATGTGAAAGGTTAGACTGTAAGTTTAATAAATAAAAGTTTGTGATCTTGTAAAGGTCTCTGTAACACTCTCAAACTCAATAAAACTAAATGAATAAATTGATTTTACTATATAAAAAAACTAGGAAACACTGACAAAGTTATCAGTTGGATGAGAGATATTAATGAAATCCACAACTGATAAGGGATTAATACTTAAACCATAGGAGGAAATTTTGCCAATCAACAAAAAAGACCTTGACCCAGTGGAAAAATAGGCAATGAATGAAAACATACTTGTTTCCCATTAGATCACAGTGTAAGGTTTTAAAGTGTTATTAGAAAATTTACAAAAGAGAAACAAAAATGTTGAATAACTATAAGGGGATGTTTAAACTTATTAATTAGGAATCAGATAAAGGCAAAACAAAATGAGACCTCACTTTAAAACCATTCCATTTACAAAGACTAGGAAGTTGGGTGGCACCAATGCTGATGAGGGTATGGACAAAAGTGGTACTCATGCATGTAGTGGAATGGTAGACTGGTGCCGTCATTCTGGAGGGCCATCTGTTCTGGGTAAAATTAAATATTTGTATACCTGGGACCCAGGACTCCAACTCCTGTTACATACCCACTGAGAAGTCATGAAGTCAATAAGAGAATTATGTACAGAGATTTTGAAGTAGAAATAGTAGAGCCAACCCTTCACTATAGGAATGCAAAAGTAAAATGTGGTGGCTGCACACTAGGAAATACTACACAACCATCATAACAACCTATTAGAGGTATATTCTAAAGAAGAAGTAGTTGTCTATCATGTTGTTAGACATGAAAAGAGAAGATGCCTTTGTTAAAGTCTAAGCCTTTATTATTAACCTCGTGACAAAAGGCAAATTAACCAGCTGCTTCTACTTAGGAAACAGACAACTCTTACATCTGCTTTTATATCAAGTCTTTATTAGGAAGTAAAGTGCTCAGTATTACACATTAATGAAATTCTCAATTGTTGAGAGACACCTGCATAAGTAACATCTTTTTAATAATATTAATATAAAGGGAAGATAGGAGAGGGATGAGGAGGGAATTCTCCATGACTAAATAAGAAAAAAATATGTAACTTAAGGGTAATAAGAAAGAATTTTACAGGTGAAATGAAAAACAGTATAACAATAAGTATCATAAAAGACTCTCTAGTGACCATAATTCATATATGGCACGTGGTCAATACACATGGATACCACATAATAGCTGCACTTCAAATTGAAGTTTGTTTACATGTAACAACATGGTACACATACATAAATACATACACTCACTATCCCTGGAATGCAAACTTTAGTACCTAATAATAAAGGACTTGGTGTAGTATACTGAAATGAAGATGAAGATGAAGCCATGGGAAATAACTGCTGAAGAAACCCAGTGCATATCACCTCTATGGCAGCCAGCTTAGAAAGGTTTGTTGCTAATGTTTTCATTGAAGATTTGACTGACACATTCTACCAATTAATTGAACAGCATGGGAATTAAAATACTGAATTAAAAAACAGGCCTCTCTTCTATTCTCCAAGTAAGTTTTTCACCAGCACTGTATTCTCTCCTGCTTGTCCTATTAGCTCTCAAAAGGTCATCTTACTCATGACTTTTGAAAAATAAGATTTTTATTTTTTATTGAGAAATAGATTTCTTCCCCATTAATTTGGTAAGACACTCTCCTAATGAAAAAACAAACAAGCCCTAGCTGGTTTGGCTCAGTGGATAGAGCATCAGCTTGTGAACTGAAGGGTCCCGGGTTTGATTCTAGTCAAGGGCACATGCCCAGGGTTAGGGCTCGATCCCCAGTAGGGGGCGTGCAGGAAGCAGCGGATCAATGATTCTCTCTCATCATTGATGTTTCTCTCTCTTCTTTCCTGTCTGAAATCAATATAAATATATTAAAGCAACAAGAACAACAAAAAACCCAAACTACTGCAAACTCAAACTTTGGCTGACACTTTCTGTTGTTAATGGGTGAACTTTCAATACCAAAAACTCCATTTCATAAAATTGAGCTCCATGTAGAGTATACATCCTAGGTTTGAAATACAGGTCAAAAGCATTTGAGTTCTGTATTCTTAAAATAGTACACAATGTACACTTTGGTTTTATAATATATTTATATGAATTTCACCACTCCCTTAAAATTTTGTTTAAAATGAACATATTCACTACAAATTTCAGTACTAATTAAACAATTTAATAAGTGGCTCTTCCTAGATTAGTTGCAACATTACATTCAGTTGCAAGTAAGTTGAGCCGTGGGGAAAAGAGAATATATAGTAAATCTTTATATTAAATTAATTATTAGAAACAGTTGAGCTTAGTGATAAGGCTCCTTCCAATTCTCCTATGTTAAAGTCCAAGAAGACATTTTAACCCATAGTTGGTCTTTGCGGTTTCATGCAGCTCATTTCAAATGAGAGAAAAATAGTGTAAAAATTAAGTAAAACAGTTATCCCCACAGACATTAGATATGATAAAAGAATAAAAAAGCACAGAATTCAACATTTATCTGAACCATTCATACATATTCTAGCATAATGACTACATACTCATTCTATGGTTTGGAGTTCTTTTCCAGCTTGTCTTTTAGAAAAGTTTACCCCAGGAAGGTAGTTGAAATAAAAGGCTCCTTTCTTGAAAAAAAAAAAAATGCTATATATTAAGCCTATGAGCCAAGCTTGAGTGGGAAGGAATGCCCCTACTTACCCTTCACACACTGGGCTAAAAGGACAATACTGATTTTTGTGATTGAAAATAAAATTCAGAAGCCTTTAAACAGTTCTCTTCTAGCTTATAAGGCAACTTCATTGTCAATTGAGAAGACTCAGTCATGGTACCAAGTGAGTACACCACTTCTTATACTTTACAGAGATTCTTTTTAATGTACTCAATATTTACACCTAATTACTTAAATGAGTAAAAAAAAAAATCTTTGATCCATGGGCAAAGTTGATTTAAAATAAATTAAAGTGCAGAAGAATTAACAATTGATCACAATGACCAACATCATGTGCTGGTCAGGGCATATAAATACAGCAGGTCCTGGAATAAAGTCGTTTTATTATTAATGTTTATGCTGTGGGAACATAACTCTTACTTATGCCAATTAGCCTATGGTAAAATTGGTTTCATTATATTTCGTTTCACCACAGTTCCAAGAACCGATCCATGATATTAAGTGAGGACTTACTGTAGTAACCTTGCAATGGCGATTCAGGAAGCCACCTTCTCACCTATTAGAAACACATTTGCTAACACATATCCTACACGTGCATATTGGAACTCCCGTTTCCACCCGCGCCTTCCATTCCTTCTGTAGACTGAGAGGAAGAAGGGCGGGAGCTTCTGGGGTGAGGCTGACCATTTAGTCCCACAGGAGTGCCTAAACCATGACTTATTTGGGAAGCTGCATCATCCGATTCCCAGCGTTCCAACTCTTCACGCACTAGCCGTTCCATCTGTTCCCTGTGGATCTCACTCTCACGACCCAGTCTTTCATCCTAATAAGGAAAAAAGAAACCAGCAAGTTAGGGATGCATATTCTCTCTCTCTTTTTGCTAATCCTTACCTGAGGATATGTTTTTTAATTGCTTTTTAGAGAGAGAAGAAGGGAGAGAAAGAGAGAGGGAGAGAGAAACACTGATTAATTGTCTCCCTTATGTGCCCAACCAGGTATCAGACCCGCAACATTTTGGTGCATGGGATGATGCTCCAGCCAACTGAGCCACACCAGCCAGGGCAACTGATGGGTATTCTTGTACCTAGAAATTGCCTTAGGAAATTTGGTGATCAAGTAATCTGTTTATAATTAGGTATGTCTGGAGATTTAAAACATATAATAACAATTCTTAGTTACTACAGTACTTTCTTTGCTTATTTTATTTTATTTTTTAATGATCATCCTTTCAATCTTCCTTCTGCTTTTCTGTAATTTCCAAAGCTTTTGTAATAAGCAAATCTATACTGGGAGGGAAACCACCAAATTGCTTTGTCTTATTCTAAAGTTTTTTTGTTTTGTTTTTTATTTTTTGTTGTCTATAGTATTACAGATATCTCCCATTTCCCCCCCTCCTATCTCCTATCCATCCCCTCAGGTCTTCACTACCCTATTGCCCGTGTCCATGGGCTATGCATATACATTCTTTGGTTTGGTGTGGTTCAATGGTTGAGGATCAACCTATGAACTAGGAGGTCACAGTTCAATTCCCGGTCAGGGCACATGCCTGGGTTGTGGGCTTGAACCCCATTGGGGTGCGGGCAGGAGGCAGCCGATTGTTGTTTCTCTCTCATCATTGATGTTTTTCTCTCTCTCTCCTTCTCCCTTCCTCTCTGAAATCAAAAACAAAAGTGTATTTAAAGCGTAGCCGGCTTGTCTCAGTGGCTGAGTGTCAACCTATGAATCAGGATGTCAAGGTTCGATTCCCTGTCAGGGCACACGCCTGGTTTGTGGGCTTAATCCCCAGTGTGAGGTGTGCAATGAAGCAGCTGATCAATGATTCTCTTTTGCTTAATTTTACCATCCACTGATGTGATGGCAGGACCATCAGTGTGTGAAGTATTAAGAAAGTAACACCTCTAGATTATCATTTGATATGCATTGATCTGCAGTATGGAGACCAAGAAACCTCTCCGATTAAAAGGGTTACATATTACAACTACCCTAATGTTGTACACAGCAGACTTACCTCGGCCACTCCATCCAGCAGTCTTCCCAGCACTTCCCTTCTCTTCAGTTTGGCCCGCTCCATGATCTCCAGCTTCACTATCACAGCATCAATCTTGGACACAATGCTGCCGATGGAGTGCTCCATGCGGTCCACTCGTCTCACTAGGCTGCAGGAAACCACACAAAGCCACTTTGTGCTGTTGTCTTTTCAGCCCAGTTCGCTTTTCAAATGGAAGTGCTAAGATTTTTTTTTCTTCCACAATATGATAATCTGAAACTTTTCCCAAGTAGTCTCAAATTTTAGAGATGAACTCTCATACATTGCTGGTGGGAGTGCTAACTGGCACAACTTTTCTATAAGGGGGCATTGTATTAGAAGTCCTAAAAATGTATGCCTACCTTTTATTCAGATATTCCATTTTTGAAAAATTTCTAAAAAGAATAATTAAGCAGCCTGGCCTGTGTGACTCAGTGGTTGAGTGTCGACCCATGAACCAGGTCACGGTTCAATCCCCAGTCAGGACACATACCCAGGTTATGAGCTGGATCCCTAGTAGGGGTGTGCAGGAGGCAGCTGATTCATTATTCTATCTCATTATTGATATTTCTATCTCTGTCCCTCTCCCTTTCCCTTTGAAATCAATAAAAAACATACTTAAAATATATATAATTCATCATATGTATAATTTTTGGCTACCAGGATATTCAGTAGAGTTCTGCTTATTAATAGTGGGTCATCGAAAAAATTATTACATTAGATAATAGATTATTTTAAGCCCTAGCCGGTTTGGCTCAGTGGAGAGTCAGCCTCTGGACTGAAAGGTCCTGGGTTTGATTTTGGTCAAGGGCATGTACCTCCGTTTCAGGCTACCCCCCACCCCCGCCCCGCCCCACCTCGCCGTTCATGCCCTGTTCCGGGCACATGCAAGAGGCAATCAATTGATGTGCTTCTCTCACATCGATATTTCTCTCTGTCTTTCCCTCTCTCTTCCACTCTAAAAATCAATGAAAAAATATCCTCGGGTGAGGATTAAAAATAAATAAATAAATAAATAAATAAATAAATAAATAAGTTGTTCATCTATACAGCAGACTCTAAGGAGACATCAGAAATTATATTCTGAATGAATATTTAATGAAATAGAATGATGTTCACAATATATTAAGTAAACAAAGCAGTCAGAAAATAGTATATTCACTTATTACCCCATTATTTTGAATAAATAAAATGCAATGAATCCTTAAAAAAATAAGTAGGAAACAACTGGAATGGTGGCATGAGGGCTCTGTAGGCCCTCTCTCCAGTGAAACAACCAAAACTATTGAATATTATTTAAATTTTTGTTTTAATTTCTGAAAATTTCTTAAGAACATAGAGCAAATAAAGAAGCATTTAAGGCAATCCATGAAATTTCAGTAAGAAGAGTGAGAGTCTGTGACATCCGAGGCACACGCTGCTCCATCTCATCTGCCCCCAGCTCCGTGGGACAGAAGCACCATTCTTGGTGGGTGGGTCAGAGGACACAGGGCTCTCTCTCCCCTGAGATCCCAGTGGAGAGCTACAGTATCTCCCAGGGAAGAGGCAGGTTGCCAGCATTACTCATCCCATGCTTCCACCCAAAATCCATGTTTTAGAAGCTCTGATCCAGGCCAAGAGTGGCTAAATATAAGGCTCTTTCCCCATATCTAATAATGGAGATGGTGGTGATAAGCAGTGAAGAGGAGACTGGTCACTTCATGAGATCAACAAATTAAACTATTTACCAGCTAGTTTACCAGAGAGAACCAGGGAAGGAGACAGCAGATAAGAAGACAGCTAAAGACTGGCCTCAAAATTTACCTTTCAAAGGGGCCTGAACTTAATAAGACTGTAGAGCAATTTATATCCCGAGGCATTATTGAAAACAATAGGCCACTCAGCCAACAATTAGTGGAACCTAAAAGGTGGAAGTGATATCAACAGAGGCAGAGGCTTGACAGAGAATCAGGGAAAGACCAGGAGAACCCTGCTAGAACCAGTCTTCCCAGGATGCCGGTGTGCTGGGTCTGGCTGTGCCCTCTGAGAAGCAGCATCAGAGGCTTCACACGGTAAAGAAGGCAGGATGACTTCACTAAAAAACAAACACATAAACAGCAACAGAAACACGTCCTGGAGTAAGGAGAATTAGGATCCAGAATTTCTGTAATGTTATTTAATATCTATAGTTTTCAATAAAAAAATTATGAGACACAGAACAGGAAAATGTGACCATACGGTGGGGCGGGGGGGAGGAGCAGGCAACAGAAATGGCTTTGAGAAGGCCCAGATAGACTTAGTAGACAAAGAGTTCAAAGTAGCTATCATAAATATATTCAAAAACTAAAGGAAATCATGCTTAAAGAAATAAAAGACAATATGATGTCATTATGTTATCAAATAGAGAATATCAATAAAGCGATAGAGATTATTAAAAAGAGCCAAATAGAAATTTTGGAGTTGAAAAGTACAACCCATTAAATGAAAAAATTCATTAGAGGGTCTCAACAGTAGATTTCAAACTGCAGAAGAAAGAATCAGTGAACTAGATGGGTAGAAACTATGCAATCTGAAGAACAGAGAGAAAAAAGAATGAAGAAAAATGAACAGAGCCTAAGAAAAATGTGGAATACCATTAAGCACCTCAACATACACATAACAAGGAAAGGGGAGAGGAAAGGAGCAGTAAAATATCTGAAGACATAATGGTTGAAAACTTACTAAATTTGATGAAAATATTACACATTCAAGAAGCTTAGTAAACATCAGATAGGATAGCTGCAAAGGGATCCATACTCAGATATATCATAGTAAAAATACTGAAAGATAAATATTGAAAGCAGCAAGAGAAAAATAATTTGTCACGTACAGGGGAACCTCAGCAAGATTAACAGCTGTCTTCTCATCTGAAACAATAGAGGCCAGAAAGAAATAAAAGTAAAATAAAAATATTCCTTGATCAATGGATACTGAGGGAATCCATGCAAGCAGGCCTGCTTTAGATGAGATACTAAAAGAGTTCTACAAGCTGAAAGCAAGTGATCGCAGACAGTATTGTAATTATAATTTGCATGAAAAAACAAAGAGCACTGGTAAAGGTAATTATGTAACTACTAGAGGCCCAGTGCATGAAATTCATGTGGTGGGGGGGAGGTCCTCAGCCCAGCCTGCACCCTCTCCAATCCGGGACCCCTTGGGGGATGTCCAACTGCCGGTTTAGGCCCCATCCCTGTGGACATCCCTCTCACAATCTGGGACCACTGGCTCCTAACCACTTGCCTGCCTGCCTGCCTGATCACCCCTAACCGCCTCTGCCTGCCAGACTGATGCCCCTAACTGCTCCTCTGTTGGCCTGATCACTCCCTAACTGCCCTCCCCTGCCAACCCGATCATCCCCTAACTGCCATCCTCTACTGGCCTGATCACCCCTAACTGCCATCCTCTACTGGCCTGGTCGCCCCTAACTGCCCTCCCCTGCAGGCCTGGTCGCCCCCAACTGCCCTCCCCTGCAGGCCTGGTTGCCCCTAACTCTCCTCCCCTGCAGCCTGGTCACCCCCAACTGCCCTCCCCTGCTGGCCCGGTCACTCCTAACTGCCCTCCTCTGCTGGCCTGGTCCCTCCTTACTGCCCTTTCCTGATGGCCTGATCGCCCACAACAGCCCTCCCCTGCCAGCCATCTTGTGTGGGGGCAGCCATCTTGTGTGTTGGAGTCATGGTCAATTTGCATATTACCTTTTTATTATATAGGATACAAGGCAGTAATTCATAATTCATAATTTCCTCCTTTTTCTTTTAACTGATTTAAAAAGCAACAGTACAAGACAAATGTACATAAAATAAATGTCCTAATGCATTTGATAATAAGAGGTGGGTCAGAGCAAAGTTGTATGGCAATACTTACACTTGAAACTCTTCATAAGAAACCCCACTGGAGATGCTTCCCCTCCTTCTGGAGCTGTGCCCACTGTCTTCATCGTCCTCCTCCTCAGAGTCGTCCAGGCTTCGTGGGAAACTTCTGCTGCTCATGGGACGTGGTAAAGAGCTGTGATCCAAGTCCAGGTCCTCCTGAAGAAATGGGGCTATTGAGCAGGATCACCTAGACCCCACAGAACTTTACCCAGGACTTGGACCAATGAGTAGGGGGCGTGTGCCATTTACTTCTGGTTTCTCTGTGGTTCACACCAGACTGTAATTCCCACACTTGGTTCATGCATTGGCAAATTTTCAAAACAAATTTTAATTACCAGTGAGGAGTTATTAAGTTGTTGTTTGGACAAGAAAGAACATAGAAAAAGTAAATGAAGAAATATACCCCTTTTCATAAAAGATAACCCATTTAATAGCTACAAAGTAGGAAAGATATAATCTCCGAATAAAAATTTGGCTAAATACAGTCTTGTGAAAATTGTACTCTTTGTCTTCTTGTTCACATTTCACTACGATTGGTGGTTTTTCACCTAATGGTACTGTTCTGTGGAGCAGCATTTAGAAATCACTTTTCTATATTATCTTCTTATAGGAAAATGACTTAGGTTTAACATGCACTTTCATTCTTTGTACCTCAATTACCATCTATTTTTTTTTTGTTTAACCATTTATTTTTAAAGTTCACATTAAAGTTTTAACCTATTTTTTATTATAAAAGCCCATGTAAGTTTACTTTTAATGGTTTAATAAATATTCAACTAGAAGGCAGCTCTTTTATTTTAAATTAGAGGCCCAGTGCATGAAAATTCATGCACTGGAGGGGGGTGTCCCTCTTCCTGGCCTGCCCCCTCTCACAGTCCAGGAGCCCTCAGGGGCGGGAGGCAACCCGAAAATCAGGGGAAGGCGACGCCCCCATCACACCTCTGTACTGCCAGTGCAAGCCTCGGCTGGTCCTGGTTACCTGAGCCTCGGGCAGCTCTGGGCAGCTGGGCAGCTGCCATCTGAGGCTTGCCTGGACCTCGGGCCAGCCCTGAGTGGCTGGGCAGCTGACACCTGAGGCTTGCCTGCGCCTTGGGCATCAGCTGGGCAGCCGCCATCCGAGGCTTGCCTGTGCTTCAGGCCGGCCCTGGGCGGCTCGGGGGCTGAGGGGACTGGACACCGCCATCTTGTTGCTGTGGGCGCTTCCATCTTTGAAGGCATGGCAGTTAATTAGCATATTCCCTCCTTATTGGCTGTGGGTGCTGCCATCTTTGAGGGCGGGGCAGTCAATGAGCATATTACCTCCTTATTGGCTGTGGGCGCCGCCATCTTTGGGATGGTATGAGGGTCAATTAGCATATTCCCTCTTTATTAGATAGGATGTTGATTTCAAGAGTAACTAATTTTCTATCTCCTAAGAAATATTCCCCCCACCCCCTCTCTCATGAACATTGTGAAATATGAAACTACTCAGTTTTCTCTTTTCAAGTTCATTACTAGAAAGTTTAGGGCCAAATTTGTAGCCCAACATTAATAACATATGTGTTATTATGGATTTTTAGCTTCATTCATAGTCTAATTTTATATTTTACTTTTGTTTTGTTTTGCCTCATTCTTCATTTTGTTTTTTTTTACATTATGCTAACTTATTACAATTTTATATATTATCGTGTTATATATCCTTGTTGGAATAAGCAGGGTACTAATACATAAACTGATGATAGAGAGGGAGAGAAAAAGAGATAGAGAGAGAATGACTCTCAGTAACCCACTACTTAGTATGGTGTCTGAAACATCGTGGGTGCTGAATCAAATCATGTTCTCCTAAACTTAACCCACCCTCTCTTTTTCCAAGTCATCTCTCATCTGCTGATGTTCATGTTCGGTCAGTTCCTGGTCTCCATCTTGGTCATACTTTGTGAAGATTGCCTCGATCTCTGCATCAGTATGGCCCTTCCTGAAATGATCAAGAGGTTACAGATGAACTCATTCACATACATTGCCCAACCCCAACATGGAGACATCAAAATACAGGGAGGAAAGGAGAAATTGCTGGATTGGGGACAGTCTTCCTCTTATAATATGCTCCAGGAAGACACCCACCTCTGAAAAAAAGGTGTCTCTATGAGTTCTTGGGCCAGGGATACCCTTATCATCAAGAATGTATCTTTACATGAGGAACTCTCCAGGCCCTCAGAAAGTCTGATTCTCACCCTTTGAGGTCCTGTCGAAGTTCATCAAAGTTTAACTTGCCTCCCCCTTGCCGCAGACTCTCTGAAATGTCATCCACAGTATTTCTTCTTAGTCTTAGTTTGACCAAGGCTTTATGGTAGCCCTGTTGAAAACAAAAGACTTAGTTGAGTGCATTCTCCATTTGCATTTGCTTCACCTTCAATTTACAGTAGTAATTACTGTAAACCCGGCACAGTGCTGGATGTAAGTTGGCCACTCAACAAGTATGTGTTGAATAAATGAATAAGGGACGTATCTTGAGTTTTCCATACAACTCTTTTGGAAGAATTATATAGAAAAAGTCAGGGTCTTTCAGTAAATCAAAAGAACTAAGTCTTTTGCTCATATGAGAATGCAAGTTTAGGTTATAGAAATGAAACTCAGTACATGTTTCATAGCTGTAGGCCTCAGAATACGCAGGAATGTGCAACAGTTCTTAAGAATACTGAGGGCCCAGCCAGCATGGCTCAGTGGTTGAGTGTCGGCCTATGAACCAGGAGGTCATGGTTCGATTCCCAGTCAGGGCACATGCCCAGGTTGCGGGCTCAATCCCCAGTGTGGGGTGTGCAGAAGGCAGCTGATCAATGATTCTCTCTCATCATTGATGTCTCTTTCTCCCCCTCTCTCCTCCTCTTTGGAATAATAATAAAAAAAAAGAATACTGAGGAACCTGAGTCATAAATTGTTTATTTTCTGTTATTTCATAGTACTTTCTTTATATATCTTAGTATATATTTCAGTACAATGTAGATGTGGATTTTTCATTATTAAACTACAGGCAGACCTTGCTTTGCACTGTAGTGCAGGACTGTAAAATGACCACGCAAGTTCAAACTATACAAAGTGACGTTAATAATCAACAGGAAAAATTATGATTGCTCCATGACCTTTAAATCTTTTTGTCAAACATTAAAAGCTCCTTTAGTTTTGGCTATAAAGCCATAGGAAAAGAAAAAAAAATAGTAAAATGAATGTTTATTTACTACATTAAAATTTAAAATATTAGAAACATTCAAAATTAAAGTGCTTTATTTCTTTGTAAAAAAATTTATCCTAAAACCTTCTAAATCACAATGTCATGTAGCCCTCTCTTATCCAGTGGACCTCAATGTTGGAATTTCAACGACCCCTCCCAAAGGGGCCACCTTTCTGACTGGAAGATGAGACTCAGGGATGTGTGGCAGCTCCATAGATTATGATGGTAAATATTCCCACAAATCAAATATGATGAGTGGGTACTCCTCAAAATCGCTTTTACTGAATATTTGGGCAGCCAGCCCAGTGGGGACCAAGATAAAGGTTGATCACTTCAAGGTCAGAGATGCTCTGAATAAAACAAATTAATATTTTACTCTTTCCAAAGGGCAAAAAAGAAGCCAACCACCCTGAATATCTCAGAACTGAGTATCTTTTATTGCATATATGAGAAGAAAAGTGTGATTTACACTGCAACTCATTTCCATAACAGCACTCTGGGATACAAAAGAATTAATTAAGTTCCAGATTCTTAGAGGCATCTCAACTGCTCACTTTGAGCAGTTCATATTAAGTTATTGAAAACAGAATGCGCTAGAATTGTCTCTTCCTATCCAAATAAAACAAGCTCCTTTTACCATATGCAAAGTCTTTTGAATGGGTAAGGGCATATGCTATGACTCAGCACAACTGCTATTTGACCTTGGACATGTGTTACATCATCCTTAAAGTGTGAGTATTAGCAATCAATTGACATAGCTGTCATCAGAGATAAATACTAACACATGTAAAGTATTTAGCATTGTATTGTGGGGGTTCAGAACAAGTCACCCCAAAATGTACCTCTGTGGTACGCAGATTGTTTTGAGCTAAAGGCAACTTTAGCTACAGATGCAAGAGAAACTTCTGACCTTCCCTTAACTACCTAGAAGAACTTGAATTGGGAGCCTTGCCCATAATAAGCAATTATCAGATAACCACCTTTGACCTGTCTATAGGGCAACACCAACTTCTATTTACTAAGCATCTGCTCTTCTTATCATCCTGCAATGATAGCTGACGCCTCCCAGGCACCTTACATCATTTGTAGCTCAGAAATGTCTTGTACACCCATGTTCCTATCTCCATGTTCCACGTTTCTATCTCTGAACCTCTTGTGCATGTGGAGTCTCTGACTCTCTCATATATATATATATATATATATATATATATATATATATAAATTATTTTAAAATATTTTTCTTTTTTTAAATATATTTTTTATTGATTTCAGAGAGGAAGGAAGAGGAAGAGAGAGAGAGAAATATCAATGATGAGAGAGAATCATTGATCGGCTGCCTCCTGCACGCCCCCTACTGGGGATCGAGCCCACAACCCCGGGCCTGTGCCTTTGACCGGAATCGAACCTGGAACCCTTCAGTCAGCAGGCCAATGCTCTATCCACTGAGCCAAATAAGCAAGGGCTACATACGTATATTTTAGATTTGGTTATTTTCTCTTGCTAATCTGTTTCAGCCAGAAGAACTGAGGGTAGAGGAACATTCCTTCCTCTCCCACAGCTGGTGCTGTGAGCAGGATGAACTCAGTGGCTGGAACCCCGCACTTCCCCACGAGGCTGCCGTAGACGAGGAGGTCCTGGGGTGTCTGACACAGCCCGGCTAAGGGTTGTGTCAGGTAAGGGTTCTTACCATACTGGTACACCCCCAGATCGCCTTCTGTAGGATCTGGTTGAAGCCAGAGTGGTGAGAAACGTTTTCTCTTCTAAATTTGGATTGGCAAAAGAAAATATCTGTTAAACTAGTTTCTTAGAGAAGCAACTCTTGGTTATTTGGTGAGTATCCAAGGTTTTGTTTTTCTCTGTCTCTGATTTCTATTTGTCTTGTTATTATTTGTCCTAAGCACGTGGCCTTTATGACCAGTGAAAGAATTTTCTCTCTGGCTCCTACCACCCAGAGGGTGCGCTTGCCAAGGTGCACCTTGCTCTCTATTCGGCCAAGACAAGCTCTCCAGGGAGTTTGCTGTGTCTATCCTGTTCCTCCTAGACACGTCTGTCATCTCTGCCAGCTGGAGAATGCAAATATGTCTGGTGAGTAGCCCAACAGTCTGTGGATACAAGCTTAGGGAAGCTTAAAACCTTATTCTGTTCAAAAGGTAAAGCACGCGGTTCCCTGTGTTTTGGAATAGCTGCTTAAAGACAGTGTCTGTCCCTTCTCCCCACCCCTGCCCTTTGTATTTCTTAGGCTAACTTTGGGAATAAACTTTCTTCTGAGGGTTGCATCTTTTTTCACTCTCCTTTGGAAAAGCCTTTTATGTCCATAGTATTGGTTCGAGTCACTATAGATTCCACTGTCAAAGCCAGACGACAGATCCTTTTTATTGGAAAAACTTCTCAACGGAAAAGAAACATTTTCCTTAGAGAGCTCTCCTATTGCTACAATAGCTAATCATTATGATTTCCTTAATAAGATGGAAGGACAGAAATTAGAACAAACATCAAAGTCCATTAAGACCCCTTCTCTGCCATAGCTGGTTTGGCTCAGTGGATAGAGCGTCAGCCTGTGGACTGAAGCGTCCCGGGTTCAATTCCAGTCAGGGCACATGCCTGGGTTTTGGGCTCAATCCCCAGTAGGGGGTGTGCAGGAGGCAGCCAATCAATGATTCTCTCTCATCATTGATTTTCTATCTTTCTCTCCCTTCCTCTCTGAAATCAATAAAAACATATTTATTTAAAAAAAAAATCCCTTCCCATTTGCCTTCAGACATTTGCAGATATTATAAAAAAAAAAACAACAAAAATAAATCAGGACATTGGAAGTACAACTATCCTGCAGGTAAGAAGAAAAATGAAAGAAAAAGAATGGCAAAACCTTACTTAATGGCAACCAAAATGTTATATCCTTAAAACTCGGCTTGGTAACTGTCAAGTTGGAAGTTCCAATGGCCAGACAGAAGCAGGGGCTAAACTAAGGCTAAGGTTCTACCCAAGTGCTGCCAGCCCCCAAAGAAATTATGATCTGAACTTACAATGGCTATTCTGAGGAATGTGAAAGAAATTGGAATAAATAAAACAGATATTGATGGGGTTAAAACAAAGGTTTTCATAAGCACTACCAAATGAATAATGGGTCAGACTGAACCCTTGTTGTTCCCTCCAAATTAAAGGGCCCCAAACAAGTCTGCTCTATTTACCCCAGTGTGGAGAAATGTAAAAGACTGTAAAGAAATGATTACAATAAGAAACCTGACCAGCAATCACTAGGGATGACAATCAGATTTGTTAAATTAAGATTGGTAACAGGACCAGGGTTTCTTAGCTCTGACCCCTGCTGGAGGGAGACCCAAAGCCTTTTTACTCAAGAGTGGGTAAAATGGTCAGGAGATAGAAAAGAGAAATTTCCAGGCTCTTGTGAATTCATGCAGTAGGGCACCAAAACCTATAGGTGAAGCCCTGACTCGGGCTATAATTACATCAAAAGAATATGAAAATGTAAGAATTGATAAGATGATTGAAACTGGAATTTTAAAATAAGCTTTATGTTTAAAAAAAGTTAGGTCAACTTTAATTGTGCATCTCTTTTATCTGAGTGCACGATGGAGTGACACTGTCTCACCGGGGAGCTGGGACATGAAGCTGTCAGTTCTTCCGTTTGGCTATCAGAGAAAGAGACTCCAGAAGTTAGTAACCTTTGTGACCTCTTGGGTCCACAGAATTGTTTATTACTGCCAGATATATTTACTCTTTGTCCCAGCTGAATCCTCACAAGATATCTGAAAGGACTTAATAAATTTTTTATCAGAAATTTAGTCAAATTAGCCTGACTGGCATGGCTCAGTGGTTGAGCGTTGACCTATGAACCAAGAGGTCACGGTTTGATTGCTGGTCAGGACACATGCCTGCAGGCTCAATCCCCATTGGGGGGCGTGCAGGAGGCAGCCAATCAATGATTCTCTCTCATTATTGATGTTTCTATCTCTCTCTCCTTTACTCTCTGAAATTAGTAAAAATATATTTTAAAAAAAGAAATTTAGTCAAATTAGAAATTAATGTCAGAGCCTAATAAGAATTTTTAAAAATTTATTTTGAGCCCTTTCCTAAGGTAAAATAAACGTATACACCCAGAGGGAAAGAAGCAAATTAGGGATTATGTAATTAGATAGGTAGGCCAACTTAAGCTACAGACTAATTTTTGAGAGCAATTGTTCTTATCTTACAAATTTTTGTGAAACCAGAAAAGCAGCTCTAGAAGTTCAAAGCCCAGTTATCTTTATCGTCCACAATTCCTGAGGCTGAAGAGAAAAAAGAAGACTAGAGTGCTTTTGAAAGCACAAACTGCTTCTATGGCTCCAAAGCTCCCTTGCAAAAACTTACTAATCTTTTTTTTAAAAATATATTTTATTGATTTTTTACAGAGAGGAAGGGAGAGGGAGAGAGAGTTAGAAACATTGATGAGTGAGAAATATCAATCAGCTGCCTCCTGCACACCCCCTACTGGGGATGTGCCCGGAACCAAGGTACATGCCCTTGACCAGAATCGAACCTGGGACCCTGGAGTCTGCAGGCTGACGCTCTATCCACTGAGCCAAACCGGTTAGGGCAAAAACTTACAAATCTTAAGTGCTTTCTCCACAAAAATTAGTAAGAAAAAGATTTAGCTTTCTACATGGGTAACCTTAATTTACTAGTATTCTGTCAAAAAGAGAGTTTGGACCCACCTGTTCTTTTACATGATCTTATCTGTCCTATGGCAGTAGTTTTACAATGAAGACTAGGAGGTTCTTGTCCATGCCTGTTTGTATGTTCATGTGTGTTGTGTGGCCTTTTCTCCTTCTGGATGATATTGTGTGTGTGTGTGTGTGTGTGTGTGTGTGTGTGTGTGTTTGACTAAATTTCTGATAAAAATTTATTAAGTCCTTTAATATATATATATTAAAAAAACTTTTATTTTTTATTTTTTTAAAAAACTTTTAAATTGGCTTAAACGAGAACTTATATGAGAATTCTCAAAAAAATTCTCAAAAAAATCAATGTTTCTCTCTCATCAATGTTTTTATCTCTCTATCCCTCTGCCTTCCTCTATCACTAAAAATCAATAAAACATATTTAGAAAAATAAACATTAGTGAACATGCCTTTATCAAATTTTTGCTTCTTATTATAGAGGAACTAAAGATAACTGGGTTTATTGTTTTGTGCCACATTGAAATATTTTGTGCTAAGAGAGAGAGAGAAATTGATGTGCTAAAAAAAATCAATCTAAAAAAAAATACTGGCATGACAGTTTGCAATTACTTTGTAGTTTTAACCAGAAATTAAAGTTTTTAAAAGTTAAGAATTAAAATATATGATTAAACCAAAAAAAATTTAAAAATAGGGAAAACAAACTATACACAAGAAAAATTGATATGTACTGGCTTTAAAAAATAGTATGAGATATGGAGATATATTTTTGAAGGAAAGAAAATTAATTTTGCCCTAAAGTGAGGCCATTGTTTCAGAATAGAAGAGAGGAAAAAGAGAACAAAAATCATAATGTAAAAAGAAATCTTGAGAAACCATATTTCATGTGTGGTCAAGCTGAACAAGACTGAAATAAATCTAATCAAGAAAGTGAACTTAAATATCAAAAGTAAGCTGATACAAAATTAGATTTTCTGTCTCTGCTAAAAATGATTATTGGTTTGCTACTGATGCTGTGAAAAACTTTTATGCCTAGCAAGCAAAGATTCTGTTGTTTTATCAATATAATTTTCTGTTTTATGCTTTCTTAATCAGGTCCTCGATTATTTAAGAAAACTGAATCTCCTTAACAATGAGAACTAAGTTTTGCTAAGAATCATGGAAACTTCTATATTTGTCTTTGAAGTCTTGTATTGTCATTTTTGGTTAAATGGGTAATTAAGTATTGTTTCATAATGACTTCATGATCCTATTCAGTCAAATATCCAACATTTTGATACATTTTGACAAACTTCCCAAAATTTAAATTATAAATAGATTATCAGCCTGGGAATCCAGAAGGGAATGCCTCAAAATATTTGTTCTCGCTCCTTACAAAGAGCTATATTTAACTAATTAGGCTTATTTTGGTGTGTTGAAATTACATGGGAAGCATTGCCAAGTAGGAAATAATATTGAGCAAATGTTGTATTTGTACGCGTATAAGTATTCCAGAAATTATGTGAGATTCCTGGAAATCTAAGATGTCCTGACATAAAATATCTGTCATCAAAATTGAGGGACACATTAAAATGACTGAACTTGATTACTGTCAGACTGTGGCACATGGGGATGAAATCCATGATGTTTCTGCAAAAATGAACCCTCATTGCCAGACCTTTGCCATCCTGATGTCTTAATATGGAAATAAGTCTACTCCTGAGCCAGAAACATTGCAATGGGTAAACAATGGCTATAAACTTCTCTGAATTATGACAGACCCTATGGACCCTATCACCCTCGATTATCAGGCAAGGTTGAGAGAACTCATGAAAAAGCTGGTGTCAGCCAGAACAAGTTTAATTACATAGGACTGAATAAACTGATGAAAATGGTTACAATTTTTATGACTTTTTTGTTTGAAATTTTGTTTTTAAACTTTTTGTTTTCCAGAGAAAGGACACTTATTTCTCTTAAACCACCTATGATTAACACTTTGTAAATTGTACCTTTGTAAGCAATATTGAACACTTATTCACTTCTCCTTACCTGATCCCTCCAGAACTTGGAAACTCTTGATAAGTATTTTTATTTTCAGGACACTATGGTTATTTGCATAAATTTAATAAGAACCTGTTCTCTTTATAATAGGACACAAATGGAAACTGGTTTTCTTATCAAGGCTTTGACTGGGATGTCTTATTTAAGAGAGACATGCATATGACCAGACAGCTTTAAAGAATTAAGATTGAAAAAAAAATAATTAAGATTGGTTTATGGAAGCCAATGAAAACACTTGGAAATATTGACCTGGTACTTTGCTTACATGGTTTCCAGCAGCATTTCTATGTGAGTAAAGAATGTCACTTCTCAGCAGGTGTAGGAACCTCAGGATATTTTGAGAAGAGAGAAACTCACCCAAACCTGTAGGTATTGCAGGCAACACCTGATGGCAAGTCCTTCCCTTGGCTTTTTTGGCCTTGAGAGGTCTTTTTAAGTTAAATCTGAAGATTCCTTATGAAAAATTCCAGCAAAGCAGATTTAAAAAGAGTCTATGAGGGTAATTATTATTCTTGCTGGGCTTATACAAATAATCAAGCCACATTTGTTGAAAGTAGACTAATTTTTCATATAAATTAGTCTTAATTTGGCTATCTTTGGTAAAAATGAGAGTGATTTTAGAGAAAAGAAATTATGTTGCAGTAGAAACTATAATATACCTTTATGGATATTAGATACTAGTACTGCTCATTGACTTTTTAAAAATTGAATTTACTGGGCTGACAATGGTTAAAGTGACATAGGTTTCAGGTGTACAATTCTATAATACAGCATCTGTATATGTATTGTGTGCTCACCACCCCACTGCTGACTGACTTCTGAGTTTTTAAATTTTTCTACCCAAACTGGATTGGATCTGGAATTTTTCTAGTTTTCTTTTTTGGAGGACTGGCTAAAAAACATAATCAGTTTTCTTAAATATTTGGCTGCAATCCTCAAAACTATCATTTTCATTTTCTCACCCTTTAACTTGTAATTATTGAGAATTAAAACTGCCCTTTTCCAACACCATGCAGGCTAAAGTGGGACAATTTGATGTAAACTTCAGAGATATCACCACAGAAGCTCATGCATGGACAATCTCCATGCCTATTGTAAAAAGATCACCAGAGACATTCAAACTGCAGACCAGGAGAATCTATCCTATCTAATAAAGAGGGAATATGCTCATTAACCATCACTCCATCACAAAGATGGCTGCACCCACAGCTGAGGCCAAGTTCCTATAAGGAGCCTTAACAAGCAATCAGCAGGAACCTGAGGCTACGCCCTCCCCCACCCCCGTGGGGCTTGACAGGGGACCTCAGGCTGGCAGGGCTTGACAGGGTATCTCAGGCTGCGCCCCCCAACCCGGCGGGGCTTAATAGGAAACCTCAGGCCGCCTTTCACACCCAGCAGGGCTTGACAGGGGACCTCAAGGTGCGCTTTCCGTCCTGGTGCTGGGCTAGGGGACCTCAGGCTGCTCCCCCCACCCCAGTGCCAGGCCAGGGGACCTCAGGCCACAGCCCCCACCTGGTAGGGCTTGACAGGGGACTTCAGGCCGCGCCCCCCCAACCGGCAGGGCTTGATGGGGGACCCCAAGGTGCGCTTCCCATCCTGGTGCTGGGCTAGGGGACCTCAGGCTGCTCCCCCAGCCCCAGCACCAGGCCGGGGGACCTCAGGCCATGCCCCTCACCAGGTGGGGCTAGACAGGGGACTTCAGGCCATGCCCCCCACCCTGGCACCAGGCCGGGGGACCTCAGGCCACACCCTCTGCCCCAGCACCAAGCCAGGGAACCTGAGGCTGCGCCCCCCTGCCTGGCAGGGCTTGATAGGGGACCTCAAGGTGCACCCCCAGTGCTGGGACAGGGGAAATCAGGCCGCGCCCCCCGCCCAGGGGGGACCTGAGGCTGCACCCCCCTGCCGATGGGGGTTGACAGAGGACCTGAGGTTGTTCCCCCCTCCTGGTGCCAGGCTGGGGGACCTGAGGCTGCGCCCCCCCTGCCTGGCGGGGCTTGACAGGGGAACTCAGGCCATGCCCCCCACCCCGGTCTGGGCTGGGGGACCTCAGGCCATGCCCCCCATCCTGGGGGACTTCAGGCCACGCTCCCCATCCTGGGGGACCTGAGGCTACGTTCCCTGCCTGGCGGGGCTTGACAAGGGTGGGACTAGCCAGGTCTGGATCTATCCCAATGAGGCGGGGGAGGCCGGGTCTAGGTCTCATGCAATTTTGAGGTGCATGTGGGTGGGCGGGGACTTGACTCTGGGTCCCGTGGTATGCCCCAGACTCTGACAGGAGGAAAGTTTTCATATACATTTTACTAATTTTCTTTCATCTCTCACACTTCTATTACAGAGAAAGGGCAAATAGCAATATTAAATTATTTCCTCTAATTAATACCATTTTAATGTGCACGAATTTCCTGCACCGGGCCACTAGTCAGATTATAACTGCCTGTCTTCACTCCATCTGAAGATGATTGGAGACAGACATCTAGAAATCTTCTTGGCTGCCTGCCTACAGAGCTCAGAAACTGGGATTATAGTCTGCTCATATCATTAACATTTGTTGGTGTGTGTTTTTCTTTGTTTGTTTCCATAGAGATGTCTCTTATTAAACACCTGATTGCTTATGCCATGGGCTTAACTTTGGGAGCCCACCTGCATCACCACCTCCAGAAATGAGACAGGACTATTTACCTGAACTGAACTTTTCTCAAGACTGAGACTGGTTTAATGAGACACAGAACAATCTACCAACCCAACTTCTGGAGTGTGAACTATCCAGGGAAGTTTCAGAGAAGGAAACTGTGAGGGTTCAGAACGAGTCACCCCAACATGTCCCTCAGTGGTATGCAGAGTTTTGAGCAAAGGAAACTTTAACCACAGGCACAAGAGAAACTTCTACCCCTCCCTTAATTAACGAGAAGACCTTGGATTAGGGGCCTTGCCCATAATTAGCAATTATTAGACATAACTAATAATTATTAGAGATAGCTTTTGACCAATCTATAGGGCAGCACAATTCTATTTACTAAACATCTGCTCTTCCTGCAATGACCCTTTGAAGCTCCCAAGGCACTTAGACAGACATGAGCAGAGCAAGGTCGATGGGCCAGGTACAGAAAGTCACCAGAGTGGAAAGCCCCAGGTGCCTGGCAAAGGACAATTATAGGGTGGGACCTTGCCCCCAGGGTGACCTTTCCTCCCCTAGCATATCACTGGTCATGCATTTTGTTTGGACCCCCTGACTTTTCCTCCCCAGAGATAACATGTAGGCCTCAGTTGTATTTCAGATCCAAGCTCAGAATAGCAGCAAAACCAGATAAGCGACCCGTGGCTGGCCTCAGACCCAGCTGCACTGACTAATGACCCCTGTCCTGACACTGACTAATCAATCAGTGGAGACCTAGACCCTGAAAGGACACACCTGGAAAGCTGCTGAATATTCTATTAAGATCTTCCCCTGGGACCTCCCCTAAAATCTCCACCCTTGACTGAGGACGCAGAGGCTCTGCCTCCTGAGAGCAGGCCTGCACCTTTCACTTCCCCTCCCTCACCCAGGCTCTTTACCATTACCTTCTCTATTCCCAAGCTCCAAGGGCCCTTCCTTTACCTCTATAACTTGTTTTCTAAGCCCGTTTCTTCTATGAATTACTTATTCTATCTCTTTAATTTTATAAATAAATATAGACTTATAGTTTGAGTCTTGGCTCTGAATTCTTCCCTAGCCAGAATTCAAATACTGAGGGTGCTGAACTCAGATCCAGTCTGACCCCACAGATCTTACACCTGGTGCTGTTCCTGCTGCCTACAACATATCTCTTTGAATTCAGCTCAGAATGTCTTGTGCACCCATGTTACTGTTAGAGTCACCGAAGAAGGAATGCACGAGGCCAAAGCGGTAGGGGATTATACATTTATTAGGTCGTCTGGAGACCAGATGGGCTGAGCCCCAAAATGGCGCCAGCAGCCAGGGACTGGACAGTCAGAGGTTTTAAAGGCAGGCTTTTTAGGTGGGAATTTCTGGGCAGTCTGGATCCTGGGCAAATCCGGAGGGGAAAGATAATGGTCTTAGCAAATGGAATATGGTCTAAGCCAGTGGTTCTCAACCTTTCTAATGCCGCGACCCTTTAATACAGTTCCTCATGTTGTGGTGACCCCCAACCATAAAATTATTTTCGTTGCTACCTCATAACTGTAATTTTGCTACTGTTAATGAATCGTAATGTAAATATCTGTGTTTTCCGATGGTCTTAGGTGACCCTGCTAGCGGTTCGGTTGAGAACCGCTGCTGTAGAGCCTAAGACCATCGGAAAACACAGATATTTACATTGCGATTCATTAACAGTAGCAAAATTACAGTTATGAAGTAGCAACGAAAATAATTTTATGGTTGGGGGTCACCACAACATGAGGAACTGTATTAAAGGGTCGCGGCATTAGAAAGGTTGAGAACCACTGGGAATGTCGGTTATGAAGTGGTCTAAAGGTCAGTTCCCAGGGGAAGGGGGATTGATTCAATTATTTGATCAGACCTAAGTTACCTTTCTATATCTGAACATCTCCTGCATGTGGGGTCTCTGACTCTCTCATGTATGTGGGGTTCCCGTACATATGTATATATTAAATTTGGTCATTTTCTCTTGTTATCTGTTCTTGTCTATTTAATTATTAGACTAGCCAGAAGAATCTTGAGGGTAGAGGAAAATTTGTTCCTCTACCACAGTGTTTATTATAAGAATGCAAAAGTATTATTATTATTGCTGTTGTTGTTGTAGTGATTTTCAATACTGAAAGGATCCCAGTTTGTCTAATGGTTTGTGAGCTTTGAGGCTAAGATGATATCACATGATGCTGGTCCCAACACACTCACGGATTAAATTTGCACTGAGATCAAGCCCATGATTTAATATGAAACCTGAAATATGTGATGTTCTATTCTGAGCTCAAGAATGTGGTTAATGGATAGTTAAACTTTCTGAGGCAAACTCAGAAATGACTGGACCCATTATCTCCATGGCAGGGTAAGCAGTGCAGCTCTTTTTCTTTGTGGGGGGTGGGGAGAGGGAGCGTATTCAGCGTATTTTGAACACTGCTTGCCTTCTTCTTGTATAACTGAAGGTATGAAGTGAGCATCTTTTCTATGTCTTGGCGAGTTATCATAATCCTTTCTTAATATGGGTCAGTTACCAATATTTTATCCTACACTTTTAATGTTGTAAAATATTGGCAAGAGTTCCTTTAATGGGAAGTTTTTTGTTTTTTTTGTTTTTTGCCAGTGCCACTTCCTCTGAGACATTTTCATCCTTTATGTCGCAATCACTTTCCTCATTTACGTTGATAAATTTGCCTTCACTATGTTCTTTCCACTGCATCTCTCAAATGGTAGCGGTGAGAATCCCACAGCCAGCTACTTGTTTCTTCTATAAACCAATGCACTTGTTCTGATTTTCATGTCCAGTGTTATCATTCTTCCTTTCTCTGCTATACTTTCATCTTTGATGGTTCATTCTCTCTTTCAGTTGTTCTCTTTTTGTAAAAGGTCACATGATTTATCACTGGGAGATAAGGAAGCAACACAACTATATGTTTTGTGAGAGAACTGAATAGCAGATCCTCAGCGACCAAACTGAGACTTTGCAAAAAGTGAGATATTTGGTCACTGACCAGGCTGCACATCTGTTATTTACGCAACGATCTGTAGTGAAGTTTGCACTTTATACTGTTACTCACAATTATTATACTGTGATAACTGCAAATGAAGTTTGTACTTTATGCTCTTAGTCAATACGCTGTGATAAATGAAAACTGAACTGTGCTGAGAGGTTGGTGTTATTTAACCGAAGTAATTGATGTTTATGCATATCAGAACAAAAGTGCAAAATGAGGACAGCTTGTATACACCCTGGAGATGTGCTAAAATACCATCACCTGTTATGCAAAATTCAGGATAATGGAAATCATAGGTCCCACCCATTGGACTCTATTTTAAAAAGGGAAAGTTCTCTGTTACAACATGATTCACAGACAACATAGTCCTATGGCTTGAACCAACAGAAAGGGAGCCACTGTTCTGAGCAAAATGAAGTTAGGTAATAAGCTGTGAACTTTGGATGTAGTTATTTGTTGTTGCTTTAAACCAAGTCAAGAAGTCATATTGAGAAGAACAAAGCTGCCCAACTTTCCTGTTCTGCCTTCTATTTAACAATCAAACACTTCCTGATAGGATGGATATCTGAAAGTTCTCACGCCCTTAGGCTGTGACCTTACGCCAAGGATCTTCCCCTTGGACTATTTCACAACTTCTTCGGAAGGTCAAGGATAAAGGGAGAATGAACTACAAAGTACTTGCCTCCGACATTTTTTCTTTTTTAAAACTGTAATCAAGATCTAGAAAGTGGAAATGTCTTTATAATCTTCCAGTTTATTCTGAATTCTGAGTCTGGAAGTGAGAGCCAACTAGAGGAGGTATCAAAACAAGGGGACAAACCAGCAGCTCCCCTCGGAGTCAGAAGAGTTCATTGAGAACTTAACTCCAGGGCATTAAAGTATTCCCAGAATTTAAATCCAAGCTAGCAGTGTATCCATCTCTACCTCTAAAAACACTTAAATTATTCCTATAATACAGCAATCTACTCTTTATTTTAAACAATGACAACTAATTAATATTGATTTGGAAATATGGCTGAAACAATGATTATTTTATGTAGAAAACAAAACAATTCTGAGAATTAGGGCTTATCATACCTTTCTGATAAGATCTGAGAGTTCCATTTCAGCTTTCTGTTGAGCCAAATCAGATTTCACTTCAGAGTAAGTGTCATTGATGATGGCCAAGAACATATTCTGTTTGTAAATCAAAGGAAAGTTGAGGTTAAAATAGCTACCTAAATGTATTTTGTAAATAATCCAATCTTTAATACATGCCATTTTGTTCACCATTTTTAGAAAACAATTTGATGTCTTAAGAAGTCACAAATTAATAGTTTTGCTACCATATTGTTTGAGAAAATTATTTCTTCAATGAAGTTATGCCTAAGGAAAATGTGACATTTTCTTACTTACAAAACCATATATTGTGATGTATTTTGCAAAAAGAGACAAGAATGAAATACAACAAAATATTAATGTATTTAACTATGAATGGAGGGATTATTTTATTATTATTATTATTTTTAAAAATATATTTTATTGATATTTTACAGAGAGGAAGGGAGAGGGATAGAGAGTTAGAAACATCGATGAGAGAGAAACATTGATCAGCTGCCTCCTGCACACCTCCCACTGGAGATGTGCCCGCAACCAAGGTACGTGCCCTTGACCGGAATCGAATCCGGGACCCTTTAGTCCCCAGGCTGACGCTCTATCTACTGAGCCAAACCGGTTTCGGCTATTTTATTATTTTTCTTATCTATATTCTCTACATTTTTTTTTTCATTTGACATAAATTATTTGGTGTGAAGAACTCTAAAACAGCTCTTCAAATTTCAACAGTCCACACAGACAAGTGGAATTCTATGCTTATGCCAAATATTGCTATATAATATCATTTGAGATTTACAGAACATAGAAGAGTTAAAAAGATCTCTGCAAATAGGAATACGGTAAGTGTAGTAAGAAGATAGTCAAGAAAAGCTTAATGGACAATACAGACTTTGGAGTAAAGCAAACTTGGGTTTTGGTCTTGGCACTGCCAAGACTGTTTACATTTTCTAATCTTCATTTTAAAATGTATTTATATTAATAAAATGGGAGAAATAATAGTATCTCCTCTACATATTTGTTGTAAGGATTAATGAGATAATCTATATAAAGTATCCAGAGACAGGGCCTAATGTATGGTGCTACATAATTTATAGTTATTATTATTCAGTAATAGTTAGTCCATTTTCCTGACTCTTTTCTTCCCCAGTATAATGGTTTATATTTTCAACACCTGTTACCAACAGATTTTCTGGAAGCACTGCACCCAGTTGATTAGGTCCTTCCTTTGTTTTTCCTTTTTAGCACGTAACTATGATTTGTAACTATAGAATTGTGTATTTGAGTATGTTTGTTTTCCCTACAAGTTTATGGGGTCTTCATGATGGCAGGGTTGGGCTCTATTTTCCTAACCACTGCATGCTCAGTACCCAGCACATTGCCTGGAATACAGTGGCTCAGTAAATATTTATTGTACGATTGATGAATGAACAAATGAGAGCTCTATTATTCTTTTTTTAAAAAATATATTTTATTGATTTTTTACAGAGAGGAAGAGAGAGGGATAGAGAGTTAGAAATATCGATGAGAGACATCGATCAGCTGCCTCCTGCACGCCCCCTACTGGGGATGTGCCGCAACCCAGGTACAGGCCCTTGACCGGAATCGAACCTGGGACCATTCAGTCCGCAGGCCGACGCTCTATCCACTGAGCCACACCGGTTAGGGCGAGAGCTCTATTATTCTAATGGATTTTAATGGGCTACTAAATTGCCATGAATTAAGGAGGAATATTGTTTAAGATTCTGCAGCAGAAATGAGAATAGGATATAGAATACACATAAGTTCCTGGCTTAATGCTCAATTCCAAGGGCAGGCAGGTAGGAATAACATCTCCCACCTCTCCTTTTCAATCCAGGCATCTAATGTTTTATTTTTGTTTCCAAATGGCTGTTACCTAATGCCTGCAAATGTATTAGCTGAAGTGGATTAAAGTGTGCATCCTCTGAAGAGATTTAAAAAATTGGGAAGTGGCTGAGAAAGGCTCTTGGAGGTGTGGGGAGAGGAATTTCACCCTCCTCTCCATCCTGTCTCACAAGGTTCACTCAATGTTAGAGTCTTTCCCTGTTGATGATGGGGCTTTTGCTTCCTGCCTCAGCTGGGCCACCTCACACCAATGTGGCTTCTTGTTAACAGGGGCAATAAATCAACACCCGGCCTTCTCTCAGAAAGGTGGCTAACACTGCACTTAGCTTGTCATTTCCGTAAAAAAAAAAAAAAAAAGCTTTGTATTGACAGCAGTAGCCTCCCCTCTTTCTGAGGGTTGGGGGCAGGGTAGGGAGAGCAATTCCTTTTTGTGTAGTAGTACAAAAAATTATTTTAGTATAAAGAAAAAAACTAAGAGTTTCTTTTCATGTTCTAGCAATCGATCTGATAAAGTGACTGAATAATTTAGAAGGTGCTGTCTACTGGAGGACAACATTCAAACAAGTCCACACTGGAGCATTTCTACTTGCCACAATCATGTCCCTCACTTGGCTGACCAACACATGAAGAAAACTTAGGTGGCCTGAAGTCAACTATAGGTCACTGCAGAACTCTCAATTCCTGGTTTTTGTTTTCTGAGTAGACATTCAGGGATTCAGATGTTCCAGAATTCAAAGTACTAGCAATGTTAGAGAGTAAGAAAGGCTTACTTTTTCCTCTATTTTTTTACTCTTTAATATATAATAAGAAGGAGAAACTTAGGAGGCTCAATTAAAAAGTAATCGCAAGACATGCATACAGCAAGATACAAATGAACTTGCATGATATTCCTGACTCTTCAGTTTTATTTAAAATACATCTAATTCTCACTCAGTAAATACTATGTACTTAACCACTAAGGACCTGGACCAGCTCTGGAGATATTACACTAAATTACTGAATCTTATACAAAGAATATTTATAAAATCCATTGAAAACAAAAACGGTTTCATTTTCTTAAGATGATGGTTGATGTAAGGAATCCTTAAATGTTAGTGTTTAAATGAAAAAATGCCCACTGCCGCCCTAGGTTAAACTAACTTAATATTTTCTTAGTAGAATAGACAAATAAATGTATAAATGTTAAGATGAACAACAAAATGCCTTTAAAAAAATCCTAATTAGCTTAAGACCAAATGATAAGAATGTTAATTTGTATCAAGTCAAGAGAATAAACAAATATTTTTAAATATATTTTTTTCAAGCAGTTTCCATACATTGTTAGATTTAGTCTCTGGATATGATAAATATGAGTAAGTGAAAGTAAAATATCTTATCTTGACAAGCAATAATTCACTCAAATATTACTCTGGACATTCTGGATCTAGCTTGCTTAGTCAGTTCCTCTTTTTTAAACAGAAGAGAAGAGAGAAATGCAAAGTCATGTTAGCAAATGACCATGAAAAGCTGATGTTTGTGTTAACAAAGCATGTGAGTAAGCATAATCTACTTTTTAGGCAAAGCACTATTTTAAGTAACTTTATAAATTTGCACTTGATCTATATTCTTCCTTGAATAGACATTATTATCTATCTATAGTTAGATAAATGAAAGTCCATGGAAAAGGTATTTGGTGAAGACTTAAAACGGTAAAGCAAAGACAAATAAAATAAATTATGATTTATAATACAAACATTTTTCTACTTCCTGAGTTTTTTAAAAAAACTGATAGGGAATAGAGTGTAGAGAAGAGAAAAGATGGTGATTTATGAAATTTAAATCACCTCACTCTAAATAAAAGCATACATACCAAAAGAATGAAGAACATAAAGAACACAAATGTAGTGAAATAAAGTGGTCCCAAAACTCGATTAGCTTCCTCAATCTCTGCGAAGTTGATATCACCCAAAATGATACGGAATTGAGTGAAGCTATAAACACAAAACAAAACAAAACAAACACCACAAAACAAAAACAAAGAATGTCCAGCATTGAGGCAACATTTCTTAAAAGACGATTTCAGGCATTTTTTTCAGTGTAGATAATTGTCAAATAACAGAAAACTGTCAATCCCTTTGGAATATTCTTGCTACTTATGTGAGCAATTGAAGCCTTCTGGAATAAAAATAATTCTTTCATGCTAAATATTATTTCAATTTGGTTAATAAGAAAATATAATACTAATAATTGTTATTGGATAACTTATAAAGCAATGGGCTATATGAATTTAATACATAATTTAGGTAAAACACGGTTACCTTAAACCTTTACAATGGCCATCTGGGTCTGAATTTAAAATCTCTTAAAAAAAAAAAAAAGATTTTTGAAGGAGAGCCGAAATTGTATGTCTCAAAGATCCAACATTCTGATACACAATCAAAGTGGGGTCTAGTGTGGCCGTGTATTACCAAAACTGGGTCTTAATTAGTAAAATCATTTTCATTCCTGACTTTTATCAAACAGCAACATTAATGAGGGACTCCCATGTGCAAAGCCTTATTAACTTCAGTTATCATGAGCATCTCTTTTCCTGACTCCTTTCTAAATGGAATGGAAATCTGATACTGGCTACTTTTCTTGTTTTTAATATCATATTTGAGAACTTTGGAAAAAGACAGAAAATTCTTGTACTGAGTTTCTCCTAGAATATTAGACATACTATTTTTTCCTTAAAAAAATAACTTGATGTTTAAAACATATGGCAACAATATTGACTAGGAATAAAATTATAGGCAAATGGTCTCTTAAAAGCTACCATTTGCAAGTGGTGCTAAGACCCTGATCTTGGAACAGTGTTAATTTACTACAACTAATCTTACTAAAACGTCTCACTATTTTATGAGCTGTTACCTCAAGCATCAGCATTTCAGAATGTATGGTCATCTTTGCATTGGTGGGTCAATGCTTCTGGGAAAGAGATTTAATTCTAATTTTAAACAACTGCTTTTAAACTCTGGGTTAAATAGCAACCATGAAGATTTGTCCTTTATCCCTGAGAAGGCAGTGACATCCCCAGTTAAACTTTTCTTCTTAATTTCATATATACTTACATACACTCCTGGAAAGTACTGAAGTCATCAACCTGCGTGCCAAAGACAAGGTATGCCAACTGAGCATAGGCTAAGAAAATAATGAAGAACATAATCGCGAAACCAAAGAGATCTTTGGCACACCGAGACATGGTTGTGGAGAGCTGACTCATGGTCCTGTTGAAGTTGATGAATTTGAAGAGCTGTAAAAGACAGGAAGGATATGAACAGATGAATGGGTATGTACAGCCAACAGAACATCATTCAACCTCACAAATGAATGAAATGTTGACACATGTTGCAACATGAATGAACCCTGAAAATATTATGTGAAGTAAAAGAAAAGTAACTTGCTTTTTTTTCAAATCTAGCAAATTCTATTTTCTCATTCAAAAAGTATTTTGGTTGCCCACCATGCGCCAGGCACTATTCTTGGAGCTGGGAATACAGCAGTGAACAGAACAAAGCTCCTGCCCTCATTTTAGTTACCCTTACCTGGTGGTTAAAATACAGTAAATACAGGTTTAATTGTAATTAAAATGACTAGTGGTAATTTTCTCTCAAGGAAGTTTCAAATAAAAGAGAGAACACCTCCCACAAATAAAAACTAGTAAAAAAAAAAAAAAAAAAAAAAAAAGAGAGAGAGAGAGAGAGAGAAAGACAGCAAGACCTCCAGGAAATACTTCAATTATTAACTGTCATTTATTGTTCATCAGACTATGTACCAGGCATTGTGGGGGAGGGCTTAAGTAGACCGCCTCAAATCTTAACAGTGACCAAAACATTGGTAGTCTGTCTCAGGAGTCAGCTGGGGCTTGGAACCAGGATTTGAACCCAGCTCTGTCTGACTACAAAGCCATACAAAGCATTTCTGTAGACAAGGCAGTGAGGATGGCTGCCCGGGTTGAGCAGTTCACAGCCCAGAGGGCATGGCCACCTGCACAGCTCTAGCTAGAAGCCTTGGTGGAAGAACACTGGGGAGATACAAAGAAGCTGAGTCATGACCCTGCCTGAAAGAATGTAATGGTTCTTAAAAGTTTTGGGGGCAAGATATTTACAACTGAAGCACTAAATAAGCCACCCAGAATTTTACTTAAAGACCTCTTATAAACTGTTTCTGGCCACATCAAAATGTTTTTCAGGGTGTTGTAAACACATTATTTAATACAATCCCTATTAATATTTATATGAGATATTATTATTATTTTAATGATAAAGGTTTGGTATGTTGGTGAGAGCTTCTCCTGAACAAGCATGTGACTGAGTAAAGAACATGAGAGATACAGGATGAGGTCTATGCACTCTGATAAAGCTCAGGCATTCCAGGTGTGGATACCAATTTCAGCAAAATAAATAACTGTTAGTAAGTGCATTTTAAAATGATGCTGCTCAATAGAACTTTCTGTGATGATGAAAATGTTCTCTATTTCCACTGTCCAATGCAGTAGCTACTAGCCACATAGAGACTTCATGTACTTAAAAATTTGGCTCGCCCTGACTGGTTTGGCTCAGTGGATAGAGCGTCGGCTTATGGACTTAAGGGTCCCGGGTTCGATTCAGGTCAGGGCACATGCTCGGGTTGCGAGCTCGATCCCCAATGTGGGGTGTGCAGGAGACAGCCTATCAGTGATTCTCTTTCATCATTGATGTTTCTATCTCTCTCTCCCTCTCCCTTCCTCTCTGAAATCAATAAAAATATATTTTTAAAAATGTGGCTAGAGTGATCGAGGAACTGAATGTTTACCTGTATATGATTTTTTTAAAAAAATACATTTTATTTATTTTTTATAGCGTGGAAGGGAGAGGGTAGAGAGCTAGAAACATTGATGAGAGAGAAACATCGATCAGCTGCCTCTTGCACACGCCCCATCGGGGATGTGCCCGCAACCAAGGTACATGCCCTTGACCAGAATCGAACCTGGGACCCCTCAGTCCGCAGTCTGATGCTCTATCCACTGAGCCAAACCGGTCAGGGCTACCTGTATATGATTTTAATTAATTTAAATTTAAATTGACACTGGTGATAGGCTGGCAGCTGCCCTGCAATGACTGAAATTTCCTGTATCTCCAGAACTAAGGCTTACTGTATATGATGAAATGCCCTAACGGTCCAGTGGTCGGCAAACTCATTAGTCAACAGAGCCAAATATCAACAGTACAACGATTGAAATTTCTTTTGAGAGCCAAATTTTTTAAACTTAAACTTCTTCTAACACCACTTCTTCAAAATAGACTCGCCCAGGCCGTGGTATTTTGTGGAAGAGCCACACTCAAGGGGCCAAAGAGCCGCATGTGGCTCGCAAGCCGCAGTTTGCCTACCACTGCCCTAACCTTTCACATACATGGAAATGTACATTATGTCTTGGGAAAAGAAGGAAATGAGTGATTAAGGAACTGCTCAGAAGAGGTGCTTGTTCCAACCTCAATTCTAGGTAAAGCTTCCCTATGGCCTCTACCTGGAAAAGAGGCAATCATTCTACAGAGCATTTCCAATTAGTATGTCTGCCCCCTCTCTCCATTCCTCTTAGTTCCTTTTCCTTCATCTGGTCACATCCATATCCGGGTGACCTGTCCCTGTTAAAGTAGCCTGGGGCTCTGAACCAGCTGCTATACTGAAAAGGCCTCTATTGCTTCTGTTAAAACTTACAGGGACAGGTCTTGCAACAGCTCAGGTAGCAGGGAGCATCATTCACAGCAAGAGGAATGATCAAATGAGTCCCCCTAGTTTACTTTAAAATATGGAGCAGCTTTGGCTGCCTATTTGAATTCGGCCACAAAAGCAAATTCTCCAACATTTTGTGTGATTCGTGTTAATAAAAAGAAGGGGAAATATTATTAAAAATCCAGAACATGAAATTTATACATTACCTTAATCCAGACAAAAAATACTATGACCGCAGCTATATTGTTGAACTGTATTTGCCAGTATGCCAGATGCTCGAAGTTGGGGAAAGTATTTTGATCTTCCAGGAACTGTAACAGCACCTCCACGCTCGATGTTCTGTGTATGTTAATTCCTATAGCCATCACTGATAGCTGCAAAACAAAAGACTTCTCTATTATTACAGTGTTTTAGAAATAGATAACTTATCCTAAAATGACTAGTTTATTTCTCTTTGCCATTGTATTAATTCTAGGGATCAACATTTTTCTCACCCAACTGCGCTCACAAAAGTCACTCACATAACTGGAAAGTGTTGAGCACTGCCATAAACCAAGTAAAGCAGTATATTGCTTCTTGCACTCCTCTAGTTAGGAACAGCAATCCAATGAACAAACAGAAGTTAAATGCACTAACTCTGTCCTCAAGGAACGCAATTTCTAGTTCAAGACTAAATAAATACACAATGATAATTAATACAAAAACCTACTCAGGAATTGGCATCACACAACATAAGGTGAAGGGTGAAATACATATGAAGGAAAGAATGAGCTTGGCCTTATAAGAGGGCGGGAATGATGTCAGAGAGGGCTCAAGAAAGTTTGCAGTGGGAATACATGGGCCAAGGGTTTTCCTCTGGCTTGTTTCTGTCCCTTAACACATGGCCAACAACTTTTCACACATGCTTTGGTCCTGGGCTATAAAACCATATCTGAGGGGACACTGGGCCCTATACTTGCATCCATCACCATTGCAGTAGCATGTATCTGTGGGAAGTGCTAGTATGTAACCATAACTCCTTGCCCTCATGTGAAGTCTGAGTCCATGGCAGGTGGGTTGTGACAGGTGGTGTAACCCTTGCTGCCCATTCTCCCTTTCTTCTCATGGATGATGGTCATTGACCACTTCATTAGTTCTTCTGTTCTTTTTTAAAAAAATATGTTTTTATTGATTTCAGAGAGAGGAAGGGAGAGGGCGAGAGGGATAAAAACATCAATGATGAGAATCATTGATCGGTTGCCTCCTGCACCCCCTCTCCTTCCCCAATGGGGATCGAGCCCATGACCGGGGCATGTGCCCTGACCGGGAATCGAACCGTGACCTCCTAGATGCTCAACCACTGAGAAGCCTTCTTGAGAGGTCATCCAGATCATGGTCCCAGGGGATTATCATATCAAAGATCTGCCTGCCTGCCAATAAGATTGGCAAAGCCAACCTCACCACCTTCCTTTTCTTCTTTATGAAAGAATTCTAGAGCCAATCTTGTATTTTCGTATTGTAGGAATATTTTCTTTGAGCTCTCTGGATATACTGAGAATGTTTTTCTCTATGGACTTAGCTGAGAGGGATGAAAAATAAGTTGGGGGAAGTGCTGACTGACTGAATCCAACAACACCATTTATCCAACACACTCAGAACAGTGTGTTCTTCACCCAGTGTTTCACTCTGCACAGGACAAATGTTTATAAAAATATGGAACATGTAGTCATTTATATAATATCAATATCATATCAACACACTAAATTTCCTTGAGAGTTTTCCTTCAAAATAGGGAATGAAAGAAAAGAGATTTTGTGAACATTTGGGTTGTTATGTCTTTGCTGAGTTTTCTTTGGAATTCTCATCCTTGTTTACAAAAGAACATTCTCTCTTTACCATAATATAAATTTCACGAGGGCAGGGGTTCGGGTTATTTTATTCATTCCTATGTTCCTAACACCTAGAACAGTACCAGGCGCATAGTAGGTATTCAGAAAATATCTGGTGAATAAATTATTTTCACCATGTGAAATCTACCATTCAACAAAATTATTTGAATTTAGACTTCTTAATAGTTTTCCTTTTTTTTTTTTTTTTTTGTAATTCTGCTAGTTTTGAAAGACTATTGCTTAGGTGAAGTAAGCCTGTAGACTATTTAGAGTGTTAGGAAAACACACACACACAAATAGAGGAAATAATTTCAAAATGATTCTATGATGTTATATTTTTATTAGGGTATCATTTCTTTTTAAGTTTCAGTTGGACTTTTTCAAGTCAGGTGGGCAAGCCAATTTGGGCCAGATCAAACAAAAAAGCATTGGCTCCTTTCATAGGGTTCAAGGTCTAATGGAACACAGGGCATGTGTGGAGGGTGGAGGTGGGGGGAGCAGAAAGTCTGCCCTTATTTCTACTGGGTCAGGAAAGGTTTGAAGAAGAAGTGAGATTCCACTAGCCCTACCCTTTTTTTTTTTTTAAAGTACACTGTTTGAAGTGTCGTCTTGGCAGTACTAAGAGTTAAGAAAAATAAGAACAGCAGCACAGTGAAGTAAGTTTTCAAAGAAATACTTGCAAAACGTTGTGGCTGCTGAGCCAAAGAAACTATCCTTAATTTCTATGATATCATCAGCTGTTTTTTCCAGTGGTCTCCAAAGTGGGGATCAGACAATTCACTGGAGTTGGGAGGAAAATATTAAAACTTCAAGGCAGGTGACAAGAAACTGTTGGAATTCTATATCTATTTATCCCAATTTTTAAATTCGATATTGTGTATTTTTTTACAAATGTACCCTTTATATCAACACACACACACACACACACACACACACACACTTCATAGATAATTACAACACATTAGGATATGCTGTCAAAGTTTTCAGTGACCGATGAACATAATCACAAAAGGCTGAATGCCACTGACTACCCTTTTGTTGACATTGGAGTAATTTAGTAAAAAAGAAGACTGATATTAATTAGATAAAATTACGCGTACCTTTTTACCATTATCAACAATGACGTAAATATAAATATATTCATATAAACAAAATCAGTAGGTTTTGCATCTTTATAGTCCCAATCATTGTTTTCTAGAATAATTTTTAATGTACTAGTATATGGATTATAGTCAGCCATCACACAATCCAGAATATTTTGAAAAATTACTTCTAGTATCATCACCTTTCCAGCTTCCTTGAATACTGCAATTTTTCTGTAACTGTGTTCATTATTAATCCATTGAGACTTTGGGGATCAAGGATTTACCCATAGGAACTATGTGAAAGGAGGGATGCACTTCTAACTGCATCAGGGTCGGATCAGTTCCACAACATGTTCTGTAGGTGTTTTTATTTTAAGCAAAAGCTCTTTCTGAAGTACACATGTGTGTGGCTTATGAGGCAGTGGCAGAGCAGTGGAGATGGTTATTGTGAGAATTAAATGAACTTCTGTATATGAAAAGCACTTGGAACTGTGCTTAGCCCAGATAGCTTCTCAAGTGTTAACAATTATTACTATTGCTCCTGTCAATATTGTTATTGCCATGCAATATGTCTATGTAGTTCTTTTTGTCTTAAGTATTCTCTTATTCACACATGAATATCATTTTTACATAATCATTTTTACATAACATAATAGGTTAACATATTGATAACATTCAAGAACATATTTTCTATATTTCTAATTCTACTGATGATTTGATAATGACTTGATGCAAAGGCTTCCCAAACTGATTTCTGATTTCGGGGGAAAAATACTGATAAGAAAGTAGAATACTAGAAGAGAGAATGTTTAAGAGGGTGATGCATCACTTACGGAGATTTCAGAGGGCATCTCTGCTGGCCAACTTTTAAGCATGTGACAGTTAAGCATGTCATTATATGCTTAACTGTGTAACAGTGCTTAGCAATAGATTAAGTATTATTGATGAAGAGAGAAAAACTTGCAAAAATACATTTCTACTCTGATGCTTCTGGAAGGAAGTGGTTAAGATGCTGCTGAAGGGAAACCATCTTGACAAAGTGTTAGAAATTATAATAGCCTGGCCGGTGTTTCCCAGTGGTTGACCTGGTACGGTTGACCACACCAGGAGGTCACGGTTCGAATCCCGGTCAGGCTACATGCCTGGGTTGCAGGCTCGATCCCCTGTAGGGGCATGCAGGAGGCAGCCGATCAATGATTCTCTCTCATCATTGATGTTTCTATCTCTCTCTCCCTCTCTCTCAGAAATCAATAAAAATATAAAAAAATAAAAATAAATAAATCTCCTTTTAATCAAAGCTATTGTCCTTCTCTTAAAGAGATTAGTTATATTATCTGATCCCATGTCAGCTTTATTTCCTTTCCCCTATCTCTATCTTTTCCCATCTCATTTTGCCCTCTTTATTCTCTTTTCTCTTACATGTTCATGTAAGAATTATTGTTCTAGAAATGATAGCACCTCACCTTCATTAGAAAAAAGGAAATGGTCTGAGTTCACTGAGAAAATAAAGGAAATCTTGATTTGGGGCAAAGTGCAGATTCATGTCAAACTTTCTTGGGAATCACTTGCTCTGGAAGACCCTGGACAATCTCTGATCCTTGAAACAGTGTTTGTGCTAAGGGAACAGCTGTTCATTTGTTTATTTGAAATTCCCTGAAGACTGTGTCAATGAGAGAAAAATGTGGATCCTTGATTTGCTGATATTCTCCTAAAATTTCTCTCTCTTTCTCTCCCTTCCTCTGAAATAAAAAATATATTAAAAAAAAGAAGTTATAATAGAGTCATGGGCAGGCAATAGTCTTGACTCTGTCATAACTCTTATGATTTCTTACACCTCATACAGAAAACCTTGCTGGCCATATATTTTGCACACTGTAAGCTACTTGCAGAAAAATGTAAACTGTGGGGAGGTTTTCTCTGCGACCCAAAATATGTCAGGCTGTTTCTTCTTGCATATGTGCAGAAAAATGTGTATTAATTTTTACTAGTTGAAGAAAAATATCATTAGCAAAAAACAGAATCAACAACACAAAGGACTGTTTCCTCCCCAAATCTCATGGCATGGCAAAGGCAAATATGAATTATTGCTATTTGTTATTAGTGTGGCTGAAAGATTATTGCAAATGCCTCTTTACTCCCTGATTCTAAGGGGTTACTCATGCAAAATGAGGACATAATGAGTAACACTGGAGTTGATGTAACAGGAAGTTTCAGATTCTCCTTCAGGAATATCAAGGTGCACAATGCTGAGGAGACAGACTCTCATTAACATGTTTTTATCATGGAGGTGGATATTTGGTGTTGTTCTCGAACCTACCACAATGATCACAACATCCAGACAATTCCAGAAACTCCTGAAATAGTGTAGCTTGTGAATGCGAATCTCCAATATCTCTTCCACCACATAGTAGAGGATAAAGAAACAAAAGATAATCTCACAGGCTGCCAGGAAGAAATCAAAAGTCGTGACATATCGGATCAGCTTTACAGGCTGAAATTGCCAAGATGGAATCACACCGCCTGTTGCTGGGAATTCAACCAATAACCTGCATTGTAATAAGAACAATTAAGACAGGAGCAATAACAACATACGAATGCATCCGGGACAGTACGTCCATCTATTTTGTCCCTGCACTGGAAGGTAATCAAATTGCAATCACATGTCACCCCGAACTAGTGGCAAAATGTTTTTTTTATCAAAGCCAATGACTCCAGACTTGTAGAATTTTATGTAGCAAAAAGTAAATATTTCCCAAGGCCTCTCAGACTTAAAGAGATTATTCTTCCTCAGTCTCCCCTTTACCTCTCTGATTTTTATACATTTTTATTTTGAAAATGTTGTATACACTTTTTTGTGATGTACAAGTTAAATAACAAACAAGCCGTTCTAGGCCTTTTATTAAATGCAAGTCATTCTATAAGACAATGAAGAACATAAGAAATATAAGTCATTCACTCAAAATATGTATGATCTGGCTGAGAATTGTATGTTTTGTACATATATTAAGAGAGGGATGGAGTTTCCCATTCATTCATTTGGTAACACTAACTAGCATTGAATAATTTATCCTGGGGTACTTTTTGCTTCCCTTTCCAAAGCCTTACAACAAGCAAGTCAAACTCAAAGGCTAACATGGGCCAAATAAACAAGGTTTAAGTTTATGTGGGCCACAAAAGAACAACAGCTTCAATTTTCATAGAAACGTAGGTTTATTTCGAAAAGTATAGTATTAAAAAAAAAAAAAAAAGAACAAGAGCCATGATAAAATTAATGTTTTCTTCCTGACGCTTGGCATCTCTTCTCTGCTATTATCTTTCCGACTTCAGGGGAAATCTTGTTCGCAGTGATTACTTTCAACACTGACCCAAGGTGAGTGTCAGTAATTCTGGATCTGACAGGAGACGTATTTCCTTTCATAATTGTAAGTAACTGCTCACACTGTTATACTGGCTGGGCTGCAAAAATATTCATTGTGGGCCACATGCGGCCTGCGGGCCATGAGTCTGACATGCTTGCCTTACAGTAAACAGGTGCTCAGTAAATGTCTGACTCCCCACACCCCCCATTTCTACTGAAGGCATTGATCTTTAGTGGTAGCATAATTAAACTGAGGATGTTTCTTGTCAAATTGCCATTTTGTAGGTGTCACACTGAGAAAATTAAATGACTCCCTTAATGGCATAGCCTCTCTATCAAACTAGAAATAGGATCACTACCTCCTTAATTGTAAGACTTTTAAAGGACCTTTAGTCAGCATCAGGCATAACGATTTCTCCCATTACAGGATGGTGACCACACCGAGAGCCTGAGCATATAGGACTCACACAGGAGCAATAACCAAGTACAGGCAGGGGCCACAGCAAATTAGAATTGGTCACAGTCTCCTGCTTTTTTCTTGACTATTTGAAACACAAGAGAGCAATACTGAAATGAAGAGCCTCATGACAGCCTCAGTGCAAACTCACGAGGGCAGGAAGCAGCCTCTGTGCCAAGTGTCACCCCACATCTGTCACCCCCTTCCCGAAATGTAGACAACAGTGTAGAGAAATGAAGTAAGTGCCTTGACAATATTCACTCCTAAAATATGGGAAGTGAAAGACATATGCAAGACTTTCTATAAATAGATAATTCCTTAAAAGTCAGTCAGAACTGTCTTCCTGTTTCTATCCTCTTCCCATCCTTGCTGGAATCATTAGAACATTCAATAAAAATTGTGATTTTCATTCATTTCTCTGATACTACTTTCTGCAAAAGTTGTTAAATACAAGGAATGGGAAAATGCAACTGGCCATGTAAAGCAGAGATGAGTTTAGCCTAAAAAATGATAACAAAATAAGGATATTATGGAATTTATCCTTCTTATTTGGTGAGTAAATATACGTGCAAGTAATTTACGCTGGCGGTGTTCGGGTGTTGGCAGCATGTCGTTCACCAGGATGATTAAAGTGGGTGTACCCCAAACCCCCTTGCCTATTCTACTTTTCTTTTTTATAGTACATATTACCTTCTAATATACGCTTTAACTAATTTGTTTCTTTTGTTTATTGTTAACTGTCTATTATCTATCTTCGGGTTGAATGCAAGCTCTGCAAGGGCAGGTATCTTTATCGTCTTCATTGAAGTGTCCCAAAGCCTAGAACAGTGCCTGGCACCATATTAAATGCTAAATAAATGTCTGCTGAATGAATGAATGAACAAGAGGCCCCAGACAAGTGAGTGGGATCTTTGTCAGTGTCCTCACTGCCACCTAAGTGGTTATGATGGCAATGTCACAGGATCTATAGAAGGAACTTTATGTGCCTTTGGTGAGTCTCGAGCAGAAGTAGGTACCTGGGTATCCTATTGAGCCCAGAAATAGCTCCTACCACTGTGCTCATGTTCTAATAGCAGGGGCATCATCTGAGAATGGGAAACTCAGGGAAATGAGTCAAGGTTTGATGGCTGGGGACCTTGGTCACGCAGCATAGAGCATTAATCAGCCTCACAAGGGGTAAAAATATATGTTAATAAAACAATGCTGAAGGCATGAACTTGGACCAGACTTAAGATTATCCCCAATCAGTTATAGTTCGGGATCCTAACTCCTTTCCCTCCAATATCGTTATCCCAATAAGACTTCAGTTTTCACCCCTCCCTCCCTATCAGCTCAGGTACTTAACACTATCATTTTGCCAACTTCAGGCAACAGTTTTCTGATCTATCTCCAGATTAGGATGTACCTACAAATACATGAAAATGGGAGGGCTGAGTGGCCTTGGTACATACCTGATCACACAGAACAGATTAATGTTGGCGTTGTACACTGAAAAGTCAATAAAAGTTGCCCTGGTTCCTCGATCTAGCCAGACATTTTTCTTGAGACTAGCAATCTGAGTGGCTGTTTCCTCTCTTGTTCTTGACAAATCCAGGTAATAGCCAGCTCCACTGTAAGTTGCGATCATTCCCCAGTGGCTACTCCCATTCAAGTCTTTTTCACTCGTGTAGATCCAACTAATTAAAAACAAAATGAAAACAAAACGAACATGTAAAACCAGTGGAAGACTTGTGGCAATTACGAAGATGGCTGGTTCCTGGTAAGAGTATGCAATAAAAAAATATATGTCTTACCGAGCTGAGTAAGGTGCTTGACATGGCGCTTCATAAGTGTTCTCTTATTTAATTCCCATAGAGTTATTACTTCCATTTTAGAGATGAGGCTTAATGAGGTCAACTTAAGTCTCAAAGCTTTTGAGGGCAGAGTCAGGAACCTAGATCATGACTGTCTGTCTCCAGACCCTTAGTTCATATGGCTGCCTTCCCTGGGTACCTGTACTCTGGGACTAGATGACACAGGTGGGTGGGAAAGGCATCTTCAAGCTGGAGCCAGGCAGGGCTAGAGAAGTACAAGGCACTCAGCTAGTAGTTCAGCGTGGCTCCCATATGATGAGAACTCAAGTTCAGTGTCACTCACAGAAGTCAAGACTGTGAAGGGCAAGCATGGAGTCACTGGAAAGAAGGTTTCTAAGAGACTCAGAATAGGGTTACTCTGGTGGCAGCAGGAAAGACTGGTGTGGTGAGCAATAAGAGTTCATGTGCAGAAAAGAGTTCATGTAGCAGGTCCAAGATAGCCTTTCCTTAGGAAGGCCAGCTTGCAGGGTTGGAGTTGGTTGGCATCTGGAACTTGACCGATAAATAGATCCCTACACTGATAACAAACTCTCCCTGATTGGTAGGAGTGGCTCACTGTGCCCGAGCTGTCTGTACATACAAGGTGGCTTAGGCTGAACAACTGCTTTCCTCCTGGGAGTCTGGGATTTTGGTATGTGCCAGGCAGAGGGTGCCTATGTGACCAGCACCCAATTAACACCTTGGGTATCTAAGAGCTTCTCTGACAGAAGCTCTTAGATACCCAAGAGCTTTGGTCAGAAGCTCATTTCACACGTGTTGTTACACATGGTTACTGGAGGGATGAAAACCATCCAATGTGAGGCTACTGGGAGGAGACTTTTGGAAGCTTGCTCTTTGTTTCATCTGAACTTTGCCCCATGTGCCTGCCTGCACCTTCTGCTGTTTTTGCTTTATGTGCCTTTCACTGTAATAAACCTTAGCCATGCATATGAGTATATGCTGAGTGCTGTGAATCCCTCCAGTGAATCACTGGACCTGGGGGTGGTCCTGGGGACCCTGCTCAGCTCAGTGAGCAGTCCCTGCAGTAACCAAGAGGTGATCAGGCCTGAACCAGAGCAGTGATGGTGGAAAGGAGAAGGAAAGACAGTGTCTCCACTGCAGTGACTGTCAACAGAGCCTGCCAACTGATTTGAAAACTGGGGCAAGGGACAGGGCATATCTCAAAAATGACTCTTTACTCTCTTTGGGGATAATGTGAAGATGGTGGTGCCAGCAACAGGAGGAAGAGCAAATCTAGTAAGAAAGGGATGAGTTCAGTTTGGGGCATATTGAACTATAGCCGCTGGTGGGACATATAAAAGAATATAGATTTGTCTTCTATCCCTAGAATGTAAGCTCTGTGAAGACAGGGCATTTGATTCTGTTTTGCTTACTGTTGCTACTCCAGGGCATTGCTAGAAAAGGAAGACCTCACCTGGAACATGCCAGACACATGGTGACAGCATATTTGTTGAAGAGATAATGAATCATCAAATAGAGATGAGAGTGCAAACCATCTGAATTTCAAGGCAGAGTATAAAGAAAGAGTATACAGAAAGACAGATCTGAATATAGAACCTTGGAGTAAGACAGGACAGGGGAGAAAAGAAGGGGGTTACAGAATTAAGAGAACTCAAGTTCAGTGTCACTCACAGAAGTCAAAAGAACAAGCTATCAACAATGGCACACTCTGCAGAGAGGTTGACCAGGATGAAGACTGAGAACTGGTCAGTGGATTTGTTAACTAGAGGTCATTGGTGGCTTCCAAGAGAGATCTCAAAAGCAGGGTTTTGAGCTTTGAAGGGTGACTCAATAATAAGGAAGTGGAGGTGGCAGAGAAGACTATTCTTTCAGGAAGTCTAGAGTTGAAGGGAAGGAGAAATGGGAGTAACCTGAGAATATGACAGGATCAAGGGGCAGCTTAGGTACAACAAGAAAGATCCTCTTCAGTAGTCCACACTTAGTGGAAATCACTTACACATCCATGCATCCAGTAGGCACTTACTGAGCATCTTTCCAGTCCAGGCACTATTCAAGGGTTTAAAAATACAGCAATGAACAAAATAGAGTCCTTGCCCCCAAGAAGCTGAAGACAGATGAGGAGCTGCAGGCAGCAAGAAGCCACCTTAACAACAATACTGACATGAAAGAAGAAAACACAGGCTTTGGTCAGGCTGGTTAAATCCCAGCTTGGTTCCGTTTACTAGCTGTGGCCCTTTGGGTAAGCGAGCCCGTTTTTTCATCTGTGAAATGGAGATGATACCTATTTCAGAGCTGCTTTGTGAAGAGTCGATGAGATGATGGATAAAACCATTTCTTAAATAGCATCTGGCATGGAGTCGTGGTTGCACACGTTTCTCTTATTTACGACATGAGATAAAGTTAAATAATGGAAAAGGTACCATAGTTGAAGGGCACATTTATGCTCTGCAGGAACTAGAAAAAGGAGCATTGGAAAGGAAAATTACTATCATAAAAAAAGTCTTTTGAATTTAGTCCCTTTACTCTAAATCTCTGATTTTTACTAATTTCTTGTGGACCCTGGTATTAAGTAGGGTGTGCATTAGATGACAAAGAATATGATTGCAGAAAAGGTGTTTTTCCCCCACGGTGTATGAGCAAATCTGGATTCTGGGAGCCTCAGTTCCCAGAGAAGGGGTCTAGATGAACGGTCAGAATTAGCTTAGAAAAACTTAGATGGCAATTCTCACCACAGTAATTCACCCAGGACAGTGACCCCAGAGGCTCACCATGGGAAACTCTGAGAGTTCTCATTTCTTTTCTTTTCTTTAAGGTTTAAATATATTTCACTTTTATTGACTTTTAGAGAGAGAAACAGAGAGATAGCAATACCTAGGAGAGAGAAACATCATCGATTGGCTGCCTCCTGCAGGTCCCCCACTGGGGATTGAGCCTGAAACCTGGGCATGTGCCCTGACCGGAATCGAACCAGCAACCTCCTAGTTCATGGGTTGACACCCAACCATCAAGCCACAATGGGTGGGCCTCATTTCTTTATGATAACTACAGTAATTCTAAAAATAATGAATGTCCTCCCTTAATACACAAGATGTTTTAAGTATGTTTGACAAAGAGCACACCAAATAAATTCACTGTAAATATACACATTACAAATACACACTTAAAATCATAAACACATTTGAGAAGACAGAAAAACTGCCCCACAGGCTTATTATCCATTTTAAATAATTGCATTCTGAACAAAAATTGATTTGTAAGCACTCATAAAAAAAAAAACAAAAAACTTCTGTACCAGAAAATTTCCTAGAAATAACCCAGCAGATGATACTACTGGCTCTATAAAAATAAGATCCAGGCATCTTATCAGAAGCCTCCAAATGCCCAGTAGCTTCTTTCTCATAGACCATACAGTCAGAGATTTAGCCTTTTGAAAAATATGTATTTAGAAGCCAAAAGGGGGTAAAAAGTAGAGAAATCAAAGGTTAGTTTGGCCACAACCTTAAATATACACACTGAAGAGTCAGTTAGGGCATCTTCTTAGGTGAAGGAGTTAGAGAATGAATGAATGAATGAATGAATGAATGAACGAATGAAGAATGAATGAATGTCGGTGAGAGGCCAGGGCACACGGCCATGAGCCAAAGACACTTACGCGGTTCCATTCCTTGGACCAAATGGAGCCCTGTCTTCACTACTGACAGAGTAGACATCATAGCACTCTTTAATCTCATCTCTCAAGTCCTGGGGGATAGAACAGGATCCATTCCTGACTTTGAGTTGCCGTATCCGTGGTACCCCTAACAGGAGGTTCTCGTAGTAGATGAAGCTTCGGTTGTCAGCTTCAGTTCTGTTGCCGGGCTGTGTCTTCCAGTACAGCCCATCCAATAAGGCACCTTCTGTGAACTGAAAGCACAGGGAACATTTTTGAAAAGCTCCAAGCTCCGTGGCTGCCTTGCTCCTTCCCGGAATGTGTGCATGACCAACAGTGTGGTGCTCTGTGAACACAGCAGAGTGACAAGGGTAGGTTTTGCTGTCGGAGGGATTTAAGTTGTATCTTACTCCATCATTTGCTAGTTGTGAGGCCTGGGTTCCTGGGCTCCTTCACCGGTAATGTTCATCTTTTTTATTTTCTTTTAAAATTATTATGTTATTTTTGTTAATCCTCACCCAGGGATATTTTTCCATTGATTTTCAGGGAGAGTATAAAAGAGAGAGAAAGACAGAAACATCTATTTGAGAGAAACAGGGCCCGGGGTGGGGGGGGGGGGGTGGGTAGGGGAGGAGCCTGCAACCAAGGTATGTGCCCTTGACCAGAACTGAACCCAGGACCCTTTGCTCCACAGGCCGATGCTCTATCCATTCAGCCAAACTAGCTAGGCCGCATGTGGTTCGCGAGCCGCAGTTTGCCGACCACAGAGCTAGGGCAATGTCCATCTTTTGTATAGTCACGACATCGATTGGAAAGGGGATGGTCTGGCTCTCAACAAACATACAAACAGAATGCTCAGATCTCAAAGAGGCTCAACCCATTGGGATTACCCTGCAGTTTTCACTTCACAGAATAAACAGAAACCAATAAATCCAATCTGTTGATATTTTTAGGTTTTGTTCTAGGTTTTGGAGGCTTATGTTTTTATTCCACAAATGGTTATCAAATGAAAGTGTCCAGTGAGGTAAATCCATGAAACCATTATATTTTATGATTATAATTTTTCTTACAGCAGCACTTTTTACTGGCTTTAGATGGGGTTTGCCTTTTATTATGACTATTGGCCATTCTCACTAGATTCCTGTGAGACTCACTTTGGTTATAGTTAATATTTAATATTTAGACTATTTTACTTAGCAGACTTTATAAATGAGATATCTGTAAGGCACTTACAGTGTTACAGATGTTTTAACTTAAAAAAAATTTTAAGTTTTAAAATTTTATTGGGTTAAGACCTTTTTTGTGTATTATAAATGTATTTTCAGAAAAAGATAAAACATTGGTTGACTGGTTTTCTGACGTTTTATGCATATTACACAATAGCCTTCAAATATATAAATGCTACATTAAGTAGCATATTTTTCAGTCTTGTTAGAATTGGAACTAATGCCTAAAATGGATAAAGTGTATATAGATGTTTCATATATTATAGGATAAATACATAAATTAAATTTTTCTATATATAACTAAATCTGAGAGTTGGGGTAGTAATATAAAGATGAACTTTGTGCAATGCATTCCTGTCAATGCTTTTCAACATATTTGTCTTTGCCAGTGTTTTGTTTGCTGCCACCTAATTGCTAGGGTGCTATTGTTGAAAGTTTTAATTTTTAAAATTGCATGCGATATTTCAAATGAATAATAAACAGTACCTTTCTTTTTAAAAAACACAGCACACCTCACAAATTTGAGTGTCATCCTTGGGTAGGGCCATGCTAATTTTCTCTGTATCATTCCACAGAACAACAGGCACACAGTGGGTGCTTACTAAATGAAAACTCTGATTTTTGCTTTAGGACGGAAGGTGGGGGGTGTGGTGGGAGCTGTTTACATAAACCCACAGCCATGATCAACTTCACTTTCCCTGATTAAAAGTTAATAATTAATCATCATGCTTCAAAACTTGTTTGGGAAGGAAAAGACTATCGTTTTGATTACCAGTCTGCCATCTGGTGGATCTTTTAATTGTTTGGATCATTTTCCATATGGTGAACTCTCCAACCCTGCCCACCCCCGCTTTTAGAGCTTAGCATTTATTATCATTGAATTCTGTGTATCCGTGAGAAGTTTCTTGTTAGTTTGCCTCTTGGAAAGACATCTAGCCATTCTCAGTGTCTTATCAGATGATCAACAGAGATAAACTGATTTGCCTAGGAAAATATTCATATTATGCAAGTGTGGTTTTGGATGCCAAGTATTTTCAGGCTTTAGAATGAACAGGTTCCTGTGATCCAGTTTCCTCTATCTTTAAAATAAGCAGCTCTGATCCCCGGGTTTTATAAGAATTTTAGAAAGTATCTCCTCAGGAAGCAATAATCATTTCCTTTCCAACCCCGTACTGCCCCCTCACACACAATTTTTGTAGATTCTGAGCCCCATATCTTCCAGATTACTTGGATGTTTCTCCTATGGTATCATTCCTTGCTTCCTCTTCCACCATGCTGGAATCTGTGACAATTTGGGAAGGGCTGGGTTTAATTTTACGTTAGAGCTCTTTGAAAGAATGTGCCTGCAGGCACTGGTCTAGGAGGGTACCTGCCATCATCAACGAAGACACACACACACACACACACACACACACACACACAAAAAAAAAAAAAAAAGAGCAAGAAAAAACAACTAAATTTTACACCACGGGCCTTACATCCTAAGAGATACTCAACAGATAGTTACTGAATCATGAATGACTGCATGAATTATAAACCTGGTAAAGAAGTGTCCTTCCGGCTAGAATAAAGCCCACGTTTCTTACTCCCTGGCTATGGGGAATTCATCTGAACCAAACGGAGATTCATTTACAACCTGGGGAACATTAGTACTTACCTTGTATGGTTACTATGGTGATTAAATACGTTAAGATATGAAACACTCAGCATGGTGTGAGGCTACATACTTCTAGCAACCCACATGGCAGGCCCTGCAAATGCTGCTAAATGTAACTTGCGAACTAAATGAACAATTTTCAGTGACAAAGAGGTACTTTCAAAGTCATTGGTAAATACCTTCCAGAAGTCTTCCACTGAAGAAAGCGTTTTAAAGTTAGTTTTCTCCGTTTTGGACACAGGGGTGTCTAGGAAGAGCTGTGACATTACGCGAGTGTAGTAGTACACACTGGAGCTCATCATCCCGTAGGTCACTGGAACACAGAGAGAGCCAGATGAGCTCCTGAGGGCATCTGCCCTCATTCCCACATTCCTGGTGGACGGCAGACACCCTCGTCTCCTTCCCTGTCATTCTAGGGTACTCCCTAGTTACCTGGTTTAGAAAAGAAAGAAACTAACGCTGACATATGTGAAATAAAACTGGCTAAGTACTGAGCACTGAATTAAGATCAGGCGCCTTTACTTGACATTTGGGGATTCCAACCTGCCTCTTCGCCTTCAACTCTCAGTACTTCTGGGAGGCTCATCTGCACAGGTCCCAGCGGAGGCCACGCCGAGCTCCTCAGTCCACGGCTGTGCACGTGCCGCGGACTCTTCCCGCAATAACGCGGGCAGGCCATCTCTGCTTGTTCCCAGATCAATTCTCCATTCTTCTTGCCCTGCTCTGTGAGTGCCCCGAGGCTGACCTCTATAGACCGTACCACACTGGGTCCCTTGCTGAACAGGAGGTTTGGGGGCATGAGGAGAGAGAGCATTGAGTTTGTTCCCCTCACCCCTACTATCCATCCCTCACCACCTGGATGAAGTCTGTCAGGCGACTCTCAAAGCTCAGCCATGGCTCCTGGGGAATACTCTTTTCCCACAGCCAGACAGGTTCATGCCATGCCATTCCCTCCCTTTTCCTCAAGCCTGGAGGTGGGAACCTTTCCTCAGTGCCCCACTTCCCCTTGTTGGTCTCCACCACTCCGCCACACCTCTGTAAATAGTCCCTTCATTAAACTTTCTTTAGTTACCACTTCAAGGTTTTCACCTCTGCCCCTTCAGGATCCTGACAGGTACAGCCACATCTAGCTCCCACCTATCAAATCTTAACCCTCTAAACTCTAGCTCCATCCCGGCCACGAGGACTGGCTGATTTTACCAGCCCATTCTGAAAAGTCCTGGAAGGAGGTGGGAGGGTAACTTATAGGCTTAGCAGGTCACAGATTATAATGGGTTTGAATCTTGGTTGTGCCTCTTACTTGCTATGTAACCTGTGCAAGTTGCTGAAACTTTCTGAGCTTAAGTTCACTGTAAGATGAGGATAATGAGCTATTCCATAGGATTTTTTGGTGCTTAAATAAAAATAATAACTAAAAATTATCTAATTCAGTGGCTGACACTTAAATGTCCAATAACAGTGATTCATCCTCCTTAATTAGATTGTTATAACATATCTATTAAAACTGTCATCACTTTAATGAGTACTATCTTATTGTGGACTCTAATGATTGCAGGAGAAATATGCTATAATTTCTATAATCAGCAGACAAAAACCTTCCAGAAGAAACACATTTTATACTTCTTTTGACCACAGTTCTCAACACCCAGCAGGTGAGTAATGCTTAGCTGATTCTATAATAATCTCAGGCTTCATAAAAGGCATTTAAAACCTTGTTTTAAATGATTTGGGATTAAATGCTATTTAGTAAAACCTCTCTCACACATAATTCCTTTCCCACCCGAGCATCATAGAAAATTTAGATTATTAAAAGAGAGGAGTGGATAATAGCGATCTAAACAAAAGTGTGTCGGTCTGAGAGTCCATGTCAAGCGGCCATGGGAGCGGGAAACACGCCTAATCCACATGGCGTGTGTCTGTAGCTAGAGGGGGAGGGACATTTTCCAGTTTCCTCAGCTAGGCGTCCTCACCTATCACCCTCTGACCTGCTAATTAAGACAAGAACACGCCTCGTTAAGTGTTACATGACTGCTGCCTTCCAAAAACTGTACTGGAGCAGACTTGTAATCCATTCACAGTTACGGAGTAAGGTGCTGAGCATGAAGATGAGTAGGATGTGATCTCTGCCCTAAAGAAGAGGAGCTCACAGATTCCTGGGCAGAGCACTGCCTACCCAGCCCCACAGAGGGATGGACAAGGTACAGTGAATTCTGCAAAGGCCTTCTGTGGAACAGAGTCAATCCAGGGAACAAAGCTGATATGATGCTAAAGGGTAGTAGTGAAGGCTCCCCAAGGTCAACTAAATAAATGTTTATTTTTCTAAATTAACTTGAAATTGGAATTTGCATTAGATTGATTGATTAATATAGATAATTCTGGATTTTTTGTTGTTGCTAATATAAGAATTTTGTTGCTAATATAAGAATTTTGTTGCTAATATAAGAATTTTGTTGCTAATATAAGAATTTTTGTTGTTGCTAATATAAGAATTTTGTTGCTAATATAAGAATTCTGGATTTTTTGTTGTTGCTAATATAAGAATTTTGACAAATTATTTAAGTTTTTTGATTTATAAAAATGGTATAGTTATATATGTACATAGATTTTAGTCAATGATTTAAAATATATATATCTCCTTTATTTTCTTATATTTTCAATTTTGGTTTTACTTTTGAAATTCTGAGGACCTGTATGGAATGTAATGGCTTTACTGAAGGAAAGTGACAGATCCCCTTGCCTATGTAGCGCCTTCTGCTGGACATTCAGAGAAACAATGCCATCTAGCTTTGAGGGGAGGAATCAGCCTCCCTTATGCCAGGCCCTGGTCTGGTCTGTGGGATATCTTTGAGTGACATCTCCACAGAGTCTAGGAGTCAGCTGCACCATGAGTCCATCTAGGCTGCACCTAAGGGACCCCTGTATTTGAGGTCATAATGATTTGGGTTTGAGTTTTCACATTGCTTCATCTTGAATGTCTGCCTCTATGTTGTGGGTCTCAGTGTCTTGGGATCTCGGCCAACTACTTAACTTTTCTGAGCTTCAGTTTAATTATCTAGAAAATAGGAATTATAACATCCAGAGCTTTTGCGTAGTTCAACTGGAGAAATGTATATAAAGACATTTTGCATACTATCAAATGCAGTAGAAATATAAGACTGTTTTATCATTTCTCCTTTCAGTCCCTGATGAAGAAAGCCCATTTGGAAGGCAACATTCACTCTTTAAATTAACTAAATTGTGAAGAAAAAAAATTACAGCATAAAATAGGTAACCTTAAATGAGGACTAGAAAGGAAAGGAGAATATTAAAAAATATAATGTAAAGGACACATATATATCCTATGTGCATATATTTCTTCTGCTACTTAGTCCTTGTCTTAACTCCCAAGTTCTATTTCCATAAAGTAAGCCAGAATAAAAAATATCATCATAGCATCACCAACTAATCAGCATGTAAATGAACCAAAACTGTTTTAAAAATATGCTCTCATTTCAAATAGGCAGTAGATATTATATTATTCTTAATATTGTGAAAAATATAAGCTCAAATACTAAAGCAAATAAAGGTAATCGTACTGAACGAACTCCAAATCATTAGAATAAAAAGCAAAGAAAAAATTTCCAAAAGGGAAATAACAGGAAAGCATAAAAAGAGAGGGAAAAAAAGAGATGACAAAAAGCTGACAAAAGCATGAAATGTGAAGAGGTTAAACTCACTAGATGACAAAGTCTTATGAAATATTGGCTATAAAATTTTTAAAAATTACATCTCTAGAATTTTCATGAGACACACTCAAAATGAACTGAAAAATAAAGGAATGAGATAATATGTATTAGACATATATTAGGAATAAAATACTTTTAAAAAATTTGTAAGTGGCATAATCATCTGACAAAGAAGATAATAAAGTGAGTATTGAGTTAAATAAACAAGTTATTTTATAAATAATACCATGTACAATAATTTAACTGTAATAACCTTTTATGTATTGAATAACAACATCAAGATATATAGAGCCATACCTTCTAGTACTATAAAGGGAAATACCAAAACTACAACTGTAGTTGGAAACTTAAATTTATATCCTATCAATCTTTGATAGAGAAAGTAGACAAAAATTATCCTGGGATATTAGGGATTTTCATTGAAAATGTAATTTAATGTACATCAAACCTTATACTGCACCAAAGGAGATCACATAGTCTTTTTCAAATATTCATGGAACATTTACAAAAATTAGTAATGTGGTAGGTTATGAAAGGGAACATCAGTAAATCCCTAAAATGAAGACTCCCCCAGGCAGATGTCCTTATAAGGAGTTGGCCATGTGAAGAAACAGAGACACAGTGAGCTGGCCCCCTGACGATGGAGAACTGGAGTGATGAAGCTACATGCCAAGGACAACAAGGATTGTCCACAAACTATCGAGGCACGGAGGGATTCCCTTACAGGTCTCAGAGGGAGGATGGTGCAGGCACTTTGATTTGGACCTCTAGCCTCCAGATCTGTGAAAGAACAAATTTCTGTTGTTTTAAGCTAAAAACAAAACACACAGAAACCCCCAAACCAAACACAAAAACCTTCACAAAAACCAAAAACTGACCAACCAACTAAAATACAGAAAAGCCACCCTGATAAATCAACTGAAGAGTAGCTGGAGAGAATCCTGATAACCAAGGAAGAAAAGTGGAGACTGCACAGAGACTGGTAGGGAGGGCAGAGGCACAAAGGAGCTGGCTGGGCTCCCACAGAGAGCAGCTGAAGTTCTGGAGGGATAGCTCAGCTGTGGGGGGTTCCCACTGAGAACTCTGGGGTCTAAACCCGAAGCTGGGCTCCCCAGCCCAGAGCATCAGAACTGAGAAAGGTACCCACATACCATCTGACTGTGAAAAGCAGCAGGGTTGCTATCTGCCAGTGAGAGATGGATGGAAATGCAGGCACCCTCTTAAAGGACAACATACAAAATTTCGTGTGCAGCCACTCGCCTTGGGCTCTGGAAGAGGGAGGGCAGAGTGGACTGGAGCTGTGTGAGCAGAAGCCAGGTTTGGGGGCTCTGGACTTGAAGCTCAGAGGGCAGCCACCCCAGTTTCCTATGCTGAGTCACTCTCTCACTCTGCAGAGGACAGCTTTCTCCAGTGAGCCTTTGCTAGCCAGGCAATATTTGCCTGGGAGAAAGGCTGTTGCCCCACCCTGTTGGAAGACCTCTTGCCCCACCTTGTGGTCAATAGCCTGAGGCTAATAAAACCTAAGTGTCAATGGGACTACAGGCAGGGTTTCTGGAGGATTTGAGTTTTTGCGTGATGTAATCCGAGGCCTGGGGCTAGGAAAAGCAGATGCTGGTGCACATCTTGATCCTTTCCAAAGGAATACAGCCCCAGCAGAGGGAGCCACAAGCTATGGATTGCTGATATCTCCAAACAGAGTACTCAGAGCCAGTCACAAACAGTGTTTGACATTATCCTGCACTAGAGATTGGGAGTTGTAGCAGATTTACCCAATACACAGACTAAGACCCAAACAGCGAAAATTGACAGACAAGAAGAACAGCCCCAAATGAAAGAACAAGAGAATTCTCCAGAAGAAGAGATAAATGAAATGGAGATAAGACAATTATAAGACATAGTGTTCAAAATAATGATGGCAAAGATGCTCAACAGCTTGAGAAAAAATATAGTAACTATGAAGAATGACATAGCACTAATAAAGAACACAGTGGAAGGAATACACAGATTAGGGGAAGCTGAAGGTTGGATCAGTGAATTAGAAGACAGGGTAGAAAAAAATCACTCAATCAGAGAACCAAAAATAAAGAACGATTAAAAAACAGGACAGTATAAGGGAGCTGTGGGATAACATGAAATATAATAGGTGTGCCAGAAGGGGAAGAAAGTGAGCAAGGGATAGAGAACATGTTTGAAGAAATAATGGCAGAAAACTTCCCTAACCTGGAGGGACCTGGAGAGTATTATGCTAAGCGAAATAAGTGAGTCAGAGAAAGACAAACATCACATGATCTCATGCATATGCAAAGTCATGCAAGCTCAGGAGGTACAGAGAGTCCCAAGCAAGAAGAACCCAAACAGGCTCATGCCCAGACACATCATAATTAAAATGCCCAAAATTAAAGACAAAGAGAGACTCTTAAAGGCAGCAAGAGAAAAGCAATTTGTTACCTACAAAGGAGCTCCTATAAGGCTGTTAGCTGATTTTTCATCAGAAACTCTATAGGCCAGAAGGGAATGCCATGAAGCATTCAAGATAATGAAAAGCAAGAATCTGAAACCAGGATTATGATATCCAGCAAGGATATCATTCAAAATAGATGGTGAAATAAAGAGCTTCCCAGAAAAAAAAGGGGGGGGGTAGTGGTAAAGGAGTTTGTCACCACCAAACCAGCACTGCAAGAAATGCTAAAGGGACTGCTGTATGAGAAGAACTAGAGAGAGAAAGAGAGAGAGAAAGAGAGAGAGAGAGAAACAAATGGAACTACATCAAAATAAAAAACTTTTCCACAGCAAAATAAGCCATCAACAAAACAAAAAGGGAGCCCACTGTATGGGAGACCATATTTGACAGTGATACATCTGATAAAGGGTTAATATTCAAAATACATAAGGAACTCATACAACTTATCAAAAGGAAGACAAACAATCCAATTAAAAAATGATCAAAGGACCTAAATAGACACTTCTTCGAAGTTCACATACAGATGGTCATGAGACATATGAAAAAATAGTCAAAGTCACTGATCATCAGAGAGATACAAATTAAAACAATGAGCTATGACCTCACACTTGTCAGAATGGCTACCGTCAACAAATCAACAAATAACAAGTCCTGGCGAGGGTGTGGAAAAAAGTGAACCCTAGTACAGTGCTGGTGGGAATGCAGACTGGTGCAGCCTTTATGGAAAACAGTATGGAGTTTCCTCGAAAAATTAAATATGAAACTGCCATTTGACCCAGTGATCCCACTTCTAGGAATATATCTAAGAAACTTGAAGCACCAATCAGAAAGAATGTATGCACTCCAATGTTCATAGCAGCACAATTCACAATAGCTAAGATCTGAAAATAGCCCAAGTGCCCATTAGTAGATGAATGCATAAAAAAGCTGTGGTACATTTATACCATGGAATACTATGCAGCAGTAAAAAAGAAGAATCTCTTACCCTTTGAGACAGCATGGGGGGACCTGGAGAGTATTGTGCTAAGTGAAATAAGAGAGTCAGAGAAAGACAAGTATCGCATGATCTCACTCATATGTGGAATCTAATGAACAAAATAAAGGGTTGAACAAAATAGATCTAGAGATATAGAAGCATGGAACAGACTGTGGAATCTCAGAGGGAAGGTGGGGGTGGGTGGGTGGGTGGGTGGGAAGAGATCAAACAAAGATCTTGTATGCATATATGCATAACCCATGGACACAGACAATAGGGTGGTGAAGGCCTGGGGTGGGGGGTTGGGGGTGGGCTATACGGGGGTAAATGGGGAAAAAGGGGACATATGTAATATTTTCAACAATAAAGATTAAAAATAGTAATGAGAAACTCTTTCCTAACAAATAACTGATAATTAGTAAGAAAAAAACAAGAAGATGGATTAGATGAATATTGTTCATATAGACATATTTTTTAGCTTAAATAACTTATTTTTTCTTAAATTCCCAGTTGTATAGGCAAAGTTTCAGAAAATGTAAGAAGTCACACCCTGCTAAAGCTCAATAAGAGCTTACTAGTATTAGTAAGAACCGGTGTGGAGATATGAAATCAATCAATATTTAATTTCTTAAAATTATAAATATTGAAATTGTGGTGTTTCTTTAACCTTTATGTTCAACTTACAAATCTTTTTATTTTTTTAAATCTAGTAAATAAAAATAGTTTTTAAGGAAGCTTTCAGCACTTAGTCAATTACATTTAAGAAGGTCAATTTTAATGTAATAAGAATGGCATTATCAAAGTAGTGATTACATTTTTATTCTTTCCATTTACATAGAAGGGGACTCTTTCTAAGGTTGGTATGAATTTTTAAGCATTTCCAAGTGTACACTATAAGAATGAACTCTTTCTGGAGGAGTATAGCAAGAGGTTCTGGTGGTCACAAATCCGCTTCCTTATCTGTTCTCATAAAGGGCTTTAGAAGGGACACTACAGAACTCTATCACCCAACACCCTTTAAACTCAAAGGATAAATCCATTGACCGGCACTTTGAGGCAAATGGTTTCTAAGACTCATTTCTGGCTAAGACTTCCCTCTCCTTCCCTCCCAGAGGATGCAGGGACATATTGAAAGAAGAGAAAAAAAATAAAGAGATCGGTCTGTAGTAAGTTTCCTGCAGAGTAAAAATCTGGTGATTACTGAAGAATGAAGGCATTCACACCACACATCTAAATATGAAAGAAAGGGACTATATTACATATATCCATAAAAGCAATATTAGGTGACGTTATTTGTATTTTCTGAAAGTTACATTTGGGAAGTCATTTTGCTAATTATTGTTAAGAAATCTAATGCAAAAAAACCTTTTACTTAGTTTCTTGGTATGGTGGCAGGTTACCACTTGCATCTCAGAGTGAAAATGGTCACAACTGGCAATGAACTGGACAATCAGATAATGCTGAATTTTAATTAATGTTTACCAGAGAAGAGAGTTTTACCAAATTCTAAATTGGAATTTAAAACAGAGCAGAGACCTTCTAAATTAACCCTTGTGGTGCATAAACGATTCCTTTTAATTATGATTTTGACGGGTCAAATACTTCCAAACCTTTTCCTTTACTGGAAGGAAATGTTCTACTTACGGATGCACAGGACTATGAGAAAAAGGAGGTATGTGGCCAGCTCCCGCAAAACACTTTTCAGGTATTTCTCTCGGTTCGTGTTGCTTTCCTCCATAAGTCTTGTTCCCCAGAGACCTTTAAAATAATAATAAAAGATGTCTTTTTTTTTTTTTAACCTTATGAATGGCAAAGGAAAAACATAAAATAGATTGTATAACCTTTAAGGGAGATTCTAGCATGCTCTGAATGTAACTGGGAAATTGTTTTAGCAGGAGTACCTTAGTAAAAATTTAGCAAGAGAACAGGAAATGAGGGCAGCCTACAAGAGAGATTAAATCACTGTGCATACACATCAGATCTTCCTATATGGTAATTATCCTATTACTAAGTACATGAGGAAACTACATTGCAAATGATACCTCTTAAGTCACCCCTGAGGAAAAGAAGTCCTGGTTAGAGCATCATTGCCCTATTGGAACATCTATCAAGCTTCTAACACACTGGCCTAAAATCTCCGCCTTCTGCCCTTTGTCCTTTTAAGAAACTGTAGCGACTGATTACACTAAACATGCTTAGTGTAACAGATTTTTAAAGCGCCAATTAACATATACTCTTTAAATAAAAAGCAACAACTTAGCCGACTTCTCTCTTTGGAGAGTAAAGTCAGCAACCGTGTTCCATATTTTTGCAGATGGAAAAAGTGTTGGGCCGGCTGAGCAAAGATGACATAACCTCTGCGAGCTTGCTGGAGAGAGTTACCGCAATTTGGGGCTGGCAGACAGCCGTGGTGGCCGTCCAAACCCCCATTAATGAACAGTGTGGTCAAGTCACATTGCTGGTTACTCGGAAGAGCCTTAATGTTTTCCAAAAAAGACAGACTTCCCAATCCTTTCAGTTAGATTGGGTTGGCTGTTAATGGAAGCCAGCCTGGTGCCCTGGTTGCCTTACACTTTTATCCCACAGACTTTAACCCCTTCCATCACTGGGGTTCACAGAGCTACTTAAACCACAAGCCAGCCATGCAGAGAACAGAGGACAAATAGCACATGGCCTTCCACTTCGAAGAAATGACTTCATCACTGGTGTTTATGTATTCTTAAGTCTTGTAATAATACATTAGTTCTGCTCCTAAATTTGAGTATTTCATTTCCTTTCATTTTTTCCCCCCAAATTTCCTTTAGGAAAATCAGCGTCTGAATTCAAAGACACTGTGTTACGCATCATAGATTTCACCACACTGAAAGTGGAGCATAACTTATGACCAGGTTTGCTTCTGCCAAGATCTGTAGTTGTCAGGGAATTACTCACTCAGAAGAAATGCAGCAAGCAGAATGTTTGTTCACTGAAACTATCATATTAAAGAATTATTACAAATTTATATGACATGGAAAATTACAACTCGGAATAACACAGAGGCAGCCAAACGTTAGGCGCAGTAGCCCTGGACACAACCACACCATTTCTTCGGGTATATTTCCTTGGAAGGCCAGGCCTAAGATATACACATAAGTAGAGACTGTCAGTCTCTTTATCAGCAGGAAAGATTGTTGCCTGGCCTCACTGGGGCAGTGATTTCACTCTTTCCTGTGGTTTATAAACAATTACACATTAAGGAACAATCATGGTTCTTAATATTTACAAATGGTACCGCTTGACCTACAAATAGAAAAACCAAACTCCTTTCAAATTTTATTCAAAGGAAACTTGCAATGCTCTATGGCAATGAAATGCTCTAGCCCTTAGATGAAACATTTCAAATGAAAAGAAAAAAAAGTCCCTTTATTTACTGAGTATGCTTTTATATAATATCCTTTTATGCATTTACTTTTCATAAATGACTCTAGCTCCTCAAATATTTATTGGTTTAAAAATTTCATCGAATTTCCCCACTGGATGTGCAAGTTGGGTCTGTCTCAGGGTACAGGGACCTCTTTACATTCTGACGGATGAGAAACAGCTGCATCCACAAATAGGAAAAAAAATGGCTGTGCTGTTGCCACCTACTTCCCATGTTTACAGAGCTAACAGAGTAAGAATGGTTAAGCTTGGAGTTCCCATCCAAAATGGCAGCATTCTTCAAACTCAACTGTTGTCTTTTCCCACAACTGTCCCCGTTGTGGAGGGAGTGCCTGCCCAGCACTCCAGGCACTCGTGGCCAGGACATAAGGTGTCTGCAGCTGTTAGGGAGAGCGTGATATGAGGGGTGGGCAATATCCTGCTCCCTTTGTGTTTAAGAGGGTGCTGAGTTAAGTCGGAGCACATCATCCAGACAGTGTCTATTTCCTGGTGCAGTGTCATTGATATGAATATAGAGGAACTCAGACATAGATCATCCAAAACACAAAAGATGTGCCAAACATAAACAACTGATTTTGGAAAAAATGCCATCTTTGCATTTATTTTATCCAAATACTTCCAAACTCTTTTTATCTTTCAGTATATATAAAATATCAGCGAGAATGATCTAATGAACTCTAATGTATCGCTCACCCAGCTTCAACTATTAACAACTCAACACCAATCTTGATTCATCTATACCAGGGGTGGGGAACTTTCTTTCTGCCAAGGGCCATTTGGATATTTATAACAACATTCTCCAGTCATACAAAATGATCAACTTAAAAATTAGCCTGCTATATTTGGTCAAACATTTAATTATTTCACCTCTAATGCCCTGGCAGGGCCAGAACAAATGGTTTTGCCAGCTTTGTATGGCCCACGGGCTGGCGATCCCCACCCCTGTTCTAAATCCTCACCCATTCCTCTCTATTAAACCTAATCCCAGCTTTCATATCATTTCATCTGTAAATATTTCAGTTCCATGGTGGAAAGATTTAGTGTGGATCTTTTGCCTCACATTAACCCTGTCCCGTTTGAAATACACCAAACCTGATGACTTTTCTGATTATGACACGGTACAATGTAGGGATCTGGAGTCAGCATTGTATTCAAATGAGGGCTCAGCCACTTATGAGCTGAGACCTTCCCTAATGTCATGAGCCTCCAAATTCCTCAGCTGAAAATGGGGGAACAGTACTTCTTTGCGAGGTTGCTCTGGGAAAGAGAAATATGTGTAAAGCATGTAGTGGTTGGGAGAGGCCTGTCTATGCTTCAGAAACAGGTTTATCTATAAAATGTCCTCCTTCTGATGCCTAGATGTCAGAGTAGTGTAAAGACCCAAATCTGTATGGACTTTGAGTTTATTCTGAATAGTCTGAAAATGCTCATGGCATCTACATTAATAAAAGAAACATGCAAATTGACCGTCACTTCATGATGCCCACCAGCCAATCAGGAGTGAGTATGCAAATTAACCACATTGCCTCCGTGGAGACTGACAGCAGGGAGGAGGCAGCTCCCAGCATGGCCTGCTTGGCAGTTGCCATGGTGTGAAGCAGGCAGGCCCCGCAGAGAGCAGAGAACCAAGGGGAATGGGCCTAAGCCGTCAGCAGGACATCCCCTGAGGGCTCCCGGATTAGAGAGGGTGCAGGTCAGGCTGAGGGACACCCCCCACCCCCGTGCATGAATTTCATGCACTGGGCCTCTAGTCTATAATAATAAAAGGGTAATATGCTAATTAGACTGGATGTCTTCTGGACGTCATTCTGGACGTCCTTCCTGACGAAGCTAGGGCTGGAAGGAAGCCAGCCGGGTCCCAGGTGCCTGCGGGCGGCCCGGAGAAGTCAGCCCGGGTCCCAGGTGCCTGTGGGTGGCCCGAGGGAAGCCAGTCCAGGTCCCGGGTGCCTGTGGGCGGCCCAAGGGAAGCCAGCCGGGTCCCAGGTGCCTGCGGGCGGCCCGAGGGAAGCCAGCCCAGGTCCCGGGTACCTGTTGGCGGCTGGTGGAGGGAAGCCCGGGTCCCGGGTGCCAGAGGGAAGCCAGTGCTGGCAGCCAGGGGAAGGAAGGCCTACTCTTGCATGAATTTTCATGCATCGGGTCTCTAGTTTATATCATAAAAGAATCCTATTTTTGTGCTCATGTGGGCCTTGTTTAGAAAGATAAATACAATCCTCCCTAATATTCATTGGAATTGTGGGGACACCTTTAGAAAGAGAAGTGACTTTGTATTCGATTGGTCCATTTTTCAAATAGTCAGTTGCTGCCTTATATCATAATGGCTCCTGAACCTCTCCAGAGGTGCAGACAAGTATACACCACAGCTACCTACCAGTTCTGAGCTGCATATTCCACAGACAACTCATACTCACATACCTCACTCTGAGATTTTTCTTTCTTTTTCTAGAAACCTATTTGACCTGTTTAGGTTAAAGATACCAAGCATGAACATGGGTTTCACTCTAGAAAAGGCTCTTTTCTTAACCCTCATAGGGAGGTGGTTCATAATTCTGATGGTTTCTGTCCATTTAATTTAACTTCCTTCCATCCAGTTCACATGCCCTTGTTATACCTTATATCACCCCTCTTGGTTAGACCACTCCTTACCTATTCTCCCAGCAACCAGTGCTATCCACTTTACCCTATTCTCTACATTCTTGCTAGAATCACCTTTAGATTGACATGTGATCCTATCAGCCCCTTGCCTGAAGCCCCCACTGGCTCTAACTGTCCACAAGAAAAAGTATCAAAGAGCTTCTGGCTTGCTTGATCTTACTTCTGCTACCTGTCTCTTGTCCGTCCCATCCCCCTTCTTTCGAAACATAACGTGTAACTTGTTTCGCCTCCTCTGTCCTTTCTGGGTTGAGCTGGCCCTCTTCTCTTTGCATCCCTCTCATATCTGGGACCTGGCACTGCAACTATTTACTTACATCTCTGTTTCCCTTACTAAACTCAGAGCTCCTTGCGAGTTGGATTATTGTATTATTCATCTCGGTATCCTTAGTACCAAGCACAAAGGAGACTCTTCATAAATGTTTGTTGGCTGCATAAATTCTGTTACTAGCATAACTTTATCACAGAGTAGCAACCCTCCTGGCGAAAATAATACTCACAGCAATGAAAATACAAAATCTCATATATGCAAATAAAAAGGGAAAAGGACAAAGTGATGAAGTGAGGTTTGGATTAAAATAAAGAGAAAATCACAATAGCCAAAAGATGAAAACAACTAAAGTGTGCATTAACTGATGAATAGATAAACAAAGCATGGTACATACAATGGAATATTATTTAGATATCAAAAGGAATGAAGTTCGGATACATGCTACAACATGGGTAAACCTTCAAAGCATTATACTGAAGGAACAAGCCAGACATGAAAGGACAAGCACTGTATGTTTCCACCAAAACCTGAACACTGAAATTCAGAGACAGAAAGCAGAATAAGTAGAATAGAGATTAGCAGGGGCAGGGAGGAGGGAAGATGGGGAGTTACTGCTTAACTAGAGGCCCAGTGCATGAAATTCATGCATTTGGCGGGGGGGGGGGGGGAGGGGGTCCCCCCTCAGCCCAGCCTGCACCCTCTCCAATCTGGGACATCCCTCTTGCAATCCAGGACTGCTGGCTCCTAACTGCTCACCTGCATGCCTGCTTAATCGCCCCTAACCCCTCTGCCTGCCTGCCTGATCGCCCCTAACCGCCTCTGTCTGCCGGTCTGATTGTCCCTAACTGCCCTCCCCTGCTGGCCTGATCGCCCCTAACTGCCCTCCCCTGCTGGCCTGATTGCCCCTAACTGCTCCCCTGCTGGACTGATCGCCCCTAACCGCCTCTGCCTCGGCTCCCACCACCTTGGCTTTGTCCGGAAGGAGGACCGGACAACCAGAAGATGTCCCGTCTATCAGGTCTAATTAGCATATTACTCTTTTATTAGTATAGATGGGTAGAGTTTCTGTTTGGGATGATGAAAAAGTTCTGGAAATGAATAGTGGTGTGACAACATAGTGAATGGGAAAGGAGGTATTACTTGTTATAGCAGCTTAGCCTGCCCTGACCAATACAGCTAGTACTTTGTGATTTCTCAAAAAAATAAAAAGCATACCAGTAGATCTCTAAAATAATAAGCAGAAAATGACTTTTAACAAGTTGATACATAAATTCACCCAAAAAACACATTCAACTTTGGAAATTCAGAAAAATGGATAGTTCGTGTAGAGTATCAAATTGTATCTTTGCACTGAAAAAGCGTTTGCTAAGATGAAAGAAAACAATATCATTGGGGGTACCTTTAAGTTTGGGGCAGTCTTTAAATTTTTCAGCCATCCTTCACTTCCTTTGGCCCAGGCCTTCAGCACCTCTTTAGCACTGGCTGCCTCTTACCCGGTCCCCCTGTCTTCCTGTCTCCCTCTGAAAGCTCTCCTACACAGCGCACTGCCTGACTCACAGTCCTTTGCAGCAAGTTCTGTTCTTGCTCAGAAACTTTCAACTACTTCTGAATATTAAGAGATAAATTCTTAATTCCTTAGTTAGACACAATGCTTCCCAGAGCCAGGCCTTAAACATGTCTTCTTTACTATATTACTTCTGCTAAGAAGATAGATCTAGCTACTGTTCAAGGAGGGAAAATGACCATTTGTTGCCCATCTTGGATTCATGTCATTAAACAACACAAGGGTATGTTGAAGCTAAAAGGCTGAACTCTTCCATTTTATTAAAATATGTTTTTATTGATTTCAGAGAAGAAGGGAGAGGGAGAGAGTGACAGAAACATCAATAATGACAGAGAATCATTGATCGACTGCCTCCTGCACGCCCTACACTGGGGATTATGCCCACAACCCAGGCATGTGCCCTGACTGGGAATCGAACCATGACCTCCTGGTTTATAGGTTGACGCTCAACCACTGAGCCACGCTGGCCGGGCAAACTCTTCCATTTTATGAACAAGCACCTGAGGCCCAGGAAGCTTGAGTGAGTTGTCTAAAGTCACAAAGACAGGAGACCTCCAGGGAAGCTCCTGATCACTCCAAACTTGAGTAATCTCTCCTACCTTTAGAAATTGAAGGCTACTTTCTGTTCTGATCCTAGGGCACTACTTACATAATGCATATGAGATTTTTTTCATTGGTATCCCAAGAGGGAAAGAAAAATAAATCACAACTCATTCATGGTTATTTATTTTACTTTTCTGCGTTTGTGTATAGGAAAATGGTAATATGCTATTTTAGTTTATTTTTTTTTTTGTAGCACCTAGCAGAGTATTAGTTTCACAGTAGGCGCTAAGTATTTAACAAATGTCATTTATTTAACAAGTGACAAGAATGCCAGTTATAGTTCTTCATAAAATAACATTTATCCTAAATTTTTCTATAAGATTTTTTTGAGCCTGCTCTCCTACTAATTAGACCATTGATTGGTAAGATATGATTTAAATATGAGCTTATTCATTGTAAATTTTCTGAAAGTTTTGTTTAAAAGAACTCATATATACACTCATATAAATAGATATATATTTTATTATATTCCATTAGTTTATTCAAAGAAGGTTAAATGTGTTATCAAATGCTTACTTGAGTTAAAAGGATCATGATTTACTATTACATATTAACTTATAAGAAACTTTATTCTCACTTCAGTTAATATTTTTAAAAGTACATTTAAAACAATGTAAAATAACACAGTTGACCCTTGAACAACATGGATTTGAACTGAGCAGGTCCACTTATTCTGGGATTTTTTTCAATTGACCCATGTAGTCCAAAACCCAGTTATTCAAGGGTCAACTCTGCGGTTGGGAATTGGCACATGTGGAGGACTGACTGTAGTTATAAGAGGTCAGTTCCCCCAACCTCCTGCTTGTTCAAGGGTCGACTGTATATAATTTGCTTGAATACAGATTTGAACCTTAAAAAGTATTAGTTTTTCAGTAATCACACAGGTTATTAAAAAAGGATCTTTCATTTTCTACCATGCTCTGAATCAAATTAACTAGCAAAAGCACTAATGTAAAAGAAGTAGCAAAAATGTACATTTTAGAATTTCTGATTTAATTTATGAAGTACTCACAAAATGGGAAAGACTTGTTATACATTTTACACATCTCATCTCATTTAATTCTCCAAAGTCAAGAATTAAATATTAGGATTATTTATTTTAAAAAATAAATGCAAAAGTTGGGGATCAGAGAGGTTTAGCAATTTGCTCAAGGTCATGCAGCCAATGCGTGGTAGAACTGGGAGTCTATATGTAGCTCTGACTTGATCTTAATCATGTTGTTATGAAAACACCTGGGTGGTTTTCTTGTGCAAGATTTTCAAAACTGACAGAAAGATTAGAGAAGGGAAGGGAAATTTTCAAAAGAAGGGAGAATGGAAACTCTTAAAAGTGGAGATTAAAATAATTTGGATGGTAAGAACAAATGCAACTCTTTTTCCAAGGATGCCTCTGACAAAACTTTGCAAAAAAAGGATCCCCATCTGCTCTTGGAAAATTTGTGTCCTTTTAATAGACACTGGCAAGTTTGAAAATTCCTTTCCTGTCTTTTGGCGAGTTGGGTGCACTGAACCAACACATTTACAAACAGCTGGTATCTGATGACTTCACTGTTTGGTTGCAAGTTCAAAGAACATTAATTTAGTTATTTAAAAACATACTTCCAAGTTTTTTTTTAAAACAATGTAACTTTTTTTACAACTGCTTTAGGAAAATGCCTAGAATTAGAAATGGCCAAATAACTGTTTTCAAAGATATTATTTTATTCTATTCGCGGTGTTCTCAACAGCACCACTCCCAGAAACAACCACACACATCAAAACAACATCAATGACAACCCAATGACACTCCTCCCACAACTTGGAGAAGTCTGGGCTGTTACCCTTTCGAGAACGGGATGAAGAGCAATGAGGGATCGAGATCTGTGGGTACCAATACAGAACTTCGCTTCTAATTTAGGGAAATTAGCAAGTATACAGTATAACCACCATTAGGTCTACTATTCATTTTCCCTCTACAATTAAAAAAAAAATCCTCAGACGTATCCTTTCACTTTAATGTATGGCTTTCACTTATTTCCAGACATTTCTTTTTCCTCCTGGAAGAAGGAGGTATCCAATAAATTTGCACCGGGAAGGGAACCGCGGAATTCGGCGCTGGGTACCGGAAACAGAGCAGAATTAGCAGAAGTGGAGAATGTGTTTCCAAGGGAGGTGGGGATGCAAGTGGAGCCCCAAAAGCAGCCCCAGCAGGCGATGGCTCCCGCCCGCCAGGTGGGAGCATCAGCCGCAGCCAGTCGCGCTCTTACCTCGCAGCCCGCGAACCAGCCTCTCCGCCCAGGCCACTCGCGGAGGCTGCCCGTCCATGGGGAGGTGGCGATGCAGCGGGTCCCCGCCGCCCGCCGGGCTGGGGTTCGGGGGGCTCCGGTCCTCTCGCCGGCGCCGCCTCCCGCTCGGGTGGCCCGCGCCATGGTAGCCCCCAAGTCCCCGGCCCCGGGCGCCCCCGGAGCTCACGGCTGAGGAGGCGGCCGACCTCCGGCTGCCCGGGCGCCACTCCACGTCCATCTCCACCACCATTCCCCCTTCTTCCCCTTCCACCTCCTCTTCCTCCTCGTCTTCCTCCGCCTCGAAGCCTGGGTTGTCGCGGCTCCATGCCTGCCGTGAGCACGACGAGAGCGGAGGAGACGGGGAGGCCGAGGCTCCGGCCGGGGGGTCCCGCGCGGCCGCCTGCCGGATGCGCTCCATCTCGATCTCCAGGCCCCTCTGCTCGCGGAGGCCGCCGGGGGCCGCCAGGCCGGCTCCCACGGCCGCGCCGCCCGCCATCAGCCGGCCCGGGCCCGCCGCTCGGGGCGCGGGCGGCTGCTTCGCGTCCCCGGGCGGCTGCGGCTGCACGCGGCTGGAGTTCACCATCGCGGTCACTGGCGCCCGGCGCGCCTTCGCCCCGAGCGGCGCTCGGCGCTGCCCGCCGCAGAAGCCATGTTCTTTTCTTCCCGGGGCCCGCCGCCTGCTGCTCCCCGCCCCCGACCTCCCCTCAGTCCCGCGTCCCTCGCCCGCCCCCTCCAGCCGCCTCCTCCTCGCCTCGCCTCTCCCAGCGGCCGGGGCGCGCGGTGGGGGGAGGCGCGAGGGAGCCGCCCCCGAGGCCGGCGCGCTGGGCGAGCGGCGCCCGGGCCCGCGTTCCAAGCGGAGCCGGAGTCCAGCGCGCGCGCCCACATTCCTTTCGGGTGAAAGGGCTCGGGCGGGGACCGTGTGGCCGACCCGCTCGCCAGCTCGCCCGCCGGCCGGTGGGAAGAGGGCTGTTGGAGCTGTCACTGCCTGCGCGACCCTGAGATCATGCTTGGATGCTTGGGTCCCCGTTAACTCCCAGCCACTTCTGTCTCCATTTACCAAATTGTGGGGGGGAGAGGGGGAGGGGTGGTGGAGATGAGAGAGAGAGAGAGAGAGAGAGAGAGAGAGAGAGAGAGAGAGAGAGAGAGAGAGAATGATGGTGTGAACTAGGGAAAGCCAGCCTGAGCTGGTCTGCAGCATGGGCACAGAAAGCTTTGCTTCCTTTGAAAACTATGAATAAACTACTAATCTCGACTTTCTTGGCTTTTGACGACCCTCCTCTCCCGTCTTCTGTTTCTTTTTAGATTGTTTCTTCAATCTCTGTTGGCTCCTCGCTCCATCCATTGTGGGATCTCATGGACTGGGCCTTGGGACTCTCAGATCTATGGTGCCCCCAGCGTAAACTCATCCCCCACACCCCAGCAGGGGCCAGCACTGGCCTCTGAGTCACAGAATCCTAACATCAGGCCCTACCTAGGTCCAGAACTTTATTCTCATTCCACGAAGCACATTCAACTCTATTCTCTGCAACTGTCTGAAACTTAACCTATTCCAAACTAGTTATCTTTTTTCTCCCTTATTAAGCCTGCTCCACCTCCTGTATCCCCAGTAGGGATCTGAGGCATTGTTGTCCTCCCCACTTTCCAAGCTTCACCCACTTCAGGATATCCGTATCTCTTCTCAGCCCACACCTCATCTTCCCCAAATCTTGTTGCTTCTGCCCCACAAGTGTCTCTCGTAGGACCTCTGTTTTCTCATTCTGGTTGCTAATGTTTTAATCCAGGGCCCTTATCTTATGTCTTGTTCTGTTCCACATTGAACAGTGTATCTGTCTGTCCATTCCACCTCCATCCTCTACTTCAGGGGCTCCACTGTTTCCAAATTATAGTACAGAACCAGAGCTGCTCATGGCACATTGATGCTCAGACGCTTGTAAGGCTTCTGACAGCTTAAAGGCTAAATGCTAATTTCCATAGTGTGGCTTAGTAACTTTTCATAACCTGCTCCTGTATTTGTTTGCTAGTACTTCCATAATAAAGTCGCAGACTGGGTGGCTTAAATGACAGAAATTTGTTTTCTCACAATTGTATGTGCTGGAAGTCTGAGATCAAGATGTTGGCAGGGTTAGTTTCTTCTGAAGCCTCTTTCCTTGGCTTGTAGAGGGCGGTTTTCCTCCACTATCTTCACATGGGCTTTTCTCTGTGCCAGTGTCTTAATCTCCTCTTCATATAAGGACACCAGCCCTATTGGATTAGCATCTATCCTAATGACTTCATGTTCACTCAATTACCTTAAAAAACATATGTGTGTGTATAAAATATGTATATATATATAATTTGATTTTAGAGAGAAAGGGAGAGATAGAAACATCAATGAGAGAGAAACATCTGTCAGCTGCCTCCTGCATGCCCCCCACTGAGGATCAAGCCTGCATCCTGGTATGTGCCCTGACTGGGAATCGAACCAGAGACCTCTTGGTGCATGGGTGGATGCTCAACCACGGAGACACACCAGCCAGGCACTCAATTACTTTTTAAAACCTCTATCTCCAACTGCAGTCTCGTTCTGAGGTACTGGGGGTTAGGACTTCAACATATGGACTATTGATGGAGACAAGCTGATTCAGCTCAGAACAACTTCCCACCTACTTTTCTAGCATGGTTTCCCCTCCTGTACCACGTGCAACATCCTTTGTTGATTCCCTATGTGGTCAGAATATACTACTTGTATTTAAGTAATTGTGGCTGCTTATCACCTGATCCTGCTAGGTAGCTGTCTTCTGCTTAAGGCAAGGCTGGTGGGTCTGGAGCATAGGCATGGCTCATGCTGTTCATCAGTTCATTCTGAAGACGTTTCCTGTGCACTGAATTACACGCTGGGCATATGAAGCAGAATATGAAACAACTCCTGCACTCATGAGACAGACAAATAAACTACAAATAACTGTCCTGGGTCAAGGTTATGATGCCTGTAATCTAGGACTCTCCAAAGATGCCGAGGCCCTGCACAGCACTACAGACTGCATGGTCAGTGGGTTCTGAGCCAACACGTGGCCAGCAGAGTGCCGGGCCTGAAAAGAGAGCACAGAATCTGAGCCGACGGGTCCTGCTGGAAAATAGATCTAGTGCAGTGTTTTAAAGATGGAATTACAAGGTTATCAGCATCTCCAGCTGCACTTGTTAAAAATATAAATTCTGGGTCCCCACTCTAACCTTATTGATTCAGAATCTCCAAGATTTCAGACTGAAATTCTGAATCTTCTCAGAGGATTCTGGGACATCTTGAGTTTTAGAAGCACCAAGATGTCCCAAACGGATGGGCTTTCATGAAACATTTACCCCATGCTTTTAGTGTTTCATTGGAAATGTCAGTGGTCCTTGAGTCAGACGTACTCTTTGACTTGTGCCTACAAGTCCTAATTCAGAGCCTGCTCTGCCACGTCCGTGCTGTGTGACCTTGGGCAAATTGTTTTTCTTCCTGAGTCTATAAAAATGGAAATAGAGTGTTCAGGTCATAGGGTTGTTGGGAGGAATAAGTGAATTAATTCAGGCAAGGCACATGGAATACTGTCTGGCAGATGGTAAATACTCAAGTGTTAGCTATTATTAGTTCTTATCTCTTAATAATGATAAAATTGAGCATTTGGAAGTCTTTGTCTCAACCAAACTATGATCTTCTTGAGGACAGAGGCTCCATGCCCAGCATAAAAGATTCCATGACACGTATTTTCTCTTTTTTTAAAAAATATGTTTTTATTGATTTTAAAAAGAGAGGAAGGGAGAGGGAGAGAGATATAGAAGTATCAATGATGAGAGAGAATCATTGATCAGCTGCGTCCTGCACACCCCCTACTGGGGATTGAGCCCACAACTCGGGCATGTGCCCTGACTGGGAATCGAACCGTGACCTGCTGGTTCATATCAACCACTGAGCAACACCAGCCGGGCCATAACACATACTTCTTGAGAAACTACTGTGCACCAGGCATACTAGGAGAGAGTGCTAAAAATGAAACAGGTGAAAAGCCCTGAGGATTTGTCAAGGAAATGAACGAATCTGATCAGGTGCCACCATTTTCAGTCACACAGCTAAACCTTTGACAAAGGACAGGGTTTCCTAATTCTTCATGTAGAGTTCTTTTTAACTTTTACATACCAGCACTGTACCTCTGAGCCCAAAGGCCCTGGGAAGAGCTTAAGCCCACGTGAAGCTATAACAAAGTGACTGCTCAAAATGCTATTTGCAGGTTTGTGATATTTGTTCCCAACAACTTTTTGATTTGCTATAGTTCAAGGTTTACAAGATAGCAGATTACTGCTTAGTGTGTTCATTGTTTGTTTGTTCTTACTATTTTTTGCAAGTAGGTCTACAGTCCAGAGACCTACGGAAGAGAATACTGAATGAGAAAACAATAATATCAAGGAATAATAAAATAAAACAGATTAATTTAGTTACTATCAATTTTGGGGTTCAAATTCTTCACTTTTACTGTGCATAGTAAATAGCATCATTAATTTAGTTAGAATATACTAAACAAAACAAAATACTATTTGGACAGATCCTTTGGGGACTTATAATCTCATTGGAGAGATAACATGCGTAGTCTAAGTAACAATAGACAGCAGAATATAATTTAGTGTCAGGTCAGTAATGAAGGCTTTCAACACAAGAGGGGGTTGAGAAGAGAGACTGGTGTGGGAGGAGAAGGTAGGCAGGGTCAGATCAAGGTAGGCCCCAGAGGTATGTTAAAAAGCACAGACTTTATTTTGTAATTAATAATAATGCTTGTTTTTACAGTGTCAGTTATTTAAAACAAAACCTGAATGATTCTCCCGAAGACTATACCCTTCTCCTGAAAAGAATTCAGGTTGATTGAAAATGGGTCCACACATACGTAATTCAGAATTAGTTGAGTGCTTACCCACAAGTTTAATTACAAATCATTGCAAGACATGAGATTTAAAAAAATTCACAGCAATACTTGGGTAGTATAATTTGGTCCATTGTGTTCTAAACCTTACATTTCAGGAGTTTCACTACTAATTTCAATCTTAGTCTTTATAAACCCTTCACCAGCCATCCAATATGTTTCTAGTGCAAATAACTCTCAATATTTTTCTGGCTCTTGTTTTCTTTTGTGATTTTACTTTGACACGTTTTTGATTTTTTTTTTTTTCTCTTCAGAGCTCCTAGCTTTTGCTGAAGCAAGCCTTGAGGCTGTAAATTTATTTCTGTATCCACAGAATTCCTTTAATATTCATCTTAAAGCTCTATTTCTGCCCTAGCTGGTTTGGCTCAGTGAATAGTGTTGGTCTGTGTACTGAAGGGTCCCGGGTTTGATTCCGGTCAAGGGCACATGCCCGGGTTGTGGGCTCCCTCCCCAGTAGGGGCATGGAGGAGGCCACTGATCAATGATTATCTCTCATCATTGATGTTTCTATCTCTCTCCCTCTCCCTTCCCCTTTGAAATCAATAAAAATATATTTAAAAAAACCTCTATTTCTGCCCTGACCGGTTTGGCTCAGTGGATAGAGCATTGGCCTGCGAACTGAAAGGTCCCAGGTTCGATTCCGGTCAAGGGCATGTAGCTTGGTTGCGGGCACATCCCTAGTAGGAGGTGTGCAGGAGGCAGCTGATCGATGTTTCTCTCTCACCGATGTTTCTAACACTCTATCCCTCTCTCTTCCTCTCTGTAAAAAAATCAATAAAATATATTAAACAAAAAACAAAAAACAAAACAAAACAAAAAAACCCCCTCTATTTCTCATGCAAAGTTTTCCCTTATTAGATATATGTACAAACTCATACTTTTTCTTCATCTGGTTGCCACATCTATAGGACCTGAAGTACCATGTGGGACAGATAATAGCATGGGTGCTACTTGGCTTTATTTTATCTGTGTACTAGGTTCTTCTGGGGACATGCTATACAAACTCTACCTTTTAGTCTCAGTGCCACTGTGGATACTCAGAAAAGCTATTTTAAAAGGCAATTTTAAAAACAGTCTAGTCTAATTTAATATTTAGTGTTCTCCACACGGCTGACTTCTGTATTATTGCAATAGCCTGTTTGTTTCCTGTTTTGCTTTTATTTTCCAGTGTAAACCAATGAAGTAGACACAAGCTGAAGAACCAGTTGGTCCCGCAGATTCCACCTTCAAAAGGAGTCTCTAGCATGTGTGGTGTTGCTTAGTAACCCACCCAAACAAACATGTCCCCCCCCTTCCCCATTCTTATTTATTCAAGGACATGGTAAAATAAAATGTTACCACTTGACATCTGAAATTATTAGAAGAAAATTTGATGTTTTGGGCTTTAGAAGAACTGCTAACCATAGAAAAGCTTTTACTTTATTTCTTACTTGACTGCTGTACTCACAGGAGGCTAAGATTTGTGCTGTTCTTCTTCATGCCCGGAGTTTGGTTTGGATATGTCCCTACGTCTATGAGGGTTACTGTGGCACCACTGTCAGCTGGCACTGTGATTTTGATGACCTAACCTCTCTATCTATTTCCTTCTCTAAACAATGAGGTTAAATATTGACCTCGCAAATTCCCACATAATTTTTGTTGAAGAGATAATGAGGGAATACTAATACATTCACCAAGCACTTACAAAGTATCCAATAGATGTCAGACACCATGTTAGATTGGGGGGGGGGGGGCAAAGATAAGACATGATTCCTACCTTCAAGGGAATCAAGGCTTATAAATCCAGGATGCCTGGGAACATCCTGATACCATTCCAAAGCCCTCTTCTACACCTTGAAAAGTGGTATGAATCTTTCTAGATTTAGGCATCATCTTCTGGGAACTTTCTTAGCCATGAGCCTTCTCTCCAGATCGAAGTTACTTGCCCCTCTATCCTGTAAACCTCTACCACAACATTTACCACCTCCCATTGAAATTATCTGTTAACATTGTTTTTCTGAGTAGAATGCAAGCTACTAGAGAGCAGAGACCATGGCTTGTTTGGTTTGTTGTTTAGCAGCTCATCAGACAAATTTTCTAGGGGAACCACCCTCTCCCATTCGGACTCCATTCTGGTATGCCTCAGACGTGGCTGACACCATTACTAGGTGAGCGTGGAACTCAGAGTTGGCCAACCAGAGCATCATGTCTGGTCGGCCTTTGTGAATGGTACTTAGGAACAGACATAAAATCTGGTTTTGTTCAATGGAAATCAGGACAGTACTTTTTTTTCTGAATTGTTGGAAAAGGAAAGCTTTTCTTCCCACTAGCTTTGGAGTTGTAAGGATGTAAGTCTAGACAAGCTGGCAGCCAAAACTTTGATGCTCAGGGGAAAAGTGGAGCCAACAATACATATACAAAAAGTAGGGAAAATGTGAAGACTAGAAGTACACCAAAACTGAACTAATGGTAATGTTTAGGTGGCCTTGCTATATAAGAACATTTTTATCATTTGTCATATCCTAGTTTTGTTAGATGCAAGTATGATATTTATTATCTATATCTTTATCCAAGTTTTAAATTTTTTTGAATAATGTAGGGCCAAGAACAGAGCTCTTTGGAATACTGTGTGAGGCTTTTTCTCTACCAACTCAAATTTATTCAATAATACTACTTGGGTATAGTTGTTTAAAAACTTTGACTACCACTGTATTTTGACTAGCCTAGATATTCCAAAAGGATATAAATTTTTTTAAATGCCATTTGATGCCAATATGAATAAACTTACAGCATCCTCAGATCTACCAGACTTTACACAATACCTGTTCAATATCCATCTAGCCAATTTTCGATATGATTATGGTGCAAAAGAAGTTGTCCATGCCTGTAAGAAGCTTGTAATTAGCTTGTGAAGATAAACTACAAACTACACACAGAGAAAGCAATTATCCAATAAGCTCTGTATGGCATCAGGGAAGGTTCCTCCCTCCCTCCTTCCCTCCCTCCCTCCCTTCTCTCTCTCTCTCTCTCTCTCTCTCTCTCTCTCTCTCTCTCTCTCTCTCTCAATATCTCCCCATTCACAATACAGAACAGGCAAAAGGCCTGGGCTGAAATGTATATAGGGTGGGTTTAGTCTGCCTCCTATTTCTGTGCAGTCAGTGTAAGAACACAGCCTGTGGTAAGCACCGGGAGGCCTGGGAAGTCTAGAATCATGTCTGGCGATTCTGATTCATTGTGTATTAGGTGGAGACTAGGAGATGGAGAAAGACCTGGTTCTGATGACATCACTAAGTGAAGTTAGAGCTACCCCTGGACTTCATTAGCCAAAGAATTTACTTTTTGATGAATTTATTTTAGGTTAGGGTTTCAGTCCCTTGCAATGGAAATAGGTTTGAGTAGATGTGGATCATGTAGACTATAAGAGTTGTGTTAGTAATACGGTATGCATTAGAAGGTATATGAACACATGATTGGGCCAAGTAGACTAACTAAGGCATACAGGGTGGCTAGCTTAGCCTCCCACTCTAAAAGGGTTAGAGATTAGAGACTTTGGAGGATGCTGAACCCTACTTTTTCTTTTTAATATTATTAAATTTAAACTTTGAAAACTTTGATGCAAATAATATTACAAAAGGCCTTTTAAAAATACCTTTTTAGTTGAGAAGTACAGGTTGGTAGTTACAAAATAGTCATGGGGATGTAAAGTACAGCATAGGAAATATAATCAACAATATTGTAATAACTATGTATGATGCCAATTGGGTACTGGAACTATTGGGGAAAACACTTCATAAAGTGTATCATTGTCTAATCACTATGCTATACACCTGAAATCAATACAAAATAATATTGATTGTAAACTGTCATTGAAAAAATACAAAAATGTTTTGTTATTCCTTGAGTATTTATTAAATAGTAGAAGTTTACAATTTTAATACAGTCCAATTTGTGAACTTTCTATTTTGTGTATTGTACTTTTGATGTCATATTTTAAAACCTTTGCTTCACCCAGTGACCTGAACGTTTTCTCCTATATTTGCTTCTAGAAGTTTTGTAATTTCAGGTTTTACATTTGGCATATAATCCATTTTGAGGTAATTTAGTATTTGGTGTGAGATATGGATTGAAGTTTGTTCGTTTCCTTCCTCTCTCTCTCTCTCTCTCTCTCTCTCTCTCTCTGCCTCCCCCCCTCCCTCCCCCCCTCCCTCCCCCCTCCCTCCCTCCCTCCCTCCCTCCCTCCCTCCCTCCCTCCCTCCCTCCCTCCCTCCTTCCTTCCTTCCTTCCTTCCTTCCTTCCTTCCTTCCTTCCTTCCTTCCTTCCTTCCTTCCTTCCTTCTTCCTTCAGTGGATATCCAACTGTTCCAACACCATTAGCTGAGAAAACTATCCTTTCCCTATTAAATCATCTTTGCACCATTGTTGAAGCTCATCCTATCTAATAAAGAGGGAATATGCTAATTGACTACCCCGTCCTCAAAGATGGCGCCCACAGCCAATAAGGAGGGAATATGCTAATTGACTGTCCCACCCTCAAAGATGGTGGTGCCCACAGCCACAAGATGGCGGTGCCCAGTCCTCTCAGCCCTGCCGGGGAGGCAGGCGCAAGGCAAGGCTGGGACCGCCCCCAGGTGGGCCTGGCCGCTCTGCGTGCCTGCCTCCGGAGGCCCCCAGTCCCCTCAGCCCCCCAGCCACCGGGATGGCAGCTGCCCAGCTACCCAAGGCCTCTCAAGGCTCAGGTAACCAGGGCCAGCCAAGGCTTGTGCTGCCGACAGTGGCAGCAGCAGAGGTGTGATGGGGTGCCTCCTGCCCCTGAGGGCTCCCAGACTGTGAGAGGGGGCAGGCTAGGCTGAGGGACCCCCCCTCCAGTGCATGAATTTTCATGCACCGGGCCTCTAGTTTAACCATATATGTCTGAGTTTACTTCTGAACTCTCTGTTGTGTTTCTTTGATTTATGTGTTTAATCTTTTCCAAATACCACCCTGCTTTGGTTATAGTAGCTTTTCTCACATTCTTTCTCATTGGCCACATAAGATATTTTAAATTTATAAAATGGTTTAATTTTATTTAATGACTCTTTCTGGTCATTTTCTCACTTTGGTCTGACCCATAAAGGACTACTCACAAGTTTATGAGAGCAATAGTAAGGTATGCTAGATTTCTGTCTGAATGATATTTAGAAAATATTTACAAATGTAAATTTTAGTATCAGCTGTCACTTTCTAAAATGAAGCAAACATGACATATGATTCATCTTTGGCTCTTCTTCTGAAAGATAAGAATATTAGCAAATGTATACACTCTACAAACAAACAATTTTTAAAATTAATAACTTTTACATTATTAAAGTCTGTAAACACATTTTTTAAAATAATAAATATAATATTTTATGTTATATATATTTAAATATATTCAATACTCATTACCAGCATTTTTAAGGCATGTATTCCCCTCCCTTGAGTTCTTTCTTTTGATTCAATCCTTTTGGGATATATGTATTTTTATTAAAATATTTTTATGGCTTTTTAAAAGAAGGACTCATTAATGCCTCATGATTCCCAGAATCTGAACAAAATTGAGAATGTCTTCTTTTGCCATAAACATAAAACAATTGGGCTAGGCATTTGGTTTAATCTTTTTTTGGAATATTCCTTTTTTTTTCTTTTTTCTTGGTTTTAGCATTCTGGAAAAGTTCCTTCACCTTCCTCTGTCATTAAATGTTGCTATGGAGAAATAGGAGGCCAGATTAAACACACCTTTTTTTTCTCTCTGCCTTGGCAGATGGCTTGATTTTTCTGCCCCCAAATTACCTGGCCAAGGAGGGTGATTTTTGTTTTTTATTTTTTACTAGAGGCTAAGTGCATGAATTTGTGCACAGGTGGGGTCTGGCTGGCCTGGCCCCAGTTGGGGCAGATTGGGGTTGGGCCTATCAGGAGGAGGAGATGGTGCAAGGTTGCCCGATCAGGGCTGGGCTGGCTGGGGGAGGGGCCATGGGCGATTGGCCAGTGGGCCCTGCCTACAATTGGGGGGGGGGGGGCGGGGGCGACTGGAGACGTGGCTGGCCATGGGGAGAGGCTGTGGGCTGTGGGCCAGCTGGCCCCACCCCTGAATGGGGTGGAGGGGCCAATCAGGGGCGGAGCTGGCTGGGGGGAGGACCTACAGGCCGAACAGGGTGGTGGGGGCCCATTGGGGGCCTGATCAGGATGGGGAGGCTGATCTGGGGTGGGGCCAGGTGGGGGGAGGGGCTACAGGAGGTTGGCCAGCCATCCCTGCCCCCTATTGGGGGGGGACGACCAGGGGCGGGGCTGGCCGGGTGGAGGGGCTGTGGGTCGTTTGGGGTGGGAGAGGCCGATCAGGGGCAGGGCCAGCTCAGGGGAGGGGCAGTGGGAGGCTGGTTGCAGTAGGTGTCATAGCGACCAGTCGTTCTTGTCCTTACGGCATTCTGGTCACTGGCTTTTTATATATATAGCTTATCCTGCTGCAAGAAACAACTTTGTGCTGATCATTCTGCATACTTATTTTTTCTGGGAAATATTGTACGGGTTTAATCAGAAAATTCAATTTTTCATTTATTTTAGGAAAGTGTTTAAAAAATAATTTGGAAATACTCTGTTTTATTTGTTTTGGTCTCTTAATTAGGAATACCGATTATGCATATGCTGAAGATACTGTGTTTGGTTTCTGTATTATCTCCTTTTTAATGGTTTTTCTTTTTGCCATTTCCTATTTCTGTTTTCAATAGGAGCTTTTTAAAATTATGCCCTCTGTGTTACTGTATCTTTTGTGTTTTTATAGTCTCAAATGTGGCTTTTTATTGCTCTAATTATGTATTTTAAATCCTTAATTCCTCTTTTGAATTCTGCTAGCTCCATTTTCATTTCTCCGTGGTCATATAGTATTTTAATTGGTCCTTTTCAATGTTCTTTTAAGTTAAAATTACTTTTAAATCCTTTTTAAAAAATATAATTTTATTTATTTCAGAGAGGAAGGGAGAGGGAGAGAGACAGAAACATCAATGATGAGAGAGAATCGTTGTTCAGCTGCCTCCTGTATGCCCTACTCTGAGGGGAATCCAACTGTGACCTCCGTTCATAGCTCAATGCTCAACTACTGGGTTTATATTAAAATTACTTTTAAAGAATATCTGTTCTTGGCCCTGATGGAGCAACAGGGACAGAATTACCCATTTACTTTAAGCAAATACAAAAACCAGTCCACGTTTATGAAGAACTAGAGGCCCGGTGTATGAATTCGTGCACCAGTGGGGTCCCTCAGCCTGGCCTGTGGGATCGGGCCAAAAATGTCTCTCTGACATCCTCTGAGGGGTTCCAGATTGTGAGAGGGTGTAGGCCAGGCTGAGGGACCCCACCAGTGAACAATCAGGGCTGGGAGGGACGCAGGAGGTTGACCAGTTGGGGAGGGACTGTGAGAGGGCTCCAGGCTTGTCTGGCCTGTCTCACTCAGTCCCGATTGGCTGGACCCCAGCAGCAAGCTAACCTACTAATTGGAGCATCTGCCCCCTGGTGGTCAGTGCACATCATAGTGAGCAGTTGAGTGGCCTTAGCATAACATTAGCATATTATGCTTTGATTGGTTGAATGGACAACCAGAAACTTAGCATATTAGGCTTTTATTATATAGGATGGTTCTCAAACATTGGCAGTGACAAATAATAATTCTTTTTAAAAACTTATTTTCATAAACATAGGAAAATGTTTATGAAACCTACCCCCACCCCTCCCCTTTGCCCTTCTTCCCTCTGGCCATCACCACACTGTTTCCTGTGTCTATGGGTTATGGATATATATTCTTTAGCTAATCCCTTCACCTTCTTTCATCCAGTCCTCCCAGCCCCCTCCCCTCTAACAGCTGTCAGTCTGTCCCATGTATCCATGCCTCTGTTTCTATTCATCAGTTTATTTTTGTTCATGAGATTCCACATATAAGTAAGATCATATGGTATTTGTCTTTCTATGACAGGCTTATTTCACTAGCATAACACTCTCCAGGTCCATCCATGCTGTCACAAAAGTTAAGAGTTCCTTCTTTTTTATGGCTGTGTAGTATTCCATTGAGTCAGTGTACCACAGCTTTTTATCTACTGATGGGCCTTTGGCCTCTTTCCAGATCTTGGCTATTGTAAACAACACTGGAATGAACATAGGAATGTACATATTCTTTTGAATTGGTGTTTAGGGATTCTTAGGCTGTATTCCCAGAAGTGGGATTGCTGGGTCAAAAGGCATTTCTTGAAAGAAGAAAAGCAAACTAGATGAACCTTATGTCTTCTCCAGTAATTCCCTAGAACTGGGCTCCTCTATGGTAGTGTAGTCCCCCTCAGTTGAGAAGACAGAGTAAGTTGAGGATTTGGGGAAGCTAAGGTGGATAGAATTTGGAGTACCAGAGAGGAGAGAACTAACTGCACAGAAAAAGAACTCCAGAGAGATTTCCACCAAGTTGCTCTGGAGGCTTCAGAGCCTGCATTTGAGGAACCTGCCTGAGGCAGAGGAAACAAGTGGGAATATTCCCGATGCTCTCTCAGAGTGGGGAATTTTTCAAGTTCTCAACATTGAAAGTAAAGAAACCTTGTTGTATATGGGGCATTGGATAGAATACTCAGAAGGCTAATGCCTTAGTAATTAGACCAAATTAGCCTAGTATAAAAGATGGTCTGGTCTGTATAACTCCTGGTCAAATTCACTTGTTCAGTATGCCATCTATTTCCTAAATGAATCCAAGTGATCTTAATTGATATGTTAAAAATGTTCACTGCTATTATGTCACAGCCCCATTTAAAGACTGTTTGTAAAGCAGTTTCAGGTTTACAATAAAAAATTAGCCTGGCCGGCATGGTTCAGTGGTTGAGTGTTCACCTATGAGCCAGGAGGTCATGGTTCAATTCCCGGTCAGGGTATATGTTTGGGTTTCAGGTTCAGTCCCCAGTAGGGGGTGTGCAGGAGGCAGCCCATCAATAATTCTCTCTCATCATTGATGTCTCTATCCCTCTCTCATTCTCCCTTCCTCTCTCTGGAATCAATAAAAACATATTTTAAAAACGAGAAGTTACAGAGAGCTCCCATATAACTCCCACATACATGCATAGCTTCCTTGATTATCAACATCCCGATCAAAGTGGTATATTTGTTATAATTGATAAACCTACATTGACACAGCATTATCACCTAAAATCTATGTTTTACATTAGAACTTACTCTTGGGTTTCTATATTCTAAGGGTTTGAACAAATATGTAATGACGTATATCCATTATTATCCTATATAACAAAAGGATAATAAGCAAATCGACCGAACAGCGGAACGACCGGTCGCTATGACGCACACTGACCAGCAGGGAGTAGACACTTAATACAGGAGCTGCCCCCTGGTGGTCATTGAGCTCCCACAGGGGGAGTGCCACTCAGCCAGAAGCCGGGGTCATGGCTGGCGAGTGCAGTGGTGGTGGCGGGAGCCTCTCCCGCCTCTGCAGCAGTGCTAAGGATGTCCAATGGATGGCTTAGGCCCACGTGGGGAGCAGGCCTAAGCCATCCATCGGACATCCCCCAAAGGCTCCCATACTGCGAGAGGGCACAGGCCGGGTTGAAGGACCCTCACCCCCTGAGTGCACGAATTTCGTGCACTGGGCCTCTAGTGGTATATACAAAAAGAATAGTTTCTCTTTCCTAAAAGTCCTCTGTGCTCTGCCCCTTTATCTCTCCCTCACCCTAACCCAGCCATGGGTAAACTATGGCCCGCGGGCCGGATCCGGCCCATTCGGCTGTTCTATCCAGCCCGCGGAGCCGAAAAAGCAGAGGGTTCTCTTGCTCTTCCCTCCGCTCCTTTACCAGCAGCAGTGTTAACATGGCAACGTCGGGAAACACGGCCGCAGCTCCTTCTTCTGAGTGGGCGGATACAACCTCTCAATCTTCCAGAGGCTCCTTGTAATGCCCGCGGACGCATCCCCCGACATCACCCGGGGAATTAGTAGACATGTTATCATGGTGATGTAGGGAGACACGCCCCTGGAGAGCACAGTATCAGAGCATTAGCTAAAAAGGAGACCAACAACACTGTTCCCACTGAAGTTGATGTTTTAAAGACCAAAAACCTTTCAACCCAGTCTACATTGCCATCTACATCTACGTCCCGGGCATAATTTGGAAGTTGCACTAAAGAAAATGTTTAATTTACTGTTTACACATTTTGTTCTTTTCTATTTGTTTTAGTTTTAAATTATTTTATTATATTATATTTAAGTTTAATTTGAAAGGCTTTTGTACCTTTTTTTTGTTAGGCAATTTTATTTTGCCTTTGCCATCTTCAATATAAGGTATGTTATTGTGTTATGATTCCTCCATTTTTTTGAAGTTTCAAATTATAATAATTAGTGTTTACATTCTTCTTGTTAAAATGTTTGAAATTAATAAAACTATTGAAATAAAAAAAAAGACCGTACCCTTTTATGTAATGATGTTTACTTTGAATTTATAATAGTTCACACAAACACTCCATCCATGCTTTTGTTCCAGTCCTCCGGTCCAGTTTAAGAACCCATTGTGGCCCTCGAGTCAAAAAGATTGCCCATCCCTGCCCTAACCCCTAGAAATCAATGATTTTTTTAATTGTCTTTCCCAGAATGTTATATAGTTGAAAACATACAGTATGTAGCCTTTTGAGATTGGCTTCTTCCACTTAGAAATATGCATTTAATTTTTTCCATGTCTTTTCATGGCCTGATAAATAATTTCTTTTTAGTTCTTAACAATATTCTGTTGTCTGAATATACCACAGTTTACTTATTCATTCACTTATGCAAAACATTTTCAACTCCTTTGGGTAAATACCAAGAAGTGCTATTACTGGATCATATGGTAAGAGGACATTTAGTTTTGTAAGAAACCACCAAACTGCCTTCTGAAGTGGCTGTACTATTTTGCATTTCCATCAACAATGAATAATAGGTCCCATTTCTTCATATCCTTGCCAGCATTTGATGTTATCAGTGTTCTAGATTTTGGCCATTCTAATAGCTTTGTAAAGTATCTTACTGTTGTTTTAATTTGCATTTTCCTGATGACATATGATGTAGAATATCTTTCACTTGCTTAGTTGTCATATGTATATCTTCTTTGATAAGGTGTTTGTTAAAGTCTTTGACCCACTTTTTAATTGAATTTTTTATTGTCTTATTAAGTTTTTAAGAGTTCCTTATATATTTTGGATACCAGTCTTTTATCAGATGTGTCTGTTGAAAATATTTCCTCCCAGTATGTAGCTTGTCTTCTCATTCTCTTGATATTGTCTTTTGCAAAGCAGACATTTTTATTTTATTATTATTATTTAAATAAATATTTTTATTGATTTCAGAGAGGAAGGGAGAGGGAGAGAGAGATAGAAACATCAATGATGAGAGAGAATCTCTGGTTGGCTGCCTCCTTCCTGCCCCCTATTGGGGATCGAGCCCACAACCCAGGCATGTGCCCTGACCAGGAATTGAACTGTGACTTTCTGGTTCAGAGGTCAATGCTCACATTGGCTGGGCACAAAGCAAATACTTTTAACTTTAATTAAGCCCTGCTTAAAAATTCCTTCTTTCATGGATTATACCTTTGGTGATATAGCTAAAAAGTTATCACCATATGCAAGGGCTAGGTTTTTTATTATTATCTTTTCATCAGTTACTAACTGTTGTTATAATATTTGTACATAATATTTTGTTGCCCTATTATTTGGTGCATAATGGCTCATAATAGTTACATCATTAACAATATGGAATAAAATCTTGTTTTATTGCATGTAATTTGCTTTAATCCTATTTTTTATAGTAATATTACAAATTCTTTTAAAAATTTATCTGTATATAAACAAAGCACACAAAGCAAAGAGAAACAAAAGATGATGTAGGATTTATTATTCTTTTTTTACAATTATATGAATCTGTCTTTGAACAGAGGAACTTCATCTATTTACATTTGGGTTTTTTATAAGGTTTTATTGTGGCATGATTTACAAATACAAATTGTATATAATTAGGTATATGATGTGATTTTTTTAAAGATATATTTTTATTGATTTCAGAGGAGAGGGGAGAGGGAGAGAGAGATAGAAACATCAATGACAAGAGAGAATCATTGATCAGCTGCTTCCCGTGTGCCCCCCACTGGGGATTGAGCCCATAACCCTGGCATGTGCCTTTGACCCTAACCGAACCCAGGACCCTTTAGTCCGTAGGCCAATGCTCTATCCACTGACGCAAACCAGTCAGGGCTATGATATGATTTTTTAAAAAGTTGTACCATATGATGATTTAATTACACACACATTGTGTAATGATTACCACAAGCAATCACCTCACATAGTCATCTTTCTTTGTGTGTGTGGTGAGAACACTTAAGATCTACTCTCTTACCAAATTTTAATATACGATACTGTATTATTAACTATAACCACCATGCTGTACGTTAAGTCCTCCAGATTTATTAATATTCCTAGAGGCCCAGCACGTGATTGAAATTGCGCTAGAGGAGGCGTCCCACCTCCTGGGGTACGAGGAAGCATCCTGCGGGCTGCCGTGGGAGTCAGGCCGGACGGCGGCTGCGGGCTGCGGGCTGCGGGCGGCCAGGACCTGCGCCTGACTTCCACCCCCACGCTACCCCCTTACCCCCGCTCCCTGCCTGTGTCCGCTGTGGGCCGCCAGAGCTGCCTTGCTGGCTCGGGCAGATCCCCGTCTCTGTCTCCATCTCTGCTCCGGGCCTCACCTGTGCGCGCAACCTCCTCCTGTCTGGTCATCCCGTTACAGCGTCCTGGCCTAATTTGCATATTACCTCTTTATATATTAAGATAACCAAATGTTTGTGCCCTTTACCAACGTCTCACCATTTCTCTCACACCCCAGTGCTGGCAACCATTGTCCTACTCTCTGATGTTACGCCTAAAAAGTCATCACCATGTGCAAGGTCACTTAGATTTCACATAGAAGTGAGATAATACAGTATTTGCCTTCTTGTACCTATCTTATTTCACTTAGCATAATGTCTTCCAATTTCATCCATTTGTTCCAAATGACAGGTGAATTATATTCCACTATATATATCCCACATTTTCTTTATCCTTTCATCTGTCGATGGACTTAAGTTGTTTCCATATCTTGGCTATTGTGAATGTGCTGCAATGAACAGGGGAGTGCAGATGTCTCTTCAAGATACTGATTCATTTCCTTTATATATATATATACTGAGTGGCCAGATTATTATGATTTCTGAACGCATAATAATCTGGCCACTCAGTGTATATTCTATATAATAAAAGGCTAATATGCAAATTGTCCCCTCGACCAGGAGTTCGACCAGAAGGCAGGCCAGCCAACTGCCCATGTCCCCTCCCCCTGGCCAGGCTGGCCGGACCCCACCCATGCACGAATTCATGCACCGGGCCTCATATATATATATATATATATATATATACACACACACACACACACACACACTGAGTGGCCAGATTATTATGCATTCAGATATCATAATAATTTGGCTACTCAGTATATATATATATATCCAGAAGCAGCATCATATGAGAGTTCTTTTTTAATTTTTTGAGGAAGCTTCATACTATTTTATAGAAAGGTTGTGCCAATTTACATTTCCACCAACACTGTATAATGCACACTATTTGTGCATAGTGTAATATAAGGGTCCAATTACTTCTTTTGCATGTGAACATCTGGTTTTCTCAATATTATTTTTTGAAGAGACTATTTTTTCCCAGTTGAGTATTCTTGGTGCCCTTGTCAAAGATTAGTTGACCATAATATACAGGGATTTATTTCTGGGCTCCCAATTACGTTTCATTGTTTTGTGTCTGTATCAAACTGTTTTGATTACTATAGCTTTGTAATATAGTTTGATATCAGGAAGTGTGATGCCTCCAGATTTGTTCTTCTTTCTCAAGATTGCTTTGGCAGATATTTCCAGATACACTCCTAAATATTTTATTGTACATCCCTTAAGAATAAGGACATTTACTTTCACAAACATGACACAATCATCACACCTAAAAAATTAACAATAATTATACAATATCATCTAACATACTATATACTTTCAAATGACCATAATTGTCCCCCAAATGTGTTTTATAGTTTTCTTTTTCAATCCAGGGGGCAATCAAAGTTTATGAATTATCCTTGGTTATGACTTTTTTATAGGATTGATAGATTTCAAAAATAAACATAATGGATGCTCAATTAATTTGAGCATCAGATAAGCAATGAATCATCTTTCAGAATAATATGCCCCATGCTTATACGTAAAGATGATTGGTTGTTTGTTTGAAATTCAACCAAGTGTCCTGTATTTTATCTGAAACATTACTTTTAGGAAAGTTCAGACCAGTGTTATCATAGAGTAATCCAAATTCTAGGTTTGTTTGTTTTCTTACAATTTGATTCTGTTAAACATTTTCTTACAAATATATTTCACAGGTGATGTTGCACTTTTCTTATTGCATCACATTAGGAGGCTCATATCCAGCTATCCCATTAATGAAGCCAATCTCTCTAGTTAAAAGCATCTTCTTCCTTTGGAATTAGTAATTTGTGGCATGGTCTTCTGAGACCAGATAAGTATCCTATTCCCAATAACCTTCTGTGCAATGATTTTAACATTCATTAGTGATTATTTCCTGAATCAATATTACACTGTAAATTGCAAAATGACTTTTCTAATTTTATTATTCCTTCTACATTTGTTATTAGTGGGCTTTCATCTGTAAAGAAGATCTTTCTTTTATGCTTTCTCTTCTCTTATAGTATCACTAAACACTCAGGAATTTTAAAAAATTCAATTAGGAATAATCCATTCCTGCCATTATACTTTTTGTTTTCCAACTATTTCATTTTGGCCAATGGAAGTCGCCTTCAAGTCTGCTCTTTGGTCCCTTGGCTATGACCCCATTTTGTTTTTGAGTGCTTCCTTGCATTCTATCATTAAAGAGATTTTCCAGGCTCATTTTTTACTCATTTTGTTCATGGCCAGGAATCAGCCATTTCCCCAGAGACTGTGACAGCTATCAGTTTACTGCTGTCCTGCTCAGAATCCATTGAGTCTGCCCCGCTTTGCAGCACTGGAGTTGGACTTTGCAAACATGCTTCCTTTGCCAGATGGCACCTGGCGAGCTTTGACAGTAGAGGGCGCTGGAGGGACACTGCGGGGAAACAGGCTTGGGGCTGGTGAGTGTCCTCTCTTCTAGCTCCTTCTATGGAGCAGCTGCCAGTGAGGTGATGTGTATGCAGAACACTCAGTGGTGCTCACTCTCTGGCTAGTTTTGCTGGCACCTGGCAGGCAGTTTCCTGCTCCGCAGTCAAGGCCCACGGTTTCCTGCTTGCCAGCCTCAGTCTACTGGCACTCCTGTGGGAAGTGACCTGTTTGCCAACTTCAACCACCAGCTATGGACCAGCTCCCACCCAGGATAACAGCAAACTTCTCTGCCATCCTCTGGGCTGCAGCTACACCCTGGCTAGTGAAGTTTAAGTCTTAGCTTTGGGGAGGGGCCCCTCTTTCCAAATTGTTCCTTATGTGGGTACTCTCAGTCCAACAATATTTTTAAGGTTCCCTTTTATGTCCTCTGGTTAATGTACTGTTTGTTAATAATTCTTTACGTTAAATTTTCCTTATTCAGATTACTGGTGTGTGTCCCCTCTTCTAAGTGAAGCCTGACTGAGAGAGTACAGGGAGTGGTCCTTGAATGGTACCACCACTCAAACATACAATTTCTGGATTAACTTGGTCATGCCTTTGGACTTGAGCACAGTGCTGAGCCACTTGCCAATGGGAAATGGGGTGCTTGTATTTTCTGGCATGCAGGGAAAAGACAGTTAATAAAGCGGTTACCTGTGGTTGGTTGTGATGAGGTGCCAATTAAAGCAAGTACATGGGGAACCCAAAGGGTCACTGCTCTTGACTAATGATGGCTACAAGGTTGGTGTTGTCTTATCTGTTCAGGCTACTATAACACAAATACCAAAAGACTGGGTGCCTTATAAATAAGAAATATTTACTTCTCATAGTTCAAGGCATCAGTAGATTAGGCGTCTGGTGAGGGCCTACTCTTTGGTTCATAGAGGGCCATCTTCTTACTGTGTCCTCCCATGGTGGAAGGGGTGAGGGAACTCTAGGGGCCTCTCTTATAAGGATATTAATCCTAATCATGAGCACTCCACCCTCATGATCTAATCACTTCCCAAAGGCCCCACCTCCAAATCCCCTCACATTGGGCGTTAGACTTTAACATATGAATTTTAGTCTATAGCAGGTGAAAAGGTTGAGTCTCCTTGTAGAAAACTTTCCCCACACCCTGATTAACTCCCTCATGTGTTTGTTTAATATTTTTATAGTTTCTTTGGAGATTACTTAGATGTATGGTGTGAGCTATGGATCCAATTTTATCTTTTTCTGAGTGGATGTCCAGTCACTCAGCATCATTTATTTAAAAGTCCATCTTCTCCCACGTGATCTTAAATACCATCCAGCAATTTCCACAGGTACTTGGGTCTATTTCTGAACTGATATTCTCATTACTCTCTCTATTCATTTGCCAGTAACACAGTATTTTTTAATTAGAGATGCTTTATAGTCTGATTTAATATTTCTTAGGGCTAGTCCTTCCTTATTGCTTGTATTTTTCTTTTTTTTAAAAATTTAATAAATCTTTATTGTTCAGATTATTACAATAGTTTCTCCTTTTTCCCCCCACAGCTCCCCTCCACCCTGTTCCCACCCCACCCTCTGCCCTTACCTCCCCCCACACTGTCCTCATCCACAGGTGTACGATTTTTGTCCAGTCTCTTCCCGTATCCCCCACACCCCTTTCCCCCTGAGAATTATCAATCCATTCCCATTCTATGCCCCTGATTCTATTATATTCACCAGTTTATTCTTTTCCTCAGATTTTTAATTCACTTGATTTTTAGATTCACTTGTTGATAGATATGTATTTGTTGTTCATAATTTTTATCTTTACTTTTTTCTTCTTCCTCTTCTTAAGGAATACCTTTCAGCATTTCATATAATACTGGTTTGGTGGTGATGAACTCCTTTAGCTCTTTTTTCTTTTTTCTTTTTTAAATTTCTTTATTGATTAAGGTATCACATATTTGTCCTCATCCCCCCATTCCCATCCCAAACCCCTCCCCACGCATGCCCCCAACCCCCTGTTGTCTGTGTCCATTGGTTAGGCTTATATGCATGCATACAAGTCCTTTGGTGGATCTCTCCCCCTTACCCCCAGCCTCCCCTACCTTCCCTCTGAGGTTTGGCAGTCTGATCGATGCTTCCCTGTCTCCGAGTCTGTTTTTGTTCATCAGTTTATGTTGTTCATTATTTCCCCTAGATGAGTGAGATCATGTGATACTAGAAATACACTTATAAGAACTGAAAATGAGACAAGCAATAATGGTTATGCTGAAAGGCAAATGAATCAGTCTGTAGTGAGTTTCTTTCTGGGCCAACAGTTCTTTTGAGTCCCAGTTTCAATGTCAAAGAGTTCCTTTAGCTTTTTCTTATCTGTGAAGCTCTTTATATGACCTTCAATTCTGAATGATAGCTTTGCTGGGTAGAGTAATCTTGGTTGTAGGTTCTTGCTATTTATCACTTTGAATATTTCTTGACACTCCCTTCTGGCCTGCATAGTTTCTGTTGAGAAATCAGCTGACAATCGTATGGGTGCTCCCTTGTAGGTAATTAACTGTTTTTCTCTTGCTGCTTTTAATATTCTCTCTTTGTCTTTTGCCCTTGGCATTTTAATTATGATGTGTTTTGGTGTGGTCCTCTTTGGATTCCTTTTGTTTGGGGTTCTGTGTGCTTCCTTGGCTTGTAAGTCTATTTCTTTCACCAGGTGGGGGAAGTTTTCAGTCATTATTTCTTCCAATAGGTTTTCAGTATCTTGCTCTCTCTCTTCTTCTGGCACCACCATAATTCTGATGTTGGTACGCTTGAAGTTGTCCCAGAGGCTTCTTACACTATCTTCAACTTTTTGGATTCTTTTTTCTTTTTGCTTTCCTGGTTGAGTGTTTTTTGCTTCTTTGTATTTCAATTCTTTGACTTGATTCTTGCATTCCTCTAGTCTGCTGTTGGGTCTCTGTATAATATTTTTTATTTCAGTCAGTGTATGTTTAATTTCTAGTTGGTCCTTTTTCATATCCTCGAGGGTCTCGTTAAATTTATTGGCCTTTTCTAGGAAATTCTTGAAAAACCTTATAACCGTGGTTTTGAACTCTATATCCAGTCGTTTGTTTTTCTCCATTTCTTTCATTTGTGATCTGTTTCTTTGTCTCTGCATTTTCGTTGCTTCCCTGAGTTGGTAGGGTGGCTTTGTGTGCTAGGTGTCCTATATGGCCCAGTGGGTCAGCCTCCCAGTTACCTGAGGTGGAGACTCTTGGTGCACCCCTTTGTGGACTGTGTGTACAGCCTTGTTGTAGTTAAGTCTTGATTGTTGTTGGTGTCACTGGGAGGAATTGACCTCCAGGCCAATTGGCTGTGAGGGCAGGACTTGTTTTAGTGGGGCTTTGGTGCTCACTGAGTCTGCCTCTTGAATGTGTCACTTATGGATGTGAGTAGTAGAAATCTGGTGTCATCTCACACTGACCACTAGATACACTAGCTTCTGGATCTCCAATGGGGTGCAGGTCAGCTACTGTCTGAGGCCACCCAGCAGGAGCTACAGCGAGAACTACAGTTTTCTCCTCTTTGCTTGGGGTTTGGAGGTTTTGGAGCTGTCTGACCAGAGCTGCAGTTTGTTAGGTTAAGCTGCGATAGGGCAGGCCATTTATATGCAAAAGCCACTGTGTGGAGCTTGGGTGGGTTTGTAGATTATGTGGGGCAGGATCTCAGGGTGACACTAGGCTAGGGTGTGGCAAACAGCGATGGCTGGCAGTTAGCCTGCTCTGCATTTCCGCGTTTCCAAGTCCCTGTGTCCCGTGCCCCAGCTCAGTAAACAATGATTGCTGGGCGCACCTCTGCAAGAAAGTCACCCTCACTTTCCGACCCAATGGCAGACAGCCCAGCTTCTCCCTGTAGGAGTTTGGGTCCCCAGCGTCTCCCCAGAAACTGGAGTTCAGAGTAATCGGGAGCTTGTCTCCCTTTGGGTTGAAAAAAAGCAGCGTACCCAGTCGCCCGCTGCCAGCCAGATTCATGCGCCTCCGTACCTCAGCTTTTCAGCGCTTGTGCATGTCTCAATGCTCTTTTCTCTTTCCTTCTAGTTGTAGAACTTCTACTCAGCCAGCTTTCCCATGGTTCTGGGTGATAGATGTTTTGTCTTTTAGTTGTAGTTTTGAAATTGTTGTGCGAGGCAGCAGTTTAGGTGTTTACCTATGCCGCCATCTTGGTTTCTCTCTATTGCTTGTATTTTTCAAAAATTTCCTTTATATTATTGTATGTTTATTTTCCCATATGAGCTTTAGAATTAGCTTGTATAGCTCTAGGTAAAACTTTTATTTTCATTGGAATCACATTACATTTATACACTGAGTGGCCAGATTATTATGACCTCTGAATGCATAATAATCTGACCACTCAGTCTATATCCTATATAGTAAAAGGCTAATATGCAAATTGTCCCCTCGACCAGGAGTTCAATCAGCAGGCAGGCTGGACAACCGCCCATGTCCCCTCCCCTTGGCCAGGCTGGCCGGACCCCACCTATGCACCGGGCCTCTAATATATATACTATATATACACTGAGTGGCCAGATTATTATGCTTTCAGAGATCATAATAATCTGGCCACTCAGTGTATATTACTTGGGGAGAACTGCCATCTTTATGATGTTGAATTGTTCTATATGAGAAAAGCACAGGAGTTTTTCACACATTTTCTAATATAATTTTGGCACATTTTCTGTTAAGTATTTTATCTTTTTTGATTTCTATATTAAATGACATTATGACTTTTAAATGGTTATTGCTTGTATTTTTTGTGTATATGATTTTAGGTAACTTTCATATTATGCTACCCTATAGACCTTGTTACTTGTTATTTTTAGTACTGATTCTTTGTTTTCTAGGTGTAGTATTATATAATCTACATAATATAATTTAATTCTTTCTCAGTTCTTATACATGTAAATAGTTATGATTTGTCTTGTCCTGGAGTTTAATGGGAATTCCTTTAAAGTTTATCCATTAAATATGATGCTGGTTTACAAGCTGAGATATAAAATATTTCATCGTGCTAAGGAAGTATCCTTTAATGTTCATTCTATTTTTATGAACTTAAGAATACTCACTCCTCTTGTGTTTGTGCCTCTGCTACCAGGAAGACATGCCCTGAGTAGTTGCTAGTCCCAGTTAGAGAGACATATGGAGCAGACCTGAATCTATCCTGCAGTCTAAAGCTCAGCCACCCCTGCTACCCACAGACTAATGAGTGATTAAAAGAAAAATAGTTGATGTTACAATCCACTGAGATACTGGGAATGTTTGTTACTCATTTTCACAGTAATAGCTGACTTACACAAAGTCCTTTTTAATAATCTGTAGATCTAATCAAAAGACATCTTTCTCCTTAATCTAACTACATGGTGAATTATAGGAATAAATTTACTAATATTAAAGCATCATTGTCTAAGAATACTCCTCCCACCTTGATTATTATGCACTTTAAAAAAATATATGCATTTTTATTGATTTCAGAGAGGAATGGAGAGGGAGAGAGAGATAGAAACATCAATAATGAGAGAGAATAATGTGCCCTTGACTGGAATTGAACACAGGACCCTTCAGTCCTCAGGCCACGCTCTATCCACTGAGTCAAACCAGCTAGGGCTATTATGCATTATTTACATTTGATTTTAGATTCTGTTTGCTGGCATTTTATTCAAGACTTTTAAAAAAATATGTTTTTATTGATTTGAGAGAGAGAGGAAGGGGAGAGGGAGAGAGGGAAACATGGATGGGCTGCATTCTGTACATCCCCTACTGGGAATTAAGCTGGAAACCTGGGGATTTGCCCTGACTGAGAGTTGAACCATGCCTACCTGGTTCATGGGTTGACGCTTAACCACTGTGCCACACCAGCCAGGCTATTCAAAACTTACTTATTGCTAGTCATGAGTGAGAATGCTTATAGTTTTTTGTGTATGTTTGTAATATTTACCAGGTTTTAGTGTCACAGTTTCATGAAGATCATTTGACAGTTTTCCTTCTCTGCTACAATTTAAATGGTATTGGGATTATCTGGTCATTGAAAGTTTGCTAGAATTCCCCTATAAAATCATTTGGGTCTAGTTTTATACTTAGTTTTTTAAATCATATTTTATCTTTCCTCTACAGAAATATATCTGTGCTTTCATGTGTAGCAAGGTCAATTTTGGTAAATTGTGTTTTCCTAGAAAACAATCCAATTCATTTAGATTTTTCATTTGTTTTGTGCAAAGTAGTCTCTTTCAATTTTTTTTATTGTATTGAAATAATATTTTTTATTGATTTCAGAGAGGAAAGGAGAGAGAGAGAGAGATAGAAACATCAATGATGAGAGAGAATTATTGATTGGCTGCCTTCTGCATGCCCCACATTGGGGATTGAGCCCATAACCTAGGTGTATGCCCTGACCCGGAATTGAACTGTGATCTCCTGGTTCATAGGTCGACACTCAACCACTGAGCCATGTCGGCTGGGCTCAATTTTTAAAATTTCCTGTTTCTTTGGTTATCTCCTTGTTTTTTATATTTGTGATTTCTGCCTTTCTCCTTTTATTGGATTAGCTAGTGGCTTATCTATTTTGTTGATTTCTTTCTTTCTTTCTTTCTTTCTTTTTTATAAAGAATCAGCATTTTGATTTATTAATTTCTACTGGTTTTTTTCTATTCTCTACCTCATTCTTTTTGTTTTCAACTTTATTTTTCTTTTCTTATACATTTGCTTTACTTCATTGGCTTTTTCTGCTTTTTAAGATGGAGCTTAATGTATTGATCTTTATTCTTTTTGTTGTTGTTGCTGCTGCTGCAAGAATTAAGGCTATGAATTTTCTGTGATCACTATATTGATCTTATGTTTTCATTATGATTCTTTTTTTTTTTAGAAATTTACACAATTAAAATTCACCCCTTTTGTCCTGAGAGTTGTTTAACAGAAAAATTTTAAAGTTCCAAGTGGAATTTCTAGTTTTAGAAAGAGCAGAGGATAAAACAGGGACATAAAGTTGCTTGCTCCACTTTAGGTTTGCAAAACTTTTCATTTTGAATGAAATTGAGAAATTTGGTTTTTACCTGAAACTGCATTAAAAGTTTTTCCATTGCAAGGCACTATTTATTTTCTTTGAGTGATCAGAATAGCTATGGAACCTATCCAAGTTTCCAACCAAGGACACAAAAATAATAGATTTACTGAGCAAATTAATGGAGTGCTGAGAAAAAAATAATATTCATGTGTGACTGCACCTAGGAATTTTGTTAGCTTTTATTTTATTTATTTTTATTTATTTATTAATTTATTTTAAAAAATCTTTATTATTGAAAGTATTATATATGTCCTCTCTTTTCCCCCATTGACCCTCTCCAGCCCGTCCCTACCCGCCCTTCCCCCCACTCCAGTAGGCTTTTGTTAGCTTCTATATCAGCTTTGTAAAAATTTTAAAAATTCTGCTTTCACTCAGTGGAAGCAGCTTAAAGAGCCCTGCCTGGTTGGAAGATTTCTGGCTGAATATCAATCCCCACTTGACACCTGTTTCCTTGGGTAGGAACTTAGCTCAATCCAGAACCTGTACAGTTGATGCAGCAGTTCCTAGATCGCTCTCTACCTAGTCCAGCACATTCATTAAAATGGTTCCATCTGTTAGTTGTTGAGCAACTGTGGGAAACCAAATACAGGGAGAGCAACTGACATCACCAAACTCTCATTACATTTGAGATAAAAGATTTATTCATGTAAACAAAAATAATCACAACAAAATGTACACTAATTTGAAAAACAATCATAGTGACTAAATTTTATATTTTCTTATAATTGTGTAAAAGTATTTTGTTTACTTCTGCAAAAAGCATGTTGTTTGCTTCTACATAAATTTCTATTTGTAAAAGAATAGCAAACATTAAAATACAGTGTTAATTTGCATTACTTATATGGAGAGAACATAGACTAAACCCTGAAGCTTTTAGTTTACAAAGTTGTTACATGAAGCCACACACTAAACTATTGATTAAAAACATCATGTATTTCCAGATTCACATACATATACATTCACCACCTAAGCTGAGAAATAAGCATTTCATATTGTCTCCCACCTCGTTATTATGTATTTTTCCCTTTTAACTAAAACCAGAAAATTGTATTTTTCTTTTTTTAATTGACCTCAGATGATGCACTTTCTAATTCATGAGAAATGCGAAATTTGAGATGTTTATCTTGTTCCTCACTCTGAGGGTCTGAGGCCAGCTTGTCTTCATGACTATGCAATTCTCGGCTGTGGAACTCATGGCTGACCCTGGAATTTTCCTGACTATCAATCCCATCAGAATGCTCATTGCTCACACCCATTGCCTTCAGCTTATATTCTTTGGCAAGCTCATGGCTGTGGGTTTCCACACTGTGGTCATCCAGCTGACTTGTTTCCTGGCTGTCCTTCCCACGGCTGTCCCAATCAGAAGCCACGGGCAGGCCCTGGGCGACAAGGATGGCCCTGTGTGCATCATCCATCTCATCGCTTTCCACGTGTGACGTCAGGTCTTCCTCTGTAGCATCAGGATACTGAATCACAGCACAAATGGAAGAAGAATTAAATGACAGCCAGGAATAGGCACATTGTAATTCTTTCCTGCTCTCAAACTTTCAGGCCAATTTATACTAAAAATTGTCTAAATTTGGCTGAAGGAAAAAAAAATACTAGCATGTTACTTTATATTTCACCAAGCCCTTCCATGTGTTATCTCCTTTGATGTAATAGGTACATCAATGATATATGTGCTGAAACCTTTGCGGTAGGTCTCCTTATCTCTGTTTTACGTAAAGGAAACGTGAATTGAAAGTTAAAAAGTAAAGTGAGTGGTGGCTATGTATAAAATCCAGATCGTTTGACTATAGATTCAGTGTAATTTGCAACTCTATCATTCCTCTTAGGTATTTAACTTCAAAATGTGACCATTGTATTGTACAAGTAATTGCTGTTTTTCAAAGTCTCCTTTTAATCTAAAGAAAAGCGAATAGGATAAATGTTTTACCACCAGAATTTGGGGGAAAATAGCATTGTGATTGAGAGACAAAATTAGAGAGAAATTATGTGGACTTAAATATAAAAAAAACAACAACAACAGAAAAAGGTCTCATATTCAATGATCATAAAGTAATAATAATGCTTGCTGAATGAGTAAATGCATGAATGAATAAGTGAATAACCAGACTCTGGTTCATAGAATTGGGCTCCAATCTATCAATCATAACCATCCAATATGTCTGTTAAAGGGCTTACCTGGACTACCGATCTGTGTAACTTTTTAGATTTTAACCTCAGTCCGTAAGCCACACTATCACCTCGGCCATCATTTGTGTCTCTTGTGGGGACAGCTGGAGTCACAAAAGGGGTTTCAGGAAAGTCAGTGGGGAAATCAGTGACCAGTTCATCAGATTCATCAGAATGGTGAGACTCGTCAGAAGTGTCAGGGGCATCAGTATGATCATCGTCATCGGAGTCATTTGAGTCGATGGAGTCTTGGCTATCCACATGATCTTCGTCATCATCATCATCCACATCATCTGTGTGGTCCTGGCTTTCATTGGACTTACTTGGGAGAGTCTAAAAACCAAGATGGCCAGAAAAATTAGTGTAAGTGCTTTAATTTTCCCTTAGCCTTTACAGTGCATTAGTCTTTTACTGTCTTTCTTTTATTTAGTTGCAGGATCTCTACATCCACAACAATGCACTCAATGGCTTTTAAGAGCTAAAGTGAGCACCTTCCAATTTCTTTTTTAACATAAGGATAAATGGAATAATAATTAAAGTATTTTTCTTGATTTCCCATAAAAATTATTTTTCTAGATATTTTCAAGTAAGATATATGAGTATAATATTTATATTGATAATGTTGTTTTTTTCTGATTCACATTAGACATTATTTAATAGGCCAAATTCAATAATGCAATAAATACAGATACATAATTTTTGTGAGATTATTTTTTATATTAGAAATGAAAATTCTCAGGAGATCAGAGCATCATCATGTAGCAAAACCTAAAATTACCTCCTTATTATCATGGATCATCAAAAAGTGACTGTTATGCATGTGTATAAAGTGCAGCTCAGATCTGTCAATTGAATTAGCCAGTTAATGTCTATTAAACTTCCAATTAGCAAATATACTGGGTCATTTATGTAACTTAGCTTGCTAGCAAATCTTAGTATATTCAAACGGAATCTTAAGGAAAACAAACTTATTTCTTTGCTTAGCAAATATATTACTAGTCCTAATAAAAAGTCCTCATTAACAGCCCTAATAATAGTTACCAAATAAACCATTATGTTAGGAACAGAAATGTTCCTAGAGGCAAAATCTTGGGTTTATAGGTATTTATTAGATGTGTGTCAGACATTAGATAAAACATCTATAAAATACCTTAAATCAATTGCAAGAGGCTTAGTATTTCAAATAACAGACATTAGTAAACATTTCCTGCCACACTAAACTTATCAGAAAAAATCTGGTATTTCTGGCATTTAGTAAATACATATTTTACTGGAAAATTTGTTCATGGAATTTTGTTAGAATCAAAGAGGTAATGTCATTAGGAGAAAGAGTGGCTTCTTTGTTTCTCCATGGCATGGTGGGCCTCTGATTCGAAGTGAGAACTCACCTCTTGTTTGAAGTCATCAGTTTCTTCAGAGGATACAGTATTCTGAGGAAGGAAAGGCATATCAGTATATAGCATACATGCTTAACCTTTTTATTCAAAAGTTAGCCCTTTCCATCCAAAGCAGGTCTTATTTTTCAGCCTTGTTGGTGAAGGACTTAAAGGGGAAAGAGTCAACATGTCAGATTAGTTGGTGTCCTAAGCTTGCATTTTCTAACAGGCATGGGGACCTACTTAACCAGCCCAGTGGTCTGGTTGGTGGCTATATATGTTTTGTTGTTGTTCTTTAATTGCAAGACATATAATTTTTGAAAATAATTAAATTTAAAAATACCTGTGGTGCTAGGAGATTCTGCTTCTGAGATGGGTCAGGCTTTAGCCATGTGGCTACAGCATCTGGGTGTTTGTTGTAAAGCTACAAAAAAAAGTTGCATATTTGTCATTATTTAAAAAAAGAAACATAAAGATCTTTAAGTGATACACTTAAAAAACAACTATACTTCACCAATACTGATGGATAAGAGTAATATGCATGTATATATTCAACCAGAGCCTTAGATACCCCTTTTCTAACTTATTTTTTCTTGCAGATTCATTTAATAAACTCTTACATAGCACTTACTGGGAACCAGGCACCCTTCCAAAGTGATTTACATGTTTTCATTCATTTAACCCTCTCAACCCCCTATGAGATAGATATCATTCTTGTTTCCATGTTGCAGATCAGGAGAAACTAAGATACAGTGAAGTTAAGAGTCAAGGTTCAAATCCATCACACTGGCTCTCCACGCTGATCTTAACACTGTGCTCCCCTGTTCTATGTTTTCTAGCTGAAATTTCCTCTCAGATAAAGTACAACTAAAACAGAGGTGCCCTTAATGAGCATTGATCTTCAAGGTCTCCTCTACTATGTGGCTATTTAAATTTAATTAAAATTAAGTGAAAATTTCAGTTTCTCGGTTGCACTAGCTACATTTTAAATGTTTAATAGCCTCACGAGTCTAGTGGCTATCTTAGTGGACGGTGAGGAAAAAAATATTAACATCATCTCACCAAAGTTCTATTGCTCTAGGGTGCCAAAGACACGAATGGAATGTCCTCTGCTTTTTAGCCCAGTTATTTATTTGGACAGTGATGATATGCTAGTACAGAGGAGGGAAACTGCTATGAATGCATGTCATCTGATGGGCTGTATTGCTCATGGAAGTCAGTGAGAATGAGAACCCTGAGGGTTCCATAGAGCTCTTTCTGCAGCCACCAAGGTGGTGGAGGGTTTGGGGGGAGAAGAGAGGGGAGGAAACCAGTCATCACTTTGCACGTCTCCATGGCTGGCTGTAGCCAGAGCAGCTTCAGGTTGGGCTTCTATGAAAGTTTTGCTTTAAAAAGGTACTAAGAACTACTGGTCTAGATGAGTTCAAAGTTTCCCTCTTTCTTTAAAAAATATATTTATGTAAGTATTATATAGAAACATGTTATACTATATATGTTACAAATATATCTATTTCCTGATGATACATGTAATACAGGTTTAGGGAGAATGTATTTATAGGTTAAATTTATAATTTACAAAAGTAATATGAAGAAAATAAAACCAAGCAAAATAGATTAAAATCCACCCAGTAATGTTAACCCTCACAGATAACCAGTGTTCATTGTTAGAGGTGTCTCCCTACAGACTTCCCATATTTCCTACTAGGTCTCACGTCTAGGATTCTAGAAGGCTGAGCTCTTCACTCATCTCCTCAATATCATTTAATAACTTATACTGCCATGGCTTCATGTGTCATATATATTTTTTATTTAAAAGACATTATTTTTTTTTTTGCTTCAAATAGTGTGACCTCTCTCTTCTCTGAAAATGTTAATGTTTCTGGCTTATTGTTGTAATTCAAACAATACTTGTGTTCTTAAATCACTTGGAAAACAGACACACCTACGCACACATACTTGCACACTCAACCACGTGCAACAATACCGCTCTTAGTATCTTCATTAAGCAATCTAATTACAGCGACGCCAGGAAACTCTATATTGGCCTTTATTCTGTTTGTCTGAATTGAACCCTGTGTCTTTCTGTCCAGGCTCCTCGGGACAATGCCCATTTGTTGTTTGCCTGGCACAGTTTCACCTATTGTGGAGGGGCAGGTACCTCTATGGCGCTGGTCAAATAATTATAATGACGAGTTTGATTTGGTCTTATGTTTGGTTAGAGAACTGTGATCTAAAGTCAGCTGACAAGCCTAATAGATACAAATAGCATAATAGACTTTCTTTTTATAATGGGCTTCTTGGCAAATATCTTAGGACATACTGTGAATATTGCAGTTATGTAAACTGTCTAATACATGAGGCCCATTTTAAATTAAGCCTTCCACTAAGTAAAAACAAGGATGGGATTTTCTACTTCTAGAACAGTATGTTGACTTGTGGAGAAAAAAAGTCATGCAACTTCAGAGAACTAATTTTACACAAGTAATAATGGCATAGAACGCTATTTTAGTATACAAAAAAAATCTAGTTCAGTGTGTGGAACACATATTTGTTAAAAATTATACTGGGCTTGGCACTAGCCTAAGTTGACAGGCAGTCAATTACTTGTAAATTAAAAGTCTTGACTCTGATAAGTAAAATTGCAACAGATATGTTTGTAGTGCTTCTTGAAACAGGTTCATAAATAATTTAATTCTATTCTAAATCTAAAAGATGCTTACCTGCCTTTCTTCAGAGCTGCCAGAATCAGCATGTTTAACCTTTGAAACAGAAAAGATGAAGAAAGATTACAACGTGAATGTGTGCCCAGCACCTGGGGGCATCCAATTAACTGATTTTGAGAAATTTTCCTTAAGATTCAGCTGTACTCACTGGAAGGGCGTAAGTGATGGCTAAGAAGCAGAAGCAAATCACTGCAATTCTCATGGTGGTGATTTTTCCTGCAAAATATTTTGTAATGAATATTTGACCTCTTCACAGGTTAAAACAGTGATACCTTATTATTCTACCATATTACAAAATAATCACAAATAAAATACATTTTTTTGTGTAGAATATTTTCTACTTCCTTCTTTTTAATATTATGGTCCTTTTGATTTAATATTTGTAATGCTACCTCTCTATTCTCCATCTTTCCCTATTGGGCAAGGGAGAGAAGAAGTTTACAAGTCTATTTTTATTCAACTTTTAAATTTAGAGTTCCAGAGATCACACCATTAGTTCCTTACATTGCCAGCTATCTAAACCTAAACACAGACCAACAGTAATTTAATTACAATAATAAGATAGTGTGGGACTTTTACTTTTCAGAGAAGAAAAACACAAAGAGCAATTAAATAAAACTATGAAAGAAATTTGCTTTCTCCATTTTTTCAGCATGCATTTCAAATGTGATTTTTAACTTAAATTATTAAAAAGGTGCTACTTGGGTGAAACAAAGCTATTTCTAAAATTAGTTATTCTAGAAAATAAGTTATTCTAGAAATTTGAAACAAAAAAAAGGAAACATTGAAAATAATCAACAGCTTTTTTTTATTTGCAATAAGTCTGCATAATGTCATACAGGTTTTTGGTGAAAAATTGAATAGGTAAATACAGAGACGTAAAAAAAAAAACTCAGAATTTTTTTCCCCTTGAAAATAGTATAAATCAAATAATTAAAAACAGCATTCTCATTAGCTTACATTAGCATTGAAGATCCTTTTTCTTTGAAATGCCTCCACAATCATCTATCCATTTAAAGTGATATGGGTATAATCATCCCACAGGGCACGAAATTGTACCTTTTTCTTTTCTTTTTTTTCCAATTGGAAGAGATAGTATCATTTCTTTTGAGGACTGAATGGAAGGATTTTTAAGTTTTATATTGACTGGCTTTCAAAATAGCTGATCTGCAGGAGATCTGCTATGTAGCCAGCAGGCTTATTCAAAAGACTAAAACAATTTAAATATGATGAACAGCATTACAGTGACGCTCTTTTCCTTACAACCTGACCTTCCCCAGGAACGGAACTGAAGGTATAGGACAGCAGCAGCAGGATAGCACACTGCAGGCTTACCTTGGTCTGCTGCTGGCTGAGAAGGCTGCCCCTGGTCTGAGAGGAGAGTCCAGTCCAGATGGTGCTGCACTCCTTGTCTCCTCCTCTTGCTGCTGACAACCAGGACCTCCCAGTATTTAAATGCTGCTCCAGACACCCCCCCACCGCCCGCCCCCGCCCCCAACACAGAGAGGCGGAGAGATGTGTCATGAGGTTTTTTGCCACTGCCCAACCCACTTGCTCCCACACTTCCCCCTCTGGTTTTGTGGTGCACACACACACACACACACACACACTCCAGAGTTAAAACATTACTTCTCTGCAATATCATTAACTGGCATTTTCATTTATGGGAATGACATTCAGCATCATGAAAGGGCACCTTGGAGTCCCATTGAAAAGGGGGAAAATGACTAGTTCTTACAAAGACTTTAAAATTTCTGATTTAGAAGAAAAATTGTTAATATAAAATGAGTCCTAAATAACATTAAATAGAATGGGGTTTGTTTGTTTCAGTTTAAAAAAGAGATTAAGGTAATACGTGCAGCTAAATTTGCCCCGCAATTGTATTTATTTAGGAGCTGCAAGGCTGTTGTTCAGACGTACAAAGGTCTCAGCTATCCTCCCTCCATCCTTTTGTCTGGCTTGGTTTTGTGATGTCAAGTACGAAGCAGCTTGTCCTTTAGACAAATGGCATTAGAGACATGAAAGTCCCTGTTCATGCCCACGAGGTTGGACTTACAATGACCTTACCAGGGCGTGGATTTTTGTAGCACGGTTTGAATTGATTAAAGGTGACTAATCTGATAACTTGTTACATGAAAGAGAGGCAATTTACTTTCGATGCTGCAGAAGTGAAGTGGTTTCCGAGAGCAGGGTGATTGCTTGAGAGTGCTGCTTCAGGAGCCAGAGAGCGGCTTTGAATCCCACGCTGCCACTCAACAGCTGTGTGACCTCAGCCGACCTGCACCTGCTTCCTCATCTGCCACAGGCACGTACTGTTACCTAGCTCATAGGGTTTTGAGAGGCTTAAATAAATTAGTCTGTGGAAAACAGAAATACTTGGCACATATTATATGCATATTTTAAACACTGTGTGTGTAAACTGTGACTGAAATGTAGGAGCAGCAAGTCTTTGTGATTTGCAGTGTCTTTAGATGGGTTATTAGAATAAGACTAGATGTAAGATCTTTAAATTGTGTACATCACTAGTTTAATTTACACACCTTTAAAGGAATGGGTTAGATTTCTGAATCATCTTTTTCTAGTTTTTCTCTCAGGATATATGAAGTTGATGACTTAATAAGAAAATGTAAAAAATACATATTTAACACTGTCCTGGGTATTTAAAAGGTATTTGAGTGAAAGAAAAATCACAAATGGAGTCTGAATATTGGAAAAGAAATTAACAGAGCTCTGAGTCCATTCAAAATATTTAATATTGTCTTTAAATTATGTACTCAATCTCTCCATTTAGCTTTCTCAGCTGTGAAATGGAAATTGCACTGTTCATTTACCTCCTATCGTCATTGTAAGATTTGTGTGTGTGAAGTGAGATTAAAGATAAATGACCCCTTTTAATATTAGTTATATCTAAGGTGTCAGCTTCTCTTTACTGAACATTGCTTTTAATATAAATATGGATTAAATAGTTTCTTGCAGTGTTAACAGTATAACTAATCCATAGGTTGTATGGACATTTGGTGGGTGTTGGGGAAATATGTATCTTTTAAATGGGATGCATTCCAAATGAATTGATATTATTGATTTGTGGGTTCTAAGCCTACATTTTAATAATTCAGATGGCAGCTATCTCTATAAAATATGACATGCAGGTTATAAAATTGCAAAACAGACTTCTTATTTCTGCTTTTAAAAATTATTGTTGTTTTTTCTCTTTAGACACATTGCCCACATAAGTTAGTCATATTGTCAATTTAGTAGGGGGAAGTTCACCAGTTCTAAAAACAACAATATTTCCAAAGGATTCACACTGGTTTACCCTGTGCCCACGGAAATGAGTTAATATGAACTTAGAGAGTTATAGGAATAGATGTCGCTGGAGCCCAGCCATCCTGAGATGAACCATATGACCCAGCCTGGGACTCTTCCGGTCAGGTATGTCTCCGAAGTGCCACACGATGGCAGCATTTCTGAAAAGGATTTCAGACCCCAATCTGGCTCTGTTAGTTTTCTTACACTGGCAGGACAGAACATTCATGTATTTAATGACAGAACTCTAAACAGCTGAGGGGCCTTTCATTTCTTGGAATTTCAGGTGAGTAAATATTTCCCAACAGAAACAGGGAACGCAGAGGCCAAGAGAACCAAAGCATTCTTGTTCTGCTCTGTGGCTGCCTTCATTCCGCAGCCCCAGGTGGACGCTATTGTCTCCTTCCCCACTTCCCACACTCACTCAAAAGGTTACAGATCCCGAGGTGTCCTTCAGAGTAAAGAAATGTGAATTCATGGTTAAAGAATGCGTCTGGCAAGCTCCAGAGATGAAAAGATAAAGCGATTTACAATAGAGGCAGTTCTGTAAAGTATGAAATGGGTAGTGTGTCATTCTGACTTTGGAAGAGGCTCGGGCTTCTTAGGTTTTGTAATCAAACATGCTGCTGACACATTTTTTTCTGAGTAAGATTTTCCAACTGTCAGAATTAACATTTTAAATGATTTGAACCAGAGAGGCTTGATCTGTAACATTTCCACACTATTTCCTTTCTTGATTAGGCTAACGCTTGATTGTTAAAATCCAAAGGTCGAAATGATCAAATTTCCTGCAGATCTTGTATGTGGTAAGAAAAAAGTAGTTGTAAACTGGACTACAGAGTGGCTTGTGATAATAAAATATAGACACTATACAAGGTCTTATGAAAACATTTAAGAACATCACATTTTTTCTTGAATTGCATGAAAATTCCCCTATCTTAGGAAAATGTAAGTGCCCTGATGCCAATGTTTTGGAAGGCATTCTTACTGACTTCTGGTTTAGTTGGATATTTACAATTACATTTTACTTGGTGACGTATAATCAACTATTTCAAATCTTTCATCTCTGTAAGTAATTATTTCCCCCCCTGAATTAAGGTTCAGAGAAAGATGATCTGATACCATCATCAACCTATCACAGACAATTAGCAGCCTCCCACAGTATTCATTATTTGTAGCTTGGGGAAGAGGGGCATTATTTATTAGAGGGAGGGGAGCAAGGGTGGAAGATAAGAGGGTGCTATTTTTAAGTTTAGACATGACGTTAGAACATTTAAAAATATAAAAAAGAACCATCAGAAAACTTTTTATTTCATTGCTCAATAACTTTGTCAACAAAATTCAGCTGCTGAAAAGTGGTCTTACTTTCAGCAAACATTAGTTTCACTTAAGCAAAAAACTTTTTTGTTTTAGACCCATAGAATTGTTATAGATTACATAAGTATTCAATAAATTGTTTTAAAAAATATTTTTATTGATTTCAGAGAGTAAGAGAGAGGGAGAGAGAGATAGAAACATTAATGATGAGAGAGAATCATTGATCAGCTGCTTCCTGCACGGTCCTTACTGGAGATTGAGCCCACAACCCGGGCATGTGCCCTGACTCATAATCAAACAGTGACATCCTGGTTCACAGGTCAATGCTCAACCACTGAGCCATGCCAGCCAGAAAAATTCTTAATGATTAACCATTTAATTCTCCATCTATAACAATGAATTCTGAGCGTATAGTTCTTGCTTATCAATACAATGCATGGGCACCATGCTTGAATCCCTATATCACTTGTTGAAACCTAATATTTGCCAGTACTCAAGAACATAGCAGTGTTACTTTATTAAAGTATTATCACTAACTCTGAGGACATTAGCACTTTTTAAATGATAGATTCTCTAGAAGAGATGTAAACAATTTTTTATTTCTTAAAATGACATCATTCTTACCCTCATGGAACCCATTTATTCATGGCAATTAACTAAGAAATTTGGAACTTGTATAGCCAATGAGGTTAAGAGGTGAGGTTAGATACACACTGTGTCTACACTGGAGTTGAAGGGTATTTTGGGATTGTATGCAAACAGGAAAGCTCTTTTCCCATCCCAAATTAATCACAGTAGCATAGACCTCTCTATGCAGCAACATGGGCAACAATCCAGGAGCCTGAAATCAGAGAGGAGCCAAAGAAAGGAGGTGGAAAGCTGCAGAGATGTTGGTACGCATAGAAAGTCTCTCAGCTGTGGGCCCTTTTTAGTGTGGAAAACACATTTGCTGCGCTAATCAACCAGTGACAGGCATTTTGAAGCATGTATCTGAAGGGAGAAAAACATTCTTTGAAATCAGTTTATGAGAATTCGTCTTTAAAATCTGATGTTGAAATAGATCCAGAGACATAGAAGCATGGAACAGACTGTCGAATCTCAGAGGGAAGGTGGGGGTGAGTGGGTGGTGGGAAGAGACCAACCAAAGACCTTGTGTGCATATATGCATAACCCACGGACACAGACAATAGGGTGGTGAAGGCCTGGGGGGGGGGGTAGGAGCGGGCTAGAAGAGGTCAGTGGGGGGTAAGGGGACATACGTAATACTTTCAACAATAAAGATTTTTTTAAAAATCTGATGTTGAGTGGTTTTTGTAGAGAATCACTTACAAAGTTGTATGAAAAAGTGACCATTTTACTGCAGAACAGAAGAAAGAAGACAAAAACTTGACACCAAAAAAAGCAGCATTTGAGATATTCCTCCTCAGCATAGGTCTTCAGTTTAGCTCAAATGAACACTTGTAAAAATTAAAAAAAGAAAACAAGCAGCTAAATCAGATATTTTCTAGCCACATTTGGCTAAGGGTTATTGTTTTTGCCAATTCCTGTTAAGGAATACCTCATGTTAATGCCCCTATTCCATGGTAAAACACTTACATTTTTAAAAATATTATTAAAAATAATTAGTAATTAAAGCTTGAGTTCTTTAATGTTTGAGTCCTTCAATACAGTGTAAGTTAGAAGTTTATGTGCCAACAATTATTTATGCAGTAATGAAAAAATTTATAATAAAATTTATATTTCTTATTAAGTTGTGTCATTCTTGATGATTATTTTCTGTTGCTTTTATAAAGCCCCAAATTAAACTTCTCCTCTAGGTCCTATTAGAAGTTGCTAGCAGGCAGAATGGAGCACATGTGAGAACTTCAGGCAGTATTCCTGCGCGTCAAGGTGAAAGCTGTTTTTTACAGAATATGAAGACTTCTGAGATCTGGCATCCTTCATCTGGCCAGCCTTATCTTTCACCAACTCCCCTCTTTGTACTTCATGAAACAAGCACATAGCTACGGGGAGCTCCCCGAGATGCCAGGCAATTTCAGTTCTCCACAGCTTTGCTCACATTGCAGGCCTCCAGGTCTAAAATATCCCTCCAGCCCCGTCCACACCTGCCTGTGAACTATTTTTACATCTTTCCAGACTTAGTTCACACCAAGCATTAAGGCATCCCCTATTACACCTTTTTTAAAAAAAACCTACATAGAGCCCTGGCCAGTTTGGCTCAGTTGATAGAGCATTGGTCTGCGGACTGAAGGGTCCTGGGTTCTGTACTGGTCAGGGCATGTACCTCGTTTGCAGCCTCCTCCCTGGGCTTATGTGGGGAGGCAACCAATAATCAATAGAAGTGTTTCTCTCTGCCTTTCTTTCTGTTTTTCCCTCTCTCTGAGAATTTAAAAAACAAAAACAGAAAATCAAATCAATGTGTGAGTTAAAGAACAACAGCCCTGGCTGGTTTGGCTCAGTGGATAGAGCATTGCATGCACACAGTCCCAGGTTTGATTCCGGTCCATCACTTGCCGGCTTGATCCCCAGTGGGGGGCGTGCAGGAGGCAGCCGATCCATGGTTCTCTCTCATCATTGATGTTTCTATCTCTCTCTCTCTCTCCCTCTCCCTTCCTCTCTGAAATCATAAAAATATACTTTAAAAAAACAACAAATACCTAAATAGAAATAACCACTCCCACATTTGTGCTCCTAGGTACCCTGCCCATAATCTAGCACAGCAATTATGATACTTTATTGCCTGTACATGCTTGTCTCCTAACACTAACAAGTAAACTCCCTGCTTTGCATCCACACTTTCCTACGGGGCATTCAGTAAATATTTGGGAACCAGTGAGTGAAGGACAGTACTTTAATAATGCGTGATCCTGTGGTGCTACAGGCAACACCTGCACTTACAGTTGTCCCCTTCCCTGCGCTTTCACTTTTTGCAGTTTCAGTTACCCACGGTCAACCACAGTCCAAACATGTTAAGGGCCAATTCCAAAACAAATAAATTTAAGTATAAAAATGTGCGCCATTCTGAGCAACAGGATGAAATCTCGCAAGTCCCACCCCATCCCACCCAGGACTGACTCATCCCTTTGTCCACACTGTGTACCCTCTTCACCTTTAAGTCACTTAGTAGCCACCTGGGTTATCCGAGCCACTGTTGATCCATTGTGTTTGTGTTCTCGAAACCTTTATATACTTAGTAATATCCTGAAAGCCAGAGTAACAATACTGGCCATTTGGATATGCCGAAGAGAAGCCTTAAAGTGATTCCTTTACGTGAAAGGGTGAATACAGTACACTGAGGTATTTTGGGAGAGAAATCACATGTACAGACTTTTATTACAATTCTAGAGGCCCAGCACATGATTAAATTGTGCTCATGTAGGGTCCCCCAGGCCTAGCCTGCCATCAGGGCCATGTCTGCCGCTCTGTGATGCCTCGCACGCTCTGTGGATGCTGCTGGTGCCCCACGAGGCTCTGCCGATGCTGCTGGCGCCCAGGGTGGGGGGTAGGTTGGGGGGGAGGGCCCGAGAGGTGCTCCAGTACCTCCTGGTGATCGGTTGTTTGGTTGTTCCACTGTTACGGCGTCATGACCACAGGCCTTGTATGATATAGAAGTTTTTGTGATTGTTCTATTTTATTGTTAGATGTTGTTAATCTCTTACTGTACCTAATTTATAAATTAAACTTTATCATAAGTATGTATGTATATATGGGAAAAAAACTAGTATATGTTGGGTTCAGAACTATCTGTGGTTTCAGGAATGCACTGGGGTCCTGAATGTATGCCCAGTGGATAGACTGGCTGCATTGGCTCAGGGAGCAGGAGCAACTGCTGGATTCTCAGAACAATTTATATACACATTTAAAAAATAACTATTGATGCCGTGGCCGGTGTCACTAAGTGGTCAGAGCGCTGGCCTATCCAAAGCGTCTTGTGTTCAATTCCTGATCAAGGGCACATACCTAAGTTGCAGGTTCTATCCCTGGCAGATTGGGGTGTGTGTGGGAGGCAACCAATCGATGTGTCTCTTTCACATTAATGTTTCTCTTCCTCCCTCCCTTCCACTTTTTATAAAATCAGTGGAACAATATCCTCCAGTGAGGACTACAAAAAACTAAATGAATAAAATAAAAAGCATCATTGCTGATTCTGAAGAGCCAGGATCTTCTCCTCTTACTGTGGCATTCCGGCAAGCCCTTTAACTTGTCTGGTTTCTCAGGTTTCTTGATAGAGTTAATCTAGGTTATTTTTAACATCAGTTTCAACTCTAAAGTTCTCTGATTTAAAAAAAAATTCACAAGGAATAAAATGTTTATATTGCAACAGGAAGAGCAAACAGGTTTCAGAAACACAGATACCATTGAGAAATTCAGATTAAAACCCAGAAATATAGATTTTGACACAGACTCTCTAGTAGATCAGCAGTCAAGTATATATTGACTGATGATATATATTTATTTTTATTTTATATATATCTATTGATTTCAGAGAGGAAAGGAGAGGGGGAGAGAGATAGAAACATCAATGATGAGAGAATCATTGGTCAGCTGCCTCCTGCACACCCCCTATTGGAGATCGAGCTCACAACATGGGCATGTGCCCTTGACTGGAATTGAACCTGGGACCTTTCAGTCAGCAGGCCGAAGCTCTATCCACTGAGCCAAACCAGCTAGGGCAAAAGTTGAGTCCTTAAGATATTTTTAAGTAAATGTTCATGTTTGGCTATATTTTAAATCAAATAAAAATGAACATTATTATAATAGTATTAGTAAAAATAAAACACTTTTATTAAAAGACTAGAGGCCCAGTGCACAAAGTTTGTGCACTCGACGGGGGGAGGGGGAGCCCTCAGCCCAGATTGGGAGAGGGCACAGGCCAGGCCGAGGGACCCCACCAGTGCACGATTGGGGCCAGGGAGGGACACGGGAGGTTGGCCAGCCGGGGAGTGACTGCAGGAGGGCTCCAGGGTGTGTTCGGCCCATCTTGCTCAGTCCCAATCAGCCGGACCCCAGCAGCAAGCTATTCTACCGGTTGGAGCATCTGCCCCCTGGTGGTCAGTGCATGTCATAGCGAGGGGTTGAGCGGCCTTAGCATATCATTAGCATATTACCCTTTGATTGATTGAATGGCTGACCAGACGACTGGACACTTAGTATATTACGCTTTTATTATATAGGATAGGAGGGAAGTCACTTCTACCATGTGACTCTAATAAGTCAATCTTTGATGTTCTGAGAATTTTTTTATTCCCCAAATATGGGTTTTCTAGAGTTTTTCTCAGTATGGGTCACATGAATTTCTTTCAGATTCGTTATAGCAAAAGTGGGAAATTGAGGAGAAAGTGACTACAGAAGAGGTTGGCTTGTTTCTTTCCTGGCAAATGTTGCCTGTGGTTTTAGGAGACAATTTCATTGCCAAACAGATCAGGAATATCAGGCTTCTTTATAATGTGGAGATGTTTTTAGTTTTTTCAATCTTGCTCTTACATCCTCTTCATTTCCAAGCACCTGTAAATATGACTCATCTAGATAACCTATTAATTTTACTTTCTATGTGATGAAATTGTTCAAGAGTTATTTAGAATCAAAGTTTATGACCAGATTGTCTTATTTTTACCCATTTTATGCAAAACAAGTTTCTGCTATTTTTTCCCCCTTAAGAAATAATTTCTTACAATTATCATGCCTTCAGCATATACCTTTTCTGTGGTAGCAAAGAAGAAATCCAGAACTTCTGCCTTTGCTTGTTCAAAGGAGATATATTAAAAATAATAACAATAAAAATGGTTAACTGTTTGTTTTCATAGAACATCTGCTAGATTTAAGATATGCATTATGCCTACTATTCCTAACAACTATATGAATTCAGTATTATCTCAATGTTTTAAGGTAATTATGTATAATAGAAACCATTTACTGTGCAGTCACTTCTATATACATGATTTAATTCACTTCTTGCAAAAACCTTTGCGTATATATTTACATGGTTAATAGAGGCCTGATGGAGGGAATGGCTAGTTCTCCCCATCTTAGTATGAAAAGCTTCCAAGAAGATGCTGTCATGCAATACAGAAGAGGAGCTAATGAGACTAACTTCTAAGGTGTGAATTAAAAGCATCCAACTTTGACCAAACTTGGTTGAAAAAAACAAACCACAAGTAATCAGAAACAAAAGCTATCAGTTCTAATAATATTGATAGGAAAGCTTGTAAAGAGAGTGAATAATTTTTTTGACAGGTTCAAAGCTAATAAAAATACAAAGCTTTATTTTTCCACATATGCCACCCAGCTAATGTCATGCTATCATTATGAGCTGTACAGTGTCAGAAAATGATAATATATCTCTGCTAATCTCACACTACTATGAATCACCAATTCAAAATGCATGATTACTGGTTGTGGGTTAATATCATTAGCTTCATACTTGATATATATAATGACCTAAAATATACATTGTCTTAATTAGCTAAACTTCAAGTGAATTGCTTATCCTATTTTAACAAGTACCATATATCTAGACAAAAATGTATTTTCTAGTTAACCTTATGTCTTACTACATTTGGATTTCTTATGGCACCAATCATAATAATTATGGCAGGTAATGCTGTTGTACACCAAAGACTCATCCTCTTTTGAGTAGTTGTTGGGAAGTGGCTTCCCAGCTGAAACTACATTTCCCAGCCTTCCTTGCATCTGGGTGTGACCCTGTGACTAGTTCTTGCCAATAGAATGTGAACTAAAGTAAGATTTGTTTCATTTCCAGGCTGAACTGCCTAAAACCCAAGTGTGCCTCCTTTACATTCTTCTTCCTTACCTTTTTGCTGAATAGAGAGGACTGGGACATAGTTTTGGAGGGCAGAGACCCAAGGAGGAGAAAGCTTGAACTGTCTGCTGACCAGTAGCCCTGATATTGGATATTATGTAAACTGGAAATGTGCTCTATTACTTTAAGTTCCTGATATCAGTTATGAGCAGGTGTTACCTTAATGCAACTCCTTACACATAATAATGCTCACTCCATAGTTTCTGATTATTAGCATCTATGTTCCAGATCACTAGATTTATGAGACTGGATTTACATTGTGGTCCTATAACTATATATATATATATATATATATATATATATATATATATATATATATATAATTTCTACGTTAGAATTTCTATATATATTGAGAATTTTCTACTTATTTTTGCTTCCCCATTCCTAAAACCCTGAATTAGTCCATGTGAAATAACTATTATGTTCAAATTGAAGTTGATTATTTTATACAATAAGTATGTGACTCATTTAATTCCAAAGGAGATGGTGTATAATATTTTATTCCAAAAGGAGTATCAGTAGATATTGTAAGTGATTGGGGTAGCAGTTTTCTCTTGGTCCTCTGTTCTTGTTTTTATCACTTCTTACCAGAAGTTAATTAGCTTTGGTACATGTTTTAGTAGATAGTTAGTGTTCAATGTAGGAAACCAGGGAACCTGACTTTATCTTGACTACACCACAAAGTCCATTAAATATTGTTAAGTTAGCATGCCTCTGAGAAGAGAGAGACTATAGCTATCTCTCAATAAAGAATAAGCCCATCTTGGAACTTCTGATTATTCATGCAGCATCATTCACTTTTTTTCATTAAGCGAGCCACCTGTCTTTTAGAGCACCTTCTACTTTTTGGCCTGTATACTAAGGGGCAGGTAGAGATGAAGTTAAAACCAGCCTATCTAGTTATAGAGGGGTGGGCAAAAGTAGGTTTACAGCGATGAGTATACAAAACACAGAGTTTATCCTTGTATTATTATTATTTATTAATTATTGTATTATTTTACATACAAACAACTGTAAACCTACTTTTTAGCCCACCCTTGTATTTGAGAACCTAAAGCCATGTTCTTTGAAGGTCTTGGATGACTTCTGTCTCCTTGTAGGAACGTGTTTACGGATTAATTATAGTCTAAGTTGCCTTTTACCAGATCAAATATTGTGTGGGTGGTATATTCTAGGAAACTTGATTTTAAAATACTCCACCATGGTTCCTAATATGGAGATGACCATAATTAGAGGAAGCAGTAGGTTAGGTTGGAAACGGTTTATGGTTAGGAGCTGGTGTTTTGACCCTTTCCTGTATATTTCGTTGATATTCCCCAACCCGTGGTGGTCTTTGGTCTGTGGCTCATAGCTTGGCCAGGGGGTTAGCCAGAGGTCTCAGTGAAAGCAGTAAAGGAGGTCATGTGTGGCATATCAGCAGGGCTGGTACACCCACTTGTCTGGGGAGGAAGTGGAGGCTGGGTCAGGAAAGTGGTCTTTTCCCGCTTTTAGACAATGCAATGCCAAAGCATCTCAGACAGGGTTTTCCTTTATTTTTGTTTATGTGGTATTGGTTCAGACACAAGTAAAGTTGTGGTGTCTTAACCTCTAGTAAGATTTCAAACATACATCTTGCTTCATCAAGATTGATGTCTTAGGAGTCCAGTTTGTATCTTAGAGATGATAGTATTCTGAATTTAGAAGGATAAAGAAGATACACTTGCATTTAAATATCATAATTTTTGACTAGTAATTAATGAAAAACACTTTATTTTTCCTTTTTAAGAAGAAGGATAAGAATCCTACACATAGGAAGTTTATTTTCATAAAACATAGTTTACTTTCATAATATTTTTGTAAAATTGGGAAAATGATATTATATCTTGTGGTCCTATCTTCTATCCTGGGTTTTAACCAAGTGAGCAGGAGGACTAGGACCAGGAAATAAAATCAGTTAAACTTTTATCGGACTATGCTAGGCATGTGTGAACACATCTTTTCCTCACACAAAGGATTTGCAGGTTTTTTTCAAACAAAAATTCATGAAACACCCCTGGTCAGTTTGGCTCAGTAGTTAGAGTATCAGCCTGAGGACTGAAGGGTCTCGGGTTCGATTCCCAGTTAAGGGAACATATCCTGGTTGCAGGTTTGATCCCTGGCCCCATTCAGGGAAAGTGCAGAAGGCAACCAGTCAATGTATCTCTCTCACATTGATGAATAATGTTTTAGTATAAGTATGTCTCACATATGCAAATCTTTTTATACATTCAATATTTGGGACATTCTTATACTAAAAAATTGTCCATTAGGTTATCTAAAACTCATTTAACTAGATACTTTGTATTCTATCTGGAATGCTATACGATGGCAATAAAAAACACACACCAGTGCATGGTGTATGTTTGTGAGCAGAAAGATTACATAGTAAAATTGAATTTTAAAAGGATCAGTCTCTATTTAATTTGCATCTATGATACCTCAGGATCTTCATTCTTCTCATTCCACTAATATTGATGAATGCCTGTGAGGTGTGAGGCAGATACAAAATCAAATAAGCTTCCAACTTCACCTTAAATGGAGTCTTTTTGCTGGTACTTGCTATAGGATTTTTTTTTTTTTTTGAGGGGGGTGACTAATGGCAAGACGTATAAAATCTGGTAAAAAAGATCAAATTGTTGTAAACATCTCTTCTTAGCTCTCAAACTTTAGTGGTTTTTGGGTGGTATTAAAAATTATAATCTATTATGGGTGCTTAAGACAAGAATATTTTTGAAAATTGAAAATTAAAAAAATTAGTTTTAAAGAGTTTGAATATTGCATTATTTTATGAGTCATCATTACCTTTTATTTTTTTAGTTTTTTTTTCACAAAAAACGATTTTAAATAAAATGTTACATGCAGTAAACCTTAATAATTCAAGAAAAACGATCTTAAATATAATAACGTTACATGCAATAAACATTAATATCACAAGAAAAAATGATTTTAAATATAATAATGTTATATACAATACACACCAATTATTCAAGAAAAATGATCTTACATATAATAATATTACATGCAATAAACATTAATATTTCAAGAATAAAAGAATTTTAAGTATAATAATATTACTAAAACTGTACCTACATAGTATGATATCACAAAAGTTGTAGGAAATATTAAAACTCCGCAAATAACAGGATTACTTCTATTATATTCTAGAATATTTTTTCCTTCTGGCTGTATTTTTGTTCAACGGTTTCTTTTCTATTCTTCTGAAATAGTCATTGAAATATCTCTGTGGAAATATAAAGAAGTAATATAATTTTGCAGAATATGATTAACCAGTATAAGTTTGTCAAATTTGACTTTATGACTATATTCTAGGAAAATAGAAAAGCAAAACTCAATAAGGAAATAGTCTGGAACTAAATTTCAATAAATGTCCCAGAGATGAAGCTTTGTGTCAAGGTCCTTTGTACATTGATTTAATAGATTTGGTTTTTGCAGTTTTAAATACATTATTCCTTGAATCTTATCCTGATGATCTATACTAATAAAAGGGTAATATGCTAATTAGACTGGATATCTTTTGGACGTCCTTCAGGACAAAGCCACAGTGGCGGGAGCTGAGGCACAGGTGGTTAGGGGTGATCAGGTCGGCAGGGGAGAGCAGTTAGGAGTGAGCAGGCCTGCAGGGGAGGGCAGTTAGGGGCGATCAGGCCAACAGGGGAGGGCAGGTAGGGGCAATCAGGCAGGCAGGCAGAGGCAAGTTAGGGGTGATCAGGCAGGCAGGCAGGAGAGTGGTTAGGAGCCAGTGGTCCCAGATTGCTGTGGTATTGGGCCTAAATTGGCAGTTGGACATCCCCCGAGGGGTCCCGGATTGGAGAGGGTGCAGGCCAGGTTGAGGGACCCCCTGGTGCATGAATTTTGTGCACTGGGCCTCTAGTATAACATAATTGGATCCAGTCTTCCCATTCTCCTTGCTCAGCTCTGGATTAGAGAGAATGGCCCTACAGGCTGCATTCCCAAGACCAGTTACTGCATGAGTTTTAAAGTTCCTTATTTTAAGATTGACTCATTTGAAATACGGCATTGGAAGAGAGCTCTATGGATACCCTCAACTGCCAGAAAGATGAACAAGTGGATCCTAGGGCAAATTAAGCCTGAAACATCCCTGGAGGCAAAAATGACAGAACTGAAGTTGTCCTACTTCAAGCACATCATGAGAAGGCAGAATTCTTTGCAAAAGACAATAATGCTGAGAAAAATAGAAGGCAGTAAAAAGAGGAAGACCAAATATGAGATGGATTGACTCCATACAAGAAGCCATAGGCATAAGTCTGCAGGAGCTGAGCAGGGCTGTTGACAGGTCATTGCAACATCATTTGTTCATTAAGTCATCAGGAGCTGGAGCTGACTTAGTGGCATCTATACTAATAAAAGGGTAATATGCTAATTATACCGGATAGACCGGACATCCTTCCGAACAAAGCCACAGCAGCTGTGAGGGCCTATGGCCAGCGGCTCAGGAGAGGCAGTAGTGCAGGAGAGGCGGTTGTGAGGGAGAGGCAGCAGTGCGGGAGAGGGGGTGGCATGGAAGAGGCAGCGGTGTGGGCTGGTCCAGCACTGTGGCCCCTTCCACAGAGGCAGTGGGAGAGGTGGTTGCGTGGTCCTGGTCCCAGTGCTGCCCCTTCTGCAGAGGTAGCCACGCTGGCCTGGTCCCGGCACCACACCTCCGCAGAGGCTGGGTGGGGTGCGACCTGCTGTGCCTCAACCTCCCACAGCCCCTCCCCTAGCTGGCCTAGCCCCAGATCGCCCCCCACCCACCAGTGGGCAGGGGGTGGGGCCAGCATTAAGAAGCAAGGGCCGAGGACCGGCAGCTGCCGTGGCTGGCAGTGGCAGCAGCAGCGGGGTGATGGGGGCAGCACCTTCCCCTGATTGGCCTGGTCTCCTCCCGCAGAGGGAGGCCAGAGGCAGCAGCTGCAGTGGGGTGATGGGGGCAGTGCCTTCCCCTGATCTGCCCAGACGCCTCCCGTAAAGGGAGGCCAGACTGCAGTAGGACATCCCTTGAGGGCTCCTGGACTGTGAGAGGGGGCAGGTCGGGCTGAGGGACTGTCCCCCAGTGCACAAATTTTTGTGCATCAGGCCTCTAGTATAGTAATAAACAGCTCTCTGGTGGGGAAAAGATGATTATGTGTAGCCACAGAAAAGTAGAAGAGACAAAGGGAGTGTACCATCCAGGACCTGATCCCTGTCAGATCCCGTTCTCTCATTCTCCTTGCTCAGCTCTGGATTGGAGGGAATGGCCCTGTAGGCTGCATTCCCAAGATCCCATTTCATCTCCCTTTTGGCTAGTTTCAGTTAATGGATGGCCCTTACAGGAGACAGGCGGGCAGGAAGAATGGAGAAGCCGGCTGAGTATTTCTCCTCTCTCTCTGCATGGGCTGCATCTCTGACAGTGCCTGTGCCTTCTTCATGACCCCAGCTTTTGCTTCCAGACCTCAGGCTCTGATCTCTAGTACCATTCCCTTTCCCTCCTCTGATTTACGGAGGGCAGTGTCTAACTGATGTTGTTGATTCACGGTGCCTTTCTAGCTTCTCAGATCTCTCATCTTCCATGTTGTCAGTTCCCTGTGTTAAATTCTTGCTATTATATGTACTTGAAGGTTTCTAGTTTTCTGGATAGACTTTGCTCAATACAGAGAACATAGGATTTTTTTAGGAAAATATCAGGAAACCGAGGATCCATATTTTTCTCTCATTGACATAGTCTTCAGAGAATTTCCAATAAACAAATGAACAACATTTCCTTTAGCATAAACACTCTGTTTCAAGAACAAGAGACTGCTCAGGGTCTTCCAGAATAGATGATTCCCAAGAATGTTTGACATGAACCTGCACTTAGCGCCAAATCAAGATTTCCTTTATTTTCTAAGTGAAATCAGACAATTTCCTTTTTTCTAGTGAAGATGAGGAGCTATCATTTTTAGAACAATAATCTATAAATATAAAAAGCCAGTGACCCTAACGGCCATAACTACCATAATAACTGGTTGCTATGATGCTCACTGTGGCCAGTGAACTGCCCATCAGGGGGTGGGGCCGGCTGGCCAACCTTGCGGCCCCTCCCCCCTGCCAGCCTGCCCCTGATCAGACTCTCCCACCCTGATCAAGAGCAGGGCCACCTGCCAAATGCCCCTCTCTTCACCCCCCCAGCCAGCCCCTCCCCCCTGGCCTACAGCCCCTCCCCCCTGCTGCCTACCCCTGATCGCACACCCCCACCCCTATTGGCACCCCACCCCATTCAGGGTTGGGGCAGGCCGGCCCACCACCCACAGCCCCTCCCCATGGCCTGCGCTGCCCCAAATCAGCCCCCCAACCCCAATCGGGGACAGGGCCCCCCAGCCAATCACCTGCGGCCCCTTCCCCCAGCCGGCCTGGCCCTGATCGAGCCCCAATCGGGGCAGGCTGGCTGGCCAACCTCCCGCTATCTCCTCCTCCTGACAGGCCCAGCCATGATTGGGGCCAGGCTGGCCAGACCCCACCCATGCACGAATTCGTGCACTGGGCCTCTAGTCTATATATATAAAAGCCTAAGTGACCATTACAACGGAATAACTGGAAGGACCAGAACGACCAGTCGCTATGATGCGCACTGACTACCAGGGGGCAGACACTCAATGCAGGAGCTGCCCCCAGCCTGCAGGCCCTGATTGCCAATGGAGCTTGCCGGCCAACATCCCGGTCCCTCCCCCTGGCCAGCAGGCCCCGATCTCCTGATCGGGGCTGGGCCCCGGGGCTGGGACTGGGAACTGGGGTGGGTGGTGGCAGACATGGCCCCTTTCCCAGGGTGCCGAGGGCTGGCTCCCTACTCCAGAGTCCCACGCCCTATACCTCCCCCCAGCTGGCAGGCCCTAATTGGTCCACCACCAGCCCACCTCGATGGCAGTTGGCTCCTCCCCCTGGCTGGCAGGTCCTGATTGCCTGATCTGGACCAGGCCCCGGGCTGGGATAGGGAACTGGAGGTGGGTGGCAGTGGATGCGGGTGGTGAGGGAAGAAGGATGGGGGAGGCGGGGTGGCAGTGTGTGGGTGGCAAGGGATGGAGGTGGTGGGGAGGTGGGAAACCTGATCGGCCCTGATCGCCGGCCAGGCCTAGGTACCCCACCCATGCATGAATTTCATGCACCAGGCCTCTAGTTCTTACATAAATATGTAAGGGAAAAGAGAATGAAAAAGGAAGAATGAGATGGGGAAAGAAAGGAGCTTAGAGATAGGAGAAAGGAAATAAAGATGACATAGGATCAGATAATATAGCTAATGTCTTTAAGAGAAGGACAATAACTTTGGTTAAAAGGGGATTTATTTATGTTTTTATATTTTTATTGATTCAGAGATGAAGGGGGAGAGAGAGAGAGAAACATCAGTGATGAGAGAGAATCATTGATCAGCTGCCTTCTGCATGCACCCCACTGAGAATTGAGCCTACGACCCAGGTATGTGCTCTGACCAGGAACAAACCATGATCAAAATCATAAATCATCCTATCTAATAAAAGAGTAATATGCAAATTAACCATCACTCTGCTACACCCATAAGCCATGCCCACCAGCCAGTCAGGAGATAATATGCAAATTAACCCAACCAAGATGGCTGTGGCCATGGAGTGAGCAGGAGGCTTGGGTTTCACTAGCAATGGAGGAAGCCAAGCTTTCCGCACACCCTGGCGGGCCCAGGCCTCCATTCAAGGCTACAAAGTTTCAATTATAGAAGATAAATAAATCCCAACAAAAATGGCGGCAGCCATGGAGCTGGAGAGAGCAGGAGAGAGCAGGAGGCTTGAGTTGCCCCCGGCGATGAAGGAAGCCAAGCTTTCTGCAGCTCAGGCTTGCCTTGGCCTCTGCTTAAGGCTACAAAGTTTCAATTATAGAAGATAAATAAATCCCAACAAAAATGGCTGTGGCCACGGAGCAAGCAGAAGGCTTGGCTCTGCTCAAGGCTACAAAGTTTCAATTATAGAAGATAAATAAATCCCAGATACCAGGGCCTCCACTTGGGTTGCCAGGGGGCGTGGCTGGTCTGCAAACCACCACAGGCCCCTTGCCCAGGCCACCCCATGCCCCAAAGGAGCCCCCACTCTGATCCAGGACACCAGCTGGCCTCCACCCATGCACCAGGCCTCTATCCTATCTAATAAAAGAGTAATATGCAAATTGACCATCACTCCATCATACAAGAAGGTTGCCCCTATGTGGTCAAAGATCCTGCTCCCATGTGGACACAAGATGGCCACCACAAGATGGCCAGCAGGGGATGGCAGTTGGGAGGGACTAGGCCTGCAAGGGAGGGCAGTTGGGGGGGGGGGGGACCAGGCCTGCAGAGGAGGGAAGTTGGGGGCAACCGGGCCTGCAGGGAAGGGCAGTTGGGGGGGACCCAGGCCTGCAGGGGAGAGCAGTTGTGGGGGGGACCAGGCCTACAGGGAAGGGCAGTTGTGGGGGACCAGGCCTATAGGGGAGGGCAGTTAGGGGTGACCAGGCCTGCAGGGGAGGGCAGTTAGGGGCAATCAGGCTGGCAGGGGAGCAGTTAGGCATCAATTAGGCTGTCAGGGGGTGATCAGGCTGGCAGGCAGAAGTGGTTAGGGGCAATCAGGAAGGCAGGCAAGTGAGCATTTGGGAGCCTGCAGTTCTAGATTGTGAGGGTTGGGCCTAAATGGGCAGTTGGACATCCCTCGAGGGGTCCCAGATTGGAGAGGGTGCAGGCTGGGCTGAGGGTCACTCCTCCCCCCCATGCACAAATTTTGTGCACCAGGCCTCTAGTAGTAAATATAAAAATGAAGTTTTTAATATACATTGAGAATATTAATCATCTCAACCTCTCAGTGAACCCTTAGTTTTCATAGTGAAAGCAGTGAGCTTGACAAATGGGCAGCAATAGCACAAACCTGATGGAGGGTAGGAGGTAGTGACGTGGCCTTGGTCTATGCAGGTGTAAATGCCTTACTCATAGATACTGAGAACAGATTGATGGTTGATAGAGGGGAGGGGTTGGGGGCTCGGTGAAAAAGGTGAAGGGATTAAGAAGTAAAAGTTGGCAGTTATAGAATAGTCACAGAGATATGAAGTACAGTATAGGGAATATAGTCAATTATATCATAATAATTATGTATGGGGCCAAGTGGGTACTTGAAATATCAGGGGGACCACTCTGATTGTCTAGCTACTATGCTATACATCTCTAAATTTATACAGAATAATACTGAATGTAACTGTAATTGAAAAAAAAGACAATTTATTATTATTTTTTTAATTTAATAAATCTTTATTGTTCAGATTATTACAATTGTTCCTCTTTTTCCCCCATAGCTCCCCTCCACCCAGTTCCCACCCCACCCTTTGCCCTTACCTCCCCCTCACTGTCCTCATCCATAGGTGTACGATTTTTGTCCAGTCTTTTCCCGCACCCCCCACACCCCTTTCCCCCTGAGAATTGTCAGTCCACTCTCTTTCTATGCCCCTGATTCTATTATATTCACCAGTTTATTCTGTTCATCAGATTTTTAATTTACTTGATTTTTAGATTCACCTATTGATAGATATGTATTTGTTGTTCATAATTTTTATCTTTACCTTTTTCTTCTTCTTCCTCTTCTTAAAGAATACCTTCAGCATTTCATATAATACTGGTTTGGTGGTGATGAACTCCTTTAGCTTTTTCTTATCTGTGAAGCTCTTTATATGACCTTCAATTCTGAATGATAGCTTTGCTGTGTAGAGTAATCTTGGTTGAAGGTTCTTGCTATTCATCACTTTGAATATTTCTTGCCACTCCCTTCTGGTCTGCATAGTTTCTGTTGAGAAATCAGCTGGCAATCGTATGGGTGCTCCTTTGTAGGTAATTAACTGTTTTTCTCTTGCTGCTTTTAATATTCTCTCTTTGTCTTTTGCTCTTGGCATTTTAATTATGATGTGTCTTGGTGTGGTCCCCTTTGGATTCCTTTTGTTTGGGGTTCTCTGTGCTTCCTGGACTTGTAAGTCTATTTCTTTCACCAGATGAGGGAAATTTTCAGTCATTATTTCTTCAAATAGGTTTTCAGTATCTTGCTTTCTGTTTTCTTCTGGCACCACCATGATTCTGATGTTGGTACGCTTGAAGTTGTCCCAGAGGCTCCTTACACTATTTTCAAATTTTTGGATTCTTTTTACTTTTCCGCTTGAGTGTTTTTTGCTTCTTTGTATTTCAAATCTTTGACTTGATTCTTGCGTTCCTCTAGTCTGCTGTTAGGTCTCTGTATAATATTTTTTATTTCAGTCAGTGTATGTTTAATTTCTAGCTGGTCCTTTTTCATATCCTCGAGGGTCTCACTAAATGTATTGGCCTTTTCTAGGAAATTCTTGAAAAACCTTATAACTGTGGTTTTGAACTCTATATCCAGTCGTTTGCTTTCCTCCATTTCTTTCATTTGTGATCTGAGTCTTTTTCATTTTTGCTGCTTCCCTGAGTTGGTAGAGTAGCTTTGTGTGGTAGGTGTCCTATATGGCCCAGTGGCTCAGCCTCCCCAGTTACCTGAGGTGGACACTCTTGGTGCACCCCTTTGTGGACTGTGTGTACAGCCTTGTTGTAGTTAAGTCTTGATTGTTGTTGGGAAGAATTGGGAAGAATTGACCTCCAGGCCAATTGGCTGTGAGGATCAGCTGTGTCTATGCTGGGAGAACTTCTGTGCTGGAGACACCCTTATGAGACAAGACTTGCAAAATTGCAAAAGCCTCTGTGCTCAGCTTGGATGGAGCGGAGTCTCAGGGCAGAGCAGACAGCCTTGGCTTCCCATCAGCCCTGCCCTATGAGGCCCCTGGGTCTCAGTGTCCCTCGGTAATCGCTGTAAGCACCTCTGATAGAAAGCTGCCCTCGAGTTTTGCCCACTGCCAGACAGTCCAGTTTCTCCCCGAATGAGTCTGGGTTCCCAGAAACTCGCCCAGAACTGGAGTTCAGTGCAGTTGGGAGCTTCCGTCTCCTTCCCCCTTTAGAAAGCCAGCTGCACACTCAGCCACCCATGCACACAGCTGCCCGTCCTCTCCACACGCTCGCATGTCTCTGTTCCTCAGCCTTTTGCATCTCCTCTGATTCTCCATGTGCTTTCCTCTTTCCTTCGGTTGTAGAATTTCCACTCAGCCAGCTTTCCTGTGGTTCTGGATGGTGTCCGTTTTGTCTTTTAGTTGTAGTTTTGATATTGTTGTGTGAGGCAGCAGTTTAGGTGTTTACCTATGCCGCCATCTTGGTTTCTCTCAATTTATTTTTTTAATTCCTTACTGCAGACATTTACTTACAACATTGTGAGTTAAGGGCTTTATTAGCTGACCTGTTAGGAAAGGTCAACCCTTCAATTAGGATTTGTGTAAGTTACAGAGGCACTCACTGCTTTCTGGAATCAAATACAAAGAAGACAAGGCCTTTCTTAAAAGTCCCAACATTATATAGTTATACAGTTTACCATTACCCTAAAGAGCGAGGGCTTTGTGGCCAGGCTGCCTCAGTTTATATGCTGCTTTGCTCACTTCCTTAATGAGGCACTTGGAGCAAGTTAGTTAACCTTGTGAGGTCTCCTTTGTAAAATAGATACAGACACAGCATCTCCTTCAGAATCTCATTGTGAAGGTTAAATTTGCTCATAGATATAAAATTTAGGCCAGATCTAAAACTTAGTAAGCACCCAATAAAGATTAAATTTTATAATTGCTCAAAATGATACCTATGATTATAGAGCCTGTGTTAAATTCAAAGTGTGGGAAATATACTTTAGACGAATGCTGGTTATATACCATATTAAATGTAAGAAATCATGTTGGTTTATAACTTATTCTATCTCACAAGCAAAGGTGAAGAGAAAAAAAGCTGCATAGTGACAGCTGGGAGATTTGACAAATGGGCAGCAAGAGAAAGTCAATAAAAAAATAAAATTCCTTTCTTCAGGCACATTCTGCACATACAGGTTGAAGGGAAATGCGGCTGCATTTATGGCAGCAAAGTAAGCAGAATAACTGGGATTGGGAAATCTGTAGCAAACTAAAGTCACTGCATTTAGATGGACAACATATTGGGAAATAATTAGGTCTGAAACTGTGGTTAACATTCAGCTTGCATTCACTCTGTTTCCTGAGAGTTTTAGCTTACTGAAGTCAAATGACTTTTTTTTTTTTTTTTTTTTGGTAGATGGAAAATTATGAGCTGTTTAGGGAAATAAGCACATGTCTTAATTGGGCAACATCACCTTTTCCAAGAAAAGTGTAAATGAAACTTTAAAAAATAGTTTAGATAGAAAACAATTGATATGAACTTTCTCTCTCTGTCTTCCTTCCTTCCTATCTCTCCTCTCCTCTCCTCTCCTCTCCTCTCCTCTCCTCTCCTCTCCTCTCCTCTCCTCTCCTCTCCTCTCCTCTCCTCTCCTCTCCTCTCCTCTCCTCTCCTCTCCTCTCCTCTCCTCTCCTCTCCTCTCTCTCTCTCTGTCTCTCTCTCTCTCTCTTTCCCTCTCTCCTTCTCTTCCTCTCTCCCTCTGTCACTATAATTTTGGGACCCTAATTTTGTAGTAGGCTCTGACTTAGTCCTGCTATAATGATTTTGATGATTGAGAGGGTCCATGCAGGATATCCCATATAAAAATTCTGGTAATAAAAGACTTAATTGAAAATAGAAAAATGGCTTTATTATGAATGAATGCATTCAGGTTTAGGAAAGTGTAAATAACTATGCACATACTTTTAGAGAATTTAAGATCCTACTGATCCCCTCCAGAACCAAGTTAACATTTGTTGACTCAAATAATTTGGTTTCCCATCTCTCCTGACTCATCTGGCTGGAACAAGTTTAATGCCAGTGTGGGACTGACTACATGATTCTTCTAGGAAAAGATAGGAAATGCATCAATGTGATTTGAGCTCGTAAGTGTTGAGCAATGCTTCTTCATAGTGAATCCATTGTTCTACCTGTGGCACTTTATGCCACACACAAGCCTTATTTGGACACCAATCCTTCTTCCTTAATACTTGAAAATGCCTATGTGTGGCCTTTGACTAGTTTAACACCCTCACCTTCTCAAGTGTTCAGTGGGAGCACAAATCATTTATTAAAGAGGACTATAGGGTAACTTTTTCAGAACTAGAAAGAAGATCACATGGTTGAGAGTCAAAGCAATGAGAGTGAATGCTCATTATGTGCCTAGGCCTAAAGGGAGATGGGTGGGGGCTCCAAAGGCCAGCTCACTGTCTTTCTCCTGGTTTTGTTTATATAGTCTGTGGAATTGGTGCTATATCATAGCTCCTGGACTCCCTCCTTCCGTGAGACTATATCATTTTGAAAACAGAAGGATGAAGGGTTCAGAGCTACTAAGGAAAATGTGATTAATCACAACTTCTTTTAAGTCACTAGTTCATGAGCAGAAGGGGAGAAAAATGAGCATAGTGAGGGCAGCGAATTGTGACAAATGAGCCTCAGCAGCAAAAAACTAATAGAGGAGAGGAAGTGGGACTCAAATGGGACAACTATTCCCTTTTTCCTGAATGTTCACACCAGTTGAATGAAATATCCTATATAATAAAAGGGTAATAGGCAAATAGACCAAATGGCAGAACAACTGAAAAACCAATCAAAGAATAGTATGTGAATGATATGCTAAGGCTGCTCAACCACTTGCTATGGTGTACACTGACCACCAGGGGGCAGACAGTCAACTGGTCGACCAGTCACTACGACGTTCACTGACCACCAGGGGGCAGATGCTCTGACCGATAGGTTAGCTTGCTGCTGGGGTCCGGCCAATCTGAACTGAGCGAGATGAGCCGGACATGCCCTGGAGCCCTCCCGTGGTCCCTCCCCGGCCATTTGTGCACCGGTGTGGTCCCTCAGCCTGGCCTGTGCCCTCTTGCAATCAGGGACCCCTCAGGAGATGTCAGAGAGCCAGTTTCAGCCCAATCCTGCAGGCCACTCCCCTTGGGAGGGCTCCAGACGCAGGGCTCATGGCTGGTGAGCGCTGCTGTGGCAGCCTCTCCCCATCGGGATTGACTGGGTGTGAGCCCACGGCAGGCACAGTGGGGCTGGGATGAGCAGGAGTGGCAGGTAGGAGCTGCAGGCGGCATTGGACTGCAGGTTTCAGCCTGATCCCTACAGGCCACCCAGAGGGACCCTACCCGTGCACGAATTCGTGCACCGGGCCTCTAGTGTATGTATAAGAAGGAATGCCATCTCTTTCACCTCTCCTGCAAAACTTTTCTGGGTCATCCCAAAAGAAGTGCTGTCCCTCTCTACCCAATGATCATAGCACTTTAAAGATGCTCCTTGTCATGGTAATTAACAGCTGTTCTTCCTCTCAGTTATATGAGACTGGGAGAAAAAAAAGAATATAAAAATAAATCTAAATAAATGGATTTTAAAAATTATTTTGATAGTGTGGTCAAGGAAGGCCTCTTTGAGGCAGTGATATATAAGCTGAGACCTAAAGAATGAGCAAAAACTGGCTATAAAAGCAGGGGAAAAAGAATGTTCCAGAGAGACTGGAGAGCATGTGCAAAGTCACCAAGAAAAGAGAGGATGTGGGGTGTATACTGAGGAACTGAATGTAGGCCAGTTTGACTGGAACTTAGTGAATGCTCCACAGCAAAATAGAGCCTTAGGGAAGGCAAATTCATGCCCAAAATAAATGTCTATTCCAATGGACAAAACATTGCTCATTCCATAATGGAAGTGTTCATTGTAATAAACTTGCCACCAGGTAGCTGGCTGATCACCATGGGAAATGGTGCCATAAGGGGGCTCAGTGTTGGTCTCTGCTGCTGGCAGACCAAGCACTCAGCAGTGGCTCTAGCCAGGTTTCCTAGCTGAGTGACAGTTCATGTCACTAGGTCAATGCATAACCCCCATCCCTGCCACCATGGTCACTTTGTTCATCAGCCCTCTGGGTGACAAGGGTTGGGGCGGGGAAAGAGGCTGACTGGTATCCACAGTATAGGTCATTCTATTTCATTATTAAAATCCTCCTCTGCTAGCATCACCTGAGACACAAATATCTTCACAATTTTTGGCCATTCAGATAGGTCCATCCAAATAGCTCTTCCCCAAATTTCTTTGTCCTTAATTTTTCAATTATGTTTCTTCCAAGTCCCAAACCATCTAATTAAACTGTTGGCCATCCCACCACCCACTCTACTTAAAAAAGAGGGGGGGGGGGTAGAAAGAAAGAGAGAGACCCTGACAACTACCTCTAATTTCATTAGTTAAGTGATTTTTAAATATTTTTTTTCTGGAATATATTGCTTGACCAGATACATATCACAAACTATTTCTTACTTAATTATTGGAAAGCTTGAATCATAAAAGATAATTGTCAATTAAAGATATTTCTACTTCTAGAAGCATACTTAAAATCCACCACAAGATAATCACTTCGGTTATCCTATCACCTTGAGGGTAATAAGATCTTACCAAGTATCTTTATTACTATGCCTTCTTTTTTTTTTTTTTTTTTGCTTTTGTATATGAAACTCATAAAAAAACCCCAAAGTTTAGAGAAAAAAGCAATAAGTAATGTACCAAAGTAATCACACAATATTTTTTAATTTAATTCTATTAAGTTTAAAATTATGAAGTGGCAAAGTCTCTTTCTGTTCTGTCCCCATTTCCCACCCCTCTTTGCTCACCTCTAGCTGCCCCCACCCCTCTTCTCTCTGGCAATCACTACAGTGTTGTCTGTGTCTATGTGTTTTAAATATATATGTTTTGCCTTAATCCCTTTACCTCTTTAATTCTGTACCCCAAACCCCCTCCCTCTGAAAGCTGTCACTCTGTTCCATGTATCCATGCCTCTGTTTCTATTTTGTTCATCAGTTTATTTTTGTTCATTAGATTCCACATATAAGTGAGATCATATGGTATTTGTCATTTCTCTGACTGGCTTATTTCACTTAGCATAATAATTTCCAGGTCCATCCATGCTGTCCCCAAAGTAAGAGTTCCTATTTTTTTATGGCTGAGTAGTATTTCATTGTGTAAATGTACCACAGCTTTTTATCCACTCATCTACTGATGGGCACTTAAGCTGTTTCCAGATCTTGGCTATTAGGGGTGCATATATTCTTTCAAGTTAGTATTTCAGATTTCTTAGGATATATTCCCAGAAGTGGAGTTGCTGCGTCAAAAGGTAGTTCCATTTTTTATTTTTTGAGGAAACTCTATACTGTTCTCCACAGTGGCTGTACCAGTCTGCATTCCCACCAGCAGTGCATGAGGGTTCCTTTTTCTTCACATCTCCTTGCCAGCACTTGTTGTTTGTTGATTTATTGATGACAGCCATTCTGTCAGGTATGAAGTAATACCTCATTGTCATTTTAATTTGCATCTCACTGATTATTAGTGATGTTGAGCATTTTTTCATACGTCTATTGGCTATCTGTATGTCCTCTTTAGAGAAGTGTCTATTCAGGTCCTTTGTCCATTTTTCAATTGGGTTTTTTGTTTTCCTGGTGTTGAGTTGTATAAGTTCTTTATATATTTTGGAAATTAACCCCTTACCAGATGTATCATTGGAAAATTTGTTCTCCCATTCACTGGGTTCCCTTTTCATTTTGTTGATGATTTCTTTTGTTGTGCAAAAGATTTTTAGTTTGATGAAGTCCCATTTGTATATTTTTTCCTTTGTTTCTTTTGCCCGAGGAGATATATTGGCAAAAATATTGCTACGAGAGATGTCTGAGATTTTACTGCCTATGTTTTCTTCTATGATCTTTTATGGTTTTGTGATTTACATTTTTAATCCATTTTTGGTTTATTCTTGTATATGGTGTAAATGGGTGGTCTAGTTTCATCGTTTTGCATGTACCTGTCCAATTTTCCCAAAACCATTTATTGAAGACACTGTCTTTACTCTATTGTATACTCTTGTCACCTTTCTCAAATACTAATTGACCATAAAGGCATGAGTTTATTTCTGGGCTCTCTGTTCTGTTCCATTGATCTATATGCCTGTTCTTGTGCCAATACCAGGCTATTTTGATTACAATGGCCTTATATAGTTTGATATCAGGTAGTGTAATACCTCCAACTTTGTTCTACTTTCTCAAGATTGCTGAGGCTATTTGGCATCTCTGCTTGGGGCGATGATGTTTTATTGAGTTATAAATTTGAACCCTGTATGGTTTTGTGAACCAATGTCACCCCAATACATTCAATTTAAAAAAGGTTACATTCTGTATGAATCCACTTACAAGACATTCTTGAAAAGGCAATACGATAGTGATGGAGAACAGATCAGTGAATGCCAAGGGTTAGGAGTGGGGGTAAGGGAAGGAGTAAGGGTGTGACTATAGAAAAAAAAGTATTTGGAAGTGATGGAACTATTCTGCATCCTGATTGTGTTGACAGTGACTACATGAGCCACTACATGTGTTAAAAAGCCCAGAATTATAACCTTTAAAAAGAGATCAATTTTACTGTATGATTTTTAAAAATAAAAACATGAGCACTAAAAGAAATACAACTATAAAGTGGCAAAAATATTTTAATATTATGGTGTAATTAATTTAATTATTTTTATAACAAAAGAAATACGATATGTAACCATGTACTGGTTGGTAACTATCAGGAATTAATTCATTCAGTTAACAAAACTTCAGTGAGCCAAACAAAGCCCCTGCCTTCAAGGAGTATGAATTCTAATAGCGAGGTTAACTATGAAAAAGGTTAACAAAAATATATACCATTGTGTAATCAGTGTCTTAAAATAGTGGATCGTTTTCATAGTGGTGTCAAAATGTTTATATTCAAATTCAGCTGTTATGAAAACTTATTTTTGCCTTTTTAGAAAATTCTCCTTTGTGAAATATGCTCCTTTGTAAAATATAAGCCACATAGTTTGCTTCCTGTTTGGAAAGTAACTCGGAGCTAAAGAAGAAGGCATCGAGCAGTTATTTTTGGTTCTAGTTCATGCAGCTTTTTTCAAAGATGTGAAGTTAGGTTTGGGAAGAAAGCTCTTGTCTCTTTGACTTCCTGTTTAAATAGTAAAACAGAAGCCCAGAAAGGTCTGCTATGACCAAACGATAATGACAGTTTATTCATTGGGGAACTTTATTTTCCCCTTGCCCATAAGCATAGCCTTAGGAGGATGAAACCCTCACCACAGCACATGTGTACATTTTGCTGAAATGACAAAAATTGCATAATCCAAATCCTTATCTTTGAACTTGGGAATTACACTGGAAAACCTAACTGAAACTGACAAAGATTACAATTATAAAAAATTTAATATGTGAGCCTTTCTCCCCCCTCCCAAGTTAATTGTTTGGAATAGTAACTACTAGAGGCAAAATTCAATACATTTTAAAAATTCATTCTTCAAAAACTGGCCACTAGATGGTAAATTCTATCATTGTTATATGTCATTATTTAGCTGGTTAAAAAAAAGAAGTAGCCCTGTTCCATAGTAATTTGTTTTGTATGTTAGATAAGACAGTTAAGTGTGTTTTAGAGGTCCTGAAGTATTTAGACTATCCAACAAAGAATCTTTTCAGTCTACTTCCATCCTTTCCAGTATCTTTAACATTAGTACTAGGGTCTTTATTATTGACTAGAGGCCCAGTGCACTCCCCCCGGGAGCGGGCCTAAGTGGGCAGTTGGACATCCTTAGCACTGCCGTGGAGGTGGGAGAGGCTCCCGCCACAGCCACTGTGCTCACCAGCCATGAGCCTGGCTCAGGGCTTCTGTTCCCACTGTAGGAGCACACTGACCGCCAGGGAGCAGCTCCTGCATTGAGCATTTGCCTCCTGGTGGTCAGTGTGCATCATAGCGACCAGTCGTTCCACAGTTTGGTTGATTTGCATATTAGCCTTTTATTATATAGGACTAGGGGCCCGGTGCATGAAATTTGTGCATGGGGGGGGGGGTTCCTCTCAGCCCAGCCTGCACCTTCTCCAATTGGGGACCCCTTGAGTCTCCAATTGGGGATCCACAGGGATTGGGCCTAAACCAGTGGTCAGGCATCCCTCTTACAATCTGGGACTGCTGGCTTCTAACTGCTCACCTGCCTGCCTGCCTGATCGCCCCTAACTGCCTCTGCCTGCCTCATCGCTCCTAACTGCCCTCCCCTGCTGGCTTGATCTCGCCCCCAACTGCCCTCCCCTGCCGGCCTGATCTCGCCCCCAACTGCCCTCCCCTGCCGACCTGATCTCATCCCAACTGCCCTCCCCTGCCGGCCTGATCTTGCCCCCAACTGCCTCTGCGTCAGCCCCCACCACCATGGCTTTGTCTGGAAGGAAGTTGGACATCCAAAAGATGGCCGGTTGACTGGTCTAATTAGCATATTACCCTTTTAGTAATATAGATAGATTATATAGGATAGGATTGCTTCAATAGAGGGAGGTCTTTTTCAGCAGGAGGAGATGCTCTTGGTAGACAAAAACACATAATCCCTATATCTGGACTGATAGCCAGCCATATGCACTATACTACCAAACCAGTCATGAAAAAATTGAACCGTTTTCTTACACCTTACACCAAACAGCTGTTGCCCTTAAAACCCCTCCTCAGCCCCCACCTTAGGTTCTGCCTTCACAGTTCACCCAGATTAGGTTCTGATTGGTCAGTGTCTATGCCAGTCAGCGTCAAAAGCTCTGCCTCCTAGGTAGCCATTGGCTCCTGGCACTTTACCCAGATTTGGTTCTGATTGGTCGGTTTCTATGCCAGTCAGCGTCTCTAGGCCTATCTCTGGGCCTGATCAAAGAGGCAGGGTTGATCAGCAGCACCCAAGGAGGTCTGGAGAGAAACAGAGGCATGGCTGCTGGTGAAGCCAGGAGAGAAAGAGAGAGGCAAGTGCTGATCAACAGCTGCCACAGAGGCTGGGGATCAGACCCTGCCTCTCTCTCTGCAGACCTCTCTCTGGGCCTGGCAGTCAGTGTTGGGTCGCTTCGCTGGCATCAGCTGCAGTCAGTGCTGGGTCACCCCAGCAACCCAGCACTGACTTCCAGTGGAGCCTTGGTTGTTACGAACCCTAGCTCTTTATTATATAGATTATATGCCAATCTATCAAGACAAAGATGAATATTGAGACACTAGTCTAATAAGGTTACTTTCTATTAAATTTAGGAGTACTGATACCACACACATCCCTAATCTCTTATTTTCGGCTAATATTAAATTAGTACAATATTGATGATTTATTTTATTGGAACTTTTCAGAAGGAATCTGAGCCCAGTTGCAGTGGTTCTGTGTAATTGTATTGTATTACTCTGAGATTTAGTGTAAAGTAATAGACCAAATGACAACTACCTATTAGACATTTTTCTTTCTTTGTATCTACTTAAGATTCACTTTCCAGGCACTCCAAAATTATTTGGGCCCTTAAGGCAGTAACTAACCTTGTTACAGGGCATTCACTCAGTCCTGTCTGGTTATCCCAGCGATCCCAGTGGCTACTGCTTGGATATCTTCAGGTCTTTCATACTCTCCTCTTGCTCTGGTGTTTGCACCTGTTAAGTTTTTAGTTTTTACCTCCCTCTCAATTCTTGCAGTTGCAGTCCTTTTTCTAAATTACTTTGCTCCACTCTGAACACTAACTAACCTGATTCCTTCATTGACCAAAATATCAGCACAGGGCATTTGTATTTAGCAGAATATATTGAAGTTTCCAAGTTGTAAAGTGGAGTCCCAGTATTACTGACTATAAGCCAAAAGTCAAAATTTAATAATAGCCATCATGGTCCTACCATGACCTCCAGGGGCCATCCATCCACCGTTTCTTACTGACTGTCTCTCCTTAGGCTTGCTGCCTTCACTTCTGGTCACTGCCTCACCCTCCCCTGCCTTTCTCCTGTGATCTGTTGTATTAGTTTGCTAGGGTTGCCATAACAAAATACCACAGACTGGGCTTAAACAACAGAAATGTATTGTCTCCCAGCTCCAAAGGCCAGTAGTGCACAACCAAGGTGCTGGCAGGTTTGTTTTCTTTGCAGGCCTCTCTGTTTGGCTTGCAGATGGACGTCTTCCCTGTGTCCTCACGTGGCCTTTTCTCACTGTGTGCATTGCATTCCCGGTACCTGTTTTGTGTCTTTATCTCCTCTTCTTATATGGACAACCTAACACATTATAATTCAAATACCTCTTTAAAGGCCCTATCTTGAAATGTAGTCACAGCCTGAGGTACTGGGGTTTAAAGCTTCAACATGTGAATTTAGAGGGGACACAATTTAGTCCATAACTTCTTCTAAGTTCTTTCTCTTCTTCTGTTCCATTGCCAGCCTCCAATTCCCAAATTTCAGTTCCATTTCTAAAGCAGAGCACCTGTATTTGCCATTAAATACCTCTGTGTATGTTTAAAACAAAATGATATCTACTTTTGAACTCATTTTTTAGCAATACGTAACTCAGGTGAAAGTTTTAAAATTACAGTTTCTCCTATAATATAAATTCTATGGTAGAATTACATTAATTTTTGTGCATAAAAAGGACAAATGTCATGATATATTCTCTTTGTCCCGAACTTCCTTCAGAACTATTGAATGGGTGAAAGTTGTCTCAGATGCTTGGTTTTTCCCTCTTCAAACTCATGTATTGTCTCTTGAGTTTACTCACTTGAATTACAATAAGAACTCATAGAGGTATTAATTCAGAGAGGAGAGGAAATATCTGGTCAGCTGCTAATATATCAGCCTCAGGATTATTTTAAACAAAAGATATCCAGTGCATAACTGTTCCCTTATTTTGATAAGCCAAAAGAACATACCTGATTCTCGATACCTCTCCTTCCCCAATTTTTGCCATCCTCACAGCTCCTCCTTCAATTCTTTGGGGGACTTCCTTTTCTTTTTTTCTTTTTTTAAATATATTTTATTGATTTTTTACAGAGCGGAAGGGAGAGGAGGGATAGAGAGTTAGAAACATCGATCAGCTGCCTCCTGCACGCCCCCTACTGGGGATGTGCCCGCAACCAAGGTACATGCCCTTGACCGGAATCGAACCTGGGACCCTTGAGTCCACAGGCCGACGCTCTATCCACTGAGCCAAACCGGTTTTGGCTGGGGGACTTCCTTTTCAATCCAAGGGCACACTCAGCACTTACTCGAGCAATCTTTATGAACAAATTGATCTACATTATCTTTCATCTTTACAACTATCTTGCAAGGTAGGCATTATTAAACATATTATATAGATGAGAGGTTAGAGGTAAAGGCCTCTGTTAAGGCCTCAGTCTCATGCTATTTAGTGACAGAATATGAATTTGACCCAGGTCTGGCAGGTCCTAATGTTCCTGCTCTTTTCACTGCACAGAATGGCAGATATGAGACGTCTGCTTTTTAAACTCTCACAAGAATTTGGAATTCTCAACATTCTTTGTCTTAAAATATTTGGATACTGAAAGGTCTATCCTTATTTATGCTCCTTTTTAAAAATTAAAAAATATTGGGTGGGGGATTATCCCTAATTTCACAATCCTTTGAGATTACTCTTATTAATTTTGCATTTTTCCTCTCAACCTTCATTGATGTCAGTTTACATGTTGACGATGTCCTGTTTAGGCAAGGAGAGAAGTGAGTCATGCCAGTCAGGGGAGTCATACACAGCAGGAGGAAGGACGTGCACAGCAGTTGGTGGGAGACACTGAAAGGAAGGAGTTCTGGGTCAATGCCAAAGGAGAGCAAATTATTGAGGCATCATTCCGGGAAGCAACAAGCTAGTGAACATTTTGAGAAAGAATTGCAATATTCATGAACCAAGAAAAGGTTCAAAAGGTGAAGCAAGATGAAAAGCCCAGTAGGCAAGTTAAGAGACTAAAACAAGATGGCCTTAGGGGCCAAAGGAAATAAACATAGACAGGGAGAAGGGTGGTTCAGGAACAAAACCCTTGATTGTGATGATATTGTCTTTTATGCATTTTTTAGCATGTATCATTAAGGCCCAGTTAAATGTTACTAGGAGTAGAATTTTTGGATCTACCTCTCTGTAAGAAATAACTGTGTTATAGGTATTCAAGTTAACTACTTGATGATATTATTTGGTTTTTCTGAATTCCTTTTTTCTTTACTAATCATGGTGCGAAAGAGAAACACAATATAATTCAGTAGTAAATTTTTATTGAATGCTTAAATGACCTGTCAATTTTATGGGAGAAATATCTTATCATTCTTGTTGTACTAATAAGAAAATGGAGGCACGAAAATGCTCAGTACTATTCCCAGGGCTGTACAATGGGTAAGTGGCATAGTGAGGATTTTAATTGATCACTATGCAATGTGTTGAGATAAAATACTGATACAGTATAAACAAATGAGGATCCAATGTATTCTGCTAATGAGATGATATATCTCCTATAGATCATCCCATAACTTGGTGCCAATATAAATATTACTGCTGATTGTGCTCTGACATAAACATTACCTTTATATTGCTCTTATTTCCCAGACATAGAAAGTGGTACATGATCAAGGATTCATCTGATTTTTCTTTTACTAAGAAAGCCCAAGTCTTAAAGATTTTCCCACTCCACAGGACTCGGAGTTCCATTTAAGTTAATGTTTGTTTCAGAAATTCTAGGTATCATGTGCTGAAATGATTCACTGCTTACACTGAAAATTTTATAAGAAATAGTAAAGTTGGATAATATGCCAAAATTCACATGATGATTTTTATACTTCAGGCAGTTTGGATACAAGGAGAGAGTACTTTCTGAACAAAACGTTTTCCTATGAATTGTTCTTCCTGTACATATTATCCTAAGGCTAAGAGTAGACTGGGCTAGAAATATTAAATTCCCTTTTCATGGGCATGGTTCTCTAACAGAACTCCCCAAAGTAAAAGTTCAACAGAATAAAGAAATAGGATTAATTATCTCCCTAAAACCGTTTATCAGTTAGAGTGAAAGGTCCAGTTTCTCCATATTTTCCACTTATTTTTATGTTGTATGATCATTGGAATAAAAAACGCTGATGAGAATGTCTACTCCAAATAGAGATAAGGGGAAACCATGGCTAATTCCAGTGCTCAGGAAATGGGGAGTTGTAGCTAATGGAGGTTTTTGAAAAGTGATTTTATTATTCTAAATACTTGTTATCATGATACCTGCCTGTAGATGTAAAAGTGAGGACACTGGAAGGATTAGTTATCACACATCACTTCATTTCTGGGCAGGATTTTATTAAAACAAAACAATAAAACATAAAAATAAATGTTTTTTATTATTTCTATTTTTCTAATTATGTAATTTTTAATTATGTAAGAACTTCATTTTTATCAATTGGATATATTTTATTGTTTTGGTTTATTAAAGTTTCATTGTATTTTAATGATACTTTTAGAGTTGGCAGAGACTTTCCACAACAAGTTACTTTAATTTATCTGAAACTTGGTTTCCTCTTCTGGAACAGAGAAATTCGTTGTCTCTAATCTTAAGGAAATGTTATGAAGATTAAATAATAAGGCATGTAAAGCACTTAGCAAGTGCCGGTAAGTAAAGGCTCAGAGAATGTGATCATTACTGAAGCAGGTTAAAAATGGCTCAATGAATGTGATCATTACTGAAACAGGTTAAAAACCACAGTGATGTCTTATCTGTGTGTAGCATACTTGTGTTGTTCTTCTGTGTTGCAGATTGTAATGTCCAGAGACGGCTGTAACAATATCTCATGTCCCAGGTGCTCTTCTTACTGTATGACTTTGGCATGCCTCCCAGGGAAGGGCTGAAAGTGACCCAGCCCTAATACCTATGACATGCATTTTTCCATTTCACTTGTTTATACAATGCATATTTCATGGCAGCCACGGTGATGGCTCACTAGCAAGGGTAGAGGAGTCTGTCTTCATCAGGTACAGAGCCTATCAGGAAAGACAGACAAACAAACCATTGAAATCAATCATACTAAGAGCTGTTATAATGTAAAAACAGGATGCTGTGGACAGTGATGTGCTGAAGCTGACGCCCACTGGTTCATGAGAGTTGATCGTTCCATTTCCACAAATTTTGCAAACTGGTTATTAAGCACAACTATTATTAAAAATTAAATTATGTAAAGTTACAATTAAATAAACTATATTAAAAACAAAGATAATAACACACTGCACTTTTTAACAAGAGTACTGCAGAGAAGAGAACTGAAAAGCAGGAAGTAGCCTGTATCCGTCTACTGAAGGTACATTTTATATTGTTAGAGCCAAAGTAAACGTTGAGGATCTCATTTCTTGGTAGAAAGCCAGGGTTGATGTGTCTGGTTCTGATTCTAACATGTTTCACCAATTTAAGTTCATTTAATTAAAGCAATTATAGAAATGTCTTACCGGATCACGTTTTACCTCCGGTCACTCAGTTCTCTTAGTAGTAGGAGACTCAGAAGCTCCTCTAACAGTGTTTTCCATTGTGCTGTTTTTAGTGGTACTTTTCCACTTGCAATATAAAGTCCTTCAAATCTGGGCTGGCGGAAAACAAGAAAAGTTTTCAACATTGGCTATAGGTCTGGGAGAAATACCCTTCACTTATGGGCAGTTTTAATGCGTTGGTGTCCCAGAGGACAAGCCTGAGCTATTGACTCTTCACAAAAGCTATACATGTATTTAGAAACAAACATGTCTTAGAGGTGCCCAGGACTGGACCTCCAGCTTTTCTGGAAAATACCCTAGATAATGCTATTTCCAGATGTCACAAACATTTATGATCAGCAGAAGTCACCAGAGTAAAATATTTTAATAGTTTAAAATAAAATTTTGGGGGGAAGATCATAGACGTAGAAAGTGGTGAGCTCCTGCTGGATGATGTATGAGCTCATGTTGATGGAAAAACCTTCACCTGTCATGTTGGTGAATGATGTGTCCAGGCCCTGTTATACCCATTATTAGGCCACAAGTGGAAAAGTGAAAACAAATAGTAGGAGTAAATTATAAAGACTATGTTTACAAAGGTTATTTTGGCATTTCCAGCCCCCCCTTTTCTTTTCCTTTTTTTTTGGGGGGGGGGGAAGCGAGGGAGAAAGAGAGAGAGAGAAACATCAATGTAAGAGAGACACATTGATCAGTTGCCTCCCTAGTCTGCAACCGAGGTACGTGCCTTTGACCAGAATCAAACCTGGGACCCTTCAGTCCTTGGGCCAATGCTCTATCCACTGAGCTAAACCAGCCAGGGCCCCCTTTTTCTTTTAAATCTCTGAATATCCCAACATGTACCATGTAATGGCGTTAACACCAGATTTTCATATTTTTGTGGAAGGCTATGGATCTTGAATAGTTTGTGGCCACGACTTACATGTTTTTGGATTCCCATGAGTATCTGGAAGTACAATTTAAATAAACACTTTTTATAGAATTACTTTTTGGAAAAATTCTACATTTTTATATGCTTGTGCTAAGTATTCATTTGTCCGGAACAAGAAAAATTCTCTATGGATTTGTATTATTTCAACCCCTAAGAAGAGAGTGTGGACAGGCAGATAGATTTCAAATGTAATATCTATTGAGTTAAATAAGGTGCCATTTGTTTTGCTAATGGAATCATTCACTTTGCCAAAAAGATGTAACGTTGGGCATTTTTTAAGACTGTTTTAAAAATCTGGTGAAACATAGCTTCCAACTTCAGGCTGTAGAAAAATGTCTTGGTAGTTTTTCAGCCATTATGCAACTGGGAAGAAGCAAGCAGAGAAGCTTTTGTTGTGCCAAGGCTAGAATAATGTAAAAAGCCGTAGACCTTCGTCAAATTATTCTACTTTTCTAAGTGTGTTGAGAAGTCTGCATTTAATTAAGAGCTGATGCAGTGCGCAGCACTATTTTTATAGTAAGGGTGATTTTAAAGAAATATTTCTTGTGAAAACCTTACACAAAAATTTTAGTTTTAGTTCTTGTTAAAATAAGATCTTGTTGACTTTTTATCAGAAGGATATGAGGAGCCAGGCAGCAGCTTCTTTAAGTGCAGTCTTCCTACAGTAGGGCCCTTCAGACAAGGTGGTATGTTGGTCTGACTGTTAAGACTATTATGAAAAGACTTGTGAGGAAGCAGTGTGAAAGCAAGAATGACAGATTTGCAGAAGGAAATGAAGGGTGGTCTCTTTGTTTAAGTTCACTCCTGCATCAGACTCCACAGATTTGCACTCATGTTAGAATATGGCTAGGCTTCAGCATTCTGTGTACTTTTACTTCAAGGCTTTGGCGTGCTTTATAAACATACACTAGAACAAAAATATCTTACTAAAGATATAGAGAATCTTACTAAATAAATGTAATTTGTCTCAGCCACAGGCCGCCTGCATAATGGGTCATCCAAATCCAATACTTTTTCATGGACTTTTCTTTCTTCTCTCTTGGGATTGTACAAGAATCAGCCTCTGGTATGGGGACCATTCTTGTCACCACTGAAATACTTGTTCAAGTACTTTTAAAAATGTATTATTTTTATTAAAAACATTTTTATTGATTTCAGAGAGGGAGAAAGAGATAGAAACATCAATGATGTGAGGGAATCATTGATTGGCTACCTCCTGCATGCCCCCTACTGGGGATCGAGCCCACAACCCAGGCATGTGCCCTGACAGGGATTTGAACTGTGACCTCCTGGTTCATAGGTCAATACTCAACCACTGAGCCACGCAGGCCAGGCATTGTTCAAACTCTTATGAACATTCTCAAGTGGGCAACTCCCCACTGGCTTCTCTTTGCCAAGTGTGGCCATCAGTACCTTCACGCATGAGGGGACGGTGCTTACTGGCTTGATTCTGATTCATGCTGCCACTCTATTCAGAGGTCTGGGTCTGGCAATTTCCAAGGGTGCTTCTCTGAGTAGGATAAAGAGCTCTGTTTCTTATGGAAATTGCCACCTACCCATCCTTTTAAACTCATGGAATCCAACTTTCCTGGAGTGAGACCCCCCCCCTCTCCAACCTCAAAGCCCAAGATCCCCCACCAACCACTAATTGGACAATTTACTTTCTTCCTATTCTAGCCTTGGACTCCATAAAACATTAACACCTTCCTCGGCAAGAGAGTCCAGCATTCAGAAAAGAGAGGCCAGGTATAATTTCTATTTGAGGAAATGACCTTTTCAGCCTTTTGTTAATGAGTTCATTTAGCAGTGGGGGGGATTAATAAAGATTTTATTTTATTTTACCATTTATCAATAGCTGTAGATTATCAAAGACATAATAAGATGGTAATGCAGTTGCAATTACAGTTCTGGGTGTGGTATCTTCACCAGAGCAGCATATAAACATAGCCCCTGGCCTGGTGTAGAGCTATTGAGCTAGTAAATGCTTCTTGACAACTCTGTCAGCTAAATTAATAAGACGTAGTTTGCTCTCAAGTAGCAGGGAAAGCAGCATACTGATTTGCCTAAGGACTATCTATATCAACTCAACTTCATCTCTGTTATAATGTGTTTTGGAGGGAACTTGATCATTTTGGTATTCTGCAGCACATTTTGCCAATGCATTACTTTGATGAAATTGTGTTAATTGGACCTAGTGAGCAGGAACTATTGAGCACTTATATATTGAACTTATATATCACTGCCTTCATCAGATACACATGTGCCGGGGGTGAGTGAAAAACCTGCCAATTTCAAGGATCTGTCACATAGGCAAGCTTTCTAGGTACCCAGTCACCTTGGTTATATTGGTAATAGCTCTTCTGAATTGAGATGTAAGTTTCTGCACCTTGCATGGCACATTATAAAGAAGGAGGCACATATTTTGCAAGTTTCTTTGGGTCTGGGAGGCTGCATATACCATAGAATGGAATGCTAGTCCTATCATTGGTTGAAAAATCTATAATGCTGACAGTTTTGAGTAGAGCTTAGAGCAAGAAAAACAACCAAGGCTTTTCAGCAAGTCCGTGCTGCTCATGGTTATGACCTATGAGACCCAATGGTGTTAAACATTTGTTTCAGACAGAGAGTTTGTACAGAGCTTCTGGCAAGCTCACAGTGCAGACCTTTAGGTGTTTGGAAAACTTGGCCTCTTCTGACAGCTATTCTCCACTTGAAAAACACCTTTTAGCTTGCTACTTGGCCTGGCAAAGACTGAACACCAGGCCTTTGAATGTTAGTGAATGTGACCCTAACTGCTCATTGTGAACTGGGTGTTATGTAATCCCTGCACCATAAATTTAGAAATGTACATAAAATTCTAGTGCAAAATGAAAATGATATATATGAGACATGTCCAAGAAAAGTCAGAAGGCACAAATAAACAGCATAACCCCCCAGGGAAGCTACTCTTACTGCTTTCCTGCCTTTTCCTCAGAGTAGACCTATAGTCTCATGGGTAATTCTCTGTGACCAGGATGAAGGATGGGGAAAAAAAATGGACATGGTTTATGAATGGATAGCATGTGGGCATCAAACAGAAATGGATAGCTGCTGAGTTACAGCCTCACTTAGGGTGACACAGTGATAAAAGAAACTTTTTCATGGGCAGAACTTTGGGCAACCATCTGGTTGTCCACTTAATGTGAAAGGAGAAATAGCCTGAAGTATGGATTTCCATAAACTGGATAGGGCAGCAGTTAAGGTTTTGAAAAGAACAAAATAGGAAGATTGGTGACAATATGGAGGCGAGGTATGTGGATGGAACTCTCAGCATGGGCAGGGTAGGAGAATATGTGTCCCATATAAACACCTATTAGAGGGTATTCCAGTAGTAAACAAGTGCTTTTAATAATTGAGTGGATAAGATTATCACTCCTAGGGATGTAAACCAGCCTCTCTTTTTCTAACCATTCATATGATTGGTCAATGGAGGAATATACACTGAGTGGCCAGATTATTATGATCTCTGAACTCATAATAATCTGGCCACTCAGTGTATATCCTATATAATAAAAGGCTAATATACAAATTGTCCCCCTGACCAAGAGTTCAATCAGCAGGCAGGCCAGCCAATCGCCCAGGTCCCCAACCCCTGGCCAGGCTGGCCAGACCCCACCGATGCATGAATTCATGCACCGGGCCTCTAATATATATATACACTGAGTGGCTAGATTATTATGCATTTAGAAATCATAATAATCTGGCCACTCAGTGTACAGTAAGTATGATAGCAAGAATTGAGGCTATGCGTAAGGCTTACCAACATGGGCACACTGTCACCAAGGCTGATTTGTCAACATCATCACTGTGTGTCTAATCAGCCTATAGCAGAGGCCATTGTTGAGCTCCCAATATGACACAATTCATGATGTTCAGGTCCATTTCCTGAACCATTGAATGGCATCTGAAGGCTCACTTTTGGCACCACCCATAGATAAATCCTTTTTCTTTTTTATATATCTTTACTAGTATCCCTGCACATGAACCGGTGCACCAATAGCTCTCTGCGGGGCCTGACCACTTCACGCCCACTGCCCAGAGGCTCTCCGCAGCCCAGAGGCCCATCTGTGGCCCAGAGGCCCATCTGTTTTATCTGTGTTATACAGTTTTGGTTCTGGCATTTGCATGCTCGGTGTAGCAGGAACGAGAAGAAAACACCCCATTCATTTGTGAAGTGCCCAGAGTGGCTGTGCCTCCATGAGCCGTGTCTTTTGAATTTCCCCAAGTAGAATTCTGTGTGTCTCCTTGGGCCTCCAGCACTTATAGCTTGCACACCTCTTTCTCTCCAATTAAAATGAGTAAGTCACAGGGATGACATGCTCCTGTCAGCACTCACTCAGGTAAATTGAGTGAGTGCTGACAGGAGCCCATCCGTGGCTGGGCATGGAACGCTTGCCTCATTGCCGCGGGGACAAAGCAATCATTCCACCAGGCCACTCACGCTGCCCGCTTTCAGCAGCTGCCCCCCTGGGACTGGGGGACTTGGTGGGGCTGAGAGGACTGGGTGCTACCATCTTTGTGATGGAGTGATGGTTAATTTACATATTATCCTTTTATTAGATAGGATTGTTGAAAGTATTACAGCTGTCCCCCTCCACCCTCAGGCTTTCAATGCACTATTGTTTGTGTCCATGGGCTATCTATATATATAAAACCCTAATATGCAAATACACGGAATGGTGGAACAACTGAACAACTGAACAACCAGTCACTATGACATGTGCTGACCACCATGGGGCATGTGTGGAACATGGTGGGTGTCGGCAGCATGTGGCAGAGCATGGGACATAGCAGGCATTGGCTGCAGCGGGATAGTGAAGCAGGTGAGTGGGTGCACCAGACCAAGGCTGGGTGCTGGGCACAATCATCGGGGTGAGCCTCTGGTGGTTACTGGAAATTCTTTGCTCCTGCATGCTGTGGTCCTGCTGGGCACTCACACCAGCTGCCAGCACCTGGAGCTGGACCCAATCGGCCCTTATGGCTTCTCCACCTCCCCCTGCTTCTGAGGGGCGATTGGAGCCAGCAGCTGCTGTTCGCACCCACTGCTGGTGCCCAGCACTGGTCTTGATTGCTTGGCACCATCAGCTGGTGTGAGCAGCAGCTGCTGGTCCCGATTGCCCCTGAGAGCTTCTCCACTTCCCCCTGCTCCTGAGGGGCGATTGGGGCAGCAGCCTCAGCTTGTACTCGCTGCTGGCGCTGGCCCTAATCACTCTACACTGGCAGCTGGTGTGAGCAGGGCCAGCGCTATCAGTGCATGGGAGTGGCGGTGGTGGGAGCGGGGCTGCTGGCAGACAGGGGACTGGGGACTGCGGCGGGAGGGGTTGGGTGGGGGCATGGAGGATGGGCCGAGACTCGTCCCTGTGCCCACTGCAGCCTCATGGCCCACAGTTCCTTTCAAGGTGCACGAATTCATGCACTGGGCCCTTAAAGCATATATAAGTTCTTTAGTTAATCTCTTCCTGCCCCCCACCCCTTCCCTCTGAGATTTGTCAGTCTGTTCCATGCTTCCATGTCTTTGGATCTATTTATTTTTATATCTATAAAATCCTATCTATCTTTCTATTTCCCTTCTTACTAGAATGTGAATTTCCTGATAACTAGGTTTTAGTTTTTGTAATAGACGCTCAGAGGTTTTAAATTTCTCGAGGTTTTATAATTATTAGTGACAAAGTCAGCTCCTGCTTCTTCTGATATCCACATACCAGGAAGGGTCCATCTGATTTCCTGAGTATAAAAATGCCATGGAAAATGAAATGCCATGAGAGAGAAATGCCCAACTTACATCAGACCCCAAACTCCTGGAACAATAATGTCGTTCTCCTATCTTCCTAGCCCATTTTGAGTTTGGAAATGATTGTTTTCTGATGCTAAATTACTATTTGTGCTGAATAATTCAATAAGATGTTAGAAGTGTTCCATGATTTGGTGGTCAAAATTGCTGTTAAATACTGAATTAAGCATGTCTCATTACTGTAGACTTCCCAGGGCCTTTAATATGCACATCTACCCAAACTGATTAGTATAGAAAATGCAGTCTCATACCACTTCACAATATTTTAATCAATGATGGACCATATCTGTAATGGTCGTATACCATATAGCCTAGATGTGTAGTAGGCTATCCAGGGATCCTCAAACTTTTTAAACAGAGGGCCAATTCACTGTCCCTCAGACCGTTGGAGGGCCGGACTATAGTTTAAAAAAAAACTATGAACAAATTCCTATGCGCACTGCGGGTCCAGGATGAGTCCGCTGCTAAGCAGGACAGGCAGCAGCACCCGGCGGGCCGGATAAATGTCCTCGGCGGGCCGCATGTGGCCCGTGGGCCATAGTTTGAGGACCCCTGGCATCTAGCTTTGTGTAAGTACACTCTGATGTTTGTACAATGGTACAATGATGAAATCAACTAATGATGCATTTTTGAGAATGTGTCTTTTTTGTTAAGTGGAATTACTGTACTTTTTTGAGATTCCTATTAACATCAAATAGAACATGTATTTCCTGGAAAACAGTAGGTAAACATTGAATTAAATCTTTAGTGATAGATATTATGTTAGCAGAACAATTTTATTAATGAATTATTTTGCAAGTAGAGAAAAAAGAGCTAGTATGTTTGTATTAGCATCTTCTAGATTTTATTCTTATTTGTGGCTTATTCAGTTTCGTGAAAGTCTTATTTTTTTTTCAAGTATATGTATGGCAATTTTTTATTTCTCTGGTCAAGTCACATATTATTTTTGCCAGTCTGACTATTCTGTTGGAAGTGTTTAAACATTTTTAAGCCTATTGTGGATTTCTTCTGTCCAGCTTCAAATAATTTCTAAAGGGGTTTTATAGTTATACTATTACTTCCAATACAATGTGCACTGCTGTAGTTGGAAGTCTGTTCTGCTATAAGGTAAGTTACATTTCTAATAAGTCTCAAAGTATAAAAAATTGAGGAATACAGATGTTCCACTGAGAAAAGGTGCTTAGAACTAGAAAAGTAGTAAGAATAAAGTTATTCAAAGATGGCAGCGCCCACAGCCAATAAGGAGGAAATATGCTAATTGACTGCCATGCCCTCAAAGATGGTGGCACCCACAGCCACAAGATGGCGGTGCCCAGTCCTCTCAGCCCCGAACCTGCCTCCATAGTCTCCTCAGCCCCCCAGCCACCCAGGGCCGGCCCGAGGTGCAGGCAAGCCTTGGATGGCGGCTGCCCAGCTGCCCAGAGCCTCCCGAGGCTCAGGTAACCAGGGCCGGCCAAGACTTGCACTGCTGGCAGTGGCAGCAGCAGAGGTGTGATGGGGCGTCACATTCCCCTGATCACTGGGTCACCTCCCGCCCCTGAGAGCTCCCGGACTGTGAGAGGAGGCAGGCTGGTCTGAGAGATCCCCCTTCAGTGCATGAATTTTCATGCACCTGGCCTCTAGTAGAGCTATAAGAAGACTTTACTATTACATGCTAAAATAACTTGGCTTATCAAAACTGATAGTAACAACTGCTTTTCTCTTGCTGGTTTTAAAATTCTCTCTTTGTCTTTAACCTTTGGCATTTTAATTGATGTGTCTTGGTGTGGGCCTCTTTGGGTTCATCTTGTTTGAGACTCTCTGTGCTTCCTGGATTTGTAAGTCTATTTCTTTCACCAGGTAGGGACAGTTTTCTGTCATTATTTCTTCAAATAGGTTTTCAATATCTTGCTCTCTTTTTTTCTTCTTCTGGCACCCCCATAATGCAAATGTTGGTAGTTAGTTACCTATAAGGAAGAAACCATAAGACTGTCAACTGTTTTCTCAACAGAAACTTTGCATGCCAGAAGTGAGTGGCAAGAAATATTCAAAGTGTTAAAAAGACATGAACCTGCAACCAAGATTACTCTACCTAGAAAAACTATCATTTAGAAATGAAGGTCAGATAAAGAGCTTCCCAGACAAGAAGAAGCTAAAGGAGTTCATCACTACCAATTCAGTATTATAAGAAATGCTGAAGGGTATTCTTGATGAAGAAGAAGGAAAGTAGAAGAAGAAGAAGGAGAAGAAGAAGAAGAAGAAGAAGAAGAAGAGGAAGAAGAAGAAGAAATATGAACAATACAATGGCAATAAATACATATCTATCAACAATTGAATCTATAAACAAACAAAGAATCTAATGAGCAAAATAAATTGATGAATAAAATAGAACCAGAGGCATGGAAATATGGAACAGACTGATGAATCTCAGAGGGAGAGGGGTGAATGGACAGGAAGATATTAACTAAAGAATTTATATGCATACTAGGCCCAGTGGGGGATAGTGTTTCCTAAGATCAATATTCCCTCAGCCCAGCCTGCACCCTCTCCAATTGGGGACATCTCTCTCACAATCTGTGACTGCTGGCTCCTAACTGCTCATCTGCCTGCCAGCCTGATCACCCCTAACTGCCTCTGCCTGCTAGCCTGATCAACCCTTACTGCCCTCCCCTGCCTGCCTGGTTGCCCCTAATTACCTCTGCCTGCCTGCCTGATCACCCCTAACTGCCATCTTCTGCCGACCTGGTTGCCCCCAACTGCCCTCTCCTGCTGGCCTGAGCTCGCCCCCAACTGCCCTCCTCTGCTGGCCAATTTGGTTCTGATTGGTCAGTTTCTATGCCAGTCAGTATCAAAAGCTCCACCTCCTAGACAGCCATTGGTTCTTCACAGCACCCACATTTAGTTCCCCACAACACTCAGATAAAGCGCCGCCTGCTAGGCAGCCATTGGCTCCCCACAGCACCCAGATTTGGTTCTGATTGGTCCATTTCTATGCCAGTCAGTATCAAAACCTCCACCTCCTAGGCAGCCATTGGCTCCCCACAGCACCCACATTTGGTTCTGATTGGTCAGTTTCTATGCCAGTCAGCGTCAGAAGCTTCACCTCCTAGACAGCCATTGGTTCTTCACAGCACCCACATTTGGTTCTGATTGGTTGGTTCCTATGCCAACCAACGTAAAAAGCTCCGCCTCCTAGGCAGCCATTGGTTCTTCACAGCACCCACATTTGGTTCTGTTGGTCAGTTCCTATGCCAGTCAGTGTCTCTGGGCCTATCAACCGGGCCTGATCAGAAAGGTGGGGCTGATCAGCAGCCCTGGTGGAGGCCTGGGGAGAAGTGGAGGCGAGGCTGCTGGCCAGATTGGAAGAGAAAGAGAGAGGCAAGTGCTGATCAAAAGCTGCCTCAGAGGCAATGGATCAGTCCCTGCTTCTCTCTTCAGGCCTCTCTCTGGCCCTGATTCGCAGCCTCCTCAGCAGTCAGTGCTGGGCCTCTGGGCAGCGTGGGAAGGTGGAAAGGGGGCTCTGGGCTGGAGCGAAGGCAGAAAAGTGGCTCTGGCCGGAGCAAAGGCAGTGCTGGCAGCCAGGGGAAGGAAGGCCCATTCTTGCATGAATCTTCATGCATCGGCCCTCTAGTAACATTTATAAACCTCTAGAAAAACTAGTTAAGAAAAAAGAGAGATAATATAAATAACCACTATCTCAAATAAAACATATAAATTCTGCAGACATTCAGGTGTTATGAACAATTTTATGCAAATTGATTTGAAAAGAGACAGAGAAACTTTCAAAAACTCACAAATGAAAACAAACATGACAAGAGATAGGAATCTGAATAGTTATGTAACTGAAATTGTTGGGGGAGATTCTCCAAGGCTTTCTACAGCAAGGTTATCTTTACAAGGACGTTTTTGGAAGCTAGGGATAGTGTCTCTCTGTAGAAAGAGACAAGAGGGCAGATTTGTTTCCTGACCAGGAAAATAATGTCTCCCTGCAAAGTTTGGTCAGGTTTGCTAGCAGCACCTTAAAAAGATAGTGTTTCCTAAGGTCAATATTCCCTCAGCTGTGACACAAGTTATTGTGTGTATAGTGGCCACTTGGGCCAGCCTCTTTATCACTCTTGGGAGTTGGAGGAAGGGGCTCATGCTGCCTGCTGTGTCATGATAATAAACTGCCAAAATCCATTTGAGCTTGCTGTTTGCTTACCAAACAATGATTTACTTACCAAGCAATAGTGGACATATAGAAGTGTGGCACATAGTCACTGTTGCTTAGGAACTGCTTGACTTGACAGAAACCTTCCTACCAAACAAATTCAGGTCCGATTGCTTTCATGGAGTGATTTCTTCCAAACATTTAAGAAAGAATTAATGCTGGTATTACCAAAACTTTTTCAAGGAATACAGACAGAGGAAACATTACCCATCTTGTTTAATGAGTATGTCGTAACCTTGATACCAAAACCTAAAAGAACTTAAAAGGAAAATTATATGCCAATCACATTCATGACTATAATTGTAAGAAAGTAAATATTACAAACTAAATCCAGTAATAAGCACTAATGATAATATACCACAACCAATTTGTGTTTAATTCAGAAATACAAATTGCTTAACATTTGAAGATCAATTAACATACAATGAGTGGCCAGATTATTATGATCTCTGAACGCATAATAATCTGGCCACTCAGTATATATATATATTAGAGGCCCGGTGCATGAATTTGTGTATGGGTGGGGTCTGGCCAGCCTGGCCAGGGGGAGGGGACATGGGCGGTTGGCCAGCCTGCCTGCTGGTCAAACTCCTGGTCGAGGGGACAATTTGTATATTAGCCTTTTATTATATAGGATATACACTGAGTGGCCAGATTATTATGCATTCAGAGATCATAATAATCTGGCCACTCAGTGTATATGCTGTCTACTAGAGACCCACCTCAGAACAACAGACTCACACAGACTGAAAGTGAAGGAATGGAAAAATATCTTTCAGGCAAATGGAAATGAAAAAAAAGCTGGGGTAGCAATACTTATATCTGACAAAATAGACCTCAAAGTGAAGGCCATAACAAGAGATCTGGAAGGCCACTTCATAATACTAAAGGGATCGATACAACAAGAGGATATAACCCTGATAAACATATATGCACCCAATGCAGGAGCACCCAAAACATAAAAAACTTCTGAAAGATATCAAGGGAGAGATCAACAACAATATGATCATAGTAGGGGACTTTAATACACCATTGTCATCACTGCATAAATCCTCTAGATAAAAAATCAGCAAAGAAATAGCAATCCTAAATGACTCACTAGATCAGATGGACTTAATTGATATCTTCAGAACATTTCACCCTAAAGCCACAGAATATATATTCTTCTCAAGTGCACATGGGACATTTTCAAAGATAGACCACATATTGGGTCACAAGCAAAGTCTCTCCAAATTCAAGAAGATTGAAATCATATCAAGCATCTTTTCAGACCACAATGGCATAATATTAGAAATAAACTACAATAAAAACAATTTAAAAAAATTCAAACACTTGGAAGCTGAATAGCATGCTTTTACCAATGGTTGGGTTACTAAAGAGATCAAAGAAGAAATTGAAAACATCCTGGAAACAAATGACAATGAAAACACAACAATCCAAAATCTATGGGACACAATGAAAGCAGAGGAAAGTTTATAGCTCTACAGGCCTACCTCAAAAAACAAGAAAAAATGGTAGTAAATCATCTAACTGTACAATTTAAAGAATTAGAAAGAGAGCAACAAGAAAAGCCCAGAGTGAGCAGAAGGAAGGAGATAATAAAGATCAGAGAGGAGATAAATGACATAGAGACAAAAAAAAAAAAAATACAAAATATCAATGAAACCAAGAGCTGGTTCTTTGAAAGGATAAACAAGATTGATGAACCTCTAGCCAGGCTCACCAAGAAGCAAAGAGAGAGGACCCAAATAAACAAAATCAGAAATGAAAGTGGCGAAATAACAACAGACCCAACAGAAATAAAAAGGATTGTTAAAAAATACTATGAACAACTCTATTCCAACAAACTAAAAGACCTGGAGGAAATGGACATATTCCTAGAAAAATACAACCTTCCAAAACTCAATCAGGAAGAATCTAAAAATCCCAATAGGCTGATAACTATGGAGGAAATTGAAACAGTTATCAAAAAGCTTCCAGCAAACAAAAGCCCAGGGCCAGACAGCTTCACAGGGGAGTTTTACCAAACATTCAAGGAAGAACTAAAACCTATCCTCCTCAGACTATTCCAAAAAATTTAAGAGGAAGGAACACTTCCAAGCTCATTCTATGAAGCCAGCATCACCCTAATACCAAAACCAGATAAAGACAACACAATGAAAGAGAATTATAGACCAATATCCCTCATGGACATAGATGCCAAAATCCTCAACAAAATTCTAGCAAATCGGATCCAGCATTACATCAGAAAACCATACACCATGACCAAGTAGGATTTATCCTGGGGATGCAAGGATGGTACAATATCTGCAATCAATAAATGCGATACCTCACATAAACAAACTGAGAGATGAAAATCACATAGTCATATCAATTGATGCAGAAAAAGCATTTGACAAATCCAACATCCTTTCTTGATAAAAACTCTCAGCAAAGTGGGAATAGAAGGATCATACCTCAACATAATAAAAGCCTTATGTGACAAACTCGCAGCCAACATCATACTCAATGAACAAAAACTAAAACCACTTCCCCTAAGAACAGGAACAAGACAGGGATGCCCACTCTCACCAATCCTGTTTGACATAGTACTAGAAGTACTAGCCATTGCAATTAGACAAGAAGAAGAAATAAAAAGCATCCAAATTGGAAAAGAAGTAAAACTGTACATGATACTGTACATAGAAAACCCTCAAGACTCCATAAAAAAATTAGTATACTTAATAAATGAATTCAGTAATGTAGCAGGATAAAAAATTAACATAAAAAATCTATGACATTTCTATACACCAATAGTGAACTTACAGAAAGAGAGACTAAAAGAACAATCCCATTTACCATTGTTCCAAAAAAATTAAGATATCTAGGAATAAACTTAACTAAGTAGGTAAAAGACCTCTACTCAGAAAACTACAGGACACTGAAAAAAGAGATAGAGGAAGACATAAACAGATGGAAGAACATACCGTGTTCATGGATTGGTAGAATCAATATCATTAAAATGTCCATACTACCCAAAGCAGTCTATAGATTCAGTCACTCCCCATTAAAATACCAATGGCATATTTCACAGACCTAGAATGAACTTTCCAAAAATTCATCTGGAATAAAAAAAGATCCTGAATAGCTGCAGCAATCCTGAAAAAGAAGAACAAAGTAGGTGGGATCTCAATACCAGATTTCAAGCTATATTACAAAGCCACTGTTCTTAAAACAGCCTGGTACTGGCACAAGAACAGACATATAGACCAATGGAATAGAATTGAGAACCCTGAAATCAACCCAAACCACTATGCTCAATTAATATTTGACAAAGGAGGCAAGAACATACAATAGAGTCAAGATAGTCTCTTCAATAAATGGTTCTGGGAAAATTGGACAGATACATGCAAAAAAAAATGAAACTAGAGCACCAACTTACACCATACACAAAAATAAACTCAAAATGGATAAAGGACTTAAACATAAGATGGAAAACCATAAAAATACTAGAGGAATCCAGAGGTAGCAAAATCTCAGACATATATCGAAGCAATTTCTTCACCGATACAGCTCTTAGGGCAATGGAAACTAAAGAGAAAATAAACAAATGGGACTACATCAAAATAAAAAGTTTTTGTACAGCAAAAGAAACCATCAACAAAACAACAAGAAAGCCCATTGCATGAGAGAACATATTTGCCAATGTTATCACCGATAAGGGTTTAATCTCCAACATTTACAGGGAACTCATACAACTTAACAAAAGGAAGATAAACAACCCAGTCAAAAAATGTGCAACGGATCTAAATAGATACTTTTCGAAAGAAGGCATAAGGAAGGCCAAGACATATAAAAACATGGTCAAAGTCACTAATCATCTGAGAGATGCAAATCAAAACGACAATGTGGTATCATCTCATACCTGTCAGAATGGCTATCATCAACAAATCAACAAATAACAGGTGCTGGTGAGAATGCAGAGAAAAAGGAACCCTCGTGCACTGCTGGTGGGAATGCAGACTGGTTCAGCCACTGTGAAAAACAGTATGGAGTTTCCTCAAACAACTAATAATGGAACTCCCATTTGACCTAGTGATCCCACTTCTTGAAATATATCCATAGTAATACCAACCAGAAAGGATATACACACCCCTATGTTCATAGTGGCACAATTTACCATAGCTAAGATTTGAAAACAGCCTAAGTGCCCATCAGCAGATGAGTGGATTAAAAAACTATGGTACATCTACACAATGGAATACTACACTGCGGTAAAAAAGAAAGAATTCTTACCATTTGCAACAGCATGGATGGAACTGGAGAGCATTATGCTAAGCGAAATAAGCCAGTCAGAGAAAGATAAATACCACACGATCTCACTTATTTATGGAATATAATGAACAACAAAACTGATGAACAAAAACAGATCCAAAGACAGAGAAGCATTGATCAGACCATCAAACCTCAGAAGGAAGGTAGGGGACGGTGGGGGTAAAGGAGAGATCAACCAAAGAACTTGTATGCATGCATATAAGCCTAACCAATGGACACGGACAACAGGGGGGTGAGGGCATGAGTGGGGAGGTGGGGGGGGGAATGGGGCAATAAGGACACATGTAATACCTTAATCAATAAAGAAAAAACATTCTAAATAAAGCTAAAAAGAAGAAAGAAAGAAAAAAAGATAATGGGTTGGTTTCCTAGTGTCCTTCAAAGATAATCAATGGAGCATCATTATAAACTCATGGAATCAAACATAGTTGACATTGCCATTATCAGCCACATTATTATTATTTCAAAGAGGGTGTTTGGTAGAATTGAAAAGATGACTCTAAGATACATATGGAAATTCTGAGGGCACAGATTACATATACTCATGAGCAAAAATAAGGAGGAAGGACTTGCTTTATTAGATAGAAAGACTTACTGTAAAGTGACAATGTGTTATTGGTGCAAAAATTTACATATACATGAATGAAATGAACGTACAGTCCCCAAACAGACTTATATTAAGACATCTGATTTACAACTACTGTGGCATTACAGGGAAAAGACAATTAAAAAAAAGGAATGCTACAACTGAGTATCAAGCTGAAAAACAGAATGATACCAGACTCAGACACTATATATAAAAATGTATCTCAGTTGTATTGTAGATTTACAGGGAAAGAACAATAATGTTTCTACAAGATAATTAAGACTATCTTAATGATCATGAGTAGAAGACTATTTGGATAAGATACAAAAAGCACAAACATAAAGGAAAAAGTCAATAAACTGAATTATATTAAAATTAATAACTTTTATTGATCAGAGTAGGAGAATATTTTTGCAATACATACAATCTTCAGAAGGCTCAATTTCAAAGATATGTAAAGAGATCCTAGACATAATTAAGAAAAAGAAAGACAGCCCAAATGAAAAATTTATAGTAGCCTTGGCATTTATAAAAGAGCCATCCAAATGTCAATAAACAAATGATAAGATGTTTAACTTATTGGTAATCTAGAAATGCAAATCAGAATTATAATGACATATCACTACAAACTTAGAAAAGAATGACAATAAAAAGATCAGTTGCTCCTAGCTACTGGAACTTTCATATGCCGACCATCTTGGGGAAAAATTTGGCACTATCTACTATAATTGAAGATGGGAATATTTATGACTAGGGTTACCAAGTAATTTTTTTATCTGAACTAGAACATTTTTGAAAGAAATAGTGGAACTAAAAGTAATTAAAATTACATAATATTTGAGATACTTATTGCCTAACAAGTGGATTTTATTATATTAGAAGATGTATAAAATACTTCTATTAAAATTATTTACAACATAAATTTTATCTATGAAGTAAAAATAATTTTAATAAAAATGTTTTTAAAACTTATTTTATTGAAGCTATTTTATTAACCAACAATAAAATATATAAATAGTTGTGGATTTCCCACGTTGAATAAAAGTGATAAAAGTGATCTTTATCTTGATCTCATTTGTGGTTTTAGGGGAAAAGGTTTCAGTCTTTTACCACTGAGCTTCATGTTAACTGTGGGTTTTTTCATATACAGCCTTTATCATGTTGTGGAAGTTTTCTCCTATTCCTAGTTTATTAATGTCTTTTTAATCATGAAAAGGCATTGAATTTTGTCAAATATCTTTCTATATCTATTATGATGATCATGTAGTCTTTCCCTCATACTGTAAATGCGGTGTTGAACCATCCTCACATTCCAAGGCAAAATCCCACCTTGTCATTGTTTATAGTCATTTTAATATGTTGCTGAATTTGATTTGCTAGTATAATGTTGAGAATTTTTTTGCATCTATGTTCACAGGAGATATTTATATATATAAAAGCCAAGTGACTGGAATGATCAGAATGACCAGAACGACTGGTCACTATGACGTGCACTGCAGTGTCCAACCGGCCCAATCAGGGGCCTAATAGGCCCCTCCCAACTTCCCTTGGTCCCTTCCCCTGCCTCCAATCAGGGGTGGGGCTGGCTGGCCAACCTCCACCTCCCCGCCCGCCCTGGCCTGGCCTCGATCAGCCCATTGGGGCAGGTGGCTGGACCCCACCCGTGCACTGGGTCTCTAGTTGATCTATAATTTGTTTGTTTGTTTCTTGTGGTGCCTGTGGTGGCTTTGGTATCAGTGTGATTCTGGTTTCTTTGAATGAGTTTGGATGTGTTCCCTTCTCTTCAATTTTTTTTTGAAGAATGTGGGAGGAATTGGTGTGAATTCTTCTTTAAACGATAGAATTCTCCAGTGAACATCATCAGTCAAACTGTTACTTTACTCTTTTTCTTTTATCCTCCTGGAGAATATGTTTATTGATTTTTAAAAAATATTTTTTGAGAGAGAGAGGGAGAGAGAAACATTGATTAGTGGCTTCCCTTACACACCCCGAAGGGAAATCAAGCCTGCAACCTGGGTATGTGCACCTACCGAAAAACAAACCTTACTGGCAACCTTTTGGTGTATGGTACAATGCTCCAACCAACTGAGCCACACAGCCGGGGCCTGGTGCTTTGTTCTTTTTAAGAGTAAGATGCTATTTCCATTAAAAGCTGATTGGGTAGAAATCCATCTTCCCCTTATTAGCATCAGGGATTGAGAATAAATGCCACAGATGAGAAAAAAGTACTATAAAGTATTTGCATTTCATGGCAAGAAACTAATCACAGGCTCTAATGCTGTAGTGTGGGGGCAAAAAGGCAACTCTGGCCTCCCTCCAGGAAATATAGTTTAATATGTATTAGTAGTTATCTTAGAGGGAAACAACAATTGGAAGAACATTCAAATTTTGATTCTCAGGATCATCTACTTAATAAGAATAACCTTGGTTGCACATTAATCAGACTGTGTGAGGGAGGGTCCTATGAAATGCATTTCAGCAGGCACCTAGAGTGATTATTTCCCTTGCAGAATTTCAATGGGCTCTGGAGAATGAGATGAACTGGAAACATCGATTCCTTTGGTTGTGGGCAATCAAAGAAGCTCCCTAAGTGGCAGTAACCCAGAATAAATTCCTACCACAAGAATATCTTAACAGGTTCTGAGAATTGGATTTATAAATTATTGAATGTAATTGTTTTTTGAATTCCATGTCCTAGCTATGTTGGGTTCTGCTAACTTAATTAATTCATGGTATTGAAAAGAGTTTTTGGAAGTCTTTTCATATCCTGCTTCCTTCCTTCCTGGAATACATGCCTCAGGGATACAGGAATCTTTTTCTGCTTTGTTCACTAGTGCATACCAACTGCCTAGAACAGTTCCTCTCTCATTATAGGTGCTTGAAAAATAATTGTTGAATGAATGAATAAATGTGGGGTATTTACAGATTGAATGTCAGTTTCTCATTTTGATGAAGCCCTGGCTGTGTGGACAAAATTCAGAAGCGATTCTTAGGCTTTGAGAATAGGCAATGGCTTTTTTATTATTATTATTATTATTAAAGATAATAAGGGATGTAGAGATGTGTCCATTTAAATTGTCTTATAAAGATTAGTTATGGTGTCAACATGAAAAGTAAACTATTTCTGTAAAACTAGTCCAGGTCGAGGAAAAGAAGAAAAAAAAAGTAGGCACTGGGCCCTGACCAGTATGGCTCAGTAGTGAAAGCCTCAGCCCATGTACCGCAGGGTCTCAGGTTCGATTCCCGTTCAAGGGCACGTACCTGGGTTGTGCCGCAGGCAACCAATCAATGTATCTCTCTCACATCAGTATTTCTCTCTCTCCCCCTTTCTCCCTCCCTCCCTTCTACTCTCTCCAAAAATCAATAGAAAAACATATCCTGGGGTGAGGATTAACAACAACAAAAAAACACTGGGATGACCAGTGACAAGAAAGGAGAGGAACAAAAGGCTCAGGGAAACAAGGATGGACAGACTTAACTTGGCTAAAGAAGGTTCTACATGATAAAGAGCATGCAACTCAGGTCCCAAATACCTTATCTGCATTCTGAAATCTAAAAATAATGAAACTAAATATATTTTCTTAACTTCTTTGGTGACGAATTCTGACCTGAATTACTGTGAAATTCTTCATATACTTTCTCTCATGTAATACTATTTGTTTACAGCAAGAATGTTAATATGATTGATTATGGAGTATTGTTCCAGACCCTTCTGGAATATGTTATATATATATGGTTAGAATTTTCTCAATTTTAAAAACATAATGACACTATATATAAATCGAGAAAATTCTGAATTTCCAAATACCTCTGACCTCAGGGTGTCAGGTAAGGGATTGTGAACTTGTGTAACTGACATCTCACAAAGAGATGTGAAAGAGGAATAAATTCCTCCAGATTTCAAGAGTATTATGTGGGTATAATGGAATGAATAGTGTCTCCCCCAAATTCATATTCAAGTCCCAACCTTTGGTACTTCAGGATGGGACTTATTTGGAGATAGTGTCTGCAGAGGTAATCAGGTTAAAATGAGGTCCTTGGGGTGTATTTATAAGTCGGGGACATTTGGACACAGAGACTGGCACAGAGGGAAGATGATGTGAAGAGTCATAAGGAGAAGATAGCCATCTACAAGCCAAAGAGAGAGGCCGGGGGCAGCTCTTCAATCTGAGATCTCAGAAGGAACCAACTCTGCCCTCACCCTGATTTTGGACTTTAAATTTCTGTTGCTTAAGGCGCATAGTCTGTGGTATTTTGTTACCGCAGTTCTAGAAGATGAATCCAGGGGGTATGTGAGTGCTCCACAGGAAATGCAAGCGAGGGGATTAGTGTGCTTTCAGCTTCCAGTGAAGAGTATGACAAAGGTGGCTAAAAAATTATAGCTGGAGATAAGTAGTTCCTGGGCTGTTTCAGGGTCTTGAGGACCCAGCCTGTTTAATTACTTCTTTACCGTCTTTAGTGTGACAGCAATGTCTCCCTTCATGGTTATCAAATTGTGGCAGTTGCTCCAAGTGCTGTATCCTCATGTGAGAACGTGCAAAAGTAGGGAAGGGAGGCGTGGGGTTCTGCTTAGGACAATCTCAGCAGTCTCCTGAGCTCATTAGATGAAACCAGGTCCTGTGGCCATTCTCAGCTGCAAAGAGGGCTGAAAGAGTGAGGATAGTCTGTTTGTTCTGCTACAACACCCATTGTCAAGAAGTGAAGCAGTGCATGCACATGGACAAACAGGAGAATAAACAAACAGTATAATGTGGAAATTGTGTTGGCAGAGCAAAAGAGCACTGTATAGCAACATAGCAGCAGAGAATTAATAATCTCAACAGGAAAGGTAAAATCCTTGAGCAGTACAGGCAGGAGCCCTGTTAACTTTTTAAAAAGAAAATTAAAAATGAGTGTCTGCACCCAGGGACACCCTCCCCAGAGAGGCACCTCTAACCCCCAGCTTGATACAGCTCTAACCTTGTGGCAGGTTCCAATTCTATGCCCATTTTATCAGTAACCTCACTGGCTCAGAACTCCATAATGTTTTCTACATTGTTTTATTAAAAAATAACTTTAGTTAAACAATAATGTTATAGAGAAAAATGTATGAACCATAAGTGAATATTAGAGAGATTGGGGAGTGGTGAAGTCATATATATTTATGATCACTCACCTTTAACTTTGGGGAAAAGGACTTACTATATAACAAAAGTAAATTAAATTACTCTTCTGTCAGTGATGATTTTCTGGATTTGAGAACAAGGCTTTTAGTGGATGAAGAAAGTTCTTAAAACTTTTTATTACTAGTAGTAGTATTTTGTTTGTTTTGTTAATCCTCACCCAAGGATATTTTTTCCATTGATTTTTAGAGAGAGTGGAAGGGAGGGAGAGAAGGGATTGGTTGCCTCTGGCACACACCCCAACTGGGGACAGGGATTGAACCTACAACCCAGGTGTGTGCCCTTGAGCAGGAATCAAACCCACCACCCTTTAGTGCATGGACTGACACTCTAATCATTTGGCAACACTAACCAGGGCATTTTTATGAGTAGGATTGGTGGCATCTTCTAGTTCTTTGTCTGATTAATTACTCAAGGGATCATCTCCCTGCTCAGTCTCTTTATTTTGACTAACAAACTGCTTTGCAGCTGAATCTTGATACTTTGCTAAGAGTGTGCTGGTCCTCTGGAATTGTACTATTAAGAAAAGCAGTAATCTGTGGGACACATCTTCCAGGTATATGGAGCATGATGTGGGTTGAGAACTGAAACAACATGGCCGATGTGAGGTCCATGTTGTTTTAATGCATTTTTATTATATTCCCAGTAGCCTCAGCTCAGGCATGCTGAGCTGCCTGCCTAGGTCTGTATTCTTAAATATTATATTCTGAAATAACCATTTTGATTATTGTTAATGATCTTACCAAAAGTTGCACAGATTTTAATTATTTTTAGCTCCATTTTCCCTATCGATTCTGTTATTCCTAATCATACAGAAAACAAGGATTCCCAGTAATGGTGTTTATAGCAGAAACAACTGAACCTGACATTTCCAGCCTCTGTCACAGGAGCAGCACTCTGCCGGCTGGAAGCAGGGGAAGGCCATGATTTTGGGGTAGAGGTCAGTAATGTCTGTCTCATAGCACATATAAACATCATTAACTTGGGTTCTGTGTTTAACATGATGATAATGGCTTAGGAAAAAAAGTAAAACTTGAGACAGCCAAATGTGGACACTGATAATAAAATTTAATTGGTATTACACTGTCTTTCAAGTGCAATTTGTATTGTGACCAATAGATTTGTGTACGAGGCTTGCGGAGGCTTTGTGGCTCTGCCTTGGCATCCGGTCAGTATGAAAGGGGAATGAGTGGCTGGTCAGCCAGGTTAGCAAAGCATTTTTGACTATAGGCAGCAGATCTCTGAGCAGCTCTGTACTCCAGAAGCTGCTTAGAAATGTTGAAACAGGTATCCATTGGCCAACAGGCATTCCAGGGCAATTTTTGTAGTGGGGAATGCTGCTAACACCCAGGCTGGCCACACTCTTCCAGAAGTAGGTTTCCTTGCAGGAACTTAGAACATCTTGACAAGCTAGGCCAGCCTGGGAAAGATGGGTCACACAATCCCCTCCATCTGACCTACTCCAAGGCACGAGAACCACACTGCTGGACCACAGAGGGATAATCGTACATTCTTCTCGGGGCACTTCTCCACAGGCAGCTGAGAGAAAGGTGGTCAGTCATATTTTAAATAGCAAAATACCATTTAAATCTCCCTCACTCGTAGTCACCTAGATTCTCCTTAAAGATCACCAATAACAGGTAACTCCCTCTCCATAAAATCTATAGTATGTAGTTGAGAGGATGGGTTCTGGAGCCAGACTATCTGGGTACAAATCCCAGTTATTCTACTCATGCAACTATCTAGCTCTGACCAAATTACTTAACATCCCGTGTCTCTTCATTTTCAAAATGGGGATAATAATAATATACAGCATAGGGTTTATATATATAATGTAATATATACAAGGTTTATATGTATTATCAGAACAAGAATTTGAAATGCTTCAGGTAGAGTTGACTTCACCTCCAGCTCCAGAGGAGGGCATGTGATTCAGTGCCAGCCAATCAAAGTGCCACATTCCCTTGACCACATGCTTGGTACAGTGCTGGGCATGAAACATTATCAGAGTCAGTGGGAGACAAGGGTTTTGCCAGGTCTACAGAGAAAAGCACAGGCATTTTCTTCATAGGATACGGACCTGGGAAGATGTAACTCTGGGGCTGCTGGCAGCTAGTTGGCAGCACATAATGCCCAAGGGAAAAAGCTGTGGCTTATACTTGTTATTCTTTTTGGCCACTCAGAACCTTTGAACAACTTTCCTACGATGAAGAGTTCCCCAATTTATTAGATCACCTTCCTCTGTAAAAGCTGGATTCTTACCTTCTCTTCTTAGTCTTCCTTGCCTCAGGATAGGTGTGTTCTAGCTTTTACCAATCAGAATCACTCTTGTTAGATTTTTAATCAGGAGCCAATGAGGCAAAAAGAAGGCCTCCATTCTGAGAAGCCAGTGGCAGCTGTATCCCATTTCTGGAAGCATCAATAGCAATGGTTCTGATCCTGGCCAATGTGGCTCAATAGGTTGGGTGTCATCTTGTGCACCTGGAGATTGCCAGTTTAATTCCTGATCAAGGGCACATGCCTGGGTTGCAGGTTCCATCCCTGGTAGGGGGCGTGCCGAAGGCAGCCAATCAATGTTGTGCTCTCACATCTTTGTTTTTTGTTTCTCTCTCTCTCTAAAAATCAATAAACTATTCTTTAAAAATTTTATAAAAGCAGTGGTTCTAGCAGGTACACCCAGTGCCTGGGATCGGAACTGTTGGATCTCATTGTTCTGGCATTGGTGTCTCAGGTCTTAATGTCATTTGGGGTATGTTTCTGGCTACAAGTCTCCAAATCTGGTTCTGAGGTCTTTCTGAAAATACTATGAGCTAGCTAAAATCCTTTGATCATTTTGTGTGTGTGCTTAAATTAGCCATAGTTGGTGTTTGTTGTTTGCAACTGAAAATTTTAAGTAGCACAATTAAAAATGGAAAGAGCAAATTCAAGAGATAAAGACCAGGCCTTAGTGACATCATATGGGTTCCTGGATTTAGCCACAATTGAAGCTAATACTCCCCTTGATGTTTTAAGTTATATTAACCAATAAATTATTTTTTTCCTTAAGTCAGTTTGGGTTGGGTTTTGGAACCTTGCAGCACAGATCATCCCAACTGTTACAGTATTGTGATTTATTTTTATGTCCTTTATTTATTTTCATATAATCTATATATATAAAAGCCTAAGCAACTGTTTTGACCAGTTGACCGATCAACCAGTTGTTATGACACACACTGACCACCAGGGGGCAGATGCTCAACGCAGGAGCTGCCCCCTGGTGGTCAGTGCGCTCCCACAGCAGGAGTGCCACTTAGCTGACCAACGGGCGCCATATGCCGGGCTCACGGCTGGCAAGCGCAGCTGTGGTGGCAGCAAGCCTACCAAGCAGTGGTGGCAGGCACAGTGGGGCCTGGATGAGTGGAGTGGCACGGCGCCTGGCCCAGGCGTGGGCTCCTCCCCGGCTGCCTGCCACTTTATGCACTACTACATCCCTTGGGGGATGTTGGACTGCCAGTTTCAGCTGATCCCTGCAGGCCACGCTGAGGGACGCCACTGGTACACAAATTCATGCACTGGGCCTCTAGTTTTATGATAAAATTTAAAATGAAATGAATAATACTTTAAGGAAACCAACCCTTATAATTCTCATGGAGGCTGCCCATTACTGTGATCCAAAATTCTATTAACAGGGCCAGGCATCTGTTTGCTCTTTAATATCAGATGAAATCAGAACAGAATTGGACACTGTTAATTCCATTTTTCTCTCCTGTAAATTCTCTTCACTTGTTTTAGCTTCTCATTTTCTTTTAAAAACTTACTCATGTGAAGTAAAATAAAATACATGATTTTTCTACCTGGTTTCTCAGTTCTATTAACTTGAAAACAGTCTTCATACTTATTATTCACATGTAACTGTTAAAAATGCATGTAATTGCATACACTTTTATAATAATCTGCCTACATTGCATTGTAGAAACAAAAAACACATCTGCTCATATTAATGGTCTCCTCCAGTGAAAGTGTTTCTAGACTGCAGAGTGTAATTTGCTGAAGTGTTTGACATCTGGTTCCTTTTTTTTGGTCATTATAATTTCTAGCACATGCATTTTCTATAAATGTTGGCAAGGATGTTGCTCACCCCTTTCCAAAGTTATTGCTTCTCAGTGTTTGTGAAATACAATTATACACTTTATTTAAATTGTAAGAACAAGGTCATGTGGGTCAATGAGTTTACACATTGGCATGTGGTTTGGATGTTTATCAAACCAGTTAACCAAGATTAAACCAAAATGAAAATGTCAACTTATTCAAATGGATATGTCTGTGTTATTTAGAAACAATTTAAGAGTATGTTGGCATAACATAGTTGCACAAACATAATATTGGACTTATTTTTATTCTTTAGGTTTAAAAATGTAGTTGAGTCTTAACTACAGTAAGTTAATACATGAACATTGTTAAAAAGACTAAAAACTATAAGAAAATTACAAAGGAAAATATACATAATGTTACCATCAGATAAAACCATTGTTGTTTTGGAATAAAGTCTTTGAATCTTTTAACTAGAAATAAGTATTTTTATATATTTTTTTCTTTTTTGAGATAATTATGTCCATCAAGTTTTGCATAATGTCTTTTAATTAACTTTATTGTGAAATAATTTTAAAGCATTGATTTTGCATCATCTGCAATTTTGATAAAATTAGTTCATTGCCTAACATCATTACTTTGCTTTTGTATATAGGGATGTAGTACAGAATTATGGAACTATAATCCTAATTTATAATCATTTCAGATCTAAAAAAACCCCGTAAATAATCTCACTTAATCCTCTAAATTACCATGAATGGTATATACAAAACAAAACAAAACAAAACAAACACAAAAAAACTGGCTAGTGTGGCTCAGTTGGTTGGAACATTATCCATTGCCCTGCAAAGTTTTGGTTTGATCCCTGATTGGGGAGCATACAGGAGGCTACCAATTACTGTTTCTCTCTCACATTGATTCTCTCTCTCTCCCTCTTTCTCAAAATCAAAATGAAAAAAACGCATTGCTTTATATGGGGTTGGAGAGAGACATAAGATAGAATACATACTACAATCATTCCCCAGTGGATGCCTGAAACTTCAGGTAGTACTGAACTCTATATATACTATTTTTTCCTATACATATGTACATACATGTAATGAAGTTTAATTTATAAATTGGACACAGTAAGAGATTAATAATCACAAATAATAAAAATATAATTATAACAATATACTGTATTAAAAGTTATATGATTGAGGTCTCTTTCTCAAAATACCTTATTGTACTGCACTCACACTTCTTATGGTGATGTGAGATGATATAATGCCTACGTGATGAGATAAAGAGGGGTGAATGATGTAGGCATTATGTAGTGTTAGGCTACTGTTGACCTCCTGATGATACAGCTACAGACTAATGTGTGAGTAGCATATACAGTGTGGGTTCAGTGGACAAGGATACAGTTCATGCTCTGAGCTGGACAGATTGGGACAGTGCAAGATTTCATCACACAACTTAGAATGGTGCACAATTTATAAATTGTTTATTTCTGGAATTTTCCTTTTAATGTTTTTCGATGGTGGTTCACTGCGGGTAACTGAAATAGGAGAAAGTAAAACCACAGATATGGGGGGACTACTGCATAGGAAATCAGAAGACCTCACCATCCAAAACTATTCAACTCTATGTCTGTGATGATTACTATTTTTGTGTCAACATTGCTAGATTATGTTGTCCAGTTATTTGGTCAAATACAAGTCTAGATGTTTCTGGTATTTTTTAGATGTGATTAAGATATACAATCAGTCAACTTTAAATAAAGCATATTACCCTCTGTAATATGGGTGAGCTTCATTCAATCCTTTGAAAGCTTTAAGTTCAAAGACTGAGGTTTCCTGAAGAAAGAAGAATTGTCTTAAGGTTGCAACATAGAAATTCTGCTTGAATTTTAAACCTTTTGACTCAAGATTGCTGGCCGACTCTATATATTTTGGACTTGCCATTCCTTACAATCATATAAGCAATTCCTTAAAATAAATATTTCTCTCCAGATATGTATGTATAGCTTATTGATTATCTTTCTCTGGAGAACCTTAACTTATACAGTGATCTTGGTCAAGTGACCCCAAGTTTTCATTTCTTCAGTTGAAGGTTGGGAGCTGGAATTAGATTAGAGATTCCCAAACCATAGTCTGTAGATCAGATTCCATTTGGATAAAGTTCTACTCATCTGTGATTAAAAGAGAAAAGTTGGTAAGCTTTTCAGATAACAAGACTTATGTAAATATATTTCTCTCTCATTCCCACTGTAGATTATATCCTTCTATTTTCTTTTGTAGTGAACATATCCTTTGTTTTATAAAATGATGATGATGGTAGTTGGTTGTTGTTTGTCCTGTGTTGTTTTTTCTGTACCAGACAAAGTACAAAGTTTACAAGTTTAATTCAGTTACCAAATTTGGGAAACTTTTGCTAGTTAGCATAATTAAAAAATTCTAGGAGCCAATGGCTAGATGATCCTTTTCAACTCTAAAATTCTAGAACTCTAAGATATTAGAGACTCAGAAAAGTGAAATACTTAGAGAGTTAGATATAAAAAAAATAAAAAGAAAACACAAAATATGAAGACAAAGAAATTAGTTGTAGATGTGTAGCCATTTTGGATTATTAATGCCACCTGGCATTCTGTAAACATGATAGAGGCCAGTTGACTGTGGATTTATCAAATAAAACTACCCTGTTCCGCTGGTGAACCTTTCAGCCTCAATTCCTGGTAGAATTTAACATTTAACATGACCTTGGTTGAGCCTTTCAATTTCTTTCATGCTTAAATAAAAGAGATTATCTAAAGCAGTTCACTATTCTCTATTGTTTATTTCAATCTGCTGGAGTAGGGTAACCAGAAAGTCAGAACCTGTGGAAAGAGAGAGGGGACATTTCCTTTTCCTTTTCAGAAGCTTAATGTCATCATAAATGAACAGCACAAACAGCTAAAGAAAGCTGGTTTTCCTATAGAGCTGGTTTTAACACTCAGCATTGCCACGCACAATGTAGCAAAAACCATCAGTAGTCTTTTGACAGATTACTATTCAGTGGGTGTACAGGTGAAATTATGATTATGGTAATTTACTTATAAGAAAATAATCTCTGTAATAAAAAGCCAGGGTGTAATGACTGATCAGGACCAAAGGCTGACCAACTTGAAGTCAGCCCTGGGTTGCAATGGCGACCCAGCGCTGACTACTCTGGCTGCAGGCCCAGTGACCCAGCAGTGACTGCTGAGGGGGCTTTGAATCAGGCCGGGAAAGAGACCTGAAGAGAGAAGCAGGGGCTGATCTGCAGCGTCTGTGGCAGCTTTTGACCAGTACTTGCCTCTCTCTTTCCCTCAGAGCCTGGGCAGCAGCCCTGTCTCCATTTCTCTTTGAGCCTCCACTGGGGCTGCTGATCAGCCCTGCCTTTCTGATCAGGCCCTGTTGATAGGCCCAGAGACACTGACTGGCATAGAAACTGACCAATCAGAACCAAATCTGGGTCAACTGTGAGGAGCCAATAGCTGCCTAGGAGGTGGAGCTTTTGACACCCACTGGCATAGAAACTGACCAATTAGAACCAAAATGGCCAGCAGAGGAGGGCAGTTGGGGGTGAGATCAGGCCGGCAGGGGAGGGCAGTTGGGAGCAACCAGGCCAACAAGGGGAGGCAGTTGGGGGCAACCATGCTGGCAGAGGAGGGCAGTTGGGAGTGAGATCAGGCCGGCAAGAGAGGGCAGTTAGGGGTGATCAGGCAGGCAGAGGCAGTTAGGAGCGATCAGGCAGGCAGGCAGGTGAGTGGTTGGGAGCCAGCGGTCCCAGATTGAGAGAGGGATGTCTGACTGCCAATTGGGATCGGGCCTAAACTGGCAGTCGGACATCTCCTGAGGGGTCCCAGATTGGAGAGGGTGCAGGCTGGGCTGAGGGAACCACCCCCTCCATGCACGAATTTCATGCACCGGGCCACTAGTGGGTAAATATAAAGAACTCTGTAACCAGGATTCAAATCAGGGATTTGGTGGCTACATTTGAATAGAGCAGTCACTCATCTGTCATAACCCTTTGTGGATTATACCTATTCAGGAAGAATTCAAATTAACTCACTTATATATAATATTCTTTTTTAAAAGTATATTTTTATTGACTTCTGAGAGGAAGAGAGAGGGAGAGAGAGATAGAAACATCAATGATGAGAGAGAATCATCCATCAGCTGCCTCCTGCACACCCATCACTGGAGATCAGGCCTGAAACCTGGGCATGTGCTCTGACCGGGAATTGAACCGTGACCTCCTGGTTCACAGGTTGACACTCAACCACTGAGCCACACTGGCCAGGCAGATGTAATAGTCTTGAGGAGAATCATTAAAAGTTTTCCCACCTATCATACATTAGAGAAAAGATTTATAAACCTTAAGTAGAGTTTAAGATATTTTTCTAAACTAAAAATATATGTACTTTTAGCTACAGCATTATATCTTTGGGGTCTTCCAAATATTTCCCTCTAATTGTGTCTGTGCAGAATTCTTCACTTTTGGTGATCTGATTTTATTCCATGTAAAAGGCAAAGCTTATCATTATCAATCTAGTTATCTATATATATAAAAGCCTAAGTCTATATCTATATATATAAAAGCCTAAGTCTGTCTATCTATCTATCTATCTATCTATCTATCTATCTATCTATCTATCTATCTATATAAAAGCCTAAATGAACAGATGACCAGATGACTGGACAACTGGACAGTAGCTGTGACATGCACTGACCATCAGGGGGCAGACACTCAATGCAGGAGCTGCCCCCAGTGGTCAGTGCACTCCCACAGCAAGAGTGCCGCTCAGCTGACAGACCAGTGCCAGACACAGGCTCACGTCTGGCCGCTGCAGCCCAGAGACCGCAGTGGCAGGCACAGTGGGGCCAGGATGAGCAGGAGTGGCAGGCAGGAGTGGCAGGCGGTATTGGACTGCTGGTTTCAGCCTGATCCCCACAGGCCATGCCAAGGGACCCCACCAGTGCACGAATCCGTGCACCAGGCCTCTAGTATATGGATAATATGTTAATTGATAGTGTTTAAAAGTTCCAAGTTTTATTTTCCCATTCATCAGGAATGTCTCATCTTTTTACATAGCTTCTGTTTTTGCATATGTGACATAAACAGGTTTTAAGTTTCTACTTTCTCTCCCATAAAAATATGGTCAACAGAAGATGTGTTATTTAATCATTTCTTGTCCCCATTCCTTTACCCTGTCCAGGGTTTCCCTTCATATTGTTGTTCAGGAGCAATTAGACACACTTGGTATCAGGATGCAGAAGTATTCACTATTGAACAACAGTAATGACTTTTCTCTCAACCAGGACTGTAGAAACAATGGCTCTGCCTAGGTGATGTCTTTGTCTGAATCTTGCTTTTTAATATTTACCTCAGTTACATTTCCATTAACGCTGGCTATGCTGGCTAGGTTGGGGCACCTTTGCCCAAGGACACTTACAGACGGAAACAAAGTTGACCAGAGGGTAACTAGAAGTGATAAAAAGGTGAGTCACTGGGCTGGTGCTCCAGGTGCTGTGGCATTCATGATTTAAATTCCCAGAATGAGTCAGTTTTATCAGAATTTTAGAGAATAAAGAAATGTTATAAGAACTCCCAGAACCTGGCCAAAAATCTATTTCAATTGGCTTTGTTTATGGCAAGGGGCATTCAAGAAACAGGCAAGACAAGAAAGTGGTGAAGCAATCACCTATAAATAGTAGAGACTGTTTGTTCCAAGACAGTGTGTTCTGTAAAACACTGTGAATATTTGGATTCTTGCAAAGAACTGTGTCTAGTTCAACTCAGATTTGCAAGTGCAGATGAGAAAGAAAAGAAAAATATCCAAGAGAACATACTGGTGTTTAGTGTTTTGTTTTTATTCTACTCCAGGATGGAACTTTTCCATTTTGCCTAGATTGTCTCCTTTGTAGGGCTACTTCACAAACTCCATCAACATCCATTCACTTACCATGCCAAAAACTGAGGCATGAACATCCTAAGTCCAAAAGAAGCATATTCCTGCCCATAGCCCGGCAAAGGAGAAACACAAGAGAACTGAAAATTATAAATTATAACCCCATGTGATAAGTGTGATGTAGGAAGAAAGGTGAGGACTTAGGATAACTGAGTCATCCTGATTTGCCTAGCAGTTTTCTGGTTTTAGCATTGAAAATCTTGTGTCCCAGCCAATCCCATACAGTTGATCACCTTAGTGAGATACCCAGTTGGGGGTATTGGAGGTACTTATGGGGGGCAATAGTGAGAAAGGAAAATGCCCAGAAGAGAGAAAATGTTTAAGTGGTGTCTGGAAAGGCTGATGTCAAAAAAGGTAGGTGTGATAGACTGAATAATGGCCTGAAAGGTATCTAAGTCCTAATCATTGGAATCTGTGAATGTTACCTTCCATGGTCAAAGGGATTTTGCAGATGGGATTAAATGTAGGATCTTGAGATGGAAAGAATATCCTGGATGTCATCCTAAATGTCTTTATTTAAAAAAGGCAGAGGGAAATTTGATAACAGAGAGGAGATGTGACAGTGGAAGCAAGGGGTCCAAGTAATGTGCAAGGAAGGGGCCACCAGCCAAGGAATGCATGTGGTCTCCAGGAAAGAAAAGGAAATGGATACTTCCCCAAGGCCCCTAGAAGGTATCAATCCTCTGACACTTTGACTTTAGTGTAGTGAGACTGATGTCTTATTTCTGGTCTCCAGATCATAAGAGAATAAATTAGTGTTGCCTTAAATCGCTAAGTTTGTGATGATGTTTCATTACAGTAGCAATAAGAAGCTGATATAGAGGGGAATGCAGAGAAAGGCATTCTAGGCAAGGGAAGAGCATGTCAAAGGCTGTTAGAGAGCAAGGCCTGTTCGGGATACTACAAGATAGCCATTTGGCAGTTTGGCAGCGAAGCATGCATGGGAACACAGGAGGAGAGAAAACTCCAGGTGGAGGCCAGGGCTGGATCCTAAATGACCTTGTAACTCACAGCAAGAAGTTTTTCCTCCATCTTGAAGACAGTGAAGATGCATTCAATGATTTAAAGCAGGGCCATGATGAGATCATATTTGCATGTTAGGAAAACCGTTTTGATAGCAGGATGGGAAGTGGATTATTGAGAGGAGGAAGAGATGCAAAGAAGCAATGAAATCCATTTTAAATGATCGTCCGGGCAAACAAAGGTAATAAGAGCCTTGATTGCGAATGGGGATGGAAAGCAGGGGCAGTTTCTGGAGATTCTTAGAAGGTGGGTTATATAGGACGTGGTGGACCACCTAGTAAGGCAAAGGGAAGACTGACATTTTCATCTGGGTGTTGGGGAAGATGAAGCTGTCACAGCTGAGTTAGGGAATACAGGAGGAATGTGTGTATAGGCTGTGGTGGGAATGATGAGTTAGCTTTTAACTAAACATTTTGAATTGGAGGAGCCAGTGATATGTACAAGTAAGATTTTAAGAGGGCAGCTCAATCAAAATGTTTAACAACAAAAGTTTTGAAAAAGGAACGTTCTCATTTGGGGCATGGGGACAGGGAGTGAGGTGGAAATGGACCAAAGACAAGCTCACTGGTAATGCAGACTTGCCCCCCGCCCCGTGCATGGGCTTGTTTTCTCAGCGTGCCCAGTCCATGTCTTGAGCATCACTCTCCAGTGCATTACTGGGTGTGGTTCAGATAAAAGTCTCAGTGGAGCCACTCCATTTGGTCTCTGCATTTCTTACCTGGCTGTTCTCTGGTTTGTCCTCACACCACCGTTCCTTAAGTTCTGACGGTGCTGCACTTCTGCTCAGAATTCTTCTGTAGCTTCTCCTTGTGACTTTTCCAATCAGGCTCTTGCCTACTTTTCAGCCTAGGCACCACTACTTCCACTTTATATCAGTAGATAGAAATTATTAAAATAAATGGTTGTTTAAAAAGCTAATACCAAATAAAAATGAAGAAAGTAAATATATGATTTAAAATTGTTTTTTTTTATCCTTTAACAATAGAGTTTGTTAATATTAATGTTGAGTTACTTGTGTAAAGCTCTTTCTGACCTTGCACTAGTGCGGAAATGGCGAGGCTCTAGGTATGTGTTGATTCCAAACAGAAGTTATCCATTAACTCCATTTCTTGTTTGATAACTTTGAAGATAGATTGTGACCAACTTTTGTTGATCTGGAAGTATACAAATGTGTGTTTGAAGGTATTCAAATGATAGCAAACTCTAGTTATATTTCAAAGAAAGTATCTGGTTTGTCTTTATCTCCTTCAGTTCATTATTTATAGATGAAAAAGCTGATTTGTAATAACTTAAATAAATTGAAATACTGCCCTAGTTATACTCTGGTTCTTGGACTAGAGTGAAACTCACCTAGCAATAGGAGCTTTGCTTTGTCAATTGTCATTTTCTTTGTTCCCTTGAGGATTAGGAGGAAATGAAAATGTTTTCAAAAGAAGTGAATCTTTGTTCAATTCAAAATTTAATGCCATCTATCATCATTTGGATACATATGATTCCAGTTAAAAACCTAAGTTACAGTATTACATCACAAAGATACTATTATTTCAATAACTTTAAAACAGCAAGTAATACTTAAAACAGGTATTTTAATCACCACCATCCCATTTGTGACATTTCTGTTTAAAAGTTCTACTCCATTTTTCTCCACTGGAATCAATTTTTGTCTCCTGTGTTTTTTTTTTTTTTTAAATATCTCATGTTATAGATATTTTAATATTCATCTTATTTCTTCTTTTAGGTAGACAAACTTAAAGGCAGGCCCATGTCATGTTTTACTTAGCTTCCTCACACTACCTAGTACACCAACCACACAGGACTGAACTAGATAAATATTTGCTATTATGCTTCCTCATAGTAAAGTTTAGTTCACATTCCCCACTGCCTCACTGTGCCTTTCTCATCATAGCAAGGTGCTGAAGTCACTTGGATATAAAGGCACAAGGTCATGATAAGAATAAAAATCGAATTCTGTGACATACCAATATTCCTTTATGAATTTTCCACTATTGTTGTGATCTTTTCAAAATGATGGAAAATTCCACAAACATTTTTAGAAATTTTGACCCAAGAATTCTTATTAATCTCTTTAGGACTCTTCTTAATGCTAATGTAAAAAAACTCTACTTGCAGAAAAGATAATACATAGCCTCCCTTAATTTGTAGATTGATTTTTAAAAAGTGATTTTCACAGTACAGAGTGGAGTAGTTCAATAAGTCAGTTATTTATTACAATCATTAATAAAGAATGTATCATTTTGCTTGGGAGCTGGTATGGGCTGAATTGTTATGTTGAGGCCCTAAACTCTAGTACCTTACAATGTGACCTTATTTGGAGACAAGCCATTCCAAAGGTCATCAAGTTGAAAGGAGATCATTAGGGTGGGCCTTAATCCAATATGACTGGTGTCTTTCTAAAAAGGGGAAATTTGGACACAGGGACAAACATGAGCAGAGGGAAGATGGCCATGTGAAGATGCAGGGTGGGAATGATGCACCTCTAAGTCACTAAAGATTGTCAGCAACCAGCAGAGTCTAGGAAAAAGCAAGGAAGGATCCTTCCCTAAAGGTACCAGAGGGAAACTGGCCACGCCTATACCTTCATTTCAGACTTCTTGCCTCCAGAACTGTAAGGTAATACATATCTGTTATTCTAAGTCACCAGTTTGTGGTGCTTTGTTATGGCAGCCCTAGATAACCAATACAGGGCCTTATATACTGTATACTGGCACCTCATTCTACCAAAGCTTTTTTAGCTGGAAATATCTATACTAATAAAAGGATAATATGCTAATTAGACTGGGTTGACCGGACATCTTCCTGATATCTGACTTCCTTTTGGACAAAGCCAGGTGGTGGGGGCTGAGGCAGAGATCGTTAGGGGCAATCAGGCCGGCAGGGGAGTAAGCAGTTAGGGGCAAGATCAGGCCGGCAGGGGAGGGCAATTGAGGGTGATCAGGCTGGCAGGGGAGGGCAGTTAGGCAGCGATTAGGCCGGCAGGCAGAGGCAATTAGGGGTGATCAGGCAGGTAGGCAGAGGCAGTTAAGGGCAATCAGGCAGGCAGGCAGGCAGGCAGGCAGGTGAGCGGTTGGGAGCCAGCGGTCCCTGATTGTGAGAGGGATGTCCGACTGCCGGGATGTGGGATTGGGCCTAAACCAGCAGTTGGACATCCCTCTCACAATCTGGGACCACTGGCTCCCAACCGCTCGCCTGCCTGCCTGCCTGATCACCCCCTAACCACTTCCCTGCCAGCCTGATTGATGCCTAACTGCTCCCCTGCCAGCCTGATTGCCCGCAACTACCCTCCCCAGTTTGGAGACGGTACAGGCCAGGCTGAGGGAACCCGCCCCCGCCCCCGGTGCATGAATTTTGTGCACCAGGTCTCTAGTTTTAGAATAAAAGTGTATGTTAACAGTTTCAAGTGTAAAGAAATTTAGAAAAATGTAAATGTCTCTGGTTTGGATAGAAAAAGAGTCAGTTGGGCTCTTAAATGACTAAAGATTCAGAAATAGTGAAAATGACTGCTGAACAAAGCTAGCAGTCAAGCTAGTCCTGCCTATGATTACTAGACTACAGCTATGAGAACTTTTTAAAATGTGATTGGCATCCATTAGATGTCTTCTCAGAAGAAGAGATGGGCTATTTATTATGTAAGGTGCAGAGACTGACAATCTTAATAATCACTTAAACTAGTGGTTCTCAACCTTTCTAATGCCGCGAGCCTTTAATACAGTTCCTCATGTTGTGGTGACCCCCAACCATAAAATTATTTTCGTTGCTACTTCATAACTGTAATTTTGCTACTGTTATGAATCGTAATGTAAATATCTGTGTTTTCCGATGGTCTTAGGCGACCCTGCTAGCGGTTCTCAGGTTGACCCCATTACAATTCATAACAGTAGCAAAATTACAGTTATGAAGTAGCAACGAAAATAATTTTATGGTTGGGGGTCACCACAGCATGAGGAACTGTATTAAAGGGTCGCGGCATTAGAAAGGTTGAGACCCACTGACAAGATTACTTATGGCAATTTGTGTGAAAAATAGATTTTTCTGTATCTCTGTTTTATTATTGCTTCCCAAACTTGGAACTAGTTGTTTAATATGTCTTCTCTGTAATATTGAAGGTGCCAAGAGATCAAAGGCCATGTCTGACTTGTTTCTGGTGACTGATTTCTGGCCATATCACAGTGCGGATGAATGTACTAGGCATCCAATGGCTGTGGGAGAAAGGAGTGGAGGCAAGGAGGAGGAGGGGAGAGAGAGGAGAGAAGATTCAAATGACAATTTCCTTGTTGATATACCACAATATATGGGCAGCATTTTAGTTCTGATTCCTTTTGAAAATAATAATGACTTGTATTTAAAAATTCTCTTACTTTTTGGAAATTAAGATATTTTTATTTTCTCAAGATGGAATTGTGAGTCTGTGATGTGATCCCTCCATTAAAATATTAGTTATTCCTGGCATTTATCTTTCTTTATTTTTTTTCTTTGTGTTCTTTTTGGTGGCATTTATCTTTTATTTTTATTTTTGAACATTGTGTTCTCATCCCTATTCTCTCCCCTGGCCAACTATCTTGTAAATGTCACCACAAGGGAGATCTGATGAAAAATGATTGTAAATAAGAATAATTGTAAAGAAATCCTTGGTGGAGCCATTGGCTCTTTGTCTTATTTAAGGAATATATTACAACAGTAGATTTCAATCTAGGAATCAGAAAACTTGTTTGTATTCTGCCCTGAATATGCTTTGTCACTGAATAAAGTTCAGCACAGTTTTCTCTTTGGAATTAAAACTCTCAATAACTATTTAGCATGGATTGCTTCATAAATATTCTTAAATGATATGGACATCTAGGAATAAAAGTTTCTGTCTGATTATGAACTGCTATGCTGCTTGCATTTCTATATAAAAACTTATTCGGGAGGTTGTTTCTTCTTGACATTAAAGGAATAAAACAGGCATCAATTTCCACTGGAGACTGACTTTAAGATGACAAAGAAACATGTATTTTATGATTACATATGTATGAAATGTCCAGCTAGAGAAAATCCATAGAGACAGAAAGCAGATTGTTGGTTATGGGGGCTGAGGAATGGGAAGTGGGGAATGATTGCTAATGGGTTTGGGGGGGTTCTTTTTGAGGTGATGAAAATGTCCTAACATTTGTGGTGATGGTTATATGATCTTATGAATATACTAAAAACTACTTAATTTTATACTTTCAGGAGATTTTATGGTGTATGAATTATATATCAATAAAAATGTATTTTTGGTATTTCCCTCTTTAGAATTAGTCTTCAAGAGAGATGATTCATTTATTTAAATTAGGTTAACAGTGCTTAAAACAAGATTGAACTCCCCCTTTTCAATTGCACTCAGAACTGTTTCTCATGCTTTGAATATACTCTTTGAGGGCAATTTCCATATCCTGAGGATGAATTTGATATTGAAAAGGACTGAAAGTCAGTGCAACCAAATATAATTAATTAGGTGTAACTATAAAATGACACTTTCTTGTGTGCTCACAAAATAGCTCTGAATGTTACTTCCAAAAGTTATTTCAGAAATGGTTGGAACAAAGTCAGCATTTTTTGATTAAATATAGATTACCCATAGTGACCTTCTGAAAGTAAAACATTAACTTTCACTTACATTTCAATGTCTTAGTGATAAAATAACCTTATTACTTTATAGTTCCACCTCTTATTCATGATCATTGATGTGGCAGCCCAGGAACATAATCAGACAATATGCCCCAGTGAAAGGTGCCCTCCAGGCGGACTGGGTACAACAAATTCCCTTCATTTCTCATATGAGCAGAAGAGGTGGCTTGAGAGAAGCATGTTGAGAATCTCAGAAAAGCAGGCATATGTGTGTATACAGTTTTCCCCAGCTGAGGTTGAGTGAGCTCACCAACGAAGAGAAACAGGTGACTTGGTGCTGTTGACACTATAATCTCTAGTCCTAGGTTCTGCCCTGGGAGCTTCCAGAGACTTCAAAGCACCCACAGCAGCTGTGGGTGTTGATTGTGCCTATGCATCTCCACTCATAGACTGGGTAATGAACAGAGGGCCCATTTCCATGCCGGCTCGCAACATCACTTGCATGCTTGCCCTATGAGAAAGCATATGTGGGTACCTCATAGCCTATAGGCCTACTGCAATGTATGAGCTGTATCTTTTTATGTAACCTTATTAAAGCCATTACATGTGGTCCAGTCTGAGGAGCATGATTCTCACCCAACCATGTTTAAAAAGGTATTCAATTTATATCTTGAAAAGCATTAAAATACATACAATCTACCTCCCTTTGGGAATAGTTCTTGGATAGTCAATCTTTCACATCTCTTACTTTTTGACACTCCAGATTCTATTTGCCAAACCCACTGACCCCTCTCTTGCTAGGTCTTTCCCTTCCTCTTGACTCTTGGATTCTGTAGTCTTCTGTCAGCATTGCGGTGTTCTCCAATTTTGTATTCCAAAAGTCTAGAAAAGAGTTTGGCAGAGATAGATTGACTTCAGAGGAAATAGATAGAAACTGGCCTAATAAATTAGGATTCAATTATTATTGGGAGCAGGGAGGAGAATCTGAATACTCCTTATCAATACTTTTTATAATATCTAGTTTATAATTTTAATACCTCCCACCACAGGTTCTCGTGTATGTAGTGCTTTCCCTGTGTCATTTGATATGTTCTAATCATTTTCCTAGTTACTCCTTCATAGGCAAAGTATTGTTTGGTTGTGGTCAATGTTCAGATTACACATTTTTAGTTCTCCAATGTCTCTGATCTCTATTTTACTGCATCCTCTTCTTGCATCATAATTTAATATATCTCTTCAGTTTCAAGCAATGTATCCTCCACCCTTATTCTGCATTTCCTAAATGCTGGGGCAGGCATGGGGCTAATAGATAAGACAGGGATAGAGCAGAAACAGGAACAAAATAAGAGAAGGTACACTGGTTTAGGCATGGAGGGGTCAGCATACAAGAAAGGGCAGATATAGAAGCAGAGAGAAGAAGGCAGGGATGGAAGATTTGCTACTGAGGATGATCATCTAGATTGCGCTGTAGGCTCCTAGAAATATTCAAAGAGAAGGGCTCTAAAAATGACTTGAAGGATGGAAGCATCATTGGAATAGTCACAAAGCCTTTCAAAGGAATTGGCTTTGAATATGGCAAAACCATTTGAAATTTTACATTATGTGGTGTTTAGGAAAGTATCTTTTTCATGACCTCATATCCATGTCTCCTTCATTCTGTCCTATTGACATTCATATCTGAAATAAAGGTTGAAAGTCATCACTAATTATGCAGATATGCCGAAGTACCATCTTTTTTTTCTTTTTAACACAGTGCACTAAAATACTGGACCAATGGTCGGCAAACCGCGGCTCGCGAGCCACATGCGGCTCTTTGGCCCCTTGAGTGTGGCTCTTCCACAAAATACCACTGCCTGGGCGAGTCTGTTTTGAAGAAGTGGTGTTAGAAGAAGTTTAAGTTTAAAAAATTTGGCTCTCAAACGAAATTTCAATCGAACTGTTGATATTTGGCTCTGTTGACTAATGAGTTTGCCGACCACTGGAAAGACAAAGAGCTCAGCCACAACTACATTTCCAAAACGTGCATTGCCTAAAAACTAAGAAACCTAAATGCTATGCCATTTTATTACCTCATATCAGCCATTCAGAGCTGTTTTTTGCTCTAATGAAAAAAAAATATATGGGGGCCCTCCAGCAAGAGTCAAAAACTTCAGGTAGATAACAAAAGAGCTTTCAGAGATAAGGTTCTCAAGAGCCTGAACAAGCAGGCCCTCATGTCCTCAGCCTTGTCGAAGGGATGGTTCTCTGATACAAGCTCATTTTCTTCTTTCACATCTGAAGCTGATGTTTTTCACCTCCTTTTATGTACCCAAATCTCTCTATTCTTTAAGGTTCAGATTAAGCCCAAACTCTCCCAAGACTCCATTTGCCCACTTCACATTAATATTTATGTTCTCTGACCTCCTGTTGAAGATTTGGGTTCTCGCAACATTTATGACTTACACAGTGTAAATGTGAAAGACATAAATGGGGAAGAATTGAAGAATTAAGGACTGAGAGAGGCTTTGAAAATATGCATGGTTTACCTGACTTTTTTGACCCCCTCCCCCTTTTTTTTTAAACATTAAGTGGCAGCTTCTGCCTAATTTTTAGATCCAACCATAGTTATCTCCTTTTCTTAAGCTGTTAAAACATTTACTCATAAAAATGATCAAGTGGAACATTAATCAGCTTAATAGGTGCTGTGTGAAGTTAAATATAAAACAGGCAAAAACCTAAAATACAATAGTAACCATGAATGGGTAAGTAGGAAACAAAACTAAGGCTGAATTCATTACAAAATTTAATAGATATATAAAGACCACATGGTTTGCATACATAAGTGTTGCAAATATTTTCTGAATCATCAGTTAAAAACATATCTGTGTGTCAGAGCAGGCAAAAATGTTTGCCTCCCGCCCCTTGTCTTTCTTTAAACATTGAAGTCCAAGGCCAAAGGAGGAGCCCTCTGAAGCATCCTGTTACTTTTTGTTTTGGTAGATGGAGTTCACTAACCAAAATGACAACAAACATTCAAAAATGGGGACTTACTCTATGGCATTTGTTCAAACCTCTTAAAAGCAGGGATGTTTTCCTGTCTGATGTATAAGCCACCCAAGCACAAATTAAAAGCAGATGCTCCATGGTTCTCTGAGGATATTTATAGCTCAGAGTGTATGCTTTCTGGTCATCTCTCAACAGCAGAACAGTTTGAAGAGGTAGTGAACATTTTGCAATAATGAATGCCCCATTCTAGCAAATTTCCACTTCTCTGTTTTGAAATTAGACTACACATTTTCTTTCCTCAGTGGAAAAAAAGTATCTTTGCAAAAGGAACTTGAAGTATTTTCGATACTACATGTGTCTTTTTTAAAAAAAATATGGAATTACTTTTGTTAGAATTACTTTTTTAACATTTAATTTTATTGGGGTGACATTACTCAGCATGAACATATAGGTTTCATGTGTGGATTACTAAGTTACAAAATCTGTATATAGGACCATGTGCCCACCACCCAAAGTCAAATCTTCTCCTGTCACCTTATATTAGGACCCCTTTCTTCCCCCACCCCCTCCCTCTGGCAAGCACCACACTGCTGTTTGTGTTCATAAGTTTCAGTTTTATATTTCACATATGAGTTAAATCATATAGTTCTTAGCTTTCTCTGTTTGACTTATTTCACTTTGCATAATGTTCTCAAGGTCTATCCATGTTGTTGTAAATGACGCTATTTCATCCTTTCTTATGGCTGTGTAGTACTTCACTGTCTATATATACCACATCTTCTTTATCCAGTCCTCTATCGTAGGGCACTTTGGCTGTTTCCAACTCTTGGCCACTGCGAATAATGCTGCAATGAACATAGGGGTGCATATATCTTTACGTATAAATGATTTCGAGTTTTTTGGGTATATACCCAGGAGTGGGATTGTTGGGTCATATGGTACTACATGTGTCTTAATTACACACCCGCAAGGTTTGGTGTGTTAACCACGACCAAGAAGGATAAATATTGAACTCCCTCCCTAGGTAAATTCATGCATTTCAGTGTAATCTGTTTTTCAGAACAATAGGTTGAAATACTAAGTACAACAACATTTATAAAAATAGAATGCAAAATATTAGGGTTTTCATTGAAAGGTGTATATATATATATATATATATATATACACCATTTGGATTTATAAATCTATTCTACTAATATTTACTATCTGCAATGTGAATGGAACAGGTATAACAGGGATTCAACAGAGAAACACAACTGTTGCTCTTTGACTTCATGAACTTAACATTTTTGGGAAGAGAGTGCTTCATTGCATGTAAATGGAAGCTGACAATAGAAAATCATGCAACAGGTGTTGCCTATATGTGTACAGAAAATGTTAATTCAGGAGAGAGATTTTAATGTTGGCATAAATGATCATTCTTTAATATTAAACACAGTGAGGGTAGTTTCATCCAGGAGTGGACTTTGGAATAATGGTCAATGGAAATTGATTAATTGACTCAAAAAATGCCAATATCATAAAAGGGATAAAGCCCTGGATTAGGAGTAGTAAATACAGGAAGAATGAGATCCTACAGAGAAGTGTTTCCACATCAAAGTTGTCCAACCCCTTTGTTTTCTGAAGCAATCTGAGAGTTCTCTTTCTACAAAATAATAATCATCCTCTCTCTTCTTTATTCTAAGTGACACTTTATTCCTTGAATAGTTTTCTTCTAACTCTTCCTTTCCTTCCTTACACTCCCCCTCCCTCCATGAAGTACTTCCTACCAAATAAAGGAGAGGTGGTAATGCGGCCACCTCCACCCACAAGCAACTGATTGAAATAAGCATGTCCTCAACTTGCTTCACTCACCTCCACACAAAATACTCTTCCCACTGAATTTATGAATAAATACAGTTCCTTAGGCATGTTAAAAGGAAATTTTATTGTAACATTTGTAAGTCATAGCAGGGTTTATTAAGGTTGTTTACAACTCTAAAGTAGAATGCAGGTGACATCTTTTTTAAAAAATGGGACACTTCAAATCTCTCTTTACCAACTCAAACAACTCAAAATTTTTGTGTTAAAAATGATTCCGTAGAATTCACACTAGTTAGATAGTCAAGAATACTTTTACTCTAAATCAGAATACATATAGAGAATAATCCAAAGTTTAACCAAAGAAAAGTAAATTTTAGTATGCTTGAAAATATCAAAAGAAGCAATGTTTCCATATGTATAATTATTTATAGTGTTATCTATTTTATATTGATACTAGAGGCCCAGTGCATGAAATTCATGCATGGCAGGGGGTGGGGAGTGTCCCTCAGCCTAGCCTGCACCCTCTCCAATCCAGGACCCCTCAGGAGATATACGACTGCCTCTCACAATCCGGGACCCCTGGCTCCTAACTGCTTGCCTGCCTGCCTGTCTGATTGCCCCTAACCACCTCTGCCTGCCAGATCACCCCTAACCACCTCTGCCTGCCTGCCTGATCGCCCCTAACTGTTCCCCTACCAGCCCAATTGCCCGTAACCTCCTCTGCCTCACCCCACACCTGGGACCCAGGATTCCCTCCCTCTGGCCAGCCGCAGGCATCCAGGACCTGGGCCGGCTTCACCCAGGCTGGCCACAGCCGCAGGGGACCATGGGCAGGCGGCTTTGCCTGGGCCACAGCCGTAGGTGCCCAGGACCATGGGGCAGGCGACTTGTCCCTCTCCAGGGCCGCAGCCCCAGCTGCTGGTGCCTGGAACCACTGGGCGGGTGGCTTGTCCCTCTCCTGGGTCTCAGCCTGGCTGGTCCCCATTCCTCTCTCGCACGAGCTCATTTGTGCCTGGCTGGTCCCCATTCCTCTCTTGTGAGCTCATTTGTGTCTGGCTCGTCCCCATTCCTCTCTCCCCAGTGTTGAGTGTCTGAGCCATTATGGTGTGATGGCATGAGGGCATGACAACCATTTGCATATTAGCTCTTTATTATATAGGATTATTGGAGATATTTTGAAAAGGAAATATTAATGTGATTCTACTCCCCGCCCCCCCCCCCCCAAAAAAAGATTCTGTAAAATCAAAAAATTTGGTAAAGTAGGAGACACAGAGGGAGAAATGGAATCTAGAAGGATTCTTGGGGCACATATATGACAGTAGGACCCTAAAAGTACCTATAAATCACCTAGAGACTTCAGTGACCACTAATACCTCTGTTTCTTAACACTGAGATGTCCAATTCTGTTTATTCTCAGAAAATTGGGTTTCCATAGAAGGCAAGGCAAAAATAGCTCCTGTACCCCCTCTTCCCCTCTCCATTTCTTGGTGGCTGTACCCCAGAGAGATCCACAGAAAGGATAGCTCTTTTTAGTTCACTGAGTATAAAACTGAGGACTTTGTTATTTGAACCTATTTTTCTCTTGAGTTTAATCTGTTGAAAGTTACTAGTAAGAAATCCCTGCCAACTAAGAAATTAAAAAGTTTGTTCTTCGTGTGGGACTTATATAGGCTCTGGATTCAAGTTTGTGGATTTATACCCTGTTTTTGTTGTTTCTGAGATATTTGTTCATAGGCAAGTTTTTTAAACTTGTTCTTGCCTCTGCTTATTTATTTGTGAAATGGGAGTGAAATAATAACACAGAATCATTATACTCACCAAAGACACTGAACTCTAGCCTCTATCTCTTATTAACTTATTATTTGTCTTCAGGAAATGTGGATTACTCCGGGATGCCTTGGAGGCTAGTGTTAGGGAGCCCTATTTTCCTGAGATGACCAAGCTCTAGAGATCAAGTTGCTAATGAATCTCAAGCCATGCAGGTGGTATCAGCGTGAATTATTAGGCACAATGGGCAGCTCTGCTAGTCAGTGAGAAACAAACACCCTCAAAGATGCCTATTTCAAATCATGAATTCACCTTGGACACTGGCAGCTCTGTCACGTAGGTCCCACAATATTGTTAACATGTTTTCTTGGCCATACTTCGTTCAAACCATTGGTACTTTTGGGTCCATCCGTATTCTACAGAATTTTCTCTCTCATTTGGAATGACCCCTATAAAAATATCTCTAGGTTAATCTCCCTTAGTCTTTTCCTCATCTATCAAGACTTCAAATCCTTAAGAATGCTAATGTTCTGTTAATGAGATTAATATTAGTAGTTGTTGAAAAAAATAATAGCAGTACTACCAGTAGCTGAGATTTATACCACTTACTGTGTTCCAGATACAGTGCTTTATATATATTACTTCTTTGAACCTTCCAATAGCCCTTGGAAGAAGGTATTATTTTAAACATCATTTTACAGATGAGGCAACGGTGGCACAGTTTGTTTAGCAATGTGCCCACATCTTACAGCCAGTAAGTGGCAGAGCTGGGATTTGGCAATTGGGTGCCTAAGTGTTTCTCTTAGCCTCCATGACATACAGCTTCTTTATTAGTAATAATAAATACTATTTATTGTGTGCTTCCTTTGTGCCTGTTACTATATTAAAGTAATTTTTATGTAATTATTTCATTCATTCTTTAAAACAATCCTGTGAGGAAGGTTTTGCTTCCATTTTTTAGGTGGGAAAACTGAGTCTTAGGAAAGTTAAATATCTTACCTAAGATCACATAGTTAGAAAGTGACAGAACCAGTATTCCTCAAAGCCCCTAACCTTAACCTGTGTGCAAAATTCCTCCAACCTGAATGGAAAATTCCATTTAAGTTATTTGTTACTTTTTATAACCTCTTTATAATATCATATCAGGAAATGTCTCTTTTAAAATCCTCACCTAAGGATCTGTTTATTGATTTTTTTTTTTAGAGAGAAAGGAAGAGAGAGAGACAGAGAGAGAGAGAGAGAGAGAGAGAGAGAGAGAGAGAGAGAGAGAGAGAGACTTCAATGTGAGAGAGAAATGATCAGATGCTTCCCATACACGCCCCAACCAGGGACTGAACTTGAAACCTAGGTATGTGCCCTGACTGGGAATTGAACCTGCCGCCTTCTGGTTTATGGGACGATGCTCCAACCAATTGAGCCACCCAGCCAGGGCAGGAAAATGTCTTTAAAATAATCTGAGGCAAGCAACTTTTTAAAATCAAGTATTTATTCTTAATTTATAATTGGAGAGAAAGTACTTTCTGGATAGGGAGGGATTGGTATGCTCACGAACAAAAGTTTGGGTGTGTGTGGACAAAGGTGAGCTACGTGTTTTGGGTGGAAACTGCAGGGGGTAATAAACCTTGAAATTATACAGGAAATAAGGCTGAAGAGGTAAGATGTGGCCAAATCAGGAGGCCCTTGAAAGCCTGGTTGGGAGTCTAAGGCTCTCTATAGTCTTGAGGGATCGATCCCTGAGAGCTCTGTGGGCAGCCAGGGTCCGGGCTGGCTGAGGGAGATTCCTGGGACGGTGACAACTAATGTAGAAGTAGGAAGATCAGGTAAAAGGCTGTTGAATGGTTCTAGGATATTTACCAAAACACGTTCAAGAATGTTTCCAGCCCTGCATTCATAATACCAGCTTTATTCACAAAGTTCATAACGTGGAATAATAGATAGCCATAAGAAAAGACAAACTGCTGCTGCACACACAATCGAATGAATCTCACAGACAGAAGGCGGAGTGGAGAAGCCGGGCACAAAGGAGTGTACGCTAGGTTCCAATGACATGAAGCCAAGAACAGGAGACCAATCTGTGTGAGGGAAGTCAGAGCAGTTACCTCCGTGGGAGCAGATGGTGTCAGTTGACCGGGAAGGGGTAGGGGTGCTCTGAGGTGCTGAAAGTCATTTATCTTTTGATCTGGGTGGAATTGCATGGCTTTTACGAACACACACATACCTACACATATATATGTAAAATTCAGGAGTTCCACAATTACGATTTGTGCACTTTACAGCATATATGTTATACCTCAGTAAGAAAATTTTCAGAAAGATTATATATGGTTCAATCAGCTCTATTAATAATTGTACAAACATTCCAATGGAGAGCTCTGTTTATTTTTCCTCTAATTTTTTTTTTTTTTAAAGCATATTTCTTCTTCTCTACTTTAGACTTTCTTCCTGGCTGGGCGGGTGATCTCTCTGTGAGTCACTGAACCAGTGACAAGAGTGGTGGGGTTCAGCGAGAGGTGCAGAAAGAAGAGAAGGCTTCGGAGGTGCGTGGTGATGGCGGAGAGGAGAGGAAATGAATCAGCCTCCCCGGGTGTGATGCAGCGCAGGCTGCACCACTCAGAGGAGACAGCCTCTCTTCCTTTCACAGGGGTTTCAGCAGAGCTTCCCTGTTTTTATTTCCCTTCACCATTGCCACTGTGATATGTGAATGAAAACGAGTCAGGTTGCTCTGATTAAGCCATGTTCACATAAAATAACCAGGGACTACTCTTTTAAAAACTAGAAGCTAATTGGTAATTTGTAATGTAGAGCATACAAAGGGTTTGTAGTAATTAGACCAGATGAATGCCTACGGAGGTGAAAATGGAAAGCAAGCCGGGTGTCTTGCAGAATTGCCTATGGAAATGGATGGTTCTGAGATGAGCGCATGGTTTTCTAAACAAGCCAGACTCTGATAGCTTTTATGTTTTACAACCCGTGATTTGCAAAGTTCTTTCAGGTATCACAACCTGCCAGCAGGTTCTGTGTGTAAGACGAAATACTACTGTGGGGAAGCCGAGATAAATGAGGTATATAGTTTCCGTACCCATGGAGGATTCAGTCTAGCAGGGAAGAGCAGACCAGAGCCACAAAACTGGCTGGCAAGAAAATACTCAGTAATACCAAGAAAAAATATAGAGTTTAGTGACAGATGGGTGGGATTTCCACAGAAACAGACAGACAAGGAACTTTGGGGAGAAGGGGGAATGATATCAGTAGCTACTATTTCTGTGTTACACAGGACAAGATGCTATCATATACTTTCTCACTGAATCCTTAGATAAACTCTGTAAAGTAGCTGTTGTTCACCTTATTTCCTGATGAACACATAGAAGCATGAAGAGGTAGTAACTTTCCCAAATCAAACACCCCAGGACGCATACCCAGGTCTGAGGACCTTCTTCTTCTTCCTCTTCTTTTTAAAATCTTTATTATTGAGAGTATTACAGATGTCCTCCTCCCTTTGCCCCCCATTGCCCCACTCCACTTGCATATACATTCTCTGGTTAATCTCTTCCCGCTCCCCCTCTCCCCTTTCCTGTGAGATTCATCAGTCTGTTCCATGTTTCCATGCCTCTAGTTCTATTTTATTCATCAGTTTATTTTTTTTCATTAGATTCCTTGTTTATTTTGATTTTTTTATTCGATTATTGATAGATATGTATTTATTGTCATTTTATCGTTCTTATTTTTTATCTTTTCTTCTTCTTACTAACTGCTTTTCTCTTGCTGCTTTTAAAATTCACTCTTTGTCTTTAACCTTTGACATTTTAGTTAGGTGTCTTGGTGTGGGCCTCTTTGGGTTTCTCTTGTTTGGGACTCTGGGCTTCCTGGATTTATAAGTCTATTTCTTTCATCAGGTAGGGGCAGTTTTCTGTCATTATTTCTTCAAAAAGTTTTCATTATCTTGTTCTCTCTCTTCTCCTTCTGGCATCCCCATAATGCAAATGTTGGTACACTTGAAGTTGTCCCTGAGGCTCCTTACGCTATCTTCAAATTTTTGGATTCTTTTTTCTTTTTTCCCTCTTCTGATTGGGTGCTTTTTGCTTCCTTATATTCCAAATTGTTGATGTGATTCTCTGCATCCTCTACTCTACTGTTGAATCCCTGTAAATTATTCTTTATTTCAGTTAGTGTATGCTTAATTTCTGACTGGGTCTTTTTCATGTCTCTGATGTTCTCACTAAGGCTCTTAAAATTATCACTAAGTCCCTTGAAGCTCTCATTAAAATCCTCGAACAACCGTATGACCATTGTTTTGAACTCTGTATCTAGTAATTTGCTTGCTTCCATTTAATTTGGTCCTTTTTCTGGAGATTATTTCTGTGTTGTTTTTTTCAGTTGTGACATATGTTTTTGTCTCCACATTTTGGCTGCTTCCTTGTGTTTGTTTCTATGTATTAGGTAGAGCTTCTTTGTCTCCTGGATTTGGTAGAGTGGCCTTGTATAGTAGGTGTCCTGTAGGGCCCAGTGGCTCAGCCTCCCCATTCACCAGAACAGGCACTCTAGGTATGTTCCTGTGTCTGCTGTGTGGACAGTCTTGTTGTAGTTGAGCCTTGATTGCTATTGGTGTCACTGGGAGGAATTGATCTCCAGGCCAATTGGCTGTGAGGACCAGCTGCATCTATAATGGAAGAGCTGCTTTGCAGGAGACACCTCTATGGAGCAGGGCTTGCTTCAGTGGGGCTTTGGTGCTCACTGAGTATGTCCATTGAGTGTGTTGCTCATGGGTATATAGAGTTGTAATCTGGTATAGTCTGAAGCTGTCATTGTGTGCCCTGGCTCTGGGGCCTCCCGGGAAGTGCAAAGTCAGCCCCTGTCTGGGGCCAACTGGCATGAGCTACAGTGCAATCTGCAGAAGTCACCAGCAGCAGGTGTGAGAGGCAGCTGCCGGCCCTGATCACCTCACAGGAGCAGGGGGAGGTGGAGAAGCCCTGAGAGGCAATCAGGGCTGGTAGCCACTGCTTGCACCTGCTGCTGGCACCAAGCAATTGGGGCCGGTGTCAGACGCCAGCAGCGGGTGTGAGTGGCTGCTCTGGCACTGGCAGCAGATGTGAGTGGGGCTGGCACCAGCAGCAGGTACAAGTGACAGATGGGACCATGATGCACGGGAGCAAAGAATTTTCAGTAACCACCAGAGGCTCACCCCAATGACAGCGACCGGTGCCCTGCCTTGGTCTGGCGTCCCTGCTCACCTGCTCCACCATCCCACGGTGGCCAAAGCAGGCCATGTTCCGCACTCTGTCTCCTGCTGCTGATGCCTGCCATGTTCCTCAAACCCCCTGATGGTCAGTGCACATCGTAGCGAAGGCTGCTACTTTTGTGTGCTTAGAAGTGCCTAGGAAAGGCAAAGCTATCTTGGGCCTCTTATTGATAGGTATGGAGCACACTGATGCCAAATGCTGCTTGTTTGAAAGATTTTAGGAAAGTCTGAAGCCTGAGCCATTCATATGGAAAAGCCACTGCAAACAGCATGGAAGGGGTTGCAAATTGGTTGGGGTGGGGTCTCAGAGAATCACCAGGGCAGAGCAATTAGTGTGAGCTAGGCTGATGGAAACTCAGATATAGCTACTAGTCAGCTCTGCAACAGGGGAGGTCTCAGCATAGAAACAATGACTCCTACAAGCACCCCAGTCTGGGAGAAAGCTGCCCCCTAGTTCTTGCTCTCATGCCAGACAATACAGTTTCTCCCTGTATGTCCCTGGACCCCCCAAGCCATTGCCTCAGTGCTGGATCTCAGGGGGAGCCAGTCTGAGTAAGTTCATGCAACAGTCCTTTAGGAGGAATTGCCTGGATCTCCAGCCGCCTACATGTCACTCAGCCACAATCCCCACTGATTTTTATGGCCTGAAGTTACAGGGGCTTCTCTTCCCAGCTCTGGGACCTTGAGTTTGGGATCTGGTATGGAGCTTGGACGCCTTGCTCCTCACAAGATGCCTCCATAGCCAAAAAATCCCTCCCGATTAAAAAAACATCACACTTGGGTGTCAGACCAGCCTTCTACCCCTCCTACCAGTCTCAATGTGCTTTCTTCCTTACTTCTCTAATTGTAGGACTTCCATTCAGCCAGCTTTCAGACAGTTCTGAATGATGGTTGTTCTATATTTTAGTTGTAATTTTGATGTGATTGTGGGAGGCATTTACCTAGGCCACCATCTTGCTTATCCTGTCCATGGCCCTTCTTTATAAAAACAAACATATGCCCTAAAGTTAAGATTGTGAAACACTTGAACTAGACTAACTGACAGAGAATCCCTGTCCATTCTTCTCACAAGTTATTTTATTTTTATGTGTGTAGCTTTCTTTATCTGCGAACCAAGGTTAAAAATAAAAACGTACTTCAGGAAGAGTAAACGAGTTTACCTCCATGAAGCATTTAGAGCAGCTCCTGTCTGTTCCAGCAGTATGCAAATGCTCATTACTATTATTTTTTTGGAAAAAATTATTATAAAATGTATATACTCTATAGAAAACTGACAAAAGACCTAATAAAAGAGTTTGGCACACTTGCTAGAGTCAAGACATACATGTTTATGGAGAACATTTGGAAAATACAGAAAAAGATAAATAGAAATGCCTTTCCATAGTTGGGGAAGGAAGACATTGTAGATAAAGGGACTACTATGAGTGAAGACAGTGGGTGGGCATTTTTAGGGAATAGCTTGGTACAGGATGAGATACTCATAACAAGAATTGAGATTAAAAGCCATATTGACTAAGTACATGGATGGCTTTAATTGTCAGATTAAAGGTTTTTCAATTAATTTAATAAGGTGGCAAGGACTGTTGCAGACTTTAAAATAGATAATAGGACAGACCTCAGAACAGGAAGATAACCCAGGAGTAAAGCATTTCAACAATACCCTGGGAATTGCCTGGGGGCTGGGGAAAGGAAAAGGAATCCTTTAAAAATTATCTATATGTAAAAACCCTGATATGCAAATAGACCGAATGGTGGAATAACTGAACAACCGGTCGCTACGATGTGCACTGACCATCAGGGGGTTTGAGGAACATGGCAGGCATCAGCAGCAGGAGACAGAGTGCGGAACATGGCCTGCTTTGGCCACCGCGGGATGGTGGAGCAGGTGAGCAGGGACGCCAGACCAAGGCAGGGCACCGGTCGCTGTCATTGGGGTGAGCCTCTGGTGGTTACTGAAAATTCTTTGCTCCCGTGCATCATGGTCCCATCTGTCACTTGTACCTGCTGCTGGTGCCAGCCCCACTCACATCTGCTGCCAGTGCCAGAGCAGCCACTCACACCCGCTGCTGGCGTCTGACACCGGCCCCAATTGCTTGGTGCCAGCAGCAGGTGCAAGCAGTGGCTACCAGCCCTGATTGCCTCTCAGGGCTTCTCCACCTCCCCCTGCTCCTGTGAGGTGATCAGGGCCGGCAGCTGCCTCTCACACCTGCTGCTGGTGACTGCCGGCTCATACCCCCTGCTGGTGCCAGAGCCACTGCTAGCGCTGGCCCCACTCGCACCTACAGCCGGCACTGGAGCTGCCGCTCTCACCTGCTGCCGGCGCCCAGTGCTGGTCCTGATCGCTCCGTGCTGTCAGCATGTGGGAGCAGTGGTGGCAGGAGTGGGGCTGCTGGCAGACAGGGGACCAGAGGGCTGTGGCAGGAGGGGCTGGGCGGGGACACAGAGGATGAGCTGAGACCCACTCCTGTGCCCACCGCAGCCTCGTGGCCCACAGTTCCTTTCAAGGTGCATGGATTCGTGCACTGGGCCCCTAGTTCTAAATAATACATAATCTTCTTGACTGCATATTCTCATCTGTGAATTACTGTTTTTTGGAAGTGTGCTGAATCTGAGTAAATAGCTACTTAGTTACCATCCAAATATCTATTATGGTAATAAGGAAATGTTAAACTCTAGGGTTTGCATTTATCTTTGTGTGTTTAAGGAATATGGCAAAAAATTAAATGCATATTTATATGCTCTATATAAAAATATGAATAGTTTTACTCAAAAAACTTTCTTGGTAAAAGTATTGTACTCTCACTGGAAGGGGAAAAGTTGACAAATGTTTACCAACTCAGGTACTACTTTCTCTGCTAGTCTTTATCTCTTTCAAGTAAAGTCTGTTTACTTTTCTAATTGATAATTCCCACTCCAAACTTGTATAGTTGGTTAGAATCTTTTTCTTCCAACTCATGAGGAAATGAAAAATCACAATTTAGTTGACTTTTATAGAGCTGTTTGTGGGACTGTCTAGCTGGACTGGAATAATAACTCTTTTCTTCCTTTATTTCTCACAAGCCAGTGTGGTTTGTGATTTAATGACCAGGCAGAGAACTGAAATTAATACTGGTAATATTTTAAGCCTGAATGAGGAAAAAGGAGGTAGGAATTTTAAATTGTTAGTTTTGTGTGTGGGCAGCTTTCTGTCTTCTTTGGAAAGAGTGTAGGCCAGGCAAGATCTTACCATCAATTAAAAAAAAAAAAAGAGTGTTAAAAAGGATATAAAGGATATGCCCCTACTCTAACTTTATATTTCCTTTTAACACAATTCAATTCCTAGTGAGAAGATAGTTTTTATGACTCTTTATCCTTTAAGTTGATGTGTCAAAATGAAGTGATGGCTTGTGCAAGATTAATTTACTTAAAAAAAACACACACACCAATGATTCTGGACTTAGATATCAAAGCAGGTGTGCTTGAACAACGTAAGATTCACAGACACCTTATTTTCCTTAATGTCTTTGAAGAGAAGCCTTTTTTTAACCTTAAAAGTGAATGGTAACCAAGCAGAAAGGAACACTCGACTGTTCTTTATTTTTGAGAGGACTGTTCCTTATTTCCTAGTGTCTAATAAGAAATATTCATCAAATACAGAATATACATTTTAGCAAAATGAGGCACTGCACTGGACACTCATTCTTACAGGAAATGGAGGTTTTCCAAATACATCTGTTTTTGGTGATATATCATGTTACAGAACTGAATGAATGATTGTCAGGGCTCCCTCAGCAAATCCTACTTTTTAAAATATTTGCCTTTTTGCTAGTTGCTTAATTTTTTGTTAAATTTCTAACTTAAAACAAAATTCTCTGCCACTTAATATATATTACTAATTTCACCTCGACAATCACATAAAATTTGGTATGATTATTCTCATGCCGATGATGAAATGGAGGTTCAGAGAAACTTACTGGTAAATAAAGGCCAGAATGGGATTCAAACCCAGGGCTTTCTAACTTGGAACCACGTGCTCTTACTAGTATCTTCTACCCTGTTTTCCTCAAGGCAACTATGTGTCTATAGTAAAGCCATTAGTGACTACTTGTTTATGATAAAAATAATTTGAAATCTTTTAAGATAGTAAAAAATAAGCAAACCTATCTAAAGTGCCCTCAAAAATCTCCTGTTTAGCCCTGGCTGGGTGGCTTAGTTAGTTGAAACATTGTCTCTTACACTAAAAGGTTGTGGGTTTGATACCTGGTCAGTGCACAAGTATGGGAGACAACTAATCTCTCTCTCTCTCACTAAAAACATATCCTTGGGTGAAGATTAAAAACAACAACAAAAAAAAGAATCTGTTTAATGCACATATAGTCCATGCTTCGATCAAGCATGACCATAGGAATCCAGTCATTTTATCAATTTTTTTTTTTTCTTGGTATCTCTGTTCTGACCATTATTGGCTTCCTGGCCATTTCCCATAGGTCATTGCTAACCATCTGGTAACTGACCTCGCCATCTTCTTTTCTTCTCCCCTTATAGATTATTTACAGATTTCCCCTAAATGTGGACATGAGCCACATCTTTACTTCCCCAAAGTTTTGAGAAAAACTTTTCAAAAGTCTCATAATTTAAAGCAGGAAATTATAATGCAGAAAAGAAAGAACACCATGCCACTCTACATTAGATATCAATAGATATAAGTCCAAGATGTGTGTAACAATTAGCAGCTCACACCTTTGCAGAGGGCCATCTATCTCTATGCCCCACATGCAGGCCAGGTACCATTCCAGATGGGTGTGCCTCTACTCTGGTGTCTCAGGTTCCCCACTCCAAGGGGGAATTGTCTGTCTATGCCCTCAAGTTGTCATCTTCACCCTCATCATGATCATTGCTGGGTTGCAGAGCCCACACCGAAGACTGCTTCCAACAGGAAGGCTCCTCATTCCCTCACTCCTCCCCCAGCAGAGGGCTTGGTGTTCACTTCCGCAAAACCAAAAGACCCATTAAAGTTTGTGCCAAACCGGTCTTTTCCCAAAGAGAAAGTCTCCCAACCACCTGGAACAATAAAAAAACTATTGGACATTTAAATATTTCTCCTGCTTCCTTCAAAAGTGTATTGAAATGCAGGCTCTGAGGATCTCAACACTCAAACATAATTGAAAGTTTGTTTTTCTTTGTTGCTCCTTTAGGCAAGGTTAATACTTTAGCTGTAATCCTATATAATAAAAGCCCAGCAACTGAATGGCAGAATGACCAAAATGACCAGAATGACCGTGGCCTCTCAACCCGGCTGGCCCTGCCCCTGATTGGCCCCCACTGAGGTGGGCCAGTTGGACCCCACCAGTGCACGAATTTGTGTACCAGGCCTGTAGTACATTTGAAATATTCAGGTTATTTTCTTTTGCCTATGAATATATAAGGTGACTTTCTAGTATTTTTAAGTAAAGAACAAATTACAATGTAAAATATGATGTGCTAAGGGGATATGGGCAACATTTGCTATCAGTGGGTACTTTGTAGAGTCCTTTGTACTTGACTGTATATGTGACACTGAACTTTTCCTATTGAAATGTTTCATAAGTGATTGTCATTAGGTTTGTCCTTGGGATTTGTCAAGAGCTAATTCACTTAGCTAGTTTAGAACACAATACCCTTGAATAGAAATGCTTGAATGGGCAAACTTGGAACAGTTTCTCCTTTTAAAATTTTGTTTATTATTATATTTTCACTTGATAGTACTATAATTACACTTCCCGACTTAAACCCATCTTTTACTCTGTGACTTGGAACAAGTGACTTAATCTCTCTGTGTGGAAGTTTTCCTGTTTGCTGTAATAATACCTGCCTTATAAAATTGTTGCAAAGATTAAATGGAATAACACATGTAAGGCTTTCACCCAGTGCTTGACGCACAGCGTTCAATCAATGTCAACTATGACTTTTAGTATTAAGAATACTAGAAGTAATTTTACCTGATAGGGGTCACAAATTGTTCACTTTCTCAATACGAATGTAACTGCTGGGTGGCCAAATGATGTCACACCCAGCAGAGTCAATATTTTGAGTCTCTGGAGTCAGAACACCTGCATTCAAATCTTGGTTCTGCCGCTTACAAGCCGTATGACATTAGGCAAATCACCCAGCCTCTCTGAACCTCAGTTTTCTCATCTGCAAAATGAAGGTGAGAATGGCACCTACCTCACAGCCTGTCACAAGGGTTAAATGAAGTAATCCATGTGAAGAACTTAGCATAATGCCTGTCGCAAAACAAGCCTTCAAACATTAGCTTCTTCTCTGTTTCGTTTATTCACTTTATCTTTCTTAAGTTATTATTCTTATTACCTGACTTTTGCTACTGTGAATAGTGTCAACATCCTGGAAGGATTGCCTCCTCCAGGGCACAGAGGGGCATTGTAAGGTGTGCAGGCCTGAGAAGCACTGGCAGGTCAAGCAGTCAAGAAAAGGGTATCTAGTTAAAATTCTCAGAAAAGTATTTTGCTTCAATCCCAAATGGCAAGTTTAGGCCAAAGAAGAATTCTTGAGGAAGGTGCTAGGGAAACTCTCCTCAATGTTCACACAAATAGTCAAGGATGTGGTTTATTGCCTCACCTGAAGGGTGGGTTTCCCTGCCTTCCTGGACTCCAGTCAGCTCTGAGTCACAGCTGTGTCACCCGCTCCTCCCTGCCCCAGGCCACTTCCTGAAGCTGGTGAGGATTTTCCTGGGACAACTGCTGGGGCTGTAATGACCTTGTTGTTTTACAGGGACACCAGAGGGAGCGTGATGTTATGAAACCCAGCTCCAGCCCAGGAAATTGGGGACTTGGCTTCTGGCCCTGACTTCAGCCTGATATATCAGTTAACCTTGGGAAAGTCATTAACCTTTGCCACTTCAATTCCTAATGTGTAAAGTAGAAAAAAAATAATGTCTATATAATGTCTATACTTCTGAACTCATAAGATCATTCCGAAGAGTCCATAACACAACAGATTCGGAAGCCATTTGAAAATGTTCAATGCTTACACATTTAAAATGTGATTTTAAATACTTTTTAAATATGAAATTTACACATTTAAAGTATTATTTGCCCATGTAATAGTGTTTAGTGCAGTGAATTTCAACCTTTTTCATCTCGTGGCACACATAAACTACTAAAATTCTGCCTCACACCAAATAATATATTTTTTGCTGATCTGACAAAAAATAGGTATAATTTGTATTCATTCACACGGGACAGCTATTGTTGTGTTGACAGTTCTCATTTTTTTATTTGACAATCTAAGGGAAAAGAGGTCCATGCTCCTGACTAAATAGTCAGGTATTACATGTTTTAAAAATTCTTGCAGCACACCGGTTGAAAATTGCTGGTTTAGTGCGATGAAGAAAGCTGGGTTTGGAAACGGAAAGAGATCTAATTTCATTTCTGACACCTGCTAATTTTGTGATCTTAGGTAAACCACGTACTTTCTTTGAGTCCCATTGTCCTCATAGGTAAAATAAAGATAATAATGATTGTCTCATAGGATGGTTGTGAGTATGAAATGAAATAAAACTTCTGCAGAATGTAAGTTTTTATTATTCTTTAATTAACATATCTTTATATAACACATCTCAAACCCTCTCTCTCTTTCTCTCTCTCATATATATATATATATATATATATATATATATATATATATATATAGCAAGGACTCATAAAATAATTTTATAATATATTAGAAAATGATTCATGTAATGATTTATGGGTTGCCTCTATATCTTAGCAAAGTGACTGACATATAGCAACCATTATTCTCTATCTTAAATTTCTACCCCAAACTGTTCACTCTAACCTAGTCAACCTCTTGTATTTACTTTAACAAATACTTGACTAATATAAATATGACCATTTAGGATCTTGAACTCTTAGTAATAGAAGTTAATATCATGGAATATATTATTTATTTCATTACAATTCATGATTATATTTTAACTCTTTTCCAAGGAACATGGAATAAACTAGTCTCATGAGTTGCTATATTTTATGTTTCATTGAGTAGAAATGCAAATTCCTTGAATTAAAATTTATTATTTTTTCTTAATTAACAGAATAAATTTAGTTTTCCAATTACTAAGTCTCAAAATTATCTTTAAATGCAGATTCTTAAAAATTAAACTTTTTTATTTTGAGATAATTGTATACTAACAGGCAGTTGTAAGCAATAATACAGAGAGATCCCTTATACTCTTTACTTAGTTTTCCCCAATGATAATATCTTGCAAAACTGTAGAATCACAATCAAAATATTGACATTGATATAGTTAAGATACAGAACATTTCTATCACTTTAAAGATCCCTCATGTTGCCCTTTTATAGCCACACCCCCTGCTTTCCAAATTGCACGCTCTTTGTAACCCTTGACAATCACTAATCTATTCTCAATTTCTATAATTTTGTCATTTCAAGATGTTATGTAAATGAAATCATATAGTATGTAAACCTTGGGATTGTTTTTTTCATTCAGCTTAATTCTCTGGAGATTATATCTATAGCTTGTTCTTTTTATTGTTGAGTAGTATTCCGTGGTATTGATGTGCCATAGTTTGGGTAACCATTCACCTGTTGACATCTGAATTGTTTCCAGGTTTTGGTTATTATAAATGAGACTGCAATAAATATTTGTTCAGGTTTTTGTGTGAACATAAATGCCCATGAGTGCAGTTGCAAAGTTGTATATAGTTGTATGTTTAACTAGCTGTATATTCTATGTATTTATGCTTTTTAATATTGTTTAGCTATTCTAATTTATTTGCCTTTCCATATAAATTTTAGCATAATATTATCTATTAGAGGCCCAGTGCATGAATTCGTGCATGGGTGGGGTCTGGCCAGCTTGCCCTGATGGGGGCCCATTTGGCTAGGCTGGCAGGGGTTAGGGGCCCTAGGTGGTTGACCGGCTGGCCCTGCCCCCAATGAGGAGAGGTGGTTGGGGGCGGGGCTGGCCAGGGGGAGGGGCTGCGGGTGGTTGGCTGGCCAGCCTCGCCCCTAATTGGGATGTTGGTAGCTGATGGGGGGCCAGGCTGGCTGAAGGCGGGGGGAGGGGTGGCAATTGGGGCCCGGATCAGGCTGGTTGGCTGTGCAGTGCATGTCATAGCCACCGGTTGTCTGGTCATTCTGCCCTTCTAGTCATTGGGCTTTTATATTATGGATAGATACAAAAAACTATGCTGGGATTTTGATAGGAATTATATTACACCTGTATATCAATTTAGGGATATTTGACATCTTTCCTATGTTGGGTCTTCTGATTCATGAACACAGTGAGTAAATCTCTCCATTTACTTAGATCTTCTTTGATTTCTTTTGTCAGCATTGTGCAGTTTCAACATACAAGTCCTGTATGTTTTGTTAGATTTATACCTAAGTATTTCATTCCTTTTGAGCATTGTATTTTTAATTTCAATGTCTATATGTTCATTACTAGTATATAAAAATACAATTGATTTTTTTATGTTGATCTTGTATTTTGCAAACTTGCTAAGCTAATGTATTAGTTCTAGAAATATTTTTGTAGAATCTTTTGGAATTTTCTACATAGAGAATTATGTCATCTGTGAATTAGGACAGTTTTATTTCTTCTTTTCTGATCTTTATGTTTTTTATTTATTTTCTTTTTCTTGCTTTATTTCCATGACTAAAATTTCCAGCACTGGGTTGATTAAAAGTGATGACAGCAGATATTCTTGCCTTATGGCTTAACTTAGAGAAAAAGCATTCTGTCTTTTACCACTAAATATAAGGTAAGCTCTAAATTTTCTATAGATGCTCTTTACCAAGTTGATGGAGTTCCCACTCTATTCCTATTTTTTTAGAGTTTTTATCATGGAAGGGCATTGAATTTCGTTAATTGCTTTTTCTGCATCAGTTGATACGATCATGTGATTGTTTTTCTTTAGGCTATGAATTTGGTGGACTGAAATGATGATTTTCAAGTACTGAACCAAACTTGTATCCCTAAAATGAGCCCACTTTTAGGGGTGTTTATTTTTCAATATATTGCTAAATTTTATTTTTTAATATTTTGTTCAAGATTTTTGCACCTGCACTTACGAGGTTTATGGTCTATAGTTTTCTTTTTTGGTATTATTTTTGCCTAGTTTGGATATCAGGATGATATCAGCTTCATACAGTGAATTAGGAAATGTTATTGCCTCTTATATTTTCTGGGAGAGATGTGTAGAATTGGTGTTAACTGTTTTTAAGATTGTTGGGTAGAATTCTTCAGTGAAACTATAATTTCTGTTTTAATCATCAAACATTACTTAGAAATTATGAGAAGAGAATAAGTCTATTATATTTACCCAGGTTTTTGTATATTGCATTCTTTCTTGTTCCCGGTATTCTAAAATTCATTCCTTCTTTTATTGTTCCCTTTCTGTTTAGAGAACTTCCTTTAATCATTATTTTGGGTAAGTCTTCTGGCAACAAGTTCTCTTCATTTTCCTCATTTGAGATACTCTCCTCTTTACTTCTGAGTGATCTTTTCACTGTGTTGACAGTTATTTTATCCCCCCAAAACTTGCAAAACATTGTGTCACCTTCTTCTGGCCCATGATTTCTGATTAGAAATTTTCCACCATTATAGTTGCTTTTCCCATATATAAAGTAGAGGTGTTTTTCCTCTCTGGCTGCTTTCAAAATTTTCTTTGTTTTTACTTTCTGGAAGTTTATGATACAGCTTGGCATGGATTTCTTTGAGTTTATCTCACGTAGGACTCATTTATCTTTTGGGGTATGTAAGTTTCTGTCTTTTGTCAAATTTGGGGATTTTTCAGCTATTTTTTATTTTATTTTTAAAATATATTTTTATTGATTTCAGAGAGGAAGGGAGAGGGAGAGAGAGATAGAAACATCAATGATGAGAGAGAATAATTGATTGGCTGCCTCCTGCATGCCTCCTACTGGGGACTGAGCCCACAACCTGGCATGTGCCTTGACTGGAATCAAACCTGGGACCCTTCAGTCCATAGGCCAACACTCTATGCCCTGAGCCAAAATAGCTAGGGCTCAGCTATTTTTTAAATCTTCATTCAAGGATATATCTATTGATTATAGAGAGAGATAGGGAGAGAGAGAGAAACATCAACCAGCTGCCTCTAGCATGTGCCCTGACCAGAGATTGAATGGGAAACCCATTGGTGCATGAGAAAAATGCTCCAATCAATGAACCATCCAGCTAGAGCTCAGCTATTATTTCTTTAAATACTTTTAAGCTCAATTTTTCTCCACTCCTTCTAAGGCTCTGATTACACTAATATTAGATCTTTGGTATAGTCCTACTGTTCCCTGAGGCTCTATTTTTTCCTGTTTCAATCTCTGTTGTTCAGAATGAGAAATTTATATTATCCTTACCTTCCAGTTCACTGATTCTTTTCTCTCTCTTCTTCATCCTATTCTTGAGCATTTTATCTGGGTAATTGTACTTTTTAGCTCTAAAATTTCATTTAGTTCTTTTGTCTTTTTTTGCTGAAGCTTTCTTTCTTTTTCAATTTGTTTCAATTGTATTGGTATTTGCTTCTTGAAGCATTTTTATTATGGTTGCTTTAAAATCTTTGTCAGATAATTCTAATATCTCTTTTATCTTGATATTAGTATCTACTGATTATCTTTTACATTCAGTTTGAGTTCTTGGTATACTGAGTGATTTTTTTAATTGAAAAATTAATATGTACATATTATGTTAGGAGACTTTCTGTTTTTTTATAATTTAAATTTTTTACTGTTTAAAGTATCACATGAGTCTCCTTTTCCCCCCATTGACCTCTCCCCAGCTGCTCCCACCCCCCAGCACATGCCCTCACCCCCCTACTGTCTGTGTCCATTGGTTATGTTCATATGCATGCATACAAATCCTTTGGTTGACCTCTTACCTCATCACCTCCTGCCCTTCTCCCCCACCCCGCCAGCCTTCCCTCAGAGGTTGGACAGTCTGTTCAATGCTTCTATGTCTCTGGTTCTATTTTTTTTTTTCATCAGTTTATGTTGTTCATTATATTCCACAAATGAGTGAGATCATGTGATATTTATCTTTCTCTGACTGGCTTACTAGAGGTATTTCGCTTAGCATAATGCTCTCCAGTTTCACTCATGCCGTTGAGAATGGTAAAAATTCCTTCTTTTTTATAGCAGCATAGTATTCTATTGTATAGATGTAATATCTTTACTGATACAGCTCCTAGGACAATGGAAACTAAGAAGAAAATAAACAAATGGGACTACATCAAAATAAAAAGCTTCTATACAGCAAAAGAAACCATCAATAAAACAAGAAAGCCCACTACATGGTAGAACATATTTGCCAATGTTATCTCCGATAAGGGTTTAATCTCCAACATTTACAAGGAACTCATACAACTTAACAAAAGGAAGATAAACAATCCAATAAAAAAATGGGCAAAGGACCTAAATAGACACTTTTTGAAAGAGGACATACAGAAGGCCAAGAGACATATGAAAACATGCTCAAAGTCACTAATTATCTGAGAGATGCAAATCAAAGCAACAATGAGGTACCATCTTACACCTGTCAGAATGGCTATCATCAAAAGATCAACCAATGACAAGTGCTGGTGAGGATGTGGAGAAAAAGGAACCCTCGTGCACTGCTGGTGGGAATGCGGACTGGTGCAGCCACTGTGGAAAACGGTATGGAGTTTCCTCAAAAAATTAAAAATGGAACTTCCATTTGACCCAGTAATCCCACTTCTAGAAATATATCCCAAGAAAAGAGAAACACTAATCAGAAAGGATATATGCACCCCTATGTTCATAGCAGCACAATTTACAATAGCTAAGATTTGGAAACAGCCTAAGTGCCCATCAGCAGGTGAGTGGGTTAGAAAACTGTGGTACAAAAATTTATGTTTTAATTGACTTAAAAAACCCCAAAAGTTACCTGCCCCCCCCTTTTTTTCCAATAGAGAAAACTTCGGCCCATTATTACCAGGTAGATGTAGAAGTCCATGTTTCCCATATGGTTCCATTGGAAAACATATAGATAGATATGGATATAAATATAGATATAATAGATATAGATACAGAGATATGTATAATGCCTCTGAAGGTGTTGGGGCTCTTCTTTACTTCTGGGAAGCTTTGGCTTCCCATGTAGTCTCCAGTGACACTATGAGTGGGTGGCATCATTACCACAGGGTAGTAGTAAAAATCTTGACTGTCCACTAGGCTCCTTTGGGGTGGAGAATGAAGATTTAGGGAGGAGTGCCTCACTTTTTCTGGGTTGGGTGGAAGTCTAGATTCACCACAAAGTCTTATTAACACCACGGGAAGGGGTGTGTAGGAGCTCTTTAAAGGCCAATGGGGATGAAACTCTGGGTCCCTGCTTGGTCTTCCCTGACACCACCCTGGTGAAAAGATTAGTGTGCCTTATACAGCCACTTGAGGGTGGAAGTCTAGGCTTCCCACTCAGTCTTTGCTGGTGTAGGTAGGAGGTTGGTGTTGGGTTGTAGTAGAACCATTTTCTGTTTTGCTAGAATGCCCCTTTCTTTATCCTTTGATTAGAAAGAAAGGGCTCTTGTTGGGGCTTATTAATCTGTTCTCACTGGCCTTTCTGGTTTGCTGGCTTCTTTAGCTCCAAGTCTGGTATATATGAGACAAAAAGAGGATCTAAGAAAATTACCACCATGCTGTTTCTCAAGGCCTAGTCATCTGCCCAATTCTCTCTACCTTTCAGTTTTCTTATATTATCCTATACAATAAAGAGGTAATATGCAAATTGACCATCACTCCAACACACAAGATGGCCGCCCCCATGTGGACACAAGATGGCCACCACAAGATGGCTGGCAGGGGAGGGCAGTTGTGGGCGATCAGGCTAGCAGGGGAGGGCAGTTGTGGGTGACCAGGCCTGCAAGGGATGACAGTTGGGGGCAACCAGGTCTGCAGGGGAGGAGAGTTGGGGGGGACCAGGCCTGCAGGGGAAGGAAGTTGGGGGCTACCAGGCCAGCAGGGGAGAGCAGTTAGGGGCAACCAGGCCAGCAGGGGAGGGCAGTTGGGGGCGACCGGGACAGCAGGGGAGCAATTAGGCATCTATCAGGCTGGCAGGGGAGTGGTTAAGGGGTGATCAGGCTGGCAGGCAAGCAGTTGGGAGCCAGCAGACCTGGATTGTGAGAGGGATGTCCCTTGAGGGGTCCCAGATTGGAGAGGGTGCAGGCTGGGCTGAGGGACATAACCCCCCCCCCCCATGCACGAATTTCATGCACCGGGCCTCTAGTGTGTGTGTGTGTGTGTGTGTGTGTGTGTGTGTGTGTATGTGTGTGTGTGTGTGTGTGTGTATGAAAGCCTAAGCAACCGAACTACTGGTCAACTGGTCGCTATGACATGCACTGACCGCCAAGGAGCAGATGTTCAACACAGAGCGCCAGTCAGCTGACCGACCCGTCTGGTTGCCCACCAGCTGGGCAGCAGCCACTCACTCCCTCAGTAGTCCTGCAGCTCCAATCTCCAGAGAATGGGCCAGGTACCAATGGACCTGTGCCGCCAGCATGATCCCTACAGCGCTGCCAGCCTCCTGGAAGTTGGCCTTGGGCATTGCAGCTGCTTCCCCTCCCTAGATGCTCCACAAGGAAGAAACAATATAAAAGTATCTGCCAGGTGGCTCCCAAAAACCGGCATGAACATCAGCAGAAAGGATCCAGGGCTGGAGGATCGATTGTGTCTAGCGTCCCCCCACCCCCCTTGGGACAGGCGCCAGATGCAGGGCTTATGGCTAGCGAGTGCCACTGTGGCAGCGTGAGCCTCTCCTGATTGCAATTGATTGGGCACGAGCCTGCAGCAGGCGCAGTGGGACTGGGATGAGTGAGAGCAGCAGTTAGCAGTGGCAGGCGGCATTGGGCTGCTGATTTCTGCCTGATCCCCGTAGGCCACCCTGCAGGACCCTACCTGTGCATGAATTCATGCACTGGGTCTCTAGTTTTATATATAATGTCCAAAGTGTTTGGTTGTACTAGTGCAGTGGTCGGCAAACTGCGGCTCGTGAGCCACATGTGGCTCTTTGGCCCCTTGAGTGTGGCTCTTCCACAAAATACCATGGCCTGGGCGAGTCTATTTTGAAGAAGTGGCGTTAGAAGAAGTTTAAGTTTAAAAAATTTGGCTCTCAAAAGAAATTTCAATTTACTGTTGATATTTGGCTCTGTTGACTAATGAGTTTGCCGACCACTGTACTAGTGGGAAGAGTAGGGAAAAGTATGACTATTCCATCCTCCCAGAAGAGAATGCTCCATGTATTATTTTTAAAAATGAAAGTCGTATGAAAATCTTTAAAGATATAGCTTACTCATCTATGCTATTCATTTCACTTAGTTTTCCCTTAATACAAAGTATTCCTAAAATGATTGAGATGGAGAGTCCCAAGTACCAAGTGTGTTCTTAAGATGTTAATGAATCTCACAAGTAAAGGGGAAGATAAGTTTAAGAAAGGCTGTGCTAAACAGTTTCCTTTATTGCTGATTTTTTTAGGGCTTTTAATGTGTTGGTGTGTGTTCCAACTTCCTAAGGTAGATTCTTAAACAGGAGACTAAATTGATAGATTTGTTATTTTAGAGGAATAGTCAGGTAGTGGTGTGTACAGGGTAGTCTAGATAACCAAGCAAATTATAATTGTTAAAAATTTTGCATTAAGATTAAAGTAATCTTTTCACACTACTCACCAATAGGAAGAATTACATATTAACATGCATGAACGTGGAGACTTTAAATTACTTTGTGGGAAGATTATTTGTTACACCAGCATGTTCCACTCTCGGTTACATTCCATGACCCCATCCTATCTTTGGAATATCTTCTGAGTTTTCACAGATTTATAACACATTTTCTGGGCTTTAACTCATATACTTATTAATGAACTCTACATATCCTATATAATAAAGAGATAATATGCAAATTGACCCTCACACCTTCAAACAAGATGGCTGCCCCCATGTGGTCAAAGATGGCTGCCACAAAATGGCTGGCAGGGGAGGGCAGTTAGGGGTGACCAGGCCAGCAGGGGAGGGCAGTTGGGGGCAATCGGACCAGCAGGGAGCAGTTAGGCATCAATCAGGCAGGCAGGGGAGTGGTTAGGGGGTGATCAGGCTGGCAGGCAGGTGAGCGGTTGGGAGCCAGCAGTACCAGATTGAGAGAGGGATGGCCCAGATTGGAGAAGGTGCAGGCTGGGCTGAGGAACACCTCCCCAACCAGTGCACGAATTTCGTGCACCGGGCCTCTAGTACGTAATGAAATGAAGTCAAAGGTGCAATATGATGACTAAATGGAAATTAAAGCCACCTTTTGAAGAGTTTGAAGCACACTATGCTGGGTTTCAAAAAACAGTAAATAAATAGTGGAATGCTCTGGTAACCTTATAGAGAGGCACTATTTTCAGTTGTCTGATAAACTAGTTAGTCTGGACTTTTGACTGCAGTAAAGATTTGATTATTAAACAAGATTGGTCAGAAGTAATCCAATGAATTACCTATTTTAAAAGTAATTTCAATGTACACTTGAAACCTAATCACCAATTTCACCCCAATAAGTTTAATAATAATAAAAATTTAAAAAAGGGAATTTCTTGCAGTGATATGTTTGAATAGCTGGGTAAAGAAAATAATATGTTTTCTTTCCTTTGGTACAAGTTGGAGATGGGTGAAGCAGGCATAAAGTAGAAGAGGAAAAAGAGGGCCCCTTAAGGAAGGATGTGGTGAGATGGTGTAACCGAAGAAATCCCATGTGAACGAGATGACAAATTCTACATTGTCATTGTCCACAAGAGCATCCATTTGTCTGGGCCAAAGATTACACGTTTGTGTTGGAGCGCTATACATGCCTCTTTCTAAGTTCAAAAACATTCTGAAAGCAAAAGAGGACTGTTCGTTCCTTCCCTTAAATTATAGCTTTTATTTGGCTCATGAACATACTTGTAAGTATGTTTTCCATACCACCTGGTTCCTGTGCTTGCTCTTGCCTAAAATCACAGGGAGATGGCCTGGAATCCAGCCTCTGGGCATTTAGTGAGCTTGTGGACATCATGTAGGAGCGTTCAGATTTCCTAAAGCCATGTTCTTTATATGGGTCTTAGTAGTTAGAAAAAAATAATACAAAACATCTTAATGCAGACCTTTTCTATTTTTAAATGTTTGATTGTAGAAAATTTCAAATATATAGAAAATACAGAGGGTGTTACAATTAACTTCCATGTACCTCTCAACCAGCTTCAACAATTAACAAACTTTTAGCCAATCTTCTTTTCTCAATATCTCAGCTCACTTCTGTTCCCACACAGGGTAGTTTGAAGTATGTCCCAGGCATCATGTTATTTCATTTATAATTATTCACTATGTATTTCTAAAAGAATTTTGTAAAAATAACTACAATACCATTATCATACCTGAATATAACAATAATTTATTAATTTCATGAACTATACAGTCAACATTAAAATTTTGCTACTCTTTTATTTTTACAGTTTGTTTGAATCAGGATCCAGATACGGCTTATACACCTCTGTAAGTCTCTTAATCTATAGGTTCTCTTTCTTTCTCTCTTCTCTGCCTCTCTGTAGTTCGTTTGAAAAATGGGTCATTTGTCTGTTGTTGTTGATTTTGTGTGTGTGTGTGTGTGTGTGTTTTATTTTATTTTTTGTTAATCCTCACCCGGGGATATTTTTCCATTGATCTTTTAGAGAGAGTAAAAGAGAGAGGGAAAGACAGAGAGAAACATCCACGTGAGTGAAACATGAATGCGCCCCAACCAGGCCTGGGCCAGGGAGGAGCCTACACCAAGATATGTGCCCTTGACCAGAATCTAACCCTTTGGTCTACAGGCTGACGCTCTATCCACTGAGCCAAACCAGCCAGGGTGCTGATTGTGTCTTTGTGGTATTATTGTCTAGTATGTTTCTGTGTTTTCTGAGAACTGATAGATCTAGACCAGCCGTGGGCAAACTACGGCCCACGGGCCGGATCCGGCCTGTTCGGCTGTTCTATCCAGCCCACAGAGCTGAAAGAGTGGAGGGTTCTCTTGCTCTCCCCTCCGCTCCTTCACCAGCAGCAGTGTTAACATGGCAACGTCGGGAAACACGGCCGCAGCTCCTTCTTCTGAGTGGGCGGATTTACATCCGCACATTCAGTAGAAGGAACAACCTCTCAATCTTCCAGAGGCTCCTTGTAATGCTCGCGGACCCGTCCCCCGACATCACCCTGGGAATGCGTAGACACGTTATCGTGGTGATGTAGGGAGACACGCCCCTGGAGAGCACAGTATCAGAGCATTAGCTAAAAAGGAGACCAACAAAACTGTTCCCACTGAAGTTGATGTTTTAAAGACCAAAAACCTTTCAACCCAGTCTACATTGCCATCTACATCTACATCCCGGGCATAATTTGGAAGTTGCACTAAAGAAAATGTTTAATTTACTGTTTACACATTTTGTTCTTTTCTATTTGTTTTAGTTTTAAATTATTTTATTATATTTAAGTTGAAAGGCCTTTGTACCTTTCCTTAGTTAGGCAATTTTATTTTGCCTTTGCCATCTTCAATATAAGGTATGTTATTGTGCTATGATTCCTCCATTTTTTGAAGTTTCAAATTATAATAATTAGTGTTTACATTCTTCTTGTTAAAATGTTTGAAATGAATAAAACTATTGAAATAAAAAAAAAAGACCGTACCCTTTTATGTAATGATGTTTAGTTTGAATTTATATTAGTTCACACAAACACTCCATCCATGCTTTTGTTCCGGCCCTCCGGTCCAGTTTAAGAACCCATTGTGGCCCTCGAGTCAAAAAGTTTGCCCACCCCTGATCTAGACTCTGGATCTTTGTCAGATTCAGATTTGGTCAAAACTATTTCCTAAGTGGTTTTGTGTACTTTCAACAACAGGTACATAATATCTGGCTGTTTCTCGTTTGTGTTGTTAGCAGGAATTAATGATGACTGTCTAGATCTATTAATTTATTAGGGTTGCAAAATGGTATTACATTTATTTCATTGACTTTTAATCTCCCTTTAGCAATGGAATGACTTATTTCTTACTCTTCTTTCTCTTCACAAGAATCAAGGCCCTATTCATTTTTCTTCAGACACAAAGGGATTATCAGGTTTTCACAAATCATCAAATACAACTTCGAATTTATGTTAACAGATATTTACTAACAAGTTTCTTGACATTTAGAATTAAGTCATGTGTTCCTAGAATATAAGAACCAAAGTAGTTAATATGTGTCTTCTTAATAATGTGTTGCATTAGTATTTTTAAGTAATAAGAAAAGTTCATGAATTAATCAGGTTGACTAGTAAACACCACAGCAATTATAGATTACTAGAGGTCCCTTGCATCATATTCGTGCAAGAATAGGCCTTCCTTCCCCTGGCTTCACTCTCAGCCACCCAGGAGCCGGCAAGTCCCCGCTCCCTGGCCGCCCGGAGCCGGCAAGTCCTCACTTCTGTCTGGAGCACCACTCTAGGAGCTCCCTCCTCTCATAGCAGGCTTCACTCTGCTCTGTGCCTGCATATGCAAATTAACCTCCATCTTTGTTGGGTTAATTTGCATGCTCACTCTGATTGGCTGTGGGTGTAGCGGAGTGATGGTTAATTTGCATGTTTCTCTTTTATTAGGTAAGATTGGTTGGAGAGTTGGCATTTTTTTAAAAGTATGATTTGGCAAAATCCTCTCAAAATTAAAAATGCAGAAAACCCTATGAGGTAGAAATTCCACTTCTAGGAAATTTATCCCATAAATAATTTCCATACATTTCCAAGCATAACTGAATAATTATTTATTAAAGTACTATCTATAATAAAAATTTGAGGAAAAACCCCCTCAATTTTCTTTAGCAGAAGAGTAATTAAGTAGTTTTATATTCATATAATGAACTGCTATGCAATTTTGACACAGTATTAAGTAAATCTCTATGTACTAATATAGAGAGTTCTTAGTCTGTGAGCTCAGCTTTTGTGGTCAGGTGGAAAATGGAATTCTATTACTATGAACTATATGCAATTCTACAATTTAAAAAGTAATACTGTATTATTTAAAAATAAAATCTAATAAAGTCATTTATAGTTTTAGATAAGATGGAGGAAAGAATTTGATGTGGGTTCAATATTTCTGTAAGGAAACTTAATTAACATGCAGGATCTTGTGGCTGGCAATTGTTAAATCATGAGGGATAGTCTCACTTTTAATCCTGAACATAATTAACCAATGGCAATGGGTAGCAATTAGTAACCTTAGCTCCTTGGATCAATGATCCATGTCAGATGAAAGGAGCTCAGAACACTGGCTTAGGGCACAATGTTATGTAAGTGATAGAGGGAGTTCTAGTTGGAGAATGATCAGAGATGAGATGGGATATTTGAACTAGACTTGGACACATCAGAATAGTTGGGACAGGTTAGATTGGCATTCCATATTTCAGAGGGAAGGGGAGGGGCAGGAAGAGATTAACCAATGAACTTATATACACACTAGAGGCCCAGTACACAAAATTCGTGCCCGGGGGGGGGGGGTCCCTCAGCCCAACCTGCACCCTCTCCAATCTGGGAGCCCTCAGGGGATGTCCTACTGACGGCTTAGGCCCGCTCCCCATGGTTCTCTGCTCTCTGTGGACCTGCCTGCTCCACGCCGCTGCAGGCCCTCCTGTCTGCTCTCTGTGGGGGCCTGCTTGCCCCTCACTGCAGCAAGGGCTAAAAGGACTGGGGGACTCCGGTGGGGCTGAGGGAACTTGTGGCTATGGGCGTTGCCATATTTGTGATGGAGTGATGGTCAATTTGCATATTCCTTCTTAGATAGGATATCCATAGTCCATAGACAGACAATAGTGCAGGGAAGGTCTGGGGAGGGTGGATGGGGTGGAAGGAGTCAATGGGAGGAAAGAAAGGAGACATCTGTAATACTTTCAACAATGAAGATAAATTTAAACAAAAAGACAAAGATGACAAAGATGCAAAGGTTTGCTCAGTCAAAGGTGTACAGACTACTTTGGCTAGCATGAAGGATTCCTGTAAGAGGAAAAGCAGATATGTTTAGAAAGCTATATCTGGACCTTGAAGGCTGTTTTGGGGGTCTGGATTTTATTCCGCAGGCAATGAGACATCACTGAAAATGTACAGTGGAAGAGAGACTGAGTGAAATGCCTAGAGCCAGAGAAGAGGGGTTGCTAATCATAGTTTATAAGGCTACAGGCATGAAACCATCCTTGTAGCCAGATTTGAGCAAGAAATGACAATCCCCTTTTGTACCCTTAACCAATCTAACACCTCCCTACCAAGGGAAAATGGTGGGAGAAGAAGGCTGTTGCCTTTGCCTTTTGCTTATTGCACTAATTGGCTGTTTTAATGAAGCTCCATTCTGTCTTTCAGTACCTCTAGTCCTTGTAAATTTTCCACTGGAGCAAGGAGAGATATCAGCTGACTACTTTATTCATCAGAGTGACAATGTTAGCTTTCCACCTTCCTAATGAAATTCTCCAGTTGGCTGTGAAAATAGCAGGAAGCCAGCTATATTTAGCAAAGGAAAGCAACAAGTCTAAGCAGTGTGCAGAGAAGGGGAAAAATAGAAGCACTAAGTCTTATGATTAGTGCAACCAACAGTACTGCTTACAATTTTCCATATTTTGAACTGGCAAAAGCAGTGTTTTGTTTTGTTTTTTAAAACCAAAGTAAAGCCTACGGTTCCTTCACTATTATGTCTAAATAACGTAATATATTCATTCAAGTAGCAGGGTATTTTTAGATTTCAAAAGAAGGACAACATAACGCATTTTTAAAAAATAAACCAGCCAGTAAGTATAATCATGCTTGTATTTAGATATTTAGTGCTTTCTTTTTTATTACAAACATCTCCTTCTTATCCAGGAACTGGCATAATAAGTATTTGCAATTTCCTGTAAGACTTTTACTACCCCATAATTCTGTATTAAATTTTCTCCACTTCTATGAGTTCCAGAACCTTCACTTGATTAAAAGTTACAGATTGTGTTGCCAAGACTTAATGAGACTTGAAATATGAAACTTTATGCTTGGAATTTCAGATTCGTAGCACCTCCAACATAAGTTTCCATCACCACTTTGGTATTCCCTAAGAGACATGCATTCTTTGCTTAAATCTATAGAGAAAGGCCAGGAGGAATTTGCTAATTTATGAAATCAGTTGTACTCTAATGGAAAAGTTCTTTCTACTAAGCTGAAATCTTTCTTCTAATTTCAACTTATAAGGGCTTCTCTCTATATAAAAATAGACAATATGTTTTCTTAATATAAATTAGTTCTTCAAATTTTTGAAGTTACTGCCACTGTCCCTATGGTTTTTTTGGTTTGTTTTTTTACAAAGGAAACAACCTCATTGTCTTCATTCTTCCTCATCCAGTCAAGGTACAGGTATTATCTGACCAGAGTACATTTTTAATTGGCTAATTAATTCCTAGTCTTTTAATACTTGTCTCACCTTTGGTTCATATTGTTCAACTTATCTTCCTAGATTTTCAATTAAAGGGCACAGTTGGGGTATACCTGTGCGTTCAATTAGAGGAACGTCTTTCTGACATCCTTCTGTGGCATATACTTTGTGAATACAAGATCTGTTGCCCATCTGGTTGTTGACTCTCTCAGTGTGGACTCACAGTAGGCACACACACGCAGTGTTTGCTTAGACCTTTAAAGGACGGATGCTTCTTCATCTGTGATTTTACTCTGAGTCGCCAAAGTAAATAACTAAATTAAGAAAGAAAATTGAAAGATAGGTTTACTCCAAGGCCAAAAATTATTAGTTGATTAGTTTGTCAAACTGTTAATATTTCTAAGGATATTTAAAGTAATTTTAGGTACATATGTACTATATTTAACTGCAAATTATCCTCTCTAGCACTGGGTTTGATATTTTTCTAAATAATTTCCTCTTTGATGTGTTGCTGTGGTTGTCAACTTCAGGAAGTTTGCTGAAAGCTTGATCAAAGGTGAATAAATTGAAAAACTAATATAATAATGCTTAATCACTAGTCTTGTTGACCTCATTATTTTTGTCAAGCCTCCGGATGTCACCAGGGGATAATTATTAACAGAGAATCATCTTCCTCAGTAATATAAAACACAAAATTTCCTTTGAAACCTTTCTACTCTTAAAAAATTCTAGCACAAAGTGAGAGCAAAATTTGGCAGAAACAATTGGAATAAGTCTTGAACATTTTCTTAGAATAGAATTAAATTATATTTGCGTACCATTGGTAATGCTAGTGTTCATTTTAATATGTAAACCTCTTACTTCCTTTGTGACATTTTTTCAGTGTTTACATAATTATAACTGGGTGTTCTGAGGTATCCATCAGGAAAGACTTGTGTCATATTTTAACGAGTCTAACCCCAAATCCTAAATACACAGCTACTATATTTAAAAAGGGAGGGAGTTGTGTGGATCCTAAATGGATGCCAGTGTGGCATCCACAGACTGTAAAATATATAATTCTACTCCAATTTATAGACAACGGAAGTCATCTGAATTTTCAAACATTTTATTGTCCTATTATGTCCTAGGTCTAAGCAAGGGTTGAATTCATAGTGAACCCAGCATTCTCAGTAACCATTTAACTAACTCCTGGCAAGGGCATGTTCTGGTTTAGACAGGTTGTACGAGTCCTTTTCTACAAGGGTGAGTAGGGAGAGCAGTTGGTGTCAAGTCTTAAATTTCACTCTGGAAAGTTCTCCCTCATTATCTTTATCCTTAGCACTCTTTACTTCCCTTGTACAAGTAGTCATGCCTTGTTCAATTAGCCATACAGCCCTCTGGGTTAATTATTATTAATTCCTCAACATAATATTTTAACTCATTTTGCTAATGAAGTTTACATGCATTTATCTTGGTTGCCAAGCAGATGTTAACTTCTTGAGCATCTTAACTCTTTTAATCCTCCTTGGTGTTCAGTTTAGGTTTTCAATGAATAATTATTTGTTTTATTCTTTCTGGCATTATTTAGAGCAGCTTTATTTTACAATCTGTCTTGTTATTATTATTTGTATAAAGTGCTCTCATAAAAATGCATTTTTTAATATAATACAGTGTCAGAGTCTTCCCCAGGGAGTAATCTTGTTAGATCTCTGAATATAGAGTGTTGTAATAAAGAGTTTTGTAATCTTAAGAAACTGCCTTTCACTGTTTTCCTACATCAGTTTGGAATACCGCTTCCTGATTTATGAGGGCAAAGCATGTAAAGAGTACTTGTTTTCATAAAACATTTCACTCTAAGTGGCACTTCTCAAAAAAACACACACATGATTCTATAATTTGAGGTTCTCATGTTTCTTTTAAGTTACTGTTTGGGGAAAGTTCCATATTACAGCAATGAAAACTAAGTCTTCTTTTAACATAAATTTTGGCCATTGTTGGAGGCAATGCATAAATTGCAAGTACTTTCTTCTTTCCCTACTCTCCAATCTATTTTACATTTTCCTTTCCATTACATGTTGTAAGAAATCATTTGCCAAAGAGTAGCTGGATGAGAACTTTAATAGTATTTGAACCTCAGCTCTGGGCTAGGTGCTACATGTAGTAGAAGAAAAACTTTATGAGTCATCCCAGCATAGGAAGTTCATAACACAGCCTGGCAAACAACATTTATAGGTATATAAAAATTATTGAATAAGCCCTGGCCAGTGTGGCTCAGTTGGTTGGACATGGTCCTGTGCACTGAAAGGTTGCCAATTTGATTCTGGGTCAGGGTACATGCCTGGTTTGGGGCTCAGTTCCCAGTAGGGGGCATGCAGGAGTCAGCCCATTGATGTTTCCTTTTGAATTGAAATTTCTTTCCCTCCCTCTTCCTCTCTCTCTAAAAATCAATAAAATATTTTAAAAATTATTGAATAAAATAAGGGCATAAAATATAGAACATAATTAAGTGCACAGTGAGTAAAATATAAGTATCTTATTTTACATTCACATAACTTTTTCTTCCAAGTTTCTCCAAGGAATTCAAAGAGTGAAAACTAAGAGCTAACAGTTATTAACACTTACTATGTGACTTATGCTGAACAAAGAGCTTTGGATGAGTTATTTCTTTAGCCCCTCTCCCACCACAATCTTTCTAGATAAGTACTAGAGTCACTCCTGTCTTAAAGAACACTAAAGCCCACAGAGGCTAAATCACTTAGCCGCTGTTCAACATCACATCTCTGTTTCAAACCCACAAGTACACTCAACCTCTCCCCTTTACTCTTTAGTCACAGCCCACTACTGGGTCAAGAGAACAATTTAGTGAGTCACAACTGTAATTTCAAGAAATACAATTAAGTAGACTGTATCAGAGTATATATTCTACATAGTATTATTTTTATGAAATTTCTGTGTCTGTGTAGTTGCAATTGGACTTGTTACCCACCCTTCCATGTTGGGAACCCAAACCAATGTTCTTCTGCCCAGTGCTGTTCATGTCGATAGAATAAGGCTGAGTTCCTAAGGCAGAGCAGAAACTTCATTCATTGATAAAGGAATGGAGGAGGGTGAGCTCATGCTCTAGTGGTACCTTCTCCCACACCAGGCTGTGGCTGCCTGTATTTACAGGCTGTGGCTTGGAAGGATTCTTTTAGGCCTGGGTCGTTACTCTTCTGTGCACGCGACCCTTTTGCACCCAGTCCTATTTGCACAGGATGCCCCACCACCACCCTAGTCTTTGCGATCCTCACCTTGGTTTTTTAGCTCAGGCCTCTTCATTTTGCCATCGGGAAACCTTTTCCGTTCCAGTAAACAAGCATAGGTCACAACATAGTTTAGGTATTGGGAAATGTTAGGGTCTTTTGGATGAAAGTTTGGTCATGAGGTGAAATGCAATGCTTACTATGTGTTGGAGGCAAAAATAAAAGTTTGAAAAGGACAGACACACTGCACTGTTGCCTCTCATGGAATTATTTATCAGGCCTATGGAAAGATAGAAATAGAAACTTATCTTTTCAGATGATGGATGAAGAGGTTGAGGACCAGAAGGGAAGCAGGACTACTTCTTAATATGAGAAATATATGAAACTAAGAGTTCAGCTTGGCTTCACTGAGTGACAGTAATGCAACGTTCCATACTACATGCTATGGTCAGAATATACAGATGTTGACAATGCTTTCCATTCTCCCAAACCTTCCAGTCTAGAGAATAGGTGATACCAGTGGGAGAGAGATGGTGGGTCAGAGAGGCATCCTTCGTATTATGAAGAGGCAGAGGAGGTAGCATCTAAGTAACTTTTAAAAATGATCTTATGGATATTTACAGAATGCTTTTATTCCCACCTCCTCCCCACTTTCTATGTGCCTGGACTGCTAGCAAAACTTAATTTCTGTGGGGAGGTTAGTTTCCATTTTGAGGGAGGAATGTTTTTAAAATAAAGTGATTTTCAGAGGAGTAATACATCAGGTTTTTTTAGATGAGTCTTTCATATGCAAGTCCTATCTCAGATTAGCAGGTTTTATTTCATGGCTAAGGGCTGAGATCCTAAATGCCTGAAAGTTTATTGGGTGCAGGAGTAAGAATAATTTTTGAATAAAGTGCATCAAGCCACTAGTTACCCAGGGAAAACAAGAGACGATAGAAGCTAAGAAGGGAGGCCAGATTATACAGTTTTGCTTAGGACTGGCACTGGCTGGAGTGTGCACCCAAGTAGCTAAAAAGTTGGCAAAAAGGGAGTAGAATTGGAACTCTCACGAAAGAACTTGCAGTTGGCTGGCACAGCTTGCCATCCGCGCTTACTCCCCTCTGCTGTCCCACCTGTTGTAGACCAGGCATTCTCAGCTGAGATGAAATTGCCCCCAAGGAAGGGGTTGGTTTTTAGGGGGAGGGAGCATGAAAAAATCATACTCTTTTTATGTTTACAGTGCAGATATTTACACACTATGCAAGCAAGTGTATGGTGTATTCTTGGCATTCAAATTTCACGGGAGCAAAGGAGTTAGGAAAAATATGTCTAAAAAAGTGTCCTTGGCGGGAGGCAATAATAAAAGGTTGAGGTAAACTAGGGTAATTGGGAAAGCAAAGGCCAGCGAAGAAGGTACAGGTGGGGAAAGGCTGTGAATTAAAAGGTCAGATTGACTATTATAGAAAAACAAATGAGAAGACACAGAAAGAAAGCACTGAGCTAGTAAGACAGTGGGCTTCAGGGAAAACATTCAGGGAGTGTGGCAAGGAAGACCTAGGAGCTCTAGGAAGAGAAGACTTGAATGCAACAGAAATGGGGAAAGGGAATTTAAAAAATATGAATGAGTTTGTGAATAGAATTCCTTTGGACACTGGTCTAAAGAAGCAAGTAAGGATTAGAATTGCTTGTTTGGGTGGTGGCATCAAGAAAGTCAATTCTTTGAGATGAATAACTCATGCTTTTTCAATCATATATAAAATGCTACAAAAATGCCACTGTCATAGGATCTCTAGTGCCCCTCCAATAATATAACCCCCTTTATTTAGAAGCCACAACAATCCATTGTGTTTCTTGAAAGCAGCACTGAACAGACTGGATCTCATGAACCCTAGACTTTATTTGGGTTATGGGGTCTATATATATATATATATATATTTTATTGATTTCAGAGAGGAAGGAGGAGGGAGAGACAGAAACATCAATGATGAGAGAAAATCATTGATCAGCTGCCTCCCACATGTCCCACACTGGGGATGGAGCCTACAACCTGGACTTGTACCTTGACCAGGAATCAAACCGTGGCCTCCAGGCTCATAGGTCAACCCTCAACCACTGAGACATGCAGACTGCCAAGCCTTACTGTCTTTTTTATTTTTTTAATTGTAATAAGAACATTTAACATAGATCTACCCTTTAAAATATTTAGTGCACAATATAGTGTTGATAACTATAGGCATGATGTTGTACAGCAGATCTCTAGAATTCAGCTTGCATAACTGAAACTTTATACCCATCAAAGAGCAAATCCCATTTATCCCTCGACATGGCCCCTGGCAATCACCTTTCTACTCTGCTTCTATGAGTGTTATTTGTGTGTGTGTTTGGGTGGGGGGTGGTTAGGGGGAGGTTGAGGCTTTTTAGATCCCTCATATCTGCTACCCTTAAGCTGACATATGAGTGTTGGTAAAGCAGTGAGAGACATAAGAAAAGAGAGCAATATAATGGTCAAGGGCAGGCAGGCACTTTCCAGACATAGTTTGGAGCTATTCCAATTGTGTAGTTAAAAATAAATGTTTTTTGTAAATTTCTTTTCCCAGTTGTGAGTTGTCTGATGTGATCATGATCTTGTCAGCAAATTCTATTTTCACTGTGACTGGAAAGTCCTTTACCTCATGCTCACTTTGGGGAAATTTCAGTCTTTACTGTTCTCATTTCTTCCTGCAGTAATTTGCCTTTTTCTCCTCTGTCTGAAAAGCTCCATGGAAAGTTCAACTCATTTGTCTAAGAGTTTCTTTCTCAGGGTAATGCGAAATTTTCATTATGTTATATAAATTTCATTTTCGTAATTGCTGTTTCCCTCACACGATAAATATTGTTCTCTATTGCTGAACCCTAAGTTCTGAGGTAATAGAGCTGGCACAACCTCAATTTAGAGGCTACTGATATGATTGGAGTAGTGACCAAAAGAGTATGTGGAACTGGAAGGAAGATCTCATTTCAAGTAGATTTCATATTCCCACTTGCTCCTGATACTATGAGTTAATATCAATTAAAGTTTGTTTTGTTCCAAAACTCAAGGATTTCAGAAAGTATCTCAAAAAAATTTAATGAAATCTGTAATGTACCCTAAATGGGCCTGCAAATTACTGGATTAGAAACATAGGAACCTCATTCTAATACTCTCACCATTGGCAGATTTGAGTAACACTGTAAATTATCCTGTACCAGGGTAGTTAGGAAAATGCATCGATGTTAAAATTTACATTTAAAATAGAATGCATTTGAGGTGGGGGGACATTTATAAGTAGTCTCTATACATTCTAGAATTACACTTGTTTGTGTGGCGGCATCAAACTATGCATCAGTTATGATATATAGTTAAACTTTATTCAATATGTAATTCATCTCATGCTTAGTGTTATATTAAAAGTATAGAAGATACAAAAGAACTAAGTGGTTTTCAGCCAGGAAGAAATTAGCATTCGAGAGATTAGATCATGAAACTGCTTCAGGGAATTAAAGAAACTCAGTGTTAGAGCTAGTAAACTCCTTTAATTCACCCGTGTGTGTTTTAGCAACAACCTAGAACATGATGCGAATATGAATTAACCTCCAGTTGTTTAATGGCCAGTACTAGTATTTTTGTGCCCGTCTATTGAATTAGACGTGGCAGCCACAGGAAGCGAGGAAATGAGGTAGGACAGAGAGTGGGTAGGGGTGGTGCTAGTTTTGTCCCACCTCATGTGTTTCCATGAAGTTTTGTATAAAGTGGCCTTTAGGATGTTTGCTGAAACCCACCTACAGGGGAAATGTTGTTTTCATTGAACCTGAGGTAAAACGGGCTGCCGTGTCCTGGACTTAATGGACTGTAAGGAAGCCCGCCAGGAAGGCGCCATCTCCATGTGCTCCCCTGCCTCTCGCCCCTGCAGAGGTCTTGCTTTTGTTGCCCTAATTAGTACACTTCTTCTTGGCATCTGAATCTTGTTCTCATTCGTTTACCTACAAGGAAACAAATATTAATAATGCGAGAAGTTTTCATAGCAAGGGAAAACAGGTAAAATAAAGTTGTAACTTTTTTTTTAATCTTCACCCAAGGATATGATTTTCATTGATGAGAGAGAGAGAGAGAGAGAAACATCAATCGATTGCCTCCTGTAGATACCCTGACCAGGGATCAAACCCGAAATCTGGTATATGCCCTGACCAGGAATTGAACCCGAGACCCTTCTGTGCACGAGACCCTTCTGTGCACAGGACAATGCTCTAATCATTGAGCAACACAGGCCCAGGCTAAGCTATAACTTCCATATGCATCAGTGGAAACTGGTCGCAACTGATGGCAGTGATCTCTGCAGGGCTAGCTCCAGGAGTGAGCGGTCTGTGCTGTCACAGACCCCACACTCTGAAGAAGGGGCCCACACTTGGTTTATCGCTCGCCCTTGCCATCTTGAAATTCTTAGCAATTATTTTTGAACTTGTGTTTTTTAAGTGAAGTCTGATGAGACTTTAGAGCATATGCTGGAGCAGATGAGACATGCGGGAAGGAGGAGCTTTGTAATTCAGAACCTTCAACACTGTTCCCTGCTTGCTGAACTAGATGTCTGCCTTTCCTTTGTACTAGGCTTTGCAAATTATGTGGCTGGTCTTGTCTCCTTCTGGGTCTCCAGTTTTTTCTTCTATTAATAATAACACACCTTTTGAGAATTTTCTCCTATGTGATCCTGTTCACCTTAAACCTGTATCATAACATTTTGTTGCAAGCATTCTTTTTAAAAATCGTTATTGTTGAGATTATTACAGATGTCCCTCTCCCCCCGCATTGTCTCCCTCCACCTGGTTCCTGCCCTGCCCCAGGCCTTCGCCACCCTATTGTCCGTGTTCATAGGTAATGCATACATGCATATAAGATCTTTGTCTAATCTCTTACCACCCCCCGAACCCCCTTCCCTCTGAGAATCGTCAGTCTGTTCCATTTCCATGCCTCTGATTCTATTATATCCACTAGTTTATTCTGTTCATTAGATTTCTTATTTGTTTGATTTTTAGATTCAATTGTTGATAGATATGTATTTGTTGCCATTTTGTTTTTCATATTTTTTTAATCTTTTTCTTCTTCTTCCTCTTCTTAAAAAATACCCTTCCGCATTTCAATAATACTGGTTTGGTGGTGATGAACTCCTTTGCTTTTTCTTGTCTGTGAAGCTCTTTGTCTGATCTTCAATTCTAAATGACAGCTTTGCTGAGTAGAGTAATCTTGATTTTAGGTCCTTGCTATTCATCACTTTGAATATTTCTTGCCACTCTCTTCTGGACTGCATAGTTTCTGTTGAAAAAGCAGCTGACAGTCATATGGACACACCCTTGTAGGTAACTAACTGCTTTTCTCTTGCTGATTTTAAGATTTTCTCTTTGTCTTTTGCCCTTGGCATTTAATTATGATGTGTCTTGGTGTGGTCCTTTTTGGGTTTCTCTTGTTTGGGGTTCTCTGTGCTTCCTGGATTTGTAAGTCTATTTCTTTCACCAGACAGGGGAAGTTTTCTGTCATTATTTTTTTCAAATAGGTTTTCAATGTCTTGCTCTCTCTCTTCTTCTGGCACATAATTCGGATGTTGATACGCTTGAAGTTGTCCCAGAGGCTCTTTACACTATCTTCATATTTTTTGAATCTATTTTCTTTTTGCTCTTCTGCTTGGGTGTTTTTTGCTTCCTCATATTTCAAATTGTTGATTTGATTCTCTGGATTCTCTAGTCTACTGTTGAATCCCTCTATATTATTCTTTATTTCAGCCAGTGTATGCTTAATTTCTGACTGGTCCTTTTCCCTTTTTTTTGGCATTCTCACTAAGTTCCTCAGAGGTCTCACTAAGTTTCTCGGCAGTTTCTAGAAGACTCTTGAGTAACCTTATAACTGTGGTTTTGAACTCTATATCCAGTAGTTTGCTTTCTTCCATTTCTTTCATTGTGACATGTTTCTTTGTCTCTACATTTTGGCTGCTTCCCTTTGTTTGTTTCTATGTATTGGGTAGAGCTGCTAAGTCTCCTTGAATTGATAGAGTGGCCTTGTGTAGTAGGTGTCCTATATGGCCCAGTGGTTCAACCTCCCCAGTCACCTAAGGTGGACACTCTAGGTGCACGCCTTTGTGGGCTGTGTGCACAGTCTAGTTGTAGTTGAGCCTTAATTGCTGCTGGTGTCACTGGGAGGAATTGACCTTTAGGCCAATTGGCTGTGGGGACCAGCTGCAACTACAGTGGGAAAGTTGCTGTGCAGGAGACACCCTTATGGAGCAGTATGTGCTTCAGTGAAGCTTTGGTGCTCACTGAGTCTGTCCCTTGAGTGTTTTGCTGATGGATGTGTAGAGTTGTAATCTGGTATGGTCTCACACTGACCACTGGGTACACTGGCTCTTTGGTCTCCAGGGAGGTGCAGAGTCAGCCACTGCCTAGGACCACCCAACAGGAGCTAGAGAGAGATGTGCAGATTCCTCCTCTTGGTATGGGGTTTGGCAGTGCCCAGATGAGGCCCAGCTGTGAAGCAAGGCAGGCTGTTGCTGGTGCCAGGTCTTGGGCCTTTTATTGATGGGTTTGGGGCTCCCTGACCCAGCTGTAGCTTGTTTGACAGGTTTTTAGCCTGAGCAAGGACAGGCCATTCATATGCAAAAGCCAGTGCACAGAGCTTGGGTGGGGTTGTAAATTGGGTGGGGCAGAGTCTCAGGGAATCACCAGGGTGGAGTAAATAGAAATGGCTGCCAGTCAGCCCTGCAACCGGGAAGGTCCCAGCATGGGAACAACGATCCCTGTGAGCACCTCCATCTGGGAGAAAGCTGCCTCCAAGTTCCTGCCCCGATGCCAGACAGTCCAGTTCCTCCTCATATGTGTCTGGGTCCCCCAGAGTCTTGCCTGGCACTGGAGCTCAGAGGAAGCAGGACCTTGTAAGTTCAGTTTGTGTGCTGGCTTTTTAAGAGGAGCAGCCTCTGTGTCACTGAGCCCCAATCCACACTGTAGTTCTTTTTTTATTATTATTAATATATTTTATTGATTTTTTACAGAGAGGAAGGGAGAGGGATAGACAGTTAGAAACATCGATGAGAGAGAAACATCGATCAGCTGCCTCCTGCACACCCCCTACTGGTGATATGCCCGCAACCAAGGTACATGCCCTTGCCCGGAGTGGAACCTGGGACCCCTCAGTCCACAGGCTGACGCTCTATCCACTGAGCCAAACCAGTTAGGGCTACAGCCCGTAGTTCTTACTGCCTGTAGGAACTTCTTTTCCCAGCTCTGGGACCCTGGGCTGGGCAATCTAGTGTGGGGCTGGGACCCCTTGCTCCTCTGGGCAGCCTTCACAGAGATGATCTCCTTCCCGGTTAAAACAGTGGCACACGTGGTTGCCTGACCAGCCAGTTCCGTACCTCCGCACCTCTGTACCTCTTACCAGTCTCAGTGTGCTTTCCTCTTCTCTCATTCTAGGATTTCCATTCAGCCAGCTTTCTGATGGTTCTGGATGATGGTGGTTCTGTATTTTAGCTGTAATTTTGATGTGGTTGTGGGAGGCAGTGAGTACAGGCATTTGCCTACGCCACCATCTTGGTTCTCCTGTTGCAAACATTCTTGAGATTACTCTGTAGAAGTCAGTTTATTGTCTTAGAATTATTGTCTTTGTCTGTTCAGGCTGCTATAAAAAAGTACCATAGACTGAGTCGCTTAAGTAGCAAACATTTCTTATTCACAGTTCTGGAGGGTGGGAAGGTCAAGATCAAGACACCAGCAGATTTAGTGGCTGGTGAGGGCCTGCTTCGTGCTCCCTAGACACATGTCTTCCTGTAACTTCACATGGTGTCAGGGGCATGGGAGCTCTCTGGGGTCTTATTTATAAGGGCACTAACTCCCATTCAGGAGCGCTCTGCCCTGATGACTTAATCACATCCCAAAGGCCATACCTCCAAATACCATCACATTGAGGATTAGGTTTCAACATCTGAATTTGGAGGCACACATTCAGTTTATGGCAATCATTGAATGATGCTCACTATTATTAGTATCACTATTACTAATTCTAAAATAAAGATTAAAAAGAATGAAGATGTGCCAGTCAAGTATAATTGATATGCATACTGAAGGTATTTCTAAAATATTTTCAGAAATGTAGCATATAGCTTCCTAAGATGACTATGTCAAAAAGATTTCACTTGGATGCATAAGTGCTGACAATAAAGAAAATCAGTTTCATTAGTATAATCATAAGTGCAAACAATTATCTGTAGAACTGAAGTAAAGCTGAAACCTTGCATCTGATTTTATATTTTCAAAAGAATTAAAAATTTTATAAACCTATTTTGGGTTAATGATCCAGCTCAGGAATGTGAAATCCCTAGCAACTAACATCATCAACTCAGGATAACCTCAACTCAAAAAAAAAAAAAAGAAAGAAAGAAAAAAAAAAGCATAGTCAGCACATTCAAAATTGTGCATTTATACCACCTCTAATTACAAGGGCACAGTTTGCTTAGGTAGCAGTATGAGCTTTTGAGAAATTGATTTTTTTTTTCTGATGTGAACTTACCAAGAAAGAATAAAAGCTTATCTGGACCATTCTACCTAAAATACTCCCTCCCCACCCCACCCCCAACCCCCAGCCCAAAATAAAGGGGGGAAGATAGGATTCTAAGAGTTCATGTTTCTTGAACCTTATTATGCTTAAGGAATATCTGAGAAGCCTTCAGAAATGCAAATTTCCTATGTGAACCAACAGAAATGCTGGTTCTTTTGATCTGCAGTGGGACCCAGGAATCAATACTTTTATTTTAATTCCTGGAAATACTCTCTTCATTTGCTTGAGTTTTCTCTGACCTTCTTGGCTACTTCATCCTGGCATGTTTGCTGGTTCTGCCTCAATTTTCTTCTAAACTTTAGTGTGACCAAGGTTTCCAACCCTTTCTTAGATGGCTTTTCTGTTTCACTTACTCCCTTGATGATCTCATTCATACCATGACTCCTAAACTGCCCATATGCTGATGACTCCCAAAGTTATATCCTGAGCCCAGTCTTTCCATAAATCTCAGAGACCCAGTGTCCATCTGCTTATATGGTATTGCCTTTTGGGTGTCTAATAGGTATTTTCTTAGTTTCAGTTGCACCAGAATTAGACTTTGAGAAAGGATCCAAGTACTAGTAGATGTTTTAGTTGTTATATTTTGTTTGTTATGTTTTATTTTGAAGAAGGGGAAATGAAGGTAAGGAAATGAGGAAGTGAGACAAAGCAATGAATAAATCCAATAAAGAATTCATTATCAAGCCAGATACTTCATGGGCAAATGGAGTATGACCCTGACGGGAATTCTGGGGACCCGTGTAAAAGAGAAGCCTCAGAGTTATTCTAGCCAAAGGGTGAGGTGTCTGTTAGGCTCTTTGACCCCCCCACCCTTTTTTTTAGTTAGGTTGCTTATTTTCTTATGTTGAATTTTAGAGTTCTTTGTGTATTTTGGAAAACAGTCTTTTATCAGATGTGTCTTTTATAAATATTTTTTCCAGATCTGTGACTTGTCTCCTAATTCTCTTGACCTTGTCTTTTGCAGAGCACAAGTTTTTAATTTTAATGAAGTAGAGCTTATCAATTCTTTCTTTTGTATGTTATGCTTTTGGTGTTGTATCTAAAAAGTCATCACTATACCTAAGGTCATCTAGGTTCGCTCCAATGTTATCTTTTAGTAGTTTTATAGTTTGCATTTATATTTAGGTCGATAATCCATTTTAAGTTAGTGTTTGAGAAGGGTGTAAGGTCTGTGTCTAGATTCATTTTTTTTACTGTGGGTGCTCACTTGTTAATTTGTTGAGGAGACTATCTTTGTTTCATTGCACTGTCTTTGTTCTTTTGTCAAAGATTGGTTAAATATGTTTATGTAGGCCTGCTTCTGTGCCCTGTATTCTGTTCCACTGATCTATTTGTCTATCTTTTCACCAATACCACACTGTAGCTTAATAGTTAGTCTTGAAGTCAGATAGTGTCAATCTTCCAACTTTGTTCTTCTCCAATATTGTGTTCGCTCTTCTGCGTATTTTGCCTCTCCATGTAAACTTTAGGACCAGCTTATTAATATCCCTAAAATAACTTGCTGGGACTTTGATTGGGATTGCATTGAATCTACAGATCAAGTTGTGAAAAAAAAATGACATCTTGACAATATTGAGTCTTCCTATCCTTGAATAGGGAATATTTCTCCATTTATTTAGTTTTTTTAGTTTGGTCATCAGAATTTTGTAGTTTTCCTCATATAGATCTTTTATCTTTTATATATTTTGTTAGATTTATACCCAAGTACTTAATTTTGAGGTGTTCTAATGTAAATGCTATTGTGTTTTTAATTTCAAATTCCACTTGTTCTTAGTTGGTATATAAGAAAGCAGTTGACTTTTGTATATTAACTTTTTTCCTGCAAGCTTACTGCCTTGTTTATTAGTTCCAGGTTGTTTGTTTCGTTTATTCTTTTGCATTTTCTATGTAGGCGATCATGTCATCTGTGAACAAAATCAGTTTTATATCTTCCTTCCCAGTATGTCTACCCACTCCCACTTTTTTTTTTTTTGTGGCCATATTGCATTAGTAAGGACTTCCAGTATGATGCTAAAAAGAAATGGTGAGAGATGATATTATTTTATTAAATCTACAACATCACAATTTTTGTATAGTTTTGTCACTACTCTGATTTTAATAGCATTACTGGGCTTATAGATTTAGATAATACTGAAGAATGCAGTGGAGCCAACAGGGCCTGCAGCAGGGCACCGTCCCCGCCTCTGCTCTGTTCAACATTCTTACAAATGGCTGAGATGAAGGCCTAAATGAAAATAATATAGTTAAATCTCAAAAACGGGGTGTTTTATATAGGATCCTGAAATGAGGATTCAAAAAACCTTGATCAAATAGTATTATAAATATTACACTATTCATTTTAATTCAGAAAATAAATTATGTAGTACTAAGGGCAGAGCTGGTCTAATACTAGTTTTTAAGGAGCAAGCAATAAGCAAACAAAATACAGAAAGAGGGTAGTCTGTGTATAATTTTAAATTCAATGAGAAGCAAAGAAAACTGATATTAATTCAGCCTGTATTTTGGGCCAAATACTGGCACAAGAATGTTGCAGATGTTAAGGAATCTGACACCATCCTGGGCTGTATTAACAGGAGTGAGTGGCCAGAATAAGGGAGGTAAGTGTCACACTATGTGCTGAGATGTGTGGACAATATGTAGACAGGAATTGGAGGTGATGAGCATGATGACAGGTCACATGAAAGGTCATTGAAAAATGTTTAATTTTATGAGGAGAAGGGTAGAGAACATGAAAGATGTCATGTGGAAAAAGAATGAATCATTCTGCCTAGAAACAAAAGTGCAAGACAGTGAATTCCCAGTTAGTATAAGTAAGCAGTGGCAAAGTGACTGGCTAAAAGAAAGGGATAGAGAAAGTGATCCTGCGTTAGGTGCCCTGGACGAGAGGACTCCTGAGGTTCCTTCCAAGAGTCCATACACCTCTGTAGGCAGAATCAGGGAAAAATGGTGGTGTTAATGTCAAGAGGTTTAGCCTCACAAAACGGAGTACAGCTGGCCTTTGTCTTTAATGAGATCCAGATATTACTAAGAAAGGAAAGAGATATTTTTAGTTACGATAAATTTCAGCTATTATCTGAGGAAACAGGAAATTTAGGGTTTTATAGGAGAGATGTGTGCAAACAAGAGCTGGATTAAAATTTTCCAGGGGGATTATTATTCAAACAAAAGAGTCCTTGTTTTTTATTATGGTTTTCAAAAGTAATGGGATGTGGGATTATAAAAGAGAAGCACCTGTTTGTTCCTTAAAAAAAAAAAAATGACTTCCTATGGGGAGATAATGTCTCCAAATGTAATCATGAAGGAAGAAAGACTTTTTCTCACTCTATCTATCTATTATCTATCTATCTATCTATCTATCTATCTATCTATCTATCTACCTATAAATCATCATCTCTCTATCTCTATCTCTATCATCTCTATCTCTGTCTCTATCTCTATCTCTGTCTCTATCTCTATCTCTCTGACTCTCAAGTGCTCTGCACAAATTTTTCAGTGCTTAAAAAAAATAAGCAAGATTGCCATCTAGTGACTGTTCTCTGGTTTTTAACGTTAGAGGCTCTTGAATAGGGTCACAGGGCAGTGATTCTCAAACCTGGCTGTGCATTTGTATCACCTGGACGTTTCCTAAACTATGGATTCCTGGGACCCACCTGAGGCTGGAATCAGAATATTTGGAGACGGGGCTCCAGAGGACCTGCTTAATTTTTTAAAATTTCCAGAAGACTCTACCTCACTTAGTCTACCACCAGTGTTTGAAATAAACTGTCCTGTGGTCATATTGAGTGAGTGTATGTGTGTGTGTGTGTGTGTGTGTGTGTGTGTGTGTGTGTGTGTGTAGGGAGGGGGTGAAATGTCACAGAGGCAAATTTACGTAAAATGTAGTATTGACCTACATGCTTAAGAACCTGGTTTCAGGGATATGTATCTTGGTGTTGCATCTTTGTATGTATTGCTGATACTTAAATAGGCCAGGCACTGCTAAAATACACCCTATGGCTATACCTAAAGACACACAGCCAAAGATGTTTATTGTTATACTGGTTTTAATAACATTTACTAAAACTTAGTTAAATATTCATCAATAGAGTGTGGCTAAAAATGATAGTAAACCCAAGCAGTGAAATTCTGTATAAGATTAAAAAGAATGAATAGTTCTATAGATGCTGAAACCCCAGATTGATTATGTGAAGAAAGCAAACTACGTTTTTTAGCAAAGAAATGATTCTGATGCAAGTGGTTTGGAGTTGATCTTGGAAACACTGCATCAATGAGTAGATAGAGTAATATTTGTGATATAGGCCATGAACAGGGCAGAGGGATCTTCATTTTAATAGGTTCCTCAAGTTATTTTAGTACAAACCAAAGTTTGAAATCACTAGCCCGGGTATCTTCCCAGTGACTTTCAAATCAATCAATCCTAGGTGTCCTCTAGACCAGCAATTTTTAACCTTTTTCAACTCATGACACATAAACTAATTACTAAAATTCTATGGCATACCAAAAAATATATATATATTTGCCAATATGACAAAAAATAGGCATAATTTTGATTCATTCACACCAAATGGCTATTGTTGTTTTGGCTGTTGTCATTTTTTTAAAAAAATTATTGATTTCAGGAGGAAGGGAGAGGTAGAGATAGAAATATCAATGAGAGAGAATCATTAATCAGCTATCTCCTGCACACCCCCTACTGGGGATGGAGCCCACAGCCTGGGGAATGTGCCCTGACTGGGAATCCAACCATGACCTCCTGGTTCATAGGTCAATGCTCATCCACTGCGCCACACTAGTCGGGCTGTTGTCATTTTTTTATTTGACAATCTAAGGGAAAACAGGTCAGTGCCCCTGACTCAATAGTCAGATATTGCATGTTTTAAAAATTCTTGCGGCACACCAGTTGAAAAATAGCTGCTCTAGATTTATGGCCAGATCTTTGGCTGTGTTAACCTGGAATGTGAGAATGCTTCCAATCTATGACAAAGGGACAGTGTGACCTTGTGGGTTACCTCTATCAACACATAATAAAAGTAATGATTTCAAGTGAACTTATAAGACACCCTTCAAACATGGACCTTTAGACAGGCTCCTTCAAAACAGAACTTGTTCTGAGTATGCAGCTGTGGCTTCCCCAGTTCACGCCCATGTGGAAAATGATGTGGTGGCTGTAGAGCTGTGGTGAGCCATCAGGTCACGTACAAATCAATCATTCTAGCAGGATATGACTGCAGAGTACTCCTGTGAATGAATGGAAAGTGTGACAAGGAAAGAAGGAACCAAAAGAGCAAGAGGTGAAAGTGCAAAAGGAGCAGAGGTCACAATGGGCTGATGTGAGATGTGTCTGCTGCCTTATGTTGCCCTCAGGTTTGGGTTCTCGGAGACTGTTCCTTCTTGACACAATTTTCAGCTAGCAGAATTTGTGAGCAATAATCCGTGAGTCTGTGGTGTCCTACAAGGTCAGCTTTTGTGACCCGTTCAATGTTGGTGCTGTCTTCACAGACCTGGATGACTAAAAGGAATGAGCTCCTTCAAGGAAGGGCCCCTCGGGGAAGGCCAATATGTTTTGTAACAAGGGGAGGGAGAGTGGAGGGATCCATGATAATGGAGAACGTGCAGGTGAAAGCTTCCCTCAGACCTCCCCAAGCCTCTGAGAAGCCACTCTGACTCTCCAACATATGGTTTCACAGGGATTATGCAGTTTTGCTTGGTCATCTATCAGTTATTGAAAACATGTGAGAGTAATCAGTTTGCATGTATTTCTTTTTAAAAATATATTTTTTATTGATTTCAGAGAGGAAGGAAGAGGGAGAGCGATATATACTGAGTGGCCAGATTATTATGACCACCTGATGTTTGTAGGCAAATTAGCCGTACACTGCATCGTATGGGATATGGAAGCCAAAGGCCTGTTCGAACACCTTTGCTGTCTGCAGTTACCAAGATAAAACGTCTCCAATTCATACAGGAACACAAGGATTGAATAGTCGAACATTGGAAAAAAGTCATGTGGTCCGATGAATCATGTTTCCAGTTGCATCATGCAGATGGCAGAGTGAGAATTTCGCAAAAATAGCATGAAAGCATGCACCCCACATGCATGAGTACAACTCTTCAAGCTGGTGGGGGCAGTGTTATGGTTTAGGGCATGTTTTCCTTCCATGATTTGGGCCCTTTAATTTGTGTGGAACAACGTCTGAATAGCACAACATACCTAAGTATCATTGCTGCTCAAGTCCATCCTATCATGTTGATGGTGTATCCCAATGAAGATGGCTTCTTCCAACAAGACAATGCGCCATGCCATGGTGCTCGTATTGTGCAGGAGTGGTTTCAAGAACATGAGGGAGACTTTACCTTGCTCAGGTGGCCCCCACAATCACCAGATCTCAATCCAATTGAGCATTTGTGGGACGAAGTTAAAAGATCCATCAGGCAGCTGGTTCCACAACCATCAAATCTCACAGAACTGAACAGTGCTATTCATCAGGCATAGTGTCAGATTCCTCGCATCACTTTTCAACATCTCATGGAGTCAATGCCAAGAAGAATCGCCGCAGTATTGAAAGCAAAAGGTGACCCAACGAAGTACTGATGGGGTGGTCATAATAATCTGGCCACTCAGTGTATAAACATCAGTGATGAGAGGGAATCATTGATCAACGGCCTCCTACATGCCCTTTGCCTACCTGGCTCTACATGTTCTTCATGACTCAGCTTAGACCATCATTCCCTGACCACCCCACCCACATGTCCAGGCTGAGTTAGTGGCTCCCCCTCGGTGCCCTAGCACTTACCATGCAACAGCATCACTGCTTATGGTATGTCCCTCTACCAGGTTGTGAGTTTCTTTCTTCCTTTCTTTCTTTCTTTCTTTCTTTCTTTCTTTCTTTCTTTCTTTCTTTCTTCTTTCTTTCTTTCTTCTCATTTCTTAGTCAACAAGGTTCTGTCTTCTTTGCTTCTATTACTTGGATTTGATCAGATCTACCACCCCACCCCCCTTGCATATGCACTCAAACCATCTTGGCTTCCCTGCTGTCCTCAGTACACCAGGCAGGATGTGGCCTCAGGGCCTTTACACTTGCTGCTAATTCCGCCTGGAATGTTTCTGTCCTTCAGATCCACATAGCTAGCTTCCTTGTCTTCCTCAGGATTCTGCTCAAATGTCAGCTCAGTGCAGCCTTCTTTGATCATCCTATTTAAAATGGCAATTCCTACCAACTTTCCCTGCTTTCTTTTTATTACAACTTTTATCACCATCTAACATACTCTTTTCTTTGTGCCTGTGCACTGCCTATCTTCCTCCCATTCCCATGTAAGTTCCACGAGGGGATCCTCAGCACCTGTGACAGTACCTGGCACATAGACAGTGAACTGATCTCAACTGAGCTCAAATATTTGTTGAATGAATGACACTGTCATTTTTTGTGATGGGAGTGGAGTTACTGATGTGATGTATTATAGGACTACTAGAGGCCAGGTGCATGAAATTTGTACATGGGGGGAGGGTTCCCCTCAGCCCAGCCTGCACCCTCTCCAACCTGGGACCCCTTGGGGGACATCCCTCTCACAATCCGTGACCGTGGGCTCCTAACTGCTCACCTGCCTGATTGCCCCTAACTGCCCCCCCCCCGCCAGCCTGATCACTCCTAACCACCTCTGCCTGCCAGCCTGATCACCCCTAATTGCCTCCCCCCCCCCCCGCTGGCCTGGTCGCCCCCAACTGCTCCTGCCCTCCCCCCTGCCCCCCACCAGCCTTGTTGCCCATTGCCCCACACAGCCTGCTGTTCAGTCGTTTGGTCATTCCTCACTAACCCTTCTGCTGGCCTTGTCACCCCACGCAGCCTGCTGTTCGGTTGTTGCTGTGATGGTGTCCTGGACAATTTGCACATTCCTCTATTATTAGTATAGATATTTCATAATATAAAACCACTTTCATGATTCTAGGATAGAGTGGAGTTACTGATGTGATGTATTATAGGACTATATTTCATAATATTAAACACTTTTGTGCTTCTAGGATTAACTCTTTTTCATCATACTGAAGAACTTTTTAAAAGTAGTTTTGCAATTACATTTGCTCGGGTTTTTTAAATCTATGTGCTTAAGTGAAGTTTGTATTATAGTTTCTTATTTCATTCTTTTTTTTTTGAAGGTTTGATATCAAAGTCATCTTAGCTTCATAAAATGAAGTGGACAGCTTTCCATTTTTTCCACTATTTCTAAAACAGCACAGTGCATGTATCATGCCAACTTTCTATTTGTTGAAAGTATGAAAGAACATGCTAGTAAAACTGTTTGGCCCTGAGGAATTTTTGATAGGTAATTTTTAAAAATTACACTTTCCAATTTCTTTTATGGTTAGTAATATATTCAGGTTTTAAGATATTTCAAGATTTATGTTTTCAGAAAAGATTACTTTATAGAAATATTCTAATATAAAATCATAAGATAGTTTTTGTTATTGTCTTATATTTTATATGTCTCTCTATCTGGTATTATATTATTTTCATTAGCAGTTTTATTTATTTTTATTTCTTCTTTGTCTCTGTGAGATCTTTCAGAGGCTTCTCTATCTTATTTTTAAATTAAAATTGTTAAATGAAAATTCTTTAAATTCCAACCTATTAACCTAACAATAGTAATAATCTACTTAAAATTCAAATATATCAATAACCATATTTCTAAATAGGGAGCATATATGCTGTTCTCCACAATCCCCAGGAATGTATTAAGTATTGTTCATTTAATTAAACAAGGTTAATTGCAGCTCTTCTTGTCCTTATCGCAAGTTTAAACCACATATGTTCATGTAGATTTAGTTGTAGGTGTGTGAATCCACTTGCCATTTTTATTTTTTCCTCATCTGGGTTTCTGGCCGTGAAATTGTATTGGAATTTTGTTCTCCTTTATCTCCAGATTTCTTCATAAGTTTTTTCTAATCCTTTATTCCCCACTCCTTTCCTTCTGCTCCCAATTTCCTTTCCAAGACTTTCATCTAGACCCATCTGTTTCTCTCCTTTTCCTTCAGGCCAACTAATGCTATATTTTAACACCAAATTCTAAGTATCAATATCTTGACTGGCAGAGTTTACCTTATTAGGAGTTAATTCTGAATCTTAGGCTTCTGGGGATCCACTGTAGTGTCTTTGAAATGTGTGTGTGCTTGCTTCTGGGAAAACATGAGAGTGTATTTGAAATGAATGTGATCTTGTGTGCCTACTTAGTTCAAAGCTGGTGCTGAAGACTAAGTGAGGAGACACTGTTATGTTTCTTCTAGGTGACAGCAGCAGCCCTTTGGGTGTCCTTACTGCTAGTCTTCTGCCTTCCAACTCCCCCACCCATCTCACCCATCACCACTTCCCCACCCTCTGGTTGGAGGGACCCCTCTTAAGCTCTGAAATATCTGTAGTATCGTTTAAGGTCACTGACTGTCAAGCCCTCATTTGCCTGTTGGAACTTGCTTTCTGCATCCCCTCTGAATGTGTAATACCTTAAGGAAAATGGGTTTTACGCTGTTTCCTTTAGCTGGAGTTTCTCTCTTTCCTCGGAGCTCCCATAATCACGTTATTTCTATTTCTATTGTTGAACTTACCACAGTCTACCAGATATCTGTTTTAGGCCTTTTTCCCTTGACTAAAATGTCATCTCAACAAGGGCCACAAGCATCTTTTCTCTTCTTCTTTTGATCCCCACGGAATTTTATCAAATGGGATCATTCAGTAAATGTTTGCCAACTGAGCCGAGTATTATGTCAAACAGAATCAGATAGTATATTGCCTCGACAGGCTGGAGTTATCAAGAGCAGATTAATTAGGGCTATAAAGCCAAGGTAGATGTTCATAAGCAGAGAACTCTAGGAGGTGGGGCTGGGAGGGGTAGCAGGCCTATAAATAAGTGCCTGAGCCAGAGGGATCTTTTCTTTTTGGGCACAAGGTGGCAGGCTATGCCCATGTCACATATAAGACAGCTTTGTGAGGCTGAAATTTCCTGCCCTATTTTGGAAATGCATGTTTATATAAAAAAAAAGCGAAGCTCATGCAGCATAATGGCTGAAACTGGGTGTAGCTGAAGCATAGACCCGAGCAGGCCGGCCGGCGGTGCTTCCCGGTCTCGGCGCCTTCCAGGTTGGACTCCTGCCCGAGGCCCACAGTAATGCACTGCAGATTTTGAAACATTGAATTTCCCTTAAAAGGATGAAGAAAATGTGAATAAATATGCATGAACACTTAAGCTGGGAGAGAGGAAATAATATCTGACCAGAGGGTTGAAATGCAGTTTCTCCACTAGATAGTAGACGAGGACAGACGGCCTGTGCAAGGTTCTGCCTATAAACCCAAAGAAAACATTTTCTCAGGCTCATTTTTTCCCCCTTTAAAACGCCAAGTGTTTTTCATGTGTTCAGACCATTCACATGTATCAGTCTGATATAATCTGAGATATAAGTAGCAGGTTTACTTCAATCCATGTATATGCAATTTAAATTCGGATACAATTTTCTTCACTTCATTAATTGCCTCTAGTTTTGTGTGTGTGTGTGTGTGTGTGTGTGTGTGTGTGTGTGTGTATGCACCAAATAGTCTTTTATTAAAAAAAATTACTAGGAATAGTTTATTCTGGAATTCTGGCTCTGACTAATTTACTGGGTGATATGTTAAGTCTTTCCATTGATACTGATTTCTGTTATGCTTGGAAAATGGAGAATAAATTAGGGGAAAATCAGGTTCACTTATCATTTCTTTCAGGTTCTTTTTCTCTTTGTGTGGAAGTGAGGTAGAAGTGATAACATGGCGATTTGTTTCTGGGAATAACATTTGCCTTCTGAGAAGCTGGGAATGTGCAGCAGAGGAGAGTGAGCAGGCTGAGAAGCAGGATATGTTTACCAGAGCAGAGGTTCTTCAGGGAAGAGGGAAATGCTGGCTTAGGCCGAGAGGGATGAGGGTAGAGGGATGAGGGCATGCTCGCTCACGAGCTTTATTCAGCAGATTGACTTCACAGCACTGCCTCTGCCAGGCGCGGGACTAATCTTGTTGTCTCTGAAATGAAGCTCCAGAGCCAACAGACTTTTCTTATTGATCATTTATTACAGATTACGATATGAGAGATACTGTTTGTTTTCATATCTACAGAGCAACAAGAGATGCTTGACATTCACAAACTACTTTTAAATGACACCTATTCAAATGCTACCTATTGCATAAATCCTTAATGATTGTTTTTCTTAAAAAAGCGTCATAACTTTCAATAGAATTTCATAAAGCATTGTAACTCTGAATAGAATTTCATACCATGACCATAAAAATAGCCACAGTTCTGCCCAGGAGGCTGAATTTCTAGACTTCCTCAGTCCCCTGCCCTGTCCTTCTTCACTTTATCTGATCCACTATCTGGCGACTCTCCTTCATGGTCAAGTGAGGGATGTCTGGGGATTTGAACTTGATCCTGCTGGGAATTCCTAGTGGCCTAGTCTCCCTCGCTCTCACTGGAACTGGTGCTGTCAGATGACTCACTGCTGTCATGCTTTCTGGGGGTCCTGAACCTCCTGTTGGGATGGGATTTTCTATGAGCCCAGGGGCCCTTTCTCTGTGGCAGACCCTTACCCCAGGGGGAGCTGTTCTGTCTGTGGGGTCCATACTGATTTCTCCCACTGTGTGTGGCTATAGTCCCCTCGTTATTGGGGTCACTATGGGAACCTACTTCACTTTTAATGTCATTGTCAAGACCCTGAGGAGGGATGAGTTGGCCCGGACTTTTGCTCTTACTAGGAAATCTTGGCTTTTCACTGGAGGTCACCTGATTCCTGTTGGAATGTTCTGTACCTTTCCTACTCCCCCCTTTGCCATTTCTCGGAATTTCATTATAATCAGGACTTTCAGCAACATCACGACTGCCTTCTTTTCTTTTCTCTTTTGAGGGTGCATGAGGGTAATGAAACTCCACCTGCCCTTGGTGAGCATTTTGGCCGCCTGCATCCACTCTGTTTCCTTCTTTTCCAGGGAGTTCCTTGAAATTGGTGCTCCCTATGATGTCGTTGCTGCCTCCCACGAGGCTGACGTCAGTGGTGTTTGCCTCTCGTGCTGTTTCATCCCGGGTTCCAGTGGCACTTCTGCCATCTTCTGCTCCCTCTGGGATGTCGTTATAACCCGGGCCTCCTGCTTCGGGGTTCATCGTCTCTGCTTCCCCCGGGCCGGAAAGCTCTGTTGGAATACCTGCACCCTCTGGGTCAGGATCCATAGCTTCTCCTTTACCTGAAATGTCCTTAAAAGGTTGGCCATCTCCACTGAAAGGAGAGAAATTGTCCCCCCTCTCTTGAAGATCTGGATAACCGCTGCCTTCGAAATCACTGGGGATTCTTTTGAGTGTGGGGAGCTGTTTTAGATAGTCAGTGTTGTATTGGATGTGGTGTGTGCTTTTGCCTTTGGCTGGAATATTGGGGGCTTGCGGAGCTCTTTGATGATTCTTCTTACCTTTGGAGGGGGCTTTAGCATGGTTTGCACTTGCTGGAATTTTGTTTGGAATGATCCTGGGTTTGATATCTCTGTTTTCGTCCCCTAATGGTTCAATCGCAGCTCCTGGCGCCATTGTAAGTTGTGTATTATTTCTGGTGAGAGTTGCACCATATTCTTCTTGGTCATGAAGTTCGCTGAGAACATCGTCTCCATCCTCAGACCCATTATTCCCGGTGGATTTGGGGTAAATGGGCATCTGTAGGTCATTGTGGGCGTTATCTTTGTGATTAATACTATAGTCTTCATTCGTTGTCTGTCTATTTTCAAAAAGATTTGGGGATTTACTAATTTGGTTATTTTTATCAACTCCAAGGAGGGACAAGTCTTTCTCTCTCTCTTGGGCAATGTTTTCTTTAAGTGCTGGCTCTTGATTTCTTCTCTTGCCGGAAAGGTGAAGAGCGATATTGTCTTCGTTTCTTTCTTCCTGGAAAAGTGTAATTTTTAACGTAAAGTGATTATTTTATGTTAACTTTTAAAAATCTAATCATTCTTAGTTCATATTTTTAAAATGATTCTCTCTCCTATTCTCATATTCTTCTTCTCTCTCTCTCAAATATGGTACTGTACTACTTGAAGGACTGCCGGTTTTTATACAGGTACTTTATAAATGTTTGAAGCAGTGAGAAAATTGTTGCATCAGCTCACACTTGAATCTCAAGATAAAAATGGTTTATGGACATGCCCACTATTCTTATGAAGCTGGCTAATATGCAATATACAAAAGTTCCAACTTGTGGTATTTTTAAGAGCTAATATGAAATTATTTATTTGAGGAGTTATAATATCATTATTTACTAATCTTTTATTTGGCAGGTATATTCTGAAAATAAGAGTTTGCAATGAGGAAAAATATATAATAAAAAAACTTTATAGTGAGTTGTTTTTAAGTAAGAAGTAGTTTATTTTATTTTTTAAATATATAGTTTTATTGATTTCAGAGAGGAAGGGAGAGGGAGAGAGAGATAAAAACATCAATAATTTGAGATTACTGCACGTCCCCCACTGGGGATCGAGCCCACAACCTGGGCATATGTCCTGACCTGGAATCGAACTGTGACCTCCTGGTTCATAGGTCAAAGCTCAACCACCAAGCCACACCATCCAGGCAAATAAGAAGTATTTTAAACATTTGACTTATTTTAAGACATTAAATCTTAGAAAGTTTTACACTGACATTTATATTTCCCTTTGCAATCAAGTTCATTTGCTTATTGCTAATTATTCTTTTGAGTTTAAGCAGGTACATTAGAAAATCGTTAGATTATAATAATTCCTTAACTTTTCTCCCTCTGTATTCTGAAGTGGGAAGTTTTATTATACATTTAGTGCTTTTACTGCTTTTAAAACAGTAGCATATATGTATACTAATGAATTCTGTGCATATCACTAAAGACTGAACAGAGTTCTTTTATGAGTGAAAACATAAAACAACTTTTAAATTGTTTTACATGGTACTCAATTATTTTTGCAATTGCTTGTGTTAACTGATTGCCTGATGGTTGCACTGTTGACTGTGTGATGATCTCTGTGTCAGCTGGCTGGTCTGCTTTCCTCTGCTCTGTTTTTCTACCTGTACACCTTCACTCATATTATTCTTTTCATGGATGTGGCCTCTCCCAGCCACTTGCTTGCTCAAATCCTACTCATCCTCCACAGCTCAATTACTCCCATTATGTACTTTCCCCTGAACACACGACTAGGAACTAATCTTTTTCTAATCCAAGCCCAAAAGCATACTATTTTGAGTACCTCTTATGTAGCACTTTGCACATTCTGTCTTGGGTTAATGATTTTTGTAAGTGCCATTTGTTTCCTTTATAATCCTAACATCCTGGAGAGAGAGAATTAAGTTCTCTCAATCATTTTATTTCACATAGTATCTTGCACAGTATGAAGTGCTCAATACATAGTTTAACAGGAAGTTGGTCTTAGAGATGCATCTGCAGAATATCAAGCAGAACAAAACAACATTTTGAAGGGAAACTTCATATGGGAAATGAAGCCAGATTTGGGAAAATGTAAGTAGTCCATTTTGCTGATGGCATTTTAAGCTGTGTCCAGCTCCTTGGCCAATGAATTTACAAGAAGGAACTGAATGAAAGAATTATTGTTCCATTCCAGTGACAAGGCCCTTATTCTTTCTCTTCTGAACATCCTGACACAGATGGTGTCCTCTGTGGAATGAATTTAAGGGACATTAGAATGTGTCACTCTTTAGGCCAAAATGACCTCTAATCCTCACCATTAGAGCATATAGTAGAATATGCCCAGAAAACCTCCCTATAAAACACCAAACATTAATCAGAAGCAATAAACCAAAATAAATTTCATGGGTGTCTGGGGTCCACCAGTACCACACCTGGCTTGACAGGCCATGAAGGAGGGCAAGGTTTGGACCAGGGCCTGGGGTGGCCCACCGGTGTCAGGAAGACTCTGGAACACAAAGTCCCACAGCAGAGCCAGCTGAGGAGCCTGGGGTATGAGGGAAAGACAAAGGCACCAGCCACAGACCAAAACCCCAGAGCAGGAGAAGAGTAAACTCTTTCTCCCTAGAATTCGTCCAAGTTTGACTCCTGATAAGGATCATCACTCAGAAATTCAGCTTACCTTTATGTTCGTTTGATTTTTCCTCCCAGGTGATGTGTAAACATACTTGAAAATATAATACCCATGTTTCTCATGGTGACCCTTATAGGTGATCTACAAAAATACAACATTCTATTAAGATGGGTTTATCTATGACTCTCTTTTTTTTTTCCCTGGCTCTCTTTTTTTTAAAATTTTATTTTACTGTTTAAAATATTACACATAGTAGTACATATATCTCCTTTTATTTCCCCATTGACCTTCCCCCAGCCTCCCCTAGCCCCTGTCACATGCCCTCATCCCCCCCCCCCCCCCAGTGTCTTGTGTCCATTGGTTGTGCTTATATGCATGCATACAAGTCCTTTGGTTGATCTCTTTCGCCCCCTCCCCAACACTCCCCAGCCTTCCCACTGTAATTTAACAGTCTGTTCGATGCTTTCCTGGCTCTCTTTTTGATAGTACAGATATTTTAAAATTTGTATAAAGGCTAATTCTGCCTCTAACAAATGGCAGTTCTTCCTATAACCACAGGAGGGCGTGTGTCCACCAGTCCCTGAGGATACTAGTAGCCTGTTCCTTTCTTTTCTGCATGTCTCTAAACCGTTTTCCTTGCGGATGACTATCAACTGCCCTCTCTCCCGGGTGTATCAATTTGATGACCGCATTTCAGTGGAAATGGAGCACTTGGAAGTATTTTCAGGCGGGAGGGGGCAGGGGGATTAGAAGAAAAGCAGATTTTACAGTATACATGTCTGATGTCAAATTGGCAAAACTTGCAGCATGAAAATCCAGGCTCTTAAATGTGCAGTTTTTGCCTTTGTAATTTTCAGCTGAGACAGAGAACAGAACATTGTTAGTTCTTGGAACAGCATTTTCTGAGCCTGCCGGAAGGAGCCGTGGCAGGCAGGAGGAAGCTGCAGTTTGTGACCTGAAAAGCGGAGGGAGCTTGTTTAACTTTCTGGATGCCTCGGAAACCCACTCCATGTAAACAGAACTCCCCGTTAAGGCTCCTTCCTGCTCTTTCCTTTGTTTTCTCCCTCATTGATTGCTCTGCTCTCCTGTACGTGTGTGGGAAGGTGGTGTTTGCTAATAACAATATCCCAGAATTTTTACTCGCTTATCCCTCTGTAAGAAGAAATCCTATTGAAGATAAATCTCCATCTGGAATGCTTTTCTCTTTTCTGTCACACATGGTGACAGAATTAAAGTGCCAAAGTTATGGTGTATGGTTTTGTACTTTCATTCTAAGTACACAAGACTATTTTTGACAGTTAAAAATTTCCTCTGACTTTTTCCTTTACAGACTTGAAATGGATTTATTTGAGAAGAATAACTGTTTACCCTCTGTTCTTCCGCACAGTCTTGCCTAGTTTTCTCAGCCTGTGGTTGAACCGTCTGAAAGGAAACAAGAAATAAAAATCCACCAAACATCCATTCTTTCATTCATGTCTTCAAATAGCAAATCTTTTATTTTTCTCTCACTGGGTTGTACCACTCAATGTGGGAAATCATCCTGACCAGAAAAGGATGGGTACACTCGCCACATTAATATTTGTCTCAGTGCCACCAGCGGGTGCCCGCACCCTCCCCCACGGGAGGCAATGCCATCGCCATTACAGAACAACATCCACGCCAGGCTGGGGAGGACACTGTGCATTAGTTGCGTAAATTCGGTAATGGTGCCTGGCCAGTGTGGCTCAGTGGCTGAGCATCAACCTGTGGACCAGGAGGTCACGGTTCGATTCCTGGTCAGGGCACATGCCTGGTTGTGGGCTTGATCCCCATTGGGGTGTGTGTGCAGGAGGCAGCCGATCAATGATTCTCGCTCATCGTTGATATTTCTCTGTCTCTCCCTCTGCCTTCCTCTCTGAAATCAATAAAAAATACATTTTAAAAAATTCAGTAATGGCTTTGTGAGTTCAGAGAGGCTGCCGCTGGTTATCCTGCAGGAGTAAAACCACAGCCCTGCACGGAAGGGGAAGTACCGCATCCGAGGATGGGGCTTTATCACGCCAGTTACCTGGGCAGATATTTCTTTCAGGGAAAGGAAAATGGGGTAACCTGCAGATTGGGACAAAATACTTCTCTTGATCTGACATGAAAGTGTCAAAAATATCTTGAGGGTACCCGGGGGAGCGGGGGAGGGGGAGGGGAGAGGTAGCTATTAGAGAAAGGCCAGAAACTAAAAAGACATAGACCCAGGCATCTTATTCCAAGTTTTTAGGGTAAAATTTAGGTGTCACAGGAGAGCATGCAGAAGAAGAACTGAGAATCCTGGAGCAAGCTCGTCATGGAAGCAACAGGCATACCAATTCTTTTCGTCTTGGTATTTTTACTTTCTTATTTATTTCTGAAATTCCTAAGTTATCTCAGATGTAGCAAGAGGAACCAATGGGTGGGACTGGTTTGTGTCTGACTGTATGCTGAAGGGGAAACGGGCATCATGGTGGTGTCTGCCGTGTAAGAGAGAAAACCCTTAAGGGAAAGAGTATTATGCCTGATTAAGCCTTGGCATTCTGTATTTCCCAGCAATCAGATATGAGCAGTTATCCTGCATGCTTTCAGATACCGTATTTCTGCTCTCTCTGTAATGATCCCTACACATGACATTTTCTGAGTTACTTTGCCATCTGGCTCCAGTCTGGGCTTGGCTGATGGGAGACCCACCTGAGATTGAAGGGTAGAGGAGAAGCCAAGGTGTGTCCTTCCCTGCTCTCCCCGTTTGGGCTGCATCTCTAGGATTGGATGCATCTCTTTGTGGTCCTAGTTCCTGGTACCCCCAGGACTGGGACCACCATCTCCTTCCTTGTTCCTCTAGCCCAAGGCAGTCTTCGTGTTGCTTCATCACCCTTGGCTGGCCCTTTCTGTTCATCCTGCACTTTATAACTAGTCTCCAAATAGAACCCTCCTTACTGAAATCCCTGTCATGAATTTCGTTTTCCTGACTAAACCCTGACTGACGAAATCATCTTAGAAATAAACTCAAAACTTTAGTAAAAGTGCTCTACTGGCTGAGCTCTAAGGCAGATCTGCTTGACAGGCCACTCCATTCTAGAAACAACAAAAGTTAGCCAATTACAGATACAGAGGACGAACTGGTGGCTGCCAAGGGAGGAGGTAGAGGGACGGCAATAGAAGTAAAGGGAATTGAGAAGAACAAACTTCCAGTTATAAAGTAAGTCAGGGACATGTAACGTACAGCCTAAGGAACAGAGTCAATAATATTGTAATAACTTTGTATGGGGACAGTCTTCTCGTAGAGATCACTTTATAATGTATAAACGTATTGAATCATTATGTTGTAAACCTGAAACCAATGGAATATCGTGTGTCAATTATAATCCAACTTTTAAAAGACAGAGAAATACACATTAAAGAAATAATGAAATATAATTTTATACTCAATGAATGGGGATCTAGAGGGAAGGATAGTGTGATACATATCGGTGGTGAGAATATGAAGATGTATAGCATTTGGGGAAGAAAATATGGCAATATCTATGGAAAAATATACAGTCCCTTCTACTCAATACTTCTGTTCCCAGAAATCTATCTATTATAGAAAATAAAAGTACAACTCTTGACCATAAAAATAAAAGCACACATTTGTATGAAAAAAAAGTTTGTCGATGACACCTTATATTTATATAGCACTATACAGTTTGTAAACTACTTTCATGTAATAATCTCAGCCGATTCCCACAATAATCCCTGTGAGAAAGGAGAGAAACAGAATTGCCTACACTTACACAGCTGGTAGCACTAGTACAAGTTAAGGAGATATTTTGACCTAAAGCCTCTGCCTGAAAGTCCCAGGGTTAAAATAATACAGTTCTAAATGGCCTGATATATGGGAAAAACATACTTATTAACATACTTTATATTAAGTACTTTCAGGCATGTTTTATCATTTTATTGCCTTTTTTTTATGTTGGTTCTTAAGTGACCTTGTACATTTACATTTAGATTTTTGCATCATTTCTCCAAAAATATCAAAACAGTGAAAACAAATCTGGAAATGGGGCTACAGGAAAGAGAAAGCATAAACATTTGATGATTAGATATTAATTGTAAAAAGAAATGGCCGGTTGTGGTATTTGGCGTCTTCTTAGGGAGCATAACACAGGCACACGTATTAAAAACATACTTGAGAGTATGGAGTCCTTAATACAGTTCACAATCTTAAATCCTGAACTTAATAACAGAGTGACTTGTCACAAAGTCTTTAGAGTCAATTGCATATGGATGAATACTAATTAAATTACATGGCCCAATAATCAATGCTCTTCTTTTCTTCCATTTTTAAATTTTGTTCTTGAGGGAAACCAGAACATGACTCCCACATATGCTTCTTTGACATAAAATTTGTTTTGAGCTGAAGGCAATTAAAAAGTAGTAAGGAGAAAAAGTTCCTCCTCTTCTGTCTAAAGGCAGGAAATAAATTCTCCTTTTACTGCAGACAGACTTTTACCAGTCCAGAGACCACACCTGAGGGATGTGCAAGCAAACCTTGTTAAACTAACCCTTAATGTTCTTACTTGAGGAAGATAAGGACTCCCTAGCCCTAGCTGGACTACCCATAGTCCAAACTTTTTGTCTTGTCAATGCTTCACAAATTTATTGTTTCTTTGTCTAAAAGGTAAAATAAAAGCTTCCTGCCCCAGTCACTTCTTCAGGTTTTCATTCTCTTATGAAGGCTCCCAGTACATATAAAAATTCAATAAAACTTGTATGCTTTTCTCCGTTAATATATCTTTGTCAGTTAATTTTCAGGGACCCTAGGAGAGTCGAGAAAAATTTTTTTCCTCCCCTACTATTTGAATCTGGATTCTAGTTCCAAAACATATGTAAATGACTCAATATATACCAATTTCTGATAACACCAAACTATTATTAACTGATTTAGATAAATGCTCAAATAGAATCTATATATCTGGGAGAAAACATCATATTTATAATTCCAAATTTTGTTTCTATGTCTTTGCAAATCCTCTCTCATTTGAAATTTGCACCCCTCCCATCTCCCCCTATACCCACTTGGCAGCTCTCCCGTGCTTGAATATGGCCCTGCGATGGAGATGGCATTGTCTCCCACTGGGGGGGAACTGTGGTACCTGCTTTTGACCAGCGGTCACTGGATTGATGTTGACATAGTGCATTTACTGGAAAATGGTTGGAGAGTGCCACTCCCACTGTTCCTTGGACTGTGTTGCTCAAAATAGATTCATCCTGGGCTAGTGGGATTGAGCTGGGTCAGCAAGACCCACTTGACCCCCATCATGCCTTGCGGCTGCCCTGATTGAGCTAAGCCATGTGGACTGGGCCTGGCAGATGTCTATTTTAAGCAGCACGATCCCCACAGGACTGCTAGAGGCTGTCAGCTGAGAGGGGACAAGCTTTCCTCAACTTCCGCTGTCCTCTCCCGATGTCACTGTTCATGCTTGTCAGTGGGTTACCCACTGGTCACCCACTCGCTCAGGACCTATATTTAAGTACTTCTGGCATGACCACTCGTTTCCATGGTTCTCCAACTGAAAGGTTACTCTGGGAAGTTAGGATGCTTTCCAGACATTATCTAATTGGCACTGTGTCTGCATTGCAGAAAATATCGGTAACACTCAGCATTTTCACAAGATAATTTAGTCACATCCTGAGTACTCATCTGGGTGAATCAGAGGGGAAAAGAGACACAAAGGAAATTGGAGCTTGGTTTGGGGTAAGCTTGGGGGCACTGCCTCCCATCTTTAGCCTCACTGATGAAGAGAAAATCATTACCAGGATCTCACAGTGTTGAGGTGTTACAAGAATTACAGGAAAGCTCTGCTCCTTTTGTGTTGCCATATATTTACAAAATCTAGTTGTTTAGCCATAAAGTATTCAAGTCATTTTTTTCCTGTCTTTAGTAAGATATTGAAAAGTTCTTTTGACATGTTATAATTTGGGTCTCTGAGCCTTTTCTCATTAGTGTTAGCTGATTTCAAACACTGTGGCTGGCTCTTGGTTTTCTCAAAAGTACTCTTTATGGTGTTTTCTAAAAGGCAACGTGTGGACATGTTGTAATTCAGCACATGTTTATTGAAGGCCTCCTTGGTGGTACGCTTCGGTGTCCAGTGCTGGATGCTTCCTTTTTGCTTCGTTGTCACTGAACTAGGTAAGCGTTACTAATTTGAAAAGACATTGCTTAAGAGAAAAACAGATAAAAAGAGGGATTGGTTTTATGATTCATAACTAAAATCAGAAATGCTTACTGGTGCTGCCCAGGTCAGATGGGATAGAAGCAGTGCCAAGCAGACAATTTGCATCTTTGAGAATCTCTGTAAAAAGACAATATATTTTATCCTAAAGCATTGCGAATTACAAACTGCAGTTCTAAGAATAAATATAATACAAAAGTATATTCAAACACCCTTCCCCTAGAAGTCCTTTTTAAATTAAAAAACAACAAACCATGTATAATTTACTTATACCCAAGTGTGGATACTTTAATGAAAGTGCTTTCATATGTCTAATTATTCCATGTGAAAATGAAAATTGTCCAATATTATTGTTTTTTATTTTTATTTTTTAATCCTCACCTGAGGGTATTTTTCCATTGATTTTTACAAAGTGGAATAGAGAGGGAAAGGCAGAGAGAAATAACGATGTGAGAGAAGCACATCGATTGGTTGCTTCCTGCATTAACCCTGACCAGGGCCTGGGCTGGGGAGGAGCCTGCAACCAAGGTACATGCCCTTGACTGGAATCCAACCCAGGACGCTTCGGTTTGCAGGCTGATGCTTTATTCACTGAGTCAAACGGGCTAGGGGTGTCCAATATTAGTAAGGCAATGAAGTCAGTTCATATAAACGAACTTTATAGACTTCTTTATTTGCTCTATTGTCAGCCTAAACTTGTTCCTTTTGTCTTTAGAGAGAGATCATTTAATTTAGTTACTTATATCATTCATAATAACATTAAGTTTAGTATAGCAGCTTATAACATACTCTTTAAATGATTTGCCAGGGTAGCAGGCTCCATGGTGAGGAATATAATTTTGTCTGCTACCAGGCTGGTTCCCCAATATATGTTCTTATATTCATTAGCAATGTATCTGATCTAGTATCCGTCCATGGGCTGGAGAGTGAAACAATTGATGTAATATTTATATTAATAGCTAACATATATTAATACTAAAATGAACCAAGCACTATTCTAAAAATTTTAAATCCTCATAATATCCCTATGAGTTAGGTGGCATTTACTATTCCTGTTTTATAGGTTAGGAAATAGACACAGAAAGTCAAGTAACTTGTCCCAGAATTCCCAAGCATTAAGGGGCAGAACTGGGATTAATAACTGGCAATGTAGCCAGAGAGCCAGTATTCTTAATCAAAACTTGGAATGTTTTCATTCTTTTATTTATTACAGAGAAACCTATATGTAGTTGATTTAAAGGCAAATAATATTTGATATTGGGCTCAACAAAATTATGTTTAAAACATTAACATTTAATGGAACAGATTGACAAATATCAGTTAAAAGGCGGGTAGAGAGGATGGGAAGAGATTAACCAAAGAACATACATGCATATATGCATAACCCATGGACACAGACAATAGTATGGGGAAAACCTAGGGTGGGGCGGGACCCGGGTGAAGGGGGGAAATGAGGGACATCTGTAATACTGTCAACAATAAATTTTTAAAAAATTATCATTTAGCTATGGATAAAGGTACATGTTTATCCTTTGGTAAATATACTAAAAAGATCTAGTTAGTTCACTGAAGTCAAGTGGCCATTAGATTGAAAATAAAGTCAACATAGCATTGAGTTACTAATCTGTTGATTTTAATACACATTAAGTATTTTACTAACTACCACACAGACATATAACAACCAATATGAGAATAAAAAATATATACCACTCTTTGAGAATACTTGGGGAAAAGCACTTTTAATGGGAAAAATAATCTAAATACTGTTGTAATCTTTAAACATTTCAGGGTTAAAAACACCTTTTATTTGAAGAAATACATATAACTATTAAATATATTCTAAAATTCTAGGCTATTCTCTTCAAAATTAATATAATTTTAAGAACCTTAATTCTATCTGTAATGTAGCCATCCAAGCATTTTACAGATCAGGACAATACAAGTCACTTATTAAACAACTGAATGCTGAGAAATATCCATCCAGATGATACCAACACAGATGAGGTTGGAAAGTATGAATAAGATCACATTATCCTTATCCTGGTTTATAAGTGAAGGGATGGAATACTATTAGAGTCTTTGAGTTATTGTGGATCTTGATAATGCTGGCAGTCAAATCAAAGGAGAAATTGCCATCAGTTTTAGCTATTAATTTCTAGAGCTTGGTAATGTACTTTCTGTTGTATAAAACAAAGCACTAAATATTACACAGTTGTGCTCAATAGAGAATACCTTCAATTTGCATTTAGTTTCAAAAGTCATCTCTCTACCTGGTTGGCATGCATCCTGAAAATGTAAACAATTGCATTATAAAGCTATCAAGAAAGTCAAATTACCTGGTATCCTTTAGCTTCAGAATACCTAGCTTCTTCTTCAGGATTAGCAGTTTCTGGCATTTTGCTGAAATTTAAAGTTTGTTAGAGTTCCCAATGGCCAATCAGCATTGTCTCACTTAGCACTAGCAAAAACAATTTGTTACCGGTGCCCACAGATAACCATAGGGGGCAAAGTAATTTTAATCTAAAAATGTTTTTGCGGTGGAAAGCTGCTATCAAATGTTCCAGAAAGTGGGCTAAACAGAAAATATAAATACCTCAGTTTGGTATATCATATTGTCAGATCATTAAAATTGATTTCAAAACTATTGATTAAGACTGGCTGAATAATTAACAAGTTTAAAAATGGAAAACATTTAAGCAATCATTTTATGTAGAAAGTTTATAATTTCAATTTTGTCTGAATTAAATTCAGTACACTTAAAAAAAAATGTCAAGTTCCTGTTGTGTGGCAGTCACTGGGGAAAGAGCATGAACAAAGGAGAAAAAAATCCCTGTCTTCATAGAGTTTATAATCTGGTGGGGAGACAGATAATACACAGAAAAAAATATTTTACTCTAGTAAAATATAGTAAGTTATATAGTGACACAGACTTAGCCTAAGAAGAAAAAGCATTGCAGGAAGGGGGTGGGGACACTAGGTTAAAATTTTAGATAGGGAATCCTGGGAAGGGCTCATTGAGAGGTGACTTTGGAGTAAAGACCTAGAGACATATGACTACCCAAGGGAAGAGCATTCTAGGCAGAAGGAAGAGGACGAGGAGGGCTCAGAGGCAAGAGCCCGCTCGCTTCTTCCAGAAACAGAGAAGAGGTCAGCTTAGCTGAAGGGACTGACAAGGGGAATAACAGGAAATGAGGTCAGAAAGGCGTCAGGTGGCAGATGATAAAGGGCCTATGGGTCATTGCAAAGCTTTGGCAGGAGAAGAAAGCCCTTGGAGGTTTGGGGCAGAGGAGTAACTGAGGGAGCAAATGAGGTAGGGATAGGCAGAGACTTGGCTGGGAAGCTCTCTGGGTGATGTGAGGAAGAGCTGATTGGGACGTGAACCAGAGTGGTAGCAGAAGGGGTGGGGAGAAGTGGTTATGTTCTGAATGTATTTTGAAAGTAAAGGCAGTAGAATTTGCTGATGCATGAGATGTGGGTCATGAGAGAAAATCAAGAATAAAGGATGATACCAAGTTTTTTGTTTTGAGCAACTGGAAGGATAAAGCTGCCTTTTATTGATATTGGGGAAACTGCAGAAGTGGTTTGGGGGGAAATATTGCCAGTTTGGGTTTGAATATGAATGTTATAAAGTGGTCAATTGAGGATGTTGACTTTCTGAGTAGGTGGACACAGTATACCATATTGGAATATGCTTTTCTAGGACAATTGCCTGCTCTTCTGTTTTGCCCAATCTGGTTGTCAAAATCATAATTGCAATAGTTCAAGAGGTTCCAGTCAGTCTAAAAATATTATAATACCTTGAGGAGTAACTTATATTAGGAACCTATGTGGAACATCAATAAAAGATAACAAGTGTTCTTTATGACATACCAAGTAATGAGAACTACCAATAAACACAATTTTAACAGATCTAAATGCTATCTAATGAGAGTTAAGTATAAACTCCCAATTTCTCCTAATTTCCTGTTTAAACAAAGAGAAAGAAATGAAACAAACAAATAGCCCTTGGACAGCTGTAGCTGAGAGAATGGTGTCTTTTCTAATTCAGGCTAATCCCTGTTTTTGCTTCATCCAAATTCTGAAGCTCCTCTTCTGAGTGCTGGACCTGGTTTTTAAAACACTTGCTGGGACTAAAATTTGAGCTATTGAGCTAGGACCACTGTTGACTCTCAATCATTCAACCATGGATTTCGGAGTATTTAAACATTGTCATTGATAATGGAAACCTTTAACTTAATTGTATTTAGAATCAAACTTACCTGAGTTCTAGTACTGACTTGCTGGGTCAGTTGCTTAAGCAACTAAATTGAGCTTCTGTAAGCCTCAAGTTTGCCATCTTAGTAATAAGAGCAAAGTAATAAGCTAAATTTTCATTGAGTGGTTACTCTGGTCCAAGCACAATTCTAAATGTGGTACATTGCCCTAACCAGTTTGGCTCAATGGCTAGAGTGTTGGCCTGCAGACTGAAGAGTCCTGGGTTCAATTCTGGTCCAGGTCACGTGCCTGGGTTATAGGCTCGATCCCCAGTAGGGGGTATGCAGGAGGCAGCCGATCAATGATTCTCTGTCATCATTGATATTTTTCTCTCTCTCTCCCTTCCTCTCTGAAATCAATAAAAATACATATTTTAAAAAGAGTAAACTATAACTGTTTTTAATAAATAAATAAATAAATAAATAAATAAATAAATAAGGTGCATTAACTCATTTAATGTTTACAAAAGCTCTATACTGCAGGTGCTGCTATTATCACCCTGACTTTAGTGATGAGGCATAAAGCAGTAAAGTGACTTGCTTAGGGTCACATATCTAGCACGTATAAAAAGCCAGAATTTGTAATCAGGCAATCTGACTCTGAAGTGAGGTTTGAAAACCACGACACAATACTGCCCCTAAAGTCAGCATAAACATTAAATTAACAAGTGTCTACACGGTGCTTAGTCCAGCACCTAATTCTAAATTAAATGATAAATAAATAATAGCTATTCATCCCACCCAGTCTTCCTATCATTAAATTCAGACGACATCCTTCTGTGTCTCTTTCTGTCCTCTGTTTTCCCACAAGGTCGTCTTCTACAACTTACTTGATAAGGGGGAAAAACAATGCCGTAGTGAAAAATATAATAGAGTTCACATTTAAGAGCTATTTCTCTAGACATCATAAATTTTAATGACCAGAATTTCAGCAAAGTGCAAAGGATTTGGGTGAAGCAGAAAGAAACTAACAAGGAAATGGAAAGAAAAAAGACAACAAGCAAGAGTGCTCAGTGAACCCTAAGACTGAACACAAAAATACAGCTATCTAAACAGTAGCCAGATGTGAATACCACAAAAATGCTCATTTTCACGTTCCATTAAAGCAATGAATAATTCAGGAATACCTATAACAATTAGTAAGTCATGCAGTATTTTATGGTTGTACATTGTTCCATAATATTAATACTTTATACTTTTGAATGATCCAGAGAGAGTAGACACCTGGTCTGTGCTTCATACATGGTACAGCCTTGGAAAATTTTGTTGATTTTTTTACTGATATTAATTTATAGTTTCAGATATTGCTTTTCCTTTGATTTTCCTTTTCCCCAAAGAACTTTAGTGTGTATGAAAGAGATTTCCCTTTCATTTAAGTCAGGGATGGGGAATGTCTGGCTCGCGGGCCATATAAGGCCCTTGAAATAATTTCATCTGGCCCAGCCAAGGTGTTAGAAATGAGTTAATTAAATGTTTGACCAAATATAGCAGGTTAACTTTTAAGCTGATAATTTTGTATGGCCTGAGACTGATGTTATAAATATCCAAATGGCCCTTGGCACAAAAAAAGGTTCCCCAATCCTGATAAATCATGGGAAAGCATCTAGTTCAATCCAGATTAAGCTGTGTTCTATGAGAGAAATTTTTAAAAGAAAAAATTTCATGTAGCTACTAGTCCTACCAAGGAGTAACTGGCAGTAGCTAAATATATATGCTCTCAAAGCTAAAATGAATTCAAAGCTAAAAAAGAAATTCAACTTCAGCCTTATAGTAAATTTAGAACCTACAATTGGCAAAAGAAAAAAAAACACACACAAAGCAAAACAAAACAAAACAAAACAAAACCGTATTCTGACTGGAAGGTTACAGAGAAGAAACTCTAGGAAGAAAAACCTGAGAATGATCGTTTGTTAAAGTTCTGTGAAGGTGAGGTGTTGCTTCAGCCTTCTGGTAGCTTATATCTTGGGTTGAGCTTGAGCTTCAAAAACTCAGCATAAATTTTCTAAAGTTTTTGTGCAGTTTTGCTGTAAATTTCTTAGGAACCAATAAACAAAGATAAAGATCAGGGTTCTATAAAAAAAGGTTATCTATCTTTACAGCATCTCAATTTTACTAGAAAACAAAACAAAATGAAACAAAACTAGGAAGCAATACAAAAGGGCAAGAAATGGACACTTGAACTTTCTCTGGTTCCTGGTTCCTGGTTCAGGTACAGACATCTCCAGCGATGGTGCTTTAGCCGGGCTTTCCTGGGCCAGGCAGACACGGAAAGTAGCTCCTCCAAGAGATTTTTGATAAAAAAGCAGTTCATGGAACATGTTTCATTCTGTGGTGGCTTTTTCATTTCTTTCCCTTAACTCAAGTTAAGGGAAAGAAATGAAAAATCATTAAAATATAGCTAACTAGCAAGCTAACAATACAAGTTTTAGCTATTAAACCTCATCCAGGAGTAAGGACTTGTTTTTGTTGTTGTTTTTTCCTTTTCTTTTCCCGTCTATTTCTGGAATCTCCCATCCAAATCCTCTGTATTTCACTGTACTAGGCCCAGTTGGTTTGATTTACATTTTTTAAACCTTAGCATTGCAAGCAATCTTTTAATCCTCTTTTCCAACTTATTCTTAACACTATTAGATAACACATTCTCTGTATCATATTAGGCAGGTAGACATAAACACATTCTATATACATTTTCATGTGTTTTGACATAAAATAACTCTCCATCTTGTAATTTACATACACAACAAATATATAGCATTTCCCCTTCTGAACCAGTGGGGGGATCGTTACAGTGTTGTGAGTGGAGAAGCGGGGCCGTTGTTGAACAGTCTCCTCTTTCCCATAAAGACCTTTAAAGCTTTGTCAAGGCTTCAGGCATTTCATAGTATTTATTCCCCACTGATCCCAGAGTGGGGTGTGCTGGGAGTCTCGCCCTGTTTTTAGCAGAAGAAAATGTTTTTGTTTTAAATATGTTCATTCATAAGTATCAATATTCATTCTAAGTTTTTAAAAGGTCATTTTTTTTCCCCCTAAAACATCACTTACAACCAGCTTTCTCATCTACCCCACAATTATTTTTATTTTTAGGGTTTTTTTTTTCCTCCCTCAGTATTTGGGAATTTCAACAGAAGTACATAAAATTCCAGCCAGATACGGAACCACGGAGGGTCATGAAACAGAGTGAAGCTAGCTGTGTTCTTTTCTCTAGGCTATTTGTTTACTTGTTCCGCTATTACTAGCAAAGAGAAGACATGTCAATATAATTTTATTTTATTTTTATATTAGAAAGATGTCTTAGTACACCTTAAAATGTAACTCAGAGGATGTAGTTAAAATGTAATTATGATACCAATCCTTTCCTTCAGGACATGGTGACACTGCTGGAAGTGGCTACAAAACTTTGTTGTGTGACCTCAAGGGGGAAATATCTCTCATTCTCAAAACAGTCTTTTTCAGAGGCAGCGCTTTGTCTTTTGAAACAAAGACTCTTCTCCTTAGGACACAAAATATGATTACATTTGCCAGCTAGTTATTCATTGTACTGGACACATACTGATGTTTTCCTACTAAATTGGAGCATATCTAGTCTTCTAAGTTTTTTTTTTTTTTTTTCTTTTCAAATTTTTATTAAGGTATTATATGTGTACATATCTTACCATTGCCCCCCACCCCCACCCCACTCCCATACATGCCCTCACCCCCCAATGTTTTACATCCGTTGGTTACTCTTATATACATGCATATAAGTCCTTCAGTTGATCTCTTATTTCCCCCACCTCTCCCTAACCTTATCCCTGTAATTTGACAGTCTGTTTGATGCTTTACTGCCTCTGTAACTATCTTTTTGTTCATCAGTTTATAATGTTTTTCATTATCCCCAAATGAGTGGGATCATGTGGTATTTTTCTTTCATTGACTGGCTTATTTCACTTAGCATAATGTTCTCTAATTCCGTCCAAGTGCCTACAAATGGTAGTAATTCCTTCTTTTTTACGGCAGCATAGTATTCCATTGTGTAGATGTACCATAGTTTTCTGATCCAGTCATCTGCTGATGGGCACCTAGGCTGTTTCCAAATCTTAGCTATTGTAAATTGTGCTGCTATGAACATAGGGGTGCATATATCCTTTCTGATTGGTGTTTCTGGTTTCTTAGGATATATTCCTAGGAGTGGGATTACTGGGTCAAATGGGAGTTCCATTTTCAGTTTTTTGAGGAAACTCCATACTGTTCTCCACAGTGGCTGCACCAGTCTGCATTCCCACCAGCAGTGCACGAGGGTTCCTTTTTCTCCGCATCCTCGCCAACACTTGTCGTTTGTTGATTTGTTGATGATAGCCATTCTGACAGGTGTGAGATGGTATCGCATTGTTGTTTTGATTTGCATCTCTCGGATAATTAGTGACTTTGAGCATGTTTTCATGTGTCTCTTGGCCTTCCTTCTGTCTTCTTTCGAAAAGATTCTAATTAGGTCCGTTGCCCATTTTTTTATTGGATCCTTTATCTTCCTTTTATTAAGTTGTATAAGCTGCCTGTAGATGTTGGAAATTAAACCTTTATCAGTGATACCATTTGCAAATATGTTCTCCCATACAGTGGGGTTTCTTGTTGTTTTGTTGATGGTTTCTTTTGCTGTGCAAAAGCTTTTTATTTTGATGTAGTCCCATTTGTTTATTTTCTGTTTGGCTTCCATTGCCCTAGGGGCAGTATCACTGAAAAAGTTCTTTTGGCATATGTCTGAGATTTTGCTGCCTGTGGATTCCTCTAGTATTTTTATGGTTTCCCGTCTTATATTTAAGTCCTGTACCCATTTTGAGTTTATTTTTGTGTATGGTGTAAGTTGGTGATCTAGTTTCATTTTTTTGCATGTATCTGTCCAATTTTCCCAACACCATTTATTAAAGAGACTGTCTTGACTCCATTGTATGCTCATGCCTCCTTTGTCAAATATTAAATGCGCATATTGGTTTGGGTCGATATCTGGATTCTCTATTCTGTTCCATTGATCTATATGTCTATTCTTGTGCCAGTACCAGGCTGTTTTGAGGACAGTGGCTTTGTAATACAGCTTGAAATCTGGTATTGAGATCCCTCCTACTTTATTCTTCTTTCTCAGGATTGCTGTGGCTATTCGGGGTCTTTTTTTATTCCAGATGAATTTTTGGAGAGTTCTTTCTAGGTCTGTGAAATACGCCGTTGGTATTTTAATGGGGAGTGCATTGAATCTATAGATTGCTTTGGGTAGTATGGACATTTTAATGATGTTGATTCTACCAATCCATGAACATGGTATGTTCTTCCATCTGTTTACATCTTCCTCTATCTCTTTTTTCAGTGTCCTGTAGTTTTCCGCATATAGGTCTTTTACCTCCTTGGTTAGGTTTATTCCTAAGTATCTTAATTTTTTTGGTGCGATGGAAAATGGGATTGCTTTTTTAGTCTCTCTTTCTGTAAGTTCATTGTTGGTGTATAGAAATGCCATAGATTTCTTGGCGTTAATTTTGTATCCTGTTACCTTGCCGAATTCATTTATTAAGTCTGTTAGTTTTTTGATGGAGTCTTTCGGGTTTTTTATGTACAATATCATGTCATCTGCAAATAAGGACAGCTTTACTTCTTCTTTTCCAATTTGGATGCCTTTTATTTCTTCTTCTTGTCTAATTGCAGTGGCTAATACTTCCAGTACTATGTCAAACAGGAGTGGTGAGAGTGGGCATCCCTGTCTTGTTCCTGTTCTTAGGGGAAATGGTTTTAGTTTTTGCCCATTGAGTATAATGTTAGCTGTGGGTTTATCATATATAGCTTTTATTATGTTGAGGTATGATCCTTCTATTCCCACCTTGTTGAGAGTTTTTATCAAGAAAGGGTGTTGGATTTTGTCAAATGCTTTTTCTGCATCAATTGATATGACTATGTGATTTTTATCTCTCAATTTGTTTATGTGATGTATCACATTTATTGATTTGCGGATATTGAACCATCCTTGCATTCCTGGGATAAATCCTACTTGGTCATGGTGTATGATCTTTCTGATGTACTGCTGGATCCTATTTGCTAGAATTTTATTGAGGATTTTGGCATCTACACTCATGAGAGATATTGGCCTGTAATTCTCCTTCATTGTGTTGTCTTTATCTGCTTTTGGTATTAGGGTGATGCTGGCTTCATAGAAGGAGCTTGGAAGTGTTCCTTCCTCTTGAATTTTTTGGAATAGTCTGAGGAGGATAGGTTTTAGTTCTTCCTTGAATGTTTGGTAGAACTCTCCTGTGAAGCCGTCTGGCCCCGGGCTTTTGTTTGCTGGAAGCTCTTTGATGACTGCTTCAATTTCTTCCATAGTTACTGGCATGTTGAGCTGTTTAGATTTTTCCTGATTGAGTTTTAGAAGGTTATATTTTTCTAGGAATATGTCCATTTCCTCCAGGTTGTCCAGTTTGTTGGAATAGAGTTGTTCGTAGTATTTTTTAACAATCCTTTGTATTTCGGCGGGATCTGTTGTTATTTCACCTCTTTCATTTCTGATCTTGTTTATTTGGGTCCTCTCTCTTTGCTTCTTGGTGAGCCTGGCTAGAGGTTCATCAATCTTGTTTATCCTTTCAAAGAACCAGCTCTTGGTTTTGTTGATCTTTTGTATTGTTTCTTTGGTCTCTATGTCGTTTATCTGTGCTCTGATCTTTATTATTTCCTTCCTTCTGCTTACACTGGGCTTTTCTTGTTGCTCTTTTTCTAACTCTTTGAGTTGTTGGGTTAGGTAATTTATTACCCCTGTTTCTTGTTTTTTGCAGTAGGCTTGTAGAGCTATGAACTTCCCTCTTAGGACTGCTTTCGCTGTGTCCCATAGATTTTGGATTGTAGTGTTTTCATTGTCATTTGTTGTCATGATGTTTTTTATTTCTTCTTTGATCTCTCTGGTAACCCAGTCATGGTTTAATAGCATGCTGTTTAGTCTCCATGTGTTTGATTTCTTTGGGTTGTTTTTATTGTAGTTGATTTCCAGTTTTATGCCACTGTGGTCTGAGAAGATGCTTGATATGATTTCTATCTTCTTGAATTTGAAGAGACTTTGCCTATGTCCCAACATATGGTCTATCTTTGAAAATGACCCATGTGCACTTGAGAAGAATGTATATTCTGTGGCTTTGGGGTGAAATGTTCTGAAGATGTCAATTAATTCCATCTGGTCTAGTGAGTCATTTAGGATTGATGTTTCTTTGCTGATGTTTTGTTTAGAGGATTTGTCCAATGGTGATAGTGGGGTATTAAAGTCTCCTACTATGATTGTATTGCTGTCAATCTCTCCCTTGATATCCTCCAGGAGTTTTTTTATGTATTTGGGTGCTCCTGTATTGGGTGCATATATGTTTACCAGAGTTATTTCTTCTTGTTGGATTGCTCCCTTTAGTATTATGAAATGGCCTTCCTTATCTCTTGTTATGTCCTTCAGTTTGAGATCTAATTTGTCAGAAATAAGTATTGCTACCCCAGCTTTTTTTTCAGTTCCATTTGCCTGGAAAACCTTTTTCCATCCCTTCACCCTCAGTCTGTGTGCGTCTTTTTTTCTGAGGTGGGTTTCTTGTAGACAGCAGATATATGGGTCGTGTTTTCTTATCCAATCCGTTACCCTATGTCTTTTGATTGGGGCATTTAATCCATTTACATTTAAAGTTATTATTGATAGGTACTTATTTGTCGCCATTCCTATTCTTTACCCCTGTGTTACTTCTTCGCTTCCTGTTTCTTTCTTTCTTTCTTTCTTTTTTTTTTTTTTTACAGCAGACCCTTTAGCATTTCTTGCATTGCTGGTTTGGTGGTAATAAATTCCCTTAGTCCTTTTTTGTCTGTGAAGCTCCTGATTTCACCTTCAATTTTGATTGACAGCCTTGCTGGGTACAGTATTCTTGGATTCAGACCCTTCCTTTGCATGACTTTGTATATTTCATTCCATTCCCTTCTAACCTGATGAGTTTCTGTTGAGAAATCAGTTGCTAGTCTGATGGGGGTTCCTTTGTATGTAACTTTCTGTCTCTCTCTTGCTGCTTTTAAGATTCTTACTTTGTCGTTGGTGTTTGCCAATTTAATTATAATGTGCCTTGGCGTCGGTCTTTTGGGGTTCATTTTGCTTGGGACTCTGTGAGCTTCTTGGATTTGTGTGTGTTTTTTCTTCCCTATATCTGGGAAATTTTCTGTCATTATTTCTTCAAAGAGGTTTTCTATTCCTTGCTCAGCTTCCTTACCTTCTGGAACCCCTATTATGCGGATGTTGTTTTGTTTCGTGTTGTCCCAAAGTTCCCTTAGACTCTCCTCCTGCCTTTTAATTTTTTTTTCTAGAAGTTGCTTTTCTTGGGTATTTTTTTCCATCTTGTCTTCTAGCTCACTGATGCGGTCCTCTGCTTCTTCTAGTCTACTCTTGATGCTTTCTATTGAGTTCTTTACAGCAGCGATGTCATTTTTCATTTCTTCTTGGTTCTTCTTCATTTCCTCTTGGTTCTTGCTCATATTGTCGAATTTGTCTTCCATTCTTTTCAGCCACCTTATGACCATTTCTCTGAATTCTTTTTCTGGAAGGTTGCTTGCCTCCATTTCGTTTACTTCCTTTTCTGGTGATGCCTGCTTTTCTTTCATATGCGGGCTGCTTCTTTGTCTCCCCATGGTCTCTCTTCTCTGGGTGTCTGGTTATGTAGTTCTCTCTCTCCTGGGTTGATTTAAAGGCACAAAATACAGCACTACCAGGTACAACTCACAAGGCACTGAACAGGAATGTATTCACGATATTAATAACCTCCAATAAAGGTGACCACCAGAGAAAGGCAAATTAGGTGAAAGAAGAAGAGGAAAAAAGAAAGAAAGAAAGAAAAAAAGAAAAAAGGAGTGTGAAAATGAAATTGGGAAAAGGGAAAGTAAAGAGAAAAAAAAAAGTAAGAGAGACAAGAAAGTGACTAAGAGAGAAAGGGGAACAGACTATATATATTGGGGATAAAACTCCAATAGAACAATCACTAATGCCAGCAAATGCCAGCAACAAGTGCCCGGGGATTAGTACAAACTACCACACCAACTAATATGGAGTGAGGCAAGGGAAAGCTGAAGCACAAAACAAACAAAAAAATAAACAAAAGAAGAATAAGCAAAACAATCTCACAAAAAAGCATAAAAATTGGATATAATCTACATTCAAGCAAACAACAACAAAAGGACAGAGAGAAGGACAAGTTTATGGATAGCTCAGACAGCGAAGGGAGAGGTGTATGTGGACTTGGAGCAGAGGATTGGAGATTAGATATGTAAGTAGGGTGAAATTTTAACAAGGGGTAAACAGAAAGAATAGGGAAAATCTAAAGCAGTAAAAGGGTAAGATAAACAGGACACTGAAAAGGGGGAGGTTAGGAAGAGAGTGATGGCCTAAAGGTAGAGTTGAGATAGAGTAAAACGATGTTAAAGGAAAGATAAAAATAGAATGTAGAACCCTAATCCCAAAATAAAATGAAGAGAAAATAAAATGACACTTTAAAAAAAAAAAAAAAAAAGATAAAATAGCAGTAGTAATAATACGGATTGAAAATAAAAATGTAATCATTAAAAAGGTAAAATCAAGTGATGAAAAAAGAAAAAAAAGTTTCTTGATTAAAAGATGCAAAAAATGAAAATATAAAAAAAATAAAAAAAATAAAAAAATAAAAGGTAAAAATAAAATGTGAAGTAGTGAAGGTCATTCACTTCCTCTGTTTTTCTGTTTGGCACGCCTGTTTCTCAGTCCAGACAGTATTGCAGTTCCCTGCGATCCACTGCTCTTCGGTGTTGTAAGCCAGTCCTGATTTTAAGCAGGCGGTGTGTCTTAATTTCTCGTATTCCTTTATTTTTGATTACACAAGAGTCGATTTGTGATTCAGCCCCTGGGTGGCAGTGTTTCTGGATTAACTTCCGGGTCTATCTATGGCCTCTCTAGGCAGTGTTAGAGCCTTCTTTCCCTGTGGCACTCGCCACCGGCCTGTGGGAGTGGTCTGCCTCAGAGCTGACTCTCTGATGGTCACTCCCCGCTCTGATCCCCAGGTTCCAGAAAAACAACCTTCCCCTGCAGTCTCCCAGGGTGTCCCCAACTGGGTGATCCTATGTATTGGGCTTAGTAATCAGAAGCAAGAATTCCAAGAGGAAAAAGCCCAGTTGTGCGAACTCCAGGACTCCGCGTAAGTAAGCCCAGGCACCCAGGGAACGCAGGGGCTGCGCGTAAGTCTGGACTGCCTGAAATTCTTAGGGTGTCCCTGCACTTCAGATCAAAATGGGTTGCTTTTTAGAGTGCCCTTCTCTTAGCAGCTCTGAGGACCCCTTTCCACAATCACAGATCACGCCAGCCCCTACAGCCACGGATTTTTCTAGGCACAGACTTCCCTGGTCCTCCAGCTCCCGCAAAACGCGCGTTCCTCTCTCCCGCCGGGACCAGAGACCTCACCTTATCCCAGGCGAAATCTGACCTTTCCGTGGTGGAGTGTAGAGCTCCTCTGAACCCGTGTGCTTGCGCCAGTTGGGGAGCGTTGTTCTGGGGCTCGCAGCTGTTCCTGGGGTGCCGCCGTTGTGGATTCTCAGGCTTCAGATAAGCTCCACTTTCCGGATCAAGATGGCGCAGACTCCGCGTCCAACCCCGCAGCTCTGGGAGGGGACCCAGCCACAGTTGGTGCTGCCAGGTCAGGGGAACCCCATTCAGCAGTCCCCCACCTCCTTCTGGAATTCAGCTGTCTCCCAACCAGCGAACAAACACTCCTTGTGCGACCCTCAGCTGTTCTTTCTTTCTGCTCCGGGACAAGGCTCGGAACACGTCTGTCTATTCCGCCGCCATTATTCCCTCCCCCTCTTCTAAGTTTTTAACTTCATGTTTATTTGCATTGTTATTTTATTTTAGCTCTTCTCTCATGATTTTCTTAATTCTCATGAACTAAGATTTTCTCTATGCTTGTCAGTTCCTGTTCCAGTTATCTATTGCTATGTAATGAACTACCACAAAACTTAGTGGTTTACAACACCAATTTGCCTGGCTGGCATAGCTCAGTGGTTGAGAGCCGAACCATGAACCAGGAGGTCATGGTTAGATTCTGGTCAGGGCACAAGCGTAGGTTGCAGGCTTGATCCCCAGTGGGGGATGTGCATGAGGCAGCCAATCAATTATTCTCTCTCATCATTGATGTTTCTATCGCTCGCTCCCTCTCCCTTCCTCTCTGAAATCAATAAAAACATATTTTTAAAAATGTGGCTAGAGTGATCGAGGAACTAACTGAATGTTTACCTGTATATACCAATTTATTGTTATTTCTCAAGGATTTGTGGGTTGACTTGGCTCAGCTGCAAGGTCCTCACTCAGAATCTCTCATTTCAGACAGTCAGAGAGGGGCAGGTGTAAAAGTTATCTCAAGACTTGACCAGGCTGCACATCCAAGATGGTACCTTGGTGCTTCTTCACGTGACATCTCTCTTCAGCAGAATAGGCTGGACTTTCTACATGATGGCTTAAGACCTAACATACTCAGTGGGTTAAAAACTCATTAACTGGATTTGTTGGGCTAAGAATAAAAGTTTTTATGCAAATTATATTTGTCATATTCTGTCCTTTCTCAGGAGGCCTCTTCCTTTCTGAGGCCCTTTTTCTATTCAGGCCTCAGTGGGTTAAATGATGATTACCCATATTGTTGAGGGCAATCAACTTTACTGTGGTCCACTATTCAAATGCTAATCTTATCCAGAAATGCTCTCACAGAAACATCCTGAAATAATGTTTAATTTGGGCACCCCTTGGCCCAGTCAAGTTGACTCAGAATTTACTATCACGATACTGGATTTGATGATAACTCATTCTACACAGAATAAGTAATGGTTTATGTTGTGCAGTCTTTACATAACTATCCCACAGCTAGAATCAAGATCAAGCTTTCTCTCAGCTGGCTAAAGGTTGAGACTTACCTGATAGTATCTTTCCATAAAAGTGCAAAAGATAATTAGTATAGTGAAAAAGTTATCCTCAATATTACTTATCAAAGATAATACTTTGATGCATTTAGGCTAAGGAACTATAGAGAGCATTTTATTAAGTATTTGCAAAAAGGAGATAACTCACTGATTACTATTATCAAACACCAGAAATTTTACTAATTTTTAAAGAGTTTAAAACAAAGGATCAAGTTTCAAGTTGGAAGAAGAGAAAGGTAATGAGTTCACTGATCCTTTGTTTATATCCTACTAGAGGCCCGGTGCACGAAATTCATGCACTGGGGGGCGGGGGGGGGGGAGGGTGTCCCTCAGCCCAGCCTGCACCCTCTCCAATCTGGGACCCCTCAAGGGATGTCCGACTGCCCATTTAGGCCAAATCCCACCACCGGGATCGGGCCTAAATGGGCAGTCGGACATCCCTCTCACAATCCAGGACTGCTGGCTCCCAATGCTCACCTGCCTGCCTTCCTGATTGCCCCTAACCGCTTCTGTCTGCCAGCCTTATCACCCCCTAACCACTCCCCTGCCAGCCTGATTAATGCCTAACTGCTCCCCTGCCAGCCTGTTTTCCCCTAACTGCCCTCCCCTGCAGGCCTGGTCACCTCTAACTGCCCTCCCCTGCAGGCCTGGTACCCCCTAACTGCCCTCCCCTGCTGGCCATCTTGTGGTGGCCATCTTGTGTCCACATGGGGGAAGGATCTTTGACCATATGGGGGCAGCCATCTTGTGTGTTGGAGTGATGGTCAATCTGCATATTACTCTTTTATTAGATAGGATAGAGGCCTGGTGCACAGGTGGGGGCCAGCTGGTTTGCCCTGAAGGGTGTCCCGGATCAGGGTGGGGGTTCCCTTGGGGCGTGGGGTGGCCTGGGAGAGGGGCCTGTGGCGGTTTGCAGGCCGGCCATGCCCCCTGGTGACCCAAGTAGAGGCCCTGGTATCTGGGGTTTATTTATCTTCTACAATTGAAACTTTGTAGCCTGGAGCAGAGCCAAGCCTTCTGCTTGCTCCATGGTGGCAGCCTTTTTTGGGGGGATTTATGTATCTTATAATTGAAACTTTGTAGCCTTAAGCAGAGGCCTGGGCTGGCCAGGGTGTTCAGAAAGCTTGGCTTCCTCCATCGCTGGGGGTAACCCTAGCCTCCTGCTCTTTCCAGCTCCATGGCTGCCACCATTTCTGTTTGGATTTATGTATCTTCTATCATTGAAACTTTGTACCCTTGAGTGGAGGCCTAGTCCAGGAAGGGCAGGCGGAAAGCTTAGCTTCCTCCATTGCCAGGGAAACCCAAGCCTCCCTCCTGCTCTCTGTGGCTTAGCCATCTTGGTTGGGTTTATTTGCATATTCGCTTCTGATTGGCTGGGGGGCGTGGCTGGTGGGCATGGCTTGTGGGTGTAGTGGAGTGATGGTTAATTTGCATATTACTCTTTTATTAGATAGGAAGTGATTAAATAGCTAAAATTTTAAATTAATCAGTTCTTCATAGTAATGACTTTAGTCAATCATCTAAATCAGAATTCAGCAAACTATAGCCTGTGGGCCAAATCTGACTCATCATTTGTTTTTGCAAATAAAGTTTTATTGGAACACAGCCCAGCCAATTTGTTTGCATACTGTCTATGGCTGCTTTTGTTGCAATGACAGATTTGAGTAGTTGTGACAGAAACCATATGGCCTGCAAAACCAAAAAATTTACTATCTGATCCTTTACAGAAAAAGTTTGCTGCCTTTTGCTGTACAGAGAAAGTTTGATTATCTCTGACTAAAATAGTGAAGGTTCAATTTGTATTGTAAGACAAGTTGTGTACACATTGATGGAGGTCATATTTTCTTGGACCCTGGGTGTTGTGAAATTCAAGGGGGCAATATCCTGAGAAAGAACAGAATATAATGGAATGTAATTGCATGGGAACTTTTAGTCTTAGACCAACAAATCAAGTTAATGCGATTTTAACCCACTAAGTATTTCCAAAATCTAAGGGCAGAAAATATTTACAAATATTTGCATTTGGTGAAACAAAACATCCAAGTGATTGCTTCATTGTTTCCTTTTAATTAAAATTGATTCTTTTTCTAAGTGAGACAAATATTTCTTGATATTGGATTATCCTTTTAAAAGAGTATTTATTTTTCTGCTTTTCTCTCACTTTAATGATTTCTCATCATTCAGAATGATTCACTTTGCCTAGAGATGGATTGTGTTTTATTTTGTTTTGTTTAGAGAAATCCAAATGGAAAGAAAGTCAACATTTGGTGTTTTGGTTCTGAAATAGGCCCTTGGAGCTCTCAATAGACGCAATCATTTTGAAAGACAAAGCTTTAGCTTTTCAAGGCGAAAATTTTGTAAAGAGAAGAAAGGTTGGTAGGACATTCACAGAGTTAGCCATGAAAGAAGCAGGATATAGAATTTATGTCACATAATAAATTGAAAGGGTGGAGGGGGGTTATTCATTGTTTCCCATAGAGTAAATATGCACACACCCCCAGGTTACCATCTGGGGAGGATATTGATTGAGGCTTCATGTTGAAGGAAAAAGAGGGACTTAAAATGAGGAAACAGGACCTAGGGTGACCACAGGGAGAGGGACAGAGTCATCTCTGAGGAGCAGCTGCCCTGTGGCCATGCTAATACCCACAGACATCCACCCCACCGCGAGGCCTGTGCTGAGAAGCCTCTCAGCACACGATTGCCTGGCAAGGGCCTGCATGTCTGCCATGGCTCAACTCAGAGAAGTAATCCTCTTTATGCCCTAAGACCTTTTTTTTTTTTCTCTCATGTCAACTCCCCTGTGTGGCCAGCCTCCTTTAGAATGGCCCATGACACTCATAAGCCTCCCAAATTTTGGAATCTGGAAGAGGCATGTAGGGGAGGAGCTCTGCTGCACTTCCTGACCTGTTCCCAGATAGACACATGGACAAGGACTGAGGGCGCTCCTACCCAAGTCTTGGCAAAGTGCTTTGTGATTCCTTCTGGAGCAAGAAAGGATAAGCAGCCTGAAGAGATGCTATGAGCATAGCTTACTTCATTCTTAATCTTTCCTCCATTAAGAAGAGTCATTTGATTCACTTTCAGAGGAAGGATTATCTTGGAAGAATAAAAATGTTCTCTTTCCTTTCGAATATTTTGAATTCTCATCACATTTCTTCCAAATAGGCCATCAGTGGGGGAATACAGAAAATAGAGCTTTAGTAGGGAAAGTCAAAGAGAATTTGGAGCAAGAGGCCAGCAAGCCTAGCTAGCTAGGATGACAGAAAAGGCTAAGACTCTGTGATCCTAAGTAGGATAAATATTTCAAGAAGGGGGCTTCCATACAGAAGATTTTGCAGGTAGGATTGAAAGAACTACTGGAAGAGGCATTGTTGGGGTGCCCAGGAACTGTTAAATCATAGCTCTCACCAGCTCACCCCTTTGTCTTCATCTAAGAACTTTATGTTGCTTCCATCTAGGCCCTTGGGTAGTTGGCTGTCTACAGACTCCAACATCTGACTGCCTACTTATGCTGGTGTCTGGGGGTAGGCCATGAATCTTCCCTCTGCTGGCTGGCATTGCCTACTCTAAGAAATACTTTGCCACGGTTCTTTTAACAAACCCCACTAGTCTAAAGGAGACGCTTAGCTGCTTGGAGCAATGTTGGAGAATAGTTATCATTCTGCACTCAGGGATGGGAGTGAGCTAGCTCAAATCCCCGAAGTAGGATAATGGTTACCTACATTACATGAGTCAAAAGCAAAGGAAGAAACCATGAAGGAAAAGATGAACCTATTTTGCTATATAAAAATGAATAACTTTGGGGTATTAATAAATAAATAAACTTCACAGATAACTTCTTTGTGCCTGATAGAGTTTTGCAAGAATTAAATAAATTAGCAATAAAGGAAATTATTGTAATAACTGGAGGCCGGGTGCACGAAATTCGTGCACGGGGGGGGGGGGGGGGGGAGTCCCTCAGCCCAGCCTGCACCCTCTCCAATCTGGGACCCTTGAGGGATGTCCAACTGCCCGTTTAGGCCCAATTGGGCCTAAACAGGCAGTAGGACATCCCTCTCACAATCCACGGACTGCTGGCTTCCAACTGCTTGCCTGCCTGCCTTCCTGATTGCCCCTAACTGCTTCTGCCTGCCAGCCTGATCACCCCCTAACCACTTCCCTGCCAGCCTGATGGATGCCTAAATGCTCCCCTGCCAGGCTGTTTGCCCCCAACTTCCCTCCTCTGCAGGCCTGGTCACCCCTAACTGCCCTCCCCTGCAGGCTTGATCGCCCCCAACTATCCTCCCTTGCAGGCCTGGTCCCTCCCAACTGCCCTCCCCTGCTGGCCATCTTGTGGTGGCTATCTTGTGTCCACATGGGGGCAAGATCTTTGACCACATGGGGGCAGCCATCTTGTGTGTTGGAATGATGGTCAATCTGCATATTACTCTTTTATTAGATAGGATAGAGGCCTGGTGCACAGGTGGGGGCCAGCTGGTTTGCCCTGAAGGGTGTCCGGATCAGGATGGGGGTTCCCTTGGGGTATGGGACGGCCTGGGCGAGAAGTCTGTGGTGGTTTGCAGGCCGGCCACCCCCCCGGTGACCCAAGCGGAGGCCCTGGTATCTGGTATTTATTTATCTTCTACAATTGAAACATTGTAGCCTGTAGTAGAGTCAAGCCTCCTGCTTGCTCCGTGGTGGCAGCCATTTCTGTTGGGATTTATTTATCTTCTATAATTGAAACTTTGTAGCCTTAAGTGGAGACCAAAGCAGGCCAGGGCTGCAGAAGCTTGGCTTCCTCCATCACCGGGGGCAACCCTAGCCTCCTGCTCTCTCCAGCACTGTGGCTGCCACCATTTTTGTTGGGATTTATTTATCTTCTATAATTGAAACTTCGTAGCCTTGAATGGAGGCCTGGGCCAGCCAGGGTGTGCCGAAAGCTTGGCTTCCTCCATCGCTGGGGAAACCCAAGCCTCCCTCCTGCTCTCTCCGAGGCCGCAGCCATCTTGGTTGGGTTAATTTGCATACTTGTTCCTGATTGGCTGGTGGGCGTGGCTTGTGGGTGTAGCGGAGTGATGATTAATTTACATGTTACTCTTTTATTAGATAGGATTGGGAAAATTTGAATATAGATTGTATATTAGAAAATATTACATCTATGTTAAATTTCTTGGGAAAGAGAACAGTATTGTGATTATGTATATGAATCCCTTATTCTTACACCAAATTTTAAAGTATTTAGGATGAAGAGTCATAATGTCATGATATCTACAATCACTCTAATCATTTGGAAAAGAAGTATATACACATATGTATATGAAGACAGACACACAGAAATAGACAGAAAGAGATAACATAAATATTGCAAAGTGTTAACCCTTGGTAGATCTAGGTGAAAGGTATAATAAGAGTGATCATGTACTAGTCTTCCAAACTTTCTGAAAGCTTTGTATTTTTCAAAATAAAAAGTGAGAAGACAATGAATTGATGCATGTAATTCCTTACAACTGTTAGTTATCAGACTGAAGTCACTTTGAGCACAGGATTCTTTGTTTTCATATACTCAAAGTCTAAACATTGTCCTGCTCCATAGTAGATGCTCAAAGCACCTTATACATGACTAAATAAAAAGATGAATAAATTTTTGTCTTCTTGCTTCTTACCACTACCTACTAGAAATTTGTTTTTAGAGTTAGATTAAAGCATAAATAGCAGTTAAGGGTTAAATAGCATATCAACTCTGTGTGTGTGTGTGTGTGTGTGTGTAGTGTGTGTGTGTAAGATTTTATACCCTACCCTACTCCCTACCACACCTTAAAGCAAATTAAATAGGAGTAGGGTTGCCAGATATAACACAGAACATTCTATTAAATTTGAATTTCAGGCAACAATGCATCATTTAGTATAAGTATGGTCCAAATAGTTCACCAAGGCCAAATATTCCATGGAACATACTTATACTAAAAAGTATTCATTGTTTACCTGCAATTCAATTTTTAAAAGGCATCATATTTTTTATTTGTTAAATCTGGTAACCCTAATAAAGTCATTTATTCCCCCTGATGTATATGGTTGACCCTGCCCATAAGCATGTCAAAATCTTAGATAAGTTGATTTATCTATAAGAAAATGTTTATAGTTTTTCTGAATTCTAAATTATAGTGGAAATAAGCTTTTATCCTTTTAGCGGAATTGTCCCCCTACTTGCCTCACATTTTTTTTTCATTCCGAATCTCTCACTTTTCTTCATATAATACATTTGAAGGATTGCATTTTTATTTGTGATAAAACCCATAATAGAATATACATACAGGTCACATAAAAATACATGAGGATGATAATTAAACTATACAGTGTTGGATAGGTAGTATGATTAAAGAATTACACATTTATTGTATACAGTGTCACTAATGTCAATGAGTTTTTTCTTAGAAGCACTTCTTGCACAAAAAGTATGTTTTAGCAGTAATAGAGCAAACACGATAAAAATACTACTTATAGAACTTATAGAACTACAACTTCAAAACATTCAATTGAACTCAATCTCATGGTTTGGTTTACCACTTGACAAATGACCCTGATTTACAATGACCACTCAATAGCATACCAGGGGAAAGCAGCATGAAGCCCATTACTTGCAGAAGCAATTACAGAAAATCACTTTGGAACAGTAGCACCATTCCACATTATTATATGCACATGTGTTACATTGCACCTTCCTGAGTTGAACATTGAAAACTGTAGCCATATGAAACACCAAAATGGATGAATTCATCCCGGGTTGGGCCTTCACTGGTGGTAGTAGTAATTTTGACCATCATAGCTATCATAGCCACGCCCTTTATAGTAGCTGTACTCATCCTCATAGGCTCGGTAATTGTCCCCTCGAGGTTCCGCATTCTCATTTTCATAGACTTCATATCCATTGTCATATTCATTGGTGCCTGTTTGTTCATACTCCCCCTCATATTCAGTGGTAGTGGTTTCCCCCGGTGGTGGGGGGGTGGTCCCATAGACCTCCTGTGGTGGAGTGGTGGGTTCAAACCCGCCATTGTCCTGCTCTCCAGCCACTGTGGTTCCTTCTGCATTTTCTTCTTCCCCTTCTTCTTCTCCATTGTCTCCTCCGCTGCTGCCATTGCCATTTTCTACGTCTGTGCTGTTGGTGCTAGTGCCATTTATGGCTTGCCCATTTTCATCCACTTCTGCTTCGTTTTCTTCATTTTCATTTTCTTCCTCTTCCTCTTCCTCTTCTTCTTCTTCTTCTTCTTCACTTTCTGCCTTTTTTGTAGCCTTCTTTCCTACATCTCCAGCCTGGAAGAGAAAATTTGAAAAAATCCAAATCTAGGCATGAAAAAATGTAAAAAAGGCCATCACTTTATTCAACACAAACTGTACTGACAGCCTTATTCTAGGTGTAATTCTGAATTGAAGCCAATTTAACTTACAAAAAGATTGGTGGGGACTTTAAAAATTCAGAATTAGGATCTTTGTCTCTAGGTTTTGAAGGAGAAAAAATGTACTTGATAAATGAACTTTCTCTGTGGGAGATGCTTTGTATAGCTTTGCTACTCACTTTCTGTCTTGAATCCTGTTCCCTGAAATGTAATGGCATCTCTCAAGACCTTTAATCCATTGCTAAGATACTTGTCCTTAACCTTCTGTTATAAAGTAAAAGTCGCTGTAATAACATGGGAAGAGAACTTGAATGGAAAAAGATCTTTCCTTATTTGTAAACCAGAAAATTGTATCTGCTCTTGCATTCTCGGTGAGTTAAAAAGACAATACAGAATTCTCTGTGTATAGTGTCAGGATAACCTTAGGCTTCAGTGGAGGAATGAGGTCCTATTTAACATTGGGATAAATTATTACCTTCTTGGGAAGTTGGATCGCAGCTAGGCCTACATTTCCCGTTCCAGGCGTGGTCTCCTCTCCATAGCCAGGTGTCGTAGCAGAAAGGGTAGAGTTCTCAGCCTCGGATTCTTCATCTTCATTAGACTCTTCATTGTTTGCTTCTTCATTTGAATTCTCCTGGTAGAAATGTCCAGAGCAAAAAAAAGTTATTTTAGCCAGAAGATAACTCAAAATTTGTTGGAGTCATGAACCATTGTTGGGAAAAAAACTTTGCATCCCTCAGCCAGCTCATCACCCAATGTTAATAATTCTGCTTCCTCTTATGCCATTTGCACTTTTTATAACTCAACTCAAAGTTACCACATACTATGTACCTCACTATAGTGTCTTTTAGATATTTTTACATTCTATTTAATTAATTCAAAAATATTTGTATAAAAATTTCAGCATATCTTTCTATGTGGTATCACAACATACAGGATTTAGGCTCTTTAAGTCTCACAATTAAAGTCTTTTTCATTAATTGAAGTAATATAATTTCAGTTGATTAAATTTAAGTTGATTAAAAATGTTTGGTTTAAATAATTAAAGTTCAAAAATTCTTATTAGCAACTACTACAACATGGTAATAAATTAACTCTTATACTTGCAGACAAATTAGCTGAGAACTTTATACCTATTTCTCTTTTGTTCTTTATAGCAGCACTGTAAGGTAGGAGTATTACTCTACCTTTAGAAAAAGAAATTGAGCTCAGAAAAGCTAAAAAACTTGCTTAATTTCTCATGGTAAGAGATGAAACTATATCTTTCTAACTCAAAAAGCTGAGCCTTTGAAGTTTTTGATGATTGTTAGAATTTATCTGAGTTGTCCACATGACAACTAGCATATATTTTTCAAAGGGGATTTTTTTTATATAAACCAATTCATTTCAAACAAATTGATAGCATGTCTTATTTATTACCAAAAGAAGTGAATACATCTCATTAGTTTTCAAGCTTATTAAAATAAAAAGGATATATTAAATTCAAAATCTATCTGCCAATATGTAAGCCAGTTCTGTGCCATATGCAATATTCAAAAGATGTCAGGAATTTGACATGCAATCAGTTTTTCTGTGCAATGAGGAAACTAGACACTCCAAGAAACCCTTAGTAATATATTATGCTATGCATGAATATGTTTTTTTAAAAAAATTACCTCTTCTCAAATGAATGCTTATTATAATCTCTTAACATTTTAGTCTTTTTCCTTTACTCCATGTTGTTAGGCAACTGTTTGTTAATCGAGTTAATTTCACAAAGTATTTCATAGCTAATATTAAAAATCAGGAATTAATTTCTATAGAATTTAGTTACTTTAAGTAAATAAATTGAATTTATTTTAATGTATTTTTAAAGATACTGTGATATTAGGATTACTTTAACTAGGGATCCCATATTTTAAGACTTGAAAAACACACAAACAAAATTCAGATTTAGTCTGCCTTATTATTAAAAAAAGAATATATTTGCTCAGCAGGTGTGGCTCAGTGGTTGAGCAATGACCCAGGAACCAAGAGATCTTAGTTCAATTCCCAGTCAGGGCACATGCTCAGGTTGTGGGCTCAATCCCCAGTAGGGGGCATGTAGGAGGTAACCCATCAATGATTCTCTCATCATTGAATTTTTTATCTCTCTCTCTGTCTCCCTTCCTCTCTCTAAAATCAATAAAAACATATTTAAATATAAAAATAAATATGTTTGCTTCAGAAAATTTATAAATTCCACAGTTTCAGTGAACTCTTGGGAATACTAGAGTCAACCCCAAAACAGTCTCCAAGCTAATTGTGTTAAATAGCCCTCAAACACCATAATGTTTGTTTATTTTTTCATGTTTATGTTTTAGTCCAACAAACGAAATCTTTCAGGTGTGGAGGAGGAATGATCCTTAGAGTAAGAAGATATACAAGTTGGGTCCTGTACCCTCATTTCACAGTTGAAAAATCTGAGGCCCAATGGAATAAATGACTCACATGAGGTCAATAGACAGCAGTTAATTAGTGGCAGGGTCATGAGTATAGGCCCAAACTCTCAATTTATGGACATTTACATTTTCTCCTACAGCACCCTTTCTTTTCCTAGATATTTTATTTGAGGATGTCCTGCTATGATAAGTTAAAAAGGAAATTAGACCAGTCTGTTATTGATGGGCATTAGCCTTCAAATATCTAATTGGATAGAAAAATTAGTAGTAACTTGTGCTTTAAAAAGTATTATTAACCCACTAGAATGCTAAAATGATTGAAAGAAAAAGTGTTGGTGAGAACTCTCCTACTGACAGTGCGAGTTCACATTGGTACACCTATTTAGTTGAATCTACTCAGGTTGAACAGATGCATAGTCTTTTCATTTAGAAATTTCACTTCCAGGTAAATTGGCAACCAGAAATGAATGCATATGTTCACCAGAGGGAATACTAGAATGTTCATTGAAGCTACCCAAATGCCCATAAACAGAAGAATAATACATTGTGGTACATTAACATAATGAAATACTAACAATGAGAATGAATAATTTACAACTATAGAACAATATAAATCAGTCTCTGAAGTTGAAAGTAGAACAGGCCACACACAAGAGTATTTGTTGTGTGATTCCATATATGCATACAATACACAGAAAGGTAAAAACAATTTGTTAGGAGTCAAAATAGCAGTTGCCCTTGGTGGGGGTTGGTTAATGAATGGAATGGAGCTCAAAGCATGTGCTGCTTTTTGATATGAGTGCTGGTTACACTTGTGTGTTCAGTTTCTGAAATTTCAATGATCTACATACTCATAATAATTGTGTTAAGTGTATTGTATTTTAACAGAGGTTTTATAGTTATTGAGACTGGATAGTTTAGAAGTGGAAAAATATATGTTTACCAAATAGAAAATGTACCTACACACCTTCTCATGTGAATACAATTCCTGGAGACTGTGTTTAATCTGAATGGCCAATGAACTTGTAGGGAAGAAACGGGGGCAAAGTGCTTGTAGAATCTCTTTAGAATGGAAGACTACAAGTTTTTTTTTTTTTCATCCATTTTTCAGTGGTAAGTTTTAGTGAATGATCTTTGAAGCATTTATTCCTCTGAAGGTTCAAAACCAAACCACCAAAAATTACTGGGCACCATATGTGTATAAGAAACGGTGCTACTCCAGACAAGGAGATACAGAAAGGAGTATTTCTCCCTAAAGAGTATTGAAACCTATGGTCTCTAAGTTTCCTGGGTCATGGGGAGTTTAAAGATAATTTCTTTGAGGATCATATATGTTCAGAGGTTGTTGGCAAAATTTTGAGTGTGTGTGATTGCATCAGAGTCGTAAAGGAGTCCTATTCTTCCTCCATCCCTAACCACCATTGCAACAAGTGAAGAGCCAAAAGGTACATAATCTAGTTGAGAAATCTAGCTGGCAAGGCAATTTTACAATCACTGTATAGCAAACAGCTGTAGTTAAGTGGATTATCCTAGCTTAGTTCTTGTGTAAGATTACTATGTTGGATACAGGCAGAAATTTGTGGGGTGTAGTAGGTGGCATTTTTCTTGGTACTGGCTTGAAATTCTTGTTAAGGCCTTCCTTTAAGCTAGTAGGGTAAATTATTGTACTGGAAATGTTAATTTTACAGTTTAAAAATTAAACTAATTATTTGTCATTTTTAAAGTTCCTACACTGTTTTGTTTGCAAGATTAACAGACATTAATTCATGATCTATTTTTTACTGTCATTGTCCATTCATAAATCACACCTATGAATATCTGAACTTAGAAGGTTCCCAAACCAGTGGATTGCTATAATTGACAACTGAGGAAAATGTACCTAATTAGTACATTTCCTTGGGTAAGAGTGTCAATTATAAGTATGTTAGCATAATTTCCAAGATATATAGGTGAATTTTAGCCATCATTACAGTGATTTTTAGTACGATATCAGAAGACATTTTTACATCTTGAGTATTTGCATTTCTGTAAAAACATGAATTTTGTCATTAATCAAAAAAGACATGAAATTCCTATTAAAAAGAACAATGCTACTTTGGTGGGTCAAGAAAGGCTGATGAATCACAATAACACTGTAGTGTAGAGGATATAAGATTAGTTTTCATCTACTACTCACTTAGTAAATTAAGTTTAGTCATTAAAATAAGCATTTCACTGAGTTTAGAACTATTATACACTTGTCTTTTACCATCATGTTCTATCCACTTAAATATAAATAATTCTTTCCTTTTTATCAGAATTCAGACTTCTTCCACTTAAAATGGGGACACTTTTGGTTTTGTGTACAGGTCACTTTAACCCCAAACTGCAATAGTTTTAAACAGGTGATTTTAGTTTATTCTAATTTAAGTAACATTTAACTTGTCTAAAATAGAAGACTTTGGGCAGTTGGTAAGCTGGCCATGGCTGTTTGCTGAGTTCCCTACTACAGTAAACTAGTTTCCTATTTGTTTTTGTGCTGACTGGTTTGTTATGAAAATAACTGCTGAAATTTCTTACCTCTTCCTCTTCCTCCTCTTCTGAGCTATCACCATCTCCATTTTCTTCAGATGAGTCACTGTTCTAAAAAATGTACACATGAATTCATACACATGTGATTATATATGTAGATTTATATTTATTTATTTAGAACAGTTCTCGTGCTAATGTGAAAAAGATAGGAGGAGACTAGGGCACAAATAAAATTAGGTTAGAGAGGAAAAGGTATTTTACAATGATCAAGATATATATATATATTAGATACTCCATTTTTAACCTCAAAGCACAATCTGTTAAAAACACTTTTTATGTAAAAACTAGAGCAATGAATCACAAAATTGCTTAGCTCTAAGAGACCAAGAGGATTATCTGGTCCAATTTCTCTTTTTTACAAAGAAGGAATCTGAAGCCCAGAATGGTTGTAACATCAACCAGTTCAAGGCAAATCTTGGGCTAGGCATAGATCACATTGTTTTATTTTCTTTATAAAATATGAACAAAATGATGATTAGGTTTATTATAAAATGATTCTCTTAAGTAATTTATTTTCCTGGTGAGTTTAAATTATAACTTGACTTGAAATTAAATTTGCATATAATTTTTAATATCTTTCTATCGAAAACTAATACCTAAAATTGTAATATGTATATAGGGATGGGCAAAAGTAGGTTGATAGTTGTAATATAAAAAATAACATAACACTAAATAAATAATAATAATATAAGAATAATCTCTTTGCATACTTACAGCTATAAACCTACTTTGGCCACCCTGTATACTAAAAGTTATGTAAGAGAAAAATTAATTCATTTACTAGATTTCAGAGTACCATCCCTCTATAGAGCTCAATATTAAATGAGAATAAACTGAACCAAGGAATCTGGTATACAAATATAATTATAAATTAATGAGCTTTGCTACTTTTTACAGGAAAATGCAAATCTAAACTTTTGCTTTCAGAGCCTTTAAGACATTTGAGGAGATTCTTTATCTTTCTCCCAGTTTTAATCCAATTGGAGTTTCCTTCTTTCTGTGCCACAACTTTTAATGGCAGCAGGTATACAAATGGATACCCAACTCAGGATTCTGTCATTTTCTACTTTGCAAATGTTAATTTTGACTCTGACTCAGTTAAATTCCATGGGCCTTAGAAAATATAGCTGCAGAAGAACCTCCAGGTTAGAAATTAGATTTTAGGAGACAGTCTGATCCAGTCCTACTCAGGGCCATCCTGCTGGGCTTATTCCTCAGGTGGCCACACCTTCCACCTAAGGAAAGGGAATGCTTGTCCCCTTGAGCCAAGAATAACCTTGGGTGGAAAAGAGAATAATTAGACCTGCTCTTCCACTGCCATGACCTTAATAGTTGTTCCTTTCCCAGCCCAGAGAGTAAATAAAGAAGATATTATATTTGAACTACTTTTATTTGTTAGTTAAATTATATAAAGAGGACAGCATAGTTTGCTTCAGTGGGAGCATTTCATCATTTTCCAAACTTTCTCATGTTGAGCTTTCTTCCTACCCCAACCACATCCTCTTCAATTAATATTTACAGTGAGAACAATTGTAAAACTGAATGTAATGCCTTGAATCCTGGGCTTTTCCTTCATTTCCTATTTTTCATTTATTCCTATTATAATTTGTCACTAAATCCTATGGATTTTCCAAAAGTGTGTGTGTGTGTGTGTGTGTGTGTGTGTGTATATATATATATATATATATATATATATATATATATATACTTTTTTTAACCATTACTCCTTCTAACTTCTATCACTCCATCTATTCAATCCCCAAGTATATATTCCAGGCATTGTACTGAGAATGAGGGTCATAACAAGAGATGAGGTTGGAAATATGGACAGTTTCCCTGTATTGAGCACTGTGATAGCTGAGATGAGTTCAATGTCCTATATAACAAAAGCCTAATATGCTAAGTGTCCAGTTGTGCAGTTGTCCATTCAACCAATCAAAACATAATATGCTAATGATATGCTAAGGCCGCTCAACCACTCGCTATGTTGTGCACTGACCACCAGAGGGCAGACAGTCTACCGGTTGACCAGTCACTATGATGTGCACTGACCACCAGGGGGAAGATGCTCCGACCAGTAGGTTAGCTTGCTGCTGGGGTCCAGCCAATCAGGACTGAGTGAGACCGGCCGGACACACCCTGGAGCCCTCCTGCGGTTCCTCCCTGGATGGCCAACCTCCCACATCCCTCCCCAGCCCTGATCGTGCACCAGTGGGGTCCCTCAGCCTGGCCTGCACCCTCTCACAATCAGGGACCCCTCGGGGGATGTCGGAGAGCCAGTTTTGGCCTGATCTTGCTCAATGCAGGAGCTGCTCCCTGGTGGTCAGTGCGCTCCTACAGGGGGAGTGCTGCTCAGCCAGAAGCCCGGCTCATAGCTGGCGAGTGCAGCAGTGGCAGGAGCCTCTCCCACCTCTGCAGCAGTGTTAAGGATGTCCAACTGTGGGGAGCGGGCCTAAGCTGTCAGTCGGACATCCCCCGAGGGCTCCTGGACTGTGAGAGGGTGCAGGCCAAGCTGAGGGACTGCCCCCCGAGTGCACAAATTTCGTGCACCAGGCCCCTAGTAAGAAATATAAGATAATGTTCCTGCCCTCTAAGTGTTTACACACTAATCAAATTCAATTGAATCATAAAAATCATAAAAAGGAATTTCCTCAATTAAAAATGCTTAAGATGTGACTTTATTTATATTTTGATTTCTATAGTGCACCAATAGATAAGATATGGTAGACTGCTAATAGCTTTGCAATCACTATAGTATATTTCATACAAGTTGGTATTTTAGAAAAAATTATATATAAACAGATTTGTTTAAATAAAACACAAATTTCAAAGTCAATACAGCTGAATCCATTGTGGAGTGAAAATCTGGGCACTAAATACTTAATAGACTTAAGAGAATAAATAATAAAGAGCTATGAAAAATATACAAGTAGACATGTAAAAAAAAGTCTTGAAAGTCAAACTGCAAAATAGAAGAGTATATCATAAATACTATGTAAGAGTGTTAAATTGGGAGATATATTTTATTGGATTCTTTTTTAAAAAACAACTATCTTACTTACATATTCTTAATTAGTTGAGATGGACCAATTTGCAGATAATTTGTGGAAATTTTGTATATTAAAGATATACTTAGAGTCTGTCAATGAAAACTAAAACTTCTAATATCCTTTCAGTACAGATATTTTAATTGGACCATATATATAAATTTCTAGGTGTGAATATCTTTAAGTACCTGATATTTTAGAAAGTTGAGGAGCTACTCAGAAAGTTGAATTTATTATCATTTCCGTTTTATTTAAGAAAGAAAACAAAGCAAACTTTCAAATGAACAATTTTATTTATGGGCTTGAGGTGAACCAAAGAATGGAAGACAATTCTGAAAACCCACAGCTCTTGTATCATTTGTGTTCGTATTTCTTTGTCCACACACATTCCCTATAATTATTATGGTGCTAGAAATACTTTAAAATGATCACTTCCTATCATTGTATGAGTTAGAGATGGGTTGGCCCAGCATATGGTAGAATGCTGTGCCAAGCCACTGTGCTGAGGCATTGTTTTCAGTATATTGACTGCTTTTAGTGTCTCAGGAGTCCTGAGTCAAATGGTGCATAATTGGTACCCTCAACCCAAACTGTATAGGAATAAAAATAGTGCAATTCTGGTCTGTGTATTTAAAATCAATACCACACCCTCCAGTTTTCAAAGGCCCTCTTCACAGGTAATCCAATAAAAATAGAAACTTTTATTTTTAGTTTGGCTATTTTTCTTTTTGTTTTCAAGAATGTTTTGTTTTTCTCATAAGCATGTTGGTTTACTTCATGAATTTCTGTCTTTCCTCTGCTGTTCTTGAGTCATTACAATAATTATGCTCCAATGTGGGACATATTTATTGCTCCAGTGACCTACACAGGTCAAAGGTTAAAAAAATCCTCAGCACTCACCATTGATTATCAAAAATTTGTTTTTAAATCGTCTCTACTGTTTATAAAGTCATTTTTTTCTACCGATTAAAGGATTCTAAAATTATTGGATGTAAAACAACTGTATGACGGTATTGAATTAACTATAACATAATGATTAATGGCCTTTTCATTGACTTATCAACAACTGATGAAATTGTCCACTTTTGTCAGTGAGTTAGCCAAAATACCTGAATTCAATATGTCAAGGTATTTGCTTTTACTATATTCTAGACTGGACCCAAATGGTTTTACTCTGTTAGGTATATCTGCTTTAAAAGAGAACTAAGGATAAATTTTATTTTATTATGTTAAAAACAAACTTTTTGTAGTAAGTGATCTTTCTGGCTGAGTTTCAGTGAGAGTTTAATTCAGTGTTTCATAGTTAAATTTGATTCTCTTTCAACTGAAATGGGTAAAAATAAAAATTAATTTTTATACTTACCTGAACTGGAAATCGTTTTAGAGGAGGATAAAAGTAGGCATGCTTGTAAAGATAATACCGTGGTAGGTACTTGAAAACCTGCATAAACAAAACAAATGTTATTATATTTATGTTTAATTGCAAATACATCCAGAGTAAGTGTAGTCAGGCCAAGGAAGTATGCTAAAATTAATTACCCCATTTTCTTCAGAATCCTCTAATTTGGCTCTTCGGTGAAAATTTTTCATCTGTTTAAAAAATATTTAATTATTACATATCCTCTCTTTGACATAAAAAAAAGATAAAAATGGAAATATATAGGTTTTTAATAGAGAACTTACTGAGAAAGCACAGGCCATTCCCAAAATGCTGAGCAAAATTAAAGCAGTCTTCATTTTGGTGATTGCCTCTGGAATTAATGAAGTGGTAAAGTTAACAAATATTAAAAATAAAAGTGCATATTTTTTTTTTTGCTCATACTAGATGATGAAGTATTTAATTTGTTTTTATTTCTCCCCAATTATAGTTTTGAGTAATTATGACCAAATTTCTGCTTTTGTTGAAAATTTGTTCCTTTTATTTAAGGGATAGAAGACTTAGTTTACCCACCTGTAAATAATCTTGAGTTCCATATTTGGTCTTAACCTATCTGCTATGATCTGTCACTAGAAGTCCATCTCATCACCTCAAAGGCTGTGAACGCTTAGCATACGGCACATTGCGGGTAGGAGGCCTCCTAATATCACTGACACAGGAGTATCAGCTAAGTGAATTGAATTGTTAGTGTGGTTATGGGATCTGTTTCTTTTCTTTATAATTAAAAACAAAGCAAACATTGAATACATTTAAAAGATTGTTTTTATGCCAATGATTCTACAGGTGTTTCCAACTTCTATGTAGCTTTTGAACTAAAATGTCATTTGTAAAATTGAGACCATTTTCCTATGAATATTCTAGAATACTTGGTACTTGTGTGTGTGTGTGGAGTGATCCATAATATGTGAAATACTATTCTCATGGCATGTTACACCAATAGCCATGTCTAACGATGTTTCTACGGAAAGAGTTCATCAGAGTTTCACCTTAAAATATCAGGGGCAAATGTCCTTAAATTAGGTTATTCTCCAGCTCCATTTAAGCTTTCCGTCACTAGTATGGGAGTCTGTCGTGGGGTAGATCAGGGGTTTTCCAGGGTCAGGGAAGAATTGAAGATGCCACTCTCAGAGTGGGAATAGTTCCTGAACAGTCTTGGGGTTTGTAGCCATGCAAAGATTTCAGTTCCACATGGAATCCTCTTAAGTAAAGGGAAGAGAGTTAGTGAAATCCTATCTTAATTTTATTGTATTAGATAAAATCCAGTTTAATAGAGGCTGTATCAACTTAGCTGACAGCCTACTAACACCCACCCACTTGCACTGACATACACATTTAACCATGAGTGCTTTCTCTATCAGAGTGACAGCTTTGCTACATTGTAGAAGCAATATGTAATGGTGATGGCAATTTCCCCATAAACACACTTGGAAAAGTTACATTTAAAATGCATAAAACCCATGTATATACTGTACCATGGAGGTTGATTTTGCATTTTGACACCATTCACAAGACTTATTGCATCCGTTCTGAGTATCTCATGCTAAAAACAAACATTACATCAGGAAAGGTTTGAGGCCTGGAGAAGCTTGTTGGGTCCTTAGCCACATCCTATTTGTGGCAGAGTGGGTCTTTGATTTTGATGCCTACACATTTCCTCACAGTCCTCCTACTTTAGTAAAAGTTCTTGGTGGTCACACTGGATAAAGAGGTCTTGCCCCTGAAGGGGGTTCATCTGTTTAAGAAACTTGCATTGTTTTTGGGGTGCTCTGAATAATACTTTGAACTTAGCCAGCTATAATCCAGCCCCCCCTCCCCCCAAACAAAAAACAAAACAAAAAATCACACACAAAAAAAACAGAAAGATTGTTGTTCTGCAGCTTTATGGAAAAAAGTTGGGATAATAATATCTTAAAGAGATAAAAAGTTAAATACATCGGACTGTGGAAAGAGTTTTTATTACATAAATTTCTTAGAACAAACCATAAAAATAACTAGATGAAAACATAGCAGGGGTAATATGAAAAGAACCGAGTGATTCAGGTAGGCAGCAATTGGCTGCCTACATAATTCTCATTTTATTTACTTTGTGATTCAGCAAAAGCAAAGACCTCTATATTGATCATAATAATCCAGACAACAATTTAAATATTCTTAAAGGATAGTTTTGTGACTCTGACTACAAGTTTTTATTGGGAAAAGTACAATAAACCACCAATATCATATATTTCTCTAGTACTAAATATTTTTCCATGCTGATTTCAGAGCTATAGGATAGTAACACTTTGAAACTGAATGTATAATGTATTGAAAAGATTTTATATAATGGAAATGCTAATTAGGCATAATTTATGGGGTGATCTGCATACAACGAGGCAGACTTACAAATGCAAAATAGAATTCACTCAGGTTGTCTCGAATGTCTCAGAATGAGGAAATAAACACTTATGTATGAGATGCAGAGAGAGAAAGTAGGAAGCATAATTGTCTAGTTAATAAGCTCAGTCTTTTGGAGAAAAATCTAAAATCTGAGGTACTAATTTATGGTAAACAACTATTAAATTACAGTCATTCTATACAGTTAAATAATATCAACATTTAAATAAAAAAATTTAAAGCCAAGTCCAGAAAAGTAAAACATGGACTGTTTGATTTTTAGGATAATGAAGCTGTCATATTAAATCTTACCCGTTTGCAGTCCTGGAATGAAGAGGCAGGCTCACAGGAGTGAGTGACACAGATTGAGTATTTCCTCTGCTCTCTCACTCACTCATTCACTTGCCCTTGCTGGCTATAAACTCTTCTTTGCCTTCCAACAGCCAATCACTGTCATGGTCAAGGTGATGTCAGAATGTGGATTCTCACCAGAAAACCCCCAAACATCAACACTTTTTCAAGACACAGGCTCAGTTGAATAAACATGAAACATAGTTCTAGTGCCAAGAAGTTTGCATTGTGGAATTTAATTGAAGGGTTAGATGAAGATGAATAGTTTGCCTTCTGAATATATATAATATACTGGATTTGAATGAAAATAGCAAAACATTTAACCATTTAAAAATGTCATAATTATACAAGTGTTTACTATGTTGAAAGGAAAAAAAAAACTTAGTCATCAAACACAGTCCTACATTATTAGTTTAGTAAAAACAATTAAATAATAAAGAGCTGAATAACAATATTTTATATTAATTATCTACATTTTCCTGAAACATGCTTCACTGCTTCATGAGTTAAATATCAATATAATTAAATGTCAGGATTTATAAGATATATTTGCTAAAATATCTGAGTATAAAAGTTTAAACTTTTAAGGATCATCCTACTGATAGGAAGGTTTCAGTTTTTGTTTTATAAAATAAACCTCTTAGATTAGTTATTTATATGGTCCTTTCTTATTGCAGAAGCAATGTAACCAAAATTTTTTTCCTTGGGCTTCTGTATAGTTTTTCTGTTCATTTTCCTACTTAATGTTTTATGTATATAGAAAAATAGGATTAAAGCTGGCAAATGTGATCAGTTGTTATTGAAATGATTCATGAAAACTGAACACACAAAGGACTAATTGATAAACTGAAGTGCTAATTTTTTTAATTTTCAAAGGGAAATTTAGTTAAATAGCTTGTATATTCTCCTTGTCCAGTAATTTTATTCTTCCCCAAGTAATTTTATTCTACCTGAGAAACCAAAAATTAGTATATATATATTAATTTTTGGTTTAAATATACATATATATATATGTGTGTGTGTGTGTGTGTGTGTGTGTGTGTATATATATATATATATATATATATATATATATATATATATATATTATAGGCCTGGTGCACAAAATTCATGCACTTGGGGTGGGGTCCCTCAGCCCAGCCTGTGCCCTCTCACAGTCCAGGTGCCCTTGGGGGATGTCCGACTGACAGCTTAGGCCTGCTTCCCACGGGGAACAGGCCTAAGCCAGTAGTCGGACATCCTTAACGCTGCTACAGAGGCAGGAGAGGCTCTCTCCACCACCACTGCACTTGCCAGCAATGAGCCCAGCTTCTGGCTGAGTGGCACTCCCCATGTGGGAGTGCACTGACCACCAGGGGGCAGCTCCTATGTTGAGCATCTGCCCCCTAGTGGTCACTGCCCATCTTAGTGACCAGTTATTCCATCATTTTGTCTATTTGCATATTAGCCTTTTATTATATAGGATATATATATATATATATATATATATATATATATATATATATATCCTCACTCAAGGAGAGAGAGAGAGAGAGAGAGAGAGAGAGAGAGTGAGAGAAACATCAATGTGAGAGAGAACATTGATTGGTTTTTTGCCTTCCATACTTACCCTACCAGGGGTAGAACCCACAACCTAAGTATGTGCTCTGATTGGGAATCGAACCAGCAACCTTTTGGTACACAGGACAACACTCAACCAAGTGAGTCACTCCAGCCAGGCAATAAATATCATTTTTAAGTATGTGCCAGTCACCTTGTTAGATAGGATGGGACTGGGATGAGGCAGGTCTTCCCCAGTACAGTCTGGAATGTGTAGGTTCTTGACTTCATGCAGGAAAGATTTCAAGACATGAGTCAAGATGATTTTGAGAATATGCTTATTAAAGCTAGGGACAGTGAAACAAAAGAAGGGCTTAGGATAGAAGAGGCAAGATCACAGCAATAGGAGTGAGCCTAGGTGGAGTTGTTTTGATTTTTTTGTGTTTTTTTTTTTTAAATCCTCACCCAAGGATATGCTTATTGATGAGAGAGAGAGAGAGAGAGAGAGAGAGGGAGAGAGAGAGAGAGAGAGAGAAACATTGATGTGAGAGAGATCACTGATTGTCTGCTCTATATACATGCCTTGATGGGAGATCGAACCAGAAACCCAGTAATGTGCCCTAACCAGGAATCAAACCTGAAACCTTTTGATATATTGGATGATGCTCCAACCAACGAAGCCACACTGACCAGGGCCTGCCTTGGCTCTTTCAGAATGAAAGTCATAGAAACAGAAGTGAGCCACGCTGGGCTGCATGGACTCAGGAGACAAGTTACAGAGGCAAAAGGAAGGGCCTTGGAGACAGGTTCAGGGGGTTAGCCCAGGACGAAGTGCTGCTGTCTGATGCTCCCTGGTTGCAAGTCTCTTGGGAACCCTTAGAGCTTAAGAGAAAGAAAGTAAAGAAGGAGGGGACATGCATGCTCAAGGGAGAGCATCCTTTGTCTTAAGGGCTTTTATCTGTTTTCTAAAGGCAGGAATTTTAGGGGAGGTATCAGGGTCAAGTCTCAACAGAATATTCATCAGCTTTCCATGTGTGTCCTTTAATAGGCTGATGAATCAAAATGAGCATATGGGAGAGGTGGTAGGTTGGGATAATTTTCTGGTCAGCTTTATTTTTATCTTGGATTTGTCTGGTTCTAATTGGATTTTGTGTTATTTGTTCCCCTGACTTCATCCATTCTGGGGTTTGGCTGGCACTAATGACACCAATTGGGTCTCTGTTATCTGCCTCTCTTACTAGGGTGATTTAAGCTACTCACTCTCTGGTTGGAGAGGAGAGATGTAAACCATTTGCTCCTAGATGTCCTTGGTTAGGGAAGATAAAATCTTGCAATTTATTAGCTGTCTGTTAATTGCTCAACCATTTGTTTAACTATCTGTCCAATTTATTCATTACTCTTGCCAAGGAATATTCTAGCTTCTTACTAACCTGCCACAGATGTTTTGAATAAATCATCTTTTATTTCAGAAACTTGCCTGGAAAATATAGACTCATAAAAAGAGAATTTAGATAGGCCCTTTTGATTTCATTCAACCCCGTCAAGTTTGGTCAGTTTACCAAACTTTAAATTATTGAGCCTTCCACTTATTGTCCTGAACCAAGGTAATGGAGACTCAATGTACCAGGACATAGAGAGTCAAATATAAGAAAGATCTGGTCCCCGTCTTTAAGATGTTTACTGATATGCAGAGAGACAGACTTATAGTCCTAGGACACAGCAATCAAACTACCTACAAGATATTTTGCTGCAGAAATAGGGAGGTTTAATTCTAAATGACAGAAGAGTAGTGGAGCTGGGTCCTGACTTCAGAATAGGAATTTGCTAGGTTATCAAATGCTAGGAAAGCATTCTTGGGAATGGGTTTAAAAGACATGGAAATGTAAGAACAACATAAGCACCATCTAGCATTTGCTGAGTGCTTTCATGCTATTTCTTTCACTTGGGCTATTTCACTTATCCTTCACACACACAGAAAATGTCTATGAAATGATTCCCATTTGATAGGTGAGGTAAGTGAATCACAGTGATAGTAAGTATACCCTGGGTTTCACAGCTAATAAACGGGAGAATCTAGGGATCAAATTCTAGTCTACTTTTAATCACTACATGTCCTTATTGGCACATTCAGAAAACTTTGTTAATTCAATAGATTGGAATAGAGTGAGTGAAGTAGTGACTAATGACAGTGATTGGATAGGCAAAGACTAGCGGATGGAATGGGGCTATAGGTTGCACTAAGGAGTATGGACTCCATCATGGAAATGGGGAATACTGAAGGGTTAAAGCAGAATAATAATATATTTAATATTGCAGCTTGAAAACAATATTTTGTTTTCAAGTCAGAACTGGGCTAAAAAACGCAGTATCGTTATGAAGGAGAGGAGCTTCCAGAAGCTATTCAGACCTTTATCATTTTAAAAAGCAATAATAAAGGTCTGAACTAAAGCAGTAGCAGTGGGGATGGAAAGCATTCAACAAATGAGAGAGATGTTAAATAAATAAAATTAATAGGATTTAATAACAGTAAGGAAAGTGGAGAAGCCTAGGATCTATTCTGGATTTGTGGCTTGGGTAATTTTATGAATGCTGAGGCCCTATCTCACACAAACCTAGCAGAGTAATTGGTGTACTATAATCACTCAGCAAATTGTTAACAGTTTGTTATATAATGAAAGGTGTAGCGTACTGACTACCATAAGACTGGGGTTTTGCTCTTGATTCTACTGCTGTGTTAACCACTTAACCACCCCAAGGTTTTTATTTAATTTATCTTTTAAAAATAAGCAGTTTTCACACCAAAAAGGAAGAAGCCATTGTGTGCCTCCATCACCTGTGATACATTCTTGCCAAACAATCAAACTTGAATCTGATGACGTCTCTGGTTAGAAGAATTACAGGGAACACAAGGATGTGTGAAATGACACCACTGGGGTGCATTCAGCAAAATCAAGAATGTGGGAAACTTTGTAAGACATAGTATATAGCTTCTATTTTTCTATTTTATTAGCAGGAGAAAAAAATTTTTTTAAAAAAAGGAAACAATAGATTAAAATGACCTCGGGGACATATCTAGAGAAATTATGAAACAATTGGAGAAATGTTGACTGCTGACCAAATATTTTATAGTATTGATAAATTATGTTAATTTTGTAGATATGATGATATTATTATGTTTTCGGACAGAATTCTTACCTTCTAGAGATTTATACTGTTAGCAGACAACTGCCTGAGTTGGGGGGAGAGGGCTGTCCCCTCCCCTCAGAAGATAGATTTCAGATGAGTGACAGACAGCAGCATTATAGCAAAGCAATTGAATTTATTAAGGAAGCAAGGCAGACAAATTTGTTAAAAATACACTTGGCATATAGCACAGGTGGGCACCCAGCTAGTCTGAGCACCATAGCTGGTAAAGGTTTAGGGATTTTATATTTTTCTATCTATAAGTTTCAAGGTTCTTCTGCCGGATATCTTGGGTAACAAACTCGATTTCAAGGTCCCACTTTTACTTTGTTGTGCCTTTTTCCAGAATTTATGAGAACATTTGGCAATTTTTTTTTGTTATTTTGTCAAGTCCCAAGACTTCTGACTTCTTGGTTCAATGAGTGAGATAAAATTCCCCCTTCTCTCCCCCGCCCCCCACTCCCACTGTCCTGTATTCTCTGGTTAGGGAGGAGAGGTTCACCATTTGCTCTCAGGGTGTCCTTAGTTGGGGAAGATAAAGTCTTGTGATTTACAAGTGGGCTGCAAGCTGCCCAAACTGTTTGGCTTTGTTTAATTTTTTTTGTTTCAGTTTTCCTATTCCACTTGTCCAGGAACTTTCCTAGCTTCTTACTATCCTGCCACAATACTACAATATTTATGGATGAAACAATTATCTGGGGTGGGGAAAGATAAAACAAGATTGGCCATAAATTAATAATAATTAAATCGGTAATCGTTTAATGGGGATTCATGATACTATGCTTTTACTTTGTATATGTTTGAAATAACTTATAAATAGTTTTTTAATGAAATGATTGAACTAAGTGATCTCCAAAAGTTTTTCAATTTTAACATTCTATAATCTTTTATTTTCAGTGATTTATTTAAGCCTGATATATCCTTACTAACAACCCTCTAGCTAATCCAATCAAGCTCTACGTATAAATTGACTAGATTTATTCATGCCTAATCATTGGAACATTCTTTCTAAGGAGTAGTGCTAGAGAAAGAAAGCCACAGATCTTTACTGATTCTGCTTTTTCTATAATCAAAGGCTGTCCCAACAACATTTTTTGTTGCAATCTCATTATCATAATTGTCATGTTTATTTAAGCATGTTGTCATGGGTTAGTTCTCCTAGATGGCATTTGAATACACATTTGTCTCAGTGGCATGCCACAACCAAGTTGCGCTTTGCGATGTCATTTCTGGAGAAAACACTCACACTCAAGATCTATCCCTCTTTCTTACCTGCCACATGTACTCAGTTGTCAAACCCTATTAATACCACCTCCACAGTTTCTTTGGAATCCAACTTTCTCCCTTCTTTCTGGTTGTCTCTGTTTGTTCAAGTCCTCATTACTTCTTGCCAGGTTACGATAGTAACATAATCATGGGCATGTTGCCTATCTCCCCTTCTAAACAATTCTGTGATGACAGGATTCAGAATCAAATATTTAGGGAAAGTCCTGGTGCTGTCTTTTACTAGCTTAATTTTCTCAACCTAAAAAATCTGACCCCAGCTTTTCTTTCCAATATTATTTATTACTTCCTGCCTGCGAGAATACATTTCAATATGCTCTATAGAAGACTTATAAATAGTCAGGTCAAAAATATATTTTAAAACATTTTGCAGATCTTAATGGAAAGTGCAATAATCTAGAATTTTATGGAATAAATGACAAAATTTCCTCTTATTTATCAGAAAAAAATGCTAAAATCTTGGCTATACCAACATTCTATTTATTAATAAACCCTTATACCAGTGGTCGGCAAACTGCAGCTCGCGAGCCACATGCGGCTTTTTGTCCCCTTGAGTGTGGCTCTTCCACAAAATACCACGTGTGCACCCGCACGTACAGTGCGATTAAGACTTCGTGGCCCATGCACAGAAGTTGCTTTTCGGCTCTCAAAAGAAATTTCAATCGTTGAACTGTTGATATTTGGCTCTGTTGACTAATGAGTTTGCCGACCACTGCCTTATACAGTTTCTTCCATGTCTTCTACATCCACTTTTTCTCTCTGAAGCCAAAAGGTTGGGCACCAATCCTCACCTCTACAGTATTCTTCTCCTGAAATGTCTCACCATCAGCCTGCTTGCTCTTTGATAAACCCATCACTGGAAACCTTTTCTAGCCAGTCTAAGGTTTTATACCCCTACTCTGAGTTGCAGTATACATTTGCCTTCCATAGAGGCTTACTTGTTCAATGTTTGCCTGGTTTTTCTATTAATAAGTCTCTGGATTTAGGACTTTATATAGTCAGTCAATTGCTATAATAAATTAAGCTCTTGTAAGCTTGGGTGGTGGAGGAAACAAGCGACAGATTTTTTTATGCACTCATCTACTGCTGGATATTTGGGCTGCTTCCAAACCTTGGCTATGGTAAATACCGCTGCAATGAATATAGGGGTGCATGTAGTCTTTTGAATTAGTGCTTCAGGTTTCTTCAGATAAATTCTCAGAAGTGGAATTGCTGGGTCATAAGGCAATACCATTTTAAATTTTTTTTTAGGTAATTCCATACTGCTTTCCACAGTGGCTGCACCAATCTGTATTCCACACTGTTATCCATGTCCATGAGTTTTTTTTTTCTCTTTTTTTTCCTTTGTTCAATCCCTCCACCTCCTCCACCCTCAACAGTTGTTAGCCTTCTCTCCATCTATGAGTCTGTCACTATTTTGCTTGTAAGTTCATTAGATTCCACATATGAGTGAAATATGGTACTTGTCTTTCTCTGACTGGCTTATTTCACTTAGCATAATACTCTCCAGGTGCATCCATGCTGTCGCAAAGGAAAAGATTTCCTTCTTTTGTATGGCTGAGTAGTATTCCAATGGAGACTTGACTTGGAATAATAACACACAGTACAGTGTACAGATGATGTAGAATCATAAACCTGAAAATTATATAATTTTGTTAACCAGTGTCACCCCAATAAATGCAATAAAAAGAAAAAATAAAGATTTTTAAAAAGAGAGACATATTCCCACCCCCACCCCCCCACCGCCTCAGAGTTTATAATCTAGTCAAGCTCTCACTCCTCTCTTCCCTCCCAGGCCTCTCCTGTTTACATAAAAGTCAAGTAACGCTTTTCCTTACCCTACCGAGCTTCCCGGCAAAACGTTCATGCATTCCATAGCCAGAAATAGCAAATACCAAACTTGTACCTAATATAAGTTCTTATTTAAGAACTACCATATTCTCTTACTAAAATATTGTGTCCTTGTGTGGTAGTGGTGGTGGTGGCTATGTGTCCATGTCATCTGTTTTTTATTGTGAGTTTCTGGAAGGCAAGGACTGTATCTGTTTAAATTACTGTATGTGGAATCATGGAAACCACATCTATAGTTATTTACATGAGACTGACAGTTCTCATAGAATCTGACATCAGGTGAACATTAGTGAGATATATCAATCAAATTTTTTTTATCCTTTTTGAAAGAGGAGGAAAAGATGAACATTCACTGCTGTTAGCAGAGAGTTGATCTAAGAGCAGAGTACTTACAGACTATTCTCTGGATGTGGTTCCTATCTCCAAGGGAAAGATCCTAAATTTGTTTTTCTCCTTCCAAATCTTCTTTGGTTAAACCTGGTTGGATCTCTCTATAGCCTTCCCAGATACTTTACTTCTCTATGTTATCATCTACTTCTCCCTGTTGGCCTTCTTTCATTGGCATTTAATTTTCAAGTCTCTTTCATAAAACAAAGAAATAAAAACCCCACTTCAAATACGCTCCCACCCAGCTACTTATATATTTCTCTCTTCCTCTTGATGACCAAGTTTCTTAAGAGTTATCAACATTTAATGACCCAATTTCTTCAACTTCCACTCATTTTTCAACCCACTGAAATGTGACCTTTGGCCCCATAACTTTGTGGAAACTTGTCTCATAAAGGTTAGCAATGACTTCATTCTGGTTGAGCAATGAGTTCTTGCCTGTGAACTGGAATGAACACTTTTCAGTCACTTTCCTAGGTGATGTTTATAGTAGTAGGTGCCATGGACTGATTCCTCCTTTTGCAAAAACTCTACCTACCTGCCACATGAATGGCGCTACATTCTTTGGTTTTCTCTTCCCTCCCTGCCTGCTATTTCTCAATTGCTTTTATGTACTACCCTTTTTCCAGCTGCCTTTTATATTTTTAACATTAAGGTTTTTTTCAATTATAATTTACATTCAATATTGTTTTATATTAGTTTCAGGTATACAGCATAGAGGTTAGATAATCATATACTTTACAAAATGTTCTCCCTGATATTTCCAGTACCCAACTGACACCATCCATAGTTATTATAATACTAGAGGCTCAGTGCACAAAACTCGTGCACTGGAGGGGGGTCCCTCAGCCCAGCTTGCGCACTCTCCCAGTCCAGGACCCCTTGGGGGATGTCTGCCTGTGGGCTTTTCCTTACCCTACCCAGCTTCAGGGGGGATCAGGCCTAAGCTGGCAGTTGGACATCCCTCTCGCAATCCAGGATCCCTTGCTCCTTACCTCCCGCCTGCTCGCTCCTTACCACTCTCGGCTCGCTACTCCTTAGCGCTGCCACAGAGGTGGGAGAGGTTCCCGCCACCGCCGCTGTGCTCACCACCCATAAGCCCAGCTTCTGGCTGATCAGCCACTCCCCCTGTGGGAGAGCACTGACCATAAGGGGGCAGCGTTGAGCGTCTGCCCCTTGGTGGTCAGTGCACATCATAGCGACCAGTCGTTCCAGTCATTTTGCCATAAAGGTCGCTTAGGCTTTTATTATATAGATTATTGACTGTATTTCCTATGCTCTACTTTACATTCCCATGGCTATTTTGTAATTACCAATCTGTACTTCTCAGTCCCTTCACCTTTTTCACTTAGTCTCCCAATCCTCCTCCCCACTGGCAATCATCAGTCTGTTTTCTGTATCTATGAGTCTGTTTCTGTTTTGTTTGTTCATTTATACTGTTATTTAGGCTCCACATATATGTGAAGTCATATGGTATTTGTCTTTCTCTGGCTGACTTATTTCACTTAGCATGAAATAAGGTACATCCATGCTGTTGAAAATGCTAAAATTTCATTCTTTTTTATGCCCGAGTAATATAATCTATTGTATATATGTACAGCTTTTTATCCACTTGTCTATTGCTGGGCATTTGGGTTGCTTCCATAGATTGGCTGCATTGTAGATAGGCTGAATTGAACATAGGGGTGCATACATTTTTTTCGAATTAGTGTTTTGGGTATCTTCAGATATATACTGCGAGGTCTCCAGCTTGTCTTTTAGATGTTTATGTTTTCAGGGATCTGTCCTTATTCTTCAGATTGCCTCTGGATTATGTTTTTTATTCCCATGACTTTACTTACTTATCTTTTTTTACATATAGATACACAGATTTTCCTCCTGCATTTCAGGGTTGCATATAAAACTTATTGTGGAAATCTCCACTTGGAAGTTCCAAAATTATCTCAATTTCCCAACTGCCCTGCCTTCTTTTTTTTTGTTTGTTTAGTTGCTCATGCTAAAAATCTGGATGCCATCCTTGTCTCTATCTGTCTCTTACCACCCTACATCAGTGTAGTCCTGTCAGTTCTATATTCCTTGAATCTTATGTATCTCCACCTCCACTACAAGTTTTATTACTTGAGGCTACTCTTGTCTCACTGTTATTTACAAGGATATCTTTACATCTTCCTCTCCAATCTGTTTTACACACTATGGTCAAAATAAGCTTTCTAAAACACCAATAATACATTTTCTTTTTTAAAAATCAGAAACACCAACCAGAAAGAATGTATGCACCCTTATGTTCATAGCAGCACAATTTACAATAGCTAAGATTTGGAAACAGCCTAAGTGCCCATCAGCAGATGAGTGGATTAGAAAACTGTGGTACATCTACACAATGGAATACTACACTGCTGTAAAAAAGAAAGAGCTCTTATCATTTGCAACAGCATGGATGGACCTGGAAAGCATTATGCTAAGTGAAATAAGCCAGTCAAAGATAAGTATCACATGATCTCACTCATTTGTGGAATATAATGAACAATGTAAACTGATGAGCAAAAATAGATCCAGAGATGTGGAAACTTTGAACAGTCAAACCTCAGAGGGAAGGCAGGGGAGGGTGTGCCGTGGTGGGGGTGGGGGGGTGGGGAAGGAGGCACAGTAAGGGATCAACCAAAGAGCTTGTATGCATATAAGTATAACCAATGAACACAGACAATAAGAGGGATGAAGGTCCGGGCTCGAGGACGGGGGGTGGGCTTGGAGAGGTCAATGGCGGGCGGGGCTGGGGGGGGAGAGGGAGGGAGGGGGAATGAGACATATGTACTAGGTGTACCTGTTAATACTGGTGGATTTTGTAATAAAATAAAACATGATAATTTCAAGAGAAACATCAAAAGTGCTTTATTCAAAGTAATGTCCATCGCTAGCTACACATTTCCCCATCTTTCAGGTAATTTGTGGATTCATCCCAATAGAACTTTTCTTGTTTTGAGGCAAACCTATCAGAGACCCAATTTTCTACTTCTTCGTATGTTTGGAAGTGCTACTCAGAAAGTGTGTGTGCCATCAATCGGAACAAGTGGTAATCTGAAGGAGCAAGGTCTGGTGAATACGGCGGGTGGGTTAATACTTCCCAGGCAAGATCTTTTAACGTGTCTTTAACTGTTTAAAGTGTGTGATGGTGCGTCATCATGAAGCAAAATTACTTTGCCATGTCTTTTGAAACATTCTGGTTGTTTCACGATTAAAGTGTGGTTCAAATTGATTATTTGTTGTCGGTAGTGATCAGTATTAATGGTTTCACCTGGTTTTAGAAGCTCATAATACACCACACCTCCTGATCTCACCAAACGCAGAGCATTGTCTTCTTTCTGAAGCGATTTGGCCTTGCAGTCGGTGTTGATGTTTGACCTGGATCAACCCATGATTTTGTGCATTTGGAATTCTCAAAATAAATCCACTTTTCATCACCAGTCACAATTCGATGCATAAAAGACTTTCTTTCGTGCCGTTGAAGCAACATTTTACTGATGACTTTTCAGCTTACCATTTGTCTTTTGTCCAGTTGATGTGGCACCCATTTTCCTTCCTTTAAAATCTTTCCCATTGCTTGTAAACAATCAGAAAATGTTTGCTGAGCAACGTTTAATCTTCCTGCAAGTTGTTTTTTGAGTTTGACACGCATCTTCATCCAATAATGCTTGTAATTGTTGGTCTTCAAACTTTTTCGGGTGACCTGGACATTCTTTGTCTTTCACATTGAAACTATCACTTTTAAAGTGTTTAAACCAGCATTCACAAGTATCTTGAGATGGAGCATGTTTACCAGAAGCTTCCCAGCAACACTTTTCTTCAAAATAATGAATTATAACTTCCTGCAAATGCTCTTTTTTTTGGCATGAAATTCAACATTTTTAAGTGTAAAAATGCCTATGATGTTAACATCTTCAGAAAATTTGACATATGAAGTTTTGAAGCTTGCTGTCCATACAACAAAATAGCATATATATCAAATCGCTTATATATCAACATATGTGTAACTCCATCTATTGAAAAAAATCCGCATTATTAACTGGTACACCTAGTAATACTTTCAACAATAAAGAATTTAAAATAAAGTGTAAAAAAAATAATATATTTTCAATTTCTGCTTAAAATCCTCCATGATTCTAATACTGTCAGGATAAAATTTAAACTTTTCAGTGTTGCATAGACAGTCCTTCAGAATCTGACTCTTACATGTGACTCCATTCCTACCTCTTACACTTCCTGCCTCACACTAAGCTCAAGTCACACTGACATAGTCCATTTCCTTCCCTGCACCCCATATCTTTTTCTCAGAGCCTTGTACATGCTCTCATTGTCTAACTCTGTCATTTAGGACTCAGTTCTGAAGTCACATCCTTCAGGAAGCTTGTCCTGATTCCTATCTCACCTTGGTTGAGTACCTCTTCTATGTATTTCCAAAGCACTCCTATAACACTGATCCTTCTCTGTTGTAGCTGCTGCTCATCTCTCGTGCCCTCTGGATAGTTAAGCACAGAGACAGGATCTTACTTACATTACATCTCCACTCACCATAGAACCTGACATGGGGCATTTATTCAATAAATATTCTTGAAATAATAGTTGAATAAGAATGAATGAGTAAAAGACCATCTATCACAGTGTTTCTTAACCTTTTTTTTTTTTTTTTTCATTATTGCCCACTAAGGAGAAAAACTAAATTTAATATATCCCTAAGGAGAGACATTTAATACTATGGAATAAGATTTTGTTGAACAGAATTAAGCTTTAAAGGGCCACAAACCATTGTAATATCTAAGAATTATGAAGGGAAGGCCTTCATGTTTATATATACACCAGCCACAGTTGAGGAAAAACAAACAAAATTCTTTTCTACATATGGGCAGACTGAGGGATAATTTTATCTTGCTCTTTATTTAACGATTTTCTTTAACCCTTTCTGTGTTTTCAGCTAAAAACAATTTTTTACTTACCAGAATGCAGTAGTCGAGAATCTTCTGTTTCATGCTATTGCCTAATTATTCAGTTAGCTTGTGAATAACCTGAATGTTTCATGAATGTTTACTTTGTAGTGTTAAAATGCCTAATATTTTATCATATCAGCACATTCTTTAGTGAAGAACTAAGAAGTGTGTTCTCAGAAATCATCATTTTAGGGATTCCACCACTGACAAATATAGTCTTTTAGTTACTAGCTGGGGTTATATTTTTGGTGTTCCTTGGGTTTTCCATTGCCCTGGACCTTCTGCAATGACCTGCAATAATAACAGTTTGTGATTCCGCAAAGAAACAAATCACTGCCAGTCTTTACTTGTGGTCTGTTGTAATTCTGTGTGATATGGCTCACTCCACTGCACCAACTGTAGAAGTTACAATGGTCATTGGACATCTGAGGCCAGCTGGTCACTTGGTGGATATTTGTTGGATTCAGTTTGTTGTTTTTTCTGCTTAAACATATCTAGTGTGGATTCTTAGGGATACTTCTGACCTAACACATTCCAAACAAGTTTCTCTCTTATAGAAGAACTAGAGGCCCAGTGCACAAAATTCGTGCACGGGGGGGGGGGGTGACTCTCACCCCAACAATTTAACAATTTTCTTTAAACTTTTCTGTGTTTTCAGCTAAAAACAATTTTTTACTTACCAGAATACAGTAGTTGAGAATCTTCTGTTTCATGCTATTGCCTAATTATTCAGTTAGCTTGTGAATAACCTGAATGTTTCATGAATGTTTCATGCACCCTCTGCAATCTGGGACCCCTCAAGGGATGTCCAACTGGCCGTTTAGGCCCGATCCTACCTGGCAGTCGGACATCCCTCTCACAATCCAGGACTGCTGGCTCCCAACTGCTTGCCTGCTTGCCTTCCTGATTGCCCCTAACTGATTCTGCCTGCCAGCCTGATTGCCCCTAACTGCCCTTCCCTGCAGGCCTGGTCACCCCTAACTGCCCTCCCCTTCAGGCCTGGTCACCCCTAACTGCCCTCCCCTGCAGGCCTGGTCCCCCTCAACTGCCCTTCCCTGCAGGCCCGGTTGCCCCCAACTTCCCTCCTCTGCTGGCCTGGTCACCCCTACCTGCCCTCTCCTGCAGGCTTGATTGCCCCCAACTGCCCTCCCTTTCAGGCCTGGTCCCTCCCAACTGCCCTCCCCTGCTGGCCATCTTGTGGTGGCCATCTTGTGTCTACATGGGGGCAGCCATCTTTGACCACATGGGGGCAGCCATCTTGTGTGTTGGAGTGATGGTCAATTTGCATATTACTCTTTTATTAGATAGGATAATCTCTATATATAAGTCTCAGTTTATTACAGCTGACTTCCATACTGCACCCCTTCCAACGAGGCATTCATCTAGATCCTCTGACCTAAAAACTTCTAGTTTTAGGTGCTTTTCCCTCCTTTTGATACATTCTAGTTAGTTCATTGCTTTGCTCCATTCCCAAATGATTCTGTATTGCTTTCATGGTACTGCACCTTTAGAAAGAACTTTTTAAATATTGGGTAACTAACTGAATGACTAATTTCCTTGAATGTGTTCCTTGCTACTGAAGAGGAATCTTCCTTCTATACCAGAATTTGAGCTAGGGACATAAGTTCCTTCCTCCTCCTTACCCTACCCACAACCCCAAAGAATAAAATATCAGCTATTTAGATTCAATATTTTATTTTATTTTTTAATTTTTTAATTTTTCAATTATAGTTGAGATAACATATTATATTAGCTGCAGATAGATTCAAATTTTTAAATGCCTAAGAAATGCATTTCTCAGAGGGATTTTTAAACTCAAGATGATTGTCTATATTTTTATATTCTGCAGGCACAGCCATGCTTAAAGGCAAAAGATGAGATGACATGTCTCCCCTCAATTTTTAAAATCTAAAAAAAAATTAAGTAATTTATAATAAAATCAGATGGAATAAAGTTATGACAAGCTAAATGGTAGGACAAGTCAGAAATAAATCAGATTAAGCAAGAAATTAACAGCTCTGGAAAATATAACCTTTGTCACTATCATCACTACCACCATAAAAAATGCTGAAATGCCTATTTTTTTCCAAATGGCTGGCAAAGTCTCTCTTTTGGAAGAATAACATCTATATGTAAAAAATGGGGGATTTTGCACTTTTAGATAGAAATGTCTAAACACCTAGAAAGAGTTTTTCCTTAGTATAAATATAAAATTACACAACAGCCAAAATAGGCCAGATTTAATATTTTCATAGTTACATAAGGAAAATAGTACAATTGTGGTATGGTAGACTAGAGAGCCCATTAAAACTCACATTTTGCCATTTAATTCTACAATGTCAGAAAAAATCTTTTAAAACACATGGAACTCTTTGTGTTTCTTTAAATTTGATGAGCTGGCATCGGGAGGTGATGTCCTCCCTTGGTCCTGTGGCCTTACATTGGCGGGGGAGGGGAGGGGTTCTAGGGACTTGCCTACAATTTCAGGCAGATTGAAAACCAGAGCCAAGTCCTCCTTGTAATTATGTTTTCCTGTAAAAGCTCAAAACCTCCTGCTCCATATTCAAGTTCATACTTTATTAAGGTAAATGGGCAGAGTCTTTGCTTCTTTGGGTGCTACAGTGTCAAACTGTGAGAAGTTGCCACCCATGAGAAACCAGCATTGGTCTTTGTGGTGGAAGGAGTGCTGGCCACCATGAGAGACAGAAGTTCCCTATGGATTTGAATATTTTAAATTTGGTGGTACATTATATTCAGGACTAGAGGGTAACCTCGCAAAAGAGCAGGTTACTAGAACAACCAAATCGAAAGGACTGCAGAGAAGGCAGCAGGATGTATCAAATGAGGCACTGGATTACAAGGGGCCCACTCTCCAGCTGAGGAACCCATGGAGAAGTTACAGGCATAGTACCAGGGGAAGTTGGGGGTAGCAGGGCTGGGGGTGGGAGCAAAGATGGTGACAGAAAAAGATGGATCTAATGGAGAAATTAAATATCTTACTCTGAAAGGCACACAAAATTCAGAGCTTGACAAAGTTCTTCCATAGCACCAGTGGGAGAAAACATTTTGCCTTGTTTCCTAAAATAAAATTCATATTTTTATAGTTTGGTTAACACAATCTAGCCATTTGTCCCAAAATTTTTTTTTAATTACAATTTTCTAAAACATTCTTGCTAAGCAATAATAGTCCATTACTGCCTCTTTATTATTCTCCATGCCCTTTTACTTACACTTGCTATCACTATTTTATTGAATTTATAACTGGATTTAGTGTTGGTTAATTTGTCAATTGTCACTTTATAATATGCAAAAGACATTTTAAAACTCATGAAGTAATCTCTACATGTCAATAACTGTAATTTACTCTTTATAAACCCATTTCACAAATGGTATGTTTTATAAATGCCCTTGATCATGAATAATATAAGGAATTTCCAACACATTGTACAATCTTCATCCTATAGATCCACTCAGATGAAGGCATCAACCCCAAGTTGATAAGGTAGTGTATTACTGATTCACAAGACTTAATCATTCTCAGCAGAATAACGATGAAAATTAAAATTGATGCAAGTTGTACATCTAGGTTTCTGAACACTATAGTTTTTCAAAACATGTCTGAGAAAAATGAGAGCTGTCATGTCCTGGAGCAGAATGTGTAACAGTTCTTTCATCAGGCAGGACAATGAGTTACATCCTCTGGACTCTATTTCTGTGAAATATCTTTTCTTTCACCATTTTGATTTTTATCCCATAGATCAGTTTTGCCTTCTGCTGAACTTCACAGAAATGAAATTGTATAGTAAATCTTTTGTGTCTGACTTCTTTGCTGAGCATAATACTTTTATACACAACCATTTTGGTGCATGTACCAGTAGTTTACTGTTTTTATTGATGAGTAGTATTCCATCTATGTATATAAAAAGCCAGAGATTGGAACTCCGGAAGTACCAGTTGCTATGACACTCACTGTGGCCAGCAAACCTGTCGGATCAGGAGGGTGGGACCAGCAAGCCAACCTCCTGCAATCCTCCCCCAGCCGGCCCCACCCCCATGTGCCCCCACTACCCCAATCAGCCCACAACCCCTCCCCCTGGCTGGCCCCACCCTTGATCGCCCCCCCTACCCCAATAGGGGTGGGGCAGGCCAGTCAACCTCCTTCAGCCCCTCCGCCCACCCAGTCCCAACCCAGAACAGCTCCCCCACCCCGATCAGGGGCTGGACCGGCCAGCCTCACCCCCAATCAGCTCCCACCACCTTGATTGGCCCACAGCCCCTCCAGCTCAACGCTGGAGCTGCCCCCTGGTGGTCGGTGCTCTCCCACAGCAGGAGCGCTGCTCAGCTGACCAATGGGTGCCAGAAGCTGGGCTCATGGCTGGCAAGAGCAGCTGCAGCGGTGCAAGCCTTTCCCCACTCCGAGGCAGCGCTACCGTGCAGCCGCGTCAGGTGCAGCAGGCCCGGGATAAGCAGGAGCAGCGCAGCACCTGGCCCAGGCTCGGGATCCTCCCCAGCCGCCTGCTGCTTTGTGCACTACTACATCCCTTGGGGGATGTCAGACTGTTGGTTTCAGCCCAATCCCCGAGGGGTCCCGGATTGCGAGAGGGCGCAGGCCAGGCTGAGGGACCCCACCATTGCACGAATCTGTACACCCGGCCTTTAGTCAGAGTATAAAAGAGATGGACAAGGGCCAGTGCAATGCATTTAATAGTGTCTATAACCAGGGGAAATAACAGAACACACCAAGGGCTCCACACCATAGCGACCTCACCTCAGCTATGAGCCCTTCCACCCAACTGCATTGGGGGCTGAATTCTATCCAGGCAAGGAATGTGCTTACATGTACAAGGAACAACAAAGTGACTCCCAGTAGAAAAATAAACAAAGCCAGAGTAATTTTCCATGGAAACAATGGCATGGTTTATGCCAAATTCCACAGCCATTGAACACAGAATTTATGTGATACTGTGGACTTACACTTTTTGAAAAGTAAGTAAATAAAAATGTGAGGGGAAAATGGTGCCATTCAGACCATCAAAAATTCTAAGACTCATAGAAGATTGAATTTAGGATCAATTTGAATAGAAAGCAAGAGTTAATAACTTTTTTTTGAAGAAGAAGAAGAAGCTCTGAATTCAAAATCAAGACCTATAAAGAGCAAGTGTGGGCCATGAGACAATTAATGGCAATAAATTAAAGACGTGCTTTTAGGATGACCTAGCTGCCCACGCCCCTATGGAGATTTACATGTAGGACATATATAGGGGAGTGCTTCCTGGGATAACACTTTTAAGTGGAGGAAAAAAGCAGAATTGGGGAGATGGAGAAGTTGAGCTGTAACTCAGTGTTAAAACAGAGATCTCAGCCAGGGTCCTTCAGGGTTTTCTGGAATTAAGGCAAGGTGCCTAACTAAGCCTTTGTCCTCCCGCTATTTGATGACCAGTATTTCAATGTGGGCTGCCCCTAGCAGTGGGGGTAGGTTTAGATGAGCAGTTTCCTTCAGCTGAGAGCCATTCCTGCCTTGGGACTCCATGTGAACTGTCAGTGAAATTGGAAATTAAACTGGAATGTGTGGTTTTCCCTCCGGGCAGGATGCAAAGGTGATTTCCCGGGTTCTTGTCCAGGTGGATTAGTAGATTGAAGCCACAGACAAAAGGTGGTATAGGAAAAGGTGGAAATTTATTGTGAAACAAGCACAGACTGGCACATGGGGAGGGGAAGAGACCAACTAAGTCCCTCTTTTTTAAGGTTTATAAAGGCTGCAGTTCTTTGTGTCCTGATATCCCCTCTGATTGGTCACTGCAGCTTCAGAGCTCAAACCCCCTGTGGGGTTCACCTCTTTTTCTCTCTGTTGTTTTTCTATTCCCTGTGGCCTTCCTCTTTATTCTGTGAATGGGTGGCTTCCTCTCCCTTTATTCTGTAAATGTATAGCTTTTGGCAGCTCCCAGCCTCTTTACTCTGTGAATGTATGTCTTCTGGGGGCTCCCAGCTTTGCAGCCCTGTGGTTCTCCCCCATGAATGCCCTAATTCCTAAATCTCCCTAAACCTGCCCTTTTTACCCCTAAACACTCCTTTCATCAGCAAGCAACACTTCTGACAGCTGGGGGATGGATACCTCAGTCCTGACAGAAGAATGACAATTAACCAGGAAAGAAAGATGGAAATGCAGGAAGTAATAAAGAGGAATGGAAAGGGTAAATACATGAATAAATCCAAATTAATAGTGACTATAATGACCAAGTCTTATAAAGTTCAAAATATGTGTAAAATAAAAATGTATGATAACAAAAGTACAAAAGAGGGACAAGGAATAAATGAATATAAAGCATTACAAGGTCCTGATAGTGTCTGGGAAGGGGTGAAAGTACCAAATTTTAATAGGTCAAGGAGACACATTTACTTGGGTGACCACTTAGCAAATATCAAAAGATTATATAACTAACAAAGTTATAGATGAGTGTTAACGTAAAAAACCATTGAAACCTGTAAAGAATTTTTGTGAGTTTATTTGAGCCAAACTGTCGACATATGCCGGGAAGCAGAACCTCAACGAATTGAGATAATGCTCCGGAGAATGGCGGGATACATTTGTATTTATACATTGCAATCAAAGGAGGGGCATAGGAGGGTTACATGAAATTCATTGGTGATAGATTAAGGAGTTGGGATAAAGCAAAGCAGTGGGAAACCCCTGGGATTGGATAAAAAGTAAAATGATGGACACATACTTAGGTGGGTACAGGAACAATTAACATGCTAATGAAGGAATTTGTGGTATCTGTCCTGGCGCCCACCACATTAGGTTGTGCCCCAGGGGCTCCAGAAAAAGGGAAGTTACAAGTTACCCAGACATCTCACAGATATGTAATCTTGGAGGCAAAAGGCAAATGGGCTCAGTAAAGATCTAAGTTGATCTTTGTCAGGGAAGATACTGGCCTAGGATGTAACTGCCCACCATAACTGCGTTTAGTTAAAGTTTAATTTCAGACCATCCTTTGTGGTTACTTTAGGTCTCTGAGTTTGCAAGACTGTCATGCAGGCCTCCCCTGAGCCTGTCAGGTCAGCATGTGGCCCCTTTCGTCCACATGAGAAAAATAGAATCATAGAAAAATACTTGATTGCTCCAAAAGAAGTAAAAAAAAAAAGAGATATAAAGAAGATAGAACAAATTGGACAAAAAAAGTAAAAACAGTAAAAGGATGGTTATATTAAACCGAACACATTATTTATTAACTACAGGCCCAGTGCATGAAATTTGTACACGGGAGGGAGGTCCCTCAGCCGAGCCTGCACCCTCTCACAATCCGGGATCGCTGGCTCTTAACCACTTACCTGCCTGCCTGCCTGCCTGCCTGATCACTCCTAACCACTCGCCTGCCTGCCTGATTGCCCCTAACCTCCTCTGCCTCGGGCCTTGCTGCAGCAGCTTCATCTGGAAGGATGTCCGGAATGACGTTCGGAAGGTCATTCGGCTGTCCAGTCTAATTAGTATATTATGCTTTTATTATTATAGATGTACAAAATACTTTAATAAAAGAACAAAAACTTCGGATTAAATAAGAAATTACCTGTTAATATCCAAATCAATGTAAATTACGTCTTCTTTTTTTCTGCAGTAAAATTACACATCCTTCCCTTAGAAGTTGTAAAATGGTCAACGTTAGTGGTCTTGATCATTGAAATTGATTGCAAAGGTTCATCTGTTAATGAGATGAGATTTTGCATATTTCATCTTTGAAAATGTCTTTTTACACATATAGGTCCTACCAAGTACTGATATCAATCCATAAGCATGTAAATTTAATTGAGCATATTTATCACTTGGGAGGCATTTATAGAATTCTATTAGATTTATCTCTTTATATTTGCATTTTAGCCTGTCATACATTGCAAATTAATCACTTTCAATTGAAAAGTAAATGGATGCTTCTCAATTGCTTCCACTAAAATTCAGTTGAATGAATTTTTGTTGTTATTAAATGAACGTTGAAATATGAAAATTTTCTTTACACTTGTATCAAGGTCCAAAAAACACTGCTGGCAGTATAGTCTGGGCTTGGAAAATATATCTCCTGAAAATTTGTATGGGAATGAAGATTTCACTTCTTGTTTTAACTTTGACAGCATGGGAAATGTATAAAGCATTTCAGAAGTAACCAAAAATTATTGATTACATTTTCACTTACATAGTACTGATAGCCCCTATTAATTGGATCTTGTATAATATAGTAAAACAGTTCTATTCTCCATTTAAATTAACTTTTTTATTGAATTATTTTTGTTTACATCAATAATGATTTCATAGTTATTTTCATAGCTTTATAGCCCATTGAAGTACATTACCTTTTCCTTTGTTCTACTGACTCCAGACCTTTCATTTCAGCCTCCATTTACTCCTGATTTAGGATTTTCTATTAAGAATTTTGGAAACTAAAGTTGATTCCAGAGCATTAGTCTTGTCATTCAAAATGTTGCCACTAATTTTTACAGCATTGTCATATTTAAATAATGTTGTAAGAGCAAATAGTGAATTTATAAATTGTTGACAAAACTATTTATGTATCTTTTATTAAAACTAAAACTCATTTTAGTTTCTCTGAGGCTCAGTTTCCAATTTTTTAATATAGGGATCTTAATGTCTATTTTAAAGTCCTTACGAGGAATAAGGTAGTGCATATAGAGTGTCTGCTATTGTAATTCTACAATAAATCTTATTTCTTGGATCTTAAATTACCTAAATGTAACATTAAACATTAATTTATGATTTTTGCATAATGTATTCCTTTTATCTTGAACCATCTCAAATAGTTTGTTTTTCATATATCAGTTCACTTTCATCATACCATAAGGAAATGTAACAGGTTATTTTCTGAATCACATATATGTAAATGTAAAGTATCCTTTAAATATATATGTGTGTATCTAAATATAACATACATATATTTAAGACAGTCTGTCCTTTACTGCTTTATTATATCTATAAATACACTGCCTTTTCACTAATTAAACATTTTAGTGAGAAAATTAGGGAGGAAAATGAAAAGAGTATCAGCCACCATTCCTTGAGGCATATCATTCACAGACCATAGAAAAAGAACAAACCAGTTTGTGGAATATTGCAGCCTGAAACCAACCATTAGCAAACCAATGCCTTTCAAACCCAAAGGGTCACTTTGTGGGGAAGGGGGAACACTACATTCTGACGTTTCTAAGGATCTCAAGAGCAACACCCCATGGACCAATGTTTTCGTGGTGGCATCTTGTTAACTCATAAACCACAAAGTTTTGTGCTTAAACTGTGGTTGAAAATTTAAGCAGAAACCTGTAAATGAGTAGCTTAGTGTCTTAAAACCATATATTTATCCAAATGAAGGTGTGGCCCCCATGTTGCTTCCCTTCAGATGGCCAAACTTTGAAGAGCAGAGGGTTGGATCATTCTTAGGCATTTCTTACAAGTGTGTAGAGACTTCTTTCTTCTATTTTCTTCCCCCAAATATTATTTTCCTAGTTTGATGAAATAAGAGTCATCTTTTATATTTTCCACACTTGAATGTGAAGACTGTGGTGGTTGTTTTAATAACTCAGGATATTCACATGTTTCCACCCTGGAGCTATTCTAAAGAGAAACCACAGTTCCAGAAATAAGAAAAGCAAACAAAACAAAATAAACTAATGTTATGTCTTTTAGATTGCAGGTAGTAAGGTTACCAGTAAACAATGTTTGGCTCTACAAAGATATTTTCCCCTGCCTTTAAAATGTAAATATAATTAGATATTTCTGCTCGGTTTTATTTTGGTGCCCTCTCAATGTCAATGGCAGGTCAGAAGGGGGGATTGAATGAGGAGATGTGGGGTACTGGAAGACCACTCCTGCTTGCCTCTTGTTTGGGCCTCAGGGGTGGCTCATTCTGTTGGCCCATTCTCCTGATCCTTCTTTGAATCTTGGCAGAAATAACAGCAATATTTGGGCTTCCTCCTTTCTCATTTCTTATCCTTTCTGAGTGCCTAAAGACTCTAGAGCTTCTTGCCCTTATCATGTTTCGGAAGACTAATAAAGAGGCATTTATGTGTTTATTCATTCAACAAGTATCCTATATAATAAAAGCCTAATATGCTAAGTGTCCAGTCATCCAGTTGTCCGTTCAACCAATCAAAGCATAATATGCTAATGATATGCCAAGGATGCTCAACCGCTCTCTATGATGTACCCTGATCACCAGAGGGCAGACAGTCTACTGATTGACCAGTCACTATCATGTGCACTGACCACCAAGGGCAGATGCTCCGACCGGTAGGTTAGCTTGCTGCTGGGGTACGGCCAATCGGGACTGAGCAAGATGGGCCGGACATGCCCTGGAACCCTCTGGTGGTTCCTCCAAGGCTGGCCAACCTCCAGCGTCCTTCCCTGGCCCTGATCATGCACCAGTGGGGTCCCTCGGCCTGGCCTGTGCCCTCTCTCAATCCAGGACCCCTCAGGGGATGTTGGAGAGCCAGTTTCAGCCTAATCCCGCAGGCCAGGCTGAAGGATGCCTCTGGTGCACAGATTTGTGCACCGGGCCTCTAGTCTAGAGATAATCTACTATGAATATGGTCAAAGAGTTCTAGGTTGACATTCAAGGGCTTAAAAAAAAAATAAAGGATGACATCTGGAACTTACAGTCTAGAGAGAAAATACTAAATAGACACATTTCAAAAGTTATATAATATAAATACATGATTTAGTTGAGAAAGTGCTGGCCAATATTGTCCAACGGGTTGAACTTGGCATAGTCTGTCTGACAGATATAGAAAACAAAGAGTCTGTAAGGGTGGACATCATTTGTTTTCAAGGAACAAAAATCCTCTCAAGCTACCTTCAAAAAGGGAGCTGTAGCACAATACAGAAAAAAAAACTGGAATGTTGGGGGCAACCTCCCTGTCTCTGACTCAATCTTTGTCTCTCTTTCCATAAAAAGTGACTTCTCTTCTTCTATCTGTTCTGCTCTCCTCACTGCAAACCATCTTGTTCCATAAGATTTTTGGTTGCTGTTCTTCCTTATGTTCAGCTTGCATGTACCATGTTTGCCCAAATCCAACTGCAGTTCCAATACTAGACATGCACCTAACATAGATTCTTGAGTTGCAAGGAGGCCAATCTATGGATTTTGGACTAACATAAGATAGCTGAGGAGTCTATAGGTGGAAGACGTCAATTCTGAGCATAAATTTCTATAGCTGCTGTGCTGAGTTGATTCCCCAGTAAAGTATAAACAAGGACATTTTGAAAAAGTATCAGTAGTCACAGATATGATCTCTCTCTCTCTCTCTCTCTCTCTCTCTCTCTCTCTCACACACACACACACACACACACACACACACACACACACACACACACATACACACCTCTGAAGTCTGTACTTATTCCCATAGGTCTCTCTGGATATCTGATCACCAGGAGTGCCAGGATATGTCCTGAACTAGAGGGCCAAGTTAAGTGCCAGAAAAAGATCCTTCTGGGTTCAAGACAATTGTGCTAAAGAATGGCTTTTCAGAAAAAGATGAGTGAGGAGTTTATATCACAGAGGGGCTAGCAGGTTGTGAGTGTGAGGAAAAGGAAAAAGAAGAACAAAAAAATGCAAAACAAAACAAAAACCAAACAACTTACTGAACCAGCATTTATAATACAATACCCATTGACAGTATCCTGCAATATCGAGGACCTATCAGCTGAATACATTAATAGTGAAGAGATGATTATATGTCTTTTAATCATTTGACTATGGTTTGTGCCAATGAAGGTGAGTTAATATTTTTGGAGGATTCAAAAACTGGATATTAAAGGTAAACTAGGAATATAATAAAAATAGATGATCTCAGCTGTCTACATATCTTTGGCATAGTGGCTGTGACTCTTGAATTAAGTTCAGAAATAGCACCCCAGAATATATTTTCCCATAACCATTCTTCTTGCCTTTTTTATTAACCATTTAAATTGCACAATTCAGTAGTATTTGGTACAACCATCACCTCTCTGTAGTTCCAAATATTTTCATTATCCCCAAAAAGGGAAACTTCATACCATTAAGCACTTTGTGCCTTTTTTGCACTCATGCTATTTCCACCTTCCTGGAGGTACTGCCATTTCCTACCCATGTGGAAATTCAAATCAGCCTATGTTGGAACAAGAAACTCAGAAAAAAGAAATGAGGCAGAAGCTAGGACCATTCCCAGGTGGACTTAATGCCGCGATCTCTAGAGTTGGAATTTCTTTGGGAAGACCTGCATGTGGGCAGTAGGCTCTGGTCTTCTAATTATTTTCTTTTTATTTGTTGTACATGGTAATAATTTTACATCAATGGATATTGTATTATAAATGCTGGTTAAGTAAGTTGTTTGGTTTTCATTTTGTTTTGCATTTTTTTGTTCTCCTTTTTCCTTTTCCTCACACTCACAACCTGCTAGCCCCTCTTCCACACATATCATTCTCATTCATAACAACTAGTGTGTATACTTCCATTTCTTCACATGGTCACAGAATTACATACTGACATTTATCTACTATAGAATGCATGTAAATTTTTCTTATCATTTTTCCTTTAAAAATTGTTGTACAATGAGTATCTGTATAAACACCCATTTTATACATTTTACTCAACAACAAATACCTCATGAATATCCATCTCTTCAAATCAATTGTTTACCTCTGATTTATTTTGTTATGCCTGGCCAGTGTTGCTCAGTGGTTGAGCATTGATCCATGAACCAAGTGGTCGATTTGATTCTTGGTCAGGGCACATGCTTGGCCTATCAATGTTTCTCTCTCTCCCTTTCTCTTTCTAAAATCAATAAAAACATATTTTAAATAAATTTAAAAGTAAATATCACATGGTGTGATTATAACATAATTTATACTACAATTGATGGTCATTCACTATGTTTCAATTTGTTTATTTACTAGAGGCCCAATACACAAAATTCATGCAAAGGGCTCGGCCCCCGCCGTTACTGCTGCTGCCTCAGTCTCTGCCGCCACTGCGGCTGCCTCTGCCTCAGTCATTTCGGCTTCATCTGGAAGGTCGCCTGGAAGGACATCTGAAAGGACATCTGGTCTAATTAGCATATTATGCTTTTATTATTATAGACTAGAGGCCTGGTGCATGAAATTCATGCACGGAGTGGGCGGTCCCTCAGTCTGGCCTGCACCCTCTCCAATGCAGGACCCCTTGGGGGATGTTCAACTGCTAGTTTAGACCCAATCCCTGTGGGATTGGGCCTAAACCAGCAATCAGACATCTCTCTTGCAATCCAGGACCACTGGCTCCTAACTGCTCACCTGCCTGCCTGCCTGATTGTCCCTATCCCTTCTGCCTGCCTCCTGATCACCCCTAACTGCCCTCCCCTGCAGGCCTGATCACCCCTAACTGCCCTCCCCTGCCGGCCTGATCACCCCTAACTGCCTCTGCCTCGTCCCCCTCCACCGTGGCTTTGTCTGGAAGGAAGGCAGGATGACCAGAAGATGTCCAGTTGACCCAGTCTAATTAGCATATTACCCTTTTATTAGTATACTAGAGGCCCGGTGCACAACATTCATGCATGGGGGGGTGTCCCTCAGCCCAGTCTGCACCCTCTCCAATCTGGCACCCCTCGAGGGATGTCCGACTGCCCGTTTAGGCCCAATCCCCGGGGATTGGGCCTAAACAGGCAGTCGGACATCCCTCTCACAATCCAGGACTGCTGGCTCCCAACTGCTCACCTGCCTGCCTTCCTGATTGCCCCTAACCACTTCTGCCTGCCAGCCTGATCACCCCCTAACAACTCCCCTGCCAGCCTGTTTTCCCCTAACTGCTCTCCCCTGCAGGCCTGGGTCCCCCCCCAACTGCCCTCCCCTGCAGGCCTGGTCACCCCTAACTGCCCTCCCCTGCAGGCCTGGTCCCCCCCAACTTCTCTCCCCTGCAGGCCTGGGTCCCCCCCAACTGCCCTTCCCTGCAAGCCCAGTCGCCCCCAACTTCCCTCCTCTGCTGGCCTGGTCCCCCCCAACTGCCCTACCCTGCTGGCCTGATCGTCCACAACTGCCCTCCCTTGCAGGCCGGGTCCCTCCCATCTACCCTCCCCTGCTGACCATCTTGGGGCAGCCATCTTGTGTCCACACGGGGGCAGCCATCTTTGACCACATGGGGGCAGCCATCTTGGGTGTTGGAGTGATGGTCAATCTGCATATTACTCTTTTATTAGATAGGATAGAGGCCTGGTGCTCAGGTGGGGGCCAGCTGGTTTGCCCTGAAGGGTGTCCCGGATCAGGGTGGGGGTTCCCTTGGGGCATGAGGCAGCCTGGGCGAGGGGCCTGTGGTGGTTTGCAGGTCGGCCATCCCCCCGGTGACCCAAGCGGAGGCCCTGGTATCTGGGATTTGTTTATTTTCTATCATTGAAACTTTGTAGCCTTCAGCGGAGCCAAGCCTCCTGCTTGCTCCATGGCCGCAGCCATTTTTGTTGGGATTTATTTATCTTCTACAAATTGAAACTTTGTAGCCTTGAGTGGGGCCAAGCCTCCTGCTCCCTCTGTGGCTGCCACCATTTTTGTTGAGATTTATATATCTTCTATAATTGAAACTTTATAGCCTTGAGTGGAGGCCTAGGCCCGCCAGGGTGTGTGGAAAGCTTGGCTTCCTCCATTGCCGGGGAAACCCAAGCCTCCTGCTCGCTCCATGGCCACAGCCATCTTGGTTGGGGTTAACTTGCATACTCGCTCCTGATTGGCTGGTGGGCTTGGCTTGTGGGTGTAGTGGAGTGATGGTTAATTTGCATATTACTCTTTTATTAGATAGGATATTCTCTGTCTACTATTAATGAAGCCACTATAGGCTTCCTTATACACATGCTACTATGTGCTACTGGCTTGATTTATATGGGATTCCCAGGAGTGGTATTGAATCAAAGAATATAACTCATTTTTTAAATTTCAACATGTTTTCAGACCACTTTTCAATAAAGCAATAGCAATGCACATTTCCAATAGTAGTTCTTAGAGAACCATTTTTATTACATCTTTGTAGGTGTGCAATAATATTCACTATTCATTCATCTGTATCTTACTACTAGTTGAAGCATCTTTCTATATTTGTGGGATACTTATGTTTATTACTCATTCATATACATATTTCTTGGCTATTTTTTCTATCGCATATCTTTTACTGGGTCATTTTGTAATAGCTACCTACACTTTGTCTTTATGTTATTTTCTCCAAATCCATTGTTTATTCGTTTTTATTTTTTTTAAAATAGGTGATTTTCTTTTTTTCAGCTTTAATAAATAAGCACACCGTCATCTATAGATTGATATTGAGTCTCCTGAATTTTCCTGTAAGATTTGTATTATTCTTTTCCCCCATTTAATTCTTTAATTCACCTCAATTTTTGGTGGATCCTGTTTCATTATTTATTCATAATTTTATTGGTTTGTGCTAGTCAAATGTAAGCTATAAATTCCCATGTTTTTAGGCTTAAAACATTTTTTTGTAACTAAGCACACAACTGATTTTTGTAAATGCTCCATAGATGTATAGAAAAAATGTAAATTTCTACTAAAGGGATATTAAATTTCCCTGTGTTTTTGTTTAATGTTTTTGGCTGTAAGTAACATCCTATTCTAGAGTAGTTATTAATCAGACTTTACCACATTTTCCTTGTTTTGCTAATAGTTCAATTAATATATTTAGTTTCTGTATTGCATGGTATAATAATGCAATTCCATAAATTGTGACTTATTTAAAAATCTCCCTCTTTATATGATCCTATCTAATAAAAGAGAAACATGCAAATTGACCAAATCTCAGCTACGCCCACAAGCCATGCCCACCAGCCAATCAGGAGCGAGTATGCAAATTAACCCAACAAATATGGCAGCAGCCACGGAGCTGGAGCAAGCAGGAGGCTTGAGTTGCCCCCAGCAATGGAGAAAGCCAAGCTTCCCTCCCACCCTGGCCAGCCCTGGCCTCCGCTCAAGGCTACCAAGTTTCAATTACAGAAGATAAATAAATCCCAGATACCAGGGCCTTTACTTGGGTTGCCGGGGGGCGTGGCCGGCCTGCAAACCATCACAGGCCCCTCGCCCAGGCCACCCCACACCCCAAGGGAACCCCCACCCTGATCCGGGACACCCTTCAGGGCAAACCAGCTGGCCCCCACCTGTGCACCAGGCTTCTATCCTATCTAATAAAAGAGTAATATGCAAATTGACCATCACTCCAACACACAAGATGGCTGCTCTCATGGGGTCAAAGATGGCTGCCCCCATGTGGACACAACATGGCCGCCACAAGCCGAAACCGGTTTGGCTCAGTGGATAGAGCGTCGGCCTGCGGACTGAAGGGTCCCGGGTTCAATTCCGGTCAAGGGCATGTATCTTGGTTGCGGGCACATCCCCAGTGGGAGGTGTGCAGGAGGCAGCTGATTGATGTTTCTCTCTCATCGATGTTTCTAGCTCTCTATCCCTCTCCCTTCCTCTCTGTAAAATACCAATAAAATATATTAAAAAAATAAAATAAAAGATGGCCACCACAAGATGGTTAGCATGGGAGGGCAGTTGGGAGGGACCAGGCCTGCAAGGGAGGGTAGTTAGGGTTGACCAGGCCTTCAGGAGAGGCAGTTAGGGGTGACCAGGCCTACAGGGGAGGGCAGTTAGGGGCAATCAGGCTGGCAGGGGAGCAGTTGGGAGCCAGCAGTCCTGGATTGTGAGAGGCATGTCCTACTGCCTGTTTAGGCCCCATCCCAGATTGGAGAGGGTGCAGGCTGGGCTGAGGGACACACACCCCTGTGCATGAATTTCTTGCACCGGGCCTCTAGTTTAATATATTGGGATTTTGAGGAGCTACTCAGTTAACAACATTACTCTTTCTCACCTAAATAGAACAAATTAAGAAGTAAAAGCAAATGGATGGTATATACAGGAGAGCCTTCATAATTTGCAGGGCCCAGTAATTATTATTAAGAATTTCAAGACAAGTATAGCCAGGGACTTGTAAGCACAGGGACCTTCTAAGCATGAGGCCCTGCTCAGGGTGTATGGAAGTCTAAATAGCAATCTTGTTCCAAGTGAAGTTGATGGAGGAGAGTTAAATGGGCCTGCGGCTCAGACTTACTCTGCTGGTGACTGACCAATAGCATATTTTTCTAATCAGTAGTCCAACTCAGATGAAGTATTTAAAAAGTTAATTCTATATAATAAAAGCCTAATATACAAATTGTCCCCTCAGGTGGTCATTCGACCAAGAGTTCAACTGGGAGTCTGACCACTCACTATGACGTGCGCTGACCACCAGGAGGCAGCACAAAATATGGCAGGTGTCAGTGATGCAGCATTGGCAGCAGGCAGCAGTGGAGGTGCTGATGGCCCCGATGGGCCCCGATGACAGCGGTTTGGTGGTGGGATGGTGGAGCAGGTAAGCAGGCGGTATCAGGCCAAGGTGGGTGTGAGCGGGGGCTTGATCGCCCTGCAGGTGGTGGAGGGGTGGCGTGGGGAGCTGTCACCCAGCTCCTAGGTGCTGAGGGAGTGAAGGGGAGCCCTTATCAATCTCCCCACAAGTGGGATGGTGGAGCAGGTGAAGGGGCAGCGCCAGGCCAAGGCAGGGTGCCAGGCAGGGCTGCAGGGCTGTGAGGCTGGGGGCCCAAGCTGGGGCTGGATCTCCGCAGGCCATCCCGAGGGACCCCACCCATGCACAAATTCATGCACCAGGCCTCTAGTAATTTACTAATATAAATCTGGAACTATACAAAACTGTTAGGTGATGACATCATAGATGACTGTGTCATCAAAGAAAATTCTGAGTAATGCCATCAAGTCTCCTCTTGACTATTTTTTGCATATTCTATGTTCTCTTAACTTTTGCAAACAGATTTGCTGCTGAGTCATAGATGCTAGATGTCCCAGGAGATTACCTCGCCCTCTTTCTCCACACACTAGGAATAGCACAGACTTTGGCCATGTGCACTTATCCCACACCAGACTAGAACTGGCCTTCAACCCTGTACTAAAGAGGCCACCCCCAGTGATGAGAAGGAGCTTGTTCTTCATAGCAATTTCACTCCTGGCTTTACTTCTGAGAAAACAGAAGTGAAGGACACAATTAGTGTCAACAATGATGGGGTGTGTTTATTTTTTCATGCTGTGACACCCAACTTCTGGGTCGAATTCTGAGGTCAGTACTTGAGCGACCACCCAATGGTTTAATTCTTTTTAGTTGTTGCTGTCCTGGAGGAGTAAGAACTAAAAAAGTAAGGGTCGTCGTGACTTGCTGGGAATATGGCATGTCACAAAGAAAAGAAAATGCTGTTATGTGAGCCACCATTGTGCACAAGGCATTCCAATTCCTCACACTGAATAAATTGCTAGTTGCTGTGTGCTATGAATAGATGTAGACACAGCCTTAAGATTTGCAGAATCCAATCAGACATTCTAATAGAGAGGTGTGCTTCAACAAGTCAGGAAAAAAGAAAATAATTCAGAATTCCACTAATGATTTTTAGCCAGTGAATAGAAATACATTTACATATCTTAAGAATCAATGAAATATAAACTTTAAGTGTGTAGCCACTAAATGAGGATTTCAGATTAACTTAACTTGAAAATTGGGAATAAAATTATTCAAATCTGAGGGAATGGGTAAAGTACCCAACTTTTCCTTTGTGTGGAGTCACTGATATAGCAACTGTAAAAGGGTTCACCTACCAGTTTCTTAAACAAGGATCTTTCTAGTAGAATCCTGATTGATATCCCTTGTACTTTAAAAACACTCAGACAACAAACCAGAGTGCTGAGAAAAAACCTAACAATATTTTCATTAAAAAAAAAAACTTAAAAATTATTTGGAGTGACCTAATTGTTCATTTTTAGGGAATATGCATATTTTAAACTTGGGAAAATTTAACATTAAGCATAGAAATTATAAATATAATTAAACCTGTATTACTCATGTTTTGAATTAAGGAATCAACATATTTGTCATTCTAGATATTTATCAAGTTTAAGAGACTCTTCTAGAGCAACAAGTCAGCCTTGTAATTTAATGTAAAGAAAACTTGTTGGTAATTGATAATTTGAATCTTATATTTGCTTTCTATTTTCTTGATTTCTGTTCTTATTTTTATTATTTCCTTTTTCTATTTCCATTAGCTTATATTTCATAGTCATTTTTCACCTTCTTGAGATGGATAATTAGATCATTAATTTTTAGTCTTTCTTGTTTTCTATAAAATAAACCTAAGGCTATAAGTTTCTCTCTAAGCACAGCTTTAGCTGTATCTCATAAGTTCTAATAAATAGTATCTTCATTACTTTCCAGTTAATATTTTATTAGATTTATTATGATATGTTCTTTGATGAATTATTTAGAAATATATTGCTTAATTTCAAAGGTATAGATGTTTCCAAATCTTCTTTTTATTTTTATTTCTAGCTAATTTCTATCATGATCAGAAATAGTACTTTGACTTCAATCCTTTGAAATGTGTTGAGAATTACTTTATGTCCCACATTTGGTTGTTTTTGATAAATGATCCTTGTACATTTGGTAAGATCATCTCTTCTAGGGTTATTTGGTACAGTGTCATATATATATTTCAATTAGGCTACATTTGTTAAGCATGTTATTCAAATATTCCAAATCCTTATTTTTTTGTCTATTGTATCAGTTACTGAGAGAATTGTGTTAAAATCTTCTACTAAAATATAAATTCATTTATTTTTAAGTTCTGTCATTTAAAAATTGTTTTATTTCAGGTTATGTTACTAGATTCATACACATGTAGAGCTGTTGCATCTTCATGATAGGCAGTATTTTTATTATGATAACCTTCTCTATGTCTGATAAAGGTTTTAGCTTAGTTTACTTTATCTGATATTAGTACTGTTTTACCACCTTTCTTTCTGGATTATGTTGGCATTGTAAATACTTTCCAATTTTTATTTTCCAACATTTTGGTATCCCTCTGCTTTAGGTATGCCTCTTATAAGTCTCATAATTTTTTTTGTTTTGTTTTGTTTTTTTTTTTCCCATTTTGGTTTCTTTTTGTGCTGGTTGTTCTGTATACCATTTCCCCCTCTGATCTGTTTGCTTTCTGTATGCCAAATTTTTGTTGATGTATTTCATGTACTGTTATCTGTTCTGTTTGATTTGCCTTTCCCTTCTTCATTAGGTTTAGAGAAAAAAATGTCAAAGCTTTTGTTCTACATCTGCCTCAGACATTCCCATGGTCAGTGTGCATGTCTTATTATTATTCATTCTCATTAACTACAGTTCCTTTATAAGCCCTATTTTTTGGATCCCATTATTTGACCATCATCCCTTAGATTTTCAGCTCATTTTCTCCAATACCCTATCTCAACAGTTCTTTAAATCTGCCTTTACACTGTTCCTCCTTACACAGCTTAAGTCTTGTGTTCCATCATTTTAATCTACATGTTGTATATAATTGCCCCCCACCCCTGCCTAGTTGAAGTAGTATGTGGAACCACAACTCTGATTAAATCCACCTTTCTGCCTAGTTTGCCCATGGATCTGTTCAACTAAGCATGGCCAGAGAAAAACCACACTGGTCTTGCTTCATCATCATGACCATGAATTTCAAGGGGCTTGCTAATGCTGCCTCTCAACCATACTATGTTTGTCTAATTATTTGTTCCCTCTGTCTCTACTAGCTACTATATTATGTCTTTCCTGATCCACACTCTCAGCTGATGACCTGCTTTGACAATTAACTAAGAAAAAAAATAAATCACTTAAAACTGGCACAGCCTTCTAGCACCCTTCCCAGCCCACATACCAGCAGGTCCCCATGTACTCTGCATCTATATGTCATTATAGATGAACTTTCTGTGCTATGCATTAAAATCCACCTGCTCTTACCTAATCAAGGCACCCATTCCAGAAATCCTCATCTGTCTCTTAATTTAAAAATTTCTTGCTCTACTGTTTTATCCCCAATAGTACATACACGAGCAGTTTTTCACACACTATTTCAGAAAACCTCTCTCTGACACCATACTGCTGACATATAAATCAGAAGCTTATGTGTGAATGAAAAAGTACATTAAGTAAATTAAAAAATAAGGGACAACTTGTGGGAAATATTTGCCACTCGTATCACAGAAAACGGTCCATCTTCATTATTAAAAAGCTTCTATAAATCAATAAAGTCACATCACAACATTGGTAAATTATGAATGAGAAGTTCAGAGAGAAGTAAACTTGACTCTTAAGCATATAAACGGATTCTTAAGAGAAATTAAAAAACCAACAGGTACAATTTTCACCTTTCATATAGGCAAAAGTGTAAAATTTTATTAGTCTCTGTGAAGTATTGGTTTAGAAGCCTGTGTCTGAAGCCAGACTACATGTGTCAGCCCTACTAATTGGGGGGTTTTGAAAACATTTCTTGACTCTCTGTCCCTTAGTTTCCTCATGAGTAAAACAGGAATCATAACTTACCTACCTCATAACAGGAATATTTTAAGGATTGAATATGTAAATTTGTGTAACATGCTTATAGCTGCTCCTGACACAGAAAAAAAAAAAAGCTGTTACCATTAAAACAATATTTTGAGGTGGCAGAGGCTATGAGATCATAGTCAACCTTATTCATTGATGGTGAAAATCTAAATTATTACAATTTGGCAGAATCTAACGAAGTAACAAATGAATATGCCCTTTAACTAAGCCAGTGGTCAGCAAACTGCAGCTCACGAGCCGCAGTTTGCCGCTCTGTTGACTAATGAGTTTGCTGACCACTGACTTAGACTCTTGATTCCAATAATTACAGGCTGTTGTTGTTCCTTGTGATTAAGCCCCTATCCCAGTCGTCGGCAAACTCATTAGTCATGTGGCTCGCGAGCTGCAGTTTGCCAACCACTGAACTAAGCAATTTCACTTCTGCAAGTTTGTCTTGCAGATATACTTCACACATTTGGAATGATGTTGTACACATTTCTTAGTGCATTACTGTTTGCAAATGACCATCAATAGAATATCAATTAGATCCATGCATTCCTTGAGAATTCACCTTTATCTCTGTGTGCTGACATGTAGATTTTTGGTTATTTTATACTAGAGACCCGGTGCATGAAATTCGTGCACAGGGAGGGGGGGCGGCCTCAGCCCAGCCTGCACCCTCTCCAATCCGGGACCCCTGGGGACCCTTGTGGGATCAGGCCTAAACCAGCAGTTGGACATCCCTCTCACAATCCGGGACCGCTGTCTCCTAACTGCTCACCTGCCTGCCTGCCTGATCGCCCCTAACCACTCTGCCTGCTTGCCTGATCTTCCTAACTGCCTAACTGCTCTCCCCTGATGGCTTGATCCCCCTAAGTGCTCTCCCCTGCCAGCCTGATCCCCCTAACTGCTCTTCCCTGCTGGCCTGATCACCCCTAACCACCTCTGCCTAGGCCCTGCCAACATGGCTTTGTCTGGAAGGATGTCTGGAAGATGTCTGGTCTAATTAGCATATTACCCTTTTATTAGTATAGATATAACAAGATATATTTTTTTAAATAAAAAAGGCACAGGGCAGAATACTCTTGCATAAGTGCTACCTTTTGTGTAAAAAGGAAGGATAGAAATAACAGTAATGTTCTGTGTATACTTGCATATGCATAAAGAAGCTCTGGCTTCTGGTCACGATGGCCGTGCAGGTAAACATGGTACTCACTGCCTCCCACAATCACATCAAAATTTGCTACTAAAAACAGAACAACCATCATTCAGAACACCTGAAATCTAGCTGAATGAAAGTCCTACAACTAAGGAATTAAAGACTAGTAAGAGGGGTGGATACATGGGGCAGAATCGCAGAGCAGGCTGGTCCCACGCCCATATATGGCAGTTTAAAATCGAGAGGGATATCTTGACTGTGGAGGTTTCCCTGAGGAGTGACAGGTCCCTGCCCCACACCAGGCCCCCCAGATCAGAGTTCCAGTGCCAAGAAGAGAAGTCCCCACAACTTCTGGCTGTAAAAACCAGCGGGGAATGAGGCTGAGTGACACGGAGGCTGCAGAAGTCTTAGGCAGCTCCCCTTTAAGGGACCCCACAGAGACTTACTTAGACTCACTCCCTTTGAACTCTAGCTCTGGGGAAACAGCTTGTAAAGAACCTGGGACATTTGGGGAGGAACAAACTTGTCTGGAATCAGGATGAGAGATGGAGGAGCAGCTTTCTCCCAGACAGAAGTTCTGGCAGAGGCCAATGTTCATTTGTTGAGCTTTCCCCAACACAGAGCTGACAGGCTGCACCATATCTGAATCTCCATCAACCTGGCTCACACTTTTTGACTGGTCCTGGTGATTCCCTGAGACCATGCCCTCCCTATTGCAGGCCCATCCAAGCCATTTCCAGTGGCTTTTCCATACAACTAGCCTCTCTTGACTCATGTTTAGGACTTTGCTAAAATCCCTCAAACAAGCAACAGCTGACATCTGCATGCCCCATACCTCTCAAAAAGTGGCCCCAGGCCCAGCACTAGCAAGAGCCCAGCCTCATTCACTGCTTGGCCTCTCCTGGGAACCTCCAAGCTCAACAAAAATAGCAGCCATCTTCAGATTGCTTTGTAGCTCATGCTGGATAGCCCCGTACATGACACAGGCAAAGGCTGACTTTGTATCTCCCAAGAGACCCCAGAGCCAGTGTACCCTGCTGGTCAACTTCAACCACACTGTATTACAACCCTACCACATCTATGAATGACACACTAAAGGGGCAGACTTGGTGAGCACCAACACCCCACTGAAGCAAGTCCTGCTCCATAGGGATGGTTCCTACATAGCAGCTCTTCAGCTGGAGTCACAGCCAATCTTTACAACCAATTTTCCAGTGATGCCAATGTAAATCAAGGCTCAACTACAATAGGACAGTGCATCCAGCTCACATGGGGATTCACCTGAAGTTCCCACCTCAGGTGACTGGAGAGGCTAAGCCACTGGGCCTTACAGGACACCTGCTACACAAAGCAGCTCTACCAAGTCCAGGAAACATAACAGATCTACCTAAAACATAGAAACAGATACAGGGAAGCAGCCAAAATGCAGAGACAAAGAAATATGTCACAAATTAAAGAACAGGAGAAATCTCCAGAAAAAGAACAAATGAAATGGAAGCAAGAAAACTACCAGACACAGAGTTCAAAACAATAGTTATAAGGATGCTCTAGGCAATTAATTAGAACTTCAAAGAATTTAGTGAGAACTTCAAGGAACTTTGTGAAAACATCAACAACATAAAAAACGACCAGTCAGAAATGAAGGATACACTAACTGAAATAAATAATAATTTATAGGGGGTCAACTGTAGAGTAGAGGACACTGAGAATCAAATCAAGAATTTGGAATATAAGGAAGCAAAAAAACAAAACAAAAAACAAACCACCCAATCAGAAGAGCAAAAATAAAAAAATTCAAAAATATGAAGATAGTGTAAGGAGCCTCTGGGACAACTTCATACCAACATTCACATTATAGGAAAGTAGAAGAGAGGGAACAAGAAATTGAAAACCTATTTGAAAAAACAATGACAGAAAAATTCCCTAACCTGGTGAAAGAATTAGACATACAAGTCAGGAAGCACAGAGAACCCCAAACAAGATGAACCCAAAAAGGTCCACACTAAGACTCATCATAATTAAAATGCCAAAGTTAAAGTCAAAGTGAGAATCTTAAAAGCAGCAAGAGAAAGGCAGTTAGTTACCTACAAGGGAACGCCCATATGACTATCAGCTGATTTCTCAACAGAAACTATGCAGACCAGAAGGGAATGGCAAGAAATAGTCAAAGTGATGAAAAGCAAGGACCTACAACCAAGATTACTCAACCCAGCAAAGCAATTCTTTAATTTAGAATTGAAAGTCAGATAAAGAGCTTCACAGACAAGAAAAAGTTAAAGGAGTTCATCACCACCAAACCAGTATTACATGAAATGTTGAAGGGTATTCTTTAAGAAGAGGAAGAAGAATAAATAAAAGATAAAAAATATGAACAATAAAATGGCAATAAATGCATATCTATCAACAATTTAATCTAAAAATAAAAATAAACCAACAAGGAATTTAATGAACAAAATAAACTGATGAATAAAATAGAACCAGAGGAATTGAAACATGGAAGAGACTGACGAATCTCAGAGGGAAGAGGGGAGGGAGGCCAGGAAGAGATTAACCAAAGAACTTAAATGCATATATGCATTACCTATGGATATAGATAATAGGGTGGTGAAGGCCTGTGGCAGAGCAGGAAGTTAGTGGAGGGGGGCTTTGGGGGGAAAAGAAGAGGAACATCAATAATACTCTCAATAATAAAAGTTTTTTAAAAGAGAAACTCTGACACAATTCACAAGAAAGTATTAACAGTTGTTTCTAGGGGAGTAGGCAAATAGGCTTAGAAGTTAGAAAGGAACTTTTCACTGAATGCCTTCTTTTACTTTATGATAGATTTTACTCTATGATAGATTGGGGAAAATGCCAGAATATGTCAGTTCTCTGCCTAAAACTCTCCAAATGATTTTCACCTTTCTTAGAGAGCAATTTAGTCTTTACAATAACCTAAGGCATTACCCTTACCCAGAAGTTTTGACTTCAGGTTAAAGACATTAGTACATTATTAAAATGTTTTTTAAGTGTTTTTCCCTAAGGCAGTGGTTGGCAAACTCATTAGTCAACAGAGCGGCAAACTGCGGCTCACGAGCTGCATGTGGCTCACGAGCCGCAGTTTGCTGAACAGTGACCTATAGTGTTCTAAATCATTTGTCTCTCCATCCTCTTCTATCACTCTCTGCACACTCACACAGTCATACCACCTTCTTGTCATCCTTGAAAATGTCAAACATGCTCCTGCCTCAGACCCATTGCTATTGTTCTCTTGTTTTCAGTACATTTCCTTCAATATACAGGTGGCTTGAGGCTCTATTGCCTATTTTCTAGATTTATTTTAGCCTCTAATCATTTTAAACTCTCTTTTTGGTTCAGTGTGCTTCTTTTCTCATTTTTATCTTCTATGTCACTTGCTGTGCTATCTGCAGAATGCCCTTTTTTAAGGTCCTTTTAATTTTGCCATATTTTTTGTGATAATTTTTTCTCTTACTTTTTCCCGAGTTCTTTTATGGGTTTTTATGTATATTTTGTACCTCATTTGATAAAATCAATCACGTTTGTTTAAACTGATGACAAAATATTTGTTCACAACATTTATCTGATCCAAGGAAATAGTATTCTGATGAGTGCTCTTCACCTATCTTCTTTGCATTTTCATTTTTTCCTTGTAGAACTTTTGTGTAGATTCTTTACTGATTCTTTTCAATAATTCAATATTTAAGGTTTCTGTTTGTTTATTTGTTAGTTCTGAACCAGCTCTTTGAAGGAAATTTTTGAGAGAGGAAGAAGTGGGGGACTAGTTCCATGCTATTTGGGATTTTCCTTATAGGATTTATGAGAAAGTTTATGTAGCCTTTACTATTTCCCAAATAGTTGGAATAGGCAGTTTTTTTTCCTTCACAATACATGTGTTGTGTTCTTCCCTGCTGCCATAGAGAAACACTGCTTCTTGGAAATATGGCTTGTGTAAGTGAAATTTCATTCAGCCATACTTGTTCTGCATCTGGAATGAAGCTAGTTGGGATCCCCAGCTTCCATCTCTTGCCCATCCCTACATCCTTGCAAGCAAGGGATATTGTTTTTGCACATCTGTGTGCTCAGAACAATTTTGCAAAGTGTAAAATATGCAGGTTTTTTCTGAAGTCTATAGCAACTGGATCCTATTGTCAATTAGTTCTCTCACTGTATTATCTTCTCCTAATTTCCTCCCTTCTGACATTGTTTACTGTTCACTTTGTTTCTTTTGGATTATTTTTGGCTGAGAAGGGGGAAATGTTGATTTCATGTTCAAATTTGAAATTCTTTGTACCTTAACTTTCCTGGATCACTTTATAAAATGACAGTCCCATCAGGTGAGGATAAAAGCAGAACATGGAGTTGATAGGCCTATTTGTCATGTACCAGCTACTCTACTAACACTGGAAATAAAACATTGAACTAGACAGACATTGTTTTGTGGGGCTTATATTCCAGTTATAGAAATTTAAAAATTAATAAGAGTAGTTACCTAAATAGAGTAGTTAAAAGTTATAGTAAGTGCGCTGAAGAAAAGAATATGCCAGTTTACATCTTTGAATCTGACAGCTGCTGTAATTAAATTCAGGTTAGATTTTTTTTTTTGTTTTATTGCTTTATTATTTTCGTGTTATTTCTTTAGTTTTAAAGTGGCCTTTAAAACTCCAGGCACCAGCTGTTTTTATTTGGCAAACTTGGAAATGCATGTTCTATCCATTTGCCAAAATTGACTTTGTGGCTGGCCAGAGATTCACAACAGAGTTTGGGTAACCCACAGTTTCTTTTCCATAGAATGCCACAAAGTTAATGAGTTATCTTTATCTTCGTGGGAACTTATTTCTGAGTTAAAAAATCAAAACATGGTTTTTCTTATTTGCTAAAAAATTTATATATTTGACCCAATAAAAGGAAAAAGTAACAAGCCTAAAAACCAAGAGCTAAACATGTCTATGATCTTAGTTAGTTAGCCAATAATAAATATATTTTCGTTTCCATAATTGGGCACTGGATTTTTTAGCTAGAGTTATTTTTAAGGCCCATGTCCCTTCTGGATATAGATTAGGCAGTGGTTCTCAACCTTTCTAATGCCGCGACCCTTTAATACAGTTCCTCACGTTGTGGTGACCACCAACCATAAAATTATTTACGTTGCTACTCCATAACTGTAATTTTGCTACTGTTATGAATCGTAATGTAAATATCTGGGTTTTCTGATGAGAGGTTCAACTGAGAACTGCTGCTATAGAGCCTAAGACCATCGGAAAACCCAGATATTTACATTACGATTCATAACAGTAGCAAAATTACAGTTATGGAGTAGCAACGGAAATAATTTTATGGTTGGGGGTCACCACAACGTGAGGAACTGTATTAAAGGGTCACGGCATTAGAAAGGTTGAGAACCACTGGATTAGAGTAATGATTGAACTATAGGTGTCGTCAGTAGCATTATGTCAAAAGATGTTTAGATGTTAGGAAGAATTTTAGAAAAATTAATTAGAGATGTCTGATGATGGAAGTAATGTAAATGCACTAAAGAATGCAAAGATGCAGATGCCAATTAATTAAGAATCTGAGAATTTTCTTTTGTTCAATTAACTATTAATGGATTTTATAAATTTATATTAACCTATATTGAGTTCTTTCATAAAATAAAATAATTAAGGATATGTTACTTCTGGGAAAGAACTTATAGAACACTAGAATATCAGTTCCCATCTACTTTCAATAAAGTTTGTTTATTTTGGAAAAATATTATCCTATATAATAAAAGAGTAATATGCAAATTAACCATCATTCCGCTATACCCACAAGCCATGCCCACCAGCCAATCAGGAGCGAATATGCAAATAAACCCAACCAAGATGGCTACAGCCACAGAGAGCAAGAGGGAGGCTTGGGTTTCCCCGGCAATGGAGGAAGCCAAGCTTTCCGCCTGCCCTTCCTGGACTAGGCCTCCACTCAAGGCTAAAAGTTTCAATGATAGAAGATACATAAATCCAAACAGAAATGGCAGCAGCCACAGAGCTGGAAAGAGCAGGAGGCTATGGAGGAAGCCAAGCTTTGCGCACACCCTGGCCGGACCAGGCCTCCGCTTAAGGCTACAAAGTTTTAATTATAGAAGATACATAAATCCCAACAGAAATGGCTGCTGCCACAGAGCAAGAAGAAGGCTTGGCTCCGCTCCAGGCTACAAAGTTTCAATTGTAGAAGATAAATAAACCCCAGATACCAGGGCCTCCGCTTGGGTCCCCAGGGGGCGTGGCCTGCCTGCAAACCACCACAGGCCCCTTTCCCAGGCCACCCCACGCCCCAAGGGAACCCCCACCCTGATCCAGGGCACCCTTCAGGGCAAACCAGCTGGCCCCCACCCATGCACCAGACCTCTATCCTATCTAATAAAAGAGTAATATGCAGATTGACCATCACTCCAACACCCAAGATGGCTGCCCCCATGTGGTCAAAGATCCTGCCCCCATGTGGACACAAGATGGCCACCACAAGATGGTCAGCAAGGGAGGGCAGTTGGGAGGGACCAGGCCTGCAAGGGAGGGCAGTTGTGGGCGATCAGGCCAGCAGGGGAGGGCAGTTGGGAGGGCCAGGCCTGCAAGGGAGGGCAGTTGGGGGCTATCAAGCCTGCAGGGGAGGGCAGTTAGGGGTGACCAAGCCGGCAGAGGAGGGAAGTTGGGGGTGACAAGGCCTGCAGGGAAAGGCCAAGGAGGGACCCAGGCCTGCAGGGGAGAGCAGTTGGGGGGTACCAGGCCTGCAGGGGAGGGCAGTTAGAGGTGACCAGGCCTGCAGGGGAGGGCAGTTAGGGGCAAACAGGCTGGCAGGGGAGCAGTTAGGCATCAATCAGGCTGGCAGGGGAGTGGTTAGGGGGTGATCAGGCTGGCAGGCAGAAGCGGTTATGGGCAATCAAGAAGGCAGGCAGGCGAGCAGTTGGGAGCCAGCAGTCCTGGATTGTGAGAGGGATGTCCAACTCTCCACCGGTGGGATCGGGCCTAAACAGGCAGTTGGACATCCTTCGAGGGGTGCCAGATTGGAGAGGGTGCAGGCTGGGCTGAGGGACACCCCCCTCCCCCATGCACAAATTCCGTGTACTGGGCCTCTAGTAGTTAATAGTAGAATACATCATGAATACTGTTCATACACTCTTTTAATGAGCAAATTCATTTTTACTTCACATACTAGCACGTGGTGACATCAAAAGCCAGTTTTCCACCTAAGTTTAGCATCAGAGCATTGAATAGTGAGCATTGTAGTGGATTATCAACTCTAGGTAAGTTAAAAGACTCCAAAGAAATTAGGCCATAATCAAATACTTACATTATTCTCTTACCTTTTTTCCTGCAGACACCTTCACTATGTACCTATATGATTAACTAAAACACCTTTAACTTAGTTTCACATTGTTAACAGTCCATCATATCCCAAGTTCTGATGGGTAATTTCAGAAGGGCTACCCTTCTGAACTAAGAATATTGATGTGTTCTAGCTAAACTCTTATGACCTTAAAACTCTGATGATCAGTTTGTTTTTCTCTTATGTACTTAGGGAAATATATATTTTAGTAGGTTAGATAGCATAAGGGGTAAATATTTCTTAGCATCATGAAAACCCAGTCAAACTGTTTTTTCCCCCTAAAATATTTATTCTTCTTCCAAGAGCATAACTAACATGTGGTGATGATTTTAATTCTTCTGTATTACATTCAAACTTTACCTCCCATATCAATGCTGAAAACCAATAAGTAGCTCCTGCTGGCTCTTGGAAAGGAAAAAAAAAACAACCAATATATTATAAAATATGACTGGAATACAGTCTTATAGGCCTTTCTGGGCAAGGAAACAATCATTTTAATGCCAATAATTTTAGAGAATTTTGCAGTTTTTGTTAATTGCCTCATAGAATCACAACAAAATTAAATACAATGAAAACTTCATACCATTTGAGGTTTTATTTTTAGTCAGCTCCGGCTACCATAAAAAAATGACCATAGACTGGGTGGCTTAAACAACAGGAATTTATTTCTCAGATTATGGGGATTGGAAGTCCATGATCCACCTGTCAGCAGGGTCAGTGTCTGGTGAGAACTCTCTCCTTGGGTTGTAGAGCACCACCTCCTCACTGTGACCTCACATGAACTTTCTCAGTGCACACAGGTGGAGAGAAAGAGAAAGGTAGTAAACTCTGCAGTGTCTTTTCTTATAAGGGCACTAATCCTATCATGGGCCCCACCCTCATGGACGCTACTAAACCTAGTTACTTCCCCAAAACTGCATCTCTGAATACCATCACATCAGGGATTAGGGCTTCAACATATGAGTTTTAAGGGGACATTATTCAGCCCACAAGATATCTATGCAGATAATGGAAGAGTCCTAAGGATTTGTAAATGCAGTATCTTTCTAGTCATATGATTAATTATGTAACACATTCCCCATTATAACCTATACAATTTAATCTGATTATAAAATCATCTAATGAAAGGGAACTTTCACTCAAGTGTGGCATGAAGATTTTAAAAAATATACTTATCTTGTGTTTCATATTTTCCCTCTTTTACTTATTTTTGAGGAGCTAAGCTCTGACCTTGTTTCCTTGGAGAAAGGAACATGAGGTAGAAAGGGGAAAAAAAGAGTCTTTTTGCTTTGGTTTTCAAAAACCAAAACCCTAAGGAGAAACAAGAGTAATTCTGGTATAGACAAAGGTATATTTGAAGACTATTCCACAAGCCACATGGGAGGAAGAGAGCTGGAGTTCTATTAAGGGAAAGGAAATTGTGGTTGGAAATGGAGAGCTGAGCCTTTTTCCCATTCATTTTATGGATTAGAGTCTCTGAAAGATGACAGGATCCTGGAGAAACTTTGAAGAGACTAAGTGAGAAACTCTGTTTCCCATTTCCTGGTTTAGAGCCCAGGTGAGGTGGGAAGACACCAGAAATTTGAGGCACCAGGGAGAGAGGGCGGGTGCTACCTATTTTCCATAGTAGAGTCCTGCTGAGGTGGCAAGAGGGAAGGGCTGCATGTTGAGTTCAGGTCCACTGAGCCAAAGACTTAGGTTCTTGTGCTGCAGACCAAGCAGCAGAATCATTCCTGTCTCTCAAGTTTGAAAAAGAAACAAAAAAAATTACTATACCTGAAGAGATCATGTGAACAGTATGAGGGACATCTCATCCCTACCTGATGGATTGATGACTGAGGACTACAGAGAGAAGCAATCTGTCAGTGGGCGACTGTGTAGACCAAGCATGTCAAACTCGCAGCCGGTAAGCCACATGCCTCATTTATTTGGTCCATGTTAGCCTTTGAGTTTGACATGCTTGGGACAGATGATATTGAGGATCATGTGCCTCCCTCCAGGGACCTGGCACCACTCAGGACCCCATTTAGACACAGCTCTGGAGAAATTTCTAGGTGTATGACTGGCTGTGGTTAAGTTCAGGCCACCCAGTGGATTGGGGACTCAAAATAGAAATGGTAAAGGAAGAAAGCATGTTGCACTAGGCCAGTTGGTCCATCTTTTACCAGGGACTAAATCTGCATTCCATGAGGTTTTGTCAGGCCATAAAATGCTCACTCTGTTGCATCTTTCCCTCTGGACAATGGATGCCTAATCACCTCGTGTTTACATTACTCATTTCTGCACCATGAACCCATATGCCCAACAGACCATGAGACATTTTCACTTGAATGCCTCAAGACACTTAATACTCAGTATATTCAAAATCATACTCATAATCTTCCCCCAAGCTCTCTTTAGTATGCCTTGTCTCAGTGAGCAGGACCCTTTCTAATCACAGTTCAAGCCAGCATCCTGCTGCTGTTCCTTGACAGCCCCCTCCATCACCACCCATCTTTGACCTGTTGCTTCTCTCCCTTTCTACTACAACCACGTCAGCCCACACTACCATCATCTCTCCCTTGGAAGGGGATTACTGCATTCACTCAGCATCCCCTCCCCCCTTCATCATTCTCTGCACTGCACCTGAATAATTTTCAAAATGAAAAGACCATGTTGTTCCCTACAACTCACCCCCAACGCCTCACACAGGTTCCATTGGGCCAGTTCTTCAGGAGCTGGCTGCTGTGATTTTACACAACCTTGTCTTAAACCATGCTTCTCTCACTTTCTGTTCCCCAGATCCACTGCCCACCTTTCCCTTACTTAAGCCAGCAAAGCCCCTACTGCCTCAGGGCCTTCGCATGTCTGCTCTTTCAGCCTGGAATGCTATTCTTCACATCTTCACTAGCCAGTTTCCAGTCATACCTCAGATCTTAGTTCCTTACTCCTAACCCTGCCAACCAATCATATCTCCCATTCATGGTCTCAGAGTAATAGGCACCTCCCCTTCACAGCAATAATAATTATTGAACTATTTACTTATTTTGTGATTATTTATTATCCTCTGTTTTCCGTATTAGGCTGTCAGCTCAATGAGCAGTGAGAACAAATCTGTATTTCTATTTTATCCACAGTGGCTTAGACACATAGTAGACATTCAATAAAGTGCCAATAAAGTATTTAGAAGTCTCAAGTGCGTCTTTACTACAGTAACAATAGTTGTGCCTCTTTGAGTGCTTACTCTATGCGTGGCACCATTAGAAGCATTTGTTGCATGTATTACTAGCTCATTTAACTCCCAAAACAACACTGTGGGGTAGGCAGTGCTATTGTCATCGCTGGCTTTCAGACTGGGAAACGGGCACAAGCCTCACATGGCTGGCAATATAGGCTCAGAGACTGTGTTTCCCACAGCCAGCCTGTACTGCCCAGGAAGTCTGTCCCATGGTGAGTGTCGTGCCCACCTAAGAGGCAGCTGCTGACACCCTGTTTCATGGAAAATTATGGATATCATCCACATCAAATTATATTAATTACTAGAGGCCCAGTGCATGAATTCGTGCATGAATGGGGTCCAGCTGGCCCGGCCCCAGTTGGGCGTATCAGGGCCGGGCCTGTCGAGAAGAGGAGATAGCAGAAGGTTGGCCAGCTGGCCCACCCTGATCAGGGCCTGATCAGGGCTGGGCTGGCTCGGAGGAGGGGCCATGGGCAATTGGCTTACGGCCCCACCCCTGATTGGTGTGTGTGTGGGGGGGCGATCAGGAGTGGAGCTGGCTGGGGGGAGGGCCGCAGGCTGATCGGGGTGGTGGGGGCTGATTGGTGGTGGGGCCAGCCATGTGGAGGGGCTGTGGGCAGTGGGCTGGCCAGTCCGGCCCCCAAATGGGATGAGGGGGCCAGCAGCCTGAGGAAGGGGCCATGGGTGGTTGGCTGGCCAGCCCTGCCCCTTATCAGAGTGGGGGGCCAATTGGGGGAGGAGCTGGCTATGGGGAGGGGCTGTGGACCAATTGGGGTGGTAGGGGCCCATTGGGGGTGGGATTGAACAGGGGAGGGGCCACAGGCTGTTGGCTGGTCAGCCCTGCTCCTGATTGGGGTTGGGGGGCAATCAGGGGCAGAGCTAGCTGGGAGGAGGGGCTGTAGGCAATTGGCCGGCTGGCCCCACCCTCTGATCAGGCTGGTTCACTGATGCAGCAGGCGTCATAGTGACCGGTCATTCTGGTCATTCCCGCATTCCAGTAGGTGGCTTTATATATATATATATATATATATATATATATATATATATATATATATATATATATAGAGAGAGAGAGAGAGAGAGAGAGAGAGAGAGAGAGAGAGAGAGAGATGAGACCATAGAAAGCTTGAATACATCGAATTCTCACTGAATTATACACATTCTCCATTTACTTGTATAATCAGTGCATAATGAGTACTTCTGTGCTGGAATTTGTGCTAGAAATTAATAAATATAAAGGAGAATGAATGGTCTTTGCCCTTAGGATGCTCCCAGTCTGGTGAGATAAATGGAGATGGAAACAAATCGGTCAGTACAATGTGGTGGGAGCTATTGTGGAGATGTCTACAAAGTGCTGGAGGAAGGCAGAGAGGACAAAGCTCAGTTTTTCCTAAGCAGGGGGTGGGATGGTCAAGAACATAACTTTTCACCTCTTAGATTCCCTCTATGAAAAATGGTGTGAGGTAGGCCCACATTAAGGATTTCTAATACTCCCTTTCTCCTCTATTTTTCCATAGCCCAGATTGCTTGCTAGGGCTGCCAGAACAAAATACCATAAACTGAGTGGCTTAAACAACAGAACTTACTGTCGCAGAGGCTGGAATTATTTTGGAGGCTGGAAGTCCAAGATCAAAATGTCCACAGAGCTGGTTCCTTCTGAGGAATATGAAGGAGAATCTGCTCCATGCCTTTCTCCTAGCTTCTGGGGTTTACTGGCAATCTTAACGAGATAAAGAATCAAAAGCATCATTCCACACTGTTAAGTATAAATTTGTTCATCCTTACCATAGTCTTTCCATAAAAACGCTCTTCAGTGATATAATATGAATCAGATATATATAAATATATATATATATATATATATATCCTATCTAATGAAAGAGTAATATGCAAATTAACCATCACTCCGCTACACCCACAAGCCATGCCCACAAGCCAATCAGGAGTGAGTATGCAAATTAACCCAACCAAGATGGTTGCGGCCACAGAGAGAGCAGGAGGGAGGCTTGGGTTTCCCCAGCGATGGAGTAAGCCAAGCTTTCCGCACACTCTGGCCGGACTAGGCCTCCGCTTAAGGCTACAAAGTTTCAATTATAGAAGATAAATTGGCGGCAGCCACAGAGCTGGAGAGAGCAGGAGGCTAGGGTTGCCTCCGGTGATGGAGGAAGCCAAGTTTCTGCAACCCTGGCCTGCTTTGGCCTCCGCTTAAGGCTACAAAGTTTCAATTATAGAAGATAAATAAATCACAGATACCAGGGCTTCTGCTTGGGTCGCCAGGGGGCGTGGCCGGCCTGCAAACCACCACAGGCCCCTCGCCCAGGCTGCCCCATGCCCCAAGGGAACCCACACCCTGATCCGGGACACCCTTCAGGGCAAACCAGCTGGCTCCCACCCATGCATCAGGCCTCTATCCTATCTAATAAAGGAGTAATATGCAGATTGACCATCACTCCAACACACAAGATGGCTGCCCCCAGGTGGTCAAAGATCCTGCTCCCATGTGGACACAAGATGGCCACCACAAGATGGCCAGCAGGGAAGGGCAGTTGTGGGCGATCAGGCCAGCAGGGGAGGGCAGTTGGGAGGGACAAGGCCTGCAGAGAAGGGCAGCTAGGGGTGACCCGGCCGGCAGAAGAGGGAAGTTGGGGGTGACTGGGTCTGCAGGGAAGGGCAATTGGGGGGGACCCAGGCCTCAGGTGAGAGCAGTTGGGGGGGACTAGGCCTGCAGGGGAGGGCAGTTAGGGGTGGATGGGGGCAAACAGGCTGGCAGGGGAGCAGTTAGACATCAATCAGGCTGTCAGGGGAGTGGTTAGGGGGTGATCAGGCTGGCAGGCAGAAGCAGTTAGGGGCAATCAGGAAGTCAGGCAGGCGAGCAGTTGGGAGCCAGCAGTCCTGGATTGTGAGAGGGATGTCCAACTGCCGACTGGGTCTAAACGGGCAGTCGGACATCCCTCGAGGGGTCTCAGATTGGAGAGGGTGCAGGCTGGGCTGAGGGACACCCTCCCCATGCACAAATTTCGTGCACCGGGCCTCTAAAATATACATATATATATATATATATATACATACACACACACACACATATACACATACACACACACACACACGCACACACACACAGAATCCTGTTGTAGAGCCCCCCCACCACCACAACCAGAAACATAAACATAGGCATTCTTGCCTAATTATAAACATCTGGGTAGTGCACACTCGCGTGTACGCACACACACACTTCAAAAAAGCAAAATTTGCAGTGCTCTGTATCTAATGTAACTCTCCCCTCTGCTGGAAAATGACCAGACAGTACTGTTCTTTGGAAACAGTCTACACAATGTTTCTTTCCTGCCACCTATGTGCTTCTTTAGTTAATTGCAACCAGGATTCTCACATTTACTCTCTTGCAATTGTCTGAAATAAATAGGTTCTCTTCAAAGAATCATTTTTCTTATATTCTGTCTCTTTCTCTGTGTCCTTCATTTCTTTCTCTTTCCAATCCATTCAATTCCTAAAGCCACCCAACCATAAATTGATATCCCTGAACATACTTCTATCAAGGTATCTGTAAAAAATAAGGGCTGCCTAGCGTGTCCGATCCTAGCCTTGTGGGGCACAGTGGCCTGCCGGAGCTGCAGCCTCTTGGCAGCACAGTCCCCACTCACCATGGTCCACACAGTCCGTGCGCCATCCCATGGGGCTTGGGCTCGCCGCTCTGCGGGGACAGGCTGTTGTGTTTCTAGGGTCTCCTCCCATGGAGTTGCCAGATCTCAGATCTAAGGCTGGTGGGATGCTTTTTAAAGATAGACATTCCAAGCCCCTTGCCTGTATGTTTTGTTTTAGGAGGTCTTTTATGAGGCTTCAGACTAAGTATATTTAAAAGCTTCCCAAATCTAACATTTCATCACCTTTGGAAACTTGTTCTTCATAACACCTTCACCCCTCACCATGTCAAGTTGCACACTTTTTTTTAAACAAAAGACAATAAGGCTCAGCTTATTTCTTGAACTTGGAGGTACATGGTTGAAGACAGAAAATACCTTCCATTTTCCTAGTAGTCTTGAACTTTTCTGACTAAAACAAAGGTATAATTGCCAAGTTCAGAAACACCTGGAAATAAAAGAGATAGTTATTATAAAAATGAGCACCTGAGGCAGTATATTTTATTGAAAAAATAATGGTTTAGAGGAAGAATCCAAGCTATAATAAAATTAATTATTGTTCTGCAAGCCATCCTAAAGGAGAATTTGCAATGAAAGAAATTCGTTGTCATCACTCAGCTATGTACATGGCTGCCAGTGTGCTAACTGCTGTGGCTGATCTTTGACCTGCATCATGTGATAGCTTGGACGGGTCCAAATAATTTACCCATCAAGGAGCCTGCAGATTGCTGGTCTGTGTCCTGAAAATAAGATAAACAAGCAGCTGACTACAGTTTTAAGGGAGCTGTATTGCAAAAAAACTCAAGCCTTGCATACAGGACATGGCTTTCTCAACCTAAAAGTAATCTCTGCTCTGAAAACTGCTACAAGATATTTTTAGAGATGAGAACACAGAAAGAAAATAATATATTATCCAAAACCATGAAGCTCTTAGAATTGGGCACAGGTAGTCTAATTCTCAAACCCCCACACCACGGCATTTACTGGCTCTATTTTGACCATCAAGATGAATCTAGAAGATGAATTGTGGCTCTACTACTCATAATATGTGTAACATTGGACAAGCTACTAAACCTCTGTGTGTCTCAGTTTCCTCTCCTTTATATAGGAAGGATAATAATAGTGATTATCTCATGGATTAGTTTTGAGTTTGTATGAATAAACACATGTAAGTTTTTAACATAGTACCTGCCACTGGTACTGTGTTGTTACTGTTATATTGTCAAATTTTAGGTTCTACATCAATGACAAAAAGTATTATTGTAAGGCCAAACCTCTGCATCCCTAAGCAACCCTACTGTGTCTAGATTTATATATTGAGCATCCTCAATGTTTTATGGCCAGGCTTTAACATACTATTGTAAATTAGATCTCCAAATGGCCTCAAACTTTAGAAGTAGGACCTTTCTGAGGGTTAGACTTTTATTTGATGCCATTCACCAGAGCTCATTAACTCAAGCCACAGGATGATGTCAATTTTAATTAGAAAAAGGATTGAATATAGAATACTCTAAATTTAATTACAGTAGAAAATTCACTAAACCCTACATGTTACATGTTATTCAAGCAAATATGGCTTAGTTGTTGACCTCTTGAATTCACAATTTAGTGGGGGAGAAAGATTTATACCAGCTTAATAATGTGTGAAAAGGGCTATTAGTGGTTTGAGAAGGAGATCAGAGGGAAAGTTATATTTGGGTGTAGCATTGAAAGATACATGATGAGGGAGAAAAAAAATGGTGGCGGAATAAACAGACGTGTCCTGAGCCTTGTCCTGGAGCAGATAGAAAGAACAGCTGAGGGTCGCATGGGGAGTGTTTGTTGGTGAGTTGAGGGACAGCTATACTTCAGGAGATGGTGGGGGACTGTTGGACGGGGCTCCCCTGACCAGGCAGCCCCCACTCCTGCTGTGTTCCCTCCCAGAGTGACCGGCTCGGACACGGAGACCACGCCATCTTGAATGGGAAAGTGGATGTTATTGGAAGCCTGAAAATCTACAACTGCAGCACCCACCAAACAACTGCGAACCCCAGAGCACCGGTCCCCAATTGGCACAAACATGCGGATCCAGAGGAGCTCTACACTCCACTACGGAAAGGTCAGATTTTGCCTGGGATAAGGAGAGAGAGAATTACATAACCAGACACCCAGAGAAGAAAGACCATGGGGAGACAAAGAAACAGCCCACATATGAAAGAAAAGCAGGCATCACCAGAAAAGGAAGTAAACAAAATGGAGGCAAGCAACCTGCCAGAGAAAGAATTCAGAGAAATGGTCATAAGGTGGCTGAAAAGAATGGAAGACAAATTTGACAATATGAGTAAGAACCAAGAGGAAATGAAAAAGAACCAAGAAGAAATGAAAAATGACATCACTGCTGTAAAGAACTCAATAGAAAGCATCAAGAGTAGACTAGAAGAAGCAGAGGACCGCATCAGTGAGCTAGAAGACAAGGTAGGAAAAAATACCAAGTAGAGCAGCTTCTAGAAAAAAAAAAATTAAAAAGCAGGAGAGCCCAAGGGAACTTTGGGACAACATGAAACAAAACAACATCCGCATAATAAGGGTTCCAGAAGGAGAGGAAACTGATCAAGGAATAGAAAACCTGTTTGAAGAAATAATGACAGAAAACTCCCAATACAGGGAAGAAAAAACCCACACAAATCCAAGAAGCTCACAGAGTCCCAAGCAAAATGAACCCCAAAAGACCGACGCCAAGGCACATTATAATTAAATTGGCAAACACCAACGACAAAGTAAGAATCTTAAAAGCAGCCAGAGAGTGACAGAAAGTTACCTACAAAGGAACCCCCATCAGACTAGCAACTGATTTCTCAACAGAAACTCATTAGGCCAGAAGGGAATGAAATGAAATATACAAAGTCATGCAAAGGAAGGGTCTGAACCCAAGAATACTGTACCCAGCAAGGCTATCAATCAAAATTGAAGGTGAAATCAGGAGCTTCACAGACAAAAAAGGACTAAGGGAGTTTATTACCACCAAACCAGCAATGGAAGAAATACTAAAGGGTCTGCTATAAAAAAAAGAAATAGGAAGTGAAGAAGGAACACAGGGGTAAAAAATAAAAATGACGACAAATAAACACCTATCAATAATAACTTTAAATGTAAATGGATTAAATGCCCCAATCAAAAAACATAGGGTAACAGATTGGATAAGAAAACACGACCCATATATCTGCTGTCTATAAGAAAGCCACCTGAGAAAAAAAGACGCACACAGACTGAGGGTGAACAGATGGAAAAAGGTTTTTCAGGTGAATGGACATGAAAAAAAAGCTGGGGTAGCAATATTTATATCTGACAAATTAGATCTCAAAGTGAAGGACATAACAAGAGATAAGGAAGGCCACTTCATAATACTAAAGGGAGCAATCCAACAAGAAGAAATAACTCTGGTAAACATATACGCACCCAATACAGGAGCACCCAAATACATAAAAAATATCCTGGAGGATATCAAGGGAGAGATTGACAGCAATACAATCATAGTAGGATACTTTAATACTCCACTATCACCATTGGACAAATCCTCTAAACAAAAAAATCAGCAAAGAAACATTAATCCTAAATGACTCACTAAACCAGATTGAATTAATTGACATCTTCAGAACATTTCACCTCAAAGCCACAGAATACACATTCTTCTCAAGTGCACATGGGTCATTTTCAATGATAGATCATATGTTGGGTCATAGGCAAAGTCTCTTCAAATTCAAGAAGATAGAAATCATATCAAGCATCTTCTCAGATCACAGTGGCATAAAACTGAAAATCAACTACAATAAAAACAATCCAAAAAAAATCAAACATATGGAGATTAAACAGCATGCTATTAAACAATGACTGGGTTACCAGAGAGATCAAAGAAGAAATAAAAAACATCATGGCAACAAATGACAATGAGAACACCAGCAATCCAAAATCTATGGGACACAGAGAAAGCAGTCTTGAGAGGGAAGTTCATAGCTCTACAAGCCTCCTGCAAAAAACAAGAAACAATGGTAATAAATTACCTAACCCTACAACTCAAAGAGTTAGAAAGAGAGCAACAAGAAAAACGCAGTGTAAGCAAAAGGAAGGAAATAATAAAGATCAGAGCAGAGATAAATGACATTGAGACCAAAAAAAACAACACAAAAGATCAACAAAACCAAGAGCTGGTTCTTTGAAAGGATAAACAAGATTGATGAACCTCTAGCTAGGCTCACCAAGAAGCAAAGAGAGAGGACCCAAATAAACAAAATTAGAAATGAAAGAGGAGAAATAACAACAGACCCCACCAAAATACAAAGGATTGTTAAAAAATACTATGAACAACTCTATTCCAACAAACTAGACAACCTGGAGGAAATGGACATATTCCTAGAAAAATATAACCTTCCAAAACTCAATCAGGAAGAAGCTAAACATCTCAATAGGCCAATAACTATGGAAGAAATTAAAGCAGTCATCAAAAAGCTTCCAGCAAACAAAAGCCCAGGGCCAGATGGCCTCACAGGGGAGTTTTACCAAACATTCAAGGAAGAACTAAAACCTATTCTCCTCAGACTATTCCAAAAAATTCAAGAGGAAGGAACACTTCCAAGCTCCTTCTATGAAGCCAGCATCACCCTAATACCAAAACCAGATAAAGACAACACAATGAAAGAGAATTACAGGCCAATATCCCTCATGAACATAGATGCCAAAATCCTCAACAAAATTCTAACAAATCGGATCCAGCAGTACATAAGAAAGATCATACACCATGACCAAGTATGATTTATCCCAGGAATGCAAGGATGGTACAATATCCGCAAATCAATAAACCTGATACATCTCATAAACAAATTGCGAGATAAAAATCACATAGTCATATCAATTGATGCAGAAAAAGCATTTGACAAAATCCAACACACTTTCTTGATAAAAACTCTCAACAAGGTGGGAATAGAAGGATCATACCTCAAGATAATAAAAGCCATATATGATAAACCCACAGCTAACATCATACTCAATGGGCAAAAACTAAAACCATTTCCCCTAAGAACAGGAACAAGACAGGGATGCCCACTCTCCCCACTCCTGTTCAACATAGTACTGGAAGTATTAGCCATTGTAATTAGACAAGAAGAAGAAATAAAAGGCATCCAAATTGGAAAAAAAGAAGTAAAGCTGTCCTTATTTGCAGATGACATGATATTGTACATAAAAAACCCAAAAGACTCCATCAAAAAACTAATAGACTTAATAAATGAATTCAGCAATGTAGCAGGATAAAAAATTAACGCCAAGAAATCTATGGCATTTCTATACACCAATAGTGAACTTACAGAAAGAGAGACTAAGAAAACAATCCCATTTACCACTGCACCAAAAAAATTATAATACCTAGGAATAAACTTAACTAAGGAGGTAAAAGACCTATACGCAGAAAACTACAGGACACTGAAGAAAGAGATAGAGGAAGACGTAAACAGATGGAAGAACATACCGTGTTCATGGATTGGTAGAATCAACATCATTAAAATGTCCATACTACCCAAAGCAATCTATAGATTCAATGCACTCCCCATTAAAATACCAACGGCGTATTTCACAGACCTAGAAAGAACTCTCCAAAAATTCATCTGGATTAAAAAAAGACCCCAAATAGCCACAGCAATCCTGAGAAAGAAGAACAAAGTAGGTGGGATCTGAATACCAGATTTCAAGCTGTACTACAAAGCCAGTGTTCTCAAAACAGCCTGGTAGTGGCACAAGAACAGACATATAGACTAATGGAATAGAATAGAGAATCCAGAAATTGACCCAAACCACTATGCTCAATTAATATTTGACAAACGAAGCATGAACATACAATGGAGTCAAGACAGTCTCTTCAATAAATGGTGTTGGGAAAATTGGACAGATACATGCAAAAAAATGAAACTAGACCACCAACTTACACCATACACAAAAATAACTCAAAATGGATACAGGACTTAAACATAAGACAGGAAACCATAAAAATACTAGAGGAATCCACAGGCAGAGAAATCTCAGACATATGCCAAAGTAATTTCTTCACTGATACTGCTCCTAAGGCAATGAAAGCTAAAGAGAAAATAAACAAATGGGACTACATCCAAATAAAAAGCTTTTGCACAGCAAAAGAAACTATCAACAAAACAACAAGAAACCCCACTGTATGGGAGAACATATTTGCAAATGTTATCACTGATAAAGGTTTAATCTCCAAAATTTACAGGGAACTTAATACAACTTAATAAAAGGAAGGTAAATGATCCAATAAAAATATGGGCAAGGGACCTAAATAGAATCTTTTTGAAAGAAGACAGAAGGAAGACCAAGAGACATATGAAAACATGCTCAAAGTCACCAATTATCTGAGAGATGCAAATCAAAATGACAGTGCGGTACCATCTCACACCTGTCAGAATGGCTATCATCAACAAATCAACAAACGACAAGTGCTGGTGAGGATGCGGAGAAAAAGGAACCCTCATGCACTGCTGGTGGGAATGAAGACTGGTGCAGCCACTGTGGAGAACAGCATGGAGTTTCCTCAAAAAATTAAAAGTGGAACTCCCATTTGACCCAGTAATCCCACTTCTAGGAATATATCCCAAGAAACTAGAAACACCAATCAGAAAGGATATATGCACCCCTATGTTCATAGCAGCACAATTCACCATAGCTAAGATTTGGAAACAGCTTAAATGCCCATCAGCAGATGAGCAGATTAGAAAACTGTGGTACATCTACACAATGGAATACTACGCTGCTATAAAAAAGAAGGAATTCTTACCATTTGCAGCAGCATGGATGGACCTGGAGAGCATTATGTTAAGTGAAATAAGCCAGGCAATGAAAGAAAAATACCACATGATCTCACTCATTTATGGAAAATAAAGAACATTATAACCTGATGAATGAAAAGATAGATACAGATGCAGTAAAGCACCAAACAGACTGTCAAATTACAGCGGGAAGGCTGGGAGTGTTGGGGAGGGAGGGAAATAGATCAGCCAAAGGACTTGTATGCATGCATATAAGCACACCAATGGACACAAGACACTGGGGTTGGGATGAGGGCATGCGACAGGGGGTAGGGGAGGCTGGGGGAAGGTCAATGGGGAAAAAAAAAGGAGATATATGTACTAATATATGTAATATTTAAAACAATAAAAAAAAGTTCAAGGGGAAAAAAAAAAAGAAAGATACAATATGAGTACTTTCCAGGTCAAAGTGGATAAATGATTGGAGATTTTGAAAATTCATTAGACATTTGAGAGTGCTGTGAAATCCATTGTAGTAAGCAAGAGCATAGCTTCAACAGTTAAGACACATCCAAAAAGGCAAGTTGGATATTAACTTTTCTACTTTCAAGAGAATATATGCTATCAGCATAGGTAAGAAAAAGTGCCTAAGAATTACTTCAATGAATAGGTTACAATATTTTTAATTAGCTTGATAATTTTAAGGGGATAAATATCTAAAATATTTGAAGTTAGTAGGTTGACTTAAATATCTAAAGTGTGTCCCATGAATTGTCATTTATATTACTAACTAGAGGCCTGGTGCATGAAATTCGTGCACAGGGCGGGGGGAGGAGTCCCTCAACCCGGCCTGCACCCTCTCCAATCCGGGACCCCTCGGGGGATGTCTGGCTGCTTCTCACAATCTGGGACCACTGGCTCCTAACTGCTTGCCTGCCTGCCTGCCTGCCTGATTGCCCTTAACCACCTCTGCCTGCCTGATCACCTTTAACTGCTCCCCTGCTGGCCTGATAGCCCCTAACTGCTCCCCTGCTGGCCTGATCACCCCTAACTGCCTCTGCCTTGCCCCACACCTGGGACCCAGGATTCCCTCCTCCAGCCAGTTGCAGGCACTCAGGACCCAGGCTTCCCTCCCTCTGGCTGGCCGCAGACACCCAGGACTGGGGCCGGCTTCACCTGGGCCAGCTGCATCCGCAGGGGACAGTGGGCAGGCAGCTTCGCCCAGGCCACAGCCAAAGGTGCTGGCGCCCAGGACCGTGGGGCGGGCGGCTTGTCCCTCTCCCAGGCCACAGGCGCAGCCGCTATCGCCCAGGACTGCGGGGACTGTGGGGCTTGCAGATTGTCCCTTTCCCAGGCCTCAGGTGCAGGCACAGCTGCTGGCACCTGGGACCACGGGGTGTGAGGCTTGTCCCTCTCCCGGGCCACAGGCGCAGATGCAGCCGCTGGCACCTGGCTCATTTGTGCCTGGCTGGTCCCCATTCCTCTCTCCCCAGTGTTGAGTGTCTGAGAGTTATGGCATGACGGCATGATGGCCATTTGAATATTAACTCTTTATTATATAGGATATGCTTAGATACTCTATCTTAACCCAGAAACTGTGCATTACTGAGATTAACAATCAAACACTATTCCAAACTATCCTAAGGTTTTTCTCATTACATGCTCAACATATAACGATCAATTTACTTTTTTTCTTGATCTTATTGAAATATGAAAATCTGTCATGGTATTGTCTGTAGCACCATTCCCAAGTCTGTGTTTTTTATAAAAAGTAAAATGTGGTCAGCTAAATTTGGTAAACAACAAAATAAACAAAATTACTGGATTCTTGATTGCAAGACTATTCAGTGTCTTTAATATGCTAATATTCATCATGAAACTCCAAAAGGGAGAAAGTAAATGGCAGTTTTCAAAATTATGTGACAAATATTTGCTTGGTGGACCACCTAGAAACATCTCGAGGAAGACCAGCATTCTGCAGACTCCTGGGTGGAATCTGCAGTTTATATAAGTTTCTAATTGGTACTTTTTGGTTGCAAATAAGTTAACCAAATCTAGCTAACTCTTTAAATAGCAAATGAGAGATGGATTAAAGTAATGTTAGTTGAACTGATAAAGCTCAAAGACAGAAATGCAACTGTGTTTCAAGAACAAACCAAAGGCATGAACTCAAAATTGTTCAAATTCTCTCTCTCTTTTCTGTCCATCTCTGTAAGTAAGCTTCATTTGTCTTTCCCTCTACATCCCATTTTCTGTTTCCCAATCTACATTTCAAAAAAAAAAAAAAATGTAGACAGTGACACCACTGAGTTTTATAAGTTATAGATCTAACCACCTTTCTTTTACTCTTGCAGTTGCTGAGGAAGAGACAGATAGGGTCACATGACTCTCAATAAACCAATCAACTATGACCAAGAGTCATAGTGCAGGAATGGGATAGCAATCATGTGAATGGGAAGAGGCATGTAAGGGATGATTCTTAGAAAACAGATGCTAAGTAGACAAAATTGCATGTGCTCAGTTGTTAAGTTGTTGTAGTAATGTTGTAGCCAGTGTTATTAGAACAGGTAGAGGAATTTTATATAGAGTCACCCTCCATTTAACTGATCCATTCAATAATGACGTAGCTTCTTATAACAAGTTTAGAATAATGGTAGTAGGCAGACATGGATGGCAATTCATAAATACTTATTTAATCAATTAAAATTAATTAATAGAGGTCTTTGTCAATTCAGCAGGGAAAATTAATTTTAAAGCACTCTAGTCTACTAATGACTACTTAATTGTCAGAAGGAAGAAGGATCTTAAAGATTTTCTCAGAATTTCATTCTCCTCAGAAACCACAGATCTGAATTTGTATTCTAACAATTGGGAATCATTGGAGGGCATTTCTCATCATCTTAATGGATTATAATTACTTCTTGTTGCTTTCTTGCTCTATTTGGCTCAACTACATATATGCAAAGGAGCATCATGCTAGGCACTGGCAGCACTATTATCTCTGTAAGAAAATTAAGGAATCTCCCCTTATTATTATTAGCTATATTAAGAACCCTCCTCACATATTAATGTCCTAAAAGGACAATTGTAGGATGTGGTGATTTGGCGGGGGGGTGTTTGTTTACTTGTTGTTGTTGTAAAAGATGTTGACAGAAATTCTTGCACCTTTAAATTCAGGAATCTACTATAGTATTCCTCATAATCTCTACTTTCCATTCTTCCAACCTGCTTTAAGAACAGGCATGAATTCTCTCAGCTGTTATACACAGACACTTGGTAAAAGAATTCATTCTCAACATGATTAGTACCATCTGGAATTTTTCTGTGACCATTCAAAGTGTGTTCAGCTGGAGCACTAATACCTCGTGCCCAATTTGGCTCAATAGTGATTACTTACCTAACGGGGTAATGATGCTCTATATGGGACTGCCCACCATCGAGGAGCACCTTTTCAAAGGGAAGGGGAGTGGGTAAATGTTAGATTTAGTTGTCATACTTCTGTAGATACCTTTAATCTGGAACAGTTCTTTGGTCTTTCCTTGACTTTCATGACCTTAACAATGTTAAAGGTTACAGAGCAGGTTACATATAGAATATCTTTCCAGTTGACTTTGTCTGATGTTCCTTCAAAGTAAGAGCAGCTCTTACTTCTTCAGCAGCAACAACATAGAAGTGATGCTGTATTTTCATTGCATTTATCAAGTGGCATAAGGTTTTGATTTGTCTCATAACTCATCATATTAACTTTGATCACTTGATTCAGGTGGTTTGCCAGGCTTCTGCACTGTAGCGCTACTCTTTTTCCTTTCATAATTAACAAGTATTTGTTAATAAGCGATGTCAAAAGCATGTACTATAACATCCCTCAACAAAATTTCAATTTACTTTTTCATTTATTTGTATCAGTATAACCATTTGCTTTTTAATCTTCTTGGGTAAATAAGTTATCAGCATTCTGTGATAGACACTATCTGTTCATAAGCCATATGTCTCCGATTCCCATAGAAGCCAAAGACAATGCAACTCTCTTCCTCGGGGTCTTTTGGGCTTCAGGAGCACGTTCCACGCATGCTCAAGGAAAGCCGGAAGTACTGGGGAGTTAATGTCCCTGAAGGTAGTCCCCAATCAGGGAAGGATAAAAGCTTGTTGGTAAATCCCCCTCCAACCCCTTCTTCCTGGCGTCTTGGATAACTCTGAGCATATTCTACATTGTTTCCCAGCGTTCCTCAGAAGAACTGAACCAGATTACCTGCATCAGTACCTTATTATTGGCTCCCTTCCCTTTCCTGTCTAAATTTTCTATTTTCCTACCTCTGCTTCCTGGGGTCACTTCCCAATAAGCCACTTGCACGCAAATCCTTTTCTCTATATCTGCTCTGGGTGCACTTATCCTAAGACACATGACATTCCCACACCATGAAAACTTTAAAGAGATTTTGCCGTATTTGAAACAAAGTCATGATCTTGGTACCAAACTCCAGTTCGTGAGACCAACACTTCACAAAGCCAAAATTCCAAATATCAGAGTTTGGAGCAAAGAAAGGTTTATTGATCAAGAAAATGCTAATAGAGAAGATGGTGGCTTCAAGATGCTTCAAATCCATCTTGCTCATTGGACTGTTAGGGGTTTTTAAGCACCAAACCAGGAATGGGAGTGGGAGTTAGAATAAATGCCCATCGTTTCCAGTTTCTTGATGAGATCTCAGAGTGCAGACTTGAAGATGCCATGGAATGATCACATGCATCCGGGGATGGTCTCATTCTTTTCTGCAAAGCAAACCTGTACAGCATTGCCTCGGGATCATTTTTTTTTTTTTTTACTTTTTTTACTTTTTTTCTACAAGGAAGAACAGACACTATGTTAAGATATTATCTATAGTTTCCCTAAGATTGTTGAGTGCCAAGTCATGGGTTATTGAGTCAAGAACATGTCTCAAATTTATTGAGTCTTATGGTTAGGATCTTAAGCAACTGTGGAAAGAAGCTAGTCCTAAAGGGCAAGGTGGGGAGGGGCAGGGAGTGGTAGCAATTAAGAGAGGGTTTGGCTGTAGGGACATGGTTACAATCTGACAATTGGGTACTATTCAGTCATTCCTTTCAGACTTCACTTTTCTCTACCTAAATGAAAGGGTACCTCCCCATGATACCAATCTCCATACCAAAGTGTAGAGTCAAAAGACAAGAACAGGGTAAGTCAGTTATATTAAAATGTTCCCTGACTCTTTATAGCAGTAGGAGATGTGGTCAACTTTGTGTTAGCAAAACAAGGTGTGCACACGCCATCTGGTCAATGAGCTCATTAAAGTCAGAGTGTGCTGCAATTGCTTTCTCGTTCTTTTGTGTTTCCATGTTATGCTATAGTCAGCCCCTGAGCCTGACCAAAGCATCTGTTTCCCATCCTCCACAATGCAGTTTTACCGGGAATTACCATTTTTACTTCATAAAAGCAAATGCATACAGTGTGTGGCATTTTTTTGAAGAGAGGGATGAAAATAATAATAATGTACTTGCACTTGCTATTCTTAACCCCTCCTCAAAACCACTCAGTACAAACAACTTCTAGACCAACTCTGTCTGGGAAGAGCAGATTTAGAAAGAAGGGAAACACTATAGACAGTACCACATGCAAGAAAGAAAATATAATGTCTCCGTCTGATATATTGTGGGATGTTGCAGGATGTTGACTCACTTTACAACTATAGTTCTTTCTGAGCATTGAAAAACGCTAAATAGTCTTTTATGCAATGAGTTCAGCTCAAACTAATCTCTCCTGACCCTGCATTGCTACAGGGCTCGATGTTGCCAATGTTAATATCTGTATTGGACATTGTAATTATTTTCCCAGAAGAGTTGACCAAACAATTTCTCAAGTAGAGAAAACTCTCTGTATACACAGTACTCTCCTGTATGAGCAACAAGGATAGTTGGACAAACGAAAAGAAGCAAGAAATATTGACAGTGTTTTAAGAATAAACTCAGAGTTTCCCTAAAAAAAGAATATACTCACAAACAGCACAACCTGCTAAATCTTGCTGGTCAATAGGGTAAAGCCAAACATCCCATTGACCTCCCCTGAGGGAACTTTTGTGAAGAGTTCCATAGTTATAAATAAACTAGTGGCCCGGTGCACGAAATTCATGCACATTGAAAGGGGATTAATTAGAGGAAATAATTTAATATTGCTATTTGCCCTTTCTCTATAATAGAAGTGTCAGATACGAAAGAAAATTAGTAAAATGTATATGAAAACCTTCCTCCTGTCCGAGTCTGGGGCACATCACGGGACCCAGAGTCAAGTCCCTGCCTACCCACATGTGCCTCAAAATCAAGTGAGACCCAGACCCAGCCCCCCCCCCCCCGCCCTGCCCCATTGGGATAGATCCAGACCTGGCTAGTCCCACCCTTGTCAAGCCCTACCGGGCAGGGAACGTAGCCTCAGGTCCCCTGGCCCAGCTCCAGGATGGGGGACATGGCCTGAGGTCCCCCAGCCCAGACCGGGGTGGAGGGGTGTGCCTTGAGGTCCCCCGTCAAGCCCCGCCAGGTGTGGGACATAGCCTGAGATCTCTTGTCAAGCCCCTCTGGGTGGGGGGCATGGCCTGAGGTCTCCCGTCAAGCCCCATCGGCAGGGGGTGCAACCTCAGGTCCCCCTGGGTGAGGGGCGCAGCCTGAGTTGCCCCGACCCAGCACTGGGGGTGCACCTTGAGGTCCTTTGTCAAGCCCTGCCAGGCAGGGGGCACAGCCTCAGGTCCACTGGCTCAGTGCTGGGGCAGGGGGTGCGGCCTGAAGTCCCCTGTCAAACCGCACCTGGTGGGGGGAGTGGCCTGAGGTTCCCCGGCCTGGCGCTGGGGCCAGAGAGAAGCCTGAGATCCCCTAGCCCAGCACCAGGACGGGAAGCGCACGTTGAGGTACCCTGTAAAGCTCTGCCAGGTGTGGAAGGCAGCCTGAGGTCCCCTGTCAAGCCCTATGGGGGCGGGGAAGGGCATTGCCTCAGGTCCCTGCTGTTTGCTTGTTAAGGCTCCTTATGGGAACTTGGCCTCAGCTGTGGGTGCAGCCATCTTTGTGATGGAGTGATGGTTAATTAGCATATTCCCTCTTTATTAGATAGGATGTTCCAAACATCTCTATAATTATTTGTTGCTTCTAAAGTATCATCTGGGTGGAAGTTTAATTTACCTGATGCCTATTTTACAACTAACCAGTAGTAAGAAAGTTAGTCCAAGAAAGGCACATTTTTACTTCAGTTAAAAAAAATGATAAACACACCACCCCCTTCTATGGTGGAGCACTTCCCTCAAGTCCTTCCTTTGCATCGGAGCAATCAGAGGCTGACCATAGGATCATGGGTCAAATACATGCCCTCTACGCCCTTCACCACACAAAATCTCCAGTGAAAGGACCCTTCCCACACATACACAAAAGTGCCTTCCACAAAGAAACTCGTTTGTAGATAATAATACCTAAACCTTTTCTGTCTTTCAGCTCTTCATTCTTGATCTTGGGAAGATGCATGTAGTTCCAGTGAGGGAATCGGGGAGAAAATTGGAGAGGGCCTTTCTGTTAGTTTGTTTTCATGGTCTTTGAATAGCCTGAGTGCTTCATCAAGCATTAATACCAGAAGTTAAGAGTGTGAATTGTTGGTTTTCCTGGACTTTCTGGTTATGTCTAAACTGCCAGTTCTGGTGATTTGGCTTTATGAAAACATCCTCTCTCACTGACCTTTTTTATAACATTAAAAGTGAGTGTGTCACACTTTTTAAAGAAAAGGAAAACAGAAAAATGACTCTTTAGCAAAAGATTTTTTAGGTACTTGATAAGATTTGAGAAAAAAATGTTTCTGTAAACACCAAATTTTTAATTCTATAATGGAAAAATGAAGTTAATATAATAAATATTAAAGTTGCATTTTAAAATATGGTTCATTTAGACCTTTAAAATAAATTTTTGAAGATGAAGTTAGCACTTGTTACATTATCTTCAGAGCAATAGTGATTCAGAGAGAAAATGGGCTATTTTTTTTAAAAAAAACATCATGCTATCTAATTAGACTGCAATTTAAAAAATTTAATTCTAATAGACATGAAAGTTCATAAGTAGCAAATTATATAACAGAACTCTTATGTATAATTTGCTTCTTACTCATCATTTGGCTATTTATCAAATACTCTTTGTGTCCAGGCTTGTGCTGAAATCTGAGGAGATATGAAAGAAGTATAAAAACATGATTTAAAATTCAATGGACTTGCTGTGTAATTGAGGGGAGGAGTGGATACTAGACACAGTTCTGATTATATTATTTCAAAAACCTCCTGTGATCCCTCTCAATTACCCAATGACACCATTATACCCTCCTACAGAATTTAAAGGCGTCCATCATGTACCTTATCCCACAACCCTTCCTTATATACTCTAAAGGCCAGTCAAGCCATAGCCTCTAGTTTCTCTTTGACAGTTTCCTCACCAAACTCTGGGCCTGTGTTCAGGCAGCACCTACCAGATAAAATGCCCTTTAGCATTCACTTTTACCATCTATTTTGTTGGGCATAAGATTCTACAACCCTCCATTTTTTCATCAATAAAATGGGAATTATAATTCCCACCCAGCTGGGTTGCTGTGGGGGTCAAGTAAAACAATAGGTAAAAAGTGCTTGGAGTTTATTTTTTTATTTTTTTAAATTTAATAAATCTTTATTGTTCAGATTATTATAATTGTTCCTCCTTTTTTCCCCCATAGCTCCCCTCCACCCGGTTCCCACCCCACCCTTTGCCTTTAAACCGCCCCCCACTGTCCTCATCCATAGGTGTACGATTTTTGTCCAGTCTCTTCCAGCACCCTCCACACCCCTTTCCCCCTGAGAATTGTCAGTCCACTCTCTTTCTATACCCCTGATTCTATTATATTCACCAGTTTATTCTGTTCATCAGATTTTTTTATTCACTTGATTTTTAGATTCACTTGTTGATAGATACGTATTTGTTGCTCATAATTTTTATCTTTACTTTTTTCTTCTTCTTCCTCTTCTTAAAGAATACCTTTCAGCATTCCATATAATACTGGTTTGGCGGTGATGAACTCCTTTAGCTTTTTCTTATCTATGAAACTCTTTATCCGCCCTTCAATTCTGCATGATAGCTTTGCTGGGTAAAGTAATCTTGGTTGTAGGTTCTTGCTGTTCATCACTTTGAATATTTCTTGCCACTCCCGTCTGGCCTGCATAGTTTCTGTTGAGAAATCCGCTGATAGTCATATGGATGCTCCCTTGTAGGTAATTAACTGTTTTTCTCTTGCTGCTTTTAATATTCTCTCTTTGTCTTTTGCTCTTGGCTTTTTAATTATGATGTGTCTTGGTGTGGTCCTCTTTGGATTCCTTTTGTTTGGGGTTCTGTGCACTTCTTGGACTTGTAAGTCTATTTCTTTCACCAGGTGGGGGAAGTTTTCGGTCATTATTTCTTCAAATAGGTTTTCATTATCTTGCTCTCTCTCTTCTTCTGGCACCACCATGATTCTGATGTTGGTATGCTTGAAGTTGTCCCAGAAGCTCCTTACACTATCTTCATATTTTTGGATTCTTTTTTCTTTTTGCTTTTCCGGTTGAGTGTTTTTTGCTTCTTTGTATTTCAAATCTTTGACTTGATTCTTGCTATTTTCCTAGTCTGCTGTTAGATCTCTGTATAATATTTTTTATTTCAGTCAGTGTGTGCTTAATTTCTAGTTGGTCCTTTTTCATATCCTCAAGGGTCTCGCTAAATTTATCGGCCTTTTCTAGAAAATTCTTGAAAAACCTTATAACCATGGTTTTGAAATCTATATCCAGTCGTTTGCTTTCCTCCATTTCTTTCATTTGTGATCTGTTTCTTTGTCTCTGTATTTTGGCTGCTTCCCTGAGTTGATAGAGTGGCTTTGTGTGCTAGGAGTCCTATAGGGCCCAGTGGCTCAGCCTCCCCAGTTACCTGGTGGACACTCTTGGTGCACCTCTTTGTGGGCTGTGTGCACAGTCTTGTTGTAGTTAAGCCTTGATTGTTGTTGGTATCACTGGGAGGAATTGACCTCCAGGCCAATTGGCTGTGAGGATCAGCTGTGTCTATGCTGGGAGAACTTCTGTGCTGGAGACACCCTTATGTGACAAGACTTGCAAAAGCCTCTGTGCTCAGCTTGGATGGGGCAGAGTCTCAGGGCGGGGCAGACAGCATTGTTTTCCCGTCAGCCCTGCCCTAATAGGCCTCTGTGTCTCAGTGTCCCACGGTAATCGCTGCAAGCACCTCTGAGAGAAAGCCACCCTTAAAGTTCTGCCCGCTGCCAGACAGTCCAGTTTCTCCCCGAATGAGTCTGGGTCCCCAGAGTCTCACCTGGAACTGGAGTTCAGTGCAGTCTGGAGCTTTTGTCTCCCTCCCACTTGAGAAAGCCAGCTGCGCACTCAGTTGCCAGTCCTCTTAGTGCGCGCGCGCGTCTCAGTACCTCTGCCTCTTGTAGCTCCTCTGAGTCTCAGTGTGCTTTTCTCTTTCCTTCTAGTTGTAGAATTTCCACTCAGCCAGCCTTCCTGTAGTTCTGGATGATGTCCATTTTGTCTTTTAGTTGTAGTTTTGAAATTGTTGTGCGAGGAAGCAGTTTAGGTGTTTACCTATGCCGCCATCTTGGTTTCTCTGCTTGGCGTTTAGAAAAAAAAAATCAGTAAATGGCAGCTCTCATTATTATTTGCTACAGGCTCCAAACTGAATAACTGTTGAGTATTGTTGTCCCTGGGTCCATTTGTGGCCAGAGGGTTTCTGAGACTTAAAACATGTTCCTAATTATTTCAGAAGTCTTTCTGGAACTGACATGGAGATCCCAATAGAAGTTATGATGATTATGATGTTAATACACTTACAGTAGCTAATATTTATTGAGTGATTATTATATGCTAGGAACCATGGCAAGTACCTCATAAAAATTACTGCATTTAATCTTAGCAAAAACTCATCCTATCTAATAAAATAGTAATATGCAAATTGACTGTCACTCCAAGACACAAGATGGCCACCCCCATGTGGTCAAAGATGGATGCCCCATGTGGACACAAGATGGCTGCCACAAGATGGCCAGCAGGGGAGGGCAGTTGTGGGCAGTTAGTGGAGACCAGGCCAGCAGAGGAGGACAGTTGGAGGTGACCAGGCCTGCAGAGGAGGGCAGTTTGGGAAGACCAGGCCAGCAAGGGAGGGCAGTTAGGGGGGACCCAGGCCTGCAGGGGAGGGCAGTTGTGGGCAATCAGGCAAGCAAGGAGTGCAGTTAGGAGTGACTGGGCCAGCAAAGGAGGGCAGTTGTGGGAGACCAGGTCAACAGGGGAGAGCAGTTGGGGGGGACCAGGAATGCAGGGGAGGGCAGTTGGGGGGACCAGGCCTGCAGGGGATGGCAGTTGGGGGGAACCAGGCCAGCAGGGGAGGGCAGCTGGGGGGGAACCAGGCCTGCAGGGGAGGGCAGTTGTGGGCAATCAGGCCTACAGGGGAGGGCAGTTGGGGGTGACCAAGCCTGCAGAGGAGGGCAGTTGGGGGTGACCAAGCCTGCAGAGGAGGGCAGTTGGGGGGGACCAGGCCAGCAGGGGAGGACAGTGGAAGGATCCAGGCCTGTAGGGGAGGGCAGTTGGGAGGGACCAGGCCAGCAGATGAGGGCAGTTGGGGGAAACCAGGCCAGCAGGGGATGGGAGTTGGGGGAGGCAGGCCTGCAGGGGAGGACAGTTGGGGGGATCCAGGCCTGTAGGGGAGGGCAGTTGGGGGGGACCAGGCCTGCAGGGAGGACAGTTGGGGGGAACCCAGGCCTGCAAGGGAGGGCAGTTTGGGGGGACCAGGCCAGCAGGGGATGGGAGTTGGGGGAGGCAGGCCTGCAGGGTAGGGCAGTTCGGGGGGACCAGGCCTGCAGGGGAGAGCAGTTGGGGGGAACCCAGGCCTGCAAGGGAGGGCAGTTTGGGGGGACCAGGCCAGCAGGGGATGGGAGTTGGGGGAGGCAGGCCTGCAGGTTAGGGCAGTTGGGGGGGACCAGGCCTGCAGGGGAGAGCAGTTGGGGGGAACCCAGGCCTGCAAGGGAGGGCAGTTTGGGGGGACCAGGCCAGCAGGGGATGGGAGTTGGGGGAGGCAGGCCTGCAGGGGAGGGCAGTTGGGGAGGACCAGGCCTGCAGGGAGGACAGTTGGGGGGAACCCAGGCCTGCAAGGGAGGGCAGTTGGGGGGGACCAGGCCAGCAGGGGATGGGAGTTGGGGGAGGCAGGCCTGCAGGGTAGGGCAGTTCGGGGGGACCAGGCCAGCAGGAGAGGGCAGTTGGGAGCCATCGGGCAGGCAGGGGAGGTCAGTTGGGGGCTATTGGGCTGGCAGGGGAGGGCAGTTTGGGGCCATTGGGCTGGAAGGGGAGGGCAGTTGGGGGCCATTGGGCTGGAAGGGGAGGGCAGTTGGGGGTGATGAGGCCAGCAGGGGAGGGCAGTTAGGTGTCAATCAGGCTGGCAGGGGAGCGGTTAGAGAGTGATCAGGCTGGCAGGCAGGCAAGCGGTTAGGAGCCAATGGTTCCGGATTGTGAGAGGGATGTCTGACTGCCGGTTTAGGCCCGATCCTGATCGGGCCTAAACCGGCAGTCAGACATCCCCCAAGCGGTCCCAGATTGGAGAGGGTACAGGCCAGGCTGAGGAACACCCCTCCCCCATGCACAAATTCCATGCACTGGACCTCTAGTATTCCTAATATAATAAAAGCTTAATATGCTAAGTGTTCGGTTGACCAGTTGGCCATTCAGCCAATCAAAGCATAATATGCTAATGATATGCTAAGGCAGCTCAACTGCTGGCTATGACATGCACTGACCACCAGGGGCCAGACAGTTGACCGGTTGACCAGTTGCTATGACATGCACTGACCACCTGAAGGCTGACACTCCTACTGGTAGGTTAGCTTGCTGCTGAGGTCCAGCTGATTGGGACTGAGTGAGATGGGCCAGACATACCCTGCAATCCTCCCAGGGTCTCTCCCTGGCTGGCCAACCTTCCGCATCTCTCCCCAGCCCTGATTGTGCACTGGTGGAGTCCCTCAGCTTGGCTTATGCCCTCTTGAAATCCAGGACCCCTCAGGAGATGTCAGAGAGCTGGTTTCAACCCGATCCCACAGGGGGAGCCAGAAGCCGGGCTCATGAGGGCTCCAAGACTGTGAGAGGGTGCATGCCGGGCTGAGGGACCCCCCAACCCTGCTGAGTGAATGAATTTTGTGCACCGGACCTCTAGTTATAAATAAAATAAGTGGACCTGATCTTTGGGTATTTTAGCAGGAATCCTGTTGGAACAAAATGTTTCTGCATCTCAGGAATCCCAGTCACTGGAAATGTAGCAGAAGCCAGGCCATGGAGGCCAGGGACAGTAAGATGCAGAGGCTTACCCTGACATGGAATCAGGATACAGTAGCTAAAAGGTGTGGTAATCTCATATCTGATCCAGGTAGCTCTGTATTAGGGACTCCAGTCCAGTCAGCAGACGCTACTTAAAGCCAGACAGGTGGTGGCACTGTGATTCTAGCAGGACCCTTATTAGTAGCAGGAAAATATAGGAAGGAAGAGGAGGAGCAGTTTGGCAAGAGGTAGGCAGGCTATAAGAACCCCTTTTCATGGAGTAGGGCAGGAATGGCAACAGTTTTGTCTCTTGTACAATTTCTAAACAAGTAAATGGTTACATGAAACCTTGTGTTTGAGACTAAACCTAGGCTAGGCTCAGCAATACAGAATATCATGATCAATTAGTGATGTCTGCCACAAAAACAAGAGGAACAAGTGACAACAGACTGGTTGTCACTCTTGGGTTTAATAGATGAACCAGAGCAACCTTAAGAATAAAGAAGGGTGAATATATAAGAAGTGACTATTACAGCCCTGGCTGGCATTGTTTAGTGATTAGAGTATTGGCCACACACCAAAGGGTCCCAGAATTGATTCTCAGTCAAAGGCGCATATCTGGGTTGCAGGTTTGATCCCAGGTGGGAGGCAACCCATTGATGTGTCTCAGATCAATGTTTCTCTCTCTCTCTCTCCCCCATGCCTCCCTCCTTTCCAACCTCTCTAAAAATCAAGTAAAACAATATCCTCAGGTGAGGATTAACAACAACAAAAAGGGACTATTAAAAAGGGACCATGCACAACTTTTAGGGGATACAGGGAAAGAGAGAAGGTAATCTGTGGCCCATCACTCTTGCTCAGAACTTAGTAGAGAGAGTATGCCTACGGCATTTGTGTACACCCCCTTTCCCTGTCTGTTGCCTTCTTAGGAGCTGACTGTAGCATTCTAAAGCCCCAGCTGCTCATGTGTCCCCAAACCAAAGGCTTGGAGTTAGGTGCCCCAATGTTTTTGCTATTTATAGAGATCCATGAACTTCTCAGAAAAAAAATTCAATATGAATTCTCAAGAAATAATGATATTGAAAAAAATATGTATTAACAGACAAAAAGAATCTTAACACATTAATTTATTATTATTTTCAAAACAAAATGTGGTGGTGGTATTGTTTTGAGACATCAAAAGAACAATTGTTTTTTGCTTAGAGTCCTCCTTTGAGAACTACATATAAGTTTCTATTTATTTATTTAAATGAGAAACAACACAAATGCAAGCAAAAAAACCCAAACATTTCAATATATATTATAGCAAATTATTCTTTTTTTAAAGTGAGGAATAGGGAGGTGGATATTTGAACATTTTTTCTCCCTGAAACCACATTCCTGTGGCATTACTCAAATTAAATCTTTCAGTCATTGAAAGTGGAAAGAGAAAATGACTATATTAAAACCAAACACAAAATAAATCTGGATTTTTTTATTATATTTTTCTAGGCCTCTAACTTCCCAACCTGTTCTGTTTATGAAAATATACAAATATAACTCTACAAAAAGAAACAGCTTTCAATCTTACAAGTCCTGTTTCTTAAAGTAGACTGTGTTTTGAGGGAAAGAGTAATGTGACTATATGTAGAAATGCCTATTTGAAAACACTTGTTCTATTTGTGTGGTAACTTTTCAACCTATGTCTTAACTCTAGGAGAGAGAAAAAGTCCACGTATGAAACAGATTTGTTAAACATACTTTTTAGGCAAACTAAGTCATATCAGAAAAGAAAGAAGTACAGTTAGAATGATTGTATAGTTTTCCTAAATGTGTCTTTTGATTTAACAATCTTAAAAAAATTTTAACAATTTTTTTCAGCACCATTTATCCCCTCTATACCCTCTCCCACCTCCACCCACTTCCCTCCCAGCTGCCATCACCATACTATTGTCCGTGTCCATGAGTTCTCTCTTTTTTTCTCAATAAAAAATTTAACAATTTCTGAACTGCTTTATTATTTAACATGCAAAGATCAACAAGCATGACATATTATCTACAAAGTGAACTTAAAAATAGAAGGTAAAAGATAAAAATGTAAAACCAAGGCAGTCTTCATCTTTTGTGCATGCAAACAATGTATACATAGAGTTTGTTTTTTCTCTTGTCATTCATTTACTAATTCATTTAAAAAGCATTTTTAGTGAGTTGAGTTGTGGCCCTCTTCAAAATATATGTCCATCCAGAACCTGTGAATGTGGCTTCATTTTGGGAGTTTCCTTAAAGAATGAAAAATGGAGCTGCCATTTGACCCAGTGATCCCATTTCTAAGAATATAGCCTAAGAATCCCGAAACACCAATCAGAAAGAATATATGCACCCCATGTTCATCGAAGCTCTATTTGCAATAGCTAAGATCTGGAAACAGCCCAAGTGCCCATCAGTAGATGAGTGGATAAAAAAACTATGGTACATTTATACAATGGCATACTGTGCAGCTGTGAGAAAAAAAGGATCCCTTACCTTTTGAGACTGCTTGGGGGAACCTGGAGAGTATTATGCTAAGTGAAATAAGCCAGACAGCGAAAGACAAGTATCACATGATCTCACTCATATGTGGAATCTAATGAACAAAATAAACTGATGAACAAAATAGATCCAGAGATATAGAAGCATGGAACAAACTAAGCAATCTCAGAGGGAAGGAGGGAGGCAGAGTGGAAAGAGATTAAGCAAAGAACTCATATGCATATATGTATAACCCCTGGGCACACAATAGTATGGTGAAGGCCTGGGGGCGCAGGGACAGGGGTAGGGTGGAGGGGGTCATTGGGGAAAGAAGGGGACATCTGTAATACTTCCAACAATAAAGATACATCTTTTTTTTTTTTAAAAAAGAATGAAAGGTCTTTGCAGATGTAGTTAATGATCTTGAGATGAGATCATCCTGAATTGCTCTGGTTGGCCCTAAATTCAATGACAAGTGTCCTGATCAGGAGCAGAACAGAAGACACACACAGAGAGAAGAGCAGAGGCCATGTGAAGATGGAAGCAGAGATTGGAGTTATACAGACCGAACCCAGGAGGTCCAGGGGCCCCCAGAAGCTGGGAGATGCAAGCAAAGATTCTCCCCTAGAGCCTTCATTTCACATTTCTGGCCTCCAGAAATTTGACAAAATAAATTTCTGTTTATATCCACTTTCTGGTCATCTGTTGAAAGCCCTAAAAATCTAACACAGCATCTTTGAACACCTTTCTTGTGCCAAGTGCATTGTTAGGCAAATATACTAGTACACCTGTGGATAAGATATCAACTTGCCCTAAAAGAGGGAATCATGGAAAACATTTACTAGTAAAAATGTGTAATTCTAAGTTTTTTTAGACCAAAGGACAGTGGGGCTGTGGAACCGGGTCTCAGTTACTGAAAGGCTTTTGTTGTGCATGAGCACACTGTTGAGGCTCAGGAAACCTAAGAAGTACCCCAAGATGCTTGGGGCTCTAGGGGAAACTTCCCAGAGGAAACAGCATTTTAGCCAGTCTTAAAGAGTAGGCAGAATTTTCATGATGAAAGGTTGGAAAGCAGGCCATATAGGAGATATCAAGCTGAAGGAATTTAAGTATAAAAGGCCCAAAATGTGTTAAGGCAAAATAGAGAAGTTTCACCCTGGTGTTAATGTATAGATATGTAGATGTAGATGTGAATAAAACTCCTGCCTGGCCAGTGTGCTCAGTGGTTGAGCATTGACCTATGAACCAGGAGGTCACAGTTGGATTCCTGGTCAGAGCACATGTCCCAGTTGCAGGCTCGATCCAGCAGGGGGCGTTCAGGAGGCAGCCTATCAATGATTCTCTCTCATTATTGATGTTTCTATCTCTCTCTCCCTCTCCCTTACTCTCTGAAATCAATAAAATTATACTTAAAAGGAAAAAAAAAAAAAAAAAAACTCCTTCTCTGTGTACCAGATTTCATTTCAGTTTTAAGTTTCATGCTGTGACCTTTGACCAATCTCACATCCTCAACAAGCATATCAAAGCCTTCTGGCTGATGATTATTTCTGTTCCTTAAAATGTAGCCATAAATATATTTTTTCTTTCTTTTTATAAATATTTTTGTTAGTAACAAAATGGCATGACAACTGAGATAAATATCAAACTGTTAATAGTATCAATTATAAACGATCATCTATCACAAGACCATCAGGAGGTGTGGCCCCTTGAGCTACTGCATTCTTTGTCCCTTGGTTCTGTTAGTCATTAGTACTTGAGTTTATACTAGTAAAACAATACTGTAACAGGGGTCTATTAGAGGAGAACAATCTGTGCAGAATTGCTAGGTGGTCTCCCACTCCAACCCAATCCTATATAATAAGAGAGGAATATGCTAATTATCTGTTACGCCGTGAGGCATAGTGACTGGCCACATAACGACCAGATCACAGATCTGCAGGAGGGTGAGGCAGCAAACTACAAGTGGGCAGCGGAGAGCTACAGGAGGGGGTGGGTGGGTGGCCAGCTGAGGCAAGTGACAGCAAGCTGCTCACACATGGATTTGTGCACAAGGCTACTAGTCTTTCTATAGTAAACTCTGTGAAATTATGTGGCTTTGCCTGCTTAGTTTGTAGGATGCCTTCTGGTTATGATGGCCATTTCACCTTTGCCCCATCATCTGACAATGAGTCTGTAAATGCATTTGCTAAATCCAAATTGTAACCAGCATGTCCCCCTGGTGAGGAGTTACGGTACTACTCAGTGAAGGGGGATTACGATCTTCACTAAAAGGTTAGGGGGCTGGGAGATGGAGTGGGAGACAGTGGAGAATTATATTCATTGAGAAGACATGATCCAAGTTCATTTTAGAAAAATAACTCTGGAAGGACTTTTATTTCAATTATTAATTTATATTTTACCCATAATTTCCATTTTCTCTTCCTCTATTCAAAATAAAAGGCTCACATCTTTCTTGCCTCAAGGAAGGTTTGGGGGGAGGACAGGATTTGGGGAGTGTGCTTCTTAGAAAATGAGAGAGAGAGAGAGAGAGAGAGAGAGAGAGAGAGAGAGAGAGAGGAAACCTAAAACTGGTCTTAAAAATAAAGTATTTATTTTTAAAAAATACATATTAGTACTTTTTTGACGAATAATAAACTGTGCTTATTTTAATTCCTATTCCAGTTTAAGGAAATCAATTTATTTTACCTTTAAATAAAACAAATGCAAGTCTTTTAGTTTTCCCATTCTTGGATACTTGAAGTTATAAAAAAAGATGTTTTATAATACATATGTAATACTTTCAGCAATAAAGATTTATTTTTTAAAAAGATGTTTTTGGAACTATTACATACATTAACCATGGAAATTGCTGGATTTTCCATTATAGAAAATAAATAAGTAACTTTTATTGGAAGAACAGCTTTAGTTGTATAAACAGTTTGTTTAGGAGTAGAACAATTAAGCTAGCATGGTTTTTCAGAGTTTGCTCTGGAGTTACCATCCTGGGTTTAATTCCTGGCTTTACCATTCATCGGATATAGACTCTTAAAATATAGATTCTAAAATGTAGTTAATAGGAATACCCATACAGCATTGATTTATTGGCAATATTAAATGAGAAAATGTATATAAAGTATATAATATAAGGCCTGGCACAAGAAACTGCTCAATAAATTTATGTTTCTGTGATTGGAGGATATTATCCAGTCACCAAATAACTTATGCCTTGGCGGACATTCACCATTTACTAAGCAAGAAAGGAACTGAGTTTTGAAACTCCTGACTCTGGCTGTAACCATGATTGAAGAAATAGGTATTATACTTATTTTCCCATTATTAACAACTGTGAAACTGGAAAAAATGGTAAAGCAGTTCTTTTCATGTTTTGGTCAACAGGCAGCTCCGTGCTGTGATACTCAGAGCTCTGAAGCACAGGCGAACATCATGTTCACCCTGGTTTGCTACCTAAGAGCAACATCCACCTGTGGCCCAGGGAAATAAAGCCCCAGAAAAAAGCAGTAGTCTTGTCAGCCATGCGAAAGAGAGGTTGAAGTGTGGGACTGGGATTTGTATTTCGGGGTGCCGATGTAAGGGAGCTTAGGACAGAAGAAACTACAGGAATCGACATCAGTGTCCTCTTCAGTCTGACTAAACACCTGTGTATGGGTGTGGTAAAACCGAGCGGCCTACCAGGCCAGAGCTGCTGGCTCAGCTGGTTGGAGTGTTGACCCGTGCATCCAAAGGTTGCTGGTTCTATTCAAGGCATGTATTGGGGTTTCAGGTTCAATGCCCAGTTTGGGCACCTACAAAAGGCAACAGATCTCTCTCTCTCTCTCTCCCCCTCACTCTCCCTCTTCCTCTCTCTAAGCATATCCTCAGGTGAGAATTTAAAAAACAACAACAACAACAAGAAAAACTGAGAGGCCTAATAAAAAGCAGCTATTTTGGGACTATGAGCTGAATGGAAATGCCAGAGAATATACAGTGCTGGGAGACAATGGAATGCCAACAACGGGGGTTGAAGCCCCAGAAAAGTCATGATTTAGGAGTGGTACTACTTTAGCCCTAACATAAGGAATACTCTAGACCTACTCTAACAAAGCTTAAACCCAAGACTCAGGAGAAACATTCTGAGCTGCCAGTAAATTAATTCTCTGCCAGAATAAAACTCAAGTTTTTCTACAAATACAGATCCAGAATCTCACCCACATAGCATTCCATGGTCCGGCATAAAAATAAGAAATACCAGGCATATGAAAAATCAGAAAAATGTGACTAAAATCAGAAAGGGAAAAGACAATAGAAACAGACCTAAAGATGACTGACATATTGGAGTTAGCAAAGACTTTAGGCAGCTATTATAAATATGGTAAAAAATTTAAAGGCAAAGATGAATTCATGAATGAACAGGTGAAGAATTGCAGCAAAAAGGATCTCAGCAAATAAAAGGAAACTAAAAAAGAAAGAGGAAAGCAAATTAAAAATTGTAGAATTAAAAATGTCTAAGTTTTTAAAAAAATGATGAATTGAGCTTAGCGGCACTCCAGATATTCCAAAAGAAAAGATCTTAAAGACAGGAAAATAGAAACTATGCAAACTGAAGCACAGAAAGTAAAAAAGACTGACGCACACACAAAAAAATGAACAGAGATTCAATGACCTGTGGAGTATTATAAAGTCATCTAACATATGTGGAATAGAAGTCCCAGAAGAAGAGAGATTTTATCAGGGAACAAGAAAGGTAAAAGAAATAATAGTCAAAGAAATCCCAAATATTATCAAAAATATTTTTCTCATCAGAAACAATATAAGCTAGAAAACAATGGAATGGCAGTTTTAAATGTTAAATAAGAAATAAACTACAAATTTAGAATTTAAATCAAGCAAACAGTTTCTTCAAAACTCAATCAATAAAGATATTTTAGATAACAAAAGCGATGATCTGCACCACAAGAAATGTTAAATAAATGTTTTCTGGTTAAAGGGAAGTTATCCTGAGTGGAAACTAAAATTTACGTGAATTAATAAAGAGCACTATATATTTTTCTAGTGTCTTAATTTTTTAAAGCAATTAAGTATTTGAAGCATAAATGATAATGTGTTGTGGAATTTATAACATATAGAATTAAAATATATGAAAATAGCACAAAGGAGAGAAGGCAAATGAAAGTATATTTATATATGGTTTCACATTATATGTGAAGGGTTACATTAATTCAGTGTATACTGTAATAGATTAAGGGTGCATATTATAACCTCTAAAGAAACCACCACAGAAATAAAACAATGAGATAATAAGCCAGAAGAGAAGATAAGTATAAAGTTAGGAAATAATTTAAAAGATGTAAGAAGAAACAGGATATATGGAGCAAATAGAAAACAAACAGTAAGATGGTAGACTTAAATCTAGCCATATCAATAAATGTGTTAGATATAAAAGAACTAAATATAAATGTAAAAGAACTAGACAACCAACTAAAAGACAGAGAAGCAAGATCCAAGTATGGTTTTCAAGCAATTCTCTGCAAATATAAAGACATAAATAGGTTAAAAGCAAAAGGTTGGGGGAAAAAAGATATACCATGAAATATTAATCATATGCATGTTGTAATAGCTATTTTAATTTCAGACAAAGTATACCATTTATAATAGCATCAAAAATAATAAAATACTTCAGAATATATTTAACTAAGAATATGAAAGATCTGTACACTGAAAACTGTAAGACATTGAAGAAAGAAATTGAAGGAGATAAAAGTAAATGGAAAGATATTACATGCTCATGGATTGAAAAAATTAATTTTGTAAAATATTCATACTACCCAAAGCAATCTACAGATTCAAGGCAATCCCTATCAAAATTCCAATAACATTTTTTCACAGAAATAGAACAAACAATCCTAAAATTTGTATGGAACCACAAATATCTAAAGCAATCTTTGAAAGAAAAACAAAGCTGGGACATCACTCTTTCTGATTTCAAACTATTTTACAAAGCTATAGTAATCAAAACAGTATGGTGTTGAAACTGAATACCATATAGATCAATGGAACTGAATAAAGAGTCCAGAAATAAATCCACACTTACACAGTCAACTAATTTTTGACAAGGGTACCATGAACACAATGGGAAAAGGATAACCTATTCAATAAATAATATTAGGAAAACTGGATATCCACATGAAAAGAATTAAAAATGGGCCTCTAGTCTATACCACTCATAAAAATTAATGTGAAATGGATTAAAGATTTACATGTAAGAGCTAAAACCCTAAAACTCCTAGAAGAAAACATAGGGTAGTAAACTCAACACTATTTTATATATGTAACATTATAATAATTATCACAAGTTTATTATAAAACTAGAAGCCTGGTGCATGAAATTCATACACAGGTGCAGTCCCTAGGCCTGGCTGGTGATCAAAGCACAAGCATCTGGCATGGAAGGGCAGATCCCAACTGACCTCTGGACCCTGGGCAGCACCTGGGACCCTGGGCCCCATGTGCCCCCCTCTGCCTGAGTCATCGGACCCCCACCTGGCTCCCACAGTGCCTGAGAGCCGAGCAGCAGCCCCACCCCCTGCTGCCACCACTGGTCTCCATCTGTGGGGCAATCGGAAGGGCAATCAGGCCCTGCTCACACCCACCTTGGCCAGGTACCACCTGCTCACCTGCTCCACCATCCCGCCACGGTCCCACTCTCATTGGGGCCCATCAGGGCCAGCAGCACCTCCACTGCCACCCACTGCCAGCACCATGTTCTGCACCGCCCCCTGGTGGTCAGTGCACATCATAGCGAGTGGTGGAACTCCCAATCGAACTCCCAGTCAAGGGGACAATTTGCATATTACACTTTCATTATATAGGATGTATATGTATTAAGTGGCTATAAGAAACATTTTAATCAATTAAAATTTAGTTACATACTGTTAATGATCAGTTATCTTTTAAAAAAAATTTTTTCACCATCTAGCACAATAAATAACTGCTTAATGAATGGCTAACAGAGTCATCTAGTTTAACCTTCCACTCAAATCAGGAGCTCCTCCACTAATTACATATGAAGCTTTATCAACTTTGGATAATTTAATTAACTACCCTTTAAAAGTTTGGAGGTTCTGACTTACAGAGAAAATTAAACAATCTGGTTACATAAAACAATCTGGTAACAACTATAAAAGTATTTGAATTCATGTGTGCACTATATAAGCTTTCCCTTCTTAGTATAATATCCTCTAGGCCTTCAACTCATTTTCTTGTAAGAGTTTTCAGGTCTTTTCCATCAACTTACATTCAGAATACAGTTTGATTTTCAATACCCCTCTTAAAAAGTAATTTTCATATTTTAACACAACATGCCAATGCAGATCCATAAGGAATACCCTCTCCTTTTATTGGAAATGTCTTCTAATCATATGTGCTAGGTATCTATAAAATGTTTAAGTCAACACAGAAGATTTATACACTGAGTGGACAGATTATTATGATCTCTGAATGCATAATAAATCTGGCCACTCAGTATATATATATATATATATATATATATATATATATATATACACACACACACACACATATACATACATACATATATATATATATATATATTAGAGGCCCAGTGCATGAATTCGTGCATGGATGGGGTCCGGCCAGCCTGGCCAGGGGGAGGGGACATGGGCGGTTGGCCAGCCTGCCTGCTGGTCAAACGCCTGGTTGAGAGGACAATTTGCATATTAGCCTTTTATTATGTAGGATATACACTGAGTGGCCAGATTATTATGCATTCAGAGATCATAATAAGCTGGCCACTCAGTGTATATGGGTCACCATCAACAAACTCCCAACAATATTAATATACTTATAGGTCTGCATTTATATGACAGAGTCTTTGAACTTGAGTGTAGAATTTCATATTTAGACCTGATATAAATCTTCTTTATTATATTTAAATTCTTATTTAAGATACTAAAATATTTTTGTATCTTGATACCATTCTCCAAATGTATGAGGTTTCTTGTCCTCTTTCAAAAATATTTACTTAACATACTAGCTCTTTATAGCTTTATTTCTTGGAACCTTGTATTTCTTTATAAATTATCTATTGAAATATATATACATGTAACTTGCATTCATCATTATTCTTTTATTCATTCAACAAGTGAATATTTTCTGATATCTGTTTTTAGATAATATATTGATAAAAATAGAAAGAAGAAGTTATTATATAGTTGATTTGGCAAGTCTAGATATTGCATGTTATTGACATAATTAATTAAAAGAAGACTAAAGAGAAATAAACTTTATATTTTCACTTTCTTATTAGGAGAAAACTTAAAAGAAAATTTGGGATCATTTTTCATCCTGAAAATAGTAATAATAAAAATAATATTTAAAACTTCAAAAAAGAAAAGAAAACTTCTTGGCCAAAAGCTATGAAACACTGCTGAGAGAAATTAAAGTTCTTAAAAATCAAAAAGATATTTCATGTTAATGGGTTACAAAAAGCAGACACAAGATACTGGTGTTAAATCTCCCCAAATTAATCTGTTGACTCAATGCAATCCCAATCAGAGTTCCAGCTAATTTTAAACTATATATGGAAATATAAATTATCTGGAATAGTTTAAACAAACTTGTAATAAAAGAGCAAAATTGAAGAACTTACATTACTTGATTTTGAGACTTATTATCATTAAAAGATAGTATTAAAATATGAAAAGATAAGAAAATATTCACAAGACATATATCAGATAAAAATTTGTATCCAGAATATATATGATAATGTATTATACATTATATTTCTTTATTTTATTTTACTTTTTTCCATCACCATTTATCCCCCATATGTGTTATATATATTTCTTACAACTCAATAACATAAGCAACCCAATAAAATTAATGGGCAAAGAACTTACACAGAAATCTGACAAAAGATTATATATGCTGGTCAATATGCATAGAAAAGGTGTTCAAAATAAATTTGAAATTTGATTTACTCTATGTAATGTACACTTTAATAAAAACCATTTTCACTCTTAAGTTTTGTATTTGTTATCCTTTCTCAACCAAGATTTTCATTAAAAATTATAAAAATATGTCTGGGGACAGTTAATAATATGTGAAAATGTAAATAAACTAAAAACATAAAGGACTAGCGTTGGATATAACATTAGAAGTAGTAAGGCAGTTGGAATATGTAAAATTTTTAAATTGATTTGGAAAGTTTTAGGGCTTAGTTGTCTTAAAAGAAGGGGGAGTAAGAACAGGTTTGCCATAGTTTCTAATAGCATAGTTTTTTATGCTCAGTGTTTTTATTTTATGGCTGGGTAAGATAATGTCAGTGTTTCAAGTTATGCCACAAATACTGAAGTATTGGATGATAAAATGCAATTCAGAAATCTCCCAAATGATCTATCCTTTTTATAGACATTATTTTATAGATATGAAAATAATATTTATATTTATAAAATATAAATACAAAATGGAAATTGGAAAAAGAAGTTCATGCTCTCTCTTCATCTGTCTGAGACTCGTGGCTACCCCAGACATCCATTTTCTCTTTAATCTTTTCCAAATTGATCTTTCTCTCCACCTCATCAAAATGTATCAGTCAAGGTTAAAGGAAAACAACGTGGCTCTATATTTAGATGAGAGACTTAAAGAGATACTTGCAATAAGCTGTTATAACTACTATTGTTTCAAGTGGTTTTGTTGGATTACAGAGGAAGACCTTCTTGAAGTGTTTTCCAAACAGAAATTAAATTCAAAACATGTTTTTACCCCAACGAGTATATCTGACTACCTTAAACACATGAGCATTTTAAGTGCAATGTGAAACCTTCCAAGTTGTTTTATATTCATTTATGCTTGTCAAAGCATTACTTTCACGTAATTACAAAAATGCAAATGTTCTCCTAAGATTTCCCCTTAAGGAAGTTAAAGTAAAAAGGTCAAACTGTAGTCAGACTATTAAATTCAGAGTTCTAACTTGATCAAATATCATTTTAAAATATATATTTCCCTAGAGCTTCAGAATATATATTTCCTTTCCCCCACCTGTTCATTCTGTATTATCCTTAAAGATTGCATTAATATATCAATATTGCAGATTTTTAACCAAAAACTTTAATAGATTTTAATTAAAATATAAAGAGGTTTAATAGTTTGAGAATATGACTAAAATATTATTCACATAATTTTTATACTAGTATATAATTAATGTGTAATATATATAATGGAAGTTGTGCCTTAGCAAAATATTTCAGGCAGTCATATTCTCCATTTCCTTTTACCTGGATGAGTTACCTGTAATTGATATAGTTTCTATATCATCTTATCTCCCACCCCTCTGGGTTTGACCAATCAAGAGATCAGATGGGAGGAGAAAGAGGTCAGGGTGTTAATCTGCCCACTCCCTCTCTGTCTTCTGTGGTTTCAGCAGCGGTCGCCAAAACCTGTTAGCATACCATGTCAGACAGTCTCTCTTCCCAGAGCTCAACCTTTTCCCAGGCTTCACAACACTATACCCTTTTCTTTTTTTTTTATTGTTTAAAGTATTACATATGTCTCCTTTTCCCATCGACCCCTCCCCGGCCCTCCAACCCCCCACATGCCCTCACTCCCCTAGTGTCTGTCTATTGGTTATGCTTATAAGCATGCATACAAGTCCTTTGGTTGATCTCTTACTCCGCCTCCCCTGCCTTCCCTCTAAGGCAGTGGTCGGCAAACTCATTAGTCAACAGAGCCAAATATCAACAGTACAATGACTGAAATTTCTTTTGAGAGCCAAATTTTTTAAACTTAAACTTCTAATGCCACTTCTTCAAAATAGACTCTCCCAGGCCATGGTATTTTGTGGAAGAGCCACACTCAAGGGGCCAGTTTGCCGACCATGGCTCTAAGGTTTCATGGTCTGATGCTTCTATGTCTCTGGATCTATTTTTGTTCTGGATCTATTTATATTCCACAAATGAGTGCAATCATGCGATATTTATCTTTCTATGACTAGCTTATTTCGCTTAGCATAATGCTCTTCATGTTCATCCATGCTGTTATGCTGTTGGAAGTTGTGCCTTAGCAAAATATTTCAGGCAGCCATATTCTCCATTTCCTTTTCTTAAACATTTCTCCATTTTCTTAAACATTTTATAGATACCTATAACTGTTATGGTAAGAGGTTTTTTTGTTTGTTTGTTTGTTTTGTTTTGTTTTGTTTTGTTTTTACAGCAGCCTAGTATTCCATTGTGTAGATGTACCACTGTTTTTTTAATCACTCATCTGTTGATGGGCACTTAGGCTGCCTCCATATCTTAGCTATTGTAAATTGTGCTGCTATGAACATAAGGGTGCATATATCCTTTCTGATTGGTGTTTCTGATTTCTTGGGATATTGAAAGTGGGATTACTGGGTCAAATGGGAGTTCCATTTTTAAATTTTTGAGGAAACTCCATACTGTTTTCCACAGTGGCTGCACCAGTTTGCATTTCCACCAGCAGTGCACGAGGGTTCTCTTTTTTCCACATCCTCACCAGCACTTGTTTTTTGTTGATTTGTTGATGATATACCCTTTTCCTAACCCTTCAGGTCTGCAAACTGTAACAACTTCTCACTGTTGCAAAGGCCTAACTCACCATTCCTTGTATTTTATCCCTGCCCACACCTCTGTAAACAATCCTTTCAGTATGTTGTCTCCATTTTCATCTTTTTAATGGTGCCATCTGTGTCTTCCTTGAACTCTGCCTGATACAGTGATTGGTACTGGCATGATCCCAGGAAATAGACCTTCAAAAAAGATTCTGGATTGGTTGCCATGAGCTGCAGATAATCTTCTTAGTGAGAAGAAATATGCCATAGGTAACTTATGACATGACATGCAAAGGCATTTGTTAACTCCAATTACCATCGGTTGTAGCATGGGTCAGAATACCAGTAGAAAACAAGGCTTGGGAGAGCAAGTAGCTGGGCATTTATTGCTTCCATGATAATGACTTATTTATGAGGGTGTTACAGCTACTTCTGACTGCCGTGGAGAGCTTTGATTTTTTTTTAAAGATAAACTTATAGTTTTACCCATCGACAAAAAGATTTGGGGAAGAATCAGAATGTCTCTATGATGTCCTTAAAGAAAATCCTTGTCTCATGCAGCAATAAAAAAGACATGTTATTTATCTCGCAAATCATAAAGTTGGACTTGTATAGCATCATTATGTTATTAGATGAAGATGGCATATGAGACCAGGTGTGTATAAGCAAGTACATAAAGAACAAATAAAACACATTAGCAGGTTGCTCAGCATCTCACTGGGCTCTGGTAACATAATTCTCTCCCTTGAAGCTTTCAGACCTAAGTGTGACACTATCACTAGTTCCTAGGTACCTCACCATCCTTTTGGGGTCCCTAGCTCTGCCCATACTTCGGTAGGTAATCTCCTGACTTCATTCTTTTCAGTTAAACTCTTGAGTGAGTGGTTATCTGCTACCTGCTGGGATTAATGAGTCAACAGAAATAGTGTGTTGTGGAAAGAAGATGATTCTGGGGTTACATAATTTGAAATTCAATACCCAAAGTCATTATCCTTTTATTAATGGGTAAAAGGAAAATATATTTCTTTCCCCTTTGAATTTCAATTTCTTAATCCATAGCAAAGAAAATAATAGTATTTCACTAATTAATTGTAATAATTAAATTTAAAAATGTGTAAGGACATGTAAAGCATCTAGAATACTGCATATGCAATAAATGTTATTTCATTAATTGGTGGAGATACAGTAGAGGATCACTTATCCAGGAATCTAACCACTAGAATCATCCAAACTATGGAATTTTTGTCAAAGCCTTTGTTTTATGAGCATTCTTTTCTTTTCTTGATCATAACAGACCAATAACAGAAGAACAAGTTGTTACGATGCATCTCATATAATAACAGTGATTGTCTGCCAGAATGCAAAGGAGCATCCAGTATTACAATCCACTGTCCTCACAGCACAGAGAAAATCACAGTGGACTCCCTCATTGTGATCTATTGAAAGTCAGCCCTCGACACAAGGGTTTGTAAAAAAACAAAACAAAACAAAACAACAACAACAACAACAAAAAAAAAAACAACAAGAAAAAAAATTAGATTAAAAAAAAATCACAGTGAATGGATTCAGTGACACGTTGTTAATCTGGCTAGTACAGCATGACTTGCAAGAGAGTTTGTAAAGAACAGGGCTGTTCTTTACATGTTCTACCAAGTCATTTTATGATTATTGTTCTTGGAGATGAAATATCAAAATGCTGGGAATATTTAATTGAGAAGATACCCTAGATAAATAAATTTCTACCCCATGTGCCTTGCAATTCCTGGCCACTGAAAAAATCTATACTCACTTGAAGTATGTAGTGGATTATTTTTTCCCTAAAAGAACCATGAAGTCCCAATGAGATAGTTGTATTTTTATTTAATCTATTTTAGCCCTATTTTATTACTATAAAAGGGTTTGGGTCAGTTTAGAAAAATACACAAGTGGAGGAAACGAAATGGATGAGCAAATCTGAGTGTGGAGGAAATAAGGATAGGAAAATGAACCAATTAAAAGATTAGTACATTAAAAAATCTAAGTCATAAATTATTACATACTTATTAAAGTTGGGCCTCAGATAAGTATCTAAACTTTCTGGTAGCAGAAAAGAGGATAAAACATTATTGGTTACAGGATTCACAGAGTGGATGAGATTAAAATAAATTGGTTTCCCAAGAGACAGAGCATTTGCAAGTAATAAAACAGAGCAGTTTCTCTATGGATCATCATAAGAGGGACTATAGGAGATTACTTCCTTTACAAATTCTCTACAATAGATATAATAGTGAGTGTCATCTCACATAACTATTATATGTAACTTTTTTAAATGCATTCAGTAAAAGTTATTTTATGAAGGTCAACCTATGTAGTCAAAGTTCATCGGATAGGTATGATCTTATTTGGGAGGAGAGTAAAGTAGAAGATCTAGAAAAAAATTAATGAACTACACTGTTAAGAATTAGCAGAGATTTCAAGTAAATATTTTTTTATCTAATATAAGAACTTGAAGGGTAAAGATTTGATGTTGCTGAACTAAAGACAGATACATATGTTTTGATCATTAATTAAATGGTGGGGGAGAGGTTTACACACATTTAAGAAAGAGTCCAACTGTCACATATGGCTGACCAATTGACCATCCTACCTTTATAAGCAGTAGACTAGGATTTACAAGAACATGATTTATCATAAGAAATCTTGTAATGAAATAATTGCCACAGATATTCTTTTGCTCTTTTTCATTAATTTTCAACTTACACTCTTTAAGAAGCTTTCTGGGTGGAGGCTGAACTAGCACAATAATTTTTCAAAGTGTGTGGTGTTTCCTTCCTTCTTTCTTTACTCTGAAATTGATTAATCACCTCCTGTACATGAAGCATTGTGTTGGGTGGTGGGAATACAATAATGAGGAAGACATAATTATAGCCCTAAAAGCCTCTAAGGATAGACATATATGTAAACAGCAATTCCCATAAAGACTACAATACTATAGGAATAAAAAAATAGAGCACTTAGCTTTACTTGAAAAAGAAATTCAGAGAAAACTTCATGGACAAAGAGATGACTAATATGACTTTTGAAAGATGTGGGAGACTTTGCTAAGAGAAGAGGAGGAGGAAGTGTGCCTTAAGATCAGAAAATAGTCCATGGAAAACCACAAAGTGAGAAACAGTGCTTCCAGCACAGAACATAGCCTGTGGAAAGGCACAAAACTGAGAAACATATGGCATATTTGAGCTATAGCAAGTTAATTCATCGAAAAAGGATGTACAAGGACAGGTAAGGAAAGAAGAAGGACTGAAGGCAGGGGCTTGGTAGGCTACTCAAATTAAGCCATTCAAGGATGTTAAGTAAAGAAAAGCACTATCAGACTTGGCTGTTAGAAAGACCTCTCTGGCAGCAGCTCAGAGGACAGGGCACAAAAAAGTTCCATCATTGCATAGTTTGAACATCATTGCAATGGTGGAATGACATACTACATAATATTTAGAATGTACAACTGGCATGACTATGTTATCAATTAGATTCAATAGGGAGTGTAAAGAAAAAAAGTAATTGAGAATAATCTGCAGGTTTCCAGCTTGGACAACTGTGTAAATGATGATGCTATTCACAGAGACAAAAAATGAGGACGAGCAGGTCTCAGTTGATGAGTTCAGATTGGGTTCATTAAGGATGAGATGGTTGTGAAAGATTCAAGAAATGATGCCTTGTAGGACATTAGAGAAATAGCAAGGCTGAAGAAATGTAATGATAGTTGAAGCATAGGTGTGTGGATAAGATTGTGAAGGGGGAGTATAGAATCAAGAACAACATCAGGACACACCTGTATTGAAGAGCCCATAAAAGAACAGTGAGGACTAGTCAGGCAGGAAGAAAACCAGTTACTAGAGAGGGGAAATTATCATAAAATAAGGAGAGGTCTGTCATCTTAATGTTAAGTAGTAAAATTAAAAATGTAATGGACAATCGGCTTTGTAAATTAGATTTTTGGTGACCATGTTAAATAACATGCATTCAAAATGCATTTAATGAACACCTTACCTACCCTGAGGCACTCTCATCATGAAGCTTACACTCTCAGCAATAAACAATAAATGTGTTAACCAAGTAAGAAGTAAATTTGATAAAAGTGTTATGGGAAAAATAAGTAGGACAAAAAGTAGGGATGGCAACAGGAGGGCATGGAGGAGGATGGTCCATATAGGTCTCATTGACAGGTGACATTTAAACAAACACTTGAAAGAGATAAGGGGGTGAGCCATGAAGATTTTGGAAAAGCATTTTAGACAGAGGAAATAGCTCATGGAAAGGCTCTAAACATGCCTGGCATATATAAGAAACAGTAAGGAAGCCAGAATGGTTGGAGTAGTGCAAGCAAGGAGAAAGCAATAGGAGATGAGGTCAAACATTTCAGGTCATCGAAGACCTTGTGGGTTACTGTAATGATTCCGACTTTCACTTTATGCAAAATGGCAAGCCACTGGAGGGTTTTGATAAGAGGAATGACATGATCTGATTTTTGTTTTAAAGGTTTACGCTGGAGAATAAACTTTGGGGGAGGGGATGATAGGTGCAGGGTGGAAAGAAGGATGTCAAATTAGGAGGCTACTACAATCATCCAGGTAAGAGATGCTGGTCAGACCAGGTGGCAAAGGTGTGAGGAGTGAGAGAGTGGCTTCTAGATAGTTTCTCAAATTTCCAGCAGGATTTTCTGATGAATCAGAAGAGAGAGTGAGAGAAAGAGAGGAGTCAATGCTTTTGGCCTGAAGAACTAGAAATATGGACATCCATCAATTGAGTTAGGGAGAATGCGGGTAAAACAAGTTTGGGAGGAGCAGAAATATGGTGTTCACTTAAAGTGTGATAAGCTGTCAAATGTCCTAGTGGAGGAGGTGACTAGGCAGTTTGTACATAAATATAGATCGAGGGGAGAGATTTAGACTATAGATATAATGCAAAAGCTACAGTCACACCCATGGTATTTACAGCCATAAGACAGGGGGAGCTCATCAAGGAAGTGAGTGTGAATGTGGAAGAGAAGATGACTAAGAACTGTGCCCTGGGAACATCCAAAGATAGGGACTGGGGTAAAGAGGAAGAACCAACAGAAGCACTTGGAAAAGGTGGTCCATGAGGTAGGAAAAAACCAGTGAGTGTGGTATCCTTAAAATCAAGTGAAGAAAATGGATCATGAGGGAGCTAGTGATAAACCCTGTCAAATGCTCCCATCAAGTCCAGCAGGCTGAGGAATGAGATTTGGCCATCAGATTTAATAATGTCATTCAGTATGGGTGAGAGGCAACACCTCATTTAAGGTGAGTGTAAAAGATAGATTTGAAATTGTGTTTTGTTACAAAGAGGAGCAAAGAAATGGTTAGTTGGCAGAGTAAGTGGGAGCAAGAGAAGTCACTTAGTTATTCTTAAAGATGGGAGATGGGCCCAGCTGGCATGGCTCAATGGTTGAGCATTGACCTATGAACCAGGAGATCACAGTTTGATTCCTGGTCAGAGCACATACCAGGTTGAGAGTTTGATCCCAAGTGGGGAATGTGCAGGAGGCAGCCAATCAGTGATTCTCTCTCATCACTGATGTTTTTATCTCTCTCTCCCTCTCTCTTCCTCTCTGAAATCAATAAAAATATATTTTTTAAAAGATGGGAGACAGGTACAGATCATATTGCAGTGAGTTAAAGAGGAATTGAAAGTTTAAAAAATAAGGAAAAAGAAAATCAACAATTGTTTCAGAAAGCATGGTTGTAAAGGGGTGGGGTGAAAGAAGGTACTAGCCAAAGCGTTACTCAGGGCAGAGGAAAAGTTAGCTTCCTGTCTTTTAAAAGTAGTTTTTAATTTTTGAACATGCATCTGTGGCCATAGAAAAGAACCACAGAAGATAGGGACAGGAAAACATGTTGAAATGTGGTTCCTGAGAAGGTAGAGGGGTATGCGTCACAGGCAGATGGCTCAACCTTGAACAAGTTGTGTGTAGCCCTTGAATCACAGGGATGACAGTAAGGATTAAGATGGAGGTAGATGGCAATGAAAAATGAAGATTTCCTTGGCTGGTTTCTATTTTCTTTGCATAGTAGAATAAAGTCATCTCCTAAGAGTATAGAGAGGGAGGGCAGAGAGGTAGGAGAGAAACAGTGACATAAAGGGCATAAAATGTGGAATGGTTGTTATAGGCCCCCTACTGCCTGCTGAACACAATTTGCTTGCTTGCTTTTCTCTACCTAAGCACACAAGCATACACACATACCAACACAACAATGTAAAAATGAAAATGGGTAAAATATACCTAAACACACTTTCTCAAATATCCCTTCTTTGTCACCTTCTTTATTTTTAGTTATTATCAGCATTTGCTACAGGGACAGCAAAATTGTAAGGTGGTCCCGAACGATTCAGATAATCATGGCCTTGAATAATCCCCTCCCCTTGAGTTTGAGCTGAGTCAAGTAGCTTGCTTTCAACAAACAGAAGAGAGCAACCGTGATAGGATATCACTTCTGAGGTTCGGTTATAAGGCTGGGACTTCCACCTTGCTCACTCCTTCTCGCTTGCTCTCTCTGAAGGAAACCCGCTGTCATGTTGTAAGCTGCCCTGTGGAGAGGCCCACACGGCAAGAAACTGGGGGTGGCTTAGTCCTCTATGCCGCCTATTTTCATGCCAGGAAAAAGGCAGAATATTTGCACTGGACTCCTAACTTCATTGTATTTTCAGTGCTTCATAAAAAGAACTAATGCTCCTGAAAGGATCAATGCCTCTATTGGGTTCTTTTTAAGAATAAGAGATTTACTATGGTGCTTCTGCCAGAAGGAAGCTGTTTCAGAACTGGCTCTACGATAATAAAGATTCAAAATTTAAAGCAATTTACTGAGTTATTAATCTGAGAATATAAGAACTAAATTAAAATCCTTCCTGACTTATATTCTAACCTGCCAGTTCAAAATGATCTAGATCATCAAGTCATTGTGTTCATCACTTCCCCCCGTATCTCTTTTTTATTTTCTTGCCTCTATTTATTTCTGTTTAAGGGATTTTTATGTTTCCTTTCATCTTCTATCTAATCGTTCTCCATGTCCTATAAATTACTTCCCCCAAACCTCTCCTATCTGTGCCCCTTTTCATTATTTCCTTAACGTCACCGTACACCCTTACCTATGCCTAGGCCTCCCTAAGTACTCTTTCAGATCTGTGCAGCCCTCGCCCCCACCCCCATATTCCAGGAACTGACCTGCTTCTCCTGTCTGCATGGACAATGCACATCCATTTTGCACAACTTTTTCCTATTCCATTGGGCACAGGTGGTGGTCCAAACTAGGCCAATCAAATCTTTCCAGAGACCTGATAAAAAATAAAAATAAAAAACTAGTTTCTGTGGCAGAAAACATAGGAGTAAGCCATGCTTCTCCCATGTGCACAGAAGAAAGTGAGAGCACAGCCTTCAAAGAGGGGGAGAGAATCAAGTACACGGGCAGGAGAAGAAACAAAGTCAGAAGCAGAGATCTGGTCCTGGCCATCTTTCTCAGTTACCTCGTTCCTTAGCCCTCTGCTCCACACTCCAATCCTTTGATTTCCTTACAATGATTGTCTTTTAAATTCCTTCAGTAATTTTAATCATTCTAACTAAAACACTTTGGGATTCTCCTAATAGTTCTCTCTGCTTCTCATCTCTCCCTGTTCTTATCCATCCCACATGCCACTGACAGGTACATTTTCAGTTTAAGGAATTAAGATTTCTTCAATAATCAAAAAGAATTAATGTACAGCTGAGGGAGAGGTGATGTGTTTGGGGGGGGGGGGAGATTAAGTTTTCCATAAGTAAAGCTAACTGCACTGTAAGAAATAGTTTGAAAGGTTATTAGTGGCAAACAAGTGGCTGCATCTCTCTAACGCAAGAGCTGGCCACATTTCTATCAGGTTGACCAGCCACTTGTGCTCTGAATTCCAGACTCTTCCAGTCTCTCAGGGACCACAACAGTGAGCAACATTGCCACCTGCTGGGGATTAGAGAAGTAACAGAGCTGGATTTTCTATTCAAGTATTCTGAAACTTCAGGGTTCAAAGCCATCTTTTAAAATCCTGCTTTTTCTTTTGCACAGCAAAAGAAACCATCAACAAAACAACAAGAAAGCCCACTGCATGGGAGAACATATTTTCCAATGTTATATCTGATAAGGGCCTACTCTCCAAAATTTATCGGGAATTTATACATCTTAACAAAAAGAAGATAATCCAATCAAAAAATGGGCAAAGGACTTAAATAAACACCTTTTGAAGGTTGACATACACAAGGCCAAGAGACATGAAAACATTCTCTAAGTCTCTAATCACCCGAGAGATGCAAATCAAAACGACAATGAGATACCACCTCACACCTGTCAGAATGGCTACCATCAACAAATCAAAAAATGACAAGTGCTGGTGAGGATGCAGAGAAAAAGGAACCCTTGTGCACTGCTGGTGGGAATGAAGACTAGTGCAGCCACTGTGGAAGACAGTATGGAGTTTCCTAAAAAAGTTAACAATGGAACTTCCATATGACTCAGTAATCCCACTTCTAGGAATATATCCCAAGAAACCAGAAACACCAATCAGGAAGGACATATGCACCCCTATGTTCATATCAGCACAATTTACCATAGCTAAGATTTGGAAACAGCCTCAGTGCCCATCAGCAGATGAGTGGAGTAAAAAGCTGTGGTACATCTGCACAATGAAATACTACGCTGCTGTAAAAAAGAAAAAAAACATACCATTCGCAACAGCATGGATGGACCTGAAGAGCATTATGCTAATTGAAATAAGCCAGTCAGAGAAAGATAAATATCACATGATCTCACTCATTTGTGGAATATAATGAACATAATAAACTGATGAACAAAAATAGATACAGAGACAAAGAAGCATCGAACAGACTGTCAAATTTCAATGGGAATGCAGGGAAGGGTTGCGGGGGTGGGGGGGGGATTAGAGATCAACCAAAAGACTTGTATGCATGCATGTAAGCATAACCAATGGACACAGACACTAGTGGGGGGTGAGGGCATGTGCCAGGGGGTGGGGTGGCCCGGGGGAGGTCAATGGGGGGAAAAGGAGACATATGTAATAGTATATGTAATACTTTAAACAATAATAAAAAAAGAACTAATAACATGTGAGTTTCCCAATGAAAAAGGCAAGAATCCTGCTTTTTAAAAACAGATGTACATAAATTACAGTTGTGCTTAATGATGACTCTTATGTTTTAGGTCATAATGATATTACTGAATTATAGCTTTTGAAATGCTTCAGTGATTGTAATCACTGTTCTCTGAATTATTTACATTTTCACTCTAGCCAGTACCATTAAATTACCAACATTATATCAGGCAATTCTAGCCTACTTAAATGTGTTTTGCAATAGAAGAGGTTAAAAAGACACATTTGATTCTCCATTCAGACTTGTTGGAAAAATGCATGTAGTTAAATTAAAAGGCATTTTGCCTAAGGGACGATTTGTCATTGCTGTTCTTGATAATGGATGGTCTCTTCTTGAGTAAATTTAGAGTGAATAATCTAAGGTTGATAAGTAGCAAAACAATATTTGCATAAAGTTCCTTTTTGCTTCATTTTAAATAATAAAAGGAAAAAGAATATGTACAAGTAATTAAGTAATTTATTATAACTTTGAAGTTGTAAAACATTAAAAATGTGTAAGTTAGCCCTAGCCAGTTTGACTCAGTGGATAGAGCATCAGGGTCCTGGGTTCAATTCTGGTCAAGAACATGTACTTTGGTTGCAGGCTCCTCTCCAGCCCCAAGCCCTGGCCGGGGTGCGTGCAGGAGGCAGTCAATAATATGTTTCTCTCACATTGATGTTTCTCTCTGTCTTTCCCTCTCTCTAAAAAATCAATGAAAAAATATCCTTGGGTGAGGATTAACAAAATAACTGTGTAAGTTAGATTAGAAAATTAAAAATCACTATAATTGCAACTATAGAAAAATATGCATGGGAACAGAGTGGTGGCCCGAGGTCACACTGTGCATCCATTGCTGGAACTCTTCATGCTAAATCTGTCAGGTTGAACTGGAGCATGGCGAACACTCACCTTTTCTCTGTGGTACCTTCGCTCTGTATCAGATTCTGAACCTCATGAATCTAGTTTGGGCCAACGTCTGAAGCATCCTGTCCCACTTTCTTGTATAGGACCTTCCCTTAGCCTCTTACCTATGTGTATCAGATGTCAATTTGTCAAAATCGCTCAGACTTGCTGTGACCCCCCCCACACACACACACCTCAATCTTCTCCTTAATATCTGAGAAGATGGGAAGGTATGATCTACTCCCAGAAAGAAAATCTTAACACCACCCCTTCAAATACACACATACAATTTCCAGGGAAGAATACAAATAGCTCTTCACTTTGTCCCTCAAAACAATTATTAGCCGATATGGAACCCAATTCCCATGGGCATGAGGGGGTCCCTTCTCTCTGGTCTTCCTCTTTCTTCCCTCCTTTTATCCCCTCCATTATTTGAGTCCTTTCTCATCCCTTGGGGTCACCAATTCCATTGCGTTATCCCCTTAGTGAAGCTGCAGCAGAAAAAAGTAGAGGGTAATTCATATCTTTAAGTGCTGAATAAGGCAGGATAAAGGACAATGGCATTTTGACGTCCACCCTCAGAGTGAAACATCTAAAGGACAAACAAAACTTCCTCTTACTGCTCTGACCGGTTTGGCTCAGTGGATAGAGCATCAGCCTATGGACTGAAGGGTCCCAGGTTCGATTCCAGTCAAGGGCATGTACCTTAGTTGCAGTTGCGGGCACCTTCCCAGTAGGGGGTAAGCAAGAGGCAGCTGATGGAAGTTTCTAACTCTCTATCCCTCTCCCTTCCTCTCTGTAAAAAAATCACTAAAATATGTCTTTTAAAAGAAACAATAAAACCTTCCTCTTACTATAGTGTTGCCATTTTAAAGCAGAGCAAGGTTTGTCCTTTCTCCACCTATGTAAATGCGCTATTTATTGCCATAGCTTGGTATTGACTGGGGAGTGAAGGGGGCAAGACGGGGTAGGGAAACACCCACCCCAGGAAGGAAATGAGGGAGCTTTGAAGTTCTCTTTGGGGTGGGGGTGGATGTGGGCCCAACATCAAGGTCACAGTCAGACTTCCTGCACGCTCCCTACCCCAAGGGACATCCAGACAATCTGCTAGACCTACAATTTCTTAAGGGTGGCTTGTGTTACAGAAAAGGATGGTAATGGTCTCTTTCATATCAGTTACACAATGAAGTCTCTGACCAAACACTGCATTTATATGCAGTTGCTTAAAATAATAGTTATGATCTCCTGACAAAGGAAAGCCAGGCTTTCTGTTTTGTGTGTCTGACCATAGGCTCTACAGTCTGTAGCTGTTGCTCCTGCTATAATTTCTTCCATCTGTTGAATTCGCAGTGCAAGGACAGAGGGAAACCATTCACGAGCTTAAGTAAGATTTATTTTGAGGACAAGACAGATGCTGATAGAAAGCCAATGAGAGAAAAACTCAGAGATGCTATAATCTGACTGACCTTTTTACCAAACAGCAAAAATATCCTCGCATATTTTTTTGATGACTTGTTATGTCTTAACTCATCACCATCCAGGAGATGATGAGAGCTAAATGCTCCAGTTACTCAAATGCTGGGCCTATTTACGTGCTGGCAGAGGAAGCAGCCACGCCTGTGTGACTGACAGAAGAATTCAACTCATCATACAAAATGGGATCAGAGTTTGCTTAGTGTTTTATCTCCAAAATTGAAACCAGACCTTGGACTCAAGGATGGCCCAACATTTCTAGAACTAACTGTTCTATTATAGCAGGAGTTCTCAATGCTGGCTACACTTCAGGATTACCCGGGCCTTTTAAAAACTACCAGTGCTAAAGCCCAAACCCAGACTAATTAAATCAGAATCTCTGAGGCAGCCTGGGCAAAGACTTTTTTTTTTTTTTTTTAAGGCTCCTTAGAGGATGTGCAGCCAGGGCTGAGAACCGGTGCTAGTCAACCGCTTACAATGAAATGAAAGCAAGCTAACATTTGTATCTCATTTTCATTGCGTTCATTCATAACAGGCAGATTTGCATATTGTACTTAAATAATCATCACAACTTGAAATTCTGACCAACAATTTTGGTCCTCAACATAGAAATTTCCTAAATGGTATCTAGCAGTTGGCACAACATCCATTTTCCCAAAGAATAATATATATGCTGGGGAATTCTCTCCAAGACCCATATTTGCAAAGGCTAAATATTTCATTCATTTTAGCTGATTCTTTTGTGTCTTTTTGTATACCTCATTAGTAATTCACAGTCTAAAAATCAACTTCATCTATATAACTAAAGACTACTGAGTATGCAAAAATTATATGAGAGCACAGTTGAAGGACACATTTTCCTCAATTAATAAATAAAGAAAACATTACTCAGTATTTCTGGTAAGAACTCTAAATTATACTTATATCGACTTAATATGCACATATATACATGTGTTAGTGATAATGTAGATTAAGTTGTTGTAAGAAAAACACCTCAAAATACAGTGAATTAAATAAAATTGAAGTTCATTTCTCTCTCATGAAATAGCCAAGAGAAGGGTACCTTTTGGTACAATTGTTGCTACTTTCCTGTCAATGGGAAGAGGAAAGGAAAGAGGAAGAGCACATCTCTTCAGCTCATATGTGTGCCTATTGCAAGGAAGCCTGGGAAATGAAGTCTGCATCTGGCCAGTCATGGGCCCTACCCAAAGATTTCTATCACTAATACAAATAACAATAGAATAAATATTAGGGATCATTCTCTACAACATCTACATACAACCCAAAATCTAAATATACTTAGAATACAAAGGAACTATAGGTTTAAATTTTTATTTTGAGAACATTTATTTTCATTATGTGTCCTATTAACATTTGAAAAGTTTAAAATTTATATTCATTTGATGAAAAATATTCTATGATTAACCCTCTTCCTTTGTATATAGCTTTAGCTATAATATGCAAGTAATGCATATAATATGAAACATGCTATACTCCCAAGTCTATTCATCCACACTGACCTGGGTTTTCCCCGAATGCAATAGTTCCACCAAACAAGGTACACAGATATTATGATTATCAGTGTTATTTCCTTTATTTAATTGAATAGATTCCAGAAGCCTAGTCATGGACTCCTTTGGGAATCTGATGAAAATATATTTGGGCTTCTCTTATCAAAAATTGAAAAAATAATTTTAGGAGAGTTAAATATACCTTCCCTCATTAAGCTTAGTTTTGGAGTGCCTTGACTATATTTAGTGAGAGATTTTCTCCCTGTCTTCCACAGCAGCCTGGGAACATATAGATGAAATCTCTAATCTCTATCTCCATCAGTGGAATTCCTAGAACTCTGGCTCAAGGTGAGACACGTAGCACAGGATCTGGAGCAGGCTGATTGCTTAATAAATATTATCTCTATCTTATTTCAAGGCCACTCTGCTCCCTGTGAGAATTCCTTGGTATTCCATGCATGCCCTTGATATTACTTCTCTCATTTTCACCAACATGGATCATACCCACAGCCATTGAAATTGACTTCATCATTCCCATGGTATTAATGCTGCTCCTTCTTTTGGCATGGACATGGATTTGCTTCACATAAGTGGGACACTTTTCAATCATTTTGCTCACCCAGCATCTGAACTTCCTTCCTACATGTGGTACATATATTACCTCCTTATATGTTTGGGTGAGAGACAAAATTTATCTTGTGATATAGAAGCTGAAAATATATTTTCTAGGATCCTTTATAACTAGTGCATGGGTACCTACTACAAGCTCTGCCAACTTTATGCATCTACCATAGACTTTGAATTGAGAACCGTGATACAGTGAAGCAAGTTACATAGAGAATGGTCTCTAGCAGCAGTGACAACTAGGATCAGTAGAACCAGTGTTATTGTAGTACCAGTGGGATCAGTAGTAACAGCCACAGTGTTCACTGCTTTGTGGCAATATCAGTGACTGAATCAGTTTTGCTGTACCTTAAATCATGTTTGCTAAAGGCTTTAGTATAAGCTTCCCTTTTTGAACATCAGTATTGCTAGTTTTTTCAACATCACCATGGTATTTCTTTTTAAAAAATTGTTTATAGTGATCTTTGGTCTTATATATATATCTTCATGGGAAGATTTGAGAGAATTAAGAATAAATTTCTCTACTAAATAACAAGTTTATGCACAACAACCCCAAATCCATGGGACACAGCAAAGCAATCCAAAGAGGGAAATTCATAGCATGCTATACAGGCCTACCTTAAGGAATAAGACATTCCTCAATAAACAGTCTAAACTTACACCTAAAGGAACTAGAAAAAGAACAGCAAACAAAGCCCAAAGTGAGTAGAAGGAAGGAAATAATAAAGTTCACAGTGGAAATAAAATAGATTCTAAAAAAATAATACAAAGGTTCAATGAAACCAATCTCTGGTTCTTTGAAAAGATAAACGAGATTGGCTCATCAAGAAAAAAATAAAAGAGATAGGATCCAAATAAATAAAATCAGAAATGAAAGAGGAAAAATAATAACTGATACCACAGAAATACAAGGGAGTGTAAGAAAATATTATGAACAACTACATGCCAATAAATTGGATAAACTGGAAGAAATGGATAAATTCCTAGAAACATACAATCTACCAAAACTGAATCAGGAAGAAACAAAAAATCTGAACAGACCAGTTATGACCAACAAAATCGAAGCAGTAATCTAAAATTTCCAACAAACAAAAGTGCTAGAGCAGATGGCTTCACGAGTGAATTTTAGCAAATATTCAAAGAACTAACATCTATCCTCTGGTCCAAAAAATTCAAAAGGAGGAAGGACTTCCAACCTCATTTAATGAGTTTAGTATTATGTTAATTCTAAAACCAGATAAAGACACTACAAAGAAAGAAAATTATAGGCCAATATCCCTGATGAACACAGATCCAAAAATCTTCTATAAAATATTATTAAACTGAATTTAGCAATACATTACAAAATTATACACCATTTATCAAGTGGTAATTATTCCTAGGTTGCAAGGTTGGTACAATATCTGCAAATTAATTAATGTGATACACCACATAAACAAAAGGAAAGATAAAAGCTATGAGATCATATCAATAGATGTAGAAAAAACATTTCAAAAAAACCCAGCACCTATTTATGAAAAAATAACAGTGGGAATAGATTCAACATACCTCAGCATAAGAAAGGTCATATATTGCAAATCTACCAATTTGTATTTATTTGGGAGCTGCAGAGACTGCCCAACTTATCCAAATACTAGAAGAAATAAACTAAAATTATTATTTAGAAACTACATTTTAAGATCTACATATATATGCAAAATCACCTGGAAAAGAAAAAATGGCTTCCAGGCCAGCAGGACTCCACAAAACACCAAACTGACTGTGCTGTTCAATGTAAAGAAAGTGTGGGCCATTTAACCAAGAGTGAATTAGCCCTAATAAGCTTGAAAACTAAGGGTCACTACTTCTAAGAAAGAAGGAATCAAGATTCTAGCATTTAAGCTCCAACTGTAAGATTTCCCATGGAGTATCATAGATTCATTATCTTATTTTAGCCCAATGCTATTAAGCATTCATGTCACATAATTCTCCCTGTTCTCATTTATGCTCACCTTATAGACTTGTAATTCTTATTATTTTCCATTATAAATTAAAATTTGGTTTCTGATTGTGATTCGTCTTCCCAAATAGACCCATCAACTGTAGACTTCAATGAGGGCCTCCATGAGGAAACTTCTACATCTTCAAAGCTCAAGACCAAGCCCAGCCAGCTAGCTTTCCTTGGGATAATATTTCTATACCACTTCTAATCGCAAGATGGACCAAAATCTATACCTAGTACATAAAATGAGTTGATAGAAACTTAAAAGAAAACTTCCCCACATCTGCTTAAGATTATTGCTATCATGAACATAGCTGAAATTCTTATCATTGTTTTTCCTTCTAAAAGTCCTGTGAGTTAATCTGGGTAAGGAGTTATATGACTTCAAAACACTGGCTAAGTTTATGAGTCTGAGTTCATTGGGCTTTTTGTTGCAGGGACCAAAGACTGACTCAGGCTGCCTCAAGCAAGTTGGATGTTATAAGGATACAATTAGCATTTATGAGGAAGGATGTCACAGGAAGTCTGGAAGGTCTGGAGCAATAAGAGAGTCAAGAACCAAGCATGAGAATAAGAGGATTATGATTGTGCCCCTCAGCATCCAGAGCTCAATGATTTTCAGTTTTGTTCTCCTGTGTTCTCTCTTTATTCTGCCTCTCGGTGTTTTCCCTCCTGTTTTTGTTCAGACCTCTTTCTAACTTCTCTCCATATCCAAATTTCCAGAGAGGGAAGATCAGATTAGACTTCAATCCACTATCATTTGTGTTTAGGTAGGGCCTTTGCAACATGCCTGCTCTGATGCTGCTGGCCAGCCTAGAGGTCAATTCCCTTTGGATTAGGTATTCATTCCATACAATCACCTGGGTGAGGTAAGGCATTTGAGTGGTTAGAACCTGGCCTCAGGCACCCAGAAGTCTGAGCATGAAGCAGGTCTTCTGAGAAAAACCTGTGGGTTGGCCAGAACCTGTAGGTAATAGAACCAGATAATTAGTTCATAGGGTCAGGGAATCCAAATGTATGTAGGTGAATAAGCTACATCAGAATCTTCCCAGATCCATTTAAAAAATACAGAACTCTGAGTTTCACTCCAGGTGTGCTGAATGAAAATCTCAAAGGGGAGGTTTAAGAAAAAATTATATGTACAGGATATCCCCAAAAATGTATACACACTTTGAATAATTATTGATTCCAATGAGTTAAATCTAAAAAGAAAGAAATGTCAATTGAGCTATTAGAAAAATGTGGTTATACATTTTTTGGGACACCCTGTATTTATGTATATGTATATATATGTACATATATTTGTGAATACATGAAACACAGAGTTTATTGTTTTATTATTTATTAATAATTGTATTATTTTTGAGACAAATAACTGTATATCTACTTTTGCCCCATCCTGTCTATGTATGCATGTGTGTATACATATATGATCTCCCCAAGTGACCACTGCTCCACTGCTTTCACATTGTCAGGGAACAGTGAAAAATGAGAAGGGTCAGACTCAAAGTTAGGAAGTCTTCTTGATTCTTTTAGTAAATTTGTAGAGAAATGTCCATGTACTCTAAGTAGAAATGTGGCTGAAAGCACACTCAGAAAGTAGAAGTGCTGAAGTGAAGTAGGTTCCTCCAAAGAAATAAAAATATAAGGAATGTGTCCCTATAATTCCCAGAGTTTATTTAAAAGTCAAATCTAAAAGACCAGCAAGAACTAATGTTATATTCAAACACTGCAACCCTTTGGTGTGGCCTCATAAAAATTTGAGAATTTGTTTTCTTTTTCCTCATCTATAACAGGTATATTCAGTGGCATATTATAAGCAACATGTAAAGTAATTTTATCAAAATGCTACCTGAATTATAAATAAAATTTAATTAAAAAAATAATTTAAGAAAATTTTTTATTTTAATGGATGAAAGAAATAAACTATTTTGTGATGTTTTAAAGGAAGAGTTGTTTAGTATAAAGACAGCCTAATAATATCACTATAAAAAAATAAGCACATATTTTGGAATATTATCATCTTTATTATAAAACAAATATTTTATGTTGAGGTAACATTTCAAAGGGAATTTGGCAAAAATCAATTGAATTCTAGAGATACAATTTTGTTATGTGCAACATATGTAAAGCCCTCAGAAGACAGCCTTTCTAGCATTGCACATAGACTGATTTTAGAAAAAAAAAAAATAAAGCTAAAAGTTATCTTTTTAAAGAGGACTCTTCTTCTCCCGCTCTCCCCATCCAGCCCTCCACATCATCACCAGTAGTCAATGAGGTGATGTTCAGAGGGTGCCACAAAAAAGTGTCAAAAATGATAAATTAGTTGAAAAAAAAGTTTTGTTAATCCAAACATCTCACACTGGTTCATAACTTGAAAGTGCTTTCACAAACTAAACATTCCACCATATAGAATTTACTATTGCTTATCTCAAGAATAAATGAAATTCTCTCATCTTCAACGAAGAAATCCTATGAAATGGTCTGATCCAGGCTCTTCTCTGCTGTGAAGCCCTCCCTTCCCTGATTCTCCAAGGCAAAGTTGGTTGCCCTCTTTTATGCTCTCATAAATTTTGTTCATACCTCTGTTATAGCACTCACCAAATAGCATTTCAATCATTTTTGTTTCCCTCATATGTATTCCTCTTTAGCTTTTTAGCTTTATTTATCCTCCTATAAGCTCCTCAGGAGCAAGAAACAAGCCTTGAGCTTCTTAATATCCCTAGCACCTAGCACAGTGCTTGGTACATAATAGAATTTCAATAACTGTTTGTTAGGTTCATGAGTTAGGAACTATTTCAACTGTGAAGCTATAATGCACATCTTTCCTTGCTTCCAGTTTCATTGAGTGTGTTCTGGTGTCATTCCAACTTATGTAAACATTTATGGTTGGTGACACCCTAGAAACAAATACAATGTCCAGCAATTCCTTTCAGAAAGAAGTGGCCTTCAGTTATCCGTCTGATATAAGCATCAATAAGTTATAGTTATAATTCTTTCCCTACTCTCCAAACTCTAAGACTCCTTAACCTGAGAGCTACTTCTTAGGAAAGCTGATGCTAATAGCCATCTTGGCAGTCATTGTCGTCTTGATCCCCAATGGGTTTGTTGTGATAAGCATCAACTGTTAATTTTCTGCTTTCTATCTCAGTGTTTTTTGACTGGCCATCTTCCTCACTGCTTGACTTGCTCTCAGTGGAGTTGCTATCTTCTTGTGATTTGCTGCTGTCCTGAGAATCACTGCTGTCATCTTCCTCGGACTGGCTCTCCTGGCTCTGGCTCTCTGTGGAGTCACTGTGAGACTGGAGGCCCTCCTGGCTAGAGCTGTTCTCCTCCTGAGTAGACTCTGGGCTTTCCTCTGAGGATTGGAGGCTCTCACTGGATTCACTATCAGCTTGCTCCTCTCTGGATGTGCTTTCTGAACTGGAGGGTGTGCTCACGCTGTCCTCTTCACTGGAGTCACTGTTGTCCTGATCTTCTGAGTGACTGGAGGTATTATCTGGGTTGTCACCCCTGGACTTACTCAATACCTCTTCCTGAGATTCACTACTGGTTTCTTGAGATGGCAGGTCAACCTCTTGACTAGACTCACTACTGGGGTCTTGTTCATTTTGACTGTCTTCCTGGGACTGATTCTCCTCACTATCTTCTTGAGATTCACTCTTGCTGTTTTCCCTGGATTGGCTGAGGCCAGCTTCTTCGGAGTTGGTGTTTTCTGTGGAGTCACTTTTGACTTCTCGGCTATTGCCAAGATCACCTGTGTCATCTTCCGCAGAAATGCGGGACTTTCTGAAAATTTTCCTACCGGGATTCTCCACTGATTGGCTCTCACCTGAATCCTGAATGTTGGCTTGCTCATCACTATTTCCTTTTGATTCTTTTGATTTGACACTGGCGCTGTTCATTCTGGAGTGGCTTCTCTCACTCCTGATGGTGTCTGGATCATCGCTCTGCATTCCTTCATCATCAAACTCAGAGCCATCCCCATGGCTGCTATCTCCCTCACTACCACCTCCCACCCAGTGCTCCTCACTCTCACTCTCCTTGTCAAGGTCCCTGCTCTCGCTGGTGGTATCTTGGCCACTGTCTTCCCCGTGAGAGGCACTATCTTCCTTGGACTGTGTGGCATCTGCTGAGTCTTCATTAATACTGAGTCTAGAATTTCCTCCTTGTGTCTCTTCAGGTCCTGGGCCATTGTCCTCATCACCAAAGGTGTCATCTCCACTGTCATCTTCATCATCATCTTTATCATCTCCTTCTTTTCCTCCATTCCTAGAAAAGCCACCAGCTGGCCTATGAGCATATGGATGATCAGCAAGGCCCAGGCCTTCCTCTGATTCGGCACTGTCACTGGGGTCTTCATTTACCTGGAGTTTGAGGTTAACAGACACGGTCAGTACTTTAGGAGGTGATATAGAGGGTTTATGTTATCTAGTATCCATCTAGGTTCCTTCTGTTTTCTTCTTCCTGTATCCCTCATCTAAACCATGGTCAATTTTACTGCTCCATACCATCTCTACCAAAGGTTCAAAAGGAAGGAAGGAGAGGTAAAACTCAAGTCTTTCCATTTTATATAAGCATAATTCACTCATGCTGCAAAAAATTCTCAAAAAACTTAATTGAATCACATTTATGAACCTCAAATTATATTGTAAGTATGATTCCTTAAATAAAACTCTCAGAGAATTTTTTGTAAAGAGTTGGCTTATAATGCTCACTCACCAAAATATTTGGTTTATAACACAATTTTTTAAAATACTGAATGATTTTTAAAAGACCCCAATTTTTTTTCTAATCAATTGGGGGGAGGGGGTGGATATATTAGGGCAGGAGGATGGAACCTTTAGCTAAAATGAAAGTAAAATATTGCAATAAGGTATCTATCTCATTCAAACCATGTTTATATCTTATTATGCCCGTGAAAGGTTCAGCTAGAAGACTTGCAATAGTGTGACTGCCCAGGCAGCTTAGTTCTAAGAGCTCACACAGATTATCCCCATAAGTAAAACAATGGGATGCTCTGCACAGATAAGGAAGGATAGTGAGTCATCACCATTGAGGTCTGGAAAATCCACTCTTTCTCATATTCTATATTAGAACATTCTTGCTAACATTTTTCCTTTTTTCTACATGTTCCTAATGATCAATGTCTGAGTTTCCAATCGGGAGTACAAAAGGATGAGATCTCTTTCCATCACTAGTTTACACTGATATGCTGGAACCAAACATCTGTTTAGCTTTCCATACCTTATCAAGCACCTATGGCACCCTCCTCAAACAGAGACTGTTACCCTCATGTGAGCACAGAGACCACTGGGGTAATAAATCACCGCATCTGCAGAAAAGAGCATTTTTCCAGTTCTATGCTTATAAATTTCTTGAATGTTCTTCTGAAAAACCTTTAGTCAATAGTGGTACAAAGCCTAATAATTAATCTTCCAACTGCGGTCAAGTATAAAATGAAACATGGGTCAAAACAGCAGAGAAAAACCTGGTTCCTGGAATCTCTGGAGCTCCATTGGGTTCAGTTTGGTCAGAAATGATAGAACAGTTAAGAAAGTAATGACATTTAGTCTTAGGGAAATGAAGGGAGAGGAGGAAAAGGAGAAGAAAGACAGTTGTTTTTTTTATTAAAGAGATATAAGCTAAGTCAACTTTTCTCAATCCCAGGACCAAAAGTATGTTAAAGAGAAAGTCATTTCTGAAGCCCCTGTTTCATTCCATTTTCCTCAGGGCTCTCCTATTCTCTCTTTAACAGAGTCCTGACATTAAGGAGGTCTCCAGGCCCAGCAGGCACTTCATGTCATGTTAGCCAGACACTTTTCTCTACCTGATCTGAACTGCTCTAATTGTAAAAGCAGCATTTTTAATTAATGAGTGAACTATTGCTTGTCTAACATAGTCTCTGACCATTTTGTGTGTGTGTGTGTGTGTGTGTGTGTGTGTGTGTGTGTGTGTGTGTGTGTTCTTTTTAACTAGAGGGATATTTAGGGCCACAATGTCTATAATCTGGCTCCAGTGACAAATATGGAATGAACAGCATGTGCACATCTGAATTCTCCCACTCATTTTTCCCTTCTTATTTTATGGGACTTTTTAGTCAGCATAACCAATAGTTAGAAAATATTATATTTAGAACAGTTGCCAGGTAATTTAATCTAACATCATTTCCTTCCATTCCTAAACAGTCTGAAAAGTTAAGAAAGGTCTATTTAATTACCTGCTCTTCTGAGCTAACTTTACTTTCTTCTGATGACTCACTACTCTCCTAAAAGGAAAAAAAAAAAGTTGTTTAGTAATTCCTGAGGAAAGGAAAAAATATGATGCATATAAATTGCTTATGGTTTGGGTTTACAACTTTCCAAATGGCCTGAGGTGATGGGAAGAATGTTAAAGTTACTTTATGAGATGTTTATGACAACAAATAAATGAGATAGTTACCAACGGTGGTGTTTGTGTCTGAGCCAAATGACCCTGTAAAAAAGGAAGGAAAACAAGTTACACCTTCACAGATGATTCATGCCATCACAAATATTTAGAATACTTTTATGTAATTTTTTTAAAGTTTCTTGGTATGTATTTTGAATTTACATGACTAATAATGACATTTTATGATGAAATAGCTAAAAAATGAGTGTGACATGAGAAAAATCTTATGATATAAAAGACCTGGAAGATTTCTGTATATCTGGTACTTAGAGAAAATTTTACTTTCTTGGAAACGGGGTGTTTGGACAACCTAGAGGAAACGTAAGATAGGAAAAACACCGCAGGAATTCAGGACCCAGATTTAAGTCTCAATTAGTGCCTTGGTTTGGGTTTTAACTCGGAAAACCAACATCTTGGTGTTAGCACTGAAATTCATGTGTCCCAGGAAACCCCTAAGTCTCAGGCAAATTTCAGTGGTTAGTCACTCTATGTGAATTTGGACAATTCACTTCCCATGTTTGATAGCATTTTCTTATTCATAAATTAAGAATATTAGCAACCACTGTGCTTACTCCCATACGATTTCTGTGAGGATGAATTCAGCTAATGCCTATAGAAACATAGTGAGAACTGTTCAATATGATATAAACTAAAGTAATGATCCACTGAGAACACCTACTTTATAAAATTCAATAGTAGACAAAACTGAACAAAGAAAGCCATTAAAACTTTCTCGTCACACAAGGTCACAAAATAAAAATTAAATTCTAAATCTGAAATTTAATTACTCATAGTTCTGATTTATTTCACTTTCTTTAATCTTCTAAGAACTCTAAAAATGCCTGAGTCACTTCTGATACCCTTTCTCCACCTTGTCTCCTCCTTCCCCTTGAGCAAGGCAAAATCCCAAAGTCCCATGAGGCTCAAAGCTGCTGAGAGATGGGTGTGAAGCTGGTACAAAGTAGAGCAGGGAGGAGCTATCAACAGGTTTTCAACAAGTCTCTCAGCAGTGCCAGGCTGGAGATACTGGTAGCTCTTCGGAAGAAGGAGCGATACTCATTTACTAGTAAGTCTTTGCCCTGTGACACTGCAGGCAGGCACAATGACAGACTCTACTCCAGTTATCGGAATTAAGGGGTGGAAGGAGCCAGACATTGGAGTTCTTCTCATACCAAGGCTGGACTTGAGAACACAGCATGTTTGTAGTACTCGTGGAGTGCCTGATTGAAGGAGTAAAAGGATCTACAGTGGCTGCTTTTAAATTAACTAGCCTACAGACATGTCTGATGTAAATTACCAGAAAGGATCCTGCAATGTCCTTTCCAGCCTCAGGGAGCGGCAGGGCCCCATCTCAGGCCTCTGATATTATCTTCCTACCACTAATAGCACCGTGCCCAAGCTGCTTCATACGCAGCAGGAAACAAGATAATGAAAAAAACACTCCTATTTAGCATTAAGTCTTAGCCCTTATTCATAGTTCAATCTTGAGAACCTACTGCCCTCCTAGACCTGGCACCTTCCTGAGAGGGATGGGACACCCTGATAAAGAATGTGGATTCTGAAGCCAGAGTGACCTGGGTTCAAAGTCCAGCTCCAAACACTTATTAACTGTATCGCCCAGATAGACGAGGTGACTCTATGTCTCAGGGCTCCCATTTGTAAAATGAGAATAAAATACAACACCTAACTTATTGGGTGCTATGAAGATTGAGGAAATTAATACATGCAAAGCACACAGAACCATGCCTGGAAATTGTTCTTGAGTTACTGGGAGTTAATAACTATCAGGTTGCTCAGATTCGACACTCAACCAACATTAGCTTTCCTTCCAAAGACTCTAGTACCCTCTCATTCTTTCTTTTCTCACTTTCTAGGACTCCACCCTCTGCCTACCCAGACATCTGGTAAGACACGTTTCTAGTCCTAATCCTCCAAGGGCAGTCTTGGTTCATTGTCACCATCCTCTTGCACTACGATACACATCCATTATGAAAATAAAGCCAAAGGAAAAAATGCTTCCTTGCCAAATTATACTAGTACGTTAGAATTGAAGCATTATATGAACTAAATTTCCTATAATTTCCTTAGAAATTATAGCTCTTACTACCTATGTCGTAAGTTATTGATGTGTTCATTAAATCATTAACAGTTTCAACATTTACAGTGGAGATGATTTGGTTATACTAATAATATATTAAAATAAAAATATGTCAAAAAATCATATTTCTACTCACCTTCCATTCTTCAGAGCTCTCAGATTCAGTATGTTGATACCTGGCTACCTAGAAAATTTAGTACACACAGTCAGCCCACAGAGAAATTTCCAAGGCAGCAGCTATTAACACTTTACTTAATTAGGAACAGTGATAGTCAAATTTTAGCAAGCACCGGAATCACCTGGAGACCTGCTAAAACACATTGCTGTGTCCCATCCCTAGACTCGGGCTCAGCAGGTCTGAGGTAGGACCCAGGAATGTACCTTTCTAACAAAGTTCTAGTTGATGCTGATGCTGCTGGTCCAGGGATGCACGTTGAGAGCCACTGCTTATGAGGAAGAAAACTGAGACTTGTGGCTATATGAATGGCGGCTCATAAAGAATAACTCAGATGGTATTTTAAAGAAAACAGCTTCCTAAGAAACTACTGTTTTCATCTGACTGGAACATACACAGCCACCTTGGCTCACAGCCAGTGAAAATTGTGAAGTTTTAAGTATAAAAGGTGTGTGTGTGTGTGTGTGTGTGTGTGTGTGTGAGTGTGTGTGTGTGTGTGTGAGTGTGTGTGTGTGTGTGTGTGTGGGTGTGTGAGTGTGTGTGTGTGTGTGTGTGTGTGTATGTGAGTGTGTGTCTCCCCCAGATATCCCTATCCTAATACTTACTGGAAGAGCACAGGACAACCCCCAAAGGAACATAAGCAGAATGCTGGTCTTCATAGCTGGGTGTGACACCTCTACCTGTGATGAAAGACAGATGTTTTTCTCCAGGCTACAAAAATATAGGAGCTTCAACTTTTTAACAGTTTCTTCCTATTTAAGACATAACTCATCACATGCACACACACACATATACAACTCATCCACATGTCCATCAACTGATAAATGGATAAATAAAATGTACTTGATCCATACAATGGAATATTATTCAGTCATAAAAGGGAAAGAATCACTGATACATGCTACCAAGTAGATGAACCTTGAAAACATTACACTGAGTGAAAAAGAGCCAGACACAAAAGACCACATATTGTATAATTCCATTCAAAGGAAATATCCCAAACAGACAAATCTATAGAGACAAAAAGTAGATTAAGTGCTTGGCCAGGAGTTGGATATAACAGCTAAGAGGTGAATTTGGAAGTGATGAAAATGTTCTAACGTTGATTTCAGTGATGGTTTTACAACTTCGGGAATATGTTAAAAACTATTAAACTGTACACTTCAAATAGGTAAAGTACGTATGTGAATTATATCTCAATAAAGCTGTTTAAAATAAACCTTACTGCTAAGAGATAAATTTAAAACTTTTCAATGTGGAGGTCTATAATACTTTTTCACTAACACCTAAAATATGATAAATGAAGTGAAATTTAAAGAAAAAGGAATAAAGAAATTTCTGACCATTCACTTTCATAATAATTATGCAACTTGGTATAGCAGAGCAACCTGACAAATACATTCCCCCAAAAAACTATATTTATAGATACCATTGATAGCTGGTGGGCATTTGTCTACACACACACACACACACACACACACACACACACACACACACAGTGGCTTTTCAGTCACATATAACCTCATAATAATGTCTACACAAAATATATCAGTTTTGCCTTTTTTTTTCTTGATCTGCAAGAAGTGCACTATGTCAGGCTTCATATCACAGCTCCAGAAAGCTCGTAATATCTCCTGTGCTACATTTAGTCACACATCCTACATGAATATGCTCAATTCTTTTAAGTGTCATTCACAGTACTGAAGGCTCTCGGGAAGAGTAGAGGCTTGGATGCACTTGTGAATCATGCTCCAAGAAACAGGCCAAATCAAACTGCATTTTCCTGGAGGCTTCATTTCACACCTCAAGAACTGGTAACTTGGGAAGCAATTTGTTCTATATCTAAAAATAAAAGTACTAGATGTTAAAGAGTTATTTAAATGATTTAAAAGGAAAGTCATTTGCCCTAACAAACTGGTCAGATGGACTTCCATACATTTTGCAAAAAAATCCTGCAAGTTTATTGCAGACTTCACTATTGTCTATTTGTTTTTTTCAAATGTTAAATATATGCCATACTAGTGACAAAAGATCAAAGGCAGAGATTCTCAACCTTAGCTGTTCATTAGTTTCTCTGGGGAGATTTGAAGTTATACCAATGCACAAATCCCACTGCTGAGTAAGTAATCAGTTCACTGGGGGTGGGAATAGGCATGAAGTTTGTTTCAAAGGTACTCTAGGTGATTTTAACCCTTGATCTGAGAAATAAGTGTACGCTGCTCAAAAATGCCTGGATATGCTAAATAATGTCTGAAGCATTGGGCTTGAGAAGTCATTTCTTCTTTTTCAATTTACTCAAGAAAACAATAGAAATCCCAAAATAGGAAGCTGAGCATATCCTTCATTTCTGTTTTCATATGGCTCAAGTGGTCCAGAAGGGCCTCTCATTTTCTGTCATGAGCATTATCCCTCTTCAACCTTGCCATCCTTAATGTGTGCTATTTTCTTTATCCTAATTCCATATAGGTCATATCAGTCCTTGTATTTTGATATTATTTAAAATTTTTAAATCCTTTGCCTAATATAACTGCACCTAAAACAAGCCTAATTCAGCAAGATATTACTTCTGAAGGAAAGCAGAATATCTCATCCCCAAATGTGCCTCTTTGACATGAAACTTATTTTGAGCTAAAGGCACTTGGGAAACAGCAGATGCAAGAAAGGCACACTGATCCACCTTTTTCTTCCTGGAAATAGAAGCTCAAACTCCCATGTGAGTGAGTCTTTGAACCATAAGGAAAGAAGGCATCTTATCTCCAGAGATGAGACTCAAGGCACAAATAAGCTTTGTTAAACTAACCCTTATCTTCCCAGTCACTTCTGCACAATTTACTGCCCAGCATAGCCCCAAACCCTTTCTTGTCAATTCTTCACAAATGTATTGTTTCTTTGTCTAAAAGGTATAATAGCTTTCTGTGCTGGTCACTTCAGGTTTTCATTCTCTTTTGAAGGCTTCCATGTACATGTAAAAATTTTAATAAAACTTGTATGCTTTTTTCCTGACACTCTGTCTTAAGTCAGTTAAATTCTTAGGCCCAGCAGAAGTCCCTAAGAGAGTAGAATTTACCTCCTCTACACTTCCCTTTGGTTTCCACGCTCAAAACAATTTTTTTAAGTTCTTAGGTTTATTTCTTAAGGAAAGGAAAGTTTCCCCCAAATATGATACTCTCAAAATAACTGCATGCCAATGGTTTTGGCTTCACAGGTCAAATGAAAAGTAAGCTGCTCACCATTTTAATTTTCAAAGTGAAATTTGAATAGGGTGGTGATCTCTTGATGCTCTGAAAACTAGAAAATATTCCAGCCTTGATAAAAGGCCAATGAATACTAAGTTCTCTTCTTGTGTTTTCTTTTCTCTCTTATCCAAATAACAAAACAAAACAAAAAAAAAATGAGGAGATGCTCTACACCAGTGAATGTTATGGGTGTGCTTTTTTTTTTTTTTTTTTTTTTTTTTTTTTTTTTTTTTTTACAAAAGAAATATATGCTTCCAGTGGTCAAGTTTATCAGGAATGGACTATCATGAAACACAAGATGCACTAATATGCTTATGCTTCTAGAAATACCGTTTACATCCTGACCTAAAGTAATAATTTCCCAAATGGAGGTCTGATAAAGTAAAATAAAATATACCCTGGGGTTCTGAGAGACCTGACATTGCCTCCCAAAGAATATCACCTGCCATCAAGCATTAAAGAAAGTCAGATCTTGCTCAGCTGGTATGACTCAATGGTTGAGCATTAATCTATGAACCAGGAGGTCATGGTTCGATTCTAGTCAGAGCACTTGCCTGGGTTGTGGGCTTGATCCCCAGTAGGGAGCGTGCAGGAGGCAGCCAATCAATGATTCTCTCTCATCATTGCTGTTTCTATCTCTCTCTTCCTCTCTGAAATCAATAAAAAATATATTTTTAAAAAGAAATATCTTCTTTAATTACTGTTGTTTATTTTTTAAAATATTACTTTTGTGAAATGTATTTTCAAATGAGAGTTCCAGTCTTTTATAAGCTTTTTTGCTGCCACCCTACACAGACTTCAATCACATATGCAATGGTCCTATTCTGAGTAATAAGTTAGCAAAATAGCTACAAGCCTGAAAGATATTAATCCAGAACCTCAAGTTCTTCTTCAGTGATTGGTAAATGTCACTCCTACATCGTATACCCTATTATTCTATCATAAGATCATGGAACAAAAGGAAATCAACAACCTCAATTTGAGTTCCACCTGTTTGGAAGGCAGTGTATATATTAGAGACTTTCAGCCTTCATTAATTGTTTTCCCAGAGTTGAAAAGATAGAAAATAATTAGGATCTGGAGAGGGCAATTGTAGTTCCTTCTCCCTCTCGCTGCCCTCAAGTATAGCCTAAACTTCTTTGTGCTCTCAAGTAAGGAAACTTGTTCTGGAATTTCCTCAAAGTTAATGTTCACTTCTAAAGTATATGTCTTAATTCACTGAATTTACATACTTTACAATGAAGGGATAGGCCAAAAGAAGGAAAGAAGAGCTTGAAAAATCATTGACTCAATTTATCATGCTTAATTTGCTTGGTTTTGGCTTAACATGATTGTTCTTAGTAATACTAATGAACACTTTATCCCTTCATTGGTAGTCAACAAATATTTGTGGGTACCTCTTATGTGCCAGACACTATTGTAGGTGCTGAGAGTGCAATAGAGTATAATAACAATAAAGAGCTGGTCTTATAAGAGGAAAATTACCCAGAACCCAACTAACCAGAACATTAGCTAGAATTTGTTTGATTATTACTTTGAAAATAAAGTGCATTTTGACCAGGACATTATTTCTATCAGGAATTCAGAAAAACAAACCTTCTGAACACTTCTCTGATGGTGCAGGAATTTATTAAAACTAATAAATCAGTAAAAATGTAATTGTCTTGAGATCAATTACAATCAATCCCGTGTCATATGCCTTCAACCACAGTTTAATAACTTTTAGGTTCCCAAAATTAGATATAGATTTGGAAGACCTCTAAGCATCTGAGGCACATTGATTCACATCACCATTTTGGGTTAGGTAAGTAGACTAATGCCCTTTAGAAAACTGTTAACATGTTGTAACCAACCATATCAAAGTAAAATAGTCTACTTGGCCATCAATTAAACAGAATGTATGGTTTACCAGAGGTTACTGCTCTTGAAAAAGACAGGTTTCTAGAAGTGTTGCTATGACACATGGAATCTTCTATATGTCACCCAGAATGCATTGCCTCACCATAGCCCCTGCTCTCCATCATGGAAGACAGACACTTCCAATACAGATCAAGTGGATTAAATGCAGCAAATAAAAATACATATGGAGCCCTAGCTGGTTTGGCTCAGTGGATAGAGCAACAGCCTGTGGACTGAAGGGTTCAATTCTGGTCAAGAGCACATGCCCAAGTTGGGAGCTTGATCTCCAGTAAGGGGTGTGCAGGAGGCAATGGATCAATGATTCTCTCTCATCATTGATGTTTCTATCTCTCTCTTTCTCCTTTTCCCTTCCTTTCTGAACTCAATAAAAATATATTTTAAAAAATACCTATGGACAGGAGTATTCTACACTAGAAAATGTTTTTTTTTTACCAGTTAAAAGCTGTCATTTATTATTATTTTTAATTGAAATTCTTTATTGTTTAAAGTATTACATGAGTCTCCTTTTCCCCTCATTGACCTCTCCCTGGCCACTCCCACACCCAGCACATGCTGTCACCCCCTACTGTCTGTGTCCATTGGTTATGCTCATATGCATGCATACAAATCCTTTGGTTGGAAAATGTTTTAAAAAGACAATAGTATTCAACATTTACTGAATTCTGACAGTATGCAAGGCATCAGGTTACTATAAATACCCAGCTAAACAATACAAAAGCATTATAATTATCACACTCTTGGTTTATTTCAGTGGTCTTAGTATCTTCTTTCAGTTACTCAGTTCATAATGAATTTTATTGGATGCTCTATAGATGAATAGCATTAAATGGTTTTTCACTTCAAACACCATTATTTTGAAAATCCTGCCAGTCTACTTTAGATTCTTTCATAATGTCTTATAGGTAATGAACCTCACTATATCCATGAAACCTAAATGTAAAAGTTTGATTTGTTTTGTTAATTAAAGCTAAACTTCTGAATTACTTTCCACCTGCCCTCCTGTTCTGTAAACCTTCCTTTCAAAAGTACTATGCAGAGATCTGATTAAAGTACACTGAGAAAAACACCTGGCTCCATTGACTTATGTCATTTTAATATCATCATTTACTATGGCATAAACAATAGGCACACAAAAAATGAGAGTCATTTTTACCCAAGGCACAGTTTTCCCCATCTTTCTCCACATGGCATGCCTCTCAACATGTACACATATTTAATAATTTTCAAACAACACAGCAGAAGTCATTTTTAAAAAATTAAACCATGAAAATGTCTTACCGTCTTCAGTTCACAAAGATTTGTCCCAAAAAAATCTCGATGATCAGGCTGAAGTTCTCACAAAGGAAATTGATGCCCAACAAAACCACTCTTCTGTTGATGTTCTGAATACTTCTCTGATGGTGCAGGAATTTAAACTCTGCTTCAGCTCTTCATAGCCAATCAACCTCGGGCTGGGGGTGACTGACATCACAAGGTGTCACTGGGACTCCAGCACACCCACACTTCCTCCAGCCTGCAGAGGCAGATTTTCCCTAAAAAGCTTTTGTGGTTCCCAAATGACTATACTAGTTTCCATTAAATTGAAGATCTTCCTAAAGCTTTATTTTGATTTCTAAATATATGTCATTCACATCCATGCAGTCTTATGAACATTATAAACAATGACAATATCTTCCACCCACTGATAGATCCCAGCAGACGCAAGGATGGGAAAAGGAGAGTCAAGGAGTGGGTAGAAAGTTTCCTGTTAATGTACATTACCAGGTTGTACAAGGAGAACCTACTAAAATACTAGATTTGCCTAAATTGTTGGTGTTGAAAATATGGGCTTTCATTCATTTCCTTCTTTTCCTTTTAACCACCTCTACTACTCATCCGCTTTTTCTCTCATTTCCCTTCCCCCATATATATATACAGATCCAAATTTTTTACTAATTAATGAAGTATCCAGTTACAGAATTCTGTGCTGACTGGAAATGTTAAAGCACCACGTTAAGTAACTTTTGTTGTTAACCAAAAGTAATTTAAGTCTAAATAAGTCATTATTTCCCCTAACTCAGGGGTGGGCAAACTTTTTGACTCGAGGGTCACAATGGGTTCTTAAACTGGACCGGAGGGCCGGAACAAAAGCATGGATGGAGAGTTTGTGTGAACTAATATAAATTCAAAGTAAACATCATTACATAAAAGGGTACGGTTGTTTTTTTTTATTTCAATAGTTTTATTCATTTCAAACATTTTAACAAGAAGAATGTAAACACTAATTATTATAACTTGAAACTTCAAAAAATGGAGGAATCATAGCACAATAACATACCTTATATTGAAGATGGCAAAGGCAAAATAAAATTGCCTAACAAAGGAAAGGTACAAAAGCCTTTCAAATTAAACTTAAATATAATGAAATAATTTAAAACTAAAACAAATAGAAAAGAACAAAATGTGTAAACAGTGTAATTAAACATTTTCTTTAGTGCAACTTCCAAATTATGCCCGGGACGTAGATGTAGATGGCAATGTAGACTGGGTTGAAAGGTTTTTGGTCTTTAAAACATCAACTTCAGTGGGAACAGTGTTGTTGGTCTCCTTTTTAGCTAATGCTCTGATACTGTGCTCTCCAGGGGCGTGTCTTCCTACATCACCACGATAATGTGTCTACACATTCCCAGGGTGATGTCGGGGGACGCGTCCGCGGGCATTACAAGGAGCCTCTGGAAGATTGAGAGGTTGTTCCTTCTACTGAATGGGCGGATATAAATCCGCCCACTCAGAAGAAGGAGCTGCGGCCTTGTTTCCCGATATTGCCATGTTAACACTGCTGCTGGTGAAGGAGCGGAGGGGAGAGCAAGAGAACCCTCTGCTCTTTCGGCTCCGCGGGCCAGATAGAACAGCCGAACGGGCCGGATCCGGCCCGCGGGCCGTAACTGCTTGCCATATTTTGGTTTTAACTCTTTGAAATCAGAGTTGGCTTAAGGAGAAGACTATCTGGGTAGCTTCTAAAGCAGGGGTGGGGAACCTTTTCTCTGCCAAAGCGATTTGGGTGTTTATAACATTATTCATGGGCCATACAAAATTATCAACTTAAAAATTAGCCTGCTATATTTAGTCAAACATTTAATAAACTCGTTCCTAATGCCTTGGCAGGGCCAGACCAAATGGTTTTGTGGGCCTAATAGGGTCTATGGGCTAGACGTTCCCCACCCCTGATAAAGAAACCAGTTTCCAATGGACTCTCTATCACCACTGAAAATGTAATGAAAAGGATAAAATGCTACTTATCAAGACTCTTCAGGGAGTGTATTTGTTGTAAAGATCTGAAAGTGGAGTTGGCATTTCAAAGGAGCCTGCTCAAGATACAATAGGACAATCAGTGAACAAATATTTAAAGACTGTAAGTCGCTAGAATTTAAGTTCCTCAAGATTGGGGATATTTGTTTTGCTTACTGGTGCATACCCCGTGCCCTAATACCTAGTTCCTGGGTCATAATTGCTCCATAAATACTTTTATAAAGGACTGAACTGATTGGCTTTAAAAATTATGGGTCAAATTATGTAGTACCCACATGACTCATTCTGATTTTTTTTTGAAAGTTTTTTGATTGTTGGAAATTTTATCTGATACTCTTACCAATCTGGTTCTAGAGAATTGGGCTCCCAATTTTATCCAGAAAACTAATACAAACATATGGATTCTTTTGTTGTTGTTGTTGTTAATCCTTACCAGAAGATATTCTTTCATTGATGTTTAGAAAGAGTGGAAGGGAGGAAGAGAGAGAGAGAAACATTGACTTGAGAGAGGCACGTCGATCAGTTTCCTCCTACATCTGCCCCCACCAGGCTGGGGATCAAACTTGAAACCCAGGCATGAGCTCTTGATGGGGTATTGACCAGTGACCCTTTGGTACTCAGGCTGATGCTCCAACCATCAAGCACACTGGCCAGGGATATAAGGAGTCTTAATTTATTTGATTTGAACTGCAAGGAATTAGGGGGCAGAAACTGAGGAGAAAGGAGTTTATTTCCTTCTAAAGCTGATTAGAAAACCAAGCTCACATGGGGAACCTATAAAGTCCCTATGTTCTGTTCTGGTTCTGAATTACACTTCCCAGTGGTTTCATAGGCCTTGACTGAGGTCTATCCTAGAAGAACCTTATAATCTTATGTCAGAGCAGATTATGGGAAGATTTTGGCAGAGGGTATAATAGGACATGGTTTTAGAATCTCTCCAAATCCCCAAATACAAACAGATAAAGCAACTAGATCACAAAATTAAAAACCATGGACAACATTTACAGCAAACTAAATGTTTATTTACCTAATGCTGTATTAAAAACCATTCCTATATTTTGTATCCTAAAACAATGATCGTTTTGTTATCTCTTATAACTGGAGCTATGAGTCTGGAGACTCAACTGGAGTAGAATATTCAAGATAGCTCTCACATGATTGTTATCTGGGGGTTCAGTAGGAGCTGTTATTCTGAGCATTTCTGTTCTCCTTCACATGGCTTCTTCTGTAGCTTGGTTTTCTCACTAGGTGGCTGGGAATGTCACTTTCCCCACATTCAACTGGTCAAATCAGTCACACAGCATCCCAAATTCAGAAGGAAAAATACTCCCTACCTTTTGATGTGAGGAACAGAATGAATCCTCCTATATAATAAAGAGGTAATATGCAAATTGACCATCACTTCAACACACAAGATGGCTGCACCCAAGTGGTCAAAGATGGCCACCCCCATGTGGACACAAGATGGCTGCACCCAAGTGGTCAAAGATGGCCACCCCCATGTGGACACAAGATGGCTACCACAAGATGGCCAGCAGGGGAGGGAAGTTGGGAAGGAGCAGACCTGCAGGGGAGGGCAGTTAGGGGGAACCAGGCCGACAGGGGAGGGAAGTTAGGGGTGACCAGGCCAGCAGGGTCAGGCAGTTAGGTATCGATCAGGCTGGCAGAAGAGTCGTTAGGGGGTCATCAGGGTGCCAGGCAGAGGGGTTAGGGGCAATCAGGCAGGCAGGCAGGCGAGTGGTTGGGAGCCAGCAGTCCTGGATTGTGAGAGGGATGTCCCAGATTGGAGAGGGTGCAGGCTGGGCTGAGGGACACCCCTCCACCCCATGCACAAATTTCATGCACCAGGCCTCTAGTATACAGTATAAGGAGCAGAGGAAATGTTGAGGCCATTTTGAAGACTGGTTACCACACTACATGACAGGTTATACCCATAAACTCCAAAACATAATCCAATGAAAGATAAAGAAAATAAATCCTTTTGGCTTCTAGGCAAGAGGAGCAAGTGACTTACAAGGAAAAGAAAGTAAATTACCATAAGACCTCTTGACGACAATGTTTTATGCCACAAGAATATGGAATAGCATATTTAAGACATTCAAGGTAAAAAATGTGAATCAAGGATTTTATAGTCAGCAAAATTAACTTTTAAGTATAAAGAACTCAAACAGACTATAACCAACATGCAGTACTCAGGGAATATAGTTTTCTCAAAACTTTCTGGAGAATCTACTAGAGAATTAGCTTCAGACAACCAAAACGACTAGAAAGAAATTGTCATAAGAATAGGTAGTAAGCATTAACCAGAGTTATTTGTAGAAATAAAATTAAGTTAGGCTAAAAAAGAGAGACTATAGTATGTAATGGTATATATTTAACATAGATATAGTACAACTTTTTTAAAAGATGAGGAGATTGAAAAACACATATTAATAAAGAACTTCAAATTTCCCAATGATGATAATATTGTTATTTTGAAAATGGTTTTTGTGTTATTTGTGGGATAAAGTAAATTAGTAATTATAAATTATTTTTTTCCTTGTAACCAATGTGTCCTTGAGAATTAGAATTCTCAATGTGGAAGAAAGGAGATACAGATTTGATACAGTAGAGAGAAAGTAAGAAATCCTGTAATCCTGAATTTAAATGGAAAGAATAAGAAATTTCACCAGAATTATATAAACAACACACACACACACATACACACACACACACACACACACACCATGTATTTCTTAACTCTGTCCCTATAGACATCTAAAAACAATGACAAACACAATAGTAGTTGGTGTCCCTAGCACCCTAGTGCCTGGGGTCTTCAGGGGATTTAGTTGTTTCCAGGTTTGTGGCAAGAAATGTACAAGGTAAGTCTGGCACATCCTCATATACCAGATTATAGGAAAGCTATCAAAGACTATTAGAGACTCAGCAGCCAACCTAAATAGGCCTCCACTACCAAAGATGGAACAATGTAATCTTTAAAATAGATAATACAGCAGATCCTTGAACAATATTTCATTCAACATTAATTCATTATAATGTTGATGGGGTGGTGTAGGAACATAACTTCTGTTTATATCAATTAGCCTACAGTAAAATTGGTTTCACTAAAAGTCATTTCATTTAAAGTTGAAGAACCTACTGACAGATGTTAAGCGAGGACTTATTCTAGTTACAACAGACTGAAACCTGTAGCTGACCTTATACAAATACCTGTACATCCAAGTATTTCTCCAGCAAAATGGTTTTATTTGGGAACAACAAAGAATTGCTATTTTAAATATGTGGTCAAATGGCAAACTACACACAAGTCCTAAGAACAAAGGAGATAAATGTTCTTTTATGGAGAAAAGGGGAAGCCCAGATAGATGGGTTATTCAAAACAAAAAGCCCATTGGAAGTGTACTGGCTTTTCATTGGCTGAATTGTAATAGTCTTTCATTGGCTGAATGGTTGCCTGACAGGAAGATCCTTCTTCCTGCTTGAGTAGTAGAGTAGAAAACATCTTCCTGTTGGAGGTGGAAAATATGTCTCCTCATGTTTGGAGTAATCGATGATGAGCAGTAGAGCATGAGAGCTCCCATAAAGCCCTCCCAACTCCAATTTAAATGAGGTTTCTGTTAATTAATCTTGCACTCCCAAATTATTTTAAATCCATAAGTTTATAATAATAAAATAAAAAATAATACACTAATTGGTCATCTTAGGATGATCACAGGGTCCAATTCATATTATGTGTAAATATTGTAAATAAAGGAAAACAATGAGGCATATGTCCAGTCCCATAAAAACTGAACCAAATTAGAGATGAAAGAAAACAAATCTTTATAAAGTTCCAATTAACATATTAAAAGAAAATGATAGAATTCACCATTTTGCAACCCCTAATTAATTAAACAATCTGGGTATTGCACATCATTGACTCACAAAAAAGAGAGACAACCAAACTATATGCTTCTTGACAAAACAACACAATATCACCTATAGTTGGCCAAACAGAGCAAATCCAAGGCAATTAAATGTCTGGATCCAGCTGCCAAGTTGAAGGAAATACAGATAACAGAGAAGTATTTGGAATAGCACCATGTGAGTAATCAGTAAAATATAGATTGTGGGAAGCTCTACAATTCAAATACTGAAGAGTCTTCAACAGTTTAATTATTAGGAAAAGAAAGAGAAGAAATAGAAGTGTAGCAAATGATTTTGAGACTTAAAATACATAGAAATTGTTTCTCAATGGACAAGACTAGGTTATTATTTTAGGTTTGCACACTTGGTGATAAAACTCTTTAAAAATCAGGGAAGTGATTTCTGTACAATTCAGTTATTACTTTTTGGGACATAAAAATTGTTTAGTTGGGATGAAGCACATGAAGGTTTTCTGGGGTGACTGGCAATGTTCTACTTCTTGAGCTGGATGATGATTACAAGAATAGTCACCTTATAATAATTCATTAAGCTATAGATTCATTTTGGGGAATTTTGTATCTGCAGTTATTTTTACAATAAAAGTTTTAAAATATGTTTTTTAAAAACAAGTCACATATCAAATATGTTTAAATCCATGAGTTTATACATTCATGATACCAAAAACAAAATAATATGTAAACTCCTAATTAGTGCCTACACAAGTTGTGCAATTGTTTAATGCTTTGGGGTATGTATATTATATTTCATAATAAAAAGTCTTTTTAAGATGAATTTTCTGTTTTTAGAAAATTAACATTGAATACAATCATTAAAAATAGCTCTTCTGTGAGCTTATACTAGTAAAGTAATTTTACCATTCTAATCTTAAGCCAACAAGTGATTGTAAATTTTTTTATTTCAGAATTTTTTTAGTTTTTATAAATGTTTTCTTATCTCTTCTCCATAATGGAAGTTAAATTAATTCTTTGTTTTGAGGTTTGGAGTGGATAAAAATATTTTTAACTTCCCTATTTGTAAGAACATTTAAAAATTGAAACTGGCTATTTGGAGATTGTTTGGGAATTTACAATTCTGCAACTTAGTTATTTGAAAAAGATTGATTTCAGTCTACCACAGAAATTGAATCTTTTCCAATCTGGAAACCTCAGGATGTTCTGATCTTGGATAAAATTGGTAGTAGAATAAAAAAGAATAATTCTGAATACATCATGTACATTGTTTTTCTTTGCCAACCTAAAATAATGCTTAGAATAGATTTACAGCATCAGTTCTCCAAGTTGTCCTACTTGAGCCTTCCTTTCTAAAGACTTCCATGAGCCAATAAAAGGATTACAAAAGAGTCAACTCTCAATTTGTAAAATGAAAAAGATTAGTCTGGAAAGAGTAGCTCAATTTTAAAGTGAAAGTCTCTTAAGATGCATCTGACTGTCTGTGATAGAAGAGTGGCAATCATGACAGAGATGTGTGAAAACCTTTGTTATACCATTTAATAAGATCAATAAAGTGATGGTGTCAAAGCATCTCAGATACCATAAAATGACAGACATATAGTGTTGGTTCTGGACACAAACATGTATGTAGAGCATATTTCCTCTCAAATACTTTATTCATAATTATTTCACTTTGCTAATAAAGAATGTAATTTTGGCCTGGCTAGCATGGCTCAGTAGTTTAATGTTGACCTATGAATCAGGAGGTCACAGTTCAATTCCTGGTCAGGGCACATGCCCAGATTGCAGGCTCAATCCCCAGTGTGGGGCATGCAGGAGGCAGCTGATCAATTATTCTTTCTCATCATTGGTGTTTCTCTCTCTCTCTTCCTCTCCCTTCTTCTCTGAAATCAATAAAAATATATTTTTTAAAATAATGTAATGTTGGCAAACTAGATTATGCATGCATTATATTTCTCTAATTTTAATTTATATGTACAAAATGTTCACAAATTCATCATCAATATGACAAAGGATAATAAGAAAGGTGGTGGTAAAATGAATTTTTTACTCCCATAGCAGTTACAACAACTGTGTTTTGGCACTCTGGGGCATCTGAATTTGATGAGAGGGAGCACAATAATCACTAACACCTTTGACAACAATAATTATTACATAGGTAAACACTTCACTTAGATATGCATTAACTTTTATGTGATATTATCATGTCCTCAGTTTTTTATTTGATCTGTATGTTTAAGAATCCACCTGAACCAAATTAGAGATGTCTACTTAAATGCAGATATGAAAATTGTTAACCCTCTCAAAGCTTTTTTATATTTTCATTGAAAGTAGGCCAAAAATCTTCCTTCTTTTACCAATAGAATATCTATTAGTCTACTAGGTTCTTTCCCTAAACATATAAAAATGCATACATAAATATCAGTTGTGATCTATATGCTCATTTTACTATATTTTCTAATCCTATTTTCAATAATCTTTTCTAATGCTACTTCTCCCCTAATGAATAAATTTTAACTTTTAAAAATTTTGCATTTTGTTCTACTCTTCAACTTCCTTCTCTCTTCTTTCTCTAGGTGGCCCTAATAACTTCTCTTTTTATTGTCTGATAATATCATTAGGGCCAGACAAACTCCTTTGAGAACCTTTGAAAAAAGAAAATATTTCTTTCTTTGTGTAATTTTAAGAAGTGAATAGTTTTGTCCAACCTCATATTTATTATTAATTAAGTAGAACCATTTGAAATTGCTGTTTTAGGTTTAAAAAAAAAAAGAAAACAGTCAAAATGAAGCAACCAGCACTGCCCTACAGTACTTCCTTTTTATCTCTCCATCTCATCTTTTTTATAACTTTTCTATGAATTCTATACTTCAGGCATATGCATCTATTTATTCCAACCCTTAATACATTATGCTTTTAGTCAGTGGTTCATCTTACTCAGAATTCCCTCCTTGCCACCTGTTGTATTAGTAAGTGTTCACCAGACAAACAGAACCAATAGGCTATATAGAGAAAGATATATAAGAGGAGTTGTGTTACAGGAGTAGTCTCACATGATTACAGAGGCCAAGAAGTCCCATGACACAGAATTTAAAATATTTAAATAGCTATATAAAGTCAATACATCTTAAGTTACATGATAAGGAAATAAGAGAAGATGGAAAACAAAGGTATTTTCTTTGTTATTACATAAATATATTCATAACAAAATAAGGAGAAAATACTCATGGCAATTACAGTCATCATTTCTGTAACTGGTCACATGGTCACAGCTGGTATTTACAACTACCTTTTTCTACTACCCATTCTGTGATTTCTTTGCCTTCAGTAAGCTAGTTGTGGTTCATTACCTGGTTGGGTCTCCCAAACCTTCATTCCTGAAGTGTTTGGACCATCTGTAGTCCTGCCTGGATTAGGTGGCTGTAGTTTTCCATTGACCTTTATCACAGGGCATGGTAATACTGACACCCTAATTGATCTCTTGAGTTTCAGACATACTCTTGCTTATCTCCATAATGGAGTAATAGTTCAATTTCCTACTAGTAATCATAATCAGTCACCTCAGCCAACACTGTAACTCTCTTCTTTGCCTGTTGTTTCAGGAGCATAAGGAAGAGGCCCAAATGGCCAGGTGGCAGAATTAACTTCCAGTTAAATGGAACCATTGTTGTATCTCCTGATGGAGTCATTCTTTCCCCTGGAACTAAGACATCTAGGCCAACAATGCATAAAGTCACAAGTATAGAAAGCAAAAATGTTGCTGATTGGTCACTGGAGATAATAATGAGTGATGCTGCTACCATTTCCACCTCCTGGTTTCCTAGACTCATGAATCCTGGTTATCATAGAAACAGCACCATTATTGGATACTGATTCAAAGCACATGCAGCTTTCTGTAGAATCCTGCCCCAGCCCTACAAAATATGTAACTAAGTCTTCCAAAGGCCATTCCACACAACTCTTATCAAGCCAACTACTTCAGGGTGGTGGGGAACATGGTAAGACCAGTGAATTCCATTGTAGCACTTTGTGTGTGTGTGTGTGTGTGTGTGTGTGTGTGTGTGTGAGAGAGAGAGAGAGAGAGAGAGAGAGAGAGAGAGAGAGAGAGAGAGAGAGAGTTGAATTCCTTGATCAGAGGCAATGCTATGTGGAATACCATAACTGTAGATAAGGCATAGATGGTAGTTTTGGCAGAAGTATTGCATGTAGACAAAGAAATACATATCTGGAGTAAGTGTCTATTCCAGTCAGAACAAAATACTGCCCATTCCATATTAGAAGGAGCTGGCTGATTACTCTGGGGATGGGGTCATAAGGGGGCTCAATATTAGTCTCTGTTCCTGGTAGATTGGGCACTCAGTGGTAGCCAAATCCAGGTTAGCCCTTGAGTAGGAGTCCATGTTGCTGAGCCCATGCATAACCTCTGCCACCATGTTCACTTTGTCATGAGCCCATTGGGCTATGACAAGGATAGCTGGGGAAGGAGGTTGACTGATATCCACAGAGTAGGTAATTCCATGCATTTGATTGTTAAAATCCTCCTCTCCGGTATCACCCTTGGTAAGCATTCACATGGGACAAAAATATCTTCATGATTTTGGACCACTCAGGTAGATATATCCGCATACCTCTTCCATCCAACCAGCCAAACCATTGCTATGGCCCATGAACTGGTACATAGCTGCACATATGTTCTCTTTACAAACAAAGTGAACAACAAGGTGCACTGCCAAAGTCCTGCCCAATGGGAGGATTTACCTTCACCGGCTCCTCTTAAGGGACATCCCAGTAAGAGGTTGCAGGCAGGCAGCTGCCCACTTTTGGGTGGTACCTGAATAATCTGTAGAACGTCCAGTTCAATGGAACCATTGTTCCATTGTAAACCAGCCCTGAGTCTTCTCCTCTTCTGTTAACTGACCATAAGGAATGCCCCATGAGGACAGGTATAGGCTGGGAGAGAGGAGGTAATGTAGTGCGAGTGGGGATCATGGAAATTTGGACCACTCCTTTATGTAACTTACTTGTTCCTTCAGGACTCAGGCTCAATCACATATACACCACTCCCATTTGATGATGGAGTATTGCCTGCATACTTATTATGGTTTTATGGTTCAGAAAACATTCAGTTCATGATGGGAAGCTCAGGGCACTGGGTAACTGATGGTCAAGACTTCAGTCTCTATAAAGGCTCAGTAACAGGCCTGGAGTTCTTTGTCAAAAGAAGGTAGTTATCTTCAGATGACATCCTAAAGGCCTATACTGAAATTCTCCTATAGGAGCCTGTAAAAGGCACCAAACAGCATCCCTATCTGCTACTGACACTTTAATCTCCATTTGATCTGCTGGGTCATATGGTCCAAGTAGGAGAGCAACTTGCAAAATAACGTGGACCTGTTGAAGAGTTCCTCTTCTTCTCAGCCCCACTCAAAACTAGCAGCTTTTTGGGTCAGTCAGTAAATGGGCCAAAGGAACACACTCAAATAAGGAATATATTTCGTCCAAAATCCAAAAAGACCCACTAGCCATTATGCCTCTTTCTTGATTATAAGAAGCGCCAGATGAAACAGCTTATCTTTCATCTTAGAAGGGACATTTCACCATGCCCCACACCACAGAACCCCTAGAAATTCCACTGAGGTCTTAAATTTTTGTAAGGCCCCTGAATTTTAGTAAGCTTTATTTCCCACCCTCTGATATACAAATGTCTTTCCAATAATCTACAGCAGTTGCTTCTTCTTGCTCACCTTGCCCAGTCAGCATAGTGTCATCCATGCATCAATGCCATGGACCAGTATGATACCTTCTGAAATGGCAAGGCAATCAAGATCCCTGCAAACTACATTATGACATTGGGCTGGAGAGTTTATAGGTACAGTGAAGGCAGGAGGTGAAGGTATATTGTTGGCCTAACCAGCTGCAAGGAAACTGCTTCTGGTCATCTTTATGGACAGAGCAATGCTGCATACCAGATACCAGTGGATGTATTAATTTGGTCAAGCATTAAACCACATCTGGTATAGCAGCTGCAGTAGGAGTCACCACCTCATTAAATTTTCAGCAATCCACTGTCATTCTTCAATATCCATCTGTTTTCTGTTCAGGACAAATAGGAGAGTTGAATGGGGATGTGGTGGGAATCACCACCCTTGACTCTTTCAAGTCCCTGATGATGGCATTAATCTCTGTAAACCCTCCAGGAATGCAGCCTCATTTTTTATTTACTATTTTCCTAGGTAGAGTCAGTTTTAATGCTTCTACTTGACCTTTCTCACCATAATAGTCCTCACTCCACAGGTCAGAAAATCAGTATGCATATACTACCAACTATTAAGTATGTCTACTCCAATTATGCATTCTGCAACTGAGGAAATAACCACAGGATGGGTTTAAGGACCCAGTGAACCCACCATGAGATGGAACTGAGCTAAAAGTCCATTGATCGTTTAACATCCATAAGCCCCTACTCTGTCTGGTGGGCCACAGTGACATTCTGGGTCTCCTAGAATTAGTGTCAGTTTGGAGCCAGTGTCCTGTAGGGAGCGGTTATAGGGTTAAGCCTTGGACTGACCTGCTAGCAAAGTCGCAAACAAGTCCAAGCTTGGAGGGCACAGTCCTCTAAGCATAGAGCTTGATCTTGTGACTGCTCCCTAGATCTTTCCTGGGTAGCTAATGGGCTGTGGGAGGGGCAGCAAGTGCTGCCAAAATAAGTGAAACTTACAAGAACATTGTAGATTGCCTTGTTTGTCCCTGACTATAAATAAAGCATCAGCTTTGTAGTCTGCATCTGTTCTGTGGCCTCAGCAAGGCACAGAAGATCCACCCAGCTTATTCTCCTGTTCTGTCTTATTCTTCATCCTTCACTGCCCTCCCTCAGGCTCGCTGAACCCTTGGCTGTGCTGGTGCGGCACAGTGTTCAGTTGTCCCTACAGGTCCAATTATTTCCTTTCCTGCATTGATGTATGGTTTCCCTCATGAAATGTCATAGATCTCTTTGGGAAAATATTAATGGTGTAAATTTTTGGTAGTATACTGGGGTTTTTTCCTAAAGGGAATCTGTTCTCCCCTTCATTCAAGGGCTGCGGGACCTACACACTGTGTCTCAAGTCTGGGAATTGATTGAGGGACTGTATACACTTCTCTGTTTTTATTTGAGTTGGACTTTTGTTCACTTGATGTAGAACTTTTCTGCATGTACCTAGAAAGTAAGAATTTAGTACGCTCACCATCTATTCCAGTTCTAGGAACACCATGATTAACTAACTAGTCAATGCCACCAGTCTGTGCAAGTCAAACTATTCTGATTACTATTCTGACTCTGCTGTCCGTTACAGTAACCACACCAACTTGTCTTTGTCAGTTGAGGACTGTCACTTGGACCCTGCCTCCAAGAGCCATTACCGTTATTGCATTTAGGTTTTCAAATTGAATGGCTCTGGTTCTCATGTAAGATCTGGCCTTCAGAGAAGAACAAGTTTCTTTCTCAGAGTATTGATGAAAGCTGTGTCTGCTGGACCCTCCCGGAGTAGGTAAATATGTCTTAAATGACACCACTCCAGCATCCCAATCTCCCTAAGTTTCTGAATCCCTTCCACTACATCAAACCAAGGGGAGCCAAACATTTCCATTTCACTCACTAACAGTCACCTTTGGTCCATGTTTCAGTCAACCAATTAACCAAGCCCTTAGAGCCCTTTCTAACCATCAAGCTGCAACATTAAATGCAGATTCTCTACTTAGCAAGCACATATCAATAAATTTGGCCTGATCCATGTTTACGTACCTTCTACCATTACTCCCCACCCTAAGTATTCATTCCCACACATTTCCTGGATTTCTGCTTATAGAAATACAATGAAAATGAATTACTAGAAAAATTATCACGCTTGAATTTCATGCAGTGTCAAGTTGCTATAAAGATTATAAATGTTTACTCTCAATTCCTCTATTTCTGAACTCTAACAAATTGTTTATAGGCTGTAACTATTCCACTGGTCACACTTTGATTAGCATTGATACCAATATTATAAACATATTTACGTTGAAAAAATGTTTCAAGAGCTCTAATAAGTTAGAATTAGCAATCATGTTGCCAAAGCTCTAGCCACAGACAGGAACATTTCTCCATCAAACACTGCTCTGAAGATAGGTAATTAAAACAAGGAAGAAAATGTGTGACCAAATTTATCTATACATAGCTGCAATATTATTGAGCTGTTGATTACCTACCTGGTAAGTCTAAGATAAACTTACTTATCAATGACCATTTTGGTTCTACATATTTAGACATTCATGTCTAAAATGTAGAACCATGAAGACTATTGTGGATTTATTTTTCTGTTTCTGATTGCTTATATTTGGGGGCGGGGGTGAGGGAGAGAATGTTTTTATCTTGTTTGTCTTAGGTCTAGTCCGATGGAAAAGAAGACTGGGATAAGATTCTTTGGTTGAACAAACTGGCTACATTACTCATTTACCTTCTTCAAAATGAAATTCAGTCCCAACAATTGGCAGATAATGACAGGTGAATATTTGAATTTTACCAAAAGATAAAGCCCAGAACCCATTATAAACATCAGGCTCTTAACTGTCCTTCAGACAAACCACAAAAGGTGAGGAGAAATATGTCAACAAACCAGAAACCCAGAGTCAGAGAGACTCCTGGGGAAAAAAAAACAACAACAACAACAACTGTGAAATCAGTGCACAACAACCTGGAAATTTAGAAGAGGACTCGAGTTCAATTTAGAGATGGGAACTGTTAAATAGCAGAACTTGACCAATTAGGGATGAGCTCCTAGTAGCAGAATGGAATAGACAGGACGGAGACAGAACATGGACCTCCCGGTCTACATGAGACAGGTGAGAAATGGCAGTGGAAAAGTTACGCCACGCTCAGGTTTAAACAGGGGAAAATCTGTGTTCAGAACACTGGCACCAAGAGGAAATGACAATGTGTTTTCAGGGTCTAGAGCAGCCGTGGGCAAACTACGGCCCGCGGGCCGGATCCGGCCCGTTAGGCTGTTCTATCCGGCCCGCGGAGCCGAAAGAGCAGAGGGTTCTCTTGCTCTCCCCTCCGCTCCTTCACCAGCAGCAGTGTTAACATGGCAACGTCGGGAAACACGGCCGCAGCTCCTTCTTCTGAGTGGGCGGATTTATATCCGCCCATTCAGTAGAAGGAACAACCTCTCAATCTTCCAGAGGCTCCTTGTAATGCCCGCGGACGCGTCCCCCGACATCACCCTGGGAATGCGTAGACACGTTATCGTGGTGATGTAGGGAGACAGCCCCTGGAGAGCACAGTATCAGAGCATTAGCTAAAAAGGAGACCAACAACACTGTTCCCACTGAAGTTGACGTTTTAAAGACCAAAAACCTTTCAACCCAGTCTACATTGCCATCTACATCTACGTCCCGGGCATAATTTGGAAGTTGCACTAAAGAAAATGTTTAATTTACTGTTTACACATTTTGTTCTTTTCTATTTGTTTTAGTTTTAAATTATTTCATTATATTTAAGTTTAATTTGAAAGGCTTTTGTACCTTTCCTTTGTTAGGCAATTTTATTTTGCCTTTGCCATCTTCAATATAAGGTATGTTATTGTGCTATGATTCCTCCATTTTTTGAAGTTTCAAATTATAATAATTAGTGTTTACATTCTTCTTGTTAAAATGTTTGAAATGAATAAAACTATTGAAATAAAAAAAAACAACCGTACCCTTTTATGTAATGATGTTTACTTTGAATTTATATCAGTTCACACAAACACTCCATCCATGCTTTTGTTCCGGCCCTCCGGTCCAGTTTAAGAACCCATTGTGGCCCTCGAGTCAAAAAGTTTGCCCACCCCTAGAGTAATCAGCAAGACAGGAACACAATTATTGGGAGTAATGCAAAGTCCAACAGATGCCGGAATGGGCAATATTCAAAGAGCAGGTGGACATCTGGGAATTCTGCCAGAATTGGGGAAAAAGACCAGCAAGATAAGCAGAGTCTTGGTTTTAGCAGAAACATAGTTCCTGAGAAAGTAAAATGGAGCTCGGACTGAGAGAGTAAAAATCTCCCCACCATTTATCAGAGTGGACTCACAGTCAGCTGCAAACTTATCAGAAGATATCTCTCCCAAGGACACTGAAGCTGTATAGTGTCGTAACAACCCCCTACTTTAAATGATTCCTGATTTATAAATTACTGGAAGCTTTATTCTCTAAAACCATAAATTATCAGATATTTTGCTTTTTAAAATATCAGTAAACATAAAACACCTCACATTTGCTTGGAGGGTCTAAGCTACTTTGACACAGAGAACCATTCTCAACGTATAACCTAGGAGCAGAGAGTCAGATAAAGGGTCTGGGGCTACAACAGTCCACATCCATCTTCACTTGGCACTCTCCAAGGACGTGGGAACCTGCATCTACTTCATAGTCCAAACCTGAGGTTGACCCCTTTAGCCACAGCTTGCTTTGCTTTGAGCCGCTCAAACACTTTTAAATATTATCTAAATTCCACCCTTTCCCAAAACCCTGTAGTAGTTCTGTCTTTTCCTTTGTTTGCTGAGATGCCTGAGGTTGCTCTGATGCACAATCTCCTTCCTTGGGTTGGTCAATAAGCCTGACTGTGTCAAACAACAGGTTTGCTCCTCGTCCTGGCAGGCTGGCTGGGCTGGGAAAATTCTAATCAGTATACAACAGAGAGATGAGGAAGCCATGTGGAAGCCCAGTTAGAAAGATCAAGGGGGATTGTCATGTGGGGACAAGGTAAGAGTCCACCTTTTAGAACCAGGCTATTAGAATAAGACAAGAAGTAAATGGGCTTTGGTGCCAAGACTAAGTGTTGGTCTGTGAGAGCCTGAGTATCTGCCTCCAGCTCAGATTGGTCTGAGGATACGGAGGTGGAACTAGAGTGGCAAGGAAACATTCAGTGGTTTCAATTAAGGAAAGTACTAGGGAGGCAGGAGCTGGGACCCAGCTGGTTGTCTGCAATATATGAGCTGGAAAAAGGAAGCTCAACACAGCAACCTCTGCCTGGGGGGTCTGCCTGGGCCTCTCCCAGGGAGATGCCTGGGAAGTAAATTCTGCAAAGGACAAAGCATTTCCTCCCAGACATTTCTTCATCTCTTCAAAGAGAAAAAATACTAGGGAGAAAAAGAGGGAAAGGGTCAAGGAAGGAGGGGTATATCCATTGGCAACACCCAAAATAATAAACTTGGAAGTGAAGGAGGGAGCTGGGATACAGCACTCTGTAAATGCAGTGCTTCGTGCTAGAGTGGACTTGCCAACTAATGGAAAACACACAGAGTCTAATGTGTTAGTGATCTTTAGACTAGACCAGTGGTCGGCAAACTGCGGCTCTGTTGACTAATGAGTTTGCCGACCACTGAGATAGGGGCTTAATCACAAGGAACAACAGCAGCCTGTAATTATTGGAATCGAGAGTCTAGGTCAGTGGTTGGCAAACTCATTAGTCGACAGAGTGGCAAACCGCGGGTCACGAGCCGCATGTGGCTCACAAGCCGCAGTTTGCCGACCACTGGACTAGACCATTTTCCTGAGCTACATGAGTGCCCCATAGGAATTACCTTTTCCCCCCCTTTTTCTAGCATGTGAACCCAAGATCTCTATTCAGAGCCGAGTGTTTGGGAATATTGTATTGTTGACTTGTTTCTTTCTCTAGAGGATTTGCCTGTGAACAGCAGTCAATGGATCCCTGTGAGAACACAACGATATTTTCATCTATGACCAAACTATTCCATTTTGTTCCTGCTCCTTTTAGGGAGAGGAAAATTGTTCCAGGTTATTTTGGTCTAAAGTTTTTCAAAACTTCCATTACAAACCATAAAGCAAGTTTGAATTCTGGGAAATTCCATACCAGTTAATAACTTTACATGTATTTGTATGGTGAGATATGACTCTCTAAAGGTTATCTTTTTATAATCTGTTTTAAGAAATAGATTTTATACAAACAAAACAAAACACACACCCTTACTACCTTTCCTTATTTGTGGTATAAGCAGGTGTGGAAGAAATTCCAGGGTCAGGGTCAAGATGACCTCTGAGAGCCAGCTCAAAAGATGACAATGTTACCTTGCCTCCTTTACTGCAGTACAAATCAATCCAGAAACCCATCCCCACCACCACTCTTGCCTCGCTCTCTATACATACACCACTACTCCTATGTTTCTTTTATTTTTTAAACACTGCTTCAAAGAGGGAAAGAAACTTAGCTGTACAGAGAAATGTGCATATGAAAAGTAAATATGAAATGATTACTAGCAATAATAATGCTTTACCAAACCAATGGCAGTCAAATCTTTTTATGACAACCAACAGTCAGAATGACATTTTACATCACGTCCTAGTATAAGCATACTTAGACATATGTGTGTATAACCTATATGATAAAGAGGTAATATGCAAATTGACCATCATGACCTCACAAGATGGCTGCCTACAACCAGGCCGGCAGGGGGGTTAGTGAGGGACGACCAAACGACTGAACAGCAGGCTGCATGGGGCGACCAGGCCAGCAGGGGGGGGCAGTTAGGGGTGACCAGGCAGGCAGGCAGGTGAGTGATTAGGAGCCTATGGTCCACGATTGTGAGGGGGATATCTGACTGCTGGTAATCAGACATCCCCCGAGGGGTCCCGGATTGGAGAGGGTGCAGGCTAGGCTGAGGGGACGCCCACCCCCCCCCCCCCGTACAAATTTCATTCACCAGAGCTCTAGTATGTATATAGAGATAAATGTCAAGTTTCACAAAACACTACATCTGATGCACTATGATTTTCCTTTTTTACTATTTCATTTTATAAAATGTTGGTGGTAAGTCACTAAACTGATATCAGTACTTACTAAATGAGTGACAAGCCTGAGATGGTTTGGTTCAGTATATAGAGTGTAGCCCTTCAGACTGAGGGTCCCAGGTTTGATTCTGGTCAAGGGCACATGTATGGGTTGTGGGCTCAGTCCCCAGTAGGGCGTGTGCAGAAGGCAGCTGATCAATGATTCTCTCTCATCATTGATGTTTCTATCTCTTTCTTTTTCCCTCTCCTTTCCTCTCTGAAATCAATAAAAATATATTTTTAAAAAATTGGTGACAACCTGCAGTTTAAAAAATTACTCTCATGGACAATATTAGCAGATAGCTTATTAAACTTTATTCCAGAAAATGACCCCAAACCAATTGTGTTTTCTAACACCAGACTTCCTGTGTACAAAGGATTTACTCTTGAGACATTCTTTTAAAGTGTTTCCATTTTTGCCTCAAAGGTCTAGAGGCTGATGCCAATATTATTACATAAGAAAATCAGGATCATATTCTTCCTTCACTATTTCTGGCATCAGCTTTAAGTTCTGAACATTTTCCACCCCCAGAAACACTTCTTAAGATGAAATCTTTATTAGAACTGGCTGAAAATGTATCCAGCTTGGGCTCTTAGACTCCGGTGACACCTGCAGAGTTCACTCCATGAATGGCTCAGAAAGTAATGGGAAAATAGGCAGAGATTAAATACTTATGGAAGTTCATAGAATGAAATGCAACACAGATTATCAATCTGTGTTTTATGCAAGGTACATTCTTAGGTTAAAAAGTTCATTGGGTATAGTAGACTTCCAGGTATTTTAAAAAGGGGACATATATGCTTATAGGTGTATAAAATATTTTTGGAGAGTTGAACAGGATATTAGTAATGGGAATTGCCTCTAGGGAAGAGAAATAGAGGACTGGGAGTCTAGAATTGTGTAGATTTAATATTTTTGTATACCTTTACATAGTGTTTGAATTTTTATTTTGTGTATATACATATATTACTTTTTCAATTAAAATAGTTCATTTTTGCCTGGCCAGTGTGGCTCAGTGGTTGAGTGTTGACCTATAATCCGGGAGGTCACAGTTCAATTCCCACTCAATAATTCTCTCTCGTCATTGATGTTTCTCTCTCTCCTTCTCCCTTCCTCTCTGAAATCAATGAAGATATGTATTTATTTTAAAGTTAATTTTTAAACATGTTACACAAATTCATTAAGATAAAGGAAGATTTCCTTGAGGATAATCATATAAACAGATGTTTATTATAACACCAAAATTCATTATCTATCATTTACATATCTTGTACAGCTTACTAAGAGTTTCACATCCATTGCCTGACTGAGTGCTCATGACAACCTTTTGAAATAGGTGGGACAAACACTAGAAGCCGCACTTCATACATTTAAAAAAAAAAATAACCTGAAGTTTAAAGGAGTTCAAAACCTAGAGCATACTTTCACAAAAGAAGTTTGAAGTGACTTACATGATTGGCATATATTGAAAACTAAAATTTCACAGTTTTTTGAGCTATATCAAGTAGTTCATGAGTAGCAGTGTTTTAAAGCCTTCAGAGATATTCCTTGCTATATTGATCTCTTAACAAAGAAACTCTTGCATATGGGAGGAAGGAGGCAGAAAAAACAACCTACTGAAACTCTTTGTGTAAAATATGCCTAATCTTAGAGCATAAATTGTCAACTAATGCCTGGTTGAAAATTAACATTTAAAAGGTTGCATCCAAAACTTCCCTATATAGATGTTTAACTTTGAAGTAGAGCAAACCTAAAATAATTGCCTACATGGAAAAAGAGGGAAATGAAAAATCATCGCTACTAAATCTTGAAAATTACACCCTAAAGTTTTATGGCTATGTTCATTGTATCTCCGGTGTCCCTGGACAGTCCAATTTACACCCCCTGTCCCCACGTAAGTATTGATAGCACCCCTTTTACTCTCAAAAGTGTCCTAGTTTGAGTAATAAAGTATTTCTCCACCCTATGAAATATGACAGTCTAGGCTCATACATTTTTAAGATCCTCACATTCTAGCATTTGGGCTTCATCGCAAAACTAAAAATTACCCTCATTCATGAAAAGGCTGAAGATCCATGCTCAGATTTTAGCTACATATAAGACTCAAATAATAATAAAAAAGGGTAGTTTCCAAACACTACCCACCAGCAACTATTGGCTTTATTGAAGAGATTAATAGTGAGAAGAGAGTCTCAAGGTCTGATCTAGAAGTTTTGGTTTGTGGGGGTTTAAAAGGGAAATGTGAACCAAGTTTGACGTTGTGAGATTGAGGCAGAAGACAACTGATTTCACTTAATAGAGTTCAAAATTGAACACCACCATCCCTCCCCACTCCACCCCACCCAATGTCCATTCTTGGCTTCATTTATTTATTGCTATTTGGAAAGTGGCTACTGGAGGCAAGACACTTTTCTAAGCACAGCACCAGTTTTGTCAGTAGTTTTAGGGACTTTGTGCTAAATTTCCAGTGGTTTGCAGGAATGTAATACTAAGTATCAGGTTTTATTTAAATCAGCCTCTCGATTCCTCTCTAACACTCTTTAGAATTTCCCTAACTTAAAATTACTCTATTCAATAATTACAAAGATTATTCCCCAAAAGGTTAAAATATTGCTGCTTTTTTTTTCATGTTACAGTTGCATTTCTTGGAATAAGTAAAGAATTAGTAGTCAAGGTGGGTATAGTAATAGTATCCTTTACTCAGCAGTGAGCAGACCATCTATTCAGAAAATATAATTACTCAGAAGAGTAAGGCAAAGTCACAAGCTGTTTATAAGAAGTGTTTACTTGCCACATTCTAAAGCCCTTGGCATTTGAATTGAAGTTATCCTGTAGTACGTGATTACTTGAGACTTCTGTATGAAGTATTAAATGATACTTGGATTGTTATTTTATGTTTAGATGTACACCGTTAACAAAATGTTTTCAGAATATATTTTAACTCGCATGTACCCAAGGTCACACATTCAGATTCTCTCTGAGGGAGTTGGGAGTTGGACTGAATCCATCCGTTTGGCTTAATTCTGTGGTTGTTTACATGTCTTCTGTTTCTTTCTTCCTTCTCCTTACTTTCTTGGAAATCTTTATTTCCTATCACTCACCAAACTTTTCACACAAGAAATCTTGTGGGGTTTTTGTTTATTCTAATCATCACTGGTTGAGTGATTACTGTCACTGCCTTCACTCTCACTATCACTGTCACTATCACCTCCATTGTTGTTGCCATTAGGAGACTTGCTCTTGCTGTCACTCTGATTACTACTGTCAGATGCACTGTTGCTACTTTCATTGCTTTCACTGCTGTCACTACTGTCACTGCTGTCACTGCTGTCACTGCTGTCACTGCTGTCACTACTGTCACTGCTGTCACTACTATCGCTGCTGTCACTGCTGTCGCTGCTGTCACTACTGTCACTGCTGTCACTACTATCGCTACTGTCACTGCTGTCACTACTGTCACTACTGTCGCTGCTGTCACTACTGTCACTGCTGTCGCTGCTGTCGCTGCTGTCACTACTATCGCTGCTGTCACTACTGTCACTGCTGTCACTACTATCGCTACTGTCACTGCTGTCACTACTGTCACTACTATCGCTGCTGTCACTACTGTCACTGCTGTCGCTGCTGTCACTGCTGTCGCTGCTGTCACTACTGTCACTGCTGTCACTACTGTCACTACTATCGCTGCTGTCACTACTGTCACTGCTGTTGCTGCTGTCACTGCTGTCGCTACTGTCACTGCTGTCACTACTGTCACTACTGTCGCTGCTATCTGATTTGCTGTCACTGCTGTCACTACTGTCACTGCTGTCACTGCTATCTGATTTGCTGTCACTACTGTCGCTGCTGTCACTACTGTCACTACTGTCACTGCTATCTGATTTGCTGTCACTACTGTCACTGCTATCACTGCTATCTGATTTGCTGTCACTACTGTCACTACTGTCACTACTGTCGCTACTGTCACTGCTATCACTGCTATCTGATTTGCTGTCACTACTATCGCTACTGTCACTGCTGTCACTACTATCGCTGCTGTCACTGCTGTTGCTGCTGTCACTGCTGTCACTACTATTGCTGCTGTCACTACTATCACTACTGTCACTGCTGTCACTGCTATTGCTGCTGTCACTGCTGTTGCTGCTGTCACTGCTGTCACTACTGTCGCTGCTGTCACTGCTGTTGCTGCTGTCACTACTGTCACTGCTGTCACTACTATCACTGCTGTTGCTGCTGTCACTGCTGTCACTGCTGTCACTACTGTCACTGCTGTCACTACTATCACTGCTGTCACTGCTGTCACTGCTGTCACTGCTGTCACTACTGTCACTGCTGTTGCTGCTGTCACTGCTGTCGCTGCTGTCACTACTGTCACTGCTGTCACTGCTGTCACTACTATCACTGCTGTTGCTGCTGTCACTGCTGTCACTGCTGTCACTGCTGTCACTACTGTCACTGCTGTCACTGCTGTCTGATTTATCTTTGCTGCTGTCTGATTTGCTATCATCACTCCCATTGTTACCATTGCCATTACTGTCACTATCACTAGCATCTGATGTGTTGTCACTGTCCTCATCTCCTTCTTTTGAATCACTGTCATTGTCATTATCTTTTGATTCATCAGAGTTATAAGATGCATCTCCTCGGCTACTGCTGTCATTGTCACCTTCAGAATTGGCATCATCATTGCCATTAGACTCATCACTGCTGTTGGGATCATCTCCTTGCATGGATTCATCATCAAACTCATAACTATCATAGCCATCACTGTTACTCTCACTACCTGTTTGGCCACGTTCAACTTTATTTCCAGGTTCTGACTTCTGGCCAGGTTCTTGCATGTTGTCAATATCCCCTTGTGTCTGGACATTTCCGTTGCCCACAATCACTCCATGTTGTCCTTTACTCTCTTTATCGCCGATGATTTTCCCAGCTTCTTTGGTAATATTGTTTCTATTGCCACTGCTGGGACCTTCAATTTCTATTTGCTATGGAAGAATGGATAAAAGAATGGGTAATTAATGACTGTTATACTGCAAAATTGCGTTGGTCTGAGGAACACTGAGAAAAGGGACCAGTGAAACAGAAGGTCAGCTTCCAGTACTTCAGAAACATCTGTTTGTGAAAATGTGCTGCACTCAGTACTTAAAAGTGCTCTAGTGTTTGGGTTATATAACAACCCACCCACATATTTCACCCAGTAGAAACTTTTATGGTGCAGACATTATTTAGCATAAGACTGTTGTAGAATTTTAACCAAATTTTTAGAAATGTTTCAGTTTTTAAAACTGTTGTATATTGCCTAACCAGTTTTGCTCAGTGGATAGAGCATCGACCTGCAGACTGAAAGGTCCAGGGTTCGATTCTGGTCAAGGGCATATACGTTGGTTGTGGGCACATCCCCAGTGGGAGGTGTGCAGGAGGCAGCTGATAGATGTTTCTCTCTCATCAATGTTTCTAACTCTCTATCCCTCTCTCTTCCTCTCTGTAAAAAATCAATAAAATATAGGGAAATGTTGTATATCAAAATCTAGTAAGAACTCTGGCTTTCCCATCAGATATTCAAGTAATTTAGGTACAAAAATACATGAACGCTTGTCATGATTATTTTTTTGTGCTACCATTAGTTGAGTGGAAGAGAGAATTTAAACAATCAACTTTATAGTGCTTGCTTTGGCAGCACATATACTAAAATTGGAACAATACAGAGAAGATTAGCATGGCCCCTGCGCAAGGATGACACGCAAATTCATGAAGTGTTCCATATTTTTTTTACATCCGTTTTTCCTCACTTTGCTTGATATTAATTGTTGTTTGTAGTTTGTATTCATCTCCAGGTACTTGTTGCTGGCATTTGCTGGGATTAGTGGCTGTTCTATTGGAGTTTTCCCCCCATTTATATAGTTAGTTCCCCTTTTCTTTCCTACTCTCTTTCTTTTCTCTCTTTTTTTTTCCTTTTCCCAGTTTCATTTTGGCACTTCTTTCTTTTTTTCCTTTTTTTCTCTTCTTTCTCTCCTATCCCCTAATTTGCCTTTCTCTGGTGGTCACCTTTATTTGGGGTTATTAATATCGTGAATACATTTATGTTAAGTGCCTTGTGTGTGGTGCCTGGTTTTGTCGTATTTTGTGCCTTTAAATCAACGCAGGAGAGAGAGAACTACATAACCAGACACCCGGAGAAGAGAGACCATGGGGAGACAAAGACACAGCCCGCATATGAAAGAAAATCAGGCATCACCAGAAAAGGAAGTAAACGAAATGGAGGCAAGCAACCTGCCAGAGAAAGAATTCAGAGAAATGGTCATAAGGTGGCTGAAAAGAATGGAAGACAAATTTGACAATATGTGTAAGAACCAAGAGGAAATGAAGAAGAACCAAGAAGAAATGAAAAATGACATCGCTGTAAAGAACTCAATAGAAAGCATCAAGAGTAGACTAGAAGAAGCAGAGGACCGCATCAGTGAGCTAGAAGACAAGGTAGGAAAAAATGCCCAAGTAGAGCAGCTTCTAGAAAAAAATTAAAAAGCAGGAGGAGAGCCTAAGGGAACTTTGGGGAAAAAATGAAACAAAACAACATTCGCATAATAGGGGTTCCAGAAGGAGAGGAAACTGAGCAAGGAATAGAAAACTTGTTTGAAGAAATAATGACAGAAAACTTCCCTGATATAGGGAAGAAAAAACCCATACAAATCCAAGAAGCTTACAGAGTCCCAAGCAAAATGAACCCCAAAAGACCAACGCCAAGGCACATTATAATTAAATTGGCAAACACCAACGACAATGTAAGAATCTTAAAAGCAGCCAGAGAGAGACAGAAAGTCACCTACAGAGGAACCCCCATCAGACTAGCAACTGATTTCTCAATAGATACTCATCAGGCCAGAAGGGAATGGAATGAAATATACAAAGTCATGCAAAGGAAGGGTCTGAATCCAAGAATATTGTACCCAGCAAGGCTATCAATCAAAATTGAAGGTGAAATCAGGAGCTTCGCAGACAAAAAAGGACTAAGGGAATTTATTACCACCAAACCAGCAATTCAAGAAATGCTAAAAGGTCTGCTGTAAAAAATCAACTTCATAAACTAACCTTATCTTGACTCTTCCCATTCGTACTTGTCTCTGATTCTTTGGTATTTCCATTATCCACACCATTGTTTTCTCTGTGATTGGTTTTTTGGATGTCCTCTATTCTTTGGCTATCATCTTTTTCTAGGATACTATCGGAATCCTCCTCACTCTCGGAGGCATTATCTCCATCCATGTCATGGGGATCTTCTTTGTCCTCAGGGTCATCATCTTCACTGCTAATTGAATTTTTACCTAAGCTATTATCATTGTCGTCTTCTTTTCCAGGACCCTGACCCTCCTGGCCCTTGCTGTTATTAGTGCCATCTTTTCCATTTCCTGTTTCTTCACCTTCATTATCACCAGAGCCCTTGTCTTCACCCTCATCTGTTCCATCTCCACTAGGACTCCCATTAGAATTATCGAGGCCAGCATCTTCTCTGTTGCCAGCTCCACTTCCCCCTGGTGTTACCCCTGCCTCCTCATGACCATTTCTCTCACCTCCTTTCTGAGGTGTTATTGCACTTGTATCACCCTCATTCATACAAGAATTCCCATTTATGTCATCCTCATGGCCTGTACTATTACTGCTTCCAGATACTTGATGTTCATCTTCGTCAACAACAGTGGCATTCTCACTCTGACTTGCATCTGCAACATCCCCATTTTTAGAATTCTCATCAGTATTTCCATTAACATTGCTCCCATTTGCTGCTCCAGTCATGTCAATAGTGCTTGCTTGTCCCCTAATACCATGTATTCCATCATGACCATATGTTTCTGGGTTTTCTGTGCCCCCATTCTGATCCTCAGGATGCCCCTCTTCATTTACTGACATGGAATGTGTAGAAAAACTTTTCCCTCCTACTCCTGCCCACTCAGAGCCATCTACTACTTGGTAACCATCTTTGGTATACTGTTGCCTTCTCATTTCATTTTCATGCTTGGGGGCACCACTTTCTTTGGTGGTATCATTAGCATATAACTCATCCTGAAAAAGAAACAATTCAAAATAAATTGTGAATATCATTGTGAAACAAAAGCTGAGCATCAATTTTTTGGAAGGTAATGGAATCTAAAAACACCTTAGAAACACATTTTATACCCTATACCTGTATTGGCACTCTTAATTTTGCTGGAAGACTTAAATTCACAGATTGGCCAACAGCATGTCTCTCCAATGGCCTGATTTGAGGAACCTATGAAAATCAAAAACATTCTTATTTTGCGTGCATTCCCATACACAGACACACACATTTTTCCCTAAATGAAGTGAGGGGGGAGAGATATAACACAAAGGCCAACATATGCTCTAATCAGGTGGAAAAGAGAAATGACTTTTTACAGGGTTTATGTGGAATTTAAACTGGCATACAGATAGTTTTCACAACGGTGTTACCAATTTTATTGAAGAATTAACCAGACCATTCGTCTCAACTATAAAAGAGGAACAGTCTATTCTAAAGATGAAAAGATAGATCTTGGGTATTTATCTACAATAAGCCTCTTGCAAAGTACAAGACCTACCCTAAGTATAATCCTGGCCAAAACCCCCAGGAGGATAGTTGGTATGACCAGAGCCAGTTCATAAAAAAAAAAAAAAGTAGTAGACTATGTGTCCTCAGGAGCGCATTTGAAATAATTGAGAAAATTCTCAACTACATCAATACCAAAGCATTTGGTATTATGAAAACATATAAAAAATATTAACCATAGCAGCTGGCTAATAAAATTACAAATAGTTGAATTTTCTTAATTTCTCTTTGTTGGTGTGGTTTGTATATTCCAAATTTTCTACAGTGAACATATAAAAAATAACTCTGAGTAAAATGTTAGTTTTCTCCCATGTTAAAAAAAATGCTATTTTTCTTTCTTGAAAACTTCCTAAACAATACAGGTTTCATTGATATTAGAGTGCAGTTCAGAGCACATGAGCAAAGATGAACAAAATCTTCACGATTTCTGGGGATTGAATGTAAATTGATCAGAATGAATTTTTAAATAAGAATACTTCTGAGCAGCATGAATTTTGATTGGAGGAATAGGGGCATGAACTTGGAGTCATGTTTGGTTTTGTTGAGACCCCCAGAGATATCCTGTCAAGTCTTTCATGCAAATCTAAATGTTTAGGCTCAGCTTATCTGCACAGTCTTGTATATTTGTGTTAGCTTAAAAGAGATAGCCAAGAACGGAGGTTTCCTGAGGGTGGCCTACTCACCGGAACGGCCCATGCTGCTGCCCAAATGCAAAAACATGTGATTATCTTCATCTTCTTCAGAAATACTCGTCAATGGCTGTTTGAAAAGGAGAACAGCACAACCTTACTTACAGAACAAAAGGTAACAACCACAGTAACATATCATTTGGTTTGTAAGCATTTGCCTTTTTCTCAGGCAAGAAGTATTTATCGAGCACGAGAAGGTGGCTGCCAAGACTCCGTGTTCAGAACATCCCTGGCGTGGTCGTGGAGATGTACAGGCATCCTCAGGTCCATCACCAATGGAACCATCTAGGCTTGTTTGCCTCTGCCAGTGAAGGGGAACAGCCATATAGCCACAAAGTCATAACCATAATTTGTGTCCTTCTGCTGTTCTTAATGGTAACGATATCTGTCTCTTCTGAATAGTTTTAATCAAGTATTAACTAATTGTGCTAAGATTGTGTTTAAAAGATGAAGCACTTATCATCCCCTCTCTCGATTCATACATTTGGACTCTGCTAGATTGTAAGGGACAGGTGCGAGGGGGCCTAGGCTCATGGAAAGAACATAGAGTTTGGATTTAGAGACCTGGGTTCGAATTCTACCTTTGCTACTTGCTGTGTGAGTTTGAGAAATTGAAGCACTTTACTCAGCCTTGTTTCCTCCATCTGGGATAATAATAATGCCTGCCCTGCAGGATTGCCCCAACCATCTTAGCAGAAAAATCTTCTCTGAGAAGCCTTCTATGGCTCCATTTCTGAGGGTGCTTCATGTCTCTTTTTTACACACAGCAGCTTCTGCACACCTCACTGGTAGCCTATTGTACTGTTTTTGGTGGTTGTTTTCTTTCAAAGCTAAAACCTAAATTTATTAAAACAGTTAATGAATTCAGAAAATGATCACGGAGATCCAATTTCTGTAGATGAGGAGTTCCAGATGAAGTACACAGAAACATAATTACAGAAATAGTCAGATTTTCAAAACTGGAGGTGAATAAAAAACACTTCAGCCAGACAATTAAGAAAAGTATACAGCGAGCCTCTCAGTGTTTATTGTGCTGTTTTAAAATAGCCTGGTTCCTTGCACCTTCCCCTGCCCTACTGAGAGCTCCCGAGACCCAGGAGGATGTATTGGTACTCATTGTAGTCCAATACAGAGCACAGAAAAAGACCTTTCCTGAATATTGTTGATGAATTAATTCTTATTAATACAAGCAATACCTGGCACTGCCCTGGGTATGGAGCAATCTCTTAATAAATGAAAGAGATTATTATAAGGGACTTATAAACATATGACCCTTTACTCCTGTTAGAATTTACATTCAGAAATGGTCAAATATACATTTTTGATACATTGGAATAGGCATTGGATAGTCCATGTGAATCAAAAATTTAAATTCCCATTTATTGCAAATTGGATTGCTTGATGTAATGATTCCTTTACTGTAGAAAGGAAAGGAGAGTTTTACTCCTATTTCATGAACTCCCACTGGGTTTATAGTTTCTAATGCTGCATGTTATAAAGTGGCCTTTATTGGACTTAATGTTGATAGTGGAAACATCATAAAGCATCAGTGAACATCAACTGCCATAGAGTCATTGGCATTTCTTCACAGGAGAGAGGACACAGTTTCAGAGCTACTGAGAGAGGAAAAGAAAGTGCTTACTCTTGTAGCCGCTCAGCAGAAAGCCAAGACCTCCTTCCAAAATGCTGCAGATGAAAAGCGAGGCCCAGGTGACCTCAGGACAAGTATAATGCAGAGCTCTGGGCATGGATGTGGAAGGGCAGCTGTTTCGTAAGCAGGAGTTACACTCTGCTTTGCAGTCTCAGCCCTAATTATTACAGGGAGTCTGCCGAAGGCCAGTCTACACTGTGATTTGGAGGGGCCATGGTGTCCTGGAAAGGTACCGGTTGTGAAGGCCAGGGTTATGTGCAGCCCGTTTCTAAACTGCAATCCAGAAATCTGACCACATTAGCTCCCTTTCATATCCATTCCAGAACAATGGAATGATGGATGCATGCTGATGTTCAGCTGTTTCCACAGGTAGGTCAATGGCTCAAAAGACTCCTGTAGAAATGGCCTTGCCCTAGCCAGTTTGGCTCAGTGGATAGAGCGTCGGCCTGTGGACTGAAGGGTCCTGGGTTCGACTCTGGTCAAGGACACATACTTAGGTTGCAGGCTCAATCCCCAGTAGGGGACGTGCAGGAGGCAGCCGATCAATGATTCTCTCTCATCATTGATGTTTCTATCTCTCCCCCCTCCCTTCCTTTCTGAAATAAATAAAAATATATATTTTTTAAAAGAAGAAAAAGAAATGCCCTTAATTTTGTCAGCCTGAAAACAGAGTCTTAAGAATTATGTGTACCCCCCTCCAGATTATTTCATGTCACAAATTAAATGAGATTTAGAAATTTTACCTAGTTATTTTAGACAATTTTTTAAGTGAAAAGCAAAGCCTAATTAAAGCCCTGTTTGAAAGCCCAAGCTGGATTTTTAAAATCTACCTTATCTAATTTCTTATCAAAACTAACCAAAGCACCAGATAATGATCAAATTTCCACCTCAGTTTGCCAATTTGTTAGTAATGTATCTTTCTTTTTTCAAAGCTACCATCTTGTAAAATGGAGAAGTCTGACAGAGGTCAGAATCTCTAGCTATTCTGAGTAGAAGTGTTTTTAGTATAGTTCTTAAAGTCCTAATGTCAACTGGCAAAAAATTAATTTTTTAGGTTAAACATTGATGTGTTTTTTTAGGGATCAAGAAGTTATATGTAAACTGAGATCCATTCATTAATTCAACAAGCATTTGAAGATCTAATGTGAGCCAGATATGGAGCCCTAAAAGACAGACATGGGCCCTATCACTGAGTTGATTAGACAAACTTTGAAATAAATATAATGTGTTACATCAAATTCATGTTTATTTTTTAACATAGTCAGTGTTTAAATGTTACTATTGTTACTATTTAAAAGAGGAAGAGCCCTGGCCAGGTGGCTCAGTTGGTTGGAGCATTGTTCCATACACCAAGTTTGTGGGTTCGATTCCCAGTCAGGGCACATACCTAGGATGCAGGTTTGATCCCCAGTCAGGGCGCATACAGGAGATGAGTGATAGATGCTTCTCACATCAATGTTTCTAACTCTCTCCCTTCCTTTCTCTCTGAAAATCAATAAAAACATATCCTTGAGTGAGAATTAAAAATAATAATAATAAATTTAAAAATAATAATAAATAAAAAAGGGAGACATTGTTTCTTTTCTTTTTCATTCAATCCCATCACGTCTTACATTGCATTGAGACTAAAAAAAATTCATTTAACTATGTTTAAAACTGGGTTTTCTGAATAAAAATAACAGTAATGGCACTTTAGTGAGTTATACATAAAATATTCTAATCACTCATTCTGTTGTTAAGATTTTGGATTTAAAATATTTGCTTCATCTTACATATATTCTTTTTATTCGCAACTGATATTTTAACACTCTGGCTATTTTTTAAAAAAACCTACTCTTCAGTAATGCAATATTTTGCTAAATGGAATCAGTATTCCTTACCACATAATTTCTCGAGATCTTTTCATACAAACTCTTGATTTGACAAGTCAAAAGAGGAGGGAAAAAAATCTAATCATACAGGGTTATTCACTTCTTAAAATCTAGTTGGCTTCTCTGAAATTCAAATTTCTTTCTAAAGGTATCTGTTGGTTCCGAGTAAAGAGGATGTTTTGTCTTACCTTAAAAGCCTTCAAAGGGACTTTGGAAATCCAGGGTTTCTTATCTTTTTCTTTGGAGACTGAGTGGCACACTGTCCTAGACTTTTGCATGATAATTTCGTACCTGCCGAAATTTAAACTCAGTTTGATAATTTTCTCCACCAATCACTGTTTAGGATCCCTGATATAGGGTTATAGCTTGTCACCGTGTCTGTGAAGCACATAATAACTTCCTCCTCTCCCTCCACTTGCTGATATGCATTTGCTCACTGAACCATTTGGTTCCAAAGGGACTAGACTTACTTTCACTTAATTAAATAGCTTTGGGAGGCTGTTTTGCATTTTAAATATAGAGAATCAGTGTAACATATCTGAAAAGAGCCACTTAAGCTCTGTCACCCTGACATTTCTTGTCTTACTAAGGTTGGCAATCTAAGAAAACTCTAGGTTTCTTTAGTAAATATGACTGCCTATTTAAGATCCCTGTCATTCCTGAGGTGGGTATTAAAGTTTCTGTGCTATAATCCCAGAAATGTCCACACACTACAGCCTGGATATTGCTCTGAGAGGTGTCTTTAACAATCTATAAATAGTAACTCCATAAATTATCTCTGACCCAGACATTGACGTGAAGTTCTAAAATGTATCAATTTATTATTCAAACTAAGTTTTTAAAATAGATTATTTAAAATACCAAAATTTATTGTGAGGTACTTAGATGTGCAAAAGGATGTACAAACAAAAGATTGAGCTCTCAATGACCTGTTTTCTGTCAGCTGTGGAAGACAAAATAGAAAACCAGGTCATATTTCTAGAAGAAAGTTTTGGTACTTGAATTCAGCATTGTCTTGAGCCCCAGCCATGTGCTATGATGCAAGTACTGTAATCTCTAAACCATTTCTCCAATATGTGAGTTTAAAAACTTGACAATCTATGTCTTTCCATGAACTTGTTCAAAATTTTCATGAATAATCTGATATTTTTGTACTTTATAACATCAAAAGATATGAACCACGTTCGACCACTAATATATTACTACCCAACAGTAGTACAGAATAACTACAGAATGAAATAGAAGACTATTACAAGGAAAGCAGTAAGGTTGGAGGGGAGTAGTGCTAATGGAAAGAGGGTTTGCCTTGAAACTATGTTTTCATAGCAAGCATTTTGTTTTTATTTAGACAGCATGTTTATGTGGGTGGCTTAAAACATCTAACCAAGTTTTAAGAAGTCTTAGGTTATTCGTGGGATTAAGTTACCTGCCAACCTAGTCTTTTGCTAATGTGCAACACCCTCATTCTCACACAGACACCAGTGGAGGTTAGTGAACTGTGCCTGTTTTATTGGTTGTTGATGTTTTGAGAAGCTCAATAAAATTTATAAGATTCTGGCCTAGTTAATAGATAAATAAGAGAGAAGAAATAATTATTAATATAAAGAATAAGAGATGAAAATACTACAGGTTTTATAGACATTAAAAGATTAAAGAGAGAATACTATGAACAACATTATACCAATAAATACAATAACTCATATGAAATGGATAGATTGTGTAAAACCACCAAAGTTCACTCAAAAAAAAAGGGGGGGGGCCTAGTTGGGTGGCTCAGTTGGTTGAAGCATCATCCCATACACCAAAAGGGGGTTCAATTCTCAGTCAGGGCACATACCCAGGTTTTGGGTTTTATCCCAGTCAGGGCTTGTGCTGGAAGCAACCAATCGATGTTTCTCTCTTTCTCTTCCTCTCCCTCTTCCTCTTCCTCTTCTTCTTTCTCTTTTTCTTTCTCTTCCTCTTTTTCTCTTCTTCTCTCTCTCTCTCCTTTCTTTCTCTAAAAAATAAATAAATAAAAACATATCCTCAAGTGAGGATAAAAGAAAATTCTGCCTGCTATACATTTTAATCTATAGTAAAAGAAAATAGATCAGTGGCTTCAAGGGGCCTGGGTGGGGAGAGGCATGGAAGGAAGAGATTATAAAGGGTTATGAGGAAATTTTTATGGTTACTTGTCATTGTCTTAATTGGGGTGATGGTTTCATAGGTGTATATATATGTCAAAGCATCAAATTGTACACTTTAAATCTGTACAGTTTATTGTCAATTACACCTCAATAAAGCTGAGAAAAAGTAATTAAATCATTCCAAAGCCTGTAAATTGATAAGTTAAAACTATGGCTTTAATAAGGGATCCCCAAAAGGAAACATAGACCTCAACTGATTATGGAAACCAAAATTTAAGATCTGTATTCAGATATCTATATCAATTTAGTAACTAAACAAGTTATCTAAAAACCCTCAATTAGGATTGTTATTCTGTCCCTAAGGAAAGAATTTGGAATGGAACTCAACCTAGTGGCTACTCTATTACCATGACTTGGAACTATCTGCCTTCCTGTTTTCTTAAATTTGGATAAACAGTAGCTGAGCCAAATGTGAAAACTAAGGCAAGAATAACAATAGCAGTACAGACACTGAGAGAATGTTCCAACTCAGATTATTTCAAGTTGACTCAAACTGGTTCACAAACCAGCAGAATGCACGTGCTTCTCTGTGGGGGCAGATGTATAACATCCCAGCCGGGCATCTTTGATTGGTGAAAGCTTAAAAGGCAAAAACATTAAACTCAGCCCTAGCCGATTTGGCTCTCTCACATCAATGTTTCTCTCTCTGTCTCTCACTCTCCCTTCCACTCTCTTTAAAAAAAAAAAAAATCAATGGAAAAATATCCTCTGGTGAGGATTAACAAAAAAACGAGGCAAAAATACACACCTTCAATTCACTTGTCCACTGTTGAGTTAATGCCAGTGCAATTGGGAAAACAGATATTATATTGATTTTTGAAGAAAAGCAACCATTGTTGTTCTTTTTTAAGTGGAAACCATTTCTTCTAGATTGTCTTATTCCATTTCCCTCAAGTCCACAAGTGGGCATAATGTCTTTGAAATCCCTTTATTTTAAAAAGACATTATAACTGAACCTCAAGTAACAGACATGTCTTTGGGGCAGTCTTAGCTTCCATTGTCTTATTATGACTGAAAATACAACAGTTACTAGACCACATAATCTTTTCTTCCTATGAAAAAAGGAATACTTCAACTGTTCTCTTTTCATTTGCATATATATTTTTTTGAAAACTGTGTCTTAGATATTGAGAGCTATTAGAGAGTAATAATTAAGATTAGAGGCTTTGAAGTGAGATATATCTGGGTCAACCCCTACCTGTCACTTACTGTGTGACCTCGTCTAAGTTCAGTTCTCATCTGTATAATTGTGTTATAATAGTTAACTTATTGAGCACTTATATATACACACAACAATCTAAGCATGTTATCTCATCATCCTTAAAACGATCACATGTGATAACAGTTATCTACATCATAGCGATGAAGAAACTGCACCCCAAAGTGGCACAACCATTAAGTGACAGAACCCAGATTTGAAACCCAGAATTCTGACCTTAGAACCTGACTCTTAGCCACTGCGCTGAATTAACTGCTTACTTCTTAATGGCACTGTGATGGTAATACATGGGACACTGCTCAGTGCCCAGCACACACACATAACTCCTTGTAGGGGGAGCTACTATGAATTTCATGGTTTTTCACTAAGTCCAAGTCCTTTGTCACTGACCAAATTGTCCTAGGATTATTGGCAAAGTGATGCCTTTTAAATAAGACCCCCAAACTTTGACAGGTGTTTTATTCAATACTATAAATAACTTACTAATCTTTAGTGAAAACAAAAGTATAATGGCTCTCATTCTTTCTCTCCGACTGAGTGTTATGACTCCTAACAGATTTACCTGCTTCCAGTCTCTGGGCCCTGCTCCTACACCTCTCACACCGATGCCTGAGTGATCTTTCTAAAATGCACATCTAATCATGCCACTACTTAGATTCAAACTTTTTTTAAAATCCTCACCCAAGGATATGTTTTTATGTTTTTACTGATGAGAGAGAGAAGAGAGAGAGAGAGAGAGAGAGAGAGAGAGAGAGAGAGAGAGAGAGAGAGAGAGAGATATTGATGGTTGCCTCCCATACACACCCTGAGCTGGGATCGAACCCACAACCTTTTTGGTGTGTAGGACGATGCTCCAGCCAGCAGAACCACCCAGCTGGGGCTAGATGCAAACCTTTGAGTGACTCTTTCATCTGGCTTGGGACTTCTTACACTATCCAGCCTCACCTTGGGCCACTCCCCTTTGAAAACCCTGAAACCCTGAGCATGACAGGGAAGGTCACAGAGAAGCAGAGCCAAATGCATGGTTGGGATCAGGTTGCCAAATGTCCTGAATACAGAGGGCATATCCTGGATTTTAATGATTATTTTTTTTTTTTGCTTTCCGTATTGACTTTGTGAGGATGACTTAAATGTCCTGTACTCACCTCTTCTCAATCATCACAAAAAGTTGGCAATTTATGCTTGTTTTCTACCACAGTAATTGGTGCTTAAATCTTTTATTTGGCAACACTAACTGAAAATCATTCCTCCACAAATAAAGATTTTTACAATGCAATACTTTATCCTCTTGCAGACAAACAAGGTCAGAAAAGGAAGAAAGCAAGGCAGGCTTAACTTGGACAGCAAAATTTTTATTTTTGGTGTGTGTGTGTGTGTGTGTGTGTGTGTGTGTATGTGTGTGTGTGTATAAACTTCATCTCTACCACTTCCTTCCTCATTACATTTTCTGATTCAACCCTCCCCTACCCTTCTAAGTGCCTGCTGAACAAAAGTCACCTGCCAACCTAGTCTTTTGCTAATGGGCAATAATATAACTACATCCTCATCACAGGGCTGCTATGAGGATTCAATAATGATGATGGGTGTGAAGTGTTTGATGCAGCTCCTGAAACCCAGATGATTATCGATGCCAATCATAATTAAAATCTAGCATAAGCACTGACAGACCCATGGTATTACTGGATTCTAAAAGCAATCCCACCGTGGGCCAAGAAATTGAAGTCCCTAATTCCCATCACTCAAGGAAGAATTGTGAATGGATGATATAGGTGACTCCAATGGGCACATCATGGCACCCACCAGGAAGTGGGTTAGGAATGCCAGGCCACCCAAGCACACTCTGTCCCATGGAGTATTGCCAGGGTAAGTGATACACAGCCCAACTCCACCACTACTACCACCCAAACACCCACTCAGAGAGGGTTTTAAGCCAAATGTAAATCAGTGGATAACTTGCCTACAATTGCCTGTTATAGACATGGGCTTAGACTCTCCTCAAATAACAAACCACCCATCAGTTCAGAAAATAACAGGGTTCAATGTTAATGTTGTATCTTCCCCTTCACAGGGATGTGGTAAGGGGGGTGGGGCAGGAGGGAAGAAAGAAGGGAGGGAAAGAGAGAGAAAGAAGCTGAAATGTCTAAGGCCACAGGAAGAATTAAGCTACAATGTTTTGCATGAGCTACTATGAATTTAAATAAGCAAAGACTAGCTAAGATAGTATCCCTTTTACTTTTGGTATATAAGATCTGATAAAGCTTTGAAGAGAAAGGGTCTTCCAAAATATTAATATAATTAATAGGAAAGGGAAAATACCATGCTGTGTTTTTTGAATTTTACACTGAGTGGCCAGATTATTATGATCTCTGAATGCATAATAATCTGGACACTCAGTGTATATCCTATATAATAAAAGGCTAATATGCAAATTGTCCCCTCGACCAGCAGTTTGACCAGCAGGCAGGCCGGCCAGCTGCCCATGTCCCCTCCCCCTGGCCAGGCTGGCTGGACCCCAACCATACATGAATTCATGCACCGGGCCCCTAAATATATATATATATATATATATATATATATATATATATATATATATATATGCTCTGAGTGGCCAGATTATTATGCGTTCAGAGATCATAATAATCGGGCCACTCTGTGTAGGTCACAACCCATTAATAGATCATAAAATCAATATCAGTGTTTTTGTGATGAAAGAATAGAATAGGACACCACACAGAGTAAATATATTTTTTAAAGGTTTGTTTCACTTTGCATGTGTATTTGGGTTACAGTGTAATATTTATTGTTTATAGTGGATTGTAGAAAGCTAATTGCTCCTGGAATCACAGGAGTTTGAATCCAGGCTCTATTACTTACTAATTTTATGGCTTATGACAAGCTTTAATTTCCTTGGATGTGAAATGGAGATAATACCTGCAAGAATTCTTAGGAAGTAAAACAGGATTGTGAATATAAACTCTTTCGGCATGGTGTCTGCCCCCAAACAGTCACTTAAATATCAGTTTTCTTCTCCTTTCCACTGAGGTCTCATCTACATGAATAGTTGCAGGTGCCACAGCAACAGTCATTTCTGTTCCCTTGGCCTCGATTTTCTTATTTTGAAATAGAAGAGCTGAACTAAATGAATGAGGTGCCTGCTCTACAATTGCCTAACTTAATTGAAATGGTCATTCTATTATCAAATGAGAGGGATTTTCATTGAAACGTCTTGCAAATCCCAAGTGCTGGGAGGGTGGTGCACCCAGTGGGCATGGAGGCTGCATTCCCTTACCCTCCTCCCCATACCTTGCCCAATGAATGCATCTCCTCCATTTTGCTGCTTCTGAGTTGTATCTTTTATAACAAACCAGTAAGTAAAATGACTTCCTAAGTTCTGTGAGCAGTGATAGCATATTATCAAACCTAAGTAAGGAGACATGAAGAACCCTGATTTATAGTCAGTCAGCCAGAAGTAAGGGAGGCCTTGACCTTGAGATGGGGGCAGTCTTATGAAGTTGAGCCTTTAGCTTGTGTAATCAGATGCTAAGTTCAGATAGATAATGTCATAATTTAATTCAGTTGCAGGAAACCAGTTGGTTAGGAGGTATTTACATACGGGATTAGAATCAGTGGTGACGATGTGAGTTAATGATTTTATAACACATACTAGAGGCCTGGTATGCAAATTTGTGCATGGGTGGGGTCCCTCGGCCTGGACAGCAATCGAGGCCTATCAGGGGGAGGGACCCCAGGAGGTTGGCCGGCCATGGGAGGTTGGCTATGGGAGTGCACTGACCACCAGGGGGCAACTCCTGCATTGAGCGCCTGCCCCCTGGTGGTCAGTGAGCATTATAGCGACTGGTCAACCAGTTGGTTCGGTCGTTACAGTCATAACGATCACTTAGGCTTTTATATATATAGATATAAAGATAGGAATAGAAATACTTATAGATGTATATGTGTTTTTATATGCATGCTTATATAATCCTAACTCTGTCTACTAAGAAAGCCCAGAAGCAATGATACCCCAATAGTAATGAGTATACCAAATATCCAGATTTTGAGTTCTAAATACCATTCTCCTCTGGAGGGAAAAATATCAAATCTCCTTGAAAAACGGCTGATTCTAGGACTGAGGCAAATCTATATATATAAAACTCTAATATGCAAATAGACTGAAAGGTGGAACAACCAAACAACTAGTCATTATGACATGCACTGACCACCAGGGGGTGCACGCAAAACATGGTGGGCATTGGCCATGGCAGAATGGTGGAGCAGGTGAGCGGGGGCGCCAGACCAAGGAGAGGCGCCGGTCACTGTCATCAGGGCGAGCCTCTGGTGGTTACTGAAAATTCTTTGCTCCCACATGCCCGGCCCCACCTGGCCCTTACACCTGCTGCCAGCCCTGGTGCCATCAGTACATGGGAACAGTGGCAGTGGGAGCAGGGTTGCCGGCAGACAACGGTCCCGGGGCCATGGTGGGAGGGGCCGGGCAGGGGCGTGGAGGATGGGCCAAGACCTGCCACTATGCCCACCACAGCCTCGCATCCCACAGTTCCTTTCAAGGTGCACAATTCGTGCACTGGGCCTCTAGTAAAATATAAGATGAGCCTGCAATGTCTTTTTGTGTCAGAAAGCACATAAATACTCAAAGAATGATGGGGTCATGCCACAGGGGCACAGGGACCAGCCTGAAAGGACTCCCACTGGCCAAGGTGGGAACAAAATTGAACATCAAAATAATGGTAGTAACAAATTACAACCAATAATAAAATAGGAATCCGTGAGTCCCTACAGATATACTAGGTGTACCAGTTAATAATGCAGATTTTTTTCAATAGATGGAGTTACACATATGTTGATATATATGCGATTTGATATGTATGCCATTTTGTTGTATTGACAGCAAGCTTCAAAACTTCATATGTCAAATTTGCTGAATGTGTTATCATAGATATTTTTACGCTTAAAAATGTCGAATTTCATGCCAAAAAAAGAGCATTTGTGGGAAGTTTTAATTCATTACTTTATTTTGAAGAAAAGTGCTGCTGAATACTTCGGGAAGCTTATGATGAACATGCTTCATCTCAAGATACTTGTGAACGCTGGTTTAAACGCTTTAAAAGTGATGATTTCAATGTGAAAGACAAGGAACATCCAGGTCACCTGAAAAAGTTTGCAGACCAACAATTACAAGCATTATTGGATGAAGATGCATGTCAAACTCAAAAACAACTTGCAGAAAGATTAAACATTGTTCAGCAAACAATTTCTGATCGTTTACAAGCAATGGAAAAGATTTTAAAGGAAGGAAAATGGGTGCCACCTCAACTGAACGAAAGACAAATGGAAAACCAAAAAGTCATCAGTAAAATGTTGCTTCAATGGCATGAAAGAAAGTCTTTTTTGCATTGAATTGTGACTGGCGATGAAAAGTGGATTTATTTTGAGAATCCCAAATGCACAAAATCATGGGTTGATCCAGGTTAACCATCAACATCGACTACAAGGCCAAATCACTTCGGAAAGAAGACAATGCTCTGCGTTTGGTGGGATCAGGAAGGTGTGGTGTATTATGAACTTCTAAAACCAGGTGAAACCATTAATCGCTACTGACAACAAATGATCAATTTGAACCATGCTTTGATCATAAAACAACCAGAATGTTCCTGAAGACAAGGCAAAGTAATTTTTCTTCATGATGACACACCATCACACACTTCAAAACAAGTTAAAGACACGTTAAAAGATCTTGCCTGGGAAGTATTAACCCACCTGCCATATTCACCAGACCTTGCTCCTTCAGATTACCACTTGTTCCGATCGATGGCACACACACTTTCTGAGCAGCACTTCAAAACAAACGAAAAAGTGGAAAATTGGGTCTCTGAATGATTTGCCTCAAAACAAGAAAAGTTCTATTGGGATGGTATCCACAAATTACCTGAAAGATGGGGGAAATGTGTAGCTAGCGATGGACATTACTTTGAATAAAGCGCTTTTGATGTTTCTCTTGAAATTATCGTGTTTTCTTTGATTACAAAATCCTCCATTATTATCCGGTACACCTAGTAAATAAATAAAGGAATAATTAGAGTGGAAGATAACATTTTTTCCTTACAACCTTTCAACTGTGAAATGTAGAAAATAGAGAATATCCATCTTGAAACCATTGTAAAGGAGGTTGATTGAGAGAGAAATTATCAATGGTTGTTGAAGATGTGGGCATATATTGGATGAGGTACAGGATATTAGCAAAATGTCCAAATAACCCCCCTCGAATATACCCCAACTATTAATTAACTGCAAATGGGAAAGTGAGGACTTTAAGGTGGAGAAATCTGGTGGAGAGAAATATGCCAAGTGGTCGAGGTCAACGCCAGTAGCAGTAGGATGGGTTAGCATCAGGTGCCCCTGATATGAGGCACTGAGAAGAGCAGAGCATCATTCCAGTGGTACACTTGCCGACAGTGGGTGGCCTGAGTCTGGTCATCTGGTTATGAGAACAGAGAAATGGACCCCACTGGAGATCATCCTATGGAATCTAAGGCTTCCGCTTTTTAAAACTGTCAGGCATGTGAAAGGCAGATACAGAATGGGAACTACCTGGCTGGTGTGGTTCAATGGCAAGCGTCAACCCATAAACCAGGAGATCACAATTCGATTTCTGGTCAGGGCACATGCCCGGTTGCCGGCTTGATCCCCAGTAGGGGGTGTGCAGGAGGCAACCAATCGATGATTCTCTCTCATCTTTAATGTTTCTATCTCTGTCTCTCTCACCCTCTCCCTTCTTCTCTCTGAAATCAATTTTAAAATTTTTTTTTATAAAAGGAGTGGGAACTGTTCCAAATTGAAGGTGTCTTAAAAGACAAGACAGCTGAGTACAACTCATTTTCCTGGATAAGATCCTGAATAAAAAAGGAAAAGAACCATTTGGCAAAATTTGAATGGGGTCTTAGGGTTAGAGTTAGACAGTTGTATTTTACCAACGTTGACATGATTATTTGGAGAGCTGTGGGTTGTTTTATATGAGGGTGTCATTACTTTTAGGAAATACACTTGGGAGTATCTACGGGTGATGGACATAATTTCTGCAGTTAATCTGCAAAGATTCAGAAACAGATTAATGATAATGAGTGTGGGTGATGCAGCACATGAAGTAAAATAATAACATTCGAGGAATCTGGGTGAAAGGGATATAGCGATTCTTTTATCTGTTCTGGCAACTGCCCTATAAGTTTGGGACTATTTCACAATAAATTATTTTAAAAAAATTAAAAATAAGCATCTTCATTATATTGATAGAATCTTAAGACAATTTAATGAAAAGAAAAAATCTCAGAGAGTTACATTGCCATGCGACACGATTATAACAAATATTTCTCTACATGATGTGCCCATTTGACTATATCAGTGGCACTCAGATACTCCTGCTAGAGTTTTGTGTGTTTACCTCGAGATAAATCTCTAACTTTGAGTCAAATGGTGTGTCTAGTTTTGAAAGACAATGCAGAAATTATAATTATCTGTCTATAAAAACACTGTTTTTCTATGAAAATACTATTTTTATGAGAAGCAGTTTATATGATGTTATCTTAAAACATATAAACTAGTGGCACAGAACACAAAAAAGACCCTTTTACAACAAGTCATGCTGGAGTGTAGACATAACAAGTAAAACTACTGTCCAAATACATGACGTGAATCTGCTATTTTTCTGATAGCTTGGTAGCTTTTCTAACACACATGGGCCTCATTTTATGATTTTTTTCCAATTTTATTTGCTTGTAAATTGCAATGGTAACACTACACCTTATCCAATTTTAATATGTTCATAGCAACTTGAAAAGCTCCCTGAGAGTTACAAAGGAGCATGTAACAAGTTGTTCTTGCCTACAAGCCCTGTATATTGGCAATCAGCTTGCTTCGAGGTGTGCCAGAAACGTGTACCTAGTGTACTTATGCATACGCCAGCACTTGAGCAGGGGAGAAAAACCAGTACTATTCTATACCTTGGAATGAGGTTTGCAGGTTTCTGGAGACCTCCTGGGATATGAATGCATATGAAACGTGAGTTTTTTGTGTGTTTTTTTAAGAATTCCAAAAATAGTCTTTTCTAGTATTAGAAAAATCATTTTTATCTTGGAATCTTTTCTTTTTATTTAATTTCATGGTCCCATGGGTTAGGATAAGAATGAGAGTGAAATTGAAAATGTACACACTCCATAGCACGGCCTGTTTGTTTTTTAAAATAGGGAAGAATCAAGCTCAGCAGTGTCCCATACCATTTACAGCACCAGACTCCTCCCCACCCCTTCAGTCCCCACCCGGCCCATGGTGAGACACACCAGCCCACTCCTCTGCATGCACCTGTAATTGGACAGAGGATAAAACCTGGTGACATTCGGAACCTCAGGCTGCAAGGCTGGCAAGGTGCTGGGGAGGGGGAGGGAGGTGTTGGAATCTAGTGTATTTGGAAAATGAGTAAAAAGAGAAGGAAGGCTATCCCTGGGGGATACTAAGTGTGGCAGGTAAAATATTGGCCCAGTGACCTTTGACCCCCAGTGTTACACCCATGCATATGTTACCTTACATGGCAAAAAAAAAATGACTTTGCATGTATAATTAAGGTTATAACTCAGTTGACCTTAAGGTAGGGAAATTATCTTAGATAATTTGGGTGGGCCCAAGGCAACTACCTGAGTCCTTAAGAGTCAGAGAGGGGGCAGGGCAGAGACATTGAAAGCATAATACGTGATCAGTGCACCGTTGCTGACTTGCAGAGGGAGGAAGCCGCAAGAAAATGGGAACCTCAGTCCTACCGCTGCCAGGAACTGAATTCTGCCAGCAACCTGAATGCGCTCAGAAGGAAGTTCTTCCTCAGAACCTCCAGAAAAGCACACATTCCTGCCAACACTTGATTTTGGTTTGTAGTACCCTGAGCAGAGAATCCAGCCATGCCATAGAACTGAGGGATAATAACTTAGTGTTGTGTTAAGCCATTAAATTTGTGATACTTTGGTAGATCACAGTAGAAAATAAATACACTAGGTGTTGCAGTTGTCATTGTATGTGGTAAAGGTAATGAAACAGGCAAGAGGCCTAAAAACATGATCACTTCTTACTTCTGCTTAAAACTTTATTAGAATCTGAGAAAAGATGGTGTGATAGAGAAAATGCTACCTTCGCCAATGCATTCTCTTCCTGGGCACACTGTTCCCAGCTGTTCATGCATCTGGAGTTAATCCATGGGACTGAGCTCTGGTTAAAAGAATGTGTGCAAAAGAGACAAATGCACGACTAAGCTTGCCCTCAAATTGTCCTGTGCAGTCTTCCATTTCTCTCCCTCCCCCTGATCATACATGCAGAAAGTGAAGCCATCTACCCAGAAGGCAAATGGACTGACATAAGTTTACAAATCTTACCTTTTACTCTCTATTGTCACCACATATTTCAAATAAGGAAGCATATTTTAACACCAAATCAATAGGAAGAATATACTCTCATTTAAAAATTACAGTCTTTCTCAAAAAAGAACAGTTGACAACCCTAGTGAGATATATATATACACACACACACGCATACACACTGAGTGGCCAGATTATTATGATCTCTGAACGCATAATAATCTGGCCACTCAGTGTGTGTGTGTGTGTGTGTGTGTGTGTGTGTGTGTGTATGTGTGTGTGTATACATATATATATATATATATATCACTGTCTCTATCCTTTTCATTTCATCTTATAGTTTTGAAACCTTTGTCATGGACTGGCACTGACTCGAAGACAGGTGCTTGGGAACGATGGTACTAGGTGGAAATCTCAAATGGCGTTGATTTCCATGAAGACAATAAAGCTTCAAGTTCAGAGCCCTGGGAGGAGCCCTAACAATATGTTCATGCGGTCATATGATTTTCTGAAATTTGCAAAAGTGAGAGGTTTTAATCACAATCAGTGAAGACTTCGTTTTTTCTTTCGCCTCTGACTTCCCTGATGTCCACCGATGCTGCATGGCCACAGGCACTTTGGGAGTCTAGTTAAAATAAAAGGTGAAATGGGATACATTCATTTTGAGCTGAGTGGGATAGTTATGTGGTTCACACTGGTTTCTGTGCAGCGTGGAGTTACTGTTAACTGTCCCCGTGGAGAAATGGCTCCAGAAATACCGCTAACACTGCGGAGCCAGCTCACCTGACCTCTGGAAGCTGCAGGGTCAGAGCCAGTTCAAGAGACGGCCCCAAAGGCACGTGGGTCGCCATTGAGAAGCAAGGGTTGAAATGCAAGGAGGCAGAAATTAGTCTGTAAAAGGGCTTCTAACATCAGATATGCAAAACGGTAGTGGGGGATTCACGTCTCATCTATATCTTCTCAAAGCAGAAGTTCTTTCCTGTCAAGATTATATACTCAATGATGCAGTATATACAATTTTAAAAAACACCATACATTATTTATGTCAAATCCTCACTGGAGGATATGTTTTTATTGATTTTTAGAGAGAGGGAGGGAGAGAGAGAGAGAGAGAAACACATCTATGTGAGTGAGAAACATAGATCAGTTGCCTCCCAAAGACGCCCTGACCCGGGATTGAACCTGTGGCTGAGGTACGTGCCCTAACAGGGAATCAAACTCACAACCTTTTAGTGCACGGGACAATACGCCAACAAGCTGAGCCACCCGGCGGGGGCCAAAGGTCATTTTTTTTTAATGAAAATGGCAAGAAATTTAGTTTGGTTTTTTTAAAACAGTGAGAAATTACCATCTTCTAATTTATTTTTTATATAAGGCATAACTTCTTTTATAATTTAAATTCATTTGATCTATAACTAAATAAAAGTATAAAATAAAAATTAATTGACTATAACACAAAAGCAGTAAAGATGAGAATGAAATACATTGAAATAAATCCAATGTTGAGAAAGGAACTATAATATCCTTTTCAGATTATACCAAAAGCAAAAATTAATTAAGAGAAAGTGATAAATTTCAAATATAAGTAACTAGTAGACACTTAGATGGCCTGAAAAACTAAGTAATGAGAAAAAGTAAATCATTGGAAAATGTTTTCAATTTTCTTTTTGCTGATTTGACATCTACAAAGATATAACAATAAATCAATATAATTAAGACATAGACACCAACTAGTTTAATGTGTCACCAACTCAGAGTATTTACAATTAATCATTACATGGGGAACAGTTTAATATACTGACATCTTTATACTCATGAATGAAAGAAATTTGAGAGATCTTTTTTCCAAATTTGACAATGTTATGGGCTGATTTGAGACCCTTCAAAATTCATCTGTTGAAACCCTAACCCTCAGTACCACTGAATGTGACTGTATATGGAGATATGGCCTTTAAAGAAGTAACTGAGTTAAAATGGGGTCCTTGGGGTGGGCCCTTATCCAACCTGACTGGTATGTCAATAAAAAAAGGACATTAGGACACTGACAACAAAGACAGAGGTGCAGCCATATTGGGCATAGCAAGAAAGTGACCATCTGTGAGCCAAGGGGAGAGGCCTCAGGAGAAACCAAACCTGCTTGCATCTTGATCTTGGACTTTCAGCCTCCAGAACTGTGAGAAAATAAATGTTTGTTGTTTAAGCCACACAATCTGTGCTAGAAAACTAATACAGACAGCAATCTAAAAATTTTACGTGATATTTCAATAGCAAGTTGGGAAGCTAGAAGAAAGTTTTCTCAACTATCATCAATAAATAATAAACTTCAATCAACTATGCCAAAGGAAAGACCATATAGTTGTTCTCTTCTCTCTAAACATAAGCCAGGCTATGAATTGAATAAATGTAAAATAAAAAGAATTCAAGAGCCATGTAAGGCATTAATTAATAAAAATATTTTGAGGGATCATCTATGTTTGTGAAATGAGTATGCTTTTTAAAATTTGTAATTTGTTGTGATTATTTTCTCATTCTACAAAAACATTTATTTTTCTTACCTAATTTTGTATTATTTTTCTTTAAAAGAATTCCAAAATCATGCAAGCTTCAGGCTTCACAAAATCTGATCCACCCCTCCACTTCACTTATCTCACTTCTAGTGACAAATGAACCCATTCTAGCCACTCCCCCAGTCCAATTGCACTCCTATAGCTGTCAAGTGAAAAGGTCCCGAAACTTGCCTCATGACTCCCTAGATATTCTGATGTAGTAGGTCCTACATGAGACCCAGCATCTGTACTTTTGAAAAGTTCCACGAGTAGTTCTGATGTTCGGACCAGTTGAAAGCCCCCATCCTGAGATGCTAGGGGTGCCACATTACCTTACAAAGAGTGGGTGGGCCATCCCTAACTATGGGTTGTGAAATCACTTTACCGGGTCCCCAGCATTGTTTTAACAAGATGGAATAGGTGAGCGTGTGTCACAAGGTTAGTGGTTTTTGTCAAATTGTTGTTTCAAAACAAAATCTGCAATATCTACATTGCCCTGGGCACCCACTTCTTAATGTCTGGGCATTGCAAGTTTCACAGCACCAATCGGAGGGAAACTAGAAACTGTCTTAAGTCAAAAAAGAATGACCTGGAGTTTAACTAATAGTAAACAGCCTATCTTGCTTATGCCCTGACAGGTAACTTTGTTACAGCACTTGAGGGCAAAAACTGCCGAATAGAGAAATTATAAGCTCACAAGACTGTTTTTTAAGAGATGGTGATTGTGGGGTGTGTGTGTGTGTGTGTGTGTGTGTGTGTGTGTGTGTGTGTGTGTGTGTGTTCAAGTCCTGGAAATACTAAAATAGCTGTAGAAAGAGGAAAGGCAACTTGAGATTTTTTTTTTAAATTATTGTTTTACTGTGGAATGTGGTAAAGAAAGGAAATAGGAGTTTGGAAAAGCTTCCTTCATACAAGCAAAAGTTTCTATCCCATGTACTTTAGAAGAAAGTAATAACCACAGACAAAAGGATATGGTATGAAAGCAAATGGTGTGACATTTGTAGGGCAAAAAAACCAAGTTCTTTATACTCAAAATAAAATGCTTAAGTTATGTTGTCTGGCAAATCCCACTGAGAGTTGGTAATGTGCTTGTACCTGGATATCTTTGCTTCCTGGGGCCCCTAAAAATAAAAAGTCATAATCTATGTGGCATTTAGATTTAGTCATCAACTAACCCGGGGCTGTTTTTGCTAAGAAGCTGCTGTACTTTAATTTAAGCAGCAATGAATCATCTTTTCTCCTACCATTTATGAGCAGATAATCATGAACTTGGAAGACCTTGAATATTCAAGGCAGCAAGTTTTTCCAAAGTATTTTAGCAAAAAAAAAACTTTAAAATATGGGTCAATAAGAACTTCTGCACTTTTCTGTGAGAAAAAGAAGTGTTTTCTGTGTTCTAGTTTCATTACTGTAGGGCAATATTAGGACATTATTCCATTAACTGTGTTGGTATTTACTGAAGACAATATTGCAAATGAAGTAAAGCCATGAACTCAGGAGTTAGACAACTTTGACAATCTAGCACTATACTTATTAGTTGCAGAAACCTATGCCTTAGTTTCCCCATTTGTAAGTGGAAATACTAATGAATATATCATGGGGATTCTGTGAACATTAAATGAATAATACATACAACATGCTTAAAATAGTTCCTGGCATAGAGAAAGCATTAAATAAATTGAGAAACTATTGAAAATTCAATAAAATTTTTAAAAATACACACAGAAAGATAGAGAACCAAGGTGGTGGCATAGGTAAACACCTAAACTGCTGCCTCGCACAACAATTTCAAAACTACAACTAAAAGGCAAAACATCTATCACCCAGAACCACGGGAAAGCTGGCTGAGTGGAAGTTCTATAACTAGAAGGTAAGAGAAAAGAGCATGAGATGTGCACAAGTGCTGAAAAGCTGAGGTACGGAGGCACACGAATCGGGCAGGTGGCAGGTGACTGGGTGCACTGCTTTTTTCAACCCAAAGGGAGACAAGCTCCCAATTACTCCGAACTCCAGTTTCTGGGGAGACGCGGGGGTCCCAAATTCCTACGGGGAACAGCTGGACTGTCTGCCATTGGGTCAGAAAGTGAGGGTGGCTTTCTTGCAGAGGTGCACGCAGCAATCATTCTTTACTATGCTGGGGCATGGGACGCGGGGACCTGGAAATGCGGAAATGCAGAGACGGCTGACTGGCAGCCATCGCTCTTTGCCACGCCCTAGCCTAGTGACTCCCTGAAACCCCACCCCGCACAATCTACAAACCCACCCAAGCTCCACACAGCCGCTTTTGCATATAAATGGCCTGCCCTATTGCAGCTTAACCTAACAAACTGCAGCTCTGGTCAGACAGCTCCAAAACCTCCAAACCCCAAGCAAAGAGGAGAAAACTGTAGTTCTCGCTGTAGCTCCTGCTGGGTGGCCTCAGACAGTAGTTGACCTACACCTCATTGGAGATCCAGAAGCTAGTGTATCTAGTGGTCAGTGTGAGACAACACCAGATTTCAACTACTCACATCCATAAGTGACACATTCAAGAGGCAGACTCAGTGAGCACCAAAGCCCCACTGAAACAAGTCCTGCCCCATAAACGTGTCTCCAGCACAGCAGTTCTTCCATTATAGACATAGCAGGTCCTCACAGCCAATTGGCCTGGAGGTCAATTCCTCCCAGTGACACCAACAACAATCAAGACTTAACTACAACAAGGCTGTACACACAGTCCACAAAGGGGTGCACCAAGAGTCTCCACCTCAGGTAACTGGGAGGCCGACCCACTGGGCCATATAGGGCACCTAGCACACAAAGCCACCCTACCAACTCAGGGAAGCAACGAAAATGCGGAGACAAAGAAACAGATCACAAATGAAAGAAATGGAGGAAAGCAAATGACTGGATATAGAGTTCAAAACCACGGTTATAAGGTTTTTCAAGAATTTCCTAGAAAAGGCTGATAAATTTAAAAAGACCCTCGAGGATATGAAAAAGGACCAACTAGAAATTAAACATACACTGACTGAAATAAAAAATATTATACAGAGACCCAACAGCAGACTAGAAGAACACAAGAATCAAGTGAAAGATTTGAAATACAAAGAAGCAAAAAACACTCAACTGGGAAAGCAAAAAAAAATCCAAAAATTTGAAGATAGTGTAAGGAGCCTCTGGGACAACTTCAAGTGTACCCACATCAGAATTATGAGGGTGCCAGAAGAAGAGAGAGAGCAAGATACTGAAAACCTATTTGAAGAAATAATGACTGAAAACTTCCCCCACCTGGTGAAAGAAATAGACTTACAAGTCCAGGAACTTCACAGAACCCCAAACAAAAGGAATCCAAAGAGGAACACACCAAGACACATCATAATTAAAATGCCAAGGGCAAAAGACAAAGAAAGAATATTAAAAGCGGCAAGAGAAAAACAGTTAGTTACCTACAAGGGAGCACCCATATGATTGTCAGCTGATTTCTCAACAGAAACTATGCAGGCCAGACGGCAGTGGCAAGAAATATTCAAAGTGATGAATAGCAAGAACATACAACCAAGATTACTCTACCCAGCAAAGCTATCATTCAGAATTGAAGGGCAGATAAACAGCTTCACAGATAAGAAAAAGCTAATGGAGTTCATCACCACCAAACCAGTATTATATGAAATGCTGAAAGGTATTCTTTAAGAAGAGGAAGAAGAAGAAAAAGGTAAAGATAAAAATTATGAACAACAAATACATATCTATCAACAAGTAAATCTAAAAATCAAGTGAATTAAAAATCTGAGGAACAGAATAAATTGGTGAATATAATAGAATCAGAGGCATAGAATGGGAGTGGATTGATAATTCTCAGAGGGAAAGGGTTGTGGGGGTACAGGAAGAGACTGGACAAAAATCGTTCACCTATGGATGAGGACAGTGTGGGGGGGGAGGTAAGGGCAGAGGGTGGGGTGGGAACCGGGTGGAGGGGAGCTGTGGGGGGAAAAAGGAGAAACAATTGTAATAATCTGAACAATAAAGATTTATTAAATTTTAAAAATAAATAAATAAATAAAAATACACACAGAAAGATCAAAGAAGATACTTTTATGCTAATTAAACATTTTTCTAACTATTTTTGTCCAGTTTCAATTTCAGTATATTGGAAACAAACAATGTCAGCAAAATGGAACTATTATTAAAGAGGGTCAAATAATGATATTTATAACAGACTCTAATTCAATGGTTCTCAAGTTGAGGCATTGAGGATCATTGGCATTTCATTGAGCAATACTACTATTTTTTTTAATCTTTATTGTTAGAGTATTACAGATGTTCCCCATTTTCTCCTCTTTGCCTCTCTCCATATGGTTCCCACCTCACCCCAGGCCTTCACCACCCTATTATCTGTGTCCATAGATAATGCATATATGCATATTAAGTCTTTGGTTAAACTCTTCCCATCCCCCCTTCTCTCTTCTCTCTGAAATTCATCAGTGTATTCCATTTTTCCATGCCTCTTATTCTATTTTATTCATCAGTTTATTGTGTTCATTAGATTCCTTATTTATTTTTATTTTTAGATACAATTGTGGAGAGATATGTATTTATTGCCATTTTGTTGTTCATATTTTTATTTCCCTTCTTCTTCTTTTTCTTCTTCTTCTTCATCATCATCTTCTTCTCCTTCTTCCTCCTCCTCCTCCTCCTCAAGAATACACTTCAACATTTCATGTAATTCTAGTTTGGTGATGATGAACTCCTTTAGCTTTTTCTTGTCTGTGAAGCTCTGTATCTGACCTTCAATTCTAAATGAGAACTTTGCTGCGTAATCTTGGTTGTAGATCCTTACTACTCATCACTTTGAATATTTCTTGCTCATCCCTCTGGCCTGCAAAGATTCTGTTGAGAAATCAGCTGACAGTCATATGGGTGCTCCCTTGCAGGTAACTAACTGCTTTTTTCTTGCTGCTTTTAAGATTCTCTATTTGTCTTTAACCTTTGGCATTTTAATTATGATGTGTCTTGGTGAGGGCCTCTTTGGGCTCCTCTTGTTTAGGGCTCTCTGTGCTTCTTGGGCTTGTAAGTCTGTTTCTTTCACCAGGTAGGGGAAGTTTTCTGTCATTATTTCTTCAAGTAGGTTTTCAATATCTTGCTCTCTCTTTTCTCCTTCTGGCACCTCCACAATGTGAATGTTGGTACGCTTGAATTTCTCCCAGAGGCTCCTTACACTATCTTCATATTTTTTTAAATTTTTTTTTCTTTTTGCTTTTCTGATTGAGTGATTTTGCTTCCTCATATTCCAAAATCAATAATTTGATTCTCAGAACCCTCTACTCTACTGTTGAATCCCTGTAAATTATCCTTTTTTAAAAATATATTTTTATTGATTTCAGAGAGGAAGTGAGAGAGAGAGAGAGATAGAAACATCAATGAGAGAGTCATTGATTGGCTGCCTCCTGCACACCCCCTACTGGGGATCAAGCCTACAACTGGGTATGTGCCCTGACCAGGAATCGAGCCCATGACCTCTTGGTTCATAGACTGATGCTCAACCACTTAGCCACACCAGCTGGGCTAAATTATTCTTTATTTCAGTTAGTGTATGCTTAATTTCTGACTGGTCCTTTTTTATGTCCTTGTAATTCTCACCAACATTCTTGAAAGTTTCACTAAGTCCCTTGAAACTCTCCTTAAGTCCATTGAAGCTCCCATTAAGATCCTTGAGCAACCTCATAACCATTGTTTTGAATTCTGTATCCAGTAGTTTGCTTGCTTCAATTTCTCTCATTTATGACATGTTTCTTTGTCTCTGCATTTTGGCTGTTTCCCTTGTGCTTGTTTCTATGTATTAGGTTGAGATGCTATGTCTCCTGGAGGTTTATAGATTCATCGATCCAGTCTCTGCCTTTATTATCACACTGCGTTCTTCCCTCTGTATCCCTCAGTATTCTCTCCTCATCTGTAAGAGCACCAGACTTTGACTTAGGGCCCACTCTAAATCTGTGATAATTTTATCTGAAGGTTTTTAACTAATTACATCTACAAAGACAATATTTCCAAATAAAGTTACATTTTGAGGTTCTAGGTAAGTCATGAATTTTGGAGCGACACTGTTCGACTCATTCTAAAAAGAGAAAAATTAGAATATCAGGAAAAAGGAAGTCTGGGAAACAGGCATATAGTGAACATTAGAGATTGAGCACGAGGTCTGAGAAGCTTCATAATATATGTGATACATGTAAACACTCACCCAAGAGCACCAACATGGAAGGGGTACCAAACAACCAAGTAGGCAAAAATGACTTGGCCAGTGGACATTAGCCATCCTCTGTCATCAGCCACCCACTGCTAGCACAATGGGAAAATGGAGGAAGTAGCTTTGTGTCAGGGAGAGAGGCTATACATGTGCCCAGCCTGTGCTCCTATTCACCAGTGCTGATTTAGCTACTACCCCTGCCTAATGTTCAACCTGCAAGCAAGAGAGACCAATGCTGAGTGCTCCATAAAACATCACACTCTCCTGCATCTTGTTTTCTTTACTCAACAATAATGTATGGAAATTCCTGAAAATCATTCGGATTAGCTGTAATTCATTGTTAATGGCCACATAGTATTCCAGGGTGTTCCAAAGCTTTTCCTGCTATGGCCTCTTTTCACATTACAACTCCCTCAAGTTTCCTCTTGTGGTAGGAAAACAGGACAAGTAGCCAAGAGCAATAGATGGTGAGGACACCTGAGAAGATCCTGTCTGACTTGTCTCCCCACAAACAACAGACTTCCTGTTCTCCTCCTCCAATTTCACATTACACATCCAAATTTAACAGTTCAGAGAGAAGTTGGATTTCTGCAACCGATAAGTTTAACCCTGGGAATAACCCTGGTTATATTTTTAAAATTTGTTTTTGGCCACAAGCTAATGAAGCTACTGTTCTCTCAAATAAATGGTGAAAGCAGAGAAACTCTTTGAAGAACTTTCCAGGAGCCTTGGCAGTAAGATAATAGTGTTGAAAAAGCTGCAAAAGCATTCTCAGAGTCACTGTAAGTAGAGGAAGGTCAAAATCAAGTCTTCCCAATTCTAGTGTGAAAGTTCACATAGGTCCTTTTGAAGATCACTGTAGAAACACAAGTTTCACTTCATGATAAGCCTCAAATTGACTGAGGAAGGGGAAATGGCAATGGTGACAGAGAACATGTCCACCTTTCAGTTGTCCACAGCTGCTACAGGATGTCCTTACATGGCATTTGTTTCCTGTTGTCCCCGAGTGCAGTCTGCAGGGACACACTAGGGCAAGTGGTACTTGCCATTTCCTGGAAGACAACCACAAGGCCAACCCTGTAATTACTCAGAGGTCCCGTCTAAGTACCAGTCATCAGGCCTCGGTCACCGGAAGAGACTTACTGGGGCTCTGGGTAGATATGTGGTGCCTGGAGAGCGAAGGGTCCAACCACCTCTGGTCAGATCCTACCAGGAAAGCTTTGCCTCCACAGATGCTGCAAGAAACACCCCTACATGGAGTGGTTGATGGCCACCTCAGGTTGTCTGCTATCCAAAATCTCTGACTGAGGACAAAATTTCGTGACAGCAAATAAAGATTTTTTTGAATGTGTAGAGATACAGTTTATGTTGGCAACAAATTCTGTGCTAAGCTAAGCTAAGGAGTTTTATAGCTCTCTGGCCTTGCCTAACCGGATCTCAGGTTTTTAAAATCACTGCGCTACTAGCTAACTGCTTTTCTAAAGACTTCTAGGAAGAATCCATCAACAATTTTATTTCCCTGCACTGCAGCAAGCAGTATATAAGCTATGGTTAACATTAGCAGCTGTAATTTTATAACAAACCAGTTCTGACACCATGTCTAAAATATGTGGTCACTTGTAATCACTTCCCTTGAAATCAGTAACCCTCTGTTATAATAAATAACCAAAATGCCTTTTAAAGCACACCACACCTCTTTTTCTTTATTAAAAACTAAACTATTGCACATGATTTGATTTTGAATGTCTCAAAAAATTTCCACAACCTTTTAGAAGTGGTTTTCAAACTTTATCCCAGAAATTCTCTATTCAGAATAAATCTTCCTAGAGGGATAGACAGATAAAAGCCGAACTGTTCTGATTAAAACAGTTTGACCTGCTATCCCTCCTCATAAAATAAAATAAATAGATTTAAAAAAATGTCATAGATGGTGAGCTAATGTAATCACTATTTTTAATTTTTTATTTTAAAATAATTATAGATTCACAAGAAGTTACAAAAATAGTAGAGAGGTCCTATGAACCATTTGCCCCAAAAGTAGCATCTTACAGAACTATAGTGCATTATCAAAACCAGAAATACTATTAAGTACACCAGTAACTTCAATCTTTTTTATCTCACGGCACACATAAACTAATTACTAAAATTCTGTGGCATACCAAAAAGTATGTTATATTTTTGCCAATCTGACAAAAAAAAAAATAGATATAATCTTGATTCATTCACACTGGCCAACTATTGTTGTGTTTGCTGTTGTCATTTTTTTTACTTCCCAATCTAAGGGAAAAGAAATCAGTGCCCCTGACTAAAAAGTCAGGTATTGTATGTTTTTAAAATTCTTGCGGCACACCGGTTGAAAATCACTGAAGTAGACTACAGACTTTACTCAAAATCCACTAGTTTTCACATGCACTCATTGTTTCATATAGCTCTATGAAATCTTATCACAAATACATTCTGTGACCACAAAGGAACATCCTCATGATATCCTTTATAGCCATACCTTCCTTCCATCCCCATTTCTAACTCCTAGCAACCACTGATCTGTTCTCTGCTAATCTGATCCCTATAATTTTCCTATTTCAATAATGTGATATCCATGAAATCAAACAATATGTAATCTTTTGAGACTGGCTTTTTTTACTTAGCATAATGCCTGAGATCCATCCAAGCTGATGTCTGGTCTTGCCTAACTGGATCTCAGATTTTAAAAATCACTGTGTTACTAGCTAACTGCTAGTTTTAAATGACTTCTAGAAAGGACCCATCAACAATAGTTGATCCAACAATCAGTAGTTGATTTCTTTGTATTTAGAGTAATTAGCCATTGTATAGATTTACCTCAGTTTATTTATCCATTCGCCTTTTTAAGGACATTTATGTTGTTTCCAATTAGGTCTATTATAAATAAAGCTTTGAGAACATTTGTGTACAGGTTTTTGTGTGAACATATTTTCATTTTTCCAGGATTAATGACCATTGGGGCAATGGCTAGGTTGTATGATAAGTATATGCTTAATTATATAAGAAACTATCAACCTGGTTTTCAGAGTACTTGCCCCATTTTGCATTTTAACCAGCAATATATGAGTGATCCAATTTCTCTGCATTCTTGTCAGCATTCAGTATTATAAGTATTTTCCCCCAGGTTAATTGGTATGTAGTGCGGTAATCATCTATTTTTAAGATCAGTATAACCTTTCCTTTCTTTATATGCCCAACTGAAATTGAGAACTGCTCAAATAATAAAAAATCATGTTTCTAAAATATAAAATTAGCATAAAAATACAAGTGGTTATATGAACCCAAGGATAGCTATTTCAGATGAAATCTCAATGGATGGCTTTTACTAAGTGATCTGGTCTCCGCTCTAAAGGTTTAAAAACTTTATTTAATTCATTGACCTAGAGATAAAAGGATTACAAGTATTGAACCACACCAAACAAACTCCTAAGAGACTTACGCATAGGCTAGAATGTCAGGTATAACAATATCATACAAACCTGGCCTACAGAGATGGTATTATTTCCTCTGACATGGTGGGTCTACCCAAGAGCCCACTCTCAGTGCAAAGGTTTATAGAAGGAAAGCACGGGACATGGACATTCTTGCAGGCATTGTTATGACACCATGCTAGCCTGATAGAGGCTCTCTTCTCTTATACTCCCCGGTGAATCACAATCACAGCCTGTACCATGAAATCATGCTTTGGCCATGACCATGCTAAAGAAAAGACCCGCTTTTAATCCCTTTCTACAGCAGGGTCACTTATCTCCATTTGGATTTAACATTGCACCATGAGCCTGCTTCTTTCAGCTTCGGTTATCATGAGAATTCCCACATGTACTGACTAGTTTGCATGTATTATATTTTAACATGCTAACTTCCTGAGGACGCTTGGGTTTACTCTTATGGAGCAGCAAACTACCTCTAAATTGCAAGCTAATTCTAAACTTGTAGAAAATCAATTGCAACCTTACCATGTAATTTTATATATATTTATATAATATATATGTTGTTTTAAATATAAAAGCAGTACATGCTCACAATAAATAATTCAAACTTGCAAATCTTGAGTATGTCATTCCCTGCTGTGTTTATATTGACCTCTTGCTGACATCCTATATAATAAAGAGATAATATGCAAAAGGTCATCACGCCCTCACATCGTCACACCGTAACGGCTCAGACACTCAACACTGGGGAGAGAGGAATGGGGACCAGCTAGGCATAAATGAGCTCACAAGAAAGGAATGGGGACCAGACAGGCTGTGGCCTGGGAGAGGGAGAAGCCACCTGCCCTGCAGTCCTGGGTGCCAACAGCTGCGCCTGCGCCTGTGGCCTGGAAGAGGGACAAGCTGCACACCCCGCAGTCCTAGGCACCTGCTGTTGTGCCCCAGGTGAAGCTGGCTCAGGTCCTGGGTGTCTGCAGCCAGCCAGAGGGAGGGAAGCCCAAGTCCTGGGTGCAGGGTGAGGCAGAGGCAGTTAGGGACAATCAGGCCAGCAAGGGAGCAGTGAGGGGCGATCAGGCCAGTAGGGGAGGAGTTAGGGGCAATCAGGCAGGCAGGCAGAGGGGTTAGGGGTAATCAGGCAGGCAGGCAGGCAAGCGGTTAGGAGTCAGAGGTCCCAAATTGTGAGAGGCAGTCGGACATCTCCCAAGGGGTTCCGGATTGGAGAGGGTGCTGGCCAAGCTGAGGGACCCCCTCCCCATGCACGAATTTCATGCGCCAGGCCTCTAGTTTTAATATACTTATCTTTTATCCTAAATGGTAGGATCTGTTATACTTTAGTGTCTACATCACTCTATCTATGGACTGAATATAAATTATTTAGATAATCACATTGATACTTGTCTGAATTCTAACCATATGAAATGGCATCTAACCACAAATCCAAAAGATCTCTGGTAATTGATAACACTGAAAATATAAGTGAGTTATTCTGATCCCTAGAGCAGGGCTTTCATTATGGTACAAAATGTGGGGGGGGAAAGACTTGGAAACTGCTTTAAAGTTCAAATTTTCATTTGATCTCTTGAATTTAAATTTGTCTCAAAGACTGATGTATTTCCTTTCTGAACCTGTCTTTATTATATTCAGACTGTTTGAAATTGTCTTCCTTTATAATTGTGGTTAAGTAGAATGTCATTTTTATTGAGTTAATTTGACTGTATTTGTTGCAGGCTCAGAGATCCCAAAATCTAGTGGCTAATGCAAGATAAAAGTGTATTGCTGTCTCGTACATAAAGGTCCAGAGATGATGATCTCTGCCATTCTCTTTAAGAACCTTCTACCTCTGGGTCTAAAAAGGCTGCTCTGTGCCTTCCGTCATATCTTCATCCCAAGTAGTCAGAAGAAAGAAGAGAAAATAAGTATGTATTGCCCACTTCTTTAAGGTGTAACCTGGAAGAGACATATATCACTTCTGTTGTCAAGAACCTAGTCATAAAGGAATAGCTAGCTGTAAGAGAGTCTGGGAAATAGAGTCTTGAGCTAAAAAGCAGAGTGCCCCAGCTATGACCCAGCAGTTTTAATATTACAGAAAGAAGGACAAAATAGATACTGGTAGACAACTCATAATCTCTCCCACAGTAACCAGTTAATTATTCTTCAATTATATCCAGCTTCTTGTCTCTTCCATTATTTTCAGTGGGTCACCAAGCCCAAGTAGAAATGAAATAAACTGGAAAACAAAGTCTTTTGCCCTCAAATATGCTGTTCAAATGACAATCCAAGAAATTCCATGAGTGCTTTTAGAGTCAAGAATCTGAAGGGTACCCCCATACTTTAGTATATCAATAGCATTGACCAATTTCTAATGATAAGTGATTATACCTGAGTGCTAAACAAAGGAATATAGATAAGAAGGTGAGGGAAAGTGTTTTTAAAAACTGTAAAAGGACGTCTTCTTGAGAATAGAGTTTAGGGGTTGTTGTTGTTTTTCCCAGCCTTCTCATAATAATAATAATAGTAGTAGTAGTAATTGTATTGGCAAGTATGGATAATTGAAGTGCCTTTTTTTCCTCACTTGTTATGTGTCAGGTCTTTCCTAAGTTGTTTGCCAAAATTATTTTTTTGGATCCTCATAACAATCTTTTGAGACAAACAATTTGACTCCCGAAAATGAAGCTGAAGGAAAGTGAGGTATAGCATCTTGCCCCAAGTTGCATGGCACGTTAAGTAGTAAAGCCAGAATTTTAACATAGGCAGTCCGACTACCTATATTATAGTAGGGCATGCCCAAGAGACACTCTTTATGAACACACTGTGCTTTACATCTATATTAGTTCATTTTATCCTCACAATGATCTCATGGTACTATTTACAGCTGGGGAAAGGGAGGGTTAAAAGGATTAGATAATTCTCCTTAGACACACAGCTGTTAACTAATGGAGCCCAGGCAGTCTGATTCCTACCCTCCAAATTAATACAGAGCTGTGCTCACAGGGAGCATCCTCATGCTGGGGAAGAGAGCACAAACTAATGTGACGTTATCTTCTTCTAATAACATTTCCATTCTGTCTCCTAATTCAGCCAGAGCTACTGGAATATCGAGTTAAAACAACTTCCCAAGGGGGAACAGGTGGGTTTGGAAAAGTACATTTGTTTTGTCTGATGACTCATCTTTGTCTTGTGTCTGGTAAAAATGAAGTTTTGTTTTGTCTCATTGTGGCCCTGGTTATATCCAGAGATATCTTGAGTTTGTCATCTTTGTCTGGCTATAAAAATAAAACCAGATGGTGTGCTGCAGGTACGAGCACAAAAGTGAGTATAAGGTGTGAGAGGTCAAGTGAGTGATGGGAAGTTTCTTAACAATACCATGCCTTCTCGTCTCTCTCTCTTCTCTCTCTCTCTCTCTCTCTCTCTCTCTCTCTCCCCTCGCTTCTCTCTCTCTCTCTCACACACACATCTAAAATACCCTGGAGACAGCTATTTATGAGTGCCTATAACCAAGCATTTTCAGATACCCTCCAGCAAGGCTGTTTGTCTTCTTTCTGTCCTTGTTGAATGGTATCTTCAAGCTGCCCTCTTGACAGTTGCAAATTCCTCTTAAAGTCTCTGCCCTAACTACAGTGCTCTGTCCCTGCTTATGCTTAACCAACCCTTCACTTAGTCAACGCATATGTCTGGAATAGCTACTGTGAGCCAGGCACTGTTCTAAATTATTGTTATTATTATTATTAAAAAAGAAGAAGAAATGTTGAGCCAGGAAGAAAAATCAAGAGAGCTAAGGGGAAAATGGAAAGCTGTGGTTTGCAATATTAAATGACATGGTTAAAAGAGGGTTCACTGAGGAGAAATTGGAACAAAGACTTGAGGGTGGGAGATAGTGAGCCAAATGGATAAAGTAGGAAAGAACATAATGGATAAACTAGGAAAGAGGCATAAGAAAAAGCAAGTATAAAGGTCCCAGGCCAGAAGGTGTCAGAAGGGTTTGAGGAGCAGCAAGGAGGCCAGAGTGTGGAACAGAGTGAGTGAGTGATCAGCTGGAGAGCAGTAGGAAATGAGTCAGCGAGATAGTGACAGCCATAGCTTCTAGGCCAAGACAAAGACTTTGGATGTTAACTTGAGTCCAGATGGAAAGTAAGTTAGATTTTCTCTTGAATTTATTTGATACAGATAGACAATCTCTCCTTTATTAAGAAAACTTATAAAAACCTAAGAAGTAACCTAATGGGAAGGACCAATGACCTATCCAACTCAATCTTCTACATCTAAAGTGTTCCCAGCTTGCTGAGTAGAAGAGCTTTGTGCTACATCCTAATCACTAACCTCCTCTAAAATCCATCAGACACCTATGTAGACATGCACACAATTCCCTCTTAAGATATATTCTTTTAGTTTGCATAAACTCTTGTGAGAGATGATAGTTACAAGATAGGAGGGTCCATCCCTAAGGCTTACCATTTGGGTCTTCCATTTATGTAGCAGCCACAACCACCATGCCATCCTTATGCCCCATAACCCAAGACTTATATAAAATTAAAAAGCAAACTAACACAGGTTTAAAAAAAAAAAAATATATATATATATATATATATATATATATATATATATATATATATATATATAGTTTGAAGACTTAAGTGTCTTAGACATTAAGAACCTGGTTTAAAGCCAGAAGGTTCTATTTTCTGCCCCAAATAAATAATTGCATGAAGTGATTTTTTTTTCTCTGGTTTTCATTTTGTACTAATTACTATTTAACCATTACTGAACTGAGATGGGGTAGGTGGCATAAAATTATTAAACATTCAAAGGGAAATATTTATATTTATATTTATATTTATATTTATATTTATATTTATATTTATAAGAAGAACATTTTATTCACCTTGTAAGAGCACTGTATTTATTCAGGAAAAAAAATGCTGATAAGCTATTGGGTGAAGGGTGAGACTCCAAGGCAATGCTTGAGTAACGAAAGAAAGTTGATGAAATACCAGAGAATTAAGGGAGAAAGAATAAGGAGTTTGAGCAAAGCTATCCTTCGAGGGAGAAAGAAACCAGGAAGTCTGGGGACGAGGGCAGAGAGAAGAAACACTGGGATAGGACAGCCATAAAGAGACGAAGAAGAGCAAGTATGTCAGCTGCAGATTCGTTTACATGGATTTCTGTATCCTGTGTTCTCTGGCCTTTCTCTGACCTCACAAAGGGACAGCTAACATCTAGGTTTTTGCTTTCCTAAATTATTTAAACTTTTAAAAAGCAGCCCTGAGACAATATGGCCATGAAATCCAGAGACATATCATTCTCTCTTAGTAAATAGTAACAATTGTTTTCCTTTGGGACTTTGAATGCTTGAATGCTTTAAGGTGCCTCTGGTCATTATCTCCTCCCACTGGAGAAAGAAATGGGCCCTTATTATTAACCCTAGATTTCATGTGATGACATCACCAAGGCAACAAGAAAGCAAATGGCTTCGAAAGGAAAAGGGGAAATGTTAACTATATTTTAGGGCAGAGTTTCTCAACCTTGGCACTACTAACATTTTAGACCAAATAAAATCTTTGTTGAATGTAAGCAGGGAGGGAGGACCTAACCTAGGCATTGTAGGATGTTTAGCAGCATCGCCGGTGACACTAAGTACCACGAAGATGCCAGTAGCACCTTCCCAGTCAGGCCCAGCTAAATGTCTCCAGACTGTGAAATGCACAGTCACCCAGTTGAGGCTGGCTGTCATGGGTTGGCCCTGCTGTGCCATACATAACTCTTAGCTCATGCTCACCCTCACAAACTACCTAAAAACAATAAGGAGGCTGATATCTCTGTGCTTTTGAAAGCTACCACAGAAGTGGGAATTAAAAGTCAGCAGACATGAAAAATACATTTCAGAATTAAAGCATTAATTCTAACCTTAATGCTTTTGCAGTGACTCTGTAGATATTTTGCATAAATCAATGAGACTACTTTATATAAATGAGTGTTTGTTGATGAGATCAAGACATGTAACCCATATGAAAAAAATGTTCTCAATTGCTGAGGAACTGGAAAGCTGAAGCTTTTATTTCCTTGGTCAAAAGGTGAGCGTATCCATTTCCCCTCTTCTTTTAGATAAAATAAAGTCATAGTTTGAAAACACACCTACTCATTTAGCTCGAAAGTTAAGTCTTGTCTGGCTGTAATGTAAAAATAGTCATTCCTCTGTCTGAACATGAAAATAGCACTTCCCAACAAAAGCAGTGTCTTAGAGCTGCAAAAGATGTTTACTTTCATAAAAAAAAGCCTTTTCCTCTAGTGTTTATTTTAGAATCATGTGGGTGTTCTAGGAGAGGTAAGCAGGTATATAAGACTCAGAGGCAAACTTACAAGAGCGTGCTACTTGCAGTCGCTGAGAAAGTCTTGTGATATTCACAACTTCCTACATGTTAGGTTGAGAATATATGCTGGTATGATGCATATCCTCCCCTTTTGAAAAGTTGTCGATATATTGAAATAATAATGAACTATAACTGTCTGATCTCTGCAGAACACTTTATATTCATTCATTCATTTATTCATTCATTCAGCAAATACTTATTGAAGACTCACCATGCACTTTGCAGGCCACACTGTCTCTCAACTCTGCTGTTGTAGGGCAAAATCAGCTATAGTCAAAACATTAACAAATGGCTATGGTTGTGTTCCAATAAAACTTTATTTGCACAAAGGGTCATAAATTGTCAAGTTCTGGAATAGGGTAAAAGGCATCGGAAGCTCAAGTATGTCATCAATTTTAAATAGGATGATCAAAGTGAGTCTCACTGAGAAGGTAACATTCAATCAAAAACTAGAAGTAGGTGAGCAACTTAACTTGCGGCTGTACAGAAGAAGAGAATTCCAGGTAGAGGGAGCAGCCAGTGCTAACGTCCTGTGGCAGCTATGTGTCTGGTGTGCTTTGAGGCTTAGAAAGTGGCTCCGTCTAACTAAGAGAGAATGTGGTAATCCTATTTGTAACTGCTTTAATTGGTATCTCCAATTCAGTTTTCCTGTCTTCCTTTCCCCGTCTTCTGTTAAATGAAACATGTTTTACCACACAGAGTAAAGGCTCAGAAATAGACCTTTTCCTGATTAGGAAAGGTAAGCAAAGTTGATATGTTCTTTTTTGTTTTTGTTCCCATTAAAGCCTTGGTTTACCTCTATATCCATAACAGGGGCCATAGATGAAGGAAGGAACAGCTAACCACCCAGGTTTCCACTAGGAATCTTTAACCAACATGTTCTAATCCTCAGCAAAGCTGGCAGAATGGAGATTTATAATCAGAAAAGCAACTATAAAATACTGCCTTTTTATTCACCTGGCCTTTTTGTTCCTGAAGTGCTTTGAAGAGGCAGCTGGCCATACTGTTTTTACAGAACCGGAGGCCGGCTATTTCGAAACTGTCAACAAATCTGTCTTCTAAGAAGCATTCTGTGCCTCTGGACCCTGATGTGCTGCAGAGGAAGAATGACACCAGCCCACAGAGCAAAGCCGACCTGCGTTCTCCAGCGCGTGGGCTCACCTGCAGTGGGCAGCCCACCTGTGTCTGCAGCTGGGAGCTTGGACGAGCCTTGGGGATGTGTGTGTGTGAAACTGTTTTTCATGTAATGTCTGATGGAGTCGATTTGTGATGCAACTTGGAATAATAACTTTTAATTTCTATACCATCTGTTCCACAAAAGTGGTATGAAAGGATAACACAGACGAGAGAGATAGAGAGAGAGAGAGAGAGAGAGAGAGAGAGAGAGAGAGAGAGTAAAACAAAAGCCTGGGTGAGATTAGCAAGCAGAAACACATGTACAGCCGCCAACACCTCGCCGTCCTCTCAGCCTGGCCCCAAACCTACCGCACCTTCCCCTGCACTCCAGCCCCCCTGAATTCTTCTTCCAGGTGCCAGAATGCTCGACGGTGCTGTCCCCTTCTGGTCAGGAATGCTAGTGCCCCACCCTGTCTCTTGGGTAACTCCTACTCATCCTTGGCTTCAAAGGGCACCTTTTCCAATTAAGTCCAGACCTGCTGTTTTGCACTCTGCTGGTTCGAAGCTTCCTCTCTTCAACAGCACTTCTCCGTTTGTAGTTTACACATTCATCTGCGTGATTAATGAATATCCATCTGTCTCTCCCACCGAAATGGAGGTTTTGTGAAGACAGTAATCCTCCCTTCGTGTGCCCCATCCTACCTCCTTCAATGCCTGACATGTGATGGCCACTCCGTGAATATCAGCTGAATAATAAAAGCCTCCCAGCAGGCAAAGAAAAGAGATGAGCATGATAAGTGAAGATATTTACAAAGTCGTAAGTAAAAGCAAACAGCTTTTCCTTCATTCTGAGTTTTGAGCAAACTTGGCTCCTCAAAAGCATAACACGGTGTGAGTTTGTAGACGACATCCTTATATTGATATAATACATGTCAAACAGCTGTTTTTCACATCATCCCTCAACAGAGGCCTATGACAACATGCCAAGTTGCCATTCAATATAAACAATTCTAAATGGAGGGAAGCAAGGTGATCAGAGAACTCAGTTTTCTCTGGGTTCTGATGCAGAAGTAAAATAATGTCAGCGAAATTGAGGAAGAGGGACTGGATGTCCTCCAGGTGCTCCTGCATAAATACTTCTACCAGTCGGCTTTATGGTGTGATTGGACAGCGGAGAGTTGAAGGTTATATTCTCTGCGAACACATAAAGGGCAAACCCACATTCATCCTTTGACAATCAGCTGGAAGGATGATTATTCAATTGACTGTTGTTCAGAGTAGAACATGAATTCAGCTGGAGAGAGAATGACTGATGGGTTCCAGTCCTTTGTGAAAGAAGACCTTGGTTCCTACTGCCCTCCTGTGGCCACTTTACAGTTTTCTGGCTTGCACACACAAACAGGCAAATGAGCAGATTTCATCTTTCAGGTTGGGTAACCTGAGAATCATTTATTCTTTAGTTCTCTAGAAGGTGAGACCATTTTTTTTTTTTATAAAACTGACATGATGCTTAACAGCATCTTAAAACAAGGGTCAATAGCTGTTGTATTAAATTCTCAATTATCAATGTGTAAAAAGCTCAACATTTGACCTAAAGCTGGTGGAAGTTTTGATGCAAACATGAGAGACCTGACCATCCCTTGCACATTACCCTTCCTTCATTCAATTGGCCTTCTCTGAATCTGTGCCCTTCAACGAGCACACCAGTAGATCCGAAACTTTTGGAGAGTGTGGGAAGGAATGATCTGGTGGATGAAGCAATCAACAGTCACAAAATGCTCATTTTACATATATTTATTGTATAATTATCACTGAAGGAAAGCAAGGTTATATAAGAAATAATCCCAGTTTTAAAATACTATCTCATAGGGGAGCAGTAACCTGTATAACTCTATTACAGGATGAAAGTGATAAATACCCCCCAAATTGAATTAATATGTTATTTCCCTATGACACCGGACAAAGCCAGAGATAGGACGTGAAGGGCGACAGATGATGTACTGCTTTTTCTGAGTCAGTACATTCTAGTGCAGGACTAATATGAACATAGCACTTACTCTGTGTCAGGTGCTCTGAGCACTTCATAAAAAAATATGCTATTCACCTCAGACCATTTGGGTGTGTGTATGCATTCTGTGCCATTGAGTTGGCTCCAACTCCTGGTGACCCTATGAATGAGTGAGGTCCACAATGTTCCATCCTCAAAAGCCCTGCTCAGCTCCTGTAGCATCCATTAGAATGGCTATTATTTTTTTAAAAATGCAAAAAATAACAAATGTTAACAAGGATAAGGAGAAATTGAAACCCTTGTGCACTGTTGCAGAGAATGTAAATGCTACAGCCTCTGTGAAAAACAATATAACTATTCCCCAAAACACTTGAAATAGAATTACCATATGGCCCAGCAATACCCTTCCTGGGTATATATACCCAAAAGAATTGAAAACAGGGTCTCAAAGAGACATTTGTACATCATGTTCATAGCAGTTACTTACAATAGCTAAAATGTAGAAGCAATACAATGTCCATTGACAGATGCTATCTGTCAATGTGAATAAGCAAAATGTGGTATATGCATACAATGGGATGTTTTTCAGCCTTAAAAAGGAAAGGAATTCTGACGCATGCTACAACATGGATGACATTGTGCTAAGTAAAATAAGTCAGTCACAAAAAGACAAATACTGTATGGTTGCACTCATATGAGATGCTTAGAGTAGTCAAAATCATAGGGACAGAAATAGAAACCTTGTTCCCAGCTTTGAGGGGAGGGAGGAAATGGGGGTTATTGTCAAATGGGTACAAGTTGCAGTTTTACAAGATGAAGAGTTATGAAGCTAGGTAGTGCTTGCTGATGGTTGCACAATGTCATGAATGTATTTAATATCACTGAACTGTACAATTAAAATGCATATGGTGGTACATTTCATCTTATATGTATTTTACTACAATAAAAATTATTTTTTAAAATATGCTATTGAAACCAAGATCTAATGCTAATACCTAACCTGATTTCAGTTTCAGCCTCTCCCAGGAATGTCATCTTAAGTGGTTAATCTGGAATTTTCTGGTCTGCATCAGTGAGGTAATCTGCCTAATAGATCCCATTGTCCCCCCAAATGAGGTGACCTCTCCAGAAACAATCCTTTTTTAAGTTTTTTACTTACTTGTCCCACCTTCAAACACCTTTCTTTTTCTGTAGCTCCTTGAAGCTCCTTGCTACTGCTCAATGGAATGCTGCCCAATTCATAAATTGGTCAATAAAGCCAATTACATCTTTAACATTTAAAAATATATGCTAATTATATGCATAACCCATGGAAACAGACAATAGTGTGGTGAAGGCCTGGGGTGGGGCAGGAACTGGATGGAAGGGGTCAATGGGAGACATCTGTAATACTCTCAACAATAAAGATAAATTATATATATACTAGAGGCCTGGTGCACGAAATTCATGCACTGGAGGGGTGTCCCTCAAGCCAGCCTGCACCCTCTCCAATCTGGGACCCCTTGGGGGATGCCCGACTGCTGGTTTATGCCCGATACCACAGGGCATCCCAGCAGTCAGGCATCCCTCTCACAATCCAGGACTGCTGGCTCCTAACCACTTGCCTGCCTAACTGTCTGATTGTCACCTAACCGCTCCCCTGCCGGCCTGATTGACAGCTAACCGCTCCCCTGCCAGCCTGATTGACACCTAACCGCTCCCCTGCAGGCCCGATCGCCCCCAACTGCCCTCCCCTCCCGGCCATCTTGTGACGACATGGGGGTGGCCACCTTGTGATGTGAGGGTATGAGGGTCAATTTGCATATTACCTCTTTATTATATAGGACTAGAGGCCCGGTGCATGAAATTCGTGCATGGGGGGTGTGTGTCGCTCAGCTCAGCCTGCACCCTCTCCAATCTGGGACCCCTCGAGGAATGTCTGACTGCCCATTTAGGCTCGATCCAGGTAGGATTGGGCCTAAATGGGCAGTCAGACATCCCTCTCACAATCCAGGACTGCTGGCTTCCAACTGCTCGCCTGCCTGCCTTCCTGATTGCCCCTGATCGCTTCTGCCTGCCAGACTGATCACCTCTACCCACTCCCCTGCCAGCCTGATTGATGCCTAACTGCTCCCCTGCCAGCCTGTTTGTTCCTAACTGCCCTCCCCTGCTGGCCTGGTCACCCCTAACTGCCCTCCCCTGCAGGCCTGGTCACCCCTAACTGCCCTTCCCTGCAGACCTGGTCGCCCCCAACTTCCCTCCTCTGCCGGCCTGATCACCCCTAACTGCCTCCCCTGCAGGCTTGATAGCCCCCAACTGCCCTCCCTTGCAGACCTGGTCCCTTCCAACTGCCCTCCCCTGCTGGCCATCTTGTGGCGGCCATCTTGTGCCCACATGGGGGCAGTTATCTTTGACCACATGGGGGCAGCCATCTTGTGTGTTGGAGTAACAGTCAATTTGCATATTATTATTTTACTAGATAGGATTAGATAGGATAGAGGCCTGGTGCATGGGTGGGGGCCGGATGGTTTGCCCTGAAGGGTGTCCCAGATCAAGGTGGGGGTTCCCTTGGGGTGTGGGGCTGCCTGGGTGAGGGGCCTATGGTGGTTTGCAGGTTGGCCACGCCCCCCAGTGTCCCAAGCAGAGGCCCTGGTATCTGGGATTTATTTATCTTCTATAATTGAAACTTTGTAGTCTTGAGCGGAGCCAAGCCTCCTGCTCGCTCCATGGCTGCAGCCATTTTTGTTGGGATTTATTTATCTTCTATAATTGAAAATTTATAGCCTTGAGTGGAGCCAAGCCTCCTGCTCGCTCTGTGGCCACAGCCATTTTTGTGGAGATTTATTTATCTTCTATAATTGAAACTTTGTAGCCTTAAGCGGAGGCCAAGGCAGGCCAGGGCAGGTGGAAAGCTTGGCTTCCTCCATTGCCAGGGAAACCCAAGCCTCCTTCTCTCTCGTGGCCTCAGCCATCTTGGTTGGGTTAATTTGCATACTTGCTCCTGATTGGCTGGTGGGCATGGCTTGTGGGTGTAATGGTGGTACAGTCAATTTGCATATTACTCTCTTATTAGATAGGAGATATATATATATATATATATATATATATATATATATATATATACTATTGACATTCAGAAAAAGAATAACTTCCTATCAGAGGTAGCAGAGAAGGCCTCTTGGAAAGGACACATCTAGGTCAGACCTTGAAAAATTGATAGGACTTAAAGATGAAGGTTACAGGCAGAGGGAACTACCAAGCAAAAGTATCAGGCAGAAAACTGCAAAACAAGGAAAGAGTGAAGGGAAGATAATGCATACAGTGGCAGATGGCCTTAAGTGCCTGGCTCGTGAATTTAGAGTTGACTTGGTAGGCAGTGAGAAGCTATTGCATGCATGTGCAAAAGATATTTGTCTTGCTATTTTTGCTGAATCTCAACTATTAACACAAAACATGAGAAATGCTAACAAGATAAAAAAAAATTGTAATTATGAAAATATTGCATTTCCTCGGAAAAGCAACTATAATGTTTTCAAAAAGTTATCCCAATTTGTTCCTTCATAAACTTTTTGGAGTAATGAATACTGTTATAAGTATTTTATAGAGTTCAATAGTGAAACATTTATGGCTAAGTTTCTCCACCCACAGTAATTGGTTACACCACAGTAATCTGCACATTTTTATGCTTGAGTTGTGTTTCAGTCAATTGGTGAGGCTCATTAGTCAAGGGGACAAAATTGGTTCTTGGGAGGGGTGAAAAATCCTATTTTTTAAATATATATGTAATGTAGTTATAGATATAGTAAATAAATGTATATACTAAATAAATGGATATACAGTATATCTGTGGTATTACGACTTCTTGGAGTGGGGTGAGGGTGGGGACAGGAAAAAAATATTCAAAAACCCCTTGGGAAAGTGATAATGAAAGAAATTTTTGAGAAATACTAAACTAGAGAGAACAGACATGGTACAAATTGTTCACATTTTCCCCATTTGAGTGGCCAGCCCATTAATGCCAGTGTAAACTCTAACCAGTCCTAGCCTGGTTCTCCTACCATTTGCTACAGCTAGAGCTTCAGCATAGTATCACCAGCTCTCACATGTATATCCAGATCACACGAAATCTGTATAACACACCCAGGGCTCTTTCACAACTGAAATATTTACAAAAATACAAATGCTGTTGCTCAAAACCTAGAAGAAAGCACAGCCACTGGAACAAATCTCCAGAGCAGGATTGCTTCATCACACAAACAGTCCTTCTTAGTCTAAAACATCTTGCTCTGGGAACTTAACACTGGAGCCAGAAAAACATCAGACAGATTTGGAGTGGGGCAGCTTTTGGCTAGCAACTGCAAAGTGACCTCACCCGTGAGAGGGCCTGAATATAAACTCCAGTCTTGGTAAACGAGGCACATCCTGCAGGTCAAATGCACAGAAATATGAAGAGGTCCAGCTGCAGCTCACTTGGACAAGAGTTCGGCACACCAGGCAATTGGATGGATTGGGCTCAAAGTCTCTCCCAAGGTAAGGTCAGAACAAGAGAGCAGCTACACAGTTCACATTGTTAGTGTGTAGCCCACCCCTGTTTTCCCAAACTCAATGAGGGTTCTGTCTGAGAAAAGAGGGGGACATAGGACTCCAGGGATTGATGTGAGCAGCTGCTGTGTTTACAGAGCTTGACTAAAAGGATGTGTTTCATCTCCCTGCATGAAAGTCATCATCCCTCAGAGTATATGTGAAAAGAGGAGGCGTTCTAATGTCTATTACAGAAGGCTCCATGACAATCTCCAGCAACATCCGGCTTCCATATCGGTGGCCTTCATCATCATCATCATCATCATCTTCATCATCATCATCATCATCATTATTTATTAAACCCTAATCCAGTCATGGTTGGACAAAGCACTATGCAAATATCACCTTTTTTCCTCAAAATGACCCTATGAAGTAGATATTAGTATCATCCCCATTTGACAGATAAGACATGGAGACACAGAGAGGTTAGGTATTTGCCTAAGGTCACACAGCTAGAAAGTCTCAGAGCTGGGAATTGCTCTCTGAATCATCAATTCTCTTCCAGAGAAAAGAAGGATTTTGAACACGGGTTCTGTCTTCCAAGGGCTTGATTGGTGTAATTTAGATTGCCAGGTAGTAGAATTTATTTCTGGCAGTATTCAATGGCATCAGTGATTAGCACAATCCTATTAGGCCTGCTGAATATACTTTGTTAATCTGGCACCTGATAGGGAGGTAAGCACAAAAGATTGAAGGTACAAGAAAATGGCAGACATTGAACTTCAACTCCTAATGTCCTTCAATTTAGAATTGATCAATTCTAAATTAAAGCACTGGAAATACTATATATATAATATATATATATATATATATATATATATATATATATATATATATATATATATATATATAAAGTTATGTGTAGGTATATGCCATATGGCATATACCTACACATAACTTTTTTAGCTGGGACAACTAGGTTCAAACTGAACCCATAGACCAAAGATCAGAATTACTACAAATAGCAGTTAGTTTTTTGGGCTCGTTGTTGTTGTTGTTTTTGGTGTGATATGTTGTTGTGTGTTTTTTGTTTATTTTTTTTGAGTTTTGCTTAAGTCAATATTGAAGAACAAATATCACAGATCATTTGTCACTCTCTCACAAAATGTCTTTACTTAATTGCACCTCAGCCCTTTTCCATTACCTATCCACCAAGGGATGCTGTAGGAAACATCTAAAAGAAACATGATATTACAAGGATGCTGTAAGGGTACCATTTGCTGTTTTACCTAGTGTCTTGCATGTTTTTTTTCTGAATTTTTTTTACATTATGAATTCTACCGCTAATCATATTTTTTTTTCAAATTTTTATTAAGGTATTATATGTGTACATATCTTACCATTGCCCCCCCCACCCCACTCCCATACATGCCCTCACCTCCCTAATGTTTTGCATCCATTGGTTACTCTTATATGCATGCATACAAGTCCTTCAGTTGATCTCTTAATTCCCCCACCTCTCCCTAACCTTACCGCTGTAATTAGACAGTCTGTTTGATGCTTTACTGCCTCTGTAACTATCTTTTTGTTCATCAGTTTATAATGTTTTTCATTATCCCTAAATGAGTGAGATCATGTGGTATTTTTCTTTCATTGACTGGCTTATTTCACTTAGCATAATGTTCTCTAATTCCATCCAGGTGTCTACAAATGGTAGTAACTAGAAGTTTAGAGTCAAATCTGCAACTTAATCTTGTAGTGGGTTGAAATGTGCCCCTCAGAGAGGTATGTTCAAGTTTCAAATTTGGAAATAGGGTCTTTGGAAATAGGGTCTTTGCAGATGTAATTAAGATAAAGTCATACTGAATGAGGATGAGCCATAGATCCAATTACTGGTGTCTTTCTAGGAAAATAGGACAGAGAGATTCAGAGGTGACACATGGGGGAAGAAAGCCATGTGAAGACAAAGGTAGAGATTAGAATGATACAGCTACAAACCAAGGAATGCTGGAGATTGTTGGAAGCCCCAGAAGCCAGGAAGAGGTAAGGAAGGATTATTCCCTAAAGCATTCTTAAGGAGTCTGTGCCTGCTGATTTCAGATTCCTAGCCCCTAGCACTTTGAGAAAATAAATTCCTATTGTTTTAAGCCACTCAACTTTTGGTTATTTATTCTGGCAACTGTTAGGAACTAATAGAAGTTTTTGTACTGATAAATGGCACTGCTATACCAAATTCCCAAAAATGTGGAAGTGGCTTTGGAATTAGATAATGGGTAGTAGTTGGAAGAATTTTGAGGCATATGATAGAAAAAGTCTAGATTTCCTTAAAGAGATTGTTGGTAGAAATGTGAACATTAAAGGAGATTCTGGTAAGGGCTTAGAAAGAATTGAGAACCATAGAGAAATCTTCTTTCTTAGAGAATGCATATATTATCATGAACAAAATGTTGATAGAAATATAAATGTTAAAGGTAATTCTGGTGAGGTCTCAGAGGAAATGATGGACATGTTCCTGGACACTAGAGAAAAGGCAACCCTTGTTATAAATTAGCAGGAACTTTGTTTAATTATCTTCTACTGTTGGGTGGAAAGCAAAACTTGTAAGTGATGATCCTGAATATTGAGCTAAGGAGATTTCCAAACAAAGTATGGGAGGCAGAACCTGTTTTCCCTTGCTGTTTATAGTAAAACTAGAGGCCCGGTGCATGAAATTCATACATGGGGGTAGGGGGTGTCCCTCAGCCTGGCCTGCACCCTCTCCAATCTGGGACCTCTTGAAGGATTTCCTACTGCCAGTTTACAGGGATCGGGCCTAAACTGGCAGTTGGACATCCCTCTTGCAATCTGCGACTGCTGGCTCCTAACCGCTCACCTGCCTGCCTGCCTGCCTGATTGCCCCTAACCACTCTGCCTGCCGGCCTGCTAGCCCCCAACTGCCCCTCTGCCAGCCTGATCACCCCCAACTGCCCCCCCTGCTGGCCTGCTCACCCCCACCTCCCTCCCCACTGGCCTGCTTGCCCCCAACTGCCCCCCTGCTAGCCTGCTCACTCCAAACTGCCCCCCTCTGTCCTGATCACCTCCAAATGACCCCCACTGACATCCTGCTCACCCCCAACTGGCCCCCCTGTTGGTCTGCTTATCCCCAATGGCCCTGCCCCCCACCAGCCTGATCACTCACAACTGCCATCCCATCCTGGCCTGATCACCTACAACTGCCCTTCCCTCTTGGCCTCTAACAGCCTCTACCTCAGCCCTGCCACCATGGCTTTGTCCAGAAGAACATCCGGAAGGTCTCCTGGAAGGTCTCCCAGTCTAATTAGCATATTACCCTTTTATTAGTATAGATAGAGGCCTGGTGCACGGGTGGGGGCCGGCTGGTTTGCCTTGAAGGGTGTCCTGGATCAAGGTGGGGGTTCCCTTGGGTGGGTGGGGTGGCCTGGGTGAGGGGCCTGTGGTAGTTTGCAGGCTGGCCACACCCCCATGGGGTGAGGGTCCCCACTGGTGGGGTGTGGCCAACCTGGGTGAGGGGCTGATAGCTGTTTTCAAGCTGTCCACACCCCCTTCAGGGTGGAGGTCCCTGCTGGGTGCCTGGCCAGCCTGGATGAAGGGCTGATGGTTGTTTGCAGGCTGGCCATGCCCCCCAGCAGGGACTCTTACTTCATGGGGGGTGGCCAGCCCTGGTAAGGGGCTGAGGGCCGTTTTCAGGCTGGCCACAGCCCTTTCAGGGTGGGGGGAGTACCACTTGGGTGCCTGGCCAGCCTGGGTGAGGGGCTGAGGGCCGTTTTCAAGCTGGCCACACTCCCTTCAGGGTGGGGGTCCCCACTGGGGTGCCTGGCCAGCCTGGATGAGGGCCTGATGATTGTTTGCAGGCTGGCCACTCCCCCATGGAGTAAGAGTCCCTGCTGGGGTGCCTGGTCAGCCTGGGTGAGGGGCTGATGGCTGTTTTCAGACTGGCCACACCCCCTTCAGGGTGGGGGTTGCCACTGGGGTGCCTGGCCAGCCTGGGTGAGGGGCTGATGGCTCCCAGCCCCTCCTTTTTTTTTTTTTTTTTTTCAGTGCCTCCTTCCTTGAGTGGAGGCCAGGGCTGGCTGGAAGCAGGTATCTGGGATTTATTTATCTTCTATAATTGAAACTCTGTAACCTTGAGCAGAGGCCAGGGCCAGCCAGGGTGGGCGGGAAACTTGGCTTCCTCCATCGCCAGGGGCAACCCAAGCCTCCTGCTCGCTCCAGCTCCGTGGCCGCTGCCATCTTTGTTGGGTTAATTTGCATACTCTCACTGATTGGCTGGTGGGTGTAGCGGAGGTAAGGTCAATTGCATGTTTCTCTTTTATTAGTGTAGATGTGAGAGGGAAGAGGTAAGTGGAGGAAGAAGCTACTAAGCAAAAATGAACCAGAACTTAATGATTTTGAAAATTCTCAGCCTTCAGATAGCAAAAAAAAAAAAAAAAAAAATGCTCTGGGAAGAACATCAAGGGTATAGCTGGACAACCTTCTGCTACCTAGGCTTGTGAATGTGACCCATGGATCCAGTCAACCTTCTCAACAGAAGCCAGGAATACAAATGGATTTATCTAGAAAGAGCTGCGGAGAACCCTCTTTTCTAATGGTTTGGACCCCTATAGAGTGCACAGGAGACCCACAAGTTTCTTCAGAATGTTATACCAGCAGGAAGAGAGACAGAATGAAATAAAGGCTGTCAGACTTCCAAAATTTATTATGGCTACAAACATGTGTTATTCTTCAAGGAAAAGGAAGAATGATTCCTGTTATAGACTGAATTGTGTTTCCCCAAAATTCATATCTTAAAATCCTAATCCCAGTATCTCAGAATTTGACTATATTTGGAGATAGGACCTTTAAATTAAGTCAACAGATATGACTGATGTCCTTAGAAGAGCTTAGCCTACAGTCACAGACAGAATAAAGACCATATGAAAACATGGAGAAGGCAGTCATCTACAAACCAAGGAGAGAGGCCTCAGAAGAAACCAAACCTGCCAACATCTTGATGTTGAACTTCTAACCTACAGAACTGTGAAAAATAAATGTCTGTTCTCTAAGTTAGCAGTGAGCGGTATTTTTTTATAGTAGCCCTAGCAAACTAGCCCATGGTGTAAGCGAGGAGGAGGGTCGTTTCCTATAGGTTTATGAACTGAATTGTGTGTCCCCCACCACCACCCCAAAATCCTATATATTGAAGCCTTAACCCCCAATGTTACTGAATTTGGAGATAGAGCCTTTAAGGATGTAATTAAGATTAAATTAGGTCATAAATTGGAGCTCTAATCTAATAAGACTTGTGTTCTTATAAGAAGAGGAAGAGACACCAGGGATGCATGAGCACAGAGAAAAGGCCATGTGAGAAGACAGCCACCTGCAAGCAGAGGAAAGAAGTCTGGGAAGAAACCAACTCAGCTAGCATTTTGATCTTGGACTTCTAGCCTCTAGAACTGTGAGAAAATAATTTCTGTTATGTTAGCCACCCACTGTGCGGTATTTTATTATGGTATCCATAGAAAACTAATACAAGGTGTAAGCAAGGAGGGTCCTACATGCCGGCTCATGGCCAAGATAATTATCAACACTATTTTCATTGCAACTGTCCTTCCTCTATACTCACTACCTCCTGGGGCTTTCCATTACTCCCAGGGAGCCATGCCTCCTTCTGACAAGGAATATACGCCTTGTCACTTACACCCTTAACAGACAGGAATAATGGTATTTCTCTCATGTCACCCAGAAACTTGTGCTACGTATAACAAAGAGCCTCATTTGATGCTGGAGGATTGATTCTTGAGTTCTCTAGTTCTTCACTTGAATCAGAAGATCTTAACTTCATGGAACCCGTGAATGCAGGAGTTCATAGCTGGGCTTTAGGAGCTTTCCCACAGCTTTCAACAAACTCTCAAGGGCACTCATAGCACTAGAAGGTTAAAAAATATGTAAGCTTTGACACTGACTTTTATTAAACCCTTCTCCCCAATACTGATGTTATATAGGTCAGTTCACATGCAGTAATGTAACAAGTTCTTTATTAGTCAAAGTTCTCCCATCACATTTAGACACTGGATAAGCTTCTAAATCTGAGCTACAACTTTATTTGTTAAGTGAGTATTGTTGTAGGTTTATTGTCCTCAGCTTCATGAGCTGTATTTTATAAAGGACAGCTGCAAGAAACAATAAGAGTTTGGATATTTGCCCATGAACATTCCCAAAATAAAACCATACTTAAAAGACGTTGTGGATTCAAGGTCCTTTTATTGTTTCAAAATTGCTTTGCCCTGGCCAGGTGGCTCATCATCCCATACACAAAAAGGTTGTGGGTTTGGTTCTGATCGATGCTTCTCTCTCATCTATGTTTCTCTCTCTCTCTCTCTCTCTCTCTCTCTCTCTCTCTCTCTCTCTCTCCCCTTTTCTCTCTCTCTATGTGATGAAAAACATATACTGGGGTTAGGATTTTAAAAAATATCCTATTTTCTATTTATAAACAATACAGTGAAAAAAAGAAATACAGTGGATCATTTTCATCATGGTTGTAGGTAGAAAACATTCAGTATAACAGAGTTGAAATTCTCAAGCTTTGCCACCTACAAATGAACTCTCTAGGTACATATTTACATTTAAGAGATAAATCCAGTTTGCTCTAACCAAATTCTTTTTTATGTTAACATAAATTTCGATAAGAAATTTCATTTTGATCACTTCATAGAAACATAAAATACCAATTTTTGTATTAGAAAAAAATATTGTCAGTCAAATCTTTTTTTCCATTGCCCTCTAGCTAAAACTTTCTCTATATTCTCATTGACCTAAAATAAATCTCATAGAACTATCTCAGATAAGTGGGGAATGGTATTGGAATAAGGAGTTGACATTGTGGGTCCAAGAAAACATTTTCTTTAGCTAAACGGGGCAAAATCTTGAGAAATACTTGTCCTGCATACCCTGCAATAGTCCCACCACACCCGTGGCCCTCAGGAGTGTTGGAGAAATGGTGTCTGTGTCTCCCACACTTCCAGATGTGCACAGAGGCAGAGAAACAAAGTCAAATACAGCCTACCCCTTTGATCTTTTCTCTAAGGAGACTTAGAGTGTCCACACCTCAGACCTTGGCTGAGGAAAAACATCCCATTGTCTGAGGCAAAAGGACATCGCGTCATTTCATCCTGTGCCTGGAAAGGCAGCTTGAAACAAGTCATCCTGATTCTAGAGACGTGAGCTCTTCCCAGCTGCGCCATGACTTGTTTTCAGTTCCTGGGCAAATTGCCCAGTTTCCTCTGCTCCCAAATTTCCCCAACTGCAAAAGAGAGATAATTCTTGTTACCTTTCTCTTGTGGTGTTCTGAAAACTAAACAGGGCAAAGGTTTGTAACGTGCTTGGAGGCAATTGTTGAAGGCAGATTTACCTAGAACTAGAGGTGGGATTTTTATTTATTTTTATTGTTGGTTTGCTTTTGGCCTGACTTTGGCATAAATGCAGAAAATCTAAATTAAATTACATAACAATCATTCACTCCATGTTGATGAAGCACTTACAGTATGCAAAGCACTGTGCTAGGCACATGGAGAATAGAGAGGGGGCACATTTCTACACTCAATGAGCTCACTCAGGAGGTATTATAGCCTGGAGGTTGAATAACTCAACACAGCCCCATGCTATAGATATGGTTGCTAAAGCTTAGAAAGGTTATATACCTTGTCTGAGGTCATACAGTTAGGAAGTGGTTAAGCCAGGATGCAAACCCAGGATGCGTGGCCTCAAAGCGTGCGTACTTTATTTACCACTATACACACTTCCCTCAAGTGGGAACATACTAATGTTCACCTCATATAGATTGTGAGGACCAACTGCAATAATGCATTAAAAAAATGTTAGCAGCCCCATCCGATTTGGTTCAGTGGATAGAGCGGTGGCCTGCAGACTGAAGGGTCCCAGGTTCGATTCTGGTCAAGAACATATTCCCGGGTTTAGGGCTCAGTCCCCAGTAGGGGGCATGGAAGAGGCAGCCAATCAATGATTTTCTCTCATCATTGATGTTTCTATTTCTCTCTCCCTCTCCCTTCCTCTCTGAAATCAATAAAAATATATTTTTTAAAAAATGTTAGCACAGCCCTAACTGGTTTGGCTCAGTGAATAGAGTGTCGGCCCACAGACCAAAGGGTCCCAGGTTCAATTTCATTCAAGGGCACATACCTCAATTGCAGGCTCCATCCCCTGGCCCTGGTTGGGTGAGTACATGAGACAACCAATCGATGCGTCTCTCTCACACCAATGTTTCTTTCTGTCTCTCCCCTTTCATTCCACTTTCACTAAAAATCAATGGGAAATATCCTCTGTTGAGGATTAACAACAACAAAAATGTTAGCACAGTGCATAGAGCATTATAAATGTGCAATAAATGTAGAGGTAGCAGTAGAGGAGATCAGACTCATATAAATAACAAGAACGTCAAATCAAAAATAAATGCATGACTATTTATGGGAAAAATCCTTCTTATAAACCAATCATTATAAGAAGGGGTTTCAGTAGGGAGTTGTGTTGGGGAAGAATAGTTTATGACAGGCAACATTTGTGGATCGGCATACAAGCTATCTGTAATATGAAGGAGTGGTGCTCTATTCATACGTAAATTTCTGAAGGTCATTTACAGAAAGGTTAAAGTATCTCAAGTACCCTGCTATTATTAAAATTCAGACTGTTTTCCTGAGAATAATTTCCAATTAAGCAATGTGGAAATGCATCTGCTACAATTCTTCTCTCCTTCCTTAACCCCCACCCTTAATTTCCTTTAGGAAGAAAAAACAGCATGGAGTTTCTTTTCAAAGTCTTAAAATAAAAATCCCCTAAAAAGGGATCCTGCTTATAAAACCTTTTAGAGTTGTTTGGAGCGGGGGTGGGGGGAGGTGGGGGGGGTTGCATAAAGAGCCAAGCGCTTATATTCTGGCCAAGTTATGAGCTTCTGAGAACAAGAGCTTGAGGGGAAGACTGTTAACTCTCTCCCCGTTGGTTTGCACTGCTCATAAAGCTCATCGCTCCCTCGCGAGAGGCCAGCCTGCCAGAGAACTGCAGGAATCTGCAACAAAAACGATGACAGTCTGAAATACGCCTGCCTGGTGCCACCCTCCTAACTGGTCCGTCACCTCAGACCCTGACTAGCTGACAGAGCAGCAGAATTTCAACTCCAATAGTCTCAAATGTGTTTCTGTGCAAAGAAGCAAAGCTAATGAGGGAAGAGATTTAAAGAGTATTGGAAATTTGTCAAACTTTTATTCCCTGGCTGTGTGCAAAGAGGGGATTCAACTTCCATTTTCTGCCAAGGCTCTGAGTCCAGCCGCCTACCTGAAGGTAAATTTTAATGAGTTTACTGTATCATCTAATTGCATGTGCTTAACTGATTTGCATGATCTGATGAAGATATCTCAGATTTTTGCCTAATACAAAGTCATTCATTTATTTTTTTAAAACTTTTGTTTGATTTATAGAAAAGCTACTTAATAGGGAATTTTAACTCTTGTATTCATGTTTCCTTTTCGTCTCCAAGATTAAACAGCAAGTACTAATAAATGATGGTTTTAGTATAGAGCAAGAATACAAATGTAGAATTATTGTCAGCTAGAATTGCATTCAGATCTTGGTTAAGTCTGAACCCTGAGCTGTGTTTTGTAGAAATACTTCACTAATTATACTAAATAAATTATAATGAAAGTCTTTTTAAAAACTTTCAAATCAAAGCAATTTGTGCATTTTCCATATCTAAAACATGTGAAGTTACTCATCACCACATTGTCCCAGTCTGTACTTAACAGCAATGTAGAAATGGAACATTTTGCTTTTCCAAAAGGTAGAAAAATCCCTAATACTATATTCATCCTTGATTATTTTTTAGTTATTGTGACTATTTTTCCTTTCCTGATTCACTCTTATAGTTTTATGACAAATTGTCTGTCTCCTCTCAATTTTAAGATGTTTACACACATAACATAAAATTTCTCTAATTCCCAATGCTGTCTTATTTAAGAAGGGGGAAAAGAGGGAGGGGACTTAAAGAGCTAAAGAGATTATTATAACTCTTATATTGTAAGGTACTATCATTTCTGGCTCTATCTTCTAAAATAAAAATTAAAATGCAAGTCATGCTCATTCATTCCTCCCGTATGGGTATTAGAGGTCACCCTGCTGGAGAAAACCATGCTCTCAGCTGCCGATCGATACTGCTGATAGTATAACCAAGAGGTACTGCAGAAAGAGTATCTCTCTCATACGGCCATTAATCTGCAAAGAGGTTAAATATGTCACCTTGGCATTGTAGCTGAGCTCTCCTCTGGCCCAGGGCCGAAGTACACTGAATAGAAATGCTCCCTCGGTCCAACGCAGCAGAAGTCTTTTTTCTTTTTAATTGCCCCTTTCTCATGGATACCAGCTTTTTCGGTTCACAGCTAAACCTTGATGGTTGTGAACAGTTAACTAGGACTATTAAAAAAAAAGGACACCCATCTCAGGAAAGATTTAAGTACATATTTCTCTTCATTCAACAAGATCTAGCAAAGCAAAGCCAAGGGTTTCATCTACTTATCATCCAATCAACTAATGCTGCTTTCCACATTTTGGAAAAGAATATGTACATGTTATCAATAAATCTTGCCTTTTTTCTTTCAGGAAATGTCTATGCAGCCATTTAGCAATTAGAGTATTGGATTTCCTTTCCAGGTCCTTTGGGATATAATCCCCAATAGTTTCTCAGGAGCAGTTTCACTTATCAACTAAGTAAAAATAATAAGTAGCGATGAAAAAAATAATGAATAGTGATGTATCTGGACGACTCCAAAAAAAAATATTCATTTTCTTTTCCTCTTGACTGGCTGTTATTTTTATTCAGTTGATTTGTAAGACTGCGCAAACACTGCTATTTTAGTGAAGTTTAGCACAATGTTCAGAACATGTTGGGAATCTTTCTTCACCAAGAACATAAACAAGTGTTAAAAGACTTCAGGTGCCCTTTAACCTCACATATCATTCTGCAACAACCCTTAGCGAAGGAGAAGGGGGCCCCATAAATCCAGGAGAATTTCCCCAGTAGACCTGGCTGTCCAAGAGGTGCCTAACTAGGCCAGAGTCTCATTCATGCAGGGCCCACAAGGCATCTTCCCCCAAAAGCTGAGTCTGCAAAGATGGTCCACCTGGGGCTACCCTCATTTTTGTTCTGGGCATCAAAAGGTAGACAGCCCTAGCCGGTTTGGCTCAGTAGATAGAGTGTCGGCCTGCGGATGGAAGGGTCCTGGGTTTGATTCTGGTCAAGGGCACAGGCCCGGGTTACGGGATCAATCCCCAGTAGGAGGCATGCAGGAGGCAGCCAATCAATGATTCCCTGTCACCATTGATGTTTCTATCTCTCTTTCCCTCTCCCTTCCTCTCTGAAATATATATATAAATTTTTTTTTAAGGTAGACAGAATTCTGGAGAATAGAGTGACTGTAGGTAGGTGGTATAATAAAGTGGATAAGATCATGGACTCTGGGAGCATACTAACCTGGTTTACATCTGGACTTTACCAGGCTCTGGACAAAGGACTCTTTGCACCTCAGTTCCCTCATTTGTGGAAATGGAGATCATAACATTAGCTGCCACCTCAGAAACATGTTGTAATAATTTAGTGAAGAAAACAGCTACTCCTGGTACATATGAAGTAATCAATTGATCATAACTATTATTAAAGCACTAGCCTACCTACATGTCCTGATTGGAACTCTGTGGAAAGGGAATTTGCACCAGGTTTTCCCTCAGGGTTTCTTCCTTATACGGACAAGCTTTGCTGTGTAATAAAATGTCAATGCCAAGTCTCTGCCTCAGAGTCAGCACAGCAGCGTGGACAGAGCATGGGTTTAGAGTCTAACACTCTTGAATTTGAATCCTGATTCTGCCTGTTACAGGTTGTGATGTGAGCTTGGCAGTCACATCACACCTCCAAGATGCAGGTTGCCCATTTATGAAGCAAATAGTGATAATACAACCCACAACTTGGGTTGTTGTAGGAATTAAATGATTTTTTTTTTTAATGCTAAATATAGCTCCTGGCAGAGTACTAAACACACAGTGTTTGGTGATGCACTTGCAATGATTTTTCTGGTAGTAAAACTGGGGGTCAAGAAAGAAGTATTCTTTAAATTAATTATCTTTTTTTTACCCAAAGAAATGAAAAAAAAAGAATCTGACACTACTGTCTTCCCCTGGGGGCCTCAACATGAAGCATGTATAACTGTGAGTCTTTATGCTTCATCAGTTAGTTGATTCTTAATGGCCAAGTCAAATGAAACCAAAGAGAGTTTTCTGTTTCAGATTGCCATTAGGGAGAGTGAGAAGAAATGCTACTTTGCAGTTAATTCTCTTTTATTGGCCTACTTGGACAGGGGAGAAGGCCCCCAGCATTTCTCCTTTCTTATCTTTTCTAAAGGCAAGAATAGGGGTTTTGACTTGCTCTAGGGGGTAGTTTTCCTCTCTAACTGAAATTCAAACCAGAGGGTTTGGTTTTTGTTTTTGTAAACCTCTCTCCTATGTTCCTATCATTGAAATGTCAGCTGCTTTTTCTGGCTACATGTAGTAGGAGCAGCCTGTTGTCATAGCAATGAAAGGGTATGGAGAGACTCGAGTTTCGTGACCACTCTGTGAAATAACTCTTTGCCTGCTTTAAAATCCTTCTTTAGAAATGTAGTCTCTAGTCCTGGCTTGTTTCCTTCCTATTATGCAACCATGTTGTGTATACCAATTGCAGTAGTTAAATGTTTCCTTTAAAGATTCAATGAATAGATGTTAAGAAAATGAACAAGGAAACTACTAAAACAGTGACCAGTTAACTGTGGAGTGCAAGGGAAAAACAACTGGGAAGGCAATGAAAGAGAAAGAAAAATGACCTCACTTCATAGCACATACTTCACACCCGGAATAAATCCATTTTCCCAGTTCCCACTGCCTCCTCCCAACTTCACGATGTGTAATAGTATGGTGGTTATCTAGGGGGATTCTGAGGCAGGCAGCCTGGACTCGAATCCTGGCACTCATACTTTCTAGTTTGCTTATCATATCCACTCTTTGCCTCCATTTTCTAATATGTAAAACTAGAGGCCCATTGCAGGAAGATTCCTGCAAGAATAGGGCTTCCTGTGGCGGTCTCCGCTGCCCCGCTTGCTTGCTTCTCTGCAGCTTCACTCCCTTCTGCAGAGCTTGGCTTCTTTCTACGCTGTCTTCAGTCTTTGCTCTGCACCTGGATACGCAAATTAACCGCCATCTTGATTGGGTTAATTTGCATACTCACTCCTGATTGGCGGGTGGGCGTGGCTTGTCGGCGTAGCGGAGGTACAGTCAATTTGCATGTTTCTCTTTTATTAGATAGGATAGAGATGATAACAACAGTTATACAATTATCTTGGGAATTGAATGAGATAGTGTATGTAAGGCTCTTATTACAGTATCTGACCAGTGGTAATGGTTGGCTGTTAAGCTTGACAAGCTTAAGTTCCCCTTAATTATTAAATGGAGATAACAGGAAATTCTTAAGACTATAGGATTAACTGAAATAATGACTTTAACTGCTCAGAGTGTAGTAGTTCTTTTAATATTTTTCATCATGACCAGTTTGGCTCAGTGGATAGAGCGTTGGCCTGCGGACTGAAGGGTCCCAGGTTCAATTCCAGTCACGGGCATGTACCTTGGTTGTGGGCACATCCCCAGTGGGAGGTGTGCAGGAGGCAGCTGATCGATGTTTCTCTCTCATCAATTTTTCTAACTCTATCCTTCTCCCTTCCTCTCTGTAAAAAATCAATAAAATATATTTTTTAAAAAAAGAATGGCTTTTTTCAAGTTGGAATCTCCCAGTAATAAAGGAATGCCTCATAAGTATCTATGCTAATAAATGGATAATATGTTAATTAGATTGGATAGACCGGATGTCTTCTGGACATCCTTCCAGACAAAGCCATGGTGGTGTGGCCCAGGCAGAGGTGGTTAGGGGCGATCAGGCAGGCAGGCAGAGGCAGTTAGAAGCAATCAGGCCAGCAGGGGAGAGTGGTTAGGGGCAATCAGGCCAGCAGGAGAAGTGGTTAGGAGCGTTCAGGCTGGCAGGGGAGAGCAGTTAGGGGTGATCAGGCCAGCAGGGGAGAGCAGTTAGGGGCAATCAAGTCGGCAGGCAGAGGGGTTAGGGGCGATCAGGCAGGCAGGCAGAGGCAGTTAGGGGTGATCAGGCAGGCAGACAGGTGAGCAGTTAGGAGCCAGTGGTCCTGGATTGCGAGAGGGATGTCCAACTGCCAGTTTAAGCCCAATCCCATCTAAACCGGCAGTCGGACATCCCCCGAGGGGTCTCAGATTGGAGAGCGTGCAGGCTGGGCTGAGGGAACACCCTGCCTCCCATGCATGAATTTCATGCACCAGGCCTCTAGTTATTGTATAAATGTGAACCGCTGAATTCCCAAAGAGAAAAAAAAGAAACGATTTTTATTTACATTTATAAAGAGTAAAGAAGATTCTTCTCATCCTGATTAACATTCTCATATTTCATAAAATAATTTCGTTAAGGCTTTATACGCATCTCTAAATCAGTGCCTTGTTCACTGGATCCACTCTGTACTTGATTCACACAAAGGTGTCATCAATCCTCTGAATGTTATTTATAGAATATATGTCTTAAAAAGCTGCTGATGCCGCACACTGGATCCCCAAGCAGGAATTCTCATTCTCTGGTGAGGATCTCTACATGTAATTGCTTACTCTGTTGCTTTTACCAGTGCTCTTTAAAAGGGCTTATTTGAATCCACTATAGTCTGTAAAGTGTGGCTTTCTAAAATTGTTCAGTTTCAACATTTGCAATGAAGTCATACCTCAAGAATAATTACTAATCTGCTTTTAATATCTTTATCTCCTTTTTTATTGTCATGGTGACCATCTTAAGAACAAAAATAAGCATTATTAGAGATCATCTTAGGCTGTTTTCATGAAATGGTACTTTGTTGTTCAAAATGAAATAATTGAGAAAATGGCCTTTAATGTGAGAGACCTCGGGATTACTGAAATATAAAACAAATCCCTCTTTTTTATAGCATGATTTTAGGGGGTGAAAATTTTCAATTATATTTAATGTGCATTGTATATAATTATACACTGAAGTAAGTGCTAAGAAGGCAAAGCACTTTTGTTTTAAGAAAGTGTATGAAGAGCCTGACCTCTGCTCCAGGTCAGTGATGACTTTCCTTGATCCAAAGGTTAAACAAGGTTAACTCTGTGGTGTAGATGTGTGGGTATGTTGGATGGTGGTAGTTGGGGTGAGTGGATGCTGGCAGGAGGATTCCGAGAGGGCAAACACTTTGCACAAAGACCCTGCAGCAGGAGGGGTCATGGCCTATTCTAGGAACAAACAGAAGAAGGTCAGCTCCTCTGCACAAGGGGCAGAACAGTGAGAAATGCAGATCCCAAGCAACTCCTCATAATGTCCTCTTACCTGAGTACTATAGGTATTTATCCTCTCCTTGATTTGATGGGTATCTTTAACATCTTTGTTGAATTCTGGTTAGAGTTAAAGTTCCTATAGGCATGACCCATGTTTAACACTAGCTCAGACCCACATGGTGAAAAGTTCAGTTAGGAAGGATGAAGGTCAGAGCTCCAGAAAAGTCTGTACTTTGAGACTGAGTATATTATATACATGCACAGGGCTGGACATCTTGATGTCAGACAATGGTGACTCAGCTGAGAACTCAAAATAGAAGAGCATCTTTTTTAATCCTTCAGATGACTTTAACCCCAAGCTGTAGAGCTCTCCCAGGAGACTCATTAATATTCTAAAAGCCCGGAGTGTTAACTCCGGATCAGGTAATAACAGGTATATGTTAACCAAAATAAGATTAAAGGATTTTCTCTCTGATACCAAAGGCTTTGGCTATCATATAAAGACTGGGTGAAGGAGAATGGTCTGTTTGAGTCTGACTATGAAGCACTTACAATAATCATTTTGTTTACTACATTTCCCTGAAAGGAAATTTTTTCATAGTTATAATAATTGCTAAAAATAGAAGCCTACAGGCTTTCTCTGATATAAACGAATTCAACAGAAGATACCTGTCTTTATTTGGAAGTGTGAATGTACGTACTCCAGGAAGTGATATGCCAATAGTAAGAAGAAAAATAAAATAATGAGGGAAACCTCTCCTTCTAGGGTATGTGGTATGTCTTTCACCTTGAGACCAGATAGGATGAACAATCAAGTACTACCCATCTGCCTTGAAAACCAAACATGCAGAAGCAAGTTTCCTTGGTCCAGAAGGAAAGGAGGAGGGCTTGTTAAGTTTAGCTGAGGTTGCCCACCAAGGAGCCCATGACTGGAGAGGAACTTAGGCAAAATGAGGAAAATTCAATTAGAAGGACTTGGAGAGATAACCCCCCAGCACTAAAATGTCCTGGAGTCATTGATATGGCCAATACAGAGAGGGAAACAATAGTCCCCAAGCCTGTTCCTCCCTTTGGAGGCATGGATGGCCACTCAAGTTCAATGGTCAGACTGCTTGTTAAATGCTTGAGAGAAAAGGAAAAGAGAAGGAAGGTAAAGAGAGAGGAGAGGTATAGTGAGATACAAAGTGCTCAGTGGAGACAGATGGTTAGGGTAAGTAGATTTAAGTAGCAAGGTAACACGCAGAACTTCAAAAATAACATTTACCATATTAAATGTAAACTTAAATTAATGGTCTAAATTAATTATATTAATGTTCTTTAAAAGCTATAGAAACTGACTAAAAATCAAAAACAAAAATCTACTCTGGCCTAATCTTATTCTAATTTAAACTTCTAGAAACTATTATAAAAACTAAAATGGAACCAATGACAAAAAAGAACTCAAAATGAACCAGATTACGCAAAGCCTATTCTGGGTTTTTGTGTGCAAATTCACTTCTAACTCTACATGAAGAGTGATGCTCTAGGGTGTTCCAAACTTTAAATGCCCTCCCTTTCTCAGGGAGATAGAAATTTTAGGACACCAGGAATCAGAGGGTTTCATTCACAGAAATATCCTATGTTCCCTACCAAATGCAATGTCCAAGGAATATTTGCTCTTACGTGCACGGCTTTCTACCCCCACCTGAAGGGCCATGCACTCCGTCTTGGAGGTGCTGGACACACGCATAGCCCTTTCTGCATGTGCCTTTCAGACAGATCTCTGCAGGCTTGCCTGTGCTACCTCTCCAGCTCCAGGAAAAATATCCAGGCCCCTTTCCTTGTTTTTCCAGGGACAGAACTTGTAGGCCTGCTGAGAGATCTAATTACAACCTCCTGTCATGGTGAAACCCAATTACAACCTCTCCCGTGGTGAGAGCCAATCCTTTTGATGTAAAAGGAAGCAAAACAAAGAGGTTTCAAGCAGGGGATGTGCCTGTGTTCTACCTTCCCTCTGAGGCAACTAGACACAAAGGTTGTCGTGACCTTGGCTTGCTTGGCTTGGAAACAATGGTCATGATCTATTACTACCCCCACTCCCATAAGAAGGAAAAATTTTTTCATATCTAATGCGGGATTTTTCTATTTAGTCAAATAACTTCTTTTATTGATGTTGGAATGTAGTGTTAGACAAGAAAAAAAAGTAGTGAGTTATTTAAGCCTCCTATAATCTGTTTCTGACATCTTTAATGTTCTGAGCCACCCTCTCAGCCAATCTGTTTGCTTGAGGATAATGAAGAAATGCAGTGCTGCTAGGAGAGGTGTCTCCCAAAATCTCTAACACTGAATTGAGAAAAATGGAGACAGTTATCAAAATAGTCATTTATGGAAACATATTTTACAAGGACATAGCATAAGTCTATAATTGCTGAAGCAATAAAGTTACTAACTGCATTCTAATCAAATCTCTGTCACTGCTATGCAATCATTGTAATCCACTGAATAGATATGAAACCCAGAGTTGCAGCTTATCCCAAAAAAAGTGGGCAAAAATTTTAGAAGGTGCATTCAGTCAACTAAATATATTACAGTATTTATGAGTAGAGTGAGAAATGCTAAATGTTTTACTTTATTATTGTTGTTTTTTTAATAGGATGAAGTTTATCCTAGGTTTAATAGAAGTGCTATGCCTGTACTGTTAAAAATAAAAGTAAACAAAGAGGGATAAGAATCTGCCATTGAGAGTGACCTTCACATAGCTCTGAAAGCAAAGCATTTTTAAATACTTGATTCAATTTGAGTTACCTAATCATTCATATAAAACGATAGGGAGCCAGTCGGAAGGTGGCCTGAGATCTACAAAAGTCAAATCTTGATTAGGGGTCAATGAAAACCTGTGACTGCTTTGAAGACATGATGTGGTCAGATCTTCACACTCTCTTAGCACATTGGAATCATTTTTTTAAATAAATCTTTATTGTTCAGATTATTACAAATGTTCCTTTTTTTCCCCCATAGCTCCCCTCCACCCAGTTCCCACCCCACCCCATGCCCTTACCGCCCCCCCCTCCACTGTCCTCATCCATAAGTGTAAGATTTTTGTCCAATTTCTTCCCACACTCCCCACACTCCCTTCCCCCCGAGAATTGTCAGTCCACTCCCTTTCTTTGCCCCTGATTCTATTATATTCACCAGTTTATTCTGTTCATCAAATTTTTTATTCACTTGATTTTTACATACACTTGTTGATAGATATGTATTTGTTGTCACTTCGTTGTTCATAATTTTATCTTTATCTTTTTATTCTTCTTCCTCTTCTTAAAGAAAACCCTTCAGCATTTCATATAATACTGGTTTGGTGGTGATGAACTCCTTTAGCTTTTTCTTGTCTGTGAAGCTCTTTATCTGACCTTCAATTCTACATGATAGCTTTGCTGGGTAGAGTATTCTTGGTTGTAGGTTCTTGCTATTCATCACTTTGAAGTTGTCCCAGAGGCTCCTTACACTATCTTCATATTTTTTTATTCTTATTTCTTTTTGCTCTTCTGGTTGGGTGTGTTTTGCTTCCTCATATTTCAAATCTTTGACTTGATTCTTGGGATCCTCTAGTCTACTGTTGAATTTCTGTATATCATTCTTTATTTCAGTCAGTGTATGCTTAATTTCTGACTGGTCCTTTTCCACTTTTTTGGCATTCTCACTAAGATCCTTGAAGGTCTCACTAAGTTCCTCTGAGATTTCTAGAAGATTTTTGAGTAATGTTATAACTGTGGTTTTGAACTCTATATCCAGTAGTTTGTTTTCCTCCATTTCTTTCATTTGGGACACGTTTCTTTGTTTCCGCATTTTGGCTGCTTCCCTGTGTTGATAGAGTGGCCTGTGTGGTAGGTGTCCTATAGGGCCCAGTGGCTCAGCCTCCCCCATTACCTGAGGTGGACCCTCTTGGTATACCCCTTTGTGGGCTGTGTGCACAGTCCTGTTGTAGTTAAGCCTTGATTGCTGTCAGTATCACTGGGAGGAATTGATCTCCAGGCCAATTAGCTGTGAGGATCAGCTGTGTCTACAATGGAAGAGCTGCTGTGTAGGAGACACCCTTATGGGCCAAGACTTGCTTCAGTGGGGCTTTGGTGCTCACTGAGTCTGCCCCTTGATTGTGTTGCTTATGGATGTGAAGAGTTGTACTCTGGTATGGTCTCACACTGACCACTGGGTACACTGACTCTTGGATCTCCAAGGAGGTGCAAAGTCAGCCACCCAGCAGGAGCTACAGAGAGATCTGCAGATTCCTCCTCTTTGTTTGGTGTTTGGAAGTGCCCAGATGAGGACCAGCTGTGAATCAAGGCAGGCTGCTGCTGCCAGGCCTTGGGCCTTCTTTTGGAAGCTTTGGAGCACTCTGACCCAGCTGCAGTTTGTTAGGTTTTAAGCTGCAAAAGGACAGGCCATTCATATGCAAAAGCCGCTGTGCACAGCTTGGGTGGGGTTGTAAATTGGGTGGGGTAGGGTCTCAGGGAATCACCAGGGTGGAGCAAACAGCAGTGGCTGCCAGTCAGCCCCATAGCAGAGAGGTCCCCACATCTCCGTGTCCTACACCCCTGCGCAGGAACAATGACCACTGCAAGCATTTCTGAGAGAAAGCCACCTTCGTGTTCCTGTCCCCATGCCAGACAGTCCAGTTTATCCCTGTATGAGTCTGGGTCCCCAGAGTCTCACCTGGAACTGAAGTTCAGAGCAATCGGGAGTTTGTATTTCCCTCTTGATTGAAAAAAGCAACAACAGCGGACCCAGTTGTCAGCCCTTTTCGCACATGCCTCTGCACCTCCACACCTCCGCACCTCCTAATAGTCTCAATACACTTTTTTCTTTCCTTCTAGTTGTAGAACTTCCACTCAGCCAGTTTTCCCATGGTTTTGGATGATTGTTGTTTTGTCTTTTAGTTGTAGTTTTGATGTGGTTGTGAGAGGCAGCAGGTACAGGTGTTTACCTATGCCGCCATCTTGGTTTTCCTCCCAGATTAATCCATTGGAATCATTTTTAACTCTCAAGTTAAATCAAGAGAATTCCCCAACCTTTTATAGAGATCAAACAACTTTGAGCTAACTTTAAAGCAACACAGCATTCTATTGGAATTCAGAAGAAACAAAACACAAAGGCTAAACCCCAGGTGTCTTCTTTCCCTCTTTTTTCTTTCCCGATCCCCAATTCTAGCACACAATGAGGACTTCATAGTGGGGTGCAATGTAAGCTCTTTCTAGGAAAACTTTTCAGTAATTTCTTTTTTTAAAAAAAGCTTTATTGTAGACAATATGATCTATGCCCCCCTTCCCCCCTTTGCTTCTAGCCCACCCCAACCCCTGCCTTAGGCCTTCACCACCCTATTGTCTGTGTCCATGTGTTATACATATATGCATACAAGTTCTTTGATTGATCTCTGCACACCCACCTACCCCCACCTTTCCTCTGAGATTTGACAGTCTGTTCCGTGCTTCTATCTCTGGATCTATTTTGTCCATCAGTTTCTTTTGTTCATTAGATTCCACATGCGAGTGAGATCATATGATACCTGTCTTTTTCTGACTGGCCTATTTTGCTTAGCACAATACTCTCCAGGTCCCTCATGCTATCTCAAAGGGTAAGAGATCCTTCTTTTTTACAGCTGCATAGTATTCCATGTAAATGTACCACAGATTTTTTGTCCACTCATCTACTATTGAGCACTTGGGTTGTTTCCAGATCTTAGCTATTTTTAACATTTTGAGGGAACTCCATAATGATTTGCATAGTGGCTGCACCAGTCTGCATTCCCACCAGCAGTGTACTAGGGTTCCCTTTTCTCCACATCCTTAACAGCACTTATCATTTGTTGGTTTATTTCTTTTCATATATATTTTTTCTTCTTTATTGATTAAGGTATTACATATGTGTCCTGATTCCCCCATTGCCCCCCCCCCAACCCATCTCCACTTGTGCCCTCACCCCCACCCCCAGTGTCTGTATCCATCAGTTATGCATGAATTCAAGTCCTTTGGTTGATCTCTCCCCATTCTCCCCACCCTCCCCAGCCTTCCTTCTGAGGTTTGACGGTCTGATCGATGCTTCTCTATCTCTGGATCTGTTTTTGTTCACCAGTTTATGTTGTTCATTATATTCCCCAAATGAGTGAGATCATGTGATATTTATCTTTCTCTGACTGAGTTATTTCACTTAGCATAATGCTCTCCAGGTCCATCCATGCTGTTGCAAATGGTAGAAGTTCCTTCCTTTTTACAGCAGCATAGTATTCCATTGTGTAGATGTACCACAGTTTTTTAATCCACTCATCTGCTGATGGGCACTTAGACTGTTTCCAAATCTTAACTGTTGTAAATTGTGCTGCTATGAACATAGGAGTGTATATGTCCTTTCTGATTGGTGTTTCTAGTTTCTTGGGGTATATTCCTAGAAGTGGGATTACTGGGTCAAATGTGAGTTCCATTTTTAGTTTTTTGAGGAAACTCCAAACTGTTCTCCACAGTGGCTGCATCAGTCTGCATTCCTGTTGATTTCTTGAAGGTAGCCATTCTGACAGGTGTGAGATGGTATTTACCTCATTGTAATTTTAATTTGCATCACTCTGATGATCAGTGACTTTGAGCATTTTTTCATAAGTCTCTTGGCTATCTATATGTCCACTTTGGAGAAGTGTCTATTTAGGTCCTTTGCCCATTTTTTAATTGGATTGCTTGTCTTCCTTTTGTTAAGTTGTATGAGTTCCTTACATATTTTGAATATTAACCCTTTATAAGATATGTTTTGACAAATATGTTCTCCCATACAATGAAGCCCCTTTTCGTTTTTGTTGATGGTTTCTTTTGCTGTACAGAAGCCTTGTATTTTCAGGTAGTCCCATTTGTTTATTTTCTCCTTAGTTTCCTTTGCCCTAGGAGATGTATCTGAAAACATATTGCTATGAGAGATATCTGAGATTTTACTGCCTATGGTTTCTTCTAGGGTTTTTATGGTTTCATGTCTTACATTTAAGTCTTTCATCTATTTTTAGTTTATTCTTGTGTTTGGTGTAAGTTGGTGGTCTAGTTTCATTTTTTTACATGTATATGTCTAATTTTCCCAGCACCATTTATTGAAGAGACTATATTGACTCCATTGTATGCTCTTGCCTCCTTTGTCAAATATTAATTGTCCGTAATGGCTTAGGTCAATTTCTGGAGTCTCTCTTCTGTTCTATTGATCTATATGCCTGTTCTTGTGCTAGTACCAGGCTGTTGTGATTACAGTGGCTTTGTAGTATAACTTAATATCTGGTACTGTGATCCCTCCAATTTTGTTCTTCTTTCTCAAGATTGTTGCGGCTATTTGGGGATTTTTTTGGTTCCATATAAATTTTTGGAGTTTAGATCTGTGAAATATGGTTTTGGTAATTTTATAGGGATTGCATGGAATCCGTACATTGTTTTGAGTAGTATGGACATTTTAATGATGTTAATTCTAGCAATCCATGAACGTGGTATGTTCTTCCACTTGTTTATATCTTCCTCTGTCTCTTTTTTCAATGTCCTGTAGTTTTCTGAGTACAGGTCTTTTGCCTCCTTGGTTAAGTTTATTCCTAAGTATCTTAATTTTTTTGTTGTTGTTGCAATGATAAATGGGATTATTTGTTTAGTTTCTCTTTCTGAGAATTCATCACTGGTGTATAAAAATGCCATCGATTTCTGGGTGTTAATTTTGTATCCTGCTATATTGCATAATATCTAGTCTTTTGGTAGCTTCTTTAGGGTTTTCTATGTACAATATCATGTCATCTGCAAATAATGAGAATTTTACTTTCTCCTTTTCAATTTGGATGCCTTTTATGTATTTTTCCTGTCTGGTCGCTATGGCTAGCACTTCCAGTGCTATGTTGAATAAGAGTGTTAAAAGTGGACATCCCTGTCTTGTTCCTGTCCTTAGAGGAAGTGGTTTTAGTTTTTGCCCATTGAGTATAATGTTTGCTGTGGGTTTGTCATATATGGCCTTTATTATATTGAGATATGTTCCTTCTATTCCCACTTTGCTGATGCTTTTTATCAAAAATGGTTGTTGGATTTTGTTTACTTTTTCTGCATCTATTGATATGATAATGTTATTTTTGTCTTTCAGTTTGTTTATGTGATATATCACATTTATTGATTTGCAAATATTGTATTAGCCTTGCATCCCTGGAATAAATCCCATTTGGTCATGGTATATGATCTTTTTAATATATTGCTGGATCCTATTTGCTAATGTTTTGTTGAGGATGTTAACATCTATGTTCATCAGGGATATTGGCTTGTAATTCTCTTTATTTGTAGTGTGTTTATCTGGTTTTGGAATTTGAATAATCCTGGCCTCATAAATAGAGGTTGGAAGTGTTTCTTCTTCTTGGATTTTTTGGGATAGTTTCAGGAGGATAGGTGTTAGTTTATTGAATGTTTGGTAAAACTCCCCTGTGGAACTGTCCAAACTAGAGTTTTTGTTTGCTGGGAGTTTTTTTATTACTGCTTCAATTTTATCTATTGTTATTGGCCTATTCAGGTTTTCTGATTCTTCCTGATTCAGTTTAGGAAGATTGTATTTTTCTAGGAATTTGTTCATTTCACCCACATTGTCCAATTTGTTGGCATATAGTTGCTCACAGTATTTTCTTACAATTCTTTGTATTTCTGTAGTGTCAGTTGTTACTTCTCTGCTTTCATTCTCATTTTATTTATTTGGGTCTTCTCTGCTTGTTTCTTGATGAGCTTAGCTAACAGTTCATTAATCTTGTTTATCTTTTCAAAGAGTCAGGTTTTGGTTTCATTGATCTTATGTATTGTCTTTTTAGTCTCTAGTTCATTTATTTCTGTTCTAATCTTTATTATTTCCTTCCTTCTACTTATTCTGGGCTTTTCTTTCTTTTGTTTTTTAAATATATATTTTTATTTATTTCAGAGAGTAAGGTAGAGGGAGAGAGAGATAGAAATATCAATGATGAGAGAGAATAGGCTGCCTCCTGCTTGCCCCACATTGAGGATTGAGCCCACAACCCAGGCGTGTGCCCTGACTGAGAATTAAACCGTGACTTCCTGGTCCAACTTCTGGGCCACACTGGCTGGACACTCTGGGCTTTTTTTATTGTTCTCTTCTAAGTCTTTAAATTGTAGGGTTAAATAGTTTATTATTAATTTTTCTTGTTTTTTGAGGTAGGCTTGTAGTGCTATGAACTTCCCTCTCAGGACTGCTTTTACTGTATCCCAGAGATTTGGGGTTGTTGTGTGTTCATCTTTATTTGTTTGCAGTAATTTTTAAATTTTTTTCTTGATCTCAGTGGTAACCCATTCATTGTTTCAGAACATGCTATTTAGCCTCCATGTGTTTTAATGTTTTTAAGTGTTTTTACTGTATTTGATTTTTAATTTTATTCCATTGTAATCTAAGAAGATGCTTGATATGATTTCAGTCTTCTTGAATTTGTAGAGACTTGTTTTGTGTCCTAACACGTGGTCTATCTTTGTGAATGACCCATGTGCACTTGAGAAGAATGTATTTTCTGCAGCTTTGGGGTGAAATGTTCTATAAATGTCAATTAAATCCATCTGATCCAGTGTGTCATTTAGAGTCACTGTTTCCTTTTAACTTTTTGTCTGGAAGATCTATCCAGTGAAGTCAGTGGGGTGATAAAGTTCCCTACTATGACTGTATTGCTGTTTATCTCTCCCTTAATGTCCTCCAGATGCTTTTTTTAAATATATTTAGATTTTCCTATATTGGGCGCATATATATTTACCAGGGTTATGTCCTCTTGTTGGATCAATCCCTTTAGTATTATGTAGTGACCTTTATTGTCTCTTGTGATGGCCTTCATTTTTAAGTCTATTTTGCCAGATATGAGTATTGCTACCCCAGCTTTCTTATTTTTTTCATTTCCATTTGCATGGAAAACATTTTTCCATCCCTTCACTCTCATCCTGTGTGAGTCTTTTGTTCTGAGATGGTTCTCTTGTAGACACATAGATATTTGGGTCATGATTTTGTATCCATTCAACTACACTATGTCTTTTGATTGGAGTATTTAATCCATTTACATTTAAGGTTATTATTGATGGGTATTTATTTATTGCCATTTTAATTCTGTAGGTCTCTCTCTCTCTCTCTCTCTCTCTCTCTCTCTCTCTCTCTCTCTCTTCTCATTACAGCAGTCTCTTAGCATTTCTTGCAGTGCTGGTTTGGTGGTGATGAACTCATTTAGCTTTTTTTGCCTGGGAAGCTCTTATTTCGCCATCTATTTTGAATGATAACCTTGCTGGATATAGTAATATTGGTTTCAAATTCTTGTTTTTTTCATTTCCTTGAATACTTTATATCATTCCCTTTTGGCCTGAAGAGTTTCTGATGAACAATCAGCTGATAGACTATGGGAGCTCTTTTGTAGGTAACAGACTGCTTTCTCTTGCTGCCTTTAAGATTATCTCTTTATCTTTAATTTTTGGCATTTTAATTATGAAGTGTCTGGGTGTGGGCCTGTTTGAGTTCTTCTTTCTTGGAACTCTCTATGCCTCCTGAACTTGTGTGACCTTTTCTTTCACCAGGTTAGAAATGTTTTCTACCATTATTTCTTCAAACACATTCTCTATTCTTTGCTAACTTTCTTCTCCTTCTAGTACTCCTTTGATGCAATTATTGTTATATTTCATCTTGTCCCACAGCTTCCTTAAGTTGTCCTGTTTTTAATTGTTATTTTCTTTTTTTGGTTCTCTGATTGAGTGATTTTTTTCTATCCTGTCTTTTAATTCATTGATCCAATCCTTGGCTTCCCCTAATCTTCTGTGTATTCCTTCCATTGTTTTTTATTAGTGCTATGTCATTCTTCATAGTTACTATATCTTTTCTCATGCTGTTGAGCATCCTTGCCATCATTATTCTGAACTCTTTGTCTGATAAAGTTCTTATCTCCATTTCATTTAGCTCTTCTTCTGGAGAAGTCTCTTGTTCTTTCATTTTGGGATTGTTTTTTTATCTCCCCATTTTGGCTGCCTGTTTGGGTTTGTGTCTATATATTAGGTAGATCTTCTCTGATTCCCAATGTCAGATGCTGGCCCTGAGTACCCTGTTTGGGGCAATCAGCAATCCACAGCTCTTGGCTCCCTCTGCTGGGGCTGAGTGCCTTTGGAAAGGACCAAGATGTGCACCAAGGTCTGCTTGTCCTAGCCCTGGGCCCCAGATTATATCAGGCAAAGATTCAAAGCCTCCAGAGATCTGCATCTGCCTATAGTCTGGTTGTTATTCAGTCCTGATTAGCCTCAGGCTATCAACCACAGAATGGAGTGGGAGGTTTCCCAACAGGGTAGGGCAATTGCTTCTGCCTGCTGGCTGATTGTTATTCCCAGTCTCTTAATGGGCCTCAGAAACTCCACAGAGTGGGACAAGGGTTTTTCCAATAGGGTGGGCAATTGCTTTCCCCTAACCCCCAGGCAAAAGCTGCCTAGATGGTAAAGATCAGAGAGATGTCCTCTGCAGTATGAGGAAATGATTTGGCACAGTAGACCAGTGTGTCCACCTTCCAAGCTCTAACCCCAGAGCCTGCAACCCTGGCTTCCGCTCACACAGCTCCAGTTCACTCTGTCCTCTCTCTGCTGGACCCAAGGTGAGTGGCTTCACATGAAATTTTCTGCTTTGGCCCTTTAAGAGGGCACATACATTTCCAGCCATCTCTCTCTGGCAGACTGCAACTTCGCTGCTTTTCATAACCAGATGTTCTGTGGGCACCTTTCTTAGTTCTGGTGCTCTGGGCTGGGAAACCTAGGTTGGGGTTTAGACCCCAGAGTTCTCAGTGGGAACCCCCCACAGCTGAGATATCCCTACAGAACCTGAGCTGCTATCTGTGGGAGTCCAGCCAGGCCTTTCATGCCTCTGCCCTCCCTACCAGTCTCTATGTGGTCTCCACTTTCCCTCCTTGGTTATCAGGGTTCTTTCCAGCTAGTCTTCAGTTGATTATTCAGGATGCTTTCTCTGTATTTTAGCTGTAATTCCAGTTTGGGCTTGGGAATGTGTCAGTGTAGCTTCCACTTACCCCACCGCCATTTTGGAATCCCCCTTCAGTAATTTCTTAAAATATAGGTAGAGGAATACTAGAAGATTTGTTTTAATTGGGGAAGGTTTTGGGTTAAAGCTTGGTAATCCTAGTGATCTTGCATTTAGTAGCTTCTTAGAAAGGCATTGGAGAAGTAAGAGGTGGAGTACCAGCATCAGCTCACTGATAAAAACATCTAATTAATATCTTGTTATGATCTGAAAACAATTTCTAGCCCATGCTTACTCTATGTTTGGTTCTTTGTTGTTTTATTTTTCTCAAATCCTATGTGTGTGGATGATAGCCACAGTAAGGTCTGAGGTTGTGGTCATGGCTGGAAGTGGCTGACTCCCCTTAAGCTTCCCAGCATTTTGATAACAGGGCTGATATCTCTAGGGATCCATAGCCTAGTTTTTAAATGTGGTGTGCACATTTTAGTGCCATGAAAATAAATTAGTCATTGTCCAAAAAGAATTAACAACAGATTGCCTTGCATAGTATTATTTACCCAAAATACAGATTTGTTTCAATTTAGCTAGTTAGACTACTTTTGATTAGATACAAATTTCTACATGTTCTAAGACTAACCACCCAAACCCAGTACTTTTAGAACAATGTTTAAAATGTTCAGTCAAATTGAGCTAATGAATTGGGTTCCCTCTGGGGTGGGAAGAGAAAAGAACAGAGAGACTAATTTACTTCCCAATGTTCCAGATTAATCCAGTGTCATAACATTCTGTGCTGAGTTATTTTCTCATACTACAGAGGACTGCATGAAAGGAGAAATGGGAGTACCACAGAGTGAAGCACGCCTTGTTCCAACACAAAATGCTCTCAGAGCTGTTGCCCATCTTTCCTTCTAAATCTCTTTAATTCCAAGCACCTTCAAATCCTGTGATTATATCAGTGAAATCATCTTCACTGAGTGCTGATCACATTTTAATAACTTACAGCTTTTTATTTCCCCAATGATGAGGCCTGGTATGCTCCATTGAAAAAGAAAAATGTGCACCCACTAAGGCAATGTAGGTAAGGGGTAACATTCTCCTCTACCCTCTTATGTTCAGTAATTGGGCCCTGCAAATTAAACTGACAAGAGACAGGTTAACAGAAGAAAATGACTTACTCATATGCCCATAGGAGCCAACAAAAGCACTAACTCTCTAAACTGTTAAAGTTAGATTCTTATATATCTAACTTAGTAGAGGAAAGGGAGGGAGGAGAAACAGCTTCTGTGGGAAGAACAAAATATTTCTTTAGGAAATACAAATGGATGTTTAGACCAAATTGAAGATAATAGAGTCTGTGATGTTTTTCTACAGAGGTATAAATGGTCTTTCTGTCTTGTTCTGAGTCATAAAGTTCCCCTGTAAAAAGATTCATAGTAGGTTTACTCGTGTGTACTCGTTCCTGGGAGTAGATGTCATTCCAAAGGAAATTTATGGCAGTTCTCACTTCTCAGAAGTTCCTACTTTTAGTCGGATAAGGGAAGCTCCAAAAAACTTCCTTTTGCATCTGTTGAATCTCAAATGTCTTTGTCTTAAAATAATTTTGATACCGTCTCTAAGGTTCCAAGTAGGTCCCACAGCAACTATAAAAAGACTTGAAACAGGGCAGCACTGAGGAGCAGGGGGCAGCTTTGTTGGCAGGAGATCTGAAAATATTCAAACTCATGAATCTTAAACTTTGAATCAAGGGTGGTATTGGTCCAGGTCTCAACAAGGAAATGATAGATCTGGGCAAAAAAAAAAAAAAAAAAAATTTAGGGATTGGAAGAGAGTGTAATTAAAGGATTATTTACCAAGGTGTAGGCAGGATATGGAGCAGCTACAAGGGGCTGTAGGAACAGGCTAGTAAGAGTTAAGCTTGTAGGATCCAGGGATGGGAGCATTTTCTGAACCTAGACAGAAAATGTTGTGTGGAGGTCACTGAGAGGGGCTGTGACCTTCAGGAGAGGGACTCAGTCACAGAGAAGGAGCTGGGAAAATACATATTTTAATTTAATCTCCTCCTTTCCTCAAATATCTCCCCATTGGCCAAGCCCAACATAAACCTTCAGGCATGAGAACCTGATTATGCAATTCACACAGGCCCTGGGACAGCTCAGGATGGATAAGGCTGGAGAGTGGATGTGGAGTGAATCTGGGAGAACAAATGAAAAATATCTAGATATTCAGAGAAAAAACTCTCTTCCCCATGTGGGAGAGATAGGATTCCCAGCTGCAGGCCAGCTGTGTCCTCTCCTTGCGCTAATGAATTTTCTAGCACTAACCCTCTGAGGCATAAATAAGCTTAGGTTTGCCAACCTATTTTCAAAGAATTCTTCAATTCCCAGCCACGAAATCCATTAGGGTTTATTGTTTCTGCTTCTTTCGGAAAAGGCAGGTAATGAGTAACATTGCACCACTGGGGCACCCGATTGTTTCTCTTCTTCAATGTGTTTCCCTTCAACAATGCAAATGAGAAGTGCCCATCACGTGCTGAATCCTGGAGGGACTGTTGCCTGGACTGAGTGCTTTCATTAGTGGTTCACACAAGAACTACTCATCAAAGCCCACCATTGTTCCCCATGGTTCCCAACACCATGAGAATGAGGCTACTTGGAACTGTTCTTAGGAATGATTTGCTGTTTTTCTTAATCCTGGGAGACAACTACCCCAGTAAATAATTCTTCGTGCATTCAAAGAGCTGAAAGCACTTGAGATTCCTCTCCCAACTTTAGCAGAACTTAACAACCAACTTGCTCTATTAACAAAAGAAGAGGTGCCCTGGCTGGTTTGGCTCAGTGGATAGAGCGTCAGCCTGTGTACTGAAGGGTCCAGGGTTTGATTCTGGTCAAGGACACATACCAGGGTTTCGGGCTTGATCCCCAGTGGGGGAGGCAGCCCATAAATGATTCTCTCTCATCATTGATGTTTCTATCTCTCTCCCTCCCTCTCCCTTCCTCTCTGAAACCAATAAAAATATATTTAATTAAAGAAGAAGAAGAAGAAGAAGAAGAAGAAGAAGAAGAAGAAGAAGAAGAAGAAGAAGAAGAAGAAGAAGAAGAAGAAGAGAGACAATTTCCACCAAATCCAAAGAGGTTTTATTTTATGTTGGCAGAGTTTAAGAAATAAGGGAAATTCAAATAAGAGCAGTCAGAGGAGAAAGCTAAGAACCTGGTATTCAGGGAAAAGAAATTCCAGGGAGGTAGAGAATAAAATAAATTAGGGATAGAGAGGAAAGCTAATGGCAGAAAAAGAATAAGATTCCTGTTTCTGGTCATTTCAGTGATAAGGTAGGCTTCAAGCAGTGAGTTGTCATGCTATTAATACTATGCAGAAAATCATTCAGATATTAAGTCCTGCAGCAAATGCTACAGGCCTTCAGGTGAGCCTTACTCAGGAGTGGACTCGGCATTTATAAACAGGACATTTACACAATGTGTGGGGTCCTCTTTTTTAAAAAACAGGAAAAAATCAAAATCAAGTACAGGGCTTTGTAAAGAGCTTGTACCAAGTGAGACCTGAAACTTTTTAGTTTCGTAGTACATCCATGTCTGGCCATACTCAAATGTCTGTACCCCAAAGAATACGCAAAAAGGAGAGGGGGAGGAATAAATAAATGTAAATATGAGAAAACCCTGCCTTCACAGATAAAGGGGAAATGAGAGGACATATACCATAATACGATTTGAGCAAAGAAAAATAAATATAACCAAAATAATTTCTTCCTCTACACCACAGGGCAGGGTGTGGCGGAGACTTTCTGAAGGGTTAGCAAATGCCTGAGGGAGAGAACAGAGTATGCCTCCATGGACACATTCCATACGGAGTTGTGAAATGGGACCCAGCGAGGTCAATAGTGGAGAGCAGTACACTAAGATGAGGAATTCTGAAAGGCATGATGAAGAAGTGTGGAAACATGGCTATTGCACAATCTTGCCAAAGATAAGTCATGGGGATCCTCTAATTATAATTAAAGCAATCCTTCAATTACACGTTATAGAAGAGGAGAATGTATGAATTTCCCCTGAGCTAGAGAAAGAGAGATGTTTGAGAGTGTCCCTGAAAAGCCACCCGTTTGAAATTCTCACATCCTTGTCACTCACGACTGGGCACGGTGGCACAGAGGGATGTTCAGGAAGCTCTCACGGGATGGACATGATGTGGAGATCAGGTGACAGGTGGGAATACACGTGTGTACACAGGTGAAGTGCTTAGCATTGTACCTGACATATAATAAAATCTCAAACACTATAAGCCATCACATTAGCTACTATATTAAACAGTCAATGATAACAATCTACTTTTTCAATAAAATAAGACTTTGATGAACATAAGTGATTCTACTACTAATGAATATACTGTACTTGAGTGCTACTTCACTCAAGATATTTAATGTTTATTCCAATTCTTTATTGCTGCTTACAAACTCAGTGACTAAGAACAACAACCCTTTCATAATGTCTCAGGATTTTGTGAGTCAAGAGTTTGGGCAGGTCACTCAGAGGTGCTGAGCTGCTCTAGAGGGTTGAAGTGGCTCCACTCATATATCCTGTGTCTTTGTGAGGACAGATGGGAAGCTGGGGTCTGTGGGACTGTTGAACAGTGTCTTCTGTGGCATTGCCAGTCTCTTACAAAGTGGCTTGTGGCTCCCAAAATGAGGGTTCCAAGTGATCCAGGTCAAAACTCAAAGGCTTCTTCTGAACTAACCTTTGAAATCACTTCTGTCGCAATGATTTGATAGACTAAGTCACTAAGACCCATCCAGGTTGAAAGGGAGGAAAATTCAACTCCACCTCCACACAAGAGTAGCAAAGAACTTACAGCCATCTTTACTATACCAGAGAGTTTATACATATTAAAGGGGAAATGTTCAAAATTGTCTCCAGACAGCTACCCACATGACTTGAATAGAGCTGATGGCCATGGATGTTTGATTCTTAATGGGAAAACTATTTCTGCCATGCCAAATATTTCATCTGGACATTTGTTTTGGTGGTATATGGTTCCAGCCAATTGAAGAACTCACGGCATTTGAAATTCCAAATCTTGGGTTTCCCCAGGAAGGCCATACTGAAGAAAGGCGATTTAGCTGTCATCTTTCAGAATTCCAGGTGAGGTTCTCCTGAAAGTTTGGTACTTGGCACTCTGCTCTTAACAGAAGGAAAAGGCTCTCTTCAAATCTCCCCACCGTCTCTCACCTTTAACCTCTCTCTACCCATGAAAAGAAATAGTAGTGCAGAGGAAAGAAAGAAATAACTAAATAACTAAGTAAAGAGATCAATTCAAGTCTCTGCGAAGTAGTAATTATTCAGGTTATTAAACCATTTTTTGCTGTATGAGTGTCTCAAATAAATGATATCTTTCAGTTCATTTTTACAGTTGGCAAAATTACCAAATGACTATATGATCACATTTGGATCTCAAAACAACCCTAAAAATAAATAGGAAATGTACTATCATTTTCCTTTTTGTGGGTAAAGAAACCAGTCACTTGATCAAAGTCTCTTGGCTGACTAAAGGTAGCTCCTGTCTGGAACTTAGATCTTCCAGTTCTATACCAAGTGTTCTTTCAGCTATGCTGCTGCCTTTGAATAAGCTCATACATTTGGACAAAATAATATTTATCTAATTTCACATAAACACTTCATATTTAAGCTTTTAAGAATAATAACTCCGTATTTTGAAATGTATCTAATTTTTGCCCTAGCCGGTTTGGCTCAGTGGGTAGAGCATCAGCTTACAGACTGAAGGGTCACGGGTTCAATTCCAGTCAAGGGCATGTACTATGGTTGCAGGCTCCTCCCCGGCCTGGGCCCTGGCCAGGGCATATGCAGGAGGCAACCAGTTGATGTGTTCCTCTCACATTTATGTTTCTCTCTGTCTTTCCCTCTTTTCCACTCTCTCTAAAAGATCAATGGAAAAACATCCTCAGGTGAGAATTAACCAAAAATAAATAAATAAATAAATAAATAAGTCTAATTTTTGCATTTTTCTCCTAGAATTTTATTTGCTCTTTCTTTTTTTTTTTAAGGTAATTTATTTATTATTATTTTTTAAATATTTTTATTGCTTTCAGAAAGGAAGGGAGAGGGAGAGAGATAGAAAAATCAATGATGAGAGAGAATCACTGGTTGGCTGCCTCCTGCATGCCCCCTACTGGGGATCAAGCCCACAACCTGAGCACATGCCCTTAACCTGAATCGAACCTGGGACCCTTTAGTCCACAGGCTGATGCTCTATCCACTGAGCCAAATTGGCTAGGGTTTATATGCTCTTTCTGTAGAAATAACAATCTGCTTTTGTAGAAAGTGCACACCAAATTTGAATATCTTGAAATATAGGGTGTCCCCAAAAAAAGTATAAATGCAGTGTTTATTAAAATACATTTCATTTTCAAAATTGAGCTATCAGCTGTTAAAGTGTGTATACATTTGGGGGGACATGCTGTATATGACTTTTTACTAATCCAAGAATAAATTATATCATACATAGCAAGAACATCATGGATTTCATTTTCAAAGTACTTTGCAAGCATCAGCTAATTAAGCCTCCTTGTAGACTTCAGTATAACAGTTGTTTTCAAAATATCTCTTGTTTCCCAGCACATTTGTTCAATTCTTAAAATAAGAAGCTAAAGGCCTGGAAATTAATTATATCAGTGTGTGTGGCAAATACAATTAGCTCATGAGGCACAAATGCCCAGCTTTGAAGGACAATGTGAAACTCAAGGCCTTCTACATTCTAGGTACTGGATTGTTCCACAGGGTCTTATCTTCAAAAATGCAATACAGGCATCTGCTTTACAGTTGAAACCTTGAGGTAGTTTCCCACTTGGATCATTCTAAATGACAACCATATTCTGTCTTTAAGTCTTGTTTTCAGTTGCCAGAGGGAAATATAAACAAACATGAGGTCCCTGAAAATAGTTCCGTCCTGGGACACAGTAAATGATCAGGGACCATGCAGAAAATGTTGGGGTTGACTCTCAAAAAACCCTGCATATCTGGCCGCTGAAGGTCATGGGACAAACCCTATACTTTTTGTATGTCTCTCCCACGGCTATGCCAAGATTCTCAGCATTCTATCTAGTAGTTCCTTTGGGCTAAAGCCACGGTGAAAGTACCTCTTACCTGAGACTAGAAAGACATTAATTCAGGAACATTCTTATCTTCTAAGTATAGATGAGATGCATATAAAAAAACGGAATTTAAATGCATGAAATATAAGACAAGTGAGTTTGTTTAATGAATGGATTAAATGTGAAAATATTATATAACTAGGAGGCCTAGGCAGACTTGAAATCCCAAAAGGGGAAGAAGACATGAAAGGAGAGAGGAGAAAAAGTAAGGGAACACTAAAGATTCATTTCCCTTATCACTTAATACACGGCATAGATGACTATAGTGATAATACTGATAAGAGGCACCAGGCAGAGCAATGGAATAATCATCACTTATATGTTTATGTTGCTTCAGAGTTTACAAAGAGCTTCCCCATCTCAACGGCTCCTTAGACACTAGAAGGAATTGTCATTCCTTTTCTATAGATGAGGTTTGGAGACATTAAGTAATTGCTCAAAGTAGCATTTAGTACTTAGTAAAGCTAGGGCCCAAAGCCAAAACCTCTGAGTTCTAGTCTGCAGCTTGTTCTGCTGAACCATGTGAGAACCCTGGGCTCTGAGTCCAAAGTGTGGTGTCTGGTTCTTGCTCACCTCGTACCCTAGCACACTGAGCCAAGTAAAAATTTACATTCTCCAAACTTCAGTTTCTTATAGTTAAATGTTATCTACGCTTTTTTTCTTATTGGATCAAATGAGACAGCATATAAGAAAATATTTTATAAACTATAAAATGCTGTATAAATATAAGGCAGGAATAGCCATGTCTGACTGAATGAATTTATATCCCTGGGGCCTTGTCTCAACACATCCTTACAGTTAAGCTTTTCTCTATATTTTTCTGAAAAAAGAAAAGAAAAAAAGAAAGAATCTTCCTTTTCTTCAGAGTTAAACCTTCCACCTGTGCTTTAACATTAGACCAGCAAATATTTAGCAAGGGCTTACTGAGATTCTATCACCTCACTTTATCTTCATCCTCACTGTACAGGTAAAGAACTGAGGCTTAAAAAAGAGCTAAATAATTTACTCAGGATTATGCAAATAAAGTATGAGCGTCTAGGAAGTCCTGTTTCAGAGCCTATGTCATGAATTGCTGTGCAGTATTAGCTACACAATGATTCAGGCAACTTCTCTGTTTTCCCCTATTTCAGATATCTATTCCTGCATAACAATCCACCCCAAAGTTAAATGGCTTAAAACCATCTCCCTTATTTGCACATGATTCTGTAGTCTGTACTGGACTCAACTGGGTGGTTCTTCTGTTGATTTTGTCTGGAATTACTCATGTGGCTGCAGCAAGCTGGGAGCTCAGCTGAGGCTGAGGCTGAGCTATCCCAGATGGTCTCTCATCCTCCAAGGTTCTCTCTGCATGGTTGCTTATCATTAAATGATTGAGCTAGTCGGTAGTCCAAGCTTTTTTATAGCATGGTGGATGGCTTTCACAGGAGGACAAATTCTAGTGTGCAAGTGCTTGCCAAGCCTCTGCTGGCACCATGCTTGCTAATGTCCCATTGGCCGAAACAAGTCACAAGGCCAAGGCCAAAGTCCAGGGCATGCAGCCCAGGAGTTGTGGGTCACTGGGGCAATCATTGCTTACCACATTTCCTATCTTCTCCTCTATCTTCTCATTTAGGTTTCTTTTTTTCTTGTTTTTAATATATTTTTATTGATGAAAGGAGAAGGAGAGAGAGATAGAAACATCAGTAATGAGAGAGAATCACTGAATGGCTGCCTCCTGCACACCCCACACTGGGGATGGAGCCCGCAACCCGGGGCATGTGCCCTGATGGGGAATCGAACCCTGACCTCCTGGTTCATAGGTTGATGTTTAACCACTGAGCCATGCCAGCTGGGCTCATTTGGGTTTCTTTTGCTTTCCCTTAAGCATAAAAAACACTTGGATGACTACATTTTAATACAAATAAAATTTGCCTGTGATCACACTTTCCCCTTACTCTCCTTTCTTTCATAGACAACCATCTTCACACCCACTGTCTTTACTTCATCACTATCTACTCCTCAGTCACTACAGATTGGTTACACCAACACTACTGCACCAAAACTACTCTCCCACAACTCTCCAATAACCTCTGTAATTCCCAAGGCAGTGGATAATTTCCTGGCCTTGTTTACTTTGACCTCTCTGGGACATTTTACACTCTTTTTCTTATGTGAAACTCCTGTCTCTCATCCTTTGTATCTTTAGCTCTTCCCATCCTCTAATGGACCTAATGGTCTTTACTCACCAGCCTTCTGGCCCCTGCCCTCTGCTCTACTCATTATATAGCTTCTCATGCCCATAGCACCCAAAGTATATCTTTAACCCCCAGCTCGATGCTTACCTAAAGACTCACTTATTCAAGTATATCTCTACTGAAATTCAAGAAGTCCAAAACTAATTCATCACCTTTCTTCTAAAACCTGATCCTCCTCTTATAATTCCTTATCTTAGTGATTAATACTATCATTTACCCATTTGCCCAAATTAGAAATGTGATAGCCTAAGAATTCCTTCTCTTCTTCCAACAATATCCAATTGGTTATTAAATCTTATCTGTTCTACTTTTAAATATTTTCCAGCGATATGCTGGTAAATATTTTTAATTGAGATTATTTGAGTGACCTTAGTTAACAAAACCAAACAGATTTCAAGTGTACAACTCAATATGCTGATAAATGTTTAGCAATCAGCTTTGGGGAAGGATGGAGAGAAATTGAGCAGCATTTGATGATTTCCATGGTATAATCCTCCCACTATGGGTAATTTCAAACTACTAGCATGACATCACTGAGCAAAATTGGGAACAGATGCCCAGTAGCACATTATATAGTATTTCCACCTACAGATTCAACAGGCATAAATAACCATAAGAGAGTAAGTAACAGTAAAATGCAGCATAAGTGTGAAGTGATGTGTTTTGAGTATTTATTTCTTTTGTTTGATATTATTAAGTATATGTGTGTATAATTTAATCTATACTAATAAAAGGGTAATATGCTAATTAGACCAGGAGACCTTCCAGACAAAGCCATGGTGGCGGGGCCGAGGCAGAGGTGGTTAGGGGCAATCAGGCCAGAAGGGAAGGGCAGTTGGGGGTTATCAGGCTGGCGGGGCAGGGGGTGGCAGTTGGGGGTGAGCAGGCTGGCAGGGGGGCCAGTTGGGGGCAAGCAGGCCAGCGGGGGCGGGGGGGCAGTTGGGGGCGAACAGGCCGGCACGGGGGGCAGTTGGGGTGAGCAGGTGAGCTGGGGGGGGCAGTTGGGGGCAAGAAGGCCAGCGGTGGGGGAGGCAGTTGGGGGCAAGCAGGCTGGCAGGCAGAGTGGTTAGGAGTGATCAGGCAGGCAGGCAGGTGAGCAGTTAGGAGCCAGCGGTTCCGGATTGCGAGAGGGATGTCTGACTGCCGGTTTAGGCCCAATTCCTTCGGGCAGTCAGACATCCCCCGAAGGGTCCAAGATTGGAGAGGGTGCAGGCCAGGCTAAGGGACACCTCCTCCCCATGCATGAATTTCATGCACCAGGCCTCTAGTTTTTAATAATGGCTTTATTTAATAGTCAACTAAATTCCTGAAAATTTAACAATTGGCTCTCGGAGACCAGTACAAACTGAATCTATTTTTCTCTTCTCCATTTCCAAGACCACAGCCAAAATTCAATGCTCTGACCACCTCTCACCTTAATATTGCCATTTCCTTCTATTAAGTCTTTCACTGGCCTATCCTCGTACATAACTTTCCCAAAGACCATTTCTAACATGCTACAAGCTTTTATTTAGACATGTTCTTCATTCAAGGGAAATTTAATTTCTATGCAAAGACCTTGTTTAGACTAAAAAGCATTATTGAAAGGGACTTTTGCTATCAAATAACCCAGCCAATCTTCTATGATCAGCCTTTTTTTCCCCAACACAGAAAAATATTTATTTGCCACATAGGCAAAAACCGTAAACCTTAAAATGCTTGGAACTCCTTAATTCAAAGTGAACTCTGAATTTCTTCCAATACTGGTTTGGGGGTATTTGTTTGTTGTTTTTCTCCTTCCCAACATCTTTCTGTAAGAGGTAAATGGAGATCTTTATTTACAAGTTAGCGGGGTGAGTACCAGAACAGGAGCCAGGAAAGCTGGGTTCCAGTCCAATTCCTCTTCTTAACAGCTCTTTGACCTTGAGTGTGACCTATCATAACCTTTCTAAGCCTGTTCATCTACTATATCAATGAAGTTGTTTAAATGATCAAATAAGATAATATCCCAGTTATAAATCTGTTTGATAAGCCCCAGGCACTTTGATAATATAATCTGGTATCTGTTATACACCATTACTAGCTCCACATAATGTTTATTTAAAGGTATAAATAATGTAACACACATTTCAATGTTAGTACTCTGAATTTCTATTTAAGTAATGAATAGATATTTTCAGATGTGGCCCTTAGAGGAATTAAAATCCCCAAGCGGAATACATGCTATTTTTATTAAAACTAGAATGGATTATTATTTAAGGTTATACATGATTTGAGTTTTTCCTCCATACTCTATCCCAAATTACCTTCTATGTGCAGCTTTTCTCTCCATCCTTCCAAAGCACTGTTCCCTACTCCAGGTCTACCTCGTGATGTTCAAATAGTGGGATAGGTGAAAATGAGTTCTAATTTGTTTCTAACGTGATAAAAAGTCTGTGCTCACACCTACAACCTCCTTTTCTTCAATAAGAACTTTATTTGCTGCCTGGCTTGTGTGGCTTAATGGTTGAGCATCAACTTATGAACCAGAGGTCATGGTTCAATTCCTGGTCAGAGCACATGCGTGGGTTGCAGGCTCAATCCCCAGTCAGGGGCGTGCAAGAGGTAGTTGATCAATGATTCTCTCTCATCATTGATGTTTCTATCTCTTTCCCCTCTCCTTTCCTCTCTGAAATCAATAAAAAGTACATATTTTGTTGTTGTTGTTGTTGTTGTTGTTGTTGTTGTTGTTGTTAATCCGCATCCAAGGATATTTTTCCACTGATTTTCAGAGAGAGTGGAAGAGAGAAAGGGAAACAGAGATAGAGAAACATCAATGTGAGAAAGACACATCAATTGGTTGCCTCCTGCACATGCCCTGACCAGGACCAGGGATCAAGTCTGTAACCGAGATAAAACCGGAATCAAACCCAGGACCCTTCAGTCTGTGGGTTGATACTCTATCCACTGAGCCAACCAGGTAGGGCAATAAAAATACATTTTTTAAACATTATTTGCTAATGAAGTTAGAACCAAATACCTGTAGTAATTCCTATGCTTCCTAAAAAAATAAATAAATACAAATAATAAGTAAGAAAAATATAAATCAGATGAAGAAACCAAAATCTCTGTTGATTAAATGGGATAGATAAAACATATGCATATATTTTTTAATTTATCTTTATTGTTGAAAGTATTACAGATGTCCCCTTATTTTCCCCCATCGATCCCCTCCACCCCACTCCCATCCCGCACACCTTCTTGTAAATATCCATTTAAGCATGTTAGCTTAAAATATTGAGGTAACTAGCAAACTACTCACTTTCTTTTTAAACCTCAAAGTGTCATTTAAAGCTCTGTAATGCATGTATGTATAAAACTATGATTGCAAGAAGTAATTTAAAAGAGTTACCTACTATTTCTGGGAGTTTCGGAGATAGAAAATCTCTGTTAGTGATTAAAAACTGTATCGTTAATCTCAGTCAGAGTTCAGATTACCAGGTTTAAGGATACTGTGCAAGAAATTGTAGACAGCCCACTCCTTTTAAGAGAGTTCACCTAGAGGCCAATTTACTTAGCCTGTTTGTTTCACTTGTCTCATCTCTAAACTGAAAATGTTAGTTTGGAACTAGCAGAACTCAAAAATGCAAGCAAATAACCAAAGTGAAACAGACCAGATACAAATGCCAGCATCCCTTATACAGGACAGTCTCTACTCCGATCTAGCCAACTGTCGCCATGAGAGCCTGCTGTCGCCAAGAGGGCCAGTGGTTCAAGAGAAATGGCGTAGGTGGATCTTTCACATGAAATCTCCAGCGTTTTAAATGTGAATTTAAAACACACAGTGTCTACCAAACCAAACCCATTTGCAGGCCACCACCAACTCACAATGTGAAACCTCTAAATTAGGTGAACATTGGTGGCTCCTTGAGTGCAGTACAATGTCTCATGCTTAAAACTCTTCCCTGAATGTGTGGGTTTCTTTACCACCAAAGAGACTTTTTTTTTTACACCCTATTACTTCACTTTGTGACTGATAACTTCACTCTGAATACTTGCAAGTCTTAAGGTCCAAGATTTGCGTAGAGCTTTCATTCAAGAACATGCAGTCATAAGCACAGTTTCCACCAATACAGCTGGGCCAAAAACTCAAGGAGTCCTCACAGGGACACAGGTGGGTCAAAACTGTCATTAATCTGTCCTTGCAGACGTGTTAGTCCACAAAGACAGCAATCACCTGTAAATACAAAGGACGGTATCAAGCTCAATATTTGCTAAGATTATCTTTTAGCCTTTCACACATAAGTAAACTTTACCCACCACTACTAATTCTCTTCTTGGTTCACAGGTCTTGGAAGCATGAAGACTGTGCTTTTTTTCCTGTACATTTTGGGAACTGCAGCAGCAATCCCGGTAAATTTTTTTTTTCTGTTATTACATCTCTCCCTCCTGATATTAGTTTAGAAATCCTCCATTTAAAAGAAAATGTTCTTTCCCTGGCCAATGTGGCTCAGTTGTTTGAGGGTCATCCCACACCCCGAGAGGTCACCAGTTCAATTTCTGATCAGGACATATGCCCGGGTTTCGGGCTCTGTCCCTGGCAAGGGGCAGGAGGCAGCTGATTGATGTTTCTCTTTCACATCAATTTCTCTAAATAAATAAATAAATAAATAAATAAATAAAGGCAATTTTTTTAAAAGAAAATGTTCTTATGTAGTAGCTTACAACTTTTTTGTTTGATTTAGTCACATTACATATTTTTTGCCCAAGTGAGGAATGGATGCTTAGGAAAATTGAGATATGGTACTTTAAAAATACATATTTCTTTCAGAACTAACAGATTCTATAAGATGCCTTATATACTGGTATGTAGCTGAAAATGCTGATTATCAGTTTATTAGTCAGGAAATATGCCCAAATACGAAAGAGCACAGGAAGAAATAAATTCTCCTAAGGAAGCTTATCACATTAGCATGAGAAATTTAAGGAATTTGTATGAGAAATGATGGAGGGCACAGCCACGCTCTCCAGCAGCATTTTCTTCAAGGTCAAATACAACCTGGATGAGAAATGCTGAGTCTGTAATAAAAACAGGAACCAAGGGGTTAGGGACAGGAAATGGTACGGTAACCACAAATCAGTTCTTAACTCGTCCTTAGGGGTTTGTTCAAATAAACACTGAAAATAGACAGGACTAAAACATCTTTTTTTTCAGTCACATATACTGGCCCCACCATTCACAAAGCAATAAATCAGCTGTACAAATCAAATCCTTTGAGACATATCAGCAGCCTCAAAATAATGTGAAAAACAAAAGATATATATCTCCATGGCTGGTGACAATTTGAATGTCCCCAAAAAGCCATATCATCCATCCTTAACCAAATGAAAGGATTTGTGTATTTTTTTTTTTCTTTTTCACCAAATGGAGGAATAGGGCTCCTTTAAATAGACAAAGCAGTTTATCTGTTGTCCCTGCTGTCCCTCCCTCTCAGATGCGATCCCAGCTGGTAGATAGCTTCTGACTGACAGATGTGTCAGCAAAGACAAATGCCATGCCACCGGACCAGGCAGTTCTGAGGAAACAGAATTTATGACCACTGCCAAGAATCGTGTTTAAATAGTGTGGAGCCACTCCAGCCGAAATTACACATTGTCCTCGGAAATTACAAACAAGGGATAAATTACGTTCAGCACAGAGAGGGGCTCCACAGAACCATTGTTTTCCCCTGAAAATGTGTTTTGCTCTTGAAGCGGTTGCTGCTGTGCAGAAAGGCATCAAAAGCGTCTTTGAAAGAAGTGTTTGAATGACCTGCCTGCATAGAGACACATTCCAGATGTTTCTTTTTTAGGACAATTTTGTTTATCACACAGACCTATGAAACGCTCAAAATACCTTCTCATAGCTCTATCTGTTAGAAATCTTGTATCATTTCCCGCTGCTGCCTGAGTTCTCCAGAAGTCAGTGGGTAGATTCTGGGTGGTTACAAGATTCCGTGCACATATCCAGAGAGTACGTTGTTTAAAATGTAGATGTGAGCATAAGGAAAAAACAACTTCATTTTCAAGAAACTTCTGAAAGAAAATAAGCTGCCGTGTTCTTGTGCATCTCTTCCATTTTGAGAAGGGAGATTGAAGAGGAAGGGAGCTGAGAGGAGGAACAGTCCTCTTCTAATAAGCCTAAAATCTCCTCCGGCCTTGGCTTACCTCATGCCCCTGCCGGCAACTTGCCAACTGGCTGCCATTCTTTCTCCTTTTCCCTCTTACAAAAAGCTTCTTTGGAAATTTTAAAACATATTATCCTTCTTCTTAGTTGAAAAGATAATAAGAAGCAGGAGAGCAAACCAAGTCTAAGATAAACCCTGTACTCCCACCCTTTCTTTATATTGCACAATCAGCACTGCAGGACCTGCTAATGGAATAAAGATGAGTCCATGCAAATGGAATCTGAGTCTTATACTTACACCTAACCTGACATCTGAGTGTCCACAGCATCTCTTTAATAAAGACTCATGGCGACTACCTACCTAAGATATCAGACACTTTGTATTATTACCACTGCATGCTATTGCTACTAGCCATAGTAATTTTTCACCTAGGTAACTCCTTAAAATTTATAAAATATTTTAATGTACATGACCTTATCTTTTTATGTATTTTTTATTGTTGATAGTATTACAGATATCCCCCATTTCCTCCCTCTTGCCCCCCTCTTCCCAGCCCCTACCCTCCCTTCATGTCTTCACTACCCTATTGCCCGTATCTATGGGCTATGCATAGCTATAATAATAAAAACATAATATGCTAATTAGACTGGACAGCCAAACGACCTTCTGGATGTCATTCCAGACATCCTTCCGGATGAAGCTGTGGTGGCAGGGGCCGAGGCAGAGGCAGTAAGGGGTGATTAGGCAGGCAGGCAAGTGGTTAGGAACAATCAGGCAGGCAGGCCAGCAGTTAGGAGTCAGCAGTCCCGGATTGCAAGGGGGATGTCCGACTGCCGGTTTAGGCTCAATCCAGGGATCGGGCCTAAACCAGCAGTCAGACATCCCCAGAGGGGTCCCAGATTGTGAGAGCATGCAGACCAGGCTAAGGGATTCCGCCCCCCATGCACGAATTTTGTGCACTGGGCCTCTAGTAAGTATATAAGTTCTTTGGTTTATCTCTTCTCATCCCCTCAACCCCACATCGAGGTATATCAGTCTGTTCCATGCCTCCCTGCTTCAGGTCTTATTTTGTTGGTCAATTCATTTTGTTCATTAGATTCCACAAATAAGTGAGATCATGTGATATTTTCCTTTCTCAGTTTGACTTATTTCACCTAGCATAATATTTTCCAGGTCCATCCATGCTGTCCTAAAGGGTAAAAGATCCCTCTTTTTTACAGCTGCATGGTATTCCATAGAATAAATGTCCCACAGCTTTTTCATCCATTCATCTACTGATGGGCACTTGACCTTATCCTGATATTTCTGCTCACTTCACCTTGAGAAATGACAGGTTAAAGAGGAACAAAACCATAGATAGATAGTAAATAGGTGCGTCAAGACTTGAAGGGAGGTGTCTTATCTCAGCTTCTCCAATCAGGCTTCTGACCTCTGATCTGTTTTTGTTACTATTGTTGATTCTCACCCAATGATATTTTTCCATTGATTTTTAGAGAGAGTGGAAGGTAGAGAGGGAGGGAGAGAGAGAGAGAGAAACACTGATGTAAGAGAGACACATCCATTGGCTGCCTCCTGCATGCACTTCTACCAGGGCCAGGGATAAAACTTGCAACCCAGGTACATGGCCTTGACCAGGAATTGAACCTAAATCCTTCAGTGCCTGTGCCAGTGCTCTAACCACTGTGCACACTGGCCAGAGCATGCCTCTAGTCTTGCTAGAAGTAGACAGAGCCATCCATCTAGTGGAAATAATATGCCTTAGCTACTCTTCCCTACTAGATTTGGTGTTCTGTTCCACAGTTTTTTAATTAGTTGACATTACATTATTTTTATTAAAGGATTTCTTGATGGATATAGGCTGATAATGTTAAGGAAGTAAACAAATATTGAATAAAAGGTTTATAGCCTTTCTGCTAATTATCAGTGAGTATTAACTTAAGCAAATGTACAATGCTATACCCTATGGTTAATTTAATTTAACCTCAACTTTCTGCTAAACAAACAATATTTTTCGAAATTATAAAGTACAATTGCTTTGTAAAAGTTTGAAAAACACAGAAAGTAATTCCAAAACTCAAAATTGGTTATTATTGAAACTCTATTGTCACCCAGTCTCTGCATATATAATTTTTTCTTAAACATGATTGGGCTTCTGTTTTCACTTAAGATTATATTCTGGACATTTGCTTGTATCCTTATAAATTCTAGAGAATATCTTTTAATTTATTTTTAAAATGAAGTGTATTGGTACTGATAATCCTATATAATAAAAGCCTAGCCTTAGCCAGTTTGGCTCAGTGGATAGAGCGTTGGCCTGCAGACTGAAGGGCACCAGGTTCAATTCCGGTCAAGGGCACATGCTCTGGGTTGCAGCTGGATCCCCAGTAGGGGGCATGCAGGAGGCAGCTGATCAAAGATTCTCTCTCATCATTGATGTTTCTATCTCTCTCTCCCTCTCCCTTTCTCTCTAAAATCAATTAAAAAATATTTAAGAAAAAAAAAAAGCCCAGTGACAGAACAATGAAATGACCAGAACGACTGGTCAACCAGTCACTATGATGCACACTGATCACCAGGGGACAGACACTCAACACAGGAGCTGCCCCCTGGTGGTCAGTGTGCTCCCACAGAGGGAGCAGCTGCTCAGAGTGGGCGGGGGGGGGGGGGGTGGCGGTCCACAGCCACTCGGCTGACTGGGATGAGCGGTGCTCCCACAGTGGGCCAATCCCTGCAGGCCACATCCCTCCCCCCCCACCACCAGTGCATGAATCCTGTGCACCGGGCCTCTAGTGATGACAATAAAAGACTAACTAAAAATTTTAAACATTAACATCTGTACATGAATAATACAAACCAATTTTTTAATTTTCAGACAAATGCAAGGTTCCTATCTGACCATTCCCAACCAACTGCTGAATCCTTGAGTTCCATTCAACAGGCTGAACTGTTAGTAACACCTGGCGACACTACGGTGCCCATTTTAGGGGTTGAAGATGCAGAAGATGAAAAGGAAACTATAGTATCTGTAGAAGAGCAACCCAACAATAAGGTAAAAGTCACATAGTTATGCTAAGATAATTTCCAAATTCTCCAAAGGTTTCCATTTCAAAGCATGGCCAAAGGGATTATTTCATTCTCATCTCAGTTTAATTTTTTATATCATATCAATTGCCTCTGATCACTAGAAAAAATTGTGATAATTAATGAGTTTTACTCCTTCAATTGAGGTGCTATATAATTGTTTCATTTCATAAAATTCAAATTCAGGTAAAACTTGTAGCTATAGAATATGAAGAACATTATAAATGTAAGTTTACATGTCATTATATTAACAAAGAATAATAAATATTAAATGTTGGCTTTATGAATTGTAAATGTGATGTATATAATAAATTATCATTGGTTTCAAAATAAACATTTTTCTTTTAAGGCTGAAAAATCTTCAGAACAAAAGTTAAAGGAGAAAAATCATGACCAGTCAGCAGATCAGGGATTACAGGATCAAGAGGAAAGTGAAAGTGACTTAAGTGAGAATTTAGAGGATGCACTCACTGAAGGTGCATTGGACCTAAAAGAAGATATGAGTGAGCCTCAAAAGGAAAAACTCCCAGAAAATATTGATTTCCTTGCTCCTGATGTTAGTTCCACTGTAGATTCTAACCGACAAGAAAGTATCACAAAAACAGAGGAAAACCAAGAACAGCTTATAACTGATTCACATTCTCAGTTAAACAGGAGCAGCAAACATGGTGAAGACCTAGGTGATGAAGAAAACCAAGAGCAGGATCAAAACATTCCAAATAGAGAAGAGGAAGGGACGAGAATAGAGCCAAGTGAAGTTGGTTCCCACAATGATAACCAAGAAAGGGAGGGAGAATTTCCCCAGGAGCATTCTAACAGCAAGCAGGAAGAAGACACTACCCAATCTGATGATATTTTGGAAGAGTCCAGTCAACCAACTCAACTAAGCAAGATGCAGAAAGATGAATTTGAGCAGGGTCACCAAGAACAAGAAGAGGATAACACCAAAGAAGAAATGGAAGAGGGAACTGCATCAAAAATCAATAAGCACAATCCAGATACTGAATGGCAGAACCCAGAGGGAAAAGCTAGCCTTGAAGTTATCAGCAAACCTGAGGAGATGGAAAAAAAGACTGTTTCTGAGGCTTCACTTGTAGAGCCTGCTGTTGATGGTGGTGATGATGGCCCCAGGCACAGTGCAAGTGAGGACTACTTCATCCCAAGCGAGGCCTTCCAGGAGGCTGAAAGAGCTACTTCCAATAACTATCACATCAAACATGAGGAGCAAAGAGAAAGAGCTCGTGAGAATGAGAATGTAGATGCCAGTGAACCTGGAGAATCCCAAGTGGTGAGATTATTTACAGTGATGCTTGTCTGATAAAGCAGTTAGCTTTATCAAGAAACAGCCATGACCTTTCTCTGTGCTTTCTCAGTCTCCTATGCTTATCGCTATCAGTACATTACTAAGTATATTGCAGTTTCTTATTTTTCTCTGCATCTCCATTATTAGGCTGAAAATGACTATTTTATTTTGGTTCCCCTAGAAGCAGACCTTGAATCTTAGTGCAGTTTGTGTGTGTGTGTGTGTGTGTGTGTGTGTGTGTGTGTGTGTGTGTGGCGGGGGGATGGGGGAGCAGGGGTTGTTGTTTTTGTTTTGTTTTGTTTTTCTAGAAGTTCAGGGAACAAAGAGGAGTGGAGAAGTGACACAGGGAAGGAAAGGAAGCTAATCAAAGGTACCTGATTTATACAGGCTTAGAATTGCCAGGAGGGGTGTTAATTCCCTAAAACTTGCAGTCTGTTCTTTGAGCAGGCTAAATAGAATTCCATGGTTTTGAAGCCACAAAGACACAGATGCCGGCTGTTGAAAGTCCCTGAAGCTAACTAGAATGGTAAACTCTGACAGATATGAGGGGTGGGAGACACTGACAACTGCTGCTCTAATGCCTTGAGGGCAGGTAGGTGTCAGGTCATATCAGGCCAAAACAGGCAGTCAGACATCCCCTGAGGGGTCCCAGATTGGAGAGGGTGCAGGCTGGACTGAGGAGACCCCTCCCCCACCCCGTGCACAAATATCATGCACCAGGCCTCTACTTTAATTATAAAGATGAAGAACAAAGACTTCAGCTACAACTTTATGAAGCAAACAGGCACAAAATGATAATTGGGAGACAGCAGAGTGAGAGTGGGGTAGGGGGAAGCATATTGTTATTTGGTTGTTTAATCATTTGGAGCTTCCGTGCAAAACCTTGGCAGCCATCCACAAGGAAGTTTTGACAGCTTTTGGTGGGCAAGGTCAATAACCTCGATTTCTGAGAACTCTGCTGTCATTCTAGGAGAGGAATTTTCTTACACTTTAGAAGCTGTAAGAAACCTTTACCAGCAGCTTCACAGAGATTACTGAGGTAACATGTCTTGCCCACAGAATTGCACGATGCTATTATATTTCTACTGTTTTCCCAAATCCCAAGGGGAGGTTCCAACTTTGCTCCTGATGTTAGTTAGTTCCAACTTTTATTGCATAATCCCCAGAGATAGAGCTTGAATCCAGTTGAGGAAGATAGAAATAGCTCCTGTTCTCAAAGGATTGCTGTCTATTTCCACAGTTGTGATTGGTGTCTCTTTTTGAGATCTGACGTGATTTGGATATGAAAAGCTCAGTGAATGTATGCACATCAGAAATATAAAATAGGTAACAGCTTTCCAATAGACTTAAACTTCTCCTCTTGTTATTATAAAGGCCAAAAAAGCAGAGAGCTCACTGAATGAAGATGAAAGTTCAACTGAAGGCAACATTAGGATATACGATGTTGGTGAGTATGGGCTGTTTGTGACTATATCAAGGAAGAGATGGAATCAGCTACATTGGGCTATCCCCATCCCTTAATTTGTGACTACTGCACAGAATTCTCCTCTCCCCAGTTCTCCCCAAGGAAATGCTCTCATAAATTGTAGACATTATTTCTCTCTTTTTAAAAATTGATTTGAGAGAGAGAGAGAGATGAAGAGAGAGAGAAACATCAATTTGTTGTTCCACTTATTTATGCATTTATTGGTTGCTTCTTGTATGTGCATATCAGGGATCTAACCCAAAACCTTGGCATATTAGGCAGGTAATGCTCTAACCAACTGAACTACCTGGTCAGGGCCTGTTGTAGACATTCTCTTGCCCACATTTGAGATACAGTAGTCTACCCCATTCACAGTTTTGCTTTCCACCGTTTCAGCTATCTGCAGTCAACATCAGTCCAAAAATATTAAATTTTTCCAATTATTAACATCTGCTCTTGACATCCACCCATCAATAGCATCATGATGATCCCAGCTCTCCCAAAACCAATGATCTTCCCCCAGGCATATCATCAGAAGGTCAATAGTAGCTTAAAGCTACTTCACAATGCTTAGTTTATAAATTATACTTTACCATAGGTACGTATGTATAGGAAAAAAAACATAGTATAATGTGTTTAGTACTATCCATGGTTTCAGGCATCCACTGAGGGTCTTGGAAGGTATCCTCTGCAGATGAGAGGGACTACTGTACAGCTATGAGTACATGTGTTTACCAAATGGAAGTCCTGTTGCAATATTACTGCGAAAGCTAGAATTCATTTTATTGAAATCCTTTTGCTTCTGAGAGGAATTAATTCTACCTTCTTGATTCTGAAATCCATAACTTACTAGGAAATTTAGATCCCATATTTAATTAAAACCTAATTCCCAATCATAAATATTTTTATTTTTGTTTTTTGTTTTTTTTAATTTAATTTAATAAATCTTTATTGTTCAGATTATTACAATTGTTTCTCTTTTTTCCCCCATAGCTCCCCTCCACCAGGTTCCCACCCCACCCTCTGCCCTTATCCCCCCCCGCCCCCGCCACTGTCCTCATCCATAGGTGTAAGATTTTTGTCCAGTCTCTTCCCACACCCCCCACTCCCCTTTCCCCCGAGAATTGTCAGTCCACTCCCTTTCTATGCCCCTGATTCTATTATATTCACCAGCTTATTCTGTTCATCATTTTTTTTATTCATTTGATTTTTAGATTCACTTGTTGATAGATATGTATTTGTTGTTCATAATTTTTATCTTTACCTTTTTCTTCTTCTTTTTCCTCTTCTTCCTCTTCTTCTTCTTCTTCTTCTTCTTCTTCTTCTTCTTCTTCTTCTTCTTCTTCTTCTTCTCCTCCTCCTCCTCCTCCTCCTCCTCCTCCTCCTCCTCCTCCTCCTCCTTCTTCTTCTTCTTCTTCTTCTTCTTCTTCTTCTCCTTCTTCTTCTTAAAGAATACCTTTCAGCATTTCATATAATACTGGTTTGGTGGTGATGAACTCCTTTAGCTTTTTCTTATCTGTGAAGCTCTTTATCTGCCCTTCAATTCTGAATGATAGCTTTGCTGGGCAGAGTAATCTTGGTTGTAGGTTCTTGCTATTCATCACTTTGTATATTTCTTGCCACTCCCATCTGGCCTGCATAGTTTCTGTTGAGAATTCAGCTGACAGTCATATGGGTGCTCCCTTGTAGGTAACTAACTGTTTTTCTCTTGCTGCTTTTAATATTCTCTCTTTGTCTTTTGCTCTTGGCTTTTTAATTATGATGTGTCTTGGTGTGGTCCTTTTTGGATTCCTTTTGTTTGGGGTTCTCTGTGCTTCCTGGACTTGTAAGTCTATTTCTTTCACCAGGTGGGGGAAGTTTTCTGTCATTATTTCTTCAAATAGGTTTTCAGTATCTTGTTCTCTCTCTTCTTCTGGCACCCCCATAATTCGGATGTTGGTACGCTTGAAGTTGTCCCAGAGGCTCCTTACACTATCTTCATATTTTTGGATTCTTTTTGCTTTTCCAGTTGAGTGTTTTTTGCTACTTTGTATTTCAAATCTTTGACTTGATTCTTGCGATCCTCTAGTCTGCTGTTAGATCTCTGTATAATATATTTTATTTCAGTCAGTGTATGCTTAATTTCTAGTTGGTCCTTTTTCATATCCTCGAGGGTCTCGCTAAATTTATCGGCCTTTTCTAGAAAATTCTTAAAAAACCTTATAACCGTGGTTTTGAACTCTATATCCAGTCGTTTGCTTTCCTCCATTTCTTTCATTTGTGATATGTTTCTTTGTCTCCACATTTTGGCTGCTTCCTTGAGTTGATAGAATGGCTTTGGGTGCTAGGTGTTCTATAGGGCCCAGTGGCTCAGCCTCCCCAGTTACCTGAGGTGGACACTCTTGGTGTACCCCTTTGTGGGCTGTGTGCACAGTCTTGTTGTAGTTAAGTCTTGATTGTTGTTGGTGTCACTGGGAGGAATTGACCTCCAGGCCAATTGGCTGTGAGGATCAGCTGTGTCTATGCTGGGAGAACTTCTGTGCTGGAGACACCCTTATGAGACAAGACTTGCAAAAGCCTCTGTGCTCAGCTTGGATGGGGCGGAGTCTCAGGGCGGAGCAGACAGTATTGGTTTCCCGTCAGCCCTGCCCTAAGAGGCACCTGTGTCTCAGTGTCTCGTGGTAATCGTTGCAAGCACCTCTGAGAGAAAGCTGCCCTCGAGTTTCGTCTGCTGCCAGACAGTCCAGTTTCTCCCTGAATGAGTCTGGGTCCCCAGAGTCTCACCCGGAACTGGAGTTCAGCGCAGTCGGGAGCTTTTGTCTCCCTCCTGCTTGAGAAAGCCAGCCGCGCACTCAGTTGCCAGTCCTCTCCACGCGCGTGTCTCAGTACCTCTGCCTCCTGTAGCTCCTCTGAGTTTCAGTGTGCTTTTCTCTTTCCTTCTAGTTGTAGAATTTCCACTCAGCCAGCCTTCCTGTGGTTCTGGATGATGTCCATTTTGTCTTTTAGTTGCAGTTTTGAAATTGTTGTGCGAGGCAGCAGTTTAGGTGTTTACCTATGCCGCCATCTTGGTTTCTCCCAATCATAAATATTTTTAATTTCAACACAACAAAATTCTCATGGCTTATTTAACTTCTAAACAACTTGCACAAAATTGCACTTCAGACTTCAGACTATGACTATTGCAGGTGGGCCAAGAGAGCTGTTTGTTTTTCCTAAATTTCTGAGCCAAAGTGTATAGAAAAATCTAGACTATTGTGTAACATAGTTTATACCAGAGGACCTGACCTGAAAATTAACATTAAAATGGTTTCTGAAGTTTTCCCAAATTTTCTCTTATTAATGAAAATGGAGCTAATTATCTGGGTGAATTTGAATTTATATATTCAATTTAGCTTACCCTGTCCAAACTTTTCTCTTAGATGCTTGCATGAACTTCCAGTGTAAAAGAGGACACATGTGTAAGGCTGACCAACAGGGAAAACCTCACTGTGTTTGCCAAGATCCAATGACTTGTCCTCCTACAAAACTCCTTGACCAAGTAAGTATTCTACAAACTGGTCTTTAAGGCACACCAACTAGGGATTTAAATGAAAGAAGCTATTGAAATTTAAAAAAAAAAAAAAAAAAAAGGTAAAAGCCCAGGTTATCATCTAATATTTGAATTCATATTAAATAGGAACAAATGGTAGCAAAATCAAAGAATTTCAACTGTGCCCTAGAAAGGTAATAATGGCACTGATCTATAGAAATCACTTTAAAATTCACTCTATCCTTGGAACGTCTTCAGTTTCATTCTACTGAGCTTATCTAAAGTTAAATAGTCATCACCATTGGTATAATTTAGTTAAAATTTTTGTGCCAAATTAGGATAGTTATAATTTTAATAGCCTCACCTACCTGACCACCTGTGGGCACAGCCCAGTGAGCGTTAAGGAACTGAGCGTTTTCCCAATGAGCATTCAGAGACACGAGTTTTTTCTCATGCTTGTCTTTCCTAGGTTTGTGGCACTGACAATCAGACCTATGCTAGCTCCTGCCATCTGTTTGCTACTAAGTGCAGACTGGAGGGGACCAAAAAGGGGCACCAACTGCAGCTGGATTATTTCGGAGCCTGCAAATGTAAGAGTCCATCACTGCTGCCAGCCACCATTGCTGAGAGGGTTGGTGGTGAATCTGTGCATATCTGAACAACATACTTACATGTGCTCATACATATGCAAACAGGAGAAAGCTAATATAGTTCTGAACCCAGACTGCACATTAAAACCAACCTGGGAGAGTACGAAGAAGAAGAAGAAGAAGAAGAAGAAGAAGAAGAAGAAGAAGAAGAAGAAGAAGAAGAAGAAGAAGAAGAAGAAGAAGAAGAAGAAGGAGGAGAAGAAGAAGGAGAAGAAGAAGAAGAGAAAGCAGAATGCCCAGCCATAAGAGATTTCAATTTTATTGAACTGGGTTGGAACCATGGCTTTTTTTTTTTTTTTTTAAAGTAACCTAGACAATTCTAATGTGTGGCTACGGTTCAGAACCACTATACAATGTTATCCACTTAATAACTGAGATGAATCATTGGAATTTTGCTAAATTATTTGTCCTTTTCCCTAGTCAAGTTAAGCCCCTGCCAAGAACTTTTATGACAACATATTCTTCCAGAAGTTTTTTGTATGTTTTTTTTTAATCATCTTCCTTTCCCAGGATATTCTCAATTGTCTTTGGATCTCCTCATCGCTAAGTGATTCTCCACATCAGCAGTGCTCACTAATATTTCCGGTTCTCCTCTCCTTCTAGACCCAGGAGAGAATTAAGCGTCTCAGGCCCCTTGCTTTTTAGATGTACCCATATCGGTTGCTTTGTCCAAGGAAATTTGAGCAAAAATCATCCATGTGCATTCTGGACAGCAGCATTTCAGAACTGCTGTGGTTCTCCACGTCCCTTTTCCCTGTGTTGAGAGGGTGGAGTCTCCATCGCGCTGAGGCCCAGAGAGACTGCACTGAGCAGAGAGCCCTCCTGCCAGCTTGTGCTGGACTTGCAGCAGTCTCAAGCAATAAACCTTCGGTGTGATGTTGACTATATAGTTAATACCACTGGCTGGTATATTTGAAACTTGCTAAGAGAGTAAATCCTGAAAGTTCTCATCACAAGTAAAAAAATATATATATATATATATATTTGTAACTATGTGAGATCATGATGGATATTAACTAAACTTATTGTGGAATCATCTCACAATATATGTATATCAAGTCGTTCCTCTGCACACCTTAAATTTATGCAGTGTTGTATGTCAATTATATCTCAACAGAACTGAAAAAACAAATGTTGGTTCCTTTAAGCCACTGAGATTTCAAAGTATCACATTGTGACCACAGTAAGAGCTAACTTCTACCTTTTTCTCTTTTCCCCTAATAAACAGCGCATGTCCTCCACCTCTAAACCCCAGCTCTCCGGTTCTGGAGAAGAGCTTCTCAGCCCTGGCTGCACATCTAAGTTACCTTTGGAGCTTGTGAAACATCCTGATGCCAGGCTCCACCCCAGAGCAATCAAATCAGAATTCCTTTGAATGGAAGCTGGCATCTGATATGTTTTTTAAACACCCAGGGCAATGCTGTTGTGCCGCCAGGGTTAAGGGCCACGTTGTGGTGGTTGGGCCGCGAGGATGCTGTCAGTCACCACGCTTCCTGTTATGAGGACTTGCCATAGGACAGGAGTAAGACCCAAAGGTTAACATCGATTTATTTTCTGCTTGAAACAGCTATTCCTGCTTGTACGGACTTTGAGGTGACTCAGTTCCCTCTAAGAATGAGAGACTGGCTCAAGAATATCCTCATGCAACTTTATGAGCCTAACCCTGAACATGCTGGATATTTAAATGAGAAGCAGAGAAATAAAGTAAGTTATGCACAGGTCAGCTCCCTACGTGTCTGTCCAGAAGGCCTGAGGAAAAAAGGAGTCAGGGAAGAGGTGGGGAGGGGGTGACCTCCCTGGGCAGATAGCAAAAGCCCACTTTGCCTCCCCAGTCTGGTTAGCACGTATGGAATAGTAGCGGTGACCATTCATGCCACAAGGTGTGGGACATGCTAAACCACCCCATTCCTATGCAAAGGGCGTAGCCTGAGGGAGAGCTTCCTAACTCAGACCTGGAGCAACCTCTGTTTAAGCAAGCTGAACCTCAATTCAGCATTTATATATTCATGCCCAGACATATTATTTAAACCTGAATGTCTTTTTGCCCTCATAGGCCAGACATAGATTTATGGTATAAGAGAATTCGTTACTCACAATGTCAGTAATATATTAAGATTAAAATGTGCAGAATATTGATTCCAGAAGTTCCCAGGAAAAATGTATTCCAGTAGCTGGAATTGATTTATGTGCTGGAGATACAGCAATAAACAAAACAAAGCTATCTGCGTTCATGAGCTTACATTATAGGCAAAAAGACAGACTCTTAACAAATAATTGTATATGTGCATGTATATTTAAATATATGATTTGTGCACACATATGTATATATTTACATATGCAAATATGAACATACTTGCAAATATATAAACATATGTATAAAATATGCCAGGTGAGATGGAATTTGCTATGAAGAAAAAATAAAACAAGAAGATGGGTGTGCCTAAACTGTGTCAAAGCTGTTTATAGGTTGTAAGAGGAGGACTAAGAGTTGGCCATTGATATGGCATGTGGCAATCATAGTTGACCTTGACAAGAGCTGTTAATGCAGAATGGAGAGGAGAAAAGCTTTAGTGGACAGGGTTCAAAATAGAATAAGAGGAAGGATATGGAAGCAGCAAGTATAAACAATATTTTCAAGAGATGTTTCTGCAAAGGAAAACAGTGAAATAGGGTGGAAGCTGGAGGGGGATGTAAGTTTAAGAGTTCCACCTCCCAGTGGGAGATGGTGGAGGATCTCCTGTGTTTCTGGAAATAACCCAGTGAAGAAGGAAAGATGCCCAACTGCCATAGGTTATGTTGAGTAGTTGAGTGAGGGGGGGGGGGGGCCCCTCCGGGCATCAGTGAGGGGAGGGCTTAGATTAGGAGCACAGAAGTTCACGCACACTAATGAGGGGAGGTGGTAGATGTGGTCATGGGAATGGTCAGAAGTTCTGTTCTGATTGCTTCCAATCACTCAGTGAAATAATGGGTAACGCCACAAGCTAGGAGTTTTGCATGCATTGCCCCCAAAATAACTTCTATCCTCTCTCATTAATACATCATCACAGAGAGCCTTGAGAGCATTAGACACAAAACAGAAATTTCAGGTAGGGTGGACAAACAGTATCACACTAGGGCTAAACTGAGCCTGAGCAGGCAGTGGATGGCAATACCCTGAGGATTAAGAATGGAGTATGCCAATGGGGGGAGAGTGGGCTTTTCACTCACTAATCAACAGTCCTGCCTAAGTCAGTTTAGCCCTTTCATTAAAATTTTCTCATAGCTTTAAGGAATGCGGTAAACATTACTTAGTTAAAGGAGAAAAATCAAAAAGGACAAATTTCTTCTGAAAACTTAAATTGTTTTAATGTTGGCTGTTACTCTCTGTAGAAAAAAGGAAGACTGTTGTTGATGAGAAGGCATTTCATTTGGTCTCATACAATGGCCTGGGCTTGTTTTCCTGTCATGTTATTACATTGTTCTTCAAGGAAGCTTTAGCAAGTGGTAATTTGATTACATTTCTCTGATGATCTTTCTCCTTTCCTAATTCCAGGTCAAGAAAATTTACCTGGATGAAAAGAGACTCTTGGCTGGGGACCATTCCATTGACCTTCTCTTAAGGGACTTTAAGAAAAACTACCACATGTATGTGTATCCTGTACACTGGCAGTTTAGTGAACTCGACCAACATCCTATGGACAGGTAAAAACTCTTTACCTTCCCGTGACTAGGTCACTTTCCTGATATAATGTCTAGTTATCTTGACAAAGAGAATTCTAAACAGATTTAGGGAATTTCCCGGTTCCAGTCTAGAAGACTGAAATGTCAAATAAATGTGGTTTGGTGTTTAAACACAAAACGGCTTTGAAAATAATAGATTATGGCCACACCCCAGCTCCTAAGTTTCCACGTTTCCCACTGAGACTCTACTGATTCTCTCATTCTTGATCCTAAAGTCCCAAGATAATCTGATTGGCCCAACTTGGGTCAAGTGCTACATCTGGAACAATTAGGTATGGCCAGGTTGCAGAAACATGATCACTAGGGTGCACCCCTACAAATTTAGAATGGTGGGAGGGCAGTTTTCAATGAAAAAGAAAACCTTAAGAATTGACACCCCAAAAGCTGTCTATCTTACCCAAAGATAGTTTATTTCATTTGCAACTTTTCATGAGCGTACTATTCATTTGGCATAGTCAGCAATCTTATGGAAGAAAAATGCCCTTGGTGATTCTAAGAGTTAACTTTCACACACAAGCTACTCAGCTAATAGGCTGCCATGAACTTCATTGCAGAGTCTTGACACATTCGGAGCTCGCTCCTTTGCGAGCATCTCTGGTGCCCATGGAACACTGCATCACTCGCTTCTTTGATGAGTGTGACCCCAACAAGGACAAGCACATCACCCTGAAGGAGTGGGGCCACTGCTTCGGAATTAAAGAAGGTGAGTTCATCATCATTCTCTAGACAAACCTAAGCCCTGTGACCCTCACAGAGACGCCCTGCTGTGTGTTCAAATCGAAACCTAGAAACTGCAAGGTGGCAGCATCCCAGGCAGGACTCCTTCAGAGAAAGAACTCTCACGGCAAGGTTCTCTTTGACTACCTTTATGATACCCAAAGAGTAGCAAGTGTGAATATTTAGAGCAGTGGTTCTCCACCTTCCTAATGCCGCGACCCTTTAACACAGTTCCTCATGTTGTGGTGACCCCCAACCACAAAATTATTTTCGTTGCTACTTCATAACTGTAATTTTGCTACTGTTAGGAATCGTAATGTAAATATTTCCGATGGTCTTAGGCAACGCTGCTAGCGGTTCTTAACCTATGGGTCACGACCCACAGGTTGAGAACCACTGCTGTAGAGCCTAAGACCATCGGAAAACACAGATATTTACATTACGATTCATAACAGTAGCAAAATTACAGTTATGAAGTAGCAACGAAAATAATTTTATGGTTGGGGATCACCACAACATGAGGAACTGTATTAAAGGGTCGTGGCATTAGAAAGGTTGAGAACCACTGATTTAGAGGATACCTGCTTTGAGGTCTCTGCAGTTGGTAAAGCCTAAGAAAATGATGTGAATCCAAAGAGTTGTGGCGAATCTCAGAAGGCTACCCTTCTGAGAAGAGGATTTTATACCCTTCCTTAACCTGGGTATCCTATCTAATAAAAGAGTAATATGCAAATTAACCGTCACTCTGCAACAAAATGGCGGTGCCCATAGCCACAAGATGGTGGTGCCCAGTCCTCTCAGCCCTGCCGGAGTCCCCCAGTCTCAGGGAGGGCTGCCACTGAGAACCTGCAGAGTAAGCGGCCTGGCGGAATGCTGCCCAGAGGCCCTCCTGACCCTTTATAAAAAAACAAAAACAAATTCACTCCCCCACAGTGTGATCCCCTGCCAGCTGCGGCAGCCTGGACTGGGATCTCAACCTGGCAGAGGCGCACACCCCCACGGCGTGATCCCCTTCCAGCGGTGGCAGCCTGGGGTGTCAACCACTGAGTCACACCAGCCAGGCAGATATGGAGGAACCTTAAATGTTTCTTTTTTTTTTTAATATATTTTATTAATTTTTTACAGAGAAGAAGGGAAAGGGATAGAGAGCTAGAAACATATATGAGAGAGAAACATTGATCAGCTGCCTCCTGCACACTCCCCACTGGGTATGTGCCCCCAACCAAGGTACATGCCCTTGACTGGAATCGAACCTGGGATCCTTGAGTCTGCAGGCCAACGCTCTATCCACTGAGCCAAACTGGTTAGGGCTGTCCAGTATGTTAAAGAAAAAACCCTATCTAATAAAGAGGGAATATGCAGGGGAGGGCAGTTGGGGACAATTCGGCTGGCAGGGGAGCAGTTAGGTGTCGATCAGGCTGGCAGGGGAGTGGTTAGGGGTGATCAGGCTGGCAGGCAAAAGTGGTTAGGGGCAATCAGGCAGGCAGGCAAGCAGTTGGGAGCCAGCAGTCCTGGATTGTGAAAGGGATGTCTGACGGCCTGTTTAGGGATCGGGCCTAAACAAGCAGTCAGTCAACCCCCCAGGGGTCCCAGATTAGAGAGGGTGCAGGTTGGGCTGAGGGACACCACCCCCCCCCCAGTGTACGAATTTCATGCACCCAGCCTCTAGTTACATATATAATTGATTTTAGAGAAGAAAGGAGAGGGAGAGAGAGATAGAAACATCAATGATAAGAGAGAATCACTGATCAGCTGCCTCCTGCACGTCCCACACTGGGGATCGAGCCCACAACCCACACATATGCTCTGACTGGAAATCAAACCATGACCTCCTGGTTCATACGTCAATGCTCACCACTGAGCCATGCCAGCCAGGCTGGACCAAACTTTTAAAAAATCATATGTGAAGAGTAAAATAGCCAGCCTGCTTTTGCCGATGGGAGACATCAGAAGAATCTCTGGATTCATTACCAACACGCCAAGAGCTGGGTCTTACATCACAAGTTATATCCCAATAGTATTCCTTTAATCCAAAAGTGACCCATTACTTCATCTTCAGTGACAAAAATAAAATTAAGAGGGTTTTTTCTTTACTCCCACAGTGGAGGACTTTAAATTTAGACATTTGTTTTGCTAGGTTATGCCTTAATCTACTTCTTTTTCTTTTCCTAAGTTAGAGTTGATTTTTACGAGCAAGCATGTTTTTAATAATCAAAATTTGAATAATTTGTTGTTGTTGTTAATCCTCACCTGAGGATATTTTTCCATTGATTTTTAGAGAGAGGGAGAGACAGAGAGAAACATCGATGTGAGAGAAACTCATCGATGGGTTGCCTCCTGCAAGTGCCCTAAATAGGGCCCAGGCTGGGGAGGAGCCTGCAACTGAGGTATGTGCCCTTGACTGGAATCGAACCCGAGACCCTTCAGTCTGCAGGCCGAAGCTCTATCCACTGAGCCAAACCGGCTAGGGCTGAAAGATGTATTTAAAAATAGGAAATCAAAGCTGCTTACAATGTAAATAAACAGTGAAGATTAAATCTTTAAGGCTGAGGTTTTATACATATACTAGTGGCCTGGTGCATGAAATTCATGCATGGGGGGGGGGCAGGTGTTCCTCAGCCCATCCTGCACCCTCTCCAATCTGGGACCCCTTGAAGGATGTCCTACTGCCAGTTTACAGGGATTGGGCCTAAACCAGCAGTCGGACACCCCTCTCACAATCCGGGACTGCTGGCTCCAGCCGCTCACCTGCCTGCCTGCCTGCCTGATTGCCCCTAACCACTCTGCCTGCCGGCCTGCTTGCCCCCAACTGCCCCCCGCTGCCAGCCTGATCACCCCTAACTGCCCCCCGTGCCAGCTTGCTCACCCTCAACTGCCCCCCCCCCACTGGCCTGCTCACTCCAAACTGCCTCCCCGCTGTCCTGATCACCTCCAACTGACTCCCACTGATGGTCTGCTCACCCCCAACTGGCCCCCCTACTGGTCTGCTTACCCCCAATGGCCCCTGCTGTCCCATCCTGGCCTGATCACCCCTGGCAACCCAAGGTCCAAGCCCCTCCTTTTTTTCTTATTTTTTTCTTTTTTTCAGTACCTCCTTGAGCAGAGGCCAGGGCCAGCTGGAAGCAAGCATCTAGGATTTATTTATCTTCTATAATTGAAACTTTGTAGCCTTGAGCAGAGGCCAGGGCGGGCGGGAAGCTTGGCTTCCTCCATCGCCGGGGGCAACCCAAGTCTCCTACTCACTCCAGCTCTGTGGCCACCGCCATTTTTGTTGGGATTTATTTATCTTCTATAATTGAAACTTTGTAGCCTTGAGCAGAGGTTAGGGTGGGCGGGAAGCTTGGCTTCCTCCATCACCGGGGCAACCCAAGCCTCCTGCTTGCTCCAGCTCCATGGTTGGCCTCCATCTTGATTGTGTTAATTTGCATATTTGCTCCTAATTGGCTGATGGGTGTGGCTTGTGGGTGTAGCAGAGGTACGGTCAATTTGCATGTTTCTCTTTTATTAGTGTAGAGTCACAACATACATGTAGAATAACATATGACCAAGCAATAAATTAAGTTCCTCAAAGGTCTGAAATTCCCCAAAACAGGTAACTTGTGTGAACTTCACTTTTAAAGTAATCTTTATGCACATGTATAATGCCTTGAAATTAGAAAGAGCTGAGAATATGATGAATTAGTTATCTATATTTAAAAAAGCCCAGTGACCCTTATGGTGGAACGACCAGAACAACCGGTCGCTATGATGCACACTGACCACCAGGAGGCAGGCGCTCAATGCAGAAGCTGCCCCCTGTTGGTCAGTGTGCTCCCACAGTGGAAGCACCACTCAGCCAGAAGTTGGGCTCACAGCTGGTGAGTGCAGCGGCAGTAGCAGGAGCCTCTCCTGCCTCCGTGGCAGTGCTAAGGAGCGGTGAGCCAAGTGGTAAGGAGTGAGCAGGTGGGGGGTTAGGAGCAAGCAGGCAGGCAGTTAGGAATGAGGGGTCCCGGATTGTGAGAAGGTGCAGGCCAGGCTGAGGGATACCCCCCCATGCACGAATTTCGTGCATCGGGCCTCTAGTTTATTGATAAATAGGCAAGCAGAAAGTATTAGTTCTTTTTCTCTACAATATTATTCTGTGAAATAAGCACAACCATAATGAGCAAAGAATGTATATTTTTGTAAGCATCTAGTTCTGTGTATTAGTTGTCGGTTGCTGGATAACAAATCACCCTAGCCTGGCCAGAGTGGCTTCGTTAGTTGACATCGTCCTGTGCATCGAAAGGTTCCAGGTTTGATTTCCGGTTGGGACACGTGTGAAAGACAGCCAACTGATGTTTCTCTCTCACATTGAGGTGTGTGTGTGTGTGTGTGTGTGTGTGTGTGTGTGTGTCCCTGCCACCCCACCATTCTGGAGAGGGAATAACGTGGCTGGGGCAGGACGTACTTGTGTATGCCCTTTTAGATGGCACTTGGTTTTGAAGGAGGAAGCAAAAGATGAATATGAACAGAGACCATTTATTTAAGGAAACTGTGGCCACTGTTCAGCACGTAGGCTCCCTCAGGCTCTGGGCTGGGCGGTTGTCTGGGAGGAGCAGGAAGAGCTTAAAGTCCAGTGGCTGCAAAGCTCCTAATGGTCTTGTTTGTTCAGTGTGGTTTGGCTGTGATTACGTTATTATGAAGAAGGGAAAGAATTATCACACAGTAAGCCAATAAAGCAGATATGAAACATTGTCAGAACCAGTAAACAAGTTACTGCTTTGGGATACAGATAGGGAAAGCAAAACAGTTATGTCTTAGCTTGTAAGTATATCCTTCCTTCCCTCTGGGCTGAGAAATCAACAGAAGGACACGATCATTTTAGCCAGGGTTTTCCTGAATTTTAATGGCCTTTGATGTGAACTAAATGTGCTCAAATATTCCAGCTCTGTCATTAACTGGCTATGTGAATTAGGGTATGCCACTCATCCCCCGCAGGTCTCATTTTCCTTCTATGTCCAAAAAGGGGTTCATTTAGGAGGTGGTGGAGTCTTACTTATTTACTGCCCAGGACATAACATGTGTATGTATACTTATTGACATATATCCACACTAATCTTTAGGAAAGCCTTCCTAGTGGGACTAATAGGGTAACCATTCAGTTCATGCAGGTCCTACTAAGCCAGTTAAAGACATCACCCTAGGAATCCTGGAGGCTCACCAAAGTGTTTTAAACAGGGAGTGATTTCATTGGATTTATATTTAAGGAAGATTCTTTTGGTTGCATTGTGGAAAAGCCAAAGAACAGTTGAGAAGATGATGTGGTAGATTTAGGCAAGAGTTGATGAGACCTTGAACTAGGGCAGTTACATTAGGGAAAAAAAAATAAATATATTCAAGTTATACGTATATTAGAAACCTATTAAAGATATATGCAAGAATATAAACAAACTAGAGGCCCGGTGTATGAATTCGTGCACCAGTGGAGTCCTTTGGCCTGGCCTGCGGGATTGGGCCAAAACTGGTTCTCCAACATCCCCCGAGGGGTCCCGGATTGTGAGAGGGCACAGGCCAGGCTGCGGGACTCCACCGGGCTGGGAGGGATGCAGGAGGGACGTGGGAGGTTGGCCAGCTAGGGAGGGAACGTGGGAGGGCTCCAAGGCATGTCCGGCCCATCTGGCTCAGTCCTGATTGGCCAGACCCCAGCAGCAAACTAACCTACTGGTTGGAGCGTCTGCCCCCTGGTGGTCAGTGCATGTCATAGCGAGCAGTTGAGCAGCTTTAGCATATCATTAGCATATTATGCTTTGATTGGTTGAACAGCCGACCGGACAACTGGACACTTAGCATATTAGGCTTTTATTATATAGGATATAAATTAGTTTATAAGTAATGAGACTATTATCCCAATTTTACAAATGAAGCCAGTGCTCGAAAGAAATATACCAACCTCATCATTTTTCCCACTCTTGGAGTGAGAGGAAGATTTATATTGGGCAGGAGAATTACCTGGTGCCCCAGACAGGGTAGTAGCTTAGTCTGCAACAATTACTGAGGGAGGGAGGACCATACTGGTAAGGGGCAGTATTATAGCCCCCTAAGGATGCTATCTTCTTCCATAGTTGCAACAACAAGTTCTTTTCCAATTACTTGATTGGAAATCTGATTTGTCACTGTACCTCTACTTATTTCCATTATATTTTAACAACCCTTACAGATTAGTATACTTAGCTGGGCCTCCCTGCAACATCCTCTATCAGTGGTTCTCAACCCTCCATCAGAACTACCTGCAGAGCTTTCTAAATGTACACACACCACTGGCCCACCCTTGGGGGTTCTGATTCAGGAAGCCAGGCATGAAGCCTGAAATTATAAATTTTTTTAAGCGTCACAGGTGACTGATGCCTTCCCCGGGCTGAGAACCATCGTGCTGCCTTATTAATAACTGTTCTAATCCTTCAGCTCCAACGTTGTTTCTAGTACTACTCTGGCTACTTCCTAAAAATGTGCTTTGTTTTGTTTTTGCTTTTTTACAGAAGACATAGATGAAAACCTCCTGTTTTGAATTAAGATCTGAAAGAACTCAAACTTCCCAGCATCCTCCTCTATGCTGACCACTTCTGAAATCTATGCAGCTGTGATACGTGTAGATTTATATTTAGCAGAATGTTTGCATGTCTGAGAAGACAATGAGAGTAATTGCTTGATAACTGTATATGTACCAGCCATTTAACATTGATGTTGGAAATAAAACTTTAACATTAAGTGAAGTTGATATATGCAAAATACTGTATGCTATTTGTAAGCAGGAGTTTAACTCATCACACTGTGTCAATTTATGAGATACGTCCTTTTGTCTGTAATATCATGTGCATGTGGAGAAAATGCAACAATGCCCTTTTGTTGTGAATGTGTATTATTTTCCATGTTTTAATACCCTAATAAAAATCCATAGAAATCCAAGTATTTGTTCAAGTTTTTTTCCAGTCATTTATTTAAACAACTATATGTGAAAGATCAACCAGGGCTCATGCTACATATCAAATTATAATTGTGCTTCCTAGACCCTATTAGTTTAAAAAAATAAATAAAAGTGTGAACGTGGTTGGGAGAGATGTTTCCTATGGGAAACAAATGTTCAGTTGTTAAATGGTAGTTGCTCATGAATGTTCTTTGTCATAATGTAAGTTTAAACAGGAGGAACAATTGAATTCAAGTGTTCTTTATCAATTCAATTAAAAATGTAGACGATTATGCACAGCTTGATGCAACTAATTTTAGCTTTTATGCGGGTGTCCATGTGTGTTGGGAGAGAGGGTGGCCCTGTAAAAATTCTACACATTTCATGTCCTCAAAATAGTGTAAAGATAACACCAATAGTAGAGATTCCTGAATTGCCTTGATGCCCAATAGAGTCAGAGGTAAATATCACTACTGTAAATTGAAAGCAAGAAAATTTGTCATAAGAAAAAGTGTGTTCTCATTTGAGCTCTTTTCTGGTAACTATTAAAACAGTAAAATCTAGATTGCAAAAATATAAAAGACACCATAATAGAGTTTTCTAGGATCTGAAAGACCTTGTCACCCTTACTCTACTTTAAATATTTGAAAGAAAATAAAATGGTTTTTTACATATTTTCTTACATGAAAGAAAAGACATCAATGCAATGATCTCTGATTATTTCTTTCAACAATCAGAAGTTTGTTGTTGATAAGAGCTTTATCTCTGATAGTCACTGAGAGTATGTGCCCCTAAGAACTTCATCTGAAGGATACTTATGGCAGAGTTTGTTTTTATCAGAATAATCTTCTCTGATTAACTTCAAAATTTTATGTATCTCTCTTCTTAGCTCAATGAGTCACTTGTTCTTAACCAGAGCACATCACACCATGTCATGTCTAAATAATTAAGTTCAATTTGATTAGTCAACATTTAATTATTATTTATTAGATTTTTCCAACGAGGGAAATAATTTTAGAAATTATCCCAAATTTAGAATGTTTTTGTATGTAGCTCTAAAGAAACGTCATGAGAGATCTTAACTAATTACAAAACAAGTTTCTATTTGTGAGTTTGCTGGGAACAGTGAAATTTTATTTAGTGGTATTAATTAGACCTAAATTACCATTTTAAACATTTTGCATGTTTTGGAATAGTGAAAAGTGATTTTAATGCTGAAGACACTATCTAAATATTTACTAAAAATGTTTTATTTTGAAATGAAAAATATTATCTAAAAATATAAAATTTTAGAAGCTTAACATTTTCTATCTGTTCAGGCTCCCATGTGTATCACTGCCCTAAATGACATATTGTAGAAGCACTTTAATATTCTTGGTGGTCACAGTTTTTAATTGTGGGTTGTGATAAAGACATTATCCCAAATCCCAACCAAGGGGATGAAGTTATTTTCTCAGTAATCAGTCTTTAATCCTATCTCTAAGCAATTGAGAGACTTTATGAGTTGGAGTTTCTAGTCTGGAAACAATTATTCACTTTAGCTTTGAATTTTATGACTCATATTGCCCATACCCATGAAGGCATTAGTAATACAGCTTAAATACTAGTTGGGCATAGAGATACTAGGAGATCACACTGCTCCTTGAATTCTTGCTCCGAGGACCATTTGAAGCAAAGGTAATTTTTTAAAAAGACATACAGTGTCATTTGGGTTTATTCTATTGCACTAGGTAAAAGAATGTAAGATATTCTTGTGTTGGTGAATTTAATGACTTCTAATAGTTTCAGTTGACAAAGGAAAAAAGAAATTCAAGGGTTTGAATCTAAGGAAGAAAAATACAAAGGAGAGATGTGGAAAAGGAGGGAAAGGGGGATAAGTTGCTTAAATTCAGGCAAAATAAAATGTCACAAAGTTAAATCTGATTTCAGTTTCAAATACATATAAAATAGTTGAAGAGTGACATATATAAAGAGGTATATCTTGCTTCAGATGCTGGGGATAAGTCTTAATAAGAGCGTGATGAAGTTTCTTTTTCTTCCAAAATTCAATTCTAGAGTTCAGTGATTTGGCTGGAAACTCACAAGGTAAGTTTATTTAAATTTAGTGTGATTGAGGATCATAAAAAGGTTTGCTTTCTGAATCAACTAGCCAGTAAAGACAACATTGATTTGCTTTATGGAATCTACTCATATTGTACTTATTGTCTGCCAAACCATTATGCCTTACAAGATTCTTTTCAGATCCTTTCCTTCTTGAGAAATTATAATTGTCAGTAACAGCATCCAGACCCTGGTGAGTCTCACAGGGTTCGTAGAAGCTCAAGGTGGATTTATTTATATATTACATAAGGAATCTCATTTGAGCCAGTAATGGTACATCCCCAATACTAAGCATGATATAACACTGGTGTTTGAAGATCTGTGTGTAGAGATAACAAATTCAAATAACTTCAGGGACTGAACAGGATAGATTATGAGGAAGAGTATGAATGCAATGCTATGAACCAGAGAATGTGTGTCTCATCTAAAGCCATTCAACGCATTTTAAAGTACGGTCTAGGGCCAGGGGTGGGCAAACCTTTTGACTCGAGGGCCACAATGGGTTCTTAAACTGGACTGGAGGGCCGGAATAAAAGCATGGATGGAGTGTTTGTGTGAACTAATATAAATTCAAAGTAAAGGAGCGGAGGGGAGAGCAAGAGAACCGGATAGAACAGCCGGATCCGGCCCGCCGGCCGTAGTTTGCCCACGGCTGCTTACAAAGCCTGAATCTAGAGGCAGAAGTTAGCCTGACCACGATTTCAACACCTCTAACTAATTCATTACAATGGGAATAGGAGGTAGGCAAAAACAAAAACAAAAAACTGAAAATGATCTCACCCTTCCATTCCAGACTCCTCCCTCAGAATGAAATTTCTCATCCTGGCTGGCTTTTTGAGCGCTGCCACTGCCCTGCCCATCCCTGTGAGTACTCCCCACCAGTTGTCCACTCCGCTTCCATTCTAGAGACAGTATTTCTGGGCTAGAAAGCATTTCCTGTATGTTCTCATTTCACAAAAGAGAAACGTGGAGTCCTGCAGTGTTGTAGACCCAGACACATCCCATTTTTCCCTCAGCTTAAGGGTCTTCCCAATACAAATCCCAGCAGCATGGTGCCATTTGCTAAGTGCATGACCTTGAGCAAGGAAGGAACCCATGGCTTCCCTGTCTGTAAAGTGAGCTATAAGAGCTACCTCAGAACCTGGAGAGAATGATAAAAATGCAGGAGCACTGAAGATTTCTAATTGGAGCACAGGAAACTCTCAAATAAACGTAACAAGAGAGAACAAATATTAGTATTCTGCAGTGACCTAGGTCTTTTTTTTTTTTTTTAATTCTCACTTAAGGATATCTTTGCATTGATTTTTAGGGAGAGTGGAAGAGAGAGGGAAAGACAGAGAGAGAAATATCCATGTGAGAGACATACATCGATTATTGCCTCCTGCACAAGCCCTGACCAGGGTCTGGGCCTGGGAGGAGCCTGCAACTGAGGTACATGCCCTTGACCAGAATCGAACCTGGGACCCTTTGGTCCACAGGCCAATGCTCTATCCACTGAGCCAAAGTGGTCGGCAAACTGTGGCTCGCGAGCCACATGCAGCTCACAAACCACGGTTTGCCACTCTATTGACTAATGAGTTTGCCGACCACTGGGATAGGGGCTTAATCACGAGGAACAACAACAGCCTGTAATTATTGGTCAGTGGTTGGCAAACTCATTTGTCAACAGAGCAGCAAACCGCGGCTCACGAGTCGCAGTTTGCCGACCACTGGGCTAGGGCATGACCTAGGTCTTAATTACACAGTTTGAATTGAGTTTCATTTATAACTAGAGGCCCAGTGCACAAAATTCATGCACTGGTAGGGTCCCTAGCAGCTGCCGGCTGCCAGGTGGGGCCTCCCTCTCTTCTCCTGGCCGGCCCTGCCCTCTGGTCAAACTCCTGGACAACCTCCCTGTCCAGGGGATAATTTGTATACTACGCTTTTATTATGAAGGATACCCTTACCACAAACTGTCTCAGGTTGACTATAGCCATGCTTTCTACATCAATACAAGTGAGATCTATGAGTCTAACCTGTGTCTATTATAGTCTGAATATGTACGACACCAAACCCTCTTCCCTGCACATTTTTTTTTAACAGAGGGGTTTTCGAAGAAGTGAAGGAGCTTTCAAAATTTGTGTTTGGGGATACCAAATTTAAACTTATACTTCCTTCACTTTGAACTTCCAAATGCTGAGAACATTGTTGATTCAAAGAAAAAGAGACATGTAGTATTAATTAATCTGAGGAAACTTATTTCCATTCTGATCACTGGGCAGAATTAATTCAACTTTTCCTTATTAGATACTCAGCCATGTTTTATTTCAGAGGTGAAGCTACATTACTGTTGAGCATAATGCTCAGTAGCAGCTTGTTACCTACCCTCAATTAGAATAAAATTTCTTTGTAATGAGTAAAGTTTTGCCACATATGTTGATTCACCTCATTGCTGTTATTGTTTTACAAGCTCGAACAATCTGGAGGCAGTTCCAGTGGTCAGGTAAACTTCTCGTATTTTCAAAGGACATGTTCATCATTTTAAAAGTTTGCAATTGTCTGCAATCACTGACATCATGTTTCTTCTTACAGAGATTTAGCTTTTACCCACCCCAAGGACTACCATTTTTTCCTCAGATCCCCTTTTTCCCACCTCCACAACTGCCCCCAGTAAGTATGGATTTGGGAAATCTCAAATTGTGAAGAATATTTATTAGTTGGATGATCATGATAAAAATTTCCAAATTTTAATAGAGAAATGTGAAGCTTTCAAGGTTGCCAGGCATCAGCTACTCACACTCCCCTCCCCACATAGCTTGTGATGGAGTGTGACAAGGGACCATCAAACTTCCCCCCAAATCTTCAGTGGCTCCTCCTCTTGCCATCAAGAACCAGAGGTCCTCAAACTTTTTAAACAGGGGGCCAGTTCACTGTCCCTCAGACCATTGGAGGGCCAGACTATAGTTTAAAAAAAAACAAACTATGAACAAATTCCTATGCGCACTGCGGGCCCGGGATGAGTCAGCTGCTAAGCAGGACAGGCAGCCGCACCCAGCGGGCCGGATAAATGTCCTCGGCGGGCCCATGTGGCCCGCGGGCCATAGTTTGAGGACCCCTGAGACGCTAGTTACTCTCCACGAAGAGAACACTAACCTCTTTCTATAAGACCCATTCTTTTTCTTAATCACCTTATTGCTTCCCCCCCCCCCCCCCCCCCCCGCTACAAAGTTGTTTTTCCAGCTTTCCCTAAGTTTTTCTCACAGGTCAAACAATGTAATTGGTTTGCTCTTCTTATTTGACCCTCTCTCATCTTTCTAATATCTGAATTCTTATAACACTTTTTAATAAAGGTCAGAACAATGCTAAATACATAGTAGAATTGCCTTTATTCTGTATGTAATACTTTTATTGACACAAACAGCATTCATTCAGTTAATATTTACTGAGTGTCTATTATCTAATGGGGTCTATAGTGAGGGTTGAAAATACAAAAAAAGTATAAGTTCACAGTCTGATGAGGAAGAGAAATTCATAAATGAAAAAAAACACTGTGATTTGATAAGTGCGTCTAGATGCAAATGCAAAGCTGACTTAGGCTGTGGATCAAATACTTCATTCACAGGGAGATGGTATCTGAGCCAGGATGAGAAGTGGGTGAGGCAGAGGGAACCGCAAGGGCTTGGGACAGACCTAAGAAAGACTTTTCAATTTGGGGAAAGAATGTCCAGTACAATGGGGCTGCAACACAGGTTGGAAACGTTAAATGTGGACAGTATTTAAGCAATGATGTTTTGGAAAGTTCACACAAATTTTAAAATAGCATCTTGCTTAACATCTATCTTGTTTATCACCTAAAAATATGTTTAAAGCATAAATACGATTTTGTATAATTGTTTTTATATCTAAATATAACAAACACCTTCCCTTTGCTGGTATTTAATCTCAAATGGTTTACTTCTCAACTTCAAGTAGGCTTTTGGAAATTTGCCACCGAAGTTACAGTCCTCACTGGAACATTCTTTTAAAACATTTTCACATGTCCTAACCGAATCTTAGCCACTAAATTTCTAAGTACTTACATTTTAATTAATTGCTAATTGTTTTTATTCTAGTCAAATCTAGGTGCATTGTTCCCCTTTCTGGGCTGACATTCAGATTTGTTTTAAATTAATACAAAATTCTAAAGTCTTGGTTTAGAATATAGGAATCTCTATATAAAATTATAGAGATGATGTCTATATAATCTCTATTATTAAATTACGTGTAAATCTATATAAAAAAAAATCACTAGTATTTGAAATGGAAACTCTTTCTTCCACCAGGTGGCAGAATAGTATTAACTATCAGGCAGTTTCCCATTGCCACATTTTCTCCTAATAATAGATTTTAGTGGCTGTGCTTATGGGGTAGATTAAAATTGCCATGATTTGAAGAGGGAAGATTTATTTGTGTCCTCTTCCTATATGAAATGGCTGAACAGGAAAAAAAATTAGGCAAAGAATGAACTGTAGAGAAACTGATAGATTTGCAAGAATTATCAACATGTAGAACAGATTTCTGGGCTTTAGCTTTGACTAAGCAAAATAAGCATACCTCTTGAAAGAAAAAAATTATGAAGATTTAGAATCTAACCTCCACCAATTAGAAGGTGGGCTCTCTGAGAGCACATAATTGCTCCATAATTACTGGATGGATGGATGACTGGATGGATGAGTAAATAAATGCATAAGTGAGAAAAAAGCCAAAACAAAATGTTCACATTTTATTTTATCACAACTCACTTTTTTCTTTTTTTTTTTCTTTTTTTTTTTTTTTTTTTTTTTGTAGATTCCAATTCCTCTTCCTTTTCCTTTTCCATATAATCCAAATCAGGTAATTATACTTAAAGTTCCCTTTTAAAACGTATTTAAATGAATACAAAACTTGAAAATTATTTCAATTTAATCAGAGGAGAATTTGATACCGGAATAATGGTTATTATTCTCTTACAGGGATCATTAGTTATTGATACTTGGTCTTACTTGAGTCCTTTAATGTACAAATCTCGCATACTCTTGAAAACTGAACTATCTAAGACCTGACATTTTCTTGATGTAGAGGGAACTAGGAGACCAGTAGAAAAAGCACTTGAAGTCAACCTGGGAATGCAAGCTCTGCCATTTAGTACCTTGGAGTAATCTCAAACTCCTTTTGTTGCCGGTGGGGAGAGGTCTTCATCTCCACCGGTTGCTAGTGGGAGTGGGCTTCTTGGGATATCCCCAGAAAAGGAATTTTCTGAGACTCGTACGGGAGGATGAGGTTTGTAGAAAGCTTTATTTCCGTGGAATCAAACCCCAGAGTTTTGAAGGTCTCATTTCCTTTCATCCCCTGCAAGGAAGAAGGGGAGCTGTGGCTATAGCACAGCAGAATTAAGAGCCAGAGTCCACAGTTCCGCTCCCTGTTGGAGCACAGGTCCAGTCCGGCGTCAGGCCAGCTGAGTTTGTTCCCCTCTGCAGTCCATCAGTCCATTGCATGTAGGGTCCTCGGGCCACATGGCTATGAAGAAAACACAGGCAGGAGCAAAGCCAAAGGAACCAGAGAACCAAGAGAAAGCTAAGCACCAAGAGCCAAGAGCACTAGTTCCTTTGTCTGGGGCAGTGGTCGGCAAACTCATTAGTCAGCAGAGCCAAATATCAACAGTACAACGATTGACATTTCTTTTGAGAGCCAAATTTTTTAAACTTACACTTCTTCTAACGCCACTTCTTCAAAATACACTCGCCCAGGCCGTGGTATTTTGTGGAAGAGCCACACTCAAGGGGCCAAAGAGCCACATGTGGCTTGCGAGCCGCAGTTTGCCGACCACTGGTCTAGGGGTTATGTATTCCCAAATTTTGGCAGGCTTGCAGTGGTCCTGCCCACTCTGGCCAATCCATGGTTCCCCAGGCTAGATTGACAGGCAAGTACTTTCCCTATGTTACCCCAACTCACTGCACTATGCCCATCTTCCCCTTTGTCCAGTCCCTTCCCCCAGGAAGCTGCCGGGAATGGGCGGTGGTTCCTGGGGAGTGTAAAGTTGCAGCTCCCTGTTGAAGCTGCCCAAATGACCACGCCTATAATATCTGACATCCCTTTTGCCTCTTTCCTGTTATTAATAATTAACTAGCTAACCATATCACTTTGAGCCTTACTTTCTTGAAATAGTAAAAATTATTTATAAAGTCCATTTTACCTCTTAAATTTTATGCTTACATTTGCCATTAGTGGAAGGAAAATACATTCTTATTAAAATGGAATATGTTCTAGAAGCCTTTGAACTAAATTTAAGGTTATGGTCATGGTATAAAGGATTATTTAAATTTTACTTTTGAAGGGATTGTGTTGAATGAGGAATAATTACAAATGATGACTGACTCATTCACAAATCAAAAAATAAGTTGTGTACATAACAGCAATCTTTCCTAAAATCATAGGGAATGACATTAAAGTTTTCTTTCATAAAGAAGTAATCCCAAAATATAGCCTTTTCCCAACCCAGTAAGATGATCTTCCCTAAAAGTCCCTACTACATCTGGAGCTCACAAAAGAAAATGGGGGAGTTGGCTATGGGGATTTACTTAAAATATTAGTGAATATGAATTTCAATGACATAATTTTAGTAATGCTAAGAATTCTAAAAAGCATATTTTCATTTAATCAAGCTAATATAAAATGTATAACATAAAAAAGATAAAATGCTGAATTACACCTCAATTATTTGATTGTTTCCTTTATTTTAGGTCCTGCCACCTAATATCATTATAGCGGTAAATATATTCTAGCTTGTTAATCCATAAAGTTTATAACAATACCAGGGGCCCAGTGCACGAATTCGTGCACCTTGAAAGGAACTGTGGGCCACAAGGCTGTGGTGGGCACAGACACAGGTCTTGGCCCATACTCCATGCCCCTGCCTGGCCTCTCCCACCGCAGTCCCTGGTCCCGTCTGCCGGCAGCCCTGCTCCCACCACCAATCCCACATGCTGACAGCACCAGCCCCGCTCGCACCCGCTGACAGCGCAGAGCAATTAGGGCCAGCGCCGTCAGCAGTGCAAGCGGTGGCTGCTGCCCCAATTGCCCCTCAGGAGCAGGGGGAGGTGGAGAAGCCCTCAGGGACACTCACAGTGGATGCGAGCGGTGGCTCTGGCGCCGGCAGTGGTTGCGAGCGGGGCCAGCGATGGCAGCAGGTGCGAGCACCCAGCAGGACCGCGGCACGCGGGAGCAAAGAATTTCCAATAACCACCAGAGGCTTGCCCCAATGACAGCAACCAGCCTTGGTCTGGCGCCCCCACTCACCTGCTCCACCATCCCACCGCGGCCAATGCCTGCCATGTTCCGTGCTCTGCCGCCTGCTGCTGACGCCCACCACGTTCCGTGCGCACCCCGTGGTCAGCGCACATCGTAACGACTGGTTGTTCAGTTGTTCTGCTGTTTGGTCTATTTGCATATTAGGGTTATCATACCTAATAATAGACAAACATGTAAATTGACCGTACCTCCGCTACACCCACAGCCAATCAGAGTATGCAAATTAACCCAACAAAGATGAAGTTAATTTGCATATGCAGGCACCCAGCAGCCTGGGTCCTGGGAACTTTCTCAGAACCCAGGTAGGCCTAGCGTGGGTCCTGAGCAACCTGGGAAGGGCCTGAGCCAGGGGGCTCCTGGGCAGGGGCGGAGCCGGGTGATCAGAGGAAGCTGGGGGGCCCCTGCCCAGGCTCCAAGCTTTGGCCAGAGGCTTGGGGCCTGGGCAGGGGCAGAGCCCGCGATCGGAGGGAGCTGGGGGGCCCCTGCCAAGGCCCGAGGCTTTAGGCCTTGGCAGGGGTGGAGCCGGAGATCGGAGGCGATAGGTGTGAACTACAGAGGAAACACCTTTTCTGACCACTCATTGGCTAAGCTCCCTGTATGCCACTGGTAATATTCTTAGTAACTTGGGTATAAGAATCTAAAAAGGTGATCTAGGGCTTTTCCACCACACTCCTAGGGAAAAAAATGAAGGTCCACTACTGGAGGGCTAAGAAATGTCATATCCTGCCCTAGGTGGTTTGGCTCAGTAGATAATGCCTAGGCTTGCCGAATGCAGAGTCCAGGTTCAATTCTGATCAAGGGCATGTACCTAGGTTGCAGGCTTCTCCCTGGCTAGGGCCCAGGTCAGGGCTCATGCAGGAGGCAACCAATCAAAGTGTTCCTCTCACTTTGATGTTTCTCTCTGTCTTTCCCTTTCTCTTCCACATTCTCTAAAAATCAATGAAAACATATCCTCAGGTGAGGAAAAAAAAAAAAAAACAAAGAAAGAAACGTCATATCCTATGAAAGACACATCTTGAAAATTCCTAAAGAAAGTTGTCATTTTTTCATGGTGAAGGGACTGGAGTCCGTGTTGATGAAAACACCTTGGTGGCTGCGGTGACTGGCAGTGGCTGTAGCAGCGGGGTGATGGGGCTGGTGCCTTTCCTTGATCAGCCCGGTTGCCTCCCACAAAGGGAGGCCAGACTGCGGCTTAGGCCCGCTCCCCGTCAGTAGGACATCCCCTGAGGGCTCCCAGTATGTGAGAGTAGGCAGGCTGGGCTGAGGGACTCCCCCCCCTCCCCCAGTGCACGAATTTCATGCACCGGACCCCTAGTATATATATAGATTACATTCAATACCCTACATATGATGAGCCACTTCATCATGAAAATTAATATCTTTAATATTCCAATTCATTTGGAAATTAAATAAAGCATGACTATTAAATTCAAAAACAAAAAAACATTCTCAATGCCTGCAAATAGTTCTACATTTACTCAATTAATCCAAACTATAAATCAACAAAACAATCTCATCTCTTATTGATGAGGGTGAAAGTGAAGAGTCATTAAGACTAAATAGTTACAGAATAAGTTGCTTTAGAAGAGGTAAAACAGACTTCTTCTAACAAAGCATTAGCATAAATACATTAAAGATTATCAAGTCTAAATCCCAACAGATAATTTTTTCACTGAATTGCACATCATTCAACTTTTTTAAGGAGGCCTTTTATTGATACAATAAGTTATTCAAAATCTTAGTTTACAGATACACAGGATAAATACATAATTACAAAAAAGATATTAAAAAATTCTATGTCCTGGTCTAAAAAATACTTTTCACCCTTAAACATTTTCTGAAATCAAGACACATCCCACAGCAGATACTAGATTTCATCTAGAATCTCCTTTTTCTTCAAAATGCTCTCATTAACTAAATGGTGCATTTTACAATTATGGTACCTTAGAATCAGGGACATGCAGTATTTTGTAATAATGTCAGAAAGTTGGGCCTAAATTATAAGATAAAATTTCCAGGATCCTTCAATATAGACTATTTAAAGTCTACCATCTTGAAGAATATTGAAGTGTCCCAGAAACTTTAAGGTCAAACAGGTAGTTCTGAGCCCACCTCAATAAGAACCTAAGTCTTTTGAGTTCAAATACCTAAGTGCTCTTCCCATAATCCATTCTATTTAAGCAGCATTACTATTACTGTCTAACTCCAAAAGGAAAAAAAAAAAAATTCTGGCATATTTCTAACTAAAAGTTTTTAAGAAACTACCTTCAATGACTAATTATTGGTAATTACAAAAATCAGCAAGTTATTACAAAAATTAGTAAGTTCATCTTTCCATCAAAACATGTCTAAAAGAGCACTGGCCTGTGATCTGAAAGTCTAAATTCTAATCTCATTGCTACAATTATCTACATGACCTTGGATAAATGTGCTAGTATGTATTTGGCTCCAAGGTCCCCTCCAGTGAAAATATTGACTCCTCAGACACATGACTCATTCAATTTACCTAGATCTGAACTCTTAATACCTATTTATATTTTGTTTTTCTGAATTTTTTTAAAGCACTGCTGGCCACAACCCATCCTGGAAAGAATCCTGACAGAATAATTTAAAGAAACTGCCATATCTTCATGGTCATAATTTTTTTTTCTCCCAGTGATCCTAGTTAAGTCAGAGAGCAGGAAAAAGCATCCTAAGAGAACAAACGATACTCAGGTCAAGAACAAGTCAAGACAGTGCTGAACCTGGCAGCGTTGCCTTGTTGGTCAAAAGGTCAATGGTCTTTGAGCAAGCTGCCAGCCTCTTAAAACAGAAGGACCATGTGAAAGCTACAAAGCAATACTTTTCCAGTTAAACTGGTTGTCTAAGCAAACCCTTGGTGCAAAGTACTCAGAGTTGTCCTAAAATGTCGGTTCCAGTATCATTCACACAGGGAATTTGCGTAATATAAGTCAGCACTTGTATGGAAGTGTACACAGTGAGTTTATTAACCATTCACATCAATTTTCTATGTTTTAGATATAGTAAATACAGTTACAAGGCAGTTACAGGAAAATAGTTCTGTGAATTAAGGAGATTTATTTTTTATTGTTCAGGGTTTTTTTCTGTTTATTAGCACCAACAGTATTAAGTGAAACAAGCAAGTCACTAGATAGCCAAGATATTAAACTGTTTCTGGTATTACAAGTGACTTTTTTTTTTAAACCAATTTCTCCACTTTTTTATTATAGTTGACAGAATTAAGATAATTTGAACCTAGATATTGCATATTCATTTAAAAATCTTACATCATGCAAATAAAAAACTAAGCAGTAAAAATGAATTAATTTTTCATTAAAAACATTTTCATATAGAAAATATTTTAACTTATATATATACTAAGTTAAAGATAAATCCATTATAGCAATGATCATTGATTTTTTTTTCTCTCACAGTTAATCAGTTCTATTTTGAACCAACTCCTGGTAAGTTCATATTAATTTTTAAGCTATTATAAACTAAAAATCTACTTAATACATTTAAGATAATATTTCCTTATTTTTTTATTTTTAGGGGTTACTTGGGGTAAGGCTTCATTTCTATGATTATACTGATAAAAGTAAGTTATATTTAACCTCAGAAAAGGTAAGCATATTCTTGAGAACCATAAAAACATATGGCAGAATCAAACCCAACTGATCTACCCAAATTGGAGCTCATGAATTATAAACTCAATTTCCTCCAAGATCTTTAGATCTTAATTTCTGCAGGACTAAAAAGGTATTCTTTTCATAATGCCCATGGTATTTAACAAAATTTCCTTTTACAGAAATATATGCAATATTAGGTTAAGAAATTTCAATCAGTGAAAAAGAAAAAAAAAAAGCAATTTCAATCAGTAAATTTTACCTCAAGCATATTGTTGTCCTGTGGACAATTAAGTCAGCAGTAAGCAAAGCCTGCTGTGAAATTACCAAACCTCGGAATGCCCGATGGCAAGGCAGCACCTCTCCTTAACACACGAGCATCAGCTCGCTGGGTGGAAAGGCTGCAAACCTTGAGACTCCACTTTGAGTCTCACCCAAGTTTGCTTCATTTAAAATATTTACAAAAAACAGAGACCAAAAAGGTGTATCCCTTTTGTAAATATCTGAATTAATGTTAATTAAAATTATATACAGTATTAAGCTACCTAGAGAGAATTCTATGAGTCAAAATACGCTCAATTCCAATCTTGAGAAAGGAATTGGATTTCACCCAAGTTTTATTCTAACAAGTGTCACTGCCCTAGAGTGCTTATTGTTTCCTACCACTTTTTTGTTGTTGTTAAGTGTCGGTGTCCCTCGTTCGGGCGTCATAATGCCGGGGTTCTTTTCCCAGCCTTACATAGGATTCAGCATTCTAGAGAAAGGGGCTGCGAGTAGATGATTAAAGAGTCCGGAGACTAAAGATAATTTTGAAAGGCATTGGGGAGGTCAGAGGATCAGGAGCTAAAGCAGCCATGGGCAAACTACGGCCCGTGGGCCGGATCCGGCCCGTTCGGCTGTTCTATCCGGCCCGTGGAGCCGAAAGAGCGGAGGGTTCTCTTGCTCTCCCCTCCGCTCCTTTACTTTGAATTTATATTAGTTCACACAAACACTCCATCCATGCTTTTGTTCCGGCCCTCCGGTCCAGTTTAAGAACCCATTGTGGCCCTCGAGTCAAAAAGTTTGCCCACCCCTGAGCTAAAGACTCTCCTTGTCTAGGAACCCATGGTATTTATTAAACACAATTTGTCCTAAGACAAGGTGGAGATATACATTTCAAAGGGTAAGGTTACAGAAGCATTGTCAGTTTGGGGAATAGCCTACAGCTGTTCAGGTGTTTGGCCAACAGGAGGCAATAAAATGCCCTGAGCTGTCTGGCAGTTAACAATCCTATTCAGGTTTGGGGGAAGTGCTGCTTAGCCGTTTCCAACAGGTAAATTACATATGTGGCTCACCCTTGTTGAGCCGCCCAAGCTTCACCAACCTTTTGATGGAACTCTTGTAATTATTACATGCTGGAATTGGTTCCCGGCATTAAGCCTCACCCGAGGATATTTTTTCATTGATTTTTTTAAAGAGAGTGGAAGGCAGGGGGAGAGGCAGAGAGGGAGAGAAACATCAATGTGAGAGAGACACATGGATTGGTTGCCTCCTTCATGGATTGGGCCTAACCAGGACTGGAGATCAATGCAACCAAGGTCCGTGTCCTTGAGCAAGCTGATGTTCTATCCCGAGCCAAACTGGCTAAGGCTCCTACCACTTTTAATGTTCTATTCCCTGAGCCAAACTGGCTAAGGCTCCTACCACTTTTAATATTCTTATCAGGCCATCAGGAGCCAAGTGGGAGGAATTAAGTCTGTGTTGCAGAAAAGACAATTGAGGACTCAATGTATCAGCATTTAGGTATAATAGAATCACATTATTCTCTACCTCCTAATATACAAGATTATACCAATACTAACCCATCAGCAATAAAATAAGCCTAATATGGGAGACGTGGGTAGAGGTGAAGAAGAAATTATGGCAAAAACTATTATAATAACTATAATCTGTATCATTTATTTTTTCAGTAATAATTCTCTCACTACTATACCAAAAGTTATATAAGGTTAGTGAAATCTCCTTTCTAGCATTATTATACATTTTCAGTATTTTTATCTTAAGAGTTTAATAGCTTCAGATTGTGGATGTATTGGTAAATTAATAATATAATAGAAGTAGATGTAAAAAATCAAATTAATACAAATGATTTCTTCAAAGTATGTATTTTAAAATCAGTTTGTTAAAACTTCACATATGCCAATCACCTAAGTCCTTATACTGTAAGACAACGTAGCATTTAGCCTCTAAACGTGGTTAGAATTTTCAAGTTCCCTCTTTAGCTACCAAATATTTAGATTTTTAGATAGTTATGCTCTTATGTAAGTTTAGCATATGCTTCCATTTGAGTTTAAAATGCTTTCTAATCTCAAGAATACCTGCTGGCAAGACAAACACTAATTATCCTTAGGTTAATCCTTAGATATTATGAAATAAATTGCTTTTGGGCCAAATTATGCAACCCATTTCAACAATGCTAGTCAAATCAGATATGGCCTTTAATTTTAAGTCACAAACCGTAACTATATTACATCTGGGTAACATTACTGTTAGGTAACAGATAATCTTCCAAACTGCATACTTAACGTAACAAATCACAAAAGCTTCCTAACCTTAGTTGGGAATATGGTAGACAGAGAGTAAGTTTTGAACCAGGCAGACCAGGATTCAAATCCTAGTTCTATCCCTTAGTGAATAAACCTGGGGCACCCTTTCTAAATACCATTTTCATCTGTGAAATGGGAATAATATTACCTAACTTCACAGGACTGTTGTGAGGATTAAGTGATATAGTGTAGATTCGATCACTGGCATCTACTATTACTATTTATTTAAATGTCTCTAAAAAACAAAAATATTCCTTATATCTAAAATTTAAAAAAGCAAAATACACAGCCAAGATTGCTTAGTAATATAGGAGTAGATATTCCTTCAGAAATGTCTTAAACTAAAATTTTAATCTGGTCTTTACTATAGATGGTGCTGGATACTCAGTTATCAGAAGATTATCTACTTAGAACCTATCTATAATTTATAGTAGCAGTTTTATCTTTTCTCAAACTTTGTAAATGTTCCAGTGAAAACTCCACAGTGCCACAAAGAATTTCTCTGTAGACCATGTGCTTTAGTAATTCTTTAAATAAATAAAGTTTTAATATAACCTAGTATCTTTACTAATGTCAGTTTAAATGTATCAAAACTGTTTAATAGCCCTGGCTGGTATGGCTCATTTGGCTGGGTGTCATCCTGTGCACTAAAAAGTTGCCAGTTCAATTCCCACACAGGGCGGGTTGCAGGCTCTATCCTCAGTGGGGGACATGCTGAGAAGCCTGGATTGATGTTTTGCTTTCACATCGATATTTCGCTCTACCTTCCTCTCTTCTCTAAAAAAAAAAAAAAATCTTTAAAAACAACAAAACACTATTAAACATAAGTAAATGCCATTTCTTGAGGAAATTGATCAAACTTTCTCAAGAACTTTTGTAAGCCATTTCAATTTAGAGAATTCTATATAGTGCCAGAAAGAAGCAATTCCTTCCTGCCAAACAGTAAAAGAATCAGACTCTTTCATGCTGGGCGCAGGTCATCCTATCCCTCATCGATGAGAATGTCATCCTTTTCAGGCACATCGATGAGAATGTCATCCTTTTCACCCTTATTACATACCCAGTGACCAGGATTTTATGGATTTTAGAAAATTAATACCGTACATAAACCTTATAACTCTTCCAGGGGGGGTGCAAGGCAAACATCTGGAAACCAAACATTCTAATGTTTCTCAGCAAAACTGACAGTCACACTCGAGGAGAAAAAGCTTCCTGTCAGTCAGATCAGTCCAGTTTTACCACCAAAGGAGTTTTGACACTAAATCGGGGAGGGGGGAGGATCCCAAACCTTGTGATTTACCTGAGCCCTAGTTCTGTCCATTAGCTACAGAGTAAGCCTAATACTGTTTTCAAATGTCTTAGGCAGCAGGGGGTGGGGGGAGGGCGGGTATCCGGCCCATGGGCCACATAAGGCCTGCGAAATCATTTGGTCTGGCCCTGCCAAGGCAAACGCAGGTGGGACTTGAAATTCAATAAATCTAGGAGCTTTTTCCATAGCAACATAAATTTAGATTAAGCAAAGGATGTTATAAATATCCAAATGGACTTTGGCAGAAAAAAAGGGTTCCCCGCCCCTGGTCTAAAGAAAAGACAACAACCATGTCTCTACCCCTAAACCTCCTTTCTGTCAAACGCCCATTTGTAGCCAACTGGAATGAAGATGGAATTGAGACAGACCCTTCAGGTTGGCAGGAGTTGGTATCATGGGACAAAGCAGTGTTGTTTTCTTCCCTCCTCCCTGCTCCCAAGAGCATCCAAAACACCATCTCTTTTCCTTTTCTCTGGGAATTATATTAACATTGAGTCCCTCAAAAGCCTATTTCAATCCTTAATATGCCTAACCTAGCAAAAGCACTGACCCCCCAAAGACTTCCCTCTGTCTGTCTGACTTCAGTTCCTTTTTAACATCTATTTTAATGCATTTATAACATGCAGTTACAGTAGAGTAAAATAAATATACATATTAAATCAAATTACTAATGTCCTGGACATATTTTTTAAAATACATTTTTATTGATTTCAGAGAGGAAGGGAGAGGGAGATAGAAACATCAATGATGGGAGAGAATCATTGATCAGCTGCCTCCTGTATGCCCACACTGGGGATTGAGTCTGCAATGCGGGCCATGTGCCCTGACCGGGAATCAAACCCTGACCTCCTGGTTCATAGGTTGATGCTCAACCACTGAGCCACACTGGCCAGGCTGGACATATTTTTACTTCAAAATTTTTCAAAATGAGAACATGAGCTCTTATTTATTGATCTTACTTAACTAAAAGAGGGCTGAAATTTCCTCATAAAACTGAAGGCTCTAAAGACAAGAATAAAGCTTCCATTTTTTAAAATCAGCTTCAGCAAGATCATGTAAAGCAAGATGTAAAGCCAATAACTAAAAGGTAACTCAGATTGCATGATGGTGGTGCTCCTCCTAAAGGAGCTTGATTGGCAGGAACACCCTTCAGACCACAGAAGAGCAAGGGGAATGGAAAACAAAACAAAACTGACAAACAAGAACCAGATGGAAAGCAGAAGTCAGGGCTCATCAGAAATTTATCTTTATTCAGATTACAATTCTTCAGAGCATCAAAGCTGTTTAAATTTGGCTAAAAGCATGCTTAAATAGAATATATATAAAATATGATTGTTTATATTTCTTTTGACTGGAAAGCAGAAAATACCATGTTATATTTCACCATATTTACTAATTTTATTCTGATGTAAAACATTCTAAATGAAAAAAAATCGTTTTAAAAGTGAATAAAATAATTTCCACGTTACCAACCCTGCTTGCTCATTTGGGTTCTGGGATGTTGCCTTCTTTGCAGTACATGCTCCTCTGTTGGCCTTTGGCTTGCATGAGGCTGTGAGCTACAATCCATGGCAGTCAGTTTCAGAGTCCTCACTCCAGTGTGCATCTCGTTTCTCTGCCACAAGTTTGATGAATTGAGAGTGACTAGCATAAAGCTTGAGTTTATCACTGATGTCCACCCACTTCACTTTTCCAGCATCATCTCCAGCTTCAAGGGTGAGGTTATCCATTATCTCACCTGGTTACCAAAGAAAAAACATCACCAAGAAAAAGCAATTCATTTATTTTTCAGCATAACTGTATCTTCAAGTATTCTTACTAAAAGTAAGTAAACAATCATCGTCTTAAGTGGCCAAGTGAATTAAAAACTAGGATATTCCAAATTTTCCAAATGCCCATATTTTAAACAGGTTTCTAAATTTTAAGGGGAGGTACCAGTAAGATAGCTTTTCTCTTTAGAAAGTAAGAGTATTATCCTAAAATAAAATTCATACTAAATAAGCATGAAACCCTGTATCAAAATAAATTCCAGAGAAATTAGGGATTTAAATGTAAAAAAAAAAAAAATTACTGGTGACTTGTTTTATAGTCTTAGGGTAACTGGACTTTTCTAAGTATGACACCAAATAAAAAACCATAAAAGAAAATATTTATCAATTACATTAATAAATTAAAAATAAGTGCTCTCACCTAGAGGTTTCCCCCACTTTGCTTTCTCCCACATCCCTAATCTATAACCAACAAATTTCATGTAATCCACTTACAACTCCTCTTTTGATAGTAATGTATGAAACAGTGCAAAACTGCCATTTTCCCAGAGCATTTTTTCAACCCGCTGAGACTTTGCTTCCTGGCAATTGTTGACAGTTTGACTCAGATAAACTCACAAAAATTCTCCACAGGTTTGAATAATGTTTATGTTGACACACACTTGTTATAAAATTATTTCAAACAATAAGACAGATATAAATCCCATTTCTTTTATCTTAGCCATACTTCCTACCCAAATCTCCAGTTGCTTTTGTTTTTTATTTTATACAAATAGACTCACACTATACAATTTAATAACTTTAAGGCACATAATTTTAGTCCATAAATTCAATCTTAATTTTATGTACTATCAGTGGATTAAAGAAAATACTTTTAAGGCTTTCTTTTTTGTTGTTGTTGCTAATCCTCACCTGAGGATATTTTTCTATTGACTTATTTTTTGTAGGGAAAGTGGAAGGGAGGGGGAGAGACAAAGAGAGAGAAACATCAATGTGAGAGAGACACATTGATTGGCTGCCTCCCACACCAGGGCTGGTGATAGAGCCTGCAACTGAGGTATGTACCCTTGACCAGAATCAAACCTGGGACCCTTCAGTCCGCAGGCTGATGCTCTATCCACTGAGCCAAACGAGCTGGGGCAAGGCTTTCTTCTATGTATTCTTTTAATATCAACTATTTTAAATATAACCCCATAGTTAGTAGTTGATTGGCTTAAGTTACTAAAATATTCCAGATTTAATTGTGCCTTAGTAGGCTGCTGGACTTAGACTGATCCTCTAACCCAGTCAGTTTAATAAACATAAGTAAAATTACCTGTTTCATCATGGTAGTTCACAGCTTCTGTCTCCATCCATGCATTATCAGTGTTCCGAGGATCATCAACATATCCCTTATATATCTATTTTTAAAAGGAGGCAGACAAAAAAAATAGTGTAGGGTGAAACAGGAATGGGTAGAGCAGAAGCGTGTTACTGTCATTAAAATCAGCAATGTAAATATCCTGTTCCAAAGAAATGTGCATATAATTAACATAACTGTTCACTTAAAGTGGTTAAGAAGGTAAATTATGTGTTTTTTACCACAATAAAAAAATAAACATAAATACCATAACATCTTTAATATAGCATTCCTTATGCTTATTTTAAATTTCCCAAAGAACAATATTCTCAAGAACCTTTGAGGCAACTTTAAAATTCACAAAACCCTCAACATCTCAGATTCTAATTTCAAAATTTAGTAACAATAATATTTGGGCCATATGGTTTTTTTAAATGTCTTTATAATTTAAGTATCTGTTAAATGAGATATATAAGTAAAGTTAGTAAAGACTAATATTTAAACTATTAATACATGAAAAGATTTGGATCTAGCTATCTAACACAAATGTGAACTGGATGATAAGATAAATAATTAAGAAATCCTAATTCTAAAAAGAAAACAAAGCAATAAAAAAAAAGCCAACCAAAAAAAAGAAAATCGGTCCTTTTCCTTATTATTAGTGTACATATACCTTATAAGGTGATTTTTAAATTTTTACAAAGGATATGTAGACAAAACAGACATGTGATTTAAATGGTTATAAACCAGAGGAACTCTGAACAACATAATTTCAAATGTAAATGTCCTTTCAAAAGAGCTGAATTCATGCAAAAAAAATTTAATGTTTTCTGTTGGATGGGTGAGCTCTGTATTACATTAGCTCATACCTAGTCTGAACAAAAACTAACAGAAAAAAATGTATTATAATAAACTAGAGGCCCAGTGCACAAAATTTGTCACAGGTAGGGTCCCTAGGTCTGGCTAGCAATCAGGGCCAATTGGGGCCTTCCTTCTGGCTGCCAGCCGGGGCCTTCCTTCCGACTGCTGACTGGGGCCTTCCTTCATTCCACGCCACCCCGTGGTGGTCAGCACACGTCATAGAGAGCGATCGAACTCCCGGTCTCCTGGTCGAACTCCCTCAGGGACACTTTGCATATTAGCCTTTTATATATATAGATGATGTAATCGAACTAAAGTTGGGCTATAAAAAGAAATCTATTTACAGTGTAGAACTACTACAATTTTAAGTTGTTTTATGAACAGGTATTACAAACATACAATATTTCCCCTTATTCAGAGAATGATCTACCAGATTTCTAGGTGAACTTTAAGTAATTCTCACTAACGCACAGATCTAATTCCTTCCTGGGAACCACCATTTCTTACCACTAGATGTTCCTGGCTGAAGAGTTTGTGCAACTGTTCCTCTAATTTTCTTTTTTCAGCACTGGATTTCTGTAAGGAGTTGAGAGCTTCCTCACCAAATTCTCTCTTCAGTGTAGCAGTAATCTTCTCTCCTGGGTCCACCATCCCCTAAGGCCACATTTTAAAAAGAAAAAAGAAAGAAAAGTAATAAGCTTTAATTTATCCAACAAATATTTACTGAGTGATGCATGTACCTTTCCTGGTCTATCTGCCCATAAACACGATCCCTATTCTTCTGTCATATATTCTTCCCTAAACCATGTGTTTCTAGCAGAAGCAGCCTATCAGGGTATCACAGATATATTTGACTAGAGTAATTGGCCCAAGGTTAGCCTATGGTAAACTGAGCAAATCAGACTCCTTTCCAGCTAAGGAAGGAAGGCCTGGAGGCAAGAAAGAATACAGAAAGTTGATACTTTCCCCATCGTTCATTCCATTCCAGCCACACTGACCTCTTCAATGTTCCTAAGACATTGCCAGACATACTCTCATCTTAGGGACTTTGCACGTGCTATATTACTTCTGTCCAAGATGCTTTTCCCCAGATATCCACATAATTCACGCATTCACCTCCTTCAAATCTTTACTAAAGGTCTTCTCTAACCTCTCTAAAATGGCAAAATCTCAAACATGTCCTGGTCCCCTTCCTTAAAATGTATCACCTTCTAAGATACCAGTATAATTAGTTATTTATCTTATATTATCTGTCTCCCCCACTAGAGTGTGAGCACCAAGAGGACAGGGATGTTTGTTCATGTTGCTCTGTTGCATCCTCAATGTCTGCATTGTTAGACAAAATATACAGATTAGATGAATGACTCTCAAAATTATATCAGTGATAATAATTCCCTAATTGGAATTTCAAATGAGAATAAAAATATAAAATCCTATGATGAAATCATTATTGCATTTTATACTCAGTATGAGCAAAGTTTTACTACTTGGCTTGTAATAATTAGCCTAGGCTTTCATCACAGTCAGCTGAGATATTCATTTCCATTCCATTTTTATCTTACAAAGAAAAAAACATTGCAAATAGTGGTATGTGTATAAAAAGACATCCTCTTGTAAAACTATCTCCATTTAACATTAGGGCATTAAATATAAAACTTTCTGCCATACATATATACATTTCTTAAAAGCCACTTAAAATATGCCACTGGGCCCTGCCGGGATGGCTCAATGGTTGAATGTCAACCTATTAACCAGGATGTCATGGTTCAATTCCTGGTCAGGGCACATGCCTGGGTTGCAGGCTCAATCCCCAGTGTGGGGTGTGCAGGAGGCAGCCAATCAATGATTCTCTCTCATCTTTGATGTTTCTATCGCTCTTTCCCTCTCCCTTCCTCTCTAAAATCAATAAAAATATATTTTAAAAGAAATATTTATATATATATTTCTTTTTTACATATATACCACTGATATGAAGTCAAAGTACACTCTTCCTGCTGATATGGAAATTTTTAATACTGTAAGAATTATTAAGTAATAAAAATTATCTAGTTTACTATTTCTAAAGTTATCACAATTCAACAACAAAAATGCTAAAAATCTTATTTCTGAGATGGGACCCAACATTAGTGAGTACCTACTTTACAACCACTGCTCTGCCTGCTATTTCTAGTAATCCTATTAAGTAGATAAGATGATCTTTATTATAAAGATGAGGTCCAAACTCCGTTATCACTCAGCTCAAAGTGGAAAGACCAGGATATGAGCCTAGGTCTAACTTCGCAGTCCATGTTCTTTCCCAAGGGGTTCAGATTCAGACTTAGATTCTAACAGCCTTGTTGTATTGATTATCCTAGAGTTGTTACCAACAATGACACTTCATTGCAGTGATGAATGACAAAAGAATTACTAATTGAAATGGTGAGGAATGGAGGATAGGTGGAGTAGAAAAGGTCCATACACAATGATCTTGTGGTAAATAAAGCAAATAAAACTAAACAGAACTTAAATCATTAATTTGATTTAATTTTAATGCTCACCCCTGGAATTGCCCATTCTCCACAGTCTTTCCTTTTGATTGCAACAAACTGTAAGATGTTTTTTCCAGAAATGGGGTGGGTGATTTTATTTCCACTTTTATCCCTTTTCCACCTGTAAATAGTAATGTAAGATCGTAACTAATTTAGAACAAAAGCCAAGGTCCTAGCTCAAGCTTGAGTCAAAGTTATAAAGATGTATTTCTCTTTATAACAGAGTACATATAAATTTACCTCAAATCAGTTTTTACCAAAAAAACATTTTGTATTAGAAAAACGTCTACTTTCATAATGAATATTCAGAATATAAACAGTTTTTACAGTACTAAAATACAACCAAAAAAAGAAGTTTAAAAGCAAGACAGAAATTACAGGAAGGATTACAGAAGTTTGGGTGTTTTTTTTTTTTTAAGTCCACAGATCCTTTTTAAGAATTACAAGTAGTGTAAAAGATCTGGTAATATTTGCTTTTTATAGTTCACTCTGTGGTATCAGAAAAACAGATTATACGACACAGATTTAGCTGTTCTCAAAAGTAGTGCTTCTCAATCTTTATGCCCCTTTTTTATTTAAAAAATATCTCCCTCTATTCTTAGTTTAATTTTAAGTTTTGAATTGATTTGCATATGGTGTTTTTAAATAGTATCAAGGCTATGTTAATTTCGGAATGCACTTTTTCTAGCCACAGCCTCTTCCCCAGAGATATTGATAAATCTCCCCCCTTCCCCTGTCCTACCCCCACCACATTTACCTCCCTCCACCCAATTTCAAAAATTGTTCTAATAACTTTCTTAGGCAAAGAGAAAGATACTGAACTTCTAATACTAAACTAAAAAAAAAACCTACAATCTGATCATTGCTCTGCAGGAGACTCAATGAAATAAACTAGATTAGATATGTTTCCAAATTTCTTTATATAGTGGCTGACTATCATATCTCACCTATAATTCCTCCCCTGGAAGAACTGATAGTCCAGCAATGGACTAGGTGTACCAGTTAGTAATGACAGATTTTACCAAAAAAATATTTTGTATTAGAAATATGTCTACTTTTTGCAACAAACTGTAATTTCCAGAAATGGGAATTTCCCATTTCCAGAAATGGGAAAACATGATAATTTCAAGAGAAATATCAAAAGTGCTTTAAAGTAATGTCCATCGCTAGCTACACATTTCCCCATCTTTCAGGTAATTTGTGGATACCGTCCCAATAGAACTTTTATTGTTTTGAGGCAAACCATTCAGAGACCCAATTTTCCACTTCGTTTGTTTTGAAGTGCTGCTCAGAAAGTGCATGTGCCATCGATCGGAACAAGTGGTAATCTGAAGGAGCAAGGTCTGGTGAATACAGGAGGTGGGTTAATACTTCCCAGGCAAGATCTTTTTTTTTTTAAATAAACCTTTATTGTTCAGATTATTACAGGTGTTCCTCTTTTTTTTCCCCCCATAGCTCCCTCCACCTGATTCCCCACCCCACCCCATGCCCTTACCCCCCGCTGTCATCCATAGGTATAAGATTTTTGTCCAATCTCTTCCCAGACCCCTCACACCCCCTTCTCCCTGAGAATTGTCAGTCCACTCCCTTTCTATGTCCCTGATTCTATTATATTCATCAGTCCATTCTGTTCATCAGATTTTTTATTCACTTGATTTTTAGATTCACTTGTTGGTAGGTATGTATTAGTTGTCATTTTGTTGTTCATAATTTTTAGCTTTACCTTTTTCTTCTTCTTCCTCTTTCTTAAAGAATACCTTTCAGCATTTCATATAATCCTGGTTTGGTGGTGATGAACTCCTTCAGTTTTCTCTTGTCTGTGAAGCTCTTTATCTGACCTTCAATTCTGAATGATAGCTTTGCTGGGTTGAGTAATCTGGGTTGTAGGTTCTTGCTGTTCATCACTTTGAATATTTCTTGCCACTCCCGTCTGGCCTGCATAGTTTCTGTTGAGAAATCAGCTGACAGTCGTATGGGTACTCCCTTGTAAGTAACTAACTGTTTTTCTCTTGCTGATTTCAAGATTCTCTCTTTGTCTTTTGCCCTTAACATTTTAATTATGATGTGTCTTGGTGTGGTCCTCTTTAGATTCCTCTTGTTTGGGGTTCTCTGTGCTTCCAGTACTTATAAGTCTATTTCTTTCACCAGGTAGGGAAAGTTTTCTGTCATTATTTCTTCTAATAGGTTTTCAATATTTTGCTCTCTCTCTTCTTCTGACACCCCAATAATTTGGATGTTGGTACGAGAGAACCAAGATAGCGGCATAGGTAAATACCTAAACTGCTGCCTCACACAACAATTTCAAAACTACAACTAAAAGACAAAATGTCTATCACCCAGAACCATGGGAAAGCTGGCTGAGTGGAAGTTCTACAACTAGAAGGAAAGAGAAAAGAGCATTGAGACATGCACAAGTGTTGAAGAGCTGAGGTACGGAGGCGCGCGAATCAGGCTGGTGGTGGGCGACTGGGTGCGCTGCTTTTTTCAACCTGAAGGAAGACAAGCTCCTGATTACTCTGAACTCCATTTTCTGGGGAGACGCTGGGGACCCAAACTCCTATGGGGAGAAGCTGGACTGTCTGCCATCGGGTCAGAAAGTGAGGGTGGCTTTCTTCCAGAGGTGCACGCAGCAATCATTGTTTACTGCACTGGGGCGCGGGGCACGGAACGCAGGGACTTGGAAACGTGGAGACGCAGAGACGGCTGACTGGCAGCCATCGCTCTTTGACACGCCCTAGCCTAGTGACTCCCTGAGACCCCGCCCTGCACAATCTACAAACCCACCCAAGCTCCACACAGCGGCTTTTGCATATAAATGGTCTGCCCTATTGTAACTTAACTTAACAAACTGCAATTCTGGTCAGACAGCTCCAAAACCTCCAAACCCCAAGCAAAGAGGAGAAAACTGTAGTTCTCGCTGTAGCTCCTGCTGGGTGGCCTCAGACAGTAGCTGACCTGCACCCCATTGGAGATCCAGAAGCCAGTGTACCTAGTGGTCAGTGTGACACGACACCAGATTTCAACTCCTCACATCCATAAGTGACACATTCAAGAGGCAGACTCAGTGAGCACCAAAGCCCCACTGAAGCAAGTCCTGCCCCATAAGCATGTCTCCAGCACAGCAGTTCTTCCATTATAGACACAGTGGGTCCTCACAGCCAATTGGCCTGGAGGTCAATTCCTCCCAGTGTACCAACAGCAATCAAGGCTTAATTACACCAAGACTTTGCACCCAGCCCACAAAGGGGTGCACCAAGAGTGTCCACCTCAGGTGATAGGGGAGGCTGAACCACTGGTCACCTACCACAGAAAACTACTCCATCAACATAGGGAAGAAGCAAAATGTGGAGACAAAGAAACATGTCACGAATGAAAGAAATGGAGGACAGCAAACTACTGGACATAGAGTTCAAAACCACATTTATAAGGTTACTCAAGAATCTTCTAAAAACCGCTGAGAAACTTGATGAGACCTCCGAGGAGCTTAGTGAGACCTTCAAGGACCTTAATGAGAATGCCAAAAAAATGGAAAAGGACCAGTCAGAAATTAAGCATACACTGTCTGAAATAAAGAATATACAGAGCCGAAACCGGTTTGGCTCAGTGGATAGAGCGTCAGCCTGCGGACTGAAGGGTCCCGGGTTCGATTCCGGTCAAGGGCATGTACCTTGGTTGCGGGCACATCCCCAGTGGGAGGTGTGCAGGAGGCAGCTGGTCGATGTTTCTCTCTCATCGATGTTTCTGACTCTCTATCCCTCTCCCTTTCTCTCTGTAAAATATCAGTAAAATATATTTGAAAAAAAAAAAGAATATACAGAAATTCAACTGTAGATCAAAGGACACCAAGAATCCAAAGATCTGAAATATGAGGAAACAAAAAACACCCAACCAGAAAAACAAAAAGGAAAAAGAATCCAAAAATATGTAGATAGTATAAGAAGCCTTTGGGACAATTTTAAGTGTACCAACATCTGAATTACTGGGGTGCCAAGCAAGATCTTTTAATGTGTCTTTAACTGTTTTTGAAGTGTGTGATGGTGCATCATCACGAAGCAAAATTACTATGCCATGTCTTCTGGAACATTCTGGTCGTTTCACAATTAAAGCATGGTTCAAATTGATTATTTGTTGTCGGTAGTGATCAGTAGTAACGGTTTCACGTGGTTTTAGAAGCTCATAATACACCACACCTTCCCGATCCCACCAAACGCAGAGCATTGTCTTCTTTCCGAAGCGATTTGGCCTTGCAGTCGATGTTGATGGTTGACCTGGACCAACCCATGATTGGTGCATTTCGGATTTTCAAAATAAATCCACTTTTCATCGCCAGTCACAATTCAATGCAAAAAAGACTTTTTTTCGTGCCTTTGAAGCAACATTTTATGGATGACTTTTCCGTTTTCCATTTGTCTTTCGTTCAGTTGATGTGGCACCCATTTTCCTTCCTTTAAAATCTTTCCCATTGCTTGTAAATGATCAGAAATTATTTGCTGAGCAACATTTAATCTTTCTGCAAGTTGTTTTTGAGTCTGACATGCATCTTCATCCAATAATGCTTGTAATTGTTGGTCTTCAAACTTTTTTGGTTGACCTGGTTGTTCTTTGTCTTTCACATCGAAATCATCACTTTTAAAGCGTTTAAACCAGCGTTCACAAGTATCTTGAGATGGAGCATGTTCACCATAAGATTCCCGAAGTATTCAGCAGCACTTTTCTTCAAGATAAAGTAATGAATTAAAACTTTCCGCAAATGCTCTTTTTTTGGCACGAAATTCGACATTTTTAAGCGTAAAAATATCTATGATGTTAACACCTTCAGCAAATTTGACAAATGAAGTTCTGAAGCTTGTTGTCTAATACAAAATAGCATACATATCAAATTGCATATATATCAAAATATGTATAATTCCATCTACTGAACAAAATCTGCATTAACCAGTACACCTCATACATGTAAGTGAATAAAGTATAAGCCACAGTCACAGTTTGATAAGTATAGTAACTAGAAATGAATGAATAATTGGTACAAGAAGACAAAACCTTTGTTTTTTGTTTTTTAAATTCTCTACAGCAGTGGTTCTCAACCTTTCTAATGCCGCGACCCTTTAATACAGTTCCTCATGTTGTGGTGACCCCCAACCACAAAATTATTTTCGTTGCTATTTCATAACTGCCGTTTTGCTACCGTTAATGAATCGTAACGTAAATATCTGTTTTCCGATGGTCTTAGGCGACCCTGATAGCGGTTCTCAACCTGTGGGTCGCGACCCACAGGTTGAGAACTGCTGCTGTAGAGCTTAAGACCATTGGAAAACACAGATTATTTACATTACGATTCATAACAGTAGCAAAATTACAGTTATGAAGTAGCAACGAAAATAATTTTATGGTTGGGGGTCACCACAACATGAGGAACTGTATTAAAGGGTCGCGGCATTAGAAAGGTTGAGAACCACTGCTCTACAGGTTAGAACAGTGGTCGGCAAACTCATTAGTCAACAGAGCCAAATATCAACAGTACAACGATTGAAACTTCTTTGGAGAGCCAAATTTTTTAAACTTGAACTTCTTCTAATGCCACTTCTTCCAAATAGACTCGCTCAGGCCATGGTATTTTTTGGAAGAGCCACACTCAAGGGGCCAAAGAGCCGCATGTGGCTCGCGAGCCGCTGTTTGCCGACCACTGGGTTAGAACATTTTTTAAAATATATTTTTATTGATTTCAGAGAGGATGGGAGAGGGAAAGATAGATAGAAACATCAATGATGAGAATCACTGATCAGCTGCCTCCTGCACACCTCCCACTGGGGATCAAACTATGACCTCCAGGTTCATAGTTTGACACTCAACCACTAAGCCACACCACCAGGTCACAACATCTGTTTTTAAGGATGCCAGACAGACAAGTCACAAGGGAGAAATGAAGTTGTAAAATAAAATGATGTGTTCAACACAGAGTCCCCAGTCTGTTGATTTTTTTAAAAAAATTACTTAATTATAATATCTTTCACTGGATAAAAAAAATAAATAAAATGTGTTTGAGAAACTGAATGTAGTCCTGGCCAGGTAGCTCAGTTGGTTAGAATGTCGTCCTGTATACCAAAAAGTTTCAGGTTCAATTCTGGATCAGGGCACATAACTAGGTTTTGGGTTCAATCACTGGTAGGGGCACTTACGGAAGGCAACAGATCAGTGTTTCTCACGTCGATGTCTCCCTCTGTCTCTCTCTCTCCTTTCCTCTCTCTCAAAAAAAAATTAAAAAACAACCATATCCTCGGGTGAGGATTTAAAAAAAAGAGAGAAAGCACAATATTTACAGCCAAATACCCGATTCAAATTTCTTATCTACAAGATTTAGGCAAGTCACTTACCCTCAGTGAGTCTCCATTCAGGTATACAAAACAGATGTGTTAATACCTACTTTGAGGAATTTTGTGAGAAACAAATGGAAAAACTAGTAACACCTAGCAAAATACCTAGAGTAGAGCTATATTTTTAGTAATTTGTTTAGTCTTGTTGATTTTTCAACATCTTTCATTCTTTGCTTCCTTGCCTTCCCACAACCACTCCTCTATCTAGAGAGGAACTCATCATTTAATATATGCATTACTGACACAGCAAAGAACATCAACCTAGGAGTACAGCTGAAAGCTAGATGCCACCACTTGTGGGCTCTTTTATAGCCTGGACCATCATCTCTAAGGCTTCAGTTCTCTCATCTGTGTAATAAGGGAGTTATGCTCATAAAGTCTACATTTCAAAAAACATGACATACAATCGCCATGTTTAATCAGAACTCATATTTGGTCTACTACAGATGAAGATAAGCTAATTAAAGGCTAACTTTCAATTCTCTGGCTTCCTTTGCTGCTTCTTGTCCCCTTACCAGCATTCCTCCTTCAAATGTTTGACACCTTCCTGCTTTTAGCAAGCCTCACCAAAATTAGAAAGAAACTGATACTGCCATTAATACTTACATTGTTTTATTTATATTCATTAATAAGAATATATTAACTCTTCCTATCTCATTTAAACTGTAGTTTCTAAAGTAAATTAGATGAATAGACAGGTATGTTGACAGGTTTTGGGTTCAATCATCTCTGGACTTGATCCAGGAGTAGATAGGTAGGTAGTTAGATGAGTGGGTGGCTGAGTGGATGGATGGATGGATGGATGGATGGATGGATGAATAACTGGATGGATGGAAGATAGATAAATGGATAGATGAAAGATAAAACTGAGGTGCAGTATAAAGGACTAAGAGTAAGATCCCTTTTGGCAGAGGAATAGAAAAGTCAAGTAAAAGAATCAGATTGGGTGAGTATTGGTAACCTTTCCGGTAACGTGAAAATAAGAAAAATAAGCTGCTTTCCTAGAGTTAAATTATGAAATCATTATTATATGTCATAATATAATAATGATAGATGCTCAATAAGTATCTTGATGAATTAACTTTGTTTAGATAATGCCTAACCTAGTCATACAACTAACTACAGCTTCACACTTATATCACATCACTGTAATTTTACATAAAGTCCTTTTAACATATAGATTTTATGTGTGTACATATGTATATATGTTTGTACACACAAACACATATAAACATGTATACTAGTATACACAAATAATACATGTATACATATGTGCATACACCTATATCTGTCTATGTAAACACATGGTTATAGTCTGTATTTTTCCAATCACTTAGCTTTCTGCTACTGAAATGTTTTTTAGTTCTTACCTGGTTATGATGGGATCTGCAGCATGATTTGGGCCCCATCGCCCCAAAAGTCCTCGGCCAACCAACCCTGTGCGTCCTGCAGGATTTCTAAAAAAAAACACAGAACAAAATCAACTGAATGGGTTCATCTTGTTTAACCTAACTTGATATGAGTTAATAGAAGGTAGTAAGATCAATAAAAGGAAAATAGTATCCCCTCCCTAATTCAGTAGCACTATCACATATCTGTACTGAAGGCACATATATTGCCTTACATGGATTGTTATTTAACTTTCCTTTGTGCATGTCTTCAGCTCTGGACTTGAACCAGGAGCAGGATCATTTCCAAAGCTGTTCTATGATATAAGAATTTGTTAGTTTTCACCTGTACTCCTAAATTCAAACTAAAATGTTACTGGACTCTTAAATCTTGGGGGATAAACTGATCTGCACCTAAACGTATATCTCTACAGCAGTGACAATTTATTCAGGACACTCAAATTTCTCTTCACTTTATCATCAGCCTCTCTTTCTACTCCACCCTCCTACAACCTTTTCCATTAAAATATTTTTTGTTACATTTTGAAGTCCATTTTTCCCTCAGTGTGTTCTGAATTTTTATCACCAGTAACATGTATTTTGTAGCATAAATGAAGTAGTAGTATTAAACATCTCAAAATTTCAAGTATTTCAATTATTCAATTTTTAAAGAAACCTATTTTATAAAAATGCCAACTTACTATTTAACCTAATGCCATAACCCAATATTACAAAGTCTGTCAGATAAACCTAAGAAGACTCATGCCTGAGCATTTTTCTTCCAATCAATATTCCTTAAATGTTCAACTTTCATCATTATGTATTCACTAGAGGCCTGGTGCATGAAATTCATGCACGGAGGAGGGGTCCCCTCAGCCCAGCCTGCACCCTCTCCAATCTGGGATCCCTCTCACAATCTGGGACTGCTGGCTCGTAACTGCTCACCTGCCTGCATGCCTGATAGCCCCTGACTCCCCGCCCCGCGCCAGCCTGATCACCCCTAACTGCCTCTGCCTGCTGGCCTAATTGCCCCCCCCCACCAGCCTGGTCGCCCCCAACTGTCCCCCCCTGCCGGCCTGGTCACCCCAGACTGCCCCCCAACCAGCCTGGTTGCCCCAAGTGCCCCCACCTGCAGGCCTGGTTGCCCCCAACTGCCACCCCTGCCTGCCTGGTCACCCCCAACTGCCACCCCTGCTGGCCTGGTTGCACCCAACTGCCACCCCTGCCAGCCTGGTCCTCCCTCACTGCCCCCCTCTGCCGGTCTGGTCGCCCCTCACTGCCTCCCCTGCCAGCCTGGTCACCCCAAGCAACGTGCTGTTCAGTCATTTGGTCGTCTCTCACTAATCCCCCTGCTGGCCTGGTCGCCACACGCAGCCTGCTGTTCAGTTGTTTTGTTGTCCCTCACTAACCCCCCTGCCAGCCTGGTCGCCCCACGCAGCCTGCTGCTCGGTCATTACTGTGAGGGCATCCTGACCAATTTGCATATTACCCTTTTATTAGTATGAATAAAATGCCCCAATTCACAATCTTAACCTCTGTAACATTGTATCTTTTGTCCTCCCAGTAGATAAAAGCAAATAACTTGCCAAAATTTTTCTTTCAACCATCTCTTCTTATTCTGGTCTGTTATTAAAGTTAAATGAATTTTTATATTATTTTGTAGTGGACTTAGAAATATTTCAGCAAGACTTGCAGATAAAGACAGAAAGACAAAACACCTGGCCAGGTGACAATAATTCTACTTTGGGCCCCTTGAAATGATCCTATAGGGCCTAGACTAAAGATAAATCTCACTTTTTGCTCCAGGCAAACTAGAGTTGGTTTCTATTAGTCCAAGAGTCTGGACTAGAGCAACATGCTACTTGGCTTTGCTGTCTATCCTTTTATATGTGTACGTATCTTTTGATATATTTTACTAAGAAAAGAACCTAAGGAATAAGTCAAATACAAGGACAGTTTGACCTAAAAAAGATCCAGTAACATACAAAGGTGAATAAGTTATGACCAAAAAAAGAATTTAGCAAAACTAAAGGACCAGGTTGCAGCAAGAGGAGCACTCTTACTTTCCTTGTCCTAGAGAAACTAAGAATACAAATTGCAACATTTTTGCAAGACGTGAGAACCAAGATTACAAAACTGTGAACATCCCTTTGTTTTATTTGGGGCATGCTAATTTTTACATTTCTTCTAAACTTTTATAATGTCTTCTTAAGAAAATGGAAATTTTTGGAGTTGTGTAGAAAAATCTTTTTTAAAAGTATACAAAGATTTTTGATATTTGATTATTGGGTTATTTTTATTTTTACTCTTATGTTTGGATAATTCTTACTTTAAGGCATTATCACATTTAATAAATAACTACTTAACATACAATTTTCAATCCTTTCTCTGTTAACTTATTCAATTATTTCTACATTCAAGGTTGAGTTACAAAAAGATGCACTCAGATCCTGCCTCTGCCACTTCTGAACTATATGCAAATCACTTACATTCTCTCTCTTTATCTGTAAATGGAACTAGAAATATCCACTCACAGAGTTATTGTGACAATTTAATTAGATCACATATATAAATTCTTTTGTACAATGTCTGGCACATGCAAGCACTTCATAACTGTTCACTATATTTTCTACCTTTTGAAGACCCACTATTATAAAAAGTTCCATTCCCAGTACCTACCTAGGTCTTCCATTTTCAATCTCATACCGGCCATTCTGGCTCTTTCTCTCAACATGCCCATCTTTTTCATTAAACTTGGGAGAAAAATTACTTTCACTGTAACGAGAATACCAATGCAAAATAAGAAATAATAGTCCAGTACTACCAACAGCTTAATAATGCCAATCTGTTATTTATTTATAATAAGTAGTATCCCTGAAATTAAAAGTTTTAAGGCTTAGTTTTTATTTATAAATCTACCTGACCCCTTCAAAACAGTTTCTGAGAAAAAAAATCTGTTAACCAAAACACTTTTCAATACAAGGATGTGTAACATAATCAAACTGGGAAGGACACATGGCAGAAGAATTGGACTTCCTCCCATGTGCTACAAAAAGTCTATATTACTATTAGTAAGAAGGAATTGTCTGTGGGCAAATTATGGCAATTAATGATTTCTATGTGGTTCTAAAAGTAAGATTCCTTCTGATATGTTGATGTCTCAAATGTACACTGACTGTAATTTTTATCAAAGTAAACCCACAAAACAGTGAATTTTCCCCACAAGCTTCATAATAAATATAATGTAAATTAAAATAGGGATGCTAAAAATGTTCTAGATCTTAATCTGGGTATTAGTTACAGAGCGACATAAAGATAAAATTTGACTGACCTACACCTGCACACTTAAACAATGTGCACTGCCCTAGCTGGTTTGGCTCAATGGATAGAGTGTCAGCTTGCGGACTGAAGGGTCCTGGGTTCGATTCCAGCCAAGGGCACATGCCTGGGTTGCGGGCTTGATCCCCAGTAGGGGGCGTGCAGGAGGCAGCCGATCAATGATTCTCTCTCATCATTGATGTTTCTATCTCTCTCTCCCTCTCCCTTCCTCTCTGAAATCAATAAAATATATTTTAAAAAAAAAGAAATGTGTACTTTACTGCATTTATGCCAGACCTCAACAAAAACCTTTTAAAAATAGATATAAGTAAACTACTTTCCTCCCTATTATGAAATCACTGACATAATTGCACTGTCAGTGAATGAAGAGTTGTAGAGCAGTGGATAGTTTCTGGACAATCCTAATATATAAAAACCCTGGGTCCGTCACATCCACAACAACCGGGAGGCTCGACCAACCGGAAGTCAGTCCTATAGTCAGCACTGGGTTGCTGTGGCAACCCAGCACTGACTGCTGCGGCTGCAGGTGCGCTGACCCAGCACTGACTGCTGAGGGGGCTGCGAATCAGGCCTGGAGAGAGGCCTGAGAGAGAAGTAGGGTCTGATCCATAGCCTCTGTGGCAGCTGTTGATCAGCACCTGCCTCTCTCTTTCTTTCCGGGCTTGGTCAGCAGCTGTGCCTCCATTTCTCTCCAGGCCTCCACTGGGGCTGCTGATCAGCCCCGCCTTTCTGATCAGGCCCCCTTGATAGACCCTGAGACACTGACTGGCATAGAAACTGACCAATCAGAATCAAATCTGAGTCAACTGTGAGGAGCCAATGGCTGCCTAGGGGGCGAAGCTTTTGATGTTGACTGGCATAGAAACCGACCAATCAGAACCAAATTGGCCAGCAGAGGAGGGCAGTTGGGAGCAAGATCAGGCCTGCAGGGGAGGGCAGTTGGGGGTGATATCAGGCCAGCAGGGGAGAGCAGTTGGGGGTGAGATCAGGCCTGCAGGGGAGGGCAGTTGGGGGCCATCAGGCTGGCAGGGGAGGGCAGTTGGGGGCAATCGGGCTGGCAGGGGAGCAGTTAGGCATCGATCAGGCTGGCAGGGGAGTAGTTAGGGGGTGACCAGGCTGGCAGGCAGAAGCAGTTAGAGGCAATCAGGCAGGCAGGCAGGCGAGTGGTTGGGAACCAGCAGTCCTGGATTGTGAGAGGGATATCCAACTGCTGGGGGATTGGGCCTAAACCGGCAGTCAGACATCCCCCAAGGGGTCCCAGATTGGAGAGGGTGCAGGCTGGGCTGAGTGACCCCCCGCTCCAGTGCACAAATTTCATGCACCGGGCCTCTAGTTCTGACATAAGTTTCACTTTTTTCTTGCTTTAATTTCCGTAAGTGAGCACAGAATATTTGTGCTCTGTTGGGGAATAATTTCCAGTTTGAATAATCCAAACATTCTCTTAAGACTTCTAACCAATCTTCCATCTAACACACAAATAAAAAGAATTAAGTGGTTAAAATTATAAAATTATAAAACCAGATTTACAATGCTCTTGGGACTCCAGAAATATACCATTAAAATTAAAAAAGCACAAATTTAATTATTATTAAAGCATTAATGTTAGTTATAAAGCTCAATTTAGATGGTGATATATATTCAAATGTTAAAAAATTGAGTGAAAAATAAGAAAATGTATTCGATCTTCCTCTATTTATACTATATAGCATCCCTGCCAATGTCATTAATTTTAATTGTGCATAATGTGTATTTATAGTGCATATATAAATATGTGCATCCTCTAAAATCCGGGAAATGGAACTATTTAAAGTTAATAATTTTTCCACAGGTGAGCTTCATAATTAATTCATAATCCAAGTACTATTACAAAGTTACAAACACATCTTTGGATAAAATAAGGAAACTGTGGGTCAAAATCAAATGACAGCAATAAGTCAGTGGTAAAGTTTAACAACCTAATAAACTAATACTGGATCTACCCAACTAACAAAACTTTTTACTTAACTGACTAAATGATGTCTCAAGAAGACTATGATTTACAATAAATTCACCCATTAAATCAAATATATAAAAGGGTCCCAAAACTAGCTTGTTTTTCTATAAAGTAGAAATAATAACCCTGTTTGCCTTCCAGAATACTTATAAGAATAAAATAAAATAATGCTTATAAAACATTTAGTGCAGTGCCTAGATCACAGGTAGCAAATTTTTTAAAACTTATCATTGTATTTATTAAAAGGCATATAAGTATAAAAATATGAGTCTATGTAGCACTTTAATGACTTTAGTCAAAGCATTTTTTGCTCAATTATTTTGCTTTCCTCCTTCTCTCCTTTATCAATCCCTTTTCTATTTTTTCAACACTGCTCTAATTTTATCATCACCCCATTCTTAGTAATTTGGAAAATATTTCTGAAAAATATTTTCACCTCTTCAAATACAAGTCTAGCTATGTTGGAAAACAACCACAAGAGATGTTCTATTGATAACCAAGACAGAACAAATGAAAACAGACACTACTTGTCATTTCATAAAACAAAATACTCAGTAGCAAAATGGACCCATTTAGAATGGTCATCATAGAAAGTCCCCAAAAAATAAATGAACATGGAGTATCTAGCTTTGGCAAGAATTCAAGCAAATGTGGAAACTAAGTTATAATAAAATAAAGCACTAGATAAAAATAGTTCAGCTGTCAAAATGATAATTTACAAATACAACCATTACTTTCTCTAACAGTCTTACAACCCAGTTAATGCCAGCTAATTTGCTCACCTTATCTGAGGATCTGCCCACCTAGGTCCAGCCAAGACAGAGACTGCAGTGTATTCCACAGGATTATAGTCTTGCCACTCAACAAGCCAGCCTACTTTCTCATTAGGAACCTGGCTGCGTTGAACTTTTGAACCTGGGTAAGGAGATGTCCGAGCCTTCTTGTGGGAATTCTCTTTGGCACCATTAGAACCAGACATGATGTTGGAGTTAAGATGAAACCCACACGATGAAAATGAGCTTCTGGGAGAGGGGAAAAGAAAAATATTTTAAATAAATAAATGTATATGTATCTATAATAATAAAAGCATAATATGCTAATTAGACCAGATGGCCGAATGACCTTCCAGACGACATTCCGGATGAACTTCCAGAGAAAGCCAGGGCTGCGAGGGCCGAGGCAAGTCGCAGCTGCGAGGACCGAGCCCCTTGCACGAATTTCATGCATCAGGCCTCTACACACACTAGTATTATGAAAATACAACCATAAAAACAAATGTAAAAGATTGTTTAAGTATACATGAAGAAATAAGTTTTTTAGGAGCAGTCTACAATCTAAGACATGTGTAAAATATATGGCAAAAATAGCACAAAGGAGGAATAACTAGAAAATATAAATACACTGTAATAAGGTTCCTACATTGTACATGAAGTAATATAATAATTCTTAAAGTCAGACTGTGATAATTATACAAACTATAAACTTTAGACTAAAATTTAAAGTAAAATTAAGAGGTATAAATCTGAAATCCTATATAATAAAAACCTAATATGCTAAGTGTCTGGTCATCCAGTCAACTATTCAACCAAAGTGTAATATGCTAATGATGTGCTAAGGCAGCTCAACTGCTCGCTATGACGTGCACTGACCACCAGGGGGCAGACTCTCAGACCAGTAGGTTAGCTTGCTGCTGGGGTCTGGCCGATTGGGACTGAGTGAGATGGACCAGACACGCCCTGGAATTGTCCCACGGTCCTTCCCTGGCCCCGACTGTGCACTGGTGGGGTCTCTTGGCCTGGCCTACACCCTTTCATAATCCAGGACCCCTCGGGGGATGTCAGAGAGCCAGTTTCAACCTGATCCTGCTGGCCACTCCCCTCAGGAGGGCACCAGATGCAGGGCTCAGGGCTGGCAAGTGCTGCTGCAGCAGTGCAAGCCTCTTCAGATAGGGACTGATAGAGTGTGAGCCCACGGCTGGCGCAGTGGGGCCGGGATGAGTAGGAGGGACAGGTAGGAGCTGCATGTGGCATTGGTCTGTGGGTTTCAGCCTGATCCCCACAGACCACCCCAAGGGACCCCTCTCCTGTGCATAAATTAGTGCACCAGGCCTCTAGTAATTAGATAATATAGACAAAAACTCAACTGTAGCCTTTATTTCACAGCATATATAAAAATGTTTCATGTGTCCTCCTTCACATTATTCTTAAAGATTAAAATTCCTAATGACCCTAAATTAGGAGATCTGAAGTGGAAAAGGGAATTTTGAGAACATGGTAAAGTGATCACACTCCATTCCCCTGCTCTCATAATACCAATCTGTCCTTCCTGAAACAAATAGTTGATGAGCAAACACCGACATGATGGGGTAGTAAAATAAGTCGACATCATGTGCTTCGATAATATAGATTGAGAAGTGTACAGTGATCATTTCAAGGTATTCCTTATAAGAATATTTGACCAGTCTAGACATGAGGAATATAGAACAAACCTAAAGGACATCTTATAGAACAAAAATCTTTACTCTTTAAATTGATAAAGTCATGAAGGATAAAGTCAGAGGAACTCTTACAGATAGATGGAGACTAAAGAGCATTAAAGTGAAAACTAAGTGCTGTCACTGATCCTGGGTTAGTTCCTAAACCATAAAGGAAAATAAAATGGCAGGGCAAGTGGTGAAATGTGAATGGGGTTGTATAAATAATTTTAAAAGGTGATACTAAAACCTTATTTATTTACTTCCAACAAACAAAAGCTTAGGACCACATAGTTTCACTGGTGAATGCTATTAAACATTTAAAGAAGAATTAACACCAATGCTCCTTAAACTCTTCTGAATATTGAAGAGGAGAAAATACTTCCAAATTCTATGTGGCCAGATATTACCTTGATATCAAAAATAGACAAAGACACTACCAGAAAACTATAGACCAATATCCATGATGATTATCAATGCAAAAATCTGCAACAAAATAATAGCAAACAGAATTCAACAGCACATTAAGAGGATTATACACCATGAGGAAATGGGATTTATTTCTGGAGTGGAAGGATGGTATAACATACAAAAATCAATCAATGTAATACACCACTTAAACAGAATAAAGAAAAAAACAACAACACATGACCATCTCAACTGATGCAGAAAAAGCCTTTGCAAAATTGAATGTCCTTTCATGAAAAATACATTCAACAAATTAGGAATAAAAGGAAATTATCTCAATATAATAAAGGCCATATATGAAATGCCCACAGTTTTTTGATTTATTGATTAAAGACTGAAAGCTTTTCCTCTAAGATCAGGAACAAGGGTCCCTAAATAACCAAAACAATATTGAAAAAAGAAAAACAAAGTTGGAGGTCTCACACTTCTTGATTTAAAACTTACTACAAAGCTACAGTAATTCTAACAGTGTAGTATTGGCATAAAGAGAGACATACAGACCCATGAAATAGAACCAAAAGCCCAAAAATAAACCCACACACATATGGTCATATGATTTTTCAACAAGGATGCCAAAAACATACAGTGCGGGAAGACAGTCTTTTCAACAAGTGGTGCTGGGAAATTAGATATCCCACAAGCAACTGGTTGAAGATGGACCCTTACTTGACGGCATATACAAACATTAATTCAAAATGGGTCAAAGAGCCAAACATAAGATCTAAAAATACAACTCTCAGAAGAAAACACAGGAAAAATTTCATGGTATTCTTCCAAAGAAGACATACAGATAGACAAGATACATGTAAGGTATTCAACATCACTAACCAGGGAAATGCAAATCAAAATCACAATGAGATACCACCTCACTCATGTCAGAACGGCTAATATCAACAGACAAGAAATAACAAGTATGTTGTCAAGAATATGGAAAAAAGGAAACGCTGTGCATTGTTAGTGGGAATATAAACTGGTGCAGCCAGGAGGGAAAACAATATGAAAGTTCCTCAAGAAATTAAAAATAGAACTACCATACTTTCAACAATGTTAAATTTAAAAAAAAAAAAAAAACTGAACTACCATATAATCCAGCAATTTCACTTCTAGGTATTTACACTAATTTGAAAGATATATATGTATGCAACCCCATGTTCATTGCAGCATTATTGCATTATTTACAACTAGAGGCCCGGTGCACGAAATTCGTGCATGGGGGTTTGTGTCCCTCAGCCCAGCCTGTACCCTCTCCAATCTGGGACCCCTCGAGGGATGTCCGACTGCCCGTTTAGGCCCGATCCCGGTAGGATCGGACCTAAATGGACAGTCGGACATCCCTCTCACAATCCAGGACTGCTGGCTCCCAACTGCTTGCCTGCCTGCCTTCCTGATTGCCCCTAACCGCTTCTGCCTGCCTTCCTGATTGCCCCTAACCACTCCCCTGCCAGCCTGTTTGCCCCTAACTGCCCTCCCCTTCCGGCCTGGTCACCCCTAACTGCCCTCCCCTTCAGGCCTGGTCACCCCTAACTGCCCTCCCCTGCAGGCCTGGTCTCCCCTAACTTCCCTCCCCTGCAGGCCTGGGTCTCCCCCAACTGCCCTTCCCTGCAGACCCAGTCACCCCCAACTTCCCTCCTCTGCCAGCCTGGTTCCCCCCAACTGCCCTCCCCTGCTGGTCTGATCGCCCACAACTGCCCTCCCTTGCAGGCCTGGTCCCTCCCAACTGCCCTCCCTTGCTGGCCATATTGTGGCGGCCATCTTGTGTCCACATGGGGGCAGCCATCTTGTGTGTTGGAGTGATGGTCAATTTGCATATTACTCTTTTATTAGATAGGATAGCCAAGATATGGTAACCTAAGTGCCTGTCCATCAACAGATAAATGGATAAAGAAAATATTCCACACACAATGGAGTATCATTCAGCCATCAAAAAATGATATCTTGCCATGTGTGACAATATGGATGGGTCTTGAGGGCATTTTGCTAAGTAAAATAAGTCAGACAAGAAAGACACATACCATACGATCTCACTTATGTGTGGAATCTAAAACACAAAACAAAAACCAAATTCAAACAGAGAACAAAGGCAGGGTTGGTGATGGGGAGCGGGGACAAAATGAGTGAAAGGAGTCATAAGGTACAAACTTTCAGCTATAAAATAAATATCATGGGGATGTAATACACAGTTTGGTGACTATCCTATCTAATAAAAGAGTAATATGCAAACTGACCATCACTCCAACACACAAGATGGCCACCCCCATGTGGTCAAAGATCCTGCCCCCATGTGGGCACAAGATGGCCACCACAAGATGGCCAGGAGGGGAGGGCAGTTGGGAGGGACCAGGCCTGCAAGGGAGGGCAGTTGGGGGTGATCAGGCCAGCAGGGGAGAGCAGTTGGAAGGGACCAGGCCTGCAGGGGAGGGCAGTCAGGTGTGACTAGGCCTGCAGAGGAGGGCAGTTGGGGGTGACCAGGCCGGCAAGGGAGGACAGTTGGGGGGGACCCAGGCCTGCAGGGGAGGGCAGTTGTGGGGGGGGGGGGAACCAGGCCTGCAAGGGAAGGCAGTTGGGGGGGACCAGGCCTGCAGGGGAGGGCGGTTGGGGGGAGGCCTGTAGGGGAGGGCAGTTGGGGGGTACCAGGCCTGCAGGGGAGGGCAACTGGGGGGAACCAGGCTGGCAGGGGAGGGTAGTCGGGGGGGACCAGGCCGGCAGGGTAGGACAGTTGGGGGGAGCAGGCCTGTAGGGGAGGGCAGTTGGGGGGAGGCCTGTAGGGGAGGGCAGTTGGGGGGTACCAGGCCTGCAGGGGAGGGCAACTGGGGGGAACCAGGCTGGCAGGGGAGGGTAGTCGGGGGGGACCAGGCCGGCAGGGTAGGACAGTTGGGGGGAGCAGGCCTGTAGGGGAGGGCAGTTGGGGGGTACCAGGCCTGCAGGGGAGGGCAACTGGGGGGAACCAGGCTGGCAGGGGAGGGTAGTCGGGGGGGACCAGGCCTGCAGGGGAGGGCAGTTGGGGGCACCAGGCCTGCAGGGGAGGGCCGTTTGGGGTGACCAGGCCTGCAGGGAGGGCCGTTGGGGGGACCCAGGCCTGCAGGGGAGGGCAGTTGGGGGGAACCAGGCTGGCAGGGAAGGGCAGTTAGGGGCATCCAGGCTGGCAAGGGAGGGCAGTTAGGGATGACTGGGCCAGCAGGGGAGGGCAGTTGGGGGAAACCAGGCCTGCAGGGTAAGACAGTTAGGTGGAACCAGGTCAGCAGGGGAGGGCAGTTAGGGGCAATCACACCGGCAGAGGAGCAGTTAGGCGTCAATCAGGCTGGCAGGGGAGTGGTTAGGGGGTGATCAGGCTGGCAGGCAGAAGTGATTAGGGGCAATCAGGCAGGCAGGCAGGCAAGTGATTGGGAGCCAGCAGTCCTGGATTGTGAGAGGGATGTCCGACTGCCCGTTTAGGCCCGATCCTACCAGGGTCGGGCCTAAACAGGCAGTTGGACATCCCTCAAGGGGTACCAGATTGGAGAGGGTGCAGGCTGGGCTGAGGGACACACACCCCCTCTGTGCACGAATTTCGTGCACCGGGCCTCTAGTAGTGAATAATATGGTATTGCATATTAGAAAGTGGCTAAGAGAATATATCTTAAAAGTTCCTATCACATAAAGTCCTTGGCTGCTTGCTTCAATTCAGAGACAGGTACATGGAAAATAAACAATTGATCTTGTTAAATGAGAAGGTTGAGAAAGGATAGTGTTTACAGAAAGAATGATTTGAGTATCACAGGATTAAAGGAGGTGTAGGGACCCTATTCAGAGTATGCCAGATGCTCCAGGCCAATTAGAGTGTGGAGGCCCTATTCAGAGTACGCCAGATGTTCAAGGCCACTCTGAGCATGGGAATCATAATCAGGGTGTCCAAGGACTATACGCAGTTGCAAGAATGCAAAACTCTATGCACTGTGCAAGCGTGCCCTTCTATAACCCAGATGACTGATGCCACTATTTGGAAAGAAGCCTCTTTTGTCTTAAGTAGTATGAAGTTGTTACTGACCAGCCAGTATGAGGCTGCATTATCTGCTGGGTACAGAGGCAGCATGGGGCTGCTCAGATAATGGCTGTAGGAACAGAGGCTGCTGCTACTATGTAGGAAAGATGTATTGTTACCTAGCCGGTGTTCAGCTACCTACTATATAGGACTTTGCTTAAACAACTGTTTTGTCTAGCGGCTCCTTGGTAGCAATGCCTACTTGGGCTACACGGCCACTGGCTTCTATAATAAAGATTCTCTTATACACCCACAACTTCTCATGGCTTCTTCGTCTACCACCCAGGGTTCAAGAAGGTTCATCCCCTGGCAGAATGGCTCAGACCCGACTATTAGTAGTAGGGCAGGATCAGGACCTGTTCTTCCAACAGTGGCACAGCAAGAATAAAGGAGGAACTTGCTCTGTCAGGAGGTCTTGGGAAAATTTTGATGAAGGCTTCTAATATTTTGGCCAAAATTATCCCCTATGATTTGTGAAGGTAAAAAGAAAAGATTGTATTATGAAGTTATACGAATTTGTTGAAAACAAAATATTTAATTCTGTTCTAAAACTTACTATATATATGTATATATACATATGTATATGGTTATAACCTAGCTTATTTAACTATTTTAAATTTTTATTTTTAAAGATGAAGCCCTAATCAACTCCTTTTCACTAATTAAAACAAAATTTTGGTCTCGACATAGCATATAACCTTGAGCTACAACAGACATGCTCCTTGTTCTCCATTTGCTTAAAATCAGGTGGAACCCTAATAAATGTAAAATCCCAATTGTGGTAATCCAATGAAAAGTATAATGGAGTTCTGATAGCACACAGCAGGGGAAACAAACTTCTTCTCCTAGGGAGTTAGGGAGGAAGACTACCCTGAGGAAGTGCACCTTGATCTGAAGGATGGCAGAAATAACAGCGTGTGGCTTTCCACATTGGGAGGGAACATGGGAGTTTTTATGTACTGGGGTCAGCACGGCAAAATCACAAAGAGTTGAAGAGGAGTGTGGTAGGGAGTCCTTGAAGGTCAGGTTAAGAATTTTAATATTTCTTCATGCAAATACAATGACATACATTGACCAAATACATAAATAAATATGATCCCTCATTTCACCTTTTCTTTGGTGTGTTTGAATAGTCTCTCTCTCTCTCTGCTTGCTTTTCTCCTTTCTTTATCTTCTGTTTTCTTTCGTATCTCTTTTTCCAACCTTTTTCCCTTTTCTCTCCCCTTTTCCCCTTTTCTGCCACCCCCTTTCCCCTCACCTTTTGTTCCCCCTCAACTTCCTTTTTCTGTCTCCCTTCCTTTTTCTTCTCCCTTTTTCCTTCCTCTTCTTTTCCTACTCCCTCCCCTTTTCCTCACCTCTTCCCTTTTCCTTTGTCTCATATCTGCACTATATTCTCTAATCCACATTTAGAACCTGATGATATAGATCCTTTTACATTTTTCTCATTCTCATATAATAAATAGTATAGACATTTGTAGTAGGCAGAATAATGGCTCCCCAAAGATGTCCACAATCCCTGAAACCTGGGCATATGTTGCCTTACATGGCAAAAAGACTTTATAGATGTGAGTAGGAGTAAGGACTTTGAGAAGGGATGAGTATCCTGGGTTATCTAGGTGAGCCCAGTTTAACCATGAGTCTTTAAAAATGGAGAAGTGTTCCCAAGTGGACAGAGAGGGCTATCACTACTGAAAAAGGGTCAGAGAAAAATTTGGTTGCTGTTGGCTTTGAGGACTAAGAAAGGGGAACATGAGCCACAGAATGGGTGGCCTCTAGAATCTCTGTGAAGGGATGCAGCGCAGTCAGTATGCTATGTTGGTTTTAACCCAGTGAGACTTGTGCCTGACTTATAAATAACGATAAAATAATAAATTTATATTGTATTTTATTGAGGTATAATCAACAGACAACATACCACTTTTAGGTGTGCAACATGATACAATATTTATATATATTGCAAAATGATCACCACAATAAGTCTAACACCTGTTCCTATACACAGTTACAGAAATTTTTTTCTTGTGATAGGAACTTTTAAGATATATTCTCTTAGCCATTTTCTAATATGCAATACCATATTATTCACTACTAGAGGCCCGGTGCACAAAATTCGTGCACAGAGGGGGTGTGTCCCTCATCCCAGCCTGCACCCTCTCCAATCTGGTACCCCTTGAGGGATGTCGACTGCCCGTTTAGGACCAACCCTGGTAGGATCAGGCCTAAACAGGCAGTTGGACATTTTCAGCTCACATATATGTTTACATGTATTCACAGGAATAAAATATACACCATTCTCCATACATTGCTGATAAATATTGATGGAAAATTTGGAAGCACTCACATCTTTATATACTATCTTTTTTTTCTAGAAAATAGGCATTTGCAACTTTCTAGTCAAACCACAAAAACCAACTACAGCCCAGCCAGTGTGGTTCAGCGGTTGAGCGTAAACCTATGAACCAGGAGGTCATGGTTCAATTCCCATTCAGGACACATGCCTGGGGTTGCGGGTTCAAACTCCACTAGTGGGGGGAGGCAGCCAATGAATGTTTCTCTCTCATCATTGATGTTTCTCTCTCTCCCTCTCACTTCCTGTCTGAAATCAATAAAAAATGTACTTTTTTAAAAACCAACTACAAAACTATGACTTTCTGGATTTACCCAAATTATTAAAGGGCAGTAAAATTCTAGATGCTAAATTTCTTCTGTCTCTTCCAGGATGCCTTGCAATATAAGATACCTGATACTCAACACATACTTGTTGGCTTAACTTTTGGCTTTTTCTTCCAAGCCAGTAAGCAGTCACAGGTTTTAGATATACTCTGCTTCACCTAGGATTCCCAGCATTATAAAAATGAAGAATAACGGCCAAGCAATTTTACATTATTCTAGTGGCATCTATCAAAAAGCAGCACTAGTGACTTCCAGAGAACATAGATGTTTATTCCTTCCCTCCCCAAATCCCACTGAAGAGATAGACAGATGTATACTGGTAAAAGGCAACAACATCCACAGCAAGAAGAGAGACTAGGACACCACCAAGTGAAGGAGAGATTTCAACCAATTTCAGAAAGATTCCAAGTAGGTGGAATGATACTGACCTACAAACCAAAGCAGAACAAATTATGTTTGAGAATATTCACAAAAGGGTGAGGAAAAGATGCCATTCCTACAAGAGGACCCTGAGAGGTTTCAAGATTGAAATAAGTGGGTCCAAATGTCCTAAGTGGACAGTAACCATGAAAATCAGTCCCCTTCCCTCCCTACCCTTCAAACAAAAAGTCAGCAACAGTTACATGAGGATAACGCCAAAAGTTAAAGAAAATTAAGAACGAACTCTTTTATTGTGAATATTGGTGTCAGCGCAATAGAAACTTGGGCTTACTATTTCTACAACACACTGAGGAAGTAAAGTTAAAGCAGCTATGCTCAGCAAAGAAGTTGCTCCGCTAGCTTAGACCCCAGGCCCAGGGAAAAGGGGTAGGAGGAAGTTTCCCAGCCTGTCCACCCACCTGCTCACACACACTGAAACCTGCCAGTCTAGGCACCCTGGTACATGCTGGCAATATTCAATCAGTCCTCCCATTTAGAGAAAACCATGCTTATTATCTACATTTTACTGTATATTTTCAATATTCATGTAAATATAGATGGATAACCAGCGTCCACCAGATGTTTGAGGGAAAAAAAAAAGGGGGGGAGGGGGAAGAACCAAATGGTAACAGAACCACTTACCCAAAACAGACAGATAATTCAGGAAAAAGAAGGCAATTTTTTTTATCATTTTTATAGTTTCAAAACGTTTTTATGTTCATAAAATAAGAAAAGGCTCCCATTAAAGAGAGTAGAGTAAGAAAAGGTTCTTGTCAAAATTTACAATTCCATAGAGATGACTAACGGAATGTACAGATCTTAAGTTTGAATGAATAATTCAGTAGCCATTGTGTGTTTCCTGAACAATGGACTCGAAGAATAAAAACCTGAAAAGAGGAAAATAAAAGTAGAAGGCAGTGTGAGACACAAAAATCCCTAAATTTATCCAGAGTTGACAAATCAAGAAAGAGGTAGATAATACTTACATTATCTACAATGAGGTTCAGAGGAAGAATGACAACTTTCGCTTTTCATTTTACACCAATTATACTGGCCACACATTTAGACTATATGAATGTATTCATTTTAATAACAATGTTTTAAGTATTAACCAGAAGAAAATAGCACAGGACAACACCACAACCGAACAAGTGCTATTTAAACTCTCTGAGGACAACAACGTTGGTGACTTATGAAGGATGGCACCAGTTTCTTTCAAAGGGCAGATGAAAACATTCTGAGTCTTTTTGAAAGCGTGTCTATATGACTAAAAAAATCCGAGACGCAAGCAAAGCCTATAGAATCCGCCGGCCCGGAAGCTGGTTCCCACCGGCAACCTAAGGACTGGGGAGGAGCCAGCACGAGGAGGGGGGGGGGGCGGGGGGGATACCTGCACTCCGGGATTCTGCAAAAGCCCGAGGACTTGACAGTCACAGAGGCCAAGGCCACAGAGAGAGACACGGTGGCTAAAGTCTTCCCCAAGAGGCGTCCGGCCATCAGCGCCCGCGGACGGCTTCACGCGGCGAGGTCGCTCTTAGCGTGGGCCGCAGCCTCCGCCCACCCCACAGCCCCGGGCCCCGGGGAGCCAGCGGGCACTAGGACCCGGCCGCCCTCCCGTTCCCGAGAGGGAGTAGCTAGGTCTAATCTCACAAACACAAGGGGACCAGGAGCCCTCCCAAAATAACAGTCCAGCGCTTCCCCCACTGGATGAGAGTAGCCAGACCGGCCGCGGACGCCGAAGCTCCTAGCCCCCGCAGTCCGGGAACAGCAAGCCGGAACCGGGACCGCCGGTGCGTGACGGCGCTTTACGGCTTTGCCGCAAAGCAAAGACCGTCCGGGCTGCGTCGCGCGTGCCTTCTCAGATCTCCCACTCCGCGCAGGCGTGGTGGGGGCGCGGTGGAAGGGAATAGTGAGAGTGAAAGAAGGCGAGGAACTGGAGGGGGAAGAGAGAAAGAGAGAGAGGGGGTTAGGAGAAGTTTGTTGTCCTTTTGGAGGGGGGGGGGCAGGAAGGATTACACACAGCTGATGTACTGAATCACGCGCGTCCTAGTCCTATCTGAGTAAGCGGTCACAGGGAAGGGAGGTAGGCAAGGGATGCAATCAGCGGAGCCGACGCTCTTCTCTTACTTTTTTAACCAGTTATTCGCTGCAATTGCTACATTTGGCAACGCATTGCCGGGGGCGATCCTGACAAACCGGAGGAGTAAGCCATCTGTGAAATAGGCACTCAGCCCGGAGCAGGATCGAAGGGGCAACGCCCAGGCAGGAATTAGACAAATGGCCCGGCGGCGGCTCGGTTAGTTGGACGGTCGTCCCAGCACCGGAAGGTCGCGGGCTCCATCCGGGTCAGGATGCACACCTGGGTTTCGGGTTCCATCCCGGGCGGGGTGCGCGCAGGAGGCAACCGACTGGTGCTCTCTCTCCCTCTCCCTCCGTCCCTCTCTAAAGTGAATAAAAAAGATCCCCTTAAAAAAGAAAATCAGATAAAACTGCCAAACTGAAATTTGGAAAAACAACTAGTAACCAGGATTTTTCTTATGAATGTGGCAAATATTTAACTTTTAAGTACATAATGAGATGTTACAATGGTGTGTCATAGACAAAGACATTATGAAACCTTCACTATTTTAAAAGCCAGATTAATCAAACTTTAAGAAGTACAGCTCTGAAGACTGCAGAACTCTTGTCCTTAGCGACTCCATCTAAACCACTGCGCCTGGAGGCTTGACCAAACGCTGCTGTGGCTTCTAGCAGCTTAAGGGTGTCCTAGGAGGATCCCAGCAACAACTCCCGCCCACACGCTCCACGTCCCCGCTTAAAATGCCAGCCTCAAAAATCTCAACGCTGCCAGAATTTATTGTTTATTCCATGCAAAACCTGGCGATTGGCAGATAGGCCCAGGACCCCTTTCCTTAGAAAGCTTGCTATTATAAATCCTTTCCCTGCCCTTTGTGCTGTAATCGACCACCCAGAACTGTTTTCTCAAGGACCTGAGAGCCCCTTTGAAAAGCAAACATTCAGGGGGATATGGTTCTGTACTACCTCCCAGCTCCGGTGGAAGGATAAGGGCCCAACTTAAGTGGCACCTTTCTTCAACTTGCACAACTGCCTCCTGCTTTAAAAATAGAAATTTGTTTCTCCACCAATAAGCGCCAATTAACAAACCCAGATGACCTTATCACATAGGTCATCCACCCACCCCCATAACACCCCTCAGTGCCTTTCCTTTAGCACACTCCACCCTTTCAAATGCCTCCAGCCTTCTGTTTCAGGGAAGTTGAATTCAGTTCATGCAGTAGTATTACTGAATTAAATGTGTCTTTACAGCTTTACCTAGCAAACAGCTTTATCTTTGATAGTTCTTTTGGGTAGTGAAGTATTATTATTATTATTATTAAACTAGAGGCCCAGTGCACGAATTCATGTGCGGATGGGGTCTGGCCAGCCCGGCTCCAATCAGAGCAGATCAGGGCTGAGCCTATGGGGAGGAGGAGATGGTGGGAGGTTGGCCGGCTGGCCTGCCTGGAACAGGGCTCTCGATCAGGGCTGGGCCAGCTGGGGGAAGGGGCCTCTGGCTAGTGGCCAGTGGGCCCTGCCCCTGATTAGGGATAGGGCGGCCATGGGGAGGAGCTGTGGGTGTTGGGCCGGCTGGCCCCGCCCCTGAATGGGGTAGGTGGGGGTGCCAATTGGGGGCTAGCAGCCTGGGGGAGGGGCCATGGGTGGTTGGCTGGCCAACCCAGCCCCTGATCGGGGTTGGGGGGTGATCAGGAGCGTGGCTGGCCAGGGGGAGGGGCTGTGGGCTGATCAGGGTGGTGGGGGCCCATAGGGGGCATGGCTGGCTGTGGGGAGGAGCTGCAGGAGGTTGGCTGGCCAGCCCTGCCTCCTACTGAGGTGGGGTTGAGATCAGGGATGGGGCTGGCCAGGGGAAGGGGCTGCAGGCCGATTAGGGTGGTGGGGGCCCATCTGGGGCATGGCCAGCTGGGGGAGGGGCTGCAGGATGTTGGCCGGCCAGCCCCGCCTTCTATTGGGGTTGAGGGGGTGTGATCAGGGACTGCCGGCCAGTGGGAGGGGCTGCGGGCCTATCGTGGTGGGGCGAGCTGATGGGGACCGGCTGGCCAGGAGGAGGGGGAGGAGGGAAGGGAGGAGACATTTGGCTGGCAGGCCCTGCTCTTTTTTTTTTTTTTTTTTTTTTTTTTTGCAGGCCTGGCTGTTGATCAGGGACAGGCAGGCAGGCAAGGGGGAGGGGCCTCGAGGTTGGCCACCAGCCCCAACCCCTGATCCATCCCGTTCACTGGCCACAGTGGGCATCATAGCAACTGGTTATTAGTTCGCTATGGCCGAGAGGTGCTCCATGCACCTCCTGGTGACGCGTCGTTTGGTAGTTTTGGTCGTGATGCCTCTTGGCCTCTTATTATTATGACTAGTGGCCCAGTGCACAAAATTCGTGCTTGGGGGGGGGAGGTATCTCTCAGCCCGGCCTGCATCCTCTCTAATCTGAGATCCCTGTGGGATTGGGCCTAAACAGGCAGTCAGACAACCCCCTCGCAATCCGGGACTGCTGGCTCCTAACCACTCACCTGCCTGCCTGCTTGATCACCCCTAACCACTCTGCCTGCTGGCCTGATTGCCCCCAACTGCACCCCCCTGCCAGCCTGCTCACCCCCAACTGGTCCCCTCTGCTGGCCTGCTCACCCCTAACTGCCCCCCCCACCAGCCTGATCACCCACAACTGCCCTCCCCTCCTGTCCTGATCACCCCCAACTGCCCTCCCCTCCTGGCCTGATCACCCCCAACTGCCTTTCCCTCCTGGCCTGATCACCCCTAACTGCCTCTGCCTCGGCCCCACCACCATGGCTTTGTCTGGAAGGACTTTTGGAAGGTCTCATGGTCTAATTAGCATATTACCCTTTGCCCTAGCCAGTTTGGCTCAGTGGCTAGAGCGCCGGCCTGCGGACTCAAGGGTCCCTGGTTCGATTCCGGTCAAGGGCATGTACCTTGGTTGCGGGCACATCCCCAGTGGGAGGTGTGCAGGGGGCAACTGATCCATGTTCCTCTCTCATCGATGTTTCTAATTCTCTATCCCTCTCCCTTCCTCTCTGTAAAAAAATCAATAAAATATATTTTAAAAAAAGAAGCATATTACCCTTTTATTAATATAGATAGGATATGACATACTGCCATAACTATAACATATGTACCAGTATTACTCTATGAGAATACATACTTCATGCGATAGGAAGGCATCTAATACATTACATTGTATATGTTGTAAGTAGTAGGAAATACCGTATTCATAGCAATAACATACACCCTGTGACTTCCCTTCCTGATTTGGGAATGGTTCCCCATTTCTTTGAACGTTTCCTGGCCCCTAATGTTTTGTGGGGGTTTTTTTGTCATTCAGTGTAACTTTATTTACTGTTTATTGCACATGATTTGAGGTCTTTAATTTCTAACCACCAAAGATTCAAAGGACTATTTTTTCCATGAAGTTTAACATTAACATCAGTGAATTCATGTATTCATGTGTTTTTATTGTAAACATCTGAATTATTCACATTGTCATAGATCCTGAACTCATAAGCATGGACCATGCACAGGCTGGCAGGAAGACACTCTGCAAGCAAACAGATACTCTGCATAAGGAGAAAAGTCATAGCACAACATTTAATGTCCAACCTGAGTCACCTCAGAATGTTACATATATTGACTTCTTAATTCATATAGTATCAGGAACTCAACTGCTCGGTTGGTGACAGGGTTGTCCTGGTTTCAGGAGGATTATTCCTGAAATAATTAAGGAAAGGGTGGCTCAATCTTTTCTTGGTTGATTGCTCCTCCCCAGCACCTTCATCTTTCTTCTCATCTTCAGCTTCTTGGGCATCTTCTCCTTCACCTTCACCCTCCTTCCTCTTCCTCCTCTGGATCCTCAAATTCTACCTTGGCACCTTCTTCCTCTTTCTCTCCTTCCTCTTCGTCAGCCACTTCCTTCTCCTTTCCTTCTCCTTCTACTCCTCTTCAGCTTCTCCTTCAGAGGGGGGGTTCATCCTTAGCTTCCTCAGCTTTTGCAGCCTCAATGGTCTCCTCCACCTTGATCTGCTTTTCCTGGACGTGGCTGGTGTTTTAAGAAGGGAAGGAGCGAGTGGACATCAAGTAGGAGTTGGTCTGTAAACCACCTTAGGCAAATCGACCAAAGATCTGGGAACTCTGGGAGTAGCCACTGGCTATGCTTCCCACGCTGGTGAAACTGATCTGGGTCTCCTCACCTTCCAAGAGTTTCCTGTAAGCTGCAATGTCAATGTCCAAAGCCACATTGAGGAGGTCCTGGTATTCTTTTAAATATGCCATTTCACTCTTTGTAGTTCTCAACTCATTTTCTAATTTGTCGATTGTGTCCTGCATAGCACTAACATCGGAGTTCTGCTTATCCTCCAGCTCTCGCAGCTTCTTTCCCAGAGCTTAGTTTATGCCCCAGCATGCTCTGATCTCCAGGGTCTTGGCCTTGAGCAGGCGGCGGCTTTCAGACACTTCCTCCTTGGTGGCGTGTACCCCGTAGGTGTTCTTGGCAGTGCTCTCAGTCAGCATGGTGAAGGAGCTTTTGTACCACTTTTCTGCATTCTGCATGTTCTTGGCAGCCAGCTTCTCCTACTGGGCGCGGATGTCCTCGAGTGTGGCAGAGAGGTCGGACTTGGAAAACATGTCCATCTCCACGGAGATCTGAGCGTACTGGATCTGCGCCTGCAGCTCAGTGATCTCCTCTTCATGCACCTTCTTCAGAAAGGCGATTTAGTTCATCAGGCTGTCAATGCACTTTTCAAGCTCAGTGCCAGCGAGAGCTGCCTCATCTGCACCTTTGCGCGCCTCCATCAGCCAGCCCTCTGCGTCATCATGGTTCAGCACATCTTCCTGGTAGCATGCCTGCAGGTTGCTCCCAGTCCCTCCCAAGCCCTGGTGCCTGCTAACCTCTCCTCGCCAGGGCTGGGGTGCTGTGGGCCAGGGTACAGGCATCCCATTTTCATTAAAATGTTCAACCCGGGCCTGCTCCACCGGTGTCCACAGGTGGCCCAGGGGCAGACAGTGATCCCAGAGATCCTGGCCACCCCCGCTTACCCAGGTCCCTGATGACAACCTGGACCCCGCGGGGGCATCAGGCGCTGCCTGCCAGGCCTTCCCTGTTACCGATGGCAGCCTGGACCCCATGGGCAGCGTCAGGCGCAGCTCGCCAGGCCTGCCCGACCCCGATGGCTGCCTGGACCCTGCGGGCGGCGTCAGGTGCTGCCCACCCCTCCTGCATATGCAAATTTACCCTCCATATTTGTTGACTTAATTTGCATATACTCCTGATTGGCTGTGGGCGTAGTGGAGGTATGGTCAATTAGCATTTTTCTCTTTTATTAGTGTAGATGTACTTACTTTTATATAAAATAAAAGCTTGCTTTTAAAAAAAATATCTGGATTTGGCTTTCTCTGGTCAGATAGCTGTTGATGGCAGTGTTATCAACAACCATCAACCTCTGCTTAAGATGGAAAGATATTAGGTAGGTTCTGTTTAAAAAGATCAGCTCATTTCACCCAGGTCATTATGGCTCAGGTGGTTGAATGTCCTCCCATGCACCAAAAGGTCACCTGTTCAATTCCCACTCCGTATAGGAGGTGTCTCTCCCTTCCTATATCTCTCTCTAAAATCAATAAAAACATATATTTTTTTAAAATAAAAGGTTCAGCTTATTTTAAAGTCTGCTGACATTAGGAAGGAGAGAGGTAAGGCAGTGAGTTACAAAACATCTGTTCAAAGAATGGGAAAAATGAAAAGGAGTTCTGGGAACTTCTTTGAATCCTGGTCTTCTGACTCTACATTCCTTAAGGGAGGTTGGAGTGGACTTTGTTTAAAGACCCACATAACTATGCAAACAAAACCAACTCCATAGCACAGAACTGCAACACTATTGGTTCAGACAGCTGGGTCTCCTGGATTCCTCCCCTCAGAGACTGTACTCCCAGGTCTGCTAGAACTTATCCAGTGAGTATTTGCTGCAGTCCACTCTTGGGCAGAACCAAAATGCCATCTCAAATATTTACTGTTTTATATAACTGTCCATTTATTCACATCCCAAATTAAATGGGTGTCATCAGAACTTAAGTGAGGGCTTTTGTTTTTACTTTATTTTTTATTTAGAAGCCACATACCAACTTTAAGAAGGGCATCTTATAATAGTTGCTGAGAAAAGCAAAATGCTGAGAAATAGGTATTTTTAAATAGGAAAGCAGTGTATGTGATTACTGGAATTGATAGGTATACTAAAAACAAGGGTAAGAATTCCAACTGTTCTTCTTTTCCATTTACTAGTATTTTATTACTAAAGGCTCGGTGCACGAATTCGTGCATGGGTAGGGTCCAGCCAGCCTGCCCCAATCGCGGCCAATAGAGCCAGACCAGCCCAGGGGAGGGGACGGGGGAGATTGGCTGGCCGGCCCTGCCCCCAATTGGGGAGGGGCCTCAGGCAGTTGGTTGGTCCTGCCCCTTGGTCGAACTCCCAGTCGAATGGACAATTTGCATATTAGCCTTTTATTATATAGGATACAACAAATATTTACTGATTACTTATTGTTTACCAAGCACTGCCCTAGGTGCCAGGAATGCAGTTGTGAACAAGATGGATAAGGTCCTTCCTGCTCTCATGAAGCTTACTTTCTAGGGGAGGGACATCAACTATAAGTAAGTATGCTAGGAATTGCATATTAGGAGAAGTGCTATGAAGGAAACAGACAACTTTCCATGGAAAAGAATAACAGGCAGCAGTGACTGCGGATTACAGGGGAGGGGTGTCAGAGAATGCTTTTCTGAGGAGGTCCCATTTGAAAGATACCTAAAGACATGACACTGCCAGCCACTGGAAAAGCTGGGGAAAGAACATTCCAGGCAGAGAGGACTCTAAGTGCAACATCGCTGTGGTTGGAAAGAGCTTGGCCATAATCAAGAAATGGGAAAGTCAATATGCTAAAGCACAGTAGAAAGCTGGGTGCATGATCTGTGAAGCATGGCAGACACAATTCACTGCTTCCCCATACCCATTTACCCATTCTCCCTTCTTCTCTGTCCTATGTAGAAATGTGTCCAGTTAAAAAATTATCTCCCTGTGCTCCCTGCAGCTCAAGGGGCCATATGACCCTTGCTGACCATCCTGAATGCAAGGTGAAGCTTACTGTGTGGGTCTCTATAAAGGCTGTTATTTTCCCGGTGAAAAGAGACTGGCTTATTTGGCAGAAACTATTAACCCTTTACCATTTTCCCTCCCTCCTTTATTCCTGCTGGAAATGAGGGCACAATTCCTAGAGTAGGAGCAGCTCTATTGAGACCATAAAGACCAGCCACACACATGGATGGCAGAATAGAGTGCAAGAAGGCGCCTGGAGTCTTTTATGGCTTCTGGGCTAATGAGAGGTGGGAAGAGAGCCCCTATTTGGCTACGCTACTATGGTTGGGTTTATTTTATGTAAAAATCTCGGCACAAGAGCCAAATCATATAAGGTCTTCAAGGCCATGGTAAGGAATTAGGAGTTTATCCCAAGTGCAATGAAAAGCCATTAAAACTCCACCAAACTTTATTCCTCACAACATAGAGAGGTAGATACTCTAAGTTAGAACTGGATAAACAGCAACAATGGGGCAGAGGTTGGAATGGAAAGTCAGGTTAACTAGCTTCTGACTACTCCACTACTGCCATCTCTTCACTTCTTTCCCATAATCCTCTGGGTCAGAAGTAACCAGCTTCCTTCTCTGTTCCCTTATGGCAAGGCTTTTGTTCATATGTTTTGTATTCTTTCAATCATAGGAGACTTCATACCCACCAGTTCTGTTTCTTAATAAGCTAATGCATATTGAAGGAAAATTAAAAACCCTGTTTCCCTTGACAAAGCCTAGCTTTCAAGATTAATCCTGTGCCAGAGATGCAGAATTCCCATTTGACAGTCACTTCTTTGTTCTAATTCATATCTGTTCTTCCCCTTGAAACACTGAAACCATTATGTCAAGGGGTGGGGTGTCCCAGGGCAATAAGATACACAGAATATTAAAAAAACACATCTAAAAATATTTCAAAAGTATTATCCTCATAATATTTTTTTAACTTTGACCATGTAACTTGGACTAATTATTTACCTTCCCGTGCCTCTTTCCTCACCTGTAAAATGAGGACATAGGGTACTCAACACCCTAGAGCTATGAGAAATAAAGAAGATAACTTTGGTTAAATGTCTTAACAAAAATTATAACAATTATTCTTTACACGGATTACCACATTTAATCCTGAGGGCTCATGTAATTGTCCCTACATTAGGGATGAGGATACAGACTCCAGAAGTTAAATAACTTGCCCAGGAACACACAGCCTATCTAATAATTTGTAAAGTCAGGTGCATGTATTTCCCAGGGCTGCTGTAACAAATTGCCACAAACTTAGTAGTGAAAAACAATAGAGATTTATTCTCTCACAGTTCCGGCGACCAGAAGTTTTAATTTAGTTTATTAGGACAAGTCGGGTTGTCATCAGGCACACACTCCTGGAGGCTCTTGGGGACTATCCTCTCCTTCCTGCTGCAGCTTCCGGTGGCCGCTGGTGTACCATGGCTGTGGCCTCAGTGCTGTGCATCCCTCCCAGCAGTCACACTGCCTTCCCCGTTTCTGCTTGTGGCCATTCTCTCTGACTCTCTCTTATAAGGATACTTGTGATTTCACTTCATGATCATCATATAATCTAGGACCTTAATTACATCTGCAAAGACCCCTTTCTACGTTAGGTAGCATTACAGGTTCCAGGGTTTAGGGCCTGATTTTCTTTGGGGTCATTATTCAGCCTACTCCATCAGGACTCGAATTTAAGTCTGTCTGACTACACACTCAAATTCTTAACCAGACAAATAAACATAAATATGTTTTAAACACCTGATGCATGTAAGTGCTGTGGTAGGTACTGCAGATACGATGATGAGCAAAACCAATCAAGGGCACTGCCCTCATGAATCTACAGCCCGTTTGGGGAGAAAAACATTGGTAGGAATAATCACACAAATAAATGTCCTATTGTAACTATGATCAATGTCAAGAAGGGAGGTTTCTGACGCTCTGAGAATTATGATAGGGAGATGTGGTCAAGTTTGGAAAGCTCCACTTAAAAAGTAATACTTGAGATCTGAAGGAAGATGAGGAGCCTTAGACATAAAAGGAGAGAAGTATAAAAACCCTTATGCAGTCCTTCTAGCAGGATATCTGGCACATATAAGTGCTCAGTAAATCAAGTTCTCTCTTCCCTACCTGTTCCTTTCCTTAGAGAATCTACTATACCAGTGAAGCTACAGGACTATTCAAAGAGATATAGAACTACCACAGTGAGACCCCTACACAGGTTTCCCTAAAAGTCTTCCCAACCACACTCTATGCAATAGAGTCCATGCAATAACTGTCCTCACAAGTTATAGTGCAGCTATACCTAAATAATAAATATATCTGTAATGTAGCTTGCATCAGCAAGGCAGGAAACAAGAATCAAATGTAGTCTATTGTACAAAGAGCCAAGCAAGTTCTCAATCATCGTTACAGGATGGGACTGCATGTGATCAGGACATTCAAAAAACCCAAAAGAAAAATCATTCTCTAATAGAAGATTTATAAAAAAGAAGGCCTTCTTGACTCTTGGGTTTTTAATTAGACAAGAAAGTTGTTCAAGGAGACCTTTGCAAATGTTACTATGTGTTTCATGAAAGAGATTTCAAATAATGTTCTTTTGTAGTTGAAAATAAGTGTTTCCCAAAGTTTTCATTGATATTCTGTTAGAGTTGTTATGTGGAAGAAACAAAATTTATTTAATGGCTAGTTAAAGAACAAAACACATTTTTTCCCACATGTTATGCCAGTGATTTTTTTCCTTTCAGTGAGTTCCATAATGTTCCATAAATAGCATCTCATCAATATTTATTGCTAGAGAAAGAACTTAAAAACATGGAATTACATCAAATCCAAAACTACTGCATAGGTAGCAATGCTGCAAGGAAGGGTATAAGAGCTACCTGGACTTTCCCTATCTTCCCACCTCCCGTTTCTTCTGTCTATTGAAGTGTATATGCATTTCATTTGTTCCTAGTTTGGGTTGGGCAGCTGCCGCAACCTTTTGGGGTGGGGGTGGGGGTTCAGGATCTGAAGAAGGAGCTGACGCACAAATGAAAACACTGGACAAGAAATACGAATTTAGAAGGCATGGGGGGCCAGGTGGAGACCTCTCTCTTGGAGAGGCACACTGAAACCTGGCCTTACCTGCTTTTTATTCAATTTTAGATACACATCTTGCCCTCAGTAAAGCACGGCAAACAGGTAGCAGACAGACTGTCTCTAAGGTCAATAAAGATCAGTCAGGTTCAGCAAACATTTACTTTGAGGCTATCAGGTCAGGAAATTGCTTCGAGCCATCACTATCTCACGGTCCATCGGCCTTCCATGTTCCTTGGTGCGCTGTTATGACAGTATTGGGAAAGCTGTGGCTTCCCACAGGCATCTTCTATATTGTACCAAGAATTAACTTGAATTTATCAGAAGGGACTTTCACCTAATATTAACAGGGATAGAGGGGAAAAGGTCAACACAAATACTGGTAAGAATGTAAAATGGCACAACTATTTAGAGTGGGCATTTAGGCAATCATAGGTTTTCCTTAAAAAAAATGCACAAGAATTTCTAAATACAGTGGCATTCCTAAAGGACTTTCCTTTTTGGTACAAAAATTGATTTTAATATAGTTAATTATTCCATCTTTATGTATAGCTTGCTAAAGGGATTTGGCAGACCGCTAGCTCCCTGATTCAGCCACTTGACCTACACCATTGGTCAAATAAAAATTAAATGGGCAAGTTTTAAATTAAAAGAAGTTTAATTCTCTCTCTGAAGAGACCCTCTCCTCCCCTTTCAGAATCTGTGTGTCCTTTTCAAATGTAAATCTCTTTAATGGCCAAGTCTCTAATTAGTCTCAACACAGGTTTCACTAGTAAAGTTTTGGTAATCCACTGGACCCCAGCCATTGGAATATTTATTGAGATTATGTGTGGAACATTCAAAAGCTTGTCAGAAAGCTGGGATTCTCTTTGTAGCTTTGGGCTAGGATTACTAGGAAACAATGTCCAAAGTGGGACATTAGTGTTTAATGAAGGGATAAGTTAAAGTGCCATACTAGCACATGGAAAAAAATAGAACTCCAGATATTGCATTTAAGAGCTGGGAATATATGGATAATGTGGCAGGGACACTATGAAAGGGTAGGGGAACTCCAGTTCATATTCTTTCCCTGGGCCCAAATCAGTCCCATGTGGACATTGTCTACCAATTTTGGAGAAAGGCCCCAATATTCTTCCCTCTGAAGGAAACACCAGACAGGATTCCCCATTCATGCCATCAAGCTTTTTCTGTCCTGGTTAAAGTTATACTGAAGCAGAGACTAGGGTTCATTCATGAGACCCAAGACCCTGGCCATTTGTCCCCCTCCCTTCTCACCCCAGGAGATGTATGGGAACCCCACACCCACAAGCACCGCACTCAACCCCTACCCCTACCCCCACCCCCGTTTCCATGTGCAGGCCTATTTGGGAAAATAGACAAATTACTGGTAGTCACTCTGAGGAATCCACATTCAAATAGTGCATGGTTATATCGTTTTATTTTACCCGTAACACATTAAAATGTTACCATTAGATACTGAGCATTATTATGTGCTAGTCTCATGTCTGCAGATTTTTAAAAGGTAACAATAAATGGATGAATGACTTAAAAATGTGACGTAGTAAACATTAATTGTAGAATCTAGTTGGTGGTAAAATTCTAAGCAAAGGTTGTACTTTATACCTCCACACTGAGAAAGAGGGACAGTGCCCCTTTGGGGTTTGCAGGGGGCATATACATAACGACAGCTGTTGGAAATACTCCCTGGCAGCTTCCTTGGTTAATTCAGAATGCCGCCAGTTTTGAGTGCTGTATGTCAGGTCCAGGCTATGCTCCGAGCTTGCCTATTTCTTGGTCCTTGTCGCCCTGTAGATCTGTTGGGCAAGAGTTATCCAGGGTGGATGAGGAACTTGTGTGGAGTTCACAGAGCAAAACCCCTAGGGCTCTGGAGCAGGACTGTGCCTTCCAAGGCAGAGAGCTCCTTGCTGTTGAATATCAGCTCCTGGCATGTTAATTGGCCCTTGTAAATACCAAGCTGCTGATCCTGGGAAATCAACTGACGAGGTGACTCAAGAAGGCTGCATTAATATCATGCCATGAAGACAGCCTTTAGCACACTCAGGGAACAATTTTCAAATGACCTTCCCACTTGTATGCATGCATATAAGAGTAACCAACGGATGCAAAACATTGGGGGGTGAGGGCATGTATGGGAGTGGGGTGGGGGGGGGGCAATGGTAAGATATGTACACATATAATACCTTAATAAAAATTTGGAAATAAATAAATAAATAAATAAATAAATAAATAAATAAATAAAACAAATGACCTTCCCATTGTTATTACATTATTAAATCTTTGGTTTGTTGTCTCTTACACATTTGCCCCAAAGAATATCGTTTATGTCCACTGTCCATAAATCTCAAAGAAATCAGGTTCCATGTTTAGTTCCTACAGAAGACCCAGGTGTGCTGATGACAGAGGGATTAATGTGAACAGGGAGGCATGCGGAGACTGCATCATGGAGAGCCTTGTAGAAGAGGACAGGCGTTTGGATTTTATTCTCAGTGCAATGAGAAGCCTGCGTGAATTAATCAGGAGACTGATGATCTAATCTTCATTTTTCAAATAGCCCTCTGGCTCCTATGAAGAGGAGTTGAGAAATGGAGTGGTCCATTTCTCAGTGATAAGAAGGGGTCCAGAATATGCCATGTAGCATAAAAAGTGTTAAGCTGAAGGCACTTGAGAACAAAAGGCTTTTTTTTTAAGTCCACACTTTATTCCCATTGTCTTAGAGTTTAGGTTGTTGCAGTTTTGTTTGTTTGTTTTTAAGATTCTTAGAGAGGGAAAGAGAAACATTGATGTGAAAGGGAAACATCCATCAGCTGCTTCCTGTACGCCCCCTACTGGGGATCAAACCCACGACTGGGCATGTGCTTGAACCAGGAATTGAACTAACAACCTGTCGGTGCACGAAGAATGCCCAATCGAGCCACACAGGCCAGGGCACAAAAGGCTTTATCTTTTTCTTTTTTTACAGAGAGGAAGGGAGAGGGTTAGAGAGTTAGAAACATTGATGAGAGAGAAATATCCATCAGCTGCCTCCTGCACAGCCCCCACTGGGGATGTGCCCGAAACCAAGGTACATGCCCTTGACTGGAATCGAATCTGGGACCTTTCAGTCCACAGGCCGATGCTCTATCCACTGAGCCAAACCAAAAAAGGCTCTTTTAATGAACTCCCTTATCTACTAAAAACCAGAGCCTCCTTCAAAACCCAATAGTCATAAATCCTCTCACCTGGAGTTTTGGGAGTTTCACAACGAGGGAAGATTGTCACAAAACTATCACATCCCCCATGTATTTTCCTAAGGTCCTATTTGTTTCACCTAAAGTCATTTGTTTACCCAGGAGTATCCTTCTCTCACACCCCTTTCCCTTTTAAAATCTTACCTAATAAAGAGATAGTATGAAAATTGACTGTCACTCCAACACACAAGATGGCCACCCCCATGTGGTCACAAGATGGCCTGCAGAGGAAGGCAGTTGGGAGGGACCAGGCCTGCAGGGGAGGGCAGTTAGGGGCTACCAGGACTGCAGGGGAGGGCAGTAAGGGGTGACAGGGCCGGCAGAGGAGGGCAATTCGGGGGGACTAGGCCTGCAGGGGAGGACAGTTGGCGGGGGGGGGGGGCAGGTCTGCAGGGGAGAGCAGTTGGGAGGAACCAGGCCTGCAGAGGAGGGCAGTTGAGGAGGACCAGGCTTACAGGGGAGGGCAGTGGGGGAGGACCGGGCCTGCAGGGGAAGGCAGTTGTGGGCTACCAGGCCTGCAGGGGAGGGCAGTTGTGGGGGGACCAGACATGCAGGGGAGGGCAGTTGGGGGCAACCTGCAGGGGAGGGCAATTGGGGGCAACCAGGCCTGCAGGGGAGGGCAGTTGGGGGGGACCAGGCCAGCAGGGGAACAGTTAGGTGTCGATCAGACTGGCAGGAGAGTGGTTAGGGGGTGATCAGGCTGGCAGGCAGAAGTGGTTAGGGGCAATCAGGCAGACAGGCAGGCCAGTGGTTGCTTTATTTCTGTCAGTGTATGCTTAATTTCTAGTTTGGTCCTTTTTCATATCCTCGAGGTTCTCACTAAATTTATTGGCGGTTTCTAGAAAATTCTTGAAAAATCTTATAACCGTGGTTTTGAACTCTATATCCAGTAGTCATCTTTCCTCCATTTCTTTAATTTGTGACCTGTTTTTTTGTCTCCACATTTTGGCTGCTTCCCTGTGTTGATAGAGTGGCTTTGTGTGCTAGGTATCCTATAGGGCCGAGTGGCTCAGCCTCCCCAGTTACCTGAGATGGACACTCTTGGTGCACCCCTTTGTGGGCTGTGTGCACAGTCTTGTTGTAGTTAACCCTTGATTGCTGTTGGTATCACTGGGAGGAATTGACCTCCAGGTCAATTGGCTGTGAGAATCAGCTGTGTCTACGATAGGAGAACTTCTGTGCTAGAGACACCCTTATGGGGCAAGACTTGCTTCAGTGGGGTTTTGGTGCTCACTGAGTCTGGCCCCTGAGTGTGTCCCTTATGGATCTGAGGAGTTGTAATCTGAATGGTCCCACGCTGACCACTGGGTACACTGGCTCTTGGATCTCCAAGGAGGTGCTAATTTAGCCTCTGCCTGAGGCCACCCAGCAGGAGCTATGGAGAGATCTGCAGATTCCTCTTCTTTGTTTGGGGTTTGGAGGTGCCCAGATGAGGCCCAGCTGTGAAGCAATGCAAGCTGCTGTGGGGCCTTGGGCCTTCTTTTGGCGGCATGGGGACCTCTGACCCAGCTGCAGTTTGTTAAGTAATTTTACATACCAAAGGGCCAGGCCATTCATATGCAAAAGCCTCTGCACACAGCTTGGGTAAGGCGGGGTCTCAGGGAATCAACAGGGCAAAGCTAACAGCTATGGCTGATCCTCAGCCCTGCCCTAAGAGGCCCCCGGTCTCAGTGTCCCTTGGAATAGCTGCAAGCACCTCTGAGAGAAAACCACCCTTGAGTTCTGCCCAATGGCAGACCATCTAGTTTCTCCCCGTATGAGTCTGGGTCCCTAGAGTCTCACCCGGAACTGGAGTTCAGAGCAGTCGGGAGCTTGTGTCTCCCTCCCGATTGAAAAAGACAACCACGTCCTCAGTCGACAGCCCTTTCCGCACATGCCTCCATACCTCTGCACTTTACTTCCACATCTCCTCTGAGTCTCAGTGTGCTTTTCTCTTTCCTTCTAGTTGTAGAATTTCCACTCAGCCAGCCTTCCTGTGGTTCTGGATGATGTCCGTTTTGTCTTTTAGTTGTAGTTTTGAAGTGGTTGTGTGAGGCAGCAATTTCAGGTGTTTACCTATGCTGCCATCTTGGTTTCTCCTATTTTCTTTATATTACATGTTTTTTAACACTGGTATGACCCTCTAAATTGATTTCACAACACAATCAATTCCTTGACCCATTAATAGGTAATGAAGCACAATTTTTAAAAACTCCAGATTGGAATATCAGTACAGTTTCTTTTCCAATTGGGTGGGAGTTCCTTCAGTCTGCTAGGTTGTTGATGAAGCACGTCAGCTTGATATTAAATGGATTTAAAAGAGTTTAATGATCTTAAACAAAATAGAATGCAATATTTGAAAATGAAGATTTCTTCCATGGAACAACACAATTATTTTCCCTAGTTGGATTTAGGAGAGGATTGAAATGCCCCTCCCAATGCCCTACCCTGCCTGTTAGAATCCTACACACCCTCTAGACACAATTCAAATCCAATCCTCCAGTCAACCATTCCTAAATCCCTTATGTTCCCATAGCACTTTTTTCTTTCAGTTTCTATTCAAATATTTGTTTGTTTCCCTGGAGTAATGTATTAGTCTGTGCTCTCTTAGATTTGCAGAATCCTAAGGAGATAGATGCATTTTTCTCTATAGTCATGCACTGTATAAAGTTCTGGTCTATGACAGACTGTATATAAAATGGTGGCCTCAAAAGATTATAATGGAGCTGAAATTCCTTTCATCTAGTGACATCGTAATTGTCTCTTTTTGTTGTTTCATTGTGGTAAAATACACATAACGGAAAATGTCCTTGCAGCTGTCTTAAATGTTGTAGGACCAACGCATTACTCTCATGTTTGTGGTGATGCTGGTGTGAACACAACTACTGTGTTGCCAGTCATGTAAAAGTATAGCACATACAATCATGTGCAGTGCCTAATACTTGATAATTATAATAAATGACCATATTACTGATTTATATTCGTAATGTTCTATACTTTCTATTGTTATTTTTGATGTGTATTCTTTCTACCAATTAAATGTGTATTCTTTCTACCGGTTAAATGTATTTTCTTTCTACCGATTAAATGTGTATTCTTTCTACCGACTAAATGTGTATTCTTTCTACTGATTAAATGTGTATTCTTTCTACTGATTAAATGTTTGCTGTAACAGTGTGCTGTGCAGCTCTGGCAGCAGTCTCATGTTTACAGTCTCTTGATTGCATCATTTTCTGTCGTACTTGATTTCATCTCATGTTGTTTTGTACAATAACATGCTGTACAGGCTTATAACCTAGGAGCAATAGGCTATATTATGTAGCATAGGAGTACAGTAGGTTTGGGTAAGTGCATTCCATGATGTTCGCACAGTGGTGAAATCGCCTAACAATGTTGTTAAGTGGCAGAAAACTGTGCTTCATATCCCTCATGGTGCCTTGCACACAGAATGTTTAATAACATTTGTTGAACTGAATTAAGTAGAATTGATAATAATCCCTCAATTTTGTTAGGAAGAATAGACACTAAAAGAGTTTCTTAAGGGAATAAAGAAAAGAAAGAATTCCCAAAAAAAAAAGAAAAGGAAGAATTCCTTTCAGCCTCTCTGCAGTATAATAATGGCATTTTCTTTTATTCATTTGTTTTAGAACGGGACCATTTTTATGGATAAGTTTTAATGTTTATGTTTAAATCAAAAAATAATTCAAAAATTTAACCAAGAAATTATGTAAAATTCTTTGTTTTTCAATAAATGAATTACTGAATTAAAAAATGAACCTATGACCAGAGATTTCTAAATGGATCTTTACCTACTTTCAAAAATGATAGTTTGTGCATTTTATTTTGCAGTGCAGTTTGTAATAAGGACCTTTGCTTCATTTAACATAGCCTTCAAAATGAGAAAATGTGGGATAAAGCAGATTATGAGAGAAAATAACAGGAGAGCTTAATTGTATCTTTATTCAATCCTAAATAGAGAAAATGGGAACTTCTGAACTTAGGTCCCTTAAATAACAATCTTATAACAGCTGAAAAATCTTCCAAGAAAAACAAGGGGCCATGGCACAGAATAACTTTGTTGGAACAACTTTTTGCAGCATTAGTTACCTCCAGGTTTTCCTCTTAGATGAGAAAGCCAGTCTTTGATTTTTTTTAAATATATTTTTATTGATTTCAGAGAGGAAGAGAGAGAGAGAGAAAGATAGAAACATCAATGATGAGAGAGAGTCATTGATCAGCTGCCTCCTGCAATCTGGGCATGTGCCTTGACTGGGAATCGAACCATGACTTCCTGGTTCATAGGTCGACACTCAACCATGGAACCACACCAGCCAAGCCAGTCTTTGATTTTTTTTTTTTTTTGAAAATTCATATACTTTCAATGGGCCAGCATTGTTCTAAATACTTTATAAAGGCTAACTCTTTTAATCCTCCTGACAATCCCACAGGGTACTTACTGATATTTTATAAATAAGGAAACTGAGGCACAAAGAGTATAAATGACTTGTCCAAATTCTCACTTCTAGAGTGTAACGGGGCTGGAATTCCACCCTAACTGCAGAGCTCTTGCTCTAACACTATGCTGCCTTAAGCTTCATAAAGGCCAATGAACAGTTTCGAGATGACAGTGATTTCCTCTGGTCCAGCCTAATAAGCAGCATCATGCTGAGGAAGGCTACTGTGGTTAGTCCCAAGAATATGAATGCTATTTGTTGACTCTCAGCTTTCAGAATCAACCAATAGACCAAGCACAGGAGATGTTACAGTTACAAAACAGGAAGTCCATATTATCAGTCCTGGCATTGTGAAAGTAAATGTGCAGAAAACAGGAGCTGGGACATATAAATGGACAGCTGAGGAAAAGAATAGGGCATACCCTCCTCTTATAAAATCAGAGCTGCCCCGGCTGGTTTGGCTCAGTGGATAGAGCGTCAGCCTGCAGACTGAAGGGTCCCAGGTTCGATTCCGGTCAAGGGCACATGCCTGGGTTGTGGGTTCGATCCCTCATAGGGGGTATGCAAGAGGCAGCCGATCAATGATTCTCTCTCATCATTGATGTTTCTATCTCTCTCTCCCTCTCCCTTCCTCTCTGAAATCAATAAAGATGTTTTTAAATAAATAAATAGATAGATAGATAGATAGATAGATAGATAAAATTGAAGCCAATAATTTCAGCAGGTAGTTGCTAGAATAAGACATAAAAAGTGTAAATGTTTAAAATATAACCATATAAAAGTAGCAAAGACAATGACATAATTATATTGGGAATATATAATGTGTCCCAAAAAATGTATACACTCTTTGAATAACTATTAATTCCAATGGGTTAAATCTGAAAGGAAACATCAATTGAGCTATCAGCTGTTAAAGTGTGTACAACCTGTATACATTTTTTGAGACACCCTGTATATAGAGGGAGGAGGGAATTAGGGGAAGAGTAAGCCACAACCTCAGCTGTTACAGGAGAAAACTGATTGATAATGTCTACTATTGATTAATCAGGACATGGCACTCTAAGCCTTTATTAGAGGCTTTTAAGTCACCCCTGTAATAGACAGCTAAATGGACTAAAAGTCGTTGATTTGAGGAGTCAGACAAAAGTCAGACTGTGCGTTTTTAATATCTGCCCTGATGAATTATTTTTAAACCAGATATATTCATTACTTTGAATTCATAGATTCATTTCTTGGAAAAAAGAAAAGCCAGACGTGGCCAGACAAGCTAACATCAAACTCCCTCCAGCTCTCAAATCCAGACTACAGAGCCAAGTGTGGAGGCTTCTATCCCAGGATGACAAGAGAACTCTGAAGTGCCTCCTTCAGCAATCACTCTGGATGTGCTGCCTCAGCGGTTTTTAGAGTAATGGGGAGAAGAACGGCTTGTGCAATTGCTAAGTAGGGTGGCCTTTTGTCCTGAATCCACTAGGATTCTATAGAGCCACAACCTTACAGAAGACCAGTTCAGCTATGGTAATAGCTGCCATTCATTAGGTACATTTGTATGTAAGATGTCATGCTCTGTGCTGTTTAAATATCTCACTTACTAAACCAAGCTGTTATTTTTTTGTTTGGTTGGTTTTTTGTTTTTTGTTTTTTTTAGCATTTTTAGTAGTATTTTTATTTATTTATTTTTGTTTTGTTTAAAGTATTACATATAGTATTACATATGTGTCCTTTCCCCCCATTGACCTCCTCCCATCCACCCCCACCTCCCCCGCACATGCCCTCACCCCTCTAGTATCTGTATCTGTGTCTATTGGTTTGCTTATATGTATGCATACAAGTCCTTTGGTTGATCTCTTACCACTCCCCACCCTGTCCCAAGCTGTTATTATATCCATTTTACAGATGAAGTAATTAAGACCTCAGGTGAGGGTAATTAATTAACCAGCTATCACATCCAATCTAATAAAAGAGTAATATGCAAATTAGCCACCACTCCGCTACACCCAAAAGCCACGCCCACAAGCCACACCCACAAGCCAATCAGGAGGGAATATGCAAATAAACCCAACCAAGATGGCTAAGGCCACAGAGAGCAGGAGGGAGGCTTGGGTTTCCCGGGCAATGGAGGAAGCCAAGCTTTCCGCCTGCCCTTGCTGGCCTAGGCTTCCACTCAAGGCTACAAAGTTTCATGATAGAAGATACATAAATCCAAACAGAAATGGCGGCAGCCACGGAGCTGGAAAGAGCAGGAGGCTAGGATTGCCCGTGGCGATGGAGGAAGCCAAGCTTTCCGCACACCCTGGCTGGCCCAGGCCTCCACTTAAGGCTACAAAGTTTCAACTCTAGAAGATAAATAAACCCCAGATACCAGGGCCTCCGCTTGAGTCGCCAGGGGGCGTGGCCGGCCTGCAAACCACCACAGGCCCCTCGCCCAGGCCATCCCACACCCTAAGGGAACCCCCACCCTGATCCAGGACACCCTTCAGGGCAAACCAGCTGGCCCCCACCCGTGCACCAGGCCTCTATCCTATTTAATAGAAGAGTAATATGCAGATTGACCATCACTCCAACACACAAGATGGCTGCCCCTATGTGGTCAAAGATCATGCCCCCATGTGGACACAAGATGGCCACCACAAGATGGCCAGTAAGGGAGGGCAGTTGGGAGGAACCAGGCCGGCAGAGGAGGGAAGTTGGGGGCGACCAGGCCTGCAGGGAAAGGCAGTTGGGAGGGACTCAGGCCTGCAGGAAAAGGCAGTTGGGGGGGACCAGGCCTGCAGGGGAGGGCAGTTAGGGGTGACCAGGCCTGCAGGGGAGGGCAGTTAGAGGTGACCAGGCCTGCAGGGGAGGGCAGTTAGGGGCAAACAGGCTGTCAGGGGAGCAGTTAGGCATCAATCAGGCTGGCAGGGGAGTGGTTAGGGGGTGATCAGGCTGGCAGACAGAAGCGGTTAGGGGCAATCAGGAAGGCAGGCAGGTGAGCAGTTGGGAGCCAGCAGTCCTGGATTGTGAGAGGGATGTCCGACTGCCCATTTAGGCCTGTTCCCACCGGGTCCCAGATTGGAGAGGGTGCAGGCTGGGCTGAGGGACACCCCCCCATTGCACGAATTTCGTGCACTGGGCCTCCAGTCTATATAATAAAAGGGTAATGTGCAAATTGACCGAATGGTAGAATGACCAATTGTGATGATGCACACTGGCCACCAGGGGGCAGATGCTCCACGCAGGAGTTGCCCCCTGCTGGTCAGTGTGCTCCCACAGGGGGAGCGCACCTCAGCCAGAAGCCAGGCTCACAGCTGGTGAGCACAGCGGCAGTGGCAGGAGCCTCTCCCGCCTCCGCTGCAGTGCTAAGGATGTCTGACTGCCAGCTTAGGCCTGCTCCTGGACATTCCCTGAGGGCTCCCAGGCTGAGGGATGCTCCCCCAAGTGCACGAATTTCATGCACGGGGCCTCTAGTAGCTAATAAAACCCTTGATAGGAATTAAAACTCATTGTTTTAACAACTGCACTCTATTACCTGCTCATTAGTCAGTTAAGAGACCTAATCACATGAGAGGGAGGTGTTATGAATGCTATTGGAGTTATGAATAGTGGGAGTTTTGATCTTTTGGATTTTCACAGTGATTTAGAACTGGATTAATTTTTCTTTTTTGCCCTAAGAAAGAAGGCAATCTAGCACAGTCATATTGGCCTAGGCTTAAATTCAGCTCTGCCATTTATACTATGATCTCAGATGATTTGCTGAATTTCTCTTAATCCTTTATTTCTTCATTCATGTAACAGTTCCTAACTGAGCCTACTGCTTAAGGTTTTTGAGAGGATAAAATGAATCGTGTAGGTTATGTGAACATTCAGCATAATGCCTGGCCATACATAGTAAGTGCTCAAAACATTATTGAGGAACCCCTTATTCTTTTTAATGCCTCTTCAACAGGTGGGAAGGAGGCATGAAATTAAGATGTTCCACATATAAAACATGTTAAACTCTCCTAATGAAAGGTATTTTTAAATTTTTTTCTCTTCCTTTTTTAAAATCCTTACCCAAGGATATATTTTCATTGATTTTTAGAAAGTGGAAGGGAGGGAAGAAAGAGGAGAGAGAGACAACCATTGATGTGAGAGAGACACATTGATTGCCTCCTGCACAACTTCCCTGCTCCCCTCCCCCGCATCCAGGCCAGGGATGAAACCTGCAACCCAAGAAGGTGCCCTTGACAGGGAATTGAACCCAAGACCCTTCAGTGTGAGGGCAGATGTTCTAACCACTGGGAACACCAGCCAGGGTAGAAGGTATTTTTTAAAACCACAAATATACTGTAATAAAGTCATGTACTTTACCACTGTATCAGATCAGTAGCTAATCAACACTCACAAAACCATTCAGATTATAATTATATTAGTGTTAATTATAATTTATATAGAGTTGAACAGTAGATAATGTACTGTGCTTTATGTTAACGTTTTTGAACTTCACAAGAATCCTGTGTAGTAAGTATTAGTAGCATCCCAGTTTTACAAATTAGAACACATGCTCAGGGAGGTGAATCACATACACATTTGGGATTCAGGTATGAATGTTTCTTGGATTCTTTCCTTGGTCAACTTAGTGAGTGAAAACTACTAAATGTTAATAAACATTTTTTAATAGAAATAATAGTCTGAGCCTCAAGATATATTGTAAAGTTAACATATACAAAAGCAAACACATACATGTACTAGGTCACCATGGAAAATGTGGTTTCTTCCTGTAGGTATTGGGCAAAAAAAGTTGGATAAACACTGACCCTGTGTCTAGCTTCACATTTTTACTTGCTGTGGGAGCTTTAATAGTCAGTCTGATTTATTCGTTTATAAAATACGGAGAAAAAAATTTTTTCTGTACTTCCTAGAAGGCTTTTTGAACATCAAATGAAATAATAGATGTAGAAAAAAAGCTCTGGAAACTGTAAACTTTCTATAGATATGCATGTACTTTTGTAAACTTGGATTTGGGGGCCATAAGAAAGAGTTGCAGATGAGATTCAGAACTTCCAAGAACTCCACGATGTCTGCCTTAGCAGGACTGTCACAACCCCTTCCTCCCAATCACAGTGTAGGGCTGCGAAGCACGAGGAAGGAGTGTGAATTCCTTGTGAACTTCCATTTCTTGCGATTTTCCTGCCTTTAAATATAAAAGGGTAACCATTAGTTCCCCTCCTGACAAAAGTCTCTTCCTAAGAAGAGACTGTAATGTATTGCAAAAAGTCCCAATAAAATTACTGTCAAAAACTGAATTGAAAAAATACATGCAAGAGACATTAAGCTCTTACTGCACACAAGCCCAGAGTTTGGTCTTTTCTTTCAATAACCAATCACTAGGGTTTGAAAAAAAAAAAAAAATCACCAGTTACATATTGAATACTCCCATATATAGGCTGCTAAACCAAAAATTACAATTTTGAGACAAAAATTTTCTTTCTAGTTTATTACCCATTCTGTAGGCAGCGATTTATTAACCTGGATAAATACACAATTCCTAAAGGGTAACATATGTGTGTTTTTTTTTCACAAATTCTAATAGGTTAAGTGAAAAGGGTTATCCAAATATACAGCTCTTCCTTATGGAAACAATCCCCTTTAAAATGATCAGGTATTTCCTAGGTCTTGATTATTGTTGTCCCAAGAAATCCTCTGTCCTCCAAAAAATCGTGCTTAGCTCAAACTCAAATATGATGTAGCCTCATTTCTCAGCCGGGAGCAGGACAACTGGCCCTCTCCCAGGTTCATTTCAGACAGACAACGACATTGGCATCACTAACTAGTAGTAATGGGCAACCATCAAGTTTCAAAGAAGCATCTGGGCTGCGGACATTATCAATTATCCTTGTAACTTTAAGAGGAATGTATCCAATTTGGGAAAACAGGCGGCAACTAACTCTCCGAGGTCGGCTCCGGAGGTCGGGAGGGAGTGGGTGAAAGACGACTTTGGCTTTGGCTCTCCTCCGGACTTTGTCCCCTCCCAGATTTCCGAGCCGGCGGGCAGTCGCTCCGCACTGCAGCCCGAGCCAATTGCAAAGGACCTAACCAAGCCCAGCCCCGCGGAAGGAACGGTTTCAGAGTTGTTTGTTTCTCTTTGATAAAGAAGCCCTTCCTTGCTCCGGCTTTGACTATCTATAGGGTTTGACGGAACAACCCTCCCACCCCTTCAGCAACTTAGAGTGATTGGTAAACAAACCAATCCTCGCAGCAACAAAAATGATAAAATTCGTTCTGGACTGCCTCCTGCTTCTGCCCTTACTGATCATCTTCGTCTTAGAATCGCTCCTGAAGTCTTTTATTCCTAAGAAGAGGAAATCAGTCACTGGAGAAATCGTCCTGATTACGGGAGCTGGGCATGGAATCGGGAGACTGACTGCCTATGAATTTGCCAAACTTAAAAGCAAACTGGTTCTGTGGGATATAAATAAGGTAATCATGGTGCTTTACTGTTTTCCTTTCGGGTACCTTTAATCTGTGGACATGTGTGCGTGTTGCAGGCAACAACCCCTTACAGCATAGCTGTAAAGGAGGAGGTAGAAAAACTACTATTGCCAAGTTATAGATGGGGGAAAACACGGATTAATTAATGTGTTTATGATCATGTGATAAATGGTCGGCAAACTCATTAGTCATCAGAGCCAAATATCAACAGTACAACGATTGAAATTTCTTTTGAGAGCCACATTTTTTAAACTTAAACTTCTTCTATCGCCACTTCTTCAAAATAGACTCACCCAGGCCGCGGTATTTTGTGGAAGAGCCACACTCAAGGGGCCAAAGAGCCGCATGTGGCTCGCGAGCCGCGGTTTGCCGACCACAGACCTAGAAGATAAGATTCTCAGTTGCTGCCCATTTGACATTGTAAATTTATCCTCACTTTTGCCCTGAAAGCAATTTGTAATTTCCTCCTCAACTTGATTTCACTGGTCCCTCAATCTTAATCATATAGAAAAAGTAATAGTTTTAGCTAGTATAACAAAAGAGTAAGAGGGTTGTACCTATTAAGAAAAAAATCCTACTTGCAGTTAACTGAGATAAGTGGGTTGAATATACCCAACAGAAAGCAACATTACTATGCCATAGTAATTTCCAAGAGTACTTTTTTAAAAACCACATTTTAGTTAAAAACATCTAAAAAAAGAAAAACTTGTAATGTAATTTTTACCAGAATAGGTATAGGTTTAAGAAAGAGAGGGGGACTTAGAATCTTACTTTTTTTCTTCAATATATATATGTTTTTATTGATTTTTAAGAGGAAGGGAGAGGGAGAGAAACATGGATCTGCTGCCTCCTGCACGCTCCCCACTGGGGATCGGCCCGCGGGCCTGCTGTGACCTCTTGGTGCATGGGAGTATGCTCAACCAACTGAGCCACACGGGCCAGGGCTAAAATCTTACCTTTTACTTGGCTAATGATTGATGTACAAAGAGGTTCCAGGAAGCACCTGCTGGCCTGAAATGCCATACCTTACACATTAGTTACAATGATGTAAACAAGAATTCATGGGATGTGAAGTAGATGATTGGCAAGGCCAACCCAGTGCGTGGTGTAATTGAGTACTTCCTGAGTATCTGTTGCCTAGATTTTAGGAACACAGGGCAAACAGGAGACAGGGTCAGATGCCCTCACTATAATAAGGAAAATAGACATTAAATAATTACATATGCAATGAAAAATACAAACTAGGCCCAGCCTAGTCTGGTGCTGTCAAGGAAGTGTCTGATAGGGTGTGGTCAGACTCATTGACCTCTCTACTTCTTCATGGTTAATTTACCCAATACCCTGGGTAACTCCCTAGAGCTTTAGGTTCCTTTTCTGAAAAATGGATAAAATAATAGTACTTAGAGGGCTGGAAGGATTACATCAGATAATGCACACAAAGCACAGGGTCTGGCACACGGTATATGGCAAATAGTGCACACTTACTGTGACATATAATGCCCTTTAGTTTGGACTCCCGCTGGCCTTGAACTTTGTGACCCAGCAGCACCAATCTCCTAATGCTTCCCCAGAGGATTTTTCTCCTTTACTTACACTCTGCCTGGCGTGCCCTGCCCTTTCTTGGCATAGCTGTTCTGCTCAGTCTTAAGACCCACCTCAGGTACCTCCTCTTCTAGAATTGTACTGCATGCCCGTTCTCTGTGTTCCTGTTAACTCTTTGTAGCTCTGTTAATATACTTATCACAATATATTAGTTTGAACCTTATGAAGCTGCCAATATTCAGTCCTTTATTCTAAAACAATAACAGTTTCACCCTGGTTGGCATGGTTCAGTGGTTAGAGCATCGGCCCACACACCAAAGGGTTGCGGGTTTGATTCCGGGTCAAGGGCAAGTACCTTATTTGCAGGTTCAATCCCCAGCCTGGGTTGGGCACGATATGCTTCTCATATCCATGTTTCTCTCTCCCTCTTCTTCTCTCTCTCCCTCCCTCCCTCCCCCTCTTCCTTCCACTCTCTAAAAATCAATGGGAAAAAATATTCTTGGGTGAGGATTAACAAAAAAAAATTTAAAAATAACAATTTCGTATGGTCCTACCTAAATATTATACTTATTTTATTTTTCTTTCTACAACACTGAGCTCACTGAGGTTAGGACTCTGGCTCATTCATATTTGTGTCCATAAGGTTCTTCTAAGCACCATGAATATGACCTACACATTAAAATGTTGGGGGGAATGAGTGAATGAATGAATTATAGTTAACACCTTATTTATTTTGCAGCCAGAAAATTGACGACCATGTGAAAAAAAAAAGCTTAGTGTTATTTTTTAAAGCCTAATATGGAATATACACTCATACATATATGCATTCAGTGTAAAATTAATAATAAAATTTAGAATTTTAAGATTTTTTTATCTTATTTTTCAAAGCTTAGCTTTAAATTCACTTCCAACTAAAAGAAACTCTTCAAAGCAGTGTCAAAAATGTGTCAGTTGAATTCTTGCCCAATCCCAGTTCAAAGAATCTGACTCCCCTTAGTTATTTTCAGCTGTTGATATAATTCGCTCACCATTATTGTATTCTCCTGCCTCTTTGTTGCTTTTCCTAGCATGGAATTGAGGAAACAGCTGCTGAATGCAGGAAACTGGGTGCACAGGCGCATGCCTTTGTGGTAGACTGCAGCAACCGAGAAGATATTTACAGTTCGGCGAAGAAGGTGACGTTGCACATTTGGTTAGAATCATCTTGTGTCAGGGCTGGGAGGGATTTTGGAGATGGCCCAGTCATGATGCAGACAAACTAACAGAAGTTGGTGATTTGCCCAAAGTTGTACAGCTAGCGAGTGGCAGACCCAGAACTAAAGCCGAGAACTGAGGTTCCAGACTTCAATGTGTTCTGCAATCTTCCAGGCAGCTTTGTTTAAAAAAAAAAAATAGGCACCCCAGAAGTTTTCTTTCAGTGGGTGGAGGGCTGGGCCCAGGAATTTGCATGTTCGGTACCCTTGCACTCACACCTCACCATCTGATTCTGATACAGGTAGATCCTTGGATGACACTGCAGAATCACTAACAGGGTCTTCTGAACTCCAGTCAAAGAACTCAGGAAGATAGGATAACTGCTTATCAGGCTTTCAGCATAGACATCTATTTCTATAAAGCAGTATTTGCCTCGTCTATACATAACTGAGCTGTGCTATATATATAATGGGGTCTCTTCTGAACACATTCATGAATATGCTTGTTAACTAAATGTGGTAACAGTAGGAAGGCCAGTAGAATTACCTGGGCAAATTCCTTAAAATAGACCTTCCTGGACCTCACCCCTGGATATTCAGTGTAATATAAAGATTCTAATTCAGTACAATATAAAGATTCTGATTCCGCCAAGACTTGAGAACCTCTGGAATTTTAGTTTTGAGGACATCTTTAACTTCTATTTTAAATTCTAATCTTTTATTTCTAACTGATGCCTCTGTTGTTGGTTAGGCCTTCGCTAGGTCAGTAGAATCGGTAGACATTATCCAGGCTAGTGGTGGGAAGTGGCCTTCCGGGAAGGGGGTATGGTAAGATCAAGGCCTTTGGGTAAGAAACATCTGCATTCCTCACAATAACTAGTTTACTTACATTTATAATGATTTTCCTTCATAGAGATGAGTGCTATTCAGTTAATACTGGCTTTATCACCTTGGGCAAGTTACCCAGCCTCTTTGTGCCTAACTTTCCTCAGTTATAAAATGGGGATCACAGCAGTCCCTACCTCATAGGGTTGTTATGGGGATTAAATGAATTAATGATGTAAAGTTATTAGAACAATACCTGGTGCTCAGTAGTCACTTGGTAATAATTAGTTGTTAGTGTTATAATGTTTCCAGGAGAAATGGGGGCCTGCTTGGGTGTATTCGGTCTCCTAGGGTGGAGCCTTGGGGAGTGTGTGAAGCTGTAACTTCCTGGTGAAGCAAGCAGGCTTATGGCCCGGATCAGCTCCCTGGTTTATTGGGCTGAATAATGTCTGATCCCTTTTGCTCCTTACCTTTATGAACATCTAGCTACCTCTGCTAACAATAATAGAATCACCAATATAATCTATATAATTTTGTTATCAGCCAATATTAAAGGGATTTAGTAGTGTTAGTTACATAAAAGGAACACACTCATTTCCAGACTCATTTGGGAATAGGCTTTTCTGGGAAAGATAACTTTATTATTTGAAACCATTCCATGTTATTTTAAAGATAGTGTTCTCATTGAAATTGTTCTAAGATGAACTAACTGTGTGCTTGAACAGAGTATGCACAATGACATATGATTACCAGATATTTTGAAGTAGCTATTTTGTGTGGCTGTTTTGATATCAGGACACTTTTATGCCACCTAAACAATAAAGCTCTCAGCTCGCTTTCATTATTAAGAAACTAGAGGCCCAGTGCACGAAATTCGTGCACTCGGCGGGTTGGGGGTCCCTCAGCCCAGCCTGTGCCCTCTCGCAGTCCAGGAGCCCTCAGGGAATGTGTGACTGACAGCTTAGGCCCGCTCCCATGCAGGCCTGAGCTGGCAGTCGGACATCCTTAGTGCTGCCGCGGAGGCGGGAGAGACTCCTGCCACTGCAGCTGTGCTCGCCAGCCGTGAGCCAGGCTTCTGGCTGAGTGGTGCTCCCCCTGTGGGAGCGCACTGACCACCAGGGGACAGCTCCTGTGTTGAGCGTCTGCCCCCTGGTGGTCAGTGCGCATCATAGCAACCGCTTGTTCCACCGTTCAGTCAATTTGCATATTGGCCTTTTATTATATAGGATGTTCAAATCAACATTCTCATCCTGGGGGAAGACAATGGGTGACGATGGGGAGGATGACGGAAGGGCCAGAGGATCTGAGCAAATACTTTGGCAATATGAAACAGTAATTTACATTTTGAGTCATGTTAATGTGGAGGCATTACAGCAGCTTCATCAATTCAATCACAGAAAATGTCCTAAGATTAAAAGGTTCTCTCTTTTTTTTTCCATGTTGGCACATAGATTCAAAACTACATTTTCCCCCCACAGCTAATTAAAAAAAATACACACTTTTAAAAGTAATCATTACATGCAAACCTACCTGCATACTTCTTAATGATGCAGATATTTTTCTTATTTTTAAAGGTGAAGACAGAAGTTGGAGATGTTAGTATTCTGGTAAATAATGCTGGTGTGGTCTATACAGCAGATTTGTTTGCTACACAAGACCCTCAAATTGAAAAGACTTTTGAAGTTAATGTACTTGCACATTTCTGGGTAAGTATGATTTCTTTTACAATTTCTTTGAATCTTCTTATAAGACTCAAAGATTAAGTTTAAAGTGAAGCTTTCATTAGAGATAAGGCCATATCAACTCAATACTAAAGTTTTTGCTAGGTACCAGGGATAATATACAAAAAGATCATTTTTCTTTTCTTTTTTTAAAATATATTTTATTGATTTCAGAGAGGAAGAGAGATAGAAACATCAATGATGAGAGAGGATCATTGATTGGCTGCCTCCTGCATGCCCCCTACTGGGGATCAAGCCCGCAACCCAGGCATGTGCCCTGGCTGGAATCGAACCTGGGACCCTTCAGTCCTCAGGCTGACGCTCTATCCACTGAGCAAAACCGGCTGGGGCGAGATCATTTTTCTTTTTGCTACAACCAAATTTCATCAGTTATTTTTCCTCCCCCCTCAAAAAATATTAATAATAATAAATAAATAGTAATAAACCTCAGGTGGTATTTATGTTTTCATTCTAAGCTAGATTCGCATGTCTCTGTCTGTTTAAAGATGAAGAAGAGATTAGGGATACTCTGAGTTATCTTCAGTGGTTCTATAAAAGGGGAACCCAGTTTGCTTTTTGAGAGTCATAAGACCCAGGCCTCCCGTTATATCCTGGCCCCAAATGCAAACTTTATTATGAAACTCACCATTCAAGGTCTTAAACACACACACGCACACACGCGCACACACACACACACGCGTGCACGCGCGCGCGCGCGCGCACACACACACACACACACACACACACACACACACAAAGTTTCTGAGGAGTCTACTGCCCAAATAGCCAGTTCCTTCAACGGCCCCTGAATGTTTTCTTGGATGTGACTTTGGGATGAGTAATCTCAAAAGAATATTGGAGTTAGTTGGTAAAAATGCAGTATTTTGTTATGTTAACATTCCCAAGTTGTTGACACCTATCTGTATTTTTATGACTTAGGAATTTGTTTATCTTTCTGCCTCTTTTGGAATGTAAGGTATTGTCTTACTTGTTCCTGAATCCCCATCACATAGTAGGTGCTCAGTAAATATTGTGTGGATCATTCAGTGGCTATTGGAAGATTGCTTTGCACTTCAATATTTTTATGGGAAACTCTTTCCTAACAATTTCACATTAAGATAGAATATATCATTAACAAAAGGTGGAGGACTAGTGGACATAAGTTGTTTGCAATTTAAATGAGATGGATTCTTAAAGTTTTCAGTATCCATGGTTTACCTTAATTTTTCTAATCTGGCATCCTATCCAATTGCCTTATGTTGCCACATTTGGCAACTAATCTAGATATTTTAATTTATGTCAGGAACAATGTTAACAGAATGTATCTTTGCTTCAAAATATTCCCAATGGGTCTGCAAATCAGAAATAATTTTTTTTTCTGTTTTATAATAACTACTGCTAGACCACCAAGGCATTTCTTCCAGCGATGATGAGGAATAATCATGGCCATATTGTCACCGTGGCTTCAGCAGCTGGGCATACTACAGTTCCCTTTTTAATGGCTTATTGGTAAGTGAACATGTGTTTTGTCATTGGTTGCTAAGATTAGCTTTGTTGCACAGTCTCTTGTGCAACATCATTATCAACCGTTAATCCCCTACTATGTTGACCACTCTAGATGTGGCAACAGGGAAATTATCCAATTAGAAGCCAACTGCTTCAACATTTCTTATCTCTTTTAGCAGCAAGGGATTATAAAACAAGAGCAATACCATGAACAGAAGTTAATATTAATAATTTTAGCCCTGGCCGGTGTAAATAAGTAGTTAGAGTGTCAGCCCAAGCACCAAAGGATCTCGGGTTCGATTCCCAGGCAGGGGCATGTGGCTGGGTTGAAGGTTGATCCCCAGCCTGGTCAGGAGTGTATGGGAGGCAACCAATTGATGTGATTCTGTCAACATCAATGTTTCTTTCTTCCCCACCCACCTTTCTCTCTCTCTCTTTCTTATCTTCCTCCCTTTCACTCTCTCTTAAAAAAAAATCAATGGAAAAAATGTCATTGGGTGAGGCTTATGTATTAACAAACTTATGTATTAACAAAAAAATTAATACATAAGTTTGCAAAGATATATACCTAACCACACCTAGAGAGTGGTTATTCTTAGGTAATGGCAATAAAAATGATTTTTATTTTATTCTTTTTGTTTTCTTTCTTCCTTTCTGACCATTTATTTGTTTTATAATAGTTTTAAAAATAAATATAGACATGGATTGAGTTGTGTTTTTTTGAAAAGATGAAATAACTGCTGAAGCAGTCACAGAACAGATCTACAGTCTTTGTCTCCTTCGGAGTAAGTTTAAGTTAGGAGATTGGCCCCCACCATCCAGGGCTAACACAGTTTTACATGCATTTACCTCCTTGATGAAAGACAGTGCAGGTGCTGCTGCTCGGCTAGCACATGACATGCCACTGCTCTGCCAAACTCTGTCTTAGCCCCCGCTAGTTAGAGAAGGTAACAGGGCCGTCAACCCTGTTGTGCTTCCTCCTTCCCTCGCCCCAGTGAACATTGTAGTTCTTCTGATTCTAATTTGGTTCTAACCCACTGAGGTGTACAGTGAAAGTCAAGCAAGAATGTGCTTTGTGTGAGAAACAGATTTATTATGGTGACTAGTGATGGTGCTGTCAACAGAAGCAAAGGTTCTTATCAGGTGTTGTTGGAGCAAGAGCAACATACCAGCTGTGCAGACTGTGCACTGCACAATTCCAGGGGCGCTGCTCACACTCAGGTCCTTTCACACTGGAATGATTTTCCAGATGTGTAGGCAGTAAAATAGCTTGAGGGGAGAAGTGGCCTTTTCTAATTCACACAGAGGCGCCATTTGGGCTAAAAGGCAGGGTTGCAGCTACACAGGTGGTTTGTACCCTTCCAGCTTTGGGACAGACCTGTGCTGTGCTTGCCCTCGCAGGACGCCTGTTTGGACCCTCAGCTCTCACTGGCCTGAGCTGCAGTCTGTGATCCTTATTGACCACAATTATCTTAAATTCAGTGGGCTCTGGTTTTTGCTCAATATCAGATCAATGGCAGAGCTTTCACAGAGACACACGGAAGACTTCACCCAGCAGAAAACAATGTTTATCAGTTGTTATCACCGATTAGGCGGTTAAACTGAGATGCTGCTTTTTAAAACATGAACTGAAGTATAACATACACCTATCAAAATGCAGAAACCATGAGTGTACAGCTCAATGAGTTACTCCAAAGTGGACGCAGCTATTCAACCTCCAGGCAGGTCAAAAACAGAACTTTACAGAAGTTCCTCTTCCCAATCACCAATTCCTCTTTCCTTCACAGAGGAAATGCCTATATTGACTTGTTATACCATTGATTATTTTGCCTATTTTTGATCTTTATATACATGGAAGCACACTATGTTTGTAAGATTTATCCATGTTGTTGTTGGTGGCTGTAGTTTATTCACTTTTATGCCCATCTAGTATTGCATCATATAAGTAAACAATAATTTATTATCCTCCCACTGTTGATGAACATTTGTGTTGTTTACAGGGCATGATTACTATCCTATCTAATAAAGAGGTAATATGCAAATTGACTGTCACTCCAACACACAAGATGGCTGCACCCATGTGGTCAAAGATGGCCACCCCCATGTGGACACAAGATGGGAGGGCCAGCAGGGGAGGGCAGTTATGGGAGATCAGGCCTGCAGGGGAGGACAGTTAGAGGGGACCAGGCCAGCAGGGGAAGGTAGTTAGGGGTGACCAGGCTGGCAGGGGAGGGCAGTTAGGGGCAATCAGGCTGGTAGGGGAGCAATTAGGCATCGATCAGGCTGTCAGGTGAGTGGTTAGGGGGTGATCAGGCTGACAGGCAGAAGCAGTTAGGGGCAATCAGGCAGGCAGGCAGGTGAGCAGTTGGGAGCCAGCAGTCCTAGATTGTGGGATCGGGCCTAAACGGGCAGTCAGACATCCCTTGAGTGGTCCCAGATTGGAGAGGGTGCAGGCTGGGCTGAAGGACACCCCCTGCTGGTGCACAAATTTCGTGCACCAGGCCTCTAGTGAGTAATGATGTTTGTAATCTTGACTTAATCACTTAACTAGCCTTATGTGATCTTTGGCAAGCTACTCAATGTATATATGCATCATTTCCCTCATCCATAACATAATGCTAACCATAACAACTAACTAACTCATCAAGATGCTGTAAAGTTTAAATAATGTAATGTCATGCACTTACTATAGTATCTGGAATTCTGCAAGTGTTCAATAACAGAGGGTACCTATTGATTTTCTGTTCCAATTCCACTTCTCTCTGTTCACACAAATGGTAAGGACCCACCTCTCATTTTAGCTTTCAAAATGCTTTGCCCTAGTGGAATGAATCATATATGCTCTGCTCCTATTTGTTAGAATGAAATAAGAGGGGACCTAAAATTACCTATTTTGGGACCTGTAATCCACTCTTCAGCTATCATTATCCTGAGTTGCTGCAGCCATGGCAAAAGAATCTATTACAACTCTAATCACCTATATTAGGGAAAAAAAGTCAATTTCTTTTGAATTTATAGTTCAACAGTTTTAATGATTAATGTGAAAAAAAGCAAGATGGAAACACTGAATTCATGATGAGAGAGGTTGATCCTTTGATTATGTTCTTTTGCTGATTACTAAGTATTTTGTCCAAAAGTGTCTTGATTTTTAAAAAGAAAGCAATTTGGTGCCACAAAATTCTGGCTAATACATCTTGTCAATTCATATAGCCAATTTAAAAGCATGAAAGTTAGCAGTATGGGAAGACAGGGTAAAATTGAGTTCTGATCATTAACTTGTAATGAAATGTTATTTAAAAAATAATTTGGAATAAGAAATATTAATTCAGATTACTAAGAATAAGAAATTTTATATACTGTTACGAAGTGCAGAAAAAAATGCACTCAACCTAAAGTTCAAAACCATAAAATTATTTTAACACATTCAAGATCATTAACTCTGAGTTTTAATATATTCCTGCGTTCTTGATTCACTTAAGAAAAATCAGAAAATACACTTCAGTAAAAGAAAAAAAGAAAATTTACTGTTAATTTCACCATGCAGAAAAAACCTTGGTAAGCATTTGTTATAATTTTTAGGGCATTTTATTTATTTATTTATTTTAAATATGTTTTTATTGATTTTAGAGAGAGGAAGGGAGAGAGAGATAGAAATATCAATGAGAGAGAATCACTGATCGGCTACCTCCTGTATACCCCCTACTGGGTATCTTGCTTGAAACCTTGGCTTGTGTCCTGACCAGGAATCAGACTGAGACCTCCTGGTTCATAGCTCAATGCTCAAACACTGAGAACACTGGCCTGGTTAGGGCATTTTAAATGCAGATATGTAGTCATTCATTGAAAAAAATCTACATACATACCCTTGCTTTTTAAAAAATTTAAAGTGAGCTTTTTGCCTGTTAATAAATGTATATGTGCTACATCATTTTCAATTCCTGTATGGTATGCAACTGTTTATTTAATTTATCCATTGTTGTTGGGTTCGTTTGTCTGGACTCTTTTTTTTTAACATTAATATATTTTTTACATTTTTTCTTTATTGTTGAGAGGATTGTATTTTTTCATTAAACTTATTTCATTTTTTCATTGGAAAACTCAGGGAGGTACTCTCTACTCAGAACCTGGTTGTAGTTCCTCTCAGCTGATTATCATCTTCCGCTGCTCTTTCCCCAGCATCCTATCAAAATCTAATTAAAATGTGTTACTATTTTTGGTGACCATTTGTTTCATTAGATTATCAATTCAACAGATGAAATAGAATGGCTCAAAATAAAAGTGATTTCAGCAAGATAGATTACTTCTCTGTCACACAAAAAGTCTGAGTGAACAGGTCTACTCTCCTCTGCAAAGTATAAGGGTCCAGGCTCCTTCCCCGATGTTTTTGCCATCACTAAGGTGCTGTGCCTGGACTCTTTCAGTTGCAAGGAACACAACACTTAAACTCGCCCAGGCCAAAGAGGAATTTTTTCTCCTCTGTGATGAAAGTCTCAGGCAGGCTTTCCTTCTCTTTGGCAAGATAGCTACCAGCAGTTCCAGCGGAGCATCCATTCAACTCCGAGTCCAGCAGGTTGGGAGAGGCCTGACTTCCCAGTGATGCCTTAAACGGTTCTGGCTCTAGAGTTCACTCTAACCAGACCAACTTGGATCCAACCACTGAATGGGTAGGCAAAATCAGAATGACGTTGCAGAATAAGGGAATATGAAAGCCAATGAGCAAAAACAACAGCTGTCTACTATAGATGTTTAAAATTGTTTCCACACACAAGAACAAAATACACGAATTCATCGAGGCAGACAACAGATTGGTGGTTACCAGAGGAGGAGAAGGTGGAAAGAGGGTGAAACAGGTAAAGGGGGTCAATTGTATGATTGCGAATGGAAACCAGACTTTGGTGGTAAGCACTATGTATAGTCTATACAGATGTTGAATGATAATGTTGCATACCTAAACTTACATACTGGTGTAAGTCAGTGTTACCTGAATTAATTAACTTAATTAATTAAATATTGTTTTTAACTACTTGCCTTCATGAACTATGTACCCCAGGGACTATCCGTGAATAAACTTTTAGAAATATGATTGATTATGTCCTAAGGATACTTAAAAGAGAAATTACCGGATCTAAGAGCATGGCATATTTTAATGAATTTGATACCTTTTGCCAAATTGTCTTCCAAAAAGGCTGCCAACTAACACTGTGCTTTGGAAAATAGCAAGTTCTCTGTCAGTTTTTCTTTTTAAGCTTAGACATATGTTGAAGGCTTAAAAAGAAAAGATGGCTAATTCAGTCATATAAAATAAAAAATATTCTGTACGTTGAAAAACAACTCAAGCAAATAAAAATGTTCTCATATCTTTAACATTACTGCCAGGCAAAAATTCTCTCTTGTTTTATTGTGTAATTTATATTAATTATTCCTAAAAATAACATTTTAATATAAGTATATCTATTGGTGTTTTCATTTTGTGCATTTTCTGCTAATGCTCTTTAGCCATTTGTCCATTAGAATATTTTCTTATTCATTTCTAAAAGTTGCCATATATTAACCCTTATCCTTGTTGTATATGTTGCAAATGCTTTACCAGCTTATTTACCTCTTAACTTGGTTGGGAGCCAGCAAAGTTTAGAGTATATCATATAGAGGCCTGGTTTATTGCCCAGATTTTTTTTTTTTAATATATTTTATTGATTTGTTACAGAGAGGAAGGAAGAGGGATAGAGAGTTAGAAACATCGATGGGAGAGAAACATCGATCAGCTGCCTCTTGCACACCTCCTACTGGGGATGTGCCCGCAACCAAGGTACATGCCCTTGACCGGAATCGAACCTGGGACCCTTCAGTCCGCAGGCCGACGCTCTATCCACTGAGCCAAACCGGTCAGGGCTATTGTCCAGATTTAAAGCCTGATTCTACCACTCAGTGTCTTTGGGCAAGTTCTGTATCCCTCTCCTGTGCCTCAGTTTCCTTTTCTGTAAATGGGGATCATTATAGAATCTATTTCATGGAGTTTTTGTGAGGATTAAATGAAACAATGCATCTGAATAACTGAGGACAGTGTCTGGCATGCAGTAATCAATCTTATTCATGATTAGTTTTGTTTTATTTTTCAAGGTACAGAAGATTTACATTTTATATAATTGAATCTAGCAATCTTTCTTTTTAAGCTTTAAATATTTGTCTAAGCTTCAAAAAAAAAAAAAAAAATGGTTCCCCAGCCAGTGTGATTCAGTTGGTTGGAGCGTCGTCCCGTACACCCAAAGGTGTAGGTTCCATTCCCAGTCAGAGCACATACCCAGGTTGCAGGTTCAATCCCTGGTTGGGGTGTGTGAGGCAACTGATCAATGTTTCTCTCACATCTCTCTATCTCTTTTTCTTTGTTCTCCCTTCCCTCCCTCCCCTTTTCTCTCTAAAAATCAATAAAATTAAAGAGGACTTTCCACAGCTTTGTATTTCCCAAAGCACAGGTTAATTTATAAGAATTTACAGCTACTTTATATAATTGCTAATCCATATAGATTTCTAGAAGAACAATCTATCTGATAATGCCACTGAACTTTGCACACTTTAAATTGGTTAAAATTTCAAATTTTGTTACATATATTTTCACATAGTTTTTTAAAATTAATATTATATTCTAATAACTATTGAATTGTACACTTTAAATGGGTCTATGTGGTAGGTGAATTTATATCTCAATAAAATTGTTTTTCTATATAAACTGATGAACAAAAAGATAGATACAGAGGCAGTAAAGCATCAAACAGACTGTCAAATTACAGCGGGAAGGTTAGGGAGAGGTGGGGGAAATAAGAGATCAACTGAAGGACTTATATGCATGTATATAAGAGTAACCAACGGATGCAAAACATTGGGGGGTGAGGGCATGTATGGGAGTGGGGTGGGGGAGCAATGGTTAGATATGTACACATATAATACCTTAATAAAAAAAAAAAAAGAAAAAAAATTGTTTTTCTAAACACCTAACTGTCCACTTAAAATACTGTTAATGTCCTTTCTCTTTCCAAATATGCGCTATGGAAAACTGAAATTATTATATAATGGGGAAATAATTTAGACCAGGGGTTAGGAAAGGCCTCTTTGAGGAAGTCAAGCTGAGACTTAAAGGAAGAAAAGAACTTATGCAGGAAAATTTTCCAATGAATTTCATGAACATATTAAATAATGAGTAGCCTACAGTGTCATTAAATTTTATGGAAACAGAACAACAAAACAAGCACCCTACCAATTTTACTAACAAAACATTTAAATCTACTCAGCTGTCACTCTGATAAATGATGTTGGGGTGCAGTCAGTGCTTCCTTTTTTTTATTGATTTCAGAGAGGAAGGGAGAGGGAGAGAGAGACAGAAACATCAGTGATGGGAGAGAATCATTGATCAGCTGCTTCCTGCATGCACCCCACTGGGTATTGAGCCCTCAAACGGGGCATGTGCCCTGACCAGGAATGGAACCGTGACCTCCTGGTTCCTAGGTCGACGCTCAAGCACCGAGCCACACCTGTCAGGCCTGTCAGTGCTTCTTAGACTTGAATGTGCCTCAGTTTCCCCAAGGATTTTCTGAATGCAGGTTCTGTGTCAGGAGGTCTGGGCTGGGTGTTTTTGAGATCCTGGTGCTGCCCACGATTCTCGGCAGGGGACCACACTTAACTAAAGAAAACAGATGCCCGAATTAAATAGAAGCAGCAGTTTTCTTGAATTATTTTGCGACCTCTCTCTGTGTATTTTCAGTTCCAGCAAGTTTGCTGCAGTGGGATTTCACAGAGCTTTGACTGAAGAACTGGTGGCCTTAGGAAGAACTGGAGTCAAAACATCATGTCTCTGCCCTAATTTCATAAACACTGGCTTCATCAAAAACCCAAGTACCAGGTAAACTGAGACAGAAATGGAGATAAAAGGGTTGGCGATTACATGAGAATGAGCCTTTCTGTGGGGTTTCTTAAGTATTTTAATCCTTTAAATACCCTGAGCTCATCTCAATTTCAGCTTCTGTAGATTGTGTGAAAACAGGTGTAGAGACAAAGGGAGAGGGAGAGAATGTATGCAAGTGTTCATATGAATGACACAGGTGAACCTGCTAATCCTCCCTTTTTCCTTCCCCTAAGCCAGGGGTGGGCAAACTTTTTGACTTGAGGGCCACAATGGGTTCTTAAACTGAACCGGAGGGCCGGAACAAAAGCATGGATGGAGTGTTTGTGTGAACTAATATAAATTCAAAGTAAAGGAGCGGAGGGGAGAGCAAGAGAACCAGATAGAACAGCCGGATCCGGCCCTCGGGCCGTAGTTTGCCCACGGCTGCCCTAAGCATTGGTTCTTAGACTTAAGTAGACACACATTTCAACATGAGTGCTTGGGAACCATGTAGAGGACCCACCCCCAGGGATGCTGATTCTTACTCGGTTTGGTTGGGATGGGGTAGTTAGTAGTTGGGATGGGGACTTGGGACTGTGTATGTTTACCAAGCTTCATATGCCATTCTGATGGAGATACATGAGGACCACACTGTGAAAAACACTTTCCTTTGGTAATCTAGAGCTAATCTACCAAATTGAGTACCAGACCATGTTGTTTCCTTGGTTAAAAAGTAAAATTGTAAGGATCTGCTCTGAGGTTGATTTTAATGTTTCCTATCTTTGGGAATAGCTTTAATGTCTTTGTAAATATAATGTATACTTTAAAAAAATTCCAACACACAGGAATGTACAAATAAGAAAGTTTTGTTTTAAAATTTCTTAAAACCTTCTATCCAGTGGAAACTACTCAACATTTCAATGAACATCCTAGACATTTCCCTATGTACAAATTAAATGTCTAAATTTTATGTAACTAGCATATATTACACATGGGGTTCTAGAAACAGTAAGTAAACTGCTCACTTCTCTCAGCATTATGTTTATAGACAGTACTGTATTAAAAACTTCAAAGATTCTAATAAGTTGGATCTTAACTGTTCCCACCACAAAAAAGAAATAATAATTATGTGACATGACATAATTATGCTCATGCTACGGTGATAATCATATTGCAATATGTAACTACATCAAATCAACACATAGTACACCTTAAACTTACACTGTGTGATATTTCAATTATGTCTCAATAAAAATTAATTAAAATAGTTCACTAAAACTGAAAGGGGGTGTCAAAGGAAGAGGTATCATACCCAAGGATAGAATTTGCCAATTTCCTCCATTATTTTCAGAATTTAGGTACTAAAATAATATATTTGAGTCAAGTTTTTCTCACTTATACTGTCTTTCAGCAGTTAAAAATAGACAGCATATTTTTAAAAATTATAATTGGATTTTTTACCCTTGCCCCCAGAACAGGGCTGCACAAAGCTTAGACTTGAATGTGCCTCTCAGTTTCCCCAAAGATCTTCTGAATGCAGGTTCGGTGTCAGTAGGACTGGGCTGGGGTGGCCTCTTCTGGCAAAGCTCTACTAGTACAATCTTCTTATATAATAAAAGGCTAATATGCAAATTGACTGAACCGTGGAACGACCAGTGGCCATGATGCGCACTGACCACCAGGGGGCAGATGCTCAACGCAGGAGCTGCCCCCTGGTGGTCAGTATACCAGAAGCTGGGCTCATGGCTGTTGAGCGCAGCGGTGGTGGCGGGAGCCTCTCCCGTCTCCAAGGCAGTGCTGAGGATGTTCAACTGCCAGTTTAGGCCCGCTCCCCTAAGCTGTCAGTCAGACATCCCCTGAGGACTCCCAGACTGCGAGAGAGTGCAGACCAGGCTGAGGGACCCCCCCTCCCTGAGTGCACGAATGTTGTGCACCAGGCCTCTAGTCTATACTAATAAAAGGGTAATATGCTAATTAGACCAGATAGACCAGATGTCTTCCAGACATTCTTCCAGACAAAGTGGCAGTAGCTGCAAGGGCCAAGGAGGGCTGGTGGCTGGCAGTGGCAGCAGCAGCAGGGTGATGGGTGTGGCGCCTTCCCCTGATCACCCGGTCGCCTCCCACAGAGGGAGGCCAGACTGTGGCTTAGGGGAGCGGGCCTAAACCATCAGTAGGACATCCTCTGAGGGCTCCCAGACTGTGAGAGGGGGCCCAGGCTGAGGGGACCCCCCCAGTGCACGAATTTTCATGCACCAGGCCTCTAGTTGAAAAATAACTGGGAAGCTTGTTAGGGAGGTGAGGGGGGGAATAAATAGAAGCCCACAGGATTCTAACCGAGTCACAGGAATATGACTTGGCTAAGAAAGGGTCTGGGGCTTGGTCCTGCCCCATGAACCCCTTTGAAGATAACCAGATACTAGAGTGGATGCCTAAGGTGAAGTTGGCTTTAATCTAGAAATTTAGTTCTGATTCGAAGACAGACTGATCTTACTCGTCTATATTTTATACAATAAATAAAATCTGTAATTTTCTTTTTTAAAAATATATATTTATTGATTTCAGAGAGGGAGGAAGAGATAGAAACATCAATGATGAAAGAATCATTGATTGGCTGCCTCCTGCATGCCCCCTACTGGGGATCAAGCATGCAACCCGGGCATGTGCCCTGACCAGGAATCGAACCATGACCTCCTGGTTCATAGGTCGATGCTCAACCACTGAGCCACACCAGCTGGGAAAATCTGTAATTTTCTTAAACCTCACCACAATATTTTGCTCAGAGAGATCAAGTAACTTGCCTGTAAGTAGCAGAACTGAGATACAGAACAAACTTTTTCCTCTTTGCACAGAGGATAACTTTTCTGAAAGAAGGAAACTGAACCAATTTCTAAATGACTATTCAAAATAATTTGTGTCTTACTAATATTGGAACTGAAATTCTCCTTTAAAGCACATCAAAGGCGTAGTTTATTGTTGTTTTTTAATCCTCATCTAAAGATATGTTTATTGCTTTTAGAAAGAAAGGAAGGCAGAAGGGGGTAGGGAGGGAGAGAGGGAAGGAAAAAGAGTGAGAGAGAGAAACATTGATGTGAGAGAAAAACATCAAGCAGTTGCCTCTTGTATGAGTCCCCGTGGGTATCAAACCTGCAACCTAGGTATGTGCCTGACCAGGAATTGAACTTGCAGCCTTTCGGTGTACTAGACAATGCTCCAACCAACTGAGCCATACCAGCCAGGGCTGTTGGTTCTTATATTTACACATCTAACGCACTATAGAGAAACTAGTTTACTATTTGTATATTTGTAATTTACCATAATTATTGGAATTAAGTGTAATCAGGATTTCTGACGAATTTTTGACTGCTAAGAATTATTTTTGTTAAATGAACTTGGATATCAAGAGATCATTTTATTAAAAGTATTTATTGAAGGCCTACTAAATACCAGGTACCCTACTGGGTCTGGATACCTTACATAAATTACCTCTCATGTAGATTTGGCCCCATAGTTTGCCTAACCCTGCCCTAATCCTTCTAACAATTCTGCAAGATAAGTATTGCTATGCTCATTTTATGGACAAACGGGAACTTGGAAGAATTAAGAAAATTATAGCTCCCAATTTAAGAGTCTACACTTCTTAATTTAATGCATTTCTTTTTCTGGTAAATGGAAACATACATACTATTCTGTAAGCTGCCCTTTTGATTTAACAATATGCTGTTATGTTATTTACAATGGCCAAGATATGGAAGCAACCCAAGTGCCCATCAATAGACGAGTGGATAAAAAAGCTCTGGTCCATATATACAATGAAATATTACTTGCTATAAAAATAATGAAATCTTACCATTTGCAACAGTATGGATTGTTCTGGAGGGTATTATGCTAAGTGAAATAAGTCAGTCAAAGACAAATAACATGATTTCACGTATATGTGGAATTTAAAGAATATAAGAAAACAAAACTGGGTGAAAAAGGTGAGGGAATTAAGTACAAATTGGTAGTTTCAAAACAGTCATGGGAGGTAAAGTACGGCATAAGGAATATGGTCAATAATACTATCTAATAAAAGGGTAATATGCAAATTGACCGTCACTCCAACACACAAGATGGCCACCCCCATGTGGACACAAGATGGCTGCCACAAGATGGCCAGCAGGGGAGGGCAGTTGTGGGCGATCAGGCCAGCAGGGGAAGGCAGTTGGGAGGGACCATGCCTGCAAGAGAGGGCAGTTGAGGGGGACCAGGCCTGCAGGGGAGGGCAGTTGGGGGGGGACCAGGCCTGCAGGGGAGGGCAGTTGGGGGGACCAGGCCTGCAGGGGAGGGCAGCGAAGGGGGACCAGGCCTGCAGGAAAGGGCAGTTGGGGGGGACCAGGCCTGCAGGGGAGGGCAGTTAAGGGGACCAGGCCTGCAGGAGAGGGCAGTTGGAGGGGACCAGGCCTGAAGGGGAGGGCAGTGGGGGAGGGGACCAGGCCTGCAGGAAAGGGCACTTGGAGGGACCAGGTCTCCAGGGGAGGGCAATTGGGGACAACCATGCCTGCAGGGGAGGGCAGTTAGGGGCAATTGGGCCAATAGGGGAGCAGTTAGGCATTGATCAGGCTGGCAGGAGAGTGGTTAGGTGGTGAACAGGCTGGCAGGCAGAAGCAGTTAGGGGCAATCAGGCAGGCAGGCAGGCAAGCGGTTGGGAGCCAGCAGTCCCAGATTGTGAGAGGGATGTCCGACTGCCCCTTTAGGTCCGATCCCACAGTATCAGACATCCCCTGAGGGGTCCCAGATTGGAGAGGGTGCAGGCTGGGCTGAGGGACACTCCCACCTGCAGTGCATGAATTTCGTGCACTGGGCCTCTAGTATTGTAATAACTATGTATGGTACTAGGTGGGTACTGGAAATATTGGGGGTAATACTTTGTAAAATATATGATTTGTCTAACCACTATGTTGTATACCTGAAACTAATATAAAATTTACTAAAAAGGAAAAATACCATAAGCGTGCATGCACCCACCCACCCACACACACACACAACAAACCAATATGCTGTTGTTAGCTTTCTGTGTTGATATATAAAGAGCTCCCTTGCCTTATTCTTTTTGGTTAATCCTTACCTGAGGATAATTTTTCCATTGATTTTAAGAGAACAAAGGGGAGAGAAAGGGAGGGAGGGAGGGAGAAAGGAAGAGTAAGGGAGGGAGGGAGGGAAGGGGAGAGAGAGAGAGAGAATGAACATAATGATGAGAGAGAATCATTGATAGGCTGCCTCCTGCATGCCCCTACTGTGGATCAAGCCCACAACCTCCTGGCTCATAGGTCAATGCTCAACCACTGAGCCACACCGGCTGGGTACAATACTACTTTTCTCATTTGTCTCACCTTTACTTTACTGCATATTTTATCTCTCTGAACGAGCTATTCTGTATTTGTTCATAAGGAATCTCATCCAATTCTTTTTGTCTCACTTCTCTTAACTAATCACAGAATTTAACATCTGCTTCCCCAAAATGTTAGTCACCCAGTTTGGTGACATTGGCAATTTGAGAAGTTTCTTTAATTATGTATCTTTTTATCTAAATCATTAGTAAAATGTTAAAAACTCAGGACCAACACTTGTGCAACTTCATCCTGAGTGCATTTATTCTAACACCCAGATAACAAAGGTCACTTTTTAGGGATTGCATGCTACTTGGTAGAACATATACCAGGGTGATTGATTACACAGTGAAGACGTAACATGGAACTAAGTAACAACACTGGAAATGAAACAAAGACCTAGTAAAGTGGTGAAGTTAGATCATCAAAGCCATATTAGCATTTCACATAGACATCAAGGACCTAGAGGCGGACACATTCCTGTATTTTAATTCCTTGACACTTTAGAATATATTCACTAAAACATCTTATTATATAATAACACTTGCATATGGTGTCTGACTTCTTTCCCAAAGCTTCTAAAGATTTAAAAGTGAATTTAGCAGTCTTAATCTAGCTAATTTATTTTTTGAGTCTTAGTTACCTTTATACTCCTCATTTGCATAATAGGGACGATAGTCTCTCCTTCATAGGGTGTTGTGAAATTACAAGGAGATAACCTGTGGCAAATGCTTAGCACAGTGGGCAGTACATGATAAACACCATGTAAATGGTTGTTGTTGTTGTTATTAGTGCCAAAGCAGCTACCATCTTTGAGTACCTAGGATGGGCTAGATGCCACAAGTCAGTTAGGTTACAGTTCCTATAGTAACATAACATATTTGTTTAGCACTAAACTAAAGCTGACGCCTCTGTGAAATGATTTGCTTCTGATTTCAGTTTGGGACCCACCCTGGAACCTGAGGAAGTGGTGAGCAAGCTGATGAAGGGAGTCCTGACTAACCAGAAGATGATTTTTGTTCCATCCTCTATAAACTTTATAACAGTGGGGGAAAGGTAAGCAACAGTTATGTTTGCCAGTATTATGAATATTCATCCTACATGTTTTTACTCAGATTTAAGACCAAATCCTTGTAAAGTACAGTGAAATGGAATTAAGTTAACAAAAATAATAGGTTTAAAGAATACATCAATTTTTAAACTACATTTGTTAGTGACTGAAGCAAGATTAGTATAGCAATTGGGTAAATGAGCTGAATAATTTCCACAAGTTTTTACATTTTTTTAAAGAAATTTCTTTAAATTTTTATATATTTAATTTTTTTTTAATATTTTGGAAGTCTTATCTTATAAATGAATAAATATGAAGAAAGACCATTTTTAAACATTAGTACATAATGGAATAATAGGACAATGATATTGGAGGAAACCATAAGTTAAGTTTTATATATTCATTTAAATATACAACAGATAATCATTGAGCTCTTATTTTGTGCAAAATCATACTGAAGCACAGGAATCCTATCTAATAAAAGAGTAATATGCAAATTGACCATCACTCCAACACATAAGATGGCTGCCCCCATGTGGACACAAGATAGCTGCCACAAGATGGCCACCAGGGAAGGGCAGTTGTGGGTGGTCAGGCCAGCAGGAGAGGGCAGTTAGGAGGGACCAGGCCTGCAAGGAGGGCAGTTGGGGATGATCAAGCCTGCAGGGGAGGGCAGTTAGGGGTGACCAGGCTGGCAGAGGAGGTAAGTTGGGAGCAACTGGGCCTGCAGGGAAGGGCAGTTGGGGGGGACCCAAGCCTGCAGAGGAGGGAAGTTAGGGGTGACCAGGCCTGCAGGGGAGGGCAGTTAGGAGTGACCAGGCCTGCAGGGGAGGGCAGTTAGGGGCAATCAGGCTGGCAGGGGAGCAGTTAGGCATCAATCAGGCTGGCAGGGGAGTGGTTAAGGGCAATCAGGCTGGCAGGGGAGCAGTTAGGCATCAATCAGGCTGGCAGGGGAGTGGTTAGGGGGTGATCAGGCTGGCAGGCAGAAGCACTTAGGGGCAATCAGGAAGGCAGGCAGGTGAGCAGTTGGGAGCCAGCAGTCCTGGATTGTGAGAGGGATGTCCGACTGCCCGTTTAGGTCCGATCCTAGGACCTAAACGGGCAGTCGGACATCCCTCGAGGGGTCCCAGATTGGAGAGGGTGCAGGCTGGGCTGAGGGACACACCCCATCCCACCCCACCCCACCCCCATGCACAAATTTCGTGCACCAGGCCTCAAGTTGCTAAATAGTTGTAGAGGTCCTCGAGCCTTGCTACCTCAGATGTGGTCCACGGGCCAGCAGCATCTGCATCACCTGGGAGCTTGTTAGAAATACAGAAACGCCTGATCTCCTGAATCAGAATTTGCATTTTAATAAGATCCACAGGTGATCTGTATGCATAGTAGATTTAGAAGCATTTCTTTAGAGCAGTAGCTCTCAACTTTAGTGCACATTGGAATTCACCTGAGAGTTTTAAACATGCTAGTGCCTGAGACCTACTCCCCAAGATGCTGAGTTCATTGGTCTGGAGTGTGGCCTGGTGTCTGAGAGATACAACTTTCCTGGTGATTCTAATGCAGCATCAAGATTGGGAAGCACTGGTTTAAAAAATGCCTCATCATAGCACATTGTCTCATCACTCATCTGGGAAAGCTGTGTGACAGAGAGGCTGGTCAGGTAGTGAGGGGAAACGGAAGAGGCGCCTAAGGTTAAAAAAAAACAAAACTCTCCCTGTTCCTAGAGTCTAGCTTCTCCCTCATGGTAAGGTATTGTGGTCACTGGGGAAGTCAATTTAAAAAATAGATTCCTGCCCTGGTCGGTGCACCAGAAGGTCACTGGTTCGATTCTGGCCAGGGCACATGCCCAGTTTGTGGGCTCAATCCCCAGTAGATGACGTGCAGAAGGCTGTCGATTGATGTTTCTTTCCTCCCTCTCTAAAATAAAATTTAAAATATCATATCTATTTAAAAACTAGATTCCTCACCTCTTGAGATTTTAATATAGGATGTTTTAGTTGGGACCCAGAAATCTGTATTTTAACAGGCAATTGCCACAAGCAGTTGGTTCAAAGATCATACTTTGAGAACAACAGACCTAGAGACTAAAAAAATGTAAGAGAGCAAAAGCATTAGGGCAGATGTCAGGTTTTCAGCCCCTTCTGCTAAGTTTCTATGGTTGAACATACTTTAGAGGTTTCGGTAGTAAAGCCGGAGCATCTCCTTGGTGGGTAAACAAGTTAAAACCTCTGAGGTGTTAGCATTCGACTTGTCACATCACCGAAGCCAGCACTCAGCGATTACAATGCTTTAGAATATTACTCTGTGAGGGAAGGAATTTGGCCTGTTTTCCTCACTATATCCCCTGCACTTGGAAGAGTCGTTAGACACATTCCAGCATCAGAATGTTTGCTGATTGAATAAGTTAATTCTGTTTCCTAAAGCTTTAACACAGAGACTCAAGGTTTGTGCTCTGGAGTTAGGCGAAGCTGTGTTTGTGTGACTTGCTTGCAACGTGAACATGATGAGTTATTTAACTTCTTTGAAGCTCAGTTTCTTCATCTGTCACATGGAGACAACAATAAGACTTATAGGGCTATGAGGAATAAGTAAAATAAGGCATTTAAAATATTTAGTACCCTATAAATACTCAATAAATGTTACCTATCACTGTTACTATTATAATTACCACAGTTCCCATTGCCTGATTTTCCTCTGACTATGAATGTTCAGTGCTCAATTTCCAAACTGTATTTGAATGCCATCCAGGCTGATGTCTATATATAGTTACCCTGACTTACATAGTTTCTTTAGTTTCTCTCAGACTCATTGGAATGTGACCTTTTCCTCAATATTCTTAACTATAGAGTAGGGAGAGAAAAATTAGTCCTACTAAATGTCCATCACTGTGTGTAAGGCATTTTATATTAACACATTGAATCTTCAAGTAACACTGGGGTAGGTGTTAATTTTTTCATTTACATGTGAGGAATTTAAAGTCAAAAGTTAAAATAACTTGTTCAGCATTATGCTGAAAACCAAGTATATTGTCTGCATTTTATTGAGCAGTTCTGCTTCCACAGTCTCTTAGTGGGCCATTTTGATAATATACTGGATTATACAGTATAAAATTAGTTCCTATTCTCACTTCTTTTCCAATGTCAGGTGTTGGTTTGTTTTTTTAATAAAGCCTTTAGCATCTCAACTATTCAGTTCTATACACATCCTCTCACAGATCTTTTGAAAAATATAGAGTATATTTATTTTTAAAAACAAATATTTCAAGTCACTCTACTCTAAAGAATTAAACCTTTCTTTTCCTTATGAAAAGAAAATGGATTTAATTTGAAAGAACATATAGTAGTGACTATATGTTAAAATCTTAATCTTGTTTAAAATGAACATGGACATGATGCATTATAAACACATGTATTTTAAGAGAAGATATCTTAAAAATGCACTTGATATTAATTTCCTAATTATATTTATATATCTTTCTTTTAGGATCTTTCCTGAGCGTTTTCTGGCAATTGTAAAACGGAAGATCAATGTTAGGTTTGATGCTGTTATTGGATATAAAAGTAAAGGAGAATAAGTGCTTGGTTTTTTGGAAATTGATTTACCAGGTTTAAGTTGATTTCATCCAATGTTAATCAGAATTTTAATGTTTGGACTTCCGCTTTTCTTATCTTTTTTTTTTTCCTTCAATATCACCTTTTGAGGCTCTGGCGGTCCTCATTATCACTGTTCTTTAGCTGAAAGTTGATTTCATATAATACAAAGAGAGAAATACCTGAACAATTGCCTTATGGAAAATGGAGGAAAAGAACAAAAGCAGTTTTACAATAATTTCTGATTGCGTTGCACATCTGAAGGCTTTGCAAAATTTGTACTATAAATGTTAAGATATATTTTTATTTTTAATTACACTTAAATTTTATATAATTCACGTTTTTCTTTTCCCTATTGTACATAAAATGGAAATCTCAAGCTCTTTAAATATAATGAAGGACTATATCTAGTAGCATTTTACAAGGAATTTTTACGTGATGTAAGAAATGGTCAAACATTTCGTCGTACATATCACCATTGTTTCCTGAGAGATACCTCATATTTCAGTGACAAACATTTCAGCACATGGAAACTGGAGGTAGACCCATGTTGCAAATAAAAAAAAAATCATTGGGATTTCAGGTAGAGAAATGCAAGAATGTACGCAAAAGTGACAGTAATAATAAATGGATAAAACTTAAACTTGTGGTGTTTCCATCTTTGTGCTTTGAATAAAACATGGCTTAATCTTCAACTGAAAGGAAAATGGATTATATACTCAAAGGTCTTGTTTTTTTGTTGTTGTTTTGTTTTTTAGTGTCTGAAAATATCTCAGATGTGAGACTCAGTGAGATGGTAATATAAGTTCAGACTTATAAATTGAAAAAGTAAGTAGGTTTGTTGGATTTCTATTAAAGAAAAAATATTTTCAAGACTGTGTTAGACACATGAAGTAAAGAACATACATGTGAAGTAAAGAACTTTGTTCTTATATCAGGAAGTTCATACTCAGAAAACATAAACCTGAGTAACCGATCCCTGTGAAATGTAGCAAATGAACCACATTTAGGTTCAGACACTTCATGGTAAAAGATTTTGACCCATTTTATAAGCAGGAATTAATATTTATTCAACATGTGTTAGGTGCTATCTTAAACACTTGACTTATTGAACAAGTAATATCAATGCCACTGCAGATTCTAAGGACCATATGACAGTCTATTTAAGGAAGGTTATTCTATAGATTCTATACCATGTAAGAATTTCAGAAGGTATCATTCCTGCATAAATGTCTTCCTTTTTTCCATTAACTGCCTTCCTCTAATATAGAGAATCAAAATACAATTACTGTTGGACTATGAACATTTAGTTGAAGTAAAGACACAGCTCAGTAAAAATGCCTGCTTTCCAAATCATCATTACGTTTGAATACTGTGACTTCAATTCCTCTGTCATACTGTAGTAGCACCCTACTAGAGTATCAATAATAATAAAAGCACAATATGCTAATTAGACCGGACATCCTTCCAGACGTCCTTCCTTCTAGACAAAGCCGCAGTGGGCGGGGGGCTGAGGCAGAGGCAGCAGAGGCCGCTGGCAGCAGCAGTGGCGGGTGGGAGCCGGGGCCAAGGCCCTTGCAAGAATTTTGTGCATCGAGCCTCTAGTCTATGAGAATGACACTAGGAGTCTGTACAGTCAGCTTCTAACTCATTTTGAAATAAATGTAATAGATTATTCTTTTAGTTAAGTTATACCTGTTCCAGTTTGCCCAGTGGAACCATGAGGAGAAAGGCTAGGAGAAAGCCGATAGTGAAACTTCAGTGAGATAACCGCGGTTCAAAGTGCACTAATAACTTGCCATGTTTCATAACACGTTTCATGCCACGTTTTGGCTCTTAACACAGTTGTCTGAAATCAGCACTTGGATGAACTTTGGCCTTAACCATTATGGTGAAGTAATGCTTCTTGGATATTAGACTGACAGAATGGCAATCAGTTCTTTTTATTGAATGTTAACCACATACAAGGCACAGTTTGCCATTCAATCCCTTAGCAATCCTGTGCAGCAGGCATTGTTGAAGTACTTGAAATAGCTGTGAACACAGCAGGAGTGAGTAGGAACCCAGAGGAACCTTAGAGGTGGACCCCCAACCCTGTGGGAAGGTGGATGATGGAATGAATGCTGTAGGAATTCTGAATTTAGTTCTTGGCATTTTTCTAAAAAGCTTGCTACAATTCACCAACATCAGGCAATCACTACTATAAGTTTGAAAACTTTTGTCATTTGAAGGAAGTTAATCTTATCTCTGAACCTTCTTCTCAACAGGTTTGTAGCCATTAATAGGGCTGCTTCTGAAGGTCACACAAAAATGAGAGGCTTACATTGTCTTGGGGTGAAAGAGGAAGACGACTCCTTATGTCAACTATTGTGGTCCTAAACTAGGACCAATGGCTTGCTCTTTTGTGGGATAAAGAAATCCTGACTATGGCAAGAAACCCACCCTCCAATGACACACCATAAAGCCTTTCTCTGAGCCCTTGCTGTCACCCTGGAGCTCTGAAGTGTCACGGGTTCAATTCCCGGTCCAGGGCACGTACAGGTGAGGATTTAAAAAAAATAAAAATAAAATGCTGAGCCTGAAAATATTGGGAGAGTCTTAATCTACACTGGACATCACATCCTTCCCCCAAATAGATAAGAATTCCCACTTAACCTTAGAGCCAATCTGACCACTCAAGTTTTTGTTTTTCCTTTTTCTGTCTAGGGATGACTGGTCAACCTCAGAATTAGGGAGATGTGCCTTTTATTTTTATAGTCTTCTCTATAGCTACCTAATCTAATTCAAGCTAGCCATCCTGGAACCTCAGCTTCCTCACTTATAAAAGGATCAAATTAGATTATATAACCTCCTGGATTATCTCCAGTTCCAGTTAAATAAATGTCTATAATAAACATATGCAAAACCAAACATCTATCTTATCTGTATTTCCTAACAGAGAATGGCACTTCTAACAAAAACCTGCAGTTATACCTGTGCCCTTCCTTCTGGCCCTTATTCCTCACCCCACCAACATCTTCTAATACACACACACACATTCAATATCAGTCACTATTCCCACATTTATATTTTCAGCCTGAATCTTTTGAACATCAGATACCTATCCAAATGCCTTCTTGACATCTCTGCCTGTATGGCCAACAGGCATTTCAAGGTAATATTGCCAAAATTAAGTATTTGATGTTATCCCGAAACTGCTCCAAACCCTGTTATTCCTGTTGCTCAAGCCAATAAAAGAAGTGTCATCCTTTGTCCTTCTCTCTGACTCCCCCTCCCTATCCATGATCACAAGGGAACTGATTGCATAATATAACTACACTGTCCCCTCTAATCAAGAGGTTTCCAGAGAAATGGGCACTTCATAAAGTGACGAGCTAACTGAACAATGCTGAGCGTTCATGAATAACTGAATCAAACTAAACTTGGATGGTCCTGGCTGGGTATCTCAGTTAGTTAAAGTTTTGAGTTCAATCCCCAGTCAGGGCACATACAAGAATCAACCAATGAGTGCATCAATAAGTGGAGCAACAAAATTGATCTCTCTCTCTCTCTCCCTTCCTATTTCTTTCTAAAATTAATAAAAAAAATAAAAATAAAAATAAGCCTGATTGGACCATACTTTAAATTTCTTTAAGATAATATCCCTTTGTGCAATCTACAGATCCTGTAACACAGAAACCCACACCTGAAACCTATATGTTCATGTTGACCAATGTCAACCCAATAAATTTAATTAAAAAGATAATATCCCTACTTGCTCCTTTTTCCTTCATTAAAAAAAAAAAAATGTTTTCAGGGAGATACCAAGAAACCATTAGTTGATGCAGTATCTCTAGAGTTATTTCTAGAGGTGAAACTTTATGGTGAAACATGGTACAGAGCTACTTCTCAGATATGTAAGACCAGAGAGTACCTTCTCTTGAGTTCCTTTGTCTCTGTATCAAGCTTTTTCTGGCAACTGGGCCACTACTCCTTTTTCGACCTATTAGAACACACAGACAAAGCCACCTGCAAATCTGGCTCACCCCTGCCAGTCCCCTCAGCACCAGCAGAGCAGCTCTTCCCTGGAGCTCTGTGCAGAGCGGGGTCTTTGCTGGGACTGACTGGACGAGGACTGAGCCAGAGAAGAGTACAGGCAGAGCCAAGAACACTGTCCTGGATCTCCTCCTACTTCTGACCACCATCAACTACTTCTACATGGAGTCCTTGGTGAAGATTTTCATTGCACAGGGGAGAAACTCTGCGGCTAGGGAAATAGTTCTCATTGCGGGAGTCGAGCAGGGATAAAAGCAGAAGAGCAAACTGATTCTGTGGGGGATTAATAAGGTAATGGACTCATTTGGCCATCTTCTAAAGTCACACAGCAAGACGCGTGTTTAAAAAATTATTTGATTTAAGGGGTGTCAAAGCAAAAACCAGACGAAGTATAAAGAACACCAGACAGAAACCCTTAGTGCCTCCCCTCACCTGCACACAATCCTATCTAATAAAAAGGGGATATGCTAATTGACCATCACTCTGTCACAAAGATGGCTGCACCCACAGCTGAGGCCAGGTTCCCATAAGGAGCCTTAACAAGCAATCAGCAGGGACCTGAGGCTACACCCTCCCCTGCCCCTGTAAGGCTTGACAGGGGACCTCAGGCCATGCTCCCCACCCAGCAGGGCTTGACAGGGGACCTCAAGGTGCACCCCCAGTGCTGGGTCGGGGGAACTCAGGCCACACCCCCCGCCCAGCGGGGCTTGACGGGGGACCTGAGCCTGCGCTCCCCTGCCTGGCGGGGCTTGACGGGGGACCTCAGGCCATGCCCCACACCTGGCGGGGCTTGACGGGGGACCTCAAGGCATGCCCCCCGCCTTGGTCTGGGCTGGGGGACCTCAGGCCATGCCCCCCCATCCTGGCACTGGGCCAGGGGACCTGAGGCTATGTCCCCTGCCTGGCGGGGCTTGACGAGGGTGGGACTGGCCAGGTCTGGATCTAGGCCAATGAGGGCGGGGGGCTGGCCGGGTCTGGGTCTCACGCAATTTTGAGGCACATGTGGGTGGGCGGGGACTTGACTCTGGATCCCATGGTGCACCCCAGACTCTAACAGGAGGAAGGTTTTCATATACATTTTACTAATTTTCTTTCATCTCTGACACTTCTATTTTAGAGGAAGGGCAAATAGCAATATTAAATTATTTCCTCTAATTAATCCCCTTTTAATGTGCACAATTTTGTGCACTGGGCCACTAGTCCTAAAATATTTACTATAAAGAAAATATTTAAAGAAAAAGTTTGCCAACACCTGGGGAAGAAGATTAAATGGGTGAATGTTTTAAGTGCTCAGAACAATGTCAGGGTGTAATAAACATTAGTTAAATAAAACCTACAGGCAGCGAGTCAGGCTTTCTCTTGGGCATTTGTATTTTTCTTGTACATATTTGTAAACATTATTTACACAAAATAAAACTGAAGTAACTGAAATTTTTTATCATTTCCCCCAAATTTGTAAATTCTAGTAAAGCCATGAAAACATATACAGAAAAGTGTTTACAGGATTTTAAGATTAGAAAAATTGTAAACTTTTTTTGAGAATCACATTTTCCATAAATCATAGTGATTTTAATTGCCATTACATTTTACTCTGTCAGATTCTTTGTTATCATGTCTAGTTGGCACCTATTTTCTTAAGGCCTTGAAAGATGTCTCTTGAATTTAGAAAACTACTTCTCTGATTTTTCTAGACAGTGAAGAATACTATACAAGAGAAAGTTAATATATTTTTATACAACAGGTATGAACATTTATATAATACACTAGAGGCCCAATGCATGAAAATTCATGCAAGAGTAGGCCTTCCTTCCCTCAGCTGCTGGCACCAGCTTCCCTCTGGCACCCAGGACCCAGGCTTCCCTCCTCTGGCCACTGGCAGGCACCCAGGACCAGGGCTGTCATCCCCCCAGGCTGTCCACAGGCACCCGGGACCCAGGCTGGCTTCCCTCTGGCCCTGGCTTTGTCAGGAAGGACGTCTGGAATGACATCCGGTCTAATTAGCATATTACCCTTTTATTATTATAGATGAGCTGATATACATGAAAGTAATTTGGCATCAGTTTGGTCCTTGAAGAAATGCCAGTGACTTTCTAGAAGAGGAACGATTTACAAATTAAAAAAACCAACAACTGTTGTGTGCTGTTCTCATTCATTTACAAAAAAATATATAAATAAGTATAAATCCATGAAAAAGGGCTTGGTGAACTCTAACCTTTAATTCTCTTTCTAGATGTGTATTTTTAGGGAGATGATGGATAATTATTACATTTTTAATTAAAAAATTTTAAACTTTTCAGTGACAAGAGAAAAGCAAAATTAGAAAAACGCAATAAGGATGTCTTTGAATCCTTGACCTTCATGGTTAAATAGTTGCGGTATTAAATGATCCACCCAAACGCTATAACTGTAACTAAGATCTCCCTTTTACCTGTGGAAGGTGCCCACTGCCTTTGTGTTACAGAGGTTTCTTTTGCTTTACAGGTGAGTTTTGCTGGCAGTGTGCCCTCATTTCATCTCCAGTGGTCGGCAAACTGCGGCTCTTTGGCCCCTTGAGTGTGGCTCTTCCACAAAATACCACGGCCTGGGCGAGTCTATTTTGAAGAAGTGGCGTTAGAAGAAGTTTAAGTTTTAAAAATTTGGCTCTCAAAAGAAATTTCAATCGTTGTACTGTTGATATTTGGCTCTGATGACTAATGAGTTTGCCGACCACTGATCTAAACCATTACTTTAGGAACACTGGGGTAAGTGGAGCAAACAATGCACTCTGAAATTGAAGCTAAAGCAAGCAATTGCTTACAAAAAGACAAGGCATTACATTTTGCAATGCCCTAGCTCAGGTCAAAGCATCTTGTGAAAGCTCCGGTTACTAATGCTCTTGCTCAGCCTTGAATCCAGAGTCAAAAGAGGGTGTAGTGGTTCTTATAATCTGGAAATGAGAGCGCTGCCAGTTGAAGCCTAAATCGGTGAACCATGCTCCTGTCCTCCCTCTACTCCTTTCCTGCAAGCCCCCACAAGGCTACGAGGGGACTGTGGCTTTGTGACTCAGCGTCCTAATCTCTGTTTGAGCCTGTTCTTTGGATTTCAGGCTGCTGCTCCAGGGTTTGGCCCACCCTACTGGAAAACGAGGGGCCTAGGGCAGTGGTCGGCAAACTGCAGCTCGCGAGCCGCGGTTTGCCGCTCTGCTGACTAATGAGTTTGCCGACCACTGGGATAGGGGCTTAATCACAAGGAACAACAACAGCCTGTAATTATTGGAATTGAGAGTCTAGGTCAGTGGTAGCTCGCGAGCCGCGGTTTGCCGCCCACTGCTTTAGGGTGAAAAGAAGTTGCTCTGTCTCCATGTCCTGGAGTTGTGGGCAGTTGTTAGCTAGATAGGAGCCATCCGGAGGCCCGTGCTCATTTTCACTCCAGAACACTTGAAGAATATAATAGTCCATCCCCGAGAGGAGTAGCACTGTCTCGCCGTGAAAGTCTGTCTCAAATAAGGATTCTCCTTTCTCCTTCCCTCCTGGATTCTAGAGGGTTTAACCTGAATCATTGAGAATAGTATTCTGGGCAGAGGTGCATAGTTAAAATCACCACTAGTCTGAAATTGCTACTGGTGCTTTACTGCCTACTACATTGTTGGTGCTCAACAAATACATGTGAAATGAATTACTGAGTTTTCCTTCCTTCTCCATACTCAGTCATCTCCTCTCATGACACTACAAAGAGCAACATCTTTCAAGCATCTTTTTAAAGCTTGAGAATAGCCTGCTTTCAAGAAATGACTCCTGGAGAACCTCCAAACCAAGATGAAAAGTTGGAAAAACAAGAAGAATTTTTTTTTTTTTTTTTTTTGCTTTGGTGCAGAATGGCTGTTAAGAATATAGAAAAACAGCCCTGGCCGGTTTGCTCAGTGGTTGGAGCATCGGCCCTTGGACTGAAGGGTCATGGGTTTGATTCCCAGTCAAGGGCATGTACCTCGGTCAGTCGGTTGAGGCTCGATCCCCAGCCCTGATCAGGTCACGTGTGGGAGGCAACCAATTGAAATGTCTCTCTCACATCAATGTGTGTGTCTCTCTCTCCCCGCCCCCTTCTCTCCACACTCTCTAATAAAAAATTAATGGGAAAAATATCCTTGGGTGAGAATTAAAAAAAAAAAAAAAAGAATGTAGAAAAATAAGGTGGAAATACGTGACTGATACAAGCATTCACAGCTTTATTTCACATTTTCTCAATGCTGTTAATATTTAAAAAATGGGTTTGGCATTAGCACCAGTCAAATGAAAAAAAAAAAACTAATTACCTGTCTTTCTATTTCTGAAGCATATTAATGTAGTTTTAATACTCAGATCCATTTTTCATCCCATACCTCTTAAAAACTTCTATTTTTATGTAGGCATACTTAAAAGGTCATTTTTCTTTAAGATATTTCTTTTCTTTCTGTTTAAAGGTGGACAGAGCTACGTCCCTGAGGATAAATACAAACAGCACTCGTTTATACATGGAAGATTTAAGGCTGTTCTCAAAGTAGCCTTCTCTTCAGGTGAAAGGCCACAAAATGTCAACAGGTACAGTGTGAGCTAGTGACTGAAGATCAAGTTTAAGCTGGCAGCTGTGTTCCAAACGACAGACTCACTTCTGTGATATCCAACTTTCGGACGCTTTCTCTAGCCCCTCCCGTGTTTATCAGCAGGAAACAGTGCAATAGCATTCTAGACTTTCTGGATCCTGAACGATGAGTAGCTCTTACATGCACCAAGAGTGAGTCCTCCATACTTTCTGCCCTTTTCATAATCTCTTAAATTATTATGACATTACAAAAGGTTTGAATCTCAGAGTATCTGGAATTTTAATGCCATAATAACCTCTTTCTTTGTAGTTTATGTTTTCACATACCATTGGTACCAGAGATGTTTAGACATTTTTAAGCTTCAAAAATAAAAGCAAATACAGGCAAATGAACTAGGCGAGCTACCTAATACTTGACAATTGCTCAGTGGTTAGAGTGTTGGTCCACACACCAAAGGGTCAAGGGTTTGATTTCCAATCAAGGGAATGTTCATGGGTTGCAGGTTTGAACTCTGGCCCCTGTGGGGGAAAATGCAGGAGGCAACCAATCAATGGGTCTCTCTCACATCAATGTTTCTCTCTCTCCCTCCCTCTCTCTCCCCACTTCACTCATTCCCTCCCTCACTCCCTAAAAAATCTATGGAAAAAGTATCCTCAGGTGAGGATCAACAACAACAAAAGGTTAAAATGGTAGATTGTATGTTATGTATATTTTACCACAATTAAAAAATAAAAACATAAAAAGAATTTAAAATAAAAATGAATTAGAAAGTAACCTTAGCATCTAAAATATTTTCAATCTTAAAGGCTACACATATTAAATATATTTATCTATTGCACTGTTTAGGATTACATAAATGGTTTAGTTCTGCGCGCCTTTCCTGAGCATTTACTATGTCACTGGGGCTGTGCTAGGTGAGAACTGGTGATATAAAAATAATTTTTTGCCTTGGCTAGATGGCTCAGTTGGTTGGAGCGTCGTCCCACACACCAAAAAGTTATGGGTTCAATTCCGCATCAGGGCACATACCTAGGTTTCTGGTTCCATCCCCAGTTGGGGTGCGTACGGGAGGTAACCAATTAATGTTTTTCTCTCTTTCTCTCCCTCCCCCTCCCCCATCTCTCTGAAATCAATGGAAACATGTCCTCAAGGGAGGACTTAAAAAATTTTTTTTTCATTTTCCAGTGAGAATGAAAATCATATTTTTGATTGGCTAGTATTATACAAAAGGAATTTAATCCTTTCAAATATTGGCCACCTCCTATATTTTTCTCTGAGACATTTACCTACCCGTTTTACATATTTACTCATTTAATCTTTACAACAGTGCTGTGATGTAACTATTGCCAATGGCAACCATTTCAGGTAAGTTTCAATGCCTACAGACCAAAGCCACACAGCTGGTGAGTATATGGTGGAGCAACAGCCCAGCTCCGAGGCCCATGATCTTAATCATCATGCTATCCTGCCTCTCATGTGAGGCAATCATATTTTTCAGTTCTCCCCAAGTTTTCTCTGATTTCTCTGACTGATTAGCTCTCTCTCCTCTCCAGGGTCCTCTTCTTTTTTCTGCTCCTTAAATACAGCTGTTCCTCCAGCGACAGGTGTAGTGAAAGCAAGTCAGGCCAGTGGAACTCCCAGGTGGCACCCAAGACTCCAATCCTTGGTGGACACACCCCGAATCCTCCAGGGACTGGGACTGGGATGGATTTTTCTGTCTGATGAAGTTATGTTATATGACACAGTTGATCTTAAGAAAGGGAGATAGAATGGTGGGCCTAACCAAATCACAAGAGCTTTATGAAAGCAGAGGATTTTTCTGAGCTAGTCTGAGGAGGGGAAGTCAGAGAAATGCATCTGGTGGCCTGGAAGAAAGCAAAACGTTTCTTCATTCTGTGAACTGTGTGTGTTGAAGGGTGGCTAGGAAGAGCTGAACTCAGTCCCCAGCCCACAGCCAACAGGAAAATGAGGCTCTCAGTCCTATAACTGCAAGGATATTAATCCTGCCCCAAACCCAGTGAATTTGGAAGAGGACTTTGAGCCCAGATGAGATCACAGCCCTTGTTGACATCTTTTTAAAAATAATAATAATAATAATGTTCTTATTGATTTCAGAGAGAGGAAGGAGAGAGAGATCAATGATGAGATAGAATCATTGATTGGCTGCCTCCTGCATGCCCCACACTGGGGATCAAACCTGCAACATGGGCATGTGCCCTGACCAGGAATCAAACCGTGACCTCCTTGTTCATAAGTCGGCGTTCAACCACTGAGCCAATCAGGCTGGGCACTTGCTGACATCTTGATATCACCCAGATATCTGGAAAAGACCCAGAGCAGAGAATGCAACCACCCTGTGCCTGTACTTCTGACCTATGAACTGTGAGTTAATAAATGGTGTTTTTCAAGCCATGGAGTTTTAAATTTGTGGCATTTTGTTACACAGAAATAGAAAACTAATACAGGATGTCACAGTGATAAGGGTCTCTTCCCCTGATTAAATAAACACCATGTAACTGTCACTCCCTTTTTCCATTTAAGATATAAAATCCAATTTTTCTTTTTGTAAACATAAAGCAGTTGTCTCCTTTTCCTTTTTTCTTGTGAAAATACATTTTATAAGTATTTTAAGTTGTTTGGGGGAATATTGATACCTCCAGATATTTTTTTCTCAGTAAGAAAATGTTATGACGTATCAACTGCTCCTGAAGAGGCTGAAATCTACAAGGTACTAGTCAGAGTTCAGGTAACATGTGGTATAGTTTTGTTTTGTTTTTCACTGGACTCAGCTAGTTCTATACAATTGTCTAAAGCTGTGGAGAGCGGCTCCCAGGTGGTTAAGTGATGTAAGCTGTGGGAGGTGCAACAAGTAAACAAAGCTTGATCAGGTGCATATAATTGAGTAGATTCGAAACCCATGAGAACATTGTAAACATCTTTACCGTGCCCTTACTTTGCCTCATGGAATCTGGCTATAAAATAAAGACTTGGCTTGCAGGCTGTGGCACTGTCTCTCTAATCAGAGGGCAGTGTCCCACCTAGCCCCAACTTTATTCTCTTGTCTGTCTTTTCTAATTCTTCACCGCCCTCCCTCCCCCCCCCCCCCCCCGCCCCCTCAGATTCACCCATGGCCATGCTGGCACAGCACATAAATCCACCTCCTTTCTTTGCAGGCAGGAAAAAGCAGGTAGAAGTTGGGATGATATATCAGGCAGCACATCCCCCGGTGCTTTTGTTTCTCTGCTTGCACCTCAGAGATGCTGATCTGGTCAAGGCAGTGGCCACATCATCTCCGGCTGTGCTGAAACAGATGCCTCACTACTGCTGAGCTTACTGATCTTGACTTCTCTTCCCTCTCCTCTCGGGAGGGCTTGATGGGTATTCGTTTGCTGGGAGTAAAATAAAAAAAGTAGAAGTGTACTTGTTTGAGATGTTAATTTTGAGAGTCACTTGTTCCTATGTCAGTAATATTAGAGGTTCATCCGAAGAGTTTATTCTTTCTCACCACATTCATTGAACTCTGCCTCCTAAGTGGAAGCCTTCTCTGTGTCCAACAACTTAATTCACCCTGAAGAAGGCAGACTGCTGGTTTTGACTGGGCTGTACAAGGTCCAGACAACATTCTTGCCATTTTGCTGGGGGAGCCGCGGGGTCAAAGTAACCTTTGCTGAATGTGGGCAAGGTACATGTTTGACATTCCATGTGATTTGTAGGAAACAGCCAAGAGGCAGTTCTCCCCACCCTGTCCCCAAGCCCTCCACTTACTACTCTGGACCCCTGGAAGCTACGGTTTTCTGGTTCCTTTTCTTCTGGTGCTGGTAGTTGCCGGTAAAGCAGATACTTTCAGAGAAATAAACTGAGTAGTTCATTTGAGTTGTTTTGATTTGCAGGTCTCTAAGTTTTATTAGCTTTGGGAAAAGGAGCCTTCCCCATGAAGTCTTTGCCTATTGGCATTTCCACACGGGGATCTGAAGCAAAGCTTCAGCTACTAGTCAAGTTTTCCTTGCCTGTTTTGCTTTCCTTGATGATGTGGAATAATGATTAAATGAATGAAAGAAATTATAAATTGTTACATAACCATTCTATGCAATAACAAAATATTTTATAATGGAGTTAAATTTTATTTATTAAGAGAACAGCATTTAATATGAAATTTGTTTATTATTTTAATAGTGTAGCTAAAGAGTAAGGTTTGCTGGATTAAGTAATTCAAGAAAAATGCCTGGCTGGTATTGCTCAGTGGTTGAGTGTCGACCCAGCAACCCAGAGGTCACTGGTTCGATTCCTGGTCATGGCACATGCCCTGGGTTGCGAGCTCCATCCCCAGTAGGGGGTGTGCAAGAGGCAGCTCATCGATGATGTTCCTCTCTCATCGATGTTTCTCTCTTTATGCCCCACCCTTCCTCTCTCTAAAAATCAATGAAACATATTAAAAAAAGAAAAAGACTCTCTTATTGAACTTATTTTACTCAATACCACCTAAAGGAATATTTTATGAAAGTATTAGGGTAATTGCTAACAACAAATTAGTGCATGAACACAATAAAACATTAGTTATCTGCAAAATACAAAAGCACTTAAGTTTATATAAAATATATCAATGTTAATAACCTTTTAAAAATATTTTTTTTATTGATTTCAGAGAGGAAGGGAGAGGGAGAGAGAGATAGAAATATCAATGAGGAGAATCCTGCACACCCCCCACTGGGATTGAGCCCACAACCAGGGCATGTGCCCTTGACCGGAATCGAACCTGGGACCCTTCAGTCCACAGGCCAATGCTCTATCCACTGAGCCAAACCAGCTAGGGCTTAATAACATTTTTTAAAATATGTTTTTTATTGATTTTTTAGAGAGAGGAAGGGAGAGGGAGAAAGAGCAAAACATGGATGAGAAACATTAATAGGCTGCCTCCTACATGCCCCCTACTGGGGGTGGAGCCCACAACCTGGGCAAGTGCCCTGACTGGGAATTGAACCACTGACCTCATGGTGCATGGGACAACACTCAGCCAACACTAACGAGGGCAATCTTAAGAACATTTTAAAAACCAAGCTTCTTTTTATTAGAGAAAGGAAGATGTTATTGGTAATAGAACAAATAAAATCTGTCATTATGTGGTTATTTGCCCCTGGTAAAGATGTGTATTATTAATTTCCAAGTTGAATTACAATGTTATTTTTACTTTTTAAAGATTTTTTCTTTTTTTCCCCTTCATTTTTTTTATCACCATTTATCTCCCATATATACCTTCTTTCACCTCCACTCACCCAAGATTTTTATTTATTGATTTGAGAGAGAAGGGGTGGGAAACATCGATTTGTTGTTCTGCCTCTTTATGCATTCATTGGTTGATTCTTGTATGTGCCCTGACCAGGGATTAAACCCACAACCTAGGTGTAGTGGGACAACACTCTAACCAACAGAGCTACCCAGCCAGGGCCTTAATTACAATTTTTGAAAAGGCCTTCAAATTTTTTTCTTAATGAAGAAATGACTGGCTGCAAAGACTTATTTGAATAGAATATATAATCTCAACCCACTTAAGTCACAGTATCCTTTGAAATCCTGATGAAAGCTTTGGCTTCCCTCCAAAAAGAAAAAAAAAGCCTATATATAAACACATAATTTTGTATATACAATGTGTAATTGATAATTTTTACATCTGTTAAAAGACTTTCTTGATAAACAAAGGAGTCATTTTCCATATGATGTAAGTATGGGTTTTTGTAATCTGACAGTAACAAACTGACATTAAAATCTATTTTTCATTTACATATTCTGGAAGGATATACACCAAAATATTTCCAGTGGATGGTGGGATTTTAGATTATTTTTTATTTTTTTTCTACTGTCATCTCTGTTGTCAAGATCCTTCCAGGTTTTTTTGGTTTGTATTTTGTTTTTAATTTATTTGTTTAGGTTAGGTTTTTTTTCTTATATTTTGACAGTTAACATTTAAAATATCAAATTTTCATAAGAGAAAAGCTATTTGCATTTTGGATAAAGACTGATATGTGATTATAAATGATGTTAAGAAAATATTACCCAGAAGTAAGGAACTTTTAAATTTTGGACTTTTTATTATAGATATTTATTAAAAATATATAAAAATAATATAATGAATCCTATATACCCATCACAGCCTCTGCAGTTGTCAGCTCTTGGTCAACTTATTCAATATATACTTCTACCCACTTCTATTTCTTCTATTATTTTTTTGTGATTAAAAAAACATAATATTACATTTACCATCTTAACCATTAAAAATTTATTATTTATTTTTTTTTTTAGAGAGAGAGAGAGGAAGGGAGAGAAACATTGATTTGTTGTTCCACTTATTTACACATTAATTGGTTGATTCTTGTAGGGGCCCTAACTGGACCCACTACCTTAGCGTAGAGGGATGATGGTCTAACCAACTGAGATACCCGGCCACAGCCCATCTTAACCATTTTTAAGTTTATAGTTCAGTGTTAAGTGTATTCACATTGTTGCAACAGATCTCTAGAACTTTTTCATCTTGCAAAACTGAAACGCTATACCCATGAGGCACTAATTTCCCCATCTCTCCTATTCCCAGCCCTGGGAACCACCTTTCCACTTTCTGTTTCTATAATTTTGACTACTTTAGATACTTCATATAAGTATAACCATACAGGTTTGTTGTTTTGTGACTGATTCATTTCACTTAGTTCTCAAGGTTCATCTACATCGTAGCATGTGACAATTTCCTTCTTTCTTAAGGCTTCACTGCATTCCATTATGTATATAAGCCACATTTCTTTATCTATTCATCTGACAATGAACATTTGGATTGCCTTCACCTCTTTCTTCTATTATTTTAATGCAAATTCTACATATCATATCAGAAACAGTCATTATTTAATATTAATCAATTTAAGTTAGGCCATTCATACTAAGTCAAGCACCTAACACAATATTATATACATCTGGGTAATCATTTTGTTACATGATATATAATTGGGCAGAGGGCATAATCAAATAAGAAAAAGAGCTTATCAGTGGGTAAAATGTTCAATTTTTTAATCTAGGGATTTGTTGCACTGTTATTGCAGCTCACCAATTCATCTTTCCAGAGTTAAGAGGAAACAAATTCACTATTTCATCATTAAAAAGGGGTAATGTATACTGATTGCTTTAAGTGGTAACTTCAGATTTTCATCAGCATCAGTGTTTGCTCTAAGACCACAAACAACTCAGTGGGTAAACACACTTTCAAGAAAAAATTCTTATATTAGAAAATTACTTGTGATCAGTTGCATCTTACTACAAAATCAGTGGGATAAGTGGCAAATTTTAAGTAAGATCTATTAATTATAGAATTATAGCAATGTTAATTACCCAGCTTTAATATTTGTGCTATGGTTTATATAAGATATCAACACTTATAGAAGTTGGTTGAAGATTATACTTGTACTATTTTGCCACCATTGTGTAAATCTGAAATTATTTCTAAATGAAAAAGGTTTTGAGTTCTAGTTTCTCTATACAGAGTTGGCATCTTCTGAGTAAAACTTAGATTTGCCCTTTTAAAATCCCAAACTTGATGGATTAGAGATTGAGAAATTCACGTACTATAGAAAGAAAAATAAAAGGGCAATGATCTTGGTTATCCTACATCTGGACCAGCAGTGGGACAGAGTTGGAGCTTCCTGCCCAGAGATCCAACTACCTTTCTCATGTGTAAAGGATGGCCAGGTGCCAACAACCAAGCAAAGATACCCACCAAGTTCTTAATCTTTGACTTTTTTCTATATGAACAGAATTTTTATCTGCAAAATGACAGACTAAATATGAAAACTGAAGCCATATAAAAGATAGAAAAAAAAGGGGATCAGTGTCATTTTAATTTATTATTATTAGCATAAAGGAAAATATGCAAATTAAATGGACTATCTTAGCCTTCTTAATAACTGGACATAATTACATTTTCATTATTTTCTTGCTTCCTGTGTGCCCACTTGATTTAATCAAAAGCTTTCCCTGTGTTCAATAAATTTGAGCTAATGCCTGGCCTTTTATTGTGCAATTAATATCATCTTTGAGCCTCATATTAAAAACTATGAGTAGCTATTAATTTCACAGTACTCATTTGCCAGTAAGCAAGCACAAGTCTTATCTTAAAGATAAAACTTTAGGCAACAGAGCCAGCTATGAAAGAAAACTCTGAGCTTAGTTGATACAATACAAGGCATATAATTGACCTGAGAAAAATTCAAAGAAGCAACCATTTTACTTAAATGGTGCCAAAGATCCAGTCTTACTAAACCAGATAGCTTTCTATCAGATAGACACTACTTAAATGCTGAGTTACTTTTCTAACTTTCTGGTTATGTCAATATGTTGACCAGCTTCATAAACATGTAAACTGTACAGCTGTACAGGGCCCTCTGCTCAGAAGGACGCCATAACTCGTTTAATGCTCTCCTATCACTATGTCGAAATTTTTAATAATTTTAAACAGCCCTGGCTGGTTTGGCTCAGTGGATGGAGCGTCAGCCTGAAGGGTCCCAGGTTCAATTCCGGTCGGGGGCATGTACCTTGGTGGGGGAACATCCCCAGTGGGAGGTGTGCGGGAGGCGGCTGATGGATGTTTCTCTCTCATCAGTGTTTCTGACTCTCTATCCCGCTCCCTTCCTCTCTGTGAAAAATCAATAAAATATATTTTTTAAAAATAGTAATTTTGGAACAAGTGATCCTGCATTTTTATTTTGCCCAGGGTCCTGCACTATGGATCTGACCTTGGCTGAAGCACCACCTCCAGTACCAATCATAAGACTTCCTAGACATCATGACATGAAATGCCTAATCCCCAGCCTCAGCCCCTGTTCCTTTAAGCTGGAAAATAAGACTCTAACCTCAAGGTTGTTTATCATTTATCCAAAACAACAATTTTCAACCTTTTTCATCTCATGGCACACATAAACTAATTACTAAAATTCTGCAGTACACCAAAGAACATATGTATATTTTTTGCTCATCTGACCCCAAAAAAAAAGGGTATAATTTTGATTCATTCACACCGGCCAGCTATTTTTGTGTTGGCTGTTTTCATTTTTTTATTTGACAGACTAAGGGAAAAGAGGTCAGTGCCCCTGTCTAAAATGCATGTGGGAGCCAGTCAATCGATGTGTCTCTCTCACATCTAATGTTTCTCTCCTCCCTGCCTCCCTCCCTTCCACTCTCTCTAAAAATCAATGGAAAAAAATATCCTTGGGTGAGGATTAACAAAAAAAGAAAAAGAGGTATTTTACAAAGCTATTAAGAATTGTGGGAAACTTTAGCCAAAATTTCAAAGAAAACTAAGCCAGTAGGGGGGAAATGAGGCAATTGCTATGTCTAGGAAAATCAAAAAGTGCACAATAAATATAATTATAATGCATTATCTGGCTCAGCTATTAGCAAAATTTACATAACAATAATAATAATAAGTAAAGCACTGAATGTGGATTTAATAAAAATTGGAGTATAATTATATTGGAGGGGGAAAAGGGAAGGGGGTCTAAGGGAGCTTAAATCTTTACTAGTCATATTGGAAGAGGTGGCAGGCATACGAGAGCCCCTTTTCAGATCTCCAACTACAGGACTTACCTGTCCAGTGGGCCTTTTGAAATCCACCGCTACATTTATACAGAGCCCATACTCCCAAAGGGCTGCTTTCAGCCAATGACTGTGAGAAAGGGATGTGAAGGTAGGCTGGTTCCTGGGAGTAGAGAATACCTCTGATGTGTGACTGCGACTCAGGGACTCTCAAAGGCCTTGTTGACCTTTCCTTAGAACTGCTCTGTGGTCTAAGGTGATTCCACCCAATCTTCCTCCTTTTTCTCTCTCCTGACTTAAGACCTGCATGGCAATCTGATAGCATTCCAAGCCTTTCCTGGTTTCCTCCACGATTTCCTCAAAGGAATTTATCCTAATAAATTTCTTGCTTTTGTGTCTGCCTCTTGAAGGGTCTGGACTAAAACAGAAGTCAATTAGTAATACTACATAATAGTTAATCAAAAGATGACAGTATGTACCTTTTTCTTGGAATATGCATGTAAATATCAGAAGAAATAGCTATGAGAAGCAGTGATGAAGGGGCACACATTTTAACGTCTTTAGCACTAATTGACTTTTTAACATATGTAGGGCATAAAGTAACTGTTTTTAAGTAAACTGTTTTAAAAAGTGAAAGACCACTCCCATAAACATAGGTTGCTTTAGGTTATTGAGGGAAACCAAAGTAATCTGTACTTTTAGCAGATGATCAGCCTGCGATGATTCCTTTCATTTTCTTTTCGGCTATCAGTGGTGATTAATTAAACCCCTTGGAGGCAGCGCCACCTAGAGGTAACAAAATGATCTGCCACCTAAGGGCCCACTAAGATGAAAGCACTATTGACAATGTCCTTAAGTTGTTTTTGTTTAATATCCCTGGAAGGATAATTTTTAGAGATGTTATTGTTTTCCCCCTCTTCTCCTCCACATTTTGGGTGGACAAGCCCTTAGATCTTGCCTTCAGATTTTTGCAAATGCCACCAAAAATGGGATAAATCCTCAAAAAAATCACTGAAGCCTGTAACAAAATCCAGGAAAGTACCTTTTCACACTTGTAAAAAATGTTTTAGCCACAGATGGTTTGGCTCAGTGGATAGAGCATTGGCCTGCAGACTGGAGGGACCCAGGTTGGATTCCAGTCAAGGGCACATGCCAGGGTTGTGGATTCCCAGTAGGGGACCTGCAGGAGGCAGCCAATCAGTGATTCTCTCTCATCAATATTTCTCTCTCTCCCTCTCCCTTCCTCTTTGAAATCAATAAAAAATATATAAAAATGTTTTATAGGACAGTTTATTAAAACATCATATTTTAGTATCCAAAAACAAAATTAACAGCATCCACCATCTTCATGATAAAGACGTTTCCTCAGGCTGTGCTGAGGTCTTTATGAAAAAGCTACCTCATCCTAAATCCTTCAATTTTTTCATGGAAAATGTAGTGCAAAATTCTAGTTAAATTCGTAGATTAAAACATAAAGTTACCATCATTCCCCCTCATAATTTCTATAAAATGGCAATGAAGGAGCCTTTAAAAAGTATAAAGTGATAGGATTGAAATAGAAAAGACTACAACAGAGAAGAGAATACAGAAAGCACATGATGAAGGGTAAGTAATTTAGTGGAACAGAGAAAGCTGAAACCTAAACCCCCAGAGGAGTAAACCAAAAAGAAGCAAACTGGGGAGAAGATGGTGGCATAGGTAAACACCTGAGATTGCTGCCTCGCACAACCACTTCAAAACTACAACTAAAAGACAAAATGGAGAAACAAAGATGGGGGCATAGGTAAACACCTAAACTTCTGCCTCGCACAACAATTTCAAAACTACAACTAAAAGACAAAACAGACATCATCCAGAACCACAGGAAGGCTGGTTGAGTGGAAATTCTACAACTAGAAGGAAAGAGAAAAGCACACTGAGACTCAGAGGAGCTGCAGGAGGCAGAGGTACTGAGGCTCGCGCACGAAGAGGGCGGGCAACTGAGTACGCAGCTGGCTTTCTCAAGCAGGAGGGAGACAAAAGCTCCTGACTGCACTGAACTCCAGTTCTGGGTGAGATTCTGGGGACCCAGACTCATTCAGGGAGAAACTGGACTGTCTGGCAGCGGGCGGAACTTGTGGGCAGCTTTCTCTCAGAGGTGCTTGCAGCGATTACCACGGGACACTGAGACACAGGGGCTACCGTATTAGGGCAGGGCTGACGGGAAACCAATGCTGCCTGCTCTACCCTAAGACCCACCCCATTCAAGCTGAGCACAGAGACTTTTGCAAGTTTTCTCCCATAAGGGTCTCTCCAGCACAGAAGTTCTCCCAGCATAGACACAGCTGATCCTCACAGCCAGTTGGCCTGGAGGTCAATTCCTCCCAGTGATACCAATAACAATCAAGACTTAACTACAACAAGACTGTGCACACAGCCCACAAAGGGGTGCACCAAGAGTGTCCATCTCAGGTGATTGGGGAGGCTGAGCCACTGGGCCCTATAGAACACCTAGCACACAAAGCCACTCTATCAACACAGAAAAGCAGCCAAAATGCAGAGACAAAGAAACAGGTCACAAATGAAAGAAATGGAGGAAAGCAAACTACTGGATATAGAGTTCAAAACCATGGTTATAAGGTTTTTCAAGAATTTTCTAGAAAAGGCCAATAAATTTAGCAAGACCCTCGAGGATATGAAAAAGGACCAACTAGAAATTAAGCGTACACTGACTGAAATAAAAAATATTATACAGAGATCTAATAGCAGACTAGAGGATCGCAAGAATCAAGTCAAAGATTTGAAATACAAAGTAGCAAAAAACACTCAACTGGAAAAGCAAAAAGAAAAAAGAATTCAAAAATATGAAGATAGTCTAAGGAGCCTCTGGGGCAACTTCAAGGTACCAACATCCGAATTATGGGGGTGCCAGAAGAAGAGAAAGAGGAAGATACTAAAAACCTATTTGAAGAAATAATGACTGAAAACTTCCCCCAACTGGTGAAAGAAATAGACTTACAAGTCTAGGAAGCTCACAGAACCCCAAACAAAAAGAATCCAAACAGGACCTCACCAAGACACATCATAATTAAAATGCCAAGAGCAAAAGACAAAGAGAGAATATTAAAAGCAGCAAGAGAAAAACAGTTAGTTACCTACAAGGGAGCACCCATACAACTGATAGCAGATTTCTCAACAGAAACTATGCATGCCAGACGGGAGTGGAAAGAAATATTCAAAGTGATGACTAGCAAGAACCTACAACCCAGATTACTCTACCTAGCAAAGCTATCATTCAGAATTGAAGGTCAGATAAAGAGCTTCACAGATAAGAAAAAGCTAAAGGAGTTCATCACCACCAGACCAGTATTATATGAAATGCTGAAAGGTATTCTTTAAGAAGAGGAGGAAGAAGAAGAAAAAGGTAAAGATAAAAATTATGAACAACAAATACATATCTATCAACAAGTGAATCTAAAAATCAAGTGAATAAAAAATCTGATGAACAGAATAAACTGGTGAATATAATAGAATCAGGGGCATAGAAAGGGAGTGAACTGACAATTCTCGGGGGGAAAGGGGTGTAGGGGTGCAGGAAGAGACTGGACAAAAATCGTACACCTATGGATGAGGACAGTGGGGGGCGGTAAGGGCAGAGGTTGTTGTGGGAACCGGGTGGAGGGGAGCTATGGGGGAAAAAAGAGGAACAATTGTAATAATCTGAACAATAAAGATTTATTAAATTAAAAATATTAGCTGAACCTTATGAGCTAATAATAAAAAATAAACACCTATAACTTAAAAAAATAAATAAAATAAAAATAAAAGACAAAACGGACATCATCCAGAACCACGGGAAGGCTGGTTGAGTGGAAATTCTACAAATAGAAGGAAAGAGAAAAGCTCACTGAGACTCAGAGGAGCTGTGGAAGTAAAGTGCAGAGGTACAGAGGCACATGCGCGGAAAGGGCTGGCAACTGAGTACACTGTTGTCTTTTTCAACTGGGAGGGAGACACAAGCTCCCAACTGCTCTGAACTCCAGGTCCGGGCGAGACCCTGGGGACCCAGACTCATACAGGGAGAAAATGGACTGTCTGGCATCGGGTGGAACTCGAGGGCGGCTTTCTCTCAGAGGTGCTTGCAGCTATTCTGAGGGACACTGAGACCGGGGGCCTCTTAGGGCAGAGCTGAGGTTCAGCCATAGCTGTTTGCTCCACCCTGTTGATTCCCTGAGACCCCGCCCTACCCAAGCTGTGTGCAGAGGCTTTTGCATATGAATGGCCTGGCCCTTTGGTATCTAAAATTACCTAACAAACTGCAGCTGGGTCAGAGATCCCCATGCCGCCAAAAGAAGGCCCAAGGCCCCACAGCAGCTTGCATTGCTTCACAGCTGGGCCTTATCTGGGCACCTCCAAACCCCAAACAAAGAAGAGGAATCTGCAGATCTCTCCATAGCTCCTACTGGGTGGCCTCAGGCAGAGGCTAAATTAGCACCTCCTTGGAGAGCCAAGAGCCAGTGTACCCAGTGGTCAGTGTGGGACCATCCAGATTACAACTCCTCAGATCCATAAGGGACACACTCAGGGGGCAGACTCAGTGAGCACCAAAGCCCCACTGAAGCATGTCTTGCCCCATAAGGGTGTCTCCAGCACTGAAGTTCTCCTATTGTAGACACAGCTGATCCTCACAGCCAATTGACCTGGAGGTCAATTCCTCCCAGTGATACCAACAACAATCAAGGCTTAACTACAACAAGACTGTGCACACAGCCCACAAAGGGGTGCACCAAGAGTATCCACCTCAGGTGATTGGGGAGGCTGAGCCACTGGGCCCTATAGGACACCTAGCACACAAAGCCACTCTATCAACACAGAAAAGCAGCCAAAATGCGGAGACAAAGAAACAGGTCACAAATGAAAGAAATGGAGGAAAGCAAACTACTGGATATAGAGTTCAAAACCATGGTTATAAGGTTTTTCAAGAATCTTCTAGAAACCACCGATAAATTTAGTGAGACCCTCAAGGATATGAAAAAGGACCAACTAGAAATTAAGCATACACTGACTGAAATAAAAAATATTATACAGAGATCTAACAGCAGACTAGAGGATCACAAGAATCAAGTCAAAGATTTGAAATACGAAGAAGCAAAAAACACCCAACCAGAAAAGCAAAGAAAAAATCCAAAAATATGAAGATAATGTAAGGAGCCTCTGGGACAACTTCAAGAGTACCAACATCCGAATTATGGGGTGCCAGAAGAAGACAGCAAGATATTGAAAACCTATTTGAAGAAATAATGACAGAAAACTTCCCCCACCTGGTGAAAGAAATAGACTTACAAGTCCAGGAAGCTCACAGAACCCCAAACAAAAGGAATCCAAAGAGGACCTCACCAAAACACATCATAATTAAAATGCCAAGAGCAAAAGACAAAGAGAGAATATTAAAAGCAGCAAGAGAAAAACAGTTAGTTACCTACAAGGGAGCACCCATACAACTGATAGCAGATTTCTCAACAGAAACTATGCATGCCAGATGGGAGTGGCAAGAAATATTCAAAGTGATGACTAGCAAGAACCTACAACCAAGATTACTCTACCCAGCAAAGCTATCATTCAGAATTGAAGGTCAGATAAAGAGCTTCACAGATAAGAAAAAGCTAATGGAGTTCATCACCGCCAAACCAGTATTATATGAAATGCTGAAAGGTATTCTTTAAGAAGAGGAGGAAGAAGAAGAAAAAGGTAAAGATAAAAATTATGAACAACAAATACATATCTATCAACAAGTGAATCTAAAAATCAAGTGAATAAAAAATCTGATGAACAGAATAAACTGGTGAATATAATAGAATCAGGGGCATAGAAAGGGAGTGGACTGACAATTCTTAGGGGGGAAGGGGTGTGGGGGTGCAGGAAGAGACTGGACAAAAATTGTACACCTATGGATGAAGATGGGGGAGGGGGAGTAAAGGCATGGGGTTGGGAACCGGGTGGAGGGGAGCTATGGGGGAAAAAAAGAGGAACAATTGTAATAACCTGAACAATAAAGATTTATTTTTTAAAAAAAGCAAACTGGTATTTGCATTCAACTTTTGAGTAAATTAAAGTAAAACAAGCAAACAAATATGCTATCCTAAAAGATTTAAGATATAAGATATCCTCAGAACAAAAAAGAAGGTGCTATTTCGTAAAAGGAACATTTTTAAAACAAAAGGAAAAATCTTGGAAATTAAACATAATATTACAGATTTTAGAAATGTAATAAACGATGTAGGAGATAAAGCCAAGAAATTTCACAGAAATTAAAATGAAGAGACAGAGAGATTTTTTTTTCATCTTGTATTCCAACTTTAATTGATTTAATTGATTCAGAGGTGGTGTCTACATTCTGAGAGAAAGTGCTGGCATGGATTAGCAATGTATTTTGTTTTGTTTTTTGGTTAATCCTCACCAAGGATATTTTTTCCATTGACTTTTTTTGAATATTTAGTAAATTTACTCAAATGAAGCTTAAATGATACAGAACTGAAAATATTAGAAATCTATATACAATAGAAAGTGAATATAAATTAGCCAACTCTATGAACATTTCCAGCTAAGCACACATACAAATACATATTCACCTCTTTCTTTTATATAGGAATAACACACACATACATAAATATTTCAGAGATATTAAAAATATTCTCAAGTTTTAAAGATGGTGTAGAATAAGCTTTTTTATTTATTTTTCTTTATTGATTAAGGTATTACATATGTGTCCTTAGCCCCCCATTCCCCCCACACACACTCATGCCCTCACCCCCCTGGTGTCTGTGTCCATTGGTTAGGCTTATATGCATGCATACAAGTCCTTTGGTTGATCTCTCCCCCTTACCCACACCCTCCCCTACCTTTCCTCTGAGGTTTGACAGTCTGATCGATGCTTCTCTGTCTCTGGATCTGTTTTTGTTCATCAGTTTATGTTGTTCATTATATTCCACAAACAAGTGAGATCTTGTGATATTTATCTTTCTCTGACTGGCTTATTTCGCTTAGCATAATGCTCTCCAGTTCCATCCATGCTATTGCAAATGGTAACAATTCCTTCTTTTTTACAAAAGCATAGTATTCCATTGTGTAGATATACCACAGTTTTTAATCCACTCATCTGCTGATGAGCACTTAGTCTGTTTCCAATTCTTAGCTATGGTAAATTGTGCTTCCATGAACATAGGGGTGCATATATCCTTCTTGATTGTTGTTTCTAGTTTCTTTGGATATATTCCTAGAAGTGGGATCAGTTGTCAAATGGGAGTTCTATTTTTAGTTTTTTGAGGAGACAAAGAGATTTTAAAAAGTAGAGAAAGAAAACAAGAGTACCAAGAGAGTTCTAGAGAATGGAGAGGGAGAAAATTAACAAAGAACTATTACCAAAAAAAAAAGTCCCTATTCATTTAATTGTGACCTCATTTGTTCACTTTTTAGAGAGTGCCTACTATGTGCCAGATTCTATTCTAGGTGATGAAAATTCTGTAGGGAACAGTAAAGCAGTAAAATTCCTGATCTCCTGGAGTTTATTCAGAAACAAATGTTATAACTTTTTAAATGGAAAGAGTCCTCTGAATATCATGTGCAATAAATGAAAAAGATTAACAATAAGGCATATAATCATGAATTTTCAGAATGCCAGGATGATGAAAAGCGCCTGAAATCTTCCAGAAAGAGAAAATAGTTTATATACAAAAGATGGGAATGAAAAACACGGGCTTCTCAACATTCACACAGGAAGGGAGAAAATAATGGAACAATGCCTTCCTGATTCCAGGGGAAATTATTTTCTACCTGGAATTAAATTTTCAGACATTCCAATTTTTCAAAAACTTTACCCATCATCTATCCTTTCTTGGGAAGCTACTAGAGAGGTTCTACACACAATGGAAAGTAAACTAAAACAAAGATCTAGGATCGCCCTGGCCAGTGTTCTCAGTAGTTAGAGTGTTGGCCTGCACACCCAAGGGTCTCAGGCTCAATTCCAGGTCAAGGGCACATGCCTGGGTTGCAAGTTGGATCCCCACCCCAGTCAGGGCATGTGTGGGAGGCAATCGGTGTGTTTCTCTCTCTCTCATATTGGTGTTTCTCTCCCCCCTCTCCCTCCCTTTCTTCCACTCTCTCTAAAAACCAACGGAGCCCTGGCTGGTTTGGCTCCATGGATAGAGAAACACCAAAGACTGTGCAAGTTTAGAGAGCAGCTATTGGGAGTGTAAGATGGCTAATTTGTAGGAAGTAATTAGGAATATGTAAAATTAGAGAGAGAAAAAAAGTAATATGAACATGTTATTTAGAACTAAATACCCAAATAGCTTGTTGAAACAAGTAAATGTTTCTTCTGGTGAAAAGACTCCTGTTTTTCATAACAAGCCTTGTTAAAATCTGAGCACATGCATTTCTCTGATAAAAATTTAAATGAAATCATAAAAAGGCAGATGGTTAAAAATTGATGTGATGGAGGATTGAAAAAAGGGCGGCAGAATAGACAGACGTGTCCTGAGCCTTGTCCCGGAGCAGATAGAAAGAACAGCTGAGTGTCGCACAGGGAGTGTTTGTTGGTGAGTTGAGGGACAGCTATACTCCAGAAGACGGTGAGGGACTGCTAGACGGGGCTCCCTTGACCGGGCAGCCCCCACTGCTGCTGGGTTCCCTCCTGGAGCGACCAGCTCGGATGCAGAGACTGCGCCATCTTGAAGGGGGAAGTGGATGTTATCAGAAGCCTGAAAATCTACAACTATGGCACCCACCAAACAGCTGTGAACCCCAGAACACCGGTACCCAATTGGTGCAAACACGTGGATTCAGAGGAGCTCTACACTCCACCACGGAAAGGTCAGATTTTGCCTGGGATAAGGTGAGGTCTCTGGTCCTGGCAGGAGAGAGAAATGCGCACACTGCAAAAGCTGGAGGACCGGGGGAAGTCTGCGCCTAGAAAAATCTGTTGGGGCTGGCATGATCCGTGAATGTGGAAGGGGGTCCTCAGAGCTGCTAACAGAAAGGAACTCTTAAAAGCAACCCATTTTGATCTGACGCAAAAGGACAGCCTAAAAATTTTAAAAGTATGCCAGCTGCTTAGACCCAAGGGGAAAAAAAGACTGCACAGACTTGCGCGCAGCCCCGGAGTTCACACACTTACACTGGCTCTTTTTTTTTTCTTTTTCCACTTTAAATCCTTGCTTCTGATTACTAAGCCCAATACATAGGATCACCCAATTGGGGACACCCTAAGAGACTGCAGGGGAAAGCTGTTTTTCTGGAAGCTGGGGATCAGAGCAGGAATAACCATCAGAGAACCAGCTCTGGGGCAACCCACTCCCACAAACCGGTATTGAGTGTCACAGGGAAAGCAGAATCTAAGCACTGGCTAGAGAGGACCTATAGACTCAGAGGTCAATCCAGAAACACTGCCACCCAGGGGTTGAATCGCAAATGGACTCTGTGTAAATACAAATAAAGGAATACAAGAAATTAAGACACACTGCCTGCTTAAAAATCAGGACTGGCTTACAACACTGAGGAGCAGTGGAACGCAGGGAACTGCAATACTGTCCTGACTAGGAAACAGGTGTGCCAAACAGAACAGTAGAGGAAGTGAATGACCTTCATTACTGCACATTTTTTTTTCATCTTTTACTTAAGAAACTAATTTTTTTTCTTCTTTCCTCACTTGATTTTACCTTTTTAATTATTACATTTTTATTTTCAATTGGTATTATTACTACTGCTATTCTACCTTTTTTTTTTTAAGGGTCATTTTATTTTCTCTTTATTTTACTTTGGGATTAGTGTTCTACATTCTATTTTCATCTTTCCTTTAGCATCATTTTACTCTATCTCAACTTTACCTTTATGCCATCACTCTTTTCCTAACTTTTCCCCTTTTGTTGTCCTGTTTCTCTTACCCTTTTCCTGCTTTAGATTTTCCCTATTCTTTCCTTTTAACCCCTGTTAAAATGTCACCCTACTTATGTATCTAATTTCCAATCCCCTGCTCCAAGTCCATACACACCTCTCTCTTCTCTGTCATCACTATCCAAAAAAATGTTTTTCTCTCTGTCCTTTTGTTGTTGTTTGCTTGATTGTTGATTGTATAGATTTTTTATGCTTGTTTGTGAGATTGTTTTGCTTATTCTTTTTGTTTGTTTTTTGCTTCTGTTTTCCCTCGCCTTGCTTGATATTAGTTGTTGTTTGTAGTTTGTATTCATCTCCAAGTACTTGTTGCTGGCATTTGTTGAGATTAGTGGCTGTTCTATTGGAGTTTTCTCCCCATATATATAGTTTGTTCCCCTCTTCTTTCTTATTCTCTTTCTTTTCTCTCTTACTTTTTTTTCCTTTTCCCAATTTCATTTTTGCACTCCTTTCTTTTTTCTTCTCTCTTCTTCTTTCTCTCCTATCCTCTAATTTGCCTTTCTCTGGAGGTCATCTTTATTTGGGGTTATTAATATCGTGAACACATTTCTGTTCAGTGCCTTGTGTGTTGTACCTGGTTGTGTTCTATTTTGTGCCTTTAAATCAACACAGGAGAGAGAGAACTACATAACCAGACACCCAGAGAAGAGAGACCATGGGGAGACAAAGACACAGCCCGCATATGAAAGAAAAGCAGGCATCACCAGAAAAGGAAGTAAACGAAATGGAGGCAAGCAACCTGCCAGAGAAAGAATTCAGAGAAATGGTCATAAGGTGGCTGAAAGGAATGGAAGACAAATTCAACAATATGTGTAAGAACCAAGAGGAAATGAAGAAGAACCAAGAAGAAATGAAAAATGACATCGCTGCTGTAAAGAACTCAATAGAAAGCATCAAGAGTAGACTAGAAAAAGCAGAGGACCACATCAGTGAGCTTGAAGACAAGGTGGGAAAAAATACCCAAGTAGAGCAACTTCTAGAAAAAAAAAAATTAAAAGGCAGGAGGAGAGCCTAAGGGAACTTTGGGACAACATGAAACAAAACAACATCCACATAATAGGGGTTCCAGAAGGAGAGGAAACTGAGCAAGGAAAAGAAAACCTGTTTGAAGAAATAATGACAGAAAACTTCCCTGATATAGGGAAGAAAAAACCCACACAAATCCAAGAAACTCACACAGTCCCAAGCAAAATGAACCCCAAAAGACTGACGCCAAGGCACATTATAATTAAATTGGCAAACACCAACGACAAAGTAAGAATCTTAAAAGTGGCCAGAGAGAGACAGAAAGTTACCTACAAAGGAACCCCCATCAGACTAGTGACTGATTTCTCAACATAAACTCATCAGGCCAGAAGGAAATGGCATGAAATACACAAAGTCATGCAAAGGAAGGGTCTGAACACAAGAATACTGTACCCAGCAAGGCTATCAATCAAAATTGAAGGTGAAATCAGGAGCTTCACAGACAAAAAAGGACTAAAGGAATTTATCACCACCAAACCAGCAATGCAAGAAATGCTAAAGGATCTGCTGTAAAAAAAAGAAATAAGAAGCGAAGAACGAACACAGGGGTAAAAAATAAAAATGGTGACAAATAAGTACCTATCAATAATAACTTTAAATGTAAATGGATTAAATGCCCCCAAAGAAATAGGGTAACGGATTGGATAAGAAAACACGACCCATATATCTGCTGTCTACAAGAAACCCACCTCAGAAAAAAAGATGCACACAGACTGAGGGTGAAGGGATGGAAAAACGGTTTTTCAGGCGAATGGAAATTAAAAAAAAGCTCGGGTAGCAATACTTATATCTGAAAAATTAGATCTCAAAGTGAAGGATATAACAAGAGATAACGAAGGCCACTTCATAATACTAAAGGGAGCAATCCAACAAGAAGAAATAACTCTGGTAAACATATACGCACCCAATACAGGAGCACCCAAATACATAAAAAAAAACCTCCTAGAGGATATCAAAGGAGAGATTGACAGCAATACAATCATAGTAGGAGCCTTTAATACCCCACTATCACCATTGGACAAATCCTCTAAACAAAAAAATCAGCAAAGAAACATCAATCCTAAATGACTCACTAGACCAGATGGAATTAATTGACATCTTCAGAACATTTCACCCCAAAGCCACAGAATATACATTCATCTCAAGTGCACAAGGGTCATTTTCAAAGATAGACCATATGTTGGGTCATAGGCAAAGTCTCTTCAAATTCAAGAAGATAGAAATTATATCAAGCATCTTCTCAGACCACAGTGGCATAAAACTGGAAATCAACTACAATAAAAACAATCCAAAAAAATCAAACACATGGAGACTAAACAGCATGCTATTAAACAATGACTGGGTTACCAGAGAGATCAAGGAAGAAATAAAAAACATCATGGCAACAAATGACAATGAAAACACAACAATACAAAATCTATGGGACACAGCGAAAGCAGTCTTGAGAGGGAAGTTCATAGCTCTACAAGTATATACTGCAAAAAACAAGAAACAATGGTAATAAATTACCTAACCCTATAACTCAAAGAGTTAGGAAAAGAGCAACAAGAAAAGCCGAGTGTAAGCAGAAGGAAGGAAATAATAAAGATCAGAGCAGAGATAAACGACATTGAGACCAAAGAAAAAATACAAAAGATCAACAAAACCAAGAGCTGGTTCTTTGACAGGATAAACTAGATTGATGAACCTCTAGCCAGGCTCACCAAGAAGCAAAGAGAGAGGACCCAAATAAACAAAATCAGAAATGAAAATAACAACAGATCCCGCCAAAATACAAAGGATTGTTAAAAAATACTATGAACAACTCTATTCCAACAAACTGGACAACATGGATGAAATGGGCATATTCCTAGAAAAATGTAACCTTCCAAAACTCAATCAGGAAGAATCTAAACATCTCAATAGGCCAATAACCATGGAAGAAATTGAAGCAGTCATCAAAAAGTTTCCAGCAAACAAAAGCCCGGGGCCAGATGGCTTCATAGGGGAGTTTTACCAAATATTCAAGGAAGAACTAAAACCTATTCTCCTCAGACTATTCCAAAAAATTCAAGAGGAAGGAACACTTCCAAGCTCCTTCTATGAAGCCAGTATCACCCTAATACCAAAACCAGAAAAAGACAACACAATGAAAGAGAATTACAGGCCAATATCCCTCATGAACATAGATGCCAAAATCCTCAACAAAATTCTAGCAAATCGGATCCAGCAGCACATCAGAAAGATCATACACTATGACCAAGTAGGATTTATCCCAGGAATGCAAGGATGGTACAATATCCGCAAATCAATAAACGTGATACATCACATAAACAAATTGATAGATAAAAATCACATAGTCATATCAATTAATGCAGAAAAAGCATTTGACAAAATCCAACACCCTTTCTTGATAAAAACTCTCAGCAAGGTGGGAATAGAATGATCATACCTCAACATAATAAAAGCTATACATGATAAACCCACAGCTAACATCATACTCAATGGGCAAAAACTAAAACCATTTCCCCTAAGAACAGGAACAAGACAGGGATGCCCACTCTCACCACTCCTGTTCGACATAGTACTGGAAGTATTAGCCATTGCAATTAGACAAGAAGAATAAATAAAAGGCATCCAAATTGGAAAAGAAGAAGTAAATCTGTCCTTATTTGCAGATGACATGATATTGTACATAAAAAACCCAAAAGACTCCATCAAAAAACTAATAGACTTAATAAATGAATTCGGCAATGTAGCAGGATACAAAATTAATGCCAAGAAATCTATGGCATTTCTATACACCAATAGTGAACTTACAGAAAGAGAGACTAAAAAAGCAATCCCATTTACCATCACACCAAAAAAATTAAGATACCTAGGAATAAACTTAACTAAGGAGGTAAAAGACCTATAGGCGGAAAACTACAGGACACTGAAAAAAGAGATCGAAGAAGACGTAAACAGATGGAAGAACATATCATGTTCATGGATTGATAGAATCAACATTATTAAAATGTCCATACTACCCAAAGCAATCTATAGATTCAATGCACTCCCCATGAAAATATCAACGGCATATTTCACAGACCTGGAAAGAAATCTCCAAAAATTCATCTGGAATAAAAAAAAGACCCTGAATAGCCACAGCAATCCTGAGAAAGAAGAACAAAGTAGGTGGGATCTCAATACCAGATTTCAAGCTGTATTTCAAAGCCATTGTTCTCAAAATAGCCTGGTACTGGCATAAGAACAGACACATAGACCAATGGAATAGAATAGAGAATCCAGATATTGACCCAAACCACTATGCTCAATTAATATTTGACAAAGGAGGCATGAACATACAATGGAGTCAAGACAGTCTCTTCAATAAATGGTGTTGGGAAAATTGGACAGATACATGCAAAAAATGAAACTAGACCACCAACTTACACCATACACAAAAATAAACTCAAAATGGATACAGGACTTAAACATAAGACGGGAAACCATAAAAATACTAGAGGAATCCACAGGCAGAGAAATCTCAGCCATATGCTGAAACAATTTCTTCACCAATATCGCTCCTAGGGCAATGGAAGCTAAAGAGAAAATAAACAAATGGGACTACATCAAAATAAAAAGCTTTTGCACAGCAAAAGAAACCATCAACAAAACAATGAGAAAGCCCACTGTATGGGAGAAAATATTTGCAAATGTTATCACTGATAAAGGTTTAATCTCCAACATCTACAGAGAACTTATACAACTTAATAAAAGGAAGATAAATGATCCAATAAAAAAAATGGGCAACGGACCTAAATAGAATCTTTTCGAAAGAAGACAGAAGGAAGGCCAAGAGACATATGAAAACATGCTCAAAGTCACTAATTATTCAAGAGATGCAAATCAAAACGACAATGCAGTACCATCTCACACCTGTCAGAATGGCAATCATCAACAAATCAACAAACGACAAGTGCTGGCATGGATGTGGAGAAAAAGGAATCCTCGTGCACTGCTGGTGGGAATGCAGACTGGTGCAGCCACTATGGAGAACAGTATAGAGTTTCCTCAAAAAACTAAAAATGGAACTCCCATTTGACCCAGTGATCCTACTTCTAGGAATATATCCCAAGAAACTAGAAACACCAATCAGAAAGGATATATGCACCCCTATGTTCATAGCAGCACAACTCACCATAGCTAAGATTTGGAAACAGCCCAAATGCCCATCAGCAGATGAGTGGATTAGAAAACTATGGTACATCTACACAATGGAATATTACGCTGCTATAAAAAAGAAGGAATTCTTACCATTTGCAGCAGCATGGATGGACCTGGAGAGCATTATGTTAAGTGAAATAAGCCAGGCAATGAAAGAAAATACCACATGATCTCACTCATTTATGGAAAATAGAGAACATTATAACCTGATGAATAAAAAGATAGATACAGAGGCAGTAAAGCACCGAACAGACTGTCAAATTACAGTGGGAAGGCTGGGGAGTGTTGGGGAGGGGGGAAAGCGATCAACCAAAGGACTTGTATGCATGCATATAAGCACGCTAATGGACAGAAGACACTGTGGGGGTGGGATGGGGGCATGCGACAGGGGGTAGGGGAGACTGGGGGAAGGTCAATGGGGGAAAAAGGAGATATATGTACTAATATATGTAATACTTTAAACAAAAAAATATTAAAAAAAGAAAAAATAATAAAATAAAAATTGATGTGACTTAGAACAGTTGTCAAACAGCATATAATAAAATATTAAAATAATTGCTCAATAAATCTATTTTATTTGACAAATAAAAAGAAGTGGACTACTCTGGCTAGTTCAGGCATTCCTGGAATGTGAGGGAAGAGTAAGGGAATAAGTCATCTATGCTGGTCTGCCGGGGCTGACCAGCAGACCCTGAGCAATGGATGAATGATTACTCTTACACACGTTTCTGTGAAAGAGAGGGCTAAGAGACTGCCTGGTTAAAGAAACCAGACAGCCTCGGTCGCCTGTCACCTTAGGCTTTTATTGTAACAACAGCTTGAACTAAAATTAACTATTAGATACTACCAGCAGGGTAAGTATCCTTGAGACAACACATGTATCTGTAGTGTCTTTTAAACAAGGACGTTTTGAAGTCTAAACATAAAGATTCCAGTAAAACACCCAGGGACTCAGACTTGTTTGGAAAAGTCAAGGCAGGGTCTGCCACCTTTGGCAAGGTCCCCCTCGAAGCCCCCAACCTTTCAGAGATTCCTCCTTACAGACTTTCCCACCAAGTCCAGTGCTTCCCCCACACAGTCCATGACCATGGAACAAAAAGAAATCAGAACGGCCTAACGCTATTTAGGCCATGGTTACTGCAGCAAGTCACTAAGTAGGCGTAAGGCTCTGCTCTGCCTTCTGTTCTTTTCTAGTTTTCAGGGCCGCCGTGTTTGAAAAGGAGCTCTGAGTCATTTGGCAGCACCATTGGTACTCATAGTCTCCTTTCTCCCTAAAAGGGAAGTAGTATAAAATTCCCAGTGTCAAAGAAAAAAGTGGAAGGAAACAATGTTAAATATTTGTAGGATATTTAAAAAGGAGAATAAAATTGGAAAAAGGAAAACAGAGACCAAGAGAGATTGATATATAGAGAGAGAGGGAGAAAGAGAGTGCATCAAACAGAAATGTATAACAGGACAATTTTTGCTATATTATCAAATAAACTATGGGCAAAATACTCTTTGAAGTCCCGTCTGGGATGGATTTAATATCAGGCCAGAAAAATAATTGTAAATTCCCTAAGCATTTGAAGTAAAAAGCATTCTTCAAATTTCATTTAAATTTTGACAAAATAAGTAAAACACAAAGGAAGAGAAATAATGGAATAAACAAAAGGAAGAAACCTGTATTCCCCTCAATGATTAATAATACTTTGTTGATGGGGGAAAAGGCATTTTCTTATCATCTATTCTTGGTCATGTACCCAGTTAATAGCTTGTTTTCTCTTTCACGTACTAAAATCATGCATAACGATGGGTATCAAATGAAAATTTTCTTTCAGAGAATATGCAGTGTCTTCTACTGGAAAGGAAGGCCTCCAGGGCTTCAGACGGCCTTTGTAACAAATAAGGCAAAATAGCAGCAATGATTAAGCAGCTCTTCTGCTCCTTCCTCCTTCCTCTTCCTCCCCCTTCTCCTCCTGCTCCTCCTTTTTCCTCACCTCCCTCTTTTCAAACAACCTGCTTAAACAGGGATGAACTGATAGGAATAAGAAGAATGGTGAAGGAGGAGGGCATGGTGTATCTCATTTAAATAAAGAAAAATCGGTTAATTACAATAGCTGAGATTCTGCATCAAATTAGAATCTCAAGGAAAGAGACCCAAATAGAAAGCATAATCAAATCGACAATATGTGGGTCAAGGGTGAACTATTTCTTTGTCCCAGACACCTGTAAAAATTATTCTAGCTTGTGCTATTTCAAGCTATTTGGCAAAAATCAAGTAAAAAAGAAACAGACTACAAAAGTAAAGATGAAATACTTCCTCCTCCCAGTATATTGCTCTCAACAGTTCCTGCCATAGCAGGACCTTCCAAAATCTGTTTTTGTAGTGTAATGAAGTGGAAAAACTGAATTCACCAAAATGTCCTTCAAGGAGAATGCTGTATTTGTACAGAAATGCCTTGTCAAACCTGTGTGTGTGTTGGAACCTGAGACACTGAGAGAGTCTGAATGAGAGTAGAATGTTCTGTGCAGGACAAGGGGATGGATCTTGCGGTAGTTTCTGAAAAGGAAAAAATAGAGAAAGGAAGAAAAGGAAAGGAAATGGCATGGTGGAAAGAGGAGAGGAAACCCTACCGTGTGGCATCTCTCTGAGACCACTGTTCCTCATGCAGATCTACAAGAAAATGTCATGGCAGCCTTGAGGTTGGTGAGTACAAAGTAATGACTATAGAGATTTCATCTCCAAGATCTCATGGGGCTGATGAGAGTCTGAAAGGAAGAGGGAAGCATGTTGTTGGACCCTCACAGAGCATGATAGTAAGGTTTTGAGCCAAGCTTAGGCAACTCTTTGAGGGGCCAGGTGCCTAAATGACATATAGGTTTTTTGTTTTATTTTGTCATTTTGTTTTCCAATTTATCCAGGCTGCTTTGAACTAAGGTAGAAAACCCAGTTTGATCTAAGACGAAATAATCATTTTAGAAGCAGGTTTGCCCTGGACTGTTCTACCAAACTGTTAGCCTCCTAGTGAAGGAAGGAGAATAGACCCTAACGTAGCATGAGTTGTGAGGGCCTTCAGAATTCAACATCAGTGTCACAGAGAAGTTAGGGAAACTCCTGGGATGTGATTAGTCTGGGGTGTGGGGAGTGGGGATTAAAGGAGGTGCAATTTAAGAGAAAATGTTTCAGAGACCCAGGCTACTGCACCTCCCTAAAAAGTATTTTCTAACGACGTAATGGTATGAACCAATGGTCATTGGTGCCAATGGAACACCAACCGGAATCCCCTATTTGGGGTGCAGTGAAGAAGGGAACTTTATTCAGTGCAACTCAATTATGATACAGCACAGCTATGAGGCAGCCCTGGGGCCAGGCGACCCTAGGGCCTGGCCCCTCTCCAGCTAGACAGCTCTGCTCTGCGCCTCGCTGGTCTGCTTTGTGCTGCCCTGGCCTGCTTTGCTCTACTCTGGCGTGCTCCATTCTGTGCGGTCTGCTCTGGTCTGTGCTGGTCCGCTCCGCTCTGCTCCCGGGAGACATCTTCACTGTTTCAGGTCAGTCAGGCAGACTGTCTTCAGTCTTCGTTGGAAAGGGAAAGTGTGTTCTCAGAGCCAGAGGGGAGTTGGCTTATATGGACAGAAGTCCCTGTCCCAGTCCCTAATTGGTTTGTCCTCATGCAAATGAGGACTCCAAGTCTTTGAAGTTTAATTGGTCCAAAAGGCACTGTCCTAATGGGTCAGAATAGAACCACTCTGGTGGGTAGGAGCCGTACAGCTCTGATTGGATGGGGAAAGTCTCAGTTCTACTGATGGAAATGGGATTCCAGGAACTCCTTTACAAAGGCTGGCTCAGATGGCAGAGACACAGTGCAGGCAGGCAGTACAGTGCAGGCTTCTTCCTGAAGTGCAGTTTGGGTGAGAGGGTCCCTCTGCAGAAAGGGCTGCTAGGCTCTGTTTTGAAAAAATTAGAGCACAGCCTAGCCGGAATGGCTCAGTGGTTGAGTGTTGACCCAGGAACCAAGAGGTCACGGGTTTGATTCCAGGTCAGGGCACATGGCTGGGTTGCGGGATAGGGGCGTGCAGGAGGCAGCTGATTGATGTTTCTCTCTCATCAATGTTTTTCTCTCTCTATCCCTCTCTCTCTAAAAATCAGTAAAAACACATTTTTAAAAATTGAGCCCAGTTAACCACCAGAAGCTCCTTTTTCATAGGTATCTTCTTTCTCAGGGTTCACAATGGCTTCTGTGGGGCTGGTGATCATGACAGATATGGGAGCTACATATTACCAGTAACTAGGGACATTTTGGAAGACAGCAGGGATGGAAGAAGAGGATTCAGAGTGTTATTAGAATATACCACCCACACAGAGAAAGGATGGTGATTAATATAAAATGTGCAGGGCCCAGCATTAGGAACTGGCATGGACTCAAAGGTATCAGGGCATTTATACTGGTTACAAAATGCTTGCCAGGGTTAAAAAGGAAATTCATATGCCAACTTTGAGACTATGTACAAATGGGAATTCGGAAAGACCTCCACATATGTGCTAATATTAAAAGGATTTTTGCCATGGAAGATGCAACAAGGTGGTAGGGAGCACAATTTGGAAAACAGGGCCAGTGGGAAGACATTGCTTCAATAGTAATCTGAACAAAAAACTATCGTAAAAAATCAAGTTCAAGTACCTCCTCGCCTCCCCCCACAAAGGTAAAAGGTGACTGATGACACATGCATGCATTATATCCTCTCTAACCAATAAGTGGTGTTCTGATATCTAAATCATTCACCTAAGAAACCCCACATCTTTCCAGATTTCATTCTTGGCTCTCTGCATATTCAGCAACTTTGCTCCCTACTTTTGGACTCTATTCTGGCGTTCCATCCTGGCGTGAGGACCTTGCTTACTACGCACAGCTCCTGGCAGAAGCAGCTCCCATTATCTCAGGTGAGGACTCCACACCCTTGCTCCTGGGCCCAAGATGTAAAGAGAGGATAACCAGATGAAAATCAATATGTATGGCCACAGAGGCCTAAATGGCAACATTCAATAAACATAAGATATATGCAAGGCATAACAGGTCTTTCTCCAAGGTTCCAGCCCTGAAAGAATAAATGTCCAAGAAACACACCCAAAACAAGAACACTCTATGCAAAAGATTCTAGAATAGTCCCAACCTGTGCTTAGTGTAGTTACTTGAATCCTAGCTTCTTCTGATTTTTTTTTTTCTGTTCTTGAAACAGTTTCAGTATCATTTCCAAAGAGTCCCTAATATGGCAGGCCAGCTGGAGAGAGAGAGAAAAAAAAAGGAAGCTGCCTTCATAATGCGAATTATAAAAGTGCTCCATTTGAACCAGCTGAAAAGCAGTGACCTGAACATTTGCTGCTTGCCTGACAGTTTTATCATGTAGAAGATGTGAATTACTCTGTGGCAAACTCTGACCAATGGGGAGGACTTTATTAGTGAAGTGGAAATGACAAGCATCTTGGGACAAAGTTATGTCAGCTAGAATTGGAAATATTTAGCAAGAAGAAGGGCGGACTCGTGAGGCATGCAATTGGCCAAGAAAGATGAAAGTACAGCAAAGAAACAAAAAGTGGTAATGTTCTCTTCATAATGTTCTCTGTGAAATTCAAATGGGACTGTTGAGTATGCAGCCGGAGGAACTTAATGAAGACAAAATTACCACCATACATGAGGAAAGCAGTTGTAACAAAAGGGATAAAGATGTTACAGAGGAAATGACAACAGCAAAATAACTTTACAATAAAGCAACTCTCAGAGATATTTTACGGCACTGAAAGCACAAAGGATAAAATGTTGTAGAGTGAGAATTAGCCAGGGCACAGAAACGATGCTCTCTCTACATGTCATGTTATACAATGAGAAGGTGAGCACTCTTCAAACTACCCGTGATGCTGAGGGCACCTGGGGAGGCCAAGGGAGACCTCAACCCAATAGCAGGGTCCAGGTCCTTGTGCACAAGAAAGAATTCGAGGGAGAGACAGAAAGAGACAGCAAAGCACAGTAAATTTATTAAAGTGAAAGTGTGCACTCAAGAAGTGAGAGCAGGACTCAGAGAACAAGACATCCCCATGGGTAGAAGGTTATTATTAAGCATGGCAAGGGGAGGGATACGGTGGTCCTCAGCTTCTTACACTTGTGGAGTGACTGCTGATGTGGCTGCCCTTGTCCCTCATCTCAGATAGTGATTTATTTATTTATTTATTTGGTCCTTTTGGGACTGTCATGGCAATTCAGGAGGCGGAGTGGTTCCAAAATCATAATGTAAACTTATTATAATCTACACTAATAAAAGAGAAAGATGCAAATTGACCATAACTCCATGACACCCACCAGCCAATCAGGAGTGAGTATGCAAATTAACCCAACAAAGATTAAAATATTAAAGGCAGGTTAATTTGCATATGCAGGTGCAGAGTGAAGACTGAAGGCTCCAGCCCGACCGAAGACTGAAGACTGAAGACTGAAGAGGCTTGGCTTCTCCACTGCAGCTGGGGCAAAGTCCTGGGTCCCGGGTGCCGGAGGAAAATCGGTGCCAGCAGCCAGGGGAAGGAAGGCCTATTGCACGAATCTTCATGCAACGGGCCTCTAATGATATTATAATGGCCCTGTTGATCATATTTAGGTTAAAATGGCTGCCAAATCTGGTACAGACCAGTTTTTGTTTGTCTTAACTATAGAAAATTGAGGGGGGAAAGTGGGGAAACAGGTGTTCAGCAAAAGTTGAGTCTGCAGTGTCCAGCCAGAATGAAAACGGGGAGGGTTAGAGCTTGAAGCCTTTGATCTCTATTCTAACTGGTTCTTTGTGGTAAGTTTTTTAACAAATAAACATTTTAATTTTCAGTGTGTCTAATGTTTTAAATTATAGAGTACTAAATAAATATTAATTTTATCATTTTTTCATTTCCTTATACATTCATAACCAACAATAATACAGTTCTTAATGTTTTGACAAAAGGTCACAGAATAACTGTAATTCTTCCCATTGACTATTAAGATTCTTTTTAAATCCTCACCCAAGGATATGTTTTTTATTGATTTTAGAGAGAGAAACATTAATCAGTTGCCTCCCATACATGCCCAGGGATTGAACCCAAAAATGAGGTGTGCCCTGACAGGGAATCAAACCTGCAAACTTTTGGTGTACAGGAGGATGCTCCAACCAACTGAGCCACCCCGCCAGGGCTTGAATATTAAGATTTCTTTGCATAGTTTCAGCTTGCAGCCGTTTTTCGTGGTGGTGGTGGTGGTGGTGGTTGTTGTTGTTGTTTTAAATAGATTTTTATTGATTTCAGAGAGGAAGGGAGAGGGAGAAAGAGATAGAAATATCAATGATGAGAGAAAATCATTGATCGATTGCCTCCTGCACGCCCCCTACTGGGGATCGAGCCCACAACCTGGGCATGTGCCCTTGATCGGAATCAAACCTGGGACCCTTCAGTCCGTGGGCCAAAGCTCTACCCACTGAGCCAAACCAGCCAGGGTGCAGAGTTGTTTTTATGTACTGTGCAAAGAGAGGACTATTAGTACAGAAACTTCCTTCTCAATGAGATTGTTTTATATAGTTACTAGGTTTGAAATTGTTTTGAGTGTAGTAACTCTAAATAAGAATAAAAAAATAGATGTTAGAAAAACAAATTGGGTTGTTTTTTTATTGTTTAAAGTATTACATATGTCTCCCTTTTCCCCGATTGACCCACCCCCCACCCCCTGGCCACTCCCCACCCCCCCACCAGGACAAGTCCCCAGTACCCCAGGGTCAGCGTCCATTGGTTATGCTAATATGCATGCATACAAGTCCTTTGGTTGATCTCTAACCTCCCTCCTCCTCCCACCTTCTCTCTGAGGTTGGATGGTCTGTTCAGTGTTACCTTATCTCTGGATCTATTTTTGTTCATCAGTTTATGTTGTTCATTATATTCCATAAATGAGTGAGATCATGTGGTATTTATCTTTCACTGACTGGCTTATGTCACTTAGCATAATGCTCTCCGTGTTCATCCATGTTATTGCAAATGATAGGAGTTCTTTCTTTTTTACAGCACTATAGTATTCTATTGTGTAGTTGTACAACCATTTTCTAATCCACTCATCTGCTGATGGGCACTTAGGCTGTTTCCAAAACTTAGCTATGGTAAATTGTGCTGCTATGAACATAGGGGTGCATATATCCTTTCTGATTGGTGTTTCTGGTTTCTTGGGATATATTCCTAGAAGTGGGATTACTGGATCAAATGGGAGTTCCATTTTTAACTTTTTGAAGAAACTCCATACTGTTTTCCATAGTGGCTGCACCACTCTGCATTCCCACCAGCAGTGCAAGAGGGTTCCTTTTTCTCCACATCCTCGCCAGCCCTTGTCTGTTGATTTGTTGACATAGCCATTCTGACAGGTGTTCTCCCATGCAGTGGTCTTTCTTGTTTTGTTGATGGTTCCTTTTTCTGTGCAGAAGCTTTTTATTTTGATGTAGTTCCATTTGTTTATTTTCTCCTTAGTTTCCATTGCCCTAGGAGCTGTATTGGTAAAGATATTGCTATGACATATGTCTGATATTTTGCTGCCTATGGAGTCTTCTAACATTTTTATGGTTTCCCGTCTTATGTTTAAGTCCTGTATCCATTTTGAGTTTATTTTTGTGTATGGTGTAAGTTGGTGATCTAGTTTCATTTTTTTGCATGTATCTGTCCAATTTTCCCAACACCATTTATTGAAGAGACTGTCTTGACTCCATTGTATGTTCATGCATCCTTTGTCAAATATTAATTGAGCATAGTGGTTTGGGTCGATTTCTGGGTTCTCTATTCTATTCCATTGGTCTATATGTCTGTTCGTGTGCCAGTATCAGGCAGTTTTGAGAATAGTGGCTTTGTAATATGGCTTGATATGTGGTATTGAGATCCCTCTAACTTTGTTCTTCTTTCTCAGGATTGCTGTGGCTATTTGGGGGTCTTTTTTTATTCCAGATGAAGGTTAGGGGAATTCGTTCTAGGTCTGTGAAATATGCTGTTGGTATTTTAATGAGGATTGCATTGAATCTATAAATTGCTTTGGGTTTTAATAAGTAAAAGTATTTTTTAATTACCAGTAGAACTAATCCACAGTTTAAAATCCATGCTTGGGATCTAGTAAACTGTTTCCAGAAGGAAAACCAGAGATATGCTTTTCCCTAAACATTACTTCAGAGCCAAAAATAATGATGCTGATGAGCAACAGCACATCTTTATCAAGAATAGAAGCTTTCTGCTCCAAAATAAAAATTGGTTACAGCCTTATCTAAAATGAAAAACTTCCAAATTTTGAAAGCATGCTACTGCTTTGGGGGCAGGGGCAGGAGCTCACTACCAATCTTGGAGCATGCTTTGTTCATATTGGTCCCTTTAGTCATCTGAGCTAGAGGGAAAAATAAGAACACTGGCAAGGTCAAAAAGTGTCTATTTAGTCCTTTGCCCATTTTTTTGATTGAATTGTTTATCTTCCTTTTGTTAAGTTGTATGAGTTCCCTGTAAATTTTGGAGATTAAACCCTCCCACTGTGGTACCTGGCGGAGACCTGGCCAAAGTACAGTGAACTGTGAGCATGCTGAGCAACACCACAGCTACTGCTGAGGCCTGGACCACAAGTTTAACCTAATGTATGCCATGTGCCTTTGTCCGCTGGTACATGGGTGAGGGCATGGAGGAAGGAGAGCTGTCTGAGGCCCCTGAGGACATGGCTGCCCTTGAGAAGGATTATGAGGAGGTTGGTGTGGATTCTGTTGAAGGAGAGGGTGAGAAAGAAAGAGAAGAACACTACTTACCATTCGTTCAGCCCTGCAACATGTCATACTCAGAACTTCAGGTTCAACAGCTACCAGGTGTTCATACTTTCTGGTTAGATTGTCTTCACTTATACCTGTGATCATATCTGTCTTTTTCTTGTGTACCTATAAGATTTCCCCCTCATATCCCAAAATAAAGGCATTGAGAAAGAAAAACAAAAATATGCCATGTACCCTTTTAAACATCATTTCCTTTGAAAAAGAAATACAAAGAGAAAGCAAAAAGAAACAGTGTATAATGAAGTTTTTCCTTTTCATATTATTAGTTTCAGATATACAGCATAGTGGTTAGACAATCATATGCTTTACAAGGTGTTCTTCCTGATATTTCCAATACCACCTGGCACCATTCAGAGTTATTACAATACTAGAGGCCCGGTGCACGAAATTCATGCACTCGGGGGAGGAGGGTCCCTCAGCCCGGCCTGCGCCCTCTCGCAGTCCAGGAGTCCTTGGGGTATGTCCATCAGTCGGACATCCTTAGCGCTGCCACGGAGGCAGGAGAGGCTCCCGCCACCACAGCTGCACTCGCCAGCCAAGGGGCCCGGCTTCTGGCTGAGCAGCGCTTCCCCTTGTGGGAGCACACTGACCACAAGGGGGCAGCTCCTCTGTTGAGTGTCCACCCCCTGGTAGTCAGTGCATGTCATAGAGAATGGTCATTCTGCTGTTCAGTCGATTTGCATATTAGCCTTTTATTATATAGGATTATTGACTATATTTCCTATGCTGTACTTTACATCCCAATGACTGTTTTCTAACTAACAATCTGTACTTCTCAAACCTTTCACCTTTTTCACCAACCCCTTCCTCCCTCTGGCAACCATCAGTCTGTGCTCTGTATCTATGAGTTTCTGTTTTGTTTGTTCATTTATACTATTCTTGAGATTCCACATAAAAGTGAAATCATATTGTATTTGTCTCTCTCTGACTGACTTATTTCACTTAGTATAATACCATCTAAGTATATTCATGATGGCACAAATGGTAAGATTTCATTCTTTTTTTTTTTTTTTATGGCCAAGTAATATTCAATTGTATATACGTACCACAGATTTTAATCCACTTTTCTTTTGATGGGCACTTGGGTTGCTTCCATATCTTGGCTGTTGTGAATAATGCTGCAATGAACATAGGAGTGCATATATTCTTTCGAATTAGTGTTTCAGGTTTCTTTGAATATATACCCAGAAGTGGAATCGCTGGATCATAAGGTAGTTCTATTTTTGAGGAACCTCCATACTGTTTTCCATAGTGTATAATAAATTAATTTTAGATACAATGCCTGATGTTTTTTCAAGATAGGTTAACTTATAATTTAGAGGCCATTCTGAGTGCTTATTTATAACTTAGCTATTTTATAACAAACTAGAGGCCCGATGCATGAAAATTTGTGCAAGAGTAGGCCTTCCTTCCCCCAGCTGCCAGCACCGGCTTCCCTCTGGCACCTGGGACCCAGGCTTCCCTCGAGCCGCTGGCAGGCACCCAGGACCTGGGCTTCCCTCCTCTGGCACCCAGGACCTGGGTGGCTTCCCTCAGGCTGCCGGTTTCATCCAGAAGGACGTCTGGAAGGACGTCCAGTCTAATTAGCATATTACCCTTTTATTATTATAGATTATTTAAATAATGACTCTCCATATTCACATGTTTCTTTTTTAAAATAATTTTTTTATTTTTAGGACTATCTCACCTCTCCCCCCATGTGGTTCCCAAGCAATTATCATGGTCTCATGGTGGAGAAAAGGATGGGATTGCATATCATTTTATTCCTGCCTCAGCTGTTACAAATAGATTTTAAAAAAAAAAAAAGAATAGTAACTTTTGAAAAGCAAAAGCTCCTTTTTTTTTTTTTTTTAAGAACTTGTTCAGTTATGACTGTCAACTGATGGCATCAATTCATTATAACAGAAATCCCCAGTTTGGGGTGCAGTGCAGAAGGAAACTTTATTCAGTACAAACAGCTCAATTGTAATACAGCCCGATTGTGAGAACAGCACAGCTATGGAACAGCTCGATAGTGTTATAGCTCAGTTATAAAACAGCATGCTTTGAGGCTGCTTGGCTGCAAGGCGGCCCTGGGATGAGAAGACCCTGGGCCCAGGGCCCTCTCTGGCTAAACAGCTCTGCTCTGCTCTGCTCTGCTCTGCCTGTCCTCCACTCTGGCCCAGGGAGATATCTTTGATGTCTCAGCTTAGGTGTTTCAGCTCCAGCAGGGGAAACACAGCCTTTTGTTCTTGGTAGAAAGGAGAACTTTCTCATGCAAATAAGGACTTCAAATCCTCACAGTTCGATTGTTCCAAAAGTTACTTCTTGATTGAGCAGGGTGGAGCCACCCTGATTGGTTGGTAAAGATGTTGCTGGGGATATAGCTGCACAGGTCCAATTGGATGGGGAAAGTTTCAGTCCTATTGGTTGAAATAGGATTCCAGGAACTCGTTTATAAGGGCTGGCTCAGCTGGCAGGAACACTGCAGGCAGGCAGTTCAGTACTTTCTCCCTAAAGTGCAGTTTGTGGAAGAAGTCTCTATGTAGAAATGGTTGCTAGGCTCTGTTTCCTTTGTTTTGTTAATTTGAGCCTTGTTAGCCACCAGGAGTCCTTCTTGATGAGTATATTCTTTCTCAGGGTCCACATGACCTTTTTACATGAATTTACCTGTTCCACTGGGAATTTATCAAAATACTAGTGTGTAGGGAGTGATTATAGGGTTAAGCCTTGGACTGACCAGATGGCAAAGCCTCAAACAAGTCCCAGCTTAGAGGGCACAGCCCTCTTAGCATAATTAAGTTTGATCTTATGACACTCCCTAGATCCTTCCTGGGTAGTTAATGGGCTGTGGGAGGTGCAGCAAGTGCTGCCAAAACAAGTGAAACTCACAAGAACATTGTAACTATGGTGACCACTACCTTGTTTACCTCTGACTATAAAATAAAGCATCAGCTTGCAGTCTGGATCTGTTCTGTGGTCTCAGCCAGGCACAGAAGATCCACCTAGACCCAGCTTATTCTCTTTGTCTGTCTTTTCTTCATCCTTTGCCGGCCCTCCCTCAGGCTTGCCAAACCCTTGCTGTGCTGGCGCGGCACACTAGTGGCCCAGTGCATGGATTCGTGCACATTGAAAGGAAATTAATTAGAAGAAATGTTTTAATATCACTATTCACCCTTTCTCTATAATAGAAGTATCAGAGATGAAAGAAAATTAATAAAATGTTATATGAAAATAACATATAAAATGATTAATAAATAAACAATAACAACATGATATAACAACAACAAAGACATGATATAAAAACAACATTGATAAAAACAATGACTGATAAATTGATTAAACTTATTCTAATATTTCCCTATATACCACATTAAGAGTAAAAGCACTTTCAGAGTGCTTGCCTAATTTGCCTTGTGATGAAGTATTTACAACTTTAACTTTAACGTCATACACTCTTCGAACTCCAGAGAAAGCAACATATAACTGACCATGTCCAAAAACGGGTTCAGGTAGGAATATTCCTACTCTGTCTAGGGTTTGTCCTTGTGATTTATTAATAGTCATCGCAAATGCTGGCATCAGGGGAAACTGTCTTTGAATTAATTTAAATGGAAGTCCAGTGTCAGACAGGGACAAATCAATTCTTGGAATCAGAACAACCTCTCCTTCCGCAGATCCTGTTAATACTTCAGCTTCAATTATGTTAGGTCACAATCTTTTGATAATAAATCTAGTACCATTACAAAGACCCCATTTCTATTAAGATTTCTCAGTAGCATGATGATTGCACCTACTTTCAATTTTAATTTATGACATGGCATTCCCGAAGGAGTAATACTATTAAGAAATTCGATGGGAAAATTTTCCTTTTCAGCATCAATGAAATCATCACACAAATAGGTGTGAAAACCTCCATCGAGTATATCCAAAATTCACCAAATTCACGATCGACAATGACAGATGGAAACACATGTGTGTGATTAGCGCCAGCAAGAGCTTTATATGTATTGTGCATGTGCGAGTCAATGTTTATTTTTAAATTGCCAGTGTGCATCATATGTACCGGCCAGTCAGACAGTCAGATGGTCGTATGGACATACAGTCAGTCAATTAGCCTTTTATATATATAGATACTTAAGAAAATATAAAAGAAACCTGTTGTAAAATGAGATGTTTTATTATTCTGCCAAATTAACCATAAGGCACCTAGTCAGTAATTCACTCCTTAATTCTCAAATTTTCCTCAGCCCAAATTCCTTTGCCTTTCTTCCCCACCCCCACCAAGGTCCTATTAACATTTTTAAAAAGTACTCAACAAAATATATTTTAAGTAGTAACAATTTCCTCCATTTTCTAAGTGCTGGACAGAAGGGTGTGAGAGCTGACCATGTGGTTTTCCCCTCAAAGCCCTGGGTCAGGCCTGCACTGGAGATAGAAAAAGGTTTCTATCGAATTTCAGAATGAAGCATTAAACTGGACTGGACTGACTTTTATTAACCACAATGGGTATGGTGAGAATTAGATGAGATAACATATGGAGCATCTTTGCCTTCAAACAGTGGTGAGAAGACGAATAATTAATTCAAGGGCAACAGGGAAATCTCCCTCCACATTCAATTACGGAAATCCACAAATACATCCCTTTCTGACGCATTTCCTCCAGCCTCCTCTTCGCTGGCCCAGGATGTCTAAATCAGGTGGTTTTTATTTGTGTAGTCTAAACTTGAATGAAAAGGTGACGAATTTTTCTACACACCACTAAAAAGCACATACAACACGGCATCATCTTTCTCAGAGCTCGCTTCTAGGGTTAAATGCTGACGAGCATAAAATAAGGGTCACTGTCCACTTGAAACCCAGTACCACAACATGCCCTTTGCCCTCCTCACCACGGCCTCCAGCATCTTCATACATCATTCCCCAAGGCTCTAGTGTTAACAGGAGTTACAGCTCAGGCTAGATTGAAGGGTTTAATGAGTGGAAGAATTAAACAAAAACAAAAACAAAAGAGCCATCACAAACTGCAAATTAAAAGATCAGCAAGCTCCCTGTTGGTTTAAAAATTCCATTCGACCTTGCCAATGCACTAATTAATATAATAAAACACACAAAGATCTTGCTTAATATTAAGCGAGCAGGCTGCCCACGGCTTGCTGCCCACTCTCTGAGCAAGCATCTGCTTAGAATGTAACCAATTGTCTCTTGGGGAGGCTAAAGGAAGGGAGGGGAAATTGCTTTGGCAGAGAGTCTAACAGTTAACTATGCTCCTTTTGAAAATAGAATTCTTACCCTGTTTTCAATGCCAAGCATATATGATGTCAAGTAAATTGGTCTTAATACAAAACAGGTCAGAACTGCAGCAAGTGGATGAGAAATAAATGTATACAATTAATCTGTGCTAACCAGTATTTGAAATTTTTCTTCTTTTTAACTTGCACCTCTCTCTTGTGCTTAGAACAGAGCTTGGCGCATATTGGGCACTCAATAAATATGTTTTTAATAACTCTAGTTAATAAACAGGCCTTAGCCGGTTTGGCTCAGTGGATACAGAGTCAGCCTGCGGACTGAGGGTCTCAGGTTTGATTCCAGTCAAGGGCACATGCCTGCATTTCGGGCTCAAGCCCCAGTACGGGGCATGCAGGAGGCAGCCAATCAGTGATTCTCATCATTGATGTTTCCATCTCTCTCTCCCTCTCCCTTCCTCTCTGAAATCAATAAAATATATTTAAAAATAAATAAACAGTACACCTGTTGATGGTACACAGACATCATTAATATTAATGATTCACTATTAGTTCTTGATCCCCAAACTCAGAGGCTAAACATCTTGTCTGGCTTTCTTCAGTTGCTAATCATTTATTATGCCCATCACTGTTCTAGGCACAATAAAGAATATTTTTAATAATGTTAGCTTCCTTAAACAGCTTATGTTCCTGTCTGCAAGAAAAAAAAATACACAGATAGGAAAAGTTAAATAACAGTACAGAGAAATAAGAACTGAGTCACATAGGAATAAACTGCTGTACTTCCATTACTGATTCTTGATAAATAGTAAAAGATGCCACTGATTAAGCATCTTCTATGTGCTAGACAAATAATTTCATTTAGTTTTCACAACTTCGCTTCAGATTAGGTTTTATAATCCTTAGTTTTATATAGAAAATAAAGAGGTTACTCAAGGTGGTGCTATTAGTAAAATACAAAGTTTAGGATTCCAGATGTCTTACTTCAAAGTAATACTTACACTATTTCCAAGATGTCATGCTGTTTCCTGTTTTTAAAATTTCTGAAGTATGCTTGTGCTCCTTCTTGGAAGTATAGAGATATCTATACTAATAAAAGGGCAATATGCAAATTGGTCACGAAGCCCTCATAGTAACAACCGAACAGCAGGCTGCGTGGGGCGACAAGGCTGGCAGGGGGGTTAGCAAGGGACGACCAAACCACTGACCAGCAGGCTGCATGGGGCGACCAGGCCGGCAGGGGGGTTAGTGAGGGACGACCAGACAACTGACCAGCAGGCTGCGTGGGGCGACCAGGCCAGCAGGGGGGGCAGTTGGGGGCGACCAGGCTGGTGGGGGGGGGCAGTTAGGGGCGATCAGGCAGGCAGGAAGTGAGCAGTTAGGAGCCAGTGGTCCGGGATTGTGAGAGGGATCGGGCCGAAACCGGCAGTCAGACATCCCCCAAGGGGTCCCAGATTAGAGAGGGTGCAGGCTGGGCTGAGGGGACCCCCCTCCCCCCATGCACGAATTTTGTGCACTGGGCCTCTAGTTTAGGAGATAATAGCTTGAATACTGAATTCAGGATTTGCTAGGATATCTTGAAAATTTTATGAGAGGAAAAATGGTCCAAGAATTTGAAATCTGGATTATTTTGGAAAGTTTGTTCTTTCTGTTCACTGTACATGTGTAAAAAAAGAATGATTACTTAAAAGATAGGCAGGAAATTTTCATGAAAGGGATGATATTGGAGCTATGCCTAAAGGACTCTAAAGTAAGATTCAACCCTTGGACTCAAGGAACTAATGGTCAAGAAGATTGTAAATTAATGGACGTTTATATAGGATAAAGACATTTAGAATTTAATTTTTGTTCACACAATTAAAACATGGGTTCTACACTTCCATAATTAGTTGTGTTTGGCCTCAGTCAGTATTCTTTTTGTTTGTTTGTTTGTTTGTTTGTTTTGTTAATCCTCACCGGAGGGTATTTTTCCATTGATTTTTAGAGAGAGAGGAAAGGAGGGGGAGAGACAAAGAGAAAAACATTGACATGATCAAATAGAACCTGCAACCATGGGCCGACACTCTATCCACTTAGCCGAACCAGCTAGAGCTCAGGCAGGGTTCTTAATGACAGCTGTGACTCCTATTGAACACATCTGTCATTTTCCTACAAAGTGAAAAGTAGGATTCTAATAACTCAATGGGCCAAGGAAACTCTTCAGAATTATATTTGGGACTGTCCATAGTATTAAAGACAGAATTTATAATTCTTTAAATATAATTTTAAATAACAAAGGTAAAACATAACCATAAAAAATTCTAGCAATAAAAAATTAAAAAGCATAAAGTAAAAACCTCTCCTCCCCTTAATCTTACTTACGTGGAATCTTTATATTCATTCATTATTTAACAAATATTTATTGAGTACCTACTGTGTGCCAGGCAATGTCCTACCAAACTCTTAGACAAACTATGAACAAAATAGAGTAATATCTTTATTCTCATGGATTTTGCATTCTAAAGAGAGAAAGGGAACAAATAATACATATTTAAATTATGTGGTATGTTAGAAGGTGCTAAGTGCTATGGGGGGAAAAAAGTAAAACAGGACAAGTAAAAAAAGGGCACATTAGGAATACAAACTGGGTGGGGTGCAATTTTAAAGAGGGAGTCCAGGGTAGGCCTCATTGAGAAGTACCATAGTCTATGCAAATCCAAATACATATGCATCCATTATCATTTTTACAAACATAGATCATATTCTGGCACTGCTTTTTTCAGTTCAAAAATAGATTGTGGCCCGGCTGGCATGGCTCAGTGGTTGAGCATCAACCTATGAACCAGGAGGTCACAGGTTGGATTCCTGGGCAGGGCACATACCCGGGTTGCAGGCTTGATCCCCAGTGGGGACGTGCAGGAGGCAGCCAACCAATGATTCTCTTTCATCATTGATGTTTCTATCTCTTTCTCCCTCTCCCTTCCTCTCTGAAATCAATTAAAAATATATTTAAAAAAAAAAAGATTGTGGGCATAACTCCATGTCATTCTTTCTTTTTAATCATGGCATGGTATTTCACTATATTTGTGTGTATCTTCTTTCTATACCTTCATAAACCATAGGCATTATCATTTCATTTAAACCTTCATCAATGATTGGTTTTCTAAACAACAACAAAAAAAACTCTTGCAAAATATTTGCAGTTCTCTGATTATTATTTTATCATATGTTTATTGTTCACTGATTTATAATTACAAATCTAAAGTGTTGTCAAAATATATTTCTTTTGTAGTTTACTTGTATATTTATCAAATATTTGATTCTATAATTGTCTCCTCTAGAATATTCTGAATATTTAATATTAACTGAAGTAGTATTACTAAATTAAATGAGTCCTCATAGTATTCTTTAAAATGTTCTGACTTTTTACTACTCCTAGAAGTTTAACTTTCTCTTGTCCTATAAACCTTAAGCATGCTGTTTTAACTTAAGACTTTTAGTTTATTCTCACAGCCCCTACCACATTTTATCAAAGACCCTGCTAGTTTTTCAACACACTGGATTATGGCCCAGAAACTAAAACAAATAGAACTTCTTAAAAATACTGGAGTGGGACTTTATCACCAATGAGCTAAGGAAACTCTTCAGAATTATATTTGGGACTGTTCATAGATTTATAGAGAGATCCAGCCAGATTAAAGACTAATGGGAAAAAATATAATACTTGCTTTATATTTTACCTCTTCTTGCCTCTCCTGGGTTTTCTGTCACCCTCAACTTTTGTGTTAGGCTAAGCATTCTTAAGTCCCCTGTTATAACCTTCTTCTACAGTATATGATTCAACTTTATCTTGAGCTCAGGAAAGTCACCATGTAAAGTCAGAACAGAAGGACACAAGATCAAGGGCAGTGCCTAAGTACTAGAGGCAGCAAGAACTTTGCCTGTTTCCATGTTTGTCCCCCTACAATCTATTGCCTACACAGTACTGAGAATGAGAATGAGGCTAAAAAAAAAATCAGATTATAATATTCTGCTTTCCTAATGGCTTTCCATTGTACATAAAATACACAGACCTGACAATGATCTATAAAGGCCTTGAAGATGTAGCCCCTGATTGCATATCTGAGCCCTTCTCCTACTTCTCTCTCCCTCTGTCACTACGTTCTAGCTAAGCTTGTTTTTTTCTAGTTCTGGGCACACCAAGTGTCTGCACACCATGGGACCTTTTAATGTGCATTTTCCTCTGGCTTCAGCACTTTCCCTGGGTGGTCAAATGATAAGATCTGTCATTAGCACTTGTACAGGCTGTCGATAAATATTTGTTAAATGAGTAAAGGAAGAAGGTGATAAATATTAGGTTTAGAGATATATCAATTCATTCAGCTAGTACGTTGAGATCATCTGTTATGTTCTGGGTATTGGTGACACAGAGATGAACACAATACAAGTTACAGCCTTACTTTCCTCTCTTTTCGGTAGAAAAAGGACTGTTGTTTTAGATGAGTGCAGAAACCTTAAAATACCAATGTTGGCACAGAATTGCTAAATCAAAAATTAAATTAATATGGAAACAATTTAACAATAAAGCTTAAATGTAAAGATCCTTCCTCATTGTGTAATCTAATTTTGTTCTCTTAGTGAGTTTTTCCAGATGCAGTTACTCACGTTTTCTTCTTTCTGGAGACTCCTGTGACTATCCTCAAGTCTGATATAAAATCATAAGGTGTGGCTGAGTAGTTGAGCGTCAATCCATGAATCAGGAGATCATGGTTCAATTCCAAATCAGGGCACATGCCTGGGTTGCAGGCTCAATTCCCAGTAGGGGGCATGCAGGAGGCAGCCAATCAATGATTCTCTCTCATCATTGACATTTCTATCTCTCCCTCTCCCTTCCTCTTTCTGAAATTGATAAAAAAATATTTTAAAACATAAGGTTTTATAATCTTTGATACATGTTTGCATATGTAAGTATATAAAAATAATTTTTACGATACATATTTTTTTCCTTGAATTTTGGATTTTATTCTATCTGAATTATGTTTGAAATGGACAAATAATACATATAGTCGAAGATCAATTAAATAAAAAAAATCCAAAGTAAAACTTATCCAAGAATTAGACATGGTGAATTTCAGGAAAGTGTGATAACAGAGAGATTTTTAGAAGGCAAAGAAGAAGAAAGAGGTTTCATGCTGAATGACCTTAAAGTAAAGTAGGACACATCTTCTGTTGAATTAAGATCTGAGGTCCTGAGCTTGTTGGGGGCATTTTGGAGAATCACAATGGAGAAAGTGAGAATAATTTAGGAAAACACCGAAGTGATCAAGTGGAAATTTGCAGTAATCCCAATCAAAAGGGTTTTATGCAACTTTAGGATAAATAAAGAAAAAAAACGATAGTGTTTTGGGTTTGAAGATAACTAATAGAAATGGCAATTGGACAGAAAAGTCAGGGACCCACAGGAAAGTAGAGAATTACATAATAAACTCCCATGTTCTCATCATCCATCCTCAATAATTATCTCCTCATGGCTGATCTTGTTTTATTTATACCTTCACACTCCTCCACCAGACGTTAGATTATTTTGATATCATATTATTTTATTTGGATTTTAGTGTGTGTCTCTAAAAAGGGCACTTTTTAAAAACCATAATAGCAATACCATATTGCACCTGAAAAATTAACAATAATTCTTAATACAAATATTCACTCCATGTTCAAGTGACTCCAATTGCCTCATAATTTTTTATAGTTGTCTTATTCAATGCAGAATCCAACCAGAATTGGTCTCTTACATTTCTTCAAACTTATAGTTCTCCCTGCAACTCTTTGTTTCTTTGTAATTTTTTGCTGAAGAAGCTAGAAGCAGGAGAGGAGATCAAATATGCAGCCAGGGGGGCTAGATCTTGCAGGGCAAGCATGTCAAACTCGCAGCCCGCAGGCTGCATGTGGCCCACAGGCTGCATGCGGCCCACAACAAATATTTTTGCGGCCCAGCCAATATAATGGTATATAAGAAACGTTTTAATAAAAATTTCATAACTTAAATTTTACAATATCCTGTTATACATAATTATTAATAATTAACTACAACATTTGCTAATGACTGATTACTATAATCATGTTGCATTCATTTCCCTTACGCACCTTACATGCAGGCACATCATTTCTCTCACTAATACCAGCAGAGAATATTTTAGCAGCCTATTGCCACGTTATTAGTCTTGGACTGACTTGTTTGGTGTGTGCAACAGGAAATATTTCGCTTTCAGAGAACAAGAAAAATAGGTTTATTTGCGTTACATTTATTAATTTGTCTAGTGATGCAGTGTCTGATAAGTTAATGTTCAAGAAAATATATTAATTTTTATTAAAATGTTCTTTTATTTTATGTTAACAATTACTCATTTATTTCAGCTCTTTGTATTCAGTATGTCTCTATTGAAATAAACCTGTGTTTCTATGAAAATTGAACAAGCTCTTGTTTTTGTTTTTTTTTTGCGGCTCACATAAACTTAAACCTTGTTTATTTGACCCGTATTAGCCTTTGAGTTTGACATGCTTGTTGTAGGGCTTTATAGACCATTATAAGACCTTTGGGTTTTAAGTGCAATAGAAAGCTATTAGGAATGTAGAATACTGTGATCTCAACGTTTTCCTTCTCATTCTGGCTGCGGTGTGGACAATGGATTGTGTGGGCAAGAGTGGAAACAGGCAGACTCATTGCCATCTCCTGCACTTAGGCACTACCCTTAGTCTTGTGTCCCCAAGTTATTACTTCACATGAAGATTATGCTGTTTTTCAAGATAATCAATGACTAGATTGGGTGTAGACATATTCTACAAAAAGCTCTCTTTGAGAGAAGAGACAACCTTCTATTTGGGATTCTTAATAATGAACACGAGTGAACATACTGCAGATCAATCTGGGCACAGCAGAGAATAAGCCCTCGCTTGCTCTGAAGTGCTCCCCTCTGTGCAGAGACAAAGTGGACCTTGGCCAGACTCACAGTGTGAACTGAATCCCACTGTTAGCAGCTTGCAGCACAAGCACCACTGAGTCCGCTTGAGTTGGCAGCACTAAAAGAAACTCAGTCCTTGTTATATTTACGAAAGCCAAATGCCCCATCCTGTTTCTTCCAACTTCCACTTCAAAATAAAGTGAATATTCTTCTTCTATTGAGCGCCGCAAATAAAACTCAAAGATGTAATAAAATACACCTTCCAAAGAGAATTAATATGCGAGCTTTGGGGTTAGCATGCTGCCAATAATATCTGAAATGTAAGTGGCAGGAAAGCACCTTTCCTAACTCAGGAAAATAAAACTTTATTTTATCCTTCTGAATTTTATTCGTCTGTTTAAAAAGATTCAGGTTTTCAATGTCCTCTAGAAGGTACAATACCTTTTGTCACCATAAATTATTTTGTATAAAGTTATTTCCTGTTTATCAGTTCCTTCAGAACCTGGTTGCATAGTCACAATGAGAAGCCAAATGATGTACTGGTTGAATAGACTTCCATGGCAGACTGCTTGGTTTTAAACCTCAACTCTGTCCCTCTCTTATGTGTGCAACCTTAGGCAAGTTACTTAACCTTTCTCAGTTCAAGTTTTTGCCTCCAAAAAGTGGATATAATGTAGGACTATGTCATAGGCTTGTAATGAGGACTAAAGAAGTTAATATCTGGCTGGGCTGGTGTAGTTCAGTGGTTGAGCACTGACATATGAACCACGAGGTCACTGTTCCATTCCTGGTCAGGGCACATGCCCGGGTTGTGGGCTCGATTCCCAGTATGGGCATGAAGGAGGCAGCTGATCAATGATTCACTCTCATCATTGATGCCTCTCTCTCTCTCTCTCTCTCTCTCTCTCTCTCTCTCTGAAATCAATAAAAATATGTATTTTTTAAAAAAAGTTAATATCTGTAATCCAATAATCTGGATTTTGAGCACTCCATAGCTTTAAAATGTTGTTGAGGCTATGATTCTTTTTTTTTAAATTTAATTGTTTAAATGCATAATTCAGTGGTTTTGGTATATTCGCAAAGTTGTGCAACCATGTCCTGAATGGGTAGCTCAGTTGGTTAGAGTGTCAGCCCAATCTGCCAAGTTTGCCAGTTCAATCCCTGGTCAGGGCACACACAAGAATCAACCAATGAATACATCAATAAGTGGAACAACAAAATCTATATCGCCTCTCCTCTCTCTCTCCCCCACTTCTCTCTCTAAAATAAATCAATACATTAAAAAAAATTTTTAAAGGGTTGTGCAACCATCAGCAGTATCTAATGCCAGAGCATTTTCATCACTGCCCAAAGAAACTATACATACTACCAGTCACTCTCCACTCCCTGACAACCACTAATCTACTTTTGGTCTCTATAAATTTGTCTGTTCTGGATATTCCATGTAAATGGAATAATAGAATATGTGGTCTATTGTGTCTGATTTCTTTCACTTAGAATATTTTCAAGTTTCATCCATTTCATAGCTCATATCAGTACTTTATTTGTTTTTATGGCTAAATAATATTTATTGTGTGAACATAACACATTTTGTTTATCCATTTACCAGATGATGGACATTTGGGGCTATTATGAATAACGTTGTTATGAGTATTTACTTACAAGTTTTTATATAAACATAAGTTTTCAATTCTCTTGGGTAAATACCAAATAGTAGGATTGCGATAACATTTGATAACTCTATTTTTAACTTTTGAGAAACTGCCAAACTTTTTTCCAAGTTGGTTATACCATTTTATATTCCTACCAGCAATGTATGAGGATTCCAGCTTCTCCACATTTTTGTCAACACTTGTTATTGTTTATCTTTTTTATTATAGCCATACTAGTGGGTGTGAACTGGTATCTTCTGTGGTTTCATTTGCAATTTTGATAATGACTAATGATGTTAAGCATCTTTCCATGTGCTTATTGGCCATTTGTATATATTCTTTGGAGAAACGTTTATTCAAGTCCTTGGCCAATTCAAAAATTGAGTTATTTGTTTTTTTTATTGTGGGGATGTAGATACTCTTTATACACTTTGGATACAAGTCTCTTATGAAATATATGATTTGCAAATATTTTCTCCCATTCTGTGAGTTGTCTTTTTACTTTCTTTATGGTGTCCTTTGAAGCCCAAACGTTTTTATTGCTGAGAAAACCCATCTCCCTCCCCTCTTCAGCCTTGTCTTCACAGCACACACCACCTCAGACTGCTACATATTTTACTTGTGATCTGGTCTCCTCCCATTAGACCATAACCTCCAAGGGTAAGGATCATTGTCTGCTTTGATCATTGAAATATCCCCAGTACCCACAACAGTGTTTGGCGTGCAGTAGGCGTTCAATACGTGTTTGTTAAATGATCACATGAGGGACCCACCTTTGCCAAGGCTGGGCAGCGAACAGCCTCCCTCTAACTGACAAGTACGTCCTCCTTCAAGTCCCAGCTCAAACACAACTTTTCTTTGAAGCTTTTTCTGTTCCTCTTCCAAGACATTATCATAGGATTTGCCATGTTTTATTGTTATTGTTATAGCATCTTCCCCAGTAGGTTGTTAAACTGAGTTCTGGGAGGGTGAGGAGCATGCTTTATTTATCACTATGCCACTGGGGCCTGACTCAGTGCCTGGGAAGCAACACTCATCCGGGAACATGGTTACCGACCGGTTCTGGAATTTCAGCCATGAGTGGTTATGGCACTTTGGAAGTTTGTTTCCCATCTGTTGCCTTCTTGTTTACCCTCCCATTATCAAAGTGTTTGGGACTGTTATTGTCACCTTCACGTTAAAATTAGAAGGACACAGTACAGGGAAGTTAAATTACTTTCTAAAATTACATTGGGAATACAAGTCTAGGCTATGAATAAAAGTTTAGAGCGCTGATGTTCAGTCATCAGTGTTCTAAAGTAATGTGCTCTTTCCTGAGGTTGCTCCTGTAAGGTGCTAATTAACGAATCAAGTCCATGCTCTTTCCTACGCTAAGGCAACTAGTCTTTAAGTGAAAGGAAACTGACAAATTCAACAGAAAACCCTGGAAGAAAGCCTACTGTCATGTTAACACCCCCTCCCCCCTTTATCCTGGTATCAAAGCTAACTTAGGGAGCCCTTTGTTTCCTTCACTCCTGTTACCTCCGCTCCTTTGACAACACATTCCAGCGGAGGGAGCCTCCAGTGTTTTACAACTAGGTACCTACGGTATTACTCCTGTGCCTTCACTTCCTCCCTCCCCACTATCCCAGAGACTCAAGTTTGGGCCTAATTCTGCTGCCAACTCATTGAACAGGCCTGGCTTTCCCTAAGGTTACATTAAGAGCTAGTAGGGTTTGAAAAACCTGAAAGGAGAGACTGTATTTTATCACACCTCTCCATATTCCATTACGGAGGTGATACTTAAATATACCACATGAAGTATAGAGCATAATTTTTATTTTATTTTATTTTTTTCTTTATTGATTAAGGTATTACATATGTGTCCTTATCCCCCACCCTCACCCCACTCATGCCCTCACCTCCCCCCACCCCCCGCAGTGTCTGTGTCCCTTAGGCTTATATGCATGCATACAAATCCTTTGGTTGATTTCTCCCCTTTACCTCTACCCTCCCCTACCTTCCTTCTGAGGTTTGACGATCTGATGGATGCTTCTCTGTGTCTGGATCTGTTTTTGTTCATCAGTTTATGTTGTTCATTATATTCCACAAATGAGTGAGATCATATGATATTTATCTTTCTCTGACTCGCTTATTTCACTTAGCATAATGCTCTCCAGTTCCACCCATGCTGTTGCAAATGGTACGAATTCCTTCTTTTATACAGCAGCGTAGTATTCCATTGTGTAGATGTACCACCATTTTTCTAATCCACTCATCTGCTGATGGGCACTTAGGCTGTTTCTAAATCTTAGCTATGTTAAATTGTGCTGCTATGAACATAGTGGTGCATATATCCTTTCTGATTGGTGTTTCTAGCTTCTTGGGATATATTCCTAGAAGTGGGATCACTGGGTCAAATGGGAGTTCCATTTTCAGTTTTGTGAGGAAACTCCACACTGTTTTCCATAGTGGCTGCACCAGTCTGCATTCCCACCAGCAGTGCAAGAGGGTTCCTTTTTCTCTGCATCCTCGCCAGCCCTTGTCGTCCGTTGATTTGTTGATGATAGCCATTCTGACAGGTGTGAGATGGTACTGCATTGTCGTTTTGATTTGCATCTCTCAGATGATTAGTGACTTTGAGCATGTTTTCATATGTCTCTTGGCCTTGCTATGTCCTCTTTTAAAAAGTATCTATTTAGGTCCATTGCCTTTTTGATTAGGTGTTTATCTTTCTTTTGTTAAGTTGTATGAGTTCCCTGTAAATGTTGGAGATTAAACCCTTATCAGTGGTTTAGAGCATAATTTTTAATGCTTGATTTGCAATATAGTTAGAGATAGTGACCGATGATGATTAAATGACAAGAACCATGCTGACCCCTTTCTCCTGCCCCCCAAAAAATAGCACATCCAATTCATCTCAAAGGATGACACAAGGCTATTTTTATATATTTTTTCATTTATCGGGCCAAATGCTTAAAAATATCTCAATATCTACAATATGGACCCAGAACTTAATCTCATTCTAAATCTAGTGATTTATCTAAGAATTGAACGCTGATTGTGGCAAATTGTTGGCTTGCCTGTGCTTTTGGTTATTTAGGCAACATCTAAACAATGACAAAGAACACATTGTGGAGTGCTGCTAAAAGATACATTTAGCTTGAAAAAAGTATTTTTAAAAAGCAATTATTTAAAATATTAAATTAAAAACTGAAAAAAGGGGTGGAAAATATTGAGTATCTTCTACAAGCTGGCTAGGACGTAGACATCAGTAGTAACATGATAACAATTTCATTTATAAAAATTAATTCAGGCCCTAGCCAATTTGGCTCAATGGATAGAGCATCGGCCTGCAGACTGAAGGGTCATGGGTTCGATTCTGGTCAAGGGCACATTCTAGGGTTGCAGGCTTGATCCCCAGTGTGGGGCATGCAGGAGGCAGCCAATCAATGATTCTCTCTCATCATTGATGTTTCTATCTCTCTCTCCCTCTCCCTTCCTCTCTGAAATCAATAAAAAATATATATATTTTTTTAAAATTAATTCAGGCAGACTAAGAATTTAAATATAAAAGGTAAGCCCTAGTCAGTTTAGATCAGTGGATAGAAAGTCGGCCCACAGACTGAAGGGTCTCATGTTCAATTCAGATAAAGGGCACATACCTCAGTTGCAGGCTCTATACCAGGCCCTGGTCAGGGTGCATGCAGGAGGAAACCAAATTGATGTTTGTCTTTCACATCAATGTTTCTCTCTCTCTGTCTCTCTCCCTCCCAAGAAAATACATACATACATACATACATACATACATAAGGTAAAACTCAAAAGTTTGAGAAGAAAATGTCTTTATGTCTCTGGAATAGGGAAGTGTTTCTTAAAGGAGATATAAAAAGTTTAACCCATTAGGTAAACACTGATAATTGTATTACATTCTAATTAAGAACTTCTGGTTATCAAAAGAAACCACTAACTTTCAATAATAAAAAATAAATACATAAATAAGAATGGGGGGGGGAGAGAAACCACTATAAAAATAAGAAGATAAGGCACAAACTGAAGAAGAAACTTAATGCTTATATAAAAAAACAGAGAATTACTATTTAGAATATTAAAAATTACTCCTAAAACAACTAATCAGAAAAGAGACAAAAATCCAATAGCAAGTGTTGTGGGGGGGGGGGGGAGGGGGGCGTTAAACAGAAATTTTGCAGAAAAAGTATATTTTCTAATTTTTCAATCATAAGCACATGTTGCTTTTACAAGATAAAACAACACTAACATTTACCTTTAGTTTTTAAAAAAATGTCTTTGTAATTTTTCTCAGGTGGATAAAAAATATGTTTAGCTGTCATGAAAGCAAAGAAAGAGGAAAATATCAGAACAAAGAAGTTATATCAAGCAAAGCAGATCCTTGTATATTCCTGCGGCACATGGGTTGAGTATCACCGGTGGTATTACACCATTCCGCCATAGCAGTAAACCTGAAGAACTTAAGTCAGTATTTCACCTGAGAGGTGACTGAGTCCTGCAATCAGCGGCAGTAGAGAAGTAGAGCAAGAAAGGGAAGAGAGCTAATTAAGCTTGGGTGCATTTTCATGCAGATGACCCCTGTGGGAGATGGGGCTCCATCCTGTGGAATTCTGGGAAACTGGGCAGAGGAATTGCCCTAACCAGGTAGGTGATGTTGCTGTGATTTTTAGTCACCAACTCCTTTCAGTCACTGGTTGAGAGGTGCTTGGCGGGGAGAGTGGAGACAGCAAACTCCCCAGCACTCCTAGCCTCCCCTGCCCTCGGGCTGCTCAGGCAGACAGAAAACTCCCTCAGGTGAAGCATTGCAGGTGTCTGCAGATGGAAGCCTCGGTCCCACCTGTCCCACCTGCATGCTCCTCTGCCCAGCTTCGGGACAGCCCCACTGACACAGCTCGTAACACCCTAATGCCTAGACCTCTTGCGCTCTCAAATACTGTTTTAAATTACCTTTTCCCTTGAGTGCCCACATAATAATATGAAGGTATAAGCCTCCTCTGGGGAAGGAAGGGGATAGGGATAAAAAGAAAAAAGGGAATTAAGATTACAATTTGCTTCAAGTGGTCTGTGCTGAACACTGTGTTAGGTGTTGTGAAAATGGAGAAAAAAAAGTGTAAGTCATAAATTCTGGTCCACAGAGTTTACAAGAGAATACTTATTATATATACATGAAACAGTTAAATGGAAATAAAGAATATATATAATTGTCAGTGATACAGATGAAAATGCTGAGGAAAGAGGCATTTCTGTGTTTAAAAATAGGTCATACACCGAGTCCTAGACCAGACCAGAAGATTATATGACAGATGAAAAGGAGGGTGTTCTTGATGATAAGCCCGGCATGAGCAAAAATGTAATAACAGGTGTGCCGAATGCTTTCCCATCATCTCTCTAGATTCCCCTTCATTCTGCTCTATCCTGCTGTGTGCCAAAAAGGCTGGCCTTTAAGGCTTCCTTGAACTCTGACTTCTAGCAACTTCCTCTGGTAGAGTGTCACTTGAGGTCAAAGAGAAAGAGAGGGAGTTTGGGGCATTTCTGTTTCAGCTCCCTTCTTGCAAGGTCACCCCAAGACAGCTGCTTTCTTTTATCAGGGCTTAATTATAGTCAGCAGGCCTCTCTTCTCTCCTCTCTCCCACTAGATCTGGGAACTGCTCTCTTACTAGCCCAGGTGTACTGCACTGTTCCTTGTAGTGTTTCCTAGAACCTGTCCTCACCTTTGTTGAATTCTCCTCAAATTGCTCCTTAAATGTCCTGGGAGTTTTCTGCCTGCAGCCAGACTGACAGGGTGGGAGTGGGCTCCCCCAGAGGATGGAAGACTGAAATGTTTGGCGGAGATTGAGGAAAGTGTTCATGTAGAGAAGTAGAGGCAGGTAAGATGGACATTGCTTTTTTGTTTTTCATATATATATATATGTGTGTGTGTGTGTGTGTGTGTGTGTATTTTTTTATTGATTTCAGAAAGGAAGGGAAAGGGAGAGAGATCAATGATGAGAGAGAATCATTGATTGGCTGCTTCCTGCACGCCCCTACTGGGAATCGAGCCCACAACCCGGGCATGGCCCTTGACTGGAATCGAACCTGGGACCCTTCAGTCCTCAGGCCGAAGCTCTATCTATCCACTCAGCCAAACCAGCTAAGGCTATGTTTTTCTAAAGAAAATGGTACTCCAGATTTGAGGATAATATTCAGAATGAAGTTGAAAAACTGAACTGACATGTAAATGGCTGCTTGCCAATGAGTGTGTGGCAAAGGCGATTATGTGTCTTCTATCGCAAGTTTTCCTTGGCCTCACCTGTTTCCTATGTAAAGGGAGAGTATTTGTGTGGTACCTCAAGCAGGTGGGGCCATACTCAATTACCTCGAGGTTTCTATGATTCAAGTCTCAGCTGCTGAAAAGTAGCATCTGAAACTTTCCAAAGACGCTAAACATCAGGCTATTCTACTCTATAATCCAGTTTTGCCTGTGAGGAAACTGAAAGATTTTCTTACTAGTTTTGTTTTCTAGAAAAAGAAATGCAATTATAACAATTTTTCTTTTTCTTTAAAGCAATCTCTCTCTTTCTCTCTTGTTTTGTTTAATTAATCCTCACCTGAGGATATTTTTCCCATTGATTTTTAGAGACAGTGGAAGGAAGGAAGGGAGGGGGCAGAGAGAGAAAGAGAGAGAAACATTGACATGAGAGAGACACATCCTTGGTTGCCTCCCACACGTGCCCCAACCAGGCCAGAGATCATACCTGCAACCCAGGTACATGCCCTTGACCAGGAATCGAACCAAAGACCCTTTCGTGTGTGGCCAATGCTCTAACCACTTAGAAACACTGGCCCGGGCCCATTCCTCTTTTTTTAATGCTGGCTTATAAACTCCCAAAGAGAATCACTTACAAAGAGAATCTGAAAAATTGAGCTTCTTTCTGCACCATTTGTGCCAGGATCATGGGTTGTGCTGAGTACAGCCAGCAACCATTTAGGTAAAAGAATTACATTATCTTCAAAAGGTTGCAACATGATAACCTCAAAGTATTGTCTAAGAGTCTCTGTGCAAACTGGTCAAGGCCCAGTGAAGCCAATTCACATACCTTTACTGCTACTTCCCTGGTTGTTAGTGTGCTCAGACACAGGGAAATGTCCTAGGACTGGAAATCTACCTCCATGACTGGAGAGCAGGAAAAGGCAGAAGATAGAGGCTGGCCATTCCAACATGGTACTTATTAGAATTTATTGAGGGAAACTAACATATAAGGCACGACTTGGGAGGCTGTGAGACAAAGGGGATCCCTGAAATGCTTACTAGACACAAGAGAATTACATGGGATAAGGTGGGGATAGTCATGGGCACTAGTATTTGAATGCTATAGGAAATTGCATGCTTAACCAGTTCAGGACAATGGCCTGTTCCAGGATCCAGCTTGGAGCAGGAGGTAGGGGAGGAGTTTATGTCAGAATGGACATCAACTGCGATCTTTGAGGTGGTTTTCTGGGAAGCACTCCTGATCTCCGATCTGGCCCCAGGACAGCTCCCTGGGGAGGACAACCATCATGCCATGGAGCAGTCTCTCCTCCATGGAACACTAGCTTATCTCTTTCAATCAGTGGTTTTCATCAGCTGGTCTCTTCATGGCTCCTGACTGCCATGCCTTCTTTCTCCACTGACCCAGTGAAAGAGCAGTCCTAAAGTGCTAATTGGGAAGGAAGGAAAGCCTGCAAGCCGGGGCGGGCCACTGTGCTGGTTCCAAAATTTGGAAGCAGCACATTTTGTTTGTCAGAGACAAATATTATCCTTTTTGCAACTGGAAATTCCAACCCCTCAGGTCTATAGTGAGACTGTTTTGCTGGTCTGGTGGTCATCAGTGACTCAGTCATCATCATCTGTCATTCTTCCACCATCATATATGTGACTTCCTTCTTCAAGTAACCGCATAGTCGTCAATGAAAAGAGGACTTGAACCTTTGTAGATCTAAGAAAAGAGATTTTATATATATTGATTTCAGAGAGAAGAAAGGAGAGGGAGAGAGAGAGAGAGAAACTCCAATGGTGAGAGAGAATCATCCATCACTGGCTGGGCCCATCCAAGGACCTTACTCGAGAGCAGAGTTCCAAGAAGACTTGAAACAGTGCTCTAACTTTAGGAAAGTGAGGGGATGCTCAGATATACAGGAGGACAAAGAAAAATACAACTATGCACCAGCAGTTTTAGTTAGTTATATTCAAAGGATAACAGTTTTACATCAGGTGGAGAGAATATCCAGATAAGGTAGGGTCATCAAGCACCTGGAGGTGGGAGTGTGGGAGGGGTCTGGAAGCAATTATTTTTAAATTTTTATCAGAATGTGTGAAGAACAGCCTCTGCCTTCTATAACTTTTTATCTTTTTTATTAGAACTGTTGGAAAGTGTACGGTGGCTAGCCCCACTGAAGGCCGTGGTTAGGAATTTATTGTGTTCTCTGGGGTACTGATCAAGTTGGAGCAGCAGCTTAGACAGCCGTTCCTCTCAGAGTCCTAGATGGCTGCTAAGAGCTAAGTCATTACTTCCAAAAAGAAAGAAGAGCTCGGCTGGTGTGGCTCAGCATCGACCCAGGAACCAAGAAGTCGCAGGTTAGATTCCCAGTCAGGGCTCATGCCTGGGTTGTGGGCTCCATCCCCAGTGGGGGATGTGCAGGAGGCAGCTGATTGATGATGTTCCTCTCTCATCGATATTTCTATCTCTCTTGTCATCTCCCTTCCTCTCTCTCTAAAAGTAAATAAAAACCTTAAAAAAAAAAAAAAAAAAAGGAAGAAAAGAGAGCTACCTCCCAGCTGAATCAATTCCCTTTGGGCAGCCATCCCCAAAGTACCATGAAACACTGTACTTATATCTCATGGACAGAATTGAGTCTGTCAAGGAGGATGAAAAACAATCTATTATCTAGGTATATAGTTACCTCCCAAAAGCACTGGAGTTCTTTTGTTAATGAAAAAGCAAAAAGATACTGTTTAAGCAGTTAGCAGTATCTGCAACGACGTATTTATTTTAATTTAAAAAATCAAAAAATAAACTTTTCAAAGATAGATTCCATTAGGAGAATGTGAAGATGATATCAGAAAGCTAATGTCATATGTAATATTTATAATATCTTTTTTTAAAATACTCACCTGAGGATATTTTTTCCATTGATTTTTAGAGAGAGTGGAAGGGAGGAAGAGAGGGGAAAAACAAAGAGAGAAACATCGATGAGAGAGAGAGACACATTGGTTGCCTCCCACACACAGCTGACCAGGGCATTGAACCTACAACCCAGGTACATACCCTTGACCCAGAATCAAACACATGACCCTTTGGTTCTCAGGCTGATGCTTTAACCACTGAACAACACTGGCCAGGGCTAGATCTATATCTTAATGAAGCATCATACATTTACAATATATTGGAATCGAAACACAATTGTATTTTGTTTCACTGTGCCAGTTTCTACCATGCATAGGGAATATAATTTTGTTCAGAAATGTATTACACATATTTCAGACATAGAGATTGGAAAACAAATTTCCTCTCAATGTGTTTTATTGATAACTGAATTCACAGCACTTCTGGAGTGTGGTAGGGACAGAGACAAATTGCTCTCGAGAGAATTCCACTCCCCACATATGCAGCCTGAAAGCTGCACCACGTCTAGGCAGCCTCATGGGAAGCGGAGAGCATTTGACTTGGGCAGGGTGGAACAGCAAAAGTGAAACGTTAAAAATGGAAAAACAACCACCACCTCCGATTAAATGATAAATTAAAAAAACTCACCAACACTAGTAATTTTCAAAAGAATTTTGTGTACAAACTGAACTTGCAGTGGCCATACGAAGGACACCTTCTCTTTTAGCTCCATCCACCCATCTAGGCCCAAACTCTAATCACTCTAAACAAGAACAATACAAAATACCAGTTATGGAAACACATCCTCAAGTATAGTCCTCTAGTCTAGCCCAGAGATGCACCCTTCTCCTTCCACACAACATTTAAACTCAAATTCTGTCTTCTATAGATATTCTGGAGAGAACTAGCCATTGTTAGGTCTAATCAAATAATTGAATCGATATCCCCTTCCTTGGGAAACTGACCTTTTGCAACCAACATTCCCTTTCATTTAGACCACATTCCATTTACTAAGACCAGTAACTTTCCCCTCCGGACTTGCCCAGTACCCGGACCCACCCAGAGAATTCCCTGCTGAAAAAGCCCGCCTAAAGTCCTTTAAAACATCTGATTCCCCGGCCCCTTGATGCTGACGCCATTTGGGGGCTCCTGAGTATTTATTAAATGGTTGTTATATATCAACTACTGTGCTCCTACTTTCTATTTAAGAAGCTCTCAGACAAATGAAAGAGGAGATAACTAATTAAAATGCTTACTGATAAGTGCTACCTTAGGGGCAAAAATAGGTTGTAATAACCTTGGTTGGTGTGGCTCAGTGATAGTGCATCAGCCCGCACATGGAAGGGTTGCAGCTTCAATTCCTGGTCAAGGGCATGTACCTGGGTTGCAGGTTCATTCCCTGGGCCTGGTCAGGGCTTGTGCAGAAGGCAGCCAATTGTATCTCTCTCACATCGATGTGTCTCTCTCTCTGGCTTCACCTTCCACTCTCTCTAAAAATAAATGGAAAAAATATCCTCAGGTGAGAATTAACAACAAAAAGGTTGCAATATAAGCGTATATAGGAGGCATTAATGCAGGATAGAGGGTTACTGTAACCAGGAAGTACTTCCTGATGAAAACCGTATCTAAATTGGTATTGGATGCTGAGTAGGAGTTAGCCATGCAAAGAGGAAGAAAGCATAGCAATTAAAAAGGCCAGAAAGAAATTAGGGAAATACAAATATTTCAAAGGGGAGAGTGAAAAGAGGTCAGCAAAGAAATGTTTAGAGATACCTATGTCAGATTGCTAGCGAGGGTAATGGATGAAAGAACTGTCCTAAACTAACTAAAATAGCATAAGCGGGGCCACTGGGCCAAGGCCAGAAAAAACAAGCTTGTAGTGGGGCAGAAGGCAGGAAGTGGTTGTTGTTAAGGGAAGCTGAAGCATCACACTGAAGGGTGGCTGTGGAGAACAGTGATAAGACAGGATAGGAATGGGAAGGAATGTTAGCTGCAGGCCAGTGATTCTGACCTGGACAGGGAGGGGTGCTGTTGAGGCTCTTTAAGGAAGTTTTCATAGACAGGCTGCTGTCCAGAGGATTGCCTTCTAGTTGCAAACTTTGCCTCCAAGGCAAATGAAGATAAAATTTTTCTCTTCATTAATCTTTCCAAATCTCTCCATAGGCCACATCTGAAATTCTTTTGGCTATTATAAAGTCTTTTATTCCAGGACAAGAGGCCCAATGCATGAAGATTCATGCAAGAATGGACCTTCCTTCACCTGGCTGCTGGCACCGCCTTTGCTCTGGCCGGAGCCGCCTTTCCCCTTCAGACCAGAGCCTCCCATGCTGCCCAGAGGCCTGGAGCAGCTGGGGTGGTGCGGAAGCCTGCGTCGTCGCCATGGCGATGACACAAGTATCCCGCCCCTGGCCACTCCGAGCCCATGTATACAAATTAACCCACCATCTTTGTTGGGTTAATTTGCATACTCACTTCTAATTGGCTGGCTGGTGGGTGTCGTGAAGGTACAGTCAATTAGCATGTTACTTTTATTAGGTAGATTGGGGTAAAGACTTAAAATGCAATTGTCAATTGAGGTTAAAACAGTGCAATTTATTCAGATCAAAGTACAACAATGTGCCAACAGATATCAGATCATTTCCAGTTTTAATTTATGGGATTTTAGGGAAAGGAAGGAGTTTTTAATGGAAGATCCTTACTTATTAAGGGCCTGTCCTGTTTAGTCTCAAATGGAGACACAGAGCAATGAATAAAAGCTAACAGATACTCATAGTCAGATGTAGAAAATATGTGTTCTTTCTTTTCAGTTGAGGTTGTAAAGGAGAAAATAAGTTTTCTTCCACCCTCCTAAAGTCCCTGGCTGGGTCTGAAATTTAAACTAGCAAAGACAGATTATCAGAAGAAAAATATACAAATTTTATTGAATTTTTACATGTACATGGGAACCTTCACAAGACAATGAAGACCCAAAGAAGTGACCAGAGCAGGAAGCTTTTATACCTTTTAGACAAAGAAAGAAATTTGTGAAGAATTGACAAGACAAAGGTGTTTGGGCTAGGGCAGTGGTCGGCAAACCGCAGCTTGCGAGCCACTTGTGGCTCGCGAGCCATGGTTTGCCACTCTGTTGACTAATGAGTTTGCCGACCACTGTCATATACTACCCTTTACCTCTTTGCACACAATATGCCACAATTGCGTAATCCTCACAGCTTCTAACTACACGGTAACATTTAGTCTAGTCCAGTGGTCGGCAAACTCATTAGTCAACAGAGCGGCAAACTGCGGCTCGCGAGCCACAGTTTGCTGACCACTGGCTTAGACCACATTCCACTTGCTAAGACCATATTCCACTTGCTGACCATTACCTTTCCCCTCCGGGGTTTCCATCCATAGAGTTCCATGCCAAAAAAAGGTGGCCTAGAGTCCTTTAAAACCAATGATTCCCCATCCCTGGGTGCTGGTGCCATTTTGGGGCTCAGCCAATCGGGTCTCCAGATGACCTAATAAATTTATAATCCTTACCACTTTAGGCCTATCTATTTCTCATACTTGTCTCATCTACTAGATATTAAGTCTCTATCAGAGCAGGGACTTCAGTTTTGTTCACTGTGTATTGCCCAGTTCCTCGCTCAGGGTCTGGCATATCGTAGATGCTCAATAAATATTCTTGAACAAATAATAGCAATATGGAAACATGGTGTATATTTCTTCAATGTAGTTAGTAACTACAAGTATTCTATTGTTTGCATAAGTCAATTAGCAGAGAAAAAGATCTGCTCCATAAACATATTTTTAGAAAACACTGCATACCTGACTAAAAAGAGTTCAGATTATAAATAATAATAAAAAAGAATTCTATTAGAACATGGTCTTATGAAATATACATTGTAGTATATCATACTTCCAGACAACTTTTATATTTTGTGTGTGTGCACTTTAAAATTTGTGTTGCTTTATTTTTCTAAGGACGTTTGCGTTACATTTGCAAAATATGCTCTGAAGAGAAATATTTTAAAATATTAAGAATTATTTATTTCTACTTCTGCCATGTAAAAAACAAGTGATTTTCTTTTTTAGAGATGAAATTTCAAATGGAAGTAGTCACTTTTGGGTTTTTACATAAGATGCTATTATTAAAAAAAAGCTATTTTCTAGCATAATACAAGCCTATGTGTTAATATTCATAAATGTACTTCAGGTTGAATTTATTCTGAACTAGACTCCTAGGGTTGTAGAAGCTTGAGGTTGCTTTAACAAAAGACACATGTATGGGAATACCCTCTTGTAAAATTTTTTCTTTGCTTTCTCTTCATCTCTACCCTCCCACACGCCATTGACTTTATTGAAGAGTTCGTTTACTTCAATATCACTTTTACTTTCATGTTTGTAGCAGAGAATGCTTAGGTCAATACACTGCTTCCTTAAGTTTATAACCTGGGGTATTTATAAACATAGGCTGTTTGGTATATCCTTTGTGGAGCATGTAGAGACAATGATATAGGAGTAAAAATAGAAGCCTTTTTTCCTTTTCTTGTGTGTGTATTTGTTTTGTTTCTGAAAGGCATAAACCCTAAGAACACTATGCGCATGAGGAAACTTGGTGGATGTAAAAATAAACTACATTTTGCATTGACAGTAAAATGAAGAAACTGAACAACTCCAGAGGTATTTGCGCAGTATCCTATCCAAAAATGTGTTTTGAGGACGTGGCTAGTCCCCGGCCTAGCAGGACAGCATCAGGGCAGGACAACCCTGCCAGTCCCTGGAGACTCCCGCGGCCCGGGAGCAAGCGGGGCGGCCCCCTAGAACCACACTTCCCAGAGTGCCGTGCGCCGCCCGGGGCGCTCTCCTCGCCCCGCCCCCGGCCCCGCTCCCGGGGCTGAGTCGGAGGAGCCGGGCTCCAGCGCGGGCGGGGGGGCGCGCGTCAGGCTGGCTGTTCGGGGCTGGTGCCTCGCAGCTGCGGGGACACGGTGGCGCGGCTGCGGTCTCGGCGAGGCCAGAAGGAAGCGAACGGAGGGCAGAGCCGAGGACCGAGGTAACTGGGCGCTCGTTCCCCTCGCTCCCCGCGCCTTTGTGCGGTCCCCGCGCCCTTGTCGTGCCGTCTCGCCCCAGCTGCAAACCCTAAAGCCGCCCTGGCTCGGGCATCGGGCGCCGGGCGCCGCCACCCCCGCGAGCAGTAACCTAACTCCACAGCCGGAGGCTTTGGGCCCGTGAAAGCTGCACGCTTCCTGGCGTCCTCTTTGGCGGGAGGAACGGGGTCGCGTTCCCCGAGGGGAGCCCCAGCCTCTGCGCGGTCGGTGTAGCCGGCCACCCCCGGCGCGCTCCTGTCGGTCTTTCAGAGGCAGAGAGCCAGGCAGGTGCTTGCGGGGTCCGGGGAACAAGTGCTGCGCTGCCGAGGGGTCGGGGTGGGCGCTAGGCGCCCGGGGAACCGCTGTGGGGGCGGAGCGGGTGGGCTGACTCCCGGCCCTGCAGTTCGGGGACTCGCAGCCGGCCGGGGGCTTAGCGGCCTGGCCGGGACTTGCCCCGGGGGCAGGTTGCCTGTCCCGGGCTAGCGGGTCCTGGAGTGACGGCGAGACTTGCCCCTGGGCGGCCCGCGGCGCGTCCTCATTGCTGGTAGAGGGGGCTTCTGCCCGCAACAGGTGTACCTCCGCGGTGGCGTGACACCTCTTGGTGTGACACCAGTCACGGCAGCCTTTTCCACGCACGCGGCCGCTCAGTGGAGTTGTTTGCCTGCGGCGATGCCAGCCAGCTCTTGCCTTTCCTCTCGGTCCTGGGCTTAGTTATCAGCGTGCGGGTTTCTTCTGGAGGCTGACGCGGCTGCACGGTTGGAGTGTTCTAGCCTGCGGCTCGCCCTCCACTGGGTTTGCACACTCCCAGGTGCCTGGGTTTGCAAAGCTTTTTCTATATTTTCCCACTAGGCAGTGTTGAAGCAGGTGACTTTTTGTAGAAAATTGAACTTTTCTCATTCTTTTTCTTCTGTTTCAATAGCATAACCACCTCTAGCCCTTTTCCCTGTGCTAGTGTGGGGGCTAAAATATTCTTTTCTCCCACCTTTTAAGTTCTTCTGCGCTGGGCTCCTTGTCAAATTAACAAAGACATGAAAGGAGACAAATCAAAGTTTTTCATATATGTGCTTGAGGAATTCACATTAGCGCGAACATTCCAGACAGTGAGGCAACATTGGGTATGTAAGACATTTTGGACAAAGGAAAAAAGGGGGCGGGGAATGGGCTACTTACAGGTGGTTGGAGAGCAGAACATACATGGCAGGAAAATCCTTGCTAGGCAACTCAGAAGCAGTGCGACATTGTGGGGGGTATCTAGCCAACAGGCGTCTGCCTGAAGCCCCCCCCTTTTTTTTAAACCATACATAATTCAATTTAGGTTAAGGCGACATTATAAGATATCCTTCCTGAAGCAGATTTCTCTGTCTGAATGTGTTGGGCAGGAAAAGGGGCAGGGTCAAAGGTTCCCGGTCTTGTTTCTTAATAAACAGCTTAAAATGACCATCCCTGAAAGGCAGCTTCTGGGAGGCAAAGCTTTGGTTCTCTTCACTAATGTCACCACTTTGGAAGAAATCTTTGGAAAAAGGTTTTTGAAAAAACTTGGGCTGAGAAGTATTTTATCAGCTGGTTGCACCTTTTCTTTTTTTCTTGCTTTTTTTTTTTTTTTTTGTATTGCTTTTGTTAACGTAAGAAACATTCAGATCTGTAGAAAATTTTTATGAGTTTAATTGAGCCAACTTGATGACAGTTACCTGGAAGCAAAATCTCAATGGATTGAGAAAATGCTCTGGAAAATGGCAGTTTTACCACTTATTTTACTCATCAGAATCAAAGGGAAGATATTACAGGGGTTACATGAAATTCATTGGTGATAGATTAGTGAGGCGGGGGAGGAGAGTGGAAGAGCTCTCTGGGAGTGGGTAAAAAGTAAACCAAATAGACACATACTTCTTTTACATAGGTGGGTATAGGAAAGAGAACAGTTAACAATTAACTTGGTAATAATAACTATGAGGGGATTTGTGGTACTGCTCTGGAGAGGTGGTTGTGCTTTGAGGGATCCAGAAAAAAAAAAAAGGGAATTTTTTTTTTATATTCCAAAGGCATGTTATCACCTATGTTATCTTAGGTGCAAAAAGACGACAGGCGCAGTTACGGTGAAAATGACCTTTGGTAGGGAAAAATGCCGCTGTGGAACATGACTGCCCACCACGAACCGCTTTTAGTTAGAAAGTGTTCATTTCAGACCGTACTCTGTGGTTATGTTCTGTCTCTGAGTTTGTAACATCGCCAAGCTTGTGAGGTTTAGTATGTGGTGCCCTCCCCGTCCCCTTTTTCCTTCCATCCACACTTTTCTCCTTATAAGTTGATAATTGTTCAGCTCTTGGTGTTCTTCATCCTCACCCTGTGAGGAAATCCTCTTCCCCCATCTCCCTCATGTCTTGACCCTGCCAGAGGGCAGATAGGTGAGCAGACGACCTTTGCTTGGCAGTGGGGTTTTTCATTGGCTGTTGCTTTAACTCTTTTTACAGCCACCTGGATTAGTTCAGTCAACCCATGACCCACTTCAAACATTTAGTCACTTCATAGATTGCCTTTAAGATACCAAGTAGTATTAATCCTATCTAGTAAGGAGGGAATATGCTAATTGACCATCACACCCTCACAAAGATGGTGGTGCCCACCGCCAATAAGGAGGGAATATGCTAATTGACTGTCAAACCCTCAAAGATGGTGGCACCCACAGCCACAAGATGGCGGTGCCCAGTCCCCTGAGCCCTGCTGGGGTGGCAGGCATGAGACACGGCCAGGCTCACCCCCAGGCAGGTCCGGCGGCTCTGCACGCCTGCTTCCGGAGTCCCCCGTCCCCTTAGCCCCCCAGCCGCCGAGGGCCCGCCCGAAGTGCAGGCAAGCCTCGGATGTTGGCTGCCCAGCCACCCAGGGCTGGCCTGAGGCACAGGCAAGCCTCAGATGGCAGCTGCCCAGCCTCCCAGGGCTGCCCCAGGCGCAGGTAACCAGGGCCAGCTGAGGCTTGTGCTGCCAGCAGTGGCAGCAGCAGAGGTGTGATGGGGGCGTCACCTTCCCCCGATTGCCAGGTAACCTCCCGCCCCTGAGGGCTCCCGGACTGTGAGGGGGGCAGGCTGAGCTTAGGGACCCCCCATCCAGTGCATGAATTTTCATGCACCAGGCCTCTAGTATAAATATAAAAAGAAATTTCAGAATACTGTACCTCAACTATTACATTTAGCTTTGAGACAGGCAGTAAGCCAGGACAAGCAGAATAGGAAAACTGAGACAGCTGGTTAAATAGCCAACCAGTTTACAGCCATCTAGTAAATCTCAAAATCCTATATTCCAAAACCAGGGACACTTAAGAGTAAATGGTTTAGCCAAAACCGGTTTGGCTCAGTGGATAGAGCGTCAGCCTGTGGACTGAAAGGTCCCAGGTTCGATTCCGGTCAAGGGCACGTAGCTTGGTTGCGGGCACATCCCCAGTAGGGGGTGTGCAAGAGGCAGCTGATCGATGTTTCTCTCTCATCGATGTTTCTAACTCTCTATCCCTCTTCCTTCCTCTCTGTAAAAAAATCAATAAAATATATTTAAAAAAAAAAAAAGAGTAAATGGTTTAGCCCTATTTAGCCCTAGCCAGTTTGGCTCAGTGGATAGAGCAGGCGTCCTCAAACTACGGCCCGCGGGCCACATGCGGCCCGCCGAGGACATTTATCCGGCCTGCTGGGTGCCGCTGCCTGTCCTGCTTAGCAGCCGACTTGTCCCGGGCCCGCAGTGCGCATAGGAATTTGTTCATAGTTGTTTTTTTTTAAACTATAGTCCGGCCCTCCAGTCTGAGGGACAGTGAACTGGACCCCTGAGATAGAGCATCGGCCTGCAGACTGAAGAGTCCCAGGTTCGATTACGGTCAAGGACATATGCCAGGTTTGTGGACTCGATCCCCAGTAAGGGGTGTGCAGGAGGCAGCCGATCAATGATTCTCTCTCATCATTGATGTTTCTCTCTCTCTCTCCCTTCATCGCTGAAATCAATAAAAATGTATTTTTTAAAAAAGAACACTCTTAAAAAAAAGAGTAAATGGTTTACACTTCTCCCCAACTGGAGTATAAATAGCTTAAATTACCCTTACTCCAGGAGAAATCCAGTTAGTACCATTTGTGCCAGCCACACCCAAGGACAGATTAAGTTATAGGAATAAATTTCATTTTGGTACATCAGCATAAAACTGATGAGTATTTTATTGAGATTCTCCCATAGACCTCCCCAAAATTCCCAGCCTTTAAATGCCCTTAAAATGAAGATCCCCAGGGTACTCGCTCTTTTCCCCCAGGAGAGCATGCTGGTGCCTTTCCCTTCCCCATTCCCCTCTTCTTTCCCCTCTGTTTCCCTCACAGATAAGCATCTCCTAAAAAAACGCTAAAGAACTGCATATGACCTGCAACTGGGCTGCTCTCCCAGGCTAATCCCTTGAACCTGTCTCCAAGGCCTCCTTGTCTCTGACTTCCAGTGAGCCAAAGCAGACCTGTCCAGGCTCTCCTGTCGCTTCTTTATCCTAAGCCCTTCCTTGTTTCACTGTCCCCAGCTTTAATAAACACACTCTCAAAATCACCTGGACTTGTGTTGTGAAATCTTTCCTGCAGGAAGTCAAGAACCCGCACACTACCGGCTAGTCCGCTCCTGGTCACTCCCCTTTCTGGTAACAGCTTTACCATATTAACATCTAAAGCTACTAATTCTTTAGCATTTGATAAGATTACTATTATTGTCTTTTAAGATGATATTATAGTCTGTAATAATTGCATGTTCTGTAAATTCAGTGAGTGTAATTAAAAGAAACAAACACACATCATTTCCTCGTCGTTAAGAAAGTGAGGTAGATAAAATTTGACACCCTATTCCCTTTTCAAAATAGAGTTTATATTGAGAGCAGTTTTAGGTCCATAGTAAAATTGAGATTTCTCATATACATTCTGTCCCCATGAATGCACAATCTCCCCAGCTATCAATTCTATCTATGGGTTTAGATGCATTCTATCTATGGGTTTAGGTAAATCACTCCTTAAAAACAAGTCGAGGACTGTTAAGAGTTGTAGAGAATTGAAATGGGTGTTATTTTTAGAAGATTAAAGAGAATATTTTAAACATCCTAAAAATGAATTTCACATAGCTTTTCTGTTTTAAAAAATTGGATGTTTAAACTTTGGTTTCTTATATTTGAGTTTTCAACAATTATTTTTATCTTCACCTGAGGATAATTTTCCATTGATTTTTAGAGAGAGTGGAGGAGAGAGGGAAAGACAAAGAAATGTCGATGTGAGAGAAACACATCAATTGGTTGCCTCCTGCACAAGCCGGGACCAGGGCCCAAGGCGGGGAGGAGCCTGCAACCCAAGGTACATGCCCTTGACTGGAATCAAACTTGGGACCCTTTGGTCCGCAGCTTGACGCTCTATCCACTGAGCCAAGCCAGCTAGGATGACAATTACTTATTTTTGTATATTAAGAACTAAGAGGCTAACCTTGTTGGCTGTGTGACCATGGTGAGTTATTTTCTGAACCTGTTTCTTAGCTGTAAAAGGGGGGTAAAAATGTTTATAATACGTGAAATAATTTCATAAACAGTAAGCACTATAATATTCATTGATAGCATTAGTCACATGCTGTTTTTTCAAATGCTTCTAGTATAGTTTATTTTCGGTGAATACAGGTTATGTAAATACTGTTAAAACTTTTTTTTTCTAAGGGCTGGTTATACAAGAGAGTTCATTATCTGGTTATGCATAATTCCTGTGAGTCAGAGGTAAAACTATCGAAGAAGGTCAAAGGGACCTTGGGAAAATTTCTACTTCATCTTGCAGGTGTTTTTTGTTTTGTTTTGTTTTTGTGTGTGTGTATGTATTTATTGTGTGTTTTTTTTCTGTGTTCATAAATAAAAATTTATTGGAACACAGTTATGCTAATTTATTTACACATTGTTTATGGCTGATTTGTATAAACACTGAAGTTAAGTCGCTTTGACAGAAACACCTACCCTGACAGCCTAAGGTATTTATTTGTCTGGCTCTTTTGATAAAAGTTTTGCTGACCTCTGCTGTAATTGAACATTATAAAGAAGAAATTAAAAAAAAAAGAAATTTCATACCATTAGTGAGATGGCAAGATCACTTTTCCCAGCAATCTTTCCAGATAAAAATCTCCAGCATTTGAAAGTTAATAATCTATGAAACCTTTTTACTGCTTCCAACAATAGCAGTTACCTACACACAAAACACCTTTCAGTCTTCAAAACCAGACCCGGTTGAGCCACACATTTTCTAGTCTGGTGGGCTGGGGTCCCATGTTCCCAGTTAACACTTTGGATGATGTTTCTGCCACTGTCTCTGTGGCCAGGGCTTTGACATAGGCCACACCCATTCTCCAACACACAATATCACATCTTTTCCAAGTTGTTTAGGGATATAATAGTTCTATTCATAGAACTGAATGGGTAAGAACAATGTAGGGGAGTATTTAACTTAACAATGTAAGTTAAATACTTAACTATTTTCTGCAGGAGTTCATTAATGCTTTAAAATAGTTAGAAAGTGCCAAAACCGGTTTGGCTCAGTGGATAGAGCTTCGGCCTGCGGACTGAAGGGTTCCGGGTTCGATTCCGGTCAAGGGCATGTACCTTAGTTGCGGGCACATCCCCAGTGGGAGGTGTGCAGGAGGCAGCTGATCGATGTTTCTCTCTCATCGATGTTTCTAGCTCTCTATCCCTCTTCCTTCCTCTCTGTAAAGTATCAATAAAATATATTTAAAAAAAAATAGAAAGCATACTTCAACCAATATCCTTGATAGCTAGAACCTATGGAGTGATTAATAAGTTAAAAAGTGGCCTATTTTCTTTTATAAAGTGATGAGTCATAAAAGCACTTTTTAGTAGCATCACTACATTGAATGACAATACATTGCTGTGCAGAATTATAATGTCATATCGCTGGTTCTTAACCTGACGTATGGGTATACCCATAAATGGTCTTCTAACCTAAGAGTATAAACTCGGTGTATGTGTGTACAGCACTTTTCTGGGGAGAAGACTCACAGCTTTCAACATGCTCAAAAGGGGTTTACTAGTATGACCATCCTCCCCCTAGAGGTCCTAGGAACCATTAGTTTCAGTTATTTAGGCAGGGTTTTTGTTTGTTTGTTTTTACTAGATATTTTGCAGATTATTTTTAACATTCGTTTTCTGAGAAAAGGAAGTGAACAGGTAATTTTTGAAGCACCATGAGTGCCTGTTTTCTACCAGAGGTTGATATTTATGATATAAATATGATATGATATGCTGGCCAGTCTCCTGAATTATAGTGCTACTTCTTAGAGCTGAAGATGACACACCACTGATTCATCCATGATCATTAGGCAGATACCGTCCACTCCTGCCCTCCCCTGCCTTGATGGGCAATAAGATGCATGGCAGAGAACAACACCCTAATACAGTGCAGCATGTTAGAATATTACTTTGAAATGCTAAAAGATCATTTGGTTCGTTTGTTCTAAAAGTTGGACATGTTTTCTTTAGTCAACAAAACACCAAGTGCTAAAGAAAACTATTTTATCTTCTAAACTAGATGGTATTTACATAGTTATATGTGTTGTATAATATTTATTCTTATATAGCACAGAGTAGAAAGTTATAATAAATCCTAATTGATCATTTTGACTTTCAGTATTGCTCGTTAGAAAAGAATATGGAATTTACAATCATCTTATAGTCTTAAATTAGACTATATTTTATAATCTGAATGTATAACATTTAAAGTTAATCTTATTTGCATTTGGGGAATTTCAGAATTAGGTTGGAGTGCTAAGCTTGAGCTTATTTTTTTTTTTTTAAATATATTTTATTGATTTTTTACAGAGAGGAAGGGAGAGGGATAGAGAGTTAGAAACATCGATGAGAGACATCGATCAGCTGCCTCCTGCACACTCCCCACTGGGGATGTGCCCGCAACCAAGGTACATGCCCTTGACCGGAATCGAACCCGGGACCCTTCAGTCCGCAGGCCGACGCTCTATTCACTGAGCCAAACCAGTTAGGGCTTGAGCTTATTTTTGTAGTAGGAGTTTGAAGTACGCTGTATCGGACTGCCCTGTTTTCCTTGTAAGAGTTAGATTGCTGAGCTATAGGGCTTTATAATGTGAAGCCAACTTCTGTTTCTGGGTCAGTTTCCAGTAACAGTCACAAGGTCTGAAGAGTATGAGGTGGATCAAGTGATGTTATACAAGCTTATGAATGAATCTACACAGAGGAATGCCTTTTTCTCAGATCTTTTTTTTTTTTTCCCTTTTCCCCTTTTATATTGGTCAGTTTTTTCATTTGAAATGTAAATGCTTTTCAAAGTTTAAGGTTCTCAATCAATACTTGGGATTTATAAAATAAAGTAACAGAACTATTTTTATCTCAGTAGATTTGTTCTCTATAAAAATAGTCGGAGGCCCCAGCCGGTTTGCCTCAGTGGATAGCGTGTGGGTCTGAGGACCAAAGGGTCCTGGGTTCAATTCGGTCAAGGGCACGTACCTTGGTTGCAGGCTCCTCCACGGCCCAGGCCCTGGTCAGGGCTCATGCAGGAGGCAACCAGTCGATGTGTTTCTCTCACATCAATGTTTCTGTCTTTCCTTCTCTCTTCCACTCTCCCTGAAAATCAATGGAAAAAATATCCTTGGGTGAGGATTAACAACAACAACAAAAAAGTCTGAGAGGTCTATATATCTTAAAAATTAATTAGAGATGAATGCCAGCATGTGCATAGTACTTTATAGTATATGAAAGATAAGTGAGTGTGTTGCATTTTTAGTTATTTTATTTTTTTATATTTTTATTGATTTCAGAGAGGAAGGGAGAGGGAGAGAGAGAAACATCAATGATGAGAGAGAATCATTGATTGGCTGCCATATTTCGTATTGTAGATGTTCAGTTGCTTCAATATAAAAGACTGTAATTTCTCCATTGAATTGCTTTTGTACCTTGTCAAAAATCAATTGGACATATTTGGTGTGGATCTATTTTTGAACTGACTATTCTGTTCTATTGCTATATGTGTCTGTCCCAACAGTTTTCACTGGTGTGCCACAATAATTTTTAAAATATATGATACCTGACTCTTTTCTCTTAGGTTGTCAAATAAAAAAATGACAACAGCCAACACAACTATAGCTGTTGCATGTGAATGAATCAAAATTATACCTTTTGTTTGTCAGGTCAGCAAAATATATATATTTTGGTGTGTTGCAGAATTTTAGTAATTAGTTTATGTGTGCCATGAGATGAAAAAGTTTGGAAATTGCTGGACTATCCATTTACCATGATCACATTGTCATTTTGTAAATAAGCTTTTGATTTTAGAATAAATTTTTCTTGAGCTATTCTTAGTAGTATTTGCTTTTAAAAATTTCAGTTTTCCATTATGCATATCTGATATATAGAAATAGGATTGATTTTTGTGTGTTCACCTTATATTTTGTGACCTTGTTAAACTTACTCATTAGTTCTAGGTGTCTCTTGGGAATGTTTTACATAGACAGTCATGTCTGCTAATAGGGACAGACATATTTCTTTCCAATCTCTGTGCCTTTTATTTATTTATTTTTATGCCATATTGAACTGGAGAGAACTTATACTAAGTTGTCACATTTACATATGTAGAGTTTTCCATAGTCGTTACCTTATTAACCTTTCATTGCCTGTGGATTCATTCTGATAATCCCTGATAATTCCAGATATTAGGGCCTGTGTCTTCTCCCTCTTTTTTTTTCCCCCTGTCACTCTTGCTAGATGTTTATCAATTCTGTTGATTTAAAAAAAAAAAAAAACTTTTGGTTTTGATTTTATTTTCTGTTTTTGATATTATTGGTTGGTACTCATTATTTCCTTTTGCTTGCTTTGAGTACATTTTGCTCCTTTATTTCTAGTTTCTTAAGGTGAAAGCTTAATTATTGATTTTAAGACCTTTTTTCTTTTTTAACATAAGCATTTAATGCTCTAAAATTTTCCCCAAAACACTGCTTTAGCTGTCCCACAGTGGGATAATTCAGCCTTAAAAAGGAAGGAAATTCTGCAATATGCTACAACATGGATGAACCTTGAGGACATTATGCTAAGTGAAATAAGCCAGTCACAAAAAGATAAGTACTGTATGATTCAACTTATATGAGGTATGAGTAGTCAAAATCGTAAAGACAGAGTATATAATGGTTGCCAAGGGCTGGGAGGAGGAGAGAATGGGGATTTCTTTAATGGGAATAGAGTTTCAGTTTTACAAGATTAAGAGTTATAGGGATAGATAGAGGTGATGGTTGCACAACAGTGTGATTGTATTTAATATCACTGAACTGTGCACTTAAAAATAGTTAATATGGTACATTTTATGTTTACCTCTGTTCTAATCTCTATTATTTTCTTCCTTCTGCTTTGAGTTTAGTTTGTTCTTTTTCTAGTTCCTTAAGTTGTCAAGTTTGGTTGTTGATTTGAAATTTTTTTTTTAAATGTGTGTGTAGCTATAAATTTCCTCCTTACCACTGCTTCACTGAGCCCCATAAGTTTTGGTATGTTTTATTTTAGTTTTAATGCATCTCTAAGTATTTTCTAATTTTTCTTTTCATTTTTTCTTTGATCCATTGTTTAAAATAGTGTTAATTTTCACAGTTGTGAATTTTCCATTTTTTTTGTTATTGGTAAATAATTACATGTCAAATTGGTAGAAGATACTTGGTCTGTTATCTTTTTAAGTCTATTTTGACTTAAATTTGTGGTCTAACATATCGTCTATACTGGAAAATGTCCTGTGTGCACTTGAGAAGAATATGTATTTTGTTTTCAGATAGAGTGTTCTGGGTATGTCTATTAGAGTAGTTGGTTTATTGTGTTAAGTCCTCTGTTTCCATACTTACCTTCTATTTGTTGTTCTATCCATTATTGTGACTGGGGGATTGAAATCTCCATCTCTTATTGTAGAACTGTTCATTTCTCCCTTCAATTGTTAGTTTTTGCTGCATATTTTTTTCATGATCTGTCATTATATGTGTAAATGTTTATTGTTATATCTTCTTGCTGTATTGAATCTTTAATTAATGTACTAGAGGCCCGGTGCATGAAATTCATGCACGGGGCGGTGGGGAGGCTCCCTCAGCTCAGTCTGCACCCTCTCTAATCTGGGACCCCTCGGGGGATGTCCAACTGCCGGTTTAGGCCCGATCCCCGGGATCACAATCCAGCACTGCTGGCTCCTAACCACTCACCTGCCTGCCTGCTTGATCGCTCCTAACTGCCCCCCCTGCCAGCCTGGTCACCCCTCACTGCCCCACCCTGCTGGCCTGGTCGCCCCTCACTGCCCCCCCTGCCGGCCTGGTCGCCCCACGCGGCCTGCTGTTCGATTGTTTGGTTGCCACTCACTGCTCCTCCTGCTGGCCTGGTCGCCCCCATGCAGCCTATTAGGTCATTGCGTGAGGGCTTCCCGACCAATTTGCATGTTACCCTTTTATTAGTATAGAGCAGTGGTCGGCAAACTCATTAGTCAACAGAGCAGCAAACTGTGGCTCGCAAGCCGCAGTTTGCTGACCACTGGTATAGAGGATAATATCCTCCTTTGTCTCTTATGACATTTTAAAATTTAAAGTCTTTTTTTAAAATAAATCTTTATTGTTCAGATTATTACAGATGTTCCTCTTTTTCCCCCCCATAGCTCCCCTCCACCCGATCCCCCCCCACCCCATGCCCTTACCCCCGCCACTGTCCTCATCCATAGGTGTAAGATTTTTGTCCAATCTCTCCCCGCACCCTTCACACCCCTTTCCCCCTGAGAATTGTCAGTTCACTCCCTTTCTATGTCCCTGATTCTATTATATTCACCAGTTTATTCTGTTCATCAGATTTTTTATTCACTTGATTTTTAGATTCACTTGTTGATAGGTATGTATTTGATGTCATTTTGTTGTTCATAATTTTATCTTTACCTTTTTCTTCTTCTTCCTCTTCTTAAAGAATACCCTTTAGCATTTCATATAATCCTGGTTTGGTGGTGATGAACTCCTTTAGCTTTTTCTTGTCTGTGAAGCTCTTTATCTGACCTTCAATTCTAATGATAGCTTTGCTGGGTAGAGTAATCTTGGTTGTAGGTTCTTGCTGTTCATCACTTTGAATATTTCTTGCCACTCCCTTCTGGCCTTCATAGTTTCTGTTGAGAAATCAGCTGACAGTCGTATGGGTACTCTCTTGTAGGTATCTGTTTTTCTCTTGCTGCTTTCAAGATTCTCTCTTTGTCTTTTGCCCTTGGCATTTTAATTATGATGTGTCTTGGTGTGGTCCTCTTTGGATTCCTTTTGTTTGGGGTTCTGTGGGCTTCCTGGACTTGTAAGTCTATTTCTTTCACCATGTAGGGGAAGTTTTCAGTCATTATTTCTTCAAATAGATTTTCAATATTTTGCTCTCTCTCTTCTTCTGGCACCCCCATAATTCGGATGTTGGTACGCTTGAAGTTGTCCCAGAGGCTCCTTACACTATCTTCATATTTTTGGATTCTTTTTCCTTTTTGTTTTTCTGGTTGGGTGTTTTTCGCTTCCTCATATTTCAAATCTTTGGTTTGATTCTTGGGGTCCTTTGGTCTACTGTTGGGTTTCTGTATATTATTCTTTATTTCAGACAGTGTATGCTTAATTTCTGACTGGTCCTTTTCCATTTTTTTGGCATTCTCATTAAGATCCTTAAAGGTCTCACTAAGTTCCTTGGAGGTTTCTAGAAGATTCTTGAGTAACCTTATAACTGTGGTTTTGAACTTTATATCCAGTAGTTTGCTTTCCTCCATTTCTTTCATTCGTGACATGTTTCTTTGTCTCCGCATTTTGGCTGCTTCCCTGTGTTGATGGAGTGGTTTTCTGTGGTAGGTGACCTATAGGGCCCAGTGGTTCAGCCTCCCCAATCACCTGAGGTGGACACTCTTGGTGCACCCCTTTGTGGGCTGAGTGTACAGTCTTGTTGTAGTAAAGCCTTGATTGTTGTTGTTACACTGGGAGGAATTGACCTCTAGGCCAATTGGCTGTGAGGACCCTCTGTGTCTATAATGGAAGAACTGCTGTGCTGGAGACACCCTTATGGGGCAGGACTTACTTCAGTGGGGCTTTGATGCTCACTGAATCTGCCTCTTGAGTGTGTCGCTTATGTATGTGAGGAGTTGAAATCTGGTATCGTCTCACACTGACCACTAGGTACACTGGCTCCTGGATCTCCAAGGAGGTGCAAGTCAGCTACTGTCTGAGGCCACCCAGCAGGAGCTACAGCAATATCTGCAGGTTTCTCTCTTTGCTTGGGGTTTGGAAGTTTTGGAGCTGACCCAGCTGCAGTTGGTTAGGTTAAGCTGGGATAGGGCAGGCCATTCATATGCAAAAGCCCCTGCGCACAGTTTGGGCGGGTTTGTAAATTGGGCAGGGCGGGTTCTCAGGGAATCACTAGGGCGTGGCAAACAGCGATGGCTGTCAGTCAGCCCTCTCTGCATCTCCGCATTTCCGTGTCCCCACGCCCCAGCGCAGTAAACAATGATTCCTGCATGCACCTCTGCAAGAGAGCCACCCTCACTTTCTGACCCGATGGCAGACAGTCCAGCTTCTCCCCGTAGGAGTCTGGGTCCCCAGAGTCTCACCGGAAACTGGAGTTCAGAGCAGTCGGGAACTTGTGTCTCCCTTTGGATTGAAAAAAACAGCACACCCAGTTGCCAGCCTGATTTCACACGCCTCCGTTCCTCTGCTTTTCCACGCCTGTTCACGTCCTACCTGGTCTCAATGCTCTTTTCTCTTTCCTTCTAGTTGTAGAACTTCTACTCAGCTAGCTTTCCCGTGGTTCTGGGTGATAGGCGTTTTGTCTTTTAGTTGTAGTTTTTGTGTGGTTGTGAGAGGCAGCACGTACAGGTGTATACCTTATGCTGCCATCTTGGTTTTTCCCTAAAATTTAAAGTCTTATTTTGTCCAATAGTGGTATAGCAATTTCTGCTCTCTTTTGGTTACTATTTGCATGAAATATTTTTCTCATCCTTTGCATTTCAACCTGTTTGTGTATGGATCTCAAGTGAATCTCTTATAGACAGCATATATTTGAATCACGTGTTTTTAGTCATTTTGCCAATCTGTGTTTTGATTGGAGAATTTAATCCAGTTATGCTTAAATTAATTTTTTCTTTAATCATGTAGAGAAAAAATGCAGTTGTAAACTGTTGTTACAATAATACTAATTTTTGTAATTACTTATGTATTTACTTTTATTGAGATATTTATTTCTCCATATGGCTTTGAGTTATTGTCCAGTGTTCTTTCATTTCACCTTGAAGGACCCTTGAGTGTTTCTTGCAGGCCAGGTCTAGTGGTCATGAACCCCCTCAGCTTGTGTTTATTTGGGATTTCTTAATTTCTTCCTCACGACAAAAACATTGATGAGAGAGAAATATTGATTGGCTGCCTCCTGCATATTGGGAATCAAGCCCAAAACCCAGGCATGTGCCCTGACTGGGAAACGAACCAGTGACCTCTTGGTTCACGGATTGATGCTCAACCCCTGAGCCACCAGCCAGGAGATGATTTACTTTTATTGATTTCAAGATTCTTTCTTTATAATTGGCTTTTGAAAGTTTGATTATAATGTATCTAGGTTTTGGGTCTCTTTGAGTTTATCTTTCTTGGAGCTTCTTGGATGTTTATATTCATGTCTTTCATCAAATTTGGAAGTTTTCAGCCATTATCTCTTTAAATATTCTCTCTTCCCCTTTTCTCTCTCTTATTCTCCTAGGACCCCAATGATATGTACATTCATGTCTTTGATGGTGTTCCACAGATCCCTTAGGCTCTGTTCATGTTCCATCTTTTCTTTCTGTTCCTCACTTGATAGTTATCATTGTTTTATCTTCAAGTTTGCCAATTCTTTTTTCTGCCTCCTCATATCTGCCTTTGAATTCCTCTAATGGATATTTCATTTCAGTTCCAGAATTTGTTTTTGGTTCCTTTTTGGGTTTTCTTTCTTTTTTTCTTTTTCCTGTTTTAATTGATAGTTCCGTTTTGTTCATACAAATGACTTTCACCACATCTTTCTTTGGTTCTTCAAATATCACTAAAATAGTGTCTTAAATTATTTGTCTAGTATAAATGTCATTAGTTCTTTTTCATAGTTTCTTTTTATTTATTTTTCCCCTAAATGAGCCATGCATATCTGCTTTTATGTATGCCTTGTGTTTTATTGATTTTGAACATTGAACATTTAAATCTAATAATATGATAAGTCTGAAAATCAGATTCTTTCTTTTTTTAAAGGGTTGCCTGTTTTTGTCATTGTTCTCTCCTTCCTCTCTCTCTCTCTCTCTCTCTCTCTTTCTCTCTCTCTCTCTCTCTCTTTCTTCCTCTCTTTATTATAAGTTATCTATGCTGAAGATCACCTTCAGGTGTAACCTTCAGGTGCTCTCAGTTCTTTTTGAACCTTTCCCGGGGTGTGTCTAATATTCCTTGTATATGCAGTTGTTTTTTTAACATCTTAGTCTTTCATGTCTTGCTCCCTAAAGGAGAAAAAGTATAAAATATAGGGGGAGAAGAACACCAGCCTTTCAAATCCCCTGGAAGTTACTCCAGCTAAGAGAGAAAGGCTTGCAATAGTAGAAGGAGTTGCAGCAAAAATGTCTGCCCACTGTTTGTCTGCATCTCTGTGACAGGAAACAGCACTCAGCAATCAGAGCAGAGACTCCTGATGTTTGGAGGACAGGGTCCTTTTGCCCACCATGGCTCCTGCAAATTGTGTGCAAGCTGCTGCTCCTGGAACACATGCACGGATGCCTGCATGTGACTGAGGGTGTGGATAGAAAGCTGCTACTGTACTAAGAGCTGAAATTGACCAACATTGACCATGATTTACCATCCAAGTCTTCTCCTGGAAGTTGTCAGCCTTCAACACCTGAGTTCCAAAATAGTTACACCAGACAGATTCTGCCACTGCAATTGTTGTCTAGGTGGGAAGACAAATTCCTGAAGCTTTCTATTTCACCTTCTTCCCAGAATTTTCAAATTAGATTTTTAAAAAATATATATTTTTATTGTCTTCAGAGAGAGGAAGGAAGAGGGAGAGAGAAATAGAAACATTAGTGATGAGAGAGAATCATTGATCAGCTACTTCCTGCATGCCCCCTACTGGGGATCGAGTCCTCAACCCAGGCATGTGCCCTTGACTGGAATTGAACCTGGGACCTTTCAGTCCACAGGCTGACACTCTATCCATTGTGCCAAACCAGCTAGGGCTCAAATTAGATTTTAAAGGCGTTTTTTTCACTAATACAAAATACAGTTGATACTTCAAAACATGGTTTTGATCTATGTTGGTCCATTTATATAAAAATTTTTGTAGTCAGTCCTTTGTATCCATGGGTTTAACACCTGTGGATTCAATCAACCATGGATCAAAACAGTATTTTCTCACCCAGCCTGTGTGGTACAGCGGTTGAGCGTCAGCCTATGAACCAGGAGGGTCACGGTTCGATTCTCAGTCAGGGCACATGCCTGGGTTGTGGGCTCTATCCCCAGTGGGGGGCATGCAGGAGGCAGCCAATCAACAATTCTCTCTCATCATTGATATTTCTATCTCTCACTTCCTCTCCCTTCCTCTCTAAAATCAATAAAAATATATCAAAACAACAACAACAAAACCCCAGTATTTTCTCATTCTCAACCATGGTTTCCTAACCATGCATTTCTAACTGTGAGTCGAAAATACTTTTGATGTGTGGTGGTTTGAATCCATCCTCTGAACAATATTGTTATATAAACAATCTCACTTAACAGAAAATCCACAACATTGTTCAAAGGTCACCTATATTTTGCTGAGGTAATTTATGTGACATTTAGCATAAGAGCTCCAAAGTTGTTCTTTTTTGATTTATATAGTCTTTTCATATATATAATATTGGTAAACTAGAATTATTATTGATTTTTTCTTTTGGTTTGTTTCTACGTGTGTTTTGTTTATTTTTCAGTGTCAGCAAATTGGACAATGGCATTGAGTGGGCTTTGAAAATGTCTGAAGTTTAGTGGGCCGCATCTACCTTCAGCTTTTGCCCTACCATTTACAAAAGAATAAATGGGATGTTTGAGAAGACAGCTCTATTAAAAGAGTGTTGCAAATGGCTTCAGATTCTATGAATACAAAATACCCTAGGAATCATTTCACAAAGGGGAAAAGGCAGCAGCACCAGCAAACAAAGACTAGATCTTCCATCAGTGATGGCGATGGCGACGACTCCTTTATCTTTGAAGCACAGGAAGCTTGGAAAGATTTTCATGGGTCTCTTCTTCGGTTTTATGAAAGTGGAGAACTCTGTGATGTCACACTAAAGGTCACACTATATTTTTTTCTTTCTTTTTTCTCTCTCTTCAGTGTATTATGAAAAACGGTTTCTATAACCATATCAGCAAATTTTTGGTGCTGTACTTATTGTTATAATCAGAATGATTTTAGTCTCAATCCTTTTGATTGAAGGGGAGGGAACATAATGGAGGATAAATAAAGAGAGATTAGCAAAAGATCAAATTCTCATACTAATTCAGTGTTGCAGTCATTGTTTCTTAGTTTAACTTCTGAGAGTTCTGGAATTCTAAAATAACAAATAGTTACTATTAGTAAAATCAACTTGCTGTTGACCAGATAAGCTTTTAATTTGTGAATTTAAAAAGTTAATGCATTCACTTACTCTTGATTTTGGTTAGAAGGCAGGAATTCTTGATTGTTTACTCAATTGCGCTAGTGTTTTACTTATGTTCCTATCCTGGAAATTTAATCTCTACTTCAATACTATTTTCTGTTAAGACAGATTATTTATATACAGATAGTGTGTAGAGTCTATTTAGAGTTGGATGAAAAAGTCTATAGTAAACTTTGTCTATGTTTTATAGAATCATATCAGTCTTCCTCAAAAGACAGTTTTAATAAAACTGGAAAAGTGATCAAGTAGTGTGGAAGAGCCTGTGTTCTAATTGTTTTTCGTTATTCACTTAAGGTACTTTCCTATTCTTATCTCAGTGTAGTACTAAAATCTTTTTAGTAATTCATATCACTAAATGCATCCATACAGCATTTTCCACGTAAGATTTGCCACTTTGGGATCTCTTAGATTTTGCTTTCTGTTCCTGATCAGACAGATTCTTTGAGCTCATAGTTGTGGGTTGAGGATATACTTGGAAAACCAGATCGGGGACACTTAGCAAAAGTCTATAACTGAAAGCATAAACTTTGAGTTTCAGGCCCAGAATGTCCAGGATTATAGTGTTACACTGTGTATACATGATCTATATTTGCTTTACTTAAATTTTTAGTGTCCTTACATATTCCTAGGTTTTAGGATTTTGAGAAGAAAACCGTTATGTAATTCTACTGCTCTGTGAAATCTAGCAATGCGTGTATTTTAATAAAGGAGCATTTTGTTCTATATGGTATATTATGCTTTAATTTCACATGATAGTTCTAATTTTCAACCTTAGTATGATATTCAGTTACCTACACTGGCTTTGGCAAAAATAAAAAGTGTAAAATAGATTATTTGAATTTAATGAATTACCAATTCAGCATATTAATGTATGCATGGGAAATAAATAGAATATAATGTTTTTTTAAATTTTAATTAGTTTTTATTTTATTATTTTTTTACTGTGTAGCCATTTTTTTAATTTTTAAATTAAATTTATTGGGATGACATTGGTTGATAGGATTACTTGGGCTTCAAGTGTGATATATGATCTATCTATACATTGCATCGTGGGCCCACCACCCAGAGTCAAATCCTTCTTGACCTTGGAAATGAAACACTTTTTTTCCAAACTCATTAAAATTGGTGAATTATTGAAAATAGCTATTTGCGTGAAAAGCTTTTATGCAATTACAAGGAATTAAACTGAAAAATTATCCTATATAATAAAAGGGTAATATGCAAATCAACCTAACAGCAGAACGACCAGTTGCTATGACACGCACTGAGCAGGCAGGCAGGCAGGCAGAGTGGTTGGGGTGATCAGGCAGGCAGGCAGGCAAGTGGTGAGGGATGATCAGGCAGGCAGTCAGGCAGAGCAGTTAGGGGCGATCAGGCAGGCAGAGAGGTTAGGAGCAATCAGGCAGGAAGAAGAAGTGGTTAGGGGCGATCAGTTAGGCAGGCAGAGCGGTTAGGAGTGATCAGGCAGTCAGAGCAGTTAGGGGTGATCAGGCAGGCAGGCAGAGTGGTTGGGGCGATCAGGCAGGCAGGCAGGCAGAGTGGTTGGGGCGATCAGGCAGGCAGGCAAGTGGTTAGGGATGATCAGGCAGGCAGGCAGAGCGGTTAGGAGTGATCAGGCAGGGAGACAGAGTGGTTGGGGCGATCAAGTAGGCGGGCAGAACGGTTAGGGGTGATCAGGTAGGCAGAGTGGTTAGGGGCAGGCAGAGTGGTTAGGGGCAGGCAAAGCAGTTAGGGGCGATCAGGCAGACAGGTAGGCGAGCAGTTAGGAGCCAGCAGTCCCGGATTTCGAGAGGGATTGGGCCTAAACCAGCAGTTGGACATCCCCTGAGGGGTCCCAGATTGCGAGAGTGTGCAGGCCAGGCTGAGGGACCCTCCCCGCCCCCCGCACAAATTTCGTGCACTGGCCTCTAGTAGTTTATAAACACATAACGAAAGGAATCTTTGTTATATAGGTGTGTTTTTTTCTCCTCCACTCTTTAGTTCTTTCTGTTCCACTGTGTGTCTTCTGCACTTTTATTTCAGTCTAGTTCTCAAACATTTACTGTTTAAGTGGCATAATTATAAACATTTTAACCTAATATACTTTAGTATTTTTTAATGATTTAAAAATTTTTGAGGTGTTTGTAAAAGATTTTTAACAATCTGTGTTAATGGATTTATATAATTAAAACTTAGAAATGAAGTGAACCTATGTAAAACAACTAGTTTGCAAAAGAATAGTTCACAGGATAGCCAATTTTTTAATAAGTATTAAACATAGCTAAAATCAATTATCAACATATTGAATATTTAAAACATTTATTGCGTTTTAAATTTTTATGAAGGAGGTATTTTCAAACACTGCTGTTGGATAAGTAAATTCGCTCATTTTTTTTTTTTGTGGACAGTTTGACAGTCTATATCAAGAGCTTTGAAAAGCTTACAGGTTTTGATGGCTGATATCAGAATGGTTAAATAAACTGTGTGTTGCATCCACTGTTTAACGGGTGGGGAACATCCGGCTCGCGGGGCCATAAGGCCTGCAAAATCATTTGGTCTGGCCCTGCCAAGGCATAGGGGTGAGATAATTAAATGTTTGACCAATTATAGCAGGCTAATTTTTAAATTGATAATTTTGTATGGCCCGAGAATGATGTTATAAATATCTAAATGGCCCCTGGCAGAAAAAAGGTTCCCCACCCCTGGTTTAGAATAGTGTATAGCCAATGAGAATGAAGCTTACAAAACTTTTCAGAAACTTAGGAAACAAAGTTCATGACAACTGAGTTATGTTTCAAAATGCATAGAAAAAAGGTTGGAAGGAAAAATATACCAGAAGGTTAACAGTATTTGTTTACTTGTGAGTAAATTATATTGTACTAGAGGCCCAGTGCACGAAATTTGTGCACAGGTAGGGTCCCTAGGTCTGGCCAGTGATCAGGGCTGATCTGCGGGGCAATTGGGGGCCCCCGCTCCCACCTGCCTTGGCTGGCCTGGTGCCACCCACTCGCCCCCCCCTTCCCCCGCCACTGCTGCCGGTCAGGGCCTGCGGGCTGGGGGCAGCTCCTGCATTGAGCGTCTGCTCCCTGGTGGTCAGTGTGTGTCATAGCAGCCTGCCATTCCGCCATTCAGTCAATTTGCAGTAGGGTTTTATATAGATAGACTAGAGGCCCATTGCATGAAATTCGTGCACTGGTAGGGTCCCTAGTGGCTGCCGGCTGCCAGCCAGGGCCTCCCTCCCTTTCACCAGCCACCTGCCGCCGCTGCTGCCACCAGCCAGAGCCTCCCTCCCTTTCCCTGGCCACCTGCTGCCACTGCTGGTTGGGGCCTCCCTCCCTTCCCCGACCCGGTCCCTGGTCGAACTCCCAGACAGACTCCCAGTCGAGGGGACAATTTGCATACTACACTTTTATTATATAGAATGGGGGAGGAGAGAGAAAAAGTTGAAAAATAAATTATTTCCTTATGTAAAATAGGTTCATTTTCCAAGTCAGTACTGGAAATACTGGAAATAATACTACTGGAATTTTTTTTAAAATATATGTATTTTATTGATTATTTACAGAGAGGAAGGGAGAGGGATAGAGAGTTAGAAACATCGATCAGCTGCCTCCTACACATCTCCTACTGGGGATGTGCCCGCAACCAAGGCACATGCCCTTGACCGGAATCGAACCTGGGACCTCTCAGTCCACAGACCAACACTCTATCCACTGAGCCAAACTGGAATTTTTGATGTTCTTTGTTTAGTTAATGTTATTTTTATATCATTTTTCATTCATTTTACCTCATAATTCACCAAAAGATCATTTATGTTTTCAGAGTTCTACTTAGTTTTTCTGGTTGGACTTGTATGTTGAATCAGCAATTAAAATTAAGGATGCTTGACTTCCCCTGTTTCTCCCTGTGTTCAAAGTGAAGGGCTTGCCCAGCTGGTGTGCCTCAGTGGTTGAGCATTGACCCATGAACCAAGAGGTCACAGGTTTGATTCCCAGTCAGGGCATATGTCCAGTTTGTGGGCTCGATTCCCAGTGAGGGGTGTGCAGGAGGCAGCTGATTGATGTTTCTCTCTCTCTATCCCTCTCCCTTCTTCTCTCTCTAAAAAAATCAATAAAAAAGATTTTTAAAAAAGTGAAGTGCTTTCTCAATCTAAAAGCCTTTGTTTCATTGTTTTCTGATCCCTATTGGCTAATCTATGGAAAATTACTTGGTTTTGATTTTTTTTTTTAAATAAGGGAACATTTTATTTTATTATTTTTTCCCAACAATTACCTTTGTGCAATAGTTGCTTACCCATAACTCTACTTGTTATTACTTTTTAATCACACAATTTTTTTCCTGTTGACTTTCAGACAGAGTAGAAGGGAGGGAGGAAGCCTCCCACATGCCCCTGACTGGGGCTGGGATACAACCCACAACCAAGGAACGTGCCCTTGACCGGTAATTGAACCCTGCACCCTTTGGTCTGAGGGCCAACCCTCTAACCACTGAGCAACCAGCTAGGGCAGGGAACATTTTTTTAATGTTGATATTTTACGTATTTCACTAAGCTGTAAGTTTGGCATGTTTTTTCCCCTGAGCATCTTGAATTATTTATATGTTCACTGATCTGATAAAAACAGATATAAATTAGAAATTTCACTAGTATCAAAGACACAGAATGTAGTATGTACTTATATAATTCAAAATTGTATAGTTAATGTCTATATTTTTTAGATTATGTATTTTTCACCCAATTTTAAATATTTAGTCTATAGACTTTGATTTCTTTTAATTCTAAATTTGTAATTAAATGTTTTTTATGTATGAGAGAAGAAAAATATAGAAATAAACTTTCAAGAATATAATGAAAGTATATAGTGTCAAAGGAGAATTAATGAATAAAAAGACAAATTTTTTATGTTCCTATTTCATACATATTACTCAAAGTTCTTTTTAAAGATAAGATGGGTATTTATTCTAAGAGGTACATAGGGGTATGATTTTGTGTGTATGTACATTAAATGTCCATGTTTTTGTTTATTTGAATCAAGAAGTTAAAATTAAATCAGAGAGACAGAACCTTATTATAAAAACATGAAAATAACTTATGGGCCATTGATTCGTATAGCTTGGGTGAAAAAGCAGTGTTAAAACACTGTTTATCTGGGAATCATAGAACTCTGTTCTATAGTATAGTACTATTATGTAAGAGAATGTTGGCAAGTTGTTTAATTCAGCAGATATCATGTGAGATTTACAGATATTTGCCTAAAAACCAAATATCAATGGTGACATGTACAGATAATTTTTAAAAAGGGGATATTTTAAGGCTATTCTGAAAATGTTTGACATCAGATTTTAGATCTCATTTTAGGGTTGAAGTGAATTTGAAAACATGCCAAGCTTTCTGCTTTAGTGTAGGATTCAACTTGAGTTTCAATAGAATCTAAATCCTACTTTAATGAATTCTTTTAAAAAATTAAATATAGCATATGTGCCAGAAATGATCATCTGTTCATTGAAATATGTGTTATTCATTTTTCCTCTAAATCACTGAAAAAAGTTGGGTGAGGAGCATTTATAAGCAAAACGCCTCAGACCTTTTTCTTTAGAATTTATATAAAATTAATGTAATTATTAATTACATTATTTCATTATTTCAAAATAATTTAAGCAGGAAGTGAGAAAAACCTCACTAATACTACTAAATATTGATTTATTTACTCTGCTTCAATTTCCTCACTGATAAATTGTGGATAATAATAGTATATAATCAACTAAGTCAGTTAATATATGAAAAGTACTTAAAATAGTGCCTGACTTGATGACTCTAGTTAATAATATTAGATGGTATATATATTTGAAAGTTGCTAAGGTCTTCAAACTTATCATCATAAGGGAAGAAAGAATGTAATTATGTGACAATCATTTCATAATACGTATTTCAAATCATTATATTTTAAACTTATACAGTGTTATATATCTTTGTTTACTGTATATACATTATATATACATAAATACATGTATAAAAGATAAGTGGCTAATTTGGAAGAAGAAAATTACCTGATTTTAAGAAATTGGCCTAGCCCTGACAGGTTTGGCTCAGTGGATAGAGCATCGGCCTGCAGACTGAAGGGTCCCAGGTTAGATTCCAGTCAAGGGCATGTACCTTGGTTGCGGGCACATCCCCAGTAGGGGGTGTGCAGGAGGCAGCTGATTGATGTTTCTCTCTCATCAATGTTTCTAACTCTCTATCCCTCTCCCTTCCTCTCTGTAAAAAGTCAATAAAATATATTTTAAAAAAGAAGATAAAAAAGAAATTGGCCTAGATTAAAAGTAAGTGACCATGGGGAAAGGTCAATGGGGGGAAAAGGAGAGATATGTAAAACTTTCAACAATAAATAATCTATATATCCTATATAATAAAGAGCTAATATGCTAATTAGACTGAACAGCTGAACAACCATCCAGACGACCTTCTGACTAAGCCGGGGCTGCGAGGGCTGGCCGAGGCAGCTGGGGCTGTGAGAGTGAGCCTCTTGCATGAATTTCATGCATTGGGCCTCTAGTATATATATAAAAGGCTAATATGCTAAGTGTCCCTCTGCCTGTCCAACCAGTTGCTATGACACGCACTGACTACCAGGGAGCAGACACTCAATGCAGGAGCTGTGAGCTGCAGTGACTTGGCAGCAACGGTTCTCAGGTGACGCACCCTGAAACCAGAGAGGAGGGAGCCCGATTTCTTGCGGGGCTGTGTGGGCCCACCTTCGGCCGTGGGTTATGTTGTTGCTGGGGCACTGTCGGCCCGAATCTGGTTTACTGAACACTTGCATTTGCATTGCACACCCTGTACAACAGCAACTTTGCAGAGTGCCCTCTCACACTCTGGGACCCCTCGGGAGGTCAGAGAGCCGGTTTCAGCCTGATCCCCACAGGCCAGGCCGAGGCACCCCACCTGCCTGAGGTACCCTGCTCACTGCACAGACGCCCTTCAAGTCACAGCGCCAGGGAGGGACTGCAGGAGGTTGGCTCCAGGGTGTGTCTAGCCCTTCTCGCCCAGTCCCACCCCACTGGCCACCTTCTAATACTGATTTCCTTTCAATGTGCATGAATCAGTGCACCGGGTCACTAGTTAAAAATAAATAAGTAAACAAATAATAAAATGCAAACTCAGGGGGAAAAAAAGTAAGTGACCAAAGCATTACATTGTTAAAACAAATGCACTAAATTTGTCTGGCGTTATTGTCCCCGCTATAGCATAAGCTTGATGCTGATCTAAAACTAGCTGTGTTATTAAACTAAGTCCCGTTTTGTTTGTTTGGAACAGGTTGGCTCAAAGTTAATCTCTTGTCACAAACTGGTTTTGGCTTGTGTTATTCCCTACTTCAGAGCCATGTTTCTCTCTGAAATGGCTGAAGCCAAGCAGACAGTGATTGAGATTAGAGATTTTGATGGCGATGCAATAGAAGACCTGGTAAAGTTTGTCTATTCTTCACGGCTCACTCTGACTGTTGACAACGTCCAGCCTCTCTTATATGCAGCCTGCATTCTGCAGGTTGAACTGGTGGCTAGAGCTTGCTGTGAATACATGAAGTTACATTTTCATCCCTCCAATTGCTTGGCAGTAAGAGCCTTTGCAGAAAGTCACAATCGAATAGACCTAATGGACATGGCGGATCAGTATGCCTGTGAGCACTTTACTGAAGTAGTGGAGTGTGAAGACTTTGTAAGTGTGTCACCCCAGCATCTCCATAAGCTTTTGTCCTCCAGTGATCTAAATATTGAGAATGAAAAACAGGTCTATAATGCAGCCATCAAGTGGCTTCTTGCCAATCCTCAGCATCATTCCAAATGGCTGGATGAAACACTTGCACAGGTAGGGACTGAAATAAGATTGTGTATAGAAATGAATGATATGGAAGCAAATCAACATGTTTCATTTGTCATGAAAGGTGTAAATTGTCACTTGATGTAAAACAGTGTGAAAATGGCTTTGACTCTTAACTTTCCTATTATACTATTTAACAGTAAATCTGAATTTGTTTCATTTGATTTAGAAATATTCTCTGCATATAGATTTGTTCTGGAAAGAACTACAAGATATCACTTCCCATTTTCTTCCCTCACCACAGTTTTACTTTTTAAATCTCAGAAATGTATCTCTATTTTAGTCATTTATTTTTACTGTCAACAGGGGTTACTTAGGAAGATAAATAGGCATTACAATTACTTTGAAAATAAGTTTGTCAACGAAAACAAAAAAGTTTCATTATCTTGCAGCTGTATCTTTTTTTTGTGTGTGTGAATGCTTTTAACTCAAAATTGTATTGCCTGATTTGATAATGCCTTTACTCCACTGGAAAATCAATGCTTCTTTTAAGAGAGGAAAAGTGAGTGCCTCTCTGAAAAGAGGGGATGCATCCTTGAGTTAGTATATAATCTTCTTGGGTCATTGATTTGAAGAAAAAAACACCTATTTGTTTCAGATCTGAATGTTTGTGTATTTCAGAAATAGATCACATTTTCATGTGTTCAGTCTTAGCTTTAAGGGGCAAAATAAAGCACAGCAGTTTTGTTTTGATAGTGCCTTTTATTTAGCAGCTAGGGGCCTTCTAATTATGACAGTACCATTTTGGAAGAAATTTGAATGAATATTATTGAATGAACTAGAGGCCCGGTGCACGAAATTCGTGCACGGGGTGTGTGTCCCTCAGCCCAGCCTGAACCCTCTCTAATCTGGGACCCCTCGAGGGATGTCCAACTGCCCGTTTAGGCCCAATCCAGGTAGGATCGGGCCTAAACGGGCAGTCGGACATCCCTCTCACAATCGAGGACTGCTGGCTCCCAACTGTTCGCCTGCCTGCCTTCCTGATTGCCCTTAACTGCTTCTGCCTGCCAGCCTGATCACCCCCTAACCACTCCCCTCCCAGCCTTATTGTTGCCTAACTGCTCCCCTGCCAGCCTGTTTGCCCTTCCTGTAGGCCTGGTCACCCCTAACTGCCCTCCCCTGCAGGCCTGGTCCCCCCCCAACTGCTCTCCCCAGCAAGCCTGGGTCCCCCCCTAACTGCCCTCCCCTGCAGGTCTGGTTGCCCCCAACTTCCCTCCTCTGCAGGCCTGGTCACCCCTAACTGCCCTCCCCTGCAGGCCTGGTCCCCCCCAACTGCTCTCCCCTGCAAGCCTGGGTCTCCCCACAACTGTCCTTCCCTGCAGGTCTGGTTGCCCCCAACTTCCCTTCTCTGCTGGCCTGATCGCCCCCAACTGCCCTCCCTTGCAGGCCTGGTCCCTCTCAACTGCCCTCCCCTGCTGGCCTGATCACCCACAACTGCCCTCCCTTGCAGGCCTGGTTCCTCCCAACTGCCCTCCCCTGCTGGCCCTCTTGTGGTGGCCATCTTTGACCACATGGGGGCAGCCATCTTGTGTGTTGGAGTGATGGTCAATTTGCATATTACTCTTTTATTAGATAGGATAGAGGCCTGGTGCACGGGTGGGGGCCAGCTGGTTTGCCCTGAAGGGTGTCCCAGATCAGGGTGGGGGTTCCCTTGGGCCATGGGGTGGCCTTGGTGAGGGGCCTGTGGTGGTTTGCAGGCCAGCCATGCCCCCCGGTGACCCAAGTGGAGGCCCTGGTATCTGGGATTTATTTATCTTCTATAATTGAAACTTTGTAGCCTTGAGTGGAACCAAGCCTCCTGCTTGCTCCATGGCCGCAGCCATTTCTGTTGGGATTTATTTATCTTCTATAATTGAAACTTTGTAGCAGAGGCCAAGGCAGGCCAGGGCTGCGGGAGCTTGGCTTCCTCCATCACCGGGGGCAACCCAAGCCTCCTGCTCTCTCCAGCTCTGTGGCTGCCGCCATTTTTGTTGGGATTTATTTATCTTCTATAATTGAAACTTTGTAGCCTTGAGTGGAGGCCTGGGCCGGCCAGGGTGTGCGGAAAGCTTGGCTTCCTCCATTGCCAGGGAAACCCAAGTTTCCTGCTCTCTCCAGCTCCATGGTGGCTGCCATTTTTGTTGGGATTTATTTATTTTCTATAATTGAAACTTTGTAGCCTTGAGTGGAGGCCTGGCCCGCCAGGGTGTGCGGAAAGCTTGGCTTCCTCCATTGCTGGGGAAACCCAAGCCTCCTGCTGCCTCCGTGGCCACATCCATCTTGGTTGGGTTAATTTGCATACTCCTGATTGGCTATGGGCATGGCTTGTGGGTGTAGTGGAGTCATGGTTAATTTGCATATTACTCTTTTATTAGATAGGATATTAGTAGTCTACTTAAATCTGTACTTAAAAGGGGATGATACATTTAGCATATAATCTGCTTTCATTAGTGTAGACCAGTATTGGGAATTGCTTTAGAACTAGGCACATTGTACTTTAAGTCTTTATGACGTAAATGAATTTTAAAAAGGTAATATGCTGCAGTGAAAGTGGAGAGTGAGCTATCCAGTTACAACTTAAATTTTATATCCATAACTATTCATGATCTAGGTTCGTTTGCCGCTGTTGCCAGTGGATTTCCTTATGGGTGTTGTGGCAAAAGAACAGATTGTCAAGCAAAATCTAAAATGTAGAGATTTATTGGATGAAGCAAGAAATTACCACCTTCACTTGAGTAGCAGAGCAGTACCTGACTTTGAATACTCTATTCGGACTACACCAAGGAAGCATACTGCTGGTAATTAAATTACTCGTTTATCAACTCTGCTGGAAGGATCTTTGTTGTATTTGAGGGTTGGGTATGTATGCCCAGACTTGATTGTAAGATGATTAGTATCTGATTGCCTTAGAGTAATAACTCACACAATAAGGTTATTTATGAATTCTTACTGTACATGTTTCAGATAGTTTTACTAATATGCCAGTTTTTTAAAAAGCCATTACATGATATACAAATGTTGTGTTATAAAATTGTACACCTGAAACCTATATAATTTTATTAACCAGTGTCACCCTAATAAATTCAATGAAAAAATAATATAAAAGCCATTACAAGTTTTATACACTCTAAAGAGCCTGCTGAAATACCTCTTATTTTGAGATTTTCCTAATTCTTATCAGAATTAGTTCGTGACATGTGTGCTTTTAGAACACTTTTGCACTTATTTTATTTTACTATGTCGCATTGAAATTTATTTCATATATTTTGAGCCTTTCTAAGAGAGGTAAGTATATAATTTAGTTTTGTATCCATAGTGCCAAACATGGAGCTTGACATATATCACATGCTTAAATACTTGTTTTGTGCATTTTATGAAATCAGAAGAAAGGTACTAAATCTAACATCTGTTATGACAGACCATATTAAACTGTTAGAATCTAAAACTCATTTTAAAATGTAGATTTCTTTTAGTTATGAATCCTATTTCAGGATGTCAAGGTATCTAATGAAATTCTTAGATTTAAATTTGAATTCAGACAACATTTTGACAGTCTAGGTTACATGCCCAACATATGCTGAGTCTTCATATACACGATCCCTTACATGACTGCAAGAACTTAATGAAGCAGGTTTTAGTAAAGGATTCAGTCCTCATTAGGAGATAGGTAGTGTTACTCCATTTTATGGATGAGGAAACTGAGAATCAGAGAGGCTAAAAGTATGCTCAAGGCCACATAGAGAAATAGCAGAGAAAGGATTTGCATCCTGATCTTGTTGCTTCATTCTTCGTTTTCTTTCCTTCCACATCATATAGGTGAACTGTGTAGCTGAAATACTTATTTCCATTTAAAGAAAACCTTATCCATGATTGGGGTTACATCTGGCATTATAATTCCATCAGTGCCATTAAATATCTATAATTTGGACAGATTTCTTTTTTTTGTTTTGGTTAATTCTCACCTGAGGATATTTTTCCATTGATTTTTAGAGAGAGTGAAGGGGAAAGAGAAAAGGAGAGAGGGAGAGAGGAAGGGTGGAGAGGGAGAGGGAGAGAGAGAGAAACATCAATGTGAGAGAGATACATCGATTGGTTGCCTCCTGTATGCACCAGGACTGAGGTTGAACCTGCAACCCACGTATGTGCCCTTCACTAGGAATCAAATCCTCAACCCTTGGGTGCACGGGTTGACACTAACCACTGAGCACACCAGCGACGGCTGGGCAGATTTCTTAATCTCTGAAAGCCTCGATTTATTCATAAACAATTTTGACTGTATGATTTGTAAAGTCACTTCCAACTTTAAATTTCTGTGACTTAAGATACTGAATTAGTTGGAAAAGAGCTCAAGCAGTTCTGATCATGCATTTATGTAATCATTCAGCAAACATTTATTCAGTGCCTACCACGTGCTGGCTTCTAGGTTGAGCATTAGAAATGCTGAGACTTGCAGTCTGATGGAGGGAAATAAGACATGTAAATAAATAAATGTAAAGTGTTACAAATACTTTGATACAATCGTAAGGCTTATTGTGAAGCACAAAGAAAAGAATGGTTATTTTTACCTTGCAAGGATCAGAAAAGGTTTTATAAAAAAGTAAACCTCAGGCTTCGTTTTTAATAATAAATAGATGTTTTTCTGGGTGCCAGTTAGGGAAAGGGGTACTCTGTTCATTTTACACTTACTGAATGCCTAGTATATGCCAGGCACTGTGCTAGTCCTTCTTAGTGCATACTTAGCACACAGTCTTAACCTGGCTTAGCTTCTGGTGACACGTCGGTATAATCACTTCGAGGATGAGCACAACTACATGCATGTTGCAGGAGCTTGACGTTTTAAGAGAAGGAGAGGGAGAAGATGGGGTTAGGCACTGCATGCCATTCTGCTGTGCTCAGGCTTGGTCTTGTAGGGAAGTTTCTCTGTGTGTGAAGGAAGTGGTGGCCCTTGGACCAGTAGTGTCAGCATTCACTTGGCAACTTGTTTGAAATAAAATCTTGGACCTACCACAAACCTACTGAATCAGAAACTCGGGGCTCCATAGTCAGTGTTTTATGCCTTTGGGGTGATTCTGGACCACACTACAATTTCAGTTTCTTGTTAATTGTGGTAAATACGTAAGCATACCACATTTTATTGCACTTTGCTGACATTGCACTTTTTTTTTCTTTTTGGCAAAATAAAGTTGAGACCCTCTACCAGAAAAATAAAGATTATGACTTGCTGAAGGCTCAGATGATGGTTAGCATTTTTTAGCAATAAAATATTTTTAAATTTAATTGTGTACAGTTTTTAGACATAATGCTATTGCATACTTAATAGACTATATAGTATAGTGTAAACAACATTTATATGTACTGGGAAACCAACAAAATTTGTGTGACTGGCTTTATTGTGATACTGGCTTTATTGCAGAACTAGACATGCAGTATCTCGCAGGTATGCCAGTATAACATTAAAATTGCTATTTTTAAATGTACAATTTAGTGGCATTGCTAACATTTGCAAGACACTACTTATGTAGGTGATGAAAAGCTGTTGAAAGAACTTTTAATTAGATTGCTTTGTTGACAGTCTGAAAGCAAAAAAGACTACTATGTGATAAGAGAGGACAGGATTTTGCAGTAGTTGGGTAATCATAGCTGACGAGGGCCTGCACGAAGGCAGTGGCAGTGGAAATAGAGAGGGAGAGGAAGGACACCTTAGGGAAGGAAGAGGGTTAGGTAAGAGAGGAAGTCAGATCCTTTCGAACATGTTGGGTTTGGGTGCCCATAGGACATCAAGTGGAAATATGGCTTAGAAATATAGATTGGAAGGCATTATCATACAAATGAAATTTAAAATAAAGGAATACACTTTATGCACAAAGTATGTGAGAAGTAGGCTAAGGATAAAACATGGAAAACATAGAAAAGAAATGATTAGACACAAAAGGAGACTATGATATTAGGAAAACCAAGAGAGTTAAGGAGTTTCTCAAAAAACAGAGTGATCAGTGTTGCAGTTGTGTTCAGTAAAAAATTAGCAAGAGTTCACTGGATCTTGTGATGACCTTAGCAAGAGCAATTTTACATAGTGGGTGAGGATCTAAACCATATTGTAATGGGATATTAGGAAGTGGGGGTAGCTAATGTATCCTATTCTTTGAGAAATTCAAATGAGGAAAAACAAAAAAGAAAATTAGATTTCTAGTAATGTAGTAACATTGAATGCTACCCAAATAACTTACTTTCTTTGCCATTAATCAAAATTTTGACTTCCTAAATATTTTTTCCATGCTAATTTTTTTAAAAATTAGGGAACTGTGATTTTGACTTCTATTTTGTGGCTTTACCTTTAGGTGTGCTTTTTTGTGTGGGTGGTCGAGGTGGATCTGGTGACCCTTTTCGCAGTATTGAATGCTATTCTATCAACAAAAACAGTTGGTTCTTTGGACCAGAAATGAATAGTCGAAGGCGACATGTGGGTGTAATCTCTGTGGAAGGTGGGTTCATTATTGTCTTAAATCACATCACATGATCATAAATGCTCTTTTAAACTATTTGAACTTTGACAATTCTTTCTATAAGAAAATTGCTAAATGATAAAATATGTTTTAATATATTTGGGTGGTGAGTATTTACTTGCTTTATGCCCATTGATGCTCAGTGTACAATCTCTTGCATATAGTTGCTTTACAGGAGATGAGTATCCGGGAGAAAGGGGGTTAAAATAAACTATTGTGAATTATATTTGCAAAAGAATCAAACTAAAGAGAAATGTTTATTGAACCCAAATAATAAACACATACCAGCTTTTTTCTATACCCATCTAATTATAATTGAAATTAGATTTTTTTTTTTATACTGGTTATTGAAAACGATTAATTGCAGGAAACCATGGATAAATAGTTAGGAGACTTTTAAAAAATCACTTTTATTCTGATTATAAGCATGTAAATTGTTTTTAGAAAATATGAAAACATTTTAATAAGAATCATCTATAACCCACACACCCCAAAACTGTCACAGTTAACATTTTGATATATAATCTTTCCAATTTTTTGTGTACTTTTATTTCATTTAGAAAAAGTTTGATCAAAATTGTATTGTTTTATATTTTCTTTATGTAACATAAGAGTATTTTTTTTTCATTTTACAAAACATTCTTTAAAAGCATGATTTCATCTACTAAATAATAAAAAGTTGGGAAACCTGAGGGATAGTGTTTGAGCATTTAAATAACTTCATGTGGAACAGCACATTCCAGGCATTTTATTAAGTAGAAGCTCACATTTATTTCCATTTAAGTACAAAAGTGACATTGATCATAATGCTGAACAGAAGAATACTTGTGGAAAATTATTATTTTCTTCTATTTATATGTTGATTATACATGTAAATAACTGTCAGTTTATTTGTAATCAAATGAAAATACTTCTCTGTTTGGCAGGTAAAGTGTATGCCGTGGGTGGACATGATGGAAATGAGCATTTAGGTAGCATGGAGATGTTTGACCCTCTCAATAATAAATGGATGATGAAGGCATCAATGAACACAAAGAGGTAGGTCAGCACAGTTGGTTATCACAACTTGGGTTGGGGACAGGGAGGTTGGGGGAGTTGCTGCTGGCATCTTGATGGGAGAGGCCAAGGATGCTGCTAAAGATCCTGTAAATGCACAGGAAAGTCTCCCACAACACAGATTCTAGCCCCCAAAGCCAGGAGTGCTGAGACAGAGAAGTCCTGCTGTGTGCTCTCCACCCAAATCCCATAAAGTTGACATCTTAAACCAGTGGTCGGCAAACTGCGTCTCACAAGCCACGTGCGGCTCGCGAGCCGCAGTTTGCCGCTCTGTTGACTAATGAATTTGCCGACCACTGGGATAGGGGCTTAATCACAAGGAACAACAACAGCCTGTAATTATTGGAATCGAGAGTCTAGGCCAGTGGTCGGCAAACTCATTAGTCAACAGAGTGGCAAACCGTGGCTCGCGAGCTGCATGTGGCTCGCGAGACGCAGTTTGCCGACCACTGTCTTAAACCATCACAGTGAAGTGATTGAAACCAGGAAATGAACATCAATGCAAAACTGTTCACTAATCTGTAGACCTTATTCAACTTTTGCCGGTTTTTTCACATATTTTTGTGCTTCTAATGGTTTTTCTTTTCTAATTGTATTGGTAAATAGTATAATATATAGTGTGAATAGGAACAGAGATTGGTGTTTTTGCCTTGTTTCTGATCTTAATGGAAATGTCCTGGTGTTTCCCTATTAAGATAATGGCTTTAGGACTAAGCTATATGTATTTTAACATGATAAAAAGAATATCCCACAATTTCTAGTCATTATTTTTAATCATTGAGTATTAATAGTTAAAATCTTCATCTATAGTAAATTGAAATATATGTTGATAAATGGATCACTTTAAAGGGGAGGAAGATTTTTTAGTAACATGACTTAGTAAATGTTGACTAACCCATTCAGAATTTTTTAAATGACTCAAAAACCAAATTTTTAGATATTCTAAAGTGGAAGGATAGCCAATATGTGACAAAATCAAGATTCAGAAATGTAGTAGACCAAACATACTCTAGATATAGAGGCAAACCTTAAAAATATTAAAATTAGAGTTATAGGTAAAACCTGCTTGACGTGTTTTTAAAAAAATCAATTACACCAGTATAACACAGTGGGAAGTCAGGTTTGTGATTTTGTTTCATATGGAAAAAGTACCAGAACCAATCTAAAGGCACAGCTCTTAAAAAAAAAAAAAAAAAAAAAAAAAAAAAAAAAAGAAGAAAGGAAAAAAGCGAATATAATATAGTTTCCTACATTAAGAGAATTGAAGCCTTTGGATCAAGGGCGATTGTAGTTGTACTGTTCTTTATGCTGATTTGTCCACATCTATTGCTGTGGTTTTAAAAAGCAGGCTATGTAATATCAGTTGGGTGGTAGGAATAAAAAATGAGACTCTACAATTTTAATTTAATCATTTTAAATTTATTTTGAGTGGATGTTCTATAGTGTTTTTACCTTGAAAATAATTACGGTATACTAGAGGCCTGGCACATGAAATTTGTGCATGGGTAGGTTCCCCAAGCCTGGCCTGCGATCAGGGCCCATCTTCCCTGGCTGCTGGCAGCTGGCCCCGCCCCCTGCCAGTTGCCCTCTGTGTGTGGGGCAACCACTGGGGCGATCGGGGCCCCGCTTGCTTGCACCCACCTTGGCCTGGCACCACCCACCCCTGGTTCCCTGTTCCCCATATGGCGATCAGAGCAGGGGGAGAAGGGGGACTGAGAGGTTGGCTGGCAGGCCCTGATCAGGCAATTGGGGCCTGTGGGTTGGGGGCAGCTCCTACGTTGAGCATCTGCCCCCTGGTGGTCAGTGCATGTCATAGTAACTGGTCATTCTGCTGACCAGTCGATTTGAATATTGCGTTTTAATATATATAGATAGGGGTGCACAAAAATTGTTGGAAATGTAACTAGAGACTAGTAGGTTAGTAAGAGTTCTGAAAACTGTCACATAAAACATTGTTGAAGGGTTTTGGTCTGGAAACATGAGCACTGAAAAGAATATCTAGATATTTAAAGAGATGTAGGGTGCTTTAGAAGGAAGGAAGGAATATTTATTTATAGATCAATATAATAGTAATGGAGCATACTATATAATACCTCCCAGTGACTGGAATTATGTATGTATATGTCAGAAAAGTAACATATTTTTACAGCTTGAATTGGATTACTTGTTCTTTTTCTTTTTTATTAAATTTAAAATTCAGCAAACAGGGTGAGGATTTTAAAAACAGCTTAACATGGTACATAAACCTAGATACTACAGTAATTCTGCCTCTTTGTTTCAGAGTGAAAATGGGATAAAGGAAAGAAAAAGAGGGCTATTTGAATAAGTATTCAACAGACAAAACCTAACTTCAGACATTATGGCTTGTATGGTTTGTAAACTGTAGCAGCATTTGCTTTTTACCAAAACAAGCAATTTTAAGTTAAATTGCACATGGGATACATTGCCAACTAATTTTCTATTATCTATCAATTTAACATGAAGTGTTTTTAACTGAATATTTTTCATGTATTATAAGTATAAAAGATTAGATGGAACTGTGAAAGAGTTATTTTTAAAAGAGATTTCTAGCCTTTTTTTCTCATGAGGAGAAAGAATCCTAGGGAAGAAAGCTGACCTTAAAATATGCTATTATCTCCCACTTGTCTACAAGTGACATTTTAATACTTTAATAGGGTTTGATTTATGCTACATGCTAACTACAAATAATATTTAAATTGTAGTGCATTAATTAAAATAAGGGAGTTGGCTAGTTTTTAGCCAAAATTGAGTGAAACTTCTCTAGCATAATAGCAGTTGAATTTCTTTAATCTTTTAAAATATGCCCTGAGTACTTTATAATAGCTATCCAACTGTAAAAATAATAGAACTGCAGTTATCTTATCACATTATTTGTTAACAATTTGTATTCCCCCAAATCATGTTTTCAGTGTGCATTTCAAGATTATATTCACATATAAAATATCTGGGGTTTTTTACTTTTCCCCTCTTCTCTTTCGTCTTTCCACTAACATGGACACTGGTATTGGTTTAACCTGTGGTTTTATTGAAACTCCTCATTCTAACAGAGCATCTCTAGATTCAACAAACACCGGTTAAGTGACCATTGTAAGACATACCAACTGCTGAAGATACAGCAGTAAATAAGACAGCCAAAGGCCCCACTTCCATAGAGCTTACACTTTAGAAGGGAAAATACAAATAAAGACATGCTTACAAGGGTAGTAGTAATGTGAGCACAGGGAAAGCAAAGGGTGCTGGAGAGTGGAAAAGATCTTAATGAAGTCCCATTTAACCTAAGATCTGAAGGGATAGAATAATTTAGCCTCGTTAAGTGGTGGTGGGTGGAAAGAGGAAGAATCTTCGAAAATCCAGAGGTGAAGTAGAGCAGAGAGCATAAAAGGCATCAAGTATGGGTGAGAGATCAAAGGGATAGTGTCAAGAAATAAGGCAGAAACAGTCGGCAAAGAAAGGGCCTTTCAGGTTTGCCAAGACTTACTTTATCTAGTGGGTTTTGAAATACACACACCCACACAGGCACGCACGCGCGATTTTCAATAGCAAGGGGACAAGAAAATCACATTTCCCATTTCTAATATCCCCCGCATATGAAATGGAGAAGGAATTTGAGAAGGACCAGAGTGAAAGTGAAAATAGTCTGAGAGGCCAAAACCGGTTTGGCTCAGTGGATAGAGCGTCGGCCTGCGGACTCAAGGGTCCCAGGTTCAATTCTGGTCAAGGGCATGTACCTTGGTTGCGGGCACATCCCCCAGTGGGGGGTGTGCAGGAGGCAGCTGATCGATGTTTCTCTCTCATCGATGTTTCTAACTCTCTATCCCTCTCCCTTCCTCTCTGTAAAAAATCAATAAAATATATTTTTTAAAAAAAAAGAAAGAAAGAAAAGAAAATAGTCTGAGAGACCAAAAGGATTATTGTAATATTTCAGCCAAGAAATAATGTTGACTTGGACTTAAGTAGTAGAAGGTGGAATAGAGGAAAGAAGACATATTTCAGAAGTATACTGTCAACAAGATTTAATGATGAATTAGGCTTGGGAGCTAGAAAGAAAACTAAGGCAGGTTGGTTCCTGGCTTAAGCATGGGTTATGTATAGTGATGTGCTTTTCTGTATTAGGCAAAACAAGACAGTGAACAGAATGAAATTTTTGTTTGTCTTGTGATAGGTCTGTTAGTTTTCAATTTCTGTGCTTCACAGACTTAGCCATGCAAAACAACACTCATTTATTGGCTCACAGTTCCATGGGTCAGATATCCAGCAGATTTGACTGGGTTTTCCACTTGGGGTCTTACGAGGCCAAAATCGAGGTATAGGCGGGGCTAGGTTCTCACCTGGAGGCTCTGGGGGAGAAACTGCGTCCAAGGTCACTTAGTTATTGATAGAATTCTGTTCCTGTGATTGTAGGACTGACTTCCGCATTTTTTCTGGCCGTTGGCCAGGGCTTACTCTCCGCTCCTAGAGACCACTCTCAGGTTTTTTCCAAGTGTTCCCCTCTGTTGTCACACAAGCAGTAGCATGCAGAATTGCCCTCATTCTTTAACTTTCTGACTTGTATTCTGCTCCCCACAGTATTTTATAAGTCATTGCTTTATACTAAAAGAAAAGAGGTTCATATGACAAAATGAATGACTGCATTATTCTTAAGAATTCTTTCCTTCGATACTCTTTTGGTAAACTTAGAGTTAGAAAGTCAGTAGAACAGCTGCTCTCACCAGTAACAATAGCTAATACATAGCACTATATATGGGGCAGTCCCTGTTCTTAGTGCTTGACGTACATTAATTCATACCAGCTGTTTGTACTCCTGTCTCAAATGGGGTACAGATGAAGAAGCAAGGTGGTAGAGATTTATAAGATACACTACTTTATCCAAAGTACATACCAAGTCCGTGACATAATGGTTTTAGAGATTGCTGCAATTGTTTTTAAAGAAGTTTGTGTAATCTTTTTAGTTTTTTAAAATATATTTTTATTGATTTCAGAGAGGAAGGGAGAGGGAGAGAGAGGAACATCAATTATGAGAGAGAATCATCAATCTGCTAGGGGTTCGAGCCCATAACCTAGGCATGTGCCCTGACCAGAAATCGATCCCATGACCTTTTGGTTCATGGGTTGACGCTCAACAGCTGAGCTGCACTGGCCAGGCTATGCAATCTTCTTCTGATCATCATTACTGTGAATTAGTTGTTGTTGTTTTTTTTTAATATATTTTTATTGATTTCAGAGAAGAAGGGAGCGGGAGAGAGAGATAGAAATATCAACAATGAGAGAGAATCATCAACTGGCTGCTTTCTGCACACCCCATACTAGGGATCGAGTCCGCAACCTGGGCATGTGCCCCGACTGGAATCGAACCCTGACCTCCTGGTTCATAGGTCATTGCTCAACCACCGAGCCACACCTGCCAGGCTGCAGATTAGTTTTTAACACGGGCTAAGTCTCTTACTTTCCAAGAAGAGAAATAAATGCCCTACATAAGTAAAGCAATGTGATAAAAAGGATGTAATATAAAAATTGATGTTTTTTAAATGTGATATAATGAAACCCTGCAACAAAATGTGCTCTGCTGATTATAAGAATTTAGAAATGACGTTGACTTCTTACCTCCATAGTAAACCATTTGTCAGTTCCTCAACCTCTCAACACAACTGTGTTTTACTTATTGAATGTTTTGGACTTCATTTATAGTATTTTGTTGGGTTTTAACTTTATTATTTCATATGAGTTTAAAGCAGTGGTCGGCAAACTCATTAGTCAACAGAGCGGCAAACCGCGGCTCACGAGCCTCATGTGGTTTAAAGTAATCCATGTAGGCTATGCATTATAAAACTCCAGAGGGCACTGCTCACATGGACTTGCACGTTTGGCAGCCCATAGCCATCTATTCAGAAGCTTCGATAAATCTAAATATAATTGGGGGTGGAGATGACACATTGAAGTTTAACATGATGAATGACTTGTATTAGCACCATTTTTTTTTATTTGCTACCTGTTTTCTCTAAACAAACCCAGAGGCTAAAATGTGTTTTATTGTCTTTGCAGGCGAGGAATTGCCTTAGCCTCCTTAGGAGGGCCAATTTATGCAATTGGAGGGTTAGATGACAACACTTGCTTCAACTACGTGGAGAGGTATGACATAGAATGTGATCAGTGGAGTACAGTGGCACCAATGATTACTCCCCGTGGAGGAGTTGGCTCTGTGGCTCTAGTGGTAAGTTATATGGCACCTTGCTCATTGGACTGCATTGCATCACATCCCTACCCAAATAAGGAATGATCTGGGATATCCATATCTCCAGTATGCACATATTGATTATACACCATATTATTTCATGAAATGCTGCTTTCTTTCAAGATTCTGATTTACCATTAGGATAATGTATAAGTCAGTTAAAAAACTAATGTGACATGTTTTTTATTTTCTCTTTACTTAGAACCATGTTTATGCAGTAGGTGGCAATGATGGAGTAGCCTCTCTATCTAGTGTGGAGAGGTATGATCCACATCTGGATAAGTGGATAGAACTTAAAGAGATGGGTCAACGAAGAGCAGGCAATGGAGTTAGTGATCTCCATGGTTGTTTATACGTTGTTGGTGAGTGGATAGTATTTCTCTGATCTAATTTATTACAAGATATACAATAATCTTACATATATATGTATATATATATATAAATACATATGTGTGTGTGTGTGTGTGTGTGTGTGTGTGTATAAAAGCATAATAGCAAATCAACCGGACAGTGGAACGAACAGTCGCTATGACGTGCACTGACCACCAGGGGGCAGATGCTCAACACAGGAGCTGCCCCCAGCCCGCAGGCCCCGATCGCCCAGTGGGGGCCTGCTGGCCAACCTCTCAGTCCCTCCCCCTGGCTGGCAGGCTCCGATCGCCCAGTGGGAAATGGGGGACCGGGGGTGGGTAGCGGTGGATGCCGGCGGCGCCAGGCCAAGGCGAGTGCAAGTGAGCAGGGCCCCGATCACCCTGCCGGTCGGCCCACACACGCAGGGCGACCAGCGTCAGCGGTGGAGGGCGGGGCCGGCTGCCAGCAGCCGGGGAAGATGGGCCCTGATCACAGGCCAGGCCTTGGGACCCTACCCATGCACAAATTTCATATAGTATAGCCTCTAGAGTGCGTGTGTGTGTGTGTGTGTGTGTGTGTGTGTGTGTGTGTGTGTAAGGCTAATATGCCAAGTGTCCCCTCGGGAGTTTGACCAGGAGACTGGGAGTTTGATCGCTTGCTATGATGTGTGCTGACCACCCACCAGGGGGTGGTGTGGAATGAAGGAAGGCCCTGGCCGGCAGCCGGAAGGCCCCAATTGGCCCTGATTGCTGGCCAGGCCTACCCATGCACGAATTTCATGAACCTGGCATCTAGTAGTGTTATAAAACAACATAACACAAATTATTTGCATTTAGGTTCAAGTGGAATCAGTCCTAAGGTTTACTCTTGAATTCTTAGGGTTCACATTCCTGCTTTTTTGTTTACATCTTCCTCATTCATGTTTAAAACTTCTAGCTCCATATTTTTACTAGGAGTAGCAAGTATATCTTAAAGGGGTTACATTTAAATAAGATATATATTTTTTCATTTAATGACACAAATTGAATGAAAGTGCTTTACAAAAATCTTTAAAGATCTAAGACATGTTTTCTCATCCCAAGGGAATTATGGTGACTACTTTAAGCAAACCAATGTGTATTTCATATGCAAAATAGGTATTGGCATCTTTTTATTGCTTTTTGACTTACTGAATTGTAGAGTTGGAAGGAACCATAGGACAGTGCTTTCTCAAACTTTAATATGCATGTGAATAGTATGGAGATATTGTTAAACTGCAAAGGAGGGGCCCAGATTCTGTATTTTTAACAGTTCCCAAGTGATAACTATGCTACTTCTGGTCTGCTCCCTTCCAATACTAAGGTTTTAAAGGACCAAGAGATGGGAGTAATAATGCCTATCTTTTACAATTGTTTTAAGAATTAGAGGCAATATATGTTAAACATCTCAAACTGCATCTGGTACTTTGTAGTTACCCAATAAATAGGTGGCTATATTAGACCCAGTAATCCCTTCCTTTACAAAGGAAGAAAAGAGTTCAGAGAGCTAGTCACTGCCTGTGGCATTGCATCCTCTTTCCCTCTGCTTTGAAATTTTTCTTTTTTTTTTAAAAAAAAGAATATTTTGATTGATTTCAGAGAGGAAGGAAGAGGGAGAGAGAGGCAGAAATATCAATGATGAGAGCAAATAATTGATCTGCTGCCTCCTGCAGGCCCCCCTACTGGGGATGGAGCCCGCAACCCAGGCATGTGTCCTCACTAGGAATCAAACCCAGGACCTCTTGGCCCAAGGGTCAATGCTCAATCCACTGTGGTACACCAGCCGGGTGAGACACGTTTATTTTTAAAGGAAAGAGCACTGTTAAAATAACAGTTTTTGTCTAACCCTCAGGAACATTGTAAGTAATATTGTCAGAATGATGTGTAGCAAACATGTCAAACTCAGAAGCTAACATGGGCCAAATAAATGAGGCATGCGGCCTGCAAGTTTGACATGCTTGACCTAGAGTATGTAGCATAAAGATACAGTTTTTGGCAAAAACTGGTAAGAATTCAGTCATAGTTTACCATCTCTAATTACTATGGCAATTATGGTATTAAGGGAAGTAGTTGGAAAACTTTAACTTATATCTAAATGAGTCAAATGACTTAGTATAGTTTATTCTCTTCTCAAGCCCTGTTACTATTCAAAATATAAGGCACACATGTACACACAGAGGGGAATCCTGGTGCTGCCTTAGGAAGCTAAGGGAAAATTATATAAATGTCTGTATTTTTTTTTGGGGGGGGGGGCATTGGGGTTGGGTTTTTTTTGCTTTTATGTTATCTGCTTAGATACAGGAACTCTCGTTTTTCCTACTTTAAGATTTTTAATCCTAGTATTAAGGTAAAATATTATTTCATTTATCATGAATTCTAGAAAGTATGTCTAACAGAAGTTGGGAGCGGTAATAGGTTTTGAGATGAATTTTTTCTGATTTTCTCCATTTTCTAAAATGTTTTTAAAAGATTTGGTTTGTAGAAGCTATTGAATGAAGACTTAGCAGTAAATTTCTATGAAATGTAATGCTTTTACTTTTCTTTCTTTATATAGGTGGTTTTGATGATAATTCTCCTCTGAGTTCGGTTGAGCGGTATGACCCTCGAAGCAACAAGTGGGATTATGTAGCAGCACTTACCACTCCCAGGGGTGGAGTGGGGATCGCAACAGTGATGGGCAAAATCTTTGCAGTTGGTGGTCATAATGGCAATGCATACTTAAATACAGTAGAAGCATTTGATCCAGTGCTGAATAGGTAACTTTGTTTTCTCTACACTTTAATGGGATCTTCTAGTAACTGATTACTTCATGGTGCTAAAATGCTGCGAGATGGGGTTAATATAAAACATTTGGGATATCTTGTCTTCCTTAGGAAGCTTGGTGTCTTCCAAAACCAGTCCCATAATAGGCAGTTTTGAATAAAGTAAATCATGCTTTGTTCTAAGATAACATTCTTTTGCCATAGCCGGTTTGGCTCAGTGCATAGAGCGTTGGCCTGCGGACTAAAGGATCCCGGGTTGGATTCTGGTCAAGGGCACATGCCCAGGTTGAGGGCTTGATCGCCAGGGGTGGGCGGGGGGGCATGCAGGAGGCAGCCAGTCAATGATTCTCTCTCATCATTGATGTTTTTATCTCTCCCTCTTTCTTCCTCTCTGAAATCAATACAAATATATTTTTAAAAAATAACATTCTTTTTCCTCTCATTTCAGGTGGGAACTTGTTGGATCTGTGTCTCATTGCAGAGCTGGAGCAGGTGTAGCTGTGTGTGCCTGTTTAACTAGCCAAATTCGAGATGTAGGTCATGGATCCAACAATGTGGTTGACTGCATGTGATCTGAGTCCCAGCCATCAACAATTTCATCATATCTGATAGTCAGGAAAAATGACCAGGATTCTGTATGACCCCCTTTGAACAGTTTTAACTACTACTAGAGTCTTGCAGAAATGTAAACTGTTGTATTGTGACAAAGTGCAACTTTTGGAATAGTAGCTAAAGAATTATTAGTAATAAAGTTAAATTTGATACTTCCCACTTTAGCAAATAATTGAGTAGGGAAGAAAGACATTCTAACCTGAAACCATACCTTCTCTGAAAAATGTTTAAAGTAGTGCCAAACGTTGAAATCCCTATTTAAAAAAGTGTGGACAAATCAAAATGTAAGAGTCACTTACTGAGTTTTTTGTTTTGTTTCTTTGCCTAAAGGTATTAACCTTAGGCAGTGGGCTTTTCCTAGAGGGGAGATTAGACTCTGTTCATCAACACCAGGACATCAGGACACGGAAGAGACCTTCTTTTGAAGAGCAGTTCTACTTGGTGCTGATGAATTTATGCCTTGCTTTTTTCTGGGTGTTGATTTCTCAATTTTTTTGAATATTTACAGAAGTAGAAACAAATGTTTGATCTCTCTGCATGCCACTTGGCTCAAAGCTTATAGGAGTATTGTAAGATCTTAATTTCACTTTGAGTTGTTAGGACACCAAAGACCTAGCTGAACTGATTCCATCTGAACAAATGTACACTTTTATTTTTTCATCTCATACAAAAAAATTTTCTTCATAATAAGCAAAAATTGAACCAGAGTACATACTAGAGGAAGGCTTTCGAGTTGATGTTATTCTAGTGCCCAGTCAATATACCTTAAGAGAGCCTGAGAATATGTTCAACACTCTTTTTTGATTTAATTATTTGATTTTGAACTTTCTATTTTGCTATTTGCCACCATCCTGGTGTTTGTAACTGTACAGAATCTGGATTAATTTATTATCAGAAAATGAATGCATTTTTACATGTATCCTATTATAGACTGTAGTTTACTGATTAGTTCAAGTCCATCATTACCAATAAAAGATATTGTTGGTAAAAACAGAGAAAGATTGAAACTACATTTTTTCTGTTTTATTTAATCCCCTTTGGTATATTTATTTAATTGGAAATATTTCTGTACATTAATTTGAAGCCAGGATATTCTTACACCTACTAATTAACAGGTCTTCATGGTTTAAACCAGAATTGTAAAATGGCCTATTCATTATATGTATATATTTGTATAAATATTTATGAGGAATATTTTTTATTTGAATGCCATTTGGTACATCTCTTCTAGGCTCTCCTAAAGTCATGCCTTAGAATTCAGTATAATTCACTGCTGATCAGTCATCTGGTTCACAAGGAAGCAGGGCAGTAAGAACCCTAACCCCATCTAGCCAGCCCTGAAGTTCATTGCCTAGTAGCTCTGGTGGTCCTCATTAAATGGCATCCTGGCCCTAGCTGGTTAGAATGTCCGCCTGCGGACCGAAGGGTCACGGGTTCAATTCCTGGTTAAGGGCACATACCTGGGTTGTGGGTTTGCTCCCAGCCCTGGTTGATGTGTCTCTCCTCACATTGATGCTTCTCTCTCTCTCTCTTTACCCTCTCCCCACCCCCATCCTTTTCACTCTCTCTGAAAAATCAGTGGAAAAAATACCTTTGGGTGAAGATTTTTTTAAAAAATGGCAACCTGGGCTTGTCAGTGCAGTAGAAAAAGCCACATTACAAAGCCATTGCCTGTTGGGTATAATGGACGCCCGCCCCCCGCCCCAACCTCATAAAAAGAAAAAATTGTAAGAAGGCGCAGGCTAGCAGAAAAAGTCTTTCATGAAGCAGATTTAAAAGTTCCCAAATTATTGTTTTTTTCTATCAGCCTATGGGCAAGTTCACATGTCATTGCTGGATCTGAACCAGTGTTCTCTTATATAACTATAACCATATTTTAGTCAGTCCCCCAAATGCTGAACTCTACAGCACTTACTATCTCAAAACCTGACTTCCACGGCATTTCTCATTTAATGGCATTCTTGTAGTTCTTGTAGTTGGTTTTGCGAATTGTCTAGCCATGGTTACTGATATGTTGGTTTTGTTTATTTTGTGAAGGGGATTTGATCTTATTTCTAAGATTATTTAAAATGTTTTTTCTTGAACCAGTCTACCTTTGTTATGTGTGTAGAGAATAAGGAACACAAAGATGTTACATTTCCAATTCTGTTTTTTATTAAACAGTAGTCACCTAACATACTAGGTTGGTACCCCAGCTAGCCATAAAATTGAACTACTCATGAGATAAGTCAGGTGAAGTGCAGGGACATGTGGCTGACGGTTCCATTGTGTGTGGCAGTCAGCATGGCCTTGAAGGACCTAACCATTGTACGAAAAGATAAATAGTGGAATCAACATGCACAGTCTCTATTAAACACACATTCTTTGAGATATGAAGTGAGGATCAGGCTGAAGGAATCATGCAGTTGAAAGATGATTATATTCATAGGGATAAAGAGACGAAAGATTCGAAGGTGACTCCTTAATTATGAGGCCTGTTACTTTAACCTCCGACGTTAATAGCGCCTTCCAAAAAGTGATATAAAATAGAGCTAAATTTTGAAATTGTAAATGGAAAAAGTGAAAATTTGCATATTATATCTTCAAGATATGTTTCTAGTCATTAAAACCACTGCTTTACTATATTGCACTGCCACTTTAAGAAAAAATTACTTGATATTGTTTTTGACTAAATTCACTATATACTGTGTAACTAATTGATTATTTTTTAAATGTTTGAAATAATTTTGTATTCCCTCTAAGGAGTATTATTCATTGTTTTAATTCCCAAATGTACTTTGAACTTAAAATGCTATTAAATGCCTAGTAAAGAGATGATTGAAGCTGCTTAAACTACTCTTACAAATGGTAAATGTGAAAATTTTTTTGCTCTTTTGTTTGCTATTTGTTATATGGTATAGGATGCATTTAGAATCTAATTCATGTATTATCAGTTAATGTTTTCTGTGGTTTCTCATATCAGACTTTTAAAGAATTATTATTGGCATGTCATTGGCTCTGTCTCTTTTTCCCCTTTATGTGGAGTTGTAAGTGGCAATAAAACTTATAAGCCCTGGCCAGTGTTGCTCAGTGGTAAGAGCATTGGCCCACATACACAAGGGACTTGGGTTCGATTTCCGGTCAAGGGCCCATACTTGGGTTTCAGGTTCAATCCTCGGCCCCAGTCAGGGAGAATGCAAGAGACAACCAATTGGTATGTCTCTCACATTGATATTTCTCTCTCTGTCTCTCTCTGTCTCTTTCTCTCTTTCTCCACCCTCCCTCCCTTCCATTCTCTCTAAAAATCAATAGAAAAAAATATCCTTGGGTGAGGATTAACAGAAAAAAAACTTCAATTTAGTATTTTCTTAAAACTGTATAAAAATTTGTGCAAATCAACATGCAAATACTCCAGAGCAAATCAAAATAATAAATTACCATGTACTGGTATCTATAAAGTAGTGAAATAAAACAGTTGGGGTCATATCAGTGCTATTTATGGATTAAATATATTGCATGTATCTATTATGAATATAACTTTCTATAAGGTCGATATAACTTTGCTTCTCATTGTTTGATTCCTTTTATAGAATCTTATAAAAAAAAACTAGAGGCCCGGTGCACAAAATTTGTGCACAGGAGGTTGGGGGTCCCTCAGCCCAGCCTGCGCCCCCTTGGGAGCTGCCCACCTGCCTGCTTAGGCCCAATCCCCCTGAGCCTAAGCCGGCAGTCAGACATCCCTCTCACAGTCCGGGGCTCTTGCATCCTGGGACCCCTCGCTCCTTACTGCCTTCCTGCAGTGGAGGTGGGAGAGGCTCCCGCCACTGCTGCTGCACTCGTCAGCTGTGAGCCTGGCTTCTGGCTGAACAATGCTCCCCCTGTGGTAGTGCACTGACCACCAGGGGGCAGCTCCTGTGTTGAGTGTCTGCCCCCTGGTGGTCAGTGCGTGTCATAGTGACCGGTCGTTCCTCCGGTCGTTCTGCTATCCAGGCAATTTGCATATTAGGGTTTTATTATATAAGATGGTGTAATTATTCTCCATCTCTCAAATACAAATTGATTTAGTAGGTTGGCTGTAATATTTTTCTCATAAAAAGGACCTCTCTGTTTAACTGAAAATACAAAGATTTTTGTTACCCTTACAAAAGTTAAAGGTAACTGATTTAAGTGATTTCACTAACCCTAGTGACTGATTAAGCAATTCCCTCTCCAGTTGCAGACTTGTACTATATAGAAATGAGATTCTTTATGTATTAAGATAACACTGCCCCTCTTGACTAGTAACCTTGTGAAGCTATAATTTTGTTGCTTTGTTTTGTTTTTTAGCTATGTGCTATTTCTAAAAACTTTTCTGAAACTCCTCTTTGAAAAAATAGCCTGAAGAGTCCATTCGTAAGTCATCTAAGAGAACTGGTCTCATGCTAGTCCTATGTTAATTTTGAGCAGGGTTTTAACTTGATTATTGCTGTGTGTACTTTATTTATCAGACCTGATTCAAAATATTTTATGCTTATCACAGGTGAAATCTATCCTCAAAGAATGTTTTCCTCCCCTGGAGAAAAATTTTTTTCAAAAGTAAACAGTTTTAGTGGAAGATTACTAAAATTACCCTGAGCAATAGAAACTTCAAAGAAGGAAGTATATAGCTTCTTTGAGGGGAAACCTTATATGAATGTAAAAATTCTGGTGGTTTTTGTTGCTGTTTTAACAAATCACTGTACCATTATCTTAATGGTTGAGCCTAAATTCAGTCTACCTGAACAAACTCTTTAGAATATAAGGGATTTCTAAAAATAAAAGAAGAATATAAGAGATTTCTTACATTTAAATAAGTCATGCGAAGTATTAATAAGTATAATTTTTGTAGTCTGTACCAGTCACTTTATTATAATGTTTTAAATATTATAATGTTAATTTCACAATTCTGCATTTTACAGTTAAAAAATAGATTCAAAGGTGTTGAGTAGTTAAAAATTCACAACTAATCAGTAGTTAACTAATCAGTTTATGGCTGAAAATATGTTTTTAGTGATTTTTAGAGAGAGGGGAAGGGAGAGGGATAGAAAGATAGAAACATTGATGAGAGAGATTCAGCTGTCTCCTGGATCGAGCGCACAACCCAGGTATGTGCCCTGACCAGGAATTGAACCGGTGACCTCTTGGTTCCTAGGTTGATGCTCAACTGCTAAGCCATACCAGCCGAGCACCAACTACCCCTTTTTCCACAAGTATACACTGTATGGCCAAATTATTATGATCTCTGAACACATAATAATCTGGTCACTCAGTGTGTATGTGTGTGTGTGTGTATCCTATCTAATAAAAGAGTAATATGCAGATTGACCATCACTCCAACACACAAGATGGCTGCCCCCATGTGGTCAAAGATCCTGCCCCCATGTGGACACAAGATGGCCGTCACAAGATGGCCAGCAGGGGAGGGCAGTTGGGAGGGACCAGGCCTGCAAGGGAGGGCAGTTGGGGGTGATCAGGCCTACAGGGGACGGCAGTTGGGACAGACCAGGCCTGCAAGGGAAGCAGTTGGGGGCGATCAAGCCTGCAGAGGAGGGCAGTTAGGGGAGACCAGGCCAGCAGAGGAGGGAAGTTGGGGGTGACCGGGCCTGCAGGGAAGGGCAGTTAGGGGTGACCAGGCCTTCAGGGGAGGGCAGTTAGAGGTGACCAGGCCTGCAGGGGAGGGCAGTTAGGGTCAATCAGGCTGGCAGGGGAGCAGTTAGGCATCAATCAGGCTGGCAGGGGAATGGTTAGGGGGTGATCAGGCTGGCAGGCAGAAGCGGTTAGGGGCAATGAGGAAGGCAAGCAGGCGAGCAGTTGGTCACCAGCAGTCCTGGATTGTGAGAGGGATGTCCGACTGCCCGTTTAGGCCCGATCCTACCGGGATTGGGCCTAAACGGGCAGTCGGACACCCCTCAAGGGGTCCCAGATTGGAGAGGGTGCAGGCTGGGCTGAGGGACACACACCCCCATGCCCAAATTTTGTGCACCAGGCTTCTAATATATATATTAGAAGCCCGGTGTATGAATTTGTGCATGGGTGGGGTCCGGCCAGCCTGGCCAGGGGGAGGGGACATGGGCAGTTGGCCAGCCTGACTGCTGGTCGAACTCCTGGTCAAGGAGACAATTTGCATATTAGCCTTTTATTATATAGGATATACACTGAGTGGCCAGATTATTATGCATTCAGAGATCATAATAATCTGGCCACTCAGTGTATATATACATTTAAGAGAAGATGACTTTTTCACAGTTTCTTCTTAGGGTATAAAAGTATTTCTGGTCACTGTATTTCTTCTTTTTTTTTTTTTGGTCACTTTTATTTTATTGAGATGTTATTGATATATAACATTATATTAGTTTCAGGTGTACACGTAATGTTCCAATATATGTGTACATTGTGAAGTGATCACAGCAATAAGTCTAGTTAAACATCCATCACCACCCATAGCAACTTTCAAACATATAACGTATTATTAACTGTAGTCTCAATGCTGTACATTTTACTTCTTTCACCCATTTCACCCACTCCCTACATCTGCCTCTGGGAGCCACTGTCACTGTCTTTCTATATGTAGTATTTGGTACATATATAAAAATATATGCAACATGGAAGTTATCAAGTATACTAAAAAAAAAAAAAAAAAACCCACAACCTATATACCCACTCCCTAAGTAAGAATTAGAACATTTCTTTTAGGATTGACACTACATTAAGTGTTCCTTCTCAATTCCAATTCCCAGCCTACCCTTCTCCCTGAGAGGTAAGTATCCCGAATCAATCATTCCTTTGCATTTTTCCTTTTGTTTTTGTACATATATCCCTAAGTAGCCTATTGTTTACTTTTGTTGGTGAGCTTTTTAAAACAGTATACCGCCCTGGCTGTTTTGGCTCAGTGGATAGAGCGTCGGCCTACGGACTGAGGGGTCCCGGGTTCGATTCCGGTCAAGGGCACATGCTGGGGTTGCGGGCTCGATCCCCAGTGGGGGACGTGCAAGAGGCAGCCAATCAATGATTCCCTGTCATCATTGATGTTTCTATTGCTCTCTCCCTCTCCCTTCCTCTCTGAAATCAATAAAAATATTTTTAAAAAATAGTATACCGTTATATAGTCTTATGTAACTTGATCTTTTTATTCAACAGATTGATTTTTGTAACCCCCCAACTGTATTAGTCTCTCTTTATTCTTTGGAAATCTCTCCCAGTTAACTATTTCCATTTGTAGGTGATGAAAAGTCTAAGGAATCCACTTCGAAGTTGGCTCTGCTGGGAACATGGTCATTTCCTTCACCTCAACTCAGAATTCAGACTTTTGGTCCTTGTTTTTTTATATTCCAGTCCCAGAAGTAGTTTTCACTGTAGAAGTTATCTGAAGACAGTCTTATGCTTTATTGTAGTGGTGTGTAACCAGGCTCGAGTTTCTCCAGGACACTATACAGGATGCATTTAAATAATGTATTAAACTGAGAGGCATTCTCTCAAATAAGTTCAGATGATTTTATTTTTAGACAACCTACATGGCATCTTTTTCCTTAGAAACAATGCCTCCACTCTAACTCCAGGTAAAAATAAATGAAGAGCTCCAGACCCCATCCGTCCCATTTGCCGTGTCCTGGTGTGTGTGTGAAAAGCATGAGAGGCTTTGCTCTTGCTGTCTCCGTTCTTCACGTTTCGCCTTGTTTGATTTCGTGTCATCTTTGATGTGCTTCCTGTTGGCTTCTTCGGTGAAGCTGGTTTCCTGCAAATGATGGTTCATGACACTGTCAACACCAGTGATGACTGTGCTTTCGTTACCTTCACCCTTGGGGCCTTCAGTGGAGGCATTTCCACAATGACACCATCCATGTTACCCTCTGTCCTACTGACCATCTTCTCCTCCACCTCCAGGCACAGCTTACCTCTGATGACCCAGATCCGATAGATAAGGAAGAACATCTCTTTTGACTGATGAGGTCCTGGTAGATGATCTTGATGGTGGCTGGGAGGAGATGAGGGCGATGCTAGTGTAGGTGGCACTCGGGAAAGCTGCAATTTATGTACTAACTCAAAACATTCATAGTACTAACTCAAAACATTCATATTTCATATGTGCAAGAGTTTTTTTTTAGAGTATATACCTAGAAGTAGAGTTGGTTTATGTGCCTGGTCAGCTTTATGTCAGTTTTATAAGTAATGCAAAGATTTTCCAAAATGGTCTGCCAGTTTACAATATGATTTATCATTTACTTGCTATTGTAAGTCCTAATTCTTGCCAATCTGGTAGGTATAAAGTGATATTTTAGTGTGATTTTTAACTTGTTTTTTCCTTAGTGGTTGAATATATTTCCATGATTATTACTCCTGTTTCTTCTGTGAAATACTTCTTGATGTCTTTTGTCCATTTTTCTGGGTTTTTTTTTTTTTCTATTTTTTTTGTATATACTTGAGTTCATCATTATAGTATACTAATATTTCCATTTATTTTTATTGCATATATCTTTGTCCAGTTTGTGGCTTGTGGATTATCTTTTTTTTTTTTTTGTAAGAAAAGTTAATTTTAACATTCTGTTGCAACCTTTTATGGCTAGGGTTCAGGATCTGAAGAAGGGCTGCACACAAATGAAAACACTAGACAAGAAATATGAATTTAGAAGGCATGGAGGGCCAGGCGGAAACTTCTCTCTAGAGGAGAAGCTCCCTGAAATCCTGGACCTGTCAGCTTTTATTCACTTGAACACACATTTGCCCTTAGGAATGCATACAGGCATATCAAAGGTAAAGTTTGGTAAACAGTAAAAGGATTATCAGGTTAGGGAATTGCCTTCAGCCATTGAGCCCACAGCAGGGCAATATTATGCTGATTTTCAGCCCTGCTGAATATCAAAGTCCATTGGCCTTCCAATGGGTCTTTTTGCATTTATGCTAACTACTGTTGGTTTTAGCCTCCAGCAATATTCAAATGTAATTTTTTTTTGTCTTAAGAAATTTCTTACCATCTCTTCTAAAAGTCAGAAAGTCATAAATAGAACCTGTGCTCCAGCAATTCTTATCTCAGTGTATACTCAATAGCAATGCATGCTCCTGTGTACCAATCATAGTACTAACTCAAATTTCTCTCAATATAAAAAATTGCTAAATACATAGTGGTATGGTCATACAATGGAATACTATGCAACCAGGAACATGAAGTATTGCTACACAAAATATGGAGGAACCTCACACATGTAATATTGAGCAAAATAACCCAGAAATACGAGTAGTACCTTATGGGTAAATCAATTTATACAAAGTTTATAAAACAGACAAAACTAATCCAATATACTAGAACATTTTGGAGATGGCTAACTTTGGGGAGCAGAGTAAGGACTGGTTAAGAATCAGTAAGAGTCCTTTTGCTGGAAGCAGGTAACATTTTTTTCTTCAATGGGTGGTGGTTATACAGGTGTGCTTATTTTGTGATATCTCAATGAGCTGTATGTTATTCAATAAAACATGGAGACACAAAAAAAGTCAGGAAGTCATATAAGTCTTTAGTCCACCTGGAATTTATTGGTGTAAGTGCGAGGTAGGAAAAATATAATTTAACTATATAGATAAATCAATTTTATTCCTACTATTTAGCGACTAATTCATCCTTTCCTCAGGGACTTACCTAGATAGCCAATTTCCACATAAGTAAACATCTATTTGGGGACTTTCTGTTCTGTTCCATTGGTCAATTTGTCTAACAAAGGGGTAATTAATTGCTATAACTGGATTACAGGTCTTGAAACCTGGAAGAGCAAGTCTTCCCTCCTTATTTTTCTTAAGGAGTGGTCTTGATTTTTTGCTCTTTCTTTAAATATTAAATTAGCTTATCAAGTTCTTTGGGGAAAGAGTAACTTCAGGAGATTAAAAACAAAATACACACAAAATAGAATCACACTTAACATACAGATTATCTTGAGGGACAACTATGCAATAGTGAATCTTATGAGGTTTTGCTACTCTTAATCAGGGCAAGGACATTTCCTTCTGTTTTTAGTTTGCTAGGCTTTTGTTATAGGGGTTGAATTTTATAAAATGCTTTTTTTCATCTTGAGGTAAACATGGTTTTTCTACTTTGATCTGATAATATGGTGAATTACATTTACATCTGAAAATGTCATTGTGTTACTGTCATTCTTTTTTATATTTTAAATTTTTTCAGCTTTATGAAAGTACTAGGGGCCTGGTGCATGAAATTCGTGCATGGGGGGGGGGTCCCTCAGCCCGGCCTGCACCCTTTCCAATCCAGGACTGCTGGCTTCTAACCACTCACCTACCTGCCTGCCTGATCACCCCTAACTCCTCTGCCTGCCTGCCTGATGGCCTTTAACCGCCCTCCCCTGCTGGCCTGATCGCCCCTAACCACCCTCCCCTGCCAGCCTGATTGCCCCTAACTGCTCCCCTGCTGGCCTGATCGCTCCTAACTACCTCTGCCTTGGCCCCACCACCGTGGCTTAGTCCAGAAGGAGGACCAGATGACTGGAAGATATCCGGTTGACCCGGTCTAATTAGTATATTACCCTTTTATTATAGATAATTGACAAAATTGTATATGCTTAAAGTGTACGACGTGATGATTTGACATGAATACTTTGTGAACTGATTATTATAATCAAGTTAATTAACTCATCTATCATTTCATAATTATCTTCATGTGCAGGATAAGAATGCTTTTAATGTTTACTCAGCATATTTTGAGACCACAGCACTTACTGTTATTCTTGATAATTTTACTTGATAGTTTAACTAGTTCTAGTTAGTTTTCTCTCAATATTCTGAAATTATTCCATTGCCACCGTTTCCTTTGTATTTGAAGTCAGCTGCTATCTCTGGGATGATTTCCTTTTTCTCTTTGCTGCTTTTATCTTTTTGCCTGTTCTGATCTGTGGTTTCACTGTAAGGCCATCTAGACGTGTCTTTGTATTTATCCTGCTAGTATACATTGTACTTCTTATATTGGTAATGTTTTCTGCTCTGAAATTTTCTGCCATGGACTCTTTGAATATTACCTTTGTTCTCTTTTTCTGGGACTTGATCTTGCTATTTACTAAATTTTACTTCATTTATGTGTAATCTGCTGTTAAATCATTGAAATTTTCATTTCCATTACTATGTTTTTCATTTCCAAAAGTCCTATTTCATTTTCTTTTCGATAAGGTTGGTCATTTGATTCTTATTCTTAATTCTTTTTGTTTGTGTCTCCTTCATTCTTTGGGCATATTCATTATACTTTATATCCTGTGGCTAATAAATCTAGTATATTGTCTGAGAATGTAAATCTGTGTACTGCCGCTGAATGTTTTCCCTGAGTTTGGTGATTTTATTTTGTGAACTCATACTTAGTTGAACCTGAGGGAACCCAGAGGTTCTAAGTTGGGCATGTTCCCTGTGAGAGGTTTTGCATGCACTTCTGCAGGCCGGCAACTGCCCCTGGGACGTTTCAGCTCTCTTCTGGCCTCATTCAGGTGCTCAGGTTTGACTCCTCGCCTTCAGTGCGGGTCCATGCTGATCACGGCGTTATCCTCAGAGCAACTGTTTACCTACCTCTCCTGCTCAGGTTCCAGCTTACATGTAATTGGCCTTGGAGGTATCCTTGTTTTCCTGAGAATTCAATAAAGTGTTTAAAAAATGTCTTATCGTTTATCCAAGAACTAATAGTAATTAATAGGACAGCCCTTCATATTATCTAGTCTTTCATAAGCCCAAGAGCAGAACATTGCTACTACCATCGATCCAAAAGGGAGGGCAGTTTTATCTTAACACTCACCTCCCTTTCTCGTATGTACCAAAAGACCCCCTCTGTGAACTTTGAGTATCCTAGTGTTACAGAAAACCGGAATAATCAAACGATGCCGGAGAGTTTGGAGTCACACTTTATTCACCGGTGGGCTTAGAGAAAATGAATTCAAAGTCTAAGCAAGGCTACAGCAGAACTTCCCTTTTTATTAAAGAGCCAGCCCTATGTGCGCTTAGTGGTTATCTCGCTGCTGGCCTTGAAAACAACACAGTTCTATCCAATTAAAAATGCACCTGGCATGGCATTGAGAGTGTGGGCATATCTAGTCTCTGGCCTACCAGGTCAGACAGCTAAGTTTATCTTCCTCATTATTCAAGCAGGCTAGAAAGCAAAGTTATTTTTTTAGAATAAGAGTCCGTCTAAAAAAACAGCAGAGAATTCCAAACAGTAGTTTTACAAAATAGGGGTTAGCCTTCTCACTAGTAGACCTTAGCAGAATGGCCCCAGATATTTCTCATACCTGAAACTTTGAGTAAATTTAGGAGTTTATAAAAGGATAATTCATGAAATGTAAGATTGCTTGGAATAGATGTGTCAATCACTCCTACTCTCGATGTCTCAAGTATCAGTTATTTTATACACAAAGTCCTTAGCACATTGATGTGTTATTAATCCCTTCATAAATATGACGCCCATGTACCGATGTAGGTTCAGAAAAGAATTGCTTGCTTGAAACTTTGCAACCGTTCTCTAAAAAAAAAAAAAAAAAAAAAAAAAAAAAAAGTTTCTGTTTTGGCCTCCGGCCAAAAGTAATAACATTTTTACCTGACCATAAATTCCCCGATTTCCCCCTAGTTGGCAAACAATGATCCTTTTTCCTGCCTGGAAACCAGAGCTCGGCCTGAAGGACACAGGGGCTATTTGTGTTACGTTCTAACACAGGGCTGCAGTTTTCCTTCTCTTTGTTTCACTTCACTTCTCAGTACTTCCCATGCAGTTCTAGCTTGGTGTGCTCATTTGGAAGGCATCTTTACTTTGAGGTATAATTTATATGACATCACTCACTGTGTTTACAGTTCATGATTCAGTAAACTTACGGAGTTGTGCCAACACCATGATAATCCAGATTTTGGACTTTTTCATCCTCCCTTCAGCCTTCTCAGGAGCCCTTCTAGTCAGTCTCCACTTCACCCCTCCCTGCAGCCATCAATGTGCTTTCTTCCTATAAACGTGCCTTTTCTGGGTATTTCATAAGTGAAATCATACTCTCTATCTTTTGCATTGGCTGCTTTCACTTAGCATCATGTTTTGAGGTTCATTTTCATCTATACTGTAGTATTTTTATTGCCGAATAGTATTCCAGTGCATGCATAAACCACATTCTGTTTATCCATTCACCAGGTGGTCACTTGGATTGTGCCCAGTTTGGGGCTGTTATGCTGCCATGAATGTTCATGAACATGTCTCAATGTGAACATGCTTTCATTTATCTTGGGTAGGTTCGTACAAGTGGGGTTGCTGGGTTGTAACAGACTTTTAAAGAAAATACCAAAGTTATCCACAAGTGGCTATGTATATTATATTCCTATCGGTACACTAGGAGGTTTCTGGTTTCTCTTCATTCCTTTCTCCTGGGTGTGAAGAGAGAGCTTACTGTCGTTAAAGCATTGCATTTCCTGCAGTCTTTTTGAAGGAACGGTTGCTCTCTAGTGGTGCATTCCGCACATTACATTGGAATAAGGGCACTAATGAGAAGCCTAAAGCTAAAACTTGTTAACATTTACATTCCTTTCCCGTTATGCCTGCACTGGTTAGCACACGGAGTGCAGTCTGAGGCCCGGGTTCAAAATGTGTTCCTTATTACCACCGTTAATAACCCCAGGAGCTGGCTTGTTCGCTATGGCTTTTATTGAATCCCCGAAGGTGCATTATAGTCCAGGCTAAGCTCTTGTGCCTCCGATCTCATCCACTTCATGCGCTTAGATCTTTGGGTGTAAGGGCTTACACCTGCGGAGGGGCTCATGCCTGTGAAGAAAGGGAGGAAAAGGCCAGAGACGGCTGTGTTCACTCAAACCTACTACATCCTTTCAAACCAGAACCAGAGGAGTAGATAGTTCTTACTAGTGGAACTGGATGTAAAGTCTTTTTTTAATGAATTGCACACACATGGGATGTCCGGTGGCTCTTTGTAAAGATACCTGGAAAGAGGTAAGATTTAGGAGAATGGCTTTCAGCTGCCCCCGGGCTCTGTTGCAAGTAGAGAGAGCACAGTGCACATGAGAAATAGTGACCAACGGGAGCTCAGGAAGGAATCCCACCAGGAGTGTACTACTTAAGGAAGCAAAGACATGTGGCTTCAGGAAATTGGGGTAGTGAAATCAAATGTTTAATGGTTTAAAGTAAGAATTTACAAGTTTTGCTTTAAACAGGATATCTCACTTCTTTTTTAGAAAGTAGAGAGAATGTACATGGGGGAAGTTTTCCTGACTTCCTATGTCTCAGTGCAATGCATTTACCATCCTGACATATGTCTATAAAATGATCATGTACATATGTGTATGTACCCATACACACAAATATATATGCACACACACGCCAAATGCGTGAGCACAATAGAAGAAAGCATGAAGGATGGACCTGACCATGGCTGATTGACTGCTTCAGTCATGTGGGGGCCAGAGGAAGAAGGCTGAATCAGCCATCTCTATGGCATTTTGGTACATAGCAACTCTACTCCATGGTAAGTATGGTTCAGTCCACTTGCTAGCAGTCGGGGTGGATAAAGAGGTATAAGGTTTGGATAGGGAGAAAGTTTATTCAACTTCAGGATAAGCATGGGGTATGAAGAGGGGAAACGAAATTATTCTAAGACTAGTGGCCCAGTGCACAAAATTCGTGCACATTAAAAGGGAATTAGAGGGAATATTTTAATATTGCTATTTGACCTTTCTCTATAATAGAAGTGTCAGAGATGAAAGAAAATTACTAAAATGTATATGAAAATCTCCCTCACGTCAGAGTCTGGGGCATGCCATGGGACATAGAGTCAAGTCCCCACCCACCACCTGCACGCGCTTCGAAAATGCAGAACCCAGACCCGGCCGGCCCCACCCCCATTGGGTGAGACCCAGACCCGGCTGGCCCCACCCCCATTGGGTGAGACCCTGACCCGGCTGGCCCCACACCCATCAAGCCCCTCTGGGTGGGGGGCACAGCCTCAGGTCCCCCAGCCCAGCACCGGGGCGGGGGCACTGCCTGAGGTCCCCTGTCAAGCCCCGCTGGGTGGGGGATGCAGCCTGAGGTCCCCCAGCCACTGGAGCAGGGGGGGCATGGCCTGAAGTCCCCCGTCAAGCCCTGCTGGGTGGGGGGGCATGGCCTGAGGTCCCCTGGCCTGATGCCAGGGCGTGGGGCGTGGCCTGAGGTCCCTTGCCCTGGCCAGGCGCCATGCAGCCTCAGGTCCCTGTTGTTCGATCATGACATTATGGCATCCTGGCTAATTTGCATATTCTATTATATAGATAAATTAAAATAATTTTTAACATGTATCAGAACTTTTTAAATGTTGCTATAAGAAACATTGCTTTTTAAGGTATAGGAAGAGATTTTGATTAATCCAGTGATTTTGCCATTGTTGCCAAAACAATTTAGGAAGATATTGGAATTATTTAATAGGGACAAATTTTATCCTGTTTTGGAAGCAAGTCTGGTAAGTTATGTAAATGGACAGTTTTGTTTACCTCTTCTCAGAAACACTACCTTAAAGTAAGTAGGGAGTCCATGCTTGCCCGTCCAGTTCTGCAAACAGATTTGAAGACAATGTTATAAATTTGTTTGGAATAATGGATGGTAACAAATGCTCACAGCCCCTCCTCCCTGCCCCAGATGATAATTTTAAAAGAGGGTGGTCTTTTTAGAAAGTTCTGTGTGTCTCTCTAACATATCATATTTAACAGGGAAATTTTAGATTGCTAATATTTTTACTACATAGACTTGAGGAGAGCATATATTCCAACAGCTTCCTCTATAGCACCAGGCATTCAGGTGACTCGCACAAGGTAGAAATGATTGCTGTTTTGATTTCTGATTGGTTGTGTTGTCTGCACTGTTGTGAAAGTGACAGGAATCCAGCTGGGCCAAGTAGTATTCAGCCTGCCAAGTCACCAGCTTCTGAGCTAAGGTTTTGTCTTAACCCTCTACTTGCCAACTTAGAGGAGGACCCTGGGGGAATTCATGCTGTTGTCTATTTTAACTTTGTCTATCTGAGAATTTAACCTTTAAAGTTTACCTTGTTCATGACTTTAAAAATTTTGTTTTATGCCATTTTCTTTAAAGGTTTATCACACTAAATTTTAATTTTAATAAACTTTTATTTATTAAACTAGAGGCCTGATGCACAGAATTCATGCACTGGGGGGGTGTCCCTCAGCCCAATCTGCACCCTCTCCAATCTGGAACCCCTCGGGGATTGGGCCACAAGGATCGGGCCTAAACCAGCAGTCAGACATCCCTCTCACAATCCGGGACTGCTGGCTCCTAACTGCTCGCCTGCCTGCCAGCCTGATCATGCCCTAACCACTCCCCTGCCAGCCTGATTAACACCTAACTGCTCCCCGCCATTCCAATTGCCCCCAACTGCCCTCCTCTGCCGGCCAATTTGGTTCTGATTGGTCAGTTTCTATGCTGGTCAGTGTCAAAAGCTCTGTCTCCTAGGTAGCCATTGGCTCCTCACAGTTCACCCGAATTTGGTTCTGATTGGTTTCTATGCCAGTCAGCATCAAAAGCTCCACCTCCTAGGCAGCCATTGGCTCCTCACATCAAAAGCTCCACCCTCTTCCTCAGGCAGCCAGTGGTTCCATCTCTGTTTCTGAGACTGGTTGTGCTTGTTACATTTTTTGAGAGTCCACATGTAAGTGAAGCCATGTGGTATTTGTCCTTCTCTGTCTGACTTGTTTCACTTAGAATAATACCTTTGAGGTCAGAAATTTTCAACTTTTTTTTCATCTTATGGAACACATAAACTAATTACTAAAATTCTGCGGCATACCAAAAAATATATTTTTGCTGATCTGACAAAAAAAAAGTTATGACTTTGATTTATTCACTCTGGACAGCTATTGTATTGGCTGTTGTCATTTTATTTTATTTATTTTATTATTTTATTTTATTTTATTTTTTACAATCTAAGGGAAAAGAGGTCAGTGTCCCTAACAAAATAGTCAGGCATTACATGTTTTATTTATTTTTATTTTTTGTTAATCCTCACCCAAGGATATAATTTTCCATTGATTTTTACAGAGGGTGGAAGGGAGGAGGAGAGAAACACCTGTTGTGAGAGACACATTGATTGGTTGCCTCCTGTGGCTAGAGATTGAGCCTGCAACCGAGGTAATTGCCCTTGACTGGAACTGAGCCCTTAACCCTTCAGGCTGCAGGCTGAGTAAACCAGCTAGGGTAGTGGTTGGCAAACTGCAGCTGTGGCTCGCGAGCCATGGTTTGCCGCTCTGTTGACTAATGAGTTTGCCGACCACTGGCATAGGGGCTTAATCACAAGGAACAACAACAGCCTGTAATTATTGGAATCGAGAGTCTAGGCCAGTGGTCGGCAAACTCATTAGTCAACGGAGCGGCAAACCGCGGCTTGTGAGCCGCAGTTTGCCAACCACTGAGCTAGGGGGATATTGCATGTTTTAAAAATTCTTGTGGCATACCGGTTGTAAATCACTGCTCTAGGTCCATCCCTGTTGTTGCAAATGGCAAGATTTCACTTTTTATTTTAAATATATTTTATCGATTTTTTTACAGAGAGGAAGGGAGAGGGATAGAGAGTTAGAAACATTGATGAGAGAGAACCATTGATCACCTGCCTCCTGTACACCCCCAAATGTATACCCATTTTGTTGAAAGTTTTTAAAATCATAAATGGATGAATTTTGTCAAATGCTTTTTCTGTATCTATTGAGGTAATCATGTAATTTTATCCTGTTTTGTTGAATCACATTGTTTCGCAGATGTTGAAGCACATTTGCATCCCTGGTATAAATCCCACTTGATCGTGGTGTGTAATCCTTTTCATGTACTGTTGAATTCTGTTTGCTATTTTTTTTTTTTTAGATATTGGTATTTATGTTCATTAGACATTAACAGCCTGTAATTCTCTTTTTGTGTAATGTCTTTGGTTTTTTATCAGGGTTTTGCTGGACACACAGAATGGGTTTGGAAGTGTTCCTTTCTTTTCAACTTTTTGGAATAGTTTGAGAATAGGTACTAGTTCCTCTTTAAATGTTTGTGGTAGAATTCACCTGTGAAGCCATCTGGTCCTGGGTTTTAGTTTATTGGGAGTTGTGTGTTTTTTTAACTTTTGTTTACACTATTACAGATGTCCCCATTTCCGCCCCCCTTTGCCCACCTCCACTCAACCTCGCCCCCAGCCATCACCATACTTGTCTATGGGTTTGATTATTGCTTCAATTTTATTGCTAGTAATTTGTTCAGATTCTCAGTTTCTTGCTAGTTTAGTCTTAGAAGGTTGTGTGTTTCCAGAAATTCATCCATTTCTTCCAGATTGTCCAGTTTGCTGGCATATAATTCATAGTATTCTTTAGTGATTTTTTGTGTTCCTGTTAATTGTAATCTCTCCTCTTTTATTTGATTTTTATGTTCCCTTTTTTGCTTGATGAGTCTTGCTAAAGGCTTGTCAATTTTATTTATTCTTTCAAGGAGCCAGCTTAGTTTCATTCCTCTTTCCTTCTATTTACTTTGGGTTTTGATTATTCCTCTTTTTCTAGTTTCTTTATGTGTAGCTGTAGATTATTTGGGATTTGTTCCTGCTTCTTGTTCCCATCAATCATCACATAGCTGCCTCAGACTGAGCCCCAGAGCATGCACCCAACGTCTCTAGGCATGAGGTCTTTGCTGGGAGGGGATGGCACTTTTTTTTTGTAATCCTCACCCAAGGACATTTCTCCATTGATTTTTAGAGAGTGGAAGGGCGGGGGAGAGACTGAGAGACACATCGATTGGTTGCCTCCCACGCGTGCCCAGACCAGGGCTGGGGATTGAGCCTGCAACCGCAGTATGTGTCCTTGTCCAGAATCGAACCCAGGACCCTTCAGTCAGCAGGCCAGTGCTCTATCCATTGAGACAAACGGGCTAGGGCAGGAGATGACACTTTTGAACATATTTTTTATTATATCTGGTCAATTTCCTAATTCATGGTCTGAAGAGAATGTTTATATTGGATACTGGGGGTAAGACATTACCCTGATGGCTTAGTTTGGCAAACTGTTGTAACAAAGTGCCCTCAATGGGGCATTTAAACACTGAACATTTATTTCTCAGTCCTGGAGACTGGAGGGTTGGAGATCAGGTGCTGGCATGGTCAGGTTCGGAGAGGGAAGGGAGGAGGGAGGTGGGGAGGGAGCCCTCTGGGCCTAGTCTCTGGCTCTTATAAAGGACACGAAGCTCATCATGGGGCTCCACCTGCATGATCGCATCTAAACTTAATTACATCCCAAAGATCACACTTTCTAAGACCATCCTACTGGGGCTTAGGGTGTCACATATGGATTTGGGGGAGACACAAACATGTAGTCCATAACACCTGGGTTTTAAAAAATTATATAAACACTGCTTATAGCACAAAGTCTCAAGCTCTTGGGGTTTCGCGGTCCCTCCTAACCTGAGCCCTACCTATTGGAAGGCACTTTTCCACTGCTTTCAACCAAAGGGAAATCTGAAAATACCTTGAGACAAATGACGATGAAAACACAGCATAGCAAAACATAGGGGATGCAATGAGTGCAGTGCTGAGAGGGTTATTTATAACTATGAGTGCATACACTAAGGAAGAGCTCAGATCAATAACCTAACTAGATCTTAAGGAAGTAGAAGAGGAGCAAGCTAAATTCAAAGCAAGCAGATGGAGGGAAACAAAGGTTTGAGGAAAAATGAATAGAAAAACAACAGGAATCAATGAAACAAAGTTGTTTCTTTGCAGAGCAACAGGATTTACAAACCTCTAGCTAGTTTGGCTAAAAAAAGGAAAGGTCCAAATTGCTAAAAGCAGAGTGAAAATGTAGCCAATAATGCGGGTGGGGGGAGAACAATGGGTAAGTGCCCAAAAGAAGTTCTTGAAGAAGATGCACCAAACTTAATGGCTGTTGCCTAGCCAGCAGCGTGGCTCAGTGGTTAAGCATCGACCTATGAAGGTCAGGGCACATGCCTGGGTTTCAGGCTCCATCCCCAGTAGGAGGCAGGTGGCAGCCAAATGATGATTCTCATCATTGATGTTTCTCTCTCTCCCTCCCTCTTCCTCTCTGAAATCAATAAAAATATATTATTAAAACTTAATGGCTGTTAACTCTGGGGAGGGAGTGATGAAGTAGACTTACCCTTGTACTTTTTGCTCTATATGCTTTTGTGTCATTGGATTCTTTTAAAAACTAAACTATTTGTAAATCAGGTTGAAAACAGTATTTAAAAGAAAATTTCCAAAATGATTCTCATGTGTATGTAGCTTGGGAGTGTCTGCAAAACTGCACCACCAGGTCACTTGCTTGCTCCCGTGAGAGGCCTGTAATGTTCTCAGCTACAATCCCGGTACCAAGTCCACCTGCAAGAGGGGCTTCTGGGAAGACTACAGGACAAAGATGGGAAAACATGGAGATGGAGAGTTAAAGACATTTTTCTAAAGCCCATGTAGTTGCATCCAATTGGTTTTCCATGTCCAGTACCCACAGATGTAGAAATGTGTGTGTGTGTGTGTGTGTGTGTGTGTGTGTGCTGTTGTTGCTTAGATGAGTTTCCAGGAATATTTAGCAGTGGAAATACAAGCCCATAATTTTTTCTGCCCCCACACATGAAAAAAGGTAAATGAGATGTTAAGACTGGGCCCCCGTCAGGGAAGGGTGATTTAAAGCACTTATCTGGAGCAGGCACACAGTCTTTTAAATCTGAAATGGAATCATCTGTTTAGGAAGTACTTCAAGCACAGGTCTTTATTGCCCGAGCTGTGGTGTCTCACTCGACTCGCTTCCAGCCACATTTAAACAAGGAAACCACAAACACTGACCTAGTCCTGTTCTAAGACAAAACAGACTAGACGGTTCTAGATACCTACCACAACCAAACAGCAGCTAAACCGCTAAGACCCATTGGGCTTCAAAGTTGTTTGGACTGGACTGGGGGTTCTAAGGCCACTTAGATGTCCTGATTAAAAGTAACCTAGATTGTGACAGTTATGTTCCCAACGACCCTGGCAAAGAGTGGACAAGTGTCTTTAAATAATTCAGGCTCCAAAAGTGCTAAATACTTGCTTATAAAACAACTGAGAAGGACACAACAGGAAATTACTCCTCACCTCCGAGTGGTAGTAAACCTGACTCAGCGTCTGGGAAACAGCTCTTACCTGCTTGAGACATCAAAACAGACACTGGTAGAAGTCGACCTACTTAAAAGCTGTCAAAAAATGCCATTATGAAAACCAAAAGGTAATTTGGGGAGAAATATTTACAACATAGTTGTTACTATCTGAATATATATATCAAAGGAAAACGATGAATAGCCTGGAAGGATCATCTACTCTTCTTACTGCTCAGCATCCCTTTTCTTCATTAACAGAACCTTCCCCACATCACCATGCACTCAAGGTGGGCCTTACTGGATTGGCCATGTACTCAGTACCACAGAAATAAAATGTAAATGAAAACATCAGAAGACATCATGTGCCACCTGTCAGTTGGGCCATCTTCCCATTTGCGTTTTCTAAACAATGCTGAGGATTGGCAAAGGGGTGCATTACCAGTGCATTCTAAATCACTGAGAGGCTGTTGGAACAGGGAAAAGCCTGTGTTTACAAGAGTTCTGGTGATCATATCTCAACCAGAATTAAGGATGGTTTAGGTGCCCCCTGATGTGATACATGAAGCACAAAGCATCTCCTATGAAGGATTCTTGCCAGATAGAATCAAGCCTGTAGACCTAACCCAGTTTGTAGGAAACATAGGAGGTTGAGGAATGAATTAAAGAACACTCAGGGAAACACAGAAATCCAAGATGTAGAGCGCTGTAGTAAAAAAAGGGGTTTTTGTTGTTGTTCTAGATTAAGATTAGAGACATAACAGCTAAATGTAATTCATAAAATGACTGCATTCTGGTTCAAAAAAATAAACTATACACCTTTGTGGGGACAACTGCAGAAATTTGAATATGGACTAAACATTAGATGTTGAGAAATTTTCTTAGATGACATAAGGTTATTGTGGTTGTGTTGGAAAATGTCCTAGGAAATGCATGCTGACCTTTTTAGGGGTAAACCATAACTCAGCATAAATATACACATGCATGCATTTAAATAAAGAAAATAAGGTAAAATATTGAATCTGCTTAAGTAGTTTGCTTCAGGGATGGTTGTGGAAGCATTCTTTATAATATCCCCAATTAGAAATAATCTGAAAGTCTAACAAGGATGTTGGTTAAAATTGGTACAACCACACAATGACTACCAAAAACTTGTAATAAACAAGATATGACACACAAGTTTTTGTGAAAAAGATGAGAACCCAGATGAGATTTTATAACACATCTTTCAAATGAGATCTCTTCCCTGTAGCTTCATCTGGACTAAAACACTCCCTTTTTTCAACTTACCTTTGCATACTTCCCAGTTATTGCCAGCTTAATGCAAGCTTGCCCAGGCTGGGTCCCCGTTTGTTCATTAGAAGTCACCCTAATGTAAGGAAGAACAAAATTAAAAGGGAAGAGGTGGACAGTGAGGTCTTTCTCAGTGCTCAGAGGCTGGAGGATCAGGTGTTGGGATGTTGTGGTGCAGTGATGGGAAGTTAAAGGAGCCAGCAGTTTCCAAGTGTTTATGCCAGGCACGATGCTAAGTACTCTTCATATACCACCTAATGCAATCCTTGCTTTTACATGGTAGATACCAGATAAACAGTTTGTAAACAAGAGGAGACCCAGGTAGGTCACATAGCAAGCTGGAGAGCCAGGACTCAAATTCAGGAAGTTAGGTCCTTTCTGATTTCATAAAACCATTAAGGTAGAGTATTACCTTCAGTGGCCAAGGCGGGAGAGACCAGATGGCCTTTAGATCTTCTTTTTAAAAAAGATATTTTTTTTTAAATTGATTTCAGAGAGGAAGGGAGAGGGAGAGATAGAAACGTCCATGATGAGAGAGAATTATGGATTGACTGCCTCCTGCATGCCCCCCACTGGAGAATGAGCCTGCAACCCGGGCATGTGCCCTGGCTGGTAATTGAACCGTGACCTCCTGGTTCATATGTCAACACTCAACCACTGAACCATGCCGGCCAGGCCTTTAGATTCTTCTCAATGCCAGCATTCTACAAATCAGTCTACCAGCAGACAAATGGAAAACAGGCAAACTTGGTTCCTAGGTGCACCTGACAGTAGATGTTAGGATAAAAAGCCACACTTGTGATATCCGGCTGATTTATGTGCGATTAAGATCTTGAAAATAAACTGAACAGAAGGATGAGCCACCCTATGCCTGCACTTTTCCCATTTTAACAATAAACACATATTGCGAATGAGGGTACATTATCTCATGTGAGACTATCCTTGGCTATAAATGGTATTAAACATAACAATGTTATAAGTTTTTATTCAGACAAAATGGAAGCATGATTCAACAATGATTTCTCTAAATTTTTATTAAATTTTTTTTTTTTACAGCTCGATCCTCTTGTGAAAAGGAAAGAATTTGAAGGTGAACAAATCAATTACATTTTTAAACAGCAATTAATCCTCATTACAGAGAACAAACAAAAGATCTGTGGCACATTCTCTTTGGAAAGATCTTTTGCAAATTTTTCTTCTAAAAAAAGAAAGCAAACTTTAATCTGCACAGATCACATGTCTCTTTCAAAGGACTATACAAGGCAGCTAAATTTTATTCACAAAAGCCCCAGGTTGCAGTTTCATTGCTGAAGGAGATAAAATACACGGAGTCCCCTTTATCTGTGGTTGCACATCTTCCCATTGAGAGCATTGCTGCTTCTCCATCCTACATACAAATCACTGAGTGGACTACATAGCTGGCACATTATTCCACAATAATTAAAGAAAAACACACATATTATTTTAGAGATAGGCCAGTGACCTTCATTTATCAACTGGACAATTTATTTCTTTTTAAAACAATTTTAATAATACCAAGATTTGACTTTACTCTAAAGTTATAAGAAAGCAAAAAATATAATATAATATAATATATAATGGTAATAAATAAAAAAAGACAACCCTGCACAGGTATCATCCAAAACGTAATCACATTCAGGAAAAAAAAAATTAAAACAAGATTTGGGACACACGCATATAAACACACACAAACACCAACATGAACAGTGTATACTTGTTATCTGAGGGGGATGTGCAGTAATGTTAACAATACATGTTGACGGCCTGAACAAAAGGCGAAGTTAATACTGCCCGTGTTAAGCATCGCTTAAACAGCTACATTTAAGCAAAGCAATATCTCCCTAGGTCAGCCACTCCCGGCCTGATTGCGGCATGGCCAGCCTCGCTGTCAGTGGTCTTTCTCCCTTGTCCCTCCAGGCCCACAGAGTACCCCCTAGGCTCACAGAGAGCTGTATGTCTCCTTCCTGCCCTCTTGGGTTCAGAAATACAGGCACTTCTCTACCCATCACAGTACCTGCCTATACCTGGTGCACAGTGGAACAGAATCTCGGGTGATGTTTCTCCAGGACAACAGGAAATGCACAGCCACCTTAAGAAAGGTGGTAAGTGGTGCTTGTCAACTCATCATCAGTGAAAATTAAAAACATGGCCAGTGGTCACAATTCATTCTATCACTGAGAAACCAATACAACTAGATTGCACATTTGAGATTTATACGGTAGGAATACCACTCACAATGTTTGGAGGAAAATCCCTAACACCATGCTATCCTGCCACTCCACCTCCCGCAAACAAATGACAGAGTAAAAAAAAAAGGCACAGGAAAAACCTTACATCCGTAAATTCTAGATAGGACCAAAAACAAAAGAGGCAACCCACTGGAGACGGGAAAGGAGCAAGCACCACCGTAACTGACACGCTCCACAGCCACAATGCGCGACTCACTTCCCAGGAGCAAGTCTTGATGTCTGTGTTTCTAAAAAAAGCCCTAATATTCTTGCAAGACTAAAATACTGCTAATCAGTGGTAAAGAGTGTAATGGATGAAGGGGCAAAGTTTTTAAAGATTTTGTGTAGTGTCTGGGAAAATAAATCCTTAAGAAAAAGGTAGGTTCTGTGGTGGGTGGCAGGGAATCAAGCCCAATTTGATTCATTTACCTTAAGATGAACCAATACACCTCAAACTTCATGAAGTAGAAGAGCCACCAATTCAACCAGCTTCTTATTCTTTGTGTGTATGTATGTACACACACACACACACACACACACATACACACACACACACACAATCTCCTTTCATCTATCAGAGCTAAGAGTTTTTTTTACAGCTAAAAATTATTGAACAAGAATCATAATAAAATAGTAGGCTCCTGATCTTACTAACATTAATATTTAAGGTACCGATTAAGGCAAGTTTTCGGTTAGAAGGGGGTGGTTTTTAGCTTTTAAATATCCTGAGATCTGGAATTAAAGGATATAGAACAAGGGAGGTAAGTGTGATCCACTTTGTCTAAGGGAAATAGCTAAACATTTTGGTCAAAACATCTATAAAATAAAGGTTCTTTTGTTCGAAGAAATCAGATGCTTCCTTTCCCATTCCATTGTGATTCAATCAGATTATCAGATAAGTCCTTCTCCCGCTGCAGTTCCAGTCCTGGTAATATGCCTGCTGGACCCCCCCCCCACCCCCCGACTCTTCACCACGGCTGGCATGCGGCCCACACTTTCACATTCTGAACCCAGGGCAACCTGGCGGAGTTCAGTGAAGGGTTTCCCATTGTTTAGCAGGGCCCTTAGTCTGGCTAAAACCTCAAGGTCAGTCATCCTCTCCAGAAAGGGCAGAAACAGTCATCATTTTTACAAGTGAAAGTTCTTCCGCTTCCTAATGAAGACAGGAAGCTGTAGCGCCAGAGGCAAGACTTCACTCAACCTTCGCTCAGGACATTCTGTTTGCCTCGCTGTGAAGTGCCCACTATTCATGTTTTAAGAACTTCACAATGCAAAGGCTTCTTCATTTTAGACCCAGTCCTTTCATTTATCTACCGCAGTACAAACTTTGCCTTTTGGAATGTAAGCATGTAGCAAAAAGTGCAAATGTTTTACAAAGCCTCCTGACTTCTCTATACAGCTGTAACAGCCAAAGGAACTGAGGAGCATGAAGGGTTCACCAAGCCGCTACCCTTTACCTACTCAGTTCCATGATCTAAACCAGCGGGTGCCATCCTCTCGGACCTCGCGGAGGTCCGCGAACCACCGGTTGGCGACCGCTGATCTAAACAGTACAAACTGATCTCTTCAAAATCATTTGTTTTTCAAGGGACAAATAAAATTTGAAAACCAAGGTCAGGGGAACACCCCCCACAAAGAATAAGGCCATGACACAGCAACCACCTGTGCAGCACGGGCTGACAGATCACGTGGGAAACTCCCCAGTCAAGGGAGCTGGTGGCCTTCTGACAGACTCACTTACCCTGCAGTCCGCACAGACCAGAACCTGCCCTGAGAACGCGTTCTTCCAAACGGCCGGGGAGTGGTGCAGGGAAGGGGCAGGACTGGCCACAGGGAGAAAAGACGATGTTAAATAATGACACACGCCTGATTCTGGGACCTTGTCTCCCACATATGAGAGAAGGACACACAATGTCACAGCATACAACCTACCAGGCAATTACTGTTCACTTTAACAACAGGGTGCTTTTTAAACGAGCCATTTAAAAAGGGCCAAGGGGACAATATGCCTAATCACGCCGAACTAAGTGGAACTGCCGATGTCGACGTGTCCTGACCTTGCGTTACCCGCAGCTGCGTGTGCCTTCGTGAACCTGAATAGTATTAAACAATTAACCATGGGCGGTGGTGTTTCTATCACAGTAACATGCTTATTAGCAACCTTTCCAGACCTTTATGATCTACCAAACAAACCATTCAAGAAATATATCCAGAAGGATAGAGGGAAGAAGGCGCCTAATGGGAAAATAGCAGGTTGGAGCCCTGATGACCTTATCGTCAAGAGTCCAGCAGTGAATATGATTGTGAAGGCAGCTCTTGCTCTTACTTACTTTGTTGTAAGGCGACCACAGCAGAATCCGATGTCTCAAATTACTAGAAGGTTCAATGCACTGTATGCTACAATCTTTCCGACTGTGCAAGTACCTGTTGTAGATCTTGATCCTGCACTCGATTTCCGCGAGTCTGCGACTTGGCTAAGTAGCCAAGGACTTGATATAATCATCCTCAAGTCACTATTATTTGCAAAGGATGCTGATCTACCTGGCCCAACTGGAAGAGCATTCGTCGCACAACTTAAGCTGTTTGCTGCGTATGCTGAAATGACTCCTTATGTAACCATGAAGACATTTCTTGATGAAGGCTTATCACAAGCAATATTGCTACCTCAACTTGGGCTTGAAGCTCGAAGATTTCTTGATGCGGAAATTGCATTGAAAGAGAAATATCACCGAACTTATTTCCATACATTAAGGTGCTGAGGCTTGAAGGTCATGAAACTCTAGCACCTGTTAATTACCCAAATCTCTGTAAGGTTGCAAATACCAGAAAGAGGCAGCTAGACGGTACCTTCAAGGATTACAGATTTAATAAAGAGTCATTATCTCATCTCAGTGATAAAGAAGTAGAAGATGCAGTCGCAAAACATCCTATAAAGAAGAAATGCCTAAGTCAGGTGGACTTCACTAGCGTGCAATCAATCTATAACTTGTCGAAGGAAGAACTAACAAAGGTTGTTGAGGGAAAAGAAGCAGCATCCGCAACAGCACTTGGTAAGTTCAAACTCCTAGTTAACAAGTAGAGCTCTATCAAAACTACCTCAAGAGGAACCAAACTAGTTTACATTAGTTTTTGTTGTAGTAAGGCACAGGTTTGAATTAAGAAAAAAATAAAATAAAATAAAAAGGGCCAAGGCTTTACTTTAGAACATCAAGACCACACATGAAGTTCCCATGCTCAGACATTACTACTGCTGTTAACCCTCGGGTTTTAACCTAAACACGAGGCAGGAGACCTCTGCCCTAGCAGGTTAGTGATGACAAAAGAACGGGCTGGGTAGACCGTAAGGAACAGTCACATGCTTCACACTGAAAGTCAGGCATCTCCCATTGTCCACACACCCCTTTATGCATTTGCCAGATTATCAAGCAAGTTCCTACAGACATCATACGGACATTAATCTTCATTATAAATAAAGGTGGTATCCACTCCCTTCTTCACTAATAAATAAATAGGAAAATGTCAAACATGCTTGGTAGGAAACAACATGTAGAGGGGCAGGATGGGAAAAAAGCCAATTGTAGAAAAAGCACTCCTCAATTTTAATGTGTGTAAATTCAAGCTCTAAAAGGGATAACAAGAATGGGCTTTTAAAAACACTGCACTCAAAATAATGCTTCCAATAATAGCCTTCTAAGTGTCTACAATAAAGAAAATCTGTGCTTATGGATAAGTGGGAACTCGGATGTGTTCTCTCATTATAGGTCATTCAAATGCACCGGTGCGAAGTCTGTGAGACGGCAATAGCAACTTGTGGGGAGGCACAGTTCCTCCTCAGCCTGTCAAATCGAGCTGACGAGAACACTGAGTGAAGAAGACCTGGGACACTTTTCTTAAGTCTAATTAACCACCCAATCTCCACAACCTTTCAGGGAGTAAATTTCCCCTGGACAATTAAAGGCTCTGAAAGTCTAGTTTTGCTATAAATATAAAATAATTCACAGCAGAAAAATATAGCCTCTTTAAGTAGATTTCATTTGTCTTTGTTCACTGACAAAACTGAGTTGATTAGACAGCATGAGTTACCACATGACTGTAGACCACAGACCAGCACCTCAAATTCCAGCTCTACTTAAACAAAAATTAAAAAGCCCTTCAGCCAACTGGTCCTGTGGAAATGTCGGTACCCTCTTTCCCAGGGTAGAAAATTCCAAACATGGTCGCAGCTGCTGGCCTGTTGCTGAAGCAGGGGTGGGAACCACAGCCGTCCCGCCTGCTGCCACCGCCTGCTGCCGCGTGTTGTAGCTCCTTCTCCTCCCACGGCTCCCATTGGTCAACACCAACTCGGTCACGAAGGCATCAGAGCTGGGTGAGTGTGCAGTACTTCAGGCAATTGGGGTGGGGGGGGGGGGGCGGGCGCGCTCCAATTCTTTAGATTATGACAATACTTGGTATTATCAAAGCAACTGTGCACTGGCAGAAAGTGGGGTACAGCAAGTCCTTCACAATTTAGGTTTTATAGATGACTGTTAGAATTTACAAAACAAATATTTCCCCAAAAAAACTGAAAAGAAAGAAAAATCATCCACAAAACCCTACACCAAAATTCACTGTTAAAAATATTTCCTTCTGGGAATGGACTAGTGTGGCTGCTGAGATGACGTGAATTTGCGTTCAGAGTTGAAATTGCTTCTCTTCATTTCATTTGCAACTCGCATCCTGCTGGTTAAAAAAATACGGAAATGTTTCTAGACCACTCATATACCCCTTTTAGGCTACATTGCACTCTGTCCTTTAGTTAGGAAAGGCGAAGATCATCTCTGAAGCCAGCCTCCTCACTTCTACTTCTGCATAACCATCGTGCCCAACCAATGACCACACAATTCTTGAGAGTTTAAGCGGACAAATGACCTGGCCTTCTCAGGTGCTTCTCTTCTCAAGTTTTGTTGTCCTGATGAGACAAATGTCTGGACTGTTTTTGAGGCTTTCAATGTGCAAAATAGTTCCCAAGCATCAAATCAGCCTGGGCCTCCGTTAGGGTGCTCTGCTTCCTTGTTTCAGCCACTGAAAACCCTGTCTCGTGTAGTGCACCAGATCCGCCAAACTGCTGTTGAGGGCCAAGGTGCACACGCTTGTGCTGAGCTGAGCAAAAAACTCTGCAAACGAAACAAAACCACAACCAAGTAAACACACTCGCATGCATGAAAATAAAGACGGCAACAAGTAAGTCAATTGTTTGGGTTGTTTCCAGAAATGACCCCCAAAATAGCATGTACTTCATCTATCACAGTAAAACATCACAATCGAGTGTAATGGCCACTCATTCTCCACATTGCTCCACTAGCCTAGAAGGGTAGGCACTGGGTTCTGTTTTAGGGTTGAATCCATAATGCCCAGCACTGGAGAACACCCGATTCATATTTTGGATCAATAGATGCATAAAGAAAAACTCCAACATGTTTAAAAAGCATCTTTAGCCCTAACCGGTTTGGCTCAGTGGATAGAGCGTTGGCCTGCGGACTCAAGGGTCCCAGGTTTAATTCTGGTCAAGGGCATGTACCTTGCTTGCGGGCACATACCCAGTAGGGAGTGTGCAGGAGGCAGCTGATCAATGATTCTCTCTCATCAATGTTTCTAACTCTTTATCCCTCTGCCTTCCTCTCTGTAAAAAAAACCAATAAAATATATTTTAAAATAAAATAAAATAAAATAAAATAAAAAGCATCTTTAGTTTGCTAAGAAATTAAGTTCTAAGAGGCTGTGAGGGAATTAAGTGGCCACAGCCAGGAAAAACTATGGAATGGCACGGACCTGGCATTTCCATCTAAGCGTCAGAGTGGACGCTGGCGCTGGCACGCGCAGTTCCTCTACAGCGTGCCCACCGTCTCCTACACCTCGGGTTTCCCCAAGGCCTTCGTCTCACGCAAGTTTCAAGAGGCTTACTTATGCCATATTGCCTGTGCTGTCGCTAACCATCTTTCGTCACACACTGAAAACAAACGTTAAACTCGGTACTTAGGCTGTGCTCCCTCGCACCTCACACTGGCTGTGCCCAGGGACAGCCATGCCCTTCCTTCTCCACCTCCCTGGCCCTTGTGCTACCATTTCATCCAGACTGAAATGACGGCGCCAGGACTTCTGAAGGGCAAGGTGCCGACGCCACTTCCAATTCAATTTTGCTAAGATCTAGCGACAGAAATTCAGCTCCATGCTTTGGGGCTCAGAAAAGAATTGGGTCTAGGCTATGAGGTGGAATGGAGAGAATGTGAGAAGAGTGAACAGGGACAAAAAAAAATGAACACAACCTATAAACAACATGATTGCCGTCATGCCCCAGTAATTACCACCACAGAGCCGCTTACCTTTATTCTTCCTTGTAAGGACCTCGGCCTGTTCCCACAGATCAACGGCGGCAAAGATGTGGGAAGTAATGGTGATGTAGGAAGATGTCATGTTTTGGATGCTGGCAGGGATCCCGCTGCCCCCCACACTGCCAGCACTCGCCTGGGAGCCCACGGAGCTGACAGAAGGCATTGGAGAGAGAGGGGATGGTGCGCCTGTGCTTCTGGAAGGTGGAAGATCAGAGAGAACTGGTTAATCACTAAACCCGCAAGTTACAGATTTCCTGCCTCTGGAACCATAGGCCAAGTCACAAAGTTTCAGTGTGTCCCAGCCAAAATGACAGTCATTTCTTTAAGGTCAAAGAGACATCCTTCACCTTTAGTAGGAGTCTGGGAATTGATAAAACACAGTGAGATGGGACCCACCAAACGGATGGAGACCAGGCGCCCTCACTAGACGCAGAATGAGGTGGGCAGGTCTGTATTCTGAACCTGCTTCCCCATGCCGTTCACATCGTCTGTTCCCTAGGCCTGGAGTCCTTTCCTCCCCACCCCACCCCACCCCTCCTGGGAAGACAACGCTGCCCCGTGAACCTGGTCTTGATCTCTTACACATCCTCTTTGACGGGCTCAGTGACCATGAACAGAGCACCTGCTCTGCACCTGGTGCTCTTCTAGACCTGGGGGTACACCACGACTTGCTGTCTGCCACTGAACTTGATTCTTTGCATTTATTTATTAACTTATCTACTGCATTTCTCACATTCCACACTTTTCTGTTTATTCCTTTTCCTGGGTCACAGGCACTTTGAAGGCAGGGACCATTTCTTACTAATCTTTGCATTTGTAGCACTTAGCAGAGTAGGTGCTAAGAGCAGGCCCTTGAGAAATATCTGCTGAATCAATGAATGACTGTAGTACAGCCTACGAGGAGACCAGGGAGCATCATGTGCCAGGGGATTCATGATCTTCTCTCTACTCTCCCCTCTTGACTATATACCTGCACATGCAAGTTAACAAGTGCTTTGAGTGGGTCAATGAGAAACACAAGTGAAGTCACTTCGACCTCACAGATACAAACTGGGAAGATGTCAGCAGCAGTAACCTCATGCTGTGCCCCACCTGCCCCCTGAGCTGCTTGAGCCCTAAGTGCACCTGCTGAATGGACATTCATAGGACGGGAGTAGAAGCACCATGAGGGCAGTGAGTCTCATCTGCTCTGTTACTGCTGTGTCCCCTGTACCTAAAGCAAGGTTTGGTACAAAGAAGGTGCTCATTGGCTGGACAAATGGGAAAGGAGTTACCTCAAATAATGAGACTGGCCATGTATGAGCTTAGAATACCACCTCAGAGGTGTGAGTCATGAAAATCTCAGAGGCAGGAAGTTACTTCTCAATCAGGACTTTTTTTTAGAGAGGCCACATGGGAATCTCTTCCTTTGAATGTGCGGGAAATGGGAGTCTTCTAGGTGACAGTCTTAAAATAGCAAAGCCTATCAGAACTGGGAAACTTCAAGGAGTATAACCAAATTAAAAATACAGGAAGTCCTCGGGTTACGTGGGAGATCCATTCCTACAGCGTGACGTAATGCGATTTTGGCCGTAAGTCGGAACCCACCTCCCTAAGCACCTATGTCCTCACATGGAGCACATACACAGCAGCAATGAGGTGAAACAGTAAAAAATATTTAAAAGAAAGATAACAATTCCTGACCTTTACTTGTGGTAAATAAATAATAAAAAACATAAAGCACATATGTACATACATAGAAATGACGGAACTTTTTTTTTTATAAATACTGTTAATGGGAGATGGTGACATAACCATGAAATGACGTAAGTTAAGTCCGACGTAACCCGAGGACTGCCTGTACTAGGCAAGTGCTATAGGGAAGAAAATTATATCTTCAGTTGCACAAGGATTGGCTTTCAGTATCTTATGGCATAGATCAGTGGTTGGCAAACTGCGGCTCAGGAGCCGCGGTTTGCCACTCTGTTGACTAATGAGTTTGCCGACCAGTGGCATAGATGAACAGCTTCAGTTCAAAAAGTGGGGGAAAATTTTAACTAGAGACAATCATATTCATCCTTAATATCACCGCTATGGGTCCTGGAAAAGGTTGAGGGCATATATTTCTGGAAAGTTCTTGTTCACTGAAATTCCAAGGTGACATGCCCACAGGGACAAGGGACCTTGGCTGGTTCTCCTGGCTTTGCCTCTAGTTGTGTTGTGGTGTTAGACATGCCTAAATATCCCCTAGTTTTGTGGTGTTAGACATGCCTAAAGATCCTCCCAGTTTTGACATTTGGACCCTATAGTTTCTACAATTATCTTCTTATGTTACCCAATCAGCAAACACCTTGATTTAAATTATTCCTCAAGAAGTAGAAATAAGCAAATGATCTAGTTAGAGAGAAAACCAGCATATAGATGTATACAACTTTTGAAAAGGCAAAGTCAGATGTACACATAAATGGTTGCAAAAGCAAGAGGCAAATAATGATACAATACTGATAACTGTGAGTTGGACGTATCATTACCTTGCAATGCACGGAGAAGGTGCCTGGGTAACTTTGGGAGGACTCTGGAAGTGATCATTAAGAGCACGAGAATACTTTATTGCTCTCTCCTTTTTACAACGAAACATCGCCATGTTCAAAATGGACTGACAACGCATGCTGTGAACATAAACAGGTGGATGTCAGAAAGACAGCCATCAAACCCTTTACAACCTAACGAAGACCCTGGGTTTCATCTACATGAGGAAGGGTATTGTAAAAATCTTACTGCACTCTTCAGTCATCAGAAACACACAAATATACAGGTATCATGTGAGCCACCAGATCAAAGCATTACTGAGTTATTAGTAAAATGGCAGTAGGTACCATTTCATAAAACTTATCAGTGGGGTTAACCCCTTGACCTTAGTATTTTATTTATCTCCTTTCACTGTAATTTTCATGCTAAGCAAAAGTTTCAAAATCTTTTTTTGTACCAACAAAAGATACAAAAGCAAAAAAAACCAAAAATACAAAAGCAAGTGTGATACTATGTAAACACAGAAAAAGTACTCACCATAAAACAGCAAATATTTTCTCTTGTGTTGGTGCTGTGGGGTCTGAGAAGGATTTTAATGTCATGATAAATCTATAGGGGAGTATAAAAATAGATCAGGTTAACCAAAAGCAATTGGAAAATCCCTGACATAAAGACATCTCACTATGTCTGTCTCAGTTTTATATTGATTTTTCCTGAAGCCGTCAAGCTGAGAGCAGTGCAGAAAAAATGAGGCTTTAGAGCAACAATTCAGGCCCCTCCCCTCAGAAAACTAGGTGAGGACACGTCTCTTCTCCGGCTGTCCACCTGCTTGACTCCAAGTAGACATGTGTCCTGACTGAGTCCCTTGTTGAAATGCAGATAATAAAGACAGGAGCTTAAACTGAGACGAGAGGGCGTCTGATAAGAAAGCCAAACTGGAAAAACCAACCTCTCCCTGAAAGGTTTGGCATTTCACAGTGCACTTGGCAAATGATGGAGCTGGATCCGGTTCTAGCATTCATCTAGACTATAATTTTAATTCAGGACAAGAAAAATGTTCACGGATCAGTAACTTTTTTAAGGCGCCCCTTTATTAAGCTGTCTTTATACTAAGGTTCAAGTGGATTATGGCAATAAAGGTGAGGAAAGAGAAGTACTTAAGAGGATGGCAACATGACTGGGCACTTACTTAATGAGGTCTTCGGTTTCAGAGTACACCGAGAAAGCCGACTTGGACGCCGACTTGGACACTGGGCTTTCAGACTCCATGGCAATCCCACACTCAATGAAGGACAAGACGGCTTCCAAATACTTAAAAGCCTTCCCAACCTTGTCCGTCTGTGGAAGAACAGGTCATTGTTAGGCCAAAGACAGCCTTTTATTTAGTTTCTCACCCACATTCTTCACTGTAATATCCCTCCACTGTCAGAGTCTAGTTATGGCTACAGAGAAGTGTGAGAGCAAACCAACTCAACAGGACTAAAAGCCTGTCGGGTCTGACCTACTAAAAATGTTTTTTTAGTAGGAAAACAAAATTCATTAGGAAAAAGAAAAATTTTGTGTTAGGATGATGCTCTCACAACCTTAAAGCACATATTCAAACTAAGGCAATGAATCCATAGTCCCTTTGTTATTAATAGTGTCCCTAATTATTCATTACATAATTTTTCTGAGAAAGAAATGTTTCTACACATCTAGGATAATGCAGACACAATTTCTTTGTATGTGTTGAAGTTTTACCTTACAATAAGTAGAAAACGTTATGTTTTAGGAGCATCTTAGATGTGATGTTAAACAATAATCGTTTCATGTATCTTAAGAGCCCAACAGGTGGCTGACTCTCCTTTGGAAGTCGGGGCTAAGTGCATGAGGCTATCCTCTGGGCCAACAGGGATAAAACCCAGGTCTCCCTCTCTCACTCCTTTTTAAATTGGACAAAATTGGCTTTACTTTTTTATCTAAAAAATCTTTATTGTTGATCCAAGAGTTTCTTAAAGGGAATATAAATGAAATCAGATATTGGTGACTACACATTTTGTCACAACACTTCTGAGTGCAACACAGCCAAATCAACTAAGACCGTGATGAGCACACCTCTCTCAACACACGGCATATGGACCACGTTATATAAGCAACTGATTAACACATTTGCAAGTTTATAGTTTTTGCTAATGCTTTCAATTTGATAATGTTCCAAAAGAAAGAATGAAAGCAGTAGAGATGCAAGTGGAATATAAAAAGATAGTGACATCAGCAAATAAAGATGGTTTGGGGCTGATAATTTTGTAAGGCTAATGATGCACATCTATTACACCTGTGATAAACTGCATACGTTCTGATACAGTGTTAAAGTGGTAGAGTTCCAATATCTTTATCAGCAGTGAGTATAATGTAGAAGTGAAATGCACTCCTTTATAGGATTTGCAGTGCACTTGACTATTTGGAATGCGAAATGGACATCTTTGAGACACTGTGCAATTAAAGGAGAATATTACAAAAAGGCTGTGCATTAAGCTTTTTGTCCAAACTGGCCTATTTTGAGACTAAAATGAGACATCATTATTACAATGGGATTCAACAGGCATAGATGAGGACTGTTCTTGGCACACACTGGGATGTATGGTCAACTTCGGTGGGAGAAGATGTGCGTATTTACAGACTAAACACAAAACAAAATCAAAGTTCCCTAGAGAATACTTCCTGGTTTGAATAATGAGGAAATCTAGTGCTTAAAATGCCCGATGTCCAGACAAGTTTTAGGTAACTGACAAAGTACTGACTAGTTACTCCTTTTCTTTTTTTTTTTTTTTAATATTTTTTTAAAATATATTTTATTGATTTTTTTTACAGAGAGGAAGAGAGAAGGATAGAGAGTTAGAAACATCGATGAGAGAGAGACATCGATCAGCTGCCTCCTGCACGCCCCCTACTGGGGATGTGCTCGCAACCCAGGCACATGCCCCTGACCGGAATCGAACCTGGGACCCTTCAGTCCGCAGGCCGACGCTCTATCCACTGAGCCAAACCGGTTATGGCTAGTTACTTCTTTTCAAAACTCAAAAGATTCGTACAGTCCTAGCAACAACCTTGGAATGCTGAAAGGAAGAAGATGGAAAAGACACCCCTGCTTGGCCCAGCCCTGGTCCTCTGACTCAAACTCAGGCCATCCCATACAGGGCCACCTTAGAGACAGGGCCACAGGAGCTTGTCTTTGACCCCCGTGTAGCACCCAGCACGGTAAGGACTCCAACATTTTGTCCCAACAAATGGGGACCAGCCCAGCCCTCCCAACCTTTCTGAGAACAGAGGCCAGTCCACAGACCAGGGTTGGGAGCACCAGGCCACAGCCTTGATGGCCACCCTGGACGGACCTGATTCAGTTCTCTGTGGGCCTCCAGAGTGTGGGGTTAGATTTGCATATAGGAGAATAAAGGCAACCTACACTCTGCTCCAGTGGTACAAAGTTCAACAGATGGTATGTGTCGGGCTTAGGCTTGGGGAATACATTCCATTTAAATGTGGCAAAGGGCGCATACTACTTAATTAGACTGCAGCAGAGATACAAAAGCATATTTAACTGTGTATGTGATTAAAAAACAAAACCTCACCTTCCAGAAAGGCCAACAGCCACAGGCAGAGCTCACTTTTTAAAGCATGTTTACCAAAGTGCAGTCACTGCCTTCACCTTAAAACTCCATCTACTGGCACTGGTCTACTGGTCCCTCAGGTCAGCCATATTGGAATGACTTTAAGATCATTTTGGAATGCAAATAGGCTGCCTCACTTTTCAGAGTATCTCAGGGTGAACACAAATAGATCAACTTCCAATAGTTGGACTCATTTTTCATATCCAAAGAATTGGCTGAATAGGACAAGGAAGCATTCGGGTATTAAATACAACACTACCATTCATTTAGACATAAGACTTGTAACTAGGTACTTTGTGCATTTGCCTATGATCAATTAATGGAGTCAAAGAAAATAACTTCACTAAGAATCCCTTATCCCTCACTAAGATCCGCTTCTGTTTTGGCCAATGTCAGCACCCCTCTCCCACACCCCTGCTATATTTAGTGATATGGAATACAGTAGAATGAGATCACAAATATTCCATCAGAAGACATTCTACCAAATGGATAAAGAACCAAGACTGACCATTAACTCCGCTTTTTGCTTCAACTTTTTTGCCTCCTTCATGTGGAGATCTGCTTGTCTGAAAAAGAAGGAAAGATCAGGGTAGGTCATATGAACCTAAAATTACTAGGCAAGATGACTGAAGGAGACTGAGATGGTGAAAAAGGATGGGAGGAGCACAGGAGAGGAAAGGAAATGAGGGGAAGAAGAGAAGCGGGCACAGAAAGGATAAGAAGCAAGCATCTAGAATCTTACTTGTCCAGCTTCACGGGAGGCTTCCCTGGTTTCGAGTTACCATTTGGCAAAGAAGGCACTGGAAAAGGATTTGCAGTATCTCCAGAAGATCCCTTTAAAAAATCATTTTACAGATCACACTCTATCATTCAAGATCACTGACCTAAACATACCATCCCTTAAATTAGCCCAAAATAGTTCCCCCCAGAAGAAGTCCAACACTGCAAAATTTAGTTTGGCACTTTCCCAGCTAGATTAACGTTTTGACTGTATTGGGACTCAAAAAGATATAGGACAAAACTGTCCATGAGAACAGATAACCAACAAAGCCAAATGTAACATTTTCTTTTAGTCAATACACATACACACCACATACACCCAGGTTAACAGAAAGAGGAACTTGTACTTGAGGAAGGGGGATAATTTTCCCCCATTACAATAAATGAAAGTACCTGAGATCAAATATTCAAACCAGGGTAACCATTTCTTACTACGAAACACCTGACAGAAAATTAACACAAAACATCTATTCGGGTATTTCACTCCTGAATCACTTTAAGAATAAACTGACACCTAAATGTTCATATACTTTTACCCTCCCTAAAGAGTAGAACTGTAAACACAAACTCATTGCAGCCTTATTAAAAGTGATGAATAGCTCTAAAGTACCATCATTAGGAACTTACCCAATTTGGGAACTTAACCATATCCACTGTATGTAACGCGGCTCCCACGTACCTTGTGTTCTGTGGAGCTTCCAGAGCCCTTCCCCTCGGCTTTCCTGCGCTTGGGGACGGGGGAGTCCTTATGGTTGCCCTTGGTACCACTGGCACTTTTGGGAGGGTCCTGGCTACAGGGATGTGCTTCCCGCCGTGGCCTCTTTTGTGCGGGCTTGGCTGGCTTCTGGGAGGATGAGGACGAAGATGACACAAGTGTGGGGGGAAGCATTTCCTTCTTTGAGGGCTCAGAGGGCCTGGGTGTTCTGGAAAGAAATAGCATACAACACAAAGTTAAGGCAGAACATGAACCATGTAACTTAGTTGTTTAGTTAAAAGGACACAAGGCTGCTGACAAAAGACTAAGATATCACAAAGTGTGAAATCCATTTTTGTACAAGGCCCCTTTCAGGGACTTTTCATGCCTTTTAAAAATCCAGTCCTATTGCTGAGTGATAAATGAAGCTATGTGACCCGTCTCTAAGCTAGCGGTCCTGACTTCTCCTAACAAGCCAGTCTGCATTAGCTACTCCCCAACCTGTCCCTCTCTCTGACAAGCAGGCAAGCCCAGCCTCAGCTTTCACATCGGACTCCTTGCTCTCGCAAATCCCTCCTACATGGGGACACTATGCATTGTGGTACCACGTGACTTTGTGAAGCAATTTCTTGAACAAATCAGAGAATAATAGTTATTTTTTGTGACTTTGGACAAGTCATTTTCTCTGTGTGCCTCAGTCTCCACTTCTGCAAAATAGGGATAATAATAGCACCTTTCTTATTTTAATGTAAAAATTCCTTTAGAAAGAAATTAATTCCAGGTTTTTAGGGAATTTTCCACTGTTGAAATACATTGGATAAACCCAAGCTTGCTGCCCAATGAACTGTTAATTCCTAGAAGGTCCATGTGATGAAAGCAGATGGAAACAAACTTGGCGCATTGTCAGAAGGAGCTGAACAAGAGTAGCACTCCATGCCTTCACACATCAGACACAAGAAGACTCACTCGCCTTCCTAGGCTGCTCCTAATCTCTATACTCACTTCGTCTTAGAAGCTTCTTTGTGGGAGGATGACGATGACTGTGATTTAACCTCTTTCTCCAGTCTGACTTTCTTGCTATCATGGTCTCTCTCTGCTTCACCCTATGATTGTAATATAACAGAGTAAATTGTTACAAACATAACTGTACAGGCAAAATAGGAAAAAATATACAGCAAAGGCAGTGAGAATTATTAGACTGTTGGAGACATCTCTCTATACCAGGGGTGGGCAAACTTTTTGACTCGAGGGCCACAATGGGTTCTTAAACTGGACCGGAGGGCCGGAACAAAAGCATGGATGGAGTGTTTGTGTGAACTAATATAAATTCAAAGTAAAGGAGCGGAGGGGAGAGCAAGAGAACCCTCCGCTCTTTCGGCTCCGCGGGCCGGATAGAACAGCCGAACGGGCCGGATCCGGCCCGCGGGCCGTAGTTTACCCACGGCTGCTCTATACACACACAGCAACCTTCTCAGTACCCACACCATGTGTGCGTTTTGGGTGAGGGAGGAAGGCAATCTAGATTTGATATTAGTAACCTGTGGAGAGACCAGGCTTTGCACGAGGAAGGACTATTCTTCATCCACAGGAAGGGGAGGGTGTCTAAGTAATAGCTAATAAGAAGAATAGTAGTAGACTTCATTGTAGTAGAGACATCATTGCTACTTTCCTAAATATAAAAGAATTAATAAAACATGCAAATTCACATCAAGTAACAACCGATAATTTTATGAGTAAAGTTCCTCCCCTTCTTTCAAAAGAACCATCCACTTATCTACACTAATTTATTGGTCATAATAAAATTAGGAGTGGAGTACTTAAAGCTTAGCTTTACTTCTACTGAATAAAAAAACAAGTATATTGTTGAAAATGAAACAGGCTACAAAAATCCTGTCTAGATAACTTATAGACAAAACCAGAAAGGCACAACAAATAAGAATAATTGTTTTGGGATTCAGCTAACTTTCTCTTCCATTGATACCAGTTATTTTATTATTATTAATTTTAAATCCTCACTGGAGGATATGTTTTTATTTATCTTTAGAGAGAGAGGGGGGAGAAGGGAAGAGGGGGGGAGGAAAAGAGCGGGAGAGAGAGGAAGAGGGAGAGAGACAGGGAGAGGAAGATGGAGAGAGGGAGAGAGAGGGAGAGGGAGAGAAGGGGGGAGGAAGAGGGGGAGAGAGAGGAAGAGGGAGAGAGACAGGGAGAGGGAGAGAGGGAGAGAGAGAGGAAAAGGAAGAGGGAGAGGGAGGGAGAGAGAGAGCGAGAGCGGGAGAGAAGGATCGACAGGTTGCCTCCGTATGCGCCCCATACCTAGGTATGTGCCCGGACAGGAAATTGGACCTGCCACCTTTGGTATACGGGACAACATTCCAACCAACTGAACTGCCTAGTCAGGTAGATACCATTTAAAAAAAAAAATACTGTCTTTATGTCTTTCTCTACATATACAGTCATATGTTTTTCAAGAACTTTGACAGAAAATGAAGAATTGTAAATATACTTTTAGTGAGGGAAGAGGAGAAGGGATATATAAATCCACCAAGTCAAGCACCTCAAAACATCCCTCTGTACCAACTAAAGTGTGAGATAACGAAATATTAAGAGAACAAAAAATTCTTCATGGCAAAAGTCTTCTATGTGCTTGTGCTCACCTGTCAACACGCACAGCAAGTTTACAAAAAGTCTACATGTCGACCCAGTGGCTTCACGGTGGCCTCCTGCCCACAGTCTGGGCTCAGGCAATGCCCCCTGGGAAGGAGCTACTACCTCTCGAGCAAGTGACAGTCAAGGGATTGGTGCGAGCCCTTCAGGTAATTGTGATGCACATTTAGAATTAAACTCCTCCAACTGTCAGTTCACCGAGACAGAAATCTGGGACACTACCAGTCAATCTAGGACAATTCCTTAAAAACCTGAAATGCTCCCTTAAAGCCTTTAAGGAAAAAAACATTCTTCAAATTCACTGACTGCAGGAAGCCCCAGTTTTCACCACTGTCTCTCTCCTGTTTGCTGACTTCCTCCAAGAAAAATGCATAAATTAAGATGCGTAGGTCCAAGCTCTGCCCAGACACTAAGAGCAGCCTGACCCTGCTCCAAAGAAGGGGAAGTAGCAAAAACACACACTCCTCCTGGCAGGCTGCACACAGACAGATGTGCCGAGAGGGCTTCCGTTCCCCTTCCTCAGCCTCTGAGGAAAAACTTCTTGTCTCATTCCAGGTGGCTTCTAAAGACGCTTGTTTTTCATCTCTTGGTGTGCGCACAAGTGAGAACATTAAGAAGAGAAAGTCTGGGCAGGGGAGAACTTAAATCCAAGGGAAGGCGTGTGCCCCAGAGGCCGTCCGTTCTGCACTGTCCTGTCCGGCATACTCCCACCCGACAGCCTGGCACCCAGCAGTGCCTGACATGGCCAGTCTGAAGCCACAGTGACTTCGAATACTTAGTGTAAAAAGGGAAATGTAACCATTTTCATTTTGATTAAGTGTTAAAGTGGTGATGTTTGAATATATTTGATAAAAGAAATTATTAAAAGCGATTTAACTGGTTTTCTTTATTGTGGATGCTAGAAATTTTTAGTTTACTTCTTAGTGGGCTGTGCTGTTCTGCACACTTCTCTAGAGGTAATCTGCACATGGTGTTCTGAACTCCCAGGTGGCCAATGCGACGGAGGAATTATAAAATGTACAAGTGAGATAACAAATCAGTTCCTCAGAAATATAACCATTCAGTAAAGAAGACTGGAAAAAAAGTATCCCTAATAAGGAGTTAAGATGTGACATAAAGAAGCACGTCCTAATTGACAGGACTGCTCCAGCCATGAAGACAGAAGAGAAACAGTCCAGAGATGGAAGACGCTGACGACACCTTGCCATACGCAGCAGGTTGCCCAGGACCAAACCAGAGAGGGTCGGACCTGCATTACCACCATTTGTCCACCATCCAGAACTGAAATATCATTGCTGACATGTACACATAAGGAACTGTTTGACATTGAAATTGGGACTCAAAAGAACTGTTGGCCCAGAAAGAAACTCACTACAGACTGATTCATTTGCCTCTCAGCATAACCATTATTGCTTGTCTCATTTTCGGTTCTTATAAGTGTATTTATAGTATCACATGATCTCGCTCATCTAGAGGAAATAATAAACAACATAAACTGATGAACAAAAACAGACCCGGAGACAGGGAAGCATCGATCAGACTGTCAAACCTCAGAGGGAAGGTAGGGGAGGGTGGGGGTAAGGGGGAGAGATCAACCAAAGGACTTGTATGCATGCATATACGCCTAACCAGTGGTCACGGACAACAGGGGGGTGGGGGCATGCGTGGGGAGGGGTTTGGGATGGGAATGGGGGGATGAGGACAAATATGTGATACCTTAATCAATAAAGAAATTAATAATAATAATAAAAAAATAAGCACGTCCTAAAGGCACAACTGGAACAAGACAGGACATTTCACCCAGCTGTGTCCCAGTGGCCTTAAGCCTGGCCCGCAGAGCTCAGGAGAAAGGAAACCTGCTGGGGCTTTGCACAGCATGCAGGCCTCCACGCAACAGTTCATAATGCTAACACCTGAGAGGCAGCCAAGGTTGGCAGAGAAAAAAAGACTAAGTTGGAAACGACTGGGTCAAGAGAGACCCCTACTACCGTGGCACCCTTGTCATTATTTAACCTATTGCATGCCGAGGGGCTCTGCCACTCACAGACCTAGTGGGTTATCTCGACTTTTAGATTAAAGGCTGCAAAGCTGGCCTTACAAGCAGTGCAAGACAGAAAACTTAATCTCTGGGAAAAATCACAGATTTTGGTAAAATACCCAGATATTGTATGTGAGGTAATAATGTATACTTTTTGCAATGGAAGGTTTTTCTAGGCAGTTAATGACACACAGGATAAGTTTCCAAGGCAAACCTTTCTTTCCTAAAGAAAACATCAGAGCCCAGACGTGGAATGAGCGTTAATTTTTGTTTATATGTTTCCCTGCTGCTTAGGACTTGCTAGTTATAACTATAAACCGAAGTGACAGACCAATGGTTGCCAACCTTTTGGACCTCACGGACTACCACGGACCACGGGTTGGCGACTGCTGTAAACCACACATGAAATCAGATTCCTAGTGAGTCAATCCTCACAAACTGGTTGTTATAACCCTGGCTTGTGCCATTCAGTGATTCAAGAGAACAGTCCCCAAAACAAGCAATCAGGAGTACTGATTTCGAGGCATTGACAACTGTGCTGGCACTTACTGGAATAATGTGCTTTATATTGGCATAAAGCAACTTAGCAGCTGATAAAATTCTGTAAGCTGGTAGAGAGTAAGCCATTAAACCAAATCAAGCAAAAATCCTACTGCTCGCTTCGCTTGCTTGCCGTAGTCGAGCCTGTGGGCCTGAGGCTAGTATTTCTGTCCAATGTGCACTTGGAACCTGTCTTCTGCCTGGAACAGTCCCAGCGGCTTCCCTGGAGCAGGCACTCAGCGAGGATCTGTTCCCTGGCATGGAAGCTAGGTTTCGCAGCTAAGGTCCCGGGAGCAGGCCAGCACTGCCACTTTAAGTGGACAGAGGTAGGAAGGGAGCCTTGCACTACTGGGCGGCAGGAAACGCAGACTTGAATTTCAAGAGTGGAAAACAGAAGGCAAGGAATCTTTGGGATTTTTCTAGATCAAAGAACCAATGGAAAATGAGATGAGGGAGAAGTACTCTCTCGTAAAGGAAACAGAAGTCTCCTCTGCCCCGTGGCTGAGCCCAGATCAGCCTCCATTTCAGGGATCCTGCCCGAGGTTGGGGTTGGAAGGTCCCATTCCCAGAAGGATAAGTGTCTCGGTGGTGCTGCACCTACAACAAAAGGAGGCTGCTGGCTGCCGACCTGGTCCGAACTGACTTGCTTGCTTTTCTTAACCTGTTGGGTCAGGCAGCCATGGATTAGCTGAAAGAGAGAAGCCCATAAAAGAAGCGCTGGGAACGTGAGAACAAGGTGGTTGCTAGAGGAGAATGCTGCAGGGCAGCCTGCTGCCGCCCAACAGCGGGCTCACGGGTGAGGTTCCTGCATGTAGCAGGGAAATGGAGGTGGCTTTTTCAGAGCTGACGCCAATTTGGGCAACAGTGTTTCTAATAAGGTGTTAGGAGAGTGTTCTGGGAGCTTGGCTGTGATGGGGAGAGATGAGGGGCACCTGAAAGAGAAACTGAAGTGGAGAAGGAGTGTGGGGGTGGGGTGGGGGGAGTACTGGGGCAGCAAGGGTGTGAGCAATAGAGGGATAGAGCCAGGATATTATAACCACCAGAGTCAGTACACTGTTCTTGAACTATGGCCTTGTGACTCTCTCCTAGAGCCTCCTCACTGGACACTATGAAAGAGACGAGAAATCCCTGGGCTGGGAGGAGTCCGCATACCTGAGCTCCATGTCTGCTTTTACCAAACAGCCACATGATGTCAGAGCCTCTCTGGATCCCATCCACATAAGGTGTGCCTGGACAAGTGACCTGTAAGGTCTCAGCACTCAAATTCTAGGACTGTCATTTTCTCCTACAGGGAAGCAAAAGGCCTTGGTAGTACTCGGGGCAAAGGAAGTAGAGAAGCAGCCTGCTGGGAAATTTAGGTACTTCTCTGGATGTGTCTCTGCAGGAGGCTCAACACAAAGATGACAAGCAAGCGCCAAGTCCAAGTCAGCACCAAGAGAGAGGGCTGCTTACTGAGGAGACAGTGCTCTCTGGGACAAGTACTACAGAAAAGGAAAATCAATCCACTTTCTTTCTTCTTTTTGGTGAGGGAATGCACAGGCATTAGAATGGCTTAAAACAGTCTTAACATGCATATAGTTACAATGTTCTTTTCAGGGTAACTAACAAGCATGAAGAAATTAGATTGAAGTGGCTTCAGTAAATTATAAGGAATGACTTTTCAAACCCTTGATTTTGAAAGATAACTGAGAATGTTGATCTGGAGAAACAACTGAAGAAAGGACAGTTGGAGCTTGGATAGAAGGGAAGGACTGAACCAACAACCATTCTCAAGCAATAACAATGCACATTTCCCCACCACATCCTGTAACTTCCCTTCCCCAGGACTCAAAACCTGGATAAATGAGGGAGTGAAATTTGTTTCCAAAAATGTCAAAGCTTCTTGGTCAGTAAAAGAATATATAGAAAAAGGAAAAGACCTGAATGAATGTACCTCCCTGCCTTGCTATTTATCGAAATGACTAAGTAGAGAAATTTTTTTGAAAGGCAATTTATATATTTTTTAAAAAACTGAATTAAATGAACTATCTATACTAATAATAGAGGAATATGCAAATTGTCTGGGATGCTGTCGCAGTAACAGTAATGACCAAACAGCAGGCTGCGTGTGGCAACAAGGCCAACAGGGGGGTTAGTGAGGGATGACCAAATGACTGAACAGCAGGCTGCGTGGGACGACCAGGCCGCTGGGGGTGGGGGGGCAGTTGGGGGCAACCAGGCCAACTGAGGGGGGGGGGAACAGTTACAGGCAACCAGGCCAGCAGAGGGGGGCAATTGGGAGCAACCAGGCTGGCAGGGGGTGGGGGCAGTAAGGGGCAATCAGGCAGACAGGTGAGTAGTTAGGTGCCAGCAGTCCCAGATTGTGAGAGGGATGTCCGACTGCCGGTTTAGGGGGATTGGGCCTAAATCGGCAGTTGGACATCCCTCGGGTTGTCCCGGATTGGAGAGGGTGCAGGCTGGGCTGAGGAACACCTCCCCCCTGCCCTGCCCCGTGCATGAATTTTTGCACCAGGCCTCTAGTTAGCTATAAAGTGTCAGAACAAGGTCTAGCTCACACAGGGAGCTCCATGCATTCTGTGCATTTTTAGACACTGTCAATGGCACTGGCCTGTGTATTATATGGTGCTTCTCAACTTCAATTTTCCTTCCAAACCTGGAATAACATAACCTTGGTTTAAAAATTATTTAAGCAAAAAAAAAAAACAGATTGTATTTTTTTAAAATTCTAAACTGTACTTGGATGATGAACTTCTGTAGTTTATGTAGAGAGCACTGTGTGTTCATGCCTATTAACCCTCACAATTTCCCACACTTTTCCCCATGAATTGTTTCCTACCCGCTCCTTTAAGGGAGTAACATTACATATACAGAACCATGCCACACCTAATGGCTTCATCACAGCTGTTAATCACCAGCAACTCTATGATTATCTTCCCATACTTTTAAGTCTAAAATGGCTTCAAGGGTCTGCTTACCCTCTGAAAAATATTTGCTGAATTTTGTACCAGGAGAGGAACAGACCCTAAAGGGCCATTAAATAAAAACACTCAATTCCACAAACGTGAATGATCAGGCACACTGCCCCACTGCTCTCACTATATTCTCAGAGAGCTTTTCTAGTGATTGCACTTGGAATGAGGAACACGAACAAGTCTCGACCACCCAAATTTGGGAAAAAGCACCCAAGCTTAGAGAGGACAGCCCTGCCTCTGCCATGGGGCCCAGGCCCATGGAAGCAGCCGATGCTCTGACCAAAGAGTCGGGATCCTGACAGGACAGGGGGAACCTGGCCCACACAGGGAAGGACCTGAGGTTAATGCTCAATATTAATCATACCGGAAACCCAGCAGGAAGTAAAACCAAGTGACACACGATTCTCTGATCCTGAAATAAGTATACAGTGAGCTGATTTTTGTATGTATTTATCCAAAAGCTTCTATGTTTTTAACTAGTGACATACTTAAAGCAAGGATTCCTGGTTGTCTAGATCCGTGACGTCTAAGCAAAGCACATGGAGGGATTTCTCCACCAAAAGAACTAGCTTTGTACAATGTTGGCCCTGAAGTAAGGCTCTGCTTCAGGGGTTCCCGGACCCGTAGGTGTTAGGATTAACTGAGAATTTAAAAATACCAGTGGGGGTGAGGGGTTTGAGGGTGGGCACCCTGCCACCAGGCCTACAAGCTCCCCAGCTAACTGCAATGAGCAGCCAGGGTTTGGAACCACTGGTTCAGGCCCTGGTCCTATCACTGCCACAGCAGAGGCAGACTGTTCCCGGGCAGAGCTCTCGCTGCTGGCCTGGGCTTTAAAGAAGCACATTCTTGACTAAGATGAGGGTCATTATTTCTTCATTCTCCCAACAGCATGATAAACGAGCTGCCCTCCCGGAGCTCAGCCAAGGACTGCGCATGGCTGTGGAAGGCACGGCTCACATAGTCAGCAGGACGAGCTGAGATCCTTTTTGGGGGGTGCGAGCAGCACTTCTAGATTTGCATGGAGTACAGACCGGGCTGAAAACCCTCTGGGGGAGCCTGCCACTTCCAATATGTTCACCTGTTAGTAAGCATTTTAGAAGTTAATGTTTCTCACTCCAACTAATGCAGAAAGTTAGCACTGGAAACCAGACAAGACCTTGGCAGGGGATAGGAGATAAAAGGATTTCCTAGGAGGAGGAGGTAAATGAGTGTATTTTTGAAGTCTTTTCAGATATATGAAACACAGGTACTTTTCCTAGCCAAGTCCACCAAAATTTCCTCCATCAAGCTTCACACCTTTAACACACATCGTTTTTGTGGTTCTTGGCCATGAGAGAAAATATGCCCTGTTCTGGCTGAAACAGCACCGCCAACTAGCATGTGACCTCAGCCCACTCGACCTGCCCACTGCAATCGTGGTGGCAATACCCTCGTGTCCCATTTGACAAGGGTCTGGACAAGACAGCCACCTGTACTACTTGTTAGAGTCATGTTATATTTTTAACTAGAGGAGTAATCGGCTGAATCACAGGCATGACAGCAGGCTGCCTCATAGCTGTGTCCTTTGTTATTCTTAGCTCAACTTCCACAACTGAGGAAGCAGCTCTGCGTAAAGAGTGTGCACCATTTGATTCCTCAGCAGGAAGAGCTGGCTTTCCTGGTGCCCTTCCCTCTGAATCTTAGGCAGGTTGGCATGGGAATGCCACTGATGGAAATACTTATCATACTTCCATCACCAAGAAGCAGCAAAGAACAACTATCAGGAGGTCAATGATTAAGAATAACGGAAGGAAGGAAACTGTCCAAAATAGTGTTATGTCCATGGAGCTGAGGTTCTTAAATGCAGAGATTGTTTTTTCCTTTTTTTTAAAAAACTATGTCATTCCTTAAGTGAAACTTCCAAAAATTGTAATAAAAAATGAAATTGACAGACTTTTAATACTTTACAAGATACCATTCCAGCCTATATTATTCAACGGGATGTCCTAACCACTTAATAAGCCCTAAAACCTTTTAAAATGATGCTCTGCTTATTAATAAGTCAATAATGGAGGGCACAGAGTCTAAATCTGGTGTGTTCAAATTAATGAGGTATTATGTGGCCATGAGCTAAAATGTGGCTGTAATACCAGTATCAAAAAGGTCATACATGCTACAGGAGCAAAATTCAGTGTATAGCAGTGCTTTCAGGAATTTGGAATACTAATTAACACTGCAATTCATGTAAGGTTTTAATTTCTAGGGCAAAATCGAATGGACCAAGTGGTAAATATCAATGTTATCAGAATAAATTAAAAAGCACCCCCCAAATGCTACATTATCCTAAAATAAAATAACATTTCCAATGACTGCCTCCTCTTTTTGCAAACCAGTGAGACTGCTGAAGGGCTCTGGTGCCCGGTAATGCCCATCTGCGGAGTGGCAAGTACCCAGGTCTATAATGAAGGAGTAACTGGCTTAGGAGCAAAGCCTGGATCTAATCTGAACAAACACTTCCCGCCTCTTCTAGACAACTCAGGGCTAGAGTCATGGGCCAAAGACAGCCCTAAGTGAAGAACAGCAGGTACCGGCCACCCTGCAGGGGAAGGCCAGGCCCCCGCACTCACCCTTCTCTTTTTGGCCAACTTGCTTGAGTTGTCGGAGCTTCTCTTCTCAGAATCCAGCTTCTTCCCTGCCGGTGGCTGCTTGTCCTCTGGTTTCTTCTGGCGACTCCCCTTCCCAGGTGGCTGGGGAACCCAAGAGAGGAGGTCGAGAGTTATCTTCACCACCAAGCTTTGCAGGGGAGGAGTGTCCCTGAGCGGGGAGAGCAGCTTGGTGTCTCTCAAAGGCACCTGAAGTTTGTCCTTCCCAGGGTCCTCCTGCACCACCACGGCCCGGCGACAGCCACTAGTCCTGCCACCACTGCTGTTGTCGTGCTTGGGGCCCTGGCTGTGAGTCAGGGGGACGAGGGCCAAGTGCTCAGGGCTCCTGTCCTCCACATTGTCCTTTGTGGGCTCAGGACCGGAGAGTGTCTTTGTGGGGGCTGGGGGCCCGCCCCTGTGCCTCTTCTTCTCGCTGGGTGTGGGCACCGCTGGCTTAGGCTCTCTGTCTCCAGCACGTGGCCTTCCTTTCGTCTTCACCTTGGGCTTGTCTTTGGAAGGCTGATCCTTGGCGCTGTGGGGAAGTCCCGGCTCACTCTCCACCTGCAAACTGGCCCGAGAGTCTGCTGGGGCAGAGGCCTTGACAGGTTTTTTGGGTTGTTTGGTTCCAACGGTTTGCCTCTGTGGCGGCTCCTGTTGGGCAGGGGACTTCTGACAGCTCCTCTTGCCAGTTTGGGAGCCTTCGGGAGGGACCCGGGGTGCTCTGCTGGAGCTTTTCGGGGGAGGATCTTTGGATTCTGAATGCTCGTGACTAGTGGTGCCACCGTCACCACCCTTGCCCTTCCCGTCTGGGTGCCGCAGTGGGGGCACTGCACTCCCCAGGGCCTCTGGTGGCGCTGCCGGCTGGTTCACTTTGGTCAGCCAGTTGTCTAACTGCCATTTGTTTGTTGTAGGAGGCTCGGGCTAAAACAAGGAAAAAGAGAAAAGTGGTAACTGGCCAAAGATGATTAATTCTTCCCTGTGTTACTCAATACTACATCCTGTCATCCCAAACCTAAGAATTAAGATCTTTTTTACCCTCCTCAAATTACAGGTCAAATTCTATAATAATTGACTCTTAAGACAATTTTCCAAATGTTTAATGCTATAGGAATTTTGCTTAGGTAGATAGGGACCATTAAATATTGACCAATGTAGACTACAGACAACTGCTGAGAAATCTCTGCTACATAAGTATTTTGTTCTAATGGTAATTACAGTATTAATTTAAACAGAATTGACACATTTTTGGCTTGTAAACTATTCTATCAGAAAATAATAGGGAATAAAAAGAATCCTTTTCTCAAGCATTTTCAAAAAAAGGCTAATTCATAAACTAAGTTGTGGTGATTATCTATGGGTTTCATACTTTATCCTTTTCTTGATATACACTGAGTGGCCAGATTATTATGATCTCTGAATGCATAATAATCTGGCCACTCAGTGTATATCCTATATAATAAAAGGCTAATATGCAAATTATCCTCTAGACCAGGAGTTCAACCAGCAGGCAGCCTGCCAACTGCCCATGTCCCCTCCCCCTGGCCAGGCTGGCCGGACCCCACCCATGCATGAATTCATGCACTGGGCCTCTAATATTAATACACACACACACACACACACACACACACACACACACACACACTGAGTGGCCAGATTATTATGCATTCAGAGATCATAATAATCTGGCCACTCAGTGTACTTTTCAACTAAAAATTGCTTTCTTCAAAACTAGATATAATTTCTTATATTTACTTAAAAACATTATAAACATTTATCTGTGAAAGTTTCCCTGTATCACAGATACATGTTGATTTTCAAATTTTACACCTTGATAAAAAGAGTTAGGTGAGGTCACCCTGGCCTTAAGGCTCAGTTGGTTGACCACTGTCCCCTGCACCAAAAGATCACAGGTTCAATTCCTGGTCAGGGCACATAGCCAGGTTGCAGGCTCAATGCCCAGTTGGGGCACATGCAGTAGGCAACCTAAGTTGATGTTTTTTTCTCACATCAATGTTTCTCTCTCTCTCGCAAATCAATAAATAAAATACAACATTTAAAAAAAGAAAAGAGTCAAGTCAGGTCACATTAGATGAGCCTCAGTCCCATTTGAAGTCTTTAAAAATCAAGCATTATGTTTCTTGTTTTAGGCAGCTGAAATGCCACCTATTTTTCTAATCAGTTCATAGATAATCAGTCAAATCCCATTGCTCTGAATTGTGTGCTGTGGAGCCTCCTCCACAGCACACAATTCAGAGCAATGGGATTTGACTGATTATCTATGAACTGATTTGACAAATAAGCAGAAGTCCCTGACATCTGTTATCTCATAAATCTCTGTTGCTAACTGATGGTTAGTGCATCCCATTATCTCTCTCCAACTAGGTATTAGATCTTATTAACAGAATGACAGAGACCTCTGCATCTCCAAGTTCCACTATTATGTCTTACACATGGTGGTATACATTGAGATTTTAATTTGAGCATTCCTATAGGTGTATTACTGTGCCCATAAATTTGCTGAATAAAAATATTAATATCTAATAGAGTGAGCAGCAATTATATTTTTCTTAAAGGGAAGCACATCATTTCATGCTGCATGTTTTCCTTAAGATCCATCTGACAGGTGGTTTGTATGAATGCACCAGGAAGTTAAGAGAAAGATATTCCACATGGGATTTAACTGACTCGATTATGGATAAGGAGATCCATATCCATAGGTGGACAATGTTTTATGGGGAAGATTGCTAACAATTTTCCCAAGTGAAATATCCCAAATAATTCAACTCTATAAAAATATGTGAACTTAATACAGGGAAGATAGGTGGATATAATGTAAAATCTCTTTGACCAGAAAAAAGTTCCGTAATGAAATGATCAGGTAGTTAGTCTGGACTTAGTGTGATTGAAACAGATTAGACCTGAAAGGAACTAGATAGGGCCAAACTTCAGCAGAAAGATAGCTGCATAACTGCTTTTTTCTGCTTATCCCATGCTGCTGCTTAGGATAACATACCTCCTTTACAGTTCCCAATACCTACATCAGCTCTATACCAAGGCTCACATTTGATTTTTCTGAGCAGGGAGGGAGGAAAGAAGGAAACTACTCTATGTGCCAGGAATTTTGTCACATATAATCTACAACTGTATTCAATAGTCTAGCAAGACAGGATGACTGTTAAAGGTAGAGAAAAGATTAGCACACAATATCTGCTTGTCAAACACTAGTTCCTGCAAAGACTTGAGGGTGTGGTAATACCAGTGGTTAGCTGGGGACAAGGCATGAGTCACTTGCCAATCACATCAGGAACCAAACCCTTTCTTGGGAAAGGTATGGCTAGATCTCATCAGGGTTATGTTTACAACTGCATTCCAGTCACTGACATGCTTGGTAGAAAAGTATTTATGCGGGAACCAAAAAGAAAAGTTAATCCTGGTATATCATCTGCTGCTTCTCTCCCCAAACAGGACAGTATTGGATACATTTAGTAGTCCCTAAAGGAATGTCCTGGTTACAGAAATAAAACACATTTTCTTCTACTGCAGTCCTAAAATGCCCAGAAGGCGTATGGCCCAATTGCAGGGTAAAATTGAGCCACTGTGCCCAGATGGAGGGGAAAGGACAGGGACAATCCTTTCTGTATACCTACTTATAAAGACATAAAGATGCAAAGTGGATAGAATTTCTTCAAGATCAGACATTATTTAGCTATTGGGGTGGGGGAAACTTTTACATAAAGGATCTATTAAAACTAGATTTAAAATGAATTTTAAGAATGTAAGCACTGGATAGGATAAGGTTTGACCTGTCATTTTTCCTCTGCCACTGCTTATGCCCCGCCTCCAGCCTCCTAGGGTTGGAGCAGTCCCAACACTGCATACTGCAAGTGAAAAAAATATGATCAATTTCATTCAGCATTTTAATAAATGTTTTACCTCTCCTAACTTTTCAACTGGCCAAAGTTTATATATTTTAGAGTGAATTATGATTCTGAACAAAAAATTTTGAGCTATGCACAATAGACGCCTACTGTTCTAAGTAAATCATCCTAGTTGTGAGGGAGTACGCACCCCAAAATTAAAAGGCAACAAAAAGCAAGAAGGAAGGAGAGAAGCAGCATGGTGTAGTAACAAGTAAAAAGGCTTCAGAGTTAAAGGGCTATTGGTTTGAATCTTCAGTGCTACACTATAGGTGAAAAGAAAGCTACCAACATTTTAGGGTTGAATGAGGGTTAAGAGCCTCACAGGCAATCACCCAAAGGTAGCTAACTACCAAAGAAATGGACAATGAATAGATTAGAAAACTAAGAAGATCCCTGAATAACGGAGAACAGAATAATTCTTTCCCCTGAACTTCACTGAACTGGAAAGAAAGTGAGGTGTCCCACACATTTTGTATTTTGATCCCCACTGTAAAGCAAACACTGCTTTTCCCCAAGTTCCCCACTAGCTCACTGGGCAGGCAGACAACATTTCAGATTCTCAAAAGATTACTAAACTACTTCATCAAATGAATTTAAAATGGAGCCATAAAAAGCAAAATTTTCAGCATTAAAAATAGAATTCAAAAAAGATAAAGTAATAACTAGTAACTATGGCCTGTTATGTATGGAATTCGTTACTCTCAACTAATACAGAAGATTTACAATAATGCAAACATTTATTTTAAAAGGAAAGAAAAGTAGTTAAATACCTGGGGGAAAATTAAAGGTTTAAAATCTAGGCAAAGACAAACTATTTCTGGGGAAGCCGAACCTTAATATATAACATATAAATCGTACCAAGGTTAGATTTGCACAGCAACACAAAAGTACAAATATGGACCTATTTAGTAAGGTAATTTAAAAAAACAGACTTTTTTCCATATGACATCTGTGGTGAAACTGCTGCAAAGATGCAAATTTTCGTGAAAACCCTTATGGAGAAGACCATCACTCTCAAGGTGAAACCCTGGGATACAACAGAAAATATAAAGGCCAAGGTCTAGGATAAGGAATTCCTTCTCATCAGGAGATTGGTCCTTACTGGCTAACAATGGGAAGTGGACGTATTTGGTCTGCCTACAACATTCCAAAGGAGTCCACTCTTTTCCGTGGTGGTGGTAAGAAAAGGAAGAATTCTTACACCATTCCCAAGAATGAGCATGAGAGAAAGAAGGTTAAGCTGCTGTCCTGAAGTACTGTAAAAGGTAGATGGGCCCAACTGGGGCGTGGCTCAGTGGTTGAGCGTTGACCTATGAACCAGGAAGGCATGGTTCCAATCTTGGTCAGGGCATGCCCGGGCTGCATGCTCTATCCAGAAGGCAGCCGATCAATAATTCTCTCTCATCACTGACATTTCTATCTACCTCTCCCTCTGCCTTCCTCTCTGAAAATACGTGTGTGTGTGTGTGTGTGTGTGTGTGTGTTTTAAAAGGTGGATGAAAGGTCAAATCAGTCGCCTTCGTTGGGAGTGCCCTTCAGGAATGTGTGCTGGAGTTTTTGTGGCCAGCCACGTTGACAGACATCACTGTGGCAAATGTCTGACGTATTGCTTCAACAAACCAGAAGACATCTAATTGAATGTGGGTGAATAAAAGACATGCACTAACATTTTATTTATTTTATTTTATTGTTTTAAGTATATTTTTATTGATTTCAGAGAGGAAGGAAGAGGGAGAGAGAGATAGAAACATCAATGATGAGAGAGAATCATTGATTGGCTGGCTCCTGCACACCCCCTACTGAGGATCGAGCCTGCAACCCAGGCATGTGCCCTTGGCTGGAATCAAACCTGGGACCCTTCAGTCTGCAGGCTGACGCTCTATCTACTGAGCCAAACAATTTAGGGAGACATGAACTAACATTTTAATAAATAACTATAATAAGTTAGGGTGGGAACATTAATTTTTTTAAATCTAAGACTAACTCTATTTCAGTAACCACTTGCGCACAAGACATAATTGTTTCATTAAATCAAATACCAGATTAATCTTTCTTTAAAATTTCAACTATTCAGTCAAATCTGTGCAATTTCTACTTTATTTGAATCGAATTTTATTACTTAATTGAATTCTGTTCTATCAGTAACGTAATGAGCACACAGATTTTTCTTATTGAACAAGGTAAGACACAAAGCAAAGATCTTCTAAACATTAACATGAACAACCACATAGTTTGTCTGCAGAGCATATTCAGTATCTTTTTCCCTGGGGCATAGGAAAATCACCTCAACAGTAATTAGATCACACAAGGAAACAGAGAACCCCCAGAAACACAGAGAGTAGTTTCTAAAACCTGAAAGGCACTCCAAGTGCAGTTCATGCTGATCTATGTTTATGCACTCCAAATCACACTTATTGAGCACTTATTCTGTGCCAGACACACACTCACATCTAACAAAAATGACAGTCAGTAGCTTTCTCAGCCTCCCTTGCCCTCAGACATGGCTCTCGCTCCATGATCTCCAGATGGATTCGGTTAATGCAGTAGTGGAACTAACTGCCTTGCTTTCTAAACAGCGGAGACAGATACTGAGAACCTGAACACTTCCTTAATTAGAAAGTCTCCTTTCTCAGAATTCCCATCTTAAATATGCAGAATCATTCTCTCTATACAAGCTGGTCTTCCAAAATTGCCTTCCCTTTCCTCTAAGTGTCCTTCCCCAGCATGATTTTTATACTGCTACTCCAAGTTTTGAGGGCATTTGGCAACCTCATTAGTTGTTACTAAAATTCTTGTGCTTGACAATCCAGGAGGCAGTATAAATCCTCTAGATACATGTGGTGTTTGAGATTTTTCAACCTCATCTGTTTATCTTTACAATATTTCCCAGGGGGCGGCGACAGGCGAACACAATTTTCCCTGTTTTGCATGGGGCAGAGGGCGCAGAAACACAGCCCTGGCAAAATCATGTCACCATCCATTTAATGCATGGCTTTTAGTGATTCAAAAATAGAACCTCTGATGACTTATTTCTAGTTCATGCTCCTGCCCTTTGCTAAAGCACAGTCTCCTTTTGATTTCCTTAATTCATGCATTCCTGAAATTTCAAAAAGAAATCTCATTAATATTAAAACAGTGGCCCACTAAAAATGAGTTTTCTTTTTCAAGAGAAGGGAAAAGAAAAGGTGTGCAAACATCCTTAATGAGTTGCTCTTCAAAACACACTAGCAACAACAGAGAAGAACCTATCGTTTTAAACAGAAGAGAGAACTGTCTCCCAAACCTCCACCGCCAAATGTCTGGTAAGAAACAAGTAAATAGAAACAGCCTGTTCTACACAAGTAGGAGCAGGGAAGCACTGCCCCAGGGGACAGAGCCACTCAGTCTCCTGGTCTGGCCTGCAGCAGACTCCAGCCCCCAATGCTGCCATCTGGGACGGTCTCCTAGAGGGGACATGGTACCTCGGGAGCCGGAGTGTCCTGGGGCTCATTCTCCTCGCTGTCACTTGAGCTGCTCTCGCTCTCTGAGTCCGAGGAGCTGTCTGAGTCACTGGTGCTCTCTGACTCCGCACCACTGGAATGTGCTGAGGCCGCTGCTGCTGCTTCTGGAAGTGACTGCGGAGCGCTGCAAAGCAACCAAGAGATCATCTGAAGGCACCACGCAAGGTGGATCCCCTTTCTACTCAAGTCCTGTTTTGCCCATTTTTCTGGTACTCAAAAGAAAGGGCCTCAGTATTACCCAACATTAGTAAATTACCATATCATCCAGTTGAGAGAAAGGCCTACAATGACTCAAAAAATCAACCAAAAAAAACCTTAAAATAGCTCATCAGATGACAATGTAAAAGAGAAACCTGTGGAATTTTGCTTCTGAAAGCGTTTTAAGCTAAACTAATTTAACACAGATGCTTGGTGCTTTATGTCAGGGGTTGATAAACTATGGCCTGAGCTGGCTGCCTGTTTTTCTAAATAAAGTTTTATTGGAACACATCCACCCATTATTTTCTGTATTATCTGTCTGCTTTCATACTGTAAAAGCAGAGCTGACTAGCTTTAACACAGACTGTATGGCCCACAAAGCCTAAACTATTTACTTTCTGAACCTTTAAGTTTGTTGACTCCTGATATATAGATATAGATATAGATATAGATATATAGATATACAGATATCCCAAACAAGTTCATTTATGAAAGAACAGCCAATACATTAAAATCTCTCTACTGTCTAGATAAAAACTAACTGTATGATAGCCAAAGACTACTAAATATACATGGTTTTCCTTTAGAAAGTGACTTCAAAAGCAAGCGCGACACATTGGGGCAGAATTATGAAGCAGGCCATTGTTTATAAGTGGTTTAGGATGACCTCCAACTATCAGCTGAAGGAGAGATTAACTACTACAAGTTTTACGAATAGGACAATAGCTCTGGGTCAATAAGAAAACACTGCTGGGCACATACAGAATTTCAAAATGTATCTTAAAACTTGCAGTTTTAATGGAATTAGCCAAAGCAATAAATCAATATCTATACTCTTAAAAGCCTCCAAATCTACCTAAAAGATTAAATAATAAATTTATTAAATAAAATTAAAGTAGAATTTAAAAATTATAACAAATAAAACCACTAGTTGAAGTCATTTTAAAGCAAACACACTATACTATGAAAATTTCCTCAGATAAAATGCGGCATCAGGTTTGTGATCATTTTCACACTGGGAGCTGAAGAGCTTAAGCCACAGACATCAGAATGAGATACACTTTGTGTTATTTCTGCCTCTGATTTATCCCCACTTTGTTTTTTTCTATTTTCTTTTCCTCCTCTTTTAAATTAGGCTAGTTTGTCATATTTTATGAGTCATTATAAGCCACTAGAAGTTACTGAACAAAATGAAATATAAATAAATGAGCAGAGCTTATGACTCTGTAAGACCTTGCAAAACTATACGAGCTTCCTCCACGTTAACCATCACGTCACTTGTATGTGAGGAAGGTTTCTATTGCTGAGCCTGTCTCTGAATGGATGACCACATCTCAAGGGAGTAAAACAGCTACAGTGTAATTTAACTTTCCTGTTCGTGGAGGTCAGGTATTGGCATATTAAATTATTAAATTCAATACCAGAGGTGGTTTAGTTTCCATTTCCAAAAATTAAAGCATGTTTTCTAAAATATAGCCAAGCTGTTTCCAAAATGAAAACAGTGCCATTTTCTACCTCACTGAAATGCACTGCAGGCCATTTAAAAAGCCACAGAAACAATTAGAAAATTCATGACTAAGAAAACAGCCACCATGAAAAATTTGGCTTTGTAATTTTTGAAAATACAGCAAATCTGTTACTTTCACAGAAACACTGGGCTCTTCGGCATAACTTTTCAAATACTGGTTACATAATACTGAGGAAAGTGATTCAGGCTTATTTTAAACTCTCAAAAATTTTTTTCTCCTACACTGATGGTTTACGTGGGGGTAGGGCTCTTTCCCTTTATAGAGTTAACCTCTCTAAGGCTGAGTGAAGCTTCCCAAATATTAAACAGGTACTTTCTTTTAACTGTGATACTCATCTCCTTCCCCATGAAGAAGTTAGGAAGTGCTAAGGCTGTAATTTCCCCCCTCGGTAGAAAACTGCCAACATTGGTGTAGATGGGAAGAACCCGCACACGGTACCTTGGTGGTGCAGATGTGGAAGGAGGCTTCTCTGGGGTCTAGGCATTCACAACAAGGGGAGGAGGACGAGGAAAAGAAAAAAAAACAGGTTAGGATAAGCAGGTCAGAAAAGTTAGAAAGATTTAACAGGACTCCGGGAGTTACGGGATATACACAACTTACTTGCTCGCTCTCACTGTCCTCACTGTCACTGAGCTGCAGGTCATCTTCAAGCATGCTGGAAGGGGCGGGCACAGACAGGGCAGATTTACAATGATTTCAAATAACTCCTTTATCATATAAATAGAAAATATGCTGACTGATTAAATGGGAGTGAGATAGGTTTTATTTATTAATCCAATACTTTATTTCATGGAAATGTAAGTTTTACAATCATAACACAAAGTAGTTCAGTCCAAGCTCCTTACTACCTCAAAATGGAATCTTTCCCATATCTGAGCATCAAAGGCAAAACTACCATGCAACAGGGAGTTGTTGCCAGCCCCATATGGTAGTTCCAGGTCCAAATGGTAGGTAGGTACGTAGGATGGAAGTAAGGGAGGAAGGAAAGAAGGAAGGAGAGAGGGAGGGAGGGAGAGAAGAGAAAGAAAGACAGGATACATTCAAATTATTTCCTTCTATATTCTCTAACAACTAGAATAAATGATCAACCATTAAATGAGTTCAGAGTGGATGAATGAATATTTGCAGATGAATGCTTAAAACAGTGCTATAAAAAGTACTATATATGGAGCTCTGGCCAGTGTGGCTCAGTTGGTTGGAGCATCGCCCTGTGCACCAAAAGGTGGTGGGTTTGATTCCCAGCGGGGCACATACCCAGGTTGCTGGTTCGATCCTCATTCAGGATGTGTAAGGGAGGCAACCAGTCAATGTGATATTTCTCTCTCACATCGATGTCTCTCTGTCTCTCTCTCCCTTCATCTCTCTACAATCAATGAAAACAAAAACTACTTTAAAAAGAACTATATCTGAATTAAATAAATGCAGAGTAAGATGTATGAAGCTATCAAGGCAACAGTCACCAAAGAGTGCCCTTATCCTACATTTTTGTCCAAAGGTCATTTTTAAAAAAATATATTTTATTGATTTTTTACAGAGAGGAAGGGAGAGGGATAGAGAGTTAGAAACATCGATGAGAGAGAAACATCAATCAGCTGCCTCCTGCACACTCCCCACTGGGGATGTGCCCGCAACCAAGGTACATGCCCTTGACCGGAATCGAACCTGGGACCTTTCAGTCCACAGGCCGACGCTCTATCCACTGAGCCAAATCAGCCAGGACCAAAGGTCATTATTAATACGGAACTCTATTGTTCATGCACACAAAAAGATTCTCTTCCGCTTGCTTGAACAATGATCAGTGGAAAGAGTAGTAATACAAATAATATCATTGTTTAGAACATGCTTAACCTACAGCTCTCATTCTGATAAACATAAAAATTCAGCTCACTGCCTCAGTTATATTAGTAGTCATCCCTAGGCAGTGTGGTTTATGATGAAGCTACACATTAAAAGTGAACATTTTCCAATCTGTACATGTACACAAATCTTAATCGCTTTTTATCTCTTCCCCTTTACCTTCTTCCATGGAGATGCCCAAATATTGAAGGAATGAATCAGTAAAAGCTCCCTCTACTTCCTCCACCCAATTTATGAGCATGACTATTTGAGGAAATGTTATAGTGAAAAACAAAAACCAAAAAAACCCCAAGTCTGCTTGAGTATTATTTATGCTCCAAAAAGCAAATTATATTAGAGATTACAACCCTTCAGTATTTCTAAAAATAACCTCACCAACAATTTTTCAATAACCTCACCAACAATTTTTATTTTGGGAATCCTTGGTATAATCACTGTATTTCCCAATGAAAACAAATGCTAAAACTTGGCTCTTTCATACTGACCACCTACATGCAACACTGTAATTCTTGCCAAGGAAGCCTTTTCACCACCAAATGTACTAACAACATCCTGTGATAAGTTTCTGAAAAACATGAAAACTGTTAACTTGTAAATAGAGATCTCACTCAATATTTATCTAAAAAAAGCTAAATTCCTATGTTAGCCAGGCTAGACAACACAGCCCTCAGATGTAGGACTTGGCAGTAGCAATTATAATGGTATACAAGAAAAAGTTATTCAACAGGTTTGCCGAATGGTGGCTTGGATGGGGTACACACAAGCAAAAAATAAAAGACATATCTTTGGAATAAATGTGAGGAAAAAATCTGACAAATTATATTCAATATTAACCATCAACAACAAAACCAGAGTTAGTGAACCTCTTTGTTTCTTAGTCATTAGGTTTATCTTATATAAAATTGATTTGTCTTAATTCCCTGAAACGTCAATGACCATGTAATACAAACATGCTTCCTGCTGTGAGCAGAGGACTAAATACCCTGTCAGTTGTTTGCCCAGCTACTGAATGCCCAGCTTCCGTGAATATATTCTAGAGTCAATCAGAAAGTATGTATGATGTACTAAGTCAGAAAGTGTAGGTTATGACTTTCAGCTCTGCTTGTGGTTAAGGAATAAAAGGGACCATAAGAAAATGCTGTTCCAGATTCTGAAATTACCCCCTTCAGAGCGTTAGACAGACAATTGCAAAACCAGCTTGCAGACACGGAACTTACTCAGGACCTAAGCGTGGAGGGACAGTGACCACTGAAGGAAGATTGCTAAAGGTATCTCCAAAGAAACACTCATTCAAAAAGCAATGATGAACCAGTAAGATCCAACAAGGTCTATCAATTAATAGAGATTTACACAGGGCATTTCATTTAATCAAAATTCACAGGTGTAATTTATCTGACATGAGAATCAGCACACAAAGCATACTGTCAGCATCTGCCAATTCAGCCAAAAGTCACCACAGAACCTTCTAGAAACCACATTTACATCACCGGAGATGGGTAGCTTAACATAAGAAGCATGCTCTTAGTCGGGGAAGAAAAACAATTTCTAAAGTTTTGATAACAAACAAGTATTACATCTCCAGTAAGAAAAAGTTACTTAAAAACCATTAACTAGAAAATTAATCACAAATGCCATTGTGATTTTTTAAAAAATCTGTACAGTTGGGGAAAATGTAACCCGACAACAGGTAAAGGTTATATTTTTTAGAGATAAGGGAAAAATTCAAAGAAATCAGCTGCTAAAGCCCCTACTTGTCCCACAATTATATCTGAGGCCGAGAATACTGGTATTAGTATACCATCCCATACTATACTTCACAAATTATATGTGAAAGAACTGGTCAATGAATGTGAAGAATAACAAAATTAATTACAGCACATCTGGGTGAGCACCTTTATACCCATTAAAAAGAATCAAATCTCTTAGAACCCATCCCATTCACACCAATAAAATCTGGGTCAAGAGAACACATGGCCCAAAGGACGTCCTCAACTATGAGGTTTTCTGGGGCAGGACGAAGTCATTTGTACTTTCATAACTTCTACAACTAGGATGTGGCAGGCTGGCTATCTAAAAAGCTGGCTGCATGAATAGCACCCCTTTTTTGAATGAGTAACAGTAATACATACTGCACCTCCACTGAGATTAGGACATATAGGCACTCCCTTCACCCACAACCCTGTGGACTGACTCTGATCCCCTCACACTCCAAGGATGAAGAACCAGCTTGGAGCTGCCACTGAAAAGGTCATGAAGCTGGTACATGCTGGAGACAGGATGCAAAAGCGATTCCATTGGATCCAATCCCCTTGCTCTAGCTCATGTAGAACCCAACAGCTAGAAAAACTAACTGTTGCAATGGAATCTAAGTTCCGGTGCCCACAGAGAGAAGAGTTCAATTTAAAAAAAATATATATCAAGAAAGAAGAGAAAGGATTTTCCTCCCTGTCTGCTTGAAGATCAACCTCCACCACGAACAACACAGTAACTATCCGGACCAGGAAACTCATGGCCAACGACTACTTCAGCGAAAACAAATGGTCATCGGTGCCCTCACCCTGGGAAGGCAACAGTACCCACGACAGAAATTCGGGAAAAATTAGCCAAAATGTACAAGACCACAGCAGATGTCATCTTTGTGTTTTGATTCAGAACCCATTTTGGTGGTGGTGAGACAACTGGCTTTGGCACCATTTATGATTCCTTAGATTAAGCAAAGAAAAATGAACCCAAATATAGACTTGCAAGACATGACAACAGAAGGAGCGAAGATTCTTTAGGGACTTTATCTGTGGTAACTGCAGGTTTTTCAGGAGGATTAATAAGTTAAGAACCTTTGTGAAAAAAAAGGACAATTTAATAAAATAATGATCCTGTGGGAATAAAAGAAATATACTATTTTTCCTTTATGAAAATCAATAAACTTTAAACCTTACGTACTTTTTAAATTGGTCAAATAACTACTGTAATTTCACTTTCAAACTCTAAGACAAAGCAGTTACTTCAGAGCACACAGCACCATACGGCCTACCTTGGCACCGTTCAAAAGAGGCCAAGTGCACAGGTAATGCAACTCTTTGAACTACCATGTAGGTTTAACCACGACTGGTTAGGTAAACTTTTGACTTAAGAGGTTGCAATTCTCAAACCCCTTGCACAAACGCATTCTTCTGGCAGCTGTTCTGCAAAGCTCAGACCGAGCACAGGTTCTGGCAGGCATGTTTCAGTGACTCAGTGCAATTGTTACTGTGAAGACACACCAGACAAGCCTTTATTCCCTTTCTGTTCCTAAGACTGGGCTTGCCAAAGAGTTCACCGCCAATATTCTGTAACATCTCAATTCCAACCCCCAAAACTACTTAAATAAACTAACTTCTTGGCTTAACTTTCTTATGATCAGGCTCTACATTTTATTTGGGAAAGAGCAAGTGAAAGCAAGCTCAGCAACTAATAAGTTACAACCCTGGTATTAGGTGCTCGAATGGTATGTAAAGTAATGCTTTTCAGAACTGCTAATGAGCATGTAAGAATGTATAAACTTGCACAAACCTAAAATTGATTTGGGGACAGAACAGGTAATGGATTGCAGGGAGAGAGAAAGAGTTTGGGCACCAAAGTAGATACATAATTCCCCCAAATTTTCAATTCAATCAGGCTTTGATTCCTTTTTTTTATAAAGGGCAGAAACAAGGACTACAAATGCTTTGTACAAGATGATGGGAGGCTACAAATTATGATGAGGACTCCACATACAATAAATGAAAAAATAAAAAGGCAGATCTTAAGCAGTTGTGACAACATATAAGGGGAACTCTCCTAAGGGTGAGAGTAGTTGGCAGAATTCAAATTCATGGAGAGATGGTTTATGGGAGATTATGGACTAATCAGATAGAGGGGAAAGTGACTCAGCACATGATTTAATATAGTAATTCAGCTTATTATAGTTGATAAGTAAAAACTCTTGTCAAAGGTATAAGAGAGTATTCAAACTCATGGAAGAAGTGATGATCATCTGAGATCAAATAAGGATGAGAAAAATCATAAGAGTATAAATGAGGAAAAATGTGAAGTTAATAAATAAGATTAAATCAGTAAGTATGACAAATAAGACACCAGTGCAAGAGTGGCATATTGGATGACTAGAAACAAAAATCTAGAAAAACTATTGCTGAAAATCATGTTTATTAAATACTAGACTCAGCCTGGTGCACAAATTCATGCACAGATGGGGTCTGGCTGCCCACCCCAATGGGGGCCGATCAGGGCCGGGCTGGTGAGGGGGAGGGGCCGTGGGCGGTTGAGGGGGCCAATCGGGGCCCCGATTGGGCTGGTCGGCCGCCGCAGTGTGTCATAGCAACTGGTCTTTCCAGTCATTTTATCATTCCAGTTGCTTGGCGCTTCTATATATAGATTGCTCATAGGTATTCAATCAAGTTTATGTATAATAATTTTCCTTCCACACTTATTCTGGGTACTTACTATTATATGCCAGGCCCTACTCGAGATTCTAAGCAGACAAAATCCCTGCTCTTGAGGCACTTACAGTCTAGAGCAGCGATTTTCAGCAAGTGTACAACAAAATTTTTTAAAACAGTTAATACCTGACTGTGTAGTCAGGGGCACTGACCTCTTGTCCCTTAGATTGTCAAATGTTAAAAAAAAGGCCAACACAACAGCCATCCAGTGTGAATGAATCAAAATTATACCTTTGGGGGAGAGAGGGGGAGTCAGATCAGCAAAAATACATTTTTTAATGTGCTGCAGAATTTTAGTAACTAGTTTATATGTGCCATGAGATGAAAAAGGTTGAAAATTGCTGGTGTAGAGGAAGGAGATAAACAGCTAATCCTTTTTCAATGGAGGGGAACAAAAGTATGAAAAAAGAAAGATAGGTGTGGGCTGCTCTTCTCCATGGGTAGTTAGGGAAGACTGTTGATAAGGGGATGACATCCAAGGAAAAACCTGAGAGGCGGAGGGATTGGGGGAAAGTAATCAGAGTATAGAAAACAGCAAGGAGGCCAAAGTGGCCAGAATGGAAAGTATACTTGTGTATTTGGGGGGTGGGGTGGAGGGAAGGGTTGGTTATGGAGGGCCTTGGCAGGGAAAAGAGGTAGGGGGAGGGGTTGGGGGAGGGGGAGAGGGAATATGAAATCTCATGGAAGTAAACCATACTTGTTTACAGCCCAGTATCCCAGAGTGGGTGCGATGCACGAATTAGTTTAGGCCTAATAGATTCTTAGAAATTTAAAACATATTTTATTCAATCATTCAATCCATGTTTAAATTAGTCTAGGGGTCATTTAGTAAATTAGCAGTTATGATTAAAAATGAGACTTAAGTGGATCCTTAAGGGCTCCTTTAAACCATGTTTTGCATATGCAAATGAACCACTTCAAAGTAGTCACTTCCAATAAGAATTATTTTCTGATGTTTCCAAATGCCTTACTCCTTATAGTATAAGTTAGCAAGCTCCTTTAAAGGTGGCAAGCATTTTCTACCTCCCTCTCACCATTTAGGCTCCAGATCAATGTCACCTCCTCTGAGAGACCTTTCCTGACCTTCCTCCCAGAAGTATCACCAACATACAAGCCGGTCACTATCACATCACCAAGTCTGGATTACATGCCACCCTCCTTTAGTTACAAGACGTAGAAGACAAGAATATTGTCTTATTGATCATTGTTTCCCCAAGTACCTAAAGCAGCACTTGGTACACACACAGCCTGTGTTCGAAAATTATGCACTGAATGGAGAATGGCAATTTTTGAAAATATCTCCAAGTCACCTGGAGCCAAGCCCACAGAATCCTATATAATAAAAGTGTAACATGCAAATCAACCGAACAGCAGAACAAACTGTCGCTATGACATGCACTGACCACCAGGGGGCAGACGCTCAATGCAGGAGTTGCCCCCTGGTGGTCAGTGCGCTCCCACAGGGGGAGCGCTGCTTAGCCAGAAGCCGGACTCACAGCTGGCTGGTGGGTGGTAAGGAGCGAGGGGTCCCCGACTGTGAGAGCCCCGGACTGCAAGAGGGATGTCTGACTGCTGGCTTAGGCCGGATCCCCGGCAGGTGGACATGCCCCAAGCGGTCCCGGACCGCGAGAGGGTACAGGTCAGGCTGAGGATCCCCTGCCTCAGTGCACAAATCTCGTGCATCGGGCCTCTAGTAATTTATATAACTGAAGTCAAAGGCACGTTAAAGAATGATGAGAAGACTTCCTTTTGTAGGACACATGCAGGTTCATTTACTTAACACTTACCTATTCTATAACAAAATTATTATTTTCCATTTTATTTAACCTTTGCTCTTAGACCAAGTATAGGGGTACATACTACCCTAAAGGGGTGCTCCCAAAGTAGTACAAGCCAAAGCTGCATCATTTGAAAGTATAGCTCCAAAGTCGATACTCTGAGGAGGATGATCCATCCAGCTCCTTAGCAGTATTTTCATAATTATTTAAAAGAGGCTTCATTACATAGCCTCATCAGAATATGCCTTCAACATTACTGAAGTTTCAAGCATGAACTCATGTACAATGTTAAGTCAAACATTGTCCTGCAAGAGATCCTAGAATATTGTCTAGTAAAGTTGAAAGTCTAATAGTTAAACTGACTATTCCAAGGGCCTATAATCCTACAGTGAGCTAGTCACAGCATAGTGCGGATGGGGAAAAATGGTGGTTCTACAATTGGGAGTTGCAGTGTTTTCTAAATATTGGTTTAATATGCCCTAGTGACTATAATTCTGAAATAAGCAGCTTTTTTTAAAAAAAAACAACAACAATGCACAGAATTATTCTTTTTGTTTGCTTCCATTTAAGAACAGAAATCTTCAATACTCAGTCCTACAAACTCTCATTTCCCGACAGCATGGCTAACATTAACATACTTAAAAGAAAAGCTATCTGCCTTATTCTATTTTACACCGCTACCTCTCCTAACAAATCACTTCCCAATATATCTAGGTTACTAACATAGTTATGAACAGCAGTAACCCTGGATCCTCAATCATTTGATCAGATAAGTTGAGGGGGAAAACAAGGTGTATCCTTTTCTAGCAACACCTGGTATTGAGTACTGAGCATATTAGAACGGGGTATCCACTTAAACTCTGTGATGCTGAAGGTTGAATGTAGAACTACCGAGGTATAACTGATAGCACAAATGTTTGTTTCTTGTTTACAGGAGATGGGTGTGATCTCAGTGACAAATAATTCATAAGCTTTGCACATTAGGTGATTTCTACCACTTCTTCCATAATATTTATCAGCAAATAGCATTCTGAGTTAGAGCTGTCATTAAAATAAAGGATCCAGGCAAAACACTTTCACATAATATAGGCTAACATTTAAAGATAAGACAAAAAGAAGTATCTTAAAAAATATTTAGTTTCAAAACCAATAATGTTTTGAATATAAAAGTTGAAAACTCAGGCTCATTTAAAAAGGTATCAGACTCTTCTCAGCCTTCATTATCTGTGTACCATTTCTTCTCATCAAACTTTCAGGATGATCCCAATCCCAGTCTTTTTTTTTTCTTCTTCTTCTTCCAATCCCAGTCTTTAAGTCTAGATATTGCATTTCCCTCGTTTCAAAAGAAACTTCCCATGTACCTAAATAAAACTGCAAACTGCTTATAATGGCTAAGTTCTGTCTCTTAGTCTAAATAAGCACTGATGATTTCTGAGGGAGATACAAGAAAAATAAAGGAGGGTACTTTTTAGTAACAACTTGGCAATTTCAGGGCAGGGGTGGGAAGAGAGAAGAAAGTTAGCCACAATAATATCTAGAGACTGCTTTACAGTTTCTTAAACATTAACAGATTATCCCTTCTGAAAGGCTGGCAAAGAATTGATACCCATAACTGTATCTGGCTGCACAGAAAGGGAACTGTCTCCGATCATATAAAGGATCTAATAATTGTATTAAAAAAGGAAAGACGCTGTACTTTCCCCTGAGAACTGCACAGACCTACGCCTTGGGAAAGAAGAGGATTCCAAAGCCATGCACCTCCTCCCCTAAACTGAGGGGAAATGGCATCGATATCCTACCTAATCACTCCCCTACAGAGCTTGGCAGAAGGAATTCATCATTTGAGAACTAACTAGAGCTTCAACCACAAAAAGTAAAAGCAATGGATTCTGCACATATTTGTTTCCCACCTACATCCTCTACCACCCGGCTAGCACCCCTGCTCCTCCAAGGTCTGAACAGACAGAAATTAAGACAGGCTCCAGTTATTCTCCAGTGCGGGGCCCTTCTGTTTCCTTCACACACCCTATTCCACTTTTCTAAGGAGTCCCAAATACTAGTAACTCTGAAAGAAAAAGCATTCTGACCTAGGTTGACTTTTGAAACCAAAGTACAAATGACTCTGGAATTAACCTTTCTTTCCTGACATTCCAAGTACATTAGACTATCTCCCAGGCACTGTATGTGTCACTCAAGCAGTTTAAGTGCATGTCAAAGAACCCTAATGCTGACACCAGATCAAATTAACCTGTGAGCACTAAGAGCTTTACTGCACTAAATCTGAAACAATGACTGCACTTTACAAATTAATTGGGACACTGCTTTCATCAAGTCTTCATAAATGTGATTCCTTTAACGTACAGGTACATTTCATTTGGGCACTTACCAATACCACCAACCCCACCCCCACACCACTACAGCCACACAGCCCCCCTCATCGACCCAGGCTCAGTACTCATTTCTCTCCTGGACCACTCTCCACCTCCTCTTTGCCCTACTTTTATTCCTTCCCTAAGTCAATGAGGGTCATGACAAAATGCTTTTCTAGTTAATTTTATATATAGCAAATTAATAGTTTTTATAAAGAGAACACTACATATGTCACAAGAGATAAGTGTACCTGTTAGAAACTTCCAGGCACCTCTGATTTCAGTGGCTTAACTAACTTATCAGAACTACCCATATCTCTGAGTGGCATTAAGTCCCCACCAACTACCTAAGCCAGCTGTGGGCAAACTACGGCCCGCGGGCCGGATCCGGCTGTTCTATCCGGTTCTCTTGCTCTCCCCTCCGCTCCTTTACTTTGAATTTATATTAGTTCACACAAACACTCCATCCATGCTTTTGTTCCGGCCCTCCGGTCCAGTTTAAGAACCCATTGTGGCCCTCGAGTCAAAAAGTTTGCCCACCCCTGACCTAAGCCCAGAAGCTGATGGAAACCGTGGTGGGAATCTGCTCCACCTGAAGCTACTTCTTAGGCCTAGATCTGCCTCATTTCTTCCTCTCCTCACAGGCCCAGGGACACAGCTGCTCTCTGCTGGTGCTGCTGCCTCCACTCACTCACTTCCAAGAGAGCTCCTCCCTTCTACTCCTACTGTCAAGTGAGAGGCAAGCTCTTCAACTCCCTCTTCCTCACTGCCCCCCCCCGCCCCCCCAGACACTGGCCAGGGCCTTTTATGGTCTAAAGAGCTCTCCTACCGGCCATTATAAAGAGCACAAGGTGTAAAAACCTTGGGGAAGTTACAGTCATTACAACTGTGGGCCTTAGACCTGTGGTTTCTATCTTCTACCCAGCTATCAACTGGCTTAAAAAACCTCCATCTTTAAATGTAATTAATCTAAGAAAGTGATTTTAGACTTCAAAATTTGGGAGCCAGGACATTTTTTCTCTTTAAGAAAAAAACAAAAAGGGGAAAAGGAAAAGGCAAAAAACAAAAAAGGGGAGAGGGTAACTGACATATGGTTCAATTTGCTTTTCTAGTACAGGACAATAAAAACAAGCAAAAACTCACCTTCTGCCAGTACCACAAATGAAACAGATCTTTTATTACACACACACATAAATCCATCCCTTAAACTATAATAAATTTACTTTTTAAATATCTCATTATATTGTTCTTTTTTTTCTTATTTTGCTATGGAGAAATGAAAACCGATTGCATCAAGTGAACAGTGGCAATTGGGGATGGTGATTTAACTTGGTCCCATATTCAGTTATGGTAAGAAGACAAAATTACCTCTTTATCTCAACTATACAGTTTTTAAAATATTCCACAGTAATCCCCATTTCCAAAATATATGGAACAAATAGTATGCCCAGAAAATAGCAGAAAGTGGGAGTCTCAACCTGAACCTGAGACTAGCCAGCCCACATCGTTAATAACTGATTAGATTCCTAAGGAGAGAAAGGCCTTCTCACTTAGTCCCCAAACACCACTTCTAGGTGTGTGAAAAGAAAGAACTATTAGTTCAATATCACCAAGAAATGACAAACTGGGTCAAAATGCTGATTTAAAAATCTTTATTATGTAGTTTAAATTGTTCCAAAAACCCAAATATATCCGGACTTCCTTGGCCTTAATAAAGAACAGCTGGGCAGTAGGACTCATTCTGTAAAACTAGGCTAAAAAGGTGACAGCAAATCTTAAATTGTGCATACCCCCCAAGATGTTTCCAAAAGCTAAAGCTACCTAAGACTAAAATTTATACAGCTAAAACCTTCTATTTTCCAGTTAATATGTAAATTATGGCTCAAATGCCATTCTTTTGAGAAAACCCCTTATCAAACTCTCCTATGGTGCCTAACACTTCAACACAACTTAATCCAAGTATAAATGTAGGTCATTTCTTTCCTCTACAATGCAGTATTTTATGAACTTCATTACGTGAAAACAGGAAAAGAAAAAAAAAATCCAAGCAATATATTTACATGGGAAATTACAATGTTGTATTAAAAACTTTTAATAAACAAAAGCATTTTACTTACGATGTTCCCTGCTGAGAATGAGGGCGGGTTTTTGAAGATGTATCATATTGTTCTATGGGGGAGGGGAAAAATGATTAGAGAAACACTGTGACATATATTCATGAGTTTTTTACTTATAAATTCTCTTTCTTGGTGTTCCCTCACCTTTTTCACCTAAACACTCAGTATATTTAAATTCTGTCCACCAGGGTGCTAAACACTGCACTTGGCATGATCCCATCACTATTTATGTTACTTCTAGAGGGAGGGCTTGCTCCAAGTTAAAAACCCTTAACGAAGTGAGAGCACTCTGAAAAGCACTGCCTGCAGCAGGCCCTGCCACCCTGTACTGCCGGCAGAGGAAGGATGCCCAGGAGACTCTCCTGGTGGGGGGCTCAGACGGAAGCACCAGGGCAGAGCTGCTCTCACCCCCCACCTGGTTTCCCCTCAGGTATCAGTCATTTGCTAGCACTCCATTTACAGCCTCTGTCCTTGGCCAAACTTCCCTCTCGTCCCTCCATTATTCAACATCCCCCACAATTTACATATTCATCAGCTATTTATAGAGTGTCTCATAGATAAGATGTTCAGGGCATTTGACCCTGTCCTCAAAGAGCTTAGAGTTGACTGAGGGACATCAAACAGCACAAATGCATACAACCTTAGGCAGTGTGAGATTAAGTACACAAATTGATCATAAAGTAATTGTCCCAGGAATTAAGAGAATGGCCCCTCAGTTGATTAAAGGAGGCAAATCAGAAAGGGAACCCCATGAACTGTGTCACAAAGGGTGGGTGGGATTCCGACAGAATTCCTGGCAGGAGGGTGAGGAAGATCTGCAAGCAGAGGAGGCACTGTGAACCGAGGTGCAGAGTGGAGGCGTAGCAGGGGCACAGATTTGGAAAGGGTGAGGCTGGGGTGAGAATCGGTGAAGAAGGACATGGAAAGACAAGTGGAAGTCAGGTTTTGGAGGGCTCAGAAGGCCAGGGTGGGAAGTTATGACTATTTGTTGGGCAATGAGACATTAACAAAGGTCTAAACAGGGATTTGATGCAGCTACTCCTCAGGAAGAGTATTCTGGGGGTGCAACCCGGGCTAACCTAGAAGGGAGCAGGAAACGTCAACTGTTGAGGCAGCAAACCAGTTAAGAAGCTGCTGATTCTGTCTGAGCATGAGGTAGCAGGGACCTGAAGCAGGACTCGAGTGGGGTGGAAATATGGATGCCTTTAGGCAAGAGTGAATGATATTTTTCACAAAGGTCATGTGGACCCCTGAATATTTGCAATTAATCACTTTATCCTCACGGTGGCAGCAGCTCTTACATAATATTTTTTAATTACTTCCCCTTCCAGCTAGAAAGTCAGGGTCAGGACTACAAATGAGAGGAGCTAGGGTCACCCTCTGGCCATGCGCAGGGACTCCTGTCCAATCATGCTGACTGGCCCTCAGCCTCATGAGGCTCTGTTATCCGCAGGCAGATATGTTCCCACACGTGGATGTGAACACACGAGTAAAATCCCTACACTTATACTCTGAACTCTACAAAACTGTAAGATCCCTTTCAAGACATTTGAATTATCTTGCTGGGCATACTTGAAAAATATATGTCAAACTTTACTTTTCCGAAAGCTATATCCATATAAACTCTACTCCCTCTTCATCCAACACACAACTAGACCCCTTTAGGGTCCAACCAGGCTCCACACAGACCACATCCTCCCAAAGGTAAACAAGGTTCCACAGAACACCCACCGACAAGTGGTGGCAACAAGTGAGACACCAAGGTAACCAGCGGGTGAGCCAAGACCTACAGGAAACTTCTCATCAGAGAAACAAAAAATGGGCCCGCATGAGCCCATATGCTGAGAGGATACCCATACCAGGACAAGGAAGCACTTACTGGTCCATCTTCAACTATATTGCTCAAAGGGGAAATCCATTTAAAGGATGAGTAGGCCTTTCTAAACCAGGAGCTAGCCATCAAGCTGTGAGTAACCCAGTGGGAGGCACAGAATCTGCATGGCTGGCAGCCAACAAGTGCGGGTACAGGGGCACCACAATCTTGTCCACAGCTGAGCTGGCGGCCCACCTGCAGTCCCGCACCACTCCACCAGCTAGCTTCTCTGCCTCAGCTGCCAAGATGCTGAGAAAAAAGATTTCCCAATCTCCCCAAGCAGCCATCGATTTCTGTCCATTTTACCTTGCTACTTTATATAACCCTGTGGCAAGATGGTCAGTTCTTTGCAAGACCTTATTCAGTATCTCTAGAGCAGGGGACAGCAAACTTTTTCTGTAAAGGTCAGACGTATATTTTACACTTTGCATGCTACACCTTGTGGCTTAATAATAAATAAGCAGGCACGGCTGTGTCCTAAAAAAATCTTCTGTACAAAAACTAGCTGCAGAATAGGTTGTGTTTGCAGGCTGTAGTTTTTCCGGCCTTGCTCTATAGCAGTGGTTCACAACCTTTCTAATGCCGCGACCCTTTAATATAGTTCCTCATGCTGTGGTGAACCCCAACCATAAAATTATTTTCGTTGCTACTTCATAACTGTAATTTTGCTACTGTTATGAATCGTAATGTAAATATCTGTGTTTTCTGATGGTCTTAGGCAACCCTGCTAGCGGTTCTCAACCTGTGGGGTTGCCTAAGACCATTGGGAAACACAAATATTTATATTACGATTCATTAACAGTAGCAAAATTACAGTTATGAAGTAGCAACGAAAATAATTTTATGGTTGGGGGTCACCACAGCATGAGGAACTGTCTTAAAGGGCCGCGGCATTAGAAAGGTTGAGAACCACTGCTCAAGAGGAAGGATGCTCGGTTTCTTGCTTTTCTCATCTTTTTACTTTCCTCACATCCAATTTAAATGGTAGAATAATCAAGAGGGAAAATGCAAGTGATGAAAAAGAATGAGGTGGAAAAGATGAAGGAAGAGTCACCTCCATGGAACATCTACCTCTGCGCTCCCTCTCCCGACACACAACCTACTGTGGTTCCCATTCTTTGAAAACTAAAACTTTAGAACTTGGGCACCTACTACACAGTATTAACAAACTAAATGATTGCAAATACCCTAATCAATTTTGTAAGGTATGAAATGCCTTGCATGTAGTTGGGACAAAAAGAATTTATCAAAATTACTGATGAAGAGAAGAGATGAATAAAGTTAGCTTTTTTCCATTTCTCCCTGAATTTTCAAGTATTTTCAATCCATAAAAGGGGTTAAAAATTTAATTATATGGCAAATACATATAGAGGGGCTAAAGAAGCTGTGTGCTATATTCTTTATAAAATTTTCTTACTTTTGTATAAAGAAATACAAGAACCATACAAAATATCCCAACCTGGCCTACACAGGGGTGAGCAAAACTAGGGTTACAGTTGTTCACATGGAAAGACATGCAGGCTATGAGTATTACAATAGCTTTATCAAATCAAAAGAGTATCACTCACAACTGTAAACCTATATTTGCCCACCCTTGTATACAATTCCTGGATTATAATGCTTGAGAATCTTATTTAAGATATTGATCACATGCCAGGTAATACCAAATATCTGTTAAGGACTTTACTAAAACAGCTTCATGAACTCTTTGCAACAATCTGAAATTCCACCTAAAGAGCAGCTTTATATTGATCTTGCGTTCCCATTCTTTCAACACAGGACCCCTCATCTCTGCTGGGCATTTTTCATTAATGATTTTTTTTTCTTTAATATCAAAACAGTAAGAACCAAGCTTCATTCTCCAGTGCAATAATCAGTTCCACATATTTACTTACTTTGGTTTTGGGTTGCAGAACTGATGTGCTGAGAATCCTATAAAGAAAAAGAAAAATCTCCAGTTAAGGTTTATAACATTAAGATTGCATCATGGCTAAATCTATTAACCACTGATAAGTCTAATTTTTATACAAAATAGGTTTTATTGCTTCTCCTTTTTTACTAGTTTATTTTTCCTTCAGTATTGAGCAAAGATTTTTTTAAAAACAAAGTGTATATAATATTTTACTTTAAACATGAATCATCTTTTTAAAAAACTATCATTAGAAAATATGTCAAGTATCAAATGTGGCAAATACTAATTTGAGAAGATATAACCTCTTTTGAAAACAATGCCATGGAAAGGAATGGCTATAATCTTATATAATAAAAGGGTAATATGCAAATTGATCCTAACAGCGGAATGACTGGTTGCTATGATGTACACTGACCACCAGGGGGCAGGCGCTCAACGCAGGAGCTGCCCCCTGGTGGTCAGTGCGCTCCCACAGGGGAAGCTCTGTTCAGCCACAAGCCGGGCTGATGGCTGAGAGTGCAGTGGCTGTGGTGGGAGCCTCTCCCACCTCCTCCGCAGTGCTAAGGATGTCCAACTGTGGCTTAGGCTGATACCCATGGGGAGTGGGCCTAAGCCATCAGGCAGACATCCCCTGAGATCTCCCAGGCAACCAGAGGGATGTCTGACTGCCAGCTTAGGCCTGATCCCCCAGGGAGCGGGCCTAAGCTGGTAGGTGGACATCCCCCGAGGGCTCTCAGACTGCAAGAGGGCACAGACTGGGCTGAGGGACCCCCTCCTGAGTGCACAAATTTTTGTGCACTGGGCATCTAGTATATTAATAATATATCAGGTTAGACAGAACACAGATCTAAAGGTATTTCTGCATTCTGAAGGCTCTCCTAAAGTACAAGCCCCCACAAACGAAAATGGTAGTATTTTTATGTTATTTCACTGCTCATAAATACTGCAACAGAAACATCTGTCAGCTGTTGATTTGCTTGTTCTGAAACCAGCACAAGTGTAGCAGATCATGTTAAACTTTAAGAAAATTTAAGAAATGTGAGTAGTGTAAGGTGTATGTATGCATGTATGTATGTATGTATGTATGTGTGTAAATGTATATATCTCCATTCTAAACTAGGAACCAGACAACCCACCTCACTTATTTTCCTGTACCTCTGTTTTCCTATCTCTAGGAAATGACTCTCAAATGAGAGGATTTATTGGAAAGTACTGAATGCTTTCATAAGCTACAAAACCCTATACAATTACTATTATAAAAAAATTAGACATAATTTGGATAAGAAAGTGTTTGAAAGCATTATGAAGCACTTTAGAAGTCAAGTTAATTGTAATTTTAACGTAACTGCCAAAGAGTTCAACAAGTAGCAGTTGACTAATCTGGCTCACAGCAATCCTCAGACTGCACTATGGGTGCAGTGCCTGTGGCACTGAGGGCATTACCTTGGTGGGAAAAGGGAATTTGGAGGGCTCAGCTGTACTGGGCGTATGTATTGCTGTCAGAGGAGGTGGCCACGAATGGGTCATTTCCTGGAAAGAGATTTGGGGAGGGGAGAAAAAGCCAATTATAAATAGAACACATTGCTACTGAAGCTAATTTTTAAACAATGCAGGGTGGATTGATGGTAAATGAAAAAGTAAAACTAAAAGTTATTTCATTTACGTTTTAAAAATCTCCTACTTAATGGGCTATGTTCAAAAGCTAAAGATCTCCAACTTACAAAACTGAAAAGAAAAAAAATCAGCATGAAGGAGAAAAACAAGAGCATAGCACAGGAATGGTCTACACTCTGAATACTGCAAAGCGTACACACGGGTGTAGGTATTACCAGAGCTTATGTAACTGTGAAAGCGGAGCCCCTGCTCAATGCTTTCTTTCTCCCTAAGCTTCTTTATTGCATTTCCTGGAATTATTTAAGTTCAAAGGAAGAAGAACTTTCCTGTTTGACTTAAGCAAACAAGTAATTTAGGTCACTTGTTCCTCTTGGGAGAGTTTTAATGGATTTGACCCTTCCCTGATACACACTACTAGTACATAAGGACAGTGTGGAGGAGAGAGCCTTAAAAAATTACCTCCCTTTCCATGAACAGAAGTTTAATTTTTATTTACTCATAGAGGCAAGGTTTCTAAATCTTACAAATTAATATATTTACCTTGACATGAATTTTTTCTAAGCACATTCATGAATTATATTTTACTTTGCTAAAAACAATGTCAGATTAAAGGTGTCCAATCACAAATATGTACACACACACACACACACACACACACACACACACACTTTGTCAAAGAGCTAAAATGGCACGGGGGATCATTAACTCCAACCTTCTCTTTTACCAATGAGAAAACTGAGCTCCAAAATGACTGAAAGGAAGCCAGTGGCTGACAGCACAGGGTATGGGCCTCTTGCCTTCCCAGTCTAAAAGAAAAAACCAATTCCCACATTTTTGGCCAAGAGCAGAGCGGACTTTTTGAACACTTTTGACAATCTAACTTGAAGTCACTGTCAGCCATGCCAGTTATGTCAAGAGCTATGTCGACTGAGGTGATCTGGAGAACAGGGACGGCCAAAACTACAAGTCTGGACACTGGGATAAGTCCTTCATATGAATATTGATATGGAGTGGGACCTCTGCCCATTGGGGCTCTAAGAACTCAGAGCTCCGACCTCCAGGCGCTTGATGTACCACAGTCACGCCTGGAGCCCTGCCCGAATCCCACTCCGACAGGTGCACCCCTGTAGCTGCCTGTCTTGAGACCTACATGCACCTCTCCACTGCAGACACCACCAGTGAGCGGGACTTTGCACTGGATGCTCGCTCTGCTCATTCTACCTGCCTGTAACTCTGCTGGCTTACTGGGGAGGTCTCCCTAATAAACTTGGCATTGTGGAAAGACACAAGCATGTGTAAGTGACTCCTTTAGAGGATGCTCCCTTGCTCATGTCATCATGTGTGTCAGACCTGCCTGGCAAACTGGCTTAGGAGTGACAGGCAACCCTCTACCAACAAGCTGACCACCCCAGACCAGGCTGTAATACCTCCTCCTCTGCATAACACATTGTGTACTGCAACACTTCATTCTTTTCAAAGTGCTGACCAACCTCTCTATGACCACAGAATCGCCCACGGATCCCCACCACAGCTGAACATGGTGCTCTAGTACAGCTGTTGCCAACCGGTGGTCCATGAGGTCCGAGAGTTTGGCAACCACTGCTCTAGTAGGTTATTTCCAATCCCAAACTCAGTTCGCATCTCCCCTGGCCTGTCCCCACAGCCACTCTCTGAGTCGCTACAGCCCCAGAATTGACAGAAATGGCCTGGCACAGTAATAAGCAGAGTAACTGATGTTGACTTACCCTCACCAGCCAGGTGAGCCTGCATTCTTGGAGCTCTGTGAGCCTCAGCTCTCAATAACAGGTAGATTAAAACCACTAATTTTTCAAAGTGTTATGGGTAACTTATGTAAAATGCTTGGATACATGATGCATAGAAAGCACTTAAATTAAAAGCATTACAACTTTTAATTAATAGTCCAGCTTTTGAAGAACTTCAATTCTGCACCAAAGAGAGCTCCTTACCGTTTTATTTATTTGACTATACTTTAAGCTATGGGACCATTATAATGCTACAATGTAAAAACATATAATAATTAATTGAGAAGTTGTTTGAAAGCACCATCCTTAAGTCTTCCAAGAATCTCTTTAGAATTCCAAGAATTTCTTTAGAATTTATTTAAAATTCCAATTTCTTTAGAATTCCAATCTATGACAGTTAATCACCAATTATTCCCAGAAAACATCCATTGTACTGTCACTGCCTAGGGCTGTCCTGGCTACTGAATTAGGCAGTTGGAATGTGTGGTTTGCTGAAAGAATTTATGGACTGCCTTGAATGCCTAGCTCAGGAGAGGACTTAGGCCTTAGGAGAACTGGGACCATGAGAGGAAGCTGCCAAGAATCACAAGGCCACAAATTTGCTCCGCCTTAGCAATGACTTATCACATAAGTGGGGGTAAAACACTTGGCACTGTTTCAGTCCTGTCCTGGGTGACACCACTGCCGTCTCCGCTCTACACGCCACCTCGCTCATTTTGCTCTAGACACAATGTCTAGTTCTTGTTCTGTAACACGCCAACCTGTTCCCATCTCAAGGTTTTTGCACTCTTTCCTCTGCCTAGTCATCTGTTCATTTGCCTGCTACAGGACTCATACCACTTATCACTAACTGGAATTTTATTATATATTCATCTTCCCCACTATGACCTCCATGAGAGCAAGGACTTTTATTCATATGGCATCCCCAATGCCTAGAAAAGTATTTGAAGATTAACAGACATTTGTTGAGCAAAGGAATGAAGGAACAAACAAATAGTGTAGCCACTCACTGTGCCGATGTCAATGGAATGCTGCACTAACATAAGTACTACAAGTACTGCATTCTCCCAAGAGGCTACACAAACCTGAGCTATTTCCATTCACCCACTAAGGGCACATTGCACACGGTCCCTTGTACATGACCAATTCCTGGTTTCTAGCAGAGTCTGTCTGCTATGTTCTTACTCCATCAGCCTGGAGAAGCTATAGGCTACCACTTCCCCTTCATTAAAAACACTTCCATCTTTAATATTTCCCCTGGAGAACCAAAGAGTATCTTCCATGATTGAGTTTTCTCTGTTAGAGACTATTTACTGTCTCTGTTGACCAACAGAAAGATTTGTTAGGATTCCTGGCAACCTTCATAAATTGCTAGTATCAGGTAAGAATAGGAACCATGAGGAAGAGGAAAGCATATGGATCAACATCAGACAGTGAGAGCTGGAATGAACCCTGGAGATCATCTACTAGCCCAGAGCCTTCATTTTAGCAATGAGGAAACTGAGACCCAGAGAGGACACAAGACTTAACTGAGGCCACAATCAGAGGAGAAGAGAAGGGGACAGACTGTAAGTTTCCACCACACAAAAGCCTCTTTAGGCCAGGACATGCTTCCATTTTATAAGTTCCAAGTAAAAACACACACCTGTTGCTTATATTAACCATTTACTTTCAGGTATTTCCAAGTAAGACCTTAATGTGATATTGGGTGAGAGGAGAGGGAGGATGGGTGAGCTGATTAAATTAAGAGTGTTCATCTGGTGGTCAAATATCATCATCCTAGATAAAGGACTCAACAGTAGTATCTATATATATAAAACCCTAATATGCAAATAGACTGAACTATGGAACAACCGATTGCTATGATGTGCAATGACCACCAGGGGGCGCGCGTGGAACATGGCAGGTGTTGGCAGCAGGCGGCAGAGTGTGGAACATGGCAGGCGTCAGCCATGGCAGAATAGTAAGCAGGGATGCCAGACCAAGGTGGGGTACTGGTCGCTGTCATCGGGGCGAGCCTCTGGTGGTTACTAAAAATTCTTTGCTCCTGCACGCCACGATCCTGCCTGGCGCTCGCACCCGCTGCCAGCGCCTGGCACTGGCCCTGATCACTTGGCACCATTAGTGGGTGAGAGCGGCAGCTGCTGGCCCCGATCTCTGCCTCCCCCTGCTCCTGAGTGACTATTGGGGCAGCAGCTGTTCCTTATACCCACTGATGGTGCTGGCCCCGCTAACACCCGCTCCTGGCACTGGCCCCAATTACTCCACGCCATCAGCGGATGCAAGAGGGGCCAGCGCTGTCAGCGTGTGGGAGTGGTGGCAGCGGGAGCTGGGCTGCTGGCAGAGAGGGGACCAAGGGCTGCAGCCAGAGGGGTCAGGCAGGGGCACAGAGGATGGGCTGCAACCCACCCCTGTGCCCACAACAGCCTCGTGGCCCACAGTTCCTTTTAAAGTGCACAAATTTGTGCACGGGGCCCCTAGTATACTAGTAACACACATTGAAACAAGAGAAGCATGGGGCATATGCAGAGGCAACTAATCTACAATGTTGCATTTACTTTGGAAATAAATAGGCCATTTTCTAACTAAGTAATTTGTTGTTTTTATAACTCCTCAGATCAAATAATTTCAGAAATACCAGAGGGAGAGCATAAAATGGAATGTAATCAAGATAACTTGTTTAGCCCTAGCTGCTTTGGCTCAGTGGATAGAGCATCGGCCTGTGGACTGAAGGGTCCCAGGTTCTATTCTGGTCAAGGGCATATGCCCGGGTTGCAGGCTTGATCGCCAGTAGGGGGTATGCAGGAGGCAGCAGATCAATGATTCTCTCTCATCACTGATGTTTCTTCTAACTCTCTCTCCCTCTCCCTTCCTCTCTGAAATAAAAAATTATATATTAAAAAAAATCTTTCCTTAAAAAAAATGTCTTATTTATTATTAATCTTACTTGCTGGTTGAAAAAAAAATTCTCATTTTTAGCAGTACAAAGTATGTTTTCTTAACGGTATGTTTTTTCTAAGAAAATCCTAACTACAAAAGTAGGGGACAAAAGATTGTAAAACAAAAATATTTTCTGAACATCTAGTTAGATGCTACTTTTATTAAAACCCTACAAGTGAGAAGATAACCAATATACTTAATTACTGGTTTCAGCACCACCTCACTTAATATGTTACAATTAAAAATTAAAGAAAAAAATTTGGTAAGCATATATTTTGAGGAAAAACAGTGCACAGTAGAAATACAAATTAGTAAGTACATGTGCCAGATAAATTTCTTTCTTACTTCCAAAAAAGAAATTAGAAAACTTAAAGACAAAGCAAGAATATAATTAAAATTCACATGGAAGGAAATTAAAAGCCATAGAGGAAGAATGAGAAATAAAACTCTCAATTATTACAATTACTATATCTGAGTATTAGATTTCCTGGAAACTGAAGCCAAAATGAAAAATGTAACGTTTACATAATTCTTCTCTGATAAAAAGAAAGCATGCTGGTTCATGAGGGGGACCCCCTTACCCTTCCCCCCGGAACGAAATTCTAGAAAGAAATCTTGTGAAATAAAACTTGAGCAAATGGATAATGGATTCGCTGATATATTTGTATTTGTAGAAGCAGCACAAATGTTCATGGCACACTCGATAAGAGCAAAGAATAAGCCTTCCTCCAAGGTCAAAAGATTCTGGTTTTCTTTTTCCCCCTTTAAAAAGTGTATATTTTATCTCCCTGAAGATACAAATATGAGGTGTCACCTATGAACCACCAAGAGGTGTAGACCAAACAGCTGGTGCCTCCCTGACTGCATCCATGCAGGGAGTTCCCCCCAAAATTGGGCAACTCTCCTGGGTGTTCATGGACAACCAGCAAAACTGGAGAGAGAGAGATCTCAAAACTCTGGTACACAAGCCTTGCAGTTTGAAGACTTCATTTTTATTAATAAAATCTGCCAAAGAGTTCAATAATGTTCCTAGAATCCCTCTGTTACTGCTCTGGTTAATTTTGATTCTGGAGATGTTTGGGGTGGAGGTGGGGCTGTTTAAAGGGGTTTGAAATGGCAACTTTTCACAATCAAAGTCAATGGACATTGCCTGCCTACTTAAATATTTCTTCAAGTGAGAAACATTAACAATGAACTCACCTTCAGAATCTCTTCAACACAATGGACTTCATTGGAGAAGGTCTGCTGAAAGTGAATGGGAAAAAGAAAAAGTTAGTACACACAAACAACAAACACAACTGGAGTATTAGTAGAGAAGGTATTAACACAGCAACTCTCTTAAGTAGAATCACCTTGGGCCTACCTTTTACTAGGTAAATATTAGGAACTACACGTTCCAGATGAAATAAGACAAAGAGAGTAACCTGATTTAATCATGGGGTACTAATTATGGGCTCCAAGTCAGAAGTTTCCAATGGAAAATGTATATAGTAAAGAAAATTAGTATATTCTTAAATCTAGGGGAATAACGAATATAACAAAAGTAGAGGCAGAAAGATAAAATCAGTGTCACAGTTTGCTCCTTCATAGCAACATCTGTCCAGTGAGCCAAGCTATATTAACACGAAGATGTGAATGATCCCACATTAGTACTAGTATACACCCACACTGTCAGGAGGCCACCTCCAATTAAGGATAGATTTTTTGGCAATATTTTAACCTGCCAAAAATTCATTTTAAAGCTAAATGTCTCGCCTAGCTGGTTTTGCTCAGTGGATAGAGCGTCAGTCTGTAGACCAAAGGGTCCCGGGTTCGATCCCCAGTGGGGGACATGCATGAGGCAGCCAATCAGTGATTCTCTCTCACCATTGATGTTTCTATCACTCTCTCCCTCTCCCTTCCTCTCTGAAATCAATAAAAATATATTTTTTAAAAAAGCTAAATGCCTCTAGCCCTACTCATCATTTTGACCTTTTATATGCATATTATATACACATATACACACAAATATGTATGTATGTACACACACAAACACACATGTATAGTATTTCCCCAGAGAAAGACCTTAAGGAGAGAGATTACCTAGTGTCTTGGAGAAAAGATCCACTACTTATACCTCTTCTTTATTTCCAGCTAAACAAACGGTGGCTGCTGCTGGTAGAACTACCACACAGACAATGTCTAGGAAATATCATTTTACAGTCTTTATATTTTTAAGTGCAGAGTAAATGGAAAAGTTAAATATAAAAAAAGAAAAAACCAAACCAAACCTTTCCTTAACCAGAGACATGAAACAAAACCCATGACTTCATGGTTTTCAAAGGAACAGTAACTTCTGATGTGTGTCAATTCCTGAGCCAAGTGCCCTGGGCAAGTTCCATACAACACAGCCCCGCCCGTTGCTGTCACTGCTGTGCAGAAAGCACTGATCTGCTCTAGGCAACTGGGTGCAGTATCTGACTCACAGCTAGAGGAGACAGAAAAGGGCTCTTTTCCTGGCTCTTGTTCCTAACTTGAATGCAATTTAATACAGCACTGGCTGCTAGTGCCTGAATTAAGAGTTTTATAAAACTGTTTCCCTTATTCCAGTTTATTCTAAGGAACGAGAAAAAAAAAAAAAAAGGAAAAGAACATACAACATTCACAGTGTTCTGCAATGGAATCTAATGGGCATGTCAAAATTCAAATGCAATCTGACCTGCCTGGGTTAGGTTTTAAAGCTTGTATCCTATCTAATAAAGCAGGCATATGCTAATTGACCCTCACACCATTGCAAAGATGGTGGCACCCATAGCCAATAAAGAGAAAATATGTTAATTGACTGTCACGCCCTCAAAGATGGCGGCACCCACAGCCACAAGATGGCGGTGCCCAATCCCCTCAGCCCCACCGGGGAGGCAGGCGCACAGCAAGGCCGGACCCACCCCTAGGCAGGCCCGGCCTCTCTGCCCACCTGCCTCTGGAGTCCCCCAGTCCCCTCAGCCGCCCAGGGCCAGCCCGAGGTGCAGGCAAGCCTCAGGTGGCAGTTGCCCAGCTGCCCAGGGCCACCCGAGGCTCAGGTAACCAGGTGTCGCCTTTCCCTGATCACCGGGTTGCCTCCCGCCCCTGAGAGCTCCCATACTGTGAGAGGGGGCAGGCCGGGCTGAGGGACCCCCGCTCCAGTGCATGAATTTTCATGCACCGTGACTCTAGTATTATTATATGGAATGGGTTTTATTGAAATGTTTGCAGTTGTTAGTTTTGAGAAAGGGTCTGGAAATTAGAATATAACCAAAAAATCATGGATATCCTTTTTATCTGCTGGTCCCACCTGACCTGCCTTCAGACATTATTGCATGTCAACAACTAGACCTGCTCACCCACTTTTTGTTTTCAAAACCATTAAGGGAAGGCTAAAAACTGAATCAAGCATTAGTAACCAAACATTTTAGCAAAGTAAGTGCTGTTTTGACCTAAGGGTCAAATGTAACTATATTCTATGGTCTCAATTTTTCACATGCATCATTAAGAAAAATAATAATTAGAAGTAAAGGTGAATTAATAGAACAGAGCATATGACTGTACTGACTAGTCCCCTCATCCTACCTGTTGCTGGAATGAGAAGGGGAATCCAGTGAAATACGCAGCAATCAAGGTTGCAGGCTTGATCCCCCATCAGGGCACAAACAAGAATCAATCAATGAATGCAAAATTAGTTTGACAACAAATCTCTCTCTCTCTCCCTCAAATCAATTTTTAAAATTTTATTTTTGAAAACTCTGGCAATCAATGAAAAAGTGAAGCATGTTGGAATTAGGGCAAAAAAGATTTGCCCACTGCTTCCAACAGAATGAAGTAAAAAAGCTACTACAGGACACTTCAGGACACTACAAAACTTTATAATCTTCATAATTACTCCAGTGGTCAACACATAGCCAAGATGTTTCATGTCATTAAAAGATTTTTTTTTTTGCCTAAATTTTTATTACATGAGATGAACCAAAAATGAAGAAATTTTTCTTTGGCTTAGTGTTTATTAGTATCAGAATAAGACACATATTGCTAAACAGTCACCATATAACCTATTAAAAATTCTAAATAAGTTCTAGGTTCAAGCATTAATTGGTTAATTTACTGTAAACTTTCCTATGAGGTCCATTACGGAAGTGGGAGTGTTTCAAAAGGGTTTGGGGATGCCATTTCAAATACCTGAGATTATATCATATTTACAGATCTCTAAGCGGCACTGTTTATAATGGCAAATAACCAGAAATGATCAATAACCAACAACAGGAATCCAGCTAAAGACCTTTACAGTACACCCAGCAGCATGCTGTGCAGACTTCAAATAATGTCAATATGTGTGTTTGCATGGGAAAAATGCTAAGATATGTATTTAATTTTTTCTTTAGAAAATTCATAGTTAAGAGAAAAATTAAAAAATAGTAAAAGGAATTCCCACAAACCCTTCACTTGAATTCCCCAAATGTTGGCATTCTACCATGTTTGCTTTATAGTTTTCTCTACCCGCCCCATCTACACTGAACTGTTTGAAGTAAGTTAGAGAATTAGAGGTAATGATACTGTACAAGATACATTTTAAGACTGCACTTAAAAGAGGGAGGTAAGAAGTAGGAGCCCATTTTATGTTCCATCTACCTGAGACTCATAGCTCTACTCCTCCCCCAATCAATTCAGAGAATGAAACTAGTATATAAGTATTTCAAATGTGTTTGCAGAGAAAGATCTGGAAGGACAGGCTGCCTTGTTTAATCAAGTACACCTTGGCACCTCCAAGTCTGCCACTGGGAGGAGACGTTCCAAAAAGGGAGGGGTGGATCAACACACCATTATGGCCTAATCCCTTTGTAAAATCCACTTTCCCCACTGGCTCTCCGGCTGAGTGCTGCCACTCCCACTCAGGCCCCCTCTTTAACACTGAGGCCATAGAGTAAAGGGTCAGTCTCCTTGAAGCACAGCCGAGTTTAGGCTGAAGATCTTCAGGTAAAATGTCCTCAAAGAATAAGGGATGATAAAAAGCAGCTACAAAAACCTATGCTAGTTGCATGAATCAGAAGGCTCTAATTTGCAGGACACTTACAACTACAAATGTCCCTGTTGTCTCCCACCCTCAGTGTCCAGGTTCCTAAAGGAGACAGCGCTCCCCTCCTGGGGTCCTGTGTGTAGACCTCACTTCCTTATGACTACACAGTGTCATTCCAAGAGGAGTGAGGAATCAGACCAAGGCCAGCATTGCTGCCTTTTTGAGTCTGAAGTTCTGTACTAAGTGAGGTCTCCTCATTTCCCCAGTAGGGTCTGGCCTTAACACAAGAACCATAATTCTAGGCAATATTTTAAAATAATAGCAGTGGCCCTGGCCAGGTAGCTCAATTGGTTAGAGTGTTGTCCTGATACACCCAGGTTGTGGGTTTGGTCCCTGATCAGGGCACATATAAAAAGCAACCTATGAATGCATAAATAAGTGGAACAACATATTGATGTTTCTCTCTCTTTCTCTCTCTCCCCACCCTCATTAATCAATTAAAAAAATAAAAAATAATAGCAGCTACTTATTGGGACACATATTATACTTGATATTGCATTCAACACTTTCCATACTATTATTTCCTCCATTTGGTATCATCTATTGTAAGATGCAACTTCATTAGGTTGGCAGGGGGAGAAAGCTACTGCAGTGAAGGTACGCATAGCTCTATATACATCCCTTAGTACAGAAACTTCAGACCTGAAACGGCAGCAATGCTGGCCTTGGTCTGATTCCTCACTCCTCTTGGAATGACACTGTGTAATCACAGGGACGTGCACTGAAAATAAAATATGAACTCAAAATAAGATATGGTAGTAAATGTCTTCTAAGTGTGACATGGTATGTTTTAATAAGCTAAAAACAGCTGGATGGAAGAAACAGACCTCACCACTGAGACCAGGAGGCTCTCGCAATACTGTGCTTTAAGTCTCTCAAGTTTCAACAGAGCAGCACTTTTATAACAATGCAATTCTCAAAAAGGCTTAGTTATCACTAACCAGGAACTGCAGGGAGCACAAAGGCAGCACGTTGAGGAAGGAAGCCAGCAGATCTTGAATTCTAGTTCTGGCTCTGCAATCCTGGATAAGATTCAACTTGTTTGGGACTACTTCCTCATGGTGATGAAGGCACATTACCAGTCCGCATGGCTTCACAGGGCTGGTATGATGGTCAAGCATGACACTTGATCCTTCCCTGAGTCCCTCCCTCCTGAAACCGCATGTGCTCCCACAGCTGCACACACTTTCCTGTCAATGCACCCCGTGTTTTATCTCTGTGCTTCCAGATTACAAGTTCTGTAGAAGCACAGAACCGTTCCGCCTTGTTGAATCACCAAGTGCACGCTGCTTGCTGTTATGTGTTCAGTCTCAGAACTCAGAATACGAAAATAAGTTTCCAATTCCAATTTTTAGAGCTTCAAAGACTTAGTAAACACTGTTGCTTGTCTGAATTATAAGTCTACATCTTAATTAAGAAACCATACTAGGGACAAAGAGGAAATTGTTTTGCATTGTTTTCTCCTTAAAAACATTAAAATACTCTGAGAAACTATTTTCACATATCAGATTGGCAAAACAAAAAACAAAGGACTGACAATACTGTGTCTATGAGAGAGATGTGGGGAAACAGGCATCGGACACTGGGGTTGGTGGAAGGGTCAAGTGGCACAACTTCTGAAGACAGCAATTTGGCAACAGTCACCAAATTTTAATTTCTCATACTCTGGCCCAGCAAACTGACTTCTAACACCAACTCCTATATATACAAAAAGGCATGTGCACAAGTTGTTCACTTCAGCCTTGTTTGCAAATAGGAAGATACTGGAAACTATCTAAATGCCCATCTAGCCCTAGCTGGTCTGACTCAGTGGATAGAGCATTGGCCTGTGGACTGAAGGGTCCCAGGTTCAATTCCGGTCAAGGGCACATGCCTGGGTTGGAGGCAGCTGATCAATGATTCTCTGTATCACTGATGTTTCTCTCTCTCTCTCTCTCTCTCTGCCTTCCTCTCTGAAATGAATAAAAATATATTTATAAATAAATAAATAAATGCCCATCTACAGGAAACTGGCTAAGAAAACTATGGCACATGCCACTTGCACAGAAATATTAAGCAGCTATGACAAAGCATGAGGAAGTTCTTCATGCGTTGATTTGGGATCATCTCTATGACACTGTTAAGGAGGAGAGAAAAAAACAAAATGCAGTATGAGCCAGCATCTAAATATATAAAGAGGTAATATGCAAATTGTCCGGGACGCTATAACGTCATGACCGCTCAGGAGGAGACTGTGTGCAGGTGGGCAAGAGGGGACTGTGTGCATGGTGAGGCAAGCCATGGATGGCGCAGGCCCGAAGAGAAGAGGGCCTGCCAGCCGCCACAGCTGCGGGGATGCCCAGAGAGAACAGGGCCTGCCAGCCGCCAAGGCTGCAGGGAGGCCCAGAGAGAACAGGGCCTGCAGGGAGCAGGTCTAAGCTGTCAGTAGGACATCCCCTGAGGGCTCCCGGACTGTGAGAGGGGGCAGGCTGGGCTGAGGGACCCCACCCCCAAGTGCATGAATTTTCATGCACTGGGCCTCTAGTTTCTATAAATAAAAAGATAACAGGGAGAAAGAACATGTCTGTAGAGCTACTTATTATGCACATGATACCACTGGGAATAACAAACTAGAAACCCACACCATCAATCATTTCTAGGAAGTATAACTAGGTGGCTGGGGGATAAAAGAGAGGGCAGATTTTCACTGTATATCTTTTTACCTTTTAAATTCGGAATAACAAAATACATTATTGATTTGTAAATAAAAACAAAAATTAGGTTGAGGTTAAAAAAAAAAAAAAACCAGGGATAAAAATTTTCTCAAAATACACCTAAATGCCTTCTGCCTATTTGCTTTATTTTCTATTAGCCTTCCTCTGTGTTACTTTCTCCTCCCTGGGACACACCCCTCTGACCCAGCCTCCTCCTCAGCACTCTGTTGCCCCTCTAACATTCGGCAGACTGCACTGTGCATGGATGAGGTTAGCCTGCCCTGGTGGTTAGCCTGAGGTGCTCCTGGGAAACCCAGCTATCGAGACTGGCCCAGTGTTTGCTGGCCAGTTCACTCTGTTTCCCAACCTAGATTATACAGTGATTATATAGTTCTTGAAAGAGGGGTGTGGTTTTTTGGGGGGGCAGGGGTGGGGATTCTTTTGATCAGTCACTCTTAAATACTGAACAGTCACATTTGAAACACACAAAGCCTTCTAGGATTATTCTGAGGAAGAAGATAATACACTTTAAAGCTAATGCCATACAAATAAATTCAAGCATTTATCATTAAGATGCCATAATCAGTATTTCCAAGAGACAGATTAGAGTGCGGTCATCAACCTTTTGGACCTCATGGACCACCAGTGGTCTGCGGACCACCAGTTGGTGACCGCTGGATTAGAGGAGGAAACCAGAACACCTGCCTCAACAAGGTTTTGACATAAAATTAACTTTATTCTGTGAACACACAGTAAATTACCTAGATAGCTAGGCCTACTCCAAGAATACACTCATACCGCCTGGGCGTGCCTACCCAGGCTGGAAAAGGTATAAAGGTGCCAGCAGTATTACTTAAGAAGTATCATGCCCTTTGGGCAACTACCTAAGTATCCACACCCAGAATTTTAGGATAAGAAGTTTAAAAATCCCTGGACAGATTTATGGACACACTCATGGTACACATTTAAAAAAAAAAAAAAAAAGGAAGGAAGGTGGAATAATAAGTTAGAAAACAAAAAAAATAAGGTACTTGTAACAGTTTTCTTAAAGAATAATAAATAATATATAGTATTATTATATAAACTGCAAACCAACTTTGTTAAACTATCCCTTCAAAAAATTAAAGGCCCACCCAGGCATTGCTAAGGCCCTTGGAGCTAATTCTGGATTAATACAGATATGCAAGTAATATTTATGAAATAAATGAATTTGATTGTCATCTCACGGCATTTCCAGAAGCATGAGCTCGTCAGAAAGTAATTATAGAGTAAGTGAATTCTGAAATTTTTTCTCTGTTTTGGAAGCAGTGTGTTTGCTCCCATTTGTAAAATGCCAGACACCTTCAACAGAGTATGTTTAAGGACACAAAAATCCTCAATGTATGGGGGAAAAAAGAGCTGCCCAAGTGCAGTTTAAAGACATGAATTTCTCAGAGAGCGAAGTTTTAGATGTGACAGGTACATGAGATCATGACTGGTGGGAGAGGTACCTCAGGCATGCTTGGCTGGGTTGAGTGAAGGAAAGGTGTACTAGTATGTCTCCTTGAGACAAGCAATCCAGCAATACTCTAGGACAGTGGTTGGCAAACTGCGGCTCACGAGCCGCGGTTTGCCGCTCTGTTGACGAATGAGTTTGCCGACCACTGGACTAGACTAAATGTTACCATGTAGTTGGAAGCTGTGAGGATTAGGCAATTGTGGCATATTGTGTGCAAAGAGGTAAAGGGTAGTATATGACAGTGGTCGGCAAACTCCTTAGTCAACAGAGCGGCTAACTGCGGCTCGAGGTTTGCCAACCACTGCCTAGGATAAACACTGAAAGAGAATACTGGAAGCTTAAAAGATGTGCAGGCACTCCCATTCACTTATTTAAAATGAGAAAGGAGCCCTAGCTGGTTTGGCCCAGTGTATAGAGTGTTGGTCTGCAGACCAAAGGGTCCCGGGTTTGATTCCGATCTAGGGCATGTACCTTGGTTGCAGGCTCCTCCCCAGCCCAGGCCCTGGTCAGGGCTCCTGCAGGAGGCAACCAATTGATATGTTTCTCACACATCAATGTTTCTCTCTGTCTTTCCCTCTCTCTTCCACTCTCCCAACAACAACAACAAAAATCAATGGAAAAATTTCCTGGGGTGAGGATTAACAACAACAACAACAACAAAGAGAAAGGAGGTAGGGGGAGGTAGAAAAGGATAAAGGGGAGATAAAATGGTGATGGAGGAGACTTGACTTGGGATGGCAAACACACAATACAATATATAGATTATGTATTATATAATTGTACATCTGAAACCTATATAATTTTATTAACCAATTTCACCCCAATAAATTCAATAAAAATTATTTTAAATGAGAGCTAATATCCCTAATATTTTAAAACTTTACCTTTATGTAAACTGTACTTTTATAGACAAACTATATCACCTCCTTGTTTTTCACCAACAAAAGCAAAAAAATCTAAAAATTAAAAGAAAAAAAAATCCCTGAATATCATTGCCCATAATCTTACAACATCATACAGGAGGAAGTGTTTTGGAACTATTAGTACTTTAAAGATCAATATGAATAATTAGTTTGTTCCTTTCTAGTTGTTTTCTTTATATCAGCAAAGTGATTTGCTTTAATTAGTGTCAGATTATTTTTCTAAATTACATAAATACTTATAATGGCTCAAATTTGTATTAACTGAACTGCTTAAGTTATTCTGCTAATTCTGTTTTGATGTCAAGTAAAAGATGGTATGTTTTAATTATGAAACCTAGGATCTCGTTCTTAAGATCTGGTTTAAATAAATAAAAATAAGAACAATGAGTAGCTGTTCACATATAATTGCAAACACCTGATATAAACCTAAAAACAAATACAAGGAGAGTAATCAAAGGGCTGGTTTGATTTATTTACTACTATATTTCCTGAGATCACATGAGTGTGTAAACTTTAATATATTTGCAATGCTTATGAGAGTCACATTAAACAGATATTTTAAAAAAAATACTATTTAGAGCTGATATATATGGAAAATTTTTCACTAGGTATTATTTATGATAATATGTCAATTAGCTTCTTGGTGTAAAAGTTAGGGGTGGGGGTGAAGGGAATACCTGAGATAGGTTAAACTGACTTAAAAACAAAGTATCTGGATGAAAAACAAATGTAAAAAAATTTCCATTGTTAGACACTAATTATGTCTCATCTCAGTTATTCATCAACTTTCTAACTTCTGGCTGTGAACCATTATCACCCACCACGTAATAAGATCTCAGAAATCCTCAGTGATCTAAGGCAGCAATTTTCAACCGGTGTGCACAGGATCTTTTAAAACATTCAATACCTGACTATTTCCCTCAGACTTCTTTTCCCTTAGGTTGTCAAATTAAAAAATGACAACAGCCAACACAATAGCCATTCAGTGTAAAGGAATCACAATTATACCTATTTTCTTTTGTCAGATTGGCAAAAAAATATTGTTTGGTGTGCCGCAGAATTTTTGTAATTAGTTTGCATACCGCGAGATGGCAAAGGTTGAAAATCACTGGTTTATGGCTCTAAAATATTGTGACGTGATGAAAGATCACATGAGACCCCATGAAGCCCACTGTGGGCATAGCAACCATGAATGATTTAGTAAGACTGGCTAAAAAGCACTGCTTTAAAGGCAACTTAAAAAAAAAACAAGTCTAGCCCTAGCCAGTTTAGCTCAGTGAATAGAGCGTCAGCCTGTGGACTGAAGGGTCCCAGGTTCAATTCAGGTCAAGGAGCCTGGGTTGCAGGCTCGATCCCTAGGAGGTGGTGTAGAGGAGGCAGCTGATCAATGATTCTCTCTCATTGATGTTTCTATCTCTCTCTCCCTCTCCTTCCTCTCTGAAATCAATAAAAATATATTAAAAAACAAAAAACAAGTATAGCCGAAACCGGTTTGGCTCGGTGGATGGAGCGTTGGCCTGCGGACTGAAAGGTCCCGGGTTCGATTCCGGTCAAGGGCATGTACCTTGGTTGCGGGCACATCCCCAGTGGGAGGTGTGCAGGAGGCAGCTGATCGATGTTTCTCTCTCATCGATGTTTCTAGCTCTCTATCCCTCTCTCTTCCTCTCTGTGAAATATCAATAAAATATATTTAAAAAAAAAAAAAGTATAGACATTGGTACCATTCCAGTGATGATAAACTGACAAGTTCTTTCAAAATGCCCAACTATATATGTGATCTTTCTCCCCTTCCACACCAATTCTTACTGGAACAACCTCTTTTTTAGGAGGGATTTTTAATTTTTATTTTTGAGTGGGTACATTAATATGCAAAGCACGAGTGTCCTTTGAATTAAAATATATCACTACAGTGGTGTTAAACTGCAGTTTGATGGTGTTTGCTACCATGCTTACTCCATCCCCATCCAGCCTTTGCCTGCCTGCCCCTCTCTCTCTGAGTCCCACTCCCTCTCGTTTCCACCCCTTTCACACACACACACACACACACACACACACACACACAGCCAGACACGTTTTCTCAAAAATCATATTAACTGATGGTTCTTAGTCTAAAATAACACTATTACGTTCCTTTGCAAACCATGACCAGATTTATAGATACATAAACCTGTAATGCTGCTCCTTCTTTGAGTGCATGTGTCAATCAAATCTGAGGACAATGTTCAGGAACCATGTTTAATTCTATATTTCATAGGGTTCCTGGATTTTTTTTTCCAGAGTTGGGCATAAGCTAAAGACTAGAACATCACAAGAAAAACTTCCCATCAGTTTCTGGATGAGGTTGAAAGAAACTGAAGCCATATGAAAAGATAAGCCATTTAATCCACACTATGTCTGAAAAGACATAAAGATTTTATCCTGGGCTTATTCTAGCAGTCATCTCAACAGTCCCCTCTGGGCTAGGTGTTGGCTGTCAGTCTCCTGGTATCCATGATTTTGAAAAACAAAAAACAGAACGGAGGGTGGGGGTTGGGGCGGAGAAAAGAAAATTACTGAAGCAGTAGGCTAGAGGGATCTATACTCCCAGGAAACATCTGAGCTTCAAACCTGGGGATTGCTGATACTATAATAAACACAGAAGAGAGAAGGCAAATAAACATGGTCTTGCCCTTTCTGTCTTCATTCTGAACAAGTAAATTTCCTTTTGTTTTTGGCTTTAATGTTGGATAACAAAGAACCAGATTACTTGCCAGGGTCTATAAAAGGGCCAAAGGGCATTCTGGGAAAATGCAACTCATTTGATATTATAATGTTATGAATGGTTATAAGTCATTTATTTAATCTTATCATCAAAGAGCACCTAAATTTAAGAGGCTATTTTGCTCTTCTATAATCTATTGAAAATCAGATTCAGTTATTCTAGTAAACTTAATCTTTTTTTTTTTCCTGCATTGTCTTTGTATGTAAGTTTGGTCTGAAAGTATAGACAAATTACATCAGCTTTCCAGCAAGACTCATCTGATAAACTGATTCACTGAACGGAAGAAAAGTGAAAATATGATTAATAACAAAGTTTTGAACAAATATTTAGTCACTCAATAAACACCAGTATTTTTTTAATATTATTTTTACTGATTTTAGCGAAGGGAGAGGGAGAGGGAGAGGGAGAGAGCGACAGAAACATCAATGATAAGAGAGAATCACTGATCAGCTGCCTCCTGCATATCCCCTACTGGGGATTGAGCCTGCAACCCAGGCATGTGCCCTTGACCGGAATCGAACCTGGGATCCTTCAGTCCGCAGGCCGACACTCAATCCACTGAGCCAAACTAGCCAGGGTACCAGTACTTTTTTTTATATAAGGAGCAGGGTAGGAGAATATATATTTAAGAAATTATTCTTGAATTTATTTTAAATAGGTATTAAAATGGGCCAATGAGAAAATTTTCTTTGCTTGTAAAATAAATGTACTCTAATACCTGCTGAACATAAAGCTGTGAGCATTCATAGATTATATGATCCAAATTCTAAAAGTAACAGTAGAGAATAGTGAGTTTATGCCCATTTTGAAGAGTTGAAGCAGCCAGTGGCTCTTCTCGCATTTTTCTCCATTTCAATATACTTCTCTCTGAACCTTCTCCCCTCACACTTGCAATGAAGAAGTTTTAAAACACTCGTTGACTTTAATCCAGAGCCCTGGCCCAAGACTCTAACTTTTTGAGAGTTTTAAGGAATAGATAACTCAACCACATTTGTCATAACTTGCAAATGTTCTCCCATTTACTGTAGTTCCTGTTTTCTCCCTTTCGGTCTAAACTCTTCAAGAATACAAAATCTAGGTGTCCGAGAAAAGAAATGAAAAAAGAAGCAATCATTCTAATAGCAACAAAAGCAACTCCCCTTGAAAACTGCCTTTAAAAGATAGAAGGGTTGCCCTGGCCGGTTTGGCTCAGTGGATAGAGCGTCAGCCTGCAGACTGAAAGGTCCCAGGTTCGATTCTGGTCAAGGGCATGTACCTTGGTTGCAGGTACATCCCCAGTAGGGGGTGTGCAGAAGGCAGCTGATCGATGTTTCTTTCTCATCTATGTTTCTGACTCTATATCCCTCTCCCTTCCTCTCTGTAAAAAAATCAATAAAACATATTTTTTTTAAAAAAGATAGAAGGGTCAAACTAGCAGAAGTAAATTATATCTCAGCTGTACATATATCCAGCTGTGGCCTTCTGACTTCCACACACCTGGCACATTCCCACTGGGAAAATGCTCATGGAGCCTACATCACTTTCCTGACATTATCATAATCACATTGCTAGTTTGAGGGAATGGAAGGTTGAGAGGGAGGGGCATGTGCCATTTAAAAAAAGAGAGATCCTTCTTTCAACCTGAAGTTCTTTAGTTGGTGGACAGCCAAGTCCTCTGTAACAATAAGCAGCATTATATATTTATATTTATATTTATATTTATATTTATATTTATATTTATATTTATATTTATATTTATATTTATATTTATATTTATACACACACACACACACACACACTAGAAGCCCAGTGCATGAATTTTTATGCACTGGAGTGGGGGGTCCCTCAGCCTGGCATGCCCCCTCTCACAGTCTGGGAGCCCTCAGGGGCGGGAGGCAACTCGGCGATCAGGGGAAGGCGATTCCCCCATCACACCTCTGCTGCTGCCACTGCTGACAGCGCAAGCCTCGGCCAGCCCTGGTTACCTGAGCCTCAGGAAGCCCTGGGCGGCTGGGCAGCTGCCATCCAAGGCTTGCCTGCACCTTGGGCTGGCCCTGGGCGGCTGGGGGGCTGAGGGGACTGGGGGACTCTGGAGGCAGGCGCACGAAGCGGCTGGACCCGCCTGGGGGTGGGCCTGGCTGTGCTGTGCGCCTGCCACCCCAGCAGGGCTGAGGGGGCTGGGTGCCGCCATCTTTGAGGGCGTGGCAGCCAATTAGCATAGCCCCCTTATTGGCTGTGTGCGCTGCCATCTTTGTGAGGGTGTGACGGTCAATTAGCATATTCCCTCTTTATTAGATAGGATCGCCACAGTAATCCTGTCTACCTGAAAAGTTTTAGACTGGCTCCTGAGCAGGTAAGTCTAATCTGTTTTACGGTCTCTTTTAGGTAAAACTTTTAAGAGTAATCTCAATATCAAAAAGTTGTTTCCTTAATAAAATTCCCTCAAAAAGTTTCTGTAGAACAAAATAAACTGGTTTCTTCTGGACTTAACTAGACCACTGTGTTTTAAAATAAACTAGAGGCCAGGTGCACCAAATTCATGCACGGGTACGGTCCCTAGGCCTGGCCTGCGATCAGGGCCATTTTCCCTGGCTGCCGGCAGCTGGCCCCGCCCCTGCCACCACCCACCCCCGGTTCCCCATTCCCCATCGGAGCCTGCTGGCCCGGGGGGGGCGGGGGGAGAAACCAAGAGGTTGGTCGGCAGGCCCCAAACCAGTGATTGGGCTGAGGGAAGCTCCTGCATTGAGCATCTGCCCCCTGGTGGTCAGTGTGCATCATAGTGACCAGTTGTTTTGCTGTCCAGTTGATTTGCATATTATGCTTTTATATATATATATTACTTGTGAGGGATTTAAGCCACTAGAAAACTCTACTGCTTCCTAAGTCTGGGAGTAACAGTTTCTTCAAGGCATTTTATGACATACTTCCTACTTAAAAAATAAAATAAAATAAAAAGGCCAAAAGGTATAACCTAAATTCAGTCAATCGAAGAAGAGTTTGCAAAATAATAACGGGAAAGTTCTCCCTTTTCTCATAATTTCTGCCCAATTTCAGCTCTCTCATGGCTAACAGAAGATTCACGACTGCTTAACCTTAAAGTAAATAAGCACATTTTATCTTCTGAGAGGAAAATGGAAACACTGTCATCTTCTCCAATTAGACTTTCATCACATAAATTTATACCCTACATAGATGCAGACTATGTAAATACAAACTATGCTGAATAAATAATTGAGAACCATAAAGCTACAAGAACATTAAAAGTTACCTACCACACATGCCTGTACTGAATGAAATATGATTACTTTGAAATATTCCTAGATCAGTAGAAATCAATACCACTCATATTTGGGTAGGAGCTGCACAATCTTTTAAATTTGACTTAAATTCTATTTGCTGAAAAAAACAACAAAGCAATAAAAGTTAAGTGGGCTGGAGAGAAGGGAAGAGTGGGGAGGGTAGAGCAGAAAGGAGTGGAAGTGAGTGCACACATGTATGCACACACATATTTAAGCTTTTAAACTGCCAATATCTTCAACATACATCTTCACTTTAGGAAGACAAAAGAAACTATCAACATTTGCCAACTTATCCAGAAGTTCAAGACCAGAGCTTGAAAGATTGACAGAAAAAAAAGTTCTTAATTTCCTTAAAACATATTTTCCAAAACATATGCTGGATTTTGTACAGATTCAAAATGATAACATTTTCTCTTACTCCATTATTTCATTAGAGACAGAGAAACAGGGAAGCGAGAAAGAAAAAAATCCATAATCCAAACCAACAACCATGCAAACCTCAAGAGGTATTCCACGTCTCTAGTGGCAGCTGAAAGAGAGAGAAAAAAAAAGCCACACCACACCACCTGTCTGCTCCCTATCAAGTGTATACCAAGGGAGGGGTCATGGGAGGGGCCGAATACCTGTGGCTGGAAAGCTTATTTACCTTGTTTATAAAGTCACCCACACAGCAGCAAGGAACTAGAGGTTGTTTTGATCCTTCTTTGATGTTAGCCCCTAACCATAGAGAAAAGACCTAAAAAAGGAGGGGAGAGGGAGAAATACAGGAAAGGGGGAGGAGAGAGGAAACGAAGTGGGAAAAGAAGTGGGAAAAGAGGGAGAGAGAGGTTTTCTTCTGAGGCCTCACTCCTGCCTCCTTCGTCCCCACCTGAACTCAGGTTTGCCCTTCCTGGCACTTCCTGTAGGGCAGCTGTACACTGTGGGGCACTTACCTTTGTGGGCATGTCTTACTGCCTTCCCACATGGCAAACAAGCTTTCCTGTATTCATACATCCCTTTGGCAGCCCTCATTGGTGCCACTAGGTCAGTCTTTTGTGCTGGCGAGTGCAATGGCGGCCCTGACAGGAAAGAACTTTTAATGTCTTCCCTAGTACTGAGCCACAAGAAACGACAAGTGCTCCCAGGCACAACTCCCCTGGCTCTGCTCCTCAAAATGCTCTTGCTAGTACACCGTTGCTTAGCAATATTTGCCTTCCCCCTGTACATTTGAAATTGGCAACATCTGTCCCTTTGGCAGTTTTGACTTGTGCAAAGACCATGCTCGTAGTTTAAAAACATACAGCTTTAAGAAATGGGCAATCCTTCACTCTTCCTTCTCCCTGCAAAACTCCAAAATGGTTTAATCTTTGCTTATACAGGTTGATATAAAAATCTACAGGATTTAAGTCAGCTGATAGTACATAAGGAAAATATTTCAGCCACCAGTGGGAGTTCCTATTAAACCTCACCTAATAAGTAGTGTAACTGCACAATTATACCTGAACTAAAAACCCTATTTAATTTACAATTTTCTACGTAATTAATTCTATCACTAGGTATTATGTGTAAATACATATAAGCAAGACAAAATATAAAGGCAATTTATTCATTGAGTAGGTAAGGGAATTTTCATGCTTACATTATAGCCCAACCTTATAAACACACACACACACACACACACACACACACACACACACACACACACACATTCGCACACATGGATGAAAGACAAAGGGACCTAAAAAAATCTAGAGGGAAAAAAGTTCATTTAGGTAATTGCAGCCCTGGCCGGTGTGGCTCAGTTGGTTGGGAGTCATCTCAGGCACAGAAAGTTTGCCAGCTTGATTCCCAGTCAGGACACTTGCCCGGGTTGCAGGCTTGATCTCCAGTAGGGGGCATGTAGGAGGCAGCCCATAGATGTTTCAAGCTCCTATCAATGTTTTTTGCTCTTGAACTGATGTTACTCTCTCTCCCTCTACCTTTCTCTCTCTAAAAAAAAAAAAATCAATTTAAAAATTGTCTTTTTAAAGTAACTGCAACATTATGAATTTTAAAACAAATGATCTTAAGTTTTCTAAATTATCCCTCAATATAGTCATCTTGGTATTTTCCTGAGATTACTCATTAACACTAAAACAGTTCATAATACTGTAATTTTATGCATAAAAAAACCTGACATAATAAAATAAAAATGTTTTATGGGTAGTTATGTTCTCTATATAATTACTTTTTATCTAGAACATCAATGGGGAATAAAAATCAGAGTCATAAAAAGCATAATAGTCAACTAAGTACTGAACAACACTCAATGCATTCAAACTTTACTATGCAGATATTTTTGTCCTTTTGGGCCAAACCAATTTTGACATATTAGAAACACATGTTCTCAAAGACATTCTATAGGAAGTGAGTTCCAGCTCCAAAAGCAAGGCTGACCTACTGCTTTCATCAAGTCTCTACACCTAGAGCTCAGAGAAGCATAAAAGACTGCGTGATACTCATGACCACTAAAAATACACTCAAAAGGTCCTTGACTCTGTGGGTTTATCAACAGCCCTAGAAGTCTACAGCACGCATGAATTTGGAATCCTGCTTAGCCACAAATGTGAATTCAATACCCCAGGACCACTTCTCAGTGTAGTTCAGCACTCGCTACTTGCCCAGAAGCACACAGTAATACGTGTGAAGTATAAGCTTTCCATTGGAGTTTATGGAAGAAACTTGAGCATGCTTTGCAAATTGGGGGATTCTCAAAAATCTCAGATGTTCCTCCAAGTCATCCCCAATGGTTCTGGCCTTACATGGTAGTACTTATGAGCTAGCTAGGTTCTGAATCCGACACATGAACTTCAAGACTTGGCTCTGCCAGGCACCAACTATTAAGCTCACTGCATGGAAAAGGCTTAAGCCCAGTGCCAGACTTGGTGAAAGCAATAGGTACACAGTACATCCTTAATGAAATATAGACATCATTTTTATTATTATACTATCCTACTATGACACATAAGTCTCCATCTCCCCCCCACCCACACCTCTTTCTTCCATTCTCAATTTTCCCACTTCTCCACATCATCACTCAAAAACAACTTTTACTTAATGACTGCCTATGAAAATTTCCTCTGGATGGGGAAGGGAATGCTGAAGGAATGAAGGACAAAAAATTTCATATCTTTTAATAACTGTATAGTGTATCCTTGTTTGCACTTCCCTTTGATTTACCGTGAAACAGCTAATGTCTCTCCAGCCCTAAAGAGGCCATCACCTTACTGAACATTGGTGGCTAAAATATGTTTCCAATGAATTCTGAACTAATTCATGTAGGGAATTGTAGAGGCTGGAATCCTGGGCCCTGGGGACTAGGAGGATAGAAGGAGCCAAGGCAAAGGCTATGGTGCTGTCCACCAGGCCAGTGCTGATAAGCCTGGAGGGTTCTATTCTACAGAAACCCCCCATGCCAAGCCATATGTTGGACAAAAAGAAGAGCAAAAAGCTTCCCTTGAGAAGAGTCACATAGCTATGAGGGGAAAGCAAAACCGGTCATCTCAACACTGCCTTCCTCCATGAGTATTCCTGTAGAGTCTACAGCAGTGATTTTCAACCTGTGGGCCACAAGAATTTTTAAAAATGCAATACCAGACTATTTAGTCAGGAGCACTGACCTCTTTGCCCTTAGATTGTCATATTAAAAAATGACAACAGCTAATACAATAGCTGTCCAGTGTAAATGAATCAAAATCATACCTATTTTTTGGTCAGATCAGCAAAAAATATATTTTTTGGTGTTCCACAGAATTTTACTTAGTTTATGTATGTCATGACATGAAAAAGGTTAAAAATTACTGGTCTACAGGGCAATGATGGTCCATTAGAAAGCCAAAACCCAGGAGGGGGGTTACTTAATCAACTACTAGAGCAATACTGAGAATTTCTCCATTCTGAGGCTTCTGGTATAAAACCTGCTCTTAAGGATGAATGTCATGAGCTATCCCATGGTGCCAAGCCTATCTAATAAAGAGGTAATATGCAAATTGACCATCACTCCAATACACAAGATGGCCGCCACAAGATGACCAGCAGGGAAGGGCAGTTGGGGGGAACCAGGCCTGCAGGGGAGAATTGTTGGAGGCAACCAGGTCTGCAGGGGAGGGCAGTTGGGGGCGACCAGGCCAACAGGGGAGGGCAGTTGGGGGCAATCGGGCCAGCAGGGGAGCAGTTAGGCATCGATCAGGCTGGCAGAGGAGTGGTTAGGGGGTGATCAGGCAGGCAGGCAGGCAAGCAGTTGGGAGCCAGCAGTCCTGGATTGGGATCAGGCCTAAACGGGCAGTCAGACATCCCTGGAGGGGTCCCATATTGGAGAGGGTGCAGGCTGGGCTGAGGGACACCCCCCCCCCCCGTGCACGAATATTGTGCACCGGGCCTCTAGTCAGTATATAATCATTAGGTCTACAAGCACAGAAAATAAAACACAGGCTGTAATACTCTTATCTAAATCAGCTATATTTTAACATTACCATATAGTAATACTCTACCCTATTCTGATATTCTGGGGGAAAAAATCTATAACCCCTGTACTGTTTTCACCTCTGAAAATGTTCAAATACAGTCCAACCCAAATCTCCTTCAAATCCTGCACACCACATAACTTGCAGAACAACCTGCTGGCACCATCAAAAATAAATTTCAAAAATGGGGTATTACTGTAAAAGCCTTCTAAAACATATTCCTCACTTCAGAGAACTTTCTACAGTATGGTATTTGTAGTACTAGTAGCAGTAGAAGCTGTCAGTATTAAAAACGTATATTAAGAACAGTTGGCTGAAGAGGGTAGAGGTAGGGGAAAGAAAATAATGGACAAATTTAGTTCTGAACTGAGGAAAGTTCTTCAAACATGAAGAAGTCCTTCATTAGTGAAGGCAAGGAAAAGTTTTAAGTCACTTCTATGCTTCAAGCTTATCTTTCTTCTGTGACATTGCTCCATCTCCAAGTGAAGTTTAAATTTTTCTTCCATGACTCAAAATATAGTCTAAAACAGTTTTACCCAAACCTCAGTCATTTTGACACTACCTTGACAGTGATGCCATATTGTCATACTGCCTGCACTAGCTTAATCACCTTATGATCAACTCTTTTTATTTGGCCTCACCTGAGCAACAAAATGTATGAAATTCTGGGTTTCATAGATTAGTGTATGTATTTTTCCTAAATCACATTAATTTACATAAAGACTAATGCCCCTATACTCTTGAAAGTTCACATACTAACCCAAAGCTGAATAGGATGGCTGACTCTCCTACCTCAAAAAATCATTCTGCTTTATTAGTTTATATAAGTGTCACCATCCATTCCCTCTGTCAGGTTCAGGAAAACTTCACAAATTACATGCCTATCTTTACTGGATTTGTGACCAGACCACAAAATTAACACTATATGATCTGCGGTTGAGAACCATCATTTTTTTTTTCCTTTCCCCATTTTGTGTCATGATGCCCAAATACAACTGAAAGCTGGAACTACCCCCATGTAGTTCTCAGACCAATTAATATAATTCTAGAACCCTGAAAATACAGTAGGTACTCAATTCTTTATTAGTGGTGTAGAATATTTATTCAAGTCTCTTGTTTTAAAATGCATCATGTTTTAAAATTTGAGTGAAATTAAACCCATAACACAGAAATTAATGATTTCACCAAAACAACTGAGAAACACCATCAAACCAACCCAGAACATTAGGACACTTCTTAGTATCCTGGTGACATCTAAACATAGTGATAAAGTGAGTCAAGACAACTGGAAGACATACAATTTTCCTATAGTGTGAATCTGCTCTCACTGTCATGCATGTCAAGGGAAGGTGGGGCATCCCACTATCTACTATATACTAGGCAAAGATATCCCACTTCATTTTTACAACAGCCCTGTAGCTCAGGTAGAATTGTCCCATTTAAAGGTGGAGAAAAATGAACCCAGGTATTCTGACTCCACAGTGTTATCTATTAAGAACATTACCTCCCACTTACATTTCTTTAAAGCCTTAACATTCAAATCTAGTAAAACTACCTAAATTTCATGTTCTAAGCCAAGAATGCCAAAGAGGTGAATCTATGACGTTTACTCATACATTTATGTTTTTTAATTGATTTTTTAAAAGAGAGATTAAGGGAGAGGGGAAAAGGGAGGGAAACATCTATGTGAGAGGAAAACATCGATCAGTTGCCTCCTGTACACAACCCCGACTAGGGATGGAATATGCAACCTGGGTATGTGTCCAAACCAGCAACCTTTGGGTGCATGGGACGAGATTCCTTCCCGCCAACAACAGCCAAACAGTTTTCAGCGGTCCATGGATTACATTCTATTACATACTTATTATTCATTCCTAGTTGTAAATAAGTATTAATAAATTAAAGTTCTCAGCAATGACAGTACTAGAGGGGAAAAAATGACATCCAACAAGAAAATAGTTTGGAAATTCTCCAAAACAGTCACACTCATAACCTACTAAGTTATGACAAAACGACAATGAACGAAGTGACATTATTCGAGGGCCTGCTGTAGTTGAGGGCCTGTATGTTGCTAAGATCAAAGGAAGGAAAGCAGCTCTTGTTTGCTGAATGGGTGCTGAAAACCAACTTCCTATTATTCGCTATAAAAACAAGAAAAGTGGTTTAGAACAAAAGGTATTAAAAGATATGCTACTGGACTTGGGTATAGGAAACATCAGAGTCCAGTTACCAGAATTCAAACTCCTTTTTAGAAAAGAACCGTATTTTAGAGCTGAAGAGAGCAGGACCGACTATCCACCTCCTTCTTACACATATAAGAAAACTAACCGAGCACATTTCCACTTGGTGACAAGAGGTAAAAATGCATGTTCCATGGTTTTAGGTAGGGGCAAAACCTGAAAACCAAAAAGTTGTTGTGGGGTTTTTCTTTAACTAAAATATGAACAATTGTCTGAATCACATACATAGGAAAACATCATATTTGGAAATAAGGGCAAAAGATAAAAAAGCAAAGTAGGACCTACTTTACATAATTTCTTTAAAAATTAATCACTTTTTACTCTAACTAGAAGTCCTTCATTAGTGAAGGCAAGGAAAAGTTTTAAGTCACCTCTATGCTTCAAGCTTATCTTTCTTCTGTGACATTGCTCCATCTCCAATCATTAAACACCCTTGGTTATAAATCCTTCTGAAAAGAAATATCTTTGGTATGTTTGGTTCTCATCCCTTAGACTTGCCCAAAGGAAGGAATAATCACAAGGATGTAGGAACTCACGGATTATTCACAGGACGCAAGCAGGGAATATGAAAGGCCCAGTGTGGACGGGGGCAAGTCAGAGTGTGTGCCCTAAGAGGTCAGACAATACCTTCCATGTTTTTAAGAAAGAAAAAGATATTTAAAAATCCAGATTTCAATGTGAAATCTAGTACTTTTAGATGCTGGCAACTAAATCAACACACAGTACATGCCACAGCCCCTCTGTGGGTGAGCACTCTCCAATGCTGGCCTTCATGCTTTCTTCTCTCCCAAATGGAGGAACGGGGAAATGAAAGACTGGGAAGCATGTTCATTTTGGAGAGAAAAGTCTCTTTTTAAAGCTAAACATAGCCCCATTTACATATGGACATCTTCTGTTGCCTCAAAGAGATTCTGAAAAGGCCTTTGGCCTTCGGAGGGGGTGTGGGGGAGGGGGTGTAAAGTACGAGGCAGCCTCTGCTGTACTGTGATGTCTCCTCTTTACTGCACCAACTCCTGCCAAAGCCTACTTCAGTGATTGGCAAACACAGCCTGACAGATCACTAAAAACATGAACCAAGTAAGCAAAACAAACCACAGTGTAGTTATTTTACATGACTTGCATGGAATAAATCTGTGAACTGTAGGTGAGTCATAACATAATAAAGGGCCCAATTAGATTCAGAACAACACACCAGTGTTTTCCCTCCTCTTAGCAACTAGTTCAATGGGATCTTGAGAGAATATAAGGCACATAAAGGACTCTGGTGTCTCTGTTTTACCCTTTACTGGAAGACAATTAATCTCACTAAAAAATTAAATCCAAGCTGCCAGACGGGCATTTTTCAGGGTCAATAATTCTTAAGCTACTAGGATACCAATTAATGATACCCAAATGGTCTAGAAGAGTTAATACCCCTATGCCAAATGATTGGCTCATTCTCCCAAAATGATTCATTCAATGGCAAAATGTTTAAAATTGAGAATCCTTTGAGATTAACATCAACTTTATTATATGTACCACTTAATATTAATAAGCCCCAAAATTTACTGCAGGAAATCTGGTATCTTACTTAATACAGAGGAAAGCATCTTATTTTCTTAGTCATAAAACTATCTGATTAATCTCCAAACTCAATACTGAAAATCACAGCAATTATGAGGCTGGAACTCCACTAAGAATGCCTACTGATCGGATTAGGCTGCTTATTTTTAAATCCACAAGCAACAATGCCTAAAATGACCTGGGAAACACTTAGGCTGGAAATGGTAAGCCAAACAATTCCTTCAAAAAAAAACTGTTGAATTTAAGGCCTGCTTCCCATCCAAGTGTCCTAGGAAATTCAGTCCTGTATCAAAATGATTCCCCCCCACCCCCTGCTCTGACAAACATTGATAAGAGGCTATCTTTCAGACTCCAGATCAAAGTGAATTGTGAAAGAACTCCTGGAGCTGAGAACTGAGCAGGAAAGCCCTATTCTGCCCCAGTCCTCACTTGGCTACAGGAAACAAGCATATGAGACAAATGATCCTGCCCTCAAAATGTTACCACCTGGAGAAAGACACAGAGGATGATACCAAGGGGAAGTGCTGAGACTAGAGGTCTGGACACCAGGAGCACAGGAGTAAATCAGCTCTAAAAGCCTGAGTGGCTACAGCTGGGGCTGGAAAACACAGCAGGAGGGCCACACCCAAGCTGGAGGAAAAGGCAAGAATCTCATCTAGAAGGCACTGGCCCTGGCCGGTGTGGCTCAATGGGTTGGAATATCATCCGTACACCAAACCAAAAGGTGTCGGGTTAGATATTGATCCCCCAGTTGGGACACATGTGGGAGGCAACAGAATGATGTTTCTCACTCTCCCTCTCCAACAACAACAACAAAAAAAAGGCAACTGGAGCTAATCTGGAGTTTTACCCTGAAGGTAATGAAAAGGTGCTCAAGGATCTTAAACTAGGATAACTAGATCAGATTTTCACACAATAAAAATCATCCCTTCGTGAAACAGAGTAGTAGATCTGTTCAACAAAAGGGAGGAAGACAGGTTAGAAAGAAGTTGTAGTTATTTAAGAAAGTGATAAAAATCTGAACTAAAGAAGGGGCAGCAAGAAAGAGAAAGAAGCTTTCAATAGATACTTACCAAGTAATCTCCACAGGATTGGGTTACCAAATGGATAAAGTGGAAGACAGAAAGGAATTGATGCCGATGACCAGAAGAATATTCTGTGTGTGAAGAGGTACAGGAGAAAGCAAACATAATTAAATCTACTGTAGGCAGGTTGAATTTGAGTTCCTGCGCAACATGTACAAGAAAAGTCCAGTAGGCAGTAGGATAAAAGGATCTAGAGCTCAGAAAACCTGGGAGTTTTAAGCTAGAAAAATAAATTTGGTGGTCATCAGTTGAAGCCCAATTGCACATGAAATCACCAGGTAAAGCTACAGGAGAAAAGAAGGTTGAAAGCAGAGCCCTGAGGAAGGAGGGTAAGGCAGCCTCCTAAGGAGATTAAGGCATGTTCCAAGTGGTAGGAGAAACCCATACAACAAAGGAGGACAGTGTTTAGGGGACGGTGGGCAAAAGTGTCAAATGCCACAGAGGGGTCCAACAGGCTACTCTCAAGAGCATTTCCTGACTTAGTCCACTGGGGGCCCTGGGAGCTCTAGGGCAGCACAGTGTGGTGGAATGGTGGAGGCACCAGCATGGGTTCAGCAAGTACAAGGAGAGGGAGCAGGCAAAGAATGTTTACCTCCTGTCTCCAGAACGCTGGCTGTGAAGGGAGCAAGAAAGATGTGATCAGAGAAAGACAAAGGAATGAGAGTTTATTCAGCTAGGAAAGGCTGACTCTATGCATGCATTGTTAGAAAAAAGCCAAGTGATGGGAGAAAGGTTTAAGGTAACCAAAAATGGTGTGCCAGTGGAAGGGCAGTGCCTTTTCTGAGATCAAAGATAAAAGCTAAGTGGTGGGTGTAGACAAGAATTTTTTTTTGAGTCATCATACCTGGAGAGAGCTGGAAAGTTACATACCTGGTGGCCTCATTCTCTAAAAGCTAGAGCAAAGTTAAAGTCCTCAGAGCAGGCCTATGACCAAAACTGAGTTTTAACCGTCCTCTCATTTGAGTCATTTGTACACCTAACAGCTGCATGATTTATTAGGTGCTGACATGAAGGCAAGGCCATATAGAAAAACAGAGAGCTCCTGACACTTTACATATAAGTGTTATACGGGTGGTGAACACACAATACAACATACAGATGATGTGTTATAGAACTGTACACCTGGAACCTATATAATTTTGTTGTAATCCTCACTTGAGGATATGTTTATTGATTTTCAGAGAGAAGGGGGAAAGAGAGAAACATCAATGTGAGAGAGAAACAGCAATTGACTCCCATATGTGCCCCGACTGGGAATGGGACCTGCAACCTTTTGGTATATGGAATAATGCTCCAACCAACTGAGCCACCCAGCCAGGGCAAACTTATATAATTTTATTAACCAATGTCACCCCAATAAATAAAATAAATAAAGTATTACACAAATGATCATTACTCCACAGAGACCAATTTTTGTAGTAGAAAATGGTATGAGAACTAGCAGCCAAGGGTCCTGGTTTTATGCCCCATCTCTGCCATTAACAAGCTTAAATCATTAGACTTCTTAGAGACTCAGTTCCATGGCACATAAAATGGTGATTCGTGCCAACTGCCCTGCCTAATGCTCAAGGTTGCTGTGACAATCGAGAGAGAAACAAATAAGCAAGTGCTTTGGAAATTAAACAGGGGTGGGGGAGGCAGTAAAATATTTCCCAGTGCACAAGTCTTTATAAAGTGAAACATTTCCACCAGGAATCGCCAAACTATGAGAATGCAGCTCTTCAGGAGTGAGCTTGCAGCCCCTGTACCATCAGGCAGGGGTGGGAAGTGGAAACCACTTCGGGGAGTGGTGTCCTCATCCTGGTAAACCAGTTTTTATAAGCTTGATAACCCCTAAGCAAATGCTTTCTTTCCCTGGGCTTTTCATTTGCTTATTTTTAACACATAAAAACCAAATTTTAGGGCTTTATTCACCTAGAACATCTTAAATGGAAATTCCTGGTCCCTGATATCTAATCCCACCTACACTTCTCAAGTATGCTCCAATGAACAAGTTAATACATTCAGAATCTCCCTACACCCTCAATATCACTAATTCCTCATTATGATAACCCTCTGTCAAAATCCTACTCTTTTCCTTTAAGCCCAGTTCAAATCTTAACTCTAGCCACTCCTACCACCACCTACTGAGCTCTGATGTACCAAGCACTGTTCCAGCACTTTATATAGAAGGCCTCAGTCCAGTCGCCTCACAGACCATATGAATAAACTGACAGCACAGCAAGGTTAAGTTCCTTGCCCAAGATCTCAGAGTTGTAACACCATGATGACGTGTTATAGAATTGTACACCTGGAACCTACATAATTTTGTCTGTCATAAAGCTAAAGTAATTTCTCCTTTTTATTAATGACTCCAGTTATTGGATAAATTACTCAGTAAACAATTAAAGAACTTCAGAAACAGGCTTCACCATGCAAACCCACCTTCCCATTGCTCTGCTCTGCCTCTACCCATTTCCCTGAACTCCTACTAGACTTCTCACCATGTCTTGCCTCCATGTCTCTTCTTTCCCTAATCCTCTCACCAATATCCAGACACTTCAAAAGAAAACTCTAAAAAAAATGTATAGTGTCCTCTTTTGAAAGACGACATAATGCAGGTGTCACAGTTAAGGGTGTGGACTAGAGCCAGAATACTTGGATCTGGATGCATCCAGCACTTGCAGCCTCAGTAAGCTCGGACAAAAGCTGCAGCTCTGTAAGACTAAGCGATAATCGTAGTGCCTATCACGTGGGAGGGTTGTGAGGTCAATGAGTAATACACATGAAGCATGTGGAACAGCTCCCACCAGAAAATGAACAAGAGAACAGTGTGAGCTTTCTATGCTTAATAGTTCCAGACTGATTATACTTTATTTTTTACATTACATAATAAATTCATTTTGCAAGTATCTTTCTCTCCCATTAGCACCCTTTATGACTAGTGGACATTAAAATATTTGTTGACTGAAAAGGCAGAAACACAGAATGTAAAAAATGTGAATTTTTCTACAACTGAAATGTTCCAGATTAATTGGCAAAATAATTTTTTCACCAGTTAATATGTTCTCAAGCATGAAAAATGTTGGAAGAAATTCTAATTACAGCATTAAATTCTATTAAAATATTTTTTCTAAAATGCTATAGCAAATATTTGCTTTAAGGTGGAGTATTTTAAAAATTGAGCTGTAAGGAAAAGGAGAATCCATAAAGCTTGAGTTTTTAAGAATGACTGCAAGAAAGCTGAAAACCATAGAATGCTTTCCTTTCTTAAATCACATCGAGTTCGATTTAAAGCTTCAAATTCTTGCCAATAAGAATTTTCAGAGTTCTATTATTTGCAATGGAAACAACACAACAACAGAAAATCCCTAAGGTGATTTATCTAAGGGACACAGCTAGAAATAGGACCTCTAATTACTTAAATACTGAGGCCCCTAGATTAAAACATTAAACCTCAAAACCCTTCAGCCAAAGAGATGAAGGAGATTAGAATGGGCTTGACAAATTACCACAAGGTCAGGGAAAAAAAATGTGGAAAGTAGGCCAAGCTTAAACAGGGAATTAAATAAAGTTCAAGAGAAAACGAATGGTGTGTGTGGATGCTGAATCTCTGGGGGATGAAGGAGGAGGGGGATTGCCAACCTGGTGATTTCAAGAATTAAAGAAAGGAACAGCATCAATATAAAAATAGCTGCTTATAAAGTTTTTGGAAAATGTGAACGTGTAGCAAAGTTAACCTTGGAAAATAATGATTTTCAAATAGACCTTGGCAAGTGGAGAGGAGAGATACAAGGTCAAAAAATAAACTTATGATAACATGAACCAGAATCCTCTCTTAAAAGGAATTCTGCTTCAATATCTCATGAGTATTGGTCACCCCCTACCAAAACAGCAAAAAACCAAACTCAAGTCATCCACAGAACTCCCGGTGGAATATATGGTTTTCTGTCCCTGAAGATTATCAGCTGGCTCAAAATAAAAAACAATCTAGAGAAGAGCTAAAATGACTGGGGTGGCTACGTGAGAGCCTGGAAGAGTGCGCAGCCTGGAAAGATTCTGAAGAGTTGAATGTCTACATCTTGGCAAAGGCACAACGTGAGAGACCCAGGGGGGATCCAATAACCCTCCACAAACATCTCAAGTGTGAAAACAACAAGGAGGAACAGGAATTTCTTATCCTGGTACCAAATGTACTTCTGGCATTTTGAGAAGGAATAGAAAGTAAAACGTACAAAGAAAACAGCTCTAATTAATACCACACAAAAAAGATTTTCAAGGTTCAACTGTGGGATTTCTTCTTGGGCTACTATAAGCAATACTATTCTTTGCATGAACTCATTTCTAGCAGTTTTAGAGCTTTTTAAAAAATATATATTTTGCCTATGATATTTTAAATGTTTCCTTCAGAGTTTAAAGTATTTCTTCAAACTCAAAAAATTGCCAGGATTCGACTTGGCCAGTTGGCTCAGCTGGTTGGAGTGTTGTGCAGTACCCCAAAAGGTTATGGGTTCTATCCCCAGTCATCAGGGTGTGTACTGGAGGCAACTCTCACACCCATGTTTCTCTCTCTTCCCCCTTCCTCTCTCTCTAAAAAAAGAAAAAAAATCAATGAAAACATAACCTCCAATGAGGAATTTAAAAAAAAAAATTGCCAGGATCAGGAAATAAAAGGTGGCAGTTTCTACTCAGCTCTAGCTGGTGAAACTGAAAATTTGAATTTTCACCAGAATTCTCCAGTTTGTAAATATTGGCTCAAGGGAGTGGGGGGCAGGGCATACTATATAGGCAAAACAAAGGTATCTACAGGCCCAATCTAGCCTTCTGGCTGTTTGCAGCTTCTGCAATAAATTGTCACTTGCTACTACAACTTTTTAACCTCTATATTTACATATTTAGGGTCAAAAATTTAGCCAGCCTCTAAGCAGATACAAGCTACTTACTATTCAATATTTCTCATAGATTGGAAGTATTCTGCTCTAGTCACTCAGCATCAGCTAATTGTGTACACAAATAACCTTGCTATAATTTTCCTAACAAAACATGTAAGTCATGTAGGTCTGGCCAAATTAAGAGCTAGCTCATGGAATCTAATTTAAATGCGCTATTATAATGAATATACTAAAACATTTTTAGAAAATGGAGGAAAGCTAGATAAGGTTTTATCAGAATCTTACTTTCCCATGAACATAGAAATATTGGGGGCACAAGAAAGGAAACCATGAACTGTGGAGAAAGCGAATAGTGTTGTTTGGGGTCCTACTCCCTTTGTTTTTTTCCCAAAAGCTACTCTCATGTCCAACTTAAGACAAAAGTCCCATCATTTTCGTGCAATCCTTGGCCCAAGGCCCACTCTGAGGACTGAAACCACTGGGAAGGGGGCCTTATCTCATTCCTTGTGGCCTGTTATCAGCTCTTCTGGAACAGTTTTATTTCCAGGCTCTAGAACAAATCTCAGGAGAATCAGATACAGAACCCTGAGCCTACCTGTATACCTGCCAAATCAGTCTCCTAGGGAATTTTTATTTTTTACCAGTTTGTATTTTTAACAGGTTTCCCCAGGTGATTATGATGTGCTGCCAAGTTCCAGAATGAATGCAAAATTTCCCTTTGATCTACAGTACTGGGCTTATAACCCAAGAGGACTTGTTGTAAAGGTATCTGTACATCACGTGGAGTAAGCCACTGGCACGTACTGTTACCTCTGCTTGCAACACTGATGTTGCTTAACCCCTAACACACCTGCTATGCATGCTATAGTATGAATGTTTACGTTCATGTTGAAATCCTAAACTGCAAAAGTAATAATAGTCAGAGGTAGAGCTTTGGAGAAATGCTTAAATCATGAGGGTCAAGTCATCCTGATTGGGTTTAGTGTGGTGTAAAAGAAGTTCCAGAGAGATCCCTACCCCTTCTCCCATCTGAAGACACAATGAGAAGGCACCAGCTAAAAACCAGAAAGAGGGTCCCCTCAAGAAAGGGGACATGGCCATTCTGGTGCCTTGATCTTGGACTTCCGGCCTGCAGAACTGTGAGAAGTAAATTTCCATTGTTCACTGACACCTAGTACATGGTATTTTGTCATAGCAGTGCGGGCGGTCAAGACAATACCTCATTTTCGTTACTTCTACTTAATATTCAGGTCTCACTCAAACAGAACTTCCTCAGAGAATTCTCTGACCTCCTTCAGTTAAGTCACAGTACCCTTTATCAATCTTTTGTCATAAATTCCTTTATAGCACTTGTCCAAGTTCTCACACATTGATCAGAGCCGTTATTTGAATAATGTCAGTTGCTAACTAGATAGTTAAGGTCCAACAGGACCAGAACCACCTGGCTTTGCTCACCACTATACCCCTGTCCCCAGCACTAGGCCTGGCCAACAGTAGGTACTCAAGATATCTGAGTTAAAAGTTGCTGAATTGACGATGTATATGGAAGACAGTGGGGGTTTCAAATTGTATTCTGAGTGTTGCACCAGCAGGATACACACCACTGACAGACCAAAAGTTAGCTGCCTGCAGGGTTAGATCATTTCATAATAGGACAGTTCCTCTTTCAAGGTTTAGGATAATAAGAGAGCTAAATATGGAAGTAGGGAAGATTGTGTGTGCACCAAATGTAAAGTGAATCACTATCACAGTTTCCCACTGTGGATTATTTCGCACTGCTGGGCTGAAAACAGAAGACTCCATTTAAGAGCTGCCATGAGTCAAAGTGGTCCAACAAGGAATTCCCGGCTGCAGATGACACTTCCGTCTTGGAATTCAGGTGGAAGCATTTGGTAACTGAAAACATTCCTAAATGATGTCCTGAAAGGGCACAAGGAAAAGAGCAATACTTTGTAGAAATCAGAGACCACTAGGACTCAAAGTCAGATTCATGTAGATCAGAACAGAGTAGGACCATATAAGCATGGCAAATTGATAGTAAATTCTACTATGTTCCAGTGAGTTATTTGGGATATAATTAAGACTAATTATACCACTGCCATGTACACTTCAAACCCTAAAACAAACAAACAAACAAAAACAAAACAGAAAGCCTGTAATTTCCACTAATGGACAGATTCTCAAGCTTCCCAGATGATCTCCACTTTTTGCTTCTGAAGACCTAACAGGTCACTTCTTTCCACCCAAAGCCTTAACTACATACATGCAAACACATCCCAAATTTATTATTTCCAGTCTTAACATTTTCTCTGAGCTGGTCTACTACTTATGATTGCCAACTGCCAAGTTTGACCTGAATATATAATAGCATCTCAAAAACTTAATACATGGTCTATTCCAAACCTGTTCCACCCAAGTCAACTCCATCCCCAGAAGCTAGTATTATCCCACCATCCATACCTTTCAAATAAATAAATAAAAAAGCTGAGAGTCTCACTTGATGCCTTACTGTCTCTCAGACCTCAGGCCCTCTCCCATCTCCAATCAATCACAAAACCCTATCAGTTCCCTGCCAAATATATCTGGAACTTGTCCACTTCTTACTATGTCCACTACCACCATCCTAACTCCAAGCCATTGTCATCACTGCTCACCCCTAACTGTTCTCCCTGTTTTCTGCCCACCCTTGCCCCTCCAAGTCATTTTCCACCAAGGAACCAGAATGATCTTTTAAAAAACATCACTCCCCTGCTCAAAATCCTCCAGTGGTTTCCAGTCATAGTTGACAAGTAAAAGTACAAAGATCACAGAACTGGGAGTTCTAGCTCTGGCTCTGCTACTAACTATAAAGTTTAGCAAAATGAAGTTGCCTCACCCTCCTGGGCCTTATTTGCAAAATGAAAGGGCTGTAGGTTTATCTTTACAATTCTAATAGTCTAAGTCCAGTATATACTTTAATAGACATACCTCGGCTTATTCCATTTCTCCCTTTCAATAAAATGCTTATTTCATAAGTCCCTCCCTTCCAGAACACTCACACAGGAATGCCGTGGTTTTCTCTGACTTTCTTTTGTTACCTTTAGGCAGAAAAGGAAAATACAAAGGGTTCTCAACCTTCCACACGGGCAGGGCAATGTCTGATGTGCAACTCTAAGGCTGGGAGTTACCCGCATGAGACCAGCCAGGACTGGCTTTGCCCTCAGATGGGTCATGTTAAGCTGCTCTATATCTTCCAGTTGACATAAAACTAAAACTGACACACCCAGAACAAACCGAGTTGCAGACTCCTGCAGGCCAGGCCTCTATGTAGTCAGAATATTGACCTTTTGATAATTTTTTTCCTCTAGGATTTTAGGAAAGATTAAGTTTTAAATGTAAGAATGACTTATCCCAGAAAAGCATCATTTTTTAGAAAAACCAATTAAAATATACAAACCAAGTATTTCCCATGAAGTGAAAGGACTGAAAGTAGTGTAAAGTAGTGGAGGGAACCACACTCATGTGGCTTGCGTCTGAAGGCACACCAAAGAGACCAGATGACTTTTCCTTTTTGGTTCACTTTTTAAAATACTGTATCAAGAAAGCAGTGGGGAAGGGAGAGCAGTGAAGCAAACCACAACCTTCGCGTCCCTCCCCACCCCCCCAATTCAGAAAATGGAGAAAGAAAACCTCCTCTGACTTGCTTTGGGACAAACTAAGCAAATAAAGAAAAGCCACTTAGTTACCCAGCCCCTCTCTGCCAACAGCCAACTTCCTCTTCTGCCTCTCATTCTGTCCTTTGGTCCCAATACCACAAATAGTCCAGGATATTGCTAATATTCTGGTTCTATATTCAGAGTTCACTTGCTTTGTGTTTAACTCCCTGCTTTTAATCCCCCATCTCTATGCATTCCTTGGAGTCACCAGAATAGTAAATTTGAGATTTTAAATTCAACCTACATTTTCTTAAAAATATACCTTTAACTGGGTGTGTGAACAGAAAATTAATGCTAAGTATGTGAAATGTGAGATCTTAGTTTAAAAAGCTAAATCAAATCCAAAACCTAGCCAAAAAAGGTACCAATATCCCTGCATCACACACTTAATTTCCTTTCATTCAAGCTCTTGGCTCCTAATTCTCCTCACAAAGGACATCCTGAGCCCTCCATCTGCCTGAGCCCTCAGTTTCACCCCCCAATCAGCACTGCCTAAGGCCTCCCAGGGGGCTGGCACAGTAGCTGCCACTGACAAGAGAACCCTGAGCAGAAACCAGAGAGTGCCGCAGAATTAAAATGGATGCTGACTGCAAACACAGGCCAAAGATGGAAAGTTTATCTCTACCCAATTGTTGATAGCACGTGCACTTGTGCAAAGAAAACCCCATTTTCCAATCACCAAACTTATGGAGGATTTTGTTCATTTCAAATTTCCACTCAGAAAATATGCAAGAGCCATCTAACATAGTCCATATTTGAAATTATGTATGAAATAAGACCTTGGAGAAATCTCAACTCAGCTTTTTTTTTTTTTTTTTTAACCAAGAAAGCAAGACGTAAACTAGTATCCTCCTTCCTTCAGAGGCCTACTGCTGAATTTACAGGAGTTGCTGTCTTGAGGCTGACATTTGAAACGTGCTCCAGTACCTAGTAGCAGATAGTCTGTACACAATTGTACTCTAACTATCTCCTGGACAGAGACCAGTACTTTTTTGGCATCCTACCCTGCACTTAAGCCTTTTGGTTGGGCATTTGGTGGACAATGCAAATATTTGCTATCTTATCTTAAAATTGTTTTAAAGCAATTTTTACTTACCTAGATTTTTCTTGTAAGAATTAATGTTAAATTGTCCCCTTGTGTGTGTGTGTGTGTGTGTGTGTGTGTGTGTGTGTTTAAACTAGGAGAATAGAACAGATCCTATTTAACAAATAGGATTTGAGCCACAATTTACATGCAATAAAAAACAAAGCAAATCCCATTAAGTTATTTACTGTCTTAATTATAAGGCAGGCTGACTGGCCCTCCTTTTGAGGAGGGAGGACCTCGCTTTATCTTTCCCTGCCTTCATTCTGGCTCCCTTCACCTAAATCCCATCATAGCACAAAAATGTTCAATAAATGGCTCATTCTGGTGAATCTTCGTAAGTTGGAGTTAAAGGCAGGATTCTGCCAACTTGGTCATTTCTACCATTTCCTTTTTCGCTCCTTTCTCATTTTCCCTCAGCCACCAAACAAGTCCCATTCTGAAGACGTCTGGAGACACTAGAGCTCAAGAGCAAACTGCAGACAGAACCCTAACCTATTCTAAACCCAGGAACAGCTTTTTCTCCTTAAAGATAAGGGTTATCTTTCCAGCTAAGGATCCTGGAATCTGTTTTTTAACCTTGAGGAATTTTACCTTCCAGCACTATGTAAGACTGCCATCTAGGTGCACACTCTTTGAGCAATGGGTATGCACATTAAAATGTTTATCCAATAGATGTAACAAAACCACAGGCTTTAACAGATAAACTTTAAAAAATTCACTTCAAACACTTATTTTACTCTCTTGATTTGGATTTTGGAGTCACTAGCACTAATTTAGAATTTCAGTGATAGGATGTGTTCTCTGACTCACTTCATTCAAACACAATGCTGCCATTTGGGGGGGTGGGAGGCCAGAAAGGGGAATTTTTCTTTGTTTAAAAAGGTACAGTATTTTGGTTACTTGAAAAAGCCATAGTTGAAAAACATTCTATTTATATTTGCAACTCACTCTAATATCACCACACATCCCCCTCTTCTTTCTCAGGTAGTAAATATAATATATTAGAACAGAACTTTAGTTTCAAAGTTTCTTAACAATTTACAAGGAACAAACCTTTAAAAAGTAATGCTTTGCTTTCAACATTTTGGCCTTGTTTTTGCCTTTTTTAATGGTTTTGACCTCAAGGAAAACTAACTGGGGCTGAGGAAACAAAAAAAAATTATTTTCTTTACAGTGCTAAAGAAGCCAGTGTTCCCTGAAACAAATAAACAAAAAACAAAAGCAACACAGCCCAAATCATTCTATGAAATTTTCTCATATTAGAAATGTCCTCTACATTATTGGGTTATACAGGTGTACACACTTCTCAAAACACAGCGAACCGCACTCTCACGATCTCTGTATTTTATTGCATGTAAATTGTGGCTCAATAAAACGATTTTTTTAAATCTCTCTGCAAATCACATTTCAGTATCTGCCAATCAGTATTCCATCTTAGACCTGAATTTCTGGTAGGTCAACAATATCCTAAGGGCAAAAAGGAATTTCCTTATTCAAAAGCTACTGACACCCTGCCCCCAACTCTCCAGAACTTCCATCTAAAACCTCTCTTCACAGGGACAGTGGCCCAGATATAAAATTCCACTCACCTCAACTGACTGAGAAGGCATTTTCAGCTTGGTGAGCTTAGCTTTGGCAGGCACTTTTAAGTCGGTTTTTTCAAAGGTCTGTTGCCGGTAATCCTCCGGCAGTGGTTTCAGTTCGGGAGACTCACTAGGAGCCTGATCTTGACCGTCCATGGGCCGGACATAAGCCGTGGGCTTCTGTTGCATTGCAACGCTCTTTGAGGGGAGGGGAGGTGGGGGGAAAGACTGAGAAGGTGGCTGGGGAGGGGCCACTCCAAGGCTGGAGACTGCCATTAAACTGTCCTTAGGGGTCTCTTTGTCCCGGATCTTCACTGCCAGGTCCTTGGGAGATTTGGCATGGCAGCAGCCTTTATTGTTGTTATTGTTACTGCTGTGAACCTTGCTGCTTCCTTGCGTCCTGGGAAGAGTTTGCTGGTTGGAATGTAGAGGTGACAAAGGGGGTAATGGAGAAGGTAAAGAGGAGAGGAGGGGAGAAAGCTCCCTCTCTGGAGCTGAGTCTGCCGTCGAAGCACAGTGGTCTCCTTCGGCTCTGCGGTCACCGTTTCTTCGATGGCTAGAGCTGTACCCCTCCTGACCAAGGCGATCTTGGGCCAGGTGCTGGCTGTCCGGGGCGCCATAGCTTTTCACATGAAGACTTGGCATTGGTTCCATTCTTGGCTGTGCCACCTTTTGATTGTGGCTCATGTTACCAACAGGAAGTGGTCCAGAGGCAGGAGTGCTACCAGGCTGGTTATGGACACGGGTGTGGAAGGAGTGCGGTGGAACGCCGCTCCCCTTCTCAGGAAACAAAGGGTACCTCTGCTTTCCCGGCCTATTTTCAGAAGCATCCAAGTGATGAGTGAGAGACTTGGTACTGAGTAACTCCTTTACTTCTTCATAGTTTCCCAACATGTTCTGTATTCGACTAGATAGCTCATCTCCTTTTTCTGTCTGAAAAAAAGAAAACAGCAAAGTTAGATACTAGCGGGGGGAAATCTAAGAAAACCCAACATTTAATAAGCCATGTTACATAATGCCATTAAAAAAGAAATGCCTCCATTTAATGTGCAACATAGAATTTAACGTGCAATGCAAACTAACTCCTTGTTGAGAAGCCTGTCATGGACAAATATTACTACATACGGAAGACTAACATTACAAAAGAAAACCACAAACTTGGGCAATTTTGATTAACAAAGTTCAGGGAATTTCATATTTGTTTTCAGAAATAATCCCTAGGATAAATTGTCTTATTTTCACAGTCATGGCCATGGTTCAATTTCCCTCTCATCACAGAGTTAAATATGATGATAAATTAGACTTTCTAGCATACAATAAATACCTTGTAGGGCTCTCCAAAAAGGGGAATCTTTTCAGAAAATGCCTCTTTCTCTTGGTGAGCTTCCTGGTTGCGTCTTTCCTTCTCTCTAATTCGAAGCAGGTTTCTGTCTTCATTGTACAAGCTGTTTCAGATATCACAAAAGAACAAAAACAGTAAAATTTACCAGTATCCGCGTTGTGCTATGCATACGTACATGTTTGAGGGAGGCAAGCTAAGTCAAGAAGAAGCGATGACAGGGAAGATGATGCAAAGAAAGCATAAGTCACTCCTGGACTAAGGCTCAGTTAACGGGCTGTGGCCCTCCAGCCTCAGTTCTGGCTCCAGAAACCTAAGCATTCACTCTGGGCGACTGCCTTCGTGGCTCAGGACTGACTCCAAACCCGAGTCTTTTATAGGCAGTGGTGGAGCTGGGACAAGATTAATGATATTTTTACTTTCAGCTTGCAAACTATGGAGTAGAGGTGGAAGCTTTTCATCTGAAAGAATTAGCAGGATGTGAACATTAAAAAAGCTGTTTTCCTGGATCAGTACTGCACATTTTGGAAGATTAAAATCAAAAGGCTCATTTTGTAATTAAAAGATTACCAGGCACCCAAAACAGCATTTACTTTATACTCAGCCTATTCTACTGAATGTTCTGGCATGTAAACTCGAGATCATTTTTATTTCTCATTTCAAATGCCAAGGATGGAAAAATGCAATTTTAGATGTAAACTCTACCTACTGAGAAGTCTTATCATCCAATTGCCCTACTTAAACCACATAAAAATGGACCCTGAATCATGAGCCCTGGCACCCAAAAGGTTAAAAAGCATTCTCTAATAAGCAAAACACAAAGATGGAAACCAAAAATTGTAGTTTTAGCTAACACCCAAACTAAAAGTGGGCCTGCCCCATGTCAGCAACACAAGCTACTCCCGCCAACCCACACATGTGAGATATGAGAACAAGGAAAATAAGAACTTTGCTTCTAGGTATCTACTGAATCTTTCCCCCAACTTACTTGAATAAATAAGTAGGAAAATATTCAGTTGTCTCGTCAATATTATGTACCGTTAGAAATTCTAGCCATGATGTCAGACATACTCCCTGACCCTATATCCTGGTCTCTCTGCTCTCTCATAACTTCTCTTATTTCCTCTGACAAGAAAGAGCCTACTTACTGGTCTTCCTGCGTCCTTCACATCCTGTCCCTCTAATTTAGCCTTGTCTCCTGGAAAGAAATCCTAAAGATGGCCCTGGTTCTCATGTCACTATCATATTTAAAAACAATAAGCATTTGATGGCTCTTTACTACTGCAGAATAAACTATTATTTTTTATTGATTGATTTTAGAGAGAGAAAGGGAGGGGGGAAGAGAGAAAAACATCAATTTGTTATTCCACTTTTTTATGCATTCATTGATTGATTCTTGTATGTGCAATCTTGGTGTATCAGGATGATGCTCCAACCAAGTGAGCTACCCGGCCAGGGCAGAATAAACTCTAAATCCTTACTTTGGCAAGAAAATTCCCCCACAGTCTAGTACAGATCTACTCTAGAAATTATCCCACTCTCTTGTAGCAGGTCTGCCACATGCACCCCACTTGGCAGTATTCCCCAAACATACCCTATAAAGATGAGCCTCTTGCTCTAATCTCTATCACAAAACCCCCTTTTACTGAACGATCACCAATTCTTCCAGGACCAGCTTAGCTAGGAAGTATGATTCTCCTGCAAACCACCTCTATATTCCAGTCACACCAATCTATGCCCTGGCTCCTCAGTAACATCCTGAACTTCTAATTACAAACATTTCCTCTGCCTCTCTCAACTGTGCACCCACATTCCCAATTTTCAGCTACCAAAAAAATCTCTGCAAGTGATTCCAATGTCACCTACTCTAAAGGCTTCCTCAAATCCACTGAGTATTTTTTTTAAATATTCACCCTGGCCCTGGCCAGTGTTTCCCAGTGGATAGAGCATCAGCCCTCACATGGAAGGATCTCAGGTTTGATTCCCTGTCTAGGGCATGTATCTGGGTTGCTGGTTTGAACTCTGCCCCTGTCGGGGTGTATATGGAAGGCAACCAATCTATGTGTCTCTCTCACATCAATATTTCTCTTTCTCCTCCCCTGCCTGCCTCCCTCCCTCCCTCCCTCCCTCCCTCCCTCCCATTTTCTCTAAAAATCAATGGGAAAAATATCATTGGGTGAGGATTAACAAAACAAGACAAAATTCACTCTGGAAGACAATCTGAAGGTAGGGAGAGGCTAAGCTACCTAGTTGAATTCACTGGTATGTGGTAAATAATTATCTGCTTAGACAATCGTATCAAAAACTTTGCCTAGCCCTGAACAGTATGGCTCAGTCGGCTGGCGTGGCATCCCGTTGGAGGAGGGTTCAATCCCTTGTCGGAGTGCATATGGAAGGCAACAAATCGATGTTTCTCTCACACTGATGTTTCTTTCTCCCCTCCTTTCTAAAATCAATTAGGAAAAAAAAAAAAAAAACACAAAAAACTTTGCCTAGATCAGCCGTGGGCAAACTACGGCCCGCGGGCCGGATCCGGCTGTTCTATCCGGTTCTCTTGCTCTCCCCTCTGCTCCTTTACTTTGAATTTATATTAGTTCACACAAACACTCCATCCATGCTTTTGTTCCGGCCCTCCGGTCCAGTTTAAGAACCCATTGTGGCCCTAGAGTCAAAAATTTTGCCCACCCCTGGTAGATGATGGATAGCTCAATATAAGATTTTAAGAAAACTCTTAAAACTATGAAGTGAACAACATAGTGAAAAGGCTCAGGAGAAATTCAACCAGAAACTGGCTACAGCGAGTAGTCTTTAATAGTCAGAAATCTCTCGTGCATCACACAGACTTGCTTCTGGGGGATAATAGCACAATGGGCATGATGACCATTCAAGAATTCCTTACAATTATTTTATGATTTTGGTAATTACTCTTGTTGCCTCGAAAATTATGTAACATTAACACACAACCATGGCAGCCAAGTAAGAGGGCTGATCAGGAAATAACTTCTTTTCCTTCAAACTTGCTTTTCAGCCTATTTGTTTGCAGGGCAGGGCGGGGCATGAAACTGTCTCTGAGCAACCTGAACTCCAAGCTTCTTCCCCAAAGCTACCTGTAGTGGACCAGATCCCAAGGCATCTGCTTTGCCCCTCTTTCCAGACTATGCTGGTTACAACAGTGTAGTCCCTGAAGCTTTATTCACTTGTGAGTGTTTACACAGTTTGGTTCTGCTTTATAACATAGTTTTTCCCACGTCTGAGTAACTGCTACTTTTGTCTCAGAAAAGGGAACCCCAAATGGCAAAATTCTCAGTTCCAGACTGAAAAGCAAGTACCTCAACCATCAGGTTGCTCGGGTTCCTCAATTTTCCTGCCACGTCCACACACATCTTTTAAGAAAAGCTACACTGATTTAAAATTACTAAACTATTTCTAAATCAATCAGCATCAGTTCCTAACACACTTCTACATTTCCATTCTAAAATAATAAAAACTGCTACAGAAATAATGAGAAAACCCCAATTTTACAAAATTTCTAACACTGCCTTTCTTGCTATGTGATTCAAAAACCGTGCCTCCCACAGGGAGGAAGTCCTGTTAAATTAAGGATTCTGGTTAATTAAGGTTTTACTTCAATTTGTTTAAAAAAGCATTTAGCCCTAGGTGGTTTGGCTCACTGGATAGAGCTTTGGCCTGTGGATTCAAGGGTCCCGGGTTTGATTCCGGTCAAGGGCACATGCCGGGTGGTGGGCTCCATCCCCAGTTGAGGGCGTGCAGGAGACAGCTGATCAACGATTCTCTCTCATCATTGATGTTTCTGTCTCTCTCTCTCTCCCTCTCCCTTCCTCTCTGAAATCAATAAAAACATAAAACAAAATGTTTAACCCACACCAGGATTTTATTAGTAGACGTAATAAATACTATGCCAATTTTAAAACAGACATTGAACCTATTTTTTTTTTCTTTATTCACCATTCCCCTTCAACTGAAAAACCCAAAAATAGTCAGGTGAGTAAAGATAAATGAGCGTCACTGGTAGGATGAGTTTTCTGAAGCCTAGACCTTGAGAGAAACTCACTCTCACCCACACTGATGGGCAACTCCCTGTTGGCCTCACTCACCAAGGCTCCTCCTGGGCAGGCAGAGGAAGGCAGAACAGGAAGTGCCATCCACAGATCCCAGGACTATATAAGGTAGGCTGTGAGCACTCTTTCTTCTGGGTTGCCTAACTTCTCCTTCTAACAGGGTTTTGCCAGTTGTCCTAGGTAGTTTTCGGATTTATTGGGCTTTTACTTATTTCCAAGTTTGCAATGGTTTAAGAAATGGTTTGGTAAAATGAGTAGGCAAATACATTCATGAGTATTTTCCTTTTTTAGTTCCATTTTGAAATCAGGGGAAACATAAATTTTAAAAATCATGACCACAATTCACAGCATGAGTAAACCATTGTTCAACCTCTACATACACATCATTGTTTTTAAAACAAGGTGCAAGCAGGGAGAAGGTGGATGGAAAATTTTTAAATGGGGGATTTTAGGAAGCAGTAAATGTCCTACACGATTCACAGACTCTGTAATTACCATTGAATAATTACAAGTTGTCTATTGCTTCATTTAATTAAAGGCTTTTTTTTTTTTCCTGGTGTGAAGGAAAAAATGCATTCTTGCTCTCACAGGATAACCTCACCAATATCAGCCTTGTCAGACCCTCTCTCTCAATGTCCCACATGGAACATAGTGAGTTACAAGTCCCACAGAGCACTCACTGCATTAGATAAGAGGTTATCAACCTTTAGTGCACATCAGAATCAACCAGGGGGCTTGTTAAAACATGGATTGCAGAGACCAACCCCCAAAGTTTCTGAGTCAGTGGATCTGATGTTGAACAAGTTTCTAGGAGATTCTGAGGACTACACGAGAATACCCTCTTTCTGGGCTGTATGTTTCACTTTAGGCTTACCAAAACACCATAGCAATGATAACAGCAGCTGCCTGGCCAAGACTGCCACCACTTAGCATCTGTTATTCAGCTGGCCCTGATTTAGGCACATCAAATGTGTCCTATTTAATTTCTAGGACTCTGTGAAAGGGGGATTATTAACTCCATTTCCCAGATGGAAAAAAAAAAAAAAAAAGCTCAGATTAATCTGGAAATAGATGGTAAATCTGAAAATTCAAAGGCAGGTTTGCCTGGCACCAAAGCTTATTTTCTCAACCTTGGTCTGCAAAGAGCTTTCAGGCTGCGCAAAATAAAGCAACGACAAAGGCGTGCTAAAGTGTGGTAACTCACAATCACTCGTAATTCCTTATGATCCTTAGTCTCAAAGAGGCACACAGCCACAATCCAGGTAGTATCCTTGCCAGTGGAGCAATCTCAGAGCATAAAAGATATGTTTGGTTAAATGTATCTACACAGGTCTGTCTTTGCCTAAGGACCTCAATAAGAGGGATGGCCAACAACATGAAGTTGCTTATCAACTTATAAAAACTATGCTACAATCCTTAATTTTTTTCATTTATCGATTTTAGAGAAAGAGAGAGGAAGGAGGGAGGGCAGGAGGAAGAGAGGAAAGGAGGGAAAGAGGGAGGGAGAGAGAATGATGGATTTGTTTTTCCACTTATTTATGCATTCACTGGTTGATTCTTGTATATGCCCTGACCGAGAAAGGAACCTGCAACCTTGGCGTATTAGGACAATGCTCTAATCAACTGAGCAACATAGCCAGGACCTTGCAATGCTTATTTTAGAATCTTTTTAAAAATTTACAGATGAGGTCAATGACTCCATAACAACCTCTGAATTCACAAGTCATTTCTAATGTGCAAAGGGGCTCTTTACATTAGTTTCTTTCAAGGACAGGCTGTAAATAAACTTGCACCAAAGTAGCCATTATATGCCCGATACTGGGCTCTGCTCCCATTATGTCTGGCTGGCTGACAAAGGCCATGTTCCTAGGGCCTCAATGCCAGCTTTCTGGTCAGCCCAGGAGTCCCCACTTGGGGAGCAAAAACATCAGTTCACATGGTGATTTGCAGCAGCAGACTGCATACAAAACAAGTCCACGTGCTGGTGCGACCCAAGGGAGGGTGCAAAGTCTGACCACAGAAAATACTTTTAGAGAATATCATATACTACTAACTGTCTACCATCTGCAAAGTTCAACACTAATGCATCAAAAAGATCTCTGCAAAATGCATCAAACCACCTCTACCACATTTTTTTAAAGAAGTGAACTAGAAAGACTGATGGGGGACACCACAGACTTCAGTTTCCAGTGCCTGGTGAGAGCAGTGGCATGTGAGACTCACCCTGCAGAACACAAGTGCCCACACCATTACTAAGGTGGACTGCACCACAGATGTCTTTGAAGACAGAATGCCACCACTCTGTAACTCAGCACAGGAGCCTGGAAATCTAAAACATGCCAGCTTGCTCTCATGTTCAGAGAGGTGGTGAAACTCCTGAGGAATTCAGAGCTGCCCATTCAGCCCCTGAATGCAGTCATTTAGTCAGCCCCATGCTGCGACCTGTCAGGGATCATTTACTGGGGCTTTTCAAATGCTCTGGGAGGATGTGTGAAAACACTGTGGTAAGGTGAAGAATCAGAGCTCTGAAAAGATTGGTGAAGTGGGCCTCCCTTTTCTCTGTCCCTTGCACTAAAAAGGAAGAACCCATGCACAGGGAGAAGACAGTAACAGGAAGGCCTGCATTGGGCTTGCGATGTGGGCAGCATCCTGGCTTTGTGACCCTTAGGCTGTAAGCACCTGAAGCACCTTCTTCAGGCTGGAGCCCATGGACCCTGCTGCTAATCTAGGTTAGCCATGCAGGATCGCCGAATGCCACTAACGCTTCCATGGCAACTCTGGCCCACGGGGCAGGCTGTGCGCAGCTGACTACCCATTTATCACCCTTGACTGGTCACTTCACACAGACCTTTCTCTGATAGATGTGACCAAGTCTCTCTAGAACTCACATTTAAAAGTTTATGTCTAAAATAAGTAAGTGTATATATATATATGTGTACACTCACATACATTTAATTCTCTCTTGGAGGATAGCGTGTGATTTCTCCTGTGTATTTATCTTCGGAAGCATGGAAGAGACATTGGCAGGGGAGAATTTTAAAATCACCAGTGCACATTAATTATGGACAAGAATGAGTCTTTTTTTTTTTATTGTTTTAGAGGCACTAGGCCATTCTGATTTGAACATACAAAGGAGAGAGCAAAACATAAAACTCACACGCTTTCACAAAAGTTGGGCAACCCTGGTTAGAGAGTGGTGACAGAAGTGTCGCAAAAGGACAGCAGGCTTGGGTTTGTACTGGTTGCGCAAGTGACTTTTTTATTTTGGAAGCCACTCCTGTGGACTTTTTAACTCCATCTTCTGGCCTTTTGTGTCCATGTTCCTCTACCCCCACAACCTAACATCCAGAGAACATTCTTCACACGTGGGCTTTATGAAAAAATGTCAATGTACTTCAAAGCACAAAGTTAGTTTTTATCATTAGACTGCATGACTCATAAATACAATTGAAACAGAAGAAGTCAAAGTGGCTCCATGTCTGAAGGCAGAGAAATGCTGCTTCAAAAACATGAAGAACTTCTCCCTCGCTGGAAAGAATTCACAACAGGCCTTCTCATAATAAAAATCACTCAGCTAAATCTTCCAATGACTTTATCCTTATTACTTCCCCCATCACCCAACACACACAATATAAAGGGGGGGAAAAATCAGAGACTTAACCCTAACACACTATCTGATTTTATTTAGAAAATAAATACCAGCCAAGTCAAATGACAAAATACCACCATGTCACAGCTGCTTTCCTGGAGGAGCTCCCAGGGGATCGTCTCAAAGTGACAGCTTGCTTTGCTGCTCACTTCTGCTTGTCTCAGACCTCAGCCTCATTATAATACTGAAATAGTTACATTTGACTTCATTTTGCAAACTTAAATCAATCTTTAAGATATTTTACATACCTGAAAGGCATACTATGAGTTTTAAATTGAAACAGACTCTACCTGGGCAAACTTTCTTTATGTGGCATAAATTCTAACAAGAGATGTGTTAATTACCTTTCAAAATGAACTTGCCAGGCACTAATGATTGCATATTACTATGGAGCAAGGGTCTGAAAGGATACACTTTACAAAACTCTATCAAGGAGTACCTGATTAGGGTTGGAGGAGGTCGGTAGTTGTGTGGTGCTTTAGGGAGTACTTTGTTTAAACATTCTGTTTTAACCTTTTCACAATAAAGGTCTTCATTTATTATCTGTGTAGTTAAAAGTTCCAATTAAAAACAAACAAAAAGCCTCATATACATATAACATCATCAGTATCAGAGGTAGAGAAATATGCAATGTTGATCATTTGGGAGTAACTCTCACTGGAACCTCTGGAAACGGATTTTGGACCCTGGACTCAATATTAGGTCATTACTAAATAATAACTTTTGACCCACCTGCATGAAACAGTGCACCAGAGACTACCTTCCAAAGTTTAAACACCAGCCGCTACTGTCTTTTAATAGTAGTCTCACTATAACCCATTTTGTTTCTCTTACTAGGACATAGAAATATATGTTGAGAGGCATTTTTAGCCTCTAGATGGAAAAGCATAAGAACCTGTCCTCCTCATCAATTGATCTTAAAGGGGAGGGGGGGAAATGTGTGGGTGGGGATACACAGCCACAAAGGAGGATGAGGGAAAGCAGTCCAATGAGCTAATGCATTCCCATGTGCAGTACATCAAGTCCCTTACTGTCCTAACACATTTTAAGAATAAAAACCTAGTGCTGACAGAGGAAGGCCAACATGCAAATGACACAATTACACAAAGTACACCAGTGAAAAAAATCACTCTTGACCTCAAGGCTTTGACAATCTGTAGCTACGAGTTAATAAAAATATTTGTTTTTAATGTAACTTGAAATGAGAACATAATGTTACTGACAAATTCCAGAAAATCCAGTCCCTCAGAAATATTCCCTAAAATGCTGACAAGTACTTACTGGCAGTTACTTGAAAGGACATACAGAAATTACCCCCTATAGTGGCAACAGGCTCATTAGAGATAAATCTGCCACCTGACTAGTTATTTATGTCTCCCCCTTTAGTTATAAGGGTCCCTGGTGATCAGAGCCACCTCTGACCGCCTTCTCTGTTGGACTGCTCACTTGGCACCAACCAGAAACACGGGCAGAAGCTGCTGGCTCTTGCCCTGCAAGTCTGGTCTGTAGTGGGATCAGCCAGAGCACTGGACACATCACCAGGCCATCCTTAACGCACACGCTGCTGGCCTGACCCTGAAGGACCACACCACATATCTATAAATACTAAGGTAGGTGAAATTTGTATCATTACAGAAAGCTGTGGTCACAGACTAACAAAGAATGTAGGGAGGTGGGAAGAGATTAACCAATGAACGTATATGCATATATGCATAACCCATGGACACAGACAATAGTGCGGGGGGGGGGGGCGGAGGGAGAGGGATAGAGGGGATTAAAGGGGGGTACAGGGGACATCTGTAATACTTTCAACAATAAAGATAAATTAAAAAAATAATGTAGACAAACAAGCTGCAAGTTTTGTCTTCTAATTTTTATTTATTTTTTTGTTAATCCTCGCCTGAGGATATTTTTCCATTGATTTTTAGGGAGAGTGGAAGAAAGAGAGGGAAAAAAATTGATGTGAGAGAAACACATCGACTGGTTGCCTTCTGAATGTGCTTGACCAGTGCCCAGGTCTGGGAGGAGCCTGCAACTAAAGTACGTGCCCTTGACCGAAATCAAACCTGGGACCCTTTGGTCCGAAGGCCGGTGCTCTATCCACTGAGCAAAACCAGCTAGGGCAAGTTTTTTTTGTTTTGTTTTGTTTTTTTTTTAAGCTTGCCTTATTTTATTCGTACTCAACTTTTAAAAATAATTGTGGCATTAAATTGATTAAGCATCCAAAATTCAAACAGGATTGTGTGTACACTTCTCACCTGGAGCATGGCCCCAACAGGCTCCTTATCCTGGGCTCTCCAGCTCCACACCACTGTCTCTCTGAACTTTCTAAAAATCACAAATCTAATCTTGTTATTCACCTATTTACAACTTTTCTGAGCTCCCTGCTGCCTACAGGATTCAAGCTGATGGGTAGGTATACCAAGCAATGGCCTTTACCACCTGGCTTCCACTTACCTAACCCTCCTGGAGGGTCCACTCATTGCCATATCTCTCGACACTTTGAGCACAAGGACCTGGGAAGCTGGGGGAAAATACAGCCCTTCTCTCTGCCAGTTCCCTAATGAATTCCTAGCTTGACTTTCAAAATTTCCCAAAATACCACTGCCTCTAGCCTCAACCTCCACTCTCACTTCCCATCTTCTGCTGTGAACAATTTCTCTGGGATACATCTGTTCTTACAGATCTGTCCATGTGTACATTTACAAATATGAGATGGACAATTTTCCTTATTGGTCAGTGAGCTACTTAAAGGCAAGGACTATTCCTGCTTAGCAAAAAGTGATGCTTAATACTATACATTTTTGACTGAAATTATTACAGTTGACCCTTCAACAACACAGGTTGGTACTATGTAAGTCCACTTATATGCAGACTAGAGGCCCAGTGCATGAAAACTCATGCACTGGAGGAGGGGGCCCTCACCCCCGGCCTGCCCCCTCTCACATTCCGGGAGCCCTTAGAGGCAGGAGGCAACCCGGTGATCAGGGGAAGGCGACGCCCCTATCACACCTCTGCTGCTGCCACTGCCGGCAGTGCAAGCCTCAGCCGGCCCTGGTTACCTGAGCCTCGGCCGGCCCTGGGTGGCTGGAGAGCCACCATCCGAGGCTTTAGGGAAGTCAAGAGTCACATGTGATTTTCAACTGCTCAGGAGGTCGGTGCCTCTAATCTCCATACTGTTCAAGAGCCAACTGTATATTCAAACATTACTCAATTTCAAACAACCCAGAATTCTCCTGAACCCTGCAGGTCTTATTATTTGATGATAAAATATGACTCATTGTCTGATACCTAAAGCTGATTTTACCAGCCTGTTGTACTCATCAAATGACTCAAACCCAGAAGGAAGCTGACATCACTCTCTCATAGGTCAGCCACGAAAGCTACCTTACTAATAACAATGCATGTCCATCAGCTAATGCTACAGGTTTTACTCTTCAGTTTGCCATACTTATTAGTCATAAAAGCCCAAGTATACCAAAAAGAAAAGAATGTGGGGCAACATTTATAGCAAATACACATTTAATTTTAAATCAATAAGATTCAGAACAATATTAATAAACCGTCTCTAGGATTAAAACAGCTCAGCCTAGCGAGGCTCAGGTTGAGCATCAAACCATGAACCAGGAGGTCACGGTTCGATTCCTGATCAGGGCACATGCCCGGGTTTTAGGCTCGATCCCCAGTGGGGGCATGCAAGAGGCAGCCGATCAATGATTCTCTCTCATCATTGATGTTTCTATCCCTCTCTCCCTTCCTATCTCTGAAATCAATAAAAAGATATTGAAACAAAAAATTAAAAACTTCAATAACAAAAATCCCACAATGAAATATTTCTACATGCTGCTAGAAATGCATCGTGGGGGAAAACAAAGAAACTACAAGACCTAGAGTGGTAATTTTAAAATGCACCTCAGGCCCTAGCTGGTTTGGCTCAGTGGATAGGGCATCGACCTGCAGACTCAAGGGTCCCGGGTTCGATTCCAGTCAAGGGCACATGTCCGGGTTGCGGGCTCGATCCCCAGTGCAGGGTGTGCAGGAGGCAGCCGATCAATGATTCTCTTTCATCATTGATGTTTCTATCTCTCTCTCCCTCTCCTTTCCTCTCTGAAATCAATAAAAAATATATATATTAAAAAAATAAAAATAAAATGCACCTCAGATTATATGGTTCCTTCCACTGCTGAAAGCCCTCGAGAGGCTTCCCTTAGCCTTTAAAATTCAAACTCAGAAGCCCGGCCTATAAGGCCCCATCCCCAGCACACCTCTTCTTAATTGCTACCTCCCCAATATATTCCCCTCCCGCTGCCCTCCCTCAAATACTAGCCACACTGGCCTTTGCATGCATGGAATAGTTGGAGCTGCGCAAGCTGGGTGCTGCTGATCCCAGTCTGGATGCTCCACCCTTACAGGATGTTATCACTAATATCTCAGGTTAGAAAAATCAACTCCTCAGGGAAGTCCCAGAGCTAACTGGCCACTTTGCCCCACCAATAGGAGCTGTCTAACACTTACCCTGCTTTATCTCTCTTTATCACTATCTAAAATTATCTTGGCTATTCATTTATCTGTTTAAACTGGCTTCCCCACACTCACCTCTAGGAAGAATTTACAACCTGCAGAAGGTCGGCCACCTTTTCTGTCTTGTTCCTCACTATCTGAGAAATACTAACCCATTAGGCTAATAGGAGATTGGTCAAATGGATGGAATTCTGCATACAGAGGCAGAGACTCTAGTAGTGGTTTCTTTTTATTTTAATCATGAAATTTGAAGTTAACAGAAGCATTTTCAAAAGGCAGTATTTTTTTTTAAAAAAAAAACTAGGCAGTTATGAACATCCTATAAATAACTGATTAAGACATCAAATTTAACTGCCATACATAAAGCAAGAGAAAAATCATTTCCAAATTCATCTAGTGTCTCATGAGACTGCTGCAATGTTCCTAAAGAGATTAAAAGAAGAGGGGGAAGGGGGAGGCAATTATTTTTTCAAGAAATTATTCAAGGCCCTGGCCAGGTAGCTCAGTTGGTAAGTGCGTCATCCAGATACCCCAAGGTTGCAGGTTCAATCCCTGGACCAGGGCACATACAAGAAGCAACCAATGAATGCATAAATAAGTGGAACAACAAATCAATGTTTCTCTCTCTCTTTAAAAAGGGGTTGTTTGTTTTAAAGAAGAGACTAATTCTATAGTCATAATAAATCAAATATACTAAGTGGATTTTGTCACTTAACAGCTTAAGCACCAGATAATGCCCAGCATACACCAAACTGAATAAAGTATATTCTATAGAACAGCTTGGAAACCTGTACAGTATTTACTGTTCCAAAAGGAAGGGTCCCTCCCACTGACTGAACTTCTAACACACATTCCAGAGAACCAATTGCACCACATACGATAAGAAGAACCGTTTGAAACTGGGCCAATGCACCAAGCATAGCTTCAGCCAGAACAAATGCTCAGCATTTAGACTTGCAACAGCAAAAAGCAACAGGAAAAGGCTTACACTTGGAAAATGAAAGGAAAAGCAATGTCTGTATATTGATAAGAATAGTGGGGAATAAAAGGATAACAAGGAAACTGGTAAGGTGCAATTTATTTCTCTAAAGAAGAAAACATTAGGAAACTTTTTTTTTAAATGAATGAATAGAGACCCATCAACACATTTTTCAGTTACTGAACAAACCAAATAAATAAAATTGTAGGGCTCCTCCTCTATCCATTTAATGAAGTTCATTCCATTATGGGAGCATATATCTAAAACTAAATTCAAGGATCCTCCATTCCCCCAAAAAACACACCGCCTCTAGTAGTAGAAACCACTGCCAATTATATTTTAAACATAGTGAAACAAGCTTCTATACACACACATACTTTTTACCGCCGAGAAAGTTATTTTTTAGGCTCTAACAAACACATGGACATAAAAACACAGAAATCTAATCTTATTTGCATCTTATGCAAAACAGACAAACTGCAAGAACTGTTCAATATAATGTTTTTACAGAATTATCAGCATTTTCTTTACATCCTTATAGTTATCTCTCCTCAACTGCACATCACACTTGTTTTCACAGAAAGAATGCTTAACGTCATAAAAAGTAGAGGCAGTCTCATTATTCTTATTCTATTCCACTTCATTCCACAGACGTTTCAAGTAGGAAGAACAGGGAGATTGTTATAGGAGAAGGAAGCTGGAAACATATATTGGCATTTCATATGGCAACAAGCAACAATTACATGTTTCTAAATATTCTCATTTTCATCATAACCCCAGCTTACCTCCTACCACTCACTATAACTGGCATCTCCTGAAAGCTAAACAGTAAGTCATTGTTTTTCTGGAGAAGTCTTCCTTCATTTTGACCTCTGCTAAGCGGTGTTATGAAGCCTTACAAAGCTTGTCAGGATTCTTTGGGCTGGATTTTGGCCCAGCCATGAATATTTATATGAAGAATATATTATCTTTTCCCCATCACTGCCAACAGGCAGTATGCTTGCATAAAACAAAGGGTATTTATCCAACTTAATAAAGTATTCCTCCACCTTTTTCAACACTTATAACTGGAATCTGAGAGTTTAATTTAAAAAGATAAAAAATAAACTTTGGGATTTTGAGAGATTGTGTCTTTATAATGCTTTCAATTTTTCATTTTTAACTCTTTGCAAAGCAGAGGCTAATACATCTATTGTAATGAAACATAGCAAACATTCAAAATTACCAAGTATACTGATAATTTATATTAAACAAGGACCACTGATTGTAAATATTATTTATTCCACTTAAAGTTATTTAAGGGCATGAATAATCTATACTTTTCTATAGCCCAATTCAAGATTTTAAGCCTCACATCTATTTGTTTCCAGTAAGTAGACGCCCTCCTCTGTATGTGCTAGACCTAAGGAGGGCCCACAATCTAGTGGAGAAACAAACAAAAGGGGGGAGGGGTACTTCTAAGAGTGATAGTAGAGGTTGGTTACAAGTGCTAAAAATCAGTAGAGAAAAGCACGAAGTCTAAATGGAGGAGCCTGGGATGATTTAATTAAGAGAGGTGACATCTGAGCTTGAAGGATGAGCAGAAGTTTGGAAGAGAGAAAGGGGCCCCATGTCCCTGCTGACAAAGCTTTAAAGTCACAGAGGAGTGACCACTCACCATGGGGTGCTTGCACCCACTTTACCTCACCCCCCAACTTCAAATTTCTCCAAAGAACCCTTGGTAATGTGTGGGGATGACAGTCTTTTGCAGCCATCCGCTCCACTGGGCTGGCCTGGAGCCTCTATGGTCTTTTAGGGCAGCAATCACCTGAGAATGGTCTGTGGACTTTCCTAGCCTGAAACAATGATCTCAAATTAGTTTGCATGTGGAAAACTGTCAATTTTAGAAAAGGAACACGGTGGGGATGTCAAAGTTTAGAATGCAAATGGACTTAACTGTGGCAATCACAAAGCAAAACTGATTGCTCCTCCCAAGCCTTCTTTCCTCCTCACTGCCCTAAAGAGCACAGCCTGGCTGCCCACAGAGCACCAGCCCACTCATCACGGATTCTCACTGTGCAATGTCTGGCCTGACATTCTAATTCAAACGATTTTACACTATTTCAAGACCTCCATGTGTCAGTCCGTTTGCTGAAGCAGCATTCAAAATTCCACGATTAAAAAAAGTTCAGCAATAAATTTAAAAAGAACATTTAGTTGAACACCCCCACTCCAAACTTTCTTAATTTCCTGACCTGCTTGGTCCAGAAATTTCAGACATGTAAGTAAAATTAGTTAATGGAGGGTGAGGCTACCAGTGACAAGAAGGGGGGAGGGCGGGGGGGGGGGGCGCGGCGTATTTTTAAACATTCCTGTTTGAATGAATATTGATCAATACTTAAATTTTGACCTAAAAATGGACTAGACCAGGGGGTGACAAACTACGACCCATGAGCCAAATCTGGCCCAACTGTTTTTTGTAAATAAAAATGTATTGGCACACAGCCCTTCCCATTCGTTTACATGCTGTCTACGGCTGCTTTGGTCTTAGATCTGAGGAGCTGAATAGTTGCAAAGTTGAGTAGTTGCAACAAAGACTCATGAGCGGTGAAGCCTAAAATATTTACCATCTGGCCCTTTCCAGAAAAGGTCTGTCAAGCCTGGACTAGGCCTTATATTATTAAGAAAGAGAAATAGAAGGTGAATTTTAAAGTTCACTTTGAAGTGCTTCATTTTAAAGGAGTGCAGTGCAGACTATTTCTGATATAATTTCTGCTGGAATATATCAGTGTTTCAGTAACACCAAATTTCTTAACAGCTGTCCTTACAGGTGGGGAGTTGAAAAATCTCCATTCTCATCTCTATCTAATTTTAATGCCTTACTCTCTTATTCCAAAAGTTGGCATAATGCATGGCTAGTGATGACTAGTGTGCCAAGCTGGCAGCCTTCAGGTTCTAGTGCCACTCTCCATATGGATGTTATCTAATAACTGTAGGAGACTTAACTTTCCCATCTCTAATACAATGTCTGGCCTAAAGGTCAACAGCCTCAAAGGGGCTGTGGAAAGAGTGTGTTGGGCCTGGCCAGAGTGGCTCAGGTAGTTGAGTGTCATCCTGTGCGCCAAAAGGTTGCCATTCCCAGTCAGGGCACATAGCTGGGTTGCAAGTCCAATTCCGGTAGAGAGGCAGGTATGGAAGGCAACCAATCAATGGTTCTCTCTCACATTGATGTTTCTCCCCCCCCCCCCCCTTTCTCTCTCTAAGCATGTCCTCCTCAGGTGAGGATTAGAAAAAAAATTTTTTAAATAAAATAAAGAAGAGTGTGTTGGTAGAAGTTGGGGAGATGTGTGAGGCATAAAAATCATTCCAGTCCCTGGCTCCAGCTACACTTCAATGGAATCATGGCTTCACACCACAGATCTTTATAATTTTAGCATGAAATAAATGGAAAAGAACAGGACATGAGGGAGATGGCAGAGCCGAGAAAACATTAGGAGAAGCTCCGGGATTAAACACTCCCAAGGCACAGCGAGTCCATCCAACTTCCCTGAGCTATCCACTCCAGGAGGCGGGTGTGGTTTTCGGAAAATATGAAGAATTAAGCCTGTGGCTGCTATTAAAGGTCAGAACTTGCTGTTCTTCAAATGTCCCGGTTCTTTGGAAGTCTGGTGAGAGACTGCACCACTATATTTGATACCTTTATTGAAATAAAGGACACCTGTCAGGTTGACAGTGCAAGGAAACAGGCTGACAGCACTGATCACATTAAACTGAGATCTTCACATGGAGGAGTGAACCTCTGAGACATATTTATGTCTATTCCTTAGAATTTAAGACCTCCTAGGAGATTCTGCACTAATTAAGGTTGCTACCCCCTCTCTGCCCTCAGGGGATGCTGCTTCCCTTACAAGTCTGGCCTAATCAGACTCAATATGCCCTAAAAATGCAATGGCTGAGAAAGGGCTGGAACATTTACATTAGACTTTACCAAAAGCTGCAGGATCACAGAATAGAAATAAACAGGTAACATGCAACAGGATAATTTGCCTGAGGGGTTAAAATTTACTCACTTCATTTGGGGCCCCTGGTTACCTATAGATCCACTCCCTGCCAGGTTACTTGGGATGGCATTCCATCACCCAGACTTCTCTCATCCTGGCCCAAGAGAAAGGCTCCGAGAGCCCTGGATCCACCCATGCAGGACAAGCGACATCATCGAAGTCCACCTCCTTCAGGAGAGACCCTGCCTCCCTACTCATGATTTCACAGCATAACCCTGGAAAAAAGCAACCCAATTCTCTTAGCATTCCTCTAATTATTAATACAAGCACTCTTAAAGTAGCAGGGGTGGCTTAGTTATATTCTGTCACATGCAATTACTGTTACACACCTCCTCTCCCCTCCCTACCCCCGGAAAAAATGAGGTCTTAAAGAACAGAGAGGGGTCTCTACACCCCACAAAGTGTCTTCACTGGAGGAAGGGCTAATTCCAAAAATAAAAAATTTATCATTAATTATTTTGGAGTCAGACTCGCGTTTTCTAATCACTTTAAAAAGAAGGCTTTGGTTGTTTTAAAGAAAGCAGTCACCATATCCCTGGTCACAGAAAGAAGAAATCTTACTTTGTAATAGTCATGAGAGCTGCCATTTTAAAAAACAGTATTTAATATATGTTAGGAGGGTAAAAATCCGAGAAACTCAATAAAGCAATCCAAGAGAATTATTAGCAAGAGACAACCTGGGTAAACAAAAATGTACTTTAATTCAAAGGTTTTTGCCTGAGACCTCAAGAAATTACCTAAATGATCTCTACAAAATGAGATATTACCAAGCACATACAATTTATCTTACAATTTTATTTTATTTTTTTTTCATTTATATAAAACCTTCATTTATTTATGCATCTTATGTATAAGAAGTAAAGTAATAGGTTCAACAGTAATTTTTACAAAACACTCATGAAAACATTGAAAAGACACAGAAGTTAAAATAGTATATAGTGACAAAAAGCAGGTTAGTGTTGCCTGGGGCCAGGAAGGAGCAGGATATAGGAAGAGTTATCACAAAGAACACGGGGAAACTTTGTTTTTTGTTGTTTTTTTTTAAATAACCCAATTTTATTTTATTTTATTTTTTTTTAATTTTATTTTTTTTAATTGTTTGAAGTATTACAAATAGTAGTACATATGTCTCCTTTTTTTTTTTTCCCTTCCCCATTGACCTTCCCCCGGCCTCCCCTTCCCCCCAGTTATCTTACAATTTTAAAAAAATAGAAATGACATCTTAAATGGAGAAAAATAAAACAGAAATGTGTATATTTAGTTTTCTTCTAACCGTTGTCCCACATACACACCAAAGAATAACCCTAAGATTAGTTCTATATCTTTATAGGGGTTTGGGTTACACTGACATACACCCTCAAAAGGTTATAAGTACACCTAAAGCTTATGCATTTCGTGGCACATAAATTTTATGGTAACAGGGGAAAAAAAAGTAAATACTTAACTTTTAATGACATACTGATACCTGCAACTTATGTAAGCACAGAAGAGAGATTAATGAGTGGATACAGCAGTGAAGAGATGAACAGGTATATGGTAATCCTCCTATATAATAAAAGGCCAATATGCAAATTGTCTCCTCAACTGGGAGTTCAACCAGGGGCGAGACCAGCCTGCCAACTGCCCATGGCCCCTCCCCCTGGCCGGCCCTAACCCCGATTGCACCCCCTCCCCACCAGGGTGGCCAGCCGGACCCCACCCATGCATGAATTTGTGCACTGGGCCTCTAGTGCAAGTATAATAAAGCATTAATAACATAACCTGGGAATAAAGCTTTTAGCTGTGAAATTCTTCTTTCAACTTTTCTGACTATTTGAAAATTTTCATGACACAATGCTAGGGAAAAAAACCCCACAAGAATAAACCAGTAAACACAGTGGGATCTGGGAGCTTGCCCACCTTTCCATCAGACACAACTAGACACTTCTAGTTAAATCTACAAGTTTTATCAGAAAGGATTAAGTTGGAAGCACAAATTCCTCTATCAAACAGCACAGCTGGCCTTGGGAAGGAAAGGAGCTCAAGAGCAGTCTTGAACTCTCAAGCCGCACAATTTCATCTGCTGCTGGCAGAGTGAAACAGTGTGGGCGTATGCGTGCCTGCTGCAGGAGTGTTATCTGTGAGTGCACACTGGGCAAAACCTTACCTCACTCCTTTAAAATCCTGCTCTGGCTTCTGCTCCGTGCTCTACTGAAAAACTGCAGGTGGCCTGGTGGATACACACTCTCAGGAGGAGGAAGTTTCAGCTCCCTTCTGGAAAGCTCTCAGGACAATCTCCTTAGCAGCCACCAAGAAGACTTAATTTACCTTTCCCTCTTCCCTCCTCCCATCTTCATCTTTTAAAATAAATAGTTGCTTTTTCCTATTTGAGAACTAGGTTGCTTGTGAGGTTTTGGAAAAGTAATCTTTTCTGATTCTTGTCCTATTTCTTCATGTACTGATTTAGTACCACCTCCAGAATCACATTTCTTTCTTCATATTTCAAAGTGTTTTTCCTGAAGTCCTTCCCTGCAAAATTACCAGGTCAGAAAGCTTTGGGCTTTAAGGAGGGCCTGGTTCTACGGTTCTGGTTTTCGTAGTTTGAACTGCATCTGATATACAAAAGGCCCTGATTTCAGAAACACGTTTTACACAGCTGAATCTGTAATACAATAGGTGGTTACCATATACCTAGCAATCTTCCTCCCTGCATGTTTTCTCCCTTGAACTAGTCCAGAATGCTGCTGCAATCAACCTCTTCCCTGCCAGATACCTTAAGGCCCCTTGTCACTCAGAATTCTTTCCTCCCAGCTTCAGAAGGCTCTCTGCTAATGGGCCCTCCTCACCTCTGACCCCACTATCACCCTCTGCTGCAGAGCAACCGGATGTCCACTTAAGGTCCCCAAAATGGAGACTGCTATTTGTCAGTCTCCAACCATGGCTCTGCTGAATTTGGGGAAGGCAGAGAGGAGGCTGAGCAGTACACAACAGGATGGAACATTCTGGTTACCCACACAGTAAACTTGTTGAGAGCATGGTCTCTGGAGCTAGTGAAGGGTACAAACCTGGGTTCTACTGCTTCCTATCGGTGATCCTTTCGGCAAGTCATTTAACCTATTTGAGTCTCAATTACACCAGCCATCAAATGGGGGTGGTGATAAATAATAGTACAAATTCCCTCAGGTTAAGGTGAGGATTAAGTGAGTTAATGCCTGTGAAAATGTATGGCATATAGAGAGCACTCAAGTAGGTAAGAAAACAGAAGTCTGAAAATGTCCCCCGATGTACCTCCAGTCCTGAAGAGAATACTGAGATCTTACACTTTCCAAATTCCCAGCTTGTACCCTTCCAAGCCTCTGCCAATCCCTGATTCCATCTATCTTAACAAATCCTTCCCTCACCACCACACTCAGAGCGTTTCCTCCATTTTCTCAACTTCTAAGAAAAGTTTGATCACTTCTCCTTTTTCTACAGGGCTGCGTAATCCACACAGGTACCCAGCACCGTTTTTGCGCATATTGTGTCCCAAACAGGATAAATAACTAAATCTGGGGCCAGCACTGACTGAGTTGCAGTCTGATTACAATGTACAGGAGTCCTCTGAAACACCAATATCCCCACACCTGTGAACTAGGGGAAGCTGTAGAGCAGGGGTCCTCAACTATGGCACTATTGACACTTCGAGCCCAATAATTCCTTGTGATAGGGGCTAACCTGCATTGTATGATGTTTAGCAGGATCTTAGATGATGGCAGCACACCCTCTCCCCAGCTGTGAGAATCCAATGTTCTTAGACAATGCTAAATATCCCGATGGGTGGGGTGCGGTGGTGGTAAATCCTCCCCCCATGTTGAGAGCCACTGCTATAGAGAATGAGTACTATTCCCCAAGTCACTGTGTTACTTTTCTACTCAGACAGCGACCATCCCAATGGAACAGATTGACACAGACAAGGGAAAGCTTTCCTACTAGCTATCTTTGTGACAGGCACCTTTGAGACTGTACTACTAGCTATTGCCAACAGGGTAAGTCACGAACTCTCTAAGCTCTGGTTTCCTCTGTTCTAAAATGGAGATAATAGTACCAAAGGTTTAGGACCGTGGTAAGAATTAAATTAACTAATGTATACACAGTGCTTAGCTCAGTGTCTGGCACATAGTAGTGTTCAATAACTTTGAGCTTTTAATAAATGTATACAGCTGGAGTCTAAGTGCTGGCAAAGCAGCACCGCATTGGTTTCTACCTGCCTCCCTGTTCTTTCTGGGCTTCCCACACCCATCTGCTCCCCAAGGAAAAAGTAAGATAATTCAATACAGTACAATGGTTCCCTAGAGGTAACAGCAAATGGAACAAGGTAAGAGACCAGCAGGAGAAAGGAGAATCCAAGGACGGTAGGAAAAGTGCAGTGTCCTGCAGCAGAGGCAATGGGGTGTTTGCATTTCATACTAAAAAGGAAGAGGCAGAAGGATGTCTGTTTCATTCCAAAATGAGTTTCTCATAAGGAAGCAGCATCCTGAAGGAGGTTTATCCAGGAAGGTTCCACCCACATATAGCTTCCTTTCCAAGTATTACAGGAGTTCCCTGAGTTATAAGTACACCACAACTTCATATAGCTACATCGCCTCTCCCCAGTTTCTCATGTGTACCAACGTGGTGGGGAGAAGGCACTCCCCAGTGCTAGGCATTAGGAAACATGCCTTCACATTTCTCCTGCACACTTCTTCATCCTGAGAGGAATTTCACACATACCCTATGTTTCCCTACTCTCCTTCCCTTTTCCTGTTTCACAGTCACAGTGCAGTTAAAAGGCAGATGTAACACACTCATGTTCCACTTTCTCCATCCATCCTTTTCTCCATTAGTAAACCAAGGAGCACTGATCCTGTGTTTTATATATATATATTATATATAAATATTATATATATAATATTTATATATTATATATATTATATATATATAATAGAGGCCCAGTGCATAAAAATTCGTGCACTTGGGGGTGGGAGGGAAAGCCGCTCAACCCTGCCTGCCCCCTCTCAGTCCAGGAGCTCTCAGGGGATGTCCTACTGACGGCTTAGGCCCGCTACCCACAGGGAGTGGGCCTAAGCCGCAGCCTGGCCTCCCTCTGGAGGAGGGGATCAGGGGAAGGCGCCGCCCCCATCACCCAGCTTCTGCTGCCTCAGCCCTCAGTCCTCACAGCCACCAAGGTGTTTTCATCAACACGGACTCCAGTCCCTTCACCACGAAAAAATGACAACTTTCTTTAGGCATTTCAAGATGTCTCTTTCATAGGATATTACCTCCCTCCCTCCCTCCCTCCCTCCCTCCCTCCCTCCCTCCCTCCCTCCCTTCCTCCCTCCCTTCCTTCCTTCTCTCTCTCTCTCTCTCACTCTCTCTCTCCCCCTCTCTCTCTTTCTCTCCCTCACCTGAGAATATATTTGCATTAATTTTTAGAGAGTGTGGAAGAGAGAGGGAAAGACAGAGAGAAACATCAACATGAGAGGGACACATCGACTGGTTGCCTCCTGCATGAGGCCTGACCTAGTCCCGGGCCAGGGAGGAGCCTGCACCCTAGGTACATTCCCTTGATCAGAATTGAACTGGGACCCTGCGGTCTGCAGGCCGAGGCTCTATCCACTGAGCCAAACCGGCTATGGCAGGATATGACATTTCTTAGCCCTTCCAGCAGCGGACCTCCATTTTTTCCTCCAGGATTGAGGTGGAAAAACCCTAGATCACCTTCTTGGATTATTACCCAAGTTACCAAGAATGCCACAAGTGGTGTACCGGGAGCTTAGCCAATGAGCGGTCAGAAAAGGTGTTTCCTGTGCAGCTCACGTGCAGAGGTGGGAATTCTGGCGTGCCACAGCTGCCAGGCCCGCGGCTTTGTCCAGAAGACGTATGGTCTAATTAGCATATTACCCTTTTATTAGTATAGACTAGAGGCCCAGTGCATGAAATTCATGCACGGGGGGTGGGGGGGTCCCTCAGCCCAGCCTGCACCCTCTCACAATCCGGGACCACTGACTCCTAACTGCTCACCTGCCTGTCTACCTGAATGCCCCTAACCCCTCTGCCTGCCTGCCTGATCATCCCTAACTGCCTCTGCCTGCCTGCCTGCCTGATCGCCCCTAACCACCTCTGCCTCGGCCCCTGCCACCATGGCTTTGTCCAGAAGGACGTCCATCCTGTCTATCTGGTCTAATTAGCATATTACTCTTTTATTAGTATAGATAAGTATATGAAGAAAAAAAGACATTTACATGAAAGTCTAGAATAGATTAGTGGAGGCTGAGATGTCACTTGACACTTGAAGACTGTAACTTTGGCCATTGGTCGATTAATCTCCATGAGCCTCAGATTCTTTATCTGCAAAACGGGAGTGACAATCCCTGCCTTAAAATTCAGTGCTATCTAACATGTAAAGTCCCTAGCTCATGGCTCAGAACATAACAGAATACTTAATAAGTGATAATTATCATATATCAAAATTATACATAAAGCCTCTGTCCTTCAAAGTGCCCAAATTTATCAACAGAAATATTCCCAAAAGAATTAATTGTTTTCTGCATTCTCCTCCTATTAAATCTAACGATCCCTCATAAATTTCTTCCCTCCAAAGAAGAACCCAGCTTAAGTATAGGGTAAACTCTTATTCAAGTTTGGTTCTTTGTATGCATTCTTTCATCAACTGTACTATTTTATTCATTATTGTTCCAAAGGTTTGACATTTTGACAAAAGAGGGAAGAACCATTCTGGGCTCAGCCTAAGGCCTAAACTTCACCACTTTCATTGCTGCTTCTGCAAAATATTTTCTGTGCTCCAAACCCACTTTTGGGAAGAACAACAGCAGTTAGTAAGTAGGAAACCATCTAAGCTTTTTTTTTTTTTTTTTTAATTCCCAATACCTACTGAAATAATCACCCACTCTTACAACTCAACTATGAAAATAGTGAAAAAAATCATATTTTAAAAATTCAGAAACATTTCCCTCAAGTATACTGTATGAATAATTTCAGTAGCTCTTGCTGTCCTACAGTTTGGGCACAATTTTTAAAGGAATTCTATTTTTTAAAAATGTGTCTAAATACAATTGCCAAAAATCTGTTATTTCCTTATCATTTTTTAAAAAACAAGACTGTTAGCAAAAACAAAAAAGAATGCAATTTTTCACCAGTTAATTTTTAAATTAATTATTTAAAAGCAATGTTAAAGATAATTATTTCAGTATGCATGTATGATTCCAACTTGCCCTACTGAGGCAATGTTTGGGTTCTGGGTAAGCGTGCATGTACATATATACCTGTATGTGTGAACAGAAAAGAAAAAATCCTGGGGGTTTCCAATTATTAGGAGTTTGTGGGTTATACTAGTTCTTAAACTATGATAGTTTTTTTAGTAAATATGAGTGAGTGAAGCTCATAAATAGGGTGTTCTGTGGTTTCTATAACCAGTATCAAGAACAGACCATAACATGGCTCCTAGCACAATCTATAATAATAATAATACAAGCGTAATATGCTAATTAGACCAGACAACCAAACGACCTTCTGGATGAAGCCGTGGCAGCAGAGCCAAGGCAGAGGCAGTTAAGGGCGATCAGGCAGGCAAGTGGTTAGGAGCCAGGGGTCCCAGATTGCAAGAGGGTGCAGGCCGTGCTGAGGGATCCCTCCCCCCACCACCTCCGTGCACAAATTTCATGCACCGGGCCTCTAGTGTATAAAATAAAACCTTGATCACTCAATATCATCTGGGTATCTTTCACTCTAAAAAATGTCTTCTTAGCGTGGCATTTTTACACATAAAAGATCTGAAAACTCTGTTACTCTTCAAATTTAAAACAGAATGACAACCTCAAAGATCACAACAGCCTAAAGTAATCCGACCTCAATCACTTATGAAACATACACAAAGAATGACTCAATTATGTGAAAATATTTAATGTGTAAAGAAAAAGCTGAAAAGGAACAAGAAGAAAATGTTTGGTCAAGTTGAGATTAATTAAGATGGTTATCTTTCATTTTAATTACAATTAACTTTAATATATTGTTGCTCTTGCTTTATTGAACTACAAAAAGTTTTTATTTTTATTTTTTTAAAATATATTTTATTGGTTTTTTACAGAGAGGAAGGGAGAGCGACAGAGAGCTAGAAACATTGATGAGAGAGAAACATCGATCAGCTGCCTCCTGCACACACCCTACTGAGGATGTGCCCGCAACCAAGGTACTTGCCCTTGACTGGAATCGAACCTGGGATCCTTGAGTCCGCAGGCCGACGCTCTATCCACTGAGCCAAGCCGGTTAGGGCTACAAAAAGTTCTTAAAGAGCCTAAATTATATCCATTATGGTTAAGAGAAAGTGACTGAAGAAAAAGTCTCCTAGAAAGTGAGATACTATCCACAGTAATACAAAGACTGCAGAATGCTCCTCTGCCCAAAGCCAGATGTAAATCGCCTACAGAAATATGATTCCACTCTTACATCAATAATACATTCATCTATGACAAGAGCAAATGTACATTTTCACTTCATTATGGAGAAACTGAGGCAAACAGGATTTCCCCAATGTCTCCAAGATAAACGAGTGTGTCTGCTATGATTCAGGAGTCCCTGGCACTCGAACTTACTGTTTTCCATTCCATGAAAATCTACAAAGAACACAGTAATCCTGCTTAAATCTTTAACACTTCTGAAAAACAGGATGAGGTTTGTAAGTTTGTTAGGAAGTCATCCTATTAAAACGCAACTAGCTCTTAACAAAATACTCAAGTTGATCTTGAAAAATATACCTGAGAAAATATCCATGACTCTAAAAGCACAAGTAAAGGAGGGAGACTAGCTCTGTCACTTATTAAAACACATTAATGGCTAGTTTTGAGGGAAAGAGGGAGAATTCTGAAACCTTTCCCTCACTCTTAAACCAAAAAATAAAAATAAATCCACATGGATAGAAGATTTGAAGATATCTTTTTTTTTAATCACCTACTTAAAAAAAAAAAAAAAAAACCACCAACCTTTTGGAACAATACATAATTACCTCAGGAAGAGGCAATTTTAAAATAGATATAGCCCTAGCTGGTTTGGCTCAGTGGATAGAGCGTCGGCCTTCCGACTCTAAGGTCCCAAGTTCGATTTCAGTCAAGGGCACATGCCTGGGTTGCAGGCTCAATCCCCAGTAGGGGGTATGCAGGCGGCAGCCAATCAATGATTCTCTCTCATCATTGATATTTCTATCTCTCTCTCCCTTCCTCTCTGAAATCAATAAATATATATATATATAATAATAAAGATAAACAATTATGAATACTTATGCATAAACACATTGATTGCATCAACATTCATAAAGCAAAAACTTCAGAAGATACTAGAAGAAATAGAAACTTAATTTTATGAGGCATTTATTCACCTCTCAGTACACGACAGAATGGACAAATACAGAAATAATGTAATATAGGTCTAACATAGATGCACATGTAACTCTACGCTGAAAATGTATTTTCTTTTGTATGTTCACACTGCAGTCATAAAAATTATATACCTTATGTCACAAAAGGTATATAACAAATACATTTGAAAATAACTGTAAAACAGAGGCACAAAGAAATGAGATGATAATGAATGCAGTCCCTGAAGCATTTATCAAGTGCACTGCGATGCATGCAGAGATGAGAACTTTCAGTTCCTGTAGTACTAGTTTGTTGTGATCATGTTTTTTTTTAAGAAACCACAGAATCCCTTGAGAAAAGGTCCTTAAACCACCTGCTACTTCCTGAAATATCCAAGGTAGAAGATTATCCCTTTTCTCTTTCTAAAAATACTAAAATAGCACCACCTTCTACTGTGTTTTCACGTTTAATTATCCTCAGGGATAACTTCATTCCTGGGCTTTGTTTAAACCTAACACATGTAAGTTATTTCTGCAAGATCTGTTTTTGTAGAGATGGAGGCCATATTTCACCCCGCTTCCCCAAAACAGTCTTTCACATGTGGAAAGGGGTGCTTTGTAAATTAACCTTGGTGTTTAATAGCCAAGCTAAATATCCTCCTTACTGTCTAAACCTTCATCCACTTCCTTATGTCTATACCCACAGAGCTGAACAATCTCTAATTCTATCACATCCCTTACTTGATGGCTTCCAAACTAAGAAAAATGTTCCCTCAAATTTCCACTCCCTTAACTTGTTTACAGTTATGCACCAATTAAGGCTAACTTCTAGAAAATAGTCTCATGATTATCTAACCACTATGCTGTACCCCTGAAATGAAAAACAAAATAATATTGAATGTAAACTGTAATAGAAAAAAAAAGAAAATATAGTCTCTATTTTAAAAGTTCAAGTTATACTGTTATGGAACTCATTTTGCCTTCTTAAAATAAAGAACAAAGTTGAGTTTTGGTAGAATTAAACCACAAAACAAATTAAATTTTTAATTATGAAGAACTGCCACATGATGGTTATTTCCTAAAATCTGTTTTGCACTTTTAAAATGTCATCCTTGCCCTATCCAGTTTGGCTCAGTGGATAGAGCATGGACCTGTGGACTGAAGGGTCCAGGGTTTGATTCCGGTCAAGGGCACATGCCCAGGTTGCAGGCTTGATCCCCAGTAGGGGGCGTGAAGGAGGCAGCCAATCAATGATTCTCTCTCATGATTGATGTTTCTCTCTCTCCCTCTCCCTTCCTCTCTGAACTCAATAAAAAATATATATATTTAAAAAAATGTCATCCTTCCCACCATCGTCACTTATTTCCATGTATATCCTGAAAGGACAACCAACTATATAATAAAAAGCCAATATGTCACATTCTGTGACTTGTCCACCTCAGTTCAGCTTCCTCAGAGGTCCTCATGGCCCACGTGAGATCAAGTTCCTCACACCTATTCTCCCTCACAAATCCCTGTTTTGTTGTCAGAGCACTTAACACAAGTGTCAGTTATTTTCTTGACCAGTTTGCTCATTTTCTGTCTGCCTCCCGCCCCTCCCCCATAAACCATGAGCTCCTCTCCTTGTGGGGAGGAAGACACTATCTTAACCAACTTAGAAACCTATATGCACTGTGGCTGGCTAGCTCTGAGCAGGCAGTGAGGCATTCTTCAATACATGACGTGGGTCGCTAATATTAAATGCACTGTTCATGCCTGTGAATTTGCCATGGTAATGCTGATATAATCTTTACGTAGGTGAGTTAATACCCAGAAGCAGGGAATTGCAGTAACATGCCATAATGCACCGAGGCCCAAGCTGAAGCTCACTGGGCCGCGGGGGATGAGACATCTAACAAAGGCCTCAGAGCTTTTCTGCAAATAGCAACAAAGTGCTGAAAAGATACTTTGCTTTCACTACCATTACTTGTGCACCCAAAGACAATTTCATCAAAGCACTTCATAAACTAATTTTGCTCATAAAATAGATCTGCCTTTTCCTGAAGCTCCAAAGCACACCACCAACTGAGGGCACATGGTCAGCGCCTTCCCCTGGCAGGACCCAAGTTTTAATGATAATTTCCAGAAGCTTCACTTAGATAACGTATCTTTGAATGTGAGGTTGTAGTGAATGAGAACAGCTAATTTTGGCCTAAATGTTTTTATTCAAAAGCACACTGAAATAATTTCTAGGGTCATTTAGCAGTTATAAAACAAAGCATTTATGTTTACTAAGATATTTTTTCTATTTGAGGGATTTATGTGTTATAGGTTGGGACTTTTGTTTGCTATTGTGACAACAGCATGATTGTCAATACTTCAAATTTTAATTTGGTTTTCTTTAAACATTCTTTGATACACGTTTCTTCTTCAAAAAGCTTAACCAACTTAAGAAATACTATAGAAGGTATTTTATGAGAAAAAAATAGTTGTGTTTTTAAGTCATATATAAATTAAAAATATCACTTTTTTTTTTTTTAATTCTCACCTGAGGATATGTCTATTGATTTTAAAGAGAGAGGAAGGGAAAGAGAGCAACGTCAGTGTGAGTGAGAAACATCAATATGTTGCCTCCCTTATGCACCCCAACCGGGGATCAAACCTGCAACCTAGGTATGTGACCTGACTGGGAATCCAACCCGCAACCTTTTGGTGTACAAAACAATGCTCCAACCAACTAAGCCACTTAGCTGGGGCTAATATTTTTTAATAATCAAATACAAAATTGATCAGATCTCAGAACCACTACTTTCATAGCCCAGCTGGGTATGAAACAGTAAATAACTTACAAGAAATTGATTTAATTAGGTCAGTTTAAACAGTGGGCATATACACTGAGTGGCCAGATTATTATGATCTCTGAACGCCTAATAATCTGGCCACTCAGTGTATTTGTATCTCAAATGGGTACCAAAAGTATTCTAGACTTTTGCTGGAGATCAACCACCTATTTGCCCTGAGCTTTCTATCAGCCAATGCAAAGGGGAAAACTAATCGGGTGCACGATTTATAGTATCTTTGATATCATATAAATGAGGTACTAAAGAGAAGTACACCAAGTGGCCAGATTATTATGCGTTCAGAGATCATAATAATCTGGCCACTCAGTGTAGTTTGGAAAGCAGTTTGGTGGTTTCAAAAGTTAAGCATAAAAATATCATAGAACCCAGCAATTCCACCCCTAGGTTATCTAACCAAGAAAAAAGAAAACATGTCTACACAAAGACTTACATGTTCACAGCAGCTATTATAATGCACGCCCCCTCCCAAAAGAAACCCACTGGAAACAACCAGTCTATCATATATAGACAATGAAATACTATCCAGCAATTGAAAGGACACAGCTACTGACACATGCGATGCCATAGATGAAACTCAAAAAGCTATGCAAGAAACCACAAGATTCCATGTATGTGAAGTGCCCACAAAAGGCAAATTCACACACCGAAAGAAAGTAGATTAGTAGTGGCATGGGGCTGGGAACAGGGATTACCTAAAAATGGGCATGGGGGATCTTATTGGTGGGACAAAATGTTCTAAAACTGATTTATGGTTATGGCTGCATCACTCAGTAAATAAAAAAAATCACTGAACTATACACTTGAAATGGGTGACTTTTCTGACATATAAAATATACCTCAAAGTTGTCAAAAAAGAAAAACAACCCAGGCTGGGAAAAAACATTCATAAAAATAAGAAATAACATAGGAGATAAGAGATCTGGGTGACAGTAAAGCTATCTGACTCCCCACTCCCAACAAAAGAAGGGGGTCATTTACCACGCTACCAAAAAGACCAAGTAGGGGTGCAGCTCCCACTTTTTAAAAATAATGGAAAACATCAATACAGAATATGGGTGACCTCATGAAGAAGCCACGTTTTATTCTAGACTTATTATGAGAACGGTCATGATTTAAAAAAAAAAAACAAAAACAAACCTACACATTAAACTCTGCAGTAAGTAAACCTAATGATTTTCACTTTATCCTGAGAAAAACATGACTGCTAAAAATAAGAAAAAGATGAAAGTGTTTGTGTAAGAATAGGCCAATCATGAGGGTTAAAAAAAACAACCACCACTCTATCAACACTATTGGCAAAATAATGTGATCATCAAATTCAACCATTTAAAACTTCCAATCTAGGGCTTTTTTTGTCTTCTGGGCACAATCCCATTTAAAAACTAAGTTTGGCCCTGGCTGGTTTGGCTCAGTGGATAGAGCGTCGGCCTGCGGACTCAAGGGTCCCAGGTTTGATTCCGGTCAAGGGCATGTACCTTGGTTGCGGGCACATCCCCAGCAGGGGGTGTGCAGGAGGCAGCTGATTGATGTTTCTGGCTCTCAATCCCTCTCCCTTCCTCTCTGTAAGAAATCAATAAAATAAAATTTAAAAAACAAATAAAAACTAAGTTTGAATGTCCCTAAAACCAAGTGACGTGACAAGCAGCCAATACTTATCTCCTTATTCTTTCCCATATTTCAGGTAGTATAACTTCATTTTGAAACAAATGTAACATACTGGGTTTCATTTCATTTTTTCACTAAGCTAATATTAGGAAACGTTGCTGCCTAATTTTTTCCATGTGGCACGAACTTTATATTTACACAGCTTTTTTAAGTGGAGAGTTAGCACAAGTATGGTCTAATTCTAACAGGGGACTGAGGGGGGAAGTGATACAGGCCATAAAAGAATAACAGAAAAACATAATTCCTAAAAGTGTAATTGCTAGGTCAAGGTTACTAGAAAACATAAATAAATAAAATGACAGCTTTAGGTCTTGTGTTACTGGCCAGACTTTGTACCAATAAATATCCCTTTTTAATGAATTTTAAAAGCTATTTCGAATGTAGCATATTAAAAATAAAGAAATAAAACAGCATATTAACTCAGTAAGAGGTTCTGTTTTCCTTTAAATTAGCAACTTTCACTCTTTTTCATCGTATGGCACACATAAACTAATCACTAAAATTGTGCAGCACACCAAAAAATATATATATTTTACCGATCTGACAAAAAAAAGGATATAATTTTGATTCATTCACATGGGACTACCAGTGTTGTGTTGGCTATTGTCAATTTTTTATTTGACAATCTAAGTAAGAAGAGGTCAGTGTCCCTGACTAAATAATAGGGTATTGCATGTTTTTTTAATTGCATTCAAATTGGCAAAAGTTTTTTTAAAATCTTTATTGTTGAAAGTATTACATATGTTCCACTTTTTCCCCCACTGACCTCTCTAGCCCACCCTCGCCCCCCACCTCAACAGGCATTGCATATTTTAAAAATTCTTGTGGCACACCAGTTTAAAATTGCTGCTTTATATAATTTTTTTTAAATCATAATATCTTGGACTCAAATGTTTATCAGTATTTTTGGTAGCAGAGCTACTAACTTACTAGAATAAGGGCATCTTATTTAGAAATGTCTACAGTCAGTTAGGAGACTAAAAACAAGTCAACTCTGCAAAGCTGAGTAGAGAACAGGTTTCATACTTTGCACAAAACAATGGGAACTGGTTAATTTTATACTACTTTCCACATCCAGAGTAAATCAGATACACCTGTATTTTTAAAGCAAAGACTGGGGGGAGGGGAGAGAAGCAATTTAACAAGTTATCCAGATGTACATTATCCAAGACAAAAGTCACGTGATAGTCTCAGCTCTGTCACAGCCACACAAACATATGCACCAAATCAAAATTTAATTACACTGCACAACACAGTTTGTGAATTGTGCTTCATATTTTTTTTTTTGACTGTTATGCTTTTGACAGGACAGTTTCCTGAAGGAAAGTTCCAAGAACTGAAGTTACAACGCCCACATACCAGAAAGTGTTTCCTGAATTTTGTTACAGGAACCGACATCTGCTATAATTTTAACATTTACTTCCCAGTAGGAATCCCATTAAAAATTTTTTGTTGAATATTATTTGTTCAACAACAGTAGTTAAAACACACACAAAGCAAACAAAACACCAAACTTTCATTTCAGTTTCATAAAGTTTAGATATAATTGACCAATTCACAGTTGTAACTTTTCCCTGGGAACAAACCCAACTGCCACCTGATAACCTGGGGGAGGGGAGTTAGTTTTGGGAAGGAGCCCAGGAGGATAGGAAAGGGTAAATGAACTACCCAGGTCCTTGAGAAGAAACAGGTCACAGGAGAGTGCTGCACAATTAAACATTGGGCATTATTTCTGGATACCTTCTTTCTCCTATTTTTTAACTGTCGGTGCAGTTGGTCATTTTAACTTAGTTTGTAACTGGAACATAAATTTCGAGAGGTAGATATCTACCTTCACCAACTTCGTGTCTATTTCAATAAAACCAAATGTAATTGCACTGCACAATATATATTGTAATTTACATATGTCTCTCAAACACACCCCACTTCACAAAGAGTGGTACATAGGCCTTGCCTCAGAGCCAGCAGGGCTCCACCCAAACTCTGCCCTGGACCTGTCCATCAGAATCTTGGGGTTGGAGTGAAGGGGGAGACCAGACTATGTTAACAAGCACACGTAATGATTCTTAAGTCTAACTGACTTTGAACTTAAGATGACCACACCACTCCTTAAAATATTAGCTTACTTTTAACTGGCCATCCAGTAGTAAGCAATACTGGAAAGAAGGGCTATATCCTTTTGGATAAAGTAAAGGTAAGCTAGTGACTCAAGAGCCATATCCTTACCTCTGCCCAGCCCACCCAAACAAAGGATCACGTAGCCTATAGATCTCCAAGTGGTCATCATCCTGAGCCATGCAGAGGAGGAACAATTCTTGGTACTTTCAGAATGTGGTCAAACTATGCATGCCCTTTGGAAATATAAGACAATTTAGGTGTCAATAGAAATTCAGCATACTTCCCCCTTTCTGTTTGCTTCAGTTCCCTTTCACAAGATTTCACTTGGGATTCCTTCTTAATATATTAAAACGGACATCAAATTACTGCTTTGAGGAAGAGCCTTAAGAATCTGATAGGAGTTCAATCTGATTAAATTAAAAACAAAGCCAATAAACCAACACAAGAAAACAGACATTCACCAGACTTCCAGAATATTAAGTCTATTGGCTATGTGGCCATAGGGATACGCTTTAGCTCACTGTGAATAGGTAAAGGGAAAGGTATGCACACAGGAAGAATTCTCAACTCTGATCACCACCAAGACACAAAAAGTCAAAAGTCGGCGCCTGATGAATTTAAAGTTAATTTTTACTTCTGAGTTTCCAGGGCATTACCACCAAAAGCTATAAATCTTATTCTTCCCATTAAGGTCTAAAGTTACATTTCATGTGATACATTTATAATTGCGCAAGACATTACTGTGCATTCTACTTGCTGTAATTATTTTGAGCAAATGAATAAATGTTATGTTTATAATAAAATGAATTGAGAACACCCTGAAGCATAGGTAAAATATTACAAGTTTAGCTTTCCCCCACCCTCCCAATTATTTTCACATAGGTAAAAAAAAGACAGGTAATTATTTAAACTGCAAAAGTTATGCACCCACCCTCTATCAATACAATGTAAGTGAGCCACAACAAAGAGATCATGACACCCAAGCTTGCTATGTTTATAATTCTGAGCCAAGAAATTCTGTCCAAAAGGTGCAGACCACATTTCCAAGTAGTACAAAGGGAAAATGAGAATATACTGTTGCTAGCAGTTCTTTCTCACACCCAGGCCTTTCCTTTTTAGAAGACAGGAAATTTTGGAATTAAGTATATTTGCCAACCTTGGAAAATGAACAAAATGGAGAAATTTGCTAAAAGAAAACTAGGCTTGCTGAAACCGGTTTGGCTCAGTGGATAGAGCGTCGGCCTGTGGACTGAGGGGTCCCGGGTTCGATTCCGGTCAAGGGCATGTACCTTGGTTGCAGGCATATCCCCAGTGGGAGGTGTGCAGGAGGCAGCTGATGGATGTTTCTCTCTCATCGATGTTTCTAGCTCTCTATCCCTCTCCCTTCCTCTCTGTAAAATATCAATAAAATATATTTTAAAAAAAAGAAAAGAAAAGAAAACTAGGCTTATATATTTAGAAGCAATCAAGTTGTCTATTGTTCTTCAAAGCAGTAATGAAGCTAACCTGCTTTCTAAGTCCTCCATTTTACAGCCATTAGGTAATACATAGGTTTGGATGCTCAAAACAAATAAATGATAACACCAAGAGGAGTGAATAGATTTATCTTATCCATGATTAAGATATTTTTCATTACCAAGTATATTTGATATTCAAATTATTTAAATACAGCATTCACTAAATTCCATTTTCAAAAGTAACAGAACCAGCCCTGGCTCTCTTGTGACTCGGTTGGGCATCATCCTATGCACTGAAAGGTTGCCATTTGATTCCAGGTCTGCAGCTCCCCGGTAGGGGCGTGCAGGAGGCAGCTTATCTATTGATCAATGTGCTCTCACATCTCTCTCTCTCTCTCTCTCTCTCTCTCTCTCCCCCTCTCTCTCTCTCCCTCCCTCCCTCTCTCTCTCTTAAAAGTCAATAAACTACTAAAAAAAATTGTTTAAGATATAGAACCAGCTATTGAATACCTTTTCATGGTCTAGTATATAGAATCTCCTAAATCTCTCAAGGAATCACTTGTGTTAATTTTGCCAAAGAACATCTCCATAAACCAGCTGACTGAAAAAATGACTCAATCCTCCTTCCTGTCTTTATCATGGAAGGAGCTCTAGTCTGTGAGTCAGGAAGCTCAGCTGAGCGCTCAGGATGAACCAGAAGGAAATCATTTAATAGACCTGTCTGTGTTTCTCTTCTGTCAAGGACATTGTATACAATGGTGTCAGAAGGGGAAAAATGAAACCATTCACTGAGTCAAAATAGTGCATAAATTATTTCCCTCTTGAAATCAGTTCCTTGAACTGTACTTTCCAAAATACCACAGCAATCGTCTTTGATATTTGCCCATATTTATTCAGAGCTTCTTTGCTTTCAGGAATTTTCTTCCATGGTATCAGTAGTTCATAAATCAGGGGTGGGGGCAGAGGGCAGAGCAAAACTGGTTCTATACCAGTTTAACAGCATTGCCTTTTTTGCAATAGAAAAATTTCCCTGACCAAAATAAAAAAGAGCCACCAAAAACCGGCTTCATAATAATCTTGGGAACAATCTGATTTTGCTTTATTTTTTTTAAAGCTACATTAACATTAAGTCAAATTCAAACAAACAAACAATGGTGGGTGAGTTGATAAACCTAATTTTTTTTTAATCCTCACCCAAGGAAAGATATGCTTATTGATTTTAGAAAGAGAGAGAGGAGAGGAACAGGGAGAGAGAGGGGTACAGGGGAGGGGGAGGGAACATCGGTAGGTTGCCTCCTGTTTGTGCCTGTACATGGATTGAACCGAAACCTAGGTATGTACCCTTATTAGAAATCAAACCCACAACCTTTTTGGTGTATAGCACGATGCTCCAACCAACTGAGCCACCTGACCGGGACAAACTAATTTCCTTTTGCTATTAATGTGAAAGTGCACTTTTGAGATGTTCTCAGTCACCAAATGCTATTCTCCTAAAGAAGCAAGTTCATCTCCCCCACTCCCACCCTTACACCTTTCACCCCCAGGGTAGGGGTGGGCCAGGGCTCCTCAGGTAGCACAAGGTGCATTTTAAAACCAGTTAATCCCTGATGGTAGTTGAAGGTAAGTATATATTCCTTCCTAGAATTCAGGAGTTGCTTCAATGAGGAGGTGAGCAGAGATGCGGAACCACACAAAGCCCTTTCGGTTGCATCCATCGACATACTCCTCAATATAAAGCAATCTAATCCTCCCAGAAAAAGACAGATCTACAAACTGTTGGGATTCCATGCCCACCCCTACCTATCATAGGCTTATTCGTTCTCAAAAGAGGGCATGCCAGACTGTGTATTTAATATAAGAACATAGTATCCATGTGCTTGAAATCAGAATTTGGAAACAAAAGCCAGAATCTGTAACTATTTCACATTAGAGAAAGCAAGTTTGTTACAATTCCCACAAGGAAGTGTGGTCAAGTATCTGTTGTGCTTACAGGTTCCAGAGAAACACACATTAATCCCAGAGTGAGGCACAGCGCACTCCAGCTGTAACTAATGTTGCATTTCTAAGTGAGTGCCTTTCTCCACACTCTGAAAACTCAACCAAATATTCCATGTTTTCGAATTACTGACCCAAATTCTAATTCTTAAAATGTAGGCAATTCACCTTCTACAATAAGTCTTCCTTTTCTAGAGAAGGAATTAACCACAAAGCAAAATAAAATGATCAATTTCCTACTCTTAAGTTTTAAAATGAGGAATATACAACCTCAATTTATAAAAGTTCACAAGCCAAGAAATACTTAGGTAGGTCCCTCACTTATTCGAAGTACTTCCAGCTTATGCAGGGGATACTAAGAAATGTGAAGTAATATTTTGCTGACTACTGAAAAAGAACACACTGCCTAGTCTATACGCATGAAAAATTAGTCATATACCACTCATCAGTAACAAGATCAAGGATATTACCTTATACCAGTGGTCGGCAAACTCATTAGTCAACAGAGCGGCAAAGCGCGGCTCGCAGTTTGCCGACCACTGCCTTATACCAATGCCAAATAATGAGAGAAAAGTGCCGGGGTCAGCTCTATTCACTATCAGTGCTACAAAATTCAGTTTCGGCTAAGTTCCCACCTACCTCTTAAATAAATAAATTAATTAAGTAAGTAAATAAATAAATAAATAAATAAATAAAAATAAATAAAATTTGAACAGTGCACAATGAAACTACTGTGGTTAGAACAAACCAAACTATGAATCGTTAGGTCCAATGAGCCCAGCAATCTAAATTACTTGTTTCAAGAGCAAACAGATACAGTGTGTGGCACATGGGCAAGATTTTACTAGCCCAGATTATATATCATAGATGATGGCTCAGTTTCACTTAGGACTACTCAGGGTCACTTGGCCCAGCTTTGAGGTTTCCCTGAAATCCACAAATATCTGCAACCTTCTCCACATAGTCTCTCTTTGGATCTCAAAGGTTACCCACTCTCCCTCAAAACAGCATGTCTAAATGAGTGTGGACCTCATTCCAGATGTAAAGGAAGAAAATGGACATTTACACTTTGTGAGATATACTCCCAGTACGTAGGCTAAGAAAACAGCGCACATCATAGGCCTGTGGCTTTGTTCCTAGTTCAAGGGCATGTCTGAAAGCCAGGTAGAAGAGTGAAATATGGACAGTCCTCCTATTTCAACTGCTGACAGGTTGAACCACCACACTAATAACTCAGGTTACATCTTGGAGCAAAGCACTTTTAGCAGAAATTGTGTTTTTGCACGCTTTTATTTTATTGAGGCTTTGCCGCTCCCTTGTAACACCTCACCTCAGCATTCAAGAGGCAGCCTGGAAGTGAGCAAGCGCTCTCTACCTGTGTGACCTCGAGCAAGAAAGGCTGGCTGGGCCTCAGTTTCCTTAACTGACCTCATGTGAAAATAAAAGCCCTCGCCTTCTTCAGTGACTGAGGAGAGTCAGAGGTAATCCCATTAAAGTCGTGGTGCCTGGCACACGGAGGCATCCAATGTAGCCATTAAATCCGTTCATTCCTAATTAGTTTAAGGGCTGGGGCACTGAAATCACTCACACCTGAATTCAAATCCCAGCTCCATATTATTGCACTGTTAGAGAGCAGTTACTGAATTTCCTAGATAAAGGTGTATGTTAAGCAAAGGTTTTGTGCCATGGACCCCTTTGGCAGTTAAATTCCAGGTGAACTTAGCAAAAATAAATATGCAACTTTGGTTTCCCATCCAAGTTGCTCTCCTTAGCCCCAAGTTAAGAACTCCTTCCTAGAACAATCAATAAAATGGGGGCAGAGATTACACCACTGCGCTGAGAGGATTAAATATACAAAGCAGGTAGCGCCTAGGAGAGGTGTTCTACATGGAGCAATTCTTTTTCTTCCTTGAAGGGTCTATCAGAGGAAATAATTTATTAAAGTCTCATCTAACCCAAACTTCACCATCAAAACTTGTATTTCTCCCAGTGACCCATCTGGGTCTTTGGCAATGGAATGTGGTTTAGCCTTCTAAGATATCCCCCAATCACTATGCCACAAATATCCACTTGAAGAGCCCTCTTTAATAGTTTAAGGCTGTGACACCAAACTGCTTTCTAGTAAATCTGAAGGTGAAAAAAATAAACACACATAACTCCTGTGTCCCTTTAGCACCAACTGCTGTCACAACTAAAATGAACTCCCACCACAGTTTGAATCTTAAAATAGTCACTAATGCCTTGTCATCATCAGTCTTCAACGCTCATATTACAAAATGAGTTAAAAACCACGGAAAAGTCAGAGCTTGAGGCTCCTGCAATAGCGTCCCCCCCACACCAACTGCTGCTCATTATCCTCCCCTTCTCCAGCCCCGCACATTCCGGCCTCTGCCCGCTCAGCAGATTCAAGCTGTGTCGTTTTATGGGGAATCGTACATTTTCGCAATAAAATTTTCAATCGCTCACTAGGCAAATTCTCAACCCCCCCACCCCACAAGGTGAACTGTTTCACATTAATTGATGTATACAACTCTACTCACGACACCAGAGGGGAATGAATAAAAAAAAAAAAATGAAGAGACCCCAAGGAAGGTGCACAAAGAAAGTAAATGAAAATTTGGGGAAAGGCAGACACATTCAATCAACTTCATTTCTCTGAAATTAACGACGGTTTTTGGACGAGGAGAGCATGTTAACTTTAATCCTAACTTGAATGCGAGGCTCTGCTCTCCCCGACAGGACCTGTCTAGGATGTTCTCTGCCGTTTTCTCTCTCTGACAGTAACTAACTACCCGCCCTGGCATCGGGAATGATGAGAAAGCGGTGACAAAGCTGCCTCCCTTCCTGCCCATCTCCTTCGCAGCACCCCAACCCTCCCCCCGCAACCTTCAAATCCCTGGCCACGAACACATTGTAAAAGTTTCTCCCCGCGCCGGGTTTACCTGGACTGGGCTGCCATAATTCAGTCGCTAGAGCTCAAGGTCTTCTGTCCATCAGAGCCTTCCCCCCGCGGCCCTTCTGCCAGCGCCGCGCTCACCATTTGCCGGCGCCCGGCGGGGACGGCTCCCCTGCGCGGCTCCCTGGGTTGCGGGACTGAGTACCTGCTCCGAGCCCGTCGTCCTCGGCACAGCCTCCGGCTCCCAGCGTATTGGCTCGCACTAATCCTGATGGACATCCGGGCACTGGGGCCTCGCGGACCAACCACACTCGGGCCGGGCCGGGGGGGACACCGCGTCCGAATTCAAAGCGAGTAAGATCCCGCAGGGCTATTTCGGAAAAAGGACACGAAAGGGGCCCACGCCCAAAGCCCACCCGCTCCCAGCTCCCACCCAACAGCACGAGACCTCGGGCCAGGGTTGGAAAGGAAAGGAAATCTTTTGGGCTCAATTAAAGTTGTCAGAGTTCGCCTGAACACCCCCCTCCCCCTGAACAAAGTTCTGATGGTACGGCCCTCCTCCTTAAATGGGCATGGCGCTCGGCCGGTCCTAGCCGGAGGCTGGGCTGCGCGGGCGGGGGCACGGAGCACAGGCGCCAACGCAGCCCAGCTCGGCCGTTCGCGGTGAGCCCCGCCTGCAGGCTTCGGGACTAGTGTTCTTGCCAGGTTTAACAATGTACAAACACACCGCCGGAACATAAGGTACCCGGCCGCTCGGAACTCCAGCTCCAATTTGAGTATTTGTTGAATACTGAGCCCCAAGAGGCTGCAGAGAGCAAGGAATAAAAACCACAGCAGTAAACCACGTTCGCTACTTTTGATCTTTGCAATGCTTGCAGTCAGGAAATGTGCAACTCACGCACACTTGTTTTACTCCGCTCGCTTTCAGTTTTGATTTCATTTTATATTGAGACAAATATTTACAAAACGCCCTCCTTTTTTTAAAATAATATGCAGATTACAAAGGAAACGAACTCAGTTTGGTTCTTGAAGTAATTAAGGGATTGAGAAAATTTTCAAAAAGTACTGAGGATGCAAACGAACAGCATAGTTAACTGTATAAGAAATACAAAAGAAATCGCGTCCTATGCTGGGGAAGGCATTTAAAGTTAAACTGCCTAAAGAAAAAAACTTCCGTGGGTAGAGATGGAGGGAGGTTGTGCTTCAACACTCATGGGGACCACAGCACAACGAAGGAGCTGGAAATTCTTAAATGAATGCCTGTCCTGTGCACTCCCCACTCTAGCTAGAATCGTGACAGTTGTTGCCCATCACACAGAGATACTCCAGACTGTATCACTAAGAAGCCCTAGAATACAGACATGTTGATGTCTGGCACAAAAAAATACAAAGTTGGGAGGCTGGGGGTGGGAAAAAGGCCCAATGCATCTCCAATGGTGGTTCTCAAAGTGTGATTAGTGGACTCTGGAGAGTCCCCACGACCTTCTCAGAGGGCAACACTATTTTTAGAATAACACAAAGACATTATTTGTCTTTTCACTGTGCTGACATTTGCACTCATGGTGCAAAAGTAATTGTGGGGAAACTGCTGGCGCCTTAGCGCTAATCAAGGCAGTGGCAGCAAATGGGCCTGGTAGTCACTGCATTCTTCTTCACCGCATATTAGCAATAAAAAATGAAAAAAAGGCACACACCAATTTCCTTCGCGAAAGCCCTTAAGGAAGCAAGCTGTAGGAATTACTACTTTATTAAATCTTGACCCTTGAGTCCAGGTCATTTTGATGTTCTTTGTGACAGAATGGGAAGTACACAGGAAGCACTCGGCTGCTGCAGAGTGGAGTACAATGGGGGTCTGGAAAAAAGGCACTTGTGTAATTGAGTTGCAAGCTGCACTAGCTGCTTTTTCGTGGACGACCATTTTCTCTTGAAATAACAATTGACAAAATGTGGGTACCTTGACTTGGGTATTTGGCAGTCATTTTCTCAACAGTGAACAAAGTGAGTCTGTTTCTGCAAGGAAAACAACTGACAGTATTTATTGTCAACAACCAATTTTGAGCTTTCAAGCGTTTTGGATAACTTCACATCTGCCACCCAATACTTACAGACTTTTCTGATGAGATAAGGACAGTAATGAATGTGATTTTAGAAGGTCTGCATGACTTAGTGACCAATATTTTCTGAATGTACAAAATCACTCATGGTAAAGATCCACTGAAAGTTCAAGACAGACCAATGGATTTTAATGTAGCAAAGTTAATAAAAACAAAAACGCTCAATGATATGATTTCAGATTCCACACTGCAAAGAACCTTCAGAAACTATGACTTGTTGTTGGAATTTGGGCTTAGAATCAAAAAAAGGTATTTTCTCTGTGAGACTGAATCTTCTTCATAGACTTCAACCAAAACACTGTTAAAATGGAATACAGAAACAGACATGTGATTCCAGCTGTCTTCTGTTAAGCTAGACCAGTGGTCGGCAAACTGCGGCTCACAAGCCACATGCGGCTCGCGAGCCGCGGTTTGCCGCTCTGTTGACTAATGAGTTTGCCGACCACTGAGCTAGACAGTAAAGACAGTAAAGACATCTGCATAAATGTAAAATAACACCACTCGTCTTACTAATTTTTTCAATTTTGGAAATAAGTTGCTTTTTCCAATGATTTTTGGGGCGCAAAATTATTCCATGTCATTTGCCAATACTTCCATGTCTCCCTCACCTCTCCACACTCATCATGGCTTCCCTTATATTAAAGGTAATATCATTATATTATAGCTATTACCATGAAACCTCTTAGCACCTAGATCAGCCTTAACAAAAATGTGGTCAAATCACTTGGAACATGTTTAAAAACATAAACTCTAGAACTACGGAATCAAAATCCTTATGGGGTGAGGTCCCAGGCATGTGCATTTTAACAAATTTGCCAGCGAATACTTGTCTGCTTATATGTGAACCATTTACTTAGATTATGTGTATTTAGAAAATGTTAAGAGCTTTTTGACTCAGTGTGGGTTCATAATCCCTCAGTCATTTTAAGGATCATGGTTAGAAGTATTTATTTTCATTCCTAAGAGTTCTCTATTGAACAATAAAATACTGTTGGGTGGATATATATATATATATGTATATATAATAGTAGAGAGATAAACCCACCTTAAAAAACAAAGTATATAAATTCAGACAAAAGTCTCCTCCCAGAAATGTTTTGCTTGTCATTTCCCCCCATTTTTCTCTTGCTGTTCTAAATACCAAATATGATCATTTATGCTTTAAACAAATTGATGTCAGACATATAAGTAAGCCGAAACAATATTTCATAATAGCATTTACTCACAAATTTTCCATTTACCACAAGCTAGAATGGTAACAACACTAATATTTAAAATTAAATTTTTCCTCTGTGAGCTGTGTCCATTGTCCTGACATTATTTAAATACTATGAAGAAATGAAAGAATACAGCAAATATTTACCCAAAAGGAAATTTGGAATGAACAGCAGATCAGGATTACAACTGAGATTCCCTGGCCTCTCCAGATCATCTGTAATGTAAATTAGTGATGGTAATATGAAACAGAAGTGGGACTACACTAGATTTGCAATAAATCTAAAAATACTGGAGGTAAGTGGAGGAGAAATTCTGTAACTGAATACTATATGTGGCTAAAGAACTACTGCAATACAAACATGGGCGCTATTATTTCCAAGTGTCTGAAAACACCACTGTACCCGACCCACAGACTTGTTCAGCAGTGACACTGAACAAAGACATTCTTAACCTTTTGGTGGCACAGAATTCTTCGGCTTTCTGATGAAATTTGAGGATACAGGACCACATACAACATCTGTTATACTTTGATGTGGTTCATGATTCCTTGCAACCTACTTAGCAAGGACCTGAGGCTCTAGCAGGGGTTCTCAAACTACGGCCCGCGGGCCACATGCGGCCCGCCAAGGACGTTTATCCGGCCCGCCGGGTGCCGCTGCCTGTCCTGCTTAGCAGCCGACTCGTCCCGGGCCCGCAGTGCGCATAGGAATTTGTTCATAGTTGTTTTTTTTTTAACTATAGTCCGGCCCTACAACGGTCTGAGGGACAGTGAACTGGCCCCCCCTGTTTAAAACGTTTGAGGACCCCTGCATAGACTTGGGAAGACTTCCTGGGCCCTAGAGTATGCTCAAACTGGACCAACTAATACATCCAACTTACCTGGAAAATAAAGAGTCAGATCACCTGCCAATCTTCACTGCCCTTTTACAAAATTAGGATTATATTAGTCATTGCCCAGTACAGTGAAGACTTTCTAATGAAAATAGTGGAAAGATGTTATATAACAGCAAAACATCATCTATCTAATAAGTTTTTCTGTACAGTGAAAATGTGCTAATCAACTCTACATTTCCTGAATTCATCAATCCTACAGTAACCAGGTATGTTAAACCAAAGGAGGAAGGTACACGATTTAATAATTAGGGCAGAATTTATAAGAATTTAATAAATAGGGCAGAATTTAGAGTAGTCTACTATCTGAAACGGATTCTTGAATCACAAGAGTACCTTTTTATTAGCTCTATAAAGATTTTTTGAAATTGTTTTTTAGAGGGAAGAGAGAGAGAGAATCATGGATGTGAGAGTGGAACATCAATTGGCTGCCTCCTGCAGGCCCCTACCAGGAACAGAGCCTGAAATCCAGGCATGGGCATGGGCATGGGATTAGAACCAGCAACCTTTCCGTGCATGAGACAATGCCCAACCAACTTAGCCACATCAGCCAGAGCTTCATTCGCTCTTTACTAGTAAATCAATGAGCTTTATAAGTGACTTACACACATGTAGTGGCAACAATATATGTGGCATGTGTAACACATCTTAAGTACAATCACAAATGTGCACTAGATATTGTTATCCTAGAGTGAAAATAATCTTTAAGTGCTCCATCATTTATTTGGCAAAATATGGATAGACATATGTTTAAAAATATATATATTTACATTTTTAAACTTTTTTTAATTTAAGAGATGGAAGACAAAATCTAACACATCTTAATTATTTTTTAAAAATGTGAACAGGTTGCCCTTATCGGAACTATAAAATACCTCATTCAATGTATACGTTTGTACCATTATGCTCATTCAATGAGTCTACTCTCTAGGAGCACTTTTGGTCTAAAATATACATAGGTCAAATCTCCTAAGAATTGCTACTTCGTTTCAATGGAATGTTGTTTAATGAGGACATTACACAAATCACTTCACCAGGAGAAGGGTGCTCAAGGTTGCCACTAGGACCTGATCTCAAATAAATCAACCCAGGAAAAGGGAGGAGAGACAAAGGAGGAGAAAAAGAGCAGTGCCCAGGGGAGAGGCCGCAGGGAAAACGGTGTAGTAAGCATTAGTAAGCATCGCTGAGAAGGAACTGGCTCCCTTCCCCTTCCGCTGTGACCACAACACAAAGAAGTCCTGAGAAAGTTCTCTCCCTCCCCAGGCAATATTCTACATTCACTTCCTCTCAGTCCTCTACCAGGGTCTTCAAAATGGGGTACATGGAAAGTCTCAAGAAGTATGAGGGCAAAGGTTTTAAATAAATCTATTACCAGGTCTTTAATTTCCAAATCCCTTCCCTAAAACCAGGGTTCAGGATTTCCTTTCACTACCTGCTTGCCTTTCCCTTCTTGAACAAGAAAGCAGGCCTCTCACCCAACCAAATCAACCTTCAAAGGATACACTGCTCCCGGATATAAATACCTCTAAGGCCCCAAAGGAACAGTTCTATATAGGAGGAGAGTGCCTGAGCTCAAAACAGAAAATAGAAATAGACATCCAGGTAACCCCATGCCGTACCTACCTAGCTATATATTAGAATTATGAAATAAGATGGACAGGGCCCTCAGAAGTCAGATTTTTCTCTGCTATGTCTCAGATGATAAGTCTGAGAATGGAGACTTGCAATTTTTCAACATTCTGTTGGGAGTGCACAAAGATGTTTAAAGACTACTGCCCAACTTGAACTCTTTCTTTACCTCTTTTCTTTTTCTCTGCTTCTAGTCTGCATTTCTCCATATCTCCCTCTATTGTGCACTGATAAAGCATCCCTCCTTCCCCTCCCAAACACCCCTGCCCATCTACACCAATAACTTATTCTCAGCCTACAAACAAGCTCAAGTTCCTTCAACCCCGCATCCCAACACACACACATTCATACTCACACTCTCTCACACACACTTTTTCAGACTTTTTATTTTGGAATACTTTTAGATTTACAGAAAAGTTGCAAAGAATTACCATACACTTCCCCAGTCAGTTCCCCCATTTTCACATCTTATAATAAATACCATTTGTCATTTGTCAAACTGAGAAATCAGCATAGGCTTCTACTATGAACTAAACTCCAGACTTGATTCTGATTTTATTCGTTTCTCTGTTAATGTCCTCTTTCTGTTCCAAGACCCAATCCAGGGCATCACCCACTGCACTGGGTCTGTGACAGTTTCTCAGTCCTCCCTTATTTTTCAGGACCTTCACAGCTCTGCATTCAGACCAGGTATCCTGCAGAATGTCGCTCTAACTGGGCTTGTCCAATGTTTTTCCCTTCAAGAGAGGGAGGGGTTTATATTTCACCTCCTGTAGGGTGGTAGGTCTACACATATTATTTAGAATTCTTGTGTAAGAAAGATTTTCTTCTCTGGTTATTCATTTAGTCAATCACTATGGACGTGTGGATATTTGTTTTATACTTTGGGTTATAATCCAATACTGCATGATGTATTTTGTTGCTCAAGTTGTCCAAGCCTTGGCCATTGGGAGCTCTTTCAGGTTAGCTCCTTGCCCCTTTGACTTGCTCCCATTTTGTCATTGACTTGGCTTTTGAGCATTTCCTTACTTTCTGTACTACCAGGAGCTCCAGGCTCACCTTCTATTTTCTCTACCCCATCCAATTCTACCATCAGCCGTTTCCCCCAGTATCAGTCTCCGCTCCTTAAAAGCCATGCCTCAGGCTCCTTCAGCCATCCCAGCTGGACTTTCTAAACAAATGGTCTTCTTCCTTTGTAAGGCCAGTGACCACCTTCCTTGAAGCTTTCCTCTGTGAACTTTCAGAATACCACTCTAGTTAGGGAGCAACTCATTTTATATTATAATTCCTTCTGCTCACACATACAGGATCTAATAGAAACGACCAGAAAACGTCACTGTCCTCTCAGTCCACACCATGTCTTGGACAGTATCATCAGTGACTTCCCCAAGTGTCACTCCAGCCCAACCCAACTCCAAGTCTGTTCTTTTCAGCTGCCCCCAAACTCTTTTCTGGGTGTGAAAAGGCACTTGGGAGGTTGTATAAAATAAATAAATCAGTGAAAAGTGTATCACACTAGAGAGGCCAAGAAAAAGCTATCATTCAGCCTACACACTGCTCAGCTCCACAAGGGTGGTTTCTCCAGAGGAAGGAGAGCATTTCATCACCAAAGGCAGAATGGGAGGGGGGGAGGGGGTGGCAGGGAGACACGAAAGCAGTTAATTGAAGATCTGAATTCCATAGCTCTATAATGTTTGTACCTGTAATGATTAGCAATAAGCCCCTTGAAATTGGATCTGCCCCCTTAAGTTTTAGAGTAGCCGAACCCAGTGAGTACGCACAATAACGAGTATGCAGGGAGTGGGGTAGTAGTGATGCTTTTAAAAAGGAAAGGCAAGTGGGCGAGGGAAAGATACACGGTCAGACTGAGAAATGGCTCAGGCCAGGCAGTGACCCCCAGAACTCCAACTCAACGTGAATCTGGCCCCAGATACAACCTACTCCTCTCCCCCTTGGTCCTTGGTTATCCAACAGTCACCAGTGGCCCAAACTAAAGATCAGGCACTCATTCCTTTTCCTGGCTCTTTCTCCACATACAAATCACCACAAAAATCCCAGAGTGCTCTGAGCCTGTAAAAGTACAGGAGTGCAGAAAGCATCCCTTTAAAATGTTTTGAATTTATAAAACTAGTCTCTAATTACTTTCTCTCCCTGGGTTGAACATGCTTTCACCCTCCTGTTTTACAGACACATTTAATAGCATGGAAATACATAACACAGGATAAGGGAGTGTTTAAAAGCTGTTGCAATACACTGCACTTGCCATGATTCCACTTCATCAGAATTGATTAAATATGCATATTAAAAAGATTGACTGGGCCCCTTTACCAAAATGCTGGCAGATGACTTATCTTTTCTGCACATTTTAGAATTTTCTAAGTATTATAAAATGAACACATACCTGAAAATCACAACTGTAAAAAAGGAAGTGGAGTCATGCGCTACTTAATGACAGAGACACATTCTGAGAAATGTGTCCTTCTGAGAATTGCGTCCTTAGGCAACTTTGCCACGGGTGAACATCCTAGAGTGCACGTACACAGACCTAGATGGTGAGCCGCCTGCACTCTGAGGCTCAATGGCATAACCTACTGCTCCTAGGACACCAGCCTGGACAGCATGTACTTGTCTAAAACATGAGATTAAATCAAGCACAAGAGAAAATGATGCGATCAAGAGACTGAATAAACAAGAAACATGGCAATACTGTTTTACAGCAAACATTTTTTAATAAGTAGAAAGAATACACTCTAAAATAATGATAAATAGCATAGTACAGTAAATACACAAACCAGTAACATAGTCATTTATCATCATTATCAAGTATTCTGAACCGTACAACATTGTTTGTACTATGCTTTTATCTGACAGGCAGCACAGTGGGTTTGTTTACACCAGCATCACCACACACACGTGAGTAATGTGTTGTGCTGTGACATTTCCATGGCTATGACATCACTCGGCAAGAGGAATTTTTCAGCTCCATTGTTATCTTATGGAATCACTGTGGTTTGTAGTTATGCAGTGAGTAGGTGACTGTAAAATAAAACCTTAGCTCCTGAAAGAAAGCAGGGGTCATCTAATCCATTTCTCCAGGCAAGAATGCTCTTTCTCTAGACTGGCCTGTTTGCCTACCTCCAGAGACCACTGTTGGAATGACAAGGCAGCCCCTTCCACTGCTGGCCAGTGATGAGCACTGGAAAGTTCTGTGCTCCATAGCACCAGCATTGGCTCTTCTGCAGTTCTCACCCATTGATTCTCCTTCTGACCTCTTGAACCTAATGTGGCCATCTAGCTTTCTTTTTCTTTTTTCTTGTTTTTAAAGGGAATTATATCAACATTTATTTTTCTCCTTCGTGGATCTGCAGGGGGACTGGGGCAGCTGGGCCGGGTGGGCTCCCCTGAGCTTGGCTGACGAGGGTTGGAACATGTGCTGCAGATTGCGTTCAGGTCAGCTCCACAGGACTCTTCATTCTGGGTGCCATCTAGCTTCCTTACGCTTACTGTTTGATGGGGTATCTTGTTCTATCCTTCTCCCTTATACCTGAGGTTTTTGCGTTTAAAATGCATTTATTGTAAACACATTAATATATTCAGTAAGACCCAGTCTGCAGGATCTCTGTCTTGTAATAGAAATGTTTAGTCATTTATTTAAATTATTGATATAGCTGGGTTTAAGTTCCACCAACTTGGTATTTGTTCTCCATTTATCCCTCAGGGTGTTTTTTTTTCCCTGTTGCTTCCTTCCTGCATTCTTTTGCAAATTTTCAGGACCCTTGCAAACTTACACAATCGAAACTCTGCGGGTGGGGCCCAGCAATTAGTCCCACAACCCCTCCAGGTGATTCTGTTGTACAGGAAAGTTTAGAAACTGCTGCTCCAGGGCTAACATCCTTAATTTACCAAATCTTATTTAGAGTCAATATTGTACCCATTCAGAGCTTCTAATTCCTTTTAGAAATTAAAAATAATCATAGCCCTGGCCAATGTGGCTCAGTTGGTTGGGCCACAGTCCCATGCACCTAAAGGCCAACGGTTCGGTTCTTCTGGTCAGGGCACATACCCAAGTTGCCGGTTCAATCCCTAGTCCATGTTTCTCTCTCTCTCCCTTCCTCTTTTTCTAAAATTATTAAAACATATCCTCAGGTGAAGAGGATACAATCTTCTTTGTATCCATTTTTATGGAACTCCCACCACTCTTATTTCAGGTTCTTCATATATCATCATGCTTTTTTCAATGGATTCAAAAGAATTATTTCTCTTGCCAACTCTCTCCCCCCAACTCAACCTTCAACATTACTGCCAGAATATAGAATATACCATTTTAAAATATACATCAATGTTATTCTCTTACGAAAAGGACAAAAATAAAATGTGCATTTCCTCTGTCTCCAGAATGAAAACCAGTTTCTTCAGGGGGCATCGAATACCCTTGCCCAGCTTGGCCCAACTTCAGTAGCCTTCTCCTCTACCATCTTCCCTCCATCCTCTCCCCACACCATCTCCAAAACCCCCTCCAGCCAGACACTTCCCTCACGCCGCCCATCTCTGCGCACAGCATGTTCTCTTTGCTGGAATGTCTTTTCCCCTCTTCTCCACCACCATTATTCCAACCCCAACCATGGCAGCTCTTCTCAGAAGCCGTCTCTGATATCTTAACCTTCACTCCTTACCTACCAGGAGTTCCTAGCTCTCAGGTACATCAAGTCTCCAGGTTGGATGGGATTAAGGGAAAGTCTGCTTGTTTGCACTGAAACAGACACCTGTGAAGAACTCCGTGGAGTTGCAGCTTGGAAGCCTTCCTCCTACACGTGAATTAAAGGGAGCGATCTAACCCCAAACCAGGACTATCTGCGGGGTTCTCTCACTATGTAATCAATGGACTCCGACCTGGGTCCACAAATGAAGCAAGCAAGAGCTCAGTGGACTATTCTCAACATCTCAAAAAGTCCAAAGAAATCACACATTTGCCCATAGAAAGGGTGGGAAGGACTCTGGAGCTGATGCCATCTCAGTTGTGGTCACACCAGTTAGCTCAGGCTGATCAGGGATCTAACTGACTACTGCTTATGGTTTGATTAATTCAAACATAAGAAAACAAAGTTGTTCAATGTAGTGTGTTTAGTAGAGAAACTCTTTCAAAACATGGGGTCCAAAGAAGAAGTTAAAAAGAACAGAAAATAGTAATTTGAAGCACACACAGAGGACATCACTTTGAAGACAGGTATATCCACACTGATGTGAACTAAGGAAAATAATTCAGGTCCTCCAGTCTTCACAACCTTGCCTCCACAAGGACATCACCTGGGGAGACTGATAAATTCCTGACACTCAGGTCACACCCCAGGCCAATGAATCCCTGGGGAAGGGGCCCACGCCTTAGTATTTTAAAATGTCCTCAGGGGATCTAACGTGCACCAAGTTGGAGAGCCTCTGCTGTTGAGGCATTCCAGCAAACAGAAAATACTCCAGAAGTGGTGGTGGCGGCAGCAGCCACTTCCGTGGGAGGCTTGTTGGAAGTGCAGAACCTCAGGTTCTGGTCCAGAGCCACCACATCAGAACTAACGTCCTGGGTGATTCACATGCCCGTTCTAGGAACCATTTCTGTGATACCCAGGCCTGTCCTAAACGGGGCTGTTTTTACTTCTAGCAAGTGATTGAGCCCAAACCATTCAAAACCTAATTTGGGGTACAAATTGTACATTCTATTTGAAGATTGAGGAGCTCCTCCAAAAAGTCAGTAGAGTTTTATTTGAGGTGTATGTGTCATGAGCTCTACTTCCTATCAAAGTCACAATGCAAAAAAAGGAAAATTAAAATGAAACCAGTCAACATTTATTGAGCACCTATTACATGCAAAGCTCTATTGTGTGAGCATCCACCAAGGAGACACTCACACATTTGTGTCTTTCCACAATGCCAGGTTAATTAGGGGAGACCTCCCCAATAAGCCAATACGATCACATGCAGGTTACATGCAGAAAGGGGGAGCTAATGTGATAGAATGAGCAGAGCAAAGTCCCAATCACTGTAGCATCCACAGATAGAGAGGTGAGGGTCGGTCTCATGACCGGTGGAGATGGTGGCAGCACTCACCCAGTGGAGCAGAAGTCCCACTGGGTCAAAGCCAAGACCCCTGGTACAGCCAAGCTCGAGCGTCAAATGGATAAGCTCTGAGTTCTTACAGCCCACAATGGGCGAAGGTGCCATTCATATCAGTGTCCAGATGGAGTTCTTATCTAAGTGGCCAGACTTGTGGTTTTGAGTACTCCAGGCCCCTCCCAAGGGTGTTCCTGTTACACCCCATTACCTCAGTCATGGACATATTGTTACTTGACATAACTGTCATGGTTGACAGGGACTCCATGTTAGATCAAAGGTGTCCAAAACTTCCACTCTGCTCTCACTCTCTACACCTGTGCAACCTTACAGGGGAGATTTTAACAATCCTTGTCTTCTTAGCACTTACTGGGAGAAAGGTTCACTCCATTTTCTAAATCCTAAATACCTTGAAAATATAACAAATCTACCTTTAAAAAAATTGGTTAATAACCAATTAAACCTTTTCATGATCAAGGATCTATTAGTTATTGAGCTAATTAAATAATTAGTTTTAAGCATTATGTTTAAGGATTCACTTAAGAAAATTACAGCCATCTAAGTTCACAGAATGCACTGTCTCGCTCTCAGAAATGAGGGGGCTTCCCTAGCTAGTCCAATTAGGAACTCAGTCAAGGTGAGAACTCTCAGCTGGAAACTGCTCCCAGCTGACAACCTTGTTAGTGCCCTTAAGACCTCCAAGCCAGCTCAATGCCTTTAAATGCTTAACAACTGAATGGGCCTCTACATTTCCAATTGGAAATTCACAGAAAGATTACTTTCTCCCAAATATGATAACGTTCCCTCAGTACACATGCTTGAGTCATTCAGTAAGAGTCTTAGATACCAAAACCTAGCAAGCAAGGTTCTGGAATATTTTGTGAGTGGCGGGAGCTGGGAACATCTGCTGAGCACCCACAATATACCCGGTCCTGTTCTACATGCTTTGCTTGTATTAAAATTAATTCCTGCCACGAGTCTTTAAGCCAAGTACAGGATTACCAGCTCTGCTTATAGATAAGGAACCTGAGGCCCAAGAGGCTGGGTAATTTTCTTGAAGTCGTGCAGCTGGTCAGTGGTGGGACTGAGCTATGACCAGGGTCCATGCTCTCAACCACTAAACCAGGCAGCTCCTGGAAGAAGCTACTGTTACCTTCTTGAAAAATCAATCATAAGACTACTTTTATAGTTTTTTAGAAAAGTCATTCTCCCTGATGTTTAGCTGTGTTTCATCATAGCGCTCCCAAATTTGACATCCCTTTTTTAAGATCAGCTTTTCTGCAAAAGGCAAACAGTGATTTATTATCATAGTTGGGTGGTTTTGTTTTCACTAGGAATGTGGAAAAAAAAAATTCAGTATCTGAGACCAGAGTGTCTGTCATATTTCAATGACTACACATAAGAATACTTTTTTTTAAAAAAAGCAATTTGAAGTAAACATGAACTCCTGTCCTGTTTTCCATCTGAGGTCTCAGGCCATTTAATCACCTCCATCCTTCTGAAAAGATGTAACAGAAAGTCTACAGAGCTGTAAGTTCATGTTCTTGAGTCTCGAGTAATAGTAATGCTGCTATCGATGGTGGAGTCATCTAGGTCAATCATGTTATGCTGGAAAGCGGTTTTAGAATAAGAACTAACTTGGCTGAAACCATTTCAACTCACAGCATTTCTCTCTCTCTCCTTTAACAAATGTGGACTTGCAGGGGGCCATGTATGTAGGTTACATATTTGCAACAACCTCCACTAAGTGGTTCACAGCTGAGAGACCAAGATAAAGTAATAAAGAAACAAAAAACTATTTTCTACCCAGACAATTTTTCTAAGGTTTCTACATTATCCTCATGGTTGAAGCAAGTTCCTTGGCACCATGCCCTCTAGATATGGCCCCACACTGCCCACACGCAGTACTAAAGCCCAGCTTTTATAAACTTTGATAACACTCAAAAGCAGGTTACCACCCAAACGCCTCCTTATGGGCCGCATCCTGTCTGCGGACAGTCTGAAACTGCTCCTGGAGGCCGGCTGCTTCCAGAAGCTCTGGTGTACAGCTCTGGAGAGGGAGCCCATGGCCTCGGTTACCTTCACACCTTTTTGATGTCATCAGCTAAACCAAGGCTCCTTGAATATTACCAAAGCAGGGGTGCGTGCCTGTGTTTAGGGTCCTGCTGTCTCCAGTACCTTGTGCAGCCTTAAGGAAGCACCAAATCCTTACTACTCCACAATGGTCACTGCCCCTGGTCTCCACAATAGTCAGTTATCACCTCCTGAGGATTGAGGACTTCCACAGGGAGGGCTGGCGACCAGCCAAGTCTGACTCAGCCTCTTTGTTGTCAAGCCCCTGGCTAACCCCTAAGTCAAGGTTCAGAACTGTTGTGTTCAGACCCTGCTCCGCAGGGATAGAGGGCCAGGAAGGGAGCACAGAGCAGCTTCCTGTGGTCGATCAGGCCTTCCAGCCCGAGCGCTGGCGTCTCTGCCCTCAGAGGCGCACCTATTAAATAGAGCCTTTTCCACAAGCAACGCCACTGCTTGCACATAACAGCATGGAGAAGACTCTGAGAAGGAAAATAGGAGAGCATGGCTATTCCATAGGGAGCAGAAAGGAAAAAGAAAAGACACCTAATAGGTAAGAAATCCAAGTACCAGGATTTTCCAGGCTTAAAGAGACTTTAAGATGAAGATTTCTTTTAATGCTATCATCCCATCTAAAATTTTCCCTTTAGTATTAATATACTCATTATTGTTTAACTAGGGGCCCGGTACATGAAATTCGTGCATGGGGGTGTAGGGTTCCTCAGCCAGGCCTGCACCCTCTCGCAATCCAGGACCCCTCGGCGGATATCCGACTGCTGGTTTAGGCCTGATTCCGCAGGGATCCCTGTGGGATTGGGCCTAAACCAGCAGTCAGACATCCCTCTCGCAATACGGCACGGTTGGGTCCTAACTGCTCGCTTGCCTGCCTGCCTCATTGCCCCTAACCCCGGGCCTGCCTGCCTCATTGCCCCTAACCCCGGGCCTGCCTGCCTCATCACTCCTAACCCCTGTCCTGCCTGCCTGATTGACCCTAACTGCTTGCCTGCCTCATCGACCCTAACCACTATGCCTGCCTGCCTCATCGCCCCTAACCACCTCTGCCTGCCTGCCTGATCACCCCTAACTGCTTGCCTGCCTGCCTCATTGCCCCTAACCACTCTACCTGCCTGCGTGATCACTCCCAACTGCCTCTGCCTTGACCCCCACTGCCATGGCTTTGTCTGGAAGGACATCCGGATGGTTGTTTGGCTGTCCAGTCTAATTAGCATATTATGCTTTTATTATTATAGATACTAACAAAATTTTCCATTAATAGCCTCAAATATCTCATTAGTCTTCAAATTTAATTGTGTGCTCATATCCAAACAGGATTCTTTCATACAAGGTAGATATGTCTATTAGGTTTTTCAATAACTTATACAGTTATATATTTTTTTATTAAGATTTGTTGGGGGAAAATTTTCTGTTGAGTTCTCACATTATGGATTTTGCTCGTAGCACATAGGGTGTGTCCTTTAATATGTTTTTCAGTCTAGTGCATTTCCTACAAACCAGCCTGATGGATTTCTGTCCAAACTCTTGGAAGGACTGTCTCATAGGTGGTTTGTCCACATCCCACTGAATCACATCAGAATGCACAGTAGTTATATCTATGTAATATATACATCATAAGTTTCCATTGATATTTATAATTAAGTTTAAGATGACAGTGTTTTTACTTAATCTCTTTTCTCTTACACTGAAAATTATGTTTCCTGACAAATGTAGTAATACCGATACCATTATTAAACATGTTTGCTGAGAAGTTTAAGGTTTCTTTGTCATTTAAATCACTTGACATATAGCTAATCCTCACTTTGCAGGATCACAAAAAGGTCAGAGCAGGATGAAACTTTGCAAGACAAAAATCAATGGGAAAAGTTACAATTGTTCCATGTCTTTGACAAATTTTTGTCAAAACGCTTAAAAATGTTTGTTATAAATATATAAGTTTATAGGGAAATAACATGTTATATAAAAGTTATAATTAAGTAACAAATTATATATAAATAATCTACAAATAACATAGTTATCAATTTATAGGGAAATGAACAAAAATAGTAAAACTAATATTTCTTTAATATGCTGTGATTTAGAACATTAGACACCCTTGAGAAATAAAAGGTTTTATTTCTGTGTTTAAATTCTTTCTGAAAGTTCTTTGAACAGGGCTTTCCTCATTATTATTACATAACTTCTGACACAAAGCAAACATCTTTTCTGAGCCTTGGCAAACTGTCGTAGTCCTTTCTAAGTATGGATCGACTTCCAGCATTTTATCCTTTGCTCTTTCGATGTGGTGAAATATCTCCGACAGCTCCTTAATGGGAATGCTTTTGAGGCACCACTTCCTCTGGGACATCTTCATCCTTCTCATCACAACCCTTCTCTTTATTTATGCGCGTAAGTTCACCTTCCCTCCGTCCCCGGGATGCACATCCCCACAGTCAGCCGTTTCTTCTATACCTTCGCTCACGCTCTACAAGAAGTCCACTTCCAGCACCGTCGCTTTTTGTTTCTTTCCTGCACTTTCATCTTCGTGGGCCAATTCTCTCTTTTGATGATGAGCCATTTAGGTGAAATGTCCCGTGGGTTTATCATTGGGAAACAAGAAGACAACATAACTACAGCTTGCTATCTTTGCAGGAACTAAATGGCCACGACCAATCCCCAGCAGCCTTTAAAAGAAGTGACATGATTGCTTACTGATCACAATGCCATCTGTTACTTATATATTGATTGGTGGTGTAATGAGCTAGCCGCAAAGTTTGTACTTTATGAAACTGCTGTGCTAACTGAAATTTGAACCACCGCGTTGGGGAACTGGTGTTATTTAAGCCATGTTAATAACTCAAATGTGTGGGTGCTGGAACTGTACAAAGCAAGGACTGCCTGTAATTCCTCTCAGTAACGATAAACCACCAACCTGAGAATCTATTAAATTCATTTGTTCACTGTAGCTTTCAATTATTAAGGAATGCCTAATGTCTTGATTTAATTGTTTGATAATTATTTATAGCATTTAGCGGTTCCAAAGTGAGCCACAAAGCACGTAAATTCAGGAAAGTCTAGCTTCTCTTTTTGTCCCCTCACCTGTTTTTGTGTTTATTCTTCTGTTACTTATTCTTGTAATATTAGCAAATACATATACACTTTCATATTCTCCTTCTTTTACTAAATAAAAGTTAGCATAATTACACATACTATTCTGCACCTTATTTTTAAAAATACTATGTCTTAGAGATCACACAATAGAAGAGTCCTCACTTCCTTTTATAGTTGTACAGTGCTCCATGGTGTAAGTCCCAGATTTTTAAAAACCCAACTCCCTATTAATATCCGGACTCGTTCCAGTCTTTCGTTATTCCATGTATTCTGTGATGCATAAACCTGCAGATATATTTTTCTTATTTTTGCCAGTGTGTCTTGGGAGTAATTCCTAGAATTAAGCTGGCTATATCAAAGGCTAGACCAATGTCACTTGGCTACCCGTTCCTGCCAAACTCCCTCATAGGGTTACCCCATTTTGAATCCCACCAGCCATGTTTGAATGCAGAACTTTCCCCGCTGCAGTCTAATCAACAAGGCATGTTGGTAAGTTTTTACCACTCTGATAGACAAGATAGGACAGCTTAGTGTACTAGTTTTCATTTGTATCTCTCGTATTACCCATGATTGTGCATCTTTTCATATTAAAGGGATATTTTAAAATGTAGCTGCTTAGACAGGTTTAATATTTTAGAATAATATAGTTATCAGCTTTAAAATCAACTATTCACAAAGATAAAAGAACTGCTAAACACGCTCCTTAAAAATCTGAGTAATTTAAATACCCTCCCAACCCCACTTAGGCTTTTTTTCATATCAGTTCATCTAATCTACACATATTTGAGGGTTGGGTGCACCAGGACCTGCCCTGGTGTGCTAACAGGCACAGAACAAGGGGGTGTGGGAATGCCAAGTGCTCAGTAGGGGTCCCAGCAGTTTCAAGACCACTGGAGTTGAGAGTATCTGAGGCAAACTTTCAATCAGGAGCAGTTCATTGGGCCAAGAGAGAAAGGATTGCCTGGGCTTTAGAGATGGTCTAAGCCACATGCGGCTCTTTGGCCCCTTGAGTGTGGCTCTTCCACAAAATACCACGGCCTGGGCGAGTCTATTTTGAAGAAGTGGCGTTAGAAGAAGTTTCAGTTTTAAAAATTTGGCTCTCGAAAGAAATTTCAGTCGTTGTACTGTTGGTATTTGGCTCTGTTGACTAATGAGTTTGCTGACCACTGGGCTAAGCAAAGAACTGGAAATGGACACAACACAACAAGTCTGCTTTCTTTATTTAAAAAAAATAAAAATAAAAATAAAAGGCAGTCTGTGGGGTAGGCTACAGGTGCAGAAATATGGTAAGAAGGAAGAGACAGATAAAACCAAAAGCTTAAAACTGTATCTGTAATAAAAACCTGCAACTAGGTACCACTAATCAGATACAATGCTCCACACTGATTACGGAGTACGTCCAAGAACAGGAGCCGAGAAAGGAATCTCGTCCAAGAACTAGGACATATCCCCAATCTCACATGGGCAGAATCACTTCTACTCAGGATTAAAATCTGAGAAACTTTAGCACGGCCGGTGTAGCTTAGTGGTTGAGCATCTACCTATGAACCAGGAGGTCACAGTTCAATTCCCACTCGGGGCACATGTCCAGGTTGTGGGCTCCATCCCTAATAGGGGCTGTGCAGGAAGCAGCCGATCAATGATTCTCATCATTGATGTTTCTATCTCTCCCTCCCTCTCCCTTTCTCTCTAAAATCAATATAAATATATATAAATACACATATATGTAAGTCTGAGAAACTTTATACCATGCAATTTACTAAACAGATTGTCATCATATAAACATGAAATGTAACAATGAGAAATAAGCTACCACCAATAAGACATCATTAAAAAAAATAATCCTGAGGTTCTTTGATCGAAGTAATTACACAGCTAAATAAAAACCCCAATACAACTAAGCCACTTCAGCTTAGGAGTCATTAAGCCCATCAGTAGTCATTTACCTTTCCCCTCACACCCACAATTAAGACCGTGAGAGTTCACACAACCCAGGGCAGAGTCCACGGCTGATTCATCTCTGTATCCTCCATGGCACCGTGTGCAGCAGGCACTCAATAAATACTTGGCACATGAAAGAATGAAAACACCCTCCCGTCGCAGCATGCCCAGACTTTTCCATGAGAGGGCCTTTCTCCTGAATTATAAGTTAGGGCAACTCCCTAGCAAACCTTTCAAATGAATTCAACAAACACGGCTCGCGCTCAGTGTGTGCAGGAGCTGGGCGCTGCTCTTGGCACTGGCGTGGCAAGGGGAGTAGCACACAGGCCCTAACAGCCTGAGGGCTCTCGGTCTTGTGTGAGAAACACAAACTATAAATACAACGAGGAAAGGCCACCGCGCAGGTAAAGGATGTGAGAACACGGGCGGAGGCACAGGAATTATGCAGGGAATGACAGCGAAAGGTGAGGTGAGAGAAGCCACGAAAATACAACTCCGATCCCTCCTCCCCAACACACATGCTCACACTCACTCTAAGATGATACTTGAAAATCAGAAGCATGACCAAGTTATTCCACCGCCAATCACCCTTCATGGGTCTCCACTAGGTCAAAGTTCATCTCCATGCCACTCCGCAGCCACAACCGCCACCACCCGCTCTTAGTGGGCACCTGCTATGGGCTAGCCACGGCTCCAAACACTTTGTAAGCATGCATTTATTTACCTCTTACAATGACCTGATGTCGTTGGTGATGTCATCATCTCAGTGTTACAGATGACGAAACTAAGGCAGGGAAAGTTTTTGTTTTGGTTTCTAGAGAAAACCGTCATCTAGATATTGGGCATGAGAATGCCAGAGGCTGAGACATGGGCCCAGTTCTGGCTCCAGAGACCCCATTTGACCACCCACTTCTGGCCTCATTTCCTGCCTCTGGGTTCCACGCACTATAAAACATAGTAATACCAAACTACTGCAAATTCTGTGAACACAACTCAAATTGTTTTAAGCCTCCGTGTTTCTGCATGGAAAGCCCCTCAGCCAACCCTAACCAAGCCCTTCCACTGCATGGCAACGCAAACTGGGTGTCCCTCCCACTATCAGTCTCCTGCTCCATCCCCATCACTAAATCTCTCACATTGCTTTAGAACGATTCCCTTGCATTTGCATTTCTACACTCAGGTCTCCTAGACTCACCTCCCCTATGATAACTAACCTTTGTCATGCTCTACTATAATTACTTGTTTAAATGTCTTTTTAAACATGTCACCTCCTCAGAGAGGCCAATTGTGACCCTCCTTTTTTTTTAAAAAATCTAAAACTGATTCTCCTCCTCTTTCAAGTCACTTGTTTTCTCAGATCAAAGAGTTTTGTTTTTCCCTCTCACAGTACTTCTCCCAGATTGATTTTTAAAATTTGATAGCTGTCTCCCCTACTAGAATATATCCTTCATGGGTGCAGGAAGTGTAACTGTCTGCTCTGTCATCGTATTTTCAACACCTAAATCTAGCACACAGGAATATTAACCAATATTTGTATAACTGCCTCCTTATACTATTAGCTCCTTTAAAAAAAGGCTGTCTTAACGTGTTGTGTATCCCCAGCACAGTGCATGGGAAAACCTCCACAAATGTTTGTTGAATTGAAACCAAATAAAGGTTAAGGTGGGACAAATAGGATTTCCCCAGGAAAACAAAGTAATGTTAGAAGGCCATTCCAGGCATGGGGCCAACACAGTCAGAAACACAGAGGCCCGGGCAGACAGGCCTTAGGGGGAAAACAGTGAAAACTTGCGTTGCGCTACAGGGCAACCAAGAGAGAAGTCGGACATCTGGGGAAGCCAGGGCACACCAGGCTGCAAAGACACTTGCAATAGTTTTCTTTAGGAAGCAACGATCCGGCAGTTTCGTAAGCCGCTGTGGTTTAAGAGAGATCGTTCTGGAAGACAGCGGAGGATGGAGGAGCCACAGTTAGCGGGAGGGACAGGGAACTAGAGGCTGTTGTGAAAGCCCAGGCAGTATGTCAACAGCACTCAGAAGGGGAAACCAGAGAAAGGAGCCTGGGTTCTGAGGCCAGAGGGAACAGCAGAATCTCGGACCCACAACCTGAGAGCTTGGTCTTCGTCGTGAGCCCCAGGCTTCGCTGGCCACCAAAGATCTTTCCTGAATTTAACTCATGTGACCAAAACATTATGTCCCGCTTTTTAAGTGGCTATGAAACACATTTCACATACTTAGCCTTTGAGACGATTTATCTGAAAACTGTTAATTAGAAGAAATATCATCCTTTCAGGAAATCATGTTAGTAAATTTTTTAAAATATATTTTTATTGATTTCCGAGAGGAAGGGAGAGAGAGATGGAAACATCCATGATGAGAGACAATCATTGATCGGCTCTGCCTCCTGCACACCCCGACTGGGGATCGAGCCCAGGCATGTGCCCTGACGGAATCGAACTGTTACCTCCTGGCTCACAGGTTAGCGTTCATCCACTGAACCACACCAGCCAGCGCAAGTTAGTAATTCTTGATAGTATTTTCTGTCTAATACCTTCATCTGCACTTAAAATCTTTCAAGAGCCAGAAAGATCTTATTCAGGACATATCACTTCTACAATCTGGTAACACTTTATTGACATGTCCGTGAGAGCACTTACACACAGTTTCATAATTTACCTGTACCTATCGCCCTGGTTAAACAGACAGGGACCCTTGATTTTAATGTACCACTTAGTGAATGTTCGGTAAGTACTTGCTGAATGAAGGAATGAAAACAGCTCCCCAAAAGGAGGGCTTTCATAATAAAAACTTTGTTAGTCATCATTCGATTCCAGAAAATAAAGCTCAGCAAATCTGTCATTTGGATACTTCCTTTCTCTTTACCAAATCAATCTGTTACCAGAAACAATAAGGTAGAAGATAAGTTGCTATACGCGTCTAAAATATTTGCATTAGAATTTTTTGGCCACACCATAACTTGTACACTTCCCTTTCTCCTTACTATAAAAGTATGGTGATTTAAGAAAACAAAATCAGGCAGAATTGGGAAGCCCAATGTAAAATTCAGCATCAACTAGCAAGCAATTCTGCTGATTATTTCTATAGTACATCCCGTTCTCACCCTGCCCCCACAAGAGGCTGCAGCAACCAGGTGTGATGGGCCTGGGATCCAACCTAACTGGTCTCCCCACCTCCAGCCTCTGCCAGCTCCACATTTTGCTGCCAAATTAATCTCCCTACAGTACAGCCTGTGATCGACAGACCCAAAATGAAACGCTCATTGTCCCCCGCCCTCCACCACCTCCAAGCAGCAGCAGGGATTTCGACACCAAGACCTGAAGCCTCCGGTGTCTGACACCTCCTCCACCCCATTCCCAGTTTACTTCTGTGGTTTTCCTTCTCTCCGTTCACTCCGCTTTCTCACCCTCTTCTAGGGCTACGAGGTGTAGCCTAGATCAACTATGACCAATAGAAATACAATGAGGACTACACCAGTGGTCTCAACCTTTCTAATGCCGCGACCCTTTAATACAGTTTCTCATGCTGTGGTGACCCCCAACCATAAAATTATTTTCGTTGCTACTTCATAACTGTAATTTTGCTACTGTTATGAATCTTAATGTAAATATCTGTGTTTTCTGATGGTCTTAGGCTCTACAGAAGCGGTTCTCAACCTGTGGGTCGTAGGCAATCCTGCTAGCGGTTCTCAACCTGTGGGTCGCGACCCACAGGTTGAGAACCGCTGCTGTAGAGCCTAAGACCATCAGAAAACACAGATATTTACATTAAGATTCATAACAGTAGCAAAATTACAGTTATGAAGTAGCAACGAAAATAATTTTATGGTTGGGGGTCACCACAGCATGAGGAACTGTATTAAAGGGTCGCGGCATTAGAAAGGTTAAGACCACTGGACTAGACCAGTAGAAATACAATGAGGGCTACAAGTGTAATTTTAAATTTGCCAGTAGACACATTAAAAAGAAACCGGTGCAACACATTCTAATAATCTTTTCTTTTAAAACCAATATATCCAAAAAGTGTCTTCATTGTTTAACTTGTAATCAGTATAAAGTTACTGATGAGATATTTTACATTTTCTCCAGACCTAGTCTTTGAAATCTGTGTGTAGCACATCTCAGTTCAGACCGGTCCCACTTTACGTGCTCAATAGCCACACGTGGCCAGTGGCCAGTGCACTGGACTGTAACTTCAGCTTAGACGGAATGGCCCCACTGCACCCACTGCCTCTCTCTCCTTCTCTCCCCTTGAAAATGCCTTAATCCAGCGGTAATAGATCATTCCCTACAGCCATTTCCTTCCATGTCATCCCTCCAGCTGTTCCTTAAGCATGAAATGCCTTTTCTGCTCCACTCTAAACTTCACTACTCATTCATGAAGCCTCCCCCATATTCCCACTCATAATTCATCTCCACCTCCTTTGTACTTCCATATCATCTTGAAACTCAATAACAACATTACCAGTAGTCCCTTTGCTGGTTGTATCAAACAGATTGTAAACTCCATAAAGGATAGTACATATGTCTATTTATATCATAGCTCTCAGAGAATGTCAGAGCCTAGTGCTTTGCATGCAGCCAACACTCGATAAACTTCTGATGAAGTGAACTCTTTAATTTACCAGTCTTATGATAGACAAGGATGCCCTCAACGTGAATGCATGCCCGAGACACAGGTGGTTCCAAGATAAGCTAAATACTGTTTAATACCCATAGGCAACACAGGAACTGAAGTTGTGGGTGCATCCCAATCCGGTCATGGAAAAAGTGACACTCACTCGCTGACCCAGAATTTTAGAAAATGTCATAGGTCAGAAGTATCCATCTGCAAGTAACAGGAGAATTAAGACCAGACCCCCATGGGCACATTCATAACAATTCATCAGAGATCTCACTATTAAAAGTACCATGCTATAACAACATGCTAAAAAGTGGAAATGTCCAGATTAGAAACCCGCATCTGTATAACGGAGCAAGCACTGAAGTGACACCCAGGAGAGTTCAGACCCTGGTTTTTTCCCGAATGCCTCATGTTCCTGCACCAAAACTGACTTCTGTTTTTGTGAAGTGAGAGTGAAGGATGATGCCCTCTGACTGCAGGGATAGTCTCCCCTAAATTGCTTTTTGCTCGTGTCCACCACAGTGTAAACGCCACAAAGCTTCCCAGTGACCCTGTTAAAAGGACATTCAGAGAGTGCCACTCCTCTGGTCACAACCCTCTAATGGCTTTCCACCTTGCTCCAGCAATGTTCTTACGGCCTACAAGGCCCCCCAAAATCTAGCCACTTGCTAGCTCTCTGGGGCTTCATCCCAACCACCCTCCCCCTCATCCTTGCTCCAGCCTCACTGGCTGCCTACCTGTTTCTCTCCCTAAGCACTAAGTACACAGGGCCTCAGGGCCTTTGCACAGGCTCCCAGGGCCTAAGCAGTTCCCCCCACCCCCAGCTCTAGTCACCGGCTGCCTTGTACTTCCTCAGGCCTCCGTCCAAAGATAACCTTATCGGAGAGCCTTTTCCTCATTAGAATATGAAAAGGCTTACCTTTCCCTTACACACCTGACACTTTTACCCCAACCCTGCTTTGTAGCCCTGACATGTCACGTGTTACATGCCTACTACCCCTACACAGGACAGAAGCTCCAGGAAAGGAGGATCTCGTTGGGGTTGTTTGTTTGTCTGGGGGGGAGGGGTGATGGGGGGTGGAGGGTGGGATTGGTTGATGTTTTGGCTGCTATACCCTTACTGCATAAAACAAAGCCTAAAATACAATAGGAACACAAATGTTTATTGACTGGATAAGTGAATGAACAATGTTTTCATTTTCTTAAGGACGCAGCAGAATGAAGAATCATTCTTCGCTTTGTCAAATATTCTAGGAAATGTTTTCATTTTAATATCTTAAACCTAACTATGACATTAATGCATACACATCATGAAAAATATTACCCTTCGGTGTATAAATTTAAAAAATTAAATTCTACTAAGCATCCCAAACAATCAATTTCTACGAAAATTAAATTTGCAATGGTTGGTAAGTGTCTTTCAGACCCATTAGATGCTTGTTTAGAAAGATATTGCTCCATATTCCTACCCATAAAAATAGGATGATGCCTTTGATCCTTTTCTGTGATTTGTACACAGTATCATGCCATGTACACACATACAGAATTATCTTATGCTTTTGAATAGCTATTTAATTCTCCACTGTGTGGTTATATCCTAGTGTAGAATCTCATCCCCTACTGATGTATTGATTCAAGTGTTTTTCATTTGAAAAGACACAAAACAAAACAAAAAACTCTCAAGGCCCCATAATTCACCCTCAGGCCACGACATCAGGATCTCACACATGGTGAACTAGAGCAGAAACCAATGCAGATTAATGAGGGACAGGGAAGCCCCCCATGCAGAAGCTGCCATGTGAGACCTGAGCCCCGCGAACACGTCTTCTGCTCCCCCCCTGCCCCCCCCAAATGGCCCCTTCACTGTCTGTTTTTCTTCACAGTTCAGCAAAGCCTTTCTACAACTATAGCTGATTCTGGGGCCCACTGCTTCTCCTGCCCTTTCTCCCCTTCTGACACAAGGATTACCTCAACCCACTAACCCCCACTCGGACTTCAGCAGAGCACCACCTACCCATTTTTCGCTATCCTGTTAGACAAAAGATAGCCTCAAAGGGTGCCCTGAGACCCTTTATTTCCTGAGCTGGCCTCATGATTTCTTCAGCACTGTCTCCCCCTCTTCTGTCCCCAGCACTGATCCCAGAACAGGATGTTGCTCATAAATCTTTGCCCTCGGTGTACTACCACCCACGGACAAGCTTATTTTTACAAGAGTCGCCATTTCCCAGACGCCCCCAGTGCAAGCCCCCCTGGAAGGTCACAGAAGTGTTGTGCCTGAGGTCTTTGCCCATCGCGACTACAGGGCACAGTCAAAATGCCACCCCTCTGCCACCGTGAGCCCCGAAGGTCCCACACCAGGGGCTCTGAAGGAATGCTGATGTATTTTAAAAGAAAAGCATCCTAAGTCCGGAGGTAAAAATCAGGCACCTCACTAAGAGGGCACACCATTTCTTGATGGTAGAGGCCATTTCTCACTCATCTTTGTTGTTTAATGTATTAACCCCGTGGATACCTGACATCCGGGTGGGTGCCAGCAAACGTGACATCTCCTCATCAGCTGTCAAAGGCAGACTCTCGTGAGGAACAGAAACCTGACAGCAGCCTAAGAAAGTCACTGGCTCAATAAAAGATCTCATCTTGGAGAGGCAGGAGGGCGAGAGGGGACGTATCACCAAGAGGTGACTATGCCGGTATTTGAACATCTTTCGGGACCACTCCTCCTGTGCTCTTCTCCTGGCCCCCAAGACAGCACTCCCCGGTCTTCCTCTCACGTCTTTGGCGGCTCCTTCTCGATGCCCTCGAGCCTTCTTGCTACTTCAGTTTCCTCTTCCTAGCATTCTCGGCTTCTCATCACGGAGGGCAATGCGTGCACAACTGTGATTCCGTTTCTCCCGACGAACCGTGTCATTAAGCCCAGACCTGGCCCAGGGAGCTCCGGGCCTAGGTAGCCAACTGCCCACTTGACATCTCCACTTGTGAGGGTTTTCAGAGGCATCACAACCCAAACTCTCCCCAAAGTACTTGTACCACCTTCCGACCTCCCCATCTTCACAACAGCATCCCTCAGTCACAAAGCCAAATGATGAGGCATTGCCCCTGACCCTTCTCTTTTACACATTCCTTACATCCAACCTACCTACAAAATGTCACCATTTCTCCAAAATTATCCCGCAGCTGTTCGGTTCTTTCCGGTTCTCCAAGGATTACTTAACAGTCCCCAACTGGTTACTCTGCTTCCCCTTCTGCCCAGTCTACTCCATCCCCCATTTGATAGATGACCTTCTAAGCTCATGTCAACCATTAACCTACTTAAAATCCTTTTATGGCTTCCCATTCCCATGAATATAAAGTTAAATTTCTTAGCTTGGCCCACCAGATCACCTCCTGGCCTAATGCTCTACGCCAGTGGTCAGCAAACAGCGGCTCGCGAGCCACATGCGGCTCGCGAGCCGCAGTTTGCCACTCTGTTGACTAATGAGTTTGCCGACCACTGGGATAGGGGCTTAATCATAAGGAACAACAACAGCCTGTAATTATTGGAATCGAGAGTCTAGGTCAGTGGTCGGCAAACTCATTAGTCAACAAAGCGGCAAACCGCAGCTCGCAAGCCGCATGTGGGGCTCGCAAGCTGCAGCTTGCCGACCACTGCTCTACTCTCTATGCTATACTCCAGACCATTCAGGTCCTTCAAAGGGCCCTGTGCTGGTTTGTTTTTAACCCAAATCTTCACAGGTATGCTTCCTTTTACCTGGAATAGATTTTTCTTCTCCCCTACCCCCACCTAACTTTTTTCAATTGATTAACTCTTAAACATACATTAGCCACCTCTCCCTCCAGTAAGTCTTCCCTGATTATTCCCCTAGCCTACATTTCAGTGCCTTACCTGTACACTCCTGTAAGCCCTGCACTCCTCTGACGGGTTAAGGAATGGATGGATGAAGCCGAGATGGGAGGAAGGCACAGCATACGGCAGGCATGGGCTTTGAAAGACAGCAGCCTGAATATGGAATTGTGAAAACTTCTGTACAGCGAAGCACCGGCGAGGCAGGAGCTGGGAGATGAGACTTGAAGAAAAGGCTGAGGTCCATAGGAGGGAGGGTTTGAATGCCACCCTAAGGGTATCCAACTCTGAGCTGCAGAAGAGGGGGAGCCCTGGGAGTTTTCAAAGTGGAGGAGCAAAATGAACCTAGAGAAACCTCCTGTTACCGCGGGGACGTGGGGAAGATACAGCACACCCAACCTGATTCTAAGGATGCCAGGTGTGAGTTCTTTTAAAATGAAATGACATATTCTTTATACAAATAATTACCCTCTAATTTTTCCAGTGGATATTTTCTAATGTATCCTATCTTCATAAAGGAAAGAAACCTTGCTTTGCTGTGAAAAGGTCATCTGCCTGGGTGAAGTGTGGGAGGGGTGCAAAGAATTGGACAATGATGGTTGTCAGGCTTGGGGAAGGGAAGTCACATGCACATACCTATGAGCGGAAGTCAGCATGTCTTAGAGCAGTGGTTCTCAACCTTTCTAATGCCGCAACCCTTTAATACAGTTCCTCATGTTGTGGTGACCCCCAACCATAAAATTATTTTCGTTGCTACTTCATAACTGTAATTTTGCTACTGTTATGAATCGTCACGACCCACAGGTTGAGAACCGCTGCTGTAGAGCCTAAGACCATCGGAAAACACAGATATTTACATTATGATTCATTAACAGTAGCAAAATTATAGTTATGAAGTAGCAACGAAAATAATTTTATGGTTGGGGGTCACCACAACATGAGGAACTGTATTAAAGGGTTGCGGCATTAGAAAGGTTGAGAACCACTGTCTTAGAGGGTCAACCAGCAGACTGGTTGAACCAAATAACTTTTGTTTGTTTGTTTGTTTGTTAAACTTCATCCGAGGATATATTTTCATTGATTTTTTAGAAAGAGTGGAAGGGAGGGGAGGGGAGAGAGAGAAACATCGATGTGAGAGACACATCAACCGGTTGCCTCTCAAACATGCTCCCAACCACAGCAGGGGATTGAGCCTATAACCGAGGTACGTGCCCTTGACCGGAATCAAACCCAGGACCCTTCAGTCCGAGGGTCAACACTCTTATCCACTGAGCCAAACTGGCTAGTGCCCAAAAAACTCTTAAGGACTCAAAAATACCCATTAGTCTCACAATGATACCACATATCAATATTTCCTTTCTATGAGTCACAATGAAGCACCCAACTTCAAGAGACAGGCAACATTCCTGCTATACTGCTTTCTGGCAATACTGCTTCCCTAGATACAGGCTTAGAACAAGTATGTCAAACTAGCAGCCCACAACAAATATTTTTGCAGCCCAGCCAATATAACGACATGTAAGAAACATTTTCTTAAAAATTTTGTAACTTAATTTTTACAATATCCTGTTATACATAATTATTAGTAACGAACTACAATGTTCACTAATGACTGATTGCTATAATCGTGTTGCGTTCATTTCCCTTACAAGTCTTACATGCAGGCACACCATTTCTCTCACTAATACTAGCAGTGAATACTTTAGCAGCCGAATGCCACATCATTAGTCTTGGAATGACTTGTTTGGTGTGAACAACAGGAAATATTTTGCTTTCGGAAAACAAGAAAAATAGGTTTACTTGCGTCACGCTTATTGATTTGTGCAGTTATTCAGTGTCTGGTAAGTTAATGTTCAAGAAAAATATTAATTTTTATTAAAATATTCCATTATTTTATGCTAATGATTACTCATTTATTTCAGCCCTTTGTAGTCAGCATGCCTCTATTGAAACAAACCTACGTTTCTATGAAAATTGAAGCTTTTGTTTTTTTGCGGCCCACATAAACTTAAACCTTGTTTATTTGGCCCGTGTGAGCCTTTGAGTTTGACATGCTTGGCTTAAACCAGCCGTGGGCAAACTACGGCCCGCGGGCCGGATCCGGCCCGTTCGGCTGTTCTATCCGGCCCGCGGAGCAGAAAGACCGTACCCTTTTATGTAATGATGTTTACTTTGAATTTATATTAGTTCACACAAACACTCCATCCATGCTTTTGTTCCAGCCCTCCGGTCCAGTTTAAGAACCCATTGTGGCCCTCGAGTCAAAAAGTTTGCCCACCCCTGGCTTAGACTGTTACATGAAGACAAGCATAACCTTCACGCCTCTTTTGCTCATGGGTTGGTGAGAGAAAAGGTTTAACAAGTCTGTGTGTAGAACCTGAACATTAACCCAAGCCTCACATTCTGGCTAAAACAGACAAAAAAGGGAGATGACATTGACAAATTAGCCTGAGAAGTGAAATACGGATGATTTTTAAGCACCGCTAGCTATCAGGCTTGCTGTACTTAAAAGCAATCTGTTTTTAAAAGGTCAAGGAAGACGAATAGGTAGTAGTAAATCACTGTAGACACAATTCTGAAGACTTTATACTCAGGCCCTAAAATGTAGTCTTTAACAGTTGGGTCAACAGTAATTGCCTTAAATGTTACAGAAACACGAAGGTAACCCATTAATATTAGAACAAGGACTTTGGGTTGTTTTTCCAAGACAGGGCAAATAAATACCCATTAGAACCATCCTCCATCCTCCATCTCTCTATGACAGTAACAACTACAACAGCAGCAAACTCTATCATTCATTAATCGCTGGTCTTTGGCGAAGAACAGAGATGATGCTAAAAGATAAAACATGTCTCTGTTGTAAAAAAAAAAAAAAAAGTTTACAGTGTACACATATGTGTAAAGAAAACACTGATACTGAGGGAAGTAAGCACTAGAGGTTGTATTAGCCTAGGTCTAATCCGGAGAGAGAAACCACACAACAATGTGAACAGACATTTAATATAAAAAGTATTAAACTCTGATAGAAGAATGAGTAACCATAAAGACATAACGAAAACTCCAAAGGGCACCCTAAGCTTGAGAGAGGGTACTCAAGAGAGGATAAGCTGTGAAGAGGGGTCTCTCCCCGAAACTGGAGTTGAGATGTTATTGGCAAAGCTATGGTTGCAGCTCACTGGGTGGCAGAGACGTTCTGGGACTGGTCCACGCTGGCTGGGCAGCAGGAAACAATCCTCTAGCAAGCTGAGGCTGATGGCAGGTGCACAGAGGGAGCTGGGGTGTGCCAGTGTCTGCATGAGGGAACCCAGGCAAGGGCTGCAGTGTTGCCAAGTGGCTTTATGCTCTGGGGCACCTGGCTGGGGCAGAGCACCTCTGGGACACACACACACACACACACACACACACACACACACACACACACACTGCATGTTCCCTCTGTACAGCAGGGGCAAGAAAAAGCAGCAACAGAAACCACAGAGAATTTCTCTGACTCAAGCCCTGTCCCTCCAGCACCCTCTACTGACCAACTTTAACATGGCACTTGCCACAAAGGAGAAATGCTTCGAGTCCATTACAGTAGAGCAGGTATTGAAGGGTGAATTTCGAAAAGAAAGGCAGTAGTTGAAATTTGGCAGAAGTAAAGGAAACGATGGGAGTACACAAAAGGACAAATGAATCTCTTGGGTGATTAGAGTTTATTTAAAAGAGGTGTTATTTCAGTGGAATCTTGAAGGATGAGTAAGATTTTGATAGACTGGGGGAGGGAGAAAGGGGGGAAGGGGAAGAGGGTGGGTGGGAGGGAGGCTGGGAAAGTGAGAGAAAACGCATTCCAGGCGGAGAGGACAGTGTTATTAATAATTCTGGGATCTTGGGGAAACGATGTAATTTCTTAGAGCAACAGTAGATCGTGAATAATGCTTTGAAAAAAGTTTGAAGCATTAGATGAAAACAGTGTGATGTTAACACCTTTACAGAGCAGAGGTGCAACACCCATGAGCTGAAATCAAGTCCAGCAACTAGAATGCAACTCTAGTGTGAGCTCCTGCAAATCTACAATCCCTTCTCTCCATCCGCCCCACATCCTGGTAGACCTGTGACATCTCCACAAGTCTTTGCTGAATGAATGAATGAGTGAATTTGATCGTGTCTTTTTTTTTTTTTTTTAATATATTTTATTGATTTTTTACAGAGAGGAAGGGAGAGGGATAGAGAGTCAGAAACATCGATGAGAGAGAAACACCGATCAGCTGCCTCCTGCACACCTCCCACTGGGGATGTGCCCGCAACCAAGGTACATGCCCTTGACCGGAATCGAACCCGGGACCTTTCAGTCCGCAGGCCAACGCTCTATCCACTGAGCCAAACCGGTTTCGGCTGAATGAGTGAATTTGGATTATCATAAGAACAGAGGAGACCCTCCATTTAAAATCTAACTATCCTGAAGAAAATACATGATTTCTTATTCACTTAAAAGGGTAAAAAGTATTAATTAAATATTCAATTTCTCTACCCGTAATTAGGCACACTTATCTTGATACGTATCCTAAACTTTATCTTAATCTATAATAATAAAAGCATAATATGCTAATTAGACCAGATGTCCTTCCAGATGAAGCTGGGGTTGCAAGGGAAGCCCGGGTCCCGGGTGCCCGAGGGAAGTCGGTGCCGGCAGCCGGGGGAAGCAAGCCTGCTCTTGCACGACTTTCCTGCACTGGACCTCTAGTGTAATATAACAGAGAAAACAAGTTAATGAGGATCTTATCGAGAAATGAATGCACAGTGCCACCCACCCAAAACCCTGAAAATATAAATTCAATGATAACAAATAAAAATCAACCCAGCCAGTGTGGCTCAATGGTTGAGCATTGACCTATGAACCAAGAGGTGAAGGTTTGATTTCGGTCAGGGCACATGCCTGGGTTGTGGGCTCAATCCCCAGTGGGGGGCATGCAGGAGGCATCCGATCTATGACTCTCTCTCATTCATCACTGATGTTTCTCTCTCTCTCTCTCCCTCTCCTTTTCTTTCCGAAATTAATAAAACAATATATATTTTTTAAAATCTGAATAATCACCTGAGCCCACAGTCTGCAGACTGCCAGGTCCCATCACAGCCCAGGTCTCAGAGCACACACAGGAAGGCTACTACTGCCCAACAGGATCCAAACTTTAAATCTGCTAGAGGTTTCAGGAACACCACAGAATTCAAACTCTCTTGGCCCTGGACACTAAAATGATCAAAGGCAGGTCAACAAAAAGGGAAGAAAACACAGGGTGGGGCAAAAGTAGCTTTACAGTTGTATGTGAAACAGAGTTCATTCTTGTATTATTATTTATTAATTATTTTCCATATGAACAACTGTAAACCTACTTTTGCCCCTCCCTGTATTTATTAAATCTCAACTCAGTGCAGGCCCACAGTTGGGATTTTAAGAATTCATCATCTCATGTAATCCTTATTATTCTTACTTTCAGATGAAGGAGGTGGGGCTGGCAGAGGTTAAGTACACTGCCAGCAATACACAATCTAGTGGGGCTGGACTTCAAGCCCAGGCCTCCCTGATTTCAAAGCCGACTCTCTGATGCAGGCTGCCTCTCCAGAGCCTCAGAGCGCCCGTAAGGACTTTCCTACCCACCCGAGTCACTACTGTAGGCTCAGGCCATGAGGACAGGAGGGAAAAGTAACAATGGCATTAAGAACTGTCCCAAATATCCTCCCATCTCACTCCATTCGCTGCCTTTGCTCCCAATTCTTTGGTCCTTTACAAGCTGAGGAACATATATGTTAAAATGTGTTTCTCAGACAAGATATATTCTCTGCTCTCCGTCCTATCTGCACATCAACACCTCCATTCTTAAATTAAGGACGACTTCCTATCTCAGTCATCAAGTGCTCACTGGAGGAAAGCCCGTCTCTGCCAGATGTTGACAGATCATCTAAAATGAGAACTACAACTTCTAACCGTTGAGAGCTTGATTTATTACCAGGGCCACCACCTGACATCTGCAGGGCTGTATGAGCTGCAGAGTGCTCTCCGAGAGAGCACACGTGAGCTCACCGCAAGGATAAAAACAGCTCTGAAAGAGGCGTAGCGGGGAGATTCTGACCTACCTCAGGTGGGCACCACCTCATCTTTTCCGTCCATCAGCTCGTAGTCATCCCCTCCCCCCCCAGCCTTTCTTGTCCCCACCCCACCTGCCACACCCCAGTGTAAGACATCAGCTTTGCTCCTTCACTAGAAAACATGCTGAAGCAACCTCCCAGGAACAAGCTTCTAGCTGACACTCCTTTACAATACCAGAAAAGAGCAGTCAACTCAGAGGATCTCTGGCCCAAGCCTCACATTCTCCAACCAGAGCTCAGAAAGCACTCCCTGCCACCAGCCTCTGTGGGGCAGGGGTCAAGGACTTGGGGTCTGGTGACAGAAGGAAGGTGGCTTAAATGTCTGCCACGGATGAGTCGCTTAACCTTTCCTTTATTTCACTTGTAAAATAGCGCCTCATAGAAGCTGAGGTGGAAATGCAATCACGCCCATCACATAAGGTCTTAGCACAAAATCTGGTCACTGTGCTCTTTCAGTATTAGCTGCTGCTGGCATCTGAACTCACAAAAGCAGCGTCAACCAGTAGTGTCTCCCATGTTCTCACCAAGGGAATGGAAGGCCTGAGAACACCTGGCTGAAGGATGGCATCTCTCTGCCCTCTATCCAGGGGCGGGCTGCCCTCACCCATGACCTCTGCTCCCTCCTCAAGTCTCTCAACGTGTTCGGAAGACACACTGTTCGGAAGACACACCCAGGAGGTGATTACCAAACATTTGGAAAGTCAGTAAACACATTAGAATTCTTGGGTGCCGGCGCCCTAGCAGCTCCACTCGGGTTACAAAGGGCAGCTGCTGACCTCCAGCTGTTAAAATCTGGTTAGGACGTGGACTGATAGCAACAAAGAGCCACGTGAGAAAACAGCGAGGGTCGCTTGCCAGGGAGCTGGGTGCCCAAGGAAGGGACTGCACCAAGGGGGGCCTTCAATGGCAGGGTTGAACTTAGAGAGCAGTTTCCAAGTCTTCATTCCGTAAAATGCTAGACTAGTGGTGTTAATAATAGTGTTTTAACAGTATTGCCTTCAAGGTAAGCATGAGATGTTCAAATACTGTCAACAGTGCTGCTTCCCACATAAACACTGCACATCAAGTGTCAGAGCACTGTCATTTTGGCCAAAATTTTTGATCACATGCAAAGAAGCCCCGTGCCACACCAATAAAAGGAATACTGTGGCTCAGTGTTTGAATGTCTACTTATGAACCAGGAGGTCACAGGTTGATTCCTGACCAGAGCACATGCCCGGGTTGTGGGCTTGATCCCCAGTGTGGGGCGTGCAGGAGGCAGCTGATCAATGATTCTCTCTCATCATTGATGTTTCTATCTCTCTCTCCCTCTCCCTTTCTCGCTGACATCAATAAAAATATATTTTAAAACAGAATACTAACTTTAAACTTCAAATGGAAACTTGCCAACAGTCTTGGGATTTCTTTACAAGAATTTGCTTTAAAAAATGGACCTCTGTCTGCACCGCACACTAAGGGACTCTTTCTCTTCATGTTGGGTGAGAAAAGGAGCCGGTGGGTGCAAGGGCTCAGTCTTCCCAGAGGAACAGGGCTCAGAAATACTGCCCTGCTCCCCATCATTGCAACAAAAACACATCGGAACCCAGCGCACTTCAGTTCTCAACCCTGCAGGGCCACTGGGCGGCTGTGCACATTTACCCCACGTCAGAGGCCAGAGGCCGGGCAAACCCGGGATAGCAGGGGACGCCTCCCGGTAACCATAACAAAGATCGCCACTGCAAGCAGTCCAAACCCCAAGGAAGAGCAGCCCCACGCTCACCCCTGTTTTCTTTTAATTAAAAAAATTTAGAGGTCACCCCTCAGCTTTGTTTACAAGTAATGAGTGCAGCAGCCCCCATTTATCACCCTGGAGATTCTTTCACACTTTGATGTGAAAAGAGTCAGGGCCCATTGTGACTTCCACTACTCCAACTGCAGTCCTTTTATTTGCAAACGAAAGCCCAGCCCCCAGTAAGAACCAGCTGTCAGAAAAAATTCATGGCCTTTCCTTCCAGTGATTTATCAGAGGTAGGGAGAGAGCTGGCTGGGCGACCACTTTCTAGCCAGGGTCCCGGCACAACCCTAATGCCCTCCCGACCTTCAAGGGCTCTTTTTTGCCCAAAACGCCCCTTTCCAAAATCCCACAGCCTTCTCACTTAAAGCCATCCATCCGGAAGGTCTCGGGGCCTCGGTCTCTCTCTCTCTCTCTCTCTCTCTCTCTCTCTCTCTCTCTCTCTGTCTCTGTCTCTGTCTCTCTTTCTCGGAAAGCTTAAACGGGAGAGAAAGTACAAGTGGCCAAACATGACTTCTTGTTTAGGTGTCGGTCCCTGAGGGCATCTCTCCAGAGCAAGGACTATGCCAGCACTCTGACTTGATCCTAGCACACACACCATCCCACTAATGAGGTCACAAGACAGCCATATTCTCCCATCTCTCCCAGTGTCTCGCATTAAATTGAACTGAATATTCAGAAAGTTAACAAGGAAAGATGAGTTAAAGATTTCTTAGTGTATCTAAAAATTGAGGTGATAGTCAAAAAGAGCAAGGTATATAGCCGGAGTAGGAAACGTTAGAAATCAGAATATAACAGACTTTAAAAAGAACACAGCTCACACATGCGTTTTCACAAAGGAACATACTCTTGTAACCTATGCCCAGGTCAAAGCACAGAACACCACCAGCACTGCTGGACTATTCAACCATCTTTGGCAAAAAGACTTACCTTGAATCTAACTGAGCTTTAGAGCTAACATCTATTCTCCAGGAAACAGCTGGGAGATTCTCAACCTCAGCGCTACTGACATTTGGAGCCAGAGAATCCTTTGTGGCGGGCCTTCCTGTGTGTTGCAGGATGTTTAGCAGCATCACTGATCCCACGTCCACTGGATTAGGGCAACAAAAAACCTCTCCAGACATTCCCAAAAGCCACCACCCCGCCAACTCTGCAGGATACAATTATTCCTGGTTGAATCCACTGATCAACTACCCCCTATCCTAGCTCCGACCAATCAGTAGAGACTGGGACCCAGATTACAACCCTAACTCCACGATAATGATTTTTCCCCTGTATAAACCATCTGGGAGCCAGGTTTTTGAGCATTAGCTAACCTGTCCCTGGACATGGAACACTTCCTGAAAATAAACCCTTACTTTCTTTGCTGGGGAAAAAAAAAAAAATCCTGGTTGAGAACCACTGACATATTAGAACAAGTTAAACATATTAAGAGGAAGCAAACAGACAAATCCACAAAGTGATATATACGTTCAAATCGGATTTTTCAACCAGTCAACCCCCCTAAAAAAAACAGGGTGAATGCTCTAGATTAAGACTCAAGAGACAAAACCTAATGGAATGTTTGTACTTTTTTGTTTTGCTTGAACCAGGATTAAACAACTTTAATAGACACTTTAAAACAATCTGAACAATTAGGATATGAGCTAGTTATTAGGTGAATTCAAAATGTTAATTTTATTAGGTCTGATACTGGTGTGCAGTTATGTAGGAAAATATCCACATTTTTTTGGAGATGCACGTAAGTGAAAAATAGATATCTGGGGTTTGCTTTAAACTATTTCAGCAAAGAAAAATGAGAAAAAGAATAGATTTTTTTTTTAAAGCGTGGCAAGATACTGAGAAATGTTAAATCTTGGGAAAGGGTACTTGAAAGTTAATGAAATATTCTTTCTACTTCTACTGAAGTCTGACTATTTCTATGATAAAATAAATTTTCTTTGAAAGTGAAGAAGAAAAAAAAAGTGAGGTAGGCAAGAATTATGATTAAGTCTGTAGCAAATTAGGCTATCATGGCCAATCAGGGCCAATATTAATTAATTCTATATTGTTGCTACAATACACAAGATTTCTCTCTTGTTCTCTCTCTCCCTTTAGACTCACTCTTCTCTGATAGATCCTCCCTTCCCCCAACTGGTGGGCGGAGTATGACATAACCTGCGTCTGGACATCCCCGAGACATTCAACCACCAATCAGCGCATGTCGAGTGCCCTGGGTCCCACCCCTTCCCGTTCCTCCCTGGGCCCCACCCCTTCCTGTCCCTCCCCTCAAAAGGCGTGTTCACCTCTGCACGTGTTGCTGCTCTCCCAGTCTGTGAGACAGCCTGGCGGGTCCTTCTCCTCCTCCTTCTCCTCTAATCCTGGTTTTTCTATCTCGCTCGTTAGTGCGGAATAAACTTTCTCTTTTAACATGCCTTGGTCTCCGACTCCCGTTTCCTGCGCCTCGAACCTTACATTCTCCTTAACAAGTTTTTGGACCACCTCATGCTTTCAATAGCATTAGTAAGACCTATTCACCTCACTATGTCTACTAACATCTTATCTACGTGAACATGTACAATCCAACAGCGACTGCTCTACAATCAATTTAAAGCAACAGAGATGAAGGCAGTCTGCACTGCAGGTTATGAAGAAGGCATCATCCGAGGAAAGCATCAGAACCTGTTGGTCAAAAGCAGAGATGAAACTGCACAATGCCTCACATGTCAGTGTAGCAGTTACATATCTTCCCAGGCAAAGCAAACTCATTGCCCCAGGATTCCCTCCCATCTGCTTGACTCATTCAGCTATGAACTTGGCCAGGCTTTTGCTTCCTCCAGCACAGGGAAACCAAACCGATGACCATCTAATCTGACCCCTTTTCAGGGTTATCATAAGGTACAGAAAATGAAACTCGGATTCTGAAATAATGCCCTCCACGCTTCTGAGGAAAAAAAAACACAGAGGAAACGGGAACTGAAATTCTCTCTTTCCCATCCCCGTTCCACAGACTCCAAACAAGGCCGACTGCAACAGCTCAGAAGGAAAAGATTTTCCATGGAAGCCTTCCAGAAAGAAGAAAAATTCTTCCCCAATCATAGTATAAATTTAGTGCTTCTGCAAAGATGGTGTGCTCTTAACAATTCAACTCACTGTGCTTCCAACCCACCACCACGGACCAAAGTGTCACCTAACCTGACAGAATGCCAGCTGCCTGGACTAGTACCCGTTTTATTGAAGGTGCTACATACACATTAATTAATTCTCTTCCAACGCTCAGCATTAGTAGAGAGCTCCGGGCTGGAGGCAAAGAGAAAAGCCATATGCAAATGAATTTGAAACCGACCCATGGGCACACTGACTTGTGAACCTCGAATAATCTAAAGTGGACTCTAAACACAAGTCTACTTTCCAAGAAAACAATTCCACTCCTATCTATCTACTCCAAAGAAATGAAAACATGTGAATGAATGAAAACACATAAACCATAACAGCCAAAAAGTGGACACAATCCAAATGTCCATCAGTTGGTGAATAGTAGACACAACATTGCAATATCTATACAATGGAATATTTGGAAATAAAAAGGGATGAGATGTTGACACATGCTACAACAAAAGACGAATCTTGGAAAATCTTACGCTAAGTGAAAGAAGCCAGTCACAAACAACCATATAGTACATGATTGCATTAACAGGAAATGTTCAAAATAGGCAAAAGTATTATGTAGATTAACGTTGCCTAGAGCTGAAGGTAGGAAATAGGCAGTTGCATCTATTCCGGGTGCAATTCTGAAATTGGATTGCAGAGACCGTTGCACAACTCAGCAAATTTAGTATCATTCAAGTCTACACTTAAAATGGCACATGAGTTATAGCCAATAAAGTTGTTTTAAAAAAAATAGGCTATGCTACTTGTAGAGAAGACAATACTATATAGCAATGTTTTCTTACACTCTGTAACTTAAGATAACCCCATAGCCCATAATAAACATAAGCAGAGCACAGTAAAACTTGTGTCTCTGTATGCCCTGCAAATGAACATACTCTGCGTTTTGTTCTTAAGGGTCTGCTGCCTCTAACGTTCTGCCTCCTACGAATGCTACCCCTGGAGCAGCCTCACTAAGGACTCCCATCCAGAACTGCCTCCAAACAAAGCCTTTCTCCTCGCAGCAGAATTCAGGAAGCTACTTAACTCCCCTGACACCGCCACTCTGCCACCATCACCAGAGTGGAGCACTTCAATAATTTACTGAGGACCAGGTATGGTGATAAGCACTTTACATGCATTATTCTCTTCATTCCCATGTTAATGAGGCTTTCAGAGCTGAGCGATTTGCCCAAGTAACCAAAGTGTCAGAGATCTAAACACATGCTGTCCAACTTCGGTCCCACACTCCAGGTCACACACATAGTAACAGATCACACGTGTAATAATACATCGAGTGGATTTCACTGGTGAAAATTACTCAACATTTCTTTTTTTAAAATATATATTTTTTTATTGATTTCAGAGAGGAAGGGAGAGAGAAAGAGAGGTAAAAACATCAATGATGAGAGAATTGCTGATTGGCTGTCTCCTGCAGGCCCCCTACTGGGGATTGGCCTGCAACCCAGGCATGTGCCCTCACCGGAAATCAAACCGTGACCTCCTGGTTCATAGGCTGACGTTCAACCACTGAGCCATGCTTGCCAGTCAACATTTTTATAGTGTAGTGACTAAACTTTAGTCTAAACTTCCCAAAAGATAACTGTTTCCTTGGGAAGTAACTGATTCTGAAAAAAATTTCCTCAGGCCTGGGATAAGAAGTCTAAAATGAAACTGTTTTAAACCCAGCAAACTGAGTGACTCAAACTACGTAACACCAAGGGAAACAATGAGTTCTGTCTACAAAACATCACTGCACTTGTAAACCAGGCCTACAACAACTTTCTTGGGAAATACAGGAAACCCCTCTATTTCCCCTTCACAATTTCAGGTGTGGATTAGTATTTACAAGGCCCAGGCCAATCACGGCTTCAGGAAAACGTGGCCTCCAGCCATCAATCTCTCTAGCAAGCATCTGGAGTGAGGCCCCTGATTTACTCTCACACAGGAAAATCTGTCCATATAATAGGTGTTAATCAGATTAACACCTTGTAGCTTCCTTACTAATTGAGGCCTCTCCTCAATTAGTTCCAGTTAAACATTATTTCAGACTCTCCTAGGAAGGTGCTAGCAGGACTACCTATAATTATATGATTTGGAGCTCACAACATTCAGTCGCTCAAGTCTCCCCAAATACTGAGAAAGCATTATCAGCAGTGGTCAGCAAACTCATTAGTCAACAGAGCCAAATATCAACAGTACAACGATTGAAATTTCTTTTGAGAGCCAAATTTTTTAAACTTAAACTTCTTCTAATGCCACTTCTTCAAAATAGGCTCGCCCAGGCCGTGGTATTTTGTGGAAGAGCCACACTCAAGGGGCCAAAGAGCCGCATGTGGCTCGCAAGCTGCAGTTTGCCGACCACGGTCCTAGGACATTTATAAGAAGTACCCACCCTTAATGGCAGAAAACAATAAAATTATGTCCCCAAAATCTGGTGACATGACCTGAAATAAAATTTATTTCATTCTTGTTTTATCATAATGTTTCCCCTTATCATCAAGTAAAATTTCTCAGAAAGTGCCCCAGCTTTATTCTCTGGCTTCACTTACCTGGCCCCAACAACTTCAGAAGAATATAATATAGCACACACTTTATAAAAGTTAATTTTTGAAAAATAAATATAAACGAATTGAAAAAAAAAAATACTTTTTATAATGTAATTTTAGTTTCAGGATTCCAGGAATAAAGTGAGAGATTTCAAGAAATAGGTACTGAAGGGTCAGAAGGAGAATGAGTTAGTGGAAAGAAGGCAGGTTTTCTCTTTCAACAAAGAAAAAGAAAGTAATTAAAAACTCCAGGAAATCTTTTGGCATTTGGATCGAAGAAGGCCTAGGTGCAGCTTTCTTCAGTTGACACCAGCCACCTCCACCGTGCCACCGAAGTTTGACACCAACTTGTATGTATACAGGAGGCGCACCAGTGGTAAGTCAGTGCCACAGCTGCCCTCACCCCTAAGCCTGGTCTCCTGGGTCTGTCTCCAAAGAAGGTTGATGATGACATTGCCCAAGCAACAGGAGATTGAGAGGGTCTGAGGATTACAGTGACACTGACCATTCAGAACAGACAGGGGACTGCCCAGTCTGTGAGCTGCAATGCTGATGGCCACCACCCTCATGGCATCATAGATGGCATCAGCAGTGGTGCAGTGGAATGCCCGCCTAGTTAAGAACTACAAAGGAAAATACTGAAAGATCATTTGACAACAACAACAACAACAAAAACTCCAGGAAAAAGATGAAGCAATTTAAAATGAATTTGAACAATTTACTCAGGAAAAGATAAGAGTTCATTTGTCCTGATCAATATGAATCTTCTTTTTCAAGTGGTACTTGGGTTGACTTTGAACTCACAGCGGAGAAATGAAGCTCTAAAGATTATATTGCTTCCTGTTCTAAACAATGTAAATAATGCTGGTTGGTTTTTAAACTTTTATTGACAATTTCAAGACAAAGCTTGCAAGGGCACAGGTAACTGTAAAATAAAATGTGCTCTCAACCTGGACAGTTTTAAACTAAAAGCAGAGCCAATAGTTGAAGGGCAGAAGAGAGAGAAGTGGAAGAAAGAGTAAGAATAATTACATTATCATGTTATACTATGGAAAAATAAAATAAAAAATATTTAATAGTGATTATATAACATATAACTAATACAGTTTGTTAATGTAGAGTACATTATTATTATAAAGATTTTTAAATGTTAAAAATATTTAAATTTATGAAATAGGGAAAAAAAAACATCAAAACTAAATAGAAAACCTAAAGGAGTATATACTATATGAGTATCTATAATAATAAAAGTGTAATATGCTAATTAGACCAGACGACCTTCTGGACAAAGCCGTGGTGGTGGGGGGGTTGGGGGGGCGGAAGAGGAAGCAGAGGCGGCAGAGGCAGCCGCGAGCCCCTTGCATGAATTTCGTGCATCAGGCCTCTAGTATTTAAATAAGATTCTAAAACAAGCAAAACAAATCCCTGGTATTACAAGTCAGAACAATATAATGAGGGAGGTAACAGCTGAGAGGGGACAGGCCGGGCTTCTGGAGTGTCCCTTAACCGGTTGGTTACACAAGCGTGTTCACTTTGTGCAAATGCATTAACTGTATAGTAATGTCTGTCCTTTTCAGTTTGTCATACTCCCAAAAACAATTTTTAGAAAGAACAAAAAGAAAGGGGAAGGGAAAGAAGGTGGGGGGAAATATAAGTGACTCAGGTTCGATGGTGTCTAATGCTGATAAATCACAGCAGAAGCCTTAATTATTTTTAAGAACCAAAACAAATATTGTCATTACACATTACATTCATGATCTGTCCACACTTATGACTTCAGATAGCCCTGAGCATAGCAAGGGTTTGCACTCCAACTCCTATGTAGTTTGAGTGATCAGAGCTGCACACTCAATACACATCTGTTTCCTTTAAAATATGTGCTAGTCCTGGACCAGTGCCACATAAATCTGATGTTTTCTTCTGGGCTACTAAAAGATTAAAGCCTGCCATGACGCAGCATTCAAACAAGTGAGATGTTTGTATATATTAAAAACAGAGCTCCGTTTAGGATTCCCCTCACTTATCACATGTACTGGGTATTAAAATTAAAAGCAGCACTTCAAGGAGAGGAGGAACTAGAAAGATAAATGTAACAAATAATAATAATAAACAATTCTGTAACTGCTAGAATATTACTACAAAGGGCAGTCACCCATCCTACTTTAATTAGCAACAATAGGAAGCAAAATATCTTTTTAATCTTGCCACTGACACCAGAAATTATACTGGATGCAATGTCAACTACTAGAAATTTCTGTAAAAATCAGATCTCCACAAAAATCTTAACAGTTGAAATTTAAAATGTCTTCATCCCCTTTAATTTTCAACTAATCTGATATATAGGTTCTTTTGTAGGAAGGCCCAGTTTTAATAGTCTATAGAATTCAACACTCCCTAATTGATGAATTCAAAGGGACCCTAATCAAAATGCCAACAATAATTTTTCTCGAAAATAACAAAGGACTTCAGAGCACATGTAAAAATGTAATCAGTTGTGAATAGAATAGCTATGAAAAATCCTAAAAATGAAAAGTGATGACAAAGAAACTGCCTGAATATTAGGATCTATAAAAATACAACAAAATAGGATGGCACTGGTGCCAGAAGAAACAATCAATGGGAACAACCGTATAACAGACTCCAGAATGTGATGGGATTTAGACATAGCACTTAAATCAGTGGACAAAAGATAGATGATTTAATAAATTATGTTAAAACAACAGGCTAGACTTTTGCTTTTACAAAAAAAAAAAAAAAAAAAAAAGCCTCCTTAACATCCCCTGGACTTTTTCATTTTCTTATTAATATGGAAATTGACAACACGTACTTTACACTAAAATTTATTACAAATGGATCAAAATACTATAAAGTCAAAGGCAATTTAGGAGGGCTAAGCAGCTGACTAAATGTGCGAAACCAACTGTGTGGGAATTGTAGGAAACTAGAAAACATCTGTGCTTTCCCAACCTTTTTTTTTTTTTTTTAAATTGATACCAAATCTCGCTGGGGCAAGCCAACACAGCAGATGTCTGCAGGAGGAAATCAGGTGGGAGTTCTGGTTGACCTGCAGGCTGAGAGGAGGCACATCTTAGCACACCTGGGAAGTACTGATGACATACCACTTGGGAAGTTCTGAATTAGCACGCTCAGGCCCTGTTTACAAGAGCAGTGGCTCTTCAAGTCTGTTTCTTTATGGCAATGCATGACAATGTTGTTAAACCTGATGTATTTTAAGAGAAGGTAAAAGTCTAGATTGTTATGTAAAAAACATGGGCAGCTTCACCTTTTTAGAAAACTGTGAGGGGCTGAACAAAGCCCATCTGTTGGCCAGATCTAGCCCATAGGCCACCAGCTTACAAATTCTGATTTAAGTGCAGAAAATGAAACCATTCAAGCTCTGCAGAGAACACATGACATTACTTTCATAGTTCTGGAGTAAGAAAGACCTAAGCACAATCAAAACCAGAACGCATAAAGAACAAGACATTTAACTACATAAAAATGTAAAACTTATGTGGAACCGAACATTATGAACAAGCCTAAAGACAGAGGACAACCGTCTCCCCCCAGGCTCTCGCAGAGTGGAGTGTTGCAGCCTGGTCACATGCCCTCTCTGTGGGGGAGGAGAGTGTGCCCTGCTTAACAACAGTGCCAGAACCACCTGGGATAGTTTTTTAAATGAACAGAAAGGGGGAGGAAGCAGGAAAGGATCCAGGATGGACAGGCACCATCATCTATTACTCAATAAATATGAATTAAGTTTGAGTTTACGTGTCTCATACTTTAATATGTTTTTGAATATCCACTAGAATTTTAAAAAACACACTAATCAATGACATTAAGAATTCTTCCTGCCCTAACTGGTTTGGCTCAGTGGATAGAGCGTCGGCCTGCAGACTCAAGGGTCCCAGGTTCAATTCTGGTCAAGGGCATGTACCTTGGTTTCGGGCACATACCCAGTAGGGAGTGTGCAGGAGGCAGCTGATTGATGCCTCTCTCTCACCAATGTTTCTGGTTCTCTATCCCTTTCCCTTCCTCTCTGTAAAAAATCAATAAAATATATTTTTTTAAAAAAAGAATTCTTCCTGGCTATCAAATGAGTTATTCTTTTTTAAAAATATATTTTTATTGATTTCAGAGAGGAAGGGAGAGGGAGAGGGAGAGGGAGAGAGGGGGAGAGTGGGGGGAGAGGGAGAGAGGGGGAGAGAGGGGGAGAAACGGGGAGAGAGGGGGAGAGAGGGAGAGAGAGAAACATCAATGATGAGAGAATCATTGATCGGCTGCCTCCTGCATGCCCCCTACTGGGGATGGAGCCCACAACCCAAGCATGGGAATTGAACCGTGACCTTCTGGTTCATAGGTTGACACTCAACCAACTGGCAGGGCAGAGTTATTCTTTTTTTTTGTTAATACTTACCTGAGGATATCCAGTTGATTTCGGAGAGAGAGAAAAGGAATGGGGAAGAGAGGGAGGGGAAAAGAGGGAGAGAGGGAGGGGAGGAGGAAGAGAGACAGAGGGAGAAAGTGAGAGACACTGATGTGAGGAGATAGATGGATTGGTTGACCAAGCTGGGATCATTCCTGAAACCCAGGTACATGCCCTTGACGGGGAATTGAACCCGAGATCCTTCCTTACACTGACCTATGCTCTAACCATTCAACATGGGCCAGGGTTCAAATGAGTTATTCTTAATAACTGCTTCAGAAAGTGAACATGCAACCCTCAACCGACACTGGCCATGTAGTATATGCAAGATGACAGTTAACTGTATGTGCAGAGTTGGAGGAACAAATGTAAAAGTCAGAAAATGTAACAATGATAGAATTTCCTCCTTCAAGGCTCTCATGATAAGGTGAATCTCATCATGATGTTTGTTCCAGCACATGCTGAATACTAGTATGTGCACATTTTACCAAATCAGTGCAATATGGACCAGTGTCTTGAACAATGAATTAGGATGCTGATCTAATGTGACATCCACATGTTAAAGAGATGAGCCGAGACTCAGAAAGTACTAGATTTAAAGAAAGTATAACAGGTTTGACTTTGTGTAGAGAAAACTGAATTTTCCACACATTTTCATGCACCAGAGAGTTCACAAATTGCAAAAAAATGAAAAAGAGCCAATTTATTCTTTCAAAAATAGATTATAAAATTAATTATCATCTTATCTTTGAATCATAGATTTCACGGTTACCTGTTGCTGCTGCTGCTGACTCTTTCAGTGAATGCCATTGCTGCCCGTCAGTGGAAAATGACAAGTGTATTCATCTGAAAGAGAAAGAGCTTATGAATATCAGTCCGTAAGTAAACTCATAGGCACATCTGACCTGTATGAAATCTTACTGGAGACAGAATTCAAAGTTCTCATTGGGATTAGAGAATGGTTCTTTACCAATTCCCAAGTTGCATGAATAAATCGGCTAGCACAGTGGTCAGCAAACTCATTAGTCAACAGAGCCAAATATCAACAGTACAACGATTGAAATTTCTTTTGAGAGCCAAATTTTTTAAACTTAAACTTCTTCTATCGCCACTTCTTCAAAATAGACTAGCCCAGGCCGTGGTATTTTGTGGAAGAGCCACACTCAAGGGGCCAAAGAGCCGCATGTGGCTCGCGAGCCGCGGTTTGCCGACCACTGGGCTAGCATAAAGCAAAGGAAAAATGCACTTTTAATTTTGAGGCTGCTACTCAAAGCCATTTCAACAAGAAAAAAAACATGCACAAGTTTATCATGAGAAGAAAGGAAATAACATTTCCCCAGTGTCTACTATGTGCTAAGCATCGTGTTAAATGCTTTTTAAAATGACATTTCATGTAAACATTGCAATAAACTTGCAAGGTAGATACTGATGCCCCATTCTACAGATAAGAAAACTATAACTTAGTTTTAAGTAATTTTCCTGAGATAACAGGTTGTGTCATCATCTTCACTGGAATCAGGAGAAGGAAGGGCAAGAGAAAGGCAATCAACACTGATCTTTATGTAAGAATTCAACACTTAATAAAATAAAAAAGTGGGCCCCCAGTAAAACCCAATCTTAAGATTTTACTTCCACTCATAAAAGGTACTTAATTAATCCCCAAGGCAATTCTTGAGCAATCTCTCATAACAGTAATGGATATTGTGTGTGGGTGGGGAGGTGGGAGGGGTATGAAAGAGAGAGAGAAAGAAAGAGAGAGAGAAAATGTGTGTGTGTGATCCAACCTGGGCAGATGGCCTTCCTACTACCTTGTGGATCTCTTGAAACAACCTCTCTATGGTTAACACTATCACCAGCTGTTTCCTTTTCCCTTTCTTGTGTTTGTAATTTTATTGCACTTCTCCTAACTCGCTTTAAATAGTTTTTATTTTTTCAAACATCCTTAAGGCAAAGGGTATGTTACTAAATTATTGTCGTACAGATTTAACACACTATTTGATACGAATGGAAACTCTGCATGCAACTTGTAACCATTTTAGCTGCCTGCTTGTTGGACAGGCTAACTGCTACACTTCGGGCTGAAGTTCAAACACTGACCATAGCACTTCAGCTCCACTCTGACTCCCGATAAGGCCTTTCATCTTTCATCTCGCTCTCCATGAAATGAAATTGCTGACTTGGAGACCACAATGTTTCCAGATGAGCAGATATCACGTGTCATTCCTCTCTCCTCCCACAAAAGAATGAAACAGATGCTGCAAATATTCTAATTAAACACATTCTGGTATCGATCACGTTTTTCAGGGTCAAACATGTTTTGGAGTTGGTCTCTCCTTCAACCAGCTAGAGTGGCCCGAGGCAAGTTTCCCAAATTCTCACCACCACCCATCTCACCTTATTCTCTCTCACGTTCCCTCTCTCAAACACACTTTAATTTCTCTTTCTCCCCCTCTCTCTATTTCTATCCTGCCTTTCCTCCTCCCTCCCCTTGCCCCCATAATTTTCTCTCTTTCCCGTCTACCCTTTCTCCCCTTCCCTCCCCTCCCCTTGCTGCTCTCTCACTTTCTCTTGGCATGCAGGGCTGGCAAACAGTAAGTGATCAATAAAACAGGCATTCATTTTGGCATTAACCTTGCTAACAATGTGAATACTTTGGAAGAGTCTGTGATGGTAGTCCCCCACATGACCCTCCCCTTGAAGATGCCCCACCTGCTTGCAGCCCAACAGCAGCAGAGACTGAAAGGGCAGTTTGGGATGTTGAGGGTTGCCAACCTGAAGGAGTGGCCCTGGGTCCCCCGTCTGACCATTTACTCACTGAGCCAACAAGCATTCCTGCGCATCTACTCAAAGCCAGGAACTGAGAATGAGAGGGAAGGGAACTCTTGCCATCGTCTGAGTTTAAAAGCTATAGGAGGTTAAAAACAAAACAACAACAAAAAACATAGCCTACAGATGTTAAATATTAAAAGATGCTATAGAGAGGGAAATGAAGAGAAAGCACAGAGTGCCAGAGAGGAAATGAAGTAAGGTACTGCAATTTTATATGGCGTGGTCAGAGAATGTAACATTTGAGCAAAGTGAAGAGCACACTGTGATCTATAGTGAAATATGGTCCTAGAACTGGTGATGATGATGTGTCCATGCAGGCTCACCAGTTGTAGCAAATACAACACTCCAGTGGAAGATGCTGATTATTGGGGAAGCTGTGCATGTGTGGAGCAGGAAGATCTACGGGAAATCTCTGCACCTTTGGCTCAAATGTGCTGTGAACCTGCAAGTTCTTCAAAACAGTGTATTTTTTTAAAAAATGGTTCTAGAGCAGGGGTGGGCAAACTTTTTGACTCGAGGGCCACAATGCGTTCTTAAACTGGACCGGAGGGCCGGAACTAAAGCATGGATGGAGTGTTTGTGTGAACTAATATAAATTCAAAGTAAACATCATTACATAAAAGGGTACGGTCTTTTTTTTTATTTCAATAGTTTTATTCATTTCAAACATTTTAACAAGAAGAATGTAAACACTAATTATTATAATTTGAAACTTCAAAAAATGGAGGAATCATAGCACTATAACATACCTTATATTGAAGATGGCAAAGGCAAAATAAAATTGCCTAACAAAGGAAAGGTACAAAAGCCTTTCAAATTAAACTTAAATATAATAAAATAATTTAAAACTAAAACAAATAGAAAAGAACAAAATGTGTAAACAGTAAATTAAACATTTTCTTTAGTGCAACTTCCAAATTATGCCCGGGACGTAGATGTAGATGGCAGTGTAGACTGGGTTGAAAGGTTTTTGGTCTTTAAAACATCACCTTCAGTGGGAACAGTGTTGTTGGTCTCCTTTTTTAGCTAATGCATCAAAGTCTGCAGTTAGTTTTGTTGTGGCTATTCTCAGGATAGATCTGAGGTGTTCGTCAGTTAAGCTGGATCTGTGAGGGGCTTTGTTGATGTTCATGACGCTAAATGTCTGCTCACAAACATAGGTTGACCCAAACAGCACCAGTATCTTCTGTGCCATCCTCCGGATGTTTGGAAAAGTGGCTTCATTAAGTGAAGCATAAAAGTCTCTTAGTTCAAGAGAGCTGAATTTCTCCTTTAGGACAAAGTCAGACTGAAGATCGATGAGTTCCAGTTGTACCTCTTCTGGTGCTGTTTCAGGGTTTTGTGACAAAGGACAGGCCACCAGTTGAAGTGACTAAAAGCTGAAAGTCTTTGTTGTTTTATTAACAAGTCATTGTGATGTACAGAATGTGGGAACAGGAAAAAATTGTGTTTGAGTAGAGCTCTTAATCTTACCTCAGAAAGGCTCTGATGCTGTGCTCTCCAGGGGCGTGTCTCCCTACATCACCACAATAACGTGTCTACGCATTCCCAGGGTGATGTCGGGGACGCGTCTGCGGGCATTACAAGGAGCCTCTGGAAGATTGAGAGGTTGTTCCTTCTACTGAATGGGCGGATATAAATGCGCCCACTCAGAAGAAGGAGCTGCGGCCGTGTTTCCCGACGTAGCCATGTTAACACTGCTGCTGGTGAAGGAGCGGAGGGAGAGCAAGAGAACCCTCCGCTCTTTCGGCTCCGCGGGGCCGTAGTTTGCCCACGGTGTTCTAGAGACTAACACTAACCTAAGACTGACTGAAGAATTCAGCCCAACCCCTGGGTGCCATTACTGACTTGCTGGGAGGTGGGAGGAGACGTATTTTCTGAGGGATGTGGCCTCTGGGCACAACTAGGGACTAGTCTGAGCAACTCCCATTCACGACTTCACTGGAAGGCACGGTCCTTTCCATAGAGGCAGGGGCGAGGAGGCGGAATCACCAGATTATCGACTCTCTCAGCTATGGCTCACAGTAAGACCCAAGTCAGCTTATGAAAGCCTGTTGGGGTGCTGATGCCTGACCTGCACCGATGCATGGAGTAGCCATGCAAGCCAGCCCTAAGGTCGGGTTAGAACGGAGGCCTGCTGTGGTCAGGAAGGCATTACCCTAAACCACGGCTAAGAAAGGAAATTAGTATGTGCTTCCCTTGACCAATTCTTCAAAAAAACTTTCTTAAAAATACAGTCATGTCCGGCTGGGTGGCTCAGTTAGTTGGAGTGTCACCCCATGCACCAAAAGGCTGTGAGTTCAATTCCCAGTCAGGGCAATACCTAGGTTGCTGGTTCCACTACCGATTGGGGCGCGTGCAGGAGGCAGCCAATCAATGTTTCTTTCTCATTAATGCTTCCCTCTCCCTCTCCCTCTCCCTCTCCCTCCCCCTCTCTCTCTCCTCTGTCTCTCTCTCTCTCGCTCTCTCTCTCTCTCTCTCTCTCTTTCTCCCTTTCCCTTTCTCTCCCTCTCTCTCTCTTATGAACATATCCTTTGGTGAGGATTATATATATATTCAGATATCTACAAGGAGGTATGTGCCAATAAAATATTGTTTAAATAAGAAGAAAACTGGTAACCTAATACATACCAACACAGAAATGGCTAAATCCATTAGGACACAGCACAACATGCAATGTAACATCAAAAGAATAAGTTTATCCAAATAAGATGCTGAACAAAATGCATAATGTGAAAACAGAAACACAATGTGAGCTTAAAAATAAAATGCTTCATATTTACGTTTATGGTAACACACACTCCCACACAAGTGTGCATGTACATATACCAAACTGCTAGTAGCTTTTCTGAAAAAGGGCACTTTCACCTTTCATTCTTATGCAATGAATCATATACTACCTTTGTAACATTTTTTTCTCTAAATATGGGGGTTGGAGGGAAAATGTACTGGTCTATAAATATTGAAATCAAATATTTTTATACTAGAGGCCCGGTGCACAAAATTCATGCAGGGGGTATGTGTCTCTCAGCCCAGCCTGCACCCTCTCCAATCTGAGACCCCTTGAGGGATGTCCGACTGCCTGTTTAGACCTGATCCCAACAGGCAGTCAGACATCCCTCTCACAATCCAGGACTGCTGGCTCCGAACCGCTCACCTGCCTGCCTGCCTGATTGCCCCTAACCACTTCCTCCTGCCACCCTGATCACCCGCTAACTACTCCTCTGCCTGCCTGATCGATGCCTAACTGCTCCCCTGCCAGCCCAATTGCCCCTAACTGCCCTCCCCTGCAGGCCTGGTCACCCCCAACTGCCCTCCCCTGCTGGCCTGGTCACTCCTAACTGCCCTCCCTTGCCAGCCTGGTTGCCCCCAACTTCCCTCCCCTGCAGGCCTGGTCACCCCTAACTGTCCTCCCCTGCAGGCCCGGTTGCCCCCAACTGCCCTCCCTGCAGGCCTGGTCGCCCCAACTGCCCTCCCTGCAGGCCTGGTCACCCCTAACTGCCCTCCCCTGCAGGCATTGTCCCCCCTGACTGCCCTCCCCTGCCCGCCTGATCCCCCCCAACTGCCCTCCTCTGCCAGCTTGATTCCCCCCCCAACTGCCCTCCCCTGCAGGCCTGATTTCCCCCCCAACTGCCCTCCCCTGCAGGCCTGATTCCCCCCCCCCCAAACTGCCCTCCCCTGCAGGCCTGATCCCCCCCCCCCCAACTGCCCTCCCCTGTAGGCCTGGTCCTGTGCAGCAGAAAGAAACTAGGTTCAAGTGAGGCAGGTGATCACTTTGGGCAAACTAAGCCCTATCAGCCTCAGTACTCCCCTCTGTAAAATAGAAAATGGCCTATTTTACAGGTACTGAGAAGAGTGAATTACATAATCTAGCTAAAATGCCTAGCATACCGATACATCATAGATATTCAATACATAGCAGCTCTTGTTATTTAAGTCAGCACTGTCTACATTCAATTTTATGTATGTGACACAGACTATTATGTCTCATTTAGAAATGTACCTTGCCAGGTACATCTAAGTGACCCTTCTATGGTCCTTCCAGTCTCTTGCAAAATAAATTTATTCAGAAATAAAAATGCTATATATCTCAAACTGCTCTTCTCCCCCAAAATGGCAGGTAAAACAGGTCAAGTAAAAAAAAAAATTTAGTGTTATAGACACTCACACCATACACACATATATAAGAAAAAAGGGCTGCCCTAGCTGGTTTGGCTCAGCGGACAGAGCATCAGCCTGCGGACTGAAGAGTCCCAGGTTCAATTCTGGTCAGAGCAGATGCCGGGGTTGCGGGCTCGATCCCCAGTGGGGGTGTGCAGGAGGCAGCCAATCGATGATTCTCTCTCATCATTGATGTTTCTATCGTTCTCTCCCTTTCCCTTCCTCTCTGAAATCAATAAAAATATATTTTTTTAAAAAGCGGGGGGGCCTTGGTCAGTTGGTTGAGCGTCGTCCTTTGGTTGCTGGTTTGATTCCGGGTCAGAGAACATACCCGGGTTGAGGGTTTGATTCCTGGTTGGGTGGGTGCGGAATCAATGTTTCTCTCTTACATCGATATCTCTCACTCTTTTTCCCTCTCCCTTTTTCTCTCTCTCTAAAATCAGCATAATCATATGTTTAAAAAAGGAAAGTAAAAAGGGAAGGAATACAAACTATGACTCAGGATATTTTAAATATTCTGTTCTAGGTCATTAAGTGCTTCTAAAACTTAGCACATTCCAGGGAACCTCCCCTCAGGAGTCTTTTTTTTTTTTTTTTTTTTTAATGACATGCTAGTTAAAAGGCCTGTTTTGCAACCTGCTAGCTCTATGACCTCAAGAAAATACTGTTCCCTAAGGTCTCAGCTTCCTCATCAGTAACACGGGGATTCATGGGGTTGCTGCAGGGTTCAATGTTGGCAGTACTTTTAGCATGATGCTCAGCTCATGGTAAGCACTCAGTAAATGGTAGCAGTTGCTCTGGTTATTTTTCTGCCAACCAAAGCACATGCTATGTAGAATTCATGCATTAGAGCAGCTCTTCAACTGGACAAACAGCTCTTCAGGTCTCAAAGCCCCATGACTCTGACCCAGTTTCCATAGGAGACTCTGAGGGAAGGAACTCAGTCTGGAGACCGCACACATACTCTCCAGGAATAACCGTCTCTTCCTAATGGACAATGTGTCAGTGGTGAGTCATGGGTCACACACTGTTTTCATGTGAATTCTCCAGAATTCTACCCCAAGTAGATCATAATCTCCCAGGGGCTCAAACTGACAGAGCACCTCCAGGTCCTTTAGCTCCAATGCCATATGGAGCCCACAAGCTTAGAAATCCATCATGGAACACAATTTCCCCAACTACCTCTTCTCCACTTCAAATATTTGTTCAAGGGGGCTCTGGCACTATCCCAAACCCAAACCCAAGTACACACCCCACATCCTGTTGACTCCCTCTCATCATTCGGGTCTCAGTGCAATGATACGTTCTCAAAGAGGCCTTACCTGATTATAACAGCTAACATTGCACAGTTGTGCCCTCAACTACACCCTCCAACCAACTCCCCCCTATTCCATTAGACTATGCAGGTTAGGAATGGATCTCACAGCAAGTAACAGTGGCTTAATTAACAGACGTTTACATTTCTCCTATAGCGAGTCTCTAAGATGGCAGCTACTGGTATAGGTGTAGCTGTTCAGTGAGGCCCTCTGCAGCTCTGTCTCCGGCTCTGCCATTTTCAGCATGCTGTCTTTATGCCTGTCACCTCCTGGCACAAAAAGGTTGCTGCCCTAACCCAACATCTCATCTACATTCCAGGCAAGAAGAAAATGAGAGGATGTGGTCCCTATGCCTCCTTTTGTCCAAAAAAAAAAGGGAACATCTTTCTCCAAAACTTTGGTTTTCAAAAACATAACTAGGTCACATGGCCTCAAGCTGGCTGCAGGGGAGACAGAGAAATCAGAATACAAGTTGTGTCATCACTGAGAACACACATGAGCTGTCACCTGAGGCTGAGTACAATGTAGTCCCCCACACATGAAAGTCCCCTTAGCAACAACAAATGGGAGTGGGCATTTTCCTAAATATCAGTGTTGACCACACCTCTTTCTACAGTACTTAACTGAATTAATGTACACTTTCTGAATTAATGTACACTGAATAGACAGGTGTTATTTGCTTATATTCCCTCAGCAGAATGCAAACCTCATATCTAGCTTTACATATACTAGTATATACACCCAGAGTCTATATTTTAAAACTAGAGGCCTGGTGCACAAATTCGTGCATGGATGGGATCCCCAGAGGGGTTGGGGTGGAAGGGCCGGGACGCGATCAGCCCTCCAGGCGGGTGGTGGGACGCCCTTGCCAGCCCGGGATCTGGATCCATCCCACTGACATTCATGCTGGTTGCCAGGAGCCACCTGGCAGCTGCTTTTATATTGTTTCGTCCTTGTGCAGCATCTAGGGAGGGGAAGCAGATGCGGTGCCAGAGGCTGACTTTCAGGAGGTCGACAGCGCTGTCAGGATTGTGCCGGCGGCACTGATCCGTCGGTGCCTGGCCCGTTCTCCGGAGATTGGACATGCAGGACTATTGAGACAGTGAGTAGCCACTGGGCTGGTGGGCTCCTGGGACCAATCAGCTGAGTGGTGCTCCTGCTGTGGGAGCGCATTGACCACTAGGGGGCAGCTCCTGCGTTGAGCATCTGTCCCCTGGTGGTCAGTGCACGTCATAATGACCGATCGTTCCGGTCGTTCGGTCATTCAGTTACTTAGGCTTTTATAGCTACACTAATAAAAGTAAGATGCAAATTGACCGTACCTTTATGACACCTACCAGCCAATCAGGAGTGAGTATGCAAATTAACCCAACAAAGATGGCCAGTTAGCCCTAACCGGTTTGGCTCAGTGGATAGAGCATCAGCCTGCGGACTGAAAGGTCCCAGGTTCAATTCCGGTCAAGGCATGTACCTTGGTTGTGGGCACATCCCCAGTAGGAGGTGTGCAGGAGGCAGCTGATTGATGTTTCTCTCTCATCAATGTTTCTAACTCTCTATCCCTCTCTCTTCCTCTCTGTAAAAAATATATATATATATCACAATAAAATATATATATATATACTAGAGGCCCAGTGCATGAAATTCGTGCACGGGGATGTGTGTCCCTCAGCCAAGCCTGCACCCTCTCCAATCTGGGACCCCTCGAGGGATGTCCAACTGCCCGTTTAGGCCCAATCTTACTGGGAGGATCAGGCCTAAAAGGGAAGTCGGACATCCCTCTCACAATCCAGGACTGCTGACTCCCAACTGCTCACCTGCCTGCCTTCCTGATTGCCCCTAACTGCTTCTGCCTGCCAGACTGATCACCCCCTAACCACTCCCCTGCCAGCCTGATTAATGCCTAACTGCTCCCCTGCCAGCTTGATTGCCCCTAACTGCCCTCCCCTACAGGCCTGGTCACCCCTAACTGCCCTCTCCTGCAGGCCTGGTCACCCCCAACTGCCCTCCCCTGCAGGCCTGGTCCCCCACAACTGCTCTCCCCTGCAGGCCTGGGTCCCCCGCAACTGCCCTTCCCTGCAGGCCCGGTCGCCCTCAAGTTCCCTCCTCTGCTGGCCTGGGTCCCCCCTAACTGCCCTTTCCTGCTGGCCTGATCACCCCCAACTGCCCTCCCTTGCAGGCCTGGTCCTTCCCAACTGCCCTCCCCTGCTGGCCTGATCTCCCACAACTGCCCTCCCCTTCCGGCCATCTTGTGGCAGCCATCTTGTGTCCACATGGGGGCAGCCATCCTGTGTGTTGGAGTGATGGTCAATTTGCATATTACTCTTTTATTAGATAGGATATATTAAAAAAAGATGGCGGGCTAATTTGCATACACAGGCGCTGAGTGGCCAGGGGTGGGGTGGGATGCTTGCGTCGTCACCATAGAAACAACGCAGACGTTCCGCACCACCCCAGCCGCTCTGGGCCTCTGGGCAGCGTGGAAAGGCAGAAAGGTGGCCCTGAGCTGGAGCAGAAAGGTGGCTCCAGCCAGAGCGAAGACGGAGCCGGCAGCCAAGGGAAGGAAGGTCCATTCTTGCACGAATCTTCGTGCATCGGGCCTCTGGTATATAGATAATTGGCTGTCAACTTTCTCACAGCAGGCAGGTATTACAGGCACTGAAATATAGTGAGAATATAGTCTAGGTTATGTTTTAGCAGCAAAGTAACCCCAAAATCAGAGTGGCTTGACAAAACAAAGAATTATTTCATGTCGTTCTTTATGTCCATTGCATGTTGCTGTGTTGGAGTAGAGAGAAGGGTAGGGAGCTTTTCTCCACTTGGAGAAACCCAAGCTGTTGGAAGCTCCACTATCTCAAAATGTGGCTTCAGGGTTTACTGTAACAAGACAGTTGGAGGGTCTTGTAAGAGCCACTTAAATGCCTCAGCCCAGAAATACACGTTACTCCCACAGACAGCCTACTGGACAGGATTAGTCACATAATTCTGTGTAACCATAAGGAGGTAGAGAAACATGGGAGAGCACATGGATATTAGTAGTTAAATGTTGCTGTTTCATTCCCTGTGGGCTGGTAAGATATCTTATGATGCATGATCCCCATTTTAGAAGTTAGACCCATTAAAGAAGTTTCTTGGAACAAACTCAAAGTTAGGGATACTCAGTAAATCAAATTATTTCATTTTATAAGGCAATACTTGCCATTTAAAAAACACATTTTTTTGTCCTTCAGGTGTAATAATCCTATGTAATAAAAGGCTAATATGCAAATAGAACAAACAGTGGAACAACTGAACAACAGAACCGGTCTTTATGACGTGCGCTGACCATCACGGGGCACGCAGGAAACATGGCGAGCATCAGCCGCGGCGGGATGGTGGAGCAGGTGAGTAGGGGCACCAGACCAAGGTGGGGTGCTGGTCGCTGTCATTGGGACAAGCCTCTGGTGGTTACTGAAAATTCTTTGCTCCTGCATGCCATGGTCCCACCTGGCGCTCGCACCTGCTTGCACCTGCTGCCAGCACCGGACCCGCTGCTCTCACCCGCTGCCAGCGCCCAGCACCAGCCCCGATCACTCAGCACTGTCAGCAGGTGCGAGTGGCGGCTGCCAGCCCCATCAGTGCATGGGAGTGGCAGTGGCGGGAGCGGGGCTGCCAGCAGACAGAGGACCAGGGGCCATGGTGGGAGGGGCCAGGCGGGGGTGCAGAGGATGGACCGAGACCCGCCCCTATGCCCACCACAGCCTCAAAGCCCAAGTTCCTTTCAAGATGTACGAATTCGTGCACTGCGCCCCTAGTCCTATATAATAAAAGTGTAGTATGCAAATTGCCCCTCGACCGGGAGTTCTTCCAGGAGTTCAACCAGGGGGCGGGCTGGCTGGGGGAAGGGAGGGAGGCCCCGGCCAGCAGCCAGCATCCAGCAGCTGCTAGAGCCTCTAGTAGGAAATATTTATGTAGCACTTAAGCTCTGCTCCAAGTACTTGCCAAATCTTAGTGCCTTTAATCTACCCAACTACCCAATAAGGGAGGTACTACTACATTGTTAACACCATTTTATAATGAGAGCCAATCCTCCTTGAAAGGCCTATGACATTTCTGCACACTGTACAGGAAGAAGCACCAAATGCCATTGTTCCAGACAACCTTTAAGGATGCTTGTATAGAGAACAGCATCGGAAAACAGAGATGGTGTCTCCCTCTAGCAAAGGGTAGCATGTTGACTGTCCAGTATCATCAAGATAATATGTCCCTCTGGAGTAATGGGCATGCATGCTTACTGCCCATTATAAAAGATTAGGATTCCCTAAACTCAGGATTCCTCTCCTGTAATGCAACCCACTGTCTTTGCAGGTGTCACTGGCTCTCTCCACATCTTTCTTTGGGAACTGGGGTTTAGGGAACCAGTGTAAGAAAATGTTGATACTCTGGCTACAGCTATTATTAGTAGCTAGAGGCCCAGTGCATGAAATTCATGCACGGGTAGGGTCCCTAGTGGCTGCTGACTGCTGGCTGGGGCCTCCCTTCCCCAAGTGCTGGCTGCCACCTGGGCCTCCCTTCATTCCACGCCACCACTGGTGGTCAGCCCACATCATAGTGAGTGATTGAACTTTTGAGGAGAGACTCTTTGCATATTAGGCTTTTATATCTATACTAGAGGCCCGGTGCACAAAATTCATGCACGGGGTGTGTGTCCCTCAGCCCAGTCTGCACCCTCTCCAATCTGGGACCCCTCGAGGGATGTCTGACTGCCCGTTTAGGCCCGATCCTACCGGGACTCACAATCCAGGACTGCTGGCTCCCAACTGCTCGCCTGCCTGCCTTCCTGATTGCCCCTAACCGCTTCTGCCTGCCAGCCTGGTCACCCCCTAACCACTCCCCTGCCAGCCTGATTGATGCCTAACTGCTCCCCTGCAGGCCTGGTCACCCCTAACTGCCCTCACCTGTGGGCTTGGTCACCCCTAACTGCCCTCCCCTGCAGGCCTGGTCCCCCTGAACTGCTCTCCCCTGCAGGTCTGGGTCCCCTGCAACTGCCCTTCCCTGCTGGCCCAGTTGTCCCCAACTTCTCTCCTCTGCCAGCCCGGTCACCCCTAAATGCCCTCCCCTGCAGGCTTGATTGCCCCCAACTACCTTCCCTTGCAGGCCTGGTCCCTCCCAACTGCCCTCCCCTGCTGGTCTGATCACCCACAACTGCCCTCCCTTGCAGGCCTGGTCCCTCACAATTGCCCTCCCCTGCTGGCCATCTTGTGGTGGCCATCTTGTGTCCACATGGGGGCAGGATCTTTGACCACATAGGGGCAGCCATCTTGTGTGTTGGAGTGATGGTCAATTTGCATATTACTATTTTATTAGATAGTATATATATAAAAGCCTAAGCGACAGTCGCAACTGAATGGACGACCGAACAGGCTGCATGGGGTGACCAGGCCGGCAGGGGGGTTAGTGAGGGCCGACCAAACGACTGAGCAGCAGGCTGCGTGGGGCTACCAGGCCGGCAGGGGGTTAGTGAGGGCCGACCAAACGACTGAGCAGCGGGCTGCGTGGGGCAACCAGGCCGGCAGAGGGGGCAGTTGGGGGTGACCAGGCCGGCGGGGGGGGGGGGGGGGGGGGGGAGGGAAGCAGTGAGGGGTGACCAGGCCAGCGGGGGAGGCAGTTAGGGGTGACCAGGCCAGCAGGGGGGGCAGTTAGGGGTGATCAGGCAGGCAGGGAGATGAGCAGTTAGGAGCCAGTGGTCCCGTATTGTGAGAGGGATGTCTGACTGCCGGTTTAGGCCCAATTGGCAGTCAGACATCCCCAGGGGTCCCTGATTGGAGAGGGTGCAGGCTGGGCTGAGGGGAGTCTATGAGACTGTGGCAGGTTTGTTAGCTTGAAAATAGGGTAAAGTTTCAGAGCCTTCACAGTTAACAAGAAGTTAAGTAATTTTCCTAAGGTCTAACAGCTAGTGGGTGTCCTATCCAAGATTCTAGCTCAATCTGTCAGGCTCAGAAAGCATACTTTTAAATTCTCTGCTATACTTCAGTAGTCCTCAAAGTGTAGTTCCAGACCTGGCAGCATCAACATCACCTGAGAACATGTTACAAATGCAAATTCCTGGGCATTACCGCAGACTACTGAATCAGAAACTTGGGGGAGAGGAGCAGGACATCTGTGTTTTAACAAGCCTTCCAGGAGATTCTGATGCTTACATTCTCTATATGTTCACTGAATCTACAAGGCTGAAGGAAATGGTATGGGTCTATCCTGGACTGCGAACTGACTTTTTATAACTTGAATAACAAATTTCAAGCACAGTTCATAAGCCCTTGCATTTCATTTTAAGGAAGGTAAAGATTTTCATCTGGTGCAAATAAACACCACATGTCTGTTTAATAGGTCTGCATAATATTTTCCTTTGGAGTCACAAACATATGTCCAGAATGCTAAATGAAAATACCTCCTTTTTCATTCCCATAATGATCAGAAAGAATTACTTAGCCAAGGAGAAACAGTATTTATATTTTATTTAGAGTCAAGCTGTAATTCCTGAAAAACAGGAAACCGCATATCAACACAGCCAGCACAGTGTACCACCGCAGAAAGGGCACCAGGCTTTGAGTCATAGTCAAGTCACTTCTTCAACTCAATTTCCTGATTTTCAAATGGAAAATGAACTCCAACTTCAGAGTCACAATTAGACTTAAGTGATACGTCCTGTGAGCGCTGGTAAACAGCTTTTGTGCTACATGAGCACACACTCCACCTGCTTGAAGTACTGTCTGGCACATAGAAGATGCTCAGTACTTATGAGGTATCAGGAATAACTATGGGGTATTATACTAATGATATAACTGATTGCTCTGGACTCCACTTTTCACAATAATCTCGGTCTTTTAGTAGGAAAAAGTCGCTCTAACAAGAAATCCTTAGTCATGTTTAAAATGGGCCAGATAAATTAAGAAAATCAGCTGATGTCCTTCCCCTGGAGAACATGAGTGAAGGAGTTCTGTCCTAAGGATAAGACAGCAACTGCAATTAGCAACCCTGATGGCCTTGGGGCCTCATGGCTTCAAGTCTGTAACAAACTGTCCTGCACATATACTAGTAAATGGTCAGAAATAAAGGATGTGTACCTACAAAGAATAACATAGTGCACATTTATTTCTGCCCTGTGGTAGAATTTTAGTAATTTAGCAAATATTAAATAAGCTACAACTGTATATAATAGAGAGAAAGAATGCTAAAACACACACACACACACACACACACACAAACAACACTGCCAATTATATCATTTGGGAATAGAAACCATTGTTGAATTTATAATTTAATGAGGGAAATAAATTTATTTTACAATTATTTACAAAGCTTTGTATATTTCTGGTAAATGGAGTTCCTTAATTTGTACCGTCTCCAACATACTTTCTCAATCTCCTGAAAAATTAGCTAACGGTCTAGTCTTGAAATAGTAGGGGAACTTTGGGCTTTTAACTTTAACAGACATATCTAAGATAAGATAGCAAATAGATTCAAGTTGAAGGCCAGTTTTCAGTGTAGGGCTTTAACAGTCAGATGAATAGCCCTGTTATAGTGCCATACCTTACGGGACATCTGCAAGTATATTGTTCCCTGTGTATGATCAAAAATATTTATATGTAAATTAGCTTTACCTTTTAAAAAGTGAAGCATAAATCCATCTCAAGATTTGGAACAGTCAACTAACTTCAGAAAGGACTATGCAAAATTTTTTATGAAAGAGCAACAAATTACAGAGTTGAGGATGAAACTTCTTTCACTTTGTAAAACATACTACAAAGAAGTTTTTACCCATCTTTCCAACTCCCAAGGCAATATACATTGCTTTGTAGAGTTCAATAAAAAAAAGTAACGTTTAGTTCAACCAGCTCATTACAAAATTCAGTTAAGCCAGATAGGAAACTGGAGAAGCAGCCAGTTTGATGTAGTCAATCTACTTACTACTGTGACCCCAGTGAAACAGTGACTTCTGGTGGCAAACAAAAACAAAAACATATTCTGCAGCTGGCAGGAGAAAGCAATGTTTAAAATCTGCTGGGCTTGGCGGTGGCCGGTCTGGCTCAGTGGATAGAGCATCGGCCTGAGACTAAAGGGTCCCAGGTTCCATCCCGGTCAAGGCCATGTACCTTTGGTTGCAGATGCATCCCCAGTGGGGGGTGTGCAGGAGGCAGCTGATGGATGTTTCTAACTGTCTATCCCTCTCCCTACATCTCTGTAAAAGATCAATAAAATATATTTTAAAAATAATAATAATAAAATAAAATCTGCTGGGCTTTACTCTTGCCATAAATTATCTGTCTCTGGATGGTTTTTGAATTCTAAGTTAAACACATTATGATTCTTTGAAATTGTATTTGTACAAATTTGAAGAGTTAAGGAAAGACAAATGCCAAGGACGCTACAGAAATTCAATTGCTACAGTAAGTGAATAAGACATATTAACTCTGATACATAACAGTTCACTTTCTTCCGGCAAGTGGGAAGCAAAAGAGTTCACAGTAATATACCTGAAAGTCTCACATCCCCTGCCTCATCAAGCCTTAAAGTCATATTTAGAAAAGAAAAGATAGGTGGGAGTGTGGGAGTCCCCAATATCTTTTGTCAAAGCCTTGTATTCCACTCTTCAACACCTTTCTGCCTTAAAGTGACTGAATCTGACCCAAATCCTTTCCTTCACTCCCTCTCTCCTAAATTAGTTGAATTAAAGTAGTTTCAAGTACTAATTATCTATTTTCTTGCTTTCTCTCCTAGTCTCCCTTCATTTTCTTTGGTCATTTATCCCTCACTTCTCTCTCCATTCCTTTTCCACATATTTATCTTCAAATACAATACTCTCCGACTCTGGCAAGAGACACCTTTAAATTAAAGCAGGCAAACCATCCAGAATTTTCAACTCTCCTGTGAATTTATTTCCAGAATATCCACTCAAGGAATCCTTTCCACTGCCGACGAAAGGCAAGCTAAGGAAATGCATTAGACAGAGGAAGTAAACACTGAAACAGGGCCATGCCTGAGTAGTCTCTTAGCAGAACTAGTTAGACTCTCGGGTCCAAAGGTCTTTTTCTTTTTCGTGTTTCCTATCCCCACTCTGAGTCTGACACCACGGGGGTCTGGGAGAGAAACCCACCGCCGCCTGCCTTCTACCAGCTCTGCAGGACCTTGCTCTGAAAGAACCTGGCACAAGCAAAATGCCCGTACCTCTCCGGCATCTCCCTGGCCGGACGTTTCTAAGCCTCAATTACTGAGTCCCTCTCCCTTTGCAGCTGTCCCAGGGAACACAGACTAGGTCTTCGCCTTAATTTACGGTTTCGCTTAGAAGGTTGAAAATCCGTCTGGTTCCTGGATGGTGTATCATATCCTCCGCCTCCCACCTCCAACGGGTGCCAACAAGGTTAAAATCACCCACATCCCACCCTCAAAACGCAAAAACATTGGGTCCGCAAGGCCCTCCCTACCGTCCCCTCCCCCCAGCCCAGGACACACCTCCACCTCAAAGCCCAGGATCTTCCAGGGACAATTTGCATAACAATGTGGGGTGTGGAAACTCCTAGAAGACCAAGACCCTCAAACGCCTCTCGCTGCTTCTTTAACTGACATTACCAGAAGGGAAAGTACGATTCAGACCACCCTCCACTTCCTCTCCCTTTTAATGCGCCCACCCTAGCGCTCCCAAAGTCGCAAGGCGACAGTCACAGCGGATCACGCGCAGGGGAAGATTAGCACGAGAAATTAATCAGTCCCACGCTCTGCAGGCGCCGCCTCCCTCGTCCAGGGACAAGTCGCAGAGACGCCTCCAACTTGTCCCCCGCCCTCGCCGGAGGCTGCGGACCACCGACGCGCGCTTGCCTCTCAACCTCCACCAGCTGAGACTGGAACCGCTGATCTCTACTAGGCGCCAGGGGGAGGGGTGACAATGCCGGGAAGAGGGGGGGCATAGGATGGGGGAGAGAAAAGCCCCGCTCTTACGCCCCGAGAAACTTCTGGGACTCTTCTCTTACGCAACCCTGGGACCAGGTTCAAACGACCGAACATCTTTCCGTTAGACGCGGGGCACTCCGGCAGATGCCCAATTTGGGGAGGTGGGAGTGGGGGAGAAGGATGGGTCTCTTCCTGTGGGCCCCTCCCGGGTTTTTCTAGACGGTACCTGCCGCTCATTTGCAAGTCAGGGCGGTGCGAGGTCCGCGTCTCCGGAGGTTCCCACCGGAAAAGTGGGAAGGCCAGCGACTTGAGTCAGCGTGCTGGGAAGCCGGCGGCAAGGCGGGGGAGAGCCTGGGCTTCCCAGAAGTCAGCGGCGGCGGTTCGGGGCCAGACTCACACCCAACCCGGGGGGGCGGGGCGGGGGGCGCAGTGCTCCGCTTACCTTCCAGACCTTTCGTTCTTCAGTCTCCGGGTCGTGCGTCCTCGCCGCCTCCGCCCTCCCCTGACCTGTTGCGGTGGGGAAGGGGCGTGAGTGCGAAGAGCGCAGAGCAAGCAGCTCGTCCTCCCTGGGCTCAGCGGCGTCTCGCACGGGACGCGACTCCCGAGCCGCGGGGACTAGGGTGCAGCTGTGCTCGCGATGCACCGGCGACGGCTGAGTGTGCAGAGTCGCGCGCTCCTGCGCTCGGGGATCGCCAACTCCGCGCGCCGGTGGCCCTGGAACGCCCGGGAGGCGAGGCCACGCCCTCCTCGGAGGCCCGGCCCCGCTCCTCCCTTCTCCCCTGGAGCCGCGCTGCCCCGCTCCGCCCGGCCCACGCCCTCTAGCTGGCGCCAACCAAATGGCGAGGAACACCACCGCCCTCCCGGGGAGACCCGTGGGAGGATGGGGGGGGAGGGGGGCGCAGTGGCTCTGGATGGAGTACTGCAGTGACAGCACCCGCAGCGTGGGTGACCCTGCCCCGGGCTGGTATGGAGCACAGAAACCTTTCTGCTTTACAGCGAGATTAAGCTCAGGGTCAAGTTCTGACTGAAAGTGTCAAGGAGCCTTTTTGCAATTTGCTATACAATTGAAACAGAATCTTTGGAGGAGATAATAACTAACATCTGGGGAGCGTTTTACAGCTTCTAAAGGGCTTTACATACACAGGCTGTCTCATCTTCACAACAACCTTATAACATATAAATAAAACCAAAGAGCTGAAAATAGGTATTGTGCCCAAAGTTACCAGCTACAAAGTGGCATGAGAAACCAGGTCTCTTGAATCCAGCCTCCAGGTTCTTGCTCTTCACCAGCCCCATCCCAGAAAATTCTAGGGGCTTTGGCAAATAGCCCCAAAGAAAGAAGGGAAAGCTAACAGTCTCTGGTCAAGGTGCTACGGATGCCTTCTATGAACATACCAAGAAAAGCATCAAGCTGTTTTCTTTGCCTCGTGTAACCTTCCTCCCTGAAAGAGATGCAGAAAGATTACATTAAATGGCCAGATGGGTATTTTCCAATGGCTTAATGCAGTGATTTTCAACCTTTTTCATCTCATGGCACACATAAACTAATTTTTAAAATTCTGCAGCACACCAAAAAAATACATATTTTTGCTGATCTAACAAAAAAATAGGTATAATTTTGATTCATTCATGCCCGACGGCTATTGTTGTGTTGGCTGTTGTCATTTATTTATTTGACAATCTAAGGGAAAAAAGGTCAGTGCCCCTGACTAAATTAGTCAGGTATTGCGTGTTTTAAAAATCCTTGATGCAGATGGTTGAAAATTGCTGGCTTAATGATTTAAAGTGGGTGAAATTATTTGGAAGAAGAAAGTCAACTTACTCAAATATAATACAATGTAAATTAATATAAAAATAGCCCCCTTATCCTCTATGTTCTTTTATTTTTTATTTTACTCTTTAAATTAAAAAAAATTTTTTGTCACTGTTGCTTTGTTCCTTATAGTTTCTTCACTGTCCACATGAATAGTGTTTTATGGACAACCTAATCAATACATATTTGCATTTCCAAATTAAACTCTTGGCTACTTGACTTAATTTCCCATGAATTGTTTGCCAAAATATAATTCTTCTCCCTCCTCCTGATCTCTCATGATGATGTTGATTTGATTTACCTGAACAACTAAATAATTAAGGTGTTCTTAATGAAATCTGGCATCATTCTTGATGAAAGTTTTGGAGGTCACCCCTGAGCGAGGTGGGAAAGGAGTCACTTCCAACAGATGGATGTCTGTTCGACTTTAGAGAGAGAAACACCAATTGGTGGCTTTCTGCACCCACCCCAACTTGGGATCGAACCCTCAACCTAAGTATGTGCCCAGACTGGGAATTGAACCTGCAACCTTTTGGTCTCCAACAAACTGAGCCACACCAGCCAGGCCTGTGCAACTTCCTAAAGTTTCTAATAGAGATTGAGATCTATTCTAATCATAACAAATATTTTAATATTTTCGTATGTAACTAACATATTTTATTATAAAAATTATAAGTATAGTAATATAAATTCTGTAGGTTTTTATCTCTCCTATTTAAAAATATTTTCTTTTGTTGTGTTCCTTTTTCCATCCCATAATATCTCCTAATACCTCCCAACTGTAGTCAACTTAGTAAATGATGCTGACAGTGGAGGTTTGATAATTTTATTTTCCTGCTTTTGATGCTAAGGGATGTAATTTTGCAAAATGCTTTGTTGAAGATGATGTAGCTTTGGTTCATAGAGTAGTTCATTCCATTTAAATGAGTATTCTTCAGGTGGTGGGCCAGGCGAGGGGCCATGTCAACGACAAAGACAGCGCTTCTGTTTTCCTGAGGTTCTGGTGCCTAGTGCAAACAAGCCAGTAAATAAACAATTCCAACGCACACTTCTACTGGTTAATTTCCAGAAAGGTGGTACGTTATTTAAAAACTAAAATCAAAATTAATTTTTTCATAATAAATAAAGAAAAAGCAGGATAGTCATTCCAGTGAGTTTTTACGTTGCTTTCTGCCTTTTCTCCAGATAACATTATGTCAATGATAAATAAGCTGTCTATTTTAAATCACGATTATACTGTATCTATTTTTTTAATTATGACATAAACAAAGGTAATTATGCAATAGAGATGCAGATACTTCGCTTTTTAGCTACAGTTCCTCTATCTACTTCATTATAGGAATTCTTAAATTATATTTTTAGCTTACTCAATGCAATTCTAACACTTTCTTAATCTTGACAACCTAATCACATATATATTTTTTAAATATATTTTATTGATTTTTTACAGAGAGGAAGGGAGAGGGCGATAGAGCCAGAAACATCGATGAGAGAGAAACATCAATCAGCTGCCTCCTGAACACCCCCCACTGGGGATGTGCCCACAACCAAGGTACATGCCCTTGACCGGAATCGAACCTGGGACCCTTGAGTCCGCAGGCTGAGGCTCTATCCACTGAGCCAAACCGGTTAGGGCCACATATATTTCTGATTATGTTCTTGCTAAGGTGATGCAGGTTTCTGACATCAGTGATCTTTTTTAAAACAGAATTGGGGAAAAATGTTTCGCTTTTTAATACAATAATAGTACTTTTTTAGCTGCCTCTTCATGTGAGAACTCCTGGGATGTTACCTGACAAATTTCACCCATGATTTTACTTAAACTTTTTGACTTCAGGTGGTAAACACACAATGCAATATACACATGATGTATTATAGAATTGTATACTTGAAACTTACATAATTCTATTAACCAATGTCACCCCAATAAATTTTATTTTAAAAAATTTAAAGACAAACAAGTGAACCCCCTGGGACTCTCAGAAGCTAATGGGCTGTATTCTCAGAGCACCTGTATAAGGGGAAGGGAGCACACGTTAAGACCGAGACTGGTGGAAAATATGCCGGCATTGAAACACAAACAGCTCTTTGCTTTGCCAGCCAGAAGTCCTGAGCTCTACAAGACCCAAGCATTTTAAACAAGCAGTTTAAATTATGCTACTCCAAATAGACTGCATGGGTATTTCAAAGGGCATCAATTTCTTCACAATGTAAAATGTTAAATACATTTCCATTTTTAAAAAATATATTTTTATTGATTTCAGAGAGGAAGAGAGGAGAGAGAAATAGAAACATCAATGATGTGAGAATCATTGATCGGCTGCCTCCTGCATGCCCCCTACTGGGGATCGTGCCCGCAACCTGGACATATGCCCTTGACTGGAATCGAACTCGGGACCCTTTAGTCCGCAGGCTGACTCTCTATCCACTGAGCCAAACCAGCCAGTGCTTAAATATATTCCTTTTTAAAATATATGTATTTTTATTGATTTCAGAGAGGAAGAAAGAAAGAGAGATAGCAGCATCAATGATAAGATAGTATCACTGATAGGCTGCCTCCTGCATGCCCCCCACTGGGGATTGAGCCTGAATCCTGGGCATGTGCCCTGACCCGGAATCCAACTGCGACCTCTTGGGTTCATGGGTCCACACTCAACCACTGAGCGACACTAGCCAGAATGTAAAATAAATCTTAACTAAGATGAGAGCTGAGTGTTTATCCTTGTGAAAGAAAACAACTCATGACGAGCTGGGGGAAGGTGGTGCAGGTGAGGAGAGGGTGATAGTGAAGACTGAGGAGGAAGGGTGAGCTAAACTAGGTAAAGGGAAGTGGAGGGAAAGCCAGTTCCCCAAACAGAACACAAACAAGAGGAGGAGGAGGATGTCAGGATGAAATTATGAGGGGGCAGTGATTAAAAAAAAAAAAAAAAAAAAGTGGAACAGGAAAGGTCAACCGGAAACTGATGGTGAAGGGCCCTAAGTGCCAACCTAGGAGGTTTTCCTTTCATGCTCGGTGCAGTGGGTAGGAGGTTGATTTGCTCAGGTTGCATTTTGGAAAGATTACTGGTACTGTGGCTGCCATAAGAAAACAAGTAGGAGACAGCCAGGCTGCAATCCTAATCCCCGAGGCCAGGGCAGACAGTGTGCTGAGAGCTGGCATAGATCATAGGCAGGTGCAGAAATCCCTCGCTTTGTTTCTCTACCTGGGAGGCAGATATCCAAAATAAACCTGCTGCCTCTTGCTGTAAGAAGAACTAGGTGCACACTGATTGTAATTAAAACTGGAGGCCCAGTGCATGAAATTCGTGCACGGGGGTGGGGGGGTGGGGGGGTCCTTCAGCCCGTCCTGCACCCTCTCTAATCCGGGACCCCTCAGGGGATGTCCGACTGCCTCTCATAATCTGGGACTGCTGGCTCCTAACTGCTTGCCTGCCTGCCTGCCTGATTGCCCCTAACCCCTCTGCCTGCCTAATCACCCCTAACAACCTCTGCCTACCTGCCTGATCGCCCCTAACTGCTCCCCTACTGGCCTGATCACCTCTTACTGCTCCCCTGCTGGCCTGATCGCTCCTAACCGCCTCTGCCTCACCCCGCATCTGGGACCCAGGATTATTTCCTCCAGCCGGTCACAGGCACCTGGGACCCAGGCTTCCCTCCCTCTGGCCAGCCGCAGGCAGCCAGGATCCAGACCAGCTTCGCCTGGGCTGGCGGCTTCTCCTGGGCCACAGCCGCAGGAGCCAGGGACCACGGGGCAGGCGGCCTGTCCCTCTCCCGGGCTGCAGCCCCAGCCATTGGCACCCGGACCGTGGGGCGGGCAGCTTGTCCCTCTCCTGGGCTGCAGGTGCAGACGCAGCTGATGGTACCCGGGACCGTGGGGCAGGTGGCTTGTCTCTCTCCCGGGCCACAGCCTGGCTGGTCCCCATTCTTCTCTCCCCAGTGTTGAGTGTCTGAGATGTTATGGCATGATGGTGTGAGGGTGTGACAACCATTTGCATATTAGCTCTTTATTATATAGGACTAGAAGCCCAAAGCATGAAGATTTGTGCCAGAATGAGCCTTCCTTTCCCTGGCTGCTGGCACTGCCTTCACATGCTGCCCAGAGGCCCGGAGTGGCCGGGAGTGGTGCGGAATGCCTGCATTGCAAGCTTCCCACCCCACCCCCGGCCGCCATATTTGTTGGGTTAATTTGCATACTCACTCCTGATTGGCTGGTGGGTGTCACGAAGGTACGCTCAATTGGCATGTTACTCTTTTATTAGGTAGATAACTGTCATTATTTTGTCATGAATACTTTTCAGAAAACGTGGTTCCTAGTGACCTGACATCATTTTCCTAAGAAGTTCAAATATGAGTTTCTCAGTGTGTGTGAGTTTTTACTCATTGCTACTACACAGTACTTCCCAGTCTTGGTGGGGATTAGAAATATTTTTAATCATGTTATATTATTATTAAATTAGAGGCCTGGTGCACAAATTCGTGCATGGGTGGGGTCCCTCGGCCTGGCTGGAGATTGGGGGCAAATTGGGGCTGGCCGGCCAGGGAGAGGGACCGTGGGAGGTTGGCTGTGGGAGCACACTGACCACCAGGGGCCAGCTCCTGCATTGAGCATCTGCCCCCTGGTGGTCAGTGCACGTCATAGCTACCGGCTGGTCGTCCGGTTGTCCGGGTGTAATGGTCACTTAGGCATTTATATATATAGATTGATTTCATATTTGGAGTAGTCATTTGGAAAATCCTAATGAATTCAGAGCCCAAAAATACAAGCACAACATCCACATTTTTCTCTAAAAAAATTAATGAAAGGATTTAAATGAATTTCTACAATTTACTAGACATTTCATGCACATAATTTTATTTAATTACCTTGAAAATGTGTATATCTATAGTTCATATATAAAGAAGAAATAAGGCCAGATAGATCATCCTCTGGATCATGATTATACATCAAGTCAATAGCAGAGGCAGTATTTGCACTCAGCTCTTCCATGTCTCACAGTCATGCTCTTACAACTATACACAGAATTAGATTAGTATAAATGTCCCCACCAATGTCTATTACAGTTAAACCCACATCAGCAGGCCCAAGGGAGTTGGCAGTGGCTTTTCTTTCTGACAGTTGTAACTGGAGGGTTAAATAGAAGGAAGATAAAGAAAGCTGAGTGATTATGGGGAAACCAAATAGGTGGGAAGTGGAAAAGGGAAAGAAATAACAGGCAGAGCCAGAATACAAAGGCCAAGTTATGGTGCCCCAGTGGGAGCAGGGCTGGGGGAAGAGCACCCTAAAGACTAAGGTACAACTTGAAGACCTCAACACGATGATTCTTCTCAATCCATATCTGTCTTCTAAGTTTCAGACTATCACACTCACTTGTCTGCAGGGAATTTCCACGTAGTTCTCCCATTAGCCAAACAAACTCAGCATATCCAGTATGAAACTCAGTTTTTCACTCTGTCCACCCATTCTTCCATAACCCACCCAACCCAATTCCTCCTGTTTGTTTGTTTTTTGTTTGTTTGACTGGGTCTCACTATGTTGCCCAGGCTGGAGTGCAGTGGCTATTCACAGGCGCGCTCCCACTACTGATGTGCACCGGAGCTTTGACCTGCTTCCGGTTTCCGACCTGGGCCGGTTCACCCCTCTTTAGGCAACCTGGTGGCCCCCCGCTCCCAGGAGCTCACCATATTGATGCCGAACTTAGTGCGGACACCCGATGGGCATAGCGCTACCGCCCAGAACTCCTGGGCTCAAGCGATCTCCAGCCTCAGCCTCCCGAGCAGCTGGGACTACAGGCGCCCGCTACTGCGCCCGGCCATTCCTCCTATTTGGTTCCCAACTTTTTTTTTTTTTTTAAATATATTTTATTGATATTTTACAGAGAGGAAGGGAGAGGGATAGAGAGCTAGAAACATCGATGAGAGAGAAACATCGATCAGCTGCCTCCTGCACACCTCCCACTGGGGATGTGCCCGCAACCAAGGTACATGCCCTTGACCGCAATCGAACCCGGGACCCTTCAGTCCGCAGGCCGACGCTCTATCCACTGAGCCAAACCGGTTTCGGCTGGTTCCCAACTTTTTAATCGTACCATTATAGACCCAGGATTCAGGTTCAAATGTCCATTACCTACCAAGTCATATTTACCTTTCCTTTTGAATGTCTCCCTCCCCCACAAGTACCCTTCCCTTTTTGGTTTTATTTCTTCATTGAAGAGCCACTATGTGTCAGGTACTCATTCTGTTCCATTCTGAGGACATACGGACAAATAAGAGACTGGCCTTGTCTTTGGAGAGTTTGCATCTAAAAGGCCCCAAGATTCTCACTCCTGGTGTGTATGTGCTATTTAACTACCTCTCCTTGAGTGTGGGTGAGCCTGACCTAATCAGGTGAACATTTTAAAAAATGGGATCTAGGGGCCAAAGAAGGAGGAAGTCAGAAAGATTTGAAACTATAGCAGATGCTCTCTTATTGACCTTGACGGAGCAAATTCTCACATTGTGGATATGACAAGGACCCGAGGATGGCCTCTAGGAGCTGAAGTGGTCTGTGGTCACTGGATGCTAAAAATATAAGAATCTCAGTCATACAACTGCAAGGAAATGAATTCTGCTGAGGGAACTTGGAAATGCATCTTTCCCTAGTCAAGCCTTCAGATGGAGATACAGCTGGCCCACACCTTGATTTCAGCCTGGTAAGATCCTGATGGGGGTAGAGGGGAGGGGCACGTAAAGTATGCCGGTCTCCTGACTTACAGAAACTGTGAGATAATAAAGGGGTGTTGCTTTAGACTGCTGGGTTTGTGGAAATTTGCTATGCAGCAACAGAAAACTAATATGGAGAGAAAGAATAAATAGATTGTTGTCATACAGCCTGCTTAGTGTTATGATAGAGGCTTGTATAGGATGCTATGGGAGTGTACATAGGGGCATCTAACAAACATTGATGGACTCAAGGAAGGCGTCCTGCTAGTAGAACCTAAAATGAATCATAAAGGCAAAGAGGGACTTGAGGGAAATGTGTGTGATTGTGAGGATGCAATGCTGTGAGCACAGGGAGCTAATTCTGCACAAGTCCCAAAGTGATAGGGTTCATGATGAATTTTACAAATTAGAAATATTTCAATATATCTGCAATTATGGGAAGAATGATAAAAGATGAAAATATAGATCTAAGAAAGGATTAAAAAACACTATCTCCTGACTGTATACTATGTAATATCAACTGAGGTGTTCACATAAACCCCACTGATAAATCCATGTGTGCTGGTTAACTTTTTGTTTGCCCCAAATCCAGTCCCTGCTCTTCCTTTACTGTGCTGTGAATCACAAGGGGTTAATTCTTGCCAAGCACCTTTCCCTGGCTTTGTTGCTGGGAACCTGGCTTCTGGCTGGGTTTGGGCAATGGAGGGAACTGGGAGGATACTGTCGAGCAGGAAGAGAGGGAACACCGGGCTCTTTCTCTTCTCTCTCTGCTCTGGGCAACCGCTCTGACCGGTGGCTGCCCCTCCTCCCCAGCTCTAGATCCCACACTCCCTACCAGTGTCTCTGCCTCCTGGGCTCTGGTAACGCTTTGTCTCTCCTTAGCCCAGCCTTGGGGGTGGCAGTTGCTTCCTGCAGTTGCTTAATCCCTGGGTAGCCTTACCCTCCCCCATGTGGTCTTTCAGCTCTTCAGTTGGAATCTTTTAACTAGTTCTCCTATTACATTCTCTCTGCTGAATTACCTGGTGTGAGTATTACTTTCCTAATAGGATGCTCACTGAATCACCATGTTTTACAGGTGAAGAAACTGAAACTCGGGAACACTGAGCAACTTGCCTGATATCCCATTCAGGATATTGTGGGTCTGAAGAAAAACAGAAGTGAGAAGAAAAAGAAAAAAATCCAGATGTGCTTTAAGATATACGAAGTAGAGTATCATATAGCTAAGTATAGCCTTAAAAAAAGCAAAAGCAACTAAAACTAAAGAAAAGTGCTCTGGCCTACTGGGTAACTCAGTTGGTTAGAGCTCATCCTGATACTCCAAGTCAGTAGATTCAATCTTCAGTCAGGGCACATACAAGAATCAACCAATGAATGCATCATATCTCTCTGTCTCTCTCTCTTTCTCTCTCTCTCCCTCTCTCAATAAATAAATAAATAAATAAATAAATAAATAAATAAATAAATAAATAAGTTAAAGCAAAGAAAAGAGAAAATATATCTATTACAATGCAGAACTAAGATCCTAGGATAATAATACGGATATGACAAGTTTAAGAAAACCTAGAAAACCAAGTTATGGTTGTATCAATGAGGACCAAAAACAACACCAATATTTTGTCAGGGAAAATTTAATGTAGGAGTTATGAACAAATAAAAGGTGACTAACTATTAAGAGAGGTAAAATATAGCTCTACAGAATAGCAAGTGTAAGGAGCACTCCTATGGCCTCTCAGGTTGAGGGAGAATACCCAGAGAGGAACAAACTCGAACAGACCCCACCCCTAAGGCTGGGAGTCAAACCTTCTTTGAAAAGGTGCAGCCCACCACAGGACCTAAAAGTTCACCAGCGCCCTGCAGCCCGCAGCCTGCAACCCGCAGCCTGCAGGCTAGAAATGGTCAGCAGGAAGCCATCCTCTAGGGTGGGGGTGAAATCAGCTAGACAGTGAGTGCCACTGAGTTTCCATAGAAGCCATCACAGGAACAGGAAGATCTAGAAGAGAAGCCACCTCCTCCGTGAGCCTTGCAGTGTCCCTCCAATGCCCTCTGCTGATAAGGCCTAACGTTGCATCAGCTGGCAAATGAGAATTGTTTGCCAAGTCCAGCTCCAGGTGGCTTTGGAGCTGACAAGCAATACAGGATCATTGATACAGGCCTCCCTGATTCTTTTCCCCATGCAGTGCAATACTGTCCACCTTCATCGATGTTCTGTGTATATAGTTATCGAATATTCTGACTTGAGCATAATTGCTGGTTATCTTTTCCTTTCATTTTTCATGGTGGTGGGGGGAGGCTATTTTACAGCTCTGTATGCTGTAGAAAACTAATGCAAATAATTTAAGTTTATAGAAATGGAAATGAGTTGTGTCCAATAGAATGCAATTGATTATTTCCTACCGTTAGACCATTTTGTCTCTTTTTGTAAACTAGTAGCCCTACGCACGAATCCGTGCACTAGTAGCTTGCCAGTAGCTCGCTGCCACCCTCCTGTAGCTCCCTCTGCCCCCCTTGCCACCCCTCATAGCTTGCTGCCCTGCCCCCTCCTGTAGCTCTCCGCCGCCCGCTTGTAGCTCGCTGCCCCACCCTCCTGCTGATGTGTGATTCAGTTGTTACGCGGTCAGTCGTTATGCTTCACAGCGTAACGACCACTTGCATATTATATCTTTATTACATAGGATTCATTCTAGCATTCCTTATTGCCTATATGTGTGTGGTGGTTTGACTTCTCCTTTGGTCTATTTGTAATATCTTACTGATTTCTTTATTAATTAATCAGGTCAATCAGTAAAACCTCTGACACATATTCCCTTTTTTTAATTTAAATTTTATTTAGTTTTAGAGAATTTTGATGAGTTTATTTGAACTAAACTGGCCAAATATGCTAGGGAGTAAGATCTCAAATGCTCTCCACATATTCATTTTATAATTGTACTAGAGGCCTGGTGCACAAAATGTGTGCACAGGTAGGGACTCTATGCCTGGCTGGCGACCAGGGCCAATAGGAGCCTTCCAGCTGCCATCGGGGGCCCTCCTTCTGGCTGCCAGCCAGGGCCTCCTTTCCCCAGCTGCCAACTTCTGGCCAGGGCCTTCCTTCATTCCGTGCCACCCCTGGGTGGTCAGTGCACATCATAGCGAGCGATCAAACTCCTGGTCTCCTGGTCGAATTCCTGAGGGAACACTTTGCATATTAGCCTTTTATATATATAGATGAGAGTCATGATCTTAACCTTCAAAAAATTATATCTTAAGCAAGTCAATCCTAGAGTAGCCAAATTCATGGAGAAAGTAGAATGGTAGTTTTCAGGGCCTGGGAGAGGAGGACATGGGAGTTATTATTTAACGGGTTTGGAGTATCAGCTTGAGAAGATGAACAAGTTGTGGAGCTGGACAGTGGTGATGGTTGCACAACAGTGTGAATGAACTTTATTCCACTGAACTATGCACTTAAAAATGGTTAAAATAGCCCTAGCTGGTTTGGTTCAGTGGACAGAGTGATGGCCTGCTGACTGAAGGGTCCCAGGTTCAATTCTGGTCAAGGGCACATGCCTGAGTTAAGGGCTCGATCCCCAGTGTGGGGTATGCAAGAGGCAGCTGATCAATGATTCTCTCATCATTGATGTTTCTATCTCTCTCTCCCTTTCCCTTCTTCTCTGAAATCAATAAAAAAATTTTTAAATGGTTAAAATGGTAATTTTGGCATGCATATCTTACCACAATTAAAATAATTAAAATTAAGAAATTATACTTTAACCCTGGCTACATTGCTTTTCAAATTCAGCCACAATTCTATAAAATACTAGAGGCCCAGCTCACAAAATTGTGCATGGGTAGGGTCCCTAGGCCTACCCTGTGATCAGGGCTATCTTCTGCCCCGCTCACCAGTCCCCAGTCCCGCCCCACTGCTGCCACCCACCCAGTTCCCCTCGCCAGTCCCCAGTCCCGCCCTGCTGCCACCCACCCTGGTTCCCCGTTCGCCATCCAGTGATCAGAATCTGCAGACTGGTGGGGGAAGGAGGGGTGACGAGGGGAGGGGAGGAACTGAGAGGTGGTCAATGCACCTCATAGCTACTGGTTGAGTGGTTGTTCTGATCGTTATGCCATTATGTTCACTGGGCTTTTATTATATAGAATTCTATTACCTAAAGACTAAAGACTAGGAAGATGGTGACTGGCAGGAAGGTAGGGAGCGAGAGTGTGGGGAACCATAGAGGAGAGTGTAGACGTGTGTGGTGTGTGTGTGTATGAGCTAGGGACAGTTAGATTCTGCAGGTCCTCCAAGGGGCTGCCAAACTTGGCAGTCTTAGACGGCGGAGCCCTGCGCACAAGGCAGACACTTCTGGGCAGCCAGTGTGGGCACAGAGACCATGCCATCTTGAGAAACAGAGCTGCTTGAGACTACGATCCTGGCCTCAGCACCATCCAGTCACGTCTCAGACGCAAACCAGGACCCTGCAGCCACTGGGGACAGAGAACTGCAACCACAGCTTCAGACCAACAGACAACAAGAATCCAGACTTCCCGGCCACAGATTTCTGTGAGTCAAAGAGCCTATCCCTCTCTCCACAGGATCGCAGATAGCACCATAGTAACTGATAGACCCGCCCCTCACTCGGGCCGCAGCGCCCCTACAAGAATGTGAGCTTGGGAGCTCGCTCAGGTTCGCAGCACCCCTATGGGAATTTGAGTTTGGGAGCACCTACAGGGACCGCAGCACTGCTACGCGAATTTGAGCCTGCGCACGCACAGACTCGCACGCACAGAGACTGGTATCTGCTCACCGCAACACAATCGTGCAACCAAATCCGAAGCCCATGCAGGGTCGGCAGTGCCACCTGACTTCGATTCTGCGCAAGCACACACGGAAGTCTGTTTCCCGCAGCGCACACGGAAGTCTGTTTTCTGCAGTGCACATGGAAGTCTGTTTTCCACAGCGCACACGGAAGTCTGTTTCCCGCAGCGCACACGGAAGTCTGTTTTCTGCAGTGCACATGGATGTCTATTTTCCACAGTGCACACGTAAGTCTGTTTTCCACAGCGCAGGCACGCCACAGTGCTACTGTGCAACCCAGTCCCCCATGGTGACCAGGACCCAGATTCTCCCGGCAAGAGGCAGCACTGAGCACCACTGACTTGACTCTGTTTCTTACCATGTGCGCCTGGGATCCCTGACTCACAGCACATTCACACTAAGAGCCAGTGACTCCAACCCTTGGTGCATGCGCACACGGGGACCCTGATTCTCAGTGAGAAGCCGCACGAGGCAACAGAGACTCTGATACTCGATTCCTGGTGCAGACACAAGGAAACTCTGACTCCTGGCACGTGCTATAGGACTAATTTTCGGCATACGCCAATAGCGCGGTGCAGGCGGGGTCCCTGATTCTAGGTGCACACACGAGACCACACTGAGCGCTAGTAACACTGACCCTGGGTGAGCCTGGTTCCCACCAACCCACGGCAGCCACACATCCTAGTGTCGGAGCACTTCAGTGACACTCGGGTGGTGCGAAGCTACCACGGCACACGGCCCAGGTCCACGCAACTCGAAGTTTGAACCTTATGGTGATAGTCAGAATGGGGAGACAACACAATCCCCAGAGGAAAGAAAATGAGGAGTTGCCAAGAAAGGAAATTAGTGAAATTGAAGCATGCAACATGACCGAAAAAGAATTCAGAGTAATGGTCGTGGAATTCATACAACAACCTATGCAAGAATCAGGAAGAAATTAAAAGTGATATAGCTACAATAAAAAACACCATGGAAACTTTCAACAAGAATAAGTAGAGGCCCAAATTAGTGAGTAAGAAGATCAGGTACAGAAACAAGCCCAATCTGAACAGCAACTGGAGAAAAAAATTAAAAAGCACAAGGAAAGACTAAGGGAGCTTTGGGACAACACAAAACAAAGTAACATACATATAATAGGGCTGCCAGAAGGACAAGAAGAGCAGCAAGGATTAGAAAATCTATTTGAAGAAATAATGACAGAAAACTTCCCGGATATGGGGAAGAAAAAAGTTACACAAGTACAGAGAGTCCCAAGCAGGATCAACCCCAAAATTCCCACACCAAGACACGTCATAATTTCAATGGCAAATATTAACGACAAAGAGAGAATCCTAAAGGCTGCAAGAGAGAGACAGAGGGTTACCTACAAAGGATCCCCCATCAGATTATCAAATGATTTCTCAACAGAAACACATCAAGCTAGAAGGGAATGGAAGGAGGTATACAAAGTGTTGCAAAGCAAAGGATTGAATCCAAGAATACTCTTTCCAGCAAGACTATCAACCAAAATTGAAGGGGAAATCAGGAGCTTTGCAGACAAAAAAAGGCTAAGGGAGTTTATCACCACCAAACCAGCAATTTAAGAAATGCTAAAAGGAATGCTGTAAAAAAAAGAAATAAAAAGGTAAGAAGGAACACAGGCACAAAAATAGATACAACTACAAACAAGTACCTATCATTAATAACTTTAAACGTAAACGGACTAAATGCTCCAATCAAAAGACATCGAGTGGCTGAATGGATTAAAAAAAAATGACCCATATATATGCTGTCTACAAGAGACCCACCACAGAACAAGGGACTCACACAAATTGAAAGTGAAGGGATGGAAAAATATCTTTCAGGCAAATAGAAATGAAAAAAAAAAGCTGGGGTAGCAATACTTGTATCTGACAAAATAGACCTCAAAGTGAAGGCCATAACAAGAGATAAGGAAAGCGAGTTCATAATACTAAAGGGATCGATACAACAACAGGATATAACCCTGATAAACATATATGCACCCAATGCAGGAGCACCCAAATACGTAACAAAACTCCTGGAAGATATCAAGGGAGAGATCGACAACAATAAAATCATAGTAGGGGATGTTCATACACCACTGACATCACTGGATAAATCCTTTAGACAAAAAATAAGCAAAGACACAGCAATCTTAAATGACTCACTAGATCAGATGGATTTAACTGACATCTTCAGAACATTGCATTCCAAAGCCATGGAATATACGTTCTTCTCAAGTGCACATGGGACACTTTCAAAAATAGACCACATATTGGGTCACAAGCAGAGTCTCCCTAAATTCAAGAAGATTGAAATCTAGGTGCACACACGAGCATCTTCTCAGACCACAATGCCATAAAATTAGAAATAAACTATAATAAAAACAATCCAAAAATCTCAAACACTTGGAAGCTGAATAGCATGCTATTAAATAATGACTGGGTTACCAATGAGATCAAAGAAGAAATTAAAAGCATCCTGGAAACTAATGACAACAAAAACACAACAATCCAAAATCTATGGGACACAATGAGAATAGTCCTGAGAGGGAAGGTCATAGCTCTACAGGCCTACCTCAAAAATCAAGAAAAAATGGTAGTAAATCATCTAACTCTACAACTCAAAAAATTAGAAAGAGAGATACAAGAAAAGCCCAGAGTGAGCAGAAGGAAGGAGATAATAAAGATCAGAGCAGAAACAAATGACATAGAGACCAAAAAAAAAAAAAAAAAAAAAAAAAAAAATACAAAAGATCAATGAAACCAAGATCTGGTTCTTTGAAAGGAAAAACAAGATTGATGGACCTCTAGCCAGGCTCACCAAGAAGCAAGGAGAGAGGACTCAAATAAACAAAATCAGAAATGAGAGAGGCGAAATAACAACAGACCCCACAGAAATGCAAAGGATCGTTTAAAAATACTATGAACAACTCTACTCCAACAAACTAGACAACATGGAGGAAATGGACATATTCCTAGAAAAATACAACCTTCCAAAACTCAATCAGGAAGATTCTAAAAATCTCAATAGGCCGATAACTATGGATGAAATTGAAGCAGTCATCAAAAAGCTCTCAGCAAACAAAAGCCTGGGGCCAGATGGCTTCACAGGAGAGTTTTACCAAACATTCAAGGAAGAACTAAAATCTATCCTCCTCAGATTATTCCAAAAAATTCAAGAGGAAGGAACACTTCCAAACTCATTCTATGAAGCCAATATCACCCTAATACCAAAACCAGATAAAGACAACATAATGAAAGAGAATTATAGGCCAATATCCCTCATGAACATAGATGCCAAAATCCTCAACAAAATTCTAGCAAATCGGATCCAGCAATACATCAGAAAGATCATATACCATGACCAAGTAGGATTTATCCCAGGGATGAAAGCATGGTACAATATCCGCAAATCAATAAATGTGATACATCACATAAACAAATTGAGAGATAAAAATCACATAGTCATTTCAATTGATGCAAAAAAAGAATTTGACAAAATCCAACACCCCTTCTTTTTTTTTTTTTTTAAATATATTTTATTGATTTTTTACAGAGAGTAAGGGAGAGTGATAGAGAGCTAGAAACATTGATGAGAGAGAAACATCGACCAGCTGCCTCCTGCACACCTCCTACTGGGGATGTGCCCGCAACCAAGGTACATGCCCTTGACCGGAATCGAACCCGGGATCCTTCAGTCCGCAGGCTGACGCTCTATCCACTGAGCCAAACCGGTTTCGGCCCAACACCCCTTCTTGATAAAAACTCTCAGCAAGGTGGGAATAGAATGATCATACCTCAATATAATAAAAGCCATATATGAAAAACCCACAGCCAACATCATACTCAATGGACAAAAACTAAAATCATTTCCCCTAAGAACAGGAACAAGACAGGGATGCCCACTCTTACCACTCCTGTTCAACATAGTACTGGAAGTACTAGCCATTGCGATCAGACAAGAAGAAGAAATAAAAGGCATCCAAATTGGAAAAGAAGAAGTAAAACTGTCTTTATTCGCAGATGACATGATATTGTACATAGAAAACCCTAAAGACTCCATCAAAAAATTAATTAGACTTAATAAATGAATTTAGCAATGTAGCAGGATAGAAAATTAATGCCAAGAAATCTATGGCATTTCTTTACACCAATAGTGAACTTATAGAAAGTGAGACTAAAAAAGCAATCACATTTACCATCGCACCAAAAAAATTAAGATACCTATGAATAAACTTAACTAAGGAGGTAAAATACCTATATAGGAAAAACTACAGGACACTGAAAAAAGAGATAGAGGAAGACATAAACAGATGGAAGAACATACCGTGTTCATGGATTGGTAAAATCAACATCATCAAAATGTCCATACTACCCAAAGCAATCTACAGATTCAATGCAATCCCCATTAAAATACCAACGGCATATTTCACAGACCTAGAAAGAACTTTCCAAAAATTCATCTGGAATAAAAAAGGACCCCCAATAGCTGCAGCAATCCTGAGAAAGAAGAACAAAGTGGGTGGGATCTCAATACCAGATATCAAGCTGTATTACAAAACCACTGTTCTTAAAACAGCCTGGTACTGGCACAAGCACAGACATATAGACCAATGGAATAGAATAGAGAACCCAGAAATCGACCCAAACCACTATGCCCAATTAATATTTGACAAAGGAGGCATGAACATAAAATGGAGTCAAGACAGTCTCTTCAACAAAGGTTTTGGGAAAATTGGACAGATACATGCAAAAAAATGAAACTAGACCACCAACTTACACCATACACAAAAATAAACTCAAAATGGATAAAGGACTTAAACTTAAGATGGGAAACCATGAAAATACTAGAGGAATCCACAGGCAGCGAAATCTCAGACATATGCAGAAGGAACTTCTTCACCGATACTGCTCCTAGGGCAATGGAAACTAAAGAGAAAATAAACAAATGGGACTACATCAAAATAAAAAGCTTTTGCACAGCAAAAGAAACCATCAACAAAACAACAAGAAAGCCCACTGCATGGGAGAACATATTTGCCAATGTCATCACCGATAAGGGTTTAATCTCCAACATTTACAGGGAACTCATACTACTTAACAAAAGGAAGATAAACAATCCAATCAGAAAAAATGGGCAAAGGACCTAAATAGACACCTTTGAAGGAGGACAGAAGGAAGGCCAAGAGACATATGAAAACATGCTCAAAGTCACTAATTATCCGAGAGATGCAAATCAAAACGACAATGCAGTATCATCTCACACCTGTCAGAATGGCTATCATCAACAAATCAACAAAGGACAAGTGTTGGTGAGGATGCAGAGAAAAAGGAACTCTTTTGCACTGCTGGTGGGAATGCAGACCAGTGTAGCCACTGTGGAGAACAGTATGGAGTTTCCTCAAAAAACTAAAAATGGAACTCCCATTTGACCCAGTAATCCCACTTCTAGGGATATATCCCAAGAAACTAGAAACACCAATCAGAAAGGATATATGCACCCCTATGTTCATAGCAGCACAATTCACCATTGCTAAAATTTGGAAACAGCCTAAGTGCCCATCAGCAGATGAGTGAATTAAAAAACTGTGGTACATCTACACAATGGAATACTTATGCTGCGGTAAAAAAGAAGGAGTTCTTACCATTTGCAACAGCATGGATGGAACTGGAGAGCATTATGCTAAGTGAAATAAGCCAGTCAGAGAAAGATAAATAAGACATGATCTCACTCATTTGTGGTATATAATGAGCAACATAAACTGATGAACAGGGACAGATCCAGAGGCAGAGAAGCATTCATCAGACTGCCAGACCTCAGAGGGAAGGTAGGGGAGGGTGGGGGAAAGGAGGAGAGATCAACCAAAGAACTTGTATGCATGAATGTAAGCCTAACCAATGGACACAAACACCAGGGGGGTGAGGGCATGAGTGGGGGGGGTGTTGGGGGGTTAATGGAGGGATGAGGACACATATGTAATACCTTAACCAATAAAGAAATTTAAAAAAAGACTAAAGACTAAATTGTAAGGTTAACCTCCACCACCTGGAATGGGAAGTGATCATGGGAAAAAGAAGATGAGGGTTAATATTTAAAAATAAACACAAACCCATAGCAAGCAAAGAGAAAATATGCAAAGCTACAACAGTCCTTGTTTTTATAACTGGTCATGAGGCCACAGTTGATATTTGTGGCCCCTTCTTTCTGCCCACTACCTATTCCATATGTCCTTTGCTCTCAGCTAGAAGCTCAGTTGGTCAGTTTCCTAATGGAGTGACCTAAACCTTCATTCTTCAGATTTTTTTTTTTAGTGATCTTAGAGAGGGGAAGGGAGGGGGAGAAACACACACACACACACACACACACACACACACACACACACACACGCACACACGCACACACACAGATGTGAGAAATCAGTTGCCTCCCGCACTTGTCCTGACCAGGAATCAAACCCAAAACTTGGATGTGTGCCTTGACCGGGAATCAAACCTCTTCTCCTTACTTCTTTGCCACCCATCTTTAATCTACTCCCTTTCCTAAATCATCCAACCAAATTGTTAGCAACCACACCTGAATTACTGTAGGTACATACACCTATCTTCTCGTATCAGACAAAGCAGATACATTAGTTTCCTAGGGCTGCCATAAAAATCACCACAAATCAGGTGGCTTAGAACAATAGAAGATCATTGGCTCATAGTTCTGGTGGCTAGAAGACCAAAATCAGACTATCAACCTGGCCATATGCTCTCTGAAGACTCTAGGGGAGAATTATTTCTCACCTCTTCCCAGCTTCTGGTGGTTGCTGGCAATCCTTAGTGTTCCTTGACTTGTAAGTGTATCACTCCAACCTCTGCCTCTGTCATCACATGGCATTTCCCTGTGTATACCTATCCAAATTTCCCTCTTCCTATAAGACCACCAGTCACTGGGTTAGGGCTCACCTTAACCCACCATGACCTCATCTTAACTTAATTATATCTGTGAAGATGCTATTTCCAAATAAGATCACATTCACAGGTTCTGGGTGGACATGCATTTTGGAGGAGGATACTTTTTAACTCAGTATAGTTGACAATTCTACTGGGAGGATTTCACTTCACCACTGTCCATTAAGTTCACTTCTGGGTGGAGCTTTGTCTAAGCATATTGCAGTGAAGTTAAAGTTTAATTACAAAAGGATAGATACAGCTTCACATATTTGAAAATTAAGTTATATATTACTAAAAAGCCTATATGTTAAAAAGAAAAGTGCAAAGTAAATTAATACTTAGAAATAAATGATAATTTAAAAACTTGTAGGTCACAGCTAAAGCAATTCTTAGAGACAAAACTATAATTACATATATTTATTAAGAAACAAGATAGTTTTAAGTATGGTACTGGCACAAAAACAGACATGTAGATCAGTGGAACAGAATAAAGAGCCAGAAATAAAGCTTCACTTACTTACATGGTCAACTAATCTATGACAAAGGAGGTAAAAATATACACTGGAGTAACTACAGTCTCTTCAACATTTGGTGTTGGGAAAACTGGTCAGATACATGCAAAAAATAAAACTGGACCACTCTCTCACACCATATCCAAAATAATAAAAGCATAATATGCTAATTAAACCAGACGTCCTTCCAGATGTCCTTCTGGATGACCTTCCAGAAGAAGCCAGGGCCAGAGGGAAGCCCAGGTCCTGGGTGCCAGAGGTTAAGCCGGTGCCGGCAGGTGGGGGAAGGAAGGCCTACTCTTGCACGAATTTTGTGCATCGGGCCTCTAGTATACAAATAAAATCATATAGGTTAAAGACTTAAATGTAAGGCCTGAAACCATAAAACTCCTACAGGTTTCTCACGATTGGAAAAGAGATTAAAACTTTATAAAGGAGCATGGCTGGTGTGGCTCAGAGATTGTGCATCGACCTATGAATCAGGAGGTTGCAGTTCAATTCCTGGTCAGGGCACATGCCCAGGTTACAGGCTCAGTCCCTAGTGTGGGGCGTGCAGGAGGCAGCTGATCAATGATTCTCTCTCATCATTGATGTTTCTCTCTCTCTCTCTCCCTTCCTCTCTGAAATCAATAAAAATATATCTAAAAAAGAAAAACTTTAGAAAGGAAAAAAACTAGAATGAACCTTGGGGTTGTGGATGAAAGGGGCCACATGCTGACCTCACAAGCTCAGGGAAGGCCTGCATGGCAGTCTTGCAAACTCAGAAACCTAAAGTAACCACAAAGGATGGTCTGAAATTAATGTTTAACTAAACGCAGTTATGATGGGCAGTTACATCCTAGGCTGGTATCTTCACTGACAAGGTCAACCTTTGCCTTAACTGAGCCTATCTGTCTTTTTGCATCTATAATAACATACCCTTGAAATGTCTGGGTAACTTGTAACTTCCCTTTTTCTGGACCCCTTGGGGCACAACCTAATGTGCCTGGGTGCCAGGACAGATAACACAAATTCCTTCATTGTTACCATGTTAATTGTTCCTGCACCCACCTATGTATGTGTCTATCATTTTACTTTTTATCCAATCCCAGGGGTTCCCCACCCCCCCGGGGTTCCCCACCCCCCCCCCCCCCCCCCCCGCGCCGACAACACTCTGCTTTGTCCCACCTCTCTAGTCTATCACCAATGGGTTTCATGTAACCCACCTACGTCCCTTCCTTTGATTGCAATATATAAATATAGATGTAACCAGCCATTCTCTGGAGCATTATCTCAGTTCATTGAGGTTCTGCTTCCCGGCAATTGTCGACAGTTTGGCTCAAATAAACTCACAAAAATTCTTTACAGGTTTGAATGTTTTTATGTTAACATGGTGGATGATTAGAGTTGGAGTTATTGGTGTGAACTCATGGTTTTTTAGTTAATAGCGATAGATATGAAAATACAGATGTAAGTACATGCACACACATTTACATATATTTATTCATATATTCATGTCCATATATACATAAATACATACATGCACACATATATTGATTAGATCTGTCCCCTGAAAGAACCAAACCTGGGAGTAGTGACATCTCAATAACAGTGAGTAAAACTGGTACCCAGATACTGGTTTCTAAACACCTTTTTGAGAGCAGGCAAAGCAGTTGGCTCCATAGACGAAGGCAGGCACTGACTCTTGGGAAACCTGTTCATCCCAGGGTGGGCTACTTACAGTGCAAGCACAGGGGCCTGTAGTGGTTCAGGGATCAAGGTTTGAATCCACACCAAGAGTGAGTTGGATCACAGCTCTGGATTTACTGGTAATGTATTGGCAACAGGTTTCTGAACATTTCTGAGCCGCAGCTGCTCCTTTGTAAATAGGATACTATCAGGATCGAAAGGGACCATGTAAGTCACATGCCTGGCACATTGTGAGCATTCACTATTTTTACTGGTTACACCAGGAAGGCATGTTACAGCAGCAAAAATCAATCAAACAAACAAACAAACAAACAACCCATGAAAACTTTCCAAAATCTTGATCTAAGCTCAGAAGGCCGGGAACTTGGTGGAATTCCAGGGGCTTTCCAGTCCCATATATCAGCCATGACATTAATATGTAACTCTTTTGTGTTAATTAAGCCTATTCATAAAAGCTCTGGTGAGAGATCTGAGCTATGAGTTGGATAGTCCCAAGAGTGACGTGTCAGATGAGGGTGGGGTAAGAGAAGTTATGCCAATTTGATTTTATCCCACAAAACTAATGAGCTGGGAAATTCCTATGGAATTGGCTGCCACTGATATCCCACTGCTCAGTTTCCTCTATCCCATCCCCTCCCTCCCAACAGTGCTTCTATCCAAGGAGTCACCAAGCCTTCCTCTTCAACCTCCCCACCTCTGCTCACTCTTTAGTTCCAGTCTCAAATCTGACTTGGTTAATTTGTGCAAAACTTTCTAATTGGGCCCAACTGGTGTGGCTCAGTGGTTGAGTGTCAACCTATGAACCAGGAGGACATGTTTTGATTCCCAGTCAGGGTACATGCCTGGGTTGCAGGCTCAATCCCCAGTAGTAGGAGGGGTGCAGGGGGCAGGCCAACGCTCTATCCACTGAGCCAAACCAGCTAGGGCTCCCAGTCCATTTTACCCAGTTTCGTTAGTGAGTCTATATCACCTGCCTAAGCCTAAGTCAATCAGTGATAAAGGGAATGGCACTGTCTTGATTGGCTTAATTGGGATTCACCCTCAGGTGCTTGGGAGGCAGATACAGAAATAAAGCCAGAGGTGTAACAGCAGTGTCTACTACACTCCTGGATACACTTTGCTTAACTGATTCTGACTTTATAACAGTGAGGTGTCAAAGTGCATGTGGAAATGAAAAATATGTAGTTCCTTCGATGCTCATCTTTTTAGGCCTCTGACTTTGCATTGGCTCCTGTTGTTCCTGTCAACCTTCTATGAATGTTGACAAATAGGCTTAATTTTTGGAGTCTCTCTAGAAACTCATTCATCTCTACATACTTGACTGGCATTCTATTAACCTTGTATCCTCCATAAGTAAAATCAGAGTGTTGGTACTGGGTGCTCCCTACCCACTGATGTGGGGCCTGGATGCAGTTTTGTACTAAAGCCCCTCCTTTTCCCCCCACCACAAAGGCTAATTGGTTCAAGGAGAAGATGCTGAACCTTACAGGTTAGTAAGCCAGAACAAGGGAAACCGAGACAGGTAGTTAAATGGCCAAGCAGTTTACAGCCATCTAGTAAATCACAGAATACTATCTTCCTTAACCAAGGACACTTAAGAGTAAACGGTTTATATGTCTCCTCCCCAACCAGAGGGTAAGTAGCTTAAAGTACCCTATTCAGGGAGATAGATAACCTAGCATGCGCTCTCTGCTTCTGGAGCACGCCTGTACACCCCCTCCCCCCCTTTCCCTGGGTGTGCTCTCTCTGGAGTGTGCCTGAGCCTTTCCCTTCCCCCTTCTCTTCCCTCCAGGCACATTACCTCTGCCTTCTCTATCCTAAGCTCCAAGGGCCCTTCTTTTGCCTCCATAACTTATTTTCTGGGCCCACGAAGTCCAACTGGCTCACCTTTTCTGCCTTTGTGCCTTTATAAATGAACTTTCTCTTATAATTGGAGTCTTGGCTCTGAATTCTTAGCCAGAACTCAAGTACCGAGGTTGCTGAACTGAGGTATGACTTCCGGTGTCCTTTCATGGCTAACAAACCCAAGGTTAGTCAATCTGATTCTCTCCTGGTTTGGTATTAGGACTGAAAGAAAGTCAGTCTCCATTTGCTTTAAACTATAACTTCAAACTCGAGAGGGGCATCCATACTCCACTTTGTACTTCAAGAAACAGAGAAGTTGGCCTGCAGAGAAGAAGCAAATGCACAGAGAGGAGCAGAAATGAGCGGGAGTGGAATGCCCTGGCTTCCCACTTCTGGATTTCAGTCCCTGCCTGCGGGAGGGCTGGCTGCATTCCTACCCTGGAGTCCCCTGAGATAGGCCAGTATCCTCATTATAATGTCTCCCCCCACTTTTTAAAAAAATGTATTTTTATTGATTTCAGAGAGTAAGGGAGAGGGAGAGGGAGAGGGAGATAGAAACATCAATGATGAGAGAGAATCATTGATCAGCGGCCTCCTGCATGCACCCTACTGGGGATCAAGCCTGCAAACTGGGCCTGTGCCCTGACCAGAAATTCATGGGTCAATGCTCAACCACCGAGCCACCCCAGCTGTGCATACCCCCTCCCCCTTTTTTTTAAACTAGTTTCCTGGAAGTTCTGCTATTTTTAACCAAATCACCTTAATGTAAGGAGTTATGACCAATGTTTTTGGATTAGGGCTATGAAACCCCAGAGCTTGTGACTTTTTTTCATGTGGACAAGGCCTCCTTTAACAGAAGATTTTACTTATTGTAAACCTTGTGGGGAATCTGATATGGTTGGGAAGGGGATCTGAGGTGTGGTTAGCAAGAACTGGAAGAAAGGTGTGTGTTGGGTTCACACAGAGACTAGTAGGATATTTCAGTTTTCTTTCATGTGGCAAACAGTAAGCATTAATAAATATTTGAACAGATGAGCATTCTAGATCTCATAAATCTGAACCTGATAAAAAATTAAAATGTAAAGCGATCGCTAAAAGCTGTTGTGTCACACTGAGATATAAGAACGCAGTGATCGTCTCAATTGCCGCACCTGTGGTCGCGGTGTTGGGGTGCCGGCCAACCGTTGACCGGCTGACTTCTACCTTCATGTGTGCAGCCAGCCTGCTGTGGGCAGGACCGTTCTAATGCTGACACTGGGGACCACTTAGAGAAGCCGTAAGAAGTCCCTAACAACTTCGGATCCGGACAAGCACTTTTTCTCAGAATCTTTGCGTTGACTTTGCCACTTCCTGGCCAACTTTTATCACTTCTCAAACCAACTCCTCCTATGTATGGTGTTAATTTGGACAAGTTGGAACTATAGTTGGCAGGATCCCCTTTCTTGTGTGATCTGTGTTAGGGCTGAATAAAAAAGCTGGTGTGAGATTTGGTAGGTCGAAGTGAAACAGCAGCCACACTGGGAGAAACACTCAGAGAGGTTGGCATATCCTAGCTTACCCCCACTTGCCACCATACTGAGCGACAGGCAAAGGTGATGGCAGGTTTCGTATATCCTTGCTCTCCCCTGCTCCACACTCAGCTCATCTCTCAAGGGCAGGCCCTGCTGATCAATAGCGACTCTAGTCTGGGTGGTTCCACTGACGAGGTGAAGTGCCTGCCTTCCCAGAGGCCTGTGCAAGCTGTATCTTGCCCACCTGTGCCAGTACTAAGCCAGGGCTCATTAGTGACTTTTCTCTGATCCTTCACCTTCTGCTTTCAGACCCTTAATTCCCCGGCTTCTCCAACAATAGTGGGTGGTAACTATGTCTGGTTTGCCCTCCCAGATGTATCCTCAATAAACATTTATTAAACAAATATTTTTTAGTTTATAGAAAGAAGGAAAGAGAAAGCAAGAAAGAGGAAAGATAGAAAGAAAATACTTCTCCCATTGAACTGGCCCAAATGGTGAAGATTCTCTTCTGCACAATTTTGGCTAAGAGGAAAAGGTGCTTTCCGATCTCTTACTTCTTATTTCTCAAAATAATTCCACGTGGCATATTCCAAAAAAAAAAAAAAAAAAGGAAATGAAAGTAGCTTGCTTAAGATCCCAGGGCAGGAGGAAGTAAACTAAAATTAGAACTTTAGTTATGTTTTCCCTAACTACAACTGAAGTCTCCTCTCAGCAACTCATTGAGTTTTGTCTCCCTTCCTTTACCAAACCCACTTTTGTTCATCACCACCATCTCTCCTGCCCCTTAACCATACACACACACATATACTTGCCCAAATACCACTACTAAAAAAATATGAAATTACTTGTTGAATGTATGGCTCTCCAAAAGGGAATACATTCAAGCCAATTTTACAGGTATTTATTGAGCATCCATATGTAAGAAAACAAAGTAAGGGTGAATAGAGGGAGGTGTGTTGTGGTGTTCCTACTGGGACACCACAGTAGGAACACCACAACACAATTATAAAAATTCTTTGTTGTGAAAGCATTGTTGGAGATTACTTAGTTCCTGCTCTTAGTAGCCTGTCTTTTTCTCATTCCTCACTCGCATCTTGGGGTGAAGGTTTCCTCATGAACATACACCCAAGGTAGCTCAATGAGATTCTACAGATGTAGATGCTCCAGGTCATGGCCATCTAAGGGGACATTTTGTTGTTCCCTAGGTGGGTGGTTCTTAAAATTTGCCAGTGAACCTTCACCTGGGGAGCCCCTTTAAAATGCAGAGTCCCTGGCTCCCTTCCTCATGTCCCCCAGCTCTGCCTATACAGATAAAATTCAGGATGTCCATGGGATTTGTCTTTTTCACAAGACTCCATGGGCTCATCTGATACGATGGTCTTCAGGCCATTCTTGGAGAAATGTCCAAAAACACCTGAAATAGAATCACCTGGGCACTTACTTTTATTTACTTATTTTTCAATTTATTTTTTTAATATAGTTGACAGCAGCATTATATTAGTTTCAGGTACAACATAGTGATTCAACATTTATATACCTTATAAAGTGATCATCACAATAAGTCTAGTAACTGTCTGTCACCGTACATAGTTATTAGGATGGGCACTTATTTTTTTAAAAGCTGATTCTTAATCCCTACCCCCAGACCATCTGAATTAGAATTTTGGGCCCTGGCTCACTTAGTTGGAGCATCATTCCACGCACTAAAGTGCTGTGGACTTGATTCCTGGCTAGGTCACATACCTGGGTTCAATCTCCTGGCAACTAATCGATGTTTCTCTCTCATATTGATATATTTTTCTCTCTCTCTCTCTTTCTCTGTCCCTTCCTCTCTCTTTAAATTTGAAAAAAGCATATACTTGCCTTGGCTGGCGTGGCTCAAATGGTTAGAGCAGTGGTTCTCAACCTTTCTAATGCCGCGACCCTTTAATACAGTTCCTCATGTTGTGGTGACCCCCACCCATAAAATTATTTTTGTTGCTACTTCATAACTGTAATTTTGCTACTGTTAATGAATCGTAATGTAAATATCTGTGTTTTCGATGGTCTTAGGCTCTACAGCAGTGGTTCTCAACCTGTGGGTCGCATCGGCCCACACACTGAAGTGTTTCAGGTTTGAGTACCAGTTAGGGCACACACCTGAGTTGCAAGGGGGCATGTGTGGGAGGCAACCAATTGGTGTGCCTCTCTCACATCTATGTTTGTCTCTCTCTCTGCTCCTCTCTCCCTCCCTTCTACTCTCTCTAAAAATCAATGAGAAAATATCCTCATATGAGGGTTAACAAAAAATAAAATTAAAACTAAAAACAAAAAATAAAAATATATCCTCAGGTGAGGATTAAAAATAAAAAGAATTTTGGTGGCAGGGCCTGGAGATATGCATTTTTAAATCACTCCCCACTTAATTCTTATGAGTCTACAGGTTCCCCTTTGAAAAGTATTTTTAGATCTCCTACTGTACATTTAAGCCCAGTTTGGACACAAAGCCCTCTGGAGAGAAAAATAGAAAAGAGGAAAGGCCATCCTCTCTAATTAACATTGATTTTAGAATCATCCCTTTCTAACTCTTAGAATCTGTTCCTAGCTAATTGCTGATGTGAGCATTTCCTGGGAAGTGGCTGGCTTCCCAAGGTCAGGCAGGCCTCACACCCTCTGAGGTGGTCAGGACTGCTGATGGGGCCCATGGAGCTAGCTCTGATTTGCAGACCAAACATTATCTGCAGGCCCATCAAACAGTCATGGAAACCTCAGAAGCCTAGAAGTGTTAGAAACTGTCTTACTGGATAATGGGGCCTGAGGTCTTTCTGGGGCCACTCTCAGGTCACCTCTCTACTTCCCACCTCCACAACTCAATCCCTCATTCCCAACGTGTCTAACATGTCATATCAGATACCAGATTTTTTGTGATTAAAAAACCCCCACACTTTTGTATTACCATTTATTTTAGAGAGAGAGGAAGGGATAGAATAGAGAGATAGAAACATCGATGAGAAACATCCATCAGCTGCCTCCTGCCTGCCCCCTACTGGGGATCCAGCCCACAACCCAGGCATGTGCCCTGACCGAGAATCGAACCAGTGACTTCTTGGTTCATGGGTCAAAGCTCAACCACTAAGCCACACCGGCTGGGCAGATACCAGTTTTGTTTTTAAAAAACGCACACAGAAAACACACACAATTGTCATTCAGATCATTTGGAAAGGGCATGATGTGGCGATGTGGTGTGTGGAAGGAAGCAATCATGCTGAGTCCTATGTGGGTTTGAATCTTGGCTGCCCTTTGCTAGTCCTGCGTTTGGACCAGCTACTGGGCCACAAGGGTAAGTGCGGTGATAATGGCTGGGAGGGGCTGTGTGAAGTGGGAGAGCAACAGTGCAGAGCACTCAGGAGGGGCACACGACAGGCGACAGGCGCTTCCCTTCCTTCCTCACTCCACACTTCCTTTTAACTCACTCCTCCTCTCCACTCCACCCGCACCTCCCTGCTCCCAACACCAGGACTCCTTTGTAAATTTCAGAAGGCTTTCTTCAGCCACCGCCTGTCCCCACTTTGTAGATGACTCCCCCACACACATACTACATTCTCTCACCAGCCTCCCATGACCAGGGCCCCCCCTCTGTCATCTTTATGGCTGTAAACCTGCGTCTGGGATTGAAAGGGAACATTTGCTGACACTGGGCAAGTGCCAAGTACCGAGGACTAAAGATACTACGGGAAAAGTGCTTAGGGTTTGTTTAATGAAGTATAGCTGTTCCTCACCATTGCTCTGCTATTTATTTCTTACAATAAACCTGGAGAGTGGGTCCTGGCTGCTGATCTGCTCCTCTTTGCAGGTGAAACAAACTGGGGCTCACATAGCTAGAAAGTGGTAGAATTGGAATTTTAACCCAGTCTCTAGATGGATCCAAAACTCATGCTTTTTCATGTGCAATTAATAAGACCTCTATCTGAGGTCTTACATTCAGATTAAATATAGAAAAACGTTTTTTAAAATGTGCTACTTCTGGAGATATATACGTATATGTAATTTTTTTTTGTGTGTGTGTGTGTGTGTGTGTGTGTGTGTGTGTGTGTGTAAAATTAAATGACTTCAAAAAAGTTATCTGGGCAAGGTCAAGATGGTGGCTTAGGTAAATGCAGTACTTACCTCCTCCCCTAACCAACTAAACTATAAAGCAACCATCACACATAACCACTGGACATCAAGTTGAATGGAAGTTCTACAACTGGGGATTTAAAGAAGAAGCCACATCAAAACTGGCAGGAGGGCTGGAGATGAGGAATGGGCTGGTTCCCCACCCATGGCTGTAGATAAAAATCTGGAGGGATCTCTCAGCTGCAGAGGTCCCTGCTGAGGAGTGAGAGGTCCTAGCCCCACAGCAAGCTCCCTAGCCCAGGGTTCCAGTGCCAGGAAGAAAAGTCCCCATAACTTCTGGCTGTAAAAAACCAGCTGGGAATGAGGCTGAGTGAGACTATGGCTGCTGGAGTCCCAGGCAGCACCTCTTAAGGGGCCTGTGCATGGACTTGCTCAGACTCACTCCCTCTGAGCTCCAGCACTGGGACAGCCATTTGAAAGGCACAGAGACATACAACTGAATCGTATCAGGTGAGAGCTTGGGGGCAGCTTTCTGCCAGACAAAAGTGCTGACAGAGGCCATTGTTCCTTTTCTGAGCCCTCTCCCCACAGGGCCAGCAAATGGGGGCCATATCTGAGTCTCCATCAACCAGGCTCACACTGCTCACAGTGGTCTCAGGGGAATACCCTGCCCCACCGAACTTGTGGGCTCATCCAAGCTGTTTCCAGTGATTTTTCCATACAAATGGCCTGTCTTGGCTCATGCTTCAGATTTTCTTAAAATCCCTCAAACAAATCGCATCTGGCCTCAGCATGCCCCATACCTCTCAGTAAAGGGCCCTAGCTGGACCTAGCACTAGCAGCAGCCAGCCTAGGTTCACAGCTGGGCCTTGCCTGGGTACCTCCAAGCCCAGCACAAGTAGCGGCTATCTGCAGATTGCTTTGTAGGTCATGCTGGGTCGCCCCAGGCAGAACACAGGTGGTGGCTGACCTTGGCCTGCACCTCCCGGGAGGCCCCAGAGCCAGTGCACTCAGTGGACAGCTTCAGGCCATGTCAAAGCACCACCACTTCCACTCAAGGGGCAGACTCAGTGGGCACCAGAGGCCTGATAAAGTAAGTCCTGCTCTGTGGGACAAGTCCTTGTATAGCTGATCCTCCATGGTGGTCAGTAGTCGCAACCAGTTCTTACAGCCAATGGGCCTGGGGGTAAATCCCTCCTATGGATGTACCAACAGCAGTCAAGGCTCAACTACAACAGGAGGGTGGGTGTACACAGCCCACATTGGGGCGGGGGAGGGGGGGCACGCCTGGAGTGCCCAGCTCAGGTGAATGAGGAGGCTGTGTCGCTGAATACCACACGACACCTACTACATTAGGCCACTCTACATGCCTGGGAGATGCAGCAGCTCTACCTAATACATAGAAGAGACAAAGACACATGTCCCAAATGAAATAACAGAACAAAATTCCAGAAAAAAAAACCTAAATAAAATGGAGACAAGCAATCTACCAGATGCAGAGTTCAAAACACTAGTTATAAAGATGCTCAATGAACTTAGTGAGAACTTCAACTCCATGAAAAAGAGCCAGTCAGAAATGAAGGATAATTTACAGGGGATCAGTCAAAACAACGAAAACTGTCCATTATAATATATCTAAATGAACAGCGTGGTATTTGAGAAGGGGATGGGAACGTTCAAACTAGAATTCCATTTAAAAAATATCAGGGACTTAAGACATTATGGGAAAAAGAAAATTTTTTCTGGGTTCTGGGTCTTCTCAGAGATGTTATAAATTAAGTGACCTTGAATCCCATACACAGTGATGACCCAAATCTTGGGGTTGCACTTACATTCGTACCACTTTCTGAGCTTCCTATCAGTACCACAAACTTTACCAGTCTAAAACCCCACCCAGTTATTACCTCTCAGATCAGGAGTTTGGGCCTGGCAGAGCTGGGTTCTGTGCTCAGAGCCCCACAGGTTGAAATGAAGGTTTCAGCTGTTCTCCTCTGACAGACAGTTTCTATCAGGACGGACTCCCTTCAGAGCCCTCTTCCGAGCTCATGGAGGCTGTTGGCAGAATTCAGTTCCGCGTGGTTATAGGACAGAGGTCCTGTTACCTTGCTGGCTATCTGCAGTGTTGTCGTGGCTCCTAGAGGCCAGCCTCGGGTCCTAGCCATAACCTGGCTGCTGACTTCCATGGCAGCTTATACAGGGTGTGCACAGGTGGGTGGGAACTTTGGGAGCTGCATTAGTTGACTAGATCTGCCATAACAAAGTAGCACAGACTATGTGGCGTAAACAAACCACAGAAATTTACATCCGTGCCATTCAGAGGCTCGAAGTCTGAGACCAAGGTGTCAGCAGAGTTGGTTTCCTGCTGAGGCCTCTCTCCTTTGCCTGTAGATGGCCATCACCTCCTCCCAGTGTCCTCACATGGTCTTCCCTCTAAGCACATCTGTGTCCTAATCCCCTCTTATTGGAAGGACACTAGTTGCATTGGAATAGGGCCCACTCATATGACCTCATTTTACCTTAATTACCTTTTTAAAGGTCCTATCTCCAAACATGTGCCTCTGAGGCGCGGCGGTGAGGACTTCAGCATGTGAAATCTGGAGGAACACAATTCAGCCCACAACTGGAAATCAACTTAGAATTCTGCCTCCCACACACACATTTTGTCTAGAGGTACAAGGCCAACGTTGGCTTTTATGAAAGTTACTAGAAAGACATGGTCACATTCTAGAGCGGGGTTTCAAGTCTTTTTGGAAAGACTTGCAAAATGTAAAGCGTTCCCTGGAATATGAAGTCTTATTCTGAACATTTCTAATTTCCTGAAATTTAGGATCAAATACCTGTTTTAGATACTCAAGGAAACATAAAGCTACTTAGGGACATTTTAGAAACTTTGCTGAAACTCTGGGATAGAAATGAGTTTGTTCTAGCATTGTTTTACCTCTGCTATTTCCTTTCTCAATTGTACAGTTTATATGGGATCAACCTTGAAAATTAAAACACATTAGGTTGTGATGCCTACTAATGAGCAGCAGGGGATGTACTTTGATTTATTGTTGGTACCTTGAAAGTAGAAATGGGAGCTGAGGACAAAATTAAGAATTGGTGACTGTATAACTAATGCCACCCCAATTAATTCAATTAAAAATAAAGAATTGTGATTATAGCCCTAGCCGGTTGGCTCAGTGGATAGAGTGTCGGCCTGCAGATTGAAGGGTACTGGGTTCGATTCCAGTCAAGGGCATATGCCTGGGTTGCAGGCTCAATCCCCGGTAGGGGCATGCAAGGATTCTCATCATTAATGCTTCTCTCTCTCTCTCTCCTCCCTTCCTTTCTGAAGTCAATAAAAATATATTAAAAAAAAAAAAGAATTGTGACTATAGTTAATACTGTTGTATGCTTGAAAGTTGAGTAGATTTTAAGTATTCTCATCACGCACACACATGGAGTTAACTATGTTAACTATGTGGGGGTGATGGATATTGTAGGAGGGGAGGGGGATTCTTTTCCCACCCCACCCCTTGTTCCTCTGGCGGGTCTAATTACCAAATTGACATGAAACATTAACAGGAGAAAAAAGCAAATTTATTATGTACATGGGGTCCATATGAATATACAGAGGATACATCAGGCAGTCAAGGCTAATATGCCATCTTGAGCTACGGAGAAAGTGGGGGTGGTGTGATTTGAGACTTCAAAGAGCAAGAAGGCAAATCACATGGAGATGGAAATCAGAGGTTTGGTAATCAAATGTTTGCTTTGTCATCTTTAACAATGGGACACAGAAGCGACTTTGATCAAATGGGCCTTGTTGGGTTTCTCCTCCTCCATTGCCTAGTACATATCCTATATAATAAAAGGCTAATATGCAAATAGACCAAACGGCAGAACAACCGAAAAACCAGTTGCTATGATGTGCGCTAACCACCAGGGGGCACGCATGGAACATGGCGGGCATCGGCTGCAGCGGGATGGTGGAGCAGGTGAGTGGTGGTGCCAGACCCAGGTGGGGTGAGCCTCTGGTGGTTACTGAAAACTCTTGGCTCCCTCGAGCCGTGGTCCCGCCCAGCACTCGCACCTGCTGTGGGCACCAGCCCTGCTCCCACCCGCTGTCAGCACTGGAGCCACCGCTCACACCCGCTGCCGGCACCCAGTGCCGGCCCTGATCACTCAGTGCCATCAGCAGGTGCGAGAGGTGGCTGCCAGCCCCGATTGCCCCTGAGGGCTTCTCCACCTCCCACTGCCCCTGAAAGGCGATTGGGGCAGCAGCTGCTGCTCACGCCCACTGATGGTGCCAGCCCCACTCACACCTGCTGCTGGTGCTGGCCCCAATCTCTCTGCACTGTCAGCGGGTGCGAATGGGGCCAGTGCCGTGGGAGCAGGGCTGCCGGCAGACAGGGGACCGGGGGCTGCGGTGGGAGGGGCTGGGCAGGGGCGTGGAGGATGGGCCAAGACCCGTCCCTGTGCCCATCACAGCTTCACGGCCCACAGTTCCTTTCAAGGTGCATGGATTTGTGCACTGGGCCCCTAGTTACACTATAATTATCTATGGTGGAAGCTCCCTTCTTGGAACAGGTCTCTATCTAAATTCCTGTAGGCAGTTAGCAGGAAGGTCAAAGGTTTTTCCTGAGTCTTTTGTTTCTTAAAAATAGCTAGCATAAGACCATCAATATACCCCCAAAAAGGCATATTTTGGGGATGGCAAATTGTGCTCCCCTTCAATGTATTTATTATCTTGACTTTGGTAATCATTGTATAATGTATATGCATATCAAAAAAGTTTTAAAAATTTTGTCTTAGAAGATCAAACAGACAAAAAAGAATTAAGGGGTAAAATGCAGGCAGGTTTATCGTTAAGAAGTCAGATACAAGTTCTACACTTAGAAATAATTCTTTGTTTTTAAATTCTGGATTTAAGTACATTGATATTGATTGCCTATTCAGGTTTATAATGCATTCTCATTTTAAGTTTTGGCTTAAGAAAGGAATCTTAATTCTTTCTAGACAGCTTTCACAACTGACAGAAGGAGAAGTGATACTTTCTTTTTCCATATTTCTTCAAGCTGAGAATATATTCTTTTTATAATTGACTTAAATCTTCAAGGGGAAAAAGAGCTTTTCTTGTATGTGGGAAAAGGGGACAAATTTTAGACTGAAGGGACCAAATCACAGAGCCTTACATACAAAAAGTGCTCAGCAGATGTGTGTTAAATTGGTTTGAATCTAATTGAATTAAAGTTTAAGATGAAATATGAATCTTAAATGAATAAAATTAAAAAGAGCACTAGCTGATTTGGCTCAGTGGATAGAGCATCGGCCTGTGGATTTCGATTCCGATCCAGCGCACATGCCCAGGTTGCAGGAGGCAGCAGATCAATGATTCTCTCTCATTGATGTTTCTATCTCTTTCTCCCTCTCCCTTTCTCTCTGAAATCAATAAAAATGTAAAAAATAATAAAAAAGAATATAAGAATATGGTAAACCTGGGATATAAATGTCCAAAAGAAGTTTTAGGATAAATAAAATGTATATTCTTTTATACACTAACTTTAATGAATTATTTACATAATATGCTAAAATGTAAAATTATTAAAAGTCACTAACTTATTAAAGACTTAATGATGATATTGATGTTAAGGATTAGACAGATGCATGGAATCCATCATAAAAATATTTTTGAGAGCTGTATATTAGGTTTCATAAATGATACAAAGGCTTAAAGCTTTTCATATTTGTGAAAAAAAGTGTACAGTTCAGGGTTTTTGGATTCCTAGTTAGACCATTTCTATCAGATCATACTGCCTCCATCTGGTCTCTGTCTCCCCAGGAAAATAATTCAATATTGATTTATAATATATTCAAGAAGTCAATAAAATGTGATTCATTTTAACATACATTTAATGAATAACTAAAGATCTCATCTTAATTATCTATTTGCTCCTACTTTCCTAGTTACTTTTAAAGTAAACCTATATGATAAAAGCCTAATATGCTAAGCATCTGGTCGACCGGCCGGCCGTTCAACCAATCAAAGTGTAATATGCTAATGATATGTTAAGGCAGCTCAACCAGTCACTATGATGTGCACTGACCACCAAGGGGCAGATGCTCTGACTGGTAGATTAGCTTGCTGCTGGGGTCCGGCTGATTGGGACTGAGCAAGATGGGCCTGACACGCCCTGGAGCCCACTGGTGGTCCCTCCCTGGCTGGCCAACCTCCCACATTTCTCTCCGGCCCTGATTGTGCACCAGTGGGGTCCCTCAGCCTGGCCTGCACCCTCTCACAATCTGGGACCCCTCAGGGGATGTCGGAGAGCCAATTTCAGCCCAATCCTGTAGGCCTGATCGAGGGACTGCTGGTGCAAGAATTTGTGCACCAGGCCTCTAGTTTATTATAAATTAGCATGATATTGAAATGTCAAACTGGAAGCCAATAAATCCTTTGTTTCAATTGTACCTTACAGGGTGACACTGTAACACCCCAATGGCCTCGTATATTAAAATGTGTAAAGAAAGACCTTTTGCCCTGACGAGTTTGGCTCAATGGATAGAGCGTCAGCTCTAGGACTGAAGGGTCGAGGGTTCGATTCCAGGCAAGGGCATGTACCTTGGATGCAGGCTCTATCCCCAGGCCAGGTCGGGGCTCACCCCCAACTGCCCTCCCCTGCAGGCTTGGTCTCTCACATTGATGTTTCTCTCTGTCTCTCCACTCCCTTCCACTCTCTCTGAAAATCAGTGGAAAAAAAAAAAAAAAAAAAAAAAGACCTTTCTTCCTATTTTTGTAACTAATGTTTTATGCTTGCTCAGTGTAGAAATTCAAGTGCAGCTGTCCTGGCAGATGTAGTTCATGGCGCCCACCTGAGAGCCAGCCAGATTTTCTCTTGGGGGAGAATCCTAGGCTGTGAATCACACGCCATGGTCTTGAGTCAGAGTAATGGATTCTGCTCTGTTTTGCCTCTTAAAGAACAGGAGCTTATTCAGCTGGACACCTGGGAAATTGTAACTTCTGTTTCTAAGGGGAGCAGAGGAGCCTGGACACTAGCGATGGCTATTGTTTTCTATTCTGGTCAGGCAATATGTGCTTAAGGAACAGAAACCTATTCTGTTGATCCCTAATAAAATGGATGCATGGTGAATGTTGTAAAAATACATTGGAAAACTCATGGACAGAGGGATATATATAGTCTAGTCCGGGGATCCAGAGAACTCAAAGGAGGTTGGTGTTGAAGGAAGAAATGTCAAAACTTGTAGAGAAATTCAATAAGAGTTTATTTGAGCCAAACTGATGGCGCATGCTGGGGAGCAAGATCTCAAATGCTGCAGAGAATAAGTTTTGCAGCTTCTTTTATGCATTTGAAATTAAGGAGGAAACCTAAGGAAGATTGGAGAAAGCAAGTTGGGGATTGGATGACGGGATAGTTAACAAGATTATGTACTCTCTGAGGGTTAATCCCCCCTTGAGGACTATTACTTCTGGTAGTTCAAAGATATTATTTGTTGTTTTTTGGCTATTTTTGTGACATGCATTTTTTTAATTGTTTAAAGTTTTACATAAGGAGACATTGTTTTTTTGTTTTGTTTATTTTTTTCAATATATTTTTATTGATTTCAGAGAGGAAGGGAGAGGGAGAGAGAGATAGAAACATCAAAAATGAGAGAGAATCATTGATTGGCTGCCTCATGCAGGCCCCCTGCTGGGGACCGAGCCTGCAACCCAGGCATGTGCCCTTGCCTGGAATCTAACCTGGGACCCTTTAGTCCGCAGGCCGACGCTCTATCCACTGAGCCAAACCAGCTAGGGCTCAAGGGTAATGTTAATCTATACCAGGGGTGGGGAACATCTGACCCACGAGCATATAAGGCCTAGTAATCACTTGGTCTGGCCCTGCCAAGGCATTAGGGGTGAGTTAATTAAATGTTTGAACAAATACAGGAGACTAATTTTTAAGTTTATTAATTTTGTATGGCCTGTGAATAATGTTATAAATATCCAAATGGCCTTTGGCAGAACAAAGGTTCCCCACCCCTGAACTAGATGCACAAGAGAAATGAACAGGGCTGGTACACCACAAAAGTTTGCAGGTTCAGTTCCTGGTTGGGTAACTGATCAATGCTTCTCTTTCTACCTCTCCTCTCCTCTCTCTCTTAAATCAACAAAAACATATCCTTAGGTGAGGATTTAAAAAAAAGAAAAGTTATAGGCCTGGGGCATAGCTAACCACCCTGACCTGCCCAGTTAGGAATTTATGATCAGATCACTCTGTGAGGTTACTTTCTATAGACCCCCTTGTTTTCATCCATGTGCATCAAGAGTAAAACTTACCTGGGCTAAATATGGCTCTGCAAAATGACCTTTCAGACAAGAATGGATGGCATATATGGTCCCATAAGATTATTATGAAGCTGAAAATTATTATCACTTAGTGACATCATAGCTGTCATATTGTTGTGCTGAAATGCATTACACAAGTACCATCTATACCAGCCGTGGGCAAACTACGGCCCATGGGCCAGATCCGGCCCGTTCGGCTGTTCTATCCGGCCCGCGGAGCCGAAAGAGCGGAGGGTTCTCTTGCTCTCCCCTCCGCTCCTTTACTTTGAATTTATATTAGTTCACACACACACTCCATCCATGCTTTTGTTCCGGCCCTCCGGTCCAGTTTAAGAACCCATTGTGGCCCTCGAGTCAAAAAGTTTGCCCACCCATAAAAGCCTAGGTGGCCCTCGCGTGATGCCCTCACATCATCACGAGATGGCCACCCCCACGTCATCACAAGATGGTCGCCCCCATGTCATCACAAGATGGCCACTCCCATGTTGTCACAAGATGGCTGGCAGGGGAGGGCAGTTGGGGGCGACCAAGCCTGCAGGGGAGGGCAGTTGGGGGTGATCAGGCTGGCAGGGGAATGGTTAGGCGTCAATCAGGCCAGCAGGGGAGTGGTTAGGGGGCGATCAGGCTTACAGGGAACCCTGCCTAAACCGGCAGTTGGACATTCCCTGAGGGGTCCCAGATTGGAGAGGGTGCAGACTGGGCTGAAGGACACCCCCTCCGTGCACAAATTTCGTGCACTGGACCTCTAGTCTATATATTTAAAAGCCTAAGTGACCAAAGACCGAACAACCAAACAACCGGTTGACCAGTCGCTATGACACACACCGATCACAAGGGGCAGACGCTCAATACAGAAGCTGCCCCC